>NC_059074.1:98215236-100715236 GCF_020497125.1 Mauremys mutica
TTGTATTTGTATTCATTTTAAATTAGATATAGCATGGAAACTTCATTGAGACATAGACAATGTTTTGGGTCCCCCCCCCAAAAAAGATGGGGGGGGGTTTAGAAGAGGATGAACAAGAAAATGTCCATTAAAGTTATCAGAGTCTCAACAACAGTGGAAGAACTATGGTTTTTTGTTTCATATTTAGGGTGTCATGAAAATTTGCAAGTGAGCTACTGATTAGTGCATAAACAATGCTAAATGTGAAATATGTCTGTAGACATTTGTTACTTACTGTATGATGTCTCAAATGAAAAGGAGGTGGGAGAGAAAAAGTAGTTTTTAAAACAAATTTAGGATATGAAAAAAACACTTTTTCCATCAAGAAAATTATGGAACCAAGTTTAAATTTGATATCTAATAAAAAGTGTTATTTTATTATTATTCTCTTTGGTCCAAATTCATAGTCATCAAATATGTATCATCATAGACAAATACATTGTCTCTGGTTTTGTGAGATATTTACATATTGTATCTCAGATTTATCTCCACCTTCTTTAACTTGGTGATTTTCTCGGAATACAAATGTACACATGGAAAGGCAATTCCAAACCTACAGAAGCAGTTCGCATCTCTTTATTTTCACTTTGTTTAATTATTTTCAGAATCTTTCTCTCTTTTGATAATGTCCCTACTTCCCCCAGGACTCCCTTTTGACCTTTGTTCCCTGTTTTTAAAGTGTGAGTTTCATGTAAAAAAAAGTTTAAATTAGTAATAAATTAATCCACCATCTGAGATGAAATCAAAAACCTTCTGAGTGTTGTGAAATGATGATATATTTAAAGCAAAACAAAACAGAGTGTTTAAAATTATGATTAATGTGAATAGGTAAGCATTTTACCTGAATAGCATTGGTAACATTCCATCCAGCTTCCCAAGTGGTGATCAGTTTGATCTGGGCACCTTGCATGTGAGCCTTGGATTGATATCCTGGATCCTGGTGGGAGACATTAAACTCAAGAGTCATGGTAGCATCTTGTTCCTCTTTTTCCTCGCTGTGGGTCTGATTAAGCTCATCCCTTCTGGCAAAATTCACATTTTCTTCATCAGCATCTAGGCAACCTTCCCATTTCACCAGCCTGAAAAATAGGGACTGTGTACCCCTAAAGCGATGGGGAAGAGATGAAAGAGCCTGCTTCAGGTAAGCCATCCTGAATACCAGCTATTAAAATAAAATCTTTTCCTGGCTGTCTTTATTTTTTGCAGTAGTTGTGTGTTATTAGTCCCTTTGTTAGATTGGCATTGACACTGTAGCTATGATTTATGAGGTTTGTTGGCCTTCAGTCTTTTATTTGTGTCAGTTTCAAATGCCAAACTAAAGGAACATCCCCAGGGTCTTCAAGGTGCTGCTCAGAGTCAATGAGGTTTAGTAGCCTGCAAGCTGAAATTTACAATTCAAATCCTTTCACTTATGGTAAGTACATAGATCAGTCACTCGTGAAGAAGCTACAAGTGGTTGCAAGAATCTGTTTCTGGAAATTATGCAAGCATGTTTTTCAATACAAGTAAATATTCCTCCAAAAAAAAAATCTACTGCATTAAAAAGCAGCACTGACTGACTGATACAAACAAAATGACTGTAATATACATAGAAGTTAATAGAGCAGGCTACTGCTGGGTTAAATTAAGGTTTATTACATTGTCCATGAGCTAAGTAGTCCCATCATATTTAGACCAAATTATATCATTCATGTGTAGAGTTATAATAGCGCAACAACTTTAAAAAGAATAATTTATTAAAAATTAAATAGAGAACAAGGGGAAAATATGTATAAATAACTACCTACTTTTCCAGATGTGAGAATTTTCTGCTCTTATTTAGTGTCCACAGAGGTCAGTAGAACTTAAAGAATGTTTTAAAAACATAAGCTCAAAGTTTAAAAACTTCTAGCATATTGATAACTATTTCTATTTCGTAGTATTTTTCTGAGGAGAGAGAGAGTAGAATTTTTTAAATGCTGTTTAGCTCTGTCTGTTCATTCCAGGGCTATAAAGATACATTAGTCTTTACACACCATAAGACCATAAAAACGATATCTTTTTTGTTTCCCTTACTTTCATGGAGAAGCACCTGGGATTTGTGCAAGGAAGGAAAAGAAAGGGAGTGTAGTTGTAGGATTCACTGATTTTTAGTGTCACCTCTGCCCATTTTCTGCATAGGAAAGCAATCTTCTCCTGTGAGTCTGGTGTTAAGGAAATCTGCCAGTATCCCTTTGTTAAATCCAGAGTGGTGATATACTGGGCTTCTTCCAGCCAGTCTGAGTTCGTCCACCCAAGACATGGGGTAGACATCAAATTCTGAAACTCTTCACCTTTCTGAAGTCTATACAGAAATGTAGTGAGTCATCTGACTTTGGAACCAGCACAAAAGGACTTCTCCAGTCACTTTGGGATATCCCAAGTTCTGACATGACCTTGAACTCTTTTTTGATAGCCCTCCTCAATTTTTTGGGGATTGGTTGCAGCTCTTCCGTATTACTTTACTGGGTTCCATATTAATGTGATTGTGGCCCATGGATATCTTCCCAGGGTGGGCTGAGAATATCTTTGTAAAAGTGGCCACCAATTGGAGTGCCTGTTTTTTTTGCTTCTGGTTTAGGTTCTCTCGGAGGGGCACTGAGCTTTCTTTCAGGCAATCTCTAATTTGGAGTCCCAGTTCCTCAGCATATGGCATGATGAAGTGGCATTCCCTGGCTTTAGCAAATTTACATGGTCAGTTTGTCATTCCTTCCCCCCATTCCCCGCTTTTGTCTGATTAAATAGTTGGCAGTTCCTACCTCCTTTACCATCTCATAAGGGCCTTGCCACTTGGCCATCAGCTTTGATTCAGAGATTGGAAGAAGCAATAGAACTCTGTTCCCGGATTGGAAGGCACATAGTCATGCCCCTTTATTATAATGTAACTGTTTTTGTACGTGTGCTCCTTCCCGTAGCATAGGGCCCCGTAGCTTCCTGTCTCTCATGTAACTTTAAGACATATTGTACAAGGTTTTTGGTTCTTGGAGCCTGGCTTTCCCATGTCTCTCTCACCAGGTCTAGTATACCTCTTGGCGGTTGCCCATATAGCACTTGCAGTGATGAAAATGCGGTCAAAACTTGTGATACTTCCTTAATGGAGAAGAGTCAGGAGTAGTTGGTCCCAGTGTTATGAGTTTTGGATAATGAATTTCTTGAGCATTCTCTTTACCATCTCATAGACTTTAAGGTCAGAAGGGACCATTATGATCACCTAGTCTGACCTCCTCAGGGGCGGCTCCAGACCCCAGCATGCCAAGCGCGTGCTTGGGGCGGCATGCCGCGGGGGGCGCTCTGCTGGTCGCCAGGAGGGCGGCAGGTGGCTCCGGTGGACCTCCCGCAGGCGTGCCTGCGGAGGGTCCGCTGGTCCCGCGTGGCTTCGGTGGCTGCGCGGGACCAGCGCACCCTCTGCAGGCACGCCTGCGGGAGGTCCACCGGAGCCGCGGGACCAGCAACCGGCAGAGCGCCTCCTGCGGCATGCCACCCTGCTTGGGGCGGCGAAATGTCTAGAGCTGCCCCTGGACCTCCTGCACAATGCAGGCCACAGAATCTCACCCATCCACTTCTATAACAAGCCCCTAACCTACGTCTGAGTTATTGAAGTCCTCAAATTGTGGTTTGAAGACCTCAAGCTGCAGAGAATCCTCCAGCAAGTGACCCGTGCCCCATGCTGCAGAGGAAGGCGAAAAACCTCCAGGGCTTTTCTGATTAAGTCTTTCCACTAGGACATCTGTCTATGGATGGTACACAGATATGTTGAGGCCCTACCAAATTCACAGCCATGAAAAATGTGCAACAGACCGTGAAATCTGGTCTTTTGTGTGCTTTTACCCTATACTATACAGATTTCATGGGGAAGACCAGCATTTCTCATATTGAGGGTCTTGACCCAAAAGGGAATTGCAGAGGGTCACAAGGCTATTTTTGGGGGGGTTGTAGTATTGCCACCCTTACTTCTGCACTGACTTCAGAGCTGGGCGGCCAGAGAGTCATGGCTGTTGGCCAGGCACCCAGATCTGAAGGCAGCGCCTCAATAGCAGCAGCACAGAAGTAAGGGTGGCAATGCCATGCCATGTCATCCTTACTTCTTCCCTGCTGTCTTCACAGCTGGGCGGCTGGAGAGTGGCAGCTGCTGACTGAGGGCCCAGCTCTTCAGGCTGCAGTGCTGAAGAATGGCAATACCATACCATGCCATCCTTACTTCTACGCTGCTGCTGGCAGAGGCTCTGCCTTCAGAGCTGGGCTCCTGGCCAGCAGCCGTTGCTCCCCAGCTGCCCAGCTCTGAAGGCAGTGCCGCCACCAGCAGCAGTGCAGAAGTAAGGGTACCAGTACTGCAATCCTTGCTACAAGAAACTTGCGACCTCCCCCCACAACTCCTTTTTGGGTTAGGACCCCTACAATTCCAACACTGTGAAATTTCAGACTTAAATAGCTGAAATCATGAAATTTGTGATTTTTAAAACCCTACAACTGTGAAATTGGTAGGACCCTACAGATGTGTATAATGCTTTGACTTTTAGTAGGCCACAGAACTCTATTATCCAGATTGTAAATCCTGTTCCCTGGTCCATCATGATCTCTTTGGGAATCCCTACCCAGGCAAAGACCTTCAGCAGCTCATTAGTGATAGTCTTGTCATTCATTGTCTGGAATGATATAACTTCCGGCTGTTGGGTGACCAAATCCATGATAACAAGGATATGCTGGTGTCCAGAAGTACTCTTCTCTAGGGGGCATATAAGAATGATTATTGTTCATTAAGAGAAGATCTCATCAAGGGAAAGGGTACTACTAGAGTCCATGGGACTCCTTTGGTGACCACTAGTTAGCATTTGAGGCGTGATACACATACATTCTCAACTTCTTTAAGGACTCTGGGCAAAAGTATTGGGTCAGGATCCTAGACTTTTTGTCTTATCCTTCCCAAGGTGTCCTGCACATAGGACTGTGTGCACTAAATGTAGGAGCTCAAGATGATATAACTAGGGCACAAGTAATTGCATCCATTTCTCATGCCTCTGCTTGTCCTGGTCTAGATGCAGTGTTCTGCATTTTCAGTTTTTATTTGTAAAAAAATTCTGGGAATTTGTCAGTGTTTATTTTCCAAACATTAAAACCAGGATGAAATCAGGTTAAAAGGTATTTTTTGTATCTCTGAGCTAGGAGTATTTCCAGAAATCCTGGTTTGTATACCCTTGCATAATTTTTTTCAAAGTATCCTCACTCATATAGAGCCTTTTGCTGTCTTGGAGGTAATCCAACTTTTAAAATAAGTGCTCTGCATCAATAGATCCAGGGGGTACACCCAAAGCTCACCTTGCCAATTTGCTGGAGATGGGAAATGGGTTTTGATGACTGGTCCAAAAAGCCAGCACATCTATTTTCATATTATCAGGGTTAGGCATGTTCAGATTTGAGATTCCATCTTTAGTGGCAAATAGTTGAAACATTCTGGAATAACAGTCATAGTCTGCTGCAAAATTCACCTTGAAGAAGGGGTGCAACACCTGGATGACATTCCAAAAAGAATCTTTGGCACCAAACATTTTGGGGATCAGTTTATGGGCTACAGTCATCTCCCATTTCTTGTGAGCATTGGTTTTGAATGCTTTTTTGGTTTTCTTGTGTTCTCAGGTCATAAGGATTTCCAAAAACTGCTGGGTTTTCTCACTGTATGTTTCTCTTGAAGCTTTTGTGCTCATTTCAGCTGAGATTTTGGTTGTCAGGATCCGGAAAACATCTGATTTGGCAAACATGTTGGCAGTAATCAGAGAAAACTCCAATGTTTTCTGTGTGTCACATGGTGATTCCAAGTTTTCAACAATGAATGAATGTTACTTTGGTGCACAGAATCTGGTGGTCATTTTGGTTATCTGCAAGTCGCTTCAGAGTTTCTGCTTTAGAACCAACAAACTCAGGATGCTCCAGGAGACACATTAGCGCAGTCCATGCATTATTTACAAGACAGGCAGCGAAATACAAGCTCATTCACCTATGTGGTACACCAGAGGTAATCGGCAGTCGGCTTTGCACTCATCTCGCACTGTGTAAAACAAAGCCTTAAACTTGTTTGCATGCTTGAAAATGGCTCCAAATCCAATGATGCGAGATTCACCTCTTTCATTTCTTCTGTACCAGTAGCTACTGACAGCGCAACACTAATTAGGTGAGCAGGGCAGGTAGTATAAGCAGCTCCAGTTTCTGATTGAGTTTAATCTCCTGTGCAAATTTAGCCATGTAGGAAGCAGAATCTGTGTGTGTTGTAGCCAGATTTTCCCAAGTTAGTTGGTACATATCAAACATGTCAGTTATTGCTGCATTGACAAAATGGCTATCAGCAGAGAGGATGAATGTCACATCAGCACAAAACAATGTAGGTTTATTCACTTTGAAATCAAAAACAAAAGGCCAAGAATTGGACAGTCCAAAGCATCAGGAGACTCGTCAAAAATCAGACTAGACACCACATTTCCATCAGTTTGTTCCATCAGTCTAGATACTAAAATATCATCATTTTATTTCAGATACTTACGCGTGAGGTTGTCTGCATTTGGAAGAGTTTTTGCTGCTGCACAGTATTATCTCACAAAGTCGCCAAGAGGTCTCTCTATAATTAACAGCGATTGTCTGGCAAAACAAAGAGCATGCACAAATTCATTGACACAATCATGCTGTGTCTTCTCTCTTTCTTTCATTAAAGCCGCAGTGAAAGCCACAGTGACTGTTTATCCCAAAGTTCACTTTCTTCTTTAAGCTTGCTTTCGACATGCTCCTTTATTCTGTTAGCACGAGCACTGACCTCAATGCTGCAGTACTTGAAGCACAATGCATCCTCTTCACTCCAGTCTACTTTTCTTGAAATTTTCTAAGCACTGATTTTCTTGTTGATATTCAGGCATAGATTTGTGTTTTCACCTCATCTTTACCTTTTTACCAGATCTTTATCTGCAGATGATTGATTATTTAAATTCAGCACCACACTAAATGGACTCAAAGAAATAGGTGGGCAGTATCTCCTTGTGAGCCAATCATAGTGTGATATTAATATTGTTTGATTTTTCCAACCTCCACCGTGTGTGTTCTATGTTTTACACTGTAGAAATGCTTCAATCTCAGAGCTCCAGGACATAACAATTGCATAAAGCATTCATGTTTTTTAAAAAAAGTACCCCCCAAAATATTGAGTAGATTGATAAACTAGTATAAAGCAGTAAAACCAAACTCCTTTAATAAAAAACCCTCATAATTTATTGGTGAAAATTGGTGAAAACTGAAAATGCAAAACACTATCTACATGATATAACAAGTCTGTCTTAATGACAAAAATGAGGGTATGGCCATGCCCTCAGGAGGTCCACCTTCACAATGTCTATCATTGCTTCTTGTTCAATGACCCGGCTCAAAGTATCATAATGTTTTGCTCCATGCAGAAATCCAAGAAGCCTGTTAGCCCCTCTGGGTCTGATTGCAGAGAGGCTGTCTCATTTTGGCCTATGGAATGCTATTCTGCAGCATCTTCTGGATTGACTATAGAGTCTGTCGTCTTCATTATGCCTATGAAGGGGGTTGCCTTTATCACCTCTGTCTCTGGGACTTCTTCCTTCTAGGCTGGGAGGTAATTAGATTAGGGTCCTTGTAAGTGCATGTTGAAGCTTCTAAATGGTGATCACTTGTAGCTCTTCTTTGTGATCAACTGGACTACTTCACAAAATGCTAACTGTATACCCAGACACCGCTATATGTTCTTCTCTACAGTAGAGTGGGAAATAGGGGAGAAAAATGTCCTGACTTAAAATCTGTTGCATCTGCTTCAAAACTGTATGCATACATGGACAGTAACTCTTGCTCTAAAGCAGAACCAGGTTTGTTTGTTTACACCAATAGTAGCCACATCTGTCAATGGTGCCTGCTTGTTTGCCATGAGAGAGAGAGAGAGAGAGAGAGTGAGAGTAAACCATTAAAAACTGGAGGCAAGGAGGATAAAAAAAAAAAGTAAGTAAAATTCACCATGAGAAAATGTTACTATTTATAGCCTTGCTTTCTCTAGAGGTTTGGGGAGAGTCTAGAAGTTCTTGAGTTTTTGTCCTCTCCCCAAACCCCCATTTCATAGAATCATAGAATCTGGAAGGGACCTTGAGAGGTCATCTAGTCCAGTCCCCTGCACTCAAGGGAGGACTAAGTATTATCTAGACCATCCCTGACAGGTGTTTGTCCAACCTGCCCTTAAAAATCCCAGTGATGGAGATTCCACAACCTCCCTAGGCAATTTATTCCAGTGTTTAACCACTCTGACAGTTAGGAAGTTTTTCCTAAAGTCCAACCTAAACCTCCCATGCTGCAATTTAAGCCCATTGCTTCTTGTCCTATCCTCAGAGGTTAAGAAGAACAATTTTTCTCCCTCCTCCTTCTAACAACCTTTTATGTACTTGAAAATTGTTATTATGTCCCTTCTCAGTATTCTCTTTTCCAGATTAAACAAACCCATTTTTTTTCAATCTTCCCTCATAGGTCACGTTTTCTAGGCCTTTAATCATTTTTGTTGCTCTTCTCTGGACTCTTTCCAATTTGTCTACATATTTCCTGAAATGTGGCACCCAGAACTGGACACAGCACTGCACTTGAGGCCTAATCAGCACGGAGTAGAGCAGAAAAATTACTTCTCATGTCTTGCTTACAACACTTCTGCTAATACATCCTAGAATGATGTTTGCTTTTTTTTGCAACAGTGTTACACTGTTGACTCATATTTAGCTTGCGATCCACTATGGCCCCCAGATCCCTTTCATCAGTACTCTTTCCTAGGCAGTCATTTACCATTTTGTATGTGTGCAACTGATTGTTCCTTCCTAAGTGGAGTACTTTGCATTTGTTCTTATTGAATGTCATCCTATTTACTTCAGACCATTTCTCCAGTTTATCCAGATCATTCTGAATTTTAATCCTATCCTCCAAAGCACTTGCAATCCCACCCAGGTTGGTATTGTTCACAAACTTTGTAAGTGTAAAATGGTAGATTTTACCTGTTAAAAGTCCTGGGCTGCTGCATCTTCAAGTCCCTAGAATGCTGCTTGGGTGTCCAGAGCAAGGAGTGGAGCAAGCTAGATTGCCCACTGGGCTGGGTGCCATTGAGAGGCCATGGTCACTCTTGCAAAAGGTGCCAAGAAAGAGTGGTTCCCTGGAGTGTAGGGGAAACACCCCCCATAGTGGTGGGACCACGAGGAGTTGCAGCTGGTACCAGGTCCACCATCCAGGTCCACCGTCCATTGTAACAACTGTTGCTGGTGCAATGCCATCTGTTTGAACAGTTGTTGCTGTGCTTGAGTTAGACAGCCGTAGCAGAAGCTGATTGACCTCCAGAGCTTCCCTTTTTTGCTGACACAATTAAACTCAACCCCACTTCTAGCACCACATTGTCAAGAGCTCTAGAGGCAGTTTCTTTAGAGGTCTCAGTTTTCTCCTAACTGTTTTTCCTCTATTCATCTCAAATTAGCCCTGTCCATCAACTTAACCTGACATGAGTCAATTAGCCTGTGACGGGTGGACTAGGTCCAGAGGGCCCCTGATGGAGGCTGCATGGCCTACCTCACCCAGCCCCAGAAAAGAGAAGAGGAGAAGTCCTCCAGGCAGCCAATCAGAGGGGCTACTGAAGCAGCCAATCAGGGGTGATAGGCACCATATAAAAGGAAGCAGCAGTGGCCAAGCTGTCAGTTACTGCCTGGAGCTTGAAGAGGGAGAACTAGGTGCCCAGAAGAGCAACAGGACCATGGATAGTTCACTGGACGCAGGACTGAGCCCAGGGAAGGCTGACAAAGACTTTGTGCCTAGCTGGCTGGAAGAGCAGCAGACCATAGACAGGTCAGTCTGGGCAGACTGAGCCCAGGACCCAGCCAGACCAGGTGAGGGTACCGTGATTGGCCCTATTGATCTGGTTGAAGACTGAGCTCAGGGAGGGCTGTCAAAAGGATATGAACTGCAGGTACTGAGGTACTGTCCTGCTGGGCTATTAAAGAAGGCAGTGCCACTGGGGAGGATACCTTGGTGCCATAGCCCAATACCAGAGCCATGTGGAAGAACTAGAGACTATACATCCCAGAAGGGGGGGGGGGGTTAGTGTGTGTGACTCAGCCAGAGGGCTGAGTCATTGAAGACCTGTTGTACAACTATTGGTCAGGATGGGTGCTCGTGAGAGTTGGGTGCCACCCTGTTGTAAGAACTGAATGAAAATCTGGCTCACCCCTGATCAGAAAGAGGGTGCCTGTAAGAGGTTGTGCTGATGCCATTACACAGCCCTTAAACTCCAGGGCTTGCAGTCTTCCTTTATCTCCTAGATAGTTTCATAGAGTCACTCTGGCATGGGAGCTGTTGCCTTCTGCGATCCCTCAGGCCTTTCTACCTCCCCAGTGCTCTCTCAATCTGTTCTCTTTCCTTTATAGCTGGGCTTGTTTTCCATGTTGGTCCCAGCTGTGAGTGCATGCCTCCAGGATTGGCAGTACTGGCAGCTGTGCTGGGGTGTGCCCAGCCTAGTTGCCTGTAAGCAGGGAAGACTCTCCTCTCCCTTCTGTCTGTGCTCAGTATGGGGTTTGTAAATCCCAGTAGTGTCCTATATCTTCCCTGCCTGCAGGACTTCCAGCAGCAGATCTGGATTTTAACAGCTACTCTGTATGTTTGGGGCCAGATTAAGGTCTTGTTTAAGTGAGTGCAACTGCTGATTTCACTAAGGAGTTTATCTACCTATACTAGCTCTGAATTTAACTTCATGAGGTCACATTTGGCCTTATTTGCACCAATGTAACCAAACTGGTCTCCCAGTTAGCTGTAAAATCTGTCCTATCCTGTACTGAACACAGAGGTCATTTGTATTATCTCCCTGGCAGATGTCTTTGACCTGAGTGTTCCTCAGGACCTGCCAGCTTTCCCAATTCCTAGTTTAAATACACCCCTTCCCCCCAAAAGTGATCCATTTTCTGTGCCAGTCATGCGTTTCCATTTATGTTAATGTGGAGCCCATCTCTTCTCTTCGGTGGAGCTCAGGCGCTTCCTTCTCCAAAAAGCATTCCTCAGGCTAATAAATTGAAATGGCTCATCTTCTCATCATTTAATTGAAACTCTGAAGAACCTCCCCACCCCATTTGGTTGGCCATGTGCATGAAACTGGAAGCTTTTTTTTAAAAAAGGTACCATAGAGGAATTGGACCTAAGTCTTTTCCCTAGCAATCTAGATTTAACTTCCAGGACTTCTCTCCTACACCTCCCTGTGTCAGTGGTATAAGCCTGAGGGGTGTGGGTATGTTTCCGAGTACATACCCTAAACAGCTCTCTAATCATCCAAGATGTGCCTCCCCAAATACACTGATATTTTTATCCATGTAATGTCTGGCTGCCTCACAGCTGCTGCAGCCATTCCCCAGAAACACCCCAGCAGCAGGGAAATGCTCTGGTTTCAGGGAGGCAATGGAGAAAGGCTCTGGCAGCTCCCCACATCTGGAGCCTTCCCCCACCACAGGAAAAGACTCTGGCAGCAGGGAAAAAGCTCTGGCAGGAGGAAGATACTGAAGCCTTTCACTGCTGCCTCTCCATGCCAGAGCCTTTCACTGGCATGTGAAACTACACACTGTGGTGTGGACACAGCCAGCTTTTCACTGCAGTGTGTAGCTACATATGTGTAGCCAGAAGAGGTGCGTAGTGTAGATGTAATCTAGATGTCTGGTGAATTTGCCAAACTGGTTGGCAAACAGTTCTCATGGTCACAGTATATTCATCTATTGATATTTCTAATGACTAAGGCCCATACTGCCATAGCCTGTCTGCATCTCTCAACCATATCAGCATCTCCTGGAGTAATCTCAGGGGTGCATGAAAAATAGAAATAAAAAATTGGTCATCAATCAATTAAGGGAATTTTTTCCTCCATGTACCTTGGTTCCCTCCCATCATGACACCACCTTACTCAAATGAAGGCTCAAGGCTGCCACTTTTGAAGTGAGTTACTCTATAGTGTTCCTCTATGTTTCTTATGTTCAACAGCTCTGGTCTCCAGATCTGAGAAGCGGAGATAATGCTGGGTTGAATTCACCAATGTATGTAGTGTGCTTTGTATTTCTATAGTACCTTCCATTTAAGTATCTCAAAGTTATTATGTACCATTCAATGTCGTCTTTCTAGCTAAGCATTGTTGATGTAGATATTTACATTTCTGGGCAGAAAACATTTGGTTGATTCATTGACTAAGCCTTCTGTGGAAGGTATAATCTGGTGAAACATGTGATTAGCATTTTAAAAGCCTTTTTTATTAGATTAAATATGGAGAACTACTTTACCACCCTTCACTGAGAATCTGAATTACATCAAATGCAGCACTCTTATTGTTCGTTTTACATTTGATATATTACATGAAAAATTGTAGTTCGCCCACTGCTTGTAGATGGATTTATTTTTGCTTTTTTCAAAAGAAGTCATAAAGATACCAATCAAAGTGCTGTTTTGGTCACCTCCTCCTCTCCCTTTGCACTTTGTTCAGTATTTAGTGCGGTTATCCTCATTGGGGAAAGGGTAAATGGGCTCAGGAATGATCAGATACTTCTGAATACAGGACTACTGTATTGCCTACCTGTGGTTAGGCCAGGTTTCTAGGCCACTGAAGTCAATGAAAAGAGGCCCATTAACATCATCGGGTTTTAGATTAGGCACCTTGATTACTTGCTAGCCAGTTACATACTACTAGGTCTGGTAAGGCAGAATAATTTAATGACTATTTAAAAATATGTTTTTCACTTTTTCATGATGACATTTAAAACCTATTTTAATGGAGACATTCTGGTGGCTTTATGCAAATTATATGACACACTTTTGCAAAGGCTCCTACCTTCTGGCTACCAAATACATTGAAGGACAGAATAGAAGGGTACATGCTTAAATCTGAAATAAATACATTAGAGAACTTCTGGGATTTTTGGACTAATCTCTTATTGAACTACCTTCATTGATCTGTCAGAGGGAAGAGCACATCCCAGTATAGCACAGGACAATACAGCCCAGCATAGTTCAATGAGAGGCCCCAGCTGAAATCAGGACTCCTTTATGTAGGTGCCTTAAAATCAAATAGTAATAGACAATTCCTGCCCTAAAGAGTTTACAATCTAAATAGACAAGACAGAGGCTTGTCCTTATTCTTTGGCCACGGGACATGGATTTTCCATTTTATACATAATAAATAGGTATATCTCCAAGAACTGGAAGGGACCCTGAAAGATCATTAAGTCCAGCCCCCTGCCTTAACTAGCAGGACCAAGTACTGATTTTGCCCCAGATCCTTAAGTGGCCCCCTTAAGGATTGAATTTGTAACCTTGGGTTTAGCAGGCCAATGTGCAAACCACTGAGCTATCCCTCCCCCCTCTATCAGTCACCACTTTGGTTTCATAATCAGTGGTCCAAATTCTGCTCCCAGTTACACCAGTGCAACTCCACAGGCTGTTTCATTGACCCAAATAATGGGGGAAGGAAGGAAGACCAAACCTTTTTCTGTTGTTTTTGAAAGAACTGTGTCGGTAATCTTGGGCAAATTTCATATTTATTATGCTAAATTTACATAAAATCTTATACTCTTAAGCAAAGAAATAGTAAATTCATATAATTCCTGAACTGGGGCCAGTCACTCCTAGAGATGGCCCCAGCCTAGCCCCCTTTTGAGAGGAGGTAGGTAATCAGCATGTGGAATTCACTGCTGCAAGAGGTCATCAAGACAAATACTTTGGCTGTAAAACTGGACAATTTTATAACCATCGACATCTGGAGCTACACAAACAAAGACTATGTGACTAATTAAACCTCATGCTTTGTCTTGGCACAAATTTCTTGATCTATGGGAGCCAGTAAATACAGCTGTTATCATCCTCTTTGGCTACAACTAATCCACCTCCGCCCTTGTCTATTTTACCACCTACACTCTTCCCAAGATTTAAATGGGAGCTAGTTACAGGTCAGGTTGCCTTCCTCGAATGGTCTGCTATCCCCTTTACTAACAAGCCAGCTGGTTGAGTTGTCTTCCGTCTTCTCCCCCTTTAAATCCTGGCCTTGTTTTTTTTCTTTCCCTGTTCTTGATTATCCTTATTCTATCTCCATGTGTATTCTTACACTTTTCTAACCCTTTCTACAGCTCCCTTTTCTCTTCTCCTTTTCTCTCCAGTTTCCTCCACCTTTTCTCCTGTCCCTCCACCACAGAAGCTCCTCTTCTTATCCCCTTTTGTAGTGGAGCCAATGAGACAGCCCCTGATCCTTTCTCAGCTCTTGGTGAACAGAGTACCTTCCCAGAAAGAGCTGAGCTCAATTGAATCATCCAGCCTGGTCTCAGTTAGAGAAGCATAGCTGAAGTCTCTTCCACAGGACTGTGCTTTATCCACTTACTCCCAGCTGCCTTAATCATGGGGTGGCAGGGCATAATCTCATCCCCCAATGAAACTGTCTGACAGTGTTCAGTTTGGCACAGTCAGTTGGCTTCAGTGTTTCTTTGGGTCACTCATTCCATCTGTCACTCTGCTGGGGAGATCCCCAATACACACAATGGGATTTCTAAGTTTTCCTCAAGTCACATCTTCAATATACGGCAGGAAGAGGAGAGGAGCACAGAGCCATGGATTTCAATTTGGGAGGGGTGAGGTTTGATGGCTGCAGAGGAGGTAGGTGGCCACTGCTAAATTGGGGAGAAGACCCTCCCCTCTGTACATGCTTTGGAGATCCTGAGGGCACATGGGTCAAAATCTGGCCCATATTAAATAGTGTAATGTTTAATAATGTACTATGAAGTCATGTTCATCGGGACCTAAGGTGCAGCACTTACCAGCTTTATCAATATTCACATCAGACTGAATATTCTAGAAACATCTCATTCACATTGAGTAGCTTCATAGGCTTAGCACAACCAGTAACATAACTACAACATAAGTAAAATAACACATCCTACAAATAGTGCTAATTAAATCTATTAAAATACACTAATAGTTTGGTATTAAAACACATTACATGGCCGTCCCAGGTGAGTCTGGCTACCTGTGTGTCTAGGGCTTATACACTGTAACATTCATTTGCTTTTTCTGAGTGCTTGAGTTCTTTTATTAACAGCACTGTTACAAATTCTACTACTGTCTTTAGTCATTTCAAATGAAATAAATACAAGTAGCATTTCTGCCCACCCCCATCGTGTTCTAGAAGCTGTTATTGAAGGAGTGGTGCAGCATGAGTCCTGGAAGGACTCACCACAAGCTGATGCAGATGTTTCTCTTCAGGTGGGTGGATACAGCTACTTCCATAAAGGCTCAATGCCAGACTGCTGCAGCTGAGGGTGAGGCAGGCAGGCAGCTGCCTCAGTGATTCCATAAGTTGGGCAAGTGCTAAATTGCAGAAATGGGAAATGTGTGGATAGTGTTGAGAAAGCTAGTGCTGCTGCATACCAAGATTGGATTTATACTACGGAATTGATTGGTTGGCTGTTCCAGAAGAAGCCACTGCCATCTTATGCTGATGCTGCAGTGGAATGATGTCTAACCTCACCATGTCTGACACAGTTCTAGGAGTCCTTAGATGATAATGGGAAATGCTTCATCGATATACCTATATTAGCATGTTTAAATGTTTTTAATTAAACCTCACAAATGGACTTTAGAGATGCTTTAATACTGGCACTCTGTTGTGGTGATTAGGTGGAAGGGAGGGGCTGATGCTTATAGAGGAAGGAACAGATACTCAAAAATAAACTCAGTTCAACCACAAGAGCTTTGTTTTTCCCTCTTATTGTGACAAGACTTGTGGAAAGTCTTGTGCAGTTTCTACTCTTGGGGGAATTTCTGTGCAGAATTTTAAAATACAATATAATCATGCCCGTTTCAATTATTTTGGTAACTTATTTCAAAATACCTTTTAGCAAATATGTCTGTAACAATACAGACAACAAAAAAGATTCCGGCAACATGTTTTTGACAAATAGATTCCTTACTAGGCATATTAATACGGAATTCTCAGTAATTCATTTAAACAACAATACAGAAACATATTTCCTGCATGCCTCAGAAGCAGTGCAAAAGCTTGGGGGAGGGTTAGGGGTAACAGAGGAGCTGAAGGAGGGGGAAGTAATTGCTGAGAAGGAGCCTGGGAGTGAACCTGAAGGGTTGTTGGGTGTGGGTGGGAGAAATATGGAATAGAATTTTTTTTTTGGATGGGGAGAGGGATTGTTTGGGAGCCTCCCTCATGCAGACCCTGGCTGACCCCTAGCCTCTCCTATTCAGTCAGGCACATCTGCCCCTGCCCCATCTGTCCCTGCACCCTCTGCCCCCATTCCCATGTGGCCCTGCACCCCCATTAAGCTCATGTCCTCCACTAGCCCTTCTGAACCCATCACCCCAGTGACCTCCCCCAGTAGCCAGGTGTGCCCCATTCTGTCTGTCCTCCTGCCCCATACCTTGTGCCTCCTAACCTGGTCTCACAGGCTGTGAGGAACACTGCTGGCTGCTACTGTCAGTGCTCTGTTCTGGTGCCACAGCAGCCCTGGGTGGGCATAACTGCAGCATCTCTCCAGCAGAATGTATCTTCTGCAGAGAGAAAATCTGCGGGGGACATAAATTCTGAGCATATGCAGTGGCGCAGAATTCCCCTAGGAGTAAAGTTCATGGGTTCCCTCTGCTTGTGCTTATATAGACTTAAGACTCTTGTGGAAGAATCCAACCAAGTCAGGTGACATCAGTCAGGCTTCTTATATTAGTTTAATTTAGAACTGACTCTTTGAGACCTAACCCTCTTGTACTGTGAGCTTTATAACTGGTGCAAAAGCAGATTCTCTCCAACTGCTGTATGATCGAGCAACCACATTGTGAACAGCACAATTGGGCCTACATCTTTGAAAGTGTCCACTTTTTTTTTTTAATCCAACATGAGACACCAATGGCCTGACATTCAGAGCTGCAGAGCACCCATAATTCCAAATGAATGCAGTAGCATGTGTCTTTCTCCTCTATTGTACTGATTACTTCTGCCAGTTTCATGTGAACCACAGACCTTGCTGAATATTCCATCTTCCACATCACTGCGATTAGAGTACACTGTGAAAAGTACTGGACTAAACACAGGGTCTATGGCATTATACTTGCCATCTCTCATTTATCTGATCTATAACCACTGTTCTTTGGCTTTTGTTATTAAATTAAAAAAAATATTTTATACTCTCCCATGTAAATCACATATTGTACCAAAAACTGTCTTGATGTTCAAGAAAATTATCTCCCCTTCACAACTTTCTCAGAACTTCATAAAGTGATATTTCTTTACCTTTTATTAAGCAGTTGTGTGACTTTATTGATATGGTTACCGTCTTGCTATATGGCGCAAAAGAACAGAATTCAGTCTTCTATTCTAGATTTAGAAACATACCACTTGAGTTAAAGGAGACACTATTTGAAGAACTTATATCAATTTAATTTTTTTTTCGTAAACTTGTTTCAAATGACTTTGAGTAAATGCATTATCTTTTGATGAACTCCCTTTTCTTGCTCCCTCATTCCCCACCCACTATTACATTGCCCCTTCTCTGAGTCTTTTCTAAAAGTAGACTTCAAACTCTTTGGGGGCACAGACCACTTGTAAAATTTTCAAAAGCACCTAAGGCCCAGATTTCTAAAGGTAATTAGGTATTGCTGTGCACAACATTGTAACACCTAATTGATTTAGGAGCCTAAATCTCATCTTCAAAAGGATTTAGGAGCCAAAATCCTAATGACAGTTGATGGGATTTTGACTCCTAAATCAACTGTCATTGGGATTTTGGCTCCTAAATGCTAAACCCTTTTTGAAAATTAGATTTAAGCTCCTAAATCAATTGGGTATTGTCACACTGAGCACAGCAACCCCTCGTCTTTCAAAATCTGGGCCTAAATGTCTTAAGAGTCTAAGTCCCATTTTCAAAAATGACTTGGATGTTGTCAAGGCAGAATCCCCACTCTGGCACTTAGAGTACAGAAGGTGGGGGCCCGCAAGGATTTTAAAAATTAATACTGGCCACTCCAGGTTTGTATTGAACTCCCAAGGTTACAACTTTTCTCTGACATTGGCTTGGTAAATGCTGCCACCAGCCAAATGTAAAAAAAACGCTTGGACCCAGGAAGGAGAACTTGGGAATTCCTCCCTCTGGGGTACCCTCAAGCCCTTTCGCCTCCCTCCCCCTCCAGGAAAGAGCTGAGAAAGAAAACAAAGGAAATCAGCTGTTGCTATCAGCTAATCAAACATGCACAAACCTCTTAAGACACCAAAAATCCAATCATGTTCTTAAAAGTATTTTTTTATTAAATTTACATCTGGAACTTATGCTTTTGCTAGATTTTAAAAGAGCAATTCCAAAATAAGCAACCCAAATAGCTTTCTTGGGGGTTAGCTTAAAGGTTACAAGCAAACAAAAGCATCTGGGGTTAGCACAGAGGCATCCACAAGCCTTAAAAAATAAATGAAATAAACCTAATTGCATCTTCCTAAACATTCATAATTTACTTACATATTTGGGTTGTTAAAAGTAGTTCTAGATATGGTTTTCATATCTTATTCAAAATTTACACAGCATTCCTGCTGCCCATCTCTTCAGCCCAGAGAGAACAACAGACAAAGGGAAAGTTTCTTTCCCAATTTTAAAAAGTTCTATCTTCCCATTGGTTCTTTTGGTCAGGTGCCCACTTTCTTTTCTTTACCTGGGGGACTTTTAACCTTTTACAGGTAAAGCAAGTAGAGAACAGCTACCACAAGGAATTTTACAGCTAACTGGCTGGCTGGGTGTCCATCAAAGGGAGCTCACCCCACCTATGTTCTTCATTTATCACAGATGTTTTGGCTCGAAGTAATTTGTTGGGACTTAAGCTCCTAAGTCACTTAAGCACTTTTGAAAATTTTACCTCTTGTCTAGTTTTTCTATCTGAGCATAGCTTTGGCACCATAAATATATTAAATGTCCTGAAAAAAGGACAAATCTCAGTAAAGTGAGACATTTGCCATCTAAAGACTTGTGCATGTCATTTGACAGGTCTTCAGGGAGAAGCCTATGGCAAACACACTCGTGCTAGTTCTTAATCAAAATATATTACTACTTTTTCTTATTGGCCCTGCTCTGCAACAGCACAACAGAGCCTCTTTCAAATGAGGGATGAGTGAATAGTTGACAATTCATGATTTATCTAATAAATTTAGCTTTTTCTATTCATGCAGTATTCTCAAGTTATTACAATATCACTGAATGTGTGCATTATTCAATTAAACCTCTGAATCGATCGATTTCAGTCACATCTTAGACTGTAGGCTTCTTGGATCAGGGACAGTCTTTTTGTTCTGTTCATGCAGTCTCTAGCACGAAGGAGTACTGGTCCTTGGCTGGGGCTCCTAGCTGCTATGGTAATACAGAGAACAGCAGCAACCTGGGCCTGTCCTAGTCTTAGGCACATCTGTTGTGACTAGATCCAACCACTGAAGCCCACGTGTGTTAAAGTACCCTGGGTAATGATTGGTCACTGTTTCTGGCTCTAGGGGTCTCAAGTATAACCCCAGGTGCAGTTCCCATGTCTGATACCCTTCTTGGGCAGTGAGATCCTACTGTCCAGCCACCTAGATCCTAGAACTGGGGCCTTAGCCCTCTCATCGAGTTCCTTAGATGTGTTCCCTTCCCCTGAATTCAGCTGGCTGAGAGCTCCAGTTAAGGCTTTCATGGACATTGTGGCAGCCAAACAAGCAAACAGACTTAGTAAAGGAATTTCTTAACCACAAACATTAACTTTTAAACAGCACGGGAGTAACAGATATTAGGAAACAAACCATCTCCTAAATGCAATCCCTCTGAGTCTGACCTCACTGATCTTGTGAGTCCCAAGTTTGGGCTGAGTCCTAGGACAGACAGCTTTTATGCCTGTTTTGCCTGTTATTCTGCATGTGTCAGTGGAATAATCTCCTGTGATGGGGTAGTCTGCTCCTTAAGGAGCTCCTTACTGGTCAGTCCTCCCTGTCATGTGACATGGCCCTTTAAGAGTTTGTGGTGGTCTGATACACAACACCTGAGCAGATATGGGAAAAGTGGAAAGGGGTCCTAGGAAGAATTAGCAATTAGAAGGAATCACCCAACCAATAAGAAATAAACTGGAAGGGGCCAGTATAAATGCTGCCTCCTTCATACCAGTGCAGCTATCTGTAAAGTGCTACAGGGAGTGAGAAGGTTTCTGCAGGGCCCTCTATTAGCAGAGATAAGATAGTAGTAGGGGAAAGTCTGCCTCCTGAGCCCTCCTAACGTGAGGGTGGAAGGGCTGGCTGGGAAAAGGGCCAGCTGAAGGAGAAGTTACCTGAGGCTTTATAGCTGGCCTAAAATACAACTCCAGCTCTAAGGAGTAAAGCTTGGAGACTCCTATGTTAAGAAAAGGGAGAAAGGGATTGTCTGACACAGGGGTGGCTCCAGGCCTCAGCAAGCCGAGCGCGTGCTCTGCCGGTCGCCGAGAGGGCGGCAGGCAGGGTGCCTTCGGTGGCATGCCTGCGGGAGGTCCACCGGAGCCGCGGGACCAGAGGACCCTCCTCAGGCATGCCTGCGGGAGGTCCACCGGAGCCGCGGGACCAGCGAGCGGCAGAGCGCCCCCCGCGGCATGACGCTGTGCTTGGGGCGGCGAAATGTCTAGAGCTGCCCCTGGTCTGAAGTACAACCCAGCCCTGGGAGAGAGCCTGGAACCTGCAGAATAGGGAAAGAAACTGCCCAGGAGTCTTTCATGGATCTGAAGTGGATGTGAATTTGAGTGGCTAAATAAGTGACTTATCCTCTGCAGACTGAGTGACTAAACCATTCCCCATGAAGAGGGGTTTAATGTATCTGGTCTGGGTAATTGACTGAAAAGACCCACAGGGTGTGGAGTGCAATGGTCCTGCAGGGCCATGACAGGCCACAATGGAGCATGCTGCAACAACTCTTCTCAGAGAAGCAGCCTCTATCAATAAAGTCTCCGTTCTGTAGTGAGTTGGTCAGGCCGGGCAACTGCAAATTCCAGCCATGTACTTAGACTGGGGGATTCCAGCCCACTCTGCAGAGGTTTCTATGTCAAGTCCATTGCTTCCTACTGGCAGCAAAAAGAAGAATTGTTCAGAATTAATAGCTCTTTCACATTAACTCTTTAGAAATTGTCCCATCCCCAAGTCTGAGCACACAATGTCCAGAATAGAATGTCTTTGTCTGGACTCGATTGTCTTGCAACACCATTTGGATGCCTTAATCTTAACCACAGATTCCTAGATTCCAAGGCTGGAAGGTACTTGATCATCTATTCTAACTCCCTGTATAAGACTGGCTATACTGGAGGTTACAATGCAAAATAAATGTTACAGAAGCTTATACTGGAGGTCAGACTAGATTATCTCACTCATCCCTTCTAACCTATATTTTATGAATGATTACAGGGAAGGTTACAATCAAAATGGCATTCACAAAACAACATGGAGCTTATAATTTGACAGACATACCCCCCCCATCTGTCAGTTACCTGTGAATGAATATTCACTATTTGCACTATTGGTTAGTTGTGATTAAGATTAATCACATGGTATTTTTTGTCCTAATACAACACCTATGGCCAAAATATTCACGCCTGCAAAGTGAAAATGTAACTTCTGTGACTACTCAGATATGTGACTAAAATTTATTTTCTGCAGCCAGTGTGCAAGTGAAACTTGATTGCATGAATGATTGTGAAAAGCAAATACAAAACAGCCATAGAACACGATGAGAGGTAATGTAATTATACATTTGATTGTATGTTTGGGGAAAGGTTGTTGCAGCATTTGATAAGCTCCATTTTTAGGCTTTCAGGAGAGCTGCCTATAACTTGCTTCCAATGTGAGTATTTTTCTACCAGCTCTTAAAGCAGTTCTTCCAAAATTATTCTGCTTGTATTTTTAGAAGACTGTAAATGTACATGACATTTCAGAAGTACATAAGATGAGGTCCCTACCCTTAGGTGCTTAAAATGTAATTCAGTCAGACAACAATTAAGGGGATAATTTAATACAAGATGGTAGGGATGGATGTCAGTGAACAGTTAAGTACTGGAAGGCTTCTTGAAAGAAGTGGATTTTAAGGGAGGATTTGAATAGAATGGCTCTTGTCAGATGAGAAGTGGGAAGCTGTTCAAAGCCTAAGGGACAGTGTGAAAGAAGGCGTGAGAGTGGGACAGACAAAGAAAACAGTAAGGGAAGAGGATTGGAAGAAGCATACATATGGAGAGGGTGAGTAGGAAGAAATGACAGCAGAAGCATACAAGCAGAGGAGAAATTACATGGAGTCCAGGCTGAGAACAGGATGTTCTAACAGTCAGGAAACCATTGAGATAATTATAAACCTGACAGCAATTGTTAATATTCCACACACAATGTTATAATAAGGAGTATAATAAAAGTCACCATATTAAACAGATTACTGAATATTATTTTCAATGACTGAGTCCTACAGTCTCTTGTATGCTAATATTAGTTCTGTCTCTACTATTGAATTGGAGGAAGCAGAATCTATTCTGGGAATTGTCATAGAAGGGATGACTTCATTGGAGGAGGGACTTCACTGGAGGAGGGATGACTTCACTGTGGCTCAAGCTGAGTATTGGCTGTCCATCCCATCACTCCTCCCTCTCTCTCTCTCTCTGTCCCCGCCCCCTACCCCCCCTCCCCCAGAGAGAGATTTCTATCTCTGTGTTGAAAGTTAAGGCTGCAAAGTCAAGCACATCAAAGGTAGGAAAGTGCACAGGCTGCATGGGGCTCTGGAAATGAATCAGGGTTATGTAGTGAATGAATCTGGGAATTGCAGGATAAGAAAGAATGGTCTCATGGTTAAGGCACCTGAATACTTACCTGGAGAATTGGATTCTATCTCTGCCTCTGCCACAGAGCTTCTGTGTGATGCTGAATGAAACAGTTTTCACAAACGGCCACTATGGGTATATCCAGGCTGCACTGGGACCATGCTTCTAGCTAGACATGCACTAGCTCTGCTTGAGCTAGTGCGCTAAAAATAGTATAGCTGGGGTAGGATGGGCAGCATTCTGGGCTAACCAACTGAGTACAAAACTGCTGAGTCCCCCTGTGTATGTACTCAGAGACTAGCCTGAGCTGCTGTCCATGCTGCACTGGAAGCTCACTCCCAGCTGCAATGTAGACATGCCCTTTGTGTTCCTCATTTTTTGAGTACCCAATTTAAGAAGCCAGGGTTTGACTTGCAGAAGTGCCAAGCACTTGCAGCTGCAAATGCAGTCAATGAACTGTGCTTTGAATGTATAAATGCTAAGAGCTCTGAAAAAAAATCATATCATAGGCCTCTCCAATTGGGCACCCAAAATTAGTTGATATTTTTGACACTCTTGACTTTAATCTCTGCCTCAGTTGTAAAACGGGGATAATAATGCCACCTCACCTGATAGGCATGTTGTGATAATAAATTCAATAAGGTTTGTAAAGAACTCATACCTCTATGAAAGCACCATAGAAAAGCCCATAAGGAAATTAATAACTCTATATTCAGTGCAGGGTTGAATAGTGTGTAGTAAGTTATCCATGAGGCCACACACTGAACAATGAGGATAAAAAGAAAATGCTGCCCATTCACTGATCACTGTCCATCTTGTACAGTCAGTGATGCAGGGGTCCTGTGAAAAAAGTATGTGATCATGTAATTAAAGACAGCATCATAATGCATACACAGATGGGGGACAAATTCAGGTTGCACAAGCATTCTTAATTCTGGACCTTCCTAACTTTTGAGCATCTGACTTTCCAAATGTAACTTCAATGTAGGGTTTTTTAATATTATATACACATTTGAGGGGAAGAGGAAGATGGTTCCAGCTTGCAATATAGCAAAGATCTGTTATGCCACTCTTGCAAAATTTTACTTGTCACCTCTCAGGGTGAGTAATTCTTTTAATGGGTGGGTAAAATACCATTCAATTGTTCAATAACACCCGTTGTAATGGTAAAGGGCAGGCTAGTCACTTTTGTACCTGGAGCTGGTTAACTTTAATGACTGTTTTGCAAGGATGAATTAAATGTATGCATATATATATATAATAAAATTTGATAATGTAGAGGGGGGGGGGGAGAGAGAGCAAGCCTGAAATATTGTGCTTTAGCTCAACATACACGGACTAGTATACTGCTCATTGCCAGTCTGAGAAATTGTAGTGAGGTAACAGTATCATAGGTCCACTGTCTCTTCACTTACCACCTCTTCTTCCTCCATGAAATAAACTCTGAAAAGAACAAGACAGTGTTTGCTAATTCATAGTGTCTAATTACAGCCCAAGCAATCTGCCACCAGTGCAGAGGGATAAGACTGTAATGGGGTATAAAATCAGGCAAAAAAAAGTGAAGATGGTGTCTATGATTCAAGTACTGAGCCTGTTACGAAGATGATACTGTAATTACTGACATTGGGCATGAGCAACTCTTTTGTAGTGTATGCCAAGGTATTTCTTGCTCCTTATAAAGAGCTGGCATACGCAACCTGAAATGCATGTTAGATTGCTGTGTGTACATGTGATCTGCAGCATCCATCACATATTAGATTCTTTGCTTTGACTCAGTTGTAATGGGGATCTTCATGAGAGAGAGATGGCCCCAGCAGGCATGCTGCTTTCTGGGGGCACCTGGACTGGTACATTCTCCAGTAGCTTTGCTTCTTCCAACAAGTTCTGGCAGCATCTAAGCTCCCCTACTCAACAAATCAAATCTTCATCTGCATTGCAAGCTTCTCTTCACTTGAGGTTTTGTATGGGATCCCTTCAATGTAGTGTCCAAAAGAAATATGCAAGTGCGTTCAGAGAGGGTTTTACACCAATAGTATTGTTATGTCTGTGTGCTTCATTTGGTGCAGTTTGTCAGTGAACCATGATGACCTTTTCAGTTGGGGAAGGCAGTGTGTGTCAATGTGGCATCTCCTGCTGGCTGTCCTAGGAACTAACTTAGTCTGCCCATGCACCCTCATCTGGTGACTTCTCACCACTGTTACTTCTGCCCCAGGAAGTGAATTGTTCCAACAAACACCATGTCCTCTTCAGGACACAGCCCTCCAGCTGTGTCACCCTCAGTTCTCACCCTTCCAGGGGAACCATAGTCCACTGTCCAGCCACTTCCTCAGTGGCAAGTATGGGTGGGGGGACCCCAGGCTCACCCATTACTCCAGGTCCCAGCCCAGGGACCCTGTAGATGGCAGTCACATGCTGTGTTCCATCAAACCTCGCAGTCTGCTTCCCTGGGCCACGTCCCTGCAGCCCCAGCACCTTCTCCACCCTTGTCTCAGGGCCCCAGCAGTCAGCCAGGAGCTGATTCTCGCTCCCCTGATTCTGCCCAGCACTGCCCTGTCCAAGGTGCTTGCTGCCCTTTGCCTGCAAGGCAGCCACTCATCCCCTCTCCCCAAGCTCCAGGGAGTGACTGAACTGCTTTGCCCTGTGGCTCTTATATGGGCCAGACTGGCCTTGATTGGTTGCTCCTCATAGCCCTCTCCAATTGGCTGTCTCCTGCAGTCTCCCTAGGGTCCTCCCCACTTGGCTGCCTGTTGCGCAGCCTCCCTAGGATTCTATTAACCCTTTATGGGCTAGTGTGGGGCAGACGCCCCATCACAAAATGATTTATAATGTTCTACCAGCTCATTGGTATCTTGGCTTTGCAGTTAGGAAGTTTACCTAGCTAGACCATGCGGGAAAATTTAGATGATTTAAAAAAAAATTCTGCCATGTTTCTGCTGCTGATTCTTTTCCCTGGTAGGACAATCTTTGCCTAGATGAAACAGTGGTTAGAACAGGAGAGTGGAACACTTGTGATGTCCCTAATGTCAACTCCTAGAATGAAGATCAGACCTAGCTTGCATCCACCTGAGTATAAACAAGAGGAATATGACAAATATGGTGTCCTTAGTGTTGTCTGTCAGGGCCAGCCCTAGGCATTTTGCTGCCAAGGGAAGAAAACTTTTTTGGAGCCCCCATAAACTGACTAGCTGCTCAGCTCTTCTTTTTAACCCTCAGTGTAGTGCTCCCACTTGCCCCCACCCCCTCCCAGATGCTGATTTGGTGGACCTGGATGTTGTTGTCCAGGGCAATGGCCCTGATTGACTGCCTCTAAGGCTGGCCCTGTGTGTGCGGGTTACAGTTGCCAAGAACAGAGTATCTTAGCAACTCAAACACGGTAAGGGACAGCAAGTTTATTACTTCCTCCACAAAATCCGCAGACTCTAGCAAAAGTTTGAGGTAGGGGGTGATTTCAACACTGCAGATGGGTATGTTAAGAAATACTTTATCAGATGATGGTACTAATTCGGGCCCAAATCCTGAGATCTTTCCTCATTTCCCCCCCATACTCTTACTCAAACAAATTCTCACACTTTGGACAGTAAAGGGATGTGACACACTTTACAACAACTTTCTTTTTTGCCCAATTCTTAAAGTTGATCAGGAACCTAATTCCAGACATAAAAAGTGGAATATTGATTATATGACAGGCAGGACCAGATATAAACACAACGTTAGACCAAAGGTCATTGGAAGGATATTCTGATAAAGAAAGAACTGCAAACCATATAGTTGTCCTTTGTTTCCACTATGAACAGATGCGACCAGGTGCTGAGCTTGGTCACACTTTCTCAGCAGAGGCTGAATAGCTGCACTGCTCCTGAACTAAAAGAAAGTGCCTTACTATTACACTAGAATAGCAGAAACATTATGCAAAGATTAAATGAAAGAAAGTTAAGGTTAAAAGAAATTAAATCAGAAATAAGGAGTGATAATAAATAAAGCAAAGATGATTGCAAAATGGAAGATCAGAAGGGCCTTCCTCTGCTTGCACTTACTTTTATTCCATACCCTCCTGTCCTCTGCTCCCTACATTAAAAATGCATCAAGGCTTAGAAGTTCCATCACTTTATTTTTTCCCTTTGAATAGCGATTTTTTCCCCCTTATCAAGAACTCAATTAAGAAACAATCTCTTTTTATTTCTTCTGTTCTCTTCTGACCTGTACATCTCTTGAGGAGTTTCTTTAATCCAGTGCTCCTTTGGTAAATGGAATGAGGCAATGCTTAGTCCAATGCCAGGCAGTGCTTTCTGATTATTTGCACTGGTGCTAAACATGTGACCCACTCTTGTCTGAGTACTGGGCATATTAGGTTGCTGCATTATCTTCAAGTGTTTGTGGGACAGTATCTGCAAGTACTTTGGCAGAATCACAACTGCTGTCTCTCAAAAGAAGAGGAAAAAAACATGAGAAAAAACAAGTTAGTATTACTTCTATGTCCCTAGTATGCTTAATTTACAAGAGGAAATATTTTCTCAAGGCTTCTTTCTTAGCTTACAACGTTACCACAAGGGTACATGAGATGTCCAACTAAATGAATGTCTTAGTCTGGTTAGAAATTTACTAAAGCTAATCATTGTAAAATGGTTCTGCTGGTTCCATTTTACTAGGGTGCACAAACATTCTGCAGGTTTTTTACATTGTCTTGAAGTCATTGTGCACAGCTTTGATGGCACTGTTGAGAAACTTCTCTCCCACACTAAAAAAAACAAACAAATAAGATGTTTTCCATTAAACAGACCATTAATAATTGTTTTCAGAAATATTTCTGAAGATTGATTCATGCATTAAAAATGTATTTAGTCAAGGATTTCTTGTTTCAGCAGGGTATTTTAGCCTCAGAATTTTCCTCTTGAAGAAATATCTTTAATTACATTGGGCACTAGACTGGGATTTATGCATATATTGTAATTATGTACTAGTAAAACTGGAAAGCTCTTTGTTAAGAGAAAAATCAGACACATGACAGCACTTCACTACTGAGATTGGAAGAGGAATTGTGTGGTGGTTTATTATCAGCATTACATAAATAAAATGGCACTCTACATATTGCCTTTGCTGACATAGTGTTTTAGGAAAGAGTAGGCAGGCTTTTTATCATTCAGAGGAGAGTGCAAATAACCTCCAACAATAAAGCCAATGCAATTAATTCCATATATTAATAATATACCACCTATGCTACTTACAGCATGTAAATGGTAAACATTTTCCTTACAAGCCAGTGATTTTTAAAATTGTTGAACATGTGTGTGTGACGGTGCTGCCCGTGGGAGCCAGCTGAGGTCACTCAATCAGGGTGAACTGCAAATCAAACGGGGCAGACAAACCCCAAACGCTGGTGGTTATTCCAATACTTAGATTTACCAACCAGCATAAAACAGCTTCTCTAGTACCTTACTGGTTACTCAGAAGTCCAAACCACCCTTAAAGTGCCCAGCCTCAGGCCTCCATCCAGACACACCTGTCAAATATGATGATGATTCCTGAGAATCTTACTTCATCATATAAAAGAAAAGGTTCTTCCAATCCCAAAGGATCAGCCACATACCCAGGTTCAATTATAACTTAGATTTTACCCAAAATATACGCTATAGCCAATTCTTATTAACTAAGCTAAAATTTATTAAAAAATAAAAGAGTGTTGGTTAAAAGATCAATATACAGACTTGAATTCAATTCTTGAGGTTCAGATACACAGTAGAGATGAACTTGTAGTTGCCAAAAGTTCTTTTAGAAATAGTCCATAGGTTATAGTCCAAGGTCCATATTCAGGGTGACTCCAGTCAGTGACTGGGGATCTCAATCCTTGTGGCTTAAGGTTTCCCCCTCTTGAAACCCAAAGCAGATCTGAGATGAAGAAGGAATCGTGTCCCAGGGTTCTTATACATTTCCAGCAGCCTTTCGGCCTGAGAAAACAATAGGCTTAAATCCTTCTCCCAAATATCCTGGCACTTAGCACAGAGTAATTTATTCATTAAACAGTTCAAATACAGGTTACCACAACCTTCAAAGAGACACATAGACAATAATACTATTTCACTCAAGTATCATCATAAATGTTAATATTCCTTTTCTGATCGTTGAATTAAAACTATAGCAATAGACGAGACTTGCTTACATCACAAGACCTGAGCAAACATCTCCCCTTCTACCTCTAACAATGCAGACTTGCATTTCAAAGCTCTGTTCATTTAATATCTTCCTAACCAGTCCTCAAGGTTCACCCATGGGTCAGGTCAGTCTATGAGTTAATTAACTCTTTCTGGCCCTGTCACCTTTCAATGAGATATTATATCACACTCATAATGTCACAGTGTGAATATATATATATATATAATACAAAAAGGACATAAGCTAGGAGGTCTGTTCATCCCCAGCCCCTTGAGCATGAGATCTAAGTCACCACCAATGTGCACATGTAACTCCTATTATTGTTAATAGAATTATACACTCCTAACATGGGGAGAATATATACCATGGTATCTGTTTAAATGCAAGACTTTGTAATGAAGGGTTTTTCTAATGTTGTAAACAAAATGAACAGCTGGAGCACAGGCTGTGTTACAATACATTGTAATGATAATACAATAGGCATATTGTTGGTTGTAAAGATTATGTATAAAGAAGTTATTCAGTTTTAAAGCATTTAGTTGCAGAGGGCTCATTGCCAGAACTGCAGACTGGTGCACAACTCCCTCTGAGTTCACAACCTCACGGCTTTTCACTTCTTAGGCTCAATCTTCACTGTAAAATGACAAAATAGGTTAGGCTCATGAAGCTGTTGGGCACGCAATGGAATCTGGCAGCTGACTCCAAACTTCTAGGAGGCAACAGAGGACCAGGTTAAATATGTCCCAAATGTAAGTCAAAATGCAAAATGCCAAAATGCACTGCATACGAGAGTGACAATCTGTACACACTAGTCCAAATTCTAAAGTCCTTACCAAGATGGCTTTCCCACTTGGCCAAATCCTAAGGTTCACTCTCATTGTCTGAAGACCATGTTATAGGCCACTTATATCAGATAGAATAAAAAATATGATGTCATAAAGATCTAATGTCTTGGGCCTTCCCACCTTGACCAGCATGGTACATCCTAAACTATTTATTTTGGGCTAGATTGAGAGTCAAGATAGTACCTTGATTTCATAGGGACTGATTGTGGAGTAAGGTACAACTTGCTGTGAATATCAAAATGTGGCCCTGTTTGCAAGAAAATATCATCTCATGCATAGCTTGAGTATCACTGAAGGATGAATAAAAAAATCAAGTATTTACTCATCTTTGACATGTCCCATCTCTAGTACTAGTGATAGATGGCTGCAAAGATAGGTACTTCCAGCTTCTCTTAGACTGGCTTAAAAAATCTCACCGTCTCAATATATTTTTGCTGCCATAATTATTTACCTTTTAAAATTATCTATTGGCTTTAATTAACCTCTCCTGGCTCACAGACTGGCAATCTTTTAAACTTTTTCCATAATCATATGGATGTATGGCATACACACAAGAACAGACATACCTCAAGCATTCATTTTCTCCATATTAAGGATGTTTAATGCCAATTTTTCCCTCTGCTATGACTCCACTGACATCAATGGAGTCATAGCAGGGTTGAATTTCTCCATTTGTGTGCGCACACGTGCGTGCCTGCCTTAGAGGCAACATTTTGACTGAGAGACATGTCAGTTTGAATGAGAAGTGTGGTGGTGGCAACCCTGGGAAAGAAAAGTTAAAAATGATCATTGTGTTGCAGCAGTTCATCTGTAGAACACAGGTTCCCAAACATTTTAGTAAGGCAGCCCACCACTTGCATTTTGTCTTTTTTGGGAGGACCTACCATTTACCCTACTGCCCCTTCTCCAGACCCCTACTTGCCCTTGTTTTCCCAGCCTGGCCCCTGAGCCCCCTGCTTGGCTCCCCAAAGCCCCTTGCTCTCACTGTCTCAACCGGCTTCTCTCCCTGTGGCTGAGCCACAATCATTACTAGGCTGCTGACTGTCTGCTCACTGCCTCCAGCCGTGTCCTCCACATTACAGCTGCCCAGATCCTGCTCCCCACGCTGCTGCCTGATGTCCAGGGAAAGTGAGAATATGGTTGCAGGGGAGGAGAACATCTCCAGGGCATGCACAAACCACATAGACTATTTCTGAAACCCACTGGTGGGTCAGGACCCACGACTTTGGAAACGCTGATCTAGGAGATCTCCAAAGGCCATTGTCACTCTTCCCAGCTAGAAGTTCCTGGCTGAAACCAGGAAAATGGAGGGTTAAAGAGGCACAAAAACCTAGCAGCATCTTGGAGATCTGTATGAGATGCATAAAATTGATACAGATACATCTAGAACAGAAAATTAAAACCATGTATTACAATTACTACACCAATATGTATATAAACACATACTTTATATTTATTAAAATGTAATACATGGTATTATTCATTTAGTATTTGTATTAACTTCTATTGCATCGGATATACTGAACACTGCAAAACTAACAGTTTAATTATGTCATATACCTCATTACCCATATATATAGAAACAAATATATTATAAACTCAGTAAGTGGATGAGAGCATGAAAAACAGAAGTTTCAAAAGTGGCTCTAAATTGGAAGATCTGCAGTACATAAGCAAATATCTGTAAAAAGAGAAGTAATTTATGAAAGAGTACCTCTTTTTTCATAAGACCATCCACAACTTATAAGGGAAAGGATCATATTATCTGAATAACAGCCAACAGGCCATATGCACGTGAACTGGTTAGCCAAAGACCAAAAAGTAACTTTACAGCTGTCACGGTTGCAGAGAAATCCTGAAAAAATCTTCAGCCAGTGCATCTGCCTAGTACAGATCCTCATTGGCTACAGCTGTTTCTTTGCAGTTCAGATATAGGGGTAGCCAATCTATAGTCCATGTAGAGAATTACTACTGAACAGAAAAAAAATTCTTGAAATTAGGACAAGCACAAAGAAGAAAAGGATTTGGCACAAATCCTTTAAATATGAGGGGAGAGGGATTAACAATTGTGACAGCACTGTCTCGCTAGGGCAACAATACAATAAATAAATAAATAAAACAATAATTGATGTAAAAATCACAGAAGAACTGAGTCTAGAATAAAGGAAAACTAAACATACTCTGCTCAATCCACCACCTTTTACAAACTCCAAGTGAACAGATAAGCCTTGCAGCACGTCCTGAAGGTCAACAAACTTGGGTTCTGCTGGGCCAAGTATGAGAAGCAAATTGGAGACCTGACATCCCTCTGAGAATGTCCTGTCACCAGCACCATGTATACAAATCTAGGATGTTGCTTGAGTATCCCAGTTGTCAAACAAAGGCACAAAGAAATGATTTGTAATATACCTAATGCCCCAATCATAAAGGACCATAAAGATAGCACATGACTTGCTATCCAGCTGTTCCACCAGCAGAATTTCCTCCATATGATTCAGTTTCTTCAACATTTTCATTGGCTTGGAGTTCCAGAAGATGTAAGGAATGCCTTTGTATCAGATCCATAGCTATATCTGTGGGTAAAGCCTTGTGCTTGCCACAATATAAGCTAAATATTTTGAACAAATTTGGTTTTCATCAAATCCACTGTAGGATAAATTCCAGACAAAACAGGTTCTTAATTCCCTTAAACTGACATTACTTTAATCTGGCTATTTTAAAAGTCTAGTCCCAGAAATCTGACACATTGCTAAAATAGTGGCAATATATTAATGATTGGTATTCCTTTCATCGAAGAATTTCATAGCATGTTGTAGCAGGGTGGTGACCCTGCTCGGGCTTGGAAAGGGTTAAAAGCCGGCCCTTGGAGAGGGTTGGGGCTGAAAGCAACTGAGGGAGGCTGATTGGGTAGGCAGCCACAGGTGTGGCCACACCCAGTTAGGGTCCAGCTGACCCCGATGAAAGGGCTAGGAGCTAGATGGGGGAGTCTAACTCAGAGTGGGAAGGACCTGGCTAGAGAAGGGTATCTCAAACAGTGCAGTTCTGGGGAACTCTGGCCAGGTGAGTCCCCAGGCTGAGTCTGTGCTAAAAGGGCCTGTGGTGGTACTGAGGCTGAAGCAGTGCAGTTAGGCCAGGGAAAGGCAGCAGACCCAGACCCAAACCCTCTTGCCAATGATGAGCAGCCATTTTAGGCTATGGTTTGCCCCTGTGACTGGCAGTTGGTCACTGAGGCAAGGTGGTTCCCCAGGGAGGATCCCTTAGTGTGGGGCACTGCTGTGGGGCAGTACCCCAGAGAAGGGGCACTGTGGGCCAGGAGGGACATGGAGCCTGAACTAAAGGGGTACCTGAAGAAAGGGAGAAGCAGATGGCAGCAAGTGAGACACTGGCCAGGGAGGTGCTCTGAAGCTGAAAGAGCTAATTCCTGGACCAACCAGCAGGAGGTGCTGTGCGGGTGAGTGGTCTGCTGTACAACACATGTTAAATTAATTCATTTAACTTCATGATTCCCTGCAAGATAAGCAATATTATACACAGCTTCTAAATGAGTAAAATGACCTGCAGAGAGTGTGGTGTGTCCCAGATCACAGAGTAAATCCTGGGTCATAGACCCATTTTCTAACCAGCAGACAACATTACATCCTGTCAGAGAGATTATTGCCCTCAGAATTCTTTCCTTTGCATGTCTTTCCTCCTCAACAATTCAGTAGTACTGTTCCACAATAATTTCTAACTTCCAAGTCAAGTGGAGTAAGAATGCAAGAAGAACTAAAGCTCACTGGCTCAGGAGCTTCTGCTACTGTAGGGATATATACAAGCCTAGTATTGAGGTTGCTGATAAAGTTCTGTATGAGACAGACCTGGAGGCTGCTTTGTTGGTGCAACATTATGACGTTGTGACAGGAACTAACTAAATCCAGTTGTGTTTTTTAGTCACAATGAATAATTATACAATTGGGCAACAATAAGGCCTTTCCTCCTCTTGACTTTATTCTCCAAGATTCTCCAATACAGTCATATGAAGTGTGCAGTCTTACATGAAAGCTGCTCCAAAACAGGTGAGAATGACTTTAATGTCTGTCGTTTTGGAGTATGTCTTCAAATGTCCTTTTAAAATGCTCTCTTTCCTGGCATCATAGCTATCTGGTAGAGATGCTTGGGACTGAATTTACTGTCAGTTGACAAACTCACCAATAGTTTAAAGAATTCATTATTTTAAAAATTTATTTATTTATTTATTTATGATTCCTAGGCACTTTGCTGAGCCACAAGCTTCGTCATGCTTGCTTATCAAACTAGCAAATGTACAAAGAACAACCAAAAACAAATGTGAAAGAACGATATACAAGTTTAACCATAATTTCTTATAATGTAGTTTGTATCTTTTTTAGCTGGTCACTAGATAGAAATAATGTACATAGTGTTGGATTACACAGCACTTTCTTTTCCACTGATCAAATGCCTCAGCTTTGCATCTGCGTTTAATCGAACACAAGCGCCACTTATTGCTTTGTATATTGGAATGCCATGGACTTTATCCTTTGTATAACTGCATTATTAAATCTATGTGAAATGCTTATTGGGAATGTAATTTAAAAGATTGCGGTGTGATTTTTACAAATCACAGTATGGTGAAATAATTTAGGTACAATAGAAGCAACAAAGAATCCTGTGGCACCTTATAGACTAACAGACGTTTTGCAGCATGAGCTTTCGTGGGTGAATACCCACTTCTTCAGATGCAATACCCACTTTCTTCTTCACATCTGAAGAAGTGGGTATTCACCCACGAAAGCTCATGCTGCAAAACGTCTGTTAGTCTATAAGGTGCCACAGGATTCTTTGTTGCTTTTACAGATCCAGACTAACACGGCTACCCCTCTGATACTAGGTACAATAGAGTGAATTAAAGACAGAGGGCCAAATTCTGTTCTCAATTACATCATAATCAGCAACTCATTAATTTTGTTTGAATGTTCAATTCTTTCTTCTGTAGCTGTAAATCTTACTAATACAAAAATAACTGTAGTTTAATGTAATATATATATAAATACAACACCACAAACTGTACTAACATTTTTGGATTAAAGTACTAACATTAAAATACTAGAAATGATTTGGATCTTTTTACTCACAATTGATTTAGTCAAATTAAAATATTTTTCTGGGTAAAAAGTGCACCATAAAATTAAGGGATTTATGCAGTGTTACATTTTTCTGAAGATGTAAAAGTTTTTCATAGATCACATAACTTTTCTATACAGAGTTTCCTGTTTGTGTGTAGTCCTGGAGCATGAGTCTGATCCCATAGTCTAAATGTCCTATAGACGCTAGTGAGAGTATGACAGGCAGTAAAGGACTCAATCCTGAAAGATGCAATGTACTATGGCCCAATTCAGTAAAATACTTAAGCATGTGCCTAAATTTGTGTGTGAATAGTCCCATTGATTTCAGTGAGAGGCAGTCCCATTGACTACTCACATACTTAAAGTTAGGCACATAAGTGCTTTGCTAGACTAAGGGTATGGCTACACTTGTGAGTTGCAGCGCTGGTGGAGGCTTTCCAGCGCTGCAATTAGTAAGTGGCCACACCTGCAGGGCACTTCCAGCGCTGCAACTCCCTGGCTGCAGCGCTGGCCGTACACCTCACTCAGCATGGGGAATAAGGATTGCAGCGCTGGTGCTGCAGCGCTGGTCATCAAGTGTGGCCACACACCAGCGCTGTTATTGGCCTCCAGGGTATAAGGGTGTATCCCAGAATGCTTTTAACTAAATTACTCCCTTTGTTTTGTTATGCAGCCTCTCTTTGTTTTGTTGTGAACCTCCGGAGCTCCGCTACCGGAGCTGCTCTACCGGAGCTGCTTATCAGCTCCTGTTTGCTGTGATCAATCTGTGAACAATCAAATGAGATCCTCCTCCTTGCGTGATTCACAGGGGTTGAGTGTTTGCATTTTGCTTGACCAGCAGCGAGAAAAGGAGTCATTCACAGGGGTTGAGCATTTGCTTTGCTTGAGAGAAACAGGGGGAGGGGGCAGAGGGGGGAAAGAGAGTATTGGATGCAGGCTGTTTGCAGTTAACAGTAAGGGGGTGGGAAAAATTTCTGATTTTGCACAGTCAGTTCCAAAAATCCACTCTCTCTTCCCCCCCGGTCCCTGTCACACTGCCCCACACCCCCCTCTTTTGAAAAGCACGTTGCTGCCACTTGAATGCTGGGATAGCTGCCCATAATTCATCACTCCCAACAGCGCTGCAAATGCTGCAAATGTGGCCACACTGCAGCGCTGGTAGCTGTGAGTGTGGCCACACACCAGCGCTGGCCCTGCACAGCTGGACGACCAGCGCTGCAACTACCAGCGCTGCAGATTTGTAAGTATAGCCATACCCTAAGGCATAAGGCCTAATCCAAAGTCACTGAAGTCAATGGAAAGAGTCCCTTTGATTTCAGTGGGCTCTGAATCAGGCCTTATATGACTATCCTGTTATAAAGCCCCTGTTAAGTGCCTTTGCCAATTTATTATGTGTGAAGTTTTTGCTTCATAAGAGAAGTCTTTAGAGAACATCAGAACTTTGTTCAAAAATGTGCCTGCCACTAAATCTAACTAATACAAATGTATAGAGAGAATGACTAGAAATTAAAATGCAAGCACTGGAGTATCATCCACACCTGAAGAGGTGTTTGGAAGCCCAACACACCATTGGTATTCAAAGCATAAGTTCTTAACTGAACCTCTGCATACATTGTTTATTTACAGTTATGCTGCAGTGTCTTTCCCACATGCTTCTTTGGTTTCTCTATTTTACTGTCTTATTTTTTCTGAAAAATAAATTTAAAAACAAACACAAAGCATATATAGTTTATCAAGCAGAATTGCTTTGTAATAAAAGGAGCCCATCATATGAATGCTAAAGACTTTGATCTCCAAACATATGAACTTGAAATGTAGCATCTTGTGAATTGAACCCCACTCTCACCTTGCTACACCTGCTCATGGACAGAATACTGCTCCTATTTGAGTGGATTTTCATTGCAAAGAAGAATATCACCAAAATAACCTTTAGGACACCAGCAATACTTTGAAGTTGAAATGTGGAGAGGGAAACATATGGGCAATATCTAGAATTTTATTTGTCAGATATTACCCATCTGCTTCTCTCCCTGCCTGTATTCCTTGCAGTAATATCAATTTTCAGGAAGGCAAGTCAATATAATCCTATAGAACTGATTTAATTCCCCCCAACCCGCGAAACTCATCAGCTGCTGGCAAGGAAATATAAAACCGAGACTTGATGACTAAGCCAAACAATCCCCCTGTCCATTCCAGAAGAGGCAAAGATATAGATCAGGGTAAAATTAGTAGACAGAAACTCCCCTTATTAATGATGTCTAGCAATTTTGGCAGTTTCTCATGCAACACACTTACTAGTTGAAGACTATTTTTAAATATACTTTTAAATTGAAAGTCTCACAGATCACTCAGAGTGGGTTATAGTTTTCCTTGGTGAATAAGTCTGTGAAAATCAGTACTTGTTCTTTGGCAGTTATCTGATAATCTAAAAACATACTCATTGAGTTCTCTGCAACAAGTGAATATTTGCTTAGGGCGAGTAGATGTTTTGGTTGTAATAATTAAATGTGTATTAAGTAATCCTATATGCTCTCTTTTCTACATTGACCTAAGACTTGTCAGCTGTTTATTAGGTATCTTTTCCTCTTTCAATTGGCCCAAAAGGGCAGCAAGTAGATTGAAAAGGGGCCCCTCAAGAAGCCAGGAATATGGCTTTTGCCCTTTTGGATGCACAGTCTGAGATCAGGCAGGTCCACCACTTCTCTCCCCTACTTATCTGCATCTACAGTATAAGAATCAACATGGTTTAAGTATCATGTTTCATAAATGCTGGTGCACATGGTAGGAGAGTAGTGGCCCAGGGTGAGGGGATAGTCCTAATAAACAGTGGGGCTGCAGTGGGTCATGGGGTGAGTTGGGTTATGTTTAGATAGCAATGGAAAATGTGGGGCTTGAGCTGAGAGGGGCCTGGAAGAGAAAAGATCTGCACTTTGAGCCATCTGAACTTTGTCAGACCACAGCAGTTCTGAGCTTCACTTCTCCTCCTCTTTGCCATGCTCTCCTGCACTCAACCTGTCATGCCCACACATTCCTATTCACCTCACTTGATCCCAATCCAAAAACCGACTCAATTCTTTCTCTCTCCTCCATCTTTCCTCCCATCTATTTCCTCTTTCCTTTCTCCTCCTGAGATCATAACCTTTCCTTGTTTCCCACCCATCTTGAAACAGGCTTCCTCTTGTGCCTCTCTGCACCAACACATTCCAGAGTGCAACTCTGGTGGGATTAGGGAAGAGTGGTGATGTTGGCCTTGGCTGGGTTCTTAGCTACCTGCATATGACAATGGTGCAGCGATAGGCTCAGTGGAGTTTAATGTACACATCAGGGAGGGCTGGATTGAGGACTTCTGTAGGGAGAGGTCAGATAAGCAACATGTGGGGGCAAGCTTGAAAGTGCCGACCTACATAGCCATCCTGCTGTTAGCTTCAACTTAGCTGGCACATGACCACTTTAGAGATTTGGAAAACCTGGAAAACTCTACAATTTTTGTAGAACTGACATGGATACTGGGACAAGCCCTGAAAAGGCAATATTCTCAGTTTTCAAGGTCACATAGTCATCTAGGAGCCAGCAACATGGGAAGTTGCATGAGTAAGGAAGTGGCCACATACACTGTGGAGAGACTGAGCTACAGGTAGCTCAGAGCTGGCAGCAAGAAAGCAGCAGGCTGCTTACAACAGTGAATTTGTCCCCATAGCTTTGGATTTTAATAAGAGGTTGATGGCTTTTGAGTGTCCTTGAAAGTAATACTATAACACAGTTTGGCTTTTTGACCCCTATAGAGGCTAGATCACATCTGAGCCTGCTACTGCCAGTTAATAGACCTTCCTTTAGCTCAAACAGCAGAGGCTCATGCTTTAAGGTTCCAGTTTCAATCTCCAGTGACAATCCATCCAGGGTGACCAGATAGCAAGTGTGAAAATCAGGACAGGAGGTTGGGGGAGGGAGTAGTAGGGGCTTATATAAGAAAAAAGTCCCAAATATCAGCACTGTACCTACAAAATCAGGCGTCACCCTAAATCCATCCAGCATCGTGACAAACTGTAGCTAGCACAGGCATTTGCACTGCTGGGGACCTCTTTTTGGGTTGAATGTTCCCAGTCGGAGGAAGTATGCAATCCATGCTAACATGGTGTGTGGCTCTTACAGCAGCTTAATGAATGCAGCTGTAACTGCCTCTTACTTAATAGGCCTGGTACTTTAGCTTATGTAGTTGAGACTCGTATGAAAAAACGAGTCCTTATGGCACTTTAGAGACTAACAAATTTATTTGGGCATAAGCTTTTGTGGTCTAAAACACACAAGCTTATGCCAAAATTTGTTAGGGTCTACGCTACCCGCCGGATCAGGTAGTAGCGATCGATCTATCAGGGATGGATTTATCGCGTGTAGTGTAGACACGATAGATCGATCCCCGATCGCTCTCCTGTCGACTGCTGAACTCCAGTAGTGTGAGAGGAGGAAGCAAAATCAACAGGGGAGCCACGGCCGTTGATCCAGCGCCGCAAGGATGCGAAGCAAGTAATTTTAATTCAATCTAAGATACATTGACTTCAGCTACGCTACTCTTGTAGCTGAAGTTGCATATCTTAGGCCTGGTCTACACTAGGCGTTTAAATCGGTTTTAGGAGCATAAAACCGATTTAACGCCAAAACCGTCCACACTAGGAGGCACCTTATATCGATTTTAATGGCTCTTTAAACCGGTTTCTGTACTCCTCCCTAACGAGAGGAGTAACGCTAGTATCGGTATTAACATATCGGATTAGGGTTAGTGTGGACGCTGATCGACGGTATTGGCCTCCGGGAGCTATCCCACAGTGCACCAGTGACCGCTCTGGACCGCAATCTGAACTCGGATGCAGTGGTCAGGTAAACAGGAAAAGCCCCGCGAACTTTTGAATATTTCCTGTTTGCCCAGCGTGGAGCTCCGATCAGCACGGGTGGCGATGCAGTCCGAAATCAAAATAAAAAAAAGAGCTCCCGCATGGACCATGCGGATGTGATCGCTGTAAGGGCAGGCAAATCCGTTCTATCCGTTCTATCAGCGCTCCGTTACAGAAGAGGAAATTCAGAATCCTTTTTTAAAAATCTCCAGACAGACGCCAGAGCAGGGACTCAGCGCACTGCAGCGTGACAAGCGTAACGGAAAGCCAAAGAATCAAATGGATGCGCATGGACTGGAGGACTGAAGCTATCCCACAGTTCCTGCAGCCTCCTAAAATTATTTGCATTCTTGGCTGAGCTCCAAATGCTTCTAGGGTCAAACACAGTGTCTGCGGGTCAGGGCATAGCTCGGCAATCTACTCACCCACCCCCCACCCACCCCCAGAAGCGAAAGGTAAAACAATCCTCTGACTCTTTTACATGTCACCCTATCTTTACTGAATGCTGCAGATAGACGCGATAGTGCAGCACTCAACACCAACATCCTTGCTCCCCCCCGTCATGGGCGGCTGATGGTACAATACGATGGAAATCCATCCTCATCATCAGCGTAAGCTGATCGTGCAAAAAGATGGAAATCCATCCTCATCATCAGCCTCAGCTGATGGTACAAAAGGACTGGTAACCGTCCTCGTCATCAGCCTATTGGCCCTAATTTTTTCTGGTGGATGGATGGTGCAATATGGCTGGTAACCATCCTCATCATAGCAACAGGGGGCTGAGCTCCATCAGCCCCCACCCTTCATGTGTAAAGAAAAGATTCAGTTGCCCCTGGACTAGCAGTGGGATGCTGGGCTTCTCTCCTACACACTGCTTAATGTCCTGTCTGGACTATCATAGCAGCTGGAGGCTGCCTTCCACTCATTTCTCACTAACAAGTCAGTGTGTCTTATTCCTGCATTCTTTATTAATTCATCACACAAGTGGGGGGACAATGCTACGGTAGCCAAGAAAGGCTGGGGGAAGAACGGAATCAACAGGTGGGGTTGTTACAGGAGCACCCCCTGTGAATAGCATACAGATAATAATTTCTGCGGGCTCTGACACAGAGCAGGTGGTTCTCTAGCACACTTGCCTATATTAGGCAGCACTGATTCTATTTTTTTATACCAAAAAGGAGGGATTGACTCAGGGAGTCATTCCCAATTTTTGCTTTTGCGCCCCTGGCTGATCGGCCAGGGGCACTTATGACAGCAGCCAATGGTACAAAACGATGGAAGGTACAATATGGCTAGTAACCACTCTTGGCTTTTGCGCCCCTGGCTGATTGACCAGGGGCACTAGCAGCAAATGGTACAAAAGGACTGGTAGCCATGATCATCCTCAGTTCCAATTTATGGAAGGGTTTGGATGGTGCAATATGGCTAGTAACCATCTCTGCTGTCATGCAAAAGCAAAAGCATGCTTCTGTGTAGCGCTGCTGAATCGCCTCTGTGAGCGGCATCTAGTACACATACGGTGAGAGTCACAAACGGCAAAAAAAGCTCCATGATTGCCATGCTATGGCATCTGCCAGGGCAATCCAGGGGAAAAAGGCGCGAAATGCTTGTCTGCCGTTGCTTTCCCAGACGAAGGAGTGACTGACGACATTTACCCAGAACCACCCGCGACAATGATTTTTGCCCCATCAGGCACTGGGATCTCAACCCGGAAGTTCCAAGGGGCGGGGGAGGCTGCGGGAACTATGGGATAGCTAGGGAATAGCTACCCACAGTGCAACGCTCCAGAAATCGACGCTAGCCTCGGACCATGGACGCACACCACCGATTTAATGTGTTTAGTGTGGCCGCGCGCACTCGATTTTATAAAATCTGTTTTACAAAACCGGTTTATGCAAATTCGGAATAGTCCCGTAGTGTAGACGTACCCTGAGATCGATTTTTCTCCCTCTTCCCCTTCCCCCACCAGTGTAGCCCAGGCCTGAGTCTCTAAGGTACCACAAGGACTCCTCATTGTCTTTGCTGATACAGACTAACACGGCTACCACTCTGATTCTTTTATGAGTGATGCGAGTAGTTTTCAGATGCCCTGATTACAAAATGTGAACTGCTCCATTTTGGAACTCCAGGGAATATATTTGGAGTGAACAGCTTTCACCTTGCATTTCAACAGTGTACTTTCATCCTCATGCTACTTAGCAGCCAAAGTTGTGTGTTTTTTGTTCCCTGTTCCCTGAAAAGGGATCAGCAAGAGATACTACTTCCCATAAAGCTCTTAGACTAAAATGTGACAGTGAGACTATGCTAGATTGGTCTGACTAATTTCCTTCCAACATGCCATTTATTGCATACACTATTGCGACAAAGCAATTAACTTTCAACTGCAGAACTATCAATGCTAGTCTTGAATTTGGGTTTTCCAGTAAGATCTGCAGAATGCTGGTACCTCATCACTGGGAAAGTGGAGGGTAGAGTGTTTTCTATTTACTTAAGAATGACAAATGGCTGACAATTGAAGGAACTTAACTGTTGTCATTTTACTGGGAGAGAATGTGTTGAATGTATTAGAAGTAATGGGAGTTTTCAAAACAGTGCACATACTCGAGCCATGTTATTTTCGATAAAACCTCAAAATGAGCTGTTTTTGCAAGGACAAGAAACAGCTCTACTAAATGTAGAGTAATAGTGAAAGAAATGCATGGGCTGCATTGCTGGATATAACAGTACAATCTATTATCAGCAAAATACAGTGCTCTCTTGAGTGTGAACCTGAAATGGCTGAAAAAAATTATCAACAAAAAAGTTCATGACTTTGAGAGCTGAAGTAGGCATACCCAGATCTGTGGGACTATGGCAAACTTTCCATGTCTGAAATTGCTTGACGAATTCATTACCCAAACTCCATTTAAACAGGAACTGTCATAGGAAGTTCAGATAATGATTATGGACTTCAGTGCATAAACACTTATATGAGGGTGTATTTATGCCTGACTTGAGCAAATACATATAATTGTTTAATCTGAAATCTGAAGATTAATTTAAAAAAAAAAAGCTAAGAAAACTTTATGGATGCATGGGTAAGCATTCAAATCAGGAAGTAGTTGAAAGTGCAATCTTAACTACTCAGTTTTGTGTGGATGAATCATAATGCAGTCTCTAGTTGCATTATTAGATTCCATTTTTCTAATACAATCTATTATACATTTTTCTACCTCACTACAAATGTGTATCTAACTTTTATATGTACACTATTTTCATTGTCAGAATGGCTTAACCTGTCTTTGACATATTCAAGTCAACAAAATTGACTTGAAGTTCTTTTTCCCCCTTTAAGAGAGAGAGTTTAATAATTTTAGTCATCTGCCATGTATTATACATTTTATTTTAATCCAATCTCACAACCTTCCTTTTGTGCACTTCAGGAGATAAGGCAGTTAGCTATAGAGGGAACTAGTTGTAAATTGATTTTACAATGCCAGCAAATTTTGAAAGTTACTCAGTTGTAATTAATTTGTAATGCTGTGTAAGTATTGATTAGTTTGTAATTTTCATAAAAATGTTTTTATGGCTCTTTCTGACATATGTATAGTAGTACGCACAGATGTGTGTCTAAGATAGCAGGAAAATTATACATGGTATACTTGCATTTCCTGACTTGATTGCTTGACCAGGCAACTTTAACTTTCTCTTAATGTAGCTTTTTGGTACATATAGGATTTTCCAATTATTTTTAAAAAGGAAAATTAGAAGAAAACACTTGAAGAGGAGAAGCTCCTCTCTCCAGCTCTTAGATACTCTGCTGGCTTGCCAAAGATCTGTGTGCTATTAAGCCATCACTGGAATACCCTAGTGAAGGTTGGTGGAGAAGGGGGTGGCCCTGCACAGGATTAAAAGTCAAATGCTGTTGCACCCAGTGCAAAGCCTCCTTACTCAGCCTTTGTATGGGGTGAAGCAGCATTTCATAGAAGATTAGGGTTGGAAGAGACCTCAGGAGGTCATCTAGTCAAACCCCTTACTCAAAGCAGGACCAACACCAACTAAATCATTTGACCTTTAATCCTGTATGTGCCCAGTTCAAGCATATACAGTGCTCCATGTACCATAGGAAACAAGCCACAAGTGGCAGGGAGATGGATTCAATGGCATGATAGATCTCTCCTCCTTAATTTCCACGATTCTAAGACATGACTGGAGATGGGCTTTGCACCATATTCTGTTGGTAAATGGTCCAGCACAGCCCAAACCTGGTAGGGGAAGCAAATTCCGAAGTTGAGGGCCCTTCGCAAAGAACTTTCCCTCCATCAGCCACAGCCAAACATGAGAGCTGCCAGGTCATGCCCCGAGCTAGTCATGCCTGCTGTGGCTGGGGGCTCAAGGAGAAAGTAGTCTCAGCCTGGGCTCGTGATTGGCCAACCCCTTGGTTTTCACCTGGCAGTGCGGCAGTTCCCAGAGAAGCAGGGTCGCCCTCGGCTGTGGCTAGCACCGCTCCGCAGCACGCTCTGCACCCGCTGAAGCGGAGACGAGGGGCGCCCCTGCAGGGCCCGCTGGCATCCCCTCTAGCGGCCCCCAGACAGTGGGAGAGCCCGGGCCATCAGCTTTTGCCTCTCAGGGGTCCCTCACCCCTGGGGCTCGCCTCGCTTTTGGAGCCACCCATCCTGGCCGGACCCGCAGGACCCAGTGCCCTAGAAAGCGCCCCTGGAGGCTGGCTGGCCCGTGCCCCTTGCGCGCCGGAGGGCGCCCCTCGGCGTGGGGCAGCTGGAGCAGGGCTCTGCAGGACAGAGCAGGGAGGGGAGGACAGGGGTGTGTCTTCCCCCCCCCCCACGCCCCGAGGCTGCAGGGTCTCTGCCTCCTCCCTCCGCTCTCCCAGGCGGCGGCTCACTCGCCTCGCTGACCGGGGGAAGAGGCAGCGGCTCGGGAGCAATGGCACGGGGAAGTCTGGGTCTCCTCCTGCTCCTCAGCGCGCTGGCCGGCCGGGGCAGCAGCCAAGCGGAGCAGCGGCAGCGGACGCCGCCGCCGCCGCCGGAGCGAAGAGGTACCGGAGGGTTGGGGGCTGGCGAGTTGCCGCCGAGCTCTGAGCGGCGGGGCTCAGGGGCGCCTTTGGCCGCAGCTCAGCACCCCCCGATTCCGGGGCAGGCGGGGACTCGGTGGGGCAGTCCTGAGGGGACCCCAGGGCAGGCGTGGTGGTTTAGCCGGGCTGGCACTGTTGGCATCGCCAGTGGGCCGAGGAGAGACTTTGAGGTCAGGCTCCAAGTTTCCGGGCGTTAAGGTGGGAGGCAGCCGGCTGGGGTCCGACCCAGCTCAAGCCAAGCGGCAGTCGGCTGCTTGTCCGTGTCTCTCCCAACCTGCACTGATCGGAGCAGGTTTGGGTCTGGTTCCCAGCCCTCCACCCCCACCTGCGCTGTTGACTGACGCTTCAACTTTCCAGGCACACCGTGCAGTGCAGGCTCTTTCACGTGCCAGCTGAGACCAAATCTGATTCCCGACTAATTCCCTCCCGCCCCACAACACGCACGCAAATCCCTGTTTCAGGAAAAAGCCGAATGCCAAGCATTTCTCCTTATTCCCGTTTCAAAATATAGGGGGGATACAGCTCCCAGCACTCAGAGTGACCATTTCAGACACAACACCGAATGGGATTATTGCAGTTTGAGAAATACACTGCCTACAACTCCCGTATCTGTAACTCACTAACCCCCTCTTTTTGCTGCAGTATTAATGCAATTCTGTCTTGAAAGGTCCCTTACAGTATGGGATAACTACTTATGCTAAACAATCTGTTCTGCCTTGCATGTCCCTGTGGTGCTGGGAGTATCTTTCCCAAACCTGAGGAAGAGCTGTGTGTAGTTCAAAAGCTTCTCTCTCTGGCCAACAGAAGTTGGTCCAATAAAAGATATTACCTCACCCACAGTATGTCTCTGAAATTCAGGATTAGTCACTCAAAGTGTGATATTTTCTGTTATACTCACATAGTTTTTATTGGATTTGGTAGGGATGGACTTGAATATGACTTCAGTTCTCCTGTCTTCTGTCCAGCCCATGCCCCATCCAACATACATCGACAGGCATCTCTGTGATTGTAATGAAATACATATTGAGATCTATGTAAATGCATGCAGTCTTTAGATGTCATTCCAATTTTAAGCAAGATTATAGGCTGATGCAGTAGTTTCATGATAGTTTAGAAGACATGGTGGTGGTATTCAAACTTGTATGCATCCAACGAAATGGGTATTTACTCATGAAAGCTCATACTCCAATACATCTGTTAGTCTATAAGGTGCCACAGGACTCTTTGCTGCTCAAACTTGTAGTAATTTTTAAAATAGAGTGTATCACCTCAGTGGAAGTGGGATCATGTCCTTCCCAGGTACCCAAAATGCTGCGTCTATAGTAATAATATTTTTTCAGCTATACAGTGCTTAATTAGTAACTTTAAAATGAAAGGACCATCTTTTTCTTTTTGTTTTTTCTTGCTAAGTCTATTACTGAAGGTGGAAATAGGATATGAAAGACATGTTCATAAAAAGCCATATAAAAGAAATAAGCTAAACAAAACTTTTAAAAGTCTGTTTTCTAGTACACACAGTATCACTTTTAGAGCCTGTTCTTCCTACCCTAACATTTTTAGCTCTGCTATTTAAAAAAAAAAAAAAGGAATTCAGTAAGGAGATACCATGGGTGTGTGATAATAAATCTCTGATTAAAATAGCTAGAATAACAATGAGCTCCTAAATGACCTTGATGATATGCTATAGCCTGAGAATAACACACAGCTTCAGATTTATGTAGGGTTTTTTCCTCCATTCAGGTTTTGGGTACAGGGATTTGACACCTACTTTATAAAATATGATGTATTGTCTCAAGCAGCTGACTCCTTAATGCTAATTTTAACTCTGAAGATAGATGACCGTTGACTAACCTTCTTCATAGAACTTAAATAGTTGTAGTAAACCAAGAAAATCTCACCCAGCCATGTTGACTACATTTGGAAATTGACTTACTGTAAATACTGAAGAGTAAGGAAGATCTTCAGAGAGTAAAGATACAGCACTACATGCATTTGCCATAATTTGCTTTTGCCCCAAAGAATTTAATTCTCAGCCAAAGAAACACTCATTTTGGCAGGGTTTCATTCCCCCCCCCCCCAACCATCTCTTATTGCTCGGGAATGTGCTTTTCTTTAATCAATGTTTTTTGGTTTTTGACCTCCATGATGAAGAAACTTGCTCATTACTTTCCTCTTAGGAAGGAAGTGGGAGTCTTTGGTTTTAATCTACTTCAGCTGTTCTCAGATTTCATTGTACCCGACCCCCTTATGACAACAAAAATGACTACACCACCACAGGAGTGGGGGGCTAAAGCCTGAGTCTGCCTGAGCCCCACTACCCCGAGTTAGGAGGCCTGTAACCTGAGCCATGCTGCCTACGGCTGAAGCCCCAGGCAGTGGGGCTCAGGCTTTGGATTTGGCCCTGAGCGGTGGGGTTTGGGCTTCGGCCCTAGCAAGTCTAATACCAGCCCTGGTGACCTCATTAAAATGGGGTCCTGATCCACAGTTTGAGAACTGCTGATCTACTTTATTTTAGGCTGCCACACTGTTAGTATTATGCTGTATGAGTCCCATTAATTCAAAGAGGAACTCTAGTACTTCTTGTAATGGAATGTTAAACTAAGTGTAAATGGGACCTTTTAGACCTCACTGCTGAATTCCAGTACTGGACTGACAATTTTCCACTTTATTTATACTTGTCCCTAATCTCTTTTTAAGCTGCGCTACAGCTGCTAGGAGGTTCTAACACACTATAGAGAGATCCCTCTACTGCTGAAGAATGATACAATCAACTGTACTGTGATTTTTAAGGTCTAAAGTCTGATCTCAGTGAAATCCAGTGAACATTTTAACACTGACTTCAGTCGGACCAGAACTGGCCTTAAGTTTGTAAGTTTATGTTCAGTTTTTGTTTTTAAGTTAATTCTTTATTTAATGAATAATACTGTATGGCTAATGCTACTGTGTGATTTTGGCAGCAATCTGAGATTTTAGAGGGGAGGAGGAAGCTATGCAACATGTCTTAAGTGCTATTTTCCAAATTGTTCAAGACCTCACATGGAATTTCCATATTGCCTTTTAAAAATGTGAAGTTCAAGAACATCTTGTACCTCAAACATGAACAGTCTGTAATTCTATATTTTAAACTGCTTGGAGAGTTACTGTGGTCAGAAACCTGGAGTTAATTTTGTATTTTGTTCTCTGCTACAGATGTTGTTGTTTGTTCTGTAGACTGAACAGTAAGTATTTTTGTAGAATTCCTCATAAACTGACAGCATCATGTCTGGCTCACAATAAGCTCTGGTCTACACTACGGAATTAGGTCAACATAAGGCAGCTTACATTGACCTAACTCTGTGTCTACACTAAAATGTAACTCCATCGATATAACTCTCTCACAACACTGACTTAACTCCACCTCCATGAGAGGTGTAGTGCTTAAGTTGATGTACTTGCTTAAATTGACAATGGCTGCCTTTCAGAAGCCATCCAACAATGCTCCACACTGACAACTAAATTGGTGCAATCGCTCCTGGTGAGGACACGCACTGCCGACACAAGGAGCATAGTGTGGATGTGTAAAACTGATTCAATTACTGTGATGGCTGTAAGTTGACATAACTTAGGTCAACTTAATTTTGTAATGTAGAGTTGCACCAAGTGTATTTTACAATGCTATTTCTTGTAGGTTTGGGTATTTTATAGTTCAAGCAAAAATGCCAAGGAGATAGACAGTAGCCCTTTTTAACGCCCAACTGGGCTTCATCCTCCTCCAGAATATTAGAAATAGACAAATTGGTGGGAATTCAGAAAGGAGCAACAAACATCCCTGTGAACTTGGAGAGAGTGATTTTAAAAAGGAGAGATTGAAAAACTAAGTGTCTTACTGGGGAGTGAACATAATCCTGCAATGGTTGAAAGGTGTAAGCACGAAGGACCAGAACCTGATACTTATGCTGAGGTGCACTGTACTCCTTACTTGTGGAGTAAGGTGTCCCTGAACATGACGAATGGCATCAGAATCTGAATCCAAATTACCTACAATGCCACCTATATGAAATAGGAAGAAATTAATGAAAGAGAAATATAGATTAAGTATCAGGAAAAACATCCTGAGGCCACTGTATTAGGAATAGAGCCGAGATACTTGGTCAGTGGTTCTAGAGTTGTATGCAGTTCTTTTGGGCACCACATAGGGCTTTCCTGGAGTCTGATGGAAGCTCTTCTGTGTGCTGGCCTGGTCTCATGTCATTGCTGATGCCTGGAGTCACTAAAATTCCTTCCCTTTTCTGTCAACAGGAAAGAGAAAAGGTAAGAGACAGCAGGCTTGACCCCACCTCACCTCAGTTCCAGTAGACAGGAGTATGCATCAAATGGAGTTGCAAAGAGCCATGAAGTATCCTGTCATTTCATTGTGATGCTGTCAGTGCACATAATGATGCAGAATAACAGTGATCCCCACAATTATTTTGTCACTATCTGCAGCTCCATTTAGTGGCATTTCTGTGATTCTACTTCATGTATTATCTCTTTGCCTTCTCTTATCTACTGGGAATGGTGTAAGGAAGGGGACAAGCCTGCTATCTCTAACTTGTCCTCCTTCCTGACTGCTGACAATAGCAGGGAAAACAACTTTCTCTAGTCTCTGTACAGATCCAGAATCAGATGGCAGCCCACTTGTTTTTATTGTTGCTAAGGGTCTGTGGTTGTCCCGTCCTGTTCAGAAAAGTTATTACTCTATTTATATAGAATGACTGCCACACAGCCTGTTCATGGGTCCAATTCTGCAGAACTCTCATGAGAACTCAGATACCAATGCAGTGGGCACAATAAAAGAACCCAGATATTAGGATCTGGCCCCAAAGCATAGAAGCTTCAGGGAGATAGATTAATAAGGATACAGATATGGCTGTTAATATTAAGGTCCCATTACAAATATTAAATCTTCAGAGTATTATGTGGAGTTAGGCTCTGAAGCATCTGGTATCGATTGGTGTTTGAGACAGAATACTAAACTAGATGTACTATTGCTCTGACCTAGTAGGGCAATCCTTATATTCTGATATAGAATACTCTCTGAGGATTTTGTTCTGTCAAAGAATGTTAGAATCTTGTAACAGATCTAATCCTGCTCTGATATGTTACGTGGTACTTAACCCCTTTGCTGCTGCTTCCTGGTGCAACATTACTTGGAAGCGTTGGGTTTCAAAATGACTTCTTTTGGTATGTGAAGAAGTACTTTAGATGTTTTTAATGCTATGTACTAGGCATCAGTGAGAAACTGTATATATTTTCCTCACACTGGCATACTGAAATTTAAGACAATCAGTTCACATCATGGATCTTACAGAGGAGCAAACTCATTTGGCACAATCTTTTGAAATTGATTACTTCTAGAATGAGCAAAATACAGAATTCTTTGAAGTTTCTTCATTCCATGTGGAAACCTGGTCCAGCTTCTTCTTGAAGCAGTAGATAGATGGATTTGACGTACCTCAGTCAAGGGGACAAAAACAAGTCAGTCAATCTCCCAGCTTCCTTTTTGCCTGTGGCATGGCTGGATTTGGCAAACACTAACTCCCTCCCCACCCCCACACAGACTTGATGCCCTTCCCTTACTATTCCACTAGCTGCAAGAGACCAGAACACCAGTGAAGGAAGATAAAATAAAGCACTAAACTAGAGTTCAGGTCAAGTTCCTTTCTTCAGGTCTGGCTTTATTTACAACCACAGAAGCTGTTTCAGCACACGACCCCCCCCAGACCCTGTTGCCACCACCTCAGTAGTCACCGTTGTGGTAGTTTTTATAGCCCCATCCATGTGCTAGTCAGGGAACTTGCATTCTACATGTAACTCCTTTCACACTGGAACCTATGTAGCACCTTTATACCTTAGCACACTCCCGTTTATACTCCTGCATCAATGAACCCCAGACCCTAAGAGGAGATGATGCTGTGGGAGCCTGATGAGAAACAAGCTAGTTTACTGCTGCCACATCATTGCACTTGTTATTGGTGGTTTTGTTTAGTGAAGAAAGCAAGCTTGAGGCTGAATCTTGTTGGATAAATGTTGGTGCTCTCTTTATTAATGTCCATCAATGGCTATTAGCCAGGATAGGCAGGAATGGTGTCCCTAGCCTCTGTTTGCCAGAAGCTGGGAATAGGCTACAGGGCATGGATCTCTTGATAATTACCTGTTCTGTTCATTCCCTCTGGGGCACCTGGCATTGGCCACTGTTGGAAGACAGGATACTGGGCTAGATGGACCTTTGGTCTAACCCAATGTGGCCATTCTTATGTTCTTATTAGAGGGATTCCAGCAGTCTGCTCCAAGCACTAATTGCTCATGCACTAGAATAACTTTCACCAGAACTAAGATTCCAGATTATAGTTTGGTGGCCTTAAAGGGAACATATCATAACTGCTTCCCTCTGGTTGCTGAGTTGCTGATTAAGGCTCCATGCCTCTTCCCTTTAAGGGAAGCTGCTTCATCTCTAGGGAATATAGGGGAAGGAGGGAAAAAGAGTAGCACAAAGAGTGGAAAGGCTGAGGGGGAAGCCCACTATTGGCGATATGAAGCAAAGGTGGTTCCTGGGTTGACTACCACTGCCTCCAAAGTTACAATGTCCATCTGCACCTCCAGCTATAGGAAATCAGCCTCTGGCTACAGAGAGATGGGTTGGGTCTGTGTCTCTAGATGAGCAGCAAGAGCTCCCAGTCATCCTCAGCCTGTCTTCCACTCCCTAGTCATGCTAAGTGCGTTTCCAAAGTGAGAGGAAACTATCATCTGGTCTACTGTCTTCGCTTTTGCACTGGAAAGGTCTGGCCACAGATACCTTTCTTGTAGTTTAGCTTAGTGCCTCTGCTTAAGTTTCCTTCCTGGTCACAGCATGGGTAGAGGGATTCAGGGATACTTCGCCACTTTTGAAGATGGCACAGGAGTGTGTTTGTATTTTCCCACACCTGACCTGGTATGTGTATCATAGGCAATGTAATTGTATGTTTTACTTTGGTGACTTATGTTAATACTCCCGGTTTTATCTTTTGTAGTATTGGCTTGTGGAGTTGACTGTCGTGATACTTCTGAGGAAGATCTGAAGACTTTAAAATTTCAAAGCTCAGATTTTAGGACTAGAAATGGGTTTTGCCAATCAGTCTCAATTTTTTTGCCCCTCAAATTGATATTTTTGAGATTACACATAGCACAAAACAAATCAGTGTGAATTTTCTTATTTTTCACCTGTTTTGCTTTGTCCTATTTGTAATCATGTTCTTAAGGCAACTATATATCTTTGTCTTTACTACATACTGAACATTGGGAGACATCTTAAACTTTTGGAACTCCCTGAATAGGTTGGTTTCTTTGAGGTTGTTGATACCAGAAGCAATAGTTCTTTAGAAATTCAGAAAGATTTTTTGGTGTCACCTTTCCTCTTTATATCCTTCAAGCACAGCAGGTCCTGGTTATCTAATTCAGAGAAAACAAAAGACACTTGATTTCTTGTTAACCTCTGAGGCTAGGACAAGCAGCAATCAGCTTAAATTGCAGCAAGGAAGTGTCACTGGGCCCCAGTGGGTCACAGCTGATAATACCAGATTCAGGACAAACTGCTGAGAAATAGGGCAGACTAACCACCAGTTTGGGGAGACTCTGCCATTAGATAGAATCTCCAAGGCACACTGGTTATCAAGAAGTAAAAAATGCAGTCTCCTTAGGCATTCAAGCACTTGTTTCACCACCCAGGTTTTATGATGAATGATTATTGAAAACCAGTTTTATCGAACAAAGGCTTCTTCTGGTCTCAAGAGATCAGCCACACACCCAGGTCAATATATAACTCAGCTCTTACCCAATAATCATGCTGTTGCCAACCCTTTACTAACTAAAATCTAAAGGTCTAATTTTAAGAGAAAAGAAGTAGAGAGTTAACATAGTTCAGGAAATCCTGTACATACAAGTGACTGCAAAGTTCTTATATCAAGTTTGAAGCAGTGATTGAAGAAGCTGCTAGTTTGCAAAAGTCTTTCTGGAAATTATCCAAACAGCTTGCGGGGTCACCAGTCCTTGTTCAGAGCTTCCTTGTTAAAAATCCAGTCCAGAGAAATTAAAAGGGAAATGATGACAAAATGGAGATGTTTCTAGAGTCTTTTATACCCTTTCCCATGTGGATGGAATTTTACTGTCCCAAACCAAGCTCACAATGTAAGCGTGTGGAAAATTACAGGCACAAGCTGGAGTCCAGGGTCACATGCCCTTACATGGCTTTGACTCATAGGAGCAGCCATTGCCCATGTGGAGGCTAAGGCATCCACAGGAAGATTTAATGGGAGGGACGAGTTTCTTCTGTGGCCCATTGAGAGAGCCAATTGCCTTTGATGGGCCATCAGTAGTAAGCTGTCTGGCTTCAGTGTTGGTTTTTGGCTGGTAGGTGTTACCCCTGGAACAAACACATTTGGGATACAGATCTATACCCAATATTCATAACTTCAGATACAAAAATACATGCATAAAAACAGGATAATCATACTTGGCTAATCATGACTTTTCCATTGACACCTTACATGATATTCTTTGTACAAATTTTGCTGCAATTGTCTAACAGTGGTAGCAATAAAAATATACAGTAACTCCTCATTTAACGTTGTAGTTATGATCCTGAAAAATGCTACTTTAAGCAAAATGATGTTAAGCAAATCCAATTTCCCCATAAGAATTAATGTAAATGGGTGGGGTTTAGATTCCAGGGAAATTTTTGAGACATATATAAACACACAGTATAAGTTTTAAACAAACAATTTAATACTGTACACAGCAATGATTGTGACGCTTGGGTGGGGGTGGAGTCAGAGGGTGGGATATTTCCCAGGGAATGCCTTGCTGCTAAATGATGAACTAGCACTTGGCTGAGCCCTCAAGGATTAACACGTTGTTAATGTAGCCTCACACTCTACAAGGCAGCATGAACAGAGGGAGGAGACACAATAGACCATGGCAGGGGCTGCAAACATTCCCTGCAGAAACTGAATGGGATGATGAACCCACGGTATCCCACTGGAACGCCCCACTCCCTCCACTTTCCAAAATGGTGGGGGGGTGCATGTATGTGTGAGAGACACACATTGCCCCTTTAAGTATGTTGGCTGCACTCTAAGTACACTGCCTTTTTAAGTAGATCATCAAGTTGAGTCAGCAGCTGCTGCCAGCAAGCTCCCTCAGTCCTGAGCCCTGTCATGTCCCCTGCTGCTCTGTGGAGGTGGGGTACAGGAGTGGGGGGCAGGAATGTGGGGAGGGGGACACCCTGACCTCAGCACCACTCTTCCCCCTGATCTGCTGCACAGCAAGCAGGAGGCTCCTGGGAGCAGCTCCAAGGCAGAGGTCTGGAGCAGCACACCGGACACCTGAATTGCCTGGCAATTTATAGCCTGCTGGGCAGCTGCTGCACAGGGAACTTAGGGGGGCTGCCAGCCCACCCTGGTTCCAAGCCCCAACCAGCTAGCTCCAATGGGCTGCTCTTCCTGCAAGTGGTGGAGAAAGCAGGCAGCTGCCAAACAAAGTTATAAGGGAGCATTGCACAACTTTAAATGAGCATGTTCTCTAATAAATCAGTGAGGAGTTACTGTATGTGGTCACATTTCAATCATAGAGCATCTCTGACAGTTGAGGTTGGACATTAGGAAAAACTTCCTAACTGTCAGGGTAGTTAATCTCTGTCATTGGGAGGTTTTAAGATTAGGTTAGACAAACACCTGTCAGGGATGGTCTAGATAATATTTAGTATTGCCATGAGGGCATGGGACTGGACTAGATCTCTTCAGGTCCCTTCCAGTCCTTCAATTTTTTTGATTCTCCCTGAGATTTACACTGTAGTTTCAGACAATTTGTCCCTTTGGTTAATAAGGGCTGGTCCACACTAGCTCTTTAAATCGAATTTAGCAGCATTAAATCGAATTAAGCGTGCACCCATCCACACCAGGAAGCCATTTAATTCGACATAGAGGGCTCCTTAGTTCGACTTCGGTACTCCACCTCGACAAGGGGAGTAGCGCTAAATTCGACATGGCTATGTCGAATTAGGCTAGGTGTTGATGCTAATCGATCTTAGTAGCTCCGGGAGCTATCCCACAGTGCAACACTCTGTTGACGCTCTGGACGCCAGTCGGAGCTTGGATGCTCTGACCAGCCACACAGGAAATGCCCCGGGAAAATTTGAATTCCTTTTCCTGTCTGGACAGTTGGAATCCCATTTCCTGGTTGCTCATCGGGGCGAGCTCAGCAGCACCGGCAACGATGCAGAGCTCTCCAGCAGAGGAGTCCAGGCAATCTCAGACTAGAAAGAGGTCCCCAGCATGGACTGACCGGGAAGTCTCAGATCTGATTGCTGTGTGGGGCGATGTGTCTGTGCTTTCGGAGCTGCGCTCCAGCAAACGGAATGCAAAGACCTTCGAGAAGGTCTCCAAAGCCATGACAGACAGAGGATACAGCCGGGATGCAATGCAGTGCCGCGTGAAAGTCAAGGAGCTGAGATAAGGCTACCAGAAACTCAGAGCGGCAAACGGACGCTCCGGAGCCCAACCCCAGACATGCCGCTTCTACGAGGCACGGCATGCCATTCTCGGTGGGTCTGCCACCACTGCCCCACCAGTGTGCGTGGACTCTGAGGATGGGATAGTGTCGACGGACTGTTCCTCGGAGATGTTCGCGGACGGGGAAGATGAGGAGGACGAGGCAGTCGACGGCGCTTTCCCTGACAGCCAGGATCTCTTCCTCACCCTCACTGAGATCCCCTACCAACCCTCCCCAGCCGTTACCACGGACCCTGAATCAGGAGAAGGATCAGTCCGTAAGTGCTTTAAACAAGTTAACATTTATTTATTAAAAGCAGCTAAGACCAACGAGTTAACATTTTTTTAGTAATTAAACAGGGAGAGACATTAGGAGAACAGAAGGTCTACATACAGGGGGATGGAACTTTTATCTTCATAAGATATTTCCAGGAAACTCTCCTGGAGGTAATCAGAAAGTCTATGCAGGAGGTTCCTTGGCAGAGCTAGTTTATCGTGTGCCCCGAGGTAGCACACTTTGCCTTTCCATGCTATAAGCTGGAACTCCGGGACCATTGCCCTCACGAGCATGGCAGAGTAGGCCCCTGGGTTGTGGTGGCTTTCTTCCAGCATGCGCGCTCTCTCTGCCCGTGAGACTCTCCTCAGGGTGATCTCTCTCGCACACTCCTGCATGAAATTAGAGTAATTGGGGTACTATTAGTAATGGGAGCGCTTAACTGTTCCTTTGCATAACAAGAAGCCTCACTTAACAGCCACGTGCTGCAGTCTACAGAGTGGCAGCATACAGGGATCTTTCCCAGTGAACAGCCGCGACGGGGTGCAACAGGGGTCGAGTTTATGCTTTCAGGATTGCCTGCATCAAGAGGACAGAGCTGTACATTCACTTCTATGAATCCAAAAGTGTTTGGCTTACCATGCCTTGCTGCTACACGAATTCTTCTTTCCTGCAAAGGTTCTCTGATCTGCAGCCCAATACCCCAGGCAATGAAAGCGCATTCAGAGAAATCGAACTTTCCATTAGTGAGTGCGCATGAGACAGGTGCTGTGCATACTCTTGTTCACAGACACCGAGTAGACTGTTTCTTTGTTTAAAAAATGTATCATTGTAAGAAATTCACTACCTTTTTGACATCACTGTATCACGACCTGATGCACCATGCCCCTCACAGATGATGGCGCAAACTAGAAGGCGTAAGAAAAAGACAAGGGACGAGATGTTTGCTGAACTTATGGGCTGCTCCAGAGCCGAGGCGGACCAGCAGAGCCAGTGGAGGGAGAACCTCAGTCAGCAGCACCGCTCATTCTGCGAACGGGAGGACAGGTGGCGTCAGGAGGACCAGCAGGCGACTCAAACGCTGCTTGGACTAATGAGGGAGCAAACGGACACGCTCAGGCGCCTTGTCGATGTTCTGCAGGACCGCAGGCAGGAAGACAGAGCCCCCCTGCACTGTATCTGCAACCGCCCACCCCCGCCTCAAACTCCAATCCCCCCCTCATCAAAAATAACAAGAAGGAGGGTCACCAGGGGCCGTGAAAACTGTCACTGCACCACAGGACAGTGTTAAATTACCCAAAAGCTATCAGTCACTACATTTTGAAAAGTCCTTCCCTTACTGTGTTGTTGATTATTAAAAGTAGTTTTCTGTTACTTAATTTTCCGTCATGGTTTTTTACACAACGCTGTGTTAGATGTCTTGGGTGGGTCGTTGGGTGGTTGAGGGGGTAGTGTAATGCATAGGACAGTCACCTTTAGCAGGGTACAGAGACGGGGGCTGGATCAGCAGCATGTCACTCACACAGTGCAGTCAGTAGGCGGTTAGCTGGTATGGGAGGTGGTTTGCAGGTTTTCTGTCATTGGGGATGGTACGTGCATTTGTAGCGGGGGAGGGGGGTTACAGATGTCATGCAACGGTCCCTGTAATTGACCACAGAGCCACGCAGCAGAGGAATCTGTATCCATCCTCCCCCGCAACAAGGCCACATAGCCCCCGCACACAGAGTCCAAAAAAGGAGGGATGGCCGGATCCGTTGAAACAACCAGTCCGGCACTGCTGACCGGTCTGGGAGCGGGAGCATGTCAAACCTCGACTTTAGAGGCGGTCTTTACAAGACCACACACCCTACCCAGCACACTGTGCGTCCCAGTTTCAACCCTTTAACGCAAAGTCATCAATAAAGACAACGTTGTAAAGCTACAGTGGAGCACGTACTTTAATTTTTAAATGTGTGTTAGAAGTTGGGGAAGCGGGGTGGACGGGGTATGTAACTGCAGAGGCTAGTCAACAGTAACTTGGTAAAGAAACAGGGGCAGCTTCAGCTTCTCTGTGAAGAAACTGAACAGTCACAGTTCACGCTGCTCGCTGCTCGCTGGTACTTGAAGAGTTCCTTGTCGCTGTGCAAGGTGCCTGCATAGGGCGTGACGAGCCAGGGCATTAGCGGGTAGGCTGAGTCCCCTAAGATCAGTATGGGCATCTGCACATCCCAAGCGTTATTTTGTGGTCCGGGAAGAAACTACCTTCCTGCAGGCGTTTAAGCAGACCAGAGTTCCTGAAAACACGCGCGTCATGAACTTTGCCTGGCCACCCGACGTTGATGTTGGTAAAACGTCCCCCATGGTCCACCACTGCTCGCAGCACCATTGAAAATTAGCCAAATTTCTCAGCAGCTGACTGCGGAAGAGGTGGACGATAAGTTGCGAGGAGCTGACAGCGGCCACAACTGCAGCGGGATCCGTGCTCGCAGTGCTGTGGCGCCCGCGCTGTCACTGAGAAGAAAAGTGCACGAACAGATTGCCAGCTGGCACTTTCAGGGAGGGATGCTGGGCGTGATTGACGGTTCAATGATGACAGTTACCCAAAACCACCCTCCACACAATTTCTCCCCCCCCCCCCCAGCATGCATTGGTGGGAAATCCCAGCATTCCAATGGGCGGCGGGGAGTGCGGGAACTGTGGGATAGCTTCCCACAGTGCACCGCTTCCAAAGTCGACGCTTCGCCCGTTACTGTGGACTCACACAGTTGAATTAGTGTATTTATTGTGGATACACAACTTCGACTTCATTAGGTCGATTCCAGAAATTCGAATTAAGATGAATCGAAATAGTCTTGTAGTGTAGACGTACCCTAAGTGTCCAATTACAACATCCACTAATTGCTTTTAATTAATTCAGAATGAAGGAAGGAACTCCATCCCCACAAATGCCTTCACAGTCAATCTGGCTACTTGGACTGATAGTACTTGGAGAAGATCATAATTCTGAATAGAGGAAGCAGGACTTTCTCCTAAATTCCAAATGCAAGGGTGATAATGCTAATGAGCCTCAAATATATGTATAATAAAATGTATATATTTTGTCTCCATCTCTCCCACCCTTATGTTACTTGTCTTTTTAGACTGTAAGCTCTTTGCAGCAGAGGCTTTGTCTTTCTTTGTGAGGGTGAATCATGCCAAGCATATTTCTGCTAACACCCACATGCTACTACTAATTGAGGTTGCTGTCAAGGCTGAAACAGAACACCCCTCCATTGTAAAATAAACAGACAGAACGGACTGTAATCTGTATATTAAATGTCTTTGAGGCAGCAATGGGACTCCTTTACTGCTGCCACTAATCTAGTTCATAGTAAGCATCCTACTAGGGGCTGCATATCATTGTCCCTCCAAACCAGCTTCTGTAACCAATCATAGATGCTTGGTTCCTGCTTCACTGATGGCAGCTTGGATGCCCTTGTCAATCAAGAAGAGCAGATAGTAATTGATGACGTGCCCCAAAATAATTTGATAACTCTTAGAATATTGTTGCACTGTGTGTGAGATAAAGAGTGAAACTGTGGCTAGCTTGAACATTATAATTGCTATTACACCAGTGTTCTTACTCAGGCCTTTTTTATTGACAGGATTTCCAAGAAAAATAATGTAAATTAATGGATTTTTTTTTGTCCTGTCAAGTAATAAGATAACTTCTCAGGATTAATATATAAAAGTCATCTGTCATTGCAATCAGTTATTTTAGCAGAGATTACTCATCATCATCACCAATAAGACTTTGACAAGGACTGAACTCACTGCCAGATTCCTCCAGCAGAAAATCTGACTCAGTGTAATGTCATTACAAGGTCTGCAACAGCTGGAGCAGCGATATGCCAGTGAACACTTGTGAAACTTTATAATGAATAATAAACATACTTTTACAGGATCCTATCCAAATGCTACTAGTACGCCTTGTCCTACTCCTAACTGCCAATAGTACATGCATGTATTTGGTTGACTTGGGTTCATGGGTTTGAGTCGTAGTCATATTGGAAAAAAAAATCAAGCAAAGTTGAGGTTTGACTTCATGCTCAAAAGATCCTGTCGTTCTCCACTGCTTCAGGAATAGGCACAGTTACTTTGGTGACAATTAACAGTGGAGTCACCATTAGACTTACCAGTCTGTAATTGCCGGGATCACCTCGAGTCCTTTTTAAATATTGGTGTTACATTAGCTATCTTCCAGTCATTAGGTACAGAAGCTGATTTAAAGGACAGGTTACAAACCATAGTTAGTAGTTCCGCAATTTCACATTTGAATTCTTTCAGAACTCTTGGGTGAATGCCATCTGGTCCTGGTGACTTGTTACTGTTAAGTTATCAATTAATTCCAAGACCACCTCTAGTGACACCTCAATCTGTGACAATTCCGCAGATTTGTCACCTAGAAAAGCCAGCTCAGGTTTGGGAATCTCCCTAACATCCTCAGCCATGAAGACTCCACACCTCATCTGTCTCAGATTTTGGAAAGCACTTCAGATTCTTAAACTTTGGGTCAAGTGCTGTAGCTATCTTTAGAAATCTCACATTGGTACCTTCTTTGCATTTTATCAGATCTGCAGTGAAAGTGTTCTTAAAATGAAGAACATCTGCTGGGTCATCATCCGAGACTACTATAAGATGAAATATATGACAGAATGCAGGTAACAGAGCAGGAGACATACAATTCTCCCCAAAGGAGTGGAGTCAAATTTAATTAACACTTTTTTTAAATGAGTGTCATTGGCATGGAACATGTGCACTGGTAATAATTGGAGATATACCTATCTCCTAGAACTGGAAGGGACCTTGAGTCTAGCCCTGTGCCTTCACTAGCAGACCAATTTTTGCCCCAGATCCCCAAGTGGCCCCCTCAAGGATTGAGCTCATAACCCTGGGTTTAGCAGGCCAATGCTCAAACCACTGAGCTATCCCTCCCCCCTAGAATGGTGGCTGAAGCATGAAGGGGCAAACAAGTGTTAAGCATATCTGGCATGTGAATACCTTGCAATGCTAGCTACAAAAGTGCCATGCACATTTCACTTGACATTGTAAATAAGCAGCAGGCAGCATTATCTCCCATAAATATAAACAAATTTGTTTGTCCTAGTGATTGGCTGAACAAGAAGCAGGACTGAGTGGATTTGTAGGCTCTAAAGTTTTACATTGCACTCAAACAAAACAGTTATGCAACCAAAATAAATTCTAGATTTGTAAGTTGTACTTTCATGATAAAGAGATTGCACTACAGTACTTGTATGAGGTGTATTTGAAGTCTCTATCATTTTTACAGTGGAAATATTTCCAATAAAAATATAAAGTGAGCACTATACACTTTGCATTCTGTGTTGTAATTGAAATGGGATGTTTTACTCCATATTTATGAAAACATGCTTATAATATGAATGACATAACAGATATATCTTATGCAACATGGCCATGTAAGAGGTCATTGGAAACATGATGATTTATTGAATGTGATTATCCAGTCTGTATGTCTATCATTTCTATATCTGAAGTTGCATAGTTAATATTCTATCTGTATTTCAAATGTGTTACTTTGGGTATCACCCCAACCAGCCCTTCAGGTACAACAATGGAAAAGCCAGACAGGGCTAATGGGCCATTAATAGAGACAATGGATTGTGAAGAAGCATAGTCTTCCTGTGAATGCTCCAGATGGCCTACGAGTAATGGCTGCCATAGCCCTGCAGAGACATGGGTCTGAGTCACCTGGTGACTGGTTGGCCACAGCATCACACTGGAAGCTCATGTTCAGCTAATTATCCTCCATGACCCCAAATATTTTTCAGAGACATTGCTTCCCCGTTGGGAATCCCCTATCTTGTAAGTATAGGCTACATTCTTTGTTCCTAGGTGAATATGTTTACATTTAGATATATTAAGACCACCCAGTGTTTGCTTTTGCCCAGTTTACTAAGCAATAGAGATAGTTCTGAATCAGTGACCTGTCCTTTTAATTATTTGTCACTCCCTTGACTTGTCATCTGCAAACTTTTTCAGTGATGATTTTATGTTTTCTTCCAGGTCATTAATTAAAATGTGAAATTGTGTAGTGCCAAGAACCTATCCATGTGGGAACTGCCTGGAAACACACCTACTGGATGATGGTTCCCTGTTTTAAAGTTACATTTTGAGACTTAGCAGTTGGCCAGTTTTTAATCCATGTAATGTATGGCAGGTTAATTATATATTTTTCTAGTTTTTTAGTCTAAATGTTATGCAGTACCAAGTCAAACACCTATATTACATTAACACTGTTACTGTTATCTACCAAACATGTAATCTCATGGGGGAAAAAAATACCAAGTTAGTTTTGACAGCATCTACTTTTCATAAACCTATGTTGATTTGCATTAATTGTATTACCTGCCTTCAATTCTTTATTGATTCCCAGGTCAGCCAGTCAATTATCTTTCCTGGGATCATTGTTATGCTGACAGCCCTTTAATTACCTAGATCAGGGGTCGGCAACCTATGGCAAGTGTGCCAAAGGTGGCACGTGAGCCGATTTTTTTTTTTCCCACTGTCACGCTTCTGCCAGCTGGGGTCTTGGCTGCCGGCCCAGCTCAGCCCGCTGCCTGCCTGGATGAATGGAATCCTAGGCCAGCAGTGGGCTGAGTGGGGGCCAATGGCCAGGACCCCGGCTGGCAGGAGCTGGGGGCCAGAACTCCAGACCGTCAGCTGGCTGAGCCGCTCAGCCCACTGCTGGTCCGGGGTTCCATCCACCGCCCCACTCAGCCAACTGCCGGTGTACGGTCCTGGCCGCCAGCCCCTTGCCAGCTGGGGTCCTAGCCCTGCTCAGCCTGCTGCCATCGTGAATGGACGGAACCGCCATCTGGCAGTGGGATGAACGGGGCCAAGACCCCGGCTGGCAGAGGCCAGCAGACAGAACCCCAGACTGGCAGCGGGCTGAGCGGGGCCGACGGCCAGGACCGCGGCTGGCAGGAGCTGGTGGACAGAACTCCAGACCGGCAGCGGGCTGAGCCGCTCAGACCGGCGGCGGGCTGAGGTGCTAGCCTCCAGCCCCACTCAGCCCGCCACTGGTCTGGGGTTCCGGCTGCTGGCCCCTGCCAGCCGGGGTCTCGGCCCCGTTCAGCCCACTGCCAGCCTGGATGGACAGAACCTGGGCCAGCAGTGGGCTGAGCAGGGCTGGCGGACGGAACCCCGGCTGGCAGAGGCCGGTGGACAGAACCCTAGACTGGCAGCGCGGGTGGCAGATGGAACCCCAGACCGGCAGCAGGCTGAGCCGCTCAGCCCACTGCGGGTCTGGGGTTCCGTCTGCCGGCCCCTGCCAGCCGGGGTCTCTGCTGCCGGCCCCGCTGACAGGGCCGGCTTTAGGCTGATTCCCTGGATTACTTTTGTTCCTAATATATTTTAAAAACTCCTTCTTATTGTCCTTAACTCTGATGGCCATAGAGTTCTCCTTGTGTCCCTTGGCTTCCCATATTAATTTTCTACTATTCCTGATTTATATTCATTACTATCAACTTCCCCTTTCTTCGATTTGTCTTATATATTTAATTTATAAATATCTGCCTTCACTTTCTCTCTAAACCTGGTTGATATTTTTAACCAGCATGGCCTTTTCCCTCAGCTGTGGGATTATGGCTTCTTAATAAGGTGTTCTTAAATGATTCCTAATTATTGTTCACATTTCTGATGAAAATCTTCTTCCCAGCTGATTTGGCTTGCAATTGTTTTCAGCTTTGTGAAATTGGCCCCATTAAAGCACCAAGTATATATATTACTGGTATGGACTCTATTCTGCTTGCACATTATAAATGTGATCAACTCTTGATCACTTGTATCCAAGTTACCATTAATTTTTAGTTTTGTGATCAGTTCCTCTTTATCTGCTAGGACAAGGTCTAATATAGAATTCTTCCATGTTGGCTACAACACTTTTTTTTTAAGCTTGGAAATTGTCATATATAATGTTTAAAAATTCCAAGGATGTTTTAGTACTGACAGCATGAGATCTCCAGCATATGCCACTCTAATTGAAGTTCCCCATGATAACAGATTTCTCCCCCTCTACACATTAAAGATAGGTGTGGAAGGAGGTGGTCATCCTGTTCCTGAGTGTGAGTTGGTGGTCTGTAGCGGACACCAGCTAATATCCCAATTAATATCCCAACTAATACACTAACATGACCCAGATTCAAGCCTCTGCTTTGCCCCACACTTCATGGGCTGGAAAAGGGAGTTACATACCTAGGTTATTTAAAAAATTCTGCTAGGCTTCTGCATCTTGCATCTGCATCTTCAGGTGCTTAAATACCTTTGAAAATCTGGCCTTTGGTTGCTAGTTACCTCAGTTCCCATCTGTAAAATGGTGGGGTTTATAGCACTTCGCTATCTCACAGGGGTATTGGGAGTAAATCAGCTTGACTAACTGTTTTTTTTTGTGTTTTGTTTTTTTTTTGGTTAAACTGAGAAATTCGGGGGGGAGGGGAAACATTTTGTGTTGACTGGAAATGAATTATTTTTGACAAACCAAAAGAGTTTAATTTTTGTTTTGGGTATTCAACCCAAAGTGAAATGTTTCTAGGTTTTTTCCTTTGAGCTTTTTAAAATTAAAACGTAAATAAAATTGAAAGTAAAATTTGAAATAAAGTCCTTTATAATAATAAAATCAAAACTGCTCATTTCTATAATGTTGAAATAAAATGTTGTGTGTTCTCAAATTTTTTTCTGGATGAAACAATCCAGCACATTTGATACAAATTTGCAACACATTTCAGTCAACCTAAATTTGCATTTCTTGGCAAAAAATGGTTTGACAATTTTTTTTGACCCAGCTGTAGTTCAGAGGATATATACATTAAAGATTGCAAGGCACTCATACTATGCTGTGACAGCGCATGACTCACTAGTACAGTGCCTCCTGCTGGCTATCCTGGGAATTAGCTCAGGATTGCCAGTATGTCCCCCTCCAGGTGGTGTCTCATCATTACTCCTGTCTCCACATCCAGAACCCATGCTGCTCCCCAGACTACATCATCCTCTTCTGGACACAGCCCTCCAGCTGTGCCCTACTCAGTTCTTTCTCCCCTTCCAAGGGACCGACAGTCCTCAGTGGCAATCTGCAATCCAGGTTCTACCCACTCATCTCAGTGGCAGACTGCAGTTCATGCAGCAGCCACTCCCCTCAGTGGCCAGTGGGGGCAAGCCCGGGCCTGCCTGCTACTCCGGGCCCTGACCCAAGGACCCTATAGCCAGTAGCCACATACTGTCCTTTCTCCAACTCTGCTGTCTTCTTCCCCGGGCCACTTCCCCTGCAGCCCCAGCATCTCCTCTGCCCTTGTATCAGGGCCTTAGTTTGGCAGTCATACTCTGGAGCTTTTTCATACTCTATTGTCCCTGCCCAGCATTGCTCTGTCCATGGTGCTCCAGCTCTCTAAGCAGCCAGTCCTCCTCCCTCAAACTCCAGGGAGTGACTGCCTTGTTCCGCTCAGCAGCCCCTTCTTATATGGGCCAGCCTGGCCCTGATTGGTTCCCTCAATAAATGTTTCCCTAATTGGCTGTTACTACAAGCCTTTTCCTTATTGGCTGCCTCCTGCACTGCCTCCCCAGGGTTGCTTTAATCCCTTACATACCAGTGAGGCGCAGTTGCCTCATCACATATGTTAATAGGGTAGCATATAAATACCTAAAACAGATAGATCTCATTTTTGTTACTGAGGACTGGTCTACACTAGAAAGTTAGGTTGTCATGGCTATACTGCTCGAGAGTGTAAAAAGCTCACCTCCCTAAGACATAGTTAAGCTGACCTAAGCCCCAGACTAGATAGTGCTAATTCAATGGAAGAATTCTTCCACTGACCTAGTTACAGCCTCCTGGAGAAATGGATTTACTACAGCAACAGAAGAACCTCTTCCATGGCTGTAGTATGTGTCTACACTACAATGACACAGCTGCAGTGCTTCAGCTGTGCTGCTGTAGTATTTCTAGTATAGACATAACCTAAGACCATCTCTCACTGGGTCACCACAATGCTCCCATTACTTCCCTGTTGTCGTTGCTATCTTCCTTCAGTTTCACTGCCAATTAACACTACAATCCATGTGTCGTATTTTAAATATATTTTCCAGTTTTCCTTAGATCACACAAATTAAATTTCACATTGTTGGCACTTGGTCCAGAGCATGTTGCTTAGTGAGGCACTTTCCCGCATGTATACTAGTAGTTCTAGTGGAGGGCAGTCAGCATTAGCACCCTGGTCATCTGTGCTAGCTGCTGAATGGTCTGTATCCTGTTGCAAAGCAATATGTTATGGCATCCTGTAATACTGGCTGCATATATACGTGGCATGCATACATGCATGTAAGGAAACATATCACATAATAACTTATTTGGGACCTTCCCCTGTGCTGCAGGCATCTCTGGTGGATGCAAAACTATTGCTATAAATTTGTTCTTGAATATTTTTCAGATGTGGAAAAATAAATATACAACTTTTTTTATTCTTTATATATGTGTATGCAAAAATACTCATTACAGCAGCATCTATTATACATGTATTTTCTAAATCTCATATGCTAATGGATGGTTGTATAGGAGCATGGAATTCCTCTGGGGGGAGAGGGTGCCATGGAATAAATTGTAAACCTTGCCTTTTAAATAAATGTATTGTAGTATGAACTAAAATATTTTGGGTTTGATTTAAAAAAAAACCTAGTAGGCATGCAATACTTGTGCCTATGTTGTGTGAGCAAATCCCAATACTGTTCATGCAAATGACCAGTCTAGTGATTTATGTGTGAAGTCATTGCAATAGCATATGTGAATTCAGGGTGCAATTGTCTGAATATTTTGTTGAGAATCCTCATAAGGTGGTGTAACTGACAGAGCAGCATTAGAGGTGTGTTTTACCTCTCAAACCATGCAGTGGTTATAATCATTTTTTTTTCTTTGTGCCATTTTCAGACCTTAGGATGATATCTAGCCCCTCTATAATATTTTTAAAAAAACATAACTGAAAAAAGTTTAAAATGCCAGATACAATATGCAGCAACAGAATAAACCATTCATTAGCAGTACAGAGTTGTTTTCTGTTAATGATGTAGTACAGTATAACTGATCTATGATGCCACCACTTGTATTAACTCCTCTCAATATGTGTCTGAATTGAAAATGCATATTTAATTGGCAGTGTATCTTCAAATAATCTAAAGCTTGGAGGATTTCTCTTTTGAGCAAGTTGAGCTTTCTGCAGCTCGGCAGAAAGCCTTCTGAATTAGTACCATTGTAAACTTGTATGTTGTGTGGGTTTTGGATCTGCTTAAATGTGCTTCTCCCTCCCAGTCATTTCTTTATGGATGTACAGTAAATATGGCAAATATTTGCTACATTCAGAGTGGGCGGGCAGCTTTTACACGCATACCCTATCATTATTGATTATGCATGGGGCTACAGTTTTCCACTTCCCCAGCTGCAGATTGGATGCATAGTAAGACACTAGTTTTCCAGCAAAGCATATGAATATTTTGTGCCACTTTTATAGCTTGGCAAACAGAGGGGAAAACTCACTCAACTTGTTTGTCTTATTGTAGGCTATGGAGTCATTTAAAAACTTTGTAGTGTCTTTAGAACTCATGGATTAATTGGAAAAAACAGCTTGTGTGTGTGTGTGTTTTAAAAGCAATAATAATCCAGGCCCAGGGCATTTTCTGGGGAATTAATGGCTGTCCAGGAGAGATGATGACACAAAGTAAGACTGAAGCTATTGTATCCAAATATTCATTAATTTTCCTGGGAAATCCCCTGCATCATAGTCAGTATTGCTACCAGATCATCATCATTATGTTCCCGCCCCACCATCACCATTTCTCTTCCTACAGTATAACTTGGGAAATACAGTGTTTTGAACAATTAGTGGATCCAACTGTCCTTTGTCAGCCTGAGACGGTCTATGCAGACAAACAGATGGTGTAAAATCTTCAGAACAGGGACAGTTTCTACATCTGTTTGTAGAGCACCAACAGCAATGGAACCTGTATCCTATCTGGGGCCTCTGAGCATTGCAATAATAGACATATTTAATAATTTGTCTGATCAAAGGTGTTTATGGATTCTTATTGCAACTTTCATTGTACCCCCTCTGTGTGGCATCCACTTGTTGTCTCTCATCTTACATGAGTCCCCTGGGACTAGTCATGGAAGTAAAGTTAAGCGTGTGCATACTTCTTTGTAGGATCAGAGCCTTTGACTATCTTTTTGGTATATGATTGTACTGTGCTTTTCACTATGGATTCCTGTCCTTTAGTTGCTACCAGAACAATAACAACATCTTTATTTTTAAAAGAGGGAAAATAGCCTTTGAAAAGTTGTTCATGGCTTTTCTTTTTAAGCCCAATAACATACTTGGTTGATGTATATAGTCTGTCACTGCTTATTCCTAGAAGTGTTGTTGTGGGGACAGGCAGTGCTGTTTATTGGCTATCTGTGGGGGAAAAACTGGAGAAGAACCATTATCCTTGCATTTTTTGCCAATAGTATGTCTCTAGGAATGAAGATCAAAAAGAGTTAGAGGTTCTCTGAACAATAAAGACTGCTAAGAAACCAAGCTGTATGTGGCATTTTTCTTGCCACTTTAGGTTTGTAATAAATAATTATAAATGGAATTGAATGCTGAGACACAGTTCAAGCAATCTGACTGGATAATAGAGGGCATTAATTCTCTAGAAATGCCCTGTACAGCACAGAGCAAATTAAAGTGATTCACCTATGTACAACAAAACCCACTCATAACCTTTTTTTCTTTTTAATCTTACAATAGCAGTAGCTACCTTGGTGCAGAGCAATTTATTGAGAATTAATGATGGCCCACTCTGGTTAATGGCCTGAGACACAGCCAAGGGCCATCTACTCTCCCAGCTGGTCATTAATCCCTAGGAAATGCCTTATACCTTGACTGTAATTGCTTAATTATATTCTAACAATCTAGAAGTAGAATGTTTAATTTTCATACTATCAATCCACATTTATTCTGAATACTGGGCAAGTCTTTCTTTTACAAGCAATGCCTCTTGTGCATAACTCGAAAGAAATAAAACCCTTCCATTTAATAAGATATTGGGTTGTGTAAATGATTAGAGTGAAACAAAAGATTTATGAAATTAGATTCAACATCTCCTGGTTGCTGAGGAGTATTGCCACTGTGTCTTTGGGGGCTGCAGAATTGATCTCTCATTCTAAAGACAGGCTATCCATTGCTCTTGATCATTTCCAAGCTGCTAAAGCATCATCCAATGATATATAGCACAAGATCCCAAGTACGAAATTTAGATCAGATTTTAGGATGAGGCTCTAATTGGCTATAAGAAAATGATGTTGGGGGTGTTTCTCTGTTTGGCTGATTAAACTAATCTACTCACAATCAGGTGAAGTCAATTGGGGTGCTGGAAAAATTTGTATAGTGGGAGCGTTGAGAGCCATTGAACCAAACTGTAAACCCTGTATATGATGGGAACCACTTCAAGCCAGGGGTACAGCAGCACCCCCAGCACGCTTAGCTCCAGCACCTATAAAGTCAATAAAATGAGGTGTAAATTTAAGAAAAATTAAGCTCCTTCTTTTAAGTAAAGGAAAACCTTATATAATCCTTTTTTAAAAATCATGTAGTGGGTTGCATGTCAGTCATCCTTTTTCTGTCTCCTTGTTATTGTACCTGTGGAGACCGTAAAAATTGCAGAGCAAGGTGGGTAGGTACTAACTACATACCCTGTATGAGTTGTGAAAGATGATTTAATCTTTACTAGAGAGATTAGGAGATTTTGGTAGCATTTTAAGCATGTAAATTATATTTTTTTAAAGGCTTTCTCATTCGCGTTATTAGATTTATCATCCCAATAATCAGGAAAGAATTTTATACAATGCTAACTAATGTTGATTGCTTCAGGAAGGAATCTTTGCTGATATTGGGTCTATTTTAGTCTCTTCCTCTCTAACTAGTATTGATTCTGGAATGTAATACAGTACTACACTGCACATGTGAGATAGCTCAGGTAAATGCAAGGGGGAAAATTGGGATAGTGAGCAACAATAAATTACATGTATTTAATTGATGACTGTGCTTGACACTGTAGAGGACATAGTGAGTTCTTACCACAAGCAGCTCAGTCTAAGGGCTTGTCTGTATGAACACTTCATTTGCAGCAAGCTGGGGTGTAAATCTACCCCACACTAGGCATGCCATATACTAAGTGTCTGTGTGGAGCCAGCTGCCGTGCACTAAAAATTCTCCAGTGCACTTTGATCTATTGTGTTTTGAAGCAGAAGTAGATTAAAGAGTGCTAGGGAACTTTTAGACCATGGCAGCAGAGTCCACATGGACAATTAGAATGGAGCTGGCTAATGTGGGGTGGATTTACACCCCATCTTGCTGCAGACTAAATGTTTGTATCAACAAGCCCTAAGAGACAGACATGGGACAGAAATGCTCACTCCAATAAAGTTGTAAAATATAGGATTTGGCATGGTAAATTTGGGACGCAGGTTAGGATTAGAATAGGTTCATCATCCCATGGTAGGGTTATTGTGTGGTGCCATTTGATGGTCTCAAAATCCATACCCAACACCTATTCCATTCTAAGTTTGGGCTAAGGTTAAAGTTATTGCAAATTTACAGGCTATGACTAGCATAAGGGCTGTGGGCAGTTCAAGGGTTTTGACTAAGAATAGGTTTGCCTGGGATTGGGTGAAATTTAGAGCTGATTGGTGGAGCTGGACTAGGGTAAGTGTTGCAAACTGTTCACTGTCCAATGGTAGGGTTAGCATTGGGGCTATCTGCAGTAGAGCTGGGTGAATAACTGATTTTTTTAGTTTGCTGGCAGATCATGAAAATAAAAAAAAAATTCTGTTTGGGTTGACCATAGGCTAGTTACTCTTGTTCACATGCAGCACTCCAACTGATGTCAGTGGTAGTTTTGGGCAGAAATATAGGGTGGAATGGCTATCCTAGCAGTTTATAGATATAGGCCTATATCCAGCAGATGGATGTCTGCATACAGACCCCTGTGCCCCATTTGGAGGTCCTTTGGGCTCTGTTCAGGCACACTGCTGTGTCTGCATGCAATTAATTGCAGAATCCAGGCCCTAAATTCCTATGAGAATGACTGAGTTTATTATCACGATTCTGTGTCTCTCAGTGTTAAGAGTTATGGGAATTGTGGTCATATAGTGAGAAAATAAATTTCTAACTCATTACTATATGAATTGTTACTAATGCCTCACTTGAACAACATTTTTTTGTTTTTTGTCAAGTGACACACAGTACAATTATTAGACTCATAGAATAATAGAAAATTGCATTGCTCGAGCTTGTGTTTTGCAAATGCAAATAGTTATTAAATCACACATTTACATGCCAATACACTTCCTAGAGCAGAGATGTTTTTGACTTATTTTGAAATTGCAGTTTAAAAATATTAGCACCGTCTGCCTTTTCAAATAAATAAATAATTTTATAGTACTAGTGAAGAGGAACTTGTTAATTCCTCATCATAGACGTCTACTAGACAGTGTCCATAAGGCATCAAGTGAAAATCAATATTAAAGAGAAGAAATTCATTTCATTTATGATTATTATAATCTGGAATTTTTACTATGATACTTTTCTTAATGTGACATACGAGTTAATATATCAGGTAGGTGCTATCAACACATCAAGGTGAAGCCTGGCTTTGCTGTAGTCAGTGGCAAAACTCCTATTGACTGTAATGGAGCCAGGATTTATTCCCCAGTCTTTATGAACTAAGCCATATAGTCCAGAACACTAATTCTGTTATATCCCAATTATCCATTGAATATATGTGAATAGCTACAGTTATTTATTTCTACAATAATCAAATGAACTAGAGAATTCAAACTGGAAGGTCCTGTAGCTATCAGCAAGAACAATGTAACATGGAGAATCAGTTGTAGTTGAAGGCTATAGAAGAATAAATCTTTACAAACAGCTATTAACAAGGATTTAGTCATTTCCTATGTAAGTGACAGATTTAGCTATTTTCTCTCTCCAAATTGTATCAGTATTGTAAATATTATACTTAGTGGTACCAAAAGGACAATAAAAAAACATTGTTTTTAAGAAATAAACTTAGCGTGGAAATGGCATATGAGGGGAATGCTTTAAAGAAGACATATCAGGTTTAATAGTAATCAGTTTCCAGGAATTAAACCACTTTTGAGTCTGAGTTGAAATCTGTTCCTAAAATATCAGCTGGGCCTAATAAACATCTGGCTCCAAAGCTCTAAGGAACAAAAATATTGATCAGTATGTCCTCTGACAGCACTACTGGCATCCCACTGATTTGTTTCAAGGACATAATTCATATACATTTAATTTAAAATGCAACCAGCAACAATTTGAAATATGCACTCTGTTGTTGTTTTTATACAATTTTCCCCCTCACTCCTTTGATAAAGACATTTGTAGTTTCCAGTAGTGCAGTAGTGAATTATTTGCCAAATTCTTCTCTTCAGAGACCACCAGTGACGTTCTGCTCAGGACACCCAGAACCATAAGAGACTGTGTTACCCTGCTGCTCAGCAAGAATGAGCTTGGTTGTCGATTAGACCATGTAGGGCCGGCTTTAGGAAGTGCGGGGCCCAATTCGAATAGTTTAGACGGGCCCCCGGCAGGGATGACTTAAAAAAAAAATCATGTAAAAAAACACATGGGGCTTGTACGCACTGGGTGGTGCTCCAAGTCTTCGGCGGCACTTCGGCGGCGGGTCCTTCACTCACTCCAGGTCTTCAGCAGCACTGAAGGACCTGTCACCAAAGTGCCGCTGAAGACCTGAAGCGCTGCCAGGTGAGTAAAAATTAAAAAGGTGCCTCTAGCCAGAGAAGGGATTCTCACTGGGCGCGGGGCCCTCTTAGGTGCGGGGCCCGATTCAGGGGAATTGGTGGAATAGGCCTAAAGCTGGCCCTGAGACCATGTGTCCTCTCCCTGTCACAAAAGTCTATCTACTTCATCAGCCAATTCCTTGAAATTCTGCCATTCTACACCTTGCCTTGCCGGTAATATACAGTGAACCCCAGTTTCTTAGTTTCCCAGTTTCTTAGTTTCTCCCTCCTCTCACTGGACACTCACAGAAATTAAGTTCACAGCCTCCAAAGAGACAGAGTACACACCAGCCTGTTAGTTTAGTTAAGGACACAAACCTATGACAATATAAGAGCAATGAAATGTTTTTTATAGTAAAATTAAGAATAAGTTTACTAACAATGAATAGAATTGTAAGTGATACTAAACAAGAGGAAAAAGTGACTGGTTTGGTTACAAAGAAAACAAAACAAAACACACTTTCTAGTGACCAAAACTTAATTTTAGTAAGTTACAATATTTGCCTAAGCAGTTTTCTTACTGACAAGTACTGACAGCATCCTTAGCCCTCAAGGCTAAGGGACCCAACTTTCACAGGCTCAGAGGGTGCTGTACTCTGTGCCCCCTAGGTGATGGGTAACTAAAATGTCTTTTTGCTTCCTTTATATTACCCAAAGTCCATTGTCTCTACCTCAAGAGCTAGGAAGCATTCCTGGAGTGCTACTTGTTAGCTTGATGGCTTTGCTTACTTTATATATAATGTACTTTCATTGTCCCCTGCCTGTAATCAAGCCAGTCAGACAGGGGAATACACATTCCTTTGTTTAGGGCAGGCTGGGTTTATGCATTGCCACCCAAACACATTTTAAGAACATATTTCTTGCACCAATCTATAACTGTTTGTACACAACTTGTACATACAACACACAATGATTTTCAGGACGAGTGTGTCACCAGTTTTCATACGACACCTTTAATGACATCTTTTAGATACATATTATGACAACAATGTACTGAGGGTAATGAGTGTGTCAGGCCTGATGGGTCCTGTGCCAGTTGGCATTAGTGGAATACACAAGAAATATTACCCCAGATCCTGAAATCCTTAGCTGTTTTCACTCAGTCCTTCCTCAGACAAATCTTGTATTAATGATCAATAGAAGTTCTTTATAACCTGAATTGCAATATGTACATTATGGTGTGCTGGGGACACAATTGGGGAATGTGATTATACACTGTATAAATTAAATTTCACTCTATCCAAATTCAATACAATTGGGTGTTAACATTTGGAATAACAGATGTTAGTAACCATAAACTATTATACTCTATTAAAATGCTGTCTACATTTATTTTCCAGGAATTTCAGTTTTAGGGAAATGCCACTGAGAGAGGGGTATATATTCTGAAGGAAATTATGAATAATAGAGTTTCACTGTATTTTTACTTTTAATTTTATAATTAAAACTCAGGGTGAGAGACAGAGAAAACTTCCCATCCTTAACAGCAACCACTTGTTTTCTTTATTTATCCCATTATTACATCTTCCAACTTTATTCTCCATGCATTTACCGTGCATAACTTCCATGAATGGGAAATACTTGTACGCATCAAGAATAGATGCATTCTTGGAGGGTTGACTCAATTGTTCTTTTCAAACTCCAGGGATGAGACAGTGATTGTGCTATTTGGGTAGGTACATAGCACTTCCAAAAGGTTAAATATGTAATGTGATATTGAATGAATTTGCAACAGCACCTCCATGAACATTAATATTAGATGCATAGTTTATACCCACATATTGACTCCCATCCATGAGCTACACTTGGTTCAAGATCTGATGAGGTGGTTAGAGGAGGATGTATGCCACACTTCTTCAATTATCTAGGCCAGCCTGGAGGCTAAGGCTAACTTAGACTAACTTGTAAAACATTGCCTTAGGGGGCCATTACATCAGCCAGGCATTTCTGGACACAACAAGCTTCGGCTATTGCCATCTCTCTCCCTGATATGTACCTAGTATACCCATAGGGTAGGGTCCAGGTGTGGGTGACGTAATGCTGTCTTCACACTAGCTATGTATTGTTTAGTTGTTCATTTAGTGCAGTGTAGACCAGGATTTCATCCACTGTGTTCAAGATTTTAATGTCTTCGCCTCTCTAATATGGTCATGTTCTTTTGGTCCAGGGATTTTAACTTGGCCAGCTATGGTATCACTTTAGAACATTGTTTTTCTTTCTCTCACCAGTGGCCCAAACTGTCCCTTTTGGTTATGGGAGTAGAAGGGTCTTAATACAGATGATGGTCTCATTGGCTAAGCAGAAAGTTTAAGTACTGTTTGTGCTATTGTACTCCACAAAGACTTGTAATTGGAGTTGGTGCTTTCTAGGCTTGGAGTACAAGGCAGGGGTAAAAGAGAATGAGCAGCTTGCCAGATGCTGCTTTCTACTCAGCCTAGGGTTTCTCCATGTTGAAATGTAGGAGGTAATTAATCTTGTTTGAAGCAGCATTATCTCCTGAGAACTTCTTTTTCTTGCTGGCACAGAACCAAGTGAAGTGAGGAATGACAGTGCTGCTGCTTCTGGAACTGCTGCTGTGGGGAAGAGGAAATAGGTGTACCCTTCCCAAAATGTTTTCCACAGGAAAGGGGAATCTGATTCACATTATACTTTTTAAAATGTCATGTTTCTGATAAGACAAACAACTTTGCATTAGAATATAGACTCTTGTCCAGCTTTTGATTTGGCAAAACTTTTCAGCCTTGACTTTTTACACTTCCAATCTCTTTCATAGTAGCAATATCTGTCCCTGGAACCTCAGCTGAAATGGTGGAGTGCCCACTTCCAAACCTGAAGTTTCATGGATCAGGCAGTAGGCACTGCTGAAGAGTGAGATGGTTGGCTGCCTTTCTTTCCCCATCTAGTTTCCACCTCCTCCCCTCTGATTCCAAGTGGTTCACATAAAAGATATGCCCCAGTTTCACCACAAGTTATCAGGCTTTATGCAGGAATTGCTGAGTGAAGTTCTGCGGGTTGTGTTATGCAGGAGGTTAGACTTTATGATCATATTAGTTCGTCTGGCCTTCCAATCTATGTATCTATAATTGGTGTGTTTGGACCCTGTTGATCCAAGAAAAGAGAGTTTGGAGTTCCATTTTCTCTTCAAGTCTCAGTGCTTTGACCACATTAGGATACTCACCTGATTAAAGCTATTAAGAAGTGCATGATCTAGTGTCATGCTATTTCAGAACCTCTGTTGGTAGTTCAACTATAGTAGACCTTAATTACCCTAGAGATCGCTCCTCCATACAGATAAAGTTACCAGCAGAATACCATCATGATGAGTTATGTAGGTTTAAAATGAAGTAATACTTATATTATGGTAATACTCAAAGGCCTTAAACATAAGTGTTTCCAGGATCAGGACCTAAAAAGACTAGTAATACATGAAGGGTGGGGGACAGTCATAGCCTTCTAGGTCAGGTCAGGGTGTATCTTTTTGTTAATAAACAACTGTAAATTTTGAGTTAGAACAATGTACACAGGAAGTTATAAATTTAAATAATGATTACAAAAATAAAGTCATAGATTTACATCTGGATTTTGTTACTAGCCTCAAGATGCTACTCAGAGCAATTGTAGTATAACATACTGGAAATCTGATTATGTTATACAAGTCAACATCATGCTCTCTAATTTGGAGCATAGTTTCCTGCAGTATTGCTGATATGCCAGATAAAACAAACACGTGTCCAAAATCAACCTCCATTATCACTGAGCATTCTTCGTAGTCCCTGTCTGTGCTGTAATTTGCTATTAACTGTTCACTGTCATAAAAGTGCAGCAAGAATGTTTTTGCCTGCAGTTCTGTGTGTAGTCTGAGCTCACTTCTGGATGAAAAAAACAACTGTGGTTTACATGATAGTTTGGTAAAGATAATAGACTTAGTATTGCTTTTCTGCGATGGTTAAGTATACAAATACTTTGATTCAACAAAAGTGTCACAGTAACTGTTAACTTTCATGAAACTGTCATGTCTTCTCATCACCCTGACATAAATATTACTGTGACCAAGGTTCTGCAAAATAATAAGCATGGTTCTTTCTCATTCAGTTAAAATGAAAAGTAGGGCAATCTATGTTATCTATAGAATTGTTTTGCATAAGCAGATAAAAAATTATTTGTTTTGCTCTTTGTTTTTTTCCCTCTGAAAATGTTGAGTAGAAGCTGTGACTAAACACTGAAGATACCAAACCTTTTTCCTTCTAACCCTAGACAGAGTTTTTCATCAGAAGCATTGTAGTTTACAGTGGGGTTTGTGAAATGCCCAAAGTGACATTTTGTAATTCAAGAACTAAGAGTATGTCTACACTGCGATCAGGGTGTGTGACTGCAGCATGTGTTCACATACTTGAGCTGCTCAAGTTCCAATAACAGTGAAGCCATGACAACACAGCTTCAACATAGGCTTCAACATAGGCTGTACTAGATTAAAGCTTGCGCATGTATGTCTACACATGCTGCAACTGCAGTGTGGCCATACCCGAAAATAAGAGATGTGCTGTGTTTGCCTGCAGCAAAACTGTAGTTATACTACAGGCGTATTGGTCACATTTAAAGTTTCTTCCATTTTGAAAGGTTCAAAGTGTTTGTTTGAGAGAGATTTGCTGTATTTAAAAATAGGAGAATACTGCTGTAACTGGTGGTGTATGTCAAGCATGGAAATCTTTAGAAGTGTGATCACTGTATTGCAGTATTTCACTGTGTTACACCAGTAGCCAAAATGGTATGGAAAATATACTCCTCCTTACCTCTCCCCCTGCCACTCCCCCAATCCCCCACATATGGTGCGATTAGACAACAGCTATTCTCAGCAGAGCAGGCAAGTAAAGGAGACTGAACTATCATGCTGCCTTTAGTGGTCCCTCCAAGCTAAGGGTGAGCTACATAGGTGGAACATTAGGAAAAAGTTTGCAGTGAGAAAGTGGCAGTGTGAGAGAGCTTGTTTGGACTGCACCTGTTGCATGGAAAAAGTAGGGCTAGTTTTTAGGCCCTTTATGAATGCTAAAACCCCGTCTGTGCAATGAGATGCACGCAGGTGGACTCCTGCATCCATATGGAGCCCCACTGAGTTCACTGAAGCTGCAAGCACAGGAGTTTGCCTGCGCACATCTCATTGCAGAATTGTGGCATGAAATAGGCTAGTAATAATTTGCACTTTGGCACCTTCATCCAAAGATCTTGAAACATACTCCTGGGGGCATTCTGTGTCAAAAAATTAAAAATTCTGTGAATAATATACCATTACATAATCACACCAGTTTCAAATATTTTGGTCATTTATTTCAAAATACCTGTCACCGAGTATGTCTGTAACAATAGAGAGAGAGACACAAAAATTCCCCCAGGAGAAGAGAATTAAAGAAACCCCTATGACAACCCAGTTCCTGTTTCTCTGCCCCTCCCCCAAGCCCAGATGGAGGGGCCAGACACCCAACCCCCTGAACCCACTAGCCCAGATACCCGCACTCCATCTGCCCCAGAGCCCAGCCACAGGGTCCCTCCCACCCAGATACCCACACCTCCTGCTCCCAAGAGCCCAGCCATTCCCCCCTCCCCCCTGGTCAGATACCCACTCTTCTCTCCCCTCAGAGCCCAGGGATCCAGAGGGAGAAACAGCCTGATGCTGGGTCCCAGGCTTGCACAGAGTTTCCTGTGTGCCACCCTCTCCTTCCCACAGGGCATGCTGGGAACTGCAGCTGTCAGGAAACCCTCTCCCTTCCTCCACCCAGCAGTGACTTCTATGTGCGAGCTGGGCTCTGCTGGGTCCAGTGGCCCCTAGTGACAGCTGGCAGCACTGCAGCCCATTTCTGCATGGGAAAGGAAATTCTGCATGCAGAACGTCCATTTCTGCAAAAGTCTGCATTGCGCAGTGGCACAGAATTCCTCCAGGAGTAGAAACACTAAATAAATACTAACCCTCTAAACACCTATGGTGGTGCTAGAGTTGCTGACTTTAAGTGCATGTTTTTTTTCCTTTTTCTTTTTCGTAAAACAGCTGCTCATGGACAGCTGTGAATCTCTGGTGAATTTCTGCCCTTATACAACATGGATGTCATCTTAGCTTTTTTATCTTGGGACTGAAGACAGGATGCCCTCACTGAAGACAACTGCTCCCTGATCCTTACAATTTGTAATCTGAACTGAAAGGAAGCTGTGGGGTCAGGGGAATGTGGGATGCAAGAGGGAAATGGATGGGGCATACAATGGAATGTGGGACCAAGGAAAGGAATAAGGATCTGGTAGCCGGGAGATGGGATGGGGCAGTGGGACAGAGGAACAAAGAGAATACGAGGGGTATCAGGCCCATGAGAAAATGAGGGAAAATGTGGTGGGCAGTTGTGGTACCGGAGACTGTTGGGGAGAAACAGAAACTGGGACAGTGGAAAGGATAGTGAGGGTGGCAGGAGGGAGACTGATAGGGAAAGAAGATGTAGCGGACAGCACTCCACCTAGGGGTGAAGTGAGGGCTACTGAGGAGGCTTTCATTTTCATTTTTCCAGGGCTTAAAAGTTCCTGAAATGAAGAGAAATCAAAGCTTGTTGCTTACCCCAGAGGCTGGAAAAATCACCAGGCAGACCAAAAATGTAATTTATTATTCTTTGATTAAAATCTCACATGTTTGAGCACTTGAGCATGGCAATACTGTGTACACATCATACTGCTGGATAAACAGAGGCACAGGAAGGTTAAATGACTTAATCAAGGTCATACTGAAAGTTAGTGGCAAAACTGGGAATAGAAACCAGGAGGCCCAACTACCATTGTTGTGCTGCTACTAAACATTTTTGCCACAAAAATAGAGGGAAAGGTAGCATAAAATCCCTCCTTGGCAGCTGTACTGAATCATCTTACCTGTAAGTAGTCTAAATAACCTAGTTGCACCTGACCAGAAGGACCAATGAGAAAAGAAGATACTTTCAAATCTGGGGGGAAAGGGTTTGTTTGTGCTCTCTTTGTTGTTCCCTCTCCGGACGGAGAGAGAGACCAAGCAGGTATAACATCTCCTGAAAATATACCTGGAATAATAGATCTAAAACCGCAGAAATTGTAAGTAGGGCAAGGAAATGCATTAGGTTATCTTTTGTTTTAGCATGTGAATTTTTCCCATGCTACAGAGGTAGTTTTATTCCTGTTTTTATAACTGTGAAGCTGAGCCCGGGGGGCGGGGCAGGGGGGCGGGGGCGGTGAATCCTCTGTGTTTTTAAATCTCTTTATTATCCTGTAAAGTTATCTTCCATCCTGATTTTTCAGGTGTAATTCTTTGACCTTTTCTTTATAACTAAAGTTCTTCTTTTAAGAAGCTGATTGATTTCAGTGTCCTGAAGACAAAGGGTCTGGTCTGTGCTTACAGTGCTAAGGCAACTGGTTGGTATATTATTCTCAAGCCTCCCTAGGAAAGGGGGTGAAGGCGCTTGGGGGGGATATGGATTCCAAGTGACACTTCCCTGAATTTTTGTGTAAATCACTTGGTGGTGGCAGCAATACCGTCCAAGGACAAGAAAAGGAATTTGTGCCTTGGGAAAATTTTAACCTAAGCTGTAGAATATAAATTTAGGAGGTCTGTACTCCAGAGTTCAGAGTGGGGGGAGAATCTTGACAATTTCACCTCTCGATATAAACCAATTTCCTGGAACATGAGCCACCAAGGGGCAGCCTGCCACCAGCTACTTCCTCCCCCAAACATTCCTTTAGCTCTGTTATGGAATAACTGATGAACTGATACTCACTGTGCTCCTATGGATGCCTTGCTCTCCTAGGTTCAAGATAGGCAGGTGACCACTTCCTCATCTTGTCACTTTGGAGGTACCAATTTTTGCTGTTACTTTCCCAAATCTCCAAGGGTCCAGGATATGGCCTGAAATACATTAAAATATGGTTTACAGGATCAGAATTAGTATTCAACAGATAGTGTAAACTGAATTAGTGTATAACTGGAGTATGTGGACAGGAAGAATAAAAATTCGTCTTCGTTTGGGCAGCCTGACAATGCCTGACTCTTGTTTAGAATGTAGCTGCAGCAGCAGCTGTAGTCTTGGGTACCTTCTGAGAGTAGGTGTGGTTCACACCCACCAAACCCAGCAAGACTGTTTAGATTTATTTGAAAGGAACTTGGCTCTCTTGCAAATGAGCTGGAATAAACAAAGGGGGGAGGGAAAAAAGGAAAAAGTACAAATTTTCCTGTGAGATTTTCTTGTTCTTTCTTCTTAGAGCAATGAGCCAAAAAAAAAAAAATCGTCTGCCTTAATGGTGACAGACATGAAAAACAACCCTTGTGGGGAAGTTCTGTTTTTCCTCTTCAGAATATTGGAACTATACATATTCCTGAGGTCAGTGTTCAGGGCACCACTGCTATAACAGATCCTCAAACACAGGTGGTCATGTAATCTGTGGTGCACAGTGCTTAATTTGTGCGTGGGGTTGCAGGGCTGAGCTCTGGCACTTCTAGGCTTGGCAGTTCATAGCCCCGGCACTTAATCGCTTGAGCTCCGGCACCTCTTTCATTACAAATGAAGCACTGGTGGTACCATTTAATTCAGTAAAGTTCAATGGTGTTGAAATGCTGTTTAGGACCAACTGCTGTCATAATGGAGAGGGAATGGGAATTCTCTACATCTTAATGCTCCAGTCCTGCACACGCTACTTCAGGTGGACTATTCAAGCATTTAATATGAAACCACCGATAAGCACTTGCAGACTTGAGTCTTGGATCTGAATTTGTTTGACTATAGTGAATGCCCCCATTGCCTCAAAGAAAAGAAACCAAAAAAGGGGAAAAATAGTTATCAACATATCTAAGCAAAAAGCTGATGCTTATCTGAATGATATGAATAACTCAGTCCTTTTGCTATTAACATAATATATTAACCGGGCCATGCTGCCACAGCTGAGACCCACAAAGATGCTCAAGCTGGAGCACCATTGGTATAAACAAGGGCATTCTGTGTGAGCGCCCCACAGTTTTGGAATTTGTTCTCCCACTTGGATGAAGTAGCCTGAATCCGATGCCCTTTGGGGCATGTTGCAAAGCTCATTTTTCACCCAGGGATCTGAAAATGAGCTGAGGAATTGTGGGAAGGCCTGGATGTTTTCTGATGGGTTTTCTTAAATTGCTCCCCCTTGTATTTTTAAATTATGTCAAAGGCCCAATTGCCTTTTTTGATCAGTTTTATAAATGCAAAAATAATTGTATTGAATGTTTAAGAAACACTATCGGTGCTGGCAGGCCTAAGATGTAATCTCTCCCATTATTTGCTCATTTTTATTGGCCCACCAATACAGAGGTGAACATATCAGCCATATCAGCCAAAATCCCAGATCATAGGCTGAGCAGCCCACTACTAATTGATAAATCTGGGACATTGGGTTGACTGCAACTTGTGATTGAGTGCACTGATTCTTTGGACACTATGGGCCTCTAAAGGAAGGTCATGCAGAGTCACGATCTAGAACTAGGTTTCTGTATCTGATTCTGCTGTGGAGTGTCCCAGTGTGCCGAAAGTTATTGGAGGAAGCCCTAGGCTGCAGGCGAGCCTAGTTAGGCTCCGAGCCTTAGAAAAAGCTGGGATCTTTTTCAGGGAATAAGCAGATGGGGATGTTATCTTAGAAGCTAGGACAAGGAGTTCTGGAGAGCTGCTCTGTTAATATTGTTTTGGAGTTTAGCTGCAAGAAGGGAATGTGGCCAAGGATTTAGCTAGTCTGTTTTTATTTTAGTTGTACCAGAAAAATGTATAAACTGGAAATCCTAGAGAGGGCAGTTTTTATGCTTAACCTCTGGCTTCGGCTTTCATTTCTGACAAGTTGTGCAGACTCTGGCCTTCCAACATAGTTGTTCATGCTCAAGCATATAAAATAAATGATGGTATCATTCTTTGATATTGCTGTAAGTTTTACCTGTGTTTTCCCTATGTACTCCCCCCATGCCCAGCTTCCACTGCTGCCACTTGTGTCTAAACATATAGCAGGGAGTAAAGCCATGTTATTTATTCACATGTGGGGAATTCTTTTGCCCCATCAATACCCCCAAGGTGAGAGGAGCTACGCTTTTCATGCTTGTTGTAACAGTTTAGAGATTCCTGCCCCCCCCCCTCGATATTTCTCCTTTTATCTCCCTTCCTCCACCTAAGACTCATGGGACTGGCTTCAAGGGACAGCTTCCTGTTCTATGGGATGCAGGTTACAGCACATTGCCAGCTGCCATTTCCATCCACATTCCAGATCCCATCTGCATGGGGAAAAAAGGACATTTGCAGTTCTAGATTGTTTTATCTTAGACCCAGGCTCCACGTCAGAGCATCTTTCTGAAGACATCTTTGATGCTGAGGCAATTTCTTTCCCACTACAAATCTGTCCAGATACTTGCTTCACTGGTCTTTGATACAGGGACCAGTTGTGGTGGGATGGATTCTGTATTGACATAAGTACTGTGAGGTGTGCATTTTTCTTCTCAGGGAAGGCCTCTGAATCTATGGCATCTTAACCTTCCTCTCCAAGATTAGGATCATCCTTGTCCCATTCCTCTGGCAATCCTAACACCTGGAGGAAACTTTTGTGCAATTCCTCATGAACACAAAGCTCATTCCCACTCATAAGCAGGGCCGGCTCCAGACCCCAGCGCGCCAAGCGCGCGCTTGGGGCGGCGTCCCGCGGGAGGGCGGCAGGCAGCTCCGGTGGACCTCCCGCAGGCATGCCTGCGGAGGGTCCGCTGGTCCCGCGGCTCCGGTGCAGGCATGCCTGCGGGAGGTCCACTGGAGCCGCGGGACCAGCGGACCGTCCGCAGGCACGTCTGCAGGAGGTCCAGCGGAGCCGCGGGACTGGCGACCGCCAGAGCGCCCCCCGCGGCGTGCCGCTCTGCTTCGGGCGGCGCAAATCCTAGAGCCGCCCCTGCAAATAAGTTGAAAGATATCAGACCTGAGAAGCCAGCTGAGTAATGAGAGTGATCCAGTGGAAGGTGGTCAATTCTTGGGGCCAGCAGTGCAGAGGTTTAAAAAACAGAAGAGGGTAAATGAACCTAAACTCCATATTTCCCAAAAGAGAAATGGGTAAACTCAGTTTATCCAAGTTTACTCTCAACTACACCACCGTGTGGGGTCCTTTCTGATGATGTTGGTCTGTTTGGAGACTGACTACAAGTCTGAAAGTTGGGGTTGCCTATCAGATGCCTGGCTGAAAGGAAAGATTTTCTCCTTTGCATATAGTGTAAAATATGTCATCCTGATAGCAGGGCAGGTGCCCTGTGTCACTACTGGGAATGAGAGGACTGCAATCTGCTGCTGGAGTATTGCCCCTTCAGGGCCTGGAACTGAGACTTCTAACATCCCTTTTGATGGGCTTGAAGTGATCATTCTTGGCAAGTAGCCATGCCTCCTCCTGTGGCAAAGACACCTCTATCTCTGGCAGAGGTAAGAAATGTTCAAATATTTGTCCCCTGGCCAAAAGGGTTTAACCTCTGAAAGCAATTTGGAGGGAGTCCCTCTAGTGTTTACAGAAGATGCCTCTGCCAGATCTATCCCTAGCAACCATAGGTGGGCTCTCTCACAGTGTGTCCAAGTCTGGACAAAATATTATATCTGGTCAGTGCTTAGATATTATGGTGATGGGTGCTATAGAAAAATAAGATTAGACTCCACTCCCACAGCAGCAAAAAAGTGGATTACAGGTGATTTAGAAGACACCCCTGCCTCCAATCGTTCCACCCAAGGCAGCAAGGAATTATTTAATGCTGAAAGTCCACTTGGTACTATACGAGATCAGACAGACACTTCTTACCCTGGGGTATTCTCCCAAAGATACCAGCGCCAGGACACAGAGGTAGTACCACAAGATAATATTTTTGCAGGCTACACAAGCTGTATATTACAAGTTCTAGACTTGGTGTAAATTTGAAATTCTGAACCGGTTCATACTGCCCAGCCATTTAACATGAACGTTCTAGGATGTCTAGGTAGTTATTTATCAGAGTAATGAAAAAATTCTCTCACTCTTTAGCTCATGGATTTTATGATCTTTTTCTCCTCACCTTATAGGAAGTGGTATGCCTCACAAAGCATGGAACAGATACAGAAACATGTGAGGTCTTTCCTATTTCTCTTGACTTTCCAGATGTTTCCTTTTGAAGATTTAGTTAGCTCAAATTAACCACTAGTTAGAATTTCAGACAAGTTAAGTCTATGTCGTCTATGGGCTTGTCCACATTACTGCTTAAATCTATGTAAGTTCCATTGCTCAGGGGTGTGAAAAAGCCCCCCCCCCGAGCGACGTAAGTTGCATCAACTTAAAGCGGTGTCTATACCATGCTATTTCAGTGGGAGACGCTCTTCTGCTGGTATAGCTTCCACCTCTCGTTGAGGTACAGTAATTAAGTCAAGGGGAGAGCAATTTCCCACCGACATAGCAGGTCTTCACCAGACCTGCTACATCGACACAGATGCATCAATGCAGCTGCACCAATGTAGTGTGGTATGACAACAAGCCCTATTTCATCTTCATATTCAGAGGAATTTTTGTTACTGTTGTATCTTTCAAAAGTTTTAGCAATTTGTTTTTACCCGTTATGAACAGAGGTATCTGTTGTTTGTAACATGTTTATCTGCAATATGGAATCTTCTGGGTATTTAAGGTGTGTGTGTGTGTGTGTGTGTGTGTATTCATTTTACTTCTGGGTGTTATTGTTATCTATGTCATCCTATGCAGCCTTCTCTTTTGTGTCCATTTAAACGAATTTCCCAACTCTTACTTTGGATGTAAAGACCTTAACTCCAACCACCTGATGGATTTAACAGTCAAGATAATACCCATAAGTAAAAAATAGTGATAGTTTGTGCATATGAAGAGATGTGCTTATTCATAAAATCAAAAATATTCAGGCTATTAAGGGAGACATAATAATATAGACTAAATTGGTTAGATTTTATCAGGGGAGATGTTCCACCACCTTTGCAGTTACATAAACTACCTTTCCAGGAGAATAGCTACAATTACAGCCAATCATGTATTGAACATTATAGCAGAACTATACTGAAGTTAAATTGCATTTTGACAATGTCAACAAGTCAATATAATATCGTTGGCTCTTTCCTTTCCCTCTGCATTTGAATAGTGGTAAGTGAAGACATGCTGTGAAAATGCTGTTAAAGTGTGTTTCTCTGCAGGTAAGCTCAGCAGTACTCACATATGACAGGCACCTAGTCGGTAGTTCTGATATATGGCAGTTTTTACTTAAACCGCATGTGTATGCGGAACACATTGCTTTAGGTACCTACATAGAAACATAATGTACAGTTCAACATGATGATGTATATACAAGGAGGTTTTCTGACAGTAGATTGATAGTGTGTTTAATGGACCTCAAGATTAAAATCTAAAATTTAATACCACATTAGAACACAACACAACATTTCTAGTTCTAATGTGACATATTTAGGCACTTACATGGCTACTTACTGTACTATCTGAGCTATTTGGATATAATGTATCTATTACTTCTGGGAGAATTCTGCGCCACTGTGCATGCACAGACTTTATGTCCCCTGCAGATTTATTTGCTTCCCTGCAGAAAAATGACTTTCTGACAGGGAAGCAAAGGGAAGCCACGAGCAGTCATGCAACCCTTCCCAGCAGTATGTTTCTGGGGCCCAGGGAAGCCAGTAGACAGGTAAATCACTGTGAGGCAGGAGGTGGGACTGGGGAAGACCCAGCAGGTGGGTCCTACCCTGCACCGGGCTCAGCTGCTGGTCCCGACTGAGCTGGGGAGGACAGGACTTCCTCTTCCCCTGCACAGCATCCAGGGCCAGGTCAGACCCACCCTCAAATTTCTCCCCCTGCTGCAGGAAGCTCTGCAGACTCCCATCCACCTGCTTCCTGCACCCATTGTTCCTTAGTTGCAGGGGGAGGGATCCCTGAAGAGTGAGCTTCTCCCCCATCCACCCAGCCCCCATGCATCCAGACCCTGTCATAACCAGACTCTCCCGCCTCACCTCACCTCCCCGACGAACCATCCCCACCCGGATCCCCACCCCACTGAGCCCCAACCAGCTGCATCTGGATCCCCATCCCACTGAGCCAAACTCCCCCAGCATCTGGACCCTCCACTGAGACCCCACATCCAGACCCCTCTACCAAGCTCTATCCCCCCCCAATGCTCAGACCCCCCTGCAGAGTCCCCCAATTGGATTGCACCCAGAATCCCCCAACAAGCCCCAATGCATCCAGATCCCCGCCACACCTGGATATCCCACTGAGATGCCCGCACCCAGATTTCCCCACACAGAACCCAGATGGGATGCTTCTAGGGTAGGACCAGTCCTTGTGCTGTGTCAGGGTTGGGTGCAGCTTCTCCGCTGAGTCTGTGTCCCAGGGGAAGCAGTGATTTCCCACCTCTGTGCAGCCAGTGACCTATGCTGGAGTCACCACATTTATTTGACAAGCAGTATTTTGCAGAATTTTAAAATATTGTGTGCAGAATTTTTATTTTTTTTGGCACAGAATGCCTTCAGGAGTAATCTATTAATGACTATACTCAAGATGGTGAGCTTTTTAAAAAGAACCAATTTTGAAATAGACAAAATCTGTCAGTTTTTTCAATTAACAGCTTTTTCTGCACTATTGTTGGTGTCAAGTAACTGGTTTCAGTTTCAGCATTGGTTGGTGGTTTACGGATTCTACTTGGAGTTATTCTAAAGCAGGGGTTCTCAAACTGTGGGTCGGGACCCCAAAGTCGCCAGTGCTGGCTTAGACTTGCTGGGGCCCAGGGCTTCAGCCCTGGGCAGTGGGGCTCAGGTTACAGGCCCCCTGTCTGGGGCTGAAGCCCTTGAGCTTCAGCTTTGGCCCCCCTGCCTGGAGCGCTGGGGCTTGTGTTTTGGCCCTCCCACCCAGGGCAGCAGCGCTCAGGTGGGCTCAGGCTTCGGTGCCCTCTCCTGGGGTTGTGAAGTAGTTTTTGTTGTCAGAAGGGGGTCGCAGTGCAATGAAGTTTGAGCACCCCTATTCTAAATAATACTGATGTTGTTATATAGTAACAAATGACTATTGCTTACAGGTCCTATACAGTGGAACCAGGGTAAAGGTTAAAAATGAAACTGCTTGTAAGCTGCTGTGTGTAGTTAGTGGCCTTGATTTTGGACCCTGCTTGTAGGGACTGATTCAGTGCTTGACACTACGTAGTGTTCTCCTACAATATATGCTTCCGATAAATTAACCCTTATTAATCATGCTTAAAACTTCTCCTCTCTTTGCTATATTTACAACTGGGTTTGGGATAGCAGCTGCTCTGTTCAGACTTACACCTCACCAAAAGACTTGTCTTGTTGCTTTGCAGTATCACAAAGAACAGAAGGCTAAAAACAAATAAACCCTGCAGATTTAAAAAGTTTTCATGTTGCTTTCTTTGCTGCTGCGCCCCACTGACAATATCCTACTTATTCATCATTTAATTACTTGGCAACTTAGCAGCATTTCCTTGCTCACCTTAAGTTTACCAAAGTTGTAGCCAGCCAGGCCAGTGAAATTTGACCTGATAAATAGTATGCTGTTGTCTAAAAGACAGTGGAATCAGGCTTTTCTGTAGCTTGTATGCATGTGTTGCTGCAGCACCAGCCCAGCACTCAGCCACACGTGGAACAGAACCCAGATGCTGTGTGGATCAGTGTGACCCATGTCGGTTGGCCCACCGAGCCGCTAGGGGGCGGTGGGTAGCTACTGTCCCACTGGCTGGCCCGCGTCAGGCTATCTGTCACTAGGGAATTAGCGGAGCGAGGGACGCCGGCAAAGGTCTATAGCGCGCCCCTCAGGCAGGGGAGCGCCGGCAAGAGTCTGTAGTGCTATCGGGACTTTGCTACCCAAGGCGGGTTGGTCGGGGTAGGGGGACGCAGGCCCACCCAACTCCACTATGTTCCAGCCCAGGGCCCTGACAGTGGCGGGGCGAGAGTCCCGTCACTGGGTCAGCAGGGTCCCTCCACAACACACTGACCAAACAGACTCACTGCCCTGTGCAGTTCTGTCCCTGGGCTCCTTCCTACTCAGTCCCTTGAGCGAGTCCCTCTGGTCCCTCCAACTCATCTGGGTATTCTGCTGCTGGCAACTCCAGCTCCCCCTCCGCCTCAGATTCTCCAGTTCCTCCGGGTACTTGGCGGCGGGTAGCCCCTGTCCTTCCTCCAGCAGGGTCTGAAGGGAGCAGCCAGCGATCTGCATCTGCCTCCCTCCCTGGTGCTGCCCTGACTGGGCTGAGGGCCCCACCCTTTGTACTTCCTGTTCCACGTCTCCCCTTCCAGGGGGTGGAGTAAACTTGGTCTGGCCCCACCCCCTCAGGCTGAGAGTGGCTCTTTACCCTCAGGTTCAGAAGGAAGCCACCCTGGCTCCCTACAATCAGATTATGGTTAACACTCTTTGCCAGTTAATGGAGAACACGTAGGAAGGTGGGAAGAGGATAGCATATGTAAATGTACCTGAAATCCCAGAAAAGGGAGGCCACATTTATCTCAGGATTGGCAGAGATAATGCTGTAAAGATGTTGCCTCTTGGGTATTAGGAAAAGGACAAAGGGAAAGAAACAGAGAAACATTACAATTTTGGCTTACATGGGCACATACACAAATATGCACATGTTCTGTGTCTGGCAGTTGGGAGTGGTCTTTCTGCTACTGCTGGTACTTATCATAGCAGGGGTGCATAAAAGCAAGAAAAGAATAGAGACTGTGCCTGCAGTGCACAAACTCTTCAAAACGTCTCACAGCAACAACATAATGTTCAATAAATGTGGGAAGTAATTGCATTTCAATTTCAGGGTCTTTCCTCAGCTGGGTCACTGTGTATGTGAGTGCTTATTTTTAAGTTTTGGAATGTTTTTTATCTTAATATAGACTGTCCTAACTTCCAAATCTGTGGCTGAATTCCTATTCTGTTTGAGCACAGCACATGCTGCAGCAGAAGCACATTCCACACACTTTGATGTCCTCTTCATGTCCCCTAATATTAATGTCCTAACATTATGGACGTGTGTCTGACATTTGTCTGAAGCTCACAACCAGTGAAATTCTTTGCATTACTGTTTATATGTGTGGGGCTAGGTTGTGCATATAGGAACAGCCCTGAGGAGGGAGTGGTGGTATAAGCTGTGGCACCTCGAGAGTAGCCTCAGGAAGCACTCAGAGTCACAGTTCCCTGCATGCGTCCCCCTCACTCTGGGAGTGTGTAGGCCAGCAGGAAATTACAACATCCCATGCTGGCTAAACTGTGCTGACTAGCATATATGGTAGTGGTGGCCAAACTTTTCCAGTATCGCCCCACTTACCAGTAATGGAATCTGTCTGGGCTGCCCCTCACTCCCATTACTGCACAGTCAGGGCTTCCTCAGCAGCAGAGCTTGGGCTGAGGATGGAGCTGGGAGCAGAACTGGGGATGTGGGAGGAGCTAGGGCTAGAGATGGAGCTGCAGCTGGGGGTGGAACTGGTCTGGCGTTGGAGGGAGCTGCGTCTGGGGTCAGAGCTGGTCTGGGGGCAAGCCGAGGCTGGGTGTCCTGGGCCCCACTGGGTGCCCCCCAAACATTCCACTGCATTGCCCTGTGGGGGTGTGCCCCAAAGTTTGGGGAACCACTGATACATGGGGATGCAGGGCCAAAGCTCTGTCCCTCCTCCATCCCTCCCTGGGAGGATGTAAAGTAAGAGGGCACATGCACCTGAACCCTCAATCTGGGTAGCTCTTACTTATCTTTAAGTGGAGGGTTCTTACCTTCCTGGGCAGGTGAATAGTCCAAACCACAAGTTATCCTGCAGTCTATTCTCTGCCTTTCATATGAAAAAATGAACTCTATAGCCTCATTTTAGTATTGACTGTTATAAGTAATAGGATTTTTTTCATATATTTTTACATGAATTACACAGTGTCATTCCTTTTTGGTTTTAATATAGAAGCTTAATGAATTTTTAAATAAAACAGCGTATTCTGTTGTGGGAGGGAGAAGGTATTTTCTTTTAGCAGCTGTCAAGTGTTCAGCAAAGTGGGTTGGAAAGATGTCTTTCTGTTACTGCAATGCACGGTTTGTCACACTTCTTGCAAATGATGTAACATGACATTATGCTTGAATTTGCAAGTGAAAAGATTGGAAACATTGCATAAAGCAAGTCCAACATTTGACAAAAGAATCCACTTTCTGTACTTCAGTAAGTGTTTTCACTCCTTCCCAGTGCTCTGCCCTCACTTTAACCCAACATGTGCCTGATATACAAAAGGGGTTGGGGAGGCTCAGACTGTTCCTTACACGCTCACATTCCATTGAAACCACTGAAAGCTTTTGAGTGAGTGAAGGATGCAGCATTGGGCCCTGGTTGTACAGATGAGATTTTACAAATTGCCCCTACTAAAGCAGCATAAATTACAAATCCAGGTAAAATATCTAAAATTGTATCTTCTTAGCAAATACATCATGTTCTAATATCTAAGTACACATCTTCAGAATCAGAGGTAGCCTAAGTAACTCATTTTGCTTGTTTTCTAAGCACTTCGCACCCATCTCAAAAGATATCTAGGTGGCATTTACATGTCATAGCCAGTGGCCTAGCTGAGAGAGAACCCTCAACTCTGAAATGTGTGAAAATGTTCATTGTATTATTTTGTATAAATACTTAATGATCTGTTGGTTGTTTGAAATTTTCTGTGGAGAAATGGGTTATTATACATGAGCTGAAGCATTAAAGAGAGGGGGAGGAAAAATTACTAAAACTGGGAAACAAATGCATTCTAATTTTCATGATTAAGTATAGTATGCATTTTTTCCATTGGCAAATGGGCTGCTAATACTGTATTTTAATCTCTGCAGTTTACACAGACTACCCATGCTGTGCTCAGTGAGTAAAAGATGCAATAGCTTTATGTAACTGGGGCATTTTATCACTGAAACTCGTAACTATACAAGGAATCACCTTAAATGCTTAAGCAATTGTATCTTCAAAGGGATTAATGATTTAAATGTGCTACTGTGCTAACTTAGCTGCAAGAGAGGTAAAATAAAGAATTCATCACTGAGGGAGAGGTCTTCAAAATAAATTAAATGTCTCCAAGTCAGAGAAGTGCAGGATTGTGGGGAGGGGAGCACAGAAAGAAAACTGGAAATTGTGGTGGGAAGAGACCTGAATAAGATGAAAGGGTGCAGTGTTATTCTTATACCTATCCTCGATTGTCTGGGACACTACTGCACTAAGAGCTTTGCTCACCAGAGCAGCTTCTTGCAGTGCCTCTGAACAGTATCCATCTGCCTGATGTGGAAGGTCAGGCAGAGACTAGAGTGTTACATGAAGGACACGTGTCCTCCCCTCTTTGTCTAATCATCAAGAATGCTCCTGTGGTGTTCCATTCCCACTGTTTTGTCCATCTGTTTCAGGGCAAGTGGGATGCCAATCGGAGGCGTTTCAGCCGTGATCTCAAAAGGAGACCCCTAATTTTGATTTTCCTCACAGGGATTTGAGTATGTCTCTATTTTGCCTGCTACAGGTGGGTTTATAGTTTAGTGCAGAAATGGTACATAAACCCAGCAATTTAATGGTATGATCCTGGTCCCATTGAAATCAAAGGCAAAGCTGCCACTGATATCTATGAGAGCTTGATTAGAGCCTGTTAGAGGACTCTATTAAATATACTGATTAAGAGATAAAAATATGAGAGCAAACCTGGAGAAGAAAGAGCAAGTGTGTCGTAGGCTACTGACTTGAAACTGCCATATGGTTTTGACTGGATTTATCCTGAGTTCGAATGTCTATTGCTGGGTAAAATAAAAGATGATAGAGAAAGCTGGAAGGACCAATTAAAGGCAGATGTAATCCATATCTATACAAAAGGCCATATTATGTTTTCTCATGTACAGGATGAATGGAGTGAAAATCTTGCCGCTTTGGTCCAAAAATTTTTTTCTGTTAAGAAACCATGCTGTTGCAGACTGAACATAGAGAAGTAAATTATATTTCCATTTTCCAGCTAATTTGTTTTCTGTGGTTCTGTTGAAACAGCACAGATTTCCACCCTATCTAGATTTTTAAACTCTCATTTTAGCTGGGGTTGAAGAGCAGCCTAACAAATTTTATACAGATCATAAGGAATCAAACTGAATAAGTAGAAAAGGGAGAACTAGTTGATGGGAAAATTCTGGATGATAATTGGTCATTGTCCTGTCAGAGCAAGCACTGAGGAATAATCCAACATCTTCACTGTCTTGTATGAAAAACAGATAGCAAAACAGCTGGTAATTGGCAATATAATTTATTTTCATTGAAGAAAACGGATAGTAATGCTACTTTGAGCAGTGGTAACTTACTTTTGGCAAAAACAACACATTAGCTTGGCAAAATAATATTTCAATGAATGTTGACGCATACGAGGATTGTTGGCAAAGGATTGCAAGAGGCTTGGAAAAGTTTGCTTATTATCATACGTCTTTCTTACTACAGATTATTATTATTATTTATTATTTATTTGTATTATTATAATGCTAGGAGAAGAAAACCTGGGATCAAGGTATCATGGTGCTAGGTGCTCTACAAACACAGGGTAGGAGATTCCGCCATTTGAGTAAAGCATTGCATTTTAGCATGGATCACACAAAGGGAAAAATTGTCAAAACTAAGAGGTGGCATGGCTAGAAACACACAATGAAGATTATAGCCTCTATTGACCCAATTCAGACCAGGTTTAGTGGGCTCATCTCAATTGACTAAACTTACACCTGATCTGAATTTAGCCAGTTTTGCCTATAATGTTCTGTGTTTCCAGTCATGAATTTTTTCCTCATGACTGGATGGTGTGATCCATGTTAACTTACAGTTCAGTTGTGTAATATATCTTTGAGGATCTCGGCCCTTTACTTCAAGGTTTATATGGCTCCCAAAGAGCAGATATTAATTTTTTTTTCTTTGGAACTAACTTTCACCTGAGTTCCTGCAGGTACAACATTTGGCTACTGTCTTCACAGTTGTTACAGATCTTAACAATAGCCAAATCTATCAAGTAAGGATCTCCATGATTTTATTATAACTCATTTTTTCACTATAAAATTAATATTAGGTAGATATCTGTGTTGAGAGAATTCATTTGCCTGGAGAATTGTATTGTATGAGATACATAAAAACTGTGCATTGATGGCCCTTTCAGTTGGCGATAGTGGAAGATTTAATCTTATTCATATTAGCGACTTGGAAAGCTTACACAGTCCATGAAGTAACTATTTTGCCTTTATAAAGGATGAATTGTGGCTTCTATTTAGCTAGGCCTGTTTTTATGTTGAGAGCTGAGCAAATAATCAATAAAAATTGTTTTCCTTTGTTGTGATTTCCTTAAATGTATTTGCTTGGAAGTCCTTCCTTCCTTTCTCCCTTCCTTCCTTTAAATGTTTTTAACTCCATGGATTGACTATGACCAGTTCTCTACAATATTTTGCTATTTGAATAGTGTTGATTGGCTTCTTCAACTTTTTTGAAGCCTGTTGTGGATGGCTGGATGAATAATATGTTGTTGTTTCTGATGCCTGACTGGATGAGGAAGCAAGCAATAGTGGCATGAATTTAAAATTGCGTTCTATTAATAGTTGCACATTCAACTTTGAAATCTGTTTTCTGTTGACATTTATGTGAGTAAAACACGATCACTTAAATATTTGTCTGAAGGGAACATAAAAAGAGCATGGCCAAAATTTTAAATTAAACATTCACACAGTGTTAGGTTTTTCAAAGACACAGAGGGTAATTAGGAACCTAGTTCCATTTGCATCTTTGAAAAATCTATTCCAAATGTTTTTTGTAGTGTTTTTCCAGGACTGGCTATTTCAGATAATTTAAAATGTGCCAAATTTCAGTTTTGGTAAAATATTCACCTTGAATTGGGGAGACACAGACAAAGACACTTCAGCTGCTTGGTGTTAAAATAATCACTGTAGGCAATAAGAGCTGGCAGAGAGGTTTAGTACTCAGAAAGACTGTACTTTGAGTATTTTGAGGTTGGTAAACATATGGAAACAGTGAATTTCTTTGCTTCAAGGAGATGCTGTTAAAGAGGCTACATTCTAATTTGTTATGAGATGTTGGTAACAATTTCCCAGTGAATATATCATGAGACGAATACATCCATATTTATTTCCATTATGTTATATACAGTGCTGCTGTAAAAAACACTTGTCCCAGTACAAGGTGTGACCCACAATCTTTTGAGCACTACTTTCCTGTATGTTAGTTTCTTCAGGTTATGCCATTTTGTGGGGTGAGCAACAAAGGAAAACCATGTCTCTGTGGATTTGAAGAGAGTTAAAAAAAATCTATATAAATGACAGTGACAGCATATTATAAAGAATGACACAATCGTACCTTTATTGTAGCATTGGGAGGACACACTTTAGGTAAGGGGTTCAAGAATATATTCAGATAGGAAAAAAGATTAAACACTCGCCCTCCACTAGATATTCCCACAGGCCTACTGCATATGCTGCCCCAATATTTGAAAAGTACAAAAGATACAACCTTGTTGGTGGAGGCATCGGGGGTGTATTCTGTTCATAGTATTTCTTTGCTAGGGGAATACTAGTATTAGGGTCTCTCAGTAACTGCCAAACCAACTTCTGTGATACTACTTAGATAGTGCTGCGCATTGGATAGTTCTTGCCCCAGACTTTTGAAGCAAACAATAATAAAGTAGACAGCCAAAAAAGTGAGGGAGGCACAAAAGTATACAATTTGAGCAAAAAGGACACAGACACATAATTAAAGACAAGTTTATAATTCAGAGATGTTTTGCCTGTAATTATATCCATGCATCCCTACAAAATGTCTCAGTAAAGGACCACAATCCCGAGGGATCTGTTATCCAAAAAACTCTGCAGATGAATGGAACAATTAAACTGTCTGCACAATGTGTGATCTCCCTGTGGATTTTGTTTTGTTATACATATTCAACTTGTGTGTTTCACATGGCTGTTTCTTGTAAAGTTTGCTCGTGTGAAACTGTAGATAGTGTTTAGGGGTTAACACTCCAAGAGCCATACAAGCATGCAATCAAACAACCTTGCAGGTTATGTTGTCAGGTGCAGTTATGTTGGATATAACTCAGTCACGCTGTTCTGAAAAACTTTCTTTTGGAGTCCAACATAACCTGCAAATTCTTTGTGGATTTGAAGCAATTTTGGAATATGGCCCTGTATATGTAAAATGGGTGCTGTTTTTCATCACAGTTACTTAATTTGCTAACATAAGTGCCTATTGACCTGTACAATGAAGTGTTGGGGTCAGGGAAAGGATGGGGAAATTTCACTTTAATTAGATAATTACTTGGTCTTCCATACAGGTTAGTAAGTCTTCCATTATTAGTAATCAAACCATACAAATCAGTCCATAAAGAAAATGAAGTTCTCACAAAACACTATATAATCTGTCAGAACACAGCCAAACCATCCCAGATAGCGTCTACCCAAACTTTGCAAACTCCTCTGTTAGTTCAATTAACGTTGTAACCAACCTCTCATAAATTTGTCACTTTTTCAGAATGCAGCCATTGTTTTTTAATGTGATGGAAATTGTTACATGTGTATACAGCTACATCTGTCCCTGATATATGATACTAAGGAATTTATTCCATCAAGTTGCATTGACCCTTCAGAGCTACTTTGAGTAAAGAAGAAGCAGAAGAAAAAAAAATGATGTTCCCCATCATACTGGCTACTGCCAGAACTGTAAGCTCAGCCAGCAAACACGTAAGAGGATCATATTTTCAAGTGATTTTTCCTTTTCCTCTCCAAATTATGAGTTTGTAGGAATTCCAAGTGACTCAGAACCAGGGAGATGGTGTGTTGCATTGATATAAAAACAGGCATAGGTCATACAAATTGCCACAGAATCCATCCCATGCTATAGATTTTTTACCACGGAAACTAAGCTTTCATTGGCCCCTTCTCCCTCTAGTTAATTTTAGCCTTCATGATTCATAGATTCCTTGTCCAGAAGAATGATTTTATGATTTCACTACTGATTATTTTAGCAGAAACATCCAGGTAACGTATTCATCCCATAAATACAAACTGCTTCCCATGCCTTGTAAGATGACATAAGCCCCAACTGGTTCCTACCCATCTGACAAAATCTCTAGCTACCCCATGATAAATTCTACAATCTACTTAGAGATGACCAGTAAAAAAAAACCCTGTAGCACATAGAAACCAAAAATATGGGCACAGAATAGAACTGAGTATAATACCAAGATAACACCAGGGCCAGTGTGCTGATTTTATTACTTTTTGTATTAAATTAACTTCAGTTTTTTGTTTTATTTAAATGAAGCTGCCACATGCAGTTTGAAGCAAAATGGAAATCCAGTTTGTTTAGGAATATAGGAAATGCCTTGCTGCATCAAACTTGAGGTCCATCTTGTTCAATATTAAGTCTCCAGTTGTTGGCCACCTCACAGGAAGGTGCAAGAAGCCCCACAGCAGGCACATATGGGGTAATCTTCTCTGCATGGGACTCTCTTGTAACACCTAATAATTAGGGTTGGAAGCCTGGAAGCATGGTGCTTTATATCCTTATTAAAACTATTGAAGAAAAGATTTACTGTTGTAGCTCTTATTATTCTTGTTATGCATATAAATATCCAATCCCGCTTTGAATCTTGCTAAGTCATTTCTTTAAATAATATCCATACCAAATCTAAGGGTTTCACTTCCTTTACTTTTTTGTCTTTAGGTCCTTTTTGACTAGTCTCCTTTTTTTTACTGAAATCTCCCTTTCTAAAGTTTAGTGTTACTGCGTCACTTTTTGGTAGCCTACCTCCTCCTAGTGTGTTGAACTTAGGCCTGGTCCACACTAGGACTTGAATTCGAATTTAGCAGTGTTAATTTGAATTAACCGTGCACCCGTCCACACCAGGAAGCCATTTAATTCGACCTAGAGGGCTCTTTAGTTCGAATTCGGTACTCCACCCCGACGAGGGGAGTAGCGCTAAATTCGACATGGCTATGTCGAATTAGGCTAGGTGTGGATGCAAATCGAACTTACTAGCTCCGGGAGCTATCCCACACTGCACCACTCTGTTGACTCTCTGGACAGCAGTCCGAGCTCAGATGTTCTGATCAACCATACAGGAAAAGCACCGGGAAAATTTGAATTCCTTTTCCTGTCTGGCCAGTTTGAATCTCATTTCCTGTGTGGACGTCGTGGCGAGCTCAGCAGCACTGGCAGCGATGCAGAGCTCTCCAGCAGAGGAGTCCATGCAATCTCAGAGTAGAAAGAGGGCCCCAGCATGGACTGACCGGGAAGTCTTGGATCTGATCGCTGTGTGGGGCGATGAGTCTGTGCTTTCGGAGCTGCGCTCCAAAAAACGGAATGCAAAGACCTACGAGAAGGTCTCCAAAGCCATGGCACTCAGAGGATACAGCCGGGATGCAATGCAGTGCCGCGTGAAAATCAAGGACCTGAGACAAGGCTACCAAAAAATCAAAGCGGCAAACGGACGCTCCGGAGCCCAGCCCCAGACATGCCACTTCTACGAGGCACTGCATGTCATTCTCGGTGGGTCTGCCACCACTGCCCCACCAGTGACCGTGGACTCTGAGGATGGGATAGTGTCGAGGGGCAGTTTCTCAGCGATGTTTGCCGATGGGGAAGATGAGGAAGGGTTTGTGGAGGACGAGGCAGGCGACAGCGATTACAATACTGCTTTCCCCGACAGCCAGGATCTCTTCATCACCCTCACAGAGATCCCCTTCCAACCCTCCCCGGCCGTTAACCCGGACTCCGAATCAGGGGAAGGATCAGTCGGTAAGTGCTATAAACATGTAAACATTTATTTCTTAACAAAACAGGAATAAAAACTATATAAAAAGAAGGTCAATGCATATAGGGATCGAACAAAAATCCTCTTGGGACAGTTCAACGAAGCTCTCTGAGAGGTACTCGAAAAGCCTCCGCAGGAGGTTCCTGGGGAGAGGTGCCTTGTTGGGTGCTCCGTGGAAGCCCACTCTTCCGCGCCAGGCCATCAGGAGGTATAATGGGAGCATCGCCTCGACCAGCATGGCAGCATAGGGCCCTGGTCTGTGCAGGGATTCACGTAGCATTCGCTCTCTGTTTCTCCTGGAGACCCGCCTCAGGGTGATCTCGCTCGGCGACTGCTGCATCTAATTAGGGGAATTACTTTAATGTTACTATTGTGAATGCTTGACTTTTCCTTTGCATAACAATGACCGTCGTTTAACAGCCATGTGTTGTAGGCTGCAGAGGAAAAGCATACAGGGATCTTTCCCGGGGACAGCCGCGAGGGGCTGGAACAGGGTCAGACTTTATGCTTTCCAGATTGCCTGCAGCAGGAGGGCACTGCTATCCATTAACTGTTAAGCAGCCTAAAGTTTACGGCTTACCAGGCCTGGCTGCTACACGGATTCTGCTGTCCTGCCCCGCTTGTCCGATCTCCAGTGCAAGACCCCAGGCAATGAAAGCGAATGCCGAAAATTCGAACTTGTCCTGAGAGCACATGAGATTAGGTGCCCTGTATGGTCTTGTTCACAGAAACTGAGTAGACTGTGTTCAGTGTTCGCAAACATGTATCTTTGGAAGGAAATCACTTCCTTTTTCCCATCACACAGCTGCGGCTCTTTCCCGAACTGCCCCGGCATCCCCCTCACAGAGGCTGGCGCAGATTAGGTGGCGAAAGAAAAAGACTCGGGACGAGATGTTCGCTGAACTGATGGCCTGCTCCAGAGCCGAGGCGGCCCAGCAGAGCCAGTGGAGGGAGACCCTCTCTCAGCAGCAGCGCTCACACAGCGAACGGGAGGACAGGTGGCGGCAGGAAGACCAGCAGGCGACTCAAACGCTGCTTGGACTAATGAGGGAGCAAACGGACACGCTCCGGCGCCTTGTGGATGTTCTGCAGGACCGCAGGCAGGAGCAGAGAGCCCCCCTGAACTGTATCTGCAACCTCCCTCCCCCGCCACAAAGTCCTGTCCCCCCCCTCACCCAAAATCACAAGAAGGAGGGGCGCTAGGGGCCGTGAAAACTGTCACTCCACCCCAGCAGAGCGCTCATGTACCAAACAGCTCTCATTCCCTAAAGTATGAGAATTGCTTCCCTTCCTGGCTCACACGATCCCAAATCCCAGTTTCATCCCCCAACTGTGTAGTTGAGTATTAAAAATAGTTTGCTGTTCATTACTGTTTCCCTCATGTTTCTTTGCATAAGACTTTGTGTGAAGGGGGGGGAGGGGTTTGTTAATTGCATAGGATAGCCACCATTAACAGGGTACAGACATGGGGGCAGGATCAACAGCAGGTCACACACAGAGTGCAGTTACTAGGCACCCGGGTCACTCTGCGAGGTGTCTGCTGCCCCAGGTCAGTCTGGGAGGTGTATGTTGCCCCAGGGTCTGAGCGCCTGGCATCCACAAATGGCAAGGCAGGCTGCCCTTACCATGCCCTTCCACCCTAGCCATGAACCTCTCCGATGCCCTGAGCCCCAGCCAGAGCCATCATCCCCCCCCACCTACTCACCCTTCCCACACACCCCTCACCCCATCCTGCAAACCCACCCCTTCCTGCACACCCTCCGGTAACCGTCCTCCCCCCAGAGACCGCTGTAGGAGCAGGAGCCTGTCGGTCCTCGAGTGTAGAAGCGGTCTGTACATCACTGCACACCGTATCCACCACAGTCTGCGTCCCTGTTGGAACCCTTGAACGAGAATTCGTTAGTAAAGAAAACTTTGTTAATTAAAAATGTTCCAATAACTTTATTTTTAAACGTCTGTTGGAAGGGGGGAAACCTGGTGAACGGGGTATGTAACCGCTGAAAAAAGTCAATAGTAACTGAAACAGGGGTAGGTTCAGCTTCTCTGTAAAGAGACTGGATAGTCATAGGTTACCCTGCTCTCTGAGGAACCTAGCTTTCAAAGCCTCCCGGATGCACAGCGCTTCCCGCTGGACTCTTCTAATCGCACGGGTGTCTGGCTGAGCGTAATCAGCAGCCAGGCGATTTGCCTCAACCTCCCATCCCGCCATAAAGGTCTCCCCCTTGCTCTCACAGAGATTGTGGAGCACACAGCAAGCTGCAATAACAATGGGGATATTGGTTTCGCTGAGATCCGAGCGAGTCAGTAAGATCCTCCATCTCCCCTTGAGACGTCCGAAAGCACACTCCACCACCATTCTGCACTTGCTCAGCCGGTAGTTGAAGAGCTCCTTGTCACTGTCCAGGGCGCCTGTATAGGGCTTCATGAGCATTAGTGGGTAGGCTGGGTCCCCGAGGATCACTGTAGGCATCTCCACATCCCCAACACTTACTTTGTGGTCCGGGAAGAAACTACCTTCCTGCAGGCGTCTAAACAGACCAGAGTTCCTGAACACACGCGCGTCATGAACCTTGCCCGGCCACCCGACGTAGATGTTGGTAAAACGTCCCCTATGGTCCACCAGTGCTTGCAGCACCATTGAAAAGTAGCCCTTTCGGTTAATATACTGGCTGGCCTGGTGGGCCGGTCCCAGGATAGGGATGTGAGTGCCATCTATAGCCCCACCGCAGTTTGGGAATCCCATCGCGGCGAAGCCATCTATGATGACCTGGACGTTTCCCAGGGTCACCACCTTTGAGAGCAGTAGGTCAACGATTGCGTGGGCTACTTGCATCACAGCAACCCCCATGGTAGATTTGCCCATGCCAAAGTGGTTCGCTACTGACTGGTAGCTGTCTGGCGTTGCAAGTTTCCAGAGGGCTATGGCCACTCGCTTCTGCACACTCAGGGCTGCTCGCATCCGGGTGTCCTGGCGCTTCAGGTCAGGGGACAGCAAGTCACAGAGTTCAAGGAAAGTGCCCTTACGCATCCTGAAGTTTCGCAACCACTGTGATTCATCCCAGACCTGCAGCACTATGCGGTCCCACCAGTCCGTGCTTGTTTCCCGGGCCCAGAATCGCCGTCCCATAGCATGAACGTGACCCATTGCCACCATAATCTCCATGGCGCGGCGTACTGTGCTTTGTGAGAGGTCTGTGCCACTCTCACACTTCACATCCTCACCGCGCTGCCGGAGCCTCCTCGCCCGATTTCTCAGCAGCTGACTGTGGAAGAAGTGTTCGATAAGGTGCGAGGAGTTGACAACGGCCATAAGTGCAGCGATGATCGCAGCAGGCTCCATGCTCGCAGTGCTGTGGCATCCGCGCTGTCACTGACCAGAAAAGTGCGCGAACAGAGTTCCTGCCGGCGCTTTCAAGGAGAGAGGGCGGGAGTGACGGTTGAATGATGACAGTTACCCAAAAGCACCCTCGACACATTTTTCCCCCAGAAGGCATTGGGGGCTCTACCCAGCATTCCAATGGGAAGCGGGGACTGCGGGAACTGTGGGATAGCTGCCCAGAATGCACCGCTTCCAATGTCGACGCTTGCCCCATTAGTGTGGACTCACAAAGTCGAATTAGTGTCCTTAGTGTGGATACACAAATTCGAATTCATCAGGTCGAATCCACAAATTTGACCTAAGTTCAATCGAACTACTCCTGTAGTGTAGACATACCCTTAGTCATGTTTGTGGTCACTATTACTTACTGGCTCAACTATTGTTACTTGTTGAACGAATGCTTGCGCGTTACTTAGGACTAAGTCAAGATTAGTCTCTCTTCTCATGTAATCTAGAACTAGCTGCTCTAAGAAACAATAATTTAGTGTTGAGAAACTGCTTCTTTATGCTATTGACCGCTTCATAGGTGGACGCTTGAAGTCACCTACTATCATCATTTCGTAATTTGCTGCTTCCTTGGTCTCTCTGAGTATTGTGCACTCAGTGCCCTTTTCTTGATCTGGAGGCTGGTGGTATAGCCCTCTAAGTATATTAATAGTGTAAATACAGTAGTAGGGATTGCCACAGAGTGTGTTTGGCCTTGGGTATAGGACAGTCTATGCTATAGGAAAGCAGATAAAGTTGACCTGATTAGAAATGGGTGAACTGGTTTGACTGGAATAAGAATTGGCCCGAACCTCATCCTAATTGAATCCAGTTTGGATAAATGAAATCCCCTATTCTGCCCCCCAAAGTGCACTCTTTCAGTTTGATAAAGCTGCTTGGCCCCAAAACTCTCACATGTTCTATTCAGCACTCTCTAGGTTCTCTAGGTGTTAGACTGGAAATCTTGAGCCCGGTAGTGAATGATCTGTCTCTTGACAGAGGAATCCATAAGGAACACAGAATCTGAATTCAGAGGTAACAGGGTTCATCTCGGGGACTGATACAGTTATTGGACTGTTTCTTGTTTGTTAATAAAAGTAACGGGGGCTGTGTACAGATTGGGGAGGCCACGAAGCCTTTGAAGGTGGTGGAGGCAGCATCCTATTGAAGGGAATAGGAAGACTAGTGGATTGCTAGGAGACTATCCTGGAGTAGGGGTTGGGAAGATAATTAGTAGGAAAAAGGTTTGCAGACTTGTGGTAGCCTTTCACTGCAGGTGCACAGAGTGAGGAAATAAAGGGTGTGCCACAAGGGTAGCTCTAGGTTGCCAGGAGTTTGTCAGGATGGTTACAGCAAAGAAAAGTAGTAGATGGCTAGGACCCTGCCTGAAGCTGGGTAATTAGGCTTAGTGGAGCAGGAAGGGACAGCCTGTGTGACGTTGTAGAGAGTCAATTTTTATATTAACCTCAAAATGTTTGGGTGCTAAATTGAGTAAATCTTGTTTTGAGGTTCACACGCTAGTCTTAACTAGCAGCTATCGGTCTCTACTGTTGTGCAGTATAATTAGGTTCGCCAATTTTGGTTGGACATATTCCTGGAGGTTTCATCACATGACATAATCTTTAAAATTAATCTTTAATTCCTGGAGACTCCAGGACAATCCTGAAGGATTGGCAACCCTCTGTGTAGTACATGCAGATATGAAAATGATTTTTTTATAAAGAAAAAGAGAGAGATGAACATGTCATAGCTGGGAAATAATACATAGTAATAATGCATTGTGTCAATGTTTGAATTTGCCTTTGCACTGGGGAAACTTGGCTTAGTAGGCTTTATAAGGAGATATTTTGCATTCTGTTGACTCTCTCTGTTATGAATGACTGTTTCTAACTGGGATGGTGAATTAGACGTATATGGTTCACAGCAACGATGACTTGTTCAGTAGCAGAAGTGTACATCTTTGATAACCCCATCAAGAATGATCTGTGTGCATTATAGGCATAATGTAGAGTAGAAGGGCTGTGTCAGTTTAAGTTAACAGTGTTTCCATGGTGGGGAGAAAAAACTATTTTTCTGATGAATGCAATAATTTTCCCTCAGACTTTATAGTTTACAACTGTGACATTCATCATTAATTATTTTTAGATCTGTATGCAGCGTTCCATGTTAAGTAAGCAAAGACTTATTCTCTCTGCTACAAAGCATACTTTTACTTAATCCTATAGGGGATTTGTTTGGAAATCCCATCCTAAAATTCATTACCTATTTGAAGAATGGATTGAACTAGTTCTGAGAAGGCTAGAATCAATCAGAACATCCAGGTCATCCATTGTTGCCTTGATCTGATGCCTTCCCAGCTATTGACTTTCCTTGTTATTAATCTCACACATGATGTTAGGTACTTATATGGCCCCCATTATCATGGTGTCTGAGCGCCTCACAGATTTTTATGTATTTATTCTCTCACCACCCCTGTGAAGAGGGGGAAGTACTCTAATCCCTATTTTCCAAATAGAAAAAACTAGGCACAGAGAGCTTGTCTTCACTGCAGTGTTAGCTCAGGCTTTAACTCAAATGTAGACCAAAACCAGCTCCCCTCTACACAAACGCATAATTAGCTCACATTAAGTGGTATTTTAAATGTCAGCTAGCTGGCCTGTTCGGAGGTATGTGTTGAAGTTTGACTGCTGCTGATGCTTGAGCTAGTAATACAGTGGGGGTGCACCTACAGCAGTGGTGCTTAAACTTTTTCAGTCACATCCCCCTCCCTTACTAGTAATGGAATCTGTCCGCACCCCCACAGCCATTACTGCACAGCCGAGAATTCCTCAGCAGTGGTCCTTGGGCTGAAAGGTGGAGCTGCAGGCAGAACTGGGGACAGGAGAGGAGCTGGGGCTAGAGGCAGAGCTTGGGGGTGGAGAGGGAATGAGGGCAGAACCCAGGTGGGAGCAGAGCCGGGGACGAGTGGAGCTGCAGCTTGGGTCAGAGTAGGTCTGGGGACGAAAAGGCAGTGGAGCAGATCTGGGCCTGGAGGCAGAGCAGGACTTGGGGCTGAATGGGATTCGGGGAAGAATGAGGTTGGGAACGGAGCTGGTCTGGTGGAGAAGTGGGGCTGGAAGCATGGCTCTACTTCCGTGCTCTCCATAGGGGCTGGCCCCAACCCTGCTGGGCCCCCCAAACATTCCTCCATGGCCCCTTAGGGGTTTGTGCCCCACAGTGTGGGGACCACTGACCTACAGGTTACAGCCCAAGTTAGAACAACTGATTGGCTGCTAAATTGTTGTTTTGCAGTGTGGACACCACTCTCACTTGAGCTAGTCTGGCTTGAGTGGAGTAACGTCAGCTAACTCTTTCAGTAAAGAGGAGCCCAATGTGACTTTCAAAAGGTCATGCATGGAGTCTGTAGTAGAGCAGGGAATGGAACACAGGTCTAAGTCCCAGACTTTCATCATCAAATGTAAGCTCCTCACAGACCAGGAGACACTAACTCAAAGCAGCACCAACGCTGCTCAAACAGGTCTGCAGTTTGCATCTATCTCCCCTGCTACAATGACCCACACCCCCTATAGCACACCTTTCAAGATCCATGGATCCCACACATCTGTATCACAATATGTGGTGTACTTCATCTAGTTCACTAAATGCCCCAATACCAACTATGTGGGTGAAACCAGACAATCACTACGTTCTTGAATGAACTCACACAGGAAAATGATAAAAGACAAAAACACCCTATCACCTGTGGGTGAACACTTTTCACAAAGTGAACACTCCATATCCGACCTATTAGTCCTTGTCCTTAAAGGAAATCTGTGCAACACTTTCAGAAGACAAACGTGGGAACTTAAATTCATAACTTGCTAGACACTAAAAATCAGGGATTGAATAGACACTGGATTTATGGTTAAGGCTAAGTTTTAGTCACACTCCATGACTTTTACTAAAAGTACCCACCGTGACTAAAACTGGGGGGGGAGTGCTGAGGGAGGTGGCCCGGGGCGTTGGGAGGTGGGGCGCCACAGCCCGGGACCATCGCTGGTGCCGGGGAAAGGGGGTTGGCAGGGCTGGCAGGGGCTTCCTACCCAGCTCCACATTCCTGCAGCTCCTAGGTGGTGGAGAGGTCAGTGCTCCTGCCACAAGCACTGGCTGCTGCAGCTCCCATTGGCTAGGAATAGCAGCCAATGAGAGCTGCGAGATTGGGGCCTGTAGGCATGGGCAGCGCACAGTGTGGAGACCCGCCCCCCAGCCCTTTGTTGCCTAGGAGCTGCAGGGCCATGCCAATGAGAGCTGGGGATCCCCCTACCCCACCCTGAGGTAAGCACCCTCTGAACCCCTCAACCTCCTTCCCCTAGCCCTGAGCCCCCTCCCAGACACCCAAACTGCTGCTGCTGGCCCAGCTGGACAGCCCCTGAGCCAGCACCAGCCACTGCAGAAGTCACAGAGGTCATGAAAAGTCATGGAATCCGTGACTTCCATGACCTCTGTGACAGACTCGCAGCCTTATTTATGGTTTGTTAAAATAATCTGTAACCCATTAGCAACCACCCCCAACTGCTTCTCCCCCCTTCTTTCCTATGACTGGAGAGGTGTTAATGGGCTGCTTCACCTTGAATGGTCCCTTGAAATATATGTTCACTACTTATGCTAAACAATCTGTTCCACCTAGTATTTAGCTATGACACTCTGAGTATTTTTCCTAGACCTGAAGAAGAGCTCTGTGGAAGCTCGAAAGCTTGTCTCTCTCACCAACAAAAGTTTGTTCTACAAAAGATGTTACCTAACCCACCTTGTCTCTCTAAATCTTAGTTAACACATTTGTTTCAATCTCCCATCAAGTCCTGTCTAACTCAACTGTGCCTGTCTTTTAAACTATAAATTCCTTGGATTAGGGTCTGTCATTAATTTTTGTCTTGATCAGCATGAAGCACATCATTGATACTTTACAAATAATAAATAACCCTCATCCAAAATTTGAACCAAACATTTTTTGAGGTTTAGAAAAAGTTTCATGTTTCATTCTAACCCACAATTTAATATTCATCCATTTCTGCACTTTCTGGTTCCGGCTAGATTTGGAAGTGCAGATGCCATAAGGAAGTACACCTCTACCCCGATATAACGCTGTTCTCAGGAGCCAAAAAATCTTACCGTGTTATAGGTGAAACTGCGTTATATCGAACTTGCTTTGATCTGCCCCCCAGAGCACTGCTTTACCGTGTTATATCCGAATTCGTGTTACATCGGGTCATGTTATATCGGGGTAGAGATGTAGTAGAAATCTCCTTTAAAATTCCTAGCTTTTATTTAAGCTGAATTTTCCTTGCTCTATTTTGAAATAAACAATACGTTTACTAAATTATCTCTGGCTGACTTTTGTGCTGTTATGCTACTCCTCCAATGTTTACTGTGTAATTTTGTCTTTTTTGCTTTTATGAGAATATTTTGTGTGCATGAAACCTTATGGTTACCAGGTAATCTGTTTTTTGGAGTTCGTCTTCCTGACCATTGGAATTATATTTTCTAATTTAATAAAAAAAAACAGAGTTTGTGTTAAAGCTGAAACACATTTGAAGTGCTAAGATATTGGCAATAACAAGCACAGAAGACATCAAAGGCTTATTTTGGAAACAAAATCTGTAGTTCAGAATGACACTTTATATCATTGTCACTGCTGAGGATGGCTATCATTTTAGCTGTTATAAAACAGACAAAGACATCAATGAGCATTAAAATATAATGCTTGCATTCACCATAACATAAAATTAAATAAGGTGAATACATGAGCATTAGTTTTTGATCTGAGACATTTAAATAAGATTTATTTATTTTTGATTTTTTTGTGATATATCATTATCTCTGGGAGAAACAGTAAACTGTGTGGCAGTCCTTTGTGTCTCAGATTTAAAGAAGCTTTCGGTTTTTATGGAATCTTAAAAGAAACATAATGTACCAGTGTAAGTCAGTTAAGAGTCATCAAAGTTGATTTTGTTTTGAATATGTTATGTTCACCCCAGTGGTTTTAATTTTTTTTTGGTTGGCTCTTTTATGTTGGTGATGACTCATTTTGATTTTTGCTTTAGCTCTTGACATGTCACATGGTGTAAATCAATGTGGTAAAGCTCTGGTAGTCAGGTAAATGGTAGAAGATAAATTTCCATGAACAATTCTACAAAGCACAGGATAAGGGGAGGATATGAATAATTCTTGTGAAACACTTACAAAGGTTAGGATCAATGGGATTTTTTTTCTTAGTAATCACTGAGGACCAATGTGTTGGTCTGAAGCCATAGGCTTCTGTAAGGTGCTGTGTGGGCAGACACTGCCTCAATTTGGAAGGGTGCAACCAGGGGTGGCTCCAGGCACCAGCGCTCCAAGCAAGACACTGGGGGCGCTCTGCCGGTCGCCGCTAGGGCGGCAGGCAGGGTGCCTTCGGCGGCTTGCCTGCGGAGGGTCTGCTGGTCCCACTGCGGGAGGTCCGCCGAAGCCGCGGGACCAGCGGACCTTCCGTGCTTGGGGCAGCAAAATGTCTAGAGCTGCCCCTGGGTGCAACATGTGCTCCTCTGTTTATTTTCCTCATGCTTTTTAAGGAGGCTATCAGTTCTGGCCTTGCACTGACTTTGCACAATGCAACACTTTCTCGGGGTATCTAGAACTGTAATTCAACCTATCACCTTTCGGCCTTAACAAAAGAGGAGTTTGTTAGTGCTACACTCTGTGACATCTCCCTGCCACCACAGTCTGCTAGCCAGCCAAACAAACTCCGTAAGACTCTGCCATTTCCAACTTTGCCTTGCAGGTTAACCCTTGTGTACTTCAGTTCCTAAACTCTCCAGAAGCATCTTTCTGCAGCATCCAGCTTCTGACACTGGATGCTCACAGTAATACCAAGTCTGCTGTCTGCAAAGAGGCAGAATACACACCAGCCTGTCGGCTCAGCTGGGGATGCACACCTCACTTGAATGTAACAACACTGAGATGAATTTATAATAAAAGAAAAATAAGCTTTTTAGTAAAGAACGATGTGAGTGATACTAAGAAGAAATAATAGACATAGAAACAAAAAGATAACATGCTTCTAAGAGACTACATATAACTTTAGCAGGCTCCAAGCTTTGTCTAAAGCAGTTTTCTTACCTACAGCTACTTCTTGTGCCACCATCCCACGTGTCTGGGGATCCACCATTCATAGATACAAAGAGCGCTGACATCCTTGTTCCCACAGTGATGGATAACAAGATGCCCTTTTGCTTCTCCTTATATTCCCCAAAGTTCCCCAAACAAAGTTGTTTGTGTCTCAAGATTCAGGATGACCCCCTGGGGTTGAGACTCTCACATGTCCTCTGTTGTGCTGATGCTATGCTGTTTCCTAATTCTCCTGGTAACCAGTGTTTACCTCAGATGCAAATGAACTGCCCATTGTCTCTGGCTCACCCGGCTTAATTTACATTCAAGACCTAGTCAAACAAGCAAATCAACATTCCTTTGTCTAAGACAAACTTGTTTATCAATTCTGTCTTCAAAACATTTTTTAAGAATGTATTTCCAGCACAGATACCTAACTCTTGACACACCCTGCCTTCCATACATCACTCAATTATATTAATGATTGGTGTGTCACCAGCTTTCATTTGCTACTTCACATAATATTTTTTAGAGATAAATATCATAGCAGCAAGGTGTAGTGAGTTTGTCAGAAGATTTTCTGACACAGAGTAGTGAACCACCAATGGGCCTCTGTGTCACACATGAATTCAAGGACCTGCCCCTGTATAGAGTATAAGGAGGGGATAGGGGAATACTTCTTGTGCTGGATTTTGGCCTTAGTGTAGACGACAATCCTGCATTAGTACATTGGGATGGACCAGGTGATCCAAAGGGCTCATTTCGGTTTTGTCATCTATAGATTCTCTTCTCCTCCTTTTCAAGGGTTTAAAAATCAAGGGCAAAATAAACTCCTGCAAATCTGTGATTGCACCCCAAAGGTCAGAGGTTTGCTTTGTGTATTGGAAGCAATCAAGTGAGATTTGCATGGATTTTACACAGGATTCTTTAGACTAAATCTAGCTAAACACCTTTAAATAAACTAGGGCTTTGTCATGAAGTCCATGTAGCCAGTTAGAAAAATCCAGCTCTTGAGCTCAGATGTCACATCCTGAGAGAATTTTCTGGAGGAAAAAGTATTGCTCTTTCTGAACTATGAAGAACAACTACATTTTACTTTAAAGGGCTGCTATCATGATTGGCAGGCCCTGTGTTTTACCAAACTTTCACTTTTTTTATATCTGTTTTCAAAGTCCATGTACTACAATGTTTTCTTCAAAAGCAAATGCTTTTTATGTTTTTAAAAGGAAGCCATTGCTAGCTTTTGAGTACTTATGAGCAACCCTATAATAATAATAATAATAATAACTAATTTGCATGTGTCATGGAGGAAAACTCTTCAGGGCTATATTTTGCAACTCTTACTCATGCTGATGAGCATGTACTGGTATAGTGAAGAATAAATTCATTTCAGTGGGACTACTCATGTGAGTAAGAGCCCACCAACATGAGTAAGGGTTGCAAAACGTAGCCTTGAGCAAGGAAATGAATTTCAATTTGCAGCTTCCAAAAGGCTAATAGAATAGCAAAATTATCTTAAGAACTATGGAAAATAGCTTGTCAGTGTCCTTTAATATTAGGTTTATTAATTCTATATTTGTAGTTTACAGTAAATAGTCAGCTCTCATAGTTGTCCTGTATTCTAAACTGTTAAAGAGAGAAAAGAACTTGTGTTAACATCTTTTTTAATATAACGCCATCACTATTATATTATGCTTGCCATTTTATTCATAATAAACTTCTGTCTTCGGGGGTTTAAAACTTGCCTGAAAAAAGTCTGAGTAAATTTGACACACAAGATTTTCCACCAGACATAACTTTGGTTTTAAAAGATAAACTAAAGTATAAACAAGACATAGTTAAGGATTTTGGATTATTTCTGTGGTTAAATGACTAATAAATGTTTTCCATTTAAACAATAAAAACTGGAAAAACTCATAGTGGGCCAGCTTAGTCTTGGTGTAAGCAGCTACTACTCTAAAATTCAAAAGAAGTAACAAAGCTTATGCAAATTCTATTAAGCAAAAATGTCTACTTTTTGGAAGGAATAGAGGGGGAGGGGAAGGGGTAAGATCCTAGGGTGCATGCAGCTATATTCTATTTGTTTAAAGAAGGATTAAAATAGCCATTGTTTTAGAGCTACCCTGTGTATTTGGAGAACCCCTCCATTCTTTTCCTACAGGATAGTCTAGGGTAGTCCTGCTTCATCTGCATCTAACCATTTTACATGCAATGTTCTAATTGGTCAATGAGACAAATTTCAAATAGAGAGTGATGAGTAGGTGGTATAGAAGGCATGAGTGTCTGCTGCCCTTTATGCTGCTGTAGTTTGGGGATGTGAATCTATTTATTTCCAAACGTCATCCAAATATGGTTACAATTTTATTTTATCCATTAATATTCAGGTACCACATTTTGGTTATGGTGCAGTAGCCTTGTAAATGATTGTGTAGGCCAGCCACCACAAAACGGCAATGGTTCCTTCTGATAGCTGACTGAGATCGACTATGACTCCTATTTAACAGAATATATGTACTATGCAATTTCATTGTAAATCATACAAATTGTGCCCCAGAACTACTTATAGAGTTGAAAAATAATAGCACAGGAAAGAAAGGACAGTGGCAAAGCCATGGCCCGTGTTAAATGAGTGGAGACATCATAGTCAGGAGCGAGAGAAGATGAATTGCTTCTTAAAGCCTCCCTGATTGTCCTCATGATTAGCCATGTCAATGCTGTAAAGCCATATTCTTAGCTCCTGAACAGAACAGGGTTAGGTTTTTACTCTATTTTTCCTTACATTTTAATTTTTGTTAATATCTAGTATTGCCTGTATCAACATTTATGCACATAATCAATATGTCTGAGAATTAAAACTGTTTTTAGAAACTCAGCTTTCACAGCTCTGATGTCACAGCTGTGAAATAAGGCCTTCTGATGCTTCCATTCCTTTGAAATTAAATGGGAGGAAAAAATCAAACTATGTGAGTAATTGGGACTTGTTACATGATGCCCCAAAAAACCACAGTTTCACAATCACAAAAGAAGACTTTATTGGTTAAAAACCATCCCAATAAAACAGCAATATTTAACAAATGAAAAAGGGGAAATTTGACAGCAATGACTATAAACTAGCAATCCTGAAATGCAGACAATTAGTGAGGAAAGCTACAAGTATCAATGAAAAAAATCAGGCCACTTAAGGCTAAGGACAATAAGAAGGAATTTTAAAAATATATCAGGTTTAAAAAGAAATCCTAGGAATGATATAGATTTATTACTGTTCTAGGGATTGGGAATGGTAAAATGATATTCTGAGCCATTGATATTTAGCAAATCTTACAATACTATAGAAATTTGAGGACAGGAGAAAAGCTATTCTGGTGCCAACATTTAAAAAGAGTAAATGGGATGACCCATGTCACTATAGTCTGGTGTGCTTTACCTTGATACCAGTAAAAATCATGGGAAGGCTGATATTGGAGGCAATCAGTAAGGAAGAGAGCATAATTATTACTAGCTAATATGTTTCTCTGAAAAACAGCCCTTGTCAAATGAAACTCAATTTTTTTTGATAAAATTAAGATTGGGGGACAAAGGTTGACATAATATAATTAGATTTCTATAAGAAGGCATTTGACTTAGTCCTGTATGACATTCTGATTAAAGAATTAGCACTCTACCAAATCAGCACAGCACATATCAAATGGATTTTAAAAGTGGCTAAGTGATAGATCTCAAAAAGGAATTGTAAATGGGCAGTGCACATCCAATAGAGGTGTTTCTAGTGATGTCCCATGGGAATCTGTTCTTGGACCAGTATTGTTCAATATCTTTACCATTAATTTTCCCTCTGCTGATACTCACATCTTCTTGTCAGCTTTTGGAAATGAGCCACCCTGATTGCATTGGCCTCATTAGCACTACAAAATTAATTTCCCCTCCCTTGGTATTCACCCCTTCTTGTCAACTGTTGAGAATAGGCCACTTCCACCTTAACTGAACTGGCTCGTTAACACTGACCCCCCGCACTTGGTAAGGCAACTCCCATCTTTTCATGTGCTATGATACATATTTTGCTTACTGTATTTTTCACTCCATGCATCTGATGAAATGGGTTTTAGCTCACGAAAGCTTATGCCCAAATAAATGTGTTAGTCTCTAAGGTGCCACAAGGACTCCTCATTGGTTTTTTTTGGATTGCATAGTAATCTAGGATCTCTTGAACAACATGGGTTTTTAAACATCTAAATCTAAGATCATACATCTAGGAATCAAAAATATAGGTCACATTTATAGGATGGGAACTGCATTTTGGAAAGCAGGGATTCAACAAAGGATTTAAGGGTCACAGTGGGTAACCAATTGAACATGGACAGACAATGCAAAGTGATGGCTGAGAGCACATATGTGATTCTTACAATTGAATTATGTCTAAATTTATTTTATGCATTCATATTAAATATATCTGATATGCCTTAATTCTAAAATACTCCTCCATTTATTCTGTTTTGTTATGATCATTCTTGTTTCTCAGGTGACTGTAGTACAGGCTCAGAGTGGGAGCTGTATGGCATCACTTAGTGAGTGAAAGCATACACAGCATTGATGAAACAGACATATTTCTTTGTTTCTTTGGACAATTTATTTAAGGAATTTAGCACTTTTTTTGTACAGATTTGCTGATTATTTGAAATTGCTTGCTGAATCATAGTTATTGATTACTGATGCTACCATTGTATGAGCCACTCTACAAATACAAAGTTACACCCCAAAGAATTTACAGACTCAGACAGCAGATTGTTCTTTTACTGTTTTTGGTGAGTATTCATTTGATTGTGGAATATCCCTAATTTGCATTCAAGCTTTGTGACTGCCATAAATCGTATCATCATACAATATAGGGCTGGAAGGGATCTCAAAAGATCATCTAATCCAGCACTCTGTGTTGAGGCAGAACCAAGTAAACCTAGGCCATCCCTGACAGGTGTTTGTCCAACCTGTTCTTTAAAACCTCCAGTGGTGGGGATTCCACAACCTCCCTTGGAAACCTATTCTGAAATTAACTATCCTTGTAGTTAGAAAGTTTTCTAATATCTAACCTAAATCTCACTTGTTGTAGATTAAGTCCATTCCTTCTTGTCCTACCTCCAGTGGACAGGGAGAACAATTTATGCTTGTCCTCTTTAAAACAATCCTTAACACATTTGAAGATAGTTATCGGGGGATCCCCTCAGTCTTCTTTTCTCAAGACTAGGCATGCCCAGTACTTTTAACATTTCCTCATAGGTTGTGTCTAAACCTTTTCTCATTTCTGTTGTTCTCCACTGGATTCTCTCCAATTTGTCCAAATCATCTTTCTTAAAGTGTGGTTCCCAGAACTGGACACGGTACTCCAGCTGAGCCTCACCGGTGCTGAATGGAGCAGAACAATTACTACCTAGTTACTTGGTATTGTTTGTATTTCCTGACTGGATGCCATAACCTTAACAAACTTGCACTTTTGTCAGATATTAATTTTGTTTGTTTGTTGAACTAATCTTTGCTACAGTTAAAACTGGACAAAATATTTCATTAAAAAAATTTTCAGCAAAACATAGCTGTGTGAAATGATGAAAATTTTCAGGGAATTTTTGAATCCCTCTACAGAAAAATGTCATCCAAAACTTAAAAAAAAAAAAAAAGTTGTGGCTAAAATCTGATATTTTTCTGATTTTGACTGAAATGTTCATTTTTGATACCTGAAAACAAAACTTTGTAGTCTGAGGTTTTTGACAAAAACTTGCAGAAAATTTTCAATGAAAATGAATTTTTTTGTTTTCATGGACATATTCATGGAAACATAAAACATTTCCCCACCAGCTCTGTGCTAGAGCCCTGAAGTTTGCTTTCAATGAACACCTGTATAAACAAAACATCCATTCACAAGTAGTGAAGAGTAGAGACAAAACTGGGATGAATCAAAAAATTATCTTTAAATTTCTTGTTTTTACCCTATTTGACCAGCTCTTTTCTGCTCCATACTGGGCCTGCCCCAGCAGTGTTCTGTAGGTTTAAGACAAGTTTGACTAATTGGAAGTCTAAGCTATGTTGGTTCATAGGCCTGGAGCATTTTACAAGGTATTTGTATGACAGGTTCACTGTCTTTTAGCTGTTTAGTGATTTACTATGAATTATTTATTATGACATCCTCTCAGTTCACTTTTTCATATACAATAAAATTGGTGACGAAGTTCACATGTATTTATGCAAATAAAAACTTGATACAGCTTAGTTCAGTGGGATAAATATTCTTTGGTAATAGCAGGAGGGTTTTTTTCCCTCATGAAGATAATTTAATAGACTATTTCATAAGTTCCCTAATTTCCTTGCTCAGTAATCAGGGTAGCTACAAGAAAGACATCCATTGTCTCCTGTGAGATGTAATAACTTATGCAGTATGGTTATCATACAGAGATTTCCCAGGGCTTCCCGTGGTCTCCTTGAGTGTTTATTATAACTATAAAGAAACTGTTGTCTGTTCCAATCTGGTTTATTTGCTTGCTTCATTTTATTTTTTGGACAGGTTATACTAATGCATTCCTCTAATTCCTCACTGCTTCAAGAAGTCGTAGTAGCAGAGAATAAAACCAAAGAAGTTGAACTTATTTATTTTGTGTAATCATAAAATCCATGTAATCTTTTTTGGATTTTTTGGGATGCGGGGGGGATGAACAAAGTGAATATTTTCCCACTGATAGAGGACTCCAGTGAAGGAAAGCAACTCTCCACAATGGCAGAGTGGAATCCCTCCCTCTCCATTTTTATAATATATATCATCTATGATTTCGAAGACCAGAGGAAATTCCAGGTGCCAATAGAGTGACCACCCATCCCAAATTGGCAGGGAGAGTCCTGAAATGTAGAGTTCAAGTCCTGATCCCTGGCTGAATGATTCTGGGACAGCATTTGTCCTGAATTCCCTGCGGCATTGCTATGCACCTGCCCAAAGCTGAGGGGTGGTACCAGCCTCTTCCTGGTGGGAGTGGGGACTCAGGTGGGCTTTAGCCCTGCCCTGCCCTGCGATCCTGCCCCCTGCTTCTCCTCTTTCCTCTGAGGCCCCACCCTGGCCAGGCTGGAAGCTGGAGCTGCGCTGTGGTAAGAGCCACCCAGGGAGCCCAGGCCACTCTGGGGAGACGTGGGCCTTCCACTTGCCCTGGGTGGTGTACCCTGCGGGGGGCGGGCATTGGCTGGGGGGTTGCTCTTGGGCAGGGCCTCAGAGGAAGAGGAGGGACAGGAAGTAGAGTCACAGGAGTGGTGGGGCTTCTACATGTGTCCGCTTTTGCCTTTTGAAAAGGTGATCACTCGAGATGCCATATTAATAAAGAACTACAGACATCAATGTACTAAAAACTAGCTCATCATTATGGTCAGATCCCTTTCTGACTAGTGTCAGAAGTGAAAGCTAAGAAGTGCCTTTGCAAAAAACCAAGCACATATCAGGTTAAAAGTTTTTTTTGTTCTGGTCTAGGCCCCATCATACAATATAGGAAGTGAAGGAAAAATTAAAATTTGCACACTATGGGCATTATCTTGACAGTAGCAAAACTGCTACTGAAATCACTGGAATTTTTGCCAGAATGAAGGACCAAGTGAAGAGTTCAGGATTTGCCACCATGTTATTAAAGAGAGATAATTATCTTCTGCCAGTGAAGGCTCTTGAAAGACCTTGTGTTAATTTTAGTCATAGCAGAAACAGAATTGAGGTCACATGGATGCAGTAAATGTTTTGACTGATAGGGCAAAAGGCTTTGCTGGCCTAAGCAGCCACAACTCCATGGAAATGAATGCACCTGCTCATACAAGCAGTGAATGTGTTCCATAATCTTTCAGCTAAATAAGTTGTGAGTACGTTGACCTTTGCCATTTGACCTTATCTCTCTCACAATAAAGTATGATTTTTAAGTGCTCCTCAGGGCTACCATGTTGACAGGTTTTGGGGTAATATTTTAATATCTATTTTAAAAAACTTTATTTTAGAAGAGGTATTAAGATACCCAATATATGACATTAACCCTTATCCAGCCTTTTTAATGCAAGGACCTCAAAGCACTGTATAAATATTTTTGAATTAAGCCTCTCAACACCTGTATGAACTATGTATATATTTCAGAGTAGCAGCCGTGTTAGTCTGTATCCGTAAAAAGAACAGGAGCACTTGTGACACCTTAAAGACTAACAAATTTATTTTAGCATGAGCTTTCGTGAGCTACAGCTCACTTCTTCGGATGCATAGAATGGAACACACAGACAGGAGTTTTCTGTATGTATAAATATCTCCTGTCTGTGTGATCCATTCTATGCATCCGAAGAAGTGAGCTGTAGCTCACGAAAGCTCATGCTAAAATAAATTTGTTAGTCTTTAAGGTGCCACAAGTGCTCCTGTTCTTTTTATGTATATATTGTTGTTTGGGTGAAGGGGTAATGGAGGCTTAGCTTGACATTTTTCAAAGGTGGTAGAGGAGCCAAATATCTTAGGAAGTTTTGAAAATCTCTGTTGAAAACACCTGCTCAATGGTATTCAATGAGTCATTGATAGAGTGGAGACTAGAACCCATAACTCCTAAGTACTATATGGATGCTCTAACCACCATACCAAACTTTCAATCAAGGAGATAGCGATTGATGACATATTTTTATTGTTTAGAACAACTCAAATAAAACAAAGGATTCTAGCAGAAAATCTGTTCAAGTTGTCAATGAAAGCAGACAGTTCATGTCACTCCAACAGCTAAATAGACTCATCATACTTGCATGGTAAATCCATGTGTGCTTTTGCTAAGGCCAAGATGCCTGCATATTATTAATGGACATTGGCACAGAGATAGAGGCAAAAATAACAGTCAAGTTCACATTTTAGTTGATGAAACATTCATTGAAATGTTATCTCTGTAAGTAACTGGGAAACTCATCATTAGGAAGTTAAATAGGCTGAATTATAGTACAGGAAGAACATAATCTACCAGGGGAATTTATCTTCAGCATCCAATTGGCCTAAATTAAGTGAAAGTACAGATGTTTATAATCTTCATATGTGGTATCCCATCTTCAGTTTAGCTATTCTGTTTATTTTCGGAACATTTTCACACAAAGACCTCAATTAAAAGCAGATTAGTTCACAACTGCTGTTTACAGTTTTTCCTTACTGCAGAATTACTAGATAATTGGATGGATGGGAAATGAGATGAGTTTTCTGTATTGCATTAACTATGTACGTATGGATACCTTAAAAAAAACAAATGACTGTAGCAGCTTTTATTCCTGAAGAAAAAAAAATCCTGCTTTTAAACTGGGATATGGCAAATTCAAGTTTTTACTGAAGTAGCTTAAATTGTATATGATGCCTGACACAGTAAATAAGAGGAAATAAGCAGAGATGTAAATCTTCATAACAGCTGCATTAGCCTGCATTGGTAAAGACTAGCTGTATTTTTAGTTAAGTGTTGTAGATGTGTAAAAGTTGAGTTTTCATGCACAAAATGATACTTGACAATTTTGTAATCTATTCCATCTTTATTTCAGGCTTAAAAAAACCGCACTTGTTAAAGCTGCAAAGTGAAGCACTCAAAAGTTAGGAAATGCCATAATGAAGGTTGTCTGTGCAATCTTGATTTGCCCCCCTTGTGCATATACATTATGATACAGTCTTTGAGTATGTCTAACATGTTACTGTGGTTCTAAAAACCCAAAGCTCTTGGTAACTATTACTCTTGGTGAGGTGTTAGCAGGAAATAAATTAGTGGAGACATGTCTGTCCGACCGATAGATGGCTGGCACAAACAGTACACACGAGTGCTTTCTCTTAAAGCTGTACTTTTAGTTGCAAGCACTTACTAACCTGTTGCAGATACGTGTAAAACACCTCCAAAATCAATAATTACCAAAGTCTGGCACAATCTTCAAGTGGCACAATGACAGCCATCTGATTGGCCAGTCTTTCAGCTGTTATTGGAAACACTATGAGGTGTCCACAAAGTGTTCCTGAAGAGCCCAACTACCCCATACTTTCTCTCCTTATTTATTTGGGTTAATGTAATAATAACATGTCAATTAAAAAAAAACTTGTTAAGCAAACAATTTCAAAGTCTAAGCAAGAGATTTCCTCAAACCATTAATTAGACAGATGTGTTTTTGCAGATTCTGCATGTCTTGTGGGCCCTGACAAACACATCCCAAAGGGCAGATATGGATAAGCTTCCTGTTTTTCTAAAACACATACCTCAGCAATTTCAACAGAGATCTTGTCAGGAAGGACAGAGGGTCAGTCTCCCCACAAGCCCTCCTGACTGCTTGCTTAGTTATGCTAAGGCCATTGCAGAGGCCTGCTAAGACCTACTGATTTATCTGCTTTTGGCAATAAGCATGATAATCAATATTCCAATTATCTGTAGTGGTCTGGACATTTTGCTTGTCTGCCAAGATCTCCCTGTACATACACTGCATGCTTCTTTCAGCAGCAATTAGAGTACATACCCACATAGCCCAACATAGGTGCTGACTCTGTGGGTGCTCTGGGGCTGGAACACCCATGGGGCAGGCCCCCATCTACCCTCCCATCCCCCAGTGCCTCCTGTCCTCTGGTGGGCCCCATGGATCAACGCTTCCCCCTCCCTTCCAGTGCCTCCTGCCGTCCACGAACACCTGTTTTGTGGTGTGCAGGAGGCTGTGGGTGACGGGGGAGGAAAGAGGATGTGGCGCTCTCAGGGGAGGGGGCGGAATTGGGCGGGAAGAGGTAAGGTGTGGGTAGGGCCTTGGGGGAAGGGGTGGAGTGGGGGTGGGGCCTGGGGCAGAACCAGGGGTCAGGCACTCCTTAGCACTTTGACAAGTTGGTGTCTGTGTAGCCCACCCAACATAGGTGTAAATAGTAGTGTAGCCGGTGAGGCATGGCTTAGGCAACTAACAACATGCCTGAAAGGTGTGGGTATGTTTGCAAGTACAAACCCTACATGCTCTCTCCTCCACAAGCTGTCCCTCCCCATCTACACTGCTATTTTTAGCATCATAGTGTCTTGCTGCCTCCCTGCTGCTGGAGCTCTTCCCCTCCACAGGAAAAGACTCCTCACAATAGGGAAAGGCTCTGGCAGCGGGGAGGCAGCTGAGAAAGGCTCTGCCAACTCCCCACTGCTGGAGCCCTTCCCCTGCTGCAGGGAAAGACTCCAGCAGTGGGGCAAGGCTCTGGCAGGGGGAGGAAGTGGGAAAAGGCTCAGCCTTCCAGCCTCCCATCTGCCTTTCCTCACCTCAGTGAAAGGCTCTGGAAGATGGGAGCTGCTGAAGCCTTTCCCCGCTGCCTCCCCTCTACCAGATTATTTCACTGACATGTAGCTACACACTGGAGTGTAGACGCAGCCTGCTTTTCAGTGCAGCGTGTAGCAACGTGTACTGTTCATGCCGCCGCTGCCACCAGTGGTGCGTTGTGTAGACTTAAATCACGTGATCACATACAGTTTTTCCCCAGAGTAGTTATTCAATATTTCTTTTTATCATCGTGTTTGGCCCCTGGCCTTATTCACCACACACCATTCAAACCCTGCACTGATGAGAGGACTGATAATTTCATCCTGGGCATTTCTATAGTGCTCTCACTATAGTGTTTGAGTGCTTCATGAGCTTTAATGAATTTATCTTCTCAACATCCCTGTGAGGTTAGGTGGTGGTATTTACCCCCATTTTACAGCTGGAGAACTGAGGCACAGAGAGATTGTGGTAAAAATTGTCAGAAGTGTCCATTAATTTTGTGTGCCCAACAGAGACATCTAGGGACTGACTTTTCTGAGTACTGGGATGAAGCATGCTTAGTGTAGATAGAATTTTAGGAGACTCTTGCTGGCAAACTATAAGTCTCTAATGAGCATGTGTGAATATAGATTTTTTTTTTAAATGGTGGTTCAAACTTGGCCAAATTTGGACAATTGTTAAGGCACATCCATGACACTGGGGTGACTCCCCTGCCAAATTTAATGTGCCTGCTCCAAAGCATGAAGGCACTTGTACTTTTCAATGGAAAGGATGTAAGAAATTAATATGGGAAAATTATGTTTCCCTAATCTTGTCCTGAGAAACATCTGAACTGTTTAAGATGAAAGTTTCCAAAAAACTAATCCCGAGACAGACCTCTGGCATGGAAAAGATCAGCCATATAGTTAAGCTTGGCAAAGTTATAAATAACTACAAATAGGATCTTATAATGGAACTCTTAATTATAAGCAGTGCTAACATCTTCACCTATAGTAAGAAGGGTTTTGCCAAAGTATTACTACTCAGTAAACTTGTGTGTAGGTTTGTTGGTGTAAGATTGCTCTTGTCCTTCTTCTTTTATGGGTTTTCTTGGGGTACTCAATGGTGAAACTATGCAGAATTATAATTTTCAATCTTGAGTTTGAGGGTCTGGAAAAATTGGTATTTTAGTTTTAATAAGAGGTCTCACTACAAATAGGATAAAAAAAATAAGTTGTGTCCTTGAAATAATCCAGTCAAGTCAACTCTCCCTTTTAGATAAAATGTTTATCTCACCACAAAATTGCTGGTGATTTTATTAATTGTTCTGGTGTGTTTTAATTGAAACTTCATTACACAGTATTTTGGATGTATATTACTTTTTTGTCATTATAGTGCACCGTTCTTCAAAGTACTTAGTAATTAATAACAAAAGAGGATGTCAAACAGCATTTAAAAGGGATAAACACTTTAAAATCAGCAGGCTTGCTGGATAACTTGCACCCAAGAGTTCTAAAAGAGTTGTCTGAGTAGATTTCTGGCTTGCAGATGCTAACTTGTAATACATTTTAGAATAAAAGGGAAATTCCAGAAGGCTAGAAGAGCACTAATGTCATGGCAATATTCAAAATGGGCAAGCATTAAGACCTGGGTAATTATAGGCCAGATAGCCCAACATCAGGCCAGGGCAAAATAGTGGAAAAGCTGAAAATGAACTCAACATGAGCTCCCAGTGTGTTGCTGTAAGAAAAAGCATCACACTGCATGAATAAACATGGGAGTAATGAATAGGAGCATGGAGGTGATTTTACCTCTGAATAAGGCAGGTGAGACTGATATTAGAATACCGCATACAGTTCTAGTGTCAACATTTTTTAAAGGATATGAAGAATTGGAGAAGTATAGAAAAGAACCACAAAAATTATCTGAGGGCTGGAGAAAAGGCCGTACAGTGAGAAGCTTAAAGAGCTCAATCTGTTTAGTTTATCAATCAATCAATAAATAAATAAATAAAGATTAAGAGGTGATTTGATTAGATGAGTATGGGCTAGTCCACACTTACCATCCGGGTCGACGCGGTGAGTTCGACTTCTCGGAGTTCGAACTATCGCGTCTGATCTAGACGCGATAGTTCGAACTCCGGAAGCGCCGCGGTCGACTCCGGTACTCCACCACTGCAAACGGCGGTGGCGGAGTCGACCTTGGAGCCGCGGAGTTCGACCCCGCCGCGTCTGGACGGGTGAGTAGTTCGAATTAGGGTACTTCGAATTCAGCTACGCTATTCACGTAGCTGAATTTGCGTACCCTAATTCGAACCCCCTTTTTAGTGTGGACCAGGCCTATGAGTACCTTCACAGGAAAAAAAATTACCAGATATTAAAGGGGTTTTTAATCTAGCAGAGAAGGGAATATCAAGAACCAATGCCTGGAAGCTGGAGCCAGACAAATTCTGATCAGAAATTAGGCACACATTTTTAACAGTGAAGGTGATTACCATTGGGATAAACAACCAAGGGGAAGTGGTGGATTCTCCACCTTTTGAAGTCTTCAAATCAAGACTGGCTGCCTTTCTGGAAGGTGTGTTTTAATCAAATACAAGTTATTGGGCCCAATACATTGACTGAAATGTAAAGGCCTGTGTTATACAGGAGGTCAGACTAAATGAACTAATAGTCTCTTATGAACTTAAAATCTATGAACCCATTAAAAGTACTCAGCTAGCATTGGACTGGATTCACATTTTATTCCTTACAGGACTGGAAAATGTACAATACTCTAATGCACGGAACACTGGTGTTCTGCATGATGTGAATAGGTGTTCTGTGAAAGAATCATCATTTTAAAAAAGGGTCTTTAATTTGGCATATTTGAAGTGTAGTTTACAACTCTTTTTAGATAATAATTGGAGATATACCAATCTCCTAGAACTGGAAGGGACCTTGAAAGGTCATTGAGTCTAGCCCCCCGCCTTCACTGGCAGGGCCAATTTTTGCCCCAGATCCCTAAGTGGCCTCCTCAAGGATTGAACTCACAACCCTGGGTTTAGCAGGCCAATGCTCAAACCACTGAGCTATCCCTCCTCCCCAATGACTATAATTTAACATAAAACTCTTTTTCCAGTTATTGATAGATCTCGTATTTGAATATCATGGCGTAAAGAGAACGTGGCACAGAAGCATGTTGACGTCTACCCCTTTTGGGTACGTTTCAGTTAGTGACGTCAGACCCCTTCCGCTCGAGGCTGCGCGAACTGTAGTGGTATGCACACACCATTCTCTTTACGCCATGTTGAATATAACATATTCACTCAACACATTCAAACCTGTGGGTCTTTACCATGTGTGCGGTAAGCACAACTAAACTAGCTTCGCTCAAAACAATATAAATATTTGTGACAAACAAAATTTGACAAAAATCAGTATTTCTAAATATTGTTACTGAACCTAATCACCATCGAATTGTGGCTAAAAGAAGGAACTTTGAAACAAAAAGCAAGTTCTTCTGGTACTCCAACTGTGGCTGAAATAAATGAGCAAAATATCGAGACACTTCAAAGTGAGGATGGACAATCGCAGTCTTTTGTTGCTGAAAAATCTGTTAGTACTAGTGAGTTATCCAAGGTTATAGAATTTCTACCGAAGTATATAAAAAACAAGAAGAAGCAGGTGTTAAAAGACCGCAATGAAAGTATGATGAAAGTTATTTGTCTTTCGGTTTTACGTCTGTTGGAAATAAAGATGTTCCTGATGCGCAGTGCGTCGTGTGCAACAAAATACTAGCAAACAGTTCATTGGCTCCTGCTAAACTTCGTAGGCATTTGGAAACCAAGCATGCTGAATACAAAGACAAAGATATAAGTTTTTTCAAGAGGAATCGTGACTCACTTGGAAATTGTAAACTTTCGATGATTAAAATTGCTAAAACAGACAACAAAAGTGCAACAGAGGCATCTTATCGAGTAAGTAACTGTATAGCGCTTACCAGAGAAGCTCACACTATTGGAGAAATACTTATCAAGCCTTGCGTGAAAGATATTGTAACATGCATGTTGAGCGAGCAGTCTGGTAAAAAAAATGATTCTGTACAGTCGTCAAATAATACTGTTGCATGCCGTATTAAAGATCTTGCCGATGACAGAAAAAGAGCTCGTTTGCCGACTGAAAATTTGCCATGACTATTCATTGAAGCTAGATGAGTCCACTGATGTTTCAGGACTTGTTGTGCTACTAGTATTTGTCCAATATAGATGTTATAATATTATTGAAGAGGACCTGCTCTTATGTGAATCTCTGCAAAGCAACACAACTGGAGAAGAAATATTCAACTGCATCAACAATTTTATCAGAAAACATGAAATTAGTTGGGGAAAATGTATTGATGTATGTACTAACAGTGCTCAGGCAATGATCTGGAAGATGAAGGGAGCTGTAACCAGGGGCGGCTCTAGGAATTTGGCCACCCCAAGCAGTCATGCCTGCGGGAGGTGCACCGGAGCCGTGGGACCAGCGGACCTCCCGCAGGCATGACTGCGGAGGGTCCGCTGGTCCCGCGGCTTCAGTGGACCTCCCGCAGCTGCAGAGGGTCCGCTGGTCCCGCAGCTCCGGTGGAGCATCCGCAGGCATGCTGCGGATGCTCCACCGGAGGTCCACCCGAGCCGCGGGACCAGCGAATCGTCCGCAGTCATGCCTGCGGGAGGTCCGCTGGAGCCATGGGACCAGTGCACTCTCCGCAGTCATGCCTGCAGGAGGGCCGCTGGTCCCGCGGCTCCGGTGGACCTCCCGCAGGCATGACTGTGGAAGGTCCGCTGGACCCGCCTGCCGACCCCCGGCAAAATGCCGCCCCACGCACGCACTTGGAGCATTGGGGTCTGGAGCCGGCCCTGGCTGTAACGCAAATCATAAGTGTGGCACCAGAAAGCACTAAGAGCCATTGTGTTCTACACAGACAAACACCTGCAGTTAAACAAATACCAGCATATCTGAAAATTGTGCTCGATTAAGCAGTACAAATTATCAATTTTGTCAAATCTCGACCACTTCAATCCAGGTTATTTAAAATTTTGTCTGAGGAAATGGGTAGTCAGCACAAAGCGCTTCTTTTACATACAGAAGTGAGGTGGCTATCCAGAGGAAAAGTGCTTGTGAGGCTTTTTGAGCTTCGTAGTGAACTACTGGTGTTCTTCACTTCAGATAATTCAGGACGGAAATTTAATGACTGTCTGACAAATTCCTCACAGCTAATGAGACTTGCGTATTTTGCAGATATTTTTGCAAAATTAAATGAAATTAATCTGTCGCTGCAAGGAAAGAATGTGACCATTTTTACTACAATGGATAAAAATTCATCGTTAAAAAAGAAACTGGAATTCTGGGCATCTTCTGTAGAACAGAATAACTTCGACTGCTTCCCTACAGTACAGAATTTCTGACTGAAATAAATTCTACAGTCCATGAAGAAGTTTCCAGCACCATTTTACAGCACTTACGTGACTTGCAGGCCTCTTTATTAGAATATTTTCCTATAACTACTTATGATAATGCTTGGGTTCGAAATCAGTTTGTAATTACAGCCAAATCAGTCGGCTTTACTGCGCAGATTATGAAAGCCTAATTGACTTAATTTCTGACTCTGATTTGAAACAAAAGTTTAAGGATCTTCCGCTGAATTAATTTTGGAGCAGCCTAATAGAAGAGTACCCTAATGTAGCTAAACATGCAGTTTAAGTGCTCCTTCCTTTTGCTACAACTTATTTGTGTGAGACGGGATTTTCGTATTATATTGCAACAAAAACCAAATATAGGAATAGACTTGATGCTGCGCCTGACATGAGGATTCAACTTTCCAGCATTATTCCTAATATTAAGCAAATTTGTGATAGAAAAATGCAGAAACACTATTCCCATTAAATCCAAATGTGTATTTCTGTTTATAAAAATAGATTTTCCTAGTAAAAATCTAATTTGTTTGGTGTTTGTATATATATAAAAACAGTTTTTTAAGTAGAACACTGTTTTTAATTTTGACTCTTGCACTTGATTTTTGTACTACTTTATACGCGCTTTCCAGTTAGAAATTATTAGTTCAAGTTATTTTAAATTTGTATTTTTGCTTTGTTTTATAAAATAAAATATATTTGAGCATAAATAATGCCATTTTTTATTTGAAAACCAAATGACTACAAAATAATATTATAAGTGTTCTGTAATATGCTAGTATCAGAGGGGTAGCCATGTTAGTCTGGATCTGTAACAGCAGCAAAGAGTCCTGTGGCACCTTATAGACTAACAGACATATTGGAGCATGAGCTTTCGTGGGTGAATACCCACTTTGTCGCATGCATCCGACGAAGTGGGTATTCACCCACGAAAGCTCATGCTCCAATACATCTGTTAGTCTATAAGGTGCCACAGGACTCTTTGCTGTAATAGGCTAAAAAGTGTTCCATGGCCAAAAAAGTTTGGGAAATGCTGCTCTAATGTTCCCTTTCCAAAGAAATATTAATACACCCAAAAAGACAGCAGAGTATGAATCTGATTCAGAGTAAATGAATTAAAGCATCTGTGAATTTTTGGAGGCAGGGCTTCTTATCTTAAAATGAATTTGTAGGGTGCCTAACATAATCAGGGGCCTTGCTCCTGATTGGGGCATTTGGGCTCTACCAAATCATAGATGATGGTGCTAAATCTGTGTGATCCCTTCATTTTGAGATGATGATTTTATGTAAATCTTTCTGAAAATGGCACTTTCCTCAGGAATCAATGCAATTCACTTCTTTTGTTCTCTAGGAAAACAGAGAACACTAAAAGATGCAGTCTTTTAGTTTTTGAGCATCCTCCTGTCTAGGACAATATTTCTGACTTTTTCAGATAAATGCTCTCAGGAGTTGTTGTGGCTTGCTCATTAAGACCTCAGTCCTGCAAACAGTTGTGCCTGTAGTTAACTTTAAGTAGACCCATTGGGACTACTCGTGTTAACTAAGCATTTGTTTAAAGTGTTTACTGAATCAGAGCCCAAGGACCTGACTCTATACCATTGTCATCTTGCCCCTGACATTACTGGGAGCAGGAATAGTCCCTGAAAGACATTATTTATTGTCGAGTCCCCAAAAGTATGCGAGGTGCTGCGCAGTCCCTGCCTTTGACGAATTTACAGTCTAAAGAGACAACCCACAGAAGCCAGGATGGTGGAAAGGGGAGAAATACATTAGTGAAATGATTGAGATGAAGTTCTTGTTAGTTTCACTATTTTGAAAATATTAAGTCCAGCTCTTTTCTTTCCCATTCACCCCCCACTACCAATTTCCCTTTTGTTACATTGTGGCAGGAAAATCTTATTTCCTGTCCTCATAACTGTTTTTTCTCCTTCAACATGATGCACTAGGGATCAAGGGGTGAAAGAGTCTACATTAATCACAGTATCTCTACTATTCAGGGTGTTCGTAATAGAAATCTAGATGCACTTTTTTCAAGTGTGTCCTCTTACAGCTCTCCCTCTTAGGGGGAGGGATAGCTCAGTGGTTTGAGTATTGGCCTGCTGCTAAACCCAGGGTTATGAGTTCAATCCTTGAGAAGGCTACTTAGGGATCTGGGGCAAAAAATTGGTCCTGCTAGTGAAGGCAGGGGGCTGGACTCAATGACCTTTCAAGGTCCCTTCCAGTTCTAGGAGATTGGTGTATCTCCAATTATTACCTTTTTTATTACAGGGTGCTGCTATGAGCAATCTGGATGAATGGAGATATACTTAATGTAAGACATTTGCAGTGGTGCATATCAATATATTATAAAACCTTTTGGGGGTTTTAGACTAAGATCCACTTTACTCATTCATTTTTTGCTAGGAAAGACAGGACTGAATCTTAAATTGTAAGCTCCTGAGTGCAGAGGCTGTGTAAAGCTCTCTATTTGTGCAGTGCCCAGCATAATGGAGTCTGACCCTGGTCAGGGGTTGTGAGTGTTATCATAAATTAAGTTAAATTATTTGTAAATCCAACACAAATCACCCAAATAACATCAGTTAATACTGTATAACAGAAAAAGAATAATTTAGACAGCAGTACAGGTGAGGTAAACAGATTGAACACTGGAGAAGCAAGGGCATTAAAGTATGATTGTGGTGGTATTTCAGCCTTTTAGTTTCTTCTCTTTTTGAAGATGTATAATATTCATCTTTATTTCATTAATACCTATCTTCCTTTCTTGCTTAGCTTTGAGGGTTAGTAATAGAACTGTTGAAAAAACAGTTAGAAATAATTTAAAAATTCATAAACCCAGATAAGACACTTACAACTACACCTTCTGAATATTTTGTCACAGGAAACAGTCAACATTTTAAAAAAACTCAGCAATTGTCCAGACAGTCTATTACAGTATTTTAGCACAGAGAAAAGTAAATTCAGTCTTTTGTAGTATTTTTTAATTTTTCTCAGTAACAATAATTATTTCTATAAATATATATATAAATTTATATATATCTTCTTACAGATATACTGCACACAGTAAAATGAATGATTTCACATACACACACACACAAGATTATGGGATGAAGCTTCTCATCCTCATAGATCTTCTTTTCCCCAATGGCCTTTAGAGGTGAATCCTTCATAGTGTCTTTTTATTAGAAGACAATCAATTAATGCCCAAAGGGAGGAGGGCATAAAAGCATCTAAGTCTATCCATGGAGGGGAAGAAAAGCTGGAAAATGTATGCTGACATGCAAAATAGAAGAGCACTTCCCAAAATACTTTAGGGATATTTGATTGCTGAGGTGGTATAGAGATTATTTATAATCTGGTATATGAGAAACTGAGATCCTCATAGCCCAATGGAAAAAATGAAGATTTTTTTCTGAGAAAATCTGATGCTTAAAAAGATGAGGCATGAATAAAGAAATGAATGCTGACCTTTCATATTTTGTTGACTTTTGCACTGGGTTCAACATGTGTTCTGAAGTAGAATGACTAGGATGGTTTCACTTCAGTCACTGATAGACATTGCTTTGAGAAGGTAAACTATTGCACAAATTATGCAACATTGTTGACAGTCTGAGGTCTGCCTAGCATGGAAAAAATTGTCACCCATAGACTCTCTAAATTCAGTTTGTGATCACTGAGGTTCCTATCTGAGATGACATTGTTGTCGTACTTTTCTTCCCCTGTACTCATTTTGAGCCATTCAAACCAAAATAAGAGTGTTACACAAGCTCTACGGCTATGTCTACACTATGAGCTAGGGGTGTGATTCCTCTGCTTGCATACACATACTTGCACTAGCTCGTGTATAAATCATAGTGAAGCCATGGTAACATGAGTAGCAGTAGCAGAGGCACATCTTAGTTGTGACAAATACAAACCCACCTGAGCCTTGTGTATACATACTTGACATAGCTAAGCCATACCTCTGCAATCCATACCCGTGATACCATGGCTACACGGCTATTTGTAGCTGGGCTAGCTTGAAGAGAACTACTACGTGTATTTGAACAGGGGATTCACACCCTTCATAGTGTAAATATAGCCCATAAACATACCTTTAGTTAAACTAATGCAAGTTTGTGTGTAGACAAGGCCTTATTTCTTGATATACAGTATATGGACAGAACTTTGCAATCCTTATTGAGGCAAAACTCTCAATGCACATAAGCTGACACAAATTAGAGACACTTTAGTATTTCTGATGGAGCGGTTACAGGTTTATTCTATGATGCCCACATTTTTAGAATAACAATTTATGGATAGCTGAAAACTGCTACCCAAGCATCAGAAAGTTGTGTGCTGGGATCCTAAATTAACCATGGCTGGTAAAAAAACATGCCTGTGACTCTGCCCCAGTGTTAATGCGTTCGGTATCCACTTCCCAGTGCTCAACAGTTCAGCTGGGTTCAGGACTCAGTATTTCTCTACTCCATGTTCTTTTTGCATCTTGCCCTGGCTAGGAGATAAAGCCCACACACAGGAAGGAACATGGCCAGACATTAGCTGAGCTGCGGCTTGAAGATTATTTTCTTTCTCTACAGGCGTTTTGTTATGATTCATAAATAAAGGAAGAAAAAAATTGTATGATGCTGGCTAGAAGTTGGGTCAAATTCATCATTGGTGCAACTTAGCTGGTGTTCTAGTTGTTACATCTGGCTTATTGTGCTTATATAATCTCGTCTCTTAATCCGTCTGTCTGTACTACACAGGAATCTTTCATTAAGGCCCTGATTCAGCAGCACACTTAAGTATATGCTTCTGAATAACTGAAAACAGCTGCCTAAGCATTAGAAAGTGAACCTTGTATGATGTGATCCTTAATTATATCTGTCTGTCAGAAGACATGTTAGTGGCTCTACCCCAGTGATTAAGACCCACTGAAATCATTGTAATTTAGGCTTGTATTTGAAGTTAAGCATATACTTAAGTGCTTTGCTGAAATGAGGCCTAATTTACTGGTGCAATTTTTTAAAAAGCATTTGAAAAGCTTGCTAATGGTAGCTAAACACATTAGAGCCGCTATTCATGCATTAGTTATTCATTGTGATAATGTTATTACTGTACTTAGTCCTGCCTGGAGTGCAGGGGACAGGACTAGATGATCTATCGAGGTCCCTTCCAGTCCTACACGTTTATGATTATATGTAATTTATTATATTTATTTTTCTTATTAATGTTTATTTTTATTAATGATGTTTATTATTGTAGAGACTAAGGTCCAGTCAAGAATGAGGCCCCATTGTGTTAGATGCTGTACAAACACAATTAAATAGACAAGATAAGACCAAGGGTTGGGGAAGAGGCAGAACCCACAAGCTGAGTGAACAGTGTGATGGCAGCAAACACCATGTTAGTGCTATGATTTTTTTTTGGTGGTGGGGAGGGGTTAGGAGGGGATAAATTAAATGGAAAGAAAATAAGGGAGAGGGAATATGGAAGGGAAGGGGATGTGGAGCAGGGAAGAAGAAGATAATAGGGGCAGATGTGAAGTGAGGCTAAGGAGAATGGAGGGAGGGAGAGAGTGGAAGGTTTGGAACGAGCAGCCAGGCAGCACAGGGCAGAAAAGGTCCTGTCAAAATGGATGTAAGCAGGATCTGAATGAACTCTCCTCTGACATCTTGTGACGCACTGGCGGGGAGGGGGGGTGAAGGGAAGACTTCAGGAGCAGACTGTGTTTGCATAGACACACCTACTCTGCCTAGGAGTGCAGCATAATGGAGCTACAAAAATGACCAGTTTTGGCTGCTTTTGGGTTACAGATCATTCTAGTATTTGAATGCAGGTATTATGGAATATTGTTAACCTTATTAAATGAGTAAAGGGCAGCAGAACTGTGCTTAGTATGCCCTGACTGATGGGATCACTCTAAACTGAACCTCACTGGCTAAGCAGGCAGTAGGAATACCAGTAGAGAGGGGGAAAGGGAAGAGAAGAGGTGCCTGTGTTCCTACTTGGTGATATGGAGTCTACCTAAAGAGTTCTAGACATCATTTGACCTGTCCTTCTTTAATGTTTAATGGCAGAGCTGTAGTAGATGCAATTAGGAGTTCATGTTTTCAGTTGGTGATTTTTAGAGCTGCCTTTACAGCTGAGCAAGTCTAGGGGCTAAGCCTCAGATCTTGTGTGAGAACAGTGAAAGGCAACGCAGAAACTGCACTGACAGTAAGGTTCCCCACTACCTGCTGAAATCACTGAAAGCTGGGTTAAGTTGTGGAATCTCGGAATGTGACATCACAGCAGCAAGCAGCACTGGCCGCTGGTGGTAGCAGAGAGATGGTGGCAGTGGCGGTAGATAGCAGTGGGAGAGAGACAGCAGTAGCTAGGAGCCAGTTGCAAAGGCGGCAGCAGCGAGGCATTGCTCAACACCCCACCTTGTGAACACACCTCTGAACTCTGGGTCACCAACTGTGAATGGGGTGCCATGGAGGGAGGGAGAGAGTGGTGGTGTGTTAATGGAAATTTGTTTGTTGGACTTTCGCACCACAAGGTGAGAAACTGAGGCAAAGGACACTGCCCAATGCACTGTGGGGTGGATGTTTGCCTATGGTCACATGCTTTTGAATCGTGGCTTTGGTGTTTTCCCAAATTAATGCTGGATCCCCTTTTCCCTTTTAATAACCTCTTACTTAGTTGTAAATTGACCCAGTGCTTGCAATAGGGGAAGTATTGCCTCTGAGAGGTGGGAGGTGGTGTTTAATTTTCCCAGTTTACTGGGTGGGGGGTTCAAATTGGTTCTATTTTCAGTTGTTAAGGGAAACCCGTAGTCAGTGAACATAGCCCTTTTTGCTGCCGACTCCATCTGGCAGAATGGTTACATGAAGAAAATTCTCTAAGGCCTGGTCTATGCTGCGGAGGGGATTGATCTAAGATACGCAACTTCAGCTATGAGAATAGCGTAGCTGAAGTCAACATATCTTAGATCAACTTAGAATCACTTACTTCGTGTCCTCATAGAGTGGGATTGATGGCTGCTGCTCCCCTGTCGACTTTGCTTTCTCCTCTCGCCGAGCTGGAGTTCAGCAATCAATGGAGAGTGATCGGGGATCGATTTATCACGTCTATGCTACACGCGATAATCGATCCCCGATAGATCGATCGCTACCCGCCGATCTGGCGGGTAGTGTAGACATACCCTAAATGTCCCAAAGTGCCCTGCTTTGCCTGTTTCAGTAGTTAATCCACCTGGTGGGATTCTAGTGGGTTCCTCCCTACAGCTTTTCCCCAAGGTCACAAGGCAGAGGGGCGGCATCCCTGTGGTGCTAGTTTGCTCATATTTTTGAGGAGGTATCTCCCCTGTGCTGTCCCAGATCCAGAGGGGTGTGGTTGGAGGATAGGTGGCGCCATCTGGGCACCATTTTACCCCCCTCACTACCAGTGCAGCAGTCTCCGCTTTGTCAGCTTCTGCAGCTGCTGTTACCAGGGGCTGGAGCTGTTGGCTGATTCTATGATTTTTACCTACTTTACCCACAAAAACAAACTTCCAATTAACGATCAATCTTCACTTTGCTATATTTTCAGTCAGACATATTTTAAGTGCCACGGACAACAGAAAAAAGTTTCTAACAGGGCATCCATATTTCAATTGCATGACATCTCTGGAGCCCTTTATAGCTTCCGCTGTCTTATGGACACTGCAAACTTTTGGGGAATTGGTAACGAGTATCCTGACTGTAAGGTTTTCTCTCCCACAGCACAGAAATAGACTGTGCAGCTATTTACAAATTTGGTTCTTTGATTAGTGGCTTCTGTATATTTGATTTTGTTCTTTAGCTAATCTCATTTGTATATAGAATTACAGGGATACTTTAAAATCAAATAAGAGACTTTAAACATTTCTGATGCTTCCCCCCTTGACTTACCACTTACTTACTGGGTACAGTACATAGAAGTTAAAGGATGGTAAACATTTGTTCACCTTGGTATTTAGCAGGAAAGCCCTACTTTTCAGATGGAATACTCTACCCATTAATATTCGTAAAAATTAAGTAAAGGTTGATATTTTCCCCTTAAGATTACCTGTACTATCTGCTCCTATCACTCTTCCTGGTGGTATTTGCAATGTTCTGAAGATCCTTTTGGTGAAAAAACTCCTCTCCATCAGCTTTAAATTATAACCACCAATTTTTGTGATCAGTCTGTTATGTGAACAGATCTCACTCAAACTCTTGTTACAGTCATTTTAAATACACATGTACCACCATGAAATTCCCTCTTGCTCTCCTCTCAAGGCTAAATGCAATCTACTCTTGAAGCCTTTCTTCATAAGAGAGACCTTCTAATCCCCAAATAAACCTTGTAACTTTTAAGAATGTGAATATCTTTTACAGTTATCACTGAGTCTTATTTTTTCATCCTTATTTGTACGTGTGCTGGAGAAGTATTATTTATTAAGAATGGTATTGTACCATAGAACCTTTATGGACAGAAATTCCATGCTTGAATAATAAGAGCATAGCAGTAGGAATATACTGTTGAGCACTTGACCAGGATCACTTGATGGTGATTATAAAATGCTCAGGGTGATTAGAGAGGCTACAAAAACAGAAAACCCAGTAATAATGGGAGATTTCAATTAGCCTCATATTGTACATATTGTCACCTCATAATGGGATGCAGAGCTAAAATGTCTAGACACCATTAATAATTGCTTCTTGGAGCAGCTCGTCCTGAAACCCACAAGGGGAGAGTCAATTCTGGATTTAGTTTTAAGCGGACCGCAGGATCTGGTCCAAGAGGTGAATATAGCTGAACTGCTCAGTAATAGAAACCACAATGTAATTAAATTAACTTCCTTTTGGGGGAAGGGGGATACCAAAGAAACTCACCGCAGTAGTATTTCACTTCAAAAAGGGGAACTACACAAAAATGAGGAAGCTAGTTAAATGAAAATTAAAAAGAATAGTCACAAGAGTGAAGTGCCTGCAAGCTGCATGGAAACTATTTAAAAACACCATAATAGAGGCTCAAATTAAATGTATGCTCCCAATAAAAAATAATAAGAGCGCTGAAAAAATGCCACCATGTCTAAACAGAGTAAAAGAAGCAGTTAGAGACAAAAAGGCATGCTTTAAAAACTGGAAGTCAAATCCTATTGAGCAAAATCAGAAGGAGTATAAACTCTAGCAATTCAAGTGCAAAAGTATAATCAGGAAGACTCAAAAAGAATTTAAAGAGCAAGTAGCAAAAGACACAAAAACTAACAGCATTTTTTTAAGTTCATCAGAAGCAAGAAGCCTGCTAAACAATCAGTGGGGCCACTGAATGATTGAGGTGCTGAAGGAGCACTCAAGGAAAATAAGGCCATTGTGGAGAAACTAAATGAGTTCTTTGAATCTGTCTTCAGTGCAGAGGATGTGAGGGTGGGGGATTCCCACACCTGAGCCATTCTTTATGTGACAAATCTGAAGAACTATCCCAGATTGAGGTGGCAGTTGAGGAGGTGTTGGAACAAGTTGATAAATTAAACAGTAGTAAGTCACTGGTATTCAGATGGTATACACCCAAGAGTTCTGGAGGAACTCAAATATGAAATTGCAGAACTGCTAACTGTGGTATGTAACCTATCGCTTAAATCAGCCTCTGTGCCAGATGACTGGAGGATACCTATTGTAACACCAATTTTTTAAAAAGGCTCCAGAGGTGATCCTGGCAATTACAGGCTGGTAACCCTAACTTCAGTACCCAGCAAATTGGTTGAGTAAAAAAAGTAAAGAAAAGGAATTATCAGACACATAGATGAACACGATACGTTGGGGAAGAGTCAATATGGCTTTTGTAAAAATGAAGTCATGCCTCACCTATCTATTAAAATTCTTTGAAGGAGGTCAACAAGCATGTGGACAATGCCAGTTCATTGGATATAATGTACTTGGATTTCAAGAAAGTCTTTCACAAGGTCCCATACTAAAGGCTCTTAAGCATAGTAAGCAGTGATGGGATAAGAGGGAAGGTCCTCTCATGGATTAATAACTGGTTAAAAAAAGATAGGAAACAAAGGCTTGGAATAAATGGTCAGTTTTCATAATGGAGAGAGGTAAATACCACTGTTGCCCATGGATCTGTATTGTACAACATACTCATAAATGAAGGAGGTGAACAGTGAGGTGGCTAAGTGTGCAGACAATATTGAATTACTCAAGATGGTTAAATCTAAAGCTGACTGCAAAGAGTTACAAAAAGGTCTCACAAAACTGGGTTACTGGGCAACAAAGTGGCAGGTGAAATTCAGTCTTGTAATACATATTCAAAAACAAAATCCCAACTATACATACAAAATGATGGGGTCTAAATTAGTTATCATTCAAGAAAGATCTTGGCGCCATTGTAGTTCTCTGAAAACAATTGCTAAATATGCAGCAGTAATCAAAAAAAGCTAACAGAATGTTAGGAACCTTAGGAAAGAGAGAGATAATAGGACAGAAAATATCATACTGCCTTCTATACAAATCCATCTTGAATACTGTGTGCAGATGTGGTCACCACATCTCAAAAAAGATATATTGGAATTCGAAAAAGTACAGAGAAGGGCAAAAATGACAGCTTTCATATGAGGAGAGATTAAAAAGCCTTGGACTGTTCATTTTAGAAAAGAGATGAATAAGGGATGATATGATAGAGGTCTATAAAATCATGAATGGTGTAAACAAAGTGAATAGGGAAATGTTATTTATTACTGCACAATGCAAGAACTAGGGGTCACCCAATGAAATTAATAGGCAGCAGCTTAAAAAATAACATAAGGAAGTACTTCTTCACACAATGCACAGTCAACCTGTAGAGCTCATTGCCAGAGTATGTTGTGAAGGCCAAAAGTATAACTGGGTTCAAAAAAGAATTAGATAAGTTTGTGGAGGATAGGTCCATCAATGGTTATTAGCCAAGATGGTCAGGGATGCAATCCAGGCTCTGGGTGTCCCTAAACCTCTGATTGCTAGGAGCTGGGACTGGATGACAGAGGACCGATGACTCGATAAATTGCCCTGTTCTGTTCATTGCCTCTGATGCATCTGGCACTGGTCACTGTTGGAAGACTGAATATTGGGCTAGGTGGACCATTAGTCTGATCCAGTATGGCAGTTATTAACTGGCATCTAACTTTCACTTAATGGTGGTGCACTATTTAATTAGACTGTGATTGCTGATGAAGCAGTTTATAGTCTTCACGGCTCACAAGGAAGAGTGGTGAGGAAGGGACTGGAGCTAGCAAAAGCAAGCTTGCTATCAGGCACATGATGTTTCCTCAAGCAGTCATATGATACCCTTATTCATCTCTCTGGGGTTTTTGTCCACTTTCATGTTTTTCTATTTTTTTTAGGTGACTATCCAGTCTATAATACATAGGAGACCTTGGCGTATTGTCATGTATGTTTCAGCCCCACTCTGTAAGAGACTGAGATAGGAACATTTAGCCCTTTTATGCTTAATTGTAAGTTGAACCTGAAGCTGTTGCATTCTTCACTGACTTTCCCAGCTAAACTATTGCAGGAATATTACTACAACCAACAGTGCATACTGAACAAGAATCTGGAGGTGGTCAAATTATAAAAACTATAGGCGCCTTTCACTTTCATTTCTCCCAGAGCTATGTCACAACAATGAAGCTGCAGGCTGTCTGATCCTCCTGGAGAATTGGTGTTAAAGGCAGAATGAAATGCTAGAAACTACAGATTACTAGAGGGAATGAAGTATCAGAGGGGTAGCCGTGTTAGTCCCTTTTATAGAGGGAATGAGAAAACACTAAAAAGATCTCCTGAAAAGCAAGGATCACATGGGAGGTGAACTTATTCTAAGAACACAGTGACTCTCTTCTTGCAAGAGAAAACTGTTACATGGATGCATTCCAACTTGTCTGATAGACAAGGAAGTACTTCTTCACACAATGCACAGTCAACCTGTGGAACTCATTGCCAGAGGATATTGTGAATGCCAAAAGTATAACTGGGCAGAAATAAACAAACTTGTTTTTACACAGTGTCAGAATGAGGGGCAATAATCAGATGCCATGTAAATAGCATTACCACCAGCTGTAGTATCAGTCTGCTTATTATATATGTGCTTTGTTTGAGGCATTCTTTTCAGTTTTCCTGATTTAAAAAAAAATCTTTCTTGCATCTTATGATTTGATAAGCCAATATTTCATACACCTGGAAGGCCACTATGCTGATATTTTGGGGTGTCTGGAGCCCATAGTTCCTGTGAAGAAGGTTTTTTTGAATCAGGTCTTAATTCAATATTTTTTAATTTTTACTAGTTTCATATTTGTGAAAGATGTTGGAATGGCAGCCCTGATGACGGGAGTCCCCTGCATAGGCCTGATCCAAAGGCTGCCATTGGTTTCAATGGGTTTTGGATTAGGGCCTATAACCAACGAATAGGTTCAGCAAGGATAACAATGAGGCAGACTTTCCTGCCATCATACCTTGTCTCTGAATTGGAGGGACCATTTCTAGGGCAGAGAGTTGCTCATTCTCTATGCCCTGTTCCCTCTCAGTTGAGATGCTAACAGTGGTCTTGTAGGTTTTTGTGAAGTAAAAATGGGTTTGAGGTCTGTTTCATATGGATCACTGATGAGTTATGTCATTTTTATTGGCTTTTTAAATTTGTTGTTTGCCCTTTCTTTCATGCCATCTTTAATAATCAACATGTTTCTCTTGTTCTTGCTTACAGGCAGCGGGGCCACATGTGTTCTGCTGTTACTAATAGTGTGTGTTTAGCTGGTTGGGAGGCCATGGTGGGCAGAGTGTGACTGGATATGTGTGAGAACTGCTGTGTGAATACTATGACTAGTACGCTTGCCCTGAAGACCGAAATAAATACTCTGGGTAGGATTTGCAAAGCTACCTTGTGAATTTGGGTGCTCATTTCCTGTTAGTAATCTAACAGCCAAATCCCAGTCCCACCCTTTATTCATGCCCATACTCCCTCAAAACACAGCGTGAAATCCTGAGCTTGTATTTATTGTACGTTTTTGTAAAACACACTAACTTTATCAGTTCCCTATAATTATACACATTCCAACCCAGGTGCATCTAGTCATGATGTGCTGATGCTGTCACTTTGGGTCATGTGCAACAAATGATTGCAGGGGAGTTGGAAAATGTACTTTCCTGGAAACTGCCATAGAACACAACTCAAAATGTTGAGCACTTTGAATCAATGGCAGCTGCATTAATTTTACAATGTACTCTTTTTCGACCCTTAGCAAAAAATTTATTGTAAATCTTTCAATAATGCTGAGAACTTTTGATTATTCCACCCTACATTTCTTTGGTGTAAAAACCTATTTTAAATTTGAGTAAAGGTCTCTGAAAATTAGTTACAGACTTCAGATTTTATGTACCTTTTTAGGGGTCAAATTCTGCCTTTGGATGCTCATCGATTGCTCCCATTAAAGTCACTGGAAGCTCCATGCACATGTGTGAATTTTCTGTCTGAGGCCTACAACAGAATTACAGCCACTGGGAGCTGTGGGTGGCCATGCCTGCTGAAGGTCAATGTAAACACTGTCTTGCGGCCTGCCAGCAGATTACCCTGACGGGCTGCATGTGGCCCACAGGCTGCAGGTTGCCCACCACTGGGCTAATTTATAAACCTGTAGGCGGGGTAAAAGTACCCTGACTCACACTATGACCCATATTGTACCATCACATGATGAAACACATAGGAGGGGAACAGAGGGCCCAAGAACTCAGTCAAGATTATTTTTGGAGTTTCCTTCAAGTGCTTCTAACAGGGTTAGGGGCCTGGATTGGCCTCAGAGGGAATGGAGATCAAGGCCTACAACCCCCCAGGATCCAATCCTACCAGGATTCTCTAGAAAAGAATGAATGCCATTTTTGGGCACACCTTTCTCATTGTTAGTATTCTTGCCCATGGTGAGGGGACAGTAAAGAGTAGGAATTAATACTGCTTCGAGCAGTGATCATTCCTGCTGGGTTAGCCAGTAGTATGAGGACAGAATGCTGCATAGACGCTGGCTGCTCTATCCCCTACTATCAAACCATAAGCATTCACATTTGACTCTGGGATTCTGGGCAGGCTTCTTTGGAACCGGGATGAACCTGGCACTTGCTCTGCTTTGCTCCCTGTTTCCACTTCTTTTGGGGGATTCTGTACTTCCCCTACAGAATAGAAGAGCCTAAGTTCCAAATAGTGGTATCTCTGGGATCCTCTGTAAAATAAACAAACAATAATCATCTTCACAAGGGTCCCTTCTTCCCACACTATTCTTCACTGAACTTTCCTGTTTGCTCAGTAGAAAGCATTCTTCTTATTATGAACACTGTTTTATTTCTCGGCACTATTTCTCTTTTTATACTGTTTGTCTAAAGCTAACCAACTCTGGTATGAAGGCCTTTCTCTAGTGATTGGAAAAGAAGCTTCATGTAGTTACCGAAGCAACTCACTGAGGAAAGAACTGAACACGTTTTTTATTAGATGTCAATTAAAATGAAACAGATTGGGGCAGAGAGCAATGGGGATGTTTTAACCTCAAGCTATTGGATTCCATTTTCAAATTACACTGTAGTTTAATCCCAAGAATCAGTCGCTTGCTGCAGACAACCAAGTTTTTGATGTGTTCTTTGTTGTGTTTTCATTTCTTTAGGGCTAGCAGGGGGTGCCTAGGTTACTGTTATGGAACACAAATTGCATTCCTAAACCTTAGGAATCAAACATTTTGAAGCACTATAGTGTGTTAAACATAAAGGCATGACTATTTCACTGTTCTCTAGAAACTCTCACTTGCTCCCTTCTGTAGAATATTCTACAAATTAATTAGTTGGTGGGTCTGAATTACCTGTTTTTTATTACATATGCAAAGACAGAATACCACATTTTATTCTTTTGATATAAATCATCGTGTAGTACTCTGTAAGTACTGTACTGCTCATTTTCCCCCCTTGTTCATAACCTATTTCATCCCCTTTTGATTTATGTCTGTTACATGTGTGTGGTCATGAATGCAAAATGTATCCCTATGAATGAAAATAGGTCAGTTGCTTGTACAGATCTGGGAGAAATTGATGCCTTTGTAGGCTCTCATCTGAAGAGCTCAGGTCTAAAATATAGATCAGTTAAGACTGACAGTGCTGCTACCAGATAGAACGCGTGTAATGGCTGTGAAGCTTATCCTGCTTAATGTTTAGGGTCAAATCCTTTGCTTATGAGGATTATCTTTTATTTTAAGGATTGCTGGGATGGGGCTGGGATCTTGTTCATTCTCTGTGTGTTTGAATACAGACCAACATACTATGTGGTGTTGTTTTTGTAAGCCTACTTCTGATCATACATGGATGTTACTTCCCTTACTTTTATTTCTACCATGTGCTTCATCATTGATTACTGAAACCAAAATGGCATCACAGTTTTATCTTCCTATGCATGATTAGTAAATTAATGACTATTGTCAATAGTACTGCCCACCAAATAATCAATGGTCAGGTGAAAATCAAACATCAGTTATTACAAACATATTTACAAAATAATTTAGACATTTGAATACTGAAAAGACAGCTGAGACACCTTGCCAAAGGTTGCCATACTCCCTTATGTAGATCCAAATGTGTTTTTGTATATCCCCCAAAGTGCATCTATTCAGGGCTGGCTCCAGCTTTTCTGCCACCCCAAGCAGCCAAAAAAAAAAAAAAAGCTGATCGACGGCAGCTCTATCGTGCTGCTTTATTCTTTGGCAGCAATTTAGCGGCGGGTCCTTCACCCCCTCTCTTCCTCTTCGGCGGCACTTCAGTGGCAGCTCAAAGTGAAGAGAGGGACTGAGTGACCCACCGTCGAATTCCTGCCGAAGACCCGGACGTACTGCCCCGATACCGGACGGAGTGCCACCCCTTTGTATTGGCCACCCTAAGCACCTGCTTCCTTAGCTGGTGCCTGGAGCCAGCCCTGCATCTATTATAAATAATGTCAGAGACTTTCCCACACAATAAACAAACAATTCAGATGCAAGTTAACGTCTGTATTCTGGGCTGTATATGCTATATCCATTGCATGTGCAGAAACTCATGATAGGGCTCAGAAATCTCTGTTTCTCTGACCAGTAATGGCACTGAAGTTATGTTTTTGCAGAACAGTAAAACTGAGTTTATATAATCTCACATTTTGGTCCAGTTGTGTGGGTTCCCTCTTCTCAGGAGATAGGTGGAGTTATCAGAGCTAACTTGATCTCAGGTTCAGTAATATATTCAAGGGTAAATATTTGTCAGATAGAATTCAAAGGATTCTGACATTTGAAGATAATCCTCAAGATATAGACACACACAACATAATCCATTAGCTGACTTTTACAGAACTAAACTGGCAGGATGAAGAGGCCTGGGTGACATTCAGAGTACATTTTCAAAATGCTGTGCAGGTTTTTAGCCATGCGACTCGAGTTCGGGTCAATGAGAGCTGCACATCTAAAGCCTAGGACAATGCTTTGAAAACTTAGCCTCGTGTTACAGGATGAAATCTCAACAATGCTTTCAAAACCTTCTAGAACAGGGGTCGGCAACCAGTGGCTCGCGGCTCGCCAGGGTAAGCACCCTGGCGGGCCGGCCCGGTTTGTTTATCTGCCACGTCGGCAAGTTCGGCCGATCGCGGCTCCCACTGGCCGCGGTTCGCGGTCCCAGGCCAATGCGGGAGGCAGGAAGCCGCGGACAGAACATCCCCCGGCTCGCGCCGCTTCCTGCCTTCCGCATTGGCCTGGGACCGCGAACCGCGGCCAGTGGGAGCCGCGATCGGCCGAACTTGCCGACGCGGCAGATAAAGAAACCGGGCCGGCCCGCCAGGGTGCTTACCCTGGCGAGCCGCGAGCCACCGGTTGCCGACCCCTGTTCTAGAAGGTGGCAGAGTTAAGTGTTAAAGTAATGGAAAGCGGGGAGTCAGCTTTCACTCCTCTTCTAAAAGCGGATGAGTGTTCCTTTCCTCTCCTTGACTTGGGCAAGCAGACCATACTCCCATGTGCAACTCCCCCTCCTCATTGGTTGGTGTAGTGAGCTCTCCTCCCTTTTCTTTCAATCTCCTTTAACCTCTGGGTTGGAGGATGTCAGAGGACACACTTTAAGAGCAGGCATCTCAGAAAGTTCCTTGTCAGCTAATGATTTTGGGAGGCTCAGGGGTTTGAGATAAATATTTCAATACAAACAGGGCTGGCTCATCAGCTCAGGAAAAGGAGGCACAGCCTAACCAAGATTTTCTAAAAACTACAAAATACATTTTGCATATTCTTTTAAAATTGATAAGTGTATAGGGATTTATGGTCAAATTATGATTTGATGTAAATGTCACAACTTATTCTCTCTCCAGTAGCCAAATGTAACACCAGAAATTTTGAAGTTTGAAGTGCTAGGTGAAGCTTGAATCTTGGTTTAGCTAATTGTGCCTCACAAAGCTGCCTCATTACCAGGGCAATTTACCATGCCCCAGAGTGACTTTGTAAGGGTATTGCTGTGGTAACCACTGCTTGGTAGGGACCACAGCTGGATTGTAGCAGTTAAGCCTGGACTACAAAGTGCTTGCAGGGGGTGGAAATGGGGGCCTGTACCTCTCTGGCCCTCTTCCCCATGGGGGCAGGCCTCATGGATGTGCGTGAGGCGTCAACAGTGGTGGCTTCAACTCTCAGGTCCGCCTGCTGCTGCTTCACTATTAATAAGGTAGGCTTTTAATAGCTACTAAGTTATACATTGGGTGGGGGAGGAAATAACTAATTGTGATTTGTGCCTCACCTGTTAAAAAAAAAAAAGCCACCAGCCACCACTAGTTATGAATGTATTGTACGAACTGGCCATTTGTTTTCTGGAAATGGCCAGAAATAGCATAGAACTTGTGGGTTTATTTACTTAAATTATCCTGATTTGTATCAGAGCACATCCTCTCTCATGGAAAACTTCCACAAAGCATATAAACATCTACTTGCTACCAACCTAAGTGGGACCCGCACCATCCTGGATTAGGAAAACCTGTCTCAGGGAGTGGTTTTCCTGGGACCCGGGGAGAGCTGGCACATACGGGAACCTCCAAATCAAGTAATAAAACTAGTAGCTCAAACTACTCTGCTCCCTGGTCCACTTCTTGCAGGAAAACAGCCATCAGTTCCCCTGTTTGGCTTAAGCTGCTGCTGCTTCTCCCAGAGAGAGAGCAGGGAGGATCCAGTTCCTGAGGAGCTAGGGCGGAGGGGCAGTAAAAGGAGCTGGAGCTGGGGGCCAATGAATTTGTAAGGAACAGGGGCTCTGCTCCTCCCTCCCTTCCAGTAAGACAGCTTTTGCTTCTCTTAGGTCTGAGTTACTAGTTTTTCTGGAGAGAAAGATTAGTAGGTTGTAGATTGTTGTAATAAGCCATAAATCCAGTGTGTGACTGAGGTCTGGTCTACACTACAGACCTATAACAGTATCCACACCCCGAGCAATATAGTGATACCGACCTCACCCCCCATGTAGACAGCACTATATTGGTGGGAGAGCTTCTCTTGTCGACATAGGTAGTGCCTTTCAGGAAGGTGAATTAACTATGCCAATGGGAGAGCTCTCTCCTGTCGGCTTAGAGCATCTTCATTAAAGTGCTGCAGTGGTGCAACTGCACCGAAGCAGAGTTTTAAGTGTAGATGTGTCCAGGGACTGCCAATGGGATGGTGTAAACATGCATGTGTATGGCACCGCTGTGAGCGCTCCTGAGTTTTGAACATCTTTGCTGCAGAACTGGAATCCTGGTCAGTACCCCAAGGCAGTACCAGATGGCAGGTTCCTCACGGTCTGCTCCCTGCTTCCTTTCAGTAAGACAACTAGCAACTCCTGGTCTAGAAGGGGCTGTTACCTTTACTGGCGGGAAGAAGGAAGCAGAGAGCTCAGGAATTTGTGTGTGTCTGAGAGGGAAAGGAGCTGGAGCCCTAGCTGCTCCAGGGCATCCTGGAAGCAAGAGCTAACTGGAGAGCACCCATGTGCTACTGTGGCTCTAATTCTCTCCCCCGTAACAACCTGTGTAGGGGCTCGCTGGGAGCAGAAGCTGCAGGGTCATGGGGTAAACAGATGGAGAGAGAACTATACACGTCCCTCCCACTCATCCCTGTGAAAGATGGGAGGGATGCCCCTTGAAAATACCAGAGTAGAGAATAAGCGTGAGGGGATTGCAGGCTACTGGTCCAAAGAAAACTGCAGATCAGAGCAGGTATAGGCCTATAGGGAAGAAGATTGTTTGAGAAGGGATGGGCTCTCCATAGTTTACAGCTCCTTAGCTAAACACTCCAAACATTGACAGATTCATATTTAAAATAATTCACAATTCCCTAGAAGGTACAATTCTCCCTGTTAAGTACAGAGGGTGGTTTGAGATATTCACATTGAGTTGTCTTGTCAGAATTTGGCCCATAAGTGGCAATGAAATAACAAAGTGTCATCCATTATCCAGAACTTTTCATCTATTGATACAATAAATACAAGTTCAGTTACCACCACCCACTCTCTGGTGCTTGGGAAGCAATTTTCTTTTCTATACTCTCTCTCCATTGCTCTTTTTTATGGCTCAGACTCTTCTAGTGTTGCTAACCTTGAAAATCGTGAATCAGGCCCCAAGACAATCATGAGATTTTTAAAAATAATACATTTTGGATTCTTTTTATTTGCCTGCTGGATGTTGAGCCTTCAGGATACATTCAATTTGCGTTTTCAAGAGTTTCTTTACAATCATGAAGACAAGAAAATTACTTTTTAAAAAATGGAATCTGAAATTCTCACATAATAACCTCCAGGAGCTAGGGCTTTAAGAAAAAGTACCAAAGCAAGAATTGCAATAAAATGAAGGAAATTGGTAACACAGTTATAACAGAGACCTATCATACCAATTTTGTGATACAAATGCTGGTAATGCAGTGAAATATTGCCTTATTATAAATGAGCACCTTTTAAAATCTTCAATATAAAGTCTTCTCTCATGGAAACAGGGATGCAAGTATCATGTCAGCACTGGCACTTGTTCCAAATATTAAGCTGGGTAACATACAGTGTATGTGAAACATAATTTTAATAAAAATATCAGATGTGTAAAAAGCTATTGTTTATTCCTTTGGGCTTAGACATTAAGTATTTTACTTTTGGTCTTTGAAGCCTAAAGCTTTGAATGAAGTTCTCTTACTGCTTTAGCAAAACCCAGATGTTAAGAGATTTGGGTGTTGGTAAACACTCCATCATACACTCCTTGTGGTTTGCATTCTTGAGACTAGATTTGCTAATATAATAGAGACTATTAATAAAATGATTAACATTAGCCTCCAAATTAAATTATCTGCTATTTTTGCTCAGTTGAATAAAAATGAAGACATCCCTTGCCGCTCCCCCCAAATAAACAAAAATTCCCAGAGCTTTCAAATATTTATGACAACAAAAACAGACTATATTACGCACATATACTGTTGTTATAGTTTATATATTATTTACATAGGACTACCAGTTATGATATTATATGTTTCTCCCCAAAGATTTGTTTGAAAATCCAGAAAGGAGTAACCAAAAACACCAGCCATGTAACCTTCAATTCTAGTTTCTCTTTACAATTGCTTTAAAGTAGCAACATAGCTTTTAGACTTGTCTATCTTGACAAGCTTACCTTGCCCCTTGGCCTGCACTGAAGAACTTTGGTGCAATCCAGATAGTATCTTGATTGTAAAAAGCAATGCATGCTGCCATTGGAAAACTCAAATAAAGGTTGATACATGATTTATTGCTAGACTCACAGGGGTACATGTTCTGAATATATGGAAAGAGTTTCTGTCCACAGAAATCTCTTACTAAAAATGGGCTGTATAAATTGATATATGGTACATCCTCCACTCTGAGAGAAAACTGCAATAATCCACAGTGGGGGTGGCTGCCAACACTTGTTGAAGAGAACTAAAAAGTTTCTTTCTTTTGGGAGGATGAAGTTGTGGATTTCAGCACAATATGGTGTCATATGTGGAAAGCAGCTAATGCATTTGTAACTATTTAATGCTTAAATAAACTTGTTCCTTAGTGTTATATATGACGAGCACATACTGGCTGATGTTCCTCTGTACATTTAGAAATCTGGTGAACCATTTATGCCATCCCACATAATTTTGCGGATGTTTGGTACTCTCAGAAGCAATAACTTATTGTGTCTCTCTTATAATAAATTATGCTTTTTCAAGGTATCAGAGTGGGGTTTTTGGACTTTTCCCACATTTCTGCAACTACACCTTTCTCTATGCTTTGTGAATCTATTTTAGCACCTTCTGCTTGTGACCATTTTTGTGCTGTAACTTGGTATGACATGGGAGGTTTTGGTTTGTGGTCAAGCTTTTGTAGTAAGTAGCTATACTTTTTGGTGAATAGTCCATTATAATGCCCATAGCAAACAAACCAGTACAAATATGCCACCTCACACAAGTGACTTCCAATTATGAATATGTCTGTGATCTGAAAGATGTGGCAATCTGATTCCACCAGAGCTATCCAGAGCACCATGAATACAGCTGGGTCCCATCCAAATTGCAGTCTCAGGGGTTTTGTCTTTCTTATTGCATATCTTCGTAGCATTCAGATTGTTCAAGATTGTACTCGGTAAAGTTTTTTCCCCTTGTGTCTAGGCTGACAGATTTGTGGCCTCCTTCTAAATATATGTATCCCCATTGAGGGCCTGTTTTATTTTATTGCTGATTTTGAAACTATTTTGCATCCTGAAAATGAAATATTATTGCTTTTTCTGATACAAGTGGTGCTATCAAAACTTAATTTAAGTGGGTGAAAACTGAGCCATCTATCACATGAAAGCAATACTCTCTTCATATTTTTCTTTTAAAAAAGTATTTCAAAGCATAACACTGTCAAGTTTCCAGCAACCTGCAAAAATCTTAAATTTTCAGAGTTCCACAAAATAAATTGTATGATATAAAATAACCTTTAAAGAAATATTAATACAGTGTGTGTGACTGTATTAGTTCCAAGAGCAATTTTAAGTTTGCTGTGTTGCCTAAGGTCATGGAATTATAGGTCAACCAAATAAAACTGTACTGAAATTCTGGTCTTAATTCAATAGGGCAAAACATGTAGAAGTCTGACTCATTTCCATACAGTATTTCTGTATTCTGTAAAGAGAAAATGCAACCAGGAAGAAGCATTGTGAATATACCCTTGATTTAATGTTCTGAAATTTTGAGCCTTACTAGTAGTAGTAATAAAAATAATTTTTAAAAATTGTGTAACTTTCTACTGGTTTATTGCAGAAGGATAAGTTATCCATCTGGTCATAAAAGACTTGTTTACATCTCAAAGACTCTTCAAAAGCTATGCATGTCCTGTTAAGATGCATACAAAGGTCAGTCATGTAAACAGTTAAGCTAAAATATATTGTAGAAAAATTAATGAGACTGGGAAGATTAAAAGGAAGATAAAACATGTTCAAAGGGATTTTTTTTACTACTCTCCAGTATGTCAGTTGTGTAATTAGAAGTATATTAGCTACTTGGTAGATAGTTCTTCATTGAAAGATGCTTGTGAAACCATTGTGCTGTAAGAGTGAAATATTATGTTAGTGTTAAAAGCCAGAAAATCAGTTTTTCAGATGGTTGCAATTAGAATTACATAGAATACTGTATAATATGGTGTATATCATCGCATCTGTGAATGCTGTTAAAAACTGATGGAGCAAATCAATGAGGAATGACAAGGAATCTTCCTAGGACATCTGTGTGCCTGGGATGGACAGCACTGTCATGTGGAAAGAGCAGCATGTTATCTAATATTTTCTAGGGAATGCCAACGAACACTAAAGCACAGACCAGCAGAGCACTCCTTGGGCATATCACAGATGGCATAGCTAGCTGGGCTTAGTATTTGAGGAGACGGAGAAAATGGTTCAGTAGATGAAGTGGTCCTAATATCTAGTGGATGTTGCCCATCTGCTTCACCTTAAGCTGTTGGCAAAGACATGAGGCAAATTTCCTACTTTTGTCTCCAAAAATAAGAAATGGGAAGACTACAAATGCCTTTGATGGGGTTTGACAACCTGCAACATGGTAGCATAAGCATGAGAAAGTGGTTACCATTCATAAACAAAATTTACTGGGAATAAAACAATAGAGCATGCTGATGTACAGTTTCAAGTGATCAATTTATCTGAATAAATCTTTATAGTTTTGCTTTCGACTATCAAAATCCATGCCAGAAAAATCTATGGCTCAAGTGCCACGCACCCCAGTCCTGTCTCTACCCTAACCCTGGCCTGGTCTACACTATGGGGCGGGGTCCTTGTAAGATACGCAACTTCAGCTACGGGAATAGTGTAGCTGAAGTTGACATATCTTATTTTGACTTTCGACGGCCGTGGCTCCCCCTGTCGACTCCGCTACCGCTGCTCGCCGTGGTGGAGTTCCGGAGTCGACGGGAGCGCGTTCGGGGATCGATATATTGCGTCTAGATGAGATGCGATATATCGATCCCCGATAAACCGATTGCTGCCCGCCGATCCGGCGGGTAGTGTAGACATACCCCATGAGTAGGTAAGATTGGCAGAGAAATTGGCTGTGATAATTAGTTGATATTTTTGTCATCTGAAGTAAAGGAGGATAGAACTTAAGTGTAATATGTGTGGGTTTTATTCACCTCAGAGCAGACAGTGACAACATTAACTATCAGATGCTATGGACAGTACTGAAGCTACTTGAAACAAATTCTGCAGATGTATGAAAGAAAAGGATGAGATTTTGGAGTCAAAGGGGATGATGCAAAGCAGTTCAGACTAAAATTAGAGCTGAATATAAGTGCCTACTTATTTTTGTTCTCTTGCTTTTGTCATGAACATTCCTGTCACCTGCAATGTTCATATTAATTTTACTGGCAAATCAGCTGCCACCAATGAGAATGTGTAATGTGCCAGTGCTGTCATTACTTCCTGGTGTGAGAGGGGAAACTAAATGTTCTTCACATCATCAAAACTGATTTGGATATTGAAGTTTGTCAGTCTGTTGACAAATGATACTGAAGATTGAGGGCAAAAATAGTCCAAGTTGCTGTATAGCTCCTGTATAAGTGGTCTTATTTACAATTATGTACTAGACATTTCTTAATTATCAGGATATGCTTTCATATGAACTAACCCTTTCCCATGATTAGGAGGTGCTGTAAATCCATGTGTTGTGGTTACAGGGCTAGCTGCACCTCTGACCCCTTTTTGGTCTCTCTGAGTGCACCCCCTTAACTGTCAGGTCCTAGTACTATAGGCAGCTTAGACAAGTCTCTGTCTATTGTAACCTGTATATCAACTATGCTTACCCAACAGGTGTTACTGAGTCTGAGACTTGAAGTTCTTCCCTTCAAGAGTCTGAGACCAGTGGTGTATGTTGTGACCAGGCAGCCTCCTGGAAGCTGTTTATTTTAGAGAAGAAGGATTTTAAAATGGCAAATAGTATATTCACATCTACCTTACCTAAAGTCTTATCCCTAGGCAGGCCTAACTTCTTCAGACATCCCTCATGAGTTTCTATGTGTCAGTCTGATTCCTCCCTACATACCCTGCACAATTCACTGAACTCCTGCCGCCACTTGAAGGAGTGTTCCTTTTTCACTTGCTACAGTACTTTTGATCTTCTGGTTCCCAGGCCTTAAGCCTCATCATCAAAACCAGTTCTTTAAACTGGCTAAAGCCAGGAGGTAGAATCTTCCAAGGGAATTGTCTCTTAATCACGCTCAAGTGTTTTCTGAGAAGTGGCTTATCGTAAGCCATCTTCTTCTCTTCCTGCTTGTTTTCCATACAGCCTACTATTAAACTAAATCAATACATTCATACTATGAACATCCGAATAACCAAGTCAACATACAGTATATATAGTCCCCCAAAAAGCTAAAATCATGTTCTCTATGTACAGTTTATCATTAACAGAAAGACAAACATGTTTCATATATAACTTCAGGTGCCTGGAGAGGATTCAATTTCAGTACTTTGTAACACTGTCATAAGTGCAAGTGATGGATCATTTTGCAGTGTAATAGTATTACTTCAGGGACATCATCCACCTAGTCTTTCGGGATTTTTCCAGATGATTCACACTTAGCTTATCTGCTGGGAAATACTTGAAAGATGACAATAGATACTTAGGTCACACCAGACGTGAACAGTTGGGTGTTCTGCAATTTTACATAAGTTGACTAGATTCCCTCACTGGCCATGCAGCTGTTATACAATACAAACAGTTTGGAATGACTGGTTATAGGAATTCCTGCTATGCTGCAGAAGAAATTCCAATAAATAGATCTTTCTTTGTGTTCTTACTTGCAAAAGTAGATATCTGAACAAACTACATAATTAACACTTGAACATTTTCATCCTAAGATACTCCCCATCATGAAACTGGAAGTTTGGGTGAATTACATGAATATAGTCAATTTGAAAAACAAATTTCCATCTGAAATTGTGGTAATAAATTTATACCTATAGATGCTATAACTGAGCGATGAGGGGAAATTATTTCTCTTTTTCTTTGTTTAGTCAGTTTCACTTTTCAAGAGGGGGTAGGTGTTCAGTTGTGCATCTGGTCGTATGTATTGCTAGGGGGTGAGCTCACAGCTCACATACCTTGCAGATCATGCAGGATGATGCTTGTCAGTGATACACAATCATAGCTGAAACTCAACAGGAAGCAGTCAGGATTGTGCACAGTAAAGGGAAGTGTAAACTCAAATTATATTTGGCAATGCAGCACAAAGGCTCACCCAAAAGACTCTTCTACTCTAGCAGGAGAGCAGAAAAAGCCCTTGTAAAATTTTTTAAAGGAATTTATTGAAAAAAGTGTCAAGAAATGCTATTGAAAGGGTTTTATATTAAAATCTTTGATTTCAAAAATTAGTAAAAATATTTACAAGTGTCATTGAAATTTCAGAGAACCTGCACCCTTATTCTAGGCTATTTTCCCATTATATGGGATGTGGCACACCCTTTCCTTTATAACTATGCTCATAGCATACTCTTGTGCTCTTTTCCTTCTCTGACCTATCTTACTTGAACCTTGCTTTCACAAGGTATCACCTCACTCTTAGATGTCCTGAGAATCACACCCTTTTGGAGTCCCGGTGTTCTCTCTGGCAGCACATATTGTGCTAGGATTTTCAGAAATAATGAGTGATTTTGGAGGCCTCAAGTTTTTGGGTGTCCAGCTTGGTACTCCTTAAAGGGGTTTGATTTTCAGAAAGCAATGAACATCTACCATCTGAGGATCAGTCCTTTTAATCTCAAATTAGGGACCACTGGAATCCATAAAGTCTCTAGACAAGCTGGAAATTTGTTTTCTAATGCTAATAAAATACGTTATAGTCAGGAATATATTGTTACTATTTTAATTATTTATTATTTTTACAGGCATGGAACCAATTTCAAACAAATGGAGAGTTCTACATTTCTGACTATAAAATGTGAAATTACATATACATGAGTTATATTTATATATATAAAATAATATGGCACATACATGAATATATAAAATGCATCACATTTTCCTCTCTGCTTTCTGATTAAAAAAACAGAACAGGTCTAAAACCAAGATCAGGGAGAAGCAAAAACTAAATCAAGGTGGGTGTCATGAAAGGGAATTAGAAACTTGGTATTGTAAATAAATAAATTTAATTAAATAAAAGATTTTCATTAGACCACAGGACTGTTACTTAAATATTAGACCTTTATGTTATATTACTGTCCGTTTTCAATGTGGGGGCAGTGCTTGGAGCACAAACTGATTCTGTGCAAAATCAAGGCTAACTGAGGAGGTTAGCTTTATATTCCTCCTGTTGCTGATTCAGATTGCAAATGAGCACTTTTTTGAACTTAGACTCTTGAAAATGGTATGTCAGACTCTGAGTAAGTTTTTTTTTATTTTTTCTTCTAATACTGGTCTCACAACCTGTAAGCTGCATTCAGTTTTCAGAAGATGACCTTCACTGTAACTTCCATATATAACTCATAAAATGCATGGCTCTGGAGAACAATTATAATGATGGCAGGATGTGCTTTCATGATTATACAGTAGGGTCCTGTTTCCCACCTCTGTTGTTGGAGGATATTAAAGGAAATGTTAAAAATGCTGCAGTTGTTCTGCTTGCCTGATCGTAGCAGTGAAGGAGACAAAATTTGATTCCAGCTTACGTCACTGTGTTTCAGTGTTGATCAGCAGCACCTGTTGGCTACCAGCTGTTCAGCATTGTTACAGGTTTCTTAGTCATGAAGAGGGTAGCAGCAATAAAAAATCAGATTTAAATTAGATACTCAAGGGGTTTGTTTAAAATATTTAAGTATTTTTATATTTGAAGATGTTAATTTTAATTGTTAAACTAGATATCTCGATAAATACAGGCAATTATTATACATGCACCAATATCTGTGGATTCCCTCTTAGATTCCATCATCACCAGAGGAAAAAAATGTCAAAATCAAACAAAACCTATAAGCAGAGAAATAATTTCCTTTCTGACCTTTAAATTCATTGTCTGGGTGAAATGAAGGGTACCTCATCCCGTGATTAGAATTTCTTACAGTTTGTCTCTCTCACACACATAAGGATTTTATTTAATCAAATCTCCATTTTGTGAGAGGGGCTCTTTGCAATGAGAGTCAAGATATTTGCAGAAGAGTTGGAGAGTAATTAAATGCCATATTTACTGCTTCTCTCATGAATCTGAGGATTAGTGTTGTAAAGTCACTAATAGACTTTTTCTCTCTTATTGTTTAACCAGAGCCATCATAAAATGATATGTACATTTCTTGGAACTGGGGAGGGGATGATAACTATAGCAAGACCTGATACTTTGCAAAATACTGTCGTGTTTGATTATTTTATGAAGTCATAATACTTCAGATTGGTTTAAAAAATGCAATTTTGTTGAAAAACTTCCTACGTCTGTATTTTTCCCTAAAAGCTAAAATATATAATATGATGATAGCTTTTGTTTTTAAAAAGTTTTAGTTCCTTTTGCTTTAAAAAAAAGTATGGTTTTGTATAACAGATTGCCAGGTTTTAGATTTTGGATTTATCTTGGTAGGAAGGGGATATTTTTGATTATTTCAGAAGCACTTCATGCGGTTTTGTGTGAAAGCACATCTGTCCCTGCTCATTTTACTTTGTTCTTGAATAGCTGTTGTTTTTCCACTTACATCTTCTCTTACTAGCACAGCATACAGATCCGAAGGCACGAAAGGTCGCCTTCTGAAGAATAATTTAAGTTAACAACAGACATCATTTTGGTGGCAAACCACTTAGCAATCTCTTCTACTTATTGAAGGTTTTCACCCCTTCCAGTTACCATGAGTAGTGAATTTTGTGAAAGGGCTTCATATGTAGAAAATAATCCTTTGATTGCTTTCCTATTTCAGTTGCTTTTCTTCCCAGGTGTATGCCTCTGAAATAATACTAATTTATCCCTTTACGCTTTCTCAAGCTTTCTAATGACTGAACTGTACCTAGGTGAGTGGAAATTCTTTTGTGCTGTGCACAGGTGACCAGTCCGTCACTGAGTCTCATAAAGCATTTCTTCCGACCATCATTGTGCTCTGCTTCAAAGAAGAACTATGGATTAATCTTATGACCTCCTGTTCTGAGAGCGACTATTTTGGCTACACTCCCATTCACTTGGGTGTTTTCGGGCATACCAGGAGACTTATAGTGATTTATGTCATGAGTTATGATCAAGAAATTAATGAAAGGTTGTAACAGCAGAGAGGTTGTTATGGGAAGATCGGGATGGTCTATGGCTTCCTGAGATTACTACACTCACTTGCAGATAATCATTGGTCCATTAAATAAAAGATCCCTGTGTGAAAATATCTTGCCGCTTTTGGAACAAATATACTGAAAAAATAGGAAAGTGAGTCTTAGAAATATTTCTGCATGTTATGTTTGCTTTAACTTGTGTTTCCTTAGGTAAGTAATATATTACCACGTCATCAGTTGATACTCAACAGTATACTCTTTGTGTATGTAGTTGTGTATAGCGGAAAAAGGCTGGAAAGAAGGGAGAAGTGCAAAATATGATCCCACTTGAATCAGTTTAACATCAAGATTCACTACAACTGAAATCAGTGACTTTATATCAGGATTAAATTCAAACACAGCACTGTATTGGTTTGTTGTAAAAATAAAACAAGGATATTAGCAAAAGGACATAGGTTAAGTGTTACCAAGTAGAAGGAAAAAAAATAGAACTGGTTAAAAACAAAAATAAAAATACACATTCGAAGACCTAACTTAACAAACTACAGTCTTTGTTCAAGGTAGTGTCCTCACCAGTCTTCTTTTTCCAGCAAGAGCTGACTAACTCTTAGCCACAATCCCCACAGAGTCCAAGGCACTTATTTCCCTTGTCTCCTCAGGTGAAGGATAATCGAAAGTTTTTCTATATCTGAAAGTCTGCTTTTTTTTCAAGGGTCAAATTGATCCCCTAGGGTTCCATCTTCCATCTTCTCCAGGGAGCTGACTCCATATTTATTAAGGGGCCCCTTGATCTGTTCCAATGTGATGCTTCCTGCTAACGTTTTACAATGTAAATGTTCTCTTCTTGCAACCTTTGATAGCCCATTGAATTTGGCCACACCTGATTTAAGATGTTGGCTTCTTTCTTTTGTCTTGAGAAAACCTGTTTATCAATTCTCCCTGACATGTTTGGTTTAATCATTTTTGAGTCAGAGACTTCAATGAGTATCCATAATTCCACACACAGCATTGTCTCGTGTATTTCAGAATGATATTATTGACCAGTGTGTTATGAGTTTTCAAATGATAACTCACATGGCATATGTTGTACAAATATCATTGTGGTGGCATGCAGGGTGTGAACAGAAAGGGTGCCTAGGGTCACACTAACATATTGCAGTTAGTCAGATTTTTTTACACTGTATGTTTTTACATTATTTGCACATTTTATGCCAAATTTATAAAAATTCATAGTTAAAAATATGGGCAAATCTTAAAAGGTCCAGAAATTTGGATGAGCCTGGAAAATTTTGAGGCTGACCTAAAATGGATCTAAACCATTTTTGAAGTCTCTCTCTCTTTCTTCCTTGACACCTCCTACTCTTCTGCCTTTAGTGACATTCCAGCTACATATCCAAAGAAGAAGGGGTGTGCTTCAGTTTGAGATTTATGTGGAGGATTGCACCAGTTCTTTTTAGTCTCAGACTGGCTTCCCTCATCCCTAATTCTGATATTTGTCCAAAATTTTACCTCCAGTCTAGACTGCTGTAGCTCTTCTCTAATAGACCTCCTGTCATTCAGAATTTACTGTATTATTTTCAATTGATTGGTACTGTTTCACTTTGTTAGTTATGTCATATTTATTTTTGATGTTGGTATTGTAAAGTTACGTCAAAGGTGATTAGAGGGTAAGGATAGGTGATATTTTACTGTTGTGTGTATAATAACAGAAGAAAAATGAAATAAATACTAGACTTACAGGTTAATAATCATCTTATATTGCTCTGGTTTTCCACAAGAGGTGTTAGTTTGTGCTCATATTAACTATTTTGCTTTTGACGTAGAAGGCCATTTTTCATATTGGACTTTATCTGCATAATTAATTACATTTTTATCACTTGCATTTCATGCTCTGTTTACTTCTAACTTCTTATCAAACTATAGTTTCTGTTACAGATGATGAGTGCTATGATCTCATGTGTATATATAAGAGGGATAGCTAACTCAGAAAAGTGTAATAGTCTTGTCACTTCTTCGGCAGGAGTTCTCCTTTTGTTTATTGGATAGAGCTGCTCACTTTGTATACTATCAAATCTTGGACAAATAAAAATAGAATCAATTTCCAGATTCATTGTATAACAAGATTTCCACTCTAAGCAGGTAACTTGGAAAATATTCTGTTTTTGAAAATACCAAGGATAAAACCAAGCAGAATTTTTGTCTTTCATTTAGATGCATAGCAGACCAAGAATCATTATAGGCTAACTTCTGCTTGCCTTGCTCAAGTCTGACTTCAGTGTGACTATTCATGTGAGTAAGAAAAGCATGATTTGGCTGTAAATGGGTGAGTCATAGCAATCTGCCCCATCAATCTCAGATTGGTTTTTGCAAAAATACAACACAACATAAGGCGATTTCAGGGCCACCCAGAGGATTCGGGGGCCTGGGGTCTTTGGCAGCGGGGGAATTGCTGCCGAAGACCTGGCACTTCGGCGGTGGGTCCCAGAACAGAAGGACCCCCGCTGCCAAATTGCCGCTGAAGACCCAGAGTGGAAGGAGCTCCGGGGGCCCGGGCCCCACGAGAGTTTTCCGGGGCCCCCAGAGCGAGTGAAAGGCCCTGCTCCAGGGCCCCCGAAAAACTCTTGTGGGGGCCGCTGCAGGGCCCGGGGCCTGGGGCAAATTGCCCCACTTGCCCCCCCCCCCCCGGGCGGCCCTGGCCGATTTATAGAATGAACTTCCAGATAAATTGTTATCTTGATACTGTCCACTATGGATACAGTATCATAAGCTAGATTCTATGATAATTGGTTCTCTATAAATGGCAAAAATAGAATAAAAGGGCTTATTTATGCCTCTGAAGAGGCTGAATGATTCATAAGAAGCGGCAGTGCTGTGCCAAGAGGCAGTGCCTGAAAGCCTAATACCTTGAGATGCACGCAGGGGAGTGGAAGTGGGAGTGGGCTGGAAGACTTGATAAATTTGTTCAGCCAATGTAGACAGTGCTCTTCTCTCAGCTTAATACAGGCTTGATAGTGTAGGAATGATGGGATGTGTGGGGCAGTGACAATGTCATGGCCTTGCCTAGACATGTGCTCACCAGCAGCACTAGTGGAGCCCTCTTCCCAGTACCTGCAGCCAAATTATAACTCCTTCCTGCCTGGGTATCCTGCTGAGTGAAGGACTCCCTGGACCCTTTCCATCCTAACACTCATACTGTAATTAGGCCCATAGAATTTACAGATAGAAAAGACACTAACTCAGGTTCTGAGCATTGAATATAAATGCTAGGTAAAATCTGTCATTGGTGAGTGCTTCTGTAATATCTACTAATTCTTGTGTATTTTCCAAGCTGTAAGGGTTATCCCAGTCTTAAACAGATTGATCCATACCCAGGACACATTCATCCATGCCTGTTAGCCAGTAATAGGGGGTTGTTCTGTCCAACTGGGCAGTTTCAAAGGGTATGTCTACACTACAAAATTAGTTCGATTTAATAGAAGTCGATTTTTAGAAATCGATTTGATACTGTCATTTGCATGTCCCCACTAAGCACATTAAGTTGGCGGTGTGCATCCACAGTACCACGGCTAGCGTCGACTTTCTGTGGTAGCTATCCCACAGTTCCCGCAGTCTCCGCCCCCCACTGGAATTCTGGGTTGTGCTCCCAATGCCTGATGGGGCAAAAACATTGTCGCAGGTGGTTCTGGGTACATGTCATCAGGCCCCTGCTCTCCCTCCATGAAAGCAATGGCAAAAAATCATTTCTCACCTTTTTTCCTGGGTTACCCATGCAGACGACATACCACAGCAAGCATGGAGCCCACTCAGCTCACTGTCACTGTATGTCTCCTGGGTGCTGCTGACAGAAGTGGTACTGCAGTGCAACACAGCAGCAGTTCCTTGTCTTTGCAAGTTGGCAAAGACGGTTACCAGCCATACTGTACCATCTGCTGCTTTGCAAGTTGGCAAAGACGGTTACCAGTCATACAGTACCATCTGCTGCTGTCTTGGGTGCTCCAGGCCAGCCTCAGTGAGGTCAGTCGGGAGCGCTTGGGCAGACATGGGTGCTCATGGCTGGCCTCGGTGAGGTTGGCCGGGGGCGCATGGACAAAAATGGGAATGACTTCCCAGGTCATTCTCTTCTTTAAGTTTTGTCTAATGGAGAGTCAGTCCTGCCTAGACTATCAGGCAAGCCTACTAAAGAACCAGAGAGGCAAACGGTCGCTCCGGGTCAGAGCCCCAGACATCCTGCAGAAATGATGAGCTGCATGCCATTCTAGGGGGTGCCCCTGCAACAACCCCACCTATTGCTTCCCTCCTCCCCCACCCCTCCCGGGCTACCTTGGCAGTTATCGTCCCATTTGTGTGATGAAGTAATAAAGAATGCATGAATTTGAAACAACACTGACTTTATTACCTCTGCAAGCAGAGAAGTAGAGTGAACCACCATTCTGCACTTGCTCAGCCTATTGTTGGACTGCTCCTTACTACTGTCCAGGCTTCATGAGCCATGGGAGCAAGGGGTAGGCGCGACCGCACGGTGCTGCCGACTGGGAGAGCAGCCTGAGGCAGAAGCCTCCAGATGGCATGATATTCCAGGCAGGACTGAATCTCCACTACACAAAACTTAGAGAGAATGACCTGAAGTCATTCCCATTTTTGTCCAGGTGCCCCCTGACCGACCTCACCGAGGCCAGCCAGGAGCACCCACGGGACGACGATGACGGGTATCAGTCATACTGTACTGTCTGCCGTCCGCAAGACAAGGCAAGGGGATGCTGGTGTGTAGTGCTGCAGTACGGCGCGTCTGCCAGCAGCATCCAGTAGACATACAGTGACAGTGAAAAAAGGTGAGAAACAATTTTTTCTGGTTGCTTTCACGGGGGCAGGGGAGGGGCTGACGACATGTACCTAGAACAACCCGTGACAATGTTTTTGACCCATCAGGCATTGGGAGCTCAACCCAGAATTCAAATGGTTGGTGGAGATTGCGGGAACTGTGGGATAGCTACAGACGTCAGTCGCCCCTCCCTCCATGAAAGCAACTGCAGACAATCGTTTCGCGCCTTTTTTCCACTGCAAGCATGGAGCCCGTTCAGCTCACCGCAGCAGTTATGAGCATTGTAAACACCTTGTGCATTATCGTGCAGTTTATGCAGAACCAGAAGCTGAAAAACCAGGTGAGGAGGCGATGGCAGCGCAGTGACGAGAGTGATGAGGACACGGACACAGACTTCTCTCAAAGCGCAGGCCCCAGCAATGTGGACATCATGGTGTTAATGGGGCAGGTTCATGCCATGGAACGCTGATTCTGGGCTGGGAAACAAGCACAGACTGGTGGGACCGCATAGTGTTGCAGGTGTGGGATGATTCCCAGTGGCTCTGAAACTTTTGCGTGCGTAAGGGCACTTTTATGGAACTTTGTGACTTGCTTTCCCCTGCCCTGAAGTGCCAGAATACCAAGATGAGAGCAGCCCTCACAGGTCACAAGTGGAAGTTTGCAACCCCAGACAGCAACCAGTCTGTCGGGAATCAATTTGGAGTGGGCAAATCTACTGTGGGGGTTGCTGTCATGCAAGTAGCCAATGCAATCACTGAGCTACTGCTATCAAAGGTAGTGATTTTGGGAAAGGTGCAGGTCATAGTAGATGGCTTTGCTGCAATGGGATTCCCTAACTGTGGTGAGGCAATAGACGGAACCCATATCCCTATCTTGGAACCGGACCACCAAGGTAGCCAGTACATAAACTGCAAGGGGTACTTTTCAATGGTGCTGCAAGCACTGGTAGATCACAAGGGACGTTTCACCAACATCAACGTGGGATGGCCAGGAAAGGTTCATGACGCTTGTGTCTTCAGGAACTCCGGTCTGTTTAAATGGCTTCAGGAAAGGATTTACTTCCCAGACCAGAAAATAACTGTTGGAGATGTTGAAATGCCTATAGTTATCCTTGGGGACCCAGCCTACCCCTTAATGCCCTGGCTCAGGAAGCCATACACAGGCACCCTGGACAGTAGTAAGGAGCCGTTCAACTATAGGCTGAGCAAGTGCAGAATGGTGGTAGAATGTGCATTTGGACGTTTGAAGGGTTGCTGGCGCAGTTTACTGACTCGCTCAGACCTCAGCGAAACCAATATCCCCATTGTTATTGCTGCTTACTGTGTGCTCCACAATCTCTGTGAGAGTAAGGGGGAGACATTTATGGTGGGGTGGGAGGTAGAGGCAAATCGCCTGGCCGCTGATTATGCGCAATCAGACACCAGGGCAATTAGAAGAGCACATCAGGAAGTGCTGCGCATCAGAGAAGCTTTGAAAACCAGTTTCATGACTGGCCAGGGTACTGTGTGACAGTTCTATTTGTTTCTCCTTGATGAAAACCCGCTCCCTTGGTTGACTCTAATTCCCCATAAGCCAACTGTCCTCTCCCCTTTGATCACAGCTTGGAAATAAAGTCACTATTATTTAAAAACCATGTATTCTTTATTAATTGATTATAAAAATAGGGAGATAACTCACAAGATAGCCCGGGTGGGGTGTAGGAGGAGGGAAGGAAAAGGCCACTTCAATATTTGTTGAATGACAGCCTTCTGTCTACTGGGGTGGAGTGGTTGGGTCCTTGGAGCCTCCTCCCGCCCCCTGCATTCTTGGGAATCTGGGTGAGGAGGCTATGGAACTTGGGGAGGAGGGAGGGTAGTTAAACAGGGGCTGCAGCGGCAGTCTCTCCAGCTGACGTTCCTGAACCTCCACCAGATGCCGGATCGTGTCCGTTTGTTCCCGCAGTAGCCCCAGCATTGCATCCTGCCTCCTCTGATCTTCCTGCTGCCACCTCTCCTCATGTTCACTGGCCGCTTTCCTGTCCTGTGCGATTGAGTCCCTGCACACTTTCTGCTGAGCTTTTTCAGTGTGGGACCCCTGCGTGAGCTCAGAACATTTCATCGCACATGCGTTTTTTTCGCCACCTTATCTGAGATAGCCTTTGGGATGGATGAGGGAGATTTGAAACATTTACAGCTGCGGGAGGGATAAAAAGGGAGAGAAGTATTTAAAAAGATACATTTTACAGAACAATGGGTATACTCTTTCACGGTGAACAACTCTATTCACATTAAATAGCACATGTGATTTGGGTACAAGGTCATTTTTTACATCTTATATTGAGTGCCTGTGCCTTTGGTGTCAGAGATCAAACACACCGGGCAACAGAATTCGGCTTGCAGGTGGCCATGGTAAGCCATAGTCTTTCGGCTTCTGCAACCTTCATAACAGCAGCGCCCTCCTTTCCCATACCAAGCAAAGCCTGTTGAGTAGTCCATTTAGGGCTGCGGTTTTCATGTTAACATGCAGCAGCAGAAACCAAACTAATCCTCCCCCCCCAATCCTTTCCTCTGGGATGACCGCTTTAACCCTCCCCCCACCACACCGTGTGGCTGGTATCAGGAAGAAACACGAACAGTTCAGTGCCAGTGGCCCCCCCCACCTCTTGGCTAACTGTGGGGAGGATTTCTTTTCAGCCACAGGCAAACAGCCCAGTAGGAACGGCCACCGATGAATGTCCCCTTAATTAAATTCCCGTATTTCAACCAGGTTACCATGAACGATATCACTCTCCTGAGGAGATAAAGAACAGATGTTGCTTGAATGCCAGCAAACACTGGGACCATACGCTGCCAGGCTTTGTCATGCAATGATACCAGATTACTTGCTACATGCATGGCGTGGTAAAGTGTCCTACCATGGAGGACGGAATAAGGCTGCTCTCCCCAGAAACTTTCTGCAAAGGCTTTTGGAGTACCTCCAGGAGAGCTTCATGGAGATGTCCCTGGAGGACATCTTCTAGTAGCTGTACTGGCCACAAATGCATCCAAAGTCCTCAGGGCAAATTAATCATTAAAAATGCTTGGTTTTAAACCATGTTTTATATTTACAAAAGGTACACTCACCAGAGGTCCCTTCTATGGCTTCATGGTCTGGGATACCATGTTGAGAAGGTAATTCAGTCAGGGTGAGGAGAAGATCCTGACTGTTGGGGAGAACAGAGTGCTGTGTGCTCTCCTCAACCTCGTCATCCTCCTCCTTCTCCTCATCTTCCCCATCTGCAAAATCCTCAGGCATGGTGACTGAGAGTACCCCATCATCGGAGTCCACGGACAGGGGTGGAGTAGTGGTGGCGCCCCCCCCCAGAATTGCCTGCAGCTCAGCATAGAAGCAGCATGTCTGCGGCTCTGTCCCGGAGTATCCCTTTGATTGTTTGGCTTTCTGGTACGCTTGTCTCAGCTCCTTAAGTTTCACGCGGCACTCTGGTGAGTCCCTGTTGTGGCCTCTGTCCCTCATAGCCCTGGAGATTTTTTCAAATGTTTTGGCATTCCATCTTTTGGAATGGAGTTCTGATAGCACGGATTTGTCTCCTCATACTGCGATCAGATCCAGTACCTCCCGTACGGTCCATGCTGGAGCTCTTTTTTGATTCTGGGACTGCATGGTCACCTGTGGTAATAGGTAATAATTGGAGATATACCAATCTCCTAGAACTGGAAGGGACCTTAAAAGGTCATCAAGTCCAGCCCCTTGCCTTCACTAGCAGGACCAATTTTTGCCCCAGATCCCTAAGTGGCTCCCTCAAGGATTGAGCTCACAACCCTGCGTTTAGCAGGCCAATGCTCAAACCACTGAGCTCTCCCTCCCCCACATGCTGCTGAGCTCTCCATGGTCACCTGTGCTGATCAGCTCTCCACGCTGGGCAAACAGGAAATGAAATTCAAAAGTTCTCAGGGCTTTTCCTGTCTACCTGGCCAGTGCATCTGAGTTCAGATTGCTGTCCAGAGCGGTCACAATGGTGCACTGTGGGATAGCTCCCAGAGGCCAATACCATTGAATTGCGTCCACACTAACCCTAATTTGAACCGGCAATGTCGATTTCAGCGCTACTCCCCTCTTCAGGGAGAAGTACAGAAATTGATTTTAAGAGCCCTTTGTGTCGACAAAAATGGCTTTGTTGTGTGGATGAGTTCAGGGTTAATTCGATTTAACGCTGCTAAATTTGACCTAAACTTGTACTGTAGACCAGGCCAAAGAGATGGAAGTATAAAGCCGTGTGGCCATCCCATTGAAGACAATGCAACACATACTTTCTCACTAACTTCTCTAATGCCCCATATACTTATTAAACAAGAAGGGTGACAAGGGGTCTCATATGAGAGTGCATTCGTAAAGCACCAGTCACTGTCATTCACTATCATTAGTCTAAAGTGGTTCCTGGGTAGATTCCCCAATGAAGCAACCGTCCCAGCATGGCATTTGATACTGCAGTCTATACTTAAGCAAAACTCATTGTAGCCAAGTCAAGTGTGCAGGATCAGGCCAAAAGTCCATTCAAATTGAGCCAATTAAGTGGAGTGTACTGTCGAGCTATATCTACACAACATATTACATATAAAATTGATTAATAAAGGGAACAAACTTATTAGCTAATAAATGGTTCACCATGTGATTCAGTAGCACAGATAACTGCACAAGTGAGGATTTGCTAGGTATGTGTCATTGGGGTCACAAATCCATATGTCCAAAGGAAAATTAGTAAGAACAATCTGTTACTTTTCTACTGTATTTTACTGTTCTAAAATTCATTTTAAAATTAAATTAATATTAAGAAAAAGCCAAAAAAGCTCCTTAAGCCCTCTGTCATCTGAATTTGACGCTTCTGTCCCCTTTAAAGTACCCTTGACTGGGGCTAATGCTGATCTCAGCAGAAAGGAAAAAAATGATAGGTTTTTTAAAAGCATTTAAATCTAGTTGCAGCTGGCACCTGGGGGGGAGGGAGGGCAGTGGTACAGTGCCTGTAAGTTAACTGTTTTTTTAAGCTTACAAAGGCAGGAGATGCTGCAGAGAAGGCAACAGTGTCTTCTGCCTTTGAAGTGTATATGCAGCACTTTTAGTCATTAATATATTTTCCTGGATGTCTGGGTTGTATCTAGAATTATTATATCACAGAGTATAATATTAAACTGCTTTGTAAAGAGCCCCAGGATGTCTTTTCTATGAAAGATGGCACATAAATGTTCATAGTATGCTATATGTACATACTGACAGCATTTTTTAAAAAACAAACAACAACAACAAAAACCAACTTTACCTGTCTGAAGTTCATTATGAAGGGCTTCTATTCTGTATAGGTTCTTATACCACTCATCACCATAGGATCTGAGGCCTTCCTGTGGTGCATTAAGTGATGTGACAAACATCTGTCACATGTGATTTGCTCTTCCTCTCGTTCTCTCCCAAGGGAAGAAGACCTGTGTGTGCAGTGTAGTGTTTTGTTTTGGTTGAGGTTTGATTTGCAGTTCTTTATTTAAATGTACATACTGCTATGTGTGTTAGAGAAAGCAAGGTCAAAGAAGTGTATCTTTCACTTGGAATGGAAAGTGGTAAGGTTTGTGATGCTCCTTAGTTCTTACAGGAGTTGGTTCTGCACTCTTGGACTGACCCCTGAAAAAGTTCCGTCACAGACAAAATTTACTCTTTTGATACAAAGTTCCATTAGGCCCGAGGACTGGAGTCTTCATCCAGGAGCTTTAGGTGATTTTTGTACGTATACGGGACCTAGGCATTGAAGATAAAAACCATGAACTTGACTCTGTAGCCTATGATCTCTTTGTAGATTGTGTTGGTGAGGAGACATACTGCAGTGTCCTGTATTATTTGGAGTTTCCTACGGCCTGACGGCTTCATACCAAAATATACTGCATTACTGAAGTCTTCATGGCAGATGACAAAGACATGTATAACTGATGCCAGGTCATTGTATGCCAGGATCAAGTTGAGTCTCCCTATACACCTGGAGATGGCAGAAAGCATTACTTGAAATAGCACTTTATTATTCTAAGGCCAAAGTCCTTCATCCCGATTTGTTATTTTGGTGCAAATATATTCTATCATGAGTAGGAGAAAAAGGATATCACCTCCAAAGAATCAGTGGAATAGATGGTAGTGAAAGAATGTGTATCTGTGCAATAGCCTCAGCTAGTTTGTGCTAAATTAAGGTACCAGCCAAACCTATCTACTCTGTCTAGATATCTGTTCTGTGCTTATCACCTTGGTATCTGAGTACATATTGAACATCTTACTGTTGACATGGGGATTCCACCACAAAGGGCATTAAAGGGGACAGTAAAAGGTTTAAAGCAAACTAACTTTTTATGCTGTATTGAGTAACAAAAAATAAAGTTATGCACAAGAACTGTGCAAGAACTGCCTCATAATGGTCTATGCTGGTTGGCTCCAGCTACCTACAAAATGCTGCATTCAAATAAGCTGATACAGTTTCTATGGCTGGGAAAAGGGGCACTCAATCGTCATCTCAAAGTGAGAAAAATCATTTTTTTTGGTTCCTTACTAACTTGTGCTGAAGGTCTTTAGAATCTGCTTCTACCAATTGTTTGAGCAGAACACTTTTCATCCAAGGATCCCTATAGGCTTTACAAAGGTGGGTAAGTATTATCCATGTTTTACAGATGTGGAAACAGAGAGCTTTCCACAGATGTGCAGAAAGGAAGTGACTAACTCAAGGTCTTGCAGCAAATTAATAGAATTGTGAATAGAACCTATAGCTCCTGGCTTTCTTTAATTTCAACTAACCACTTTAAATGCTGCCACTTTCTTTATGATAGTGAAATTTTTACAACTTAACCCCAATGAGAGATTCTAGATGGGATTAGGAACAAAATCCTGCTTCTTCTTAGGCTACTGCATGCAGGAAACTCATTTTTTCTTGTTTTATCCTCACAAAGTTATTTGCTAAAGAAAAAGTGAACATGAAGTTATATTAAAGCAAAGCAGGTTCATATTTATCATAATACACTGGAAACTGTAAAGGAACAATGCACTTGTATTTAAAGATGCCATTCTGTTGCCAAGGTCATCAACACCTTGGGTTATTTTTCTCTGTAACTTACTGCCATTTGCTCAAGTTACAACCAGCGGAGTCTAACTCATACAACTGACCCTTTTGGTGGGTTTTTAAAATTTTGAGGCCATTTGCTCTGCAAGGGGCTGTCCTCTAGTCTTTTCTTTTTCTCTATTCCCTACATATCTTTATAATTGTACATCTTCCTAGTGCTTGAATATGTCAGATATGTATTAAAATATTCATTCCAAACCCCATGTGACAGAATACCTGTTTTGCATCCACTGGCTGGGAGAGCTTAATTTTACCATTTTTTCTGACATGAAAAACAGATTTGTTGTGCATGCTGTAGCTCTTTTAGGAATACTTGTCCCTAAACTAAAAATTATCTTGAGGCTGAAATATTAAAGGCGTTTGGAAATTTGTAACAGTTCATTTCACAGTATGATTTAATAGCCTGTAAAACAACTATAATACTTTCCCTACTTCCATAAATTGTTCCGTATTACACACTTTTTCTCTCTCTTATCTGTAAGGCTGATCTTTTCATATAGCTAATGAATCCATTTATTTTTAGACTATGCTGCTTTTTTGTGTTGTTTCGATCCCTATTTGCATTGTCAGTATGAAGTTCATTTGGTCATGTGATTGTATGTTTATCTTTAGAACTGAAGGGAAATTTAGGGCTTAATGGTTTTAAATGAGAGCACTGAGAGAAAAATCAGCGTAAAATGATAATGTTGAACAGAATTGAATAAAATCTGTTAAATCATTTGATAAAAGTTGCTGAGGTGATTCCAGGAGTCCAAATTTCAGACTAAATTAGAATTATAGAATCATAAAAGTATCGTTCTAAGGGTACCTATTACATCCCCCTGCATTGAGACAACACCAAATTGTTCTTCAAACAGCTCATTCTAGCTTTGTTCCTCACATTAAAGGGAAGGTCTATTGTTGTAAACTGTACCATAGCATGAGAATCATAGCATGAGTGACTGCTAGGAAGAGGGAAAGAAAGATGTACGGTTAGAACCTGATCCTATTAGATTCCCAGGAGAGATTTACTATAGACTAGAGCTAGTTGATTGTTTTAATTCAAAACATTTTTTTAAAACAAAAAAAAGGCCTTGTTTCAAAAATGATTTTTTAATGGAGAATTTTCAAAATTTTCAATGAAGTCCCCAAACCTGAATTTTTTTTGTTCTTTCCACCTCTCTTCCCCTTCTTTCCTCCCCATTTCAGAGTAAAATTGGGACTAAAAAGAGGGAAAGGGTAGAGAAGGAATTGGGGGAGGACTGCAAAAACTGATGAACTAAAAACTGAAACCTGAAAAATGTTTGGGTTTGAGGTTCTTTTAATCAAAAAAATCTAAAAATTGAGGGGGGTTTTAAACGTAGGTAACGTCTTTCAACCAAGTGGTACCATAGATTTAATGTGGGAGTTGGATCAGGTCCTGATGTTGTATCCAAGAGCTTTGTTGACAGGATGTAAAGGGAGGTACAATTAATTCTTCTGGGTCAATAAGCTGCCTTACCTATTTCAATGCCTTTGGAAGTGGGGAAAAAAGGGAAAATGTGGCAATTCTGTGCGAGTTCTTCACAAAAGAGCAGAGGCTTTGGTACATTTACACAAACAAAATGATTATTATAGCTGGTCCAAACACTTCCACAAAAACTTTCTTCCAGTAGAAAATGACAGGTGAGAAACAGAGATAAAAACACCTCACACCCCACAAGCCATTTTCATCAAAAACCAAAAGCCAAATTGTATTTGGTTTTTTACAGAAATCTGAAACACTTCAAATATTTTTTCATTTTTGACATTTTTCTGAGTACCAAAAAAAATTTTTTTTTCCCAACCAGCTTTTCTGATCACCTATCTACCCATCTTGCATACTGCGGTTCCCTTCCTAAGCCACTGATTTTAAATATCTTCCCCAGCTAGGCCACTGAGGAAAACCAGGCTGAAAGACATGTCAATTGGGTTTATGATCTGCAGAGCTCAAGCACAGCAGGGCTCCCTGATGCTTTAGAGAGTGTCAGAAGTGAAGGAACAATAAGAAGAGCTTGCAGCATTAAACACCCTTACTGTGAGAGCTCCCTGAATGGGTGACCTCTGTAAAATAATAACAAAACAGTTTTTTTTTCAGGAACCTGAATACAATTACTTCATGGCCTTTCATTATTTTAAGGCAGGGATTATAACATTCTTATATTTATTGGCGGGAACAGTAGCCATTATAGTGAAAAGAAAAAACTTTCAGATCTGTCAAAAAATCTGTAGAATGACAAATATAGGCACAAAAATGTGGAACCAATCTATACCTAGTTTAAAAGTAAAATTGTATCGGAAATTTAAATTACCACTTCACAAATAATTATGATTCTTCTCCATATTGGGGGGAAATAGGGGTGCTAGTACAATTTGTATAGTGGAGGTGCAGAGAGCCATGGAACCAAACTGTAAACCCTGTATATGATGGAAACCACTTAAAGCCAGGGGGTGCGGCAGCACCCCAGCATCTCTAGTTTCAGCACCTATGGAAAGTTATATAATTGTCTCAGTCTAAGAATCTTAATACACCTCTACCCCAATATAACTCAGTCCTTGGGAGACAAAAAAATCTCACCGTGCTATATGTGAGACCACGTTATATCGAACTTGCTTTGGCCCCCCCATTCCTTGTTCCCTGACTGCCCCCTCCAGAGACCCCTGTCCCTAATCACCCCCAGGACCCCACCCCCTACCCAACCCCCCTGCTCCCTGTCCCCTGACTGCTCCGACCCCTATCCACGCCCCCACACCTCTTGACAGGCACTCACCGGCAGTGGCAGGAAGTGGAGCAACATGGCCCCAGCCCGCTCCACTCTACCATCTCCCAGCCATGGCGCTCCGCTTCCTGCCGCTGGTGAGTGTGGGGAGGTTAGGGAAAGGACAGCCCCCATAGTCACCTGCAGCGGGAAGCGGAGCGCCGTGGCTGGCAGCTGGTGGAGTGGAGTGCGCTAGGGCTGGGCTGCTCCACTTCCCACCGCTGGTGAGTGCAGGGAGGTTGGGGAAAAGACGCCCTCCGCACTCACCGGCGGCGGGAAGCGGAGCGACACGGCCCCAGCCCGCTCCACTTTCCTTGCCCCAGCCCCAGCCATGTTGCTGCGGGATGGCGGGGAGTGGGGAGGGTTGGGGAAAGGTCCCGCACTCATCTGCGGAGGGAAGCGGAGCGCCACGGCTGGGAGCTGGCAAAGTGGAGCTGGCTGGGGCCAGGCTACTCTGCTTCCGCCACTGCCGGTGAGTGTGGAGGGGATCTCTGCCCCCAAGCCCCCTCTCCCGAGTGACATGGCTGGGACCGGGTGAGGGAAGCGTAGTGGGCTGCTCCCGGCCCCCCGCTAATCCCCTGGGCCACTCTGGGACTGTGGGGCTCCCAAAAGTGCCCTCCCACAGCTCCTGCCTCCCAGACCCTGTGGGGGGGAGCCCTGACCAGCCCCAAGACCCTCTGCCCCTTATCCAACCCCTCGGCCCCGGCCCGGCATCCATAACACGCTGCTCAGAGCAGCGTGTCAGAGCTTTACACATTGTATGCGAACCTGCATTATATCGGATCGCGTTATATCGGGGTAGAGGTGTACTAGAGACAGATTATACAATTACTTACTTACCCAGTAATGCAACTATAGGCTTTGATAATTTACATCCCGTACCCTCCCTATTTACTTACAATAGTATTTTATTATAACTGGTATGGCCCCCAGACCTGTTGATTTCTGAGATCTGGGTCATCCACGCAGAGCTTCTATGCCTGAAAGGTGTGTATTGCTGTGCAATAGCCTACACTACCCAGCATAAGGAAAGAATGAATCAGCAGGGACATTTGTACCTTTGAGTCCGCCCAATGCTGCGCTGCCATTCCTCTCCCCATCTGAAGAGTTAGAACTGAACAAAGCCCCAACTTGTGGGGCCTCTGTGGGGCATATAGAATGTGTGTGTAAAAATACAGCAGGTCTTGTGCAGGAGTTGTGCTGGGTCTAATTGGTCCGCACTCAATGGTAGTCAGTCTATAGAAGAGTTTAATGGAATGGTTATAACACACATACACTTTCCCTTGCAATTTTTTTAAAACACCTTCATAAATTTAAAACATAAATAAACTGGTCTCAGTACATGGACTTGATGACTTGAGAAATGGCATTTTGCTGTTGGGTCAAATGAACTTTTATTTACACAAAGTGACAGCAGAAGTATAGATTTTGATGTTTGAAAGCAAAGCTGACTAGAAGATGTAGCAAGAGGAGGAAAATAAAATCAGATTAGTGCTGAGTTCTGAGCTGCCACTCTAAATTAAACAAGAGTATGGAAGGCTGGGGGCTGGGATAGCTTAGTGGCCTAAGCACTGGATTTGTAATACTCCCTGAAACTACCAGTTCATATTCTAGTAGGGTCATCTCAATGTTTCATCCATCTGAGGTGGGTAAACTATTTAGCATGTAATTTGCTATCTGGGTGTCTTTCAGATGTGGCCATAAGAACTTAAGTCCAGTCTAGTGGGGGGACGTTAAAGATTCCCTGTCACTCTTGTAACAGAATGCTGTCTCCCTCCCACTACTTTCAGATGAATTGTACAGTATACATATTATCAAGAGTGACTAATGAAAATGAGGGAAGAAGTGGGGTTAAATCACAGACACACACATACACACAAAGAGAGAGAGAAAATATACAACTCTAAAAAGATGATATACAAATGTTACACAGTTCAGCCAAGCCTTAGAGGAAGATGTATTAGGTAGTAGCACCTCTTAAAATCAACGGAGAATAAAAGTGTTGCCAGATGACAGCAGGGGTGCTTTCCTTTGATCACAGTATTGACAGAACAACTGAACTGTAATTTAAGACAGAATAAAACCTGGTAATATTATTTTACATGAGAGAATATTAGCAGAGAAAAAGCCTTCCACTGCCATAACAATATTTTAGTGAAATATTAAATGTATTGTATGCAGGCAAGTCAATGAATAGAGATCTGTATGGAACGTTTGTATGTAGTTTTAATTTGGGTTGAATGGTAAGATAAAGAGCCTGGGGGTACTTATTAAATGTGAAGAATTAATTGAAATATATACTTCTGCTAGCTCTACAATAACTGCAAAACTTTTTCTAATCAAGAAACATTCTTCTCTTACAGGAAATTAAAGTGATCTGTTCTGTTTGGACTTTTCCATTGTCCCCGCCTATTAGTTACATCCAATTGTAGAAGAAAATCAGGGAAAAAGTCTAAATAGATCGAAATCATTTTTAAAAATTTGAGACTGCTTTATGTGGGACTACAGTATATGTCTGACTGCACAGCATGTAGGGCAAGTTTTAGCTGGCTGGGGTTACATAGTCATGTGAAAACCTGAGTTTTAAGGCGTAGCCCTGCTAACACTGGTCTTGGTCCAATAATAGCTGGATGCACTGTTCTCTTTTCATATATGTAGAGGTCAACGCAAAAGCAGTAAGATTCTATGTTAACTAAACCATTAGGGGGAGTTCTCAACAGCTCCTGAAGTACAGAGCATGGGTAAGAGGGTTGTAACATGGAAAGGTACTAGTCAGATAAGACCTAACAATCCAAGAGAGGAAAAAATTGCTAGACTGTAGTGAGACCATGCGATACCCATAGGAGCATGATTAAGGCAGTCTAGTGTTTGTGGTCCCAGATTAGAGTAAACTGATTTGTAGGCACACATTTTCTTTTTTGTTGTTGCTGGGTTTTTTGTTTTAACTCTGTGCTTCAGTGACACAATGAGACGAGAAGTTTAAGTGTCCTTTGTGGAATTCTCTGAAGAACATTAGTCTTCAGCCTATGATGAAGAAACTTTCATTTGTGAAGAATAAAAGCCAAAAAAAAGACAAACTTAGAAAACCCCCACACCTGTCAACATCAAATAGAGCCTATGTACATAACTTCAGGGAAGTTTAACTATGAGAAGTTTGAAGACTCTGCATTACTCTATTATTAAGACTACTTGGTGCTAAAGAGCCCATTTTAAAATTAACTTTACCTTAAACTAATTTTTACAAGTAAATTCTTAGAAAATTCATTAGTCAAAGAGCTTGGTATTATAATTTTGGGAAGGATACACTGTGTTATTAATATATATCAGAAGCTGAATCTTTGGTTTAAGGCAAAGCCCAACTCAGCATTAACTGCCGCCTCTATAATGAAGGAAGTATCTAGAAAAGGATGTGCTGTTTTCTCCTCAGTACAATGTAAAATTAAGTGAATTTTTAATATGAAAGTTTTAAAGTTGACAAAAAGGAATTCCAGAATTGAGCAGTACTGTCTCTGTTAATGACCTGGAGAAGCTGAAGACAACCTCTGTAAATCTGAAGACCAGGTAAAGCAAAAAGCTGCTGCTGAGTACACAAAGCCACTAGAGACCAGTAAAATTTCCCCTGCCCCCCCCCACACTTTCCTACTTTCAAGGACAACGGCATAGCCCCCCAAAAGCGAACTCCAAGGTAAACAAAGTTGCTTAAAAAAACCCATTTGTCCCCAGGCTGAGAGCCCATGATTGCAATGCTTACTTATGCACTTCATCCCTTACTTTTGAGAGTAGTGTCATTGAAGCCAATCAAAATCCTATATGAAGGACTGCAGGATTGGACTTCTTGAGGTCATCCTATGCATTTTTAACGTATCATCTGTATGCAGTTCCAAATTATATTAATGAAATGTAAAGATATGTTCAGCTTTGTGTCACTTAAATTCCAGAAGAGGACGGGTTTGTATAAGGGAATGTAGCACTTCCCTAGTAAGATTGTGCCTAGTAGATATGATTACAGTTTAATATTCCTGAATGATAAAATAAATATAGAGGAACATTACAATGATTTCAAGCAAGATATCTTTTTGGCATTTTATAAGCAGGAACTCTGAACTGTGTACCATGTTGCATATTTTTGTGCACTAATTCTAAGCCTCGGTATGCAGTCATTGGTTTGCTGACAGCCATCTGCTCAGACCTCATTTGATCTTCCCATTCAACTGCAGTTTGAATTTGGTGGGGTGGGGGTAGAGAGAAGGATCACATTTTTTTAGGGAGAATATGAGGTTTTGCATAGATCCTGTGGAAACTTATGCTTTTAAAATGTTGTTTCTTACTAAATATGTAAAAATAAAAATAATAGAAATGAGCCATTCTCTTATATTTTGGGATCAAAAGGAAAAGATTTAGACAGTGTACAATTTATCTGTATCTATATCTATCAATCTATCTATCTATCTGTGAGTGTGGCTATGCAGGCAAAAAGCAAATAAAATATTACTGTAGTAGGTAGTGCATATGCAGCTTGATTCCTCATCCTGTTACAGAAAAAGCTATGACCTATGTAACAAATTGCTACAGTTCAAACATATCTGAATAAAAGCAGCCAGAGAAATTGATATAGAATTTTCAAGTCTTCCCACAGTATTATGTATAGTTCAAGAGCTTCTGCGTTAATCAAAGTACAGTAAACTCCAATATGTGTTAGTGCACAATCCATTTAATATGCAGTTTAATTGTGCACTTTTGGAGGGCTTCTAGGTACCCAGCTAATTGCTGCCTAACAAGTTGGTGGGAAGAGTGGGTACAGAGAAAGAGATTAAATCAAATAAACCTTTTCTATTTAAAATTGGGAGACTGTGTTTCAGAGTTTAGAGCAGGGAATGGGGTCTCATGTACTCCCTAGTTCTGTCGCTAGTACTCTTGCAAACCTTTCTGCACATCTGCTAGCATGGAACAGCTTGCAGATTGGGAGCCTTATGGTATGACCTAAGGAAAGTAATGTCTCTGTTCTGCATTTTAATAGTTGTAAAATCAGGCTAAATAATAACTACCTAGCAACGCTGTGTTGAGGTTTAATTGATTTGCAAAGGCTGCAGAGATCTTCATATAGAAGTGACTATAGGAATGCACAGCATTATTGGTGGTTTTGTAATATGAAAGAGATGTGACTCTCATTTGTTTTCATCAACATGTATAAGTATAGCACTATGGTAGTTTTTCAAAATGGCCACAGGCTATTAAGGATGAGAAGAACATAAGAACGGCTATACAGGGCCAGACCAACAGTCCATCTAGCCCAATATCCTGTCTTCTGACAGTGGCCAGTGCTTCATGCTTCAGCGGGAACGAACAAAACAGGGCAATTCATCAAGTGATCCGTCTCCAGTTGTTCAGTGCAGGCTTCTGGCAGTTAGAGGTTTAAGAACACCCAGAGCTTGGGGTTGCATTCCTGAACATATTGACTAATAGCCATTGATGGACCTATGGTCTATTAACTTATCTAATTCTTTTTTGAACCCAGTTATAGTTTTGGCCTTCACAACGTCTCCTGGCAATGATTTCCACAGGTTGACTTGCACTGTGTGAAGCACTTTCTTATGTTTGTTTTAAACCTGCTGCCTATTGATTTCATTGGGTGATCCCTGATTTTTGTGTTATATGAAGGGGTAAATAATACTTCTCTATTCATTTTCTCTGCCATTCTTGATTTTATAGACCTCTATCATATGCCCCCTTAATCATCTGTTTTCTAAAATGAACGGTCCCACTCTTTTTAATCTCTCCTCATATGGAAGCTGTTCCATACCCCTAATCATTTTGTTGTCCTTCTCTGTACCTTTTCCCATTCTAATATATATTTTATGACATGGGGCAACCAGCGCTGGACGCAGTATTCAAAGTGTGGGTGTACCATGTATTTATATAGTGGCATTATGATATTTACTGTCTTATCTATTCCTTTCCTAATGGTTCCTAAGATTCTGTTAGCTTTTTTGACTACTGCTACCACTGAGTAGACATTTTCAGAGAACTATCCATGATGATTCCAAGATCTCTTTCTTGAGTGGTAACAGCTAATTTAGTTCCCATCAATTTGCATGTATAGTTGGGATTATGTTTTCTAATGTTTATTACTTTGCATTTATCAACATTGAATTTCATCTGCCATTTTGTTACCCAGCTTTGTGACATCCCTTTGTAACTCTTCGCAGTCAACTTTGGACTTAACTATCTTGAGTAGTTTAGTATTGTGGGCAAACATGATTCTGATATACTTTAAAAAATTTGCAATTAGTTTTTGTCTTTGCTAGTTGCTCTTCAAATTCCTTTTTGGCCTGCTCATTTATATTTTTATATTGGACTTGCCAGAGTTTATGCTCCTTTGCATTTTCCTTAGTAGGATTTGACTTCCAATTTTTAAAAAGATGTCTTTTTGTCTGTAGCTGCCTCTTTTACTCTGTTTAGCCATGGTGGTGGGTTTTTTTGGCTCTTTTACTGATTTATTTTTAATTTGGTGTATACATCCAATTTGAGCCTCTATTCTGATGTTTTTAAAGTTTCCATGCAGCTTGTAGGCATTTCACTTTTGTGACTGTTCCTTTTGTTTTCCATTTAAATGGCTGCCTCATTTTGTGCAATTCCCATTTTTGACGTTAAATGCTACTGGGGTGGGTTTCTTTGGTATTTTCCCACTGAGTAAGGATGTTGAATTTAATTACATTATGGTCTTTACTCCTGAGCAATTCAGCTATATTTGCCTGTTGGACCAGATCCTGTGTGGTGTGTCACTTTGGACTAAATCAAGAATTGCCACTCCCGTTGTGGGTTCCAGGACCGACTGCTCCAAGAAGCTGTCACTTATGGTGTTTAGAAATTTGATCACTGCAGCCCGTCCCAAGGTGACGTATAGCCAGTCAATAGGGGGCTAGTTGAAATCTCCCATTATTATGGTGTGGTCTGATTTTGTAGCCTCTGTAGTCTCTTTTAGCCTTTCATAATCACCATTACATTTCTGGTCAGATGGCTGATGGCATATTCCTACCGCTATACTCTTATTGTTCAAGCATGGAATTTCTATCCATAGAGATTCTATGGTACAGTTTGATTCATAATTTTTTTTATTATATTTGACTCTATGCATTCTTTCACATACAGTGCTACTCCTCCACCAGCACAGTCTGCTGTCATTCCTATATATTTTGTAGTCTAGTATTACTGTGACCCATTGATTATGATCATTCCTCCAAGTTTCTGTGTTCCCTAGTATATCCATAGGTGCTGGAACTAGACACGTTCAGGTGCTGCCACACTGCGGGCTTGAAGTGGTTTCCATTATACAAGGTTTTCACTTTGGTTCAATGGCTCTCAGCACCCCCACTATAAATTGTTCCAGCACCTCTAATCATATCAATATCCTCATTTAATTCTAGGCACTCAAGTTCACTCATCTTAGTATTTAAACTTCTTGCAGTTGTATACAAGCACTTATAAAATTTGTCAATATTTAGTTTTGCCTTCATGTGAAATAACTGAATGGGACTTGTTTGTCTGACTATTCCTTTTCCAAAGAGCTTGGCTTGTTTAGCCTAACCTAAAGAAGACTGAGGGGAGACATGATTGTGCTCTATAAATACATCAGAGGGATAAATACCAGTGAGGGACAGGAGTTATTTAAGTTAAGTGCCAATGTGGGCACAAGAACAAATGGATATAAGTTGACCATCAGCAAGTTTAGACTTGTAATTAGACGAAGGTTTCTAACCATCAGAGGAGTGACACTCTGGAACAGCCTTCCAAGGGAAGCAGTGGGGGAAAAATGCCTAACTGACTTCAAGACTGAGCTTGACAAGTTTTTGGATGGGATGGTATGATAAGATTGCCTACAATGGCATGTAGCTGGTCTGTGACTGCTAGCAGAATATATCTGCAATGCCTGGTGACGGGACACTAGGTGGAGAGGGCTCTGAGTTACTACAGAGAATTCTTTCCCAGGTGTCTGGTTGGTGGGTCTTGATGAAATTCTCAGGGTCCAACTGGACACCGTATTTGGGGTCAGGAAGGAATTTTTCCTGGGTCAGATTGGCAGAGACCTTGGGGATTTTGTGCCTTCCTCTGCAGCATGGGGCACGGGTTACTTGCAGGTTTAAACTAAAGTAAATGGTGGAGTGTCTGTAACGTGAAGTCTTTAAATCATAATTTGAGGACTTTAGTAACTCAGCCAGAGGTTATAGGTCTATTACAGGAGTAGATGGGTGAGGTTCTGTGGCCTGCAGTGTGCAGGAGAGCAGACTAGATAATCATGATGGTCTCATCTGGCCTTAAAGTCTTGAGCCTGTGAGTTCCTACCTGTACTTTGTCAGTTTCTGTCTTCTCTTGGTTGCTAGGATATAGAGTATCCCCTTCAATAAATCCTCCCCTAAGAGTATATCTGTCCAAATCACATGCTCTTCTGCACCTGTTGGCTTTCCCCCAGGCCTTAGTTTAAAAAATCCGTGACCTTTTTAATTTTATATGAATGAATAATGAGCGAATAAGTTCAGTTCAAATAGGAAATGACCTGAATGTTTACCCATCCCTCAAACTGAACCCAGACTGATGAAGCTCAGCTAATTTAAAATTTCCCACCTCTACTCCCTGCTGTCATTTCCCCCTGCATCTTCCCATAAGCAAAATGTTTCTCTGCTCTTTCCAGCCCAATCAGAAACAGAACTGTTGGAAATCTCTCAAGGAAGCCTGTTATTCCAGCACAGTAGCTAGTATTTGGTGAAGTCCGATATAAACCAATAGTTTAGATAGCAAACTGGGAGCAGGGAATATATTTTTGTTTGGAAGAAAAGCAAAGGTAGGAAATAGGTAGCGTTCTGACTAGTGTTGTACCAGATTTCACTTTACACTTATTTGCATGTCAGATTTTGGTAAGTATGCTCGAGAACTCATATTTGAATATATACTAAAATGTGTGTTGCTGCTTTGAAATACAGGGACAAGTTATTTAATCATTTTTGCTCAAATCATTGGGGCTTCGTAGATGTAACTGAGGTGAGTTCTTTTTCCTATGAACAAGAAAATTTTGCCCTGGAGATTTCTGAAATTTAGCTGTGAAGTCACCTTTTTTTAAGGAAAGATATTTTAGTACTGCAGAAACCAGTGGAAAAAAATAAAGGTGAAATGACATAGGGCTTGCTTTCCACACCTGCCATGCACATACAACTGCAGTTGAAGTTAATGGAAAGTGCTGGTGCTCAGCATTTTTTAAAATCAGACTCCCAATGAGAAAGTGTTTTTTATGGCTGAGTAAGTGGTGAGAACTTTTTCAAAATAATGGCTTCATCCTACAAGATGCAGGCTTGGAATGTGGCATAAATAAGAGCAGGGTAACAAGTAGCAAGCAGCACAGAGAGCCTATTCCTGAATTAATGAGAATGAAGCCACAGGACCACCAGTTTACTCCTGGCTAATTGGAGGACTATGGACAAAGACTCCATCTCTGTACAATAGGATCAAAATAGGGCCTTGTCTACACTACAAGACTATTTCGAATCAACTTAGTTCGAATTTGTGGATTCGACCTTATGAAGTCGAATTTGTGTATCCATACTAAATACACTAATTCGAATTTCTGAGTCCACATTCACGGGGCCAGCATCGACTTTGGAAGCGGTGCACTGTGGGAAGCTATCCCACAGTTCCCGCAGTCCCCGCTGCCCATTGGAATGCTGGGTAGAGCCCCCAATGCCTGCTGGGGGGAGAAATGTGTCGAGGGTGGTTTTGGGTAAGTGTCGTCATTGAACCGTCAATCACAACCTCCCTCCCTCCCTCCTTGAAAGCGCCTGCGGGCAATCTGTTCGTGCACTTTTCTGGTCAGTGACAGCGCGGACGCCACAGCACTGTAAGCATGGAGCCCGCTGCGATCATCGCCGTTTTCTCCTCCTCGCACTTTATCGTCCACCTCTTCCACAGTCAGCTGCTGAGAAATTGGGCTACTTTTCAATGGTGCTGCAAGCACTGGGGACCATAGGGGACGTTTTGCAAACATCAACGTCGGGTGGCCGGGCAAGGTTCATGATGCGTGTGTTTTCAGGAACTGTGGGCTGCTCAGACGCCTGCAGGAAGGTAGTTTCTTCCCGGACCACGAAATAACTGTTGTGGATGTGCAGATGCCTATAGTCATCCTCGGGGACCCAGCCTGCCCGCTAATGCACTTGCTCATGAAGCCCTATACAGGCGCCTGGGACAGCGACAAGGAACTCTTCAAATACCAGCGAGCAGCGTGACCTGTGACTGTTCAGTTTCTTTACAGAGAAGCTGAACCTGCCCCTGTTTCTTTACCCACTGACTGTTGACTCTCCTCTTCGGTTACATACCCCGTTCACCCCGTTTCCCCCACTTCCAACACACGTGTAAAAATAAAATACATATCCCATTGTTACTTAAGAAAGGTTTCTTTATTCATGACTTTGCGTTAAAGGGTTGAAACTGGGAGGCAGACTGTGCTGGGTAGGGTGTGCGGTGATGTAAAGACCGCCTCTAAACTCAAGGAATGACAGGCTTCTGCTCCTAGAGCGGTCCGCAGTGCCGGAAGGCTTCTTTCAACGGAGCCTGCCATCCCTCTTTATGGAATTCTGTGTGCGGGCGGATATGTGACCTTGTGGTGGAGGAGGACGGATACAGATTCCTCAGCTGCGTGACTCAGCGGTCCAGGACAAGGACCGCTGTATAAGATCTGTAACCACCCTCCCCCGCTGCAAAGTCACATCTCCCCCGCCCACACAGATCCTGGAAACCACCTCCCATACCGACCAGGGTGCCTACTGACTGCACCGTGTGTGTGACCCGCTGCTGATCCTGCCCCCGTGTCTGTACCCTGGGAAAGGTGACTGTCCTATGCAATTAACCACCCCCTTCCCCACGCCCCCCATTCAAACACAGTCTTCTTTGAAAAAACATAACGGAAACAGTAATTAACAGCAAAGCATTTTTATTAATTAAGTAGACAGTTAGGGGATGGGACTGGGATTGGGACTACTGTGAGTCTGGAAGTGAAGGACTTCGGCAAATGTAGGGTATGAGAGCTTTTGGGTACTTGAGCACTGTGCTGTGGTGCAGTGACAGTATTCACGTCCCCGGCTGCCCCTCCTCCTGATTATTTTCGGTGAGGGGGGTATGGGACTTTGTGGCGGGGGAGTGCGGTTGCAGATACACTGCAGGGTGTCTCTGTCCTCCTGCGGTCCTGCAGAACATCCACAAGGCGCCTGAGCATGTCTGTTTGCTCCCTCACTAGTCCAAGCATTGTTTCAGTCGCCTGCTTGTCTTCCTCACGCCACCTCTCCTCCCGTTTGCTGTGTGAGCGCTGGCACAGAGAGACGGTCTCCCTCCACTGGCTCTGCTGGTCCGCCTCTGCTAGGTAGCAGCCCATACATTCCTCGAACATCTTGTCCCTTGTCTTTTTCTTTCGCCGCCTAATCTTTGCAAGCCTCTGCGAGGGGGATGCTGTGTCAGGTCTGGAGACAGTGGAAGCTGTGAGATGGGAAACAGGGAGTGAATTCCTTGCAAATATTCTTTTTTGCGAACAATTAACTGAGTCTAGGCTGTCTGTGTGAATTCTGGGTTGAGACCCCTGTGCCTGCTAGGGCACAAATCATTTTCGCGGTGGATTCTGGGTAAATGTCGCCAGTCATTCCTTCCTCCGGGAAAGCAACGGCAGACAATCATTTTGAGCACGTTTTCCATGAATTGCCCTGGCATACGCCATAGCGTGGCAACCATGGAGCCTGTTTTGGATTTTGTGTATGTCACCATATGTGTACTAGATGCCGCTGACAGAGGCGGGCCAGCAGCGCTGCACAGCAGCATGCTTTTGCTTTTGCATGACAGCAGCGATGGTTACCAGGCATACTGCACCGTCTACCATACCATGAATTGGTAAGAAGATGGTAATAAGATGGTCATGGTTACCTGTCCTTTTGCACTGCACCATTTGGTGCTGTCATAAGTGCCCCTGGCCAATCAGCCAGGGGCGCAAAAGCCAAAATTGGGAATGACTCCCTGAGTCAATCCCTCCTTTTTGGTATCTAAAAATAGAATCAGTCCTGCCTAGAATATGGGCAAGTGTACTAGAGAACCACTGTATCATAGAACCAGAGAGCACAGCTGCTCTGTGTCCGATCCTGCATAAATTATGAGCTGTATGCTATTCACAGGGGGTGCTCCTGCAACAACACCACCTGTTCATTCCGTTCTTACCCCAGCCTTCCTGGGCTACCATACCATTGTCCCCCCACTTGTGTGATGAAGTAATAAAGAATGCAGGAATAAGACACAGTGACTTGTTTGTGAGAAATGAGTGGAAGGAAGCCTCCAGCTGCAATGATAGTCCAGGCAGGACAATAAGGAGTGTGGATGAAGGAGCCCATCATCCCTCTGCTAGTCCAGGGGCAATTGAATCTTTTATTTACAATGAAGGGTGGGGGCTGATGGAGCTCAGCCCCCTGTTGCAATGATGAGGACGGTTACCAGCCATATTGCACCATCTGCCATGAAAAATTAGGGACAGGCGCCCTTGATTGACCTTACTGATGCTAGTCGGCATGGTTACCAGCCCTTTTGCACTGCCCCATGTGCCAATAGGCTGACGATGACGACGGGTATCAATCGTATTGTACCGTCAGCCACCCATGGCGGGGGAGGGGGGGAGCAAGGATTTTGGTGTTGAGTGCTGCAGCATCGCATCTATCTGCAGCATTCAGTAAAGATACGGTGACATGTAAACGAGTCAACAGAGGATTGATTTCCCTTTAACTTCTCGGGTTCGGGGGGGGTGCGTAAATTGCAGAGCTGTGCCCTGAACCAACACGGACACGGTGTTTTACCATAGAAGCATTTGGAGCTCATCCAAGAATGCAAATGATTTTCGGAGACAGCAGGAACTGTGGGATACCTTGCGTCCTCATTCCCCCCTCCCTCCATGAGCGTCCATTTGATTCTTTGGCTTTCCGTTACGCTCATCACGCAGCTGCGTGCTGAGTCTGTGCTATGCCGTCTGTCCGTGGATTTATTAAAAATACTTTTGACCAGGCGCACCATAACAGTAATTCCACTACTTAGATGCATGAGTCTCCTAGCGAGATCACTGTGAGGACGGGCACTGAAGGAGATAGAGAGCGCATGCTGCGTGAAATCTATCACGAACCACGGACCTATGCAGCTGTGCTCGGGGAGGCAATGCTCCCTGAATACCGCATGAAAGCCTCGCGCGGAAAAGGGTGCTATCACGGAGCACCCAATAAGGCAGCTCTCCCCAGGAACCTCCTGCTGATGCTTATCGATTAACGGAAGGAGAGCTTCGTGGAGATCTCCCAGGAGGATTTCTGTTCTATCACCATATATAGAGAGACCTCCTTCTCACACACTTCAGATTCCTGTTATATTAAGAATAAAAGTTAACATGGTTAAAGCACTTACCGACTGCTCCTTCCCCTGATTCAGGATCCGGGTTCATGGCCGGGGAGGGTTGGTAGGGGATCTCCGTGACGGTGATGAATAGATCCTGGCTGTCGGGGAAACCAGCGTTGTAAGCGCTCTCGCCTGCCTCGTCCTCCACAAACACTTCCTCATCTTCCCCGTCCATGAACATCGTCGAGGAACTGTCCGTCGACACTGTCCCATCATCAGAGTCCATGGTCACTGGTGGGGCAGTGGTGGCAGGCTCCGTAGCGTCCGTTTGCCGCTTTGATTTTTTGGTAGCCTTGTCTGGGGTCCTTGGTTTTCACGCGGCGATGCGTTGCATGACGGCTGTATCCTCTGTCTGGATCATGGCTTTGGAGACCTTCTCGTAGGTCTTTGCATTCCGTTTGTTGGAGCGCAGCTCCGAAAGCACAGACTCCTCGCCCCACACACCGATCAGATCCAAGAGTTCCCGGTCAGTCTATGCCGGGTCCCTCTTTCTATTCAGAGATTACATGAACTCCTCTGCTGGAGAGCTCTGCATTGCTGCCGGTGCTGCTGAGCTCGCCCCGATGTCCAACCGCGAAATGAGATTCTAACTGTCCAGAAAGGAAAAGGAATTCAAATTTTCCCGGGTCGTTTCCTGTGTGGCTGCTCAAAGCATCGAAGCTCGGACTGCTGTCCAGAGCGTCAACAGAGTGGTGCACTGTGGGATAGCTCCCGGAGCTACTAAGTTCGATTTGCATCCACACCTAGCCTAATTCGAGCTAGCCATGTCGAATTTAGCGTTACTCCACCTGTCGGGGTGGAGTACCAAATTCGAACTAAAGAGCCCTCTAGTTCGAATTAAATGGCTTCCTGGTGTGGACGGTTGAGCGGTTAGTTTGAATTAACGCTGCTAAATTCGAATTAAAGTCCTAGTGTAGACCAGGCCTAAGATAGTTTGCTCTGGCATGATTCTTCCATTTTTGTGCTCAGGATTGGGATTTTTCTTGCTTGGGATTTTTCTTCAATGCAGAGGAAGTGCAAGTGCTTGCTTTTTACCTCTGCTCATGTGTTGCCTTTACCCCCACTTGCACTGGAACGGAGCAGATGTTCAGGCCGCTCTGGGTAACTTGCAAAGATTTGCAGGTCAAGTACCACAGTGGTTCGAATTCTGGTTCTGCAGCAAATTTCCCCAGGTGGATGGCAGTTTAGATGGTAATGTCAAGGCTGCGCAAATGAAGTATAAAGCTTAGTGTTTGATATCTTTCCACATCCAGGAGGACAGGCACATAATAGTGCTTTCCCATGCATAAAACAATAGCTTTGTCAAGACAAGTGGGGAGTATATCTAGACAAAACAAAAGGTGCTGTTCATGTGGAAAATGAAATGTCTCTAAAAGGGAACATGTGTATATTTAAAGAACAACATTTTGATTGTAGGCTTAAGGCTTTGCCAGAGAGCAACTCTATCTGTGGCTTTTTTTCCCCCTTGACAAACTCCACTTCATGTTTTTATTCTTATGCATTGTCATTGCACCATATCAGCTATTTTGTTTTGTAGAGTTGGAATAGAATTCAGACAGGCCTCGTTTAGCCATTTGGGAAAACCACAGAGTGTCTCCAGGATAATTAGCGTCTAAGGGAGATCCAGAAAACTCAGTCATAGCAGCTACACAAAGACTGGAGCCTTTTCATGAAATATAGGGAATGTGTAAGCTGCTGCACACTAGATTAGAATAAGAGACCAACACGAGTTTGGGATTCCTGCAGCATGTCCCACATAGCTCAATACAATCTCTCAGAGGTCCTTTCAACTTCTCCTCATTAGGCTTAGTTGGCTGATCAGAACCATGATATTACTCTCGTGTGGGCTTCAAAGACAGTCATGGAGCTGTCTGATTAATAGCTTTGAACATGCTGCCGTTTTCTTCAGATACTCTTTTGGTAGTTATTGCATTTTGCATTAATTGTTTAATTTCTACAACAATATGTATAGGGTGAGATTTTCAAAGGTGCCTAAAGGAATTGGAAAGTTAATGCGGTTTGAGTACCTCACTCTCTCAGGGTATGTCTACACAGCCCATGGCAGCAAGCCTCCCAGCCCAGGTCAGCACATTCGGGTTAGTGGGGCTCACGCTAGAGCTCTAAAAATAGCTGTGTACACAGTACTTTGAAGTTGTGGCTTGAGTTGGAGCTTGGGCTCTCAAGCCCAACCCCACCACCACCAACCCAGGCTTGTGTAAATGTACCCTTATTCTCCCTTGAAAATCACAGCCTGAAAGTGACCCTGTTCCATGCTTGTAGGGTCTTTGGTATATAAATATTCTATTGAGCCCCAAAAGAAAACCAATGAGGTGCTCTAACTGAGCTCTAAATATGCTGTTAAGAATATTCTTCCACTGTCTCGATGGTTTGTGAGGACAGAATTCCTGGGGAGTTTTTTGACCTTCAATATACCTTAGTCCCAGTCATATCAGGAAGTTCCATTGCTTTTATTGCTCCCTGCATGGGACAAGACAGGATAAATCGGTAAAGTGATGGTGTAATAGGATGTACTTTACTGCATGAGTGCCTCCTCCTGACCAGGTGTGGCATAGCAGCTTTCTTCCTGTATGGCCACGTCTGCTGATGGTCATTCCATCACTACAATAGTCTCTTTCCCCATAATTCATGGTGCTTTCTTTTTGTGACTCAGCTCTGACTAGGTCATTTTATGGTTCCCCCCACTTCTGGGGTATCAAAGTCTAGCCAGGCCAGCTGTCCAGATGGTACCTCCAGCAGTCCTGCACCACTTCCCAGTGGCTGGGAGGAGGAAACCAGGCCCTTCCTCTACACTGGGTTCCAGTCTAGAGACCCTATAACCAGTAGCCAAGGTCTATACAGTCACTATCCATGCTGCTGGTTCCCTACGCTGCCTTCTCAGGCTTTCTTTCTTCACAACTCCCCGGGGTGACCCTTCTTCCAGGGCTAGGATCCCAGACTTATTCTCCCACCTGGGTTTCCTCCTCCCCAGTCTCTGTGCTCCCAGAGAGTAACTGCAGAACCTCCTGCTATAGCCCCCTCACTACTACCAACTTCCTGTCTTTATATTTTTTGTCCAATCTTTGTTGTTGTTGTTGTTGTTTGTTTCATCATCGTCTCCCCCCCCCACCCCAGGCTCCATCAGCATTAGTATTTATAAATCTCAGGGCCTCCCTTCAGGTGCAAATGTAAAAGTTAATTGGCCTCTTCTGGGACACCTTAACCCCTTCAGGTATGATGTGGGGTGAATACCCCATCACATATGGGTTATTGGGTAAAGTTCTGGCTCTGCTGATCTCACTGAGTGTTCCATCATCAACTGCAATAGGGTCGAGATGTCATCCATTTTCTGTTTTGCCTTCTATGCTTTGTAAACCAATTTGCTGCCACAGATCTGAGAGATGAGATCTGGGTTCTTTTCCTAGCTTTATGGCAGACTTCCTATGGGGTGATCAAGTATCTGTGTGACCCAGTATCTCTTTGTGACTCAGTTCCCAATCTGTGAAATTGGGGTAACTGAGATGTTGTATTGCTAAACCAATGAAGTTTCTATGGTCCTTTGAGATACTTGGATGTCAGGGGCCATAGAAGTGCACTAGAAATTATCACTAGATAATCAATATTTCCTTTTCCAGATGCCCCCACTAGTTATAAGTATTGTGAGCAGTCTTGTTTAGTGCTAGAAAATGCCTGTTACTTTGAGTTTCATGCTGTGTATTTTGACTTGAAGATGAAAATACTCTTTCTAAAAAGGTATTGTCCTACAGTACAAAGAGAGACATTTTCTTTCTTTTGAGGGATAGAAGAGAATGGGACTATTTAATACTATAGGAACTGTTAGAGCAGCAAACGTGAACTGGAACTACAGTATGTGCTCTCTGATTTTGTCTGCAGCTGTGCAAATGGGCTTAGTGTCATTTTTTCCTGTCTGCAAGCACTGTCATGTCTGGACAGTTATTTTTTTCAAATTGGAGTTATTTTCCAGTTGTATAAAACTCTTAATCTACATTGTGGATCGAGTGCATTAAGTTACTCCCCGTGGTGCACAGCTGGAAACCATTCTTTACTGCAACATTTTGTTTTGTTTTGTCCCAGTTTTTTTCTACCCACTGTGTTCCCACACACTAGCATAGCTTAGTACTACAACAGACAAGTATCTTTTTTTTTCCACTGACACTTCTTAGAACATCTTAAATTGGCATGTTCTCTTTTGTCTTTTTCATACAAATTCAGTGGCAAACGGCTCGGCTTGCTTGCACGAAGATTTCAAAGTACTTTGCAGACTAGGAAGACTGGTTTGAAAAGTTAGACACATTTAGGCAGACTGTTTTCTTTTGCTGCTTTGAAGAGACGAGAGATGTTTTGAGAAAAAGATTGGAGGAAGTACACTGTGTCCAACAGTGGTGTGTTAAAAGAAAGCATGGGGACACAGGTCTCAGTAGAACTTTCTTTAGGGAAAAAAATGGTAACAAAACCCTTCAGTTCCTTATGAGATATTAATGAATATATATATAGTAAGATCTTTAGGGCAGGGACTGCTGTTTTCTGTCTGTTTGTACAGCTCCTAGCAAAATGGGATGCTGACCGGGTTGCGATCTAGGTGCTACCACAGTCTAAATGTTAAATAATACATACACGTATGTAGTATAATCAAGTGTTCCTTAGTACTGAATGTAAGGCTTTCTCCATGAACCTCCCTGTGCCATCTGCCATCAGCCAAATTAAAGGCAATGCCTAGGGGCCTGGTCTGACTGCAATTATTTGCAATGAACTGGTTATGTGAAAAACAAAATAAAACCAAAAAATATGTTCTAAATGTCAAAATAGCATATGTTAGAGTGGTTGGAAGATTAATGTGAAAGGTATTTTTTTTTTATTTATTTGGATTCATATCCACGTTTGTAAAAAAAACAGATTTCAGTAGGTGCTCCTTGACATAATTTTAAAATAGTTATGTTAGTAGACTGCTACAGAGACCACCACCAACTTGTGCCCAACAATTAACATATAATCATCCAACAGTTGAAAACATACACCTCTACCCCGATATAACACTATCCTTGGGAGCCAAAAAATCTTACCACGTTATAGGTGAAACAGCGTTATATCGAACTTGCTTTGATCCACTGGAGTGTGCAGCCCTGCCCACCCAGAGCACTGCTTTACCACATTTATCTGAATTCATGTTATATCAGGTCACCTTATATCGGGGTAGAGGTGTAGTTAACATATTTGATTTATCACCAGAGTCCTCCCAGTCCCTCACAGATAGGAAAATCAGCTGGGTTTTTCAGGGGGCGCTGAAGGTCAATCAGCTAGGACTATTTTGGACCATGTTGGGAGTGAGTTGAACAGCTGAGAGGGATCCTTACAGAAAATATCCTGCACTAGCTACTCTCTCCTTTTATAAGTGGGGCTCCAGATCAGGTGTCTTTGCTGATCTCAACTGTGGTCTTGTAACATAGGAAGAGAGGATCTCCTAGTAATAGGATAGTGCTAAGACATCCATTCCATTGATACTCATTGGGGTGAATTTTACATGTCTGGGGTACTAAGAAAGTCTTAAGGAGATAAAGGAGAAACATTTGAAATCTAGGTCCTTCTGTTTCCTTCTGCAGTGAGGCACAGAGAGCAGCAAATACAAAATAAAATGAGGAGGGTAGTGGATGGGGGAGAGCAGTGTCTTTTGCATCACATTCCTCTTCTCATGGAGAACGTGCTGAGGATTCAAAGCAGCAGCTAGCAAAGTCAGTGCTCCATTAATGTGCAGGCATATTGTGATGTGAGGGAATGAAATGGATAACAGTCACTCTGTGACATTATGACACGTAGTAAGTATTAGAGATAATAGTATTATGGTAGCACCAAGAGATCCCAAACAAAACTAGATCCCTATTGTGCTAGGCACTGCACAAACACATAGTGAGAAACAGTCTTTGCCCTGAAAAGCTTGCCATCTAAATAGACAAGATAGACAAGGGTATGGTATTTGGGTGAGGGGAGGATAATTGACCAAATTTGTGAGGCCTTAGACTCAACTTGGTGGCCTTTCTCTGTTTGGATGTATTGTGATAACTTCTGAATGCTGCAGCTAATCAAGTCCAAAAATGTGGGGGATGTTCTAGGCAGAATGGGCAGAATCATACTGATTTTGTGGAAATTGGAAAACATGAAAGGGAAAGTGGGGGCCACTCATAGCCCCTGGCATATGGCTAGCAGAGACATCAGTTTCAACAAGGTCTGTAATTGTGTATAGATCAATGATCTAGTTCATGGCACTCTTTAACACCTTCCAGTATAACATCAGCTCCCATCTCAGCTCTGTCCATCTTTCCAATAGAGTTTTAAAATGTCAGCAGCCTGAAAATGGAAAGAAAGGAGGAGAATAAGAATGGTGTGTGTGTGGGGGGGGGGAATGGGGTGAGCACATGGAGCTCATGGTGGGGGGTGGAGAATGGGACACCTTGCTGTGAGGAAGTTGGGGGGGGGATACAGAGGCCGTGGTATAAGAGGAAGAAGAAACTATTATTTGTATTTCCCTAATGTCTATGGGGGACCTGCACAGAATGGTTGGTGCAGAGGGAGAATAGAAGACCTGACTATGGGAGAGGGGTGTGCACACAGAACCCCTGTCAGTGGGGAAAATGGGGGGCACACAGACTTCTGGTGGATGGAGAATGGGGGACCCTGGTATGGGGTGCAAAAGGGAAGGGGGGGCCACACGGAACCCTTGGCATGAAGGCATTGCAGGGAGACCTTGACACAGAAGGGGATGGGAGGGTGGCACACAGGGAATTTGTGGGGCAGGGAATGGAGGGATGCAAGGAGCCCATGGTGTGCTCAGTGAGCTCAATTTGCAGAAGCAACAAAGCGTGTGACCCCCGCCCCTGTTATCCCCATTTTAGAGATGGTCTCTGTGACACAGTTGCCTAAGTGACATGCCCAAAATCACACAGAGACTGTTGCAGAGCCAGAAATTGAACCCAAATCCCTTGAGTCCCAGATCAGTGGCTTAACCACAAATCTTCCTTCCTCTCCTGCCCCCCAGCCTAATTGTCAGAATTTGGCAGGTTTTTCACAGTGAAGCTGTTCTCTGCCAAGGGCAGAGGGGAGGGAAAAGGGGGAAGGCCCGACGAACATGTCCATTGCCCACCTGGGTGTTGAGAGAGCTAGGCTGACAGAGGGGAGCCTTGACCCTCCAACGCTTGGCACCACATGTGGTAGTTTTACATGCACTGTGCAAATGGGTATAAAACATTTTCATTCCTATTCAGTAGTACGTTAAACCCTCTTTGCACAGGTGCAAATGACTACCTAAGGATCCAGGCAGTGAGGAATCAGGTCCACCGAGTAGAATTGAAGGATTGTTCCTAAGCACCAAGGTCTTTAGGTCTGCAAGACTGGAATTTCCTTTTTCTGCAGATTCCCAGATTTTCCTTCTCTTTATTGGAGCTCTCTGGGTGAGTTTCCTTCTGAGAGACAGTTTGAAAGAAACTCAACAAGGTGAGCCTCAGTATGTAGGGCTCTCTTGTCTCTTTCTCACTGGCTTTGGAGGGAGAATGTGATGTGAACCTTTTGGAAAGTATAAACAGTCTGGATCAGTACCACAAATGTGTTTAAATCTCCGTTTTAAATTCAAAGAACCTGGTTATAAGACTCAAGCCAACCAGTGCTTTCCATTTGTGAATTGCTAGTATTGCACACTTGTATCATAAAAGTATGGTAGATCCTGGGTGCTATGAGTCAGTCTAAATGGCCAGGCTCCCCACTTCAGCACATGTAAAAGCACAGCAGTGCTTTGGGAGGCAGTGGCTGCAGAGGGGCATTGTTGCAACAAGAGCTTGAATTCTTTCTGTGGCTTGTAGAGAGAACTTGCTGCTGTCCTGTGAAAGGCTGCATTGTGAACAACCTTGTGTGCCTGGAAAACCCTGCTGGGTAGTTCAGAAGAAGAGAATCACCCCTTAGTTTGGACCAACTCAACATGGCTGAGAGGAGCTACAGCTACATGCTAGAGCACCACTAATGATGTTAGGCTCTGGAGAAGGAGCAGAGAGGAACTGTAGGGGATAGACATCTGATCCTACCTCTTCCTGCTCCTTTTGAGGAGGCTAACATCATTGATAGTGCTAGTATAGAGTCATGCCACTCTCCACCATGTTGGGGTGGCCCAAACTAAGCCATGAAAGCTCCATACGCCCGATCCCATACATCTGCACAAGGGAAAGAAGCAGGATAACCATATATCTGGCTTTAAAAGCAGGTTCATATTTTGTCCAAATAATGTATAAATAAATTGCAGTACATAAATTCTGGGTGCTGTTCATTGGGACTTGCCAATGTCTTCTGCATCCATAATTCAAAATGCAAATTGGGGGTCACAGAAAGTGTACCCTGAGAAAAATGTGTTTATTGCATCTCAATATTTCAAAAGCATAACAGGGCACTTTAATATTAAATTGCACAAATGCAGCCCAAACTGTAGGAAAGATGACTATCATTTTGGATCCAAAAATGGCCTCTCTTGCGATCAACACCTGAGGCTGACAGGCTTTTGTCAAGAGAGACAACCTGTGATCTGCCCCATAAAAATTACACTTCCTGTTCTATGTCAACCTAAATGAAAAAATAACCAACACCCGTTCAAAAGAAGGGCTGGCTGCGTAAAACAGTATGCAAATATGTGTTTATCAACTGTGATAAAATCCCAGCTCCAAAGCTGAGTGACTCACTAGCAACAAAGCCCAAGTGCCGGGTATGTGGCAGAAGTATGCATGCATTTTGTGCAACTTCTGTGCTCTTCCTGTCAGCTCCATTCTTATGAGCCAGCAGGGAATTGAAAGTGACAAGTTTTCTTCTCTCTGAAGCACTGGGACCTTAACAGTGTCTCTTTAATGAAACATCTAACAATATGATGATTAACTAGGCTCTGCCTCATATAATAATAAATATCTAGCTCTGACATAGCATTTTCACTAGTAGGTTTCAAAGTAGTTGTGTGTGTAAATTTAACACACGCAACATACATGTGCATATATAAAGTGTGTGTATAATTAAAATATAGTGTGTGAATGTGTACAACATAGTGTGAATGTATAGAATGTAGAAGTGAGCGAGAGACAGGCATGCTGTAGTCTTTTTCTGCTGCTATCTGTCACCTTCTCCATTACTTCTCGGGGTTTATTTTCACCAGATCATGTGCTGGAATTCTTTTCGTACAGTACCATATTCTCCTCTTATGCTGGGATCCCATTAGAGGAAGCTGGTTGCTGTATTCAAAGCTGAGTGCCAGTGTCATGTTGTGGCTAACTGATCACTGGCTTTTATGTTATTAACATTACACAGCCTCAAGATGGAATAAGGAGGCAGTAAGTCAAAGTGGTTCTACAGCTGTTCACAATTCATTTGTGCTTGCAACACTTACCCAGTCTTTAGCATGCAACCCTATTGTAGATAGCAATAAATATCACTGAACGCTTTGAATAGAAATACAATGGGTATAACAATATAGATTTTAAAATGTAATGAAAATGAGCTGTAATCTGTAAAGAAGCAGCAAGCTGCAAACTCAATAAAATCCCAGCTATTGACTGACTGACTGTACAAATTGGACAAGCGACTAACTAATTGGATGCCTTACTCGAGCAATATATTTAACATTGTTTTAAAGTGAGCTGGAGAGTCACTAACTTATGTCAGAAGATAACTGTACCATGACCACTGAGCTCTGTAATTAAATGGCAAACAGGTTAATTGCAGGGACAGACAGGAGAACAGAGTTAGCAGGTCAAAAGGAATCAGCTGCATGATGTTGTATTAATTCAGCTAGCACAGTACATCAAGGAGAAAGAGGAGAGCCATTACCAAAGGAGTTTCAGAAATGTGCAATAATTTCAAGACCAGTTTTGGCAAAGGACCTATTTTGAGATTAGGTTTATGCTCTTTAAAATTGCATAAATTAAAGCCAATTAAACTGCCTAGAACCAGGCAAAGGGCAGGCAGACATTGGTGCAAATCTCCAGATAGATCTGTCAATGTCCCAATCCAAACTACTTCCACCTGTCTTTATTTTTGTTAAATTGCAGTAATGGCAGTTTTGAGGAAGCAAAACTGCTTTATAGCATGAAAGGTTAATGTGTAAGCTCAACCCACCACATCAGTTTGCGTCAGCAGATCATTTTTTTTCTACAGCTCATTGGATTTGATCAGCATTTGGTGGGAAGGAGAGTAGACTTTACTTAATGATTGTTCCTCAAAGGATTTGTAATCTTTATTGCTTGCTGTGTTGTTCATCGTATAGGCCTTGATTCAGCAAAGCACATGCTTAAGTGCTTTGCTGAATGAGGATCACAGCGTGCAATACATATAGCAGCATGTACATTATACACACACAATCCCCCCTCCCAACAACTATCAAAACAATACTGCACACACAATTCTCTCCCTGAGGAGAGGATGAGAGAGGGAACCAACCACACATGACAGATATTAGTCTTGTTGCTGCATGACCTATTGGAAAGTGCTCAGATACAATAGTGATGAAAGTCGTATAAGAACCTATACAGAACAATAATAAAGTCAAAATGTAACACAAATTATACAGTGTATGCAAGGCAAGATGGGTAATGTTCTGCCATGGAGATGAAAATAGAGTGTAAGAAGTTGTGCAGGTAATTTGCAGATGTGATTCAAATAATGTCCAACTTGTCAGTCACTGGAGAGTTTGGATTGCTTATAATATCATTTCTTGATGATACTTTGAGTAAGCTACTTTGCCCAACCTTTCAAATAACACAACAATAGTATGTTTTCAGATGTATGTAACTACAAGATATTTTTTGTAATCAGATTTTAGAATGTAGTAAGCATGATGACACTATTAGTAATGGCCTTTAATTAGATGTCTGAAATCTAGATTGAAAAATGGAAAGGTGTTTGCATTCTTCAGTATATATACAGCCATTGAATCTTAGTTCTTTTGCTTTATTGCCTTAAAAAGGCTAAATATGTAGTATATACATTTCTGTTTGTGCTACTGAACTCGTCTTGTCCTCACTTCTGTTGTTTTTTTCCCCCCCAGGATTATTTCCAGCAGTGCTGAACCTGGCTGCCAATGCTATCATCACAACCAATGCTACTTGTGGAGAAAAAGGCTCTGAAATGTATTGCAAACTAGTTGAACATGTACCTGGACAACCAGCAAGAAACCCCCCACAGTGTCGTATTTGTGACCAGAACAGTAGGATTCCACATCGTATGTATGCGATTTTGTTACGTTAATAGACATGCTCTTCTATGGGAGTTTTGTCTAGGATCATTCATATTCAGGGACTTCGTGACCAAATGATTGGCAATGGATTGGGGGGAGGGGCGGAGGAGGAAGAATAAACTCTAGCTCATTGGCTTGGTTACTTTGGAAAATTCCTCTTGTTATGAGTAAAACAAATTTTTTGTGCCTGGGCTAGCTTTGCAAAATTCTTACCTGTAAATTAAATTAAACTCGTTGGGTCAAAGAGTGCTTAATGTTCAGCAACTAAATCCAATATTAGAGTCTCTGACGCTCTCACTGAGTTCATATGGATTTGTGATTGCTTGACACGCATGAAAATCAGGCCATTTTTTAGGTACCTAAATATGGGATTAGGTCCTTAATTTTAATCTGAAAATTCTGAGTTTTTTTAATAATTTACAAAATTTTAATTTGGGGTTAAGGCCAATTTTATTTATCTTAAGCTTGTTCTGTGATTTCCCCCCACCTTCACCCCTTCTCAGCTTGATGTTAATTCTAATTTCACTGACAAAAAAGCCCTCAAACCACTGAGTTTTTTTAACATTTCATTTTTTAACACTACAACTGATCTTTGCTAAAAAAATTTTTTTTTTAAAGACCAGCCTCAGGGTAAAATCAGTTTTCAAGCATTAATTTATTATCAGGTACAAGGAGAGTTTTGTACCTCCTATACAGTAAATGCATACAAGGAAGACTAGAACCTAGATAGAACTATATGGTAGTATTCACATATTTTCACCTGTCCTTTCAGTGACGGAGGTGAACAGCATATTAGCACTATTCTCCATGGTAATTCTGAAGAATTTCCTGTATGATTAAAATCACATCCTCCATTTTGGGAAGAGCCAAATATGTTGTTAATAATAAAAATACATAATCTGTGATAATTCGCAAGGCAAACCAAACACACAGTGTGAGGAATAGATTTTGGGTTGCCACATCCCTGTGCCCTGCTCCAATCACTAGACAGCGCTGTCTCATTTATATATCAAAACAAACAAGTGCTATAGGGCTGTGTGTCTTTCCCTCTTATTAACCTTCAACTGTCCGGTTTTAGAATGACTGGTCTTTCATAGCCAGCCACGTCTTAGTTTAAGGTTTTCCTAATGTTAATCTGGCACTGTGAAGAGCCTTATTTAAACAGAGAGGACTCGTTAATCAGAGTACCATGTAATGTAACCAGACTTTAAGTGATCCCCTTGGAATCTGAGTCTGGTGTGCCTCCCCTTAATTACTGTAGAAGGAAATGAACACAGACTCCCTGGTTAATCACATGTGAGCCCAAATTAAAGGAAACAGTGGGATGGGCTTACTTTAGGGGCAATTCCCCTTATCATTCATCAGTCAGGTTAGTCCTTGGAGTAGCTTTTCAGTCCTGTCCTTTTGCAAATGTTATATTATTTTATCTCTCACGTTAAATAGGGAAAACATGCCAGCAATTAATCAATGTTTTCAAATTAATTATGATTAAACTTTCATAATGGGGATTACAGTTAATTGTTGGTTCATCTTCCAACCCTACTTTTCAGGACTAAATCTCTCATCAGTTTGGCTGGAGGAGACTGATATCAAAATTTCCAATTAGACAACTTCTATCACAATCACCTAGGAGCCCTGAGTTGAATTTACAGATGATTTTTGCAAGCACACATTTTAAGACAGGAGCTGTAATGATGATCAGAGTTGTTAGCTTTGACAATGCCTAGAGCATCGGCTTTCCTCTGTGTGTGTGTGTTAAATACAGAGGTGATGCCAGTTGTCATGGTCCCCGGATAAGCTGTCCTGCTGAGGCCTTTTTTCCAGTCCTCTGTGTTTTGAGAGGCAGGCCTTGCCTCCACTCTGTCTGGGACATGGCTCTGTGGCACAACCACTCCCCAATTGGGTCTCCGTATTCCGCCCCCGCAGGTAGCCCACCGTAATACCTAGCAAGCCCAATGGACTTGTCACCTGCATGTGTTCTTGTGGATAGTGGTAATATGCAGTGACATTTTTCAGGGTGTATTTTTATTGATTTTTGAGTATTTTGTAGATGTCCAAAAATTTGAGTTTATATTGTACATATACAATGGTATATACTGTAATGAATAATCTCTTTGTAATGTTGCCTCGTTCACTTTAATGTAGTACTGTTTCAAACAGCACTACATTAAAGTGCAGTACAGGAATCTTTAGTGCACGCCAGCAGGGTCTGCATGCACAACAGATTACTACACAATTTATTAATGCACAACAGATTATTGCACTTTAGAAATCACACCCTATAGAGCACATTACGCCTCCTTCTAGACAAGCCTTTAGATACTTAGTAACTGGAGTTTTTACGTTGTTTATTGAATAAACCCTGATTTAAAAAAAAAATTGTATTGTAGGTATTGATTGGTTAAAACCTAAAACCTAACCTAAAACCAGAAGCCCTACCTACTTTCTTGTTCCCCTTGAGGCCCTAGGTAGACATGACTTAGCCTTGAAGTCCCCCATTCTCTTGGGGACCAAACTGTAGCCCGCTTGCTGTAGCAATCTCTCTCTCTCTCTCTCTCACTCTCTTTCTTGCTCTCTATCAGCTTTTGATCCCTCTCATCTTGGCCTGAGCCAAATAGCTCTGTTGCTAGAGTGGGATCTGAGCAGTCCCTCTTCATGGGTATAAACCTGATTATTGTATTTGAGGGGAAGCTTCTTATCTGGGCTGTTGTTTTACACTCCCTGCCTGATTTCTATAACAATTGCCTCTGATCTAACTGTATATTCAGGCAAATATTTCCCTATTACCCACACCAGTTATGCTTCCATTTGTACCACTAATATTATAACAAGCAAATGCTAGTGCTTACTGGTGCCACTGAATCATTTGATATTTAAATACACTTCTGGCATTTGCAGTTTTAAGGACTGACACCTCCCCTCACTCCCACAAAACACTTTAATTGTTTCTTTAAATATGTTCAGACATTCTGGCTTTCATTAATGAGGCAGGATTCCTGTCCTCCACAGACAGCTGATGTGATACGAAACCTCAAAAAAACAGACTTTCAATCTGCTTAGTTGACTTAAAAACAAATAAAAGGTCGGTAAACTCTCCAGTTTTAGTCCCCTAGGAATCTAAGAACAATAAATAACTTCTTTTTCTTCCCATTTTATATATCTAGCAATGTATTTTTTAGGAAGTCATTCTAGGTGAAAAGGTAACATTTATCATGTGCTTGATACCACAAGAATAATACATTCTCTGACTGTGTATAATGTCTTCAATATCTAGCAGCTGGGGGAAGGAGACACATTATTTTGTAAATAACTTCTGATTTTTTCCCTCCTTTGGATGTAGTCTTGCTCCCAGGTAAATCAGTGATTTCTGTGGGTGCAGGATCAGATCCTTTAGAATTGTGGGTGGGCTACCATCCTGTATGCACAAGAGCAGATCCTCCTGAAACATGGATAGACAAAAAATACTCTTTGCAATTACTGGGTGATATTTACCCAAATGCAGAGAATGCAAGCAAGACCCTATACCTTCTAAATACCATAACATAAATAGTTCAGAGGGTCTTGAGGAGAACCTTGAGGGGGGAGAGAGAGAGAGAGAGAGAGAGAGATGGAAACCTCTTAAGCATTGGATTATAAAGCACTCAAATACTACAGTGATGGTTCTTGGATGAGCTCTGTGTAGAATAAAATAAAATTTCTTTCTGCATGAAAACTGCATGATTGTATATGACTTCCAAACACAAATACTAGCACATGAACCACAGTACCTTCTCCGTCACCTGCCTGCCAAGTCCTAAATTCCTGGTTTGTGTTCATTACATTAGCTGATGATCTCACATTACCTGTCTGGAGATGCTGGTTTAGGTGGCTGTGGTCTCCTTGGAGGTTGCAAGGCAAACATATAATATTAAACTTCCTTCAAAAGTAAAGATGATCAGTTATTTTGTTTTAATGTACCACTTTGTCATTTTAAGTCTATACTTGTATTCTGTTACTGATTTGGGGTTTTAAAAAGTCTTTTTGATACTTATTTCATAATAAAGCTTTGTGATTCACCTTTAATAGTAATAGGAGATATACCTATCTCCTAGAACTGGAAGGGACCTTGAAAGGTCATTGAGTCCAGCCCCCTGCCTTCACTAGCAGGATGAAATACTGATTTTTGCCCCAGATCTTTAAGTGGTCCCCTCCAGGATTGAGCTTATAGCCCTGGGTTTAGCAGGCCAATGCTCAAACCACTGAGCTATCCCTCCCCCACAGGTGGAACATGTTGCATACTGCGCCATAATACCAACAAACACATGGACGTACTTTTATGTACAATATTATCTTTATATCCTGTATTAACTAAATGCTACCACCAAACCACTGCTGACGATTCTAAAGATGTTTTTCTTTTACATATTGCCAATGGTCCAATAGAACGACACCCAATAACTAATGCAATTGATGGGAAGAACACTTGGTGGCAGAGTCCCAGTATCCAAAATGGGATAGAATATCATCATGTTACCATTACATTGGACCTTCGACAGGTACTGTTTGTTCTTTGTTTCTGCAAACCTTTCTCACTCACATAATTGCTGTCTCATTCGTCATTCCTTATTTTGTCAGTGATGCTTTTGGATCATAAAGATACTGCCAGCTTCATTATAACATACTGAGTTACATGGACTATGCACAATGTAGCTTATTCATTGTAGCATAATACATATATCATTTTTTTTTGTTTTGTTTTTTTTCCAAAAGATCAGATTTCAGATTATTTGTTTTTAAGACATTTTGAATTAGTCTAAATATGAAGTATTCAATGTTTGTTTCAGCTGTAGGTTTAGATCTTTAGAAATAAGTCTAATTAAAATGGTATGTGTGGGGGCAACAAATTTATTAAAGGTTTAATAGTTTAAAATGCTGCATTTTTTAACTACTAAAATAATAAAGCACTAAGAATGTCTTCAGCTTTGCTAAGGATAGGTGCACTTAAAGTTGTTGTTATTTTGTTTTTGTTTTTTTGGGGGGCTAACAAAACCCTTAAATAAATTGCTTCTCGTTACTGAAAGCTCTGCAAGCTGTCAGCTGGTTTTAAATTAAACCTGGGCTACTTGGAGAGTTAACAAGGCTTGTTGTATTTGCATAGACTCGGTAGGAGTAGCCTCAGGTTTCATGTTGCATCTTCTGCCAATCATCTCTGACTCTTTCTATGGTATTCTTGACAGCTGTAGTTTTCTGGAATACCGTTATTTGATGCTCACAAATTTGCTGGATTATGCCAGACATGCAAGCAAAAGGATTTTGGGTGCTGGAGGAGAAGTAGTTTTATTTGTATTGTGCTAATGCAAATACAGAATAACTATCCGTCACCAGAAATACACATCATGCTATTAGACTTTTCATCCTGCTACTCAATATCATAGAAATTAAAGATGGACAAGATAATCCAATAGGCTTTGACCTTATCCCCAGAACAATGGAATATTGTCACCAGGTTCCCTCAAAGTTCCCTCTTTTCTGTGGTCTATAGGCTTGTCCCATATACCAAGATGATTTATAGGATGGGCTAATGTGAGGAAAATGCAATTCTTTTTTCCTTTGTAAAAGCAAAAGGGAATGTCCCCATCTCTCCCTGGCTTGGGTAAGTAGCACAGTCCTCACAACTCTCCCTTCTCTGTAGCTAAGTGTGCAGAGATCCTCTTACAATCTCCTGATTCAATCTACTTTAATCCCTGGATAGGATTTCTTGGTTTATGGCTTTCACCCAGAATCTGAGTGTTGCATATCCTCAATTATTACTTCTCAGAAAGACCATTAACCTCACCACAGGATTACAGGGGTTTGTAGCTGATTATCCCAGAAGGAGTCAATGGTCCAAAAGAGTCTTGAATAAAATACAGTTTATTAGAAAATAAAATGAAATCAAATGTAAGAGTACAAGAAAAACATATCTAGGACTAGGAGTCCCTAGCCTTGTCTAGTTTGGGCCTCACTCTTGAAGTTAATCAAAATCCATCAAAAATATGATGCTTAATTTTCTAGAATTCTTTCTTTCATTTCCTCAGAACAGACAAACCACTATCTAGATACAGGGTGGTAAAAATGCTTGTGGTTGTTTTATATTAACTTTCCCTCTGGTGGTGCTGCAGTGGTCAGAGAATTTGAGAAAATGGATTTGCAGACATGGTCCCTTGCTCCTGTTATACGTTGGAGATACTCTGAAGTTCAGGTGTGAGTTCCTTCCATCGTTAGCATTCTAACCCTGGAACCACCTTTGTCATTACTGTGACATTGCACTCCATATGATTTTATGAAAATATGCTAATGAGTGTGAATATAATGTAACTGGAATATGCTTCATGCAAAAAGTCTTTTGTGTAAGATATCATTACAAAGCTTATAATCTACTGAATGTGTTCACCCTATTTGTATGAATGAATCATTCTTGTATTTGAAACTAGAAATATGAAATATAACTCTGAGGTCCTATTGTAATTATGCAAAGTGTGGGCCATTAATGGTGGCTTGGAATCTTGATGGCTCCCATTAACCAGGACAATTTACTGTAGATGGCTCTGTTTACTTGCAAGCCTTCCTGTGAGTTAGGCAGGGAAGAATGAAGGCTTGGGGTCTCATAGGACATGTGACCATGTCACCTAGTATTGGAATCCATCTTAAACCTGGTGCTTTTCCATTTAGAAGGAGGGGTGGGGACCCAGAGAGACAAAAGATTCCCACCTTGTGCCAAAGGTATAAGGGGGTGGAACAGAACAAAGGGGGCTGCAGTTATGAGAAATCCTTTAGCTACTGCCTGAGCTGGAACAAGGACTGTACCAGGGGAAAGGATTGGGCCCAGACTAGAAAGGAGTCTAGTCTGTGAAAGAAGCTTATTGGAACATCTCTGAGGGTGAGATTTTATCTGTAATCAGTTCCTTAATGTATTAGGCTTAGACTTGCGTATTTTGTTTTATTTTGCTTGGTAACTTACTTTGTTCTGTCTGTCATTACTTAGAATCACTTAAATCCTACTTTTTATATTTAATAAAATCACTTTTGCTTATTAATTGACCCAGAGTCAGTAATTGCTCCCCCAGGTATTAAACAGCTGTGCATATCTCTCTATCAGTGTTATAGAGGGCAGACAATTTATGAGTTTACACTGTATAAGCTTTATACAGAGTAAAACGGATTTATTTGGGGTTTGGATCTCATTGAGAACTGAGTATCTGGGTGCTAGAGACAGGAACACTTCTTAAGCTGTTTTCAGTTAAGTCTGCAGATTTTGGGGGATGTGGTTCAGACCTGGGTCTGTATGTGCATCAGGCTCGACAAGGCAGAGTTCAGAAGTCCCAAGATGGCAGAGAAAACAGGCTCTGTAACCCAACTCATCACAATTACTATATTGAAAATGAGGTTGCTCCGGTCACTCACCTATGTCATCGTCTCATATCCCTGGCCCAGTGTCTAATGAATATTTTTATTTTATCCAATAAGATATTTGTTTTTTGCTGGAACAGGTTTGATTTTAGTCTTCTGCCCTTTAAAAATGTTCCTTTGACCTTACAGGTACTATTACCTGCTTTCTCCCTATACATTGATTTTCTCTCTTGCTGGCTCGGATACATTAACATGCAAATAGCTCTCATGCATCAGAAATAAATTAGCATCCTTAGCCTTCACCATTCACCCCCACCCCCAAGACATTCCTTCTCTGATTGTTAGATAGTAGGATGGTTTCATTCAACTACAGTTTTAAGAATAAGGCTCCCTTATCTGCCAATAATTCCTTTATGTCAATCCCAGCCTCATAAACTATTCCATCCCCTTTAGTGCTGGTATCCAAACTATGACAGGGAAAAACCAAGAAGAGCTTTCTTTAATTATATGTTTTGCTTACATAAAAAGAATTGTGGTGACTATAAAGTTACAGTGCCTATATTGAAATGTACATGAGGTGGTGGTTTGACTGTATTTCAGGAATTTCTGCAGATACAAATAGCATATTACAATTAGCACACTGTGACACTGTGTTTGCTTAAATAAAACATAAAGTGTGTGATGGTGTGAAAGGGGGAAATTGTACTGTTACCCCTAGCCCATGGTTGCTGCACAATTCACTGTTCCAAGTATAGTCCAGAGAAAGCGTAGACCAGTATCAGATGACATCTTCTTCTGCACCAGCTCAGCTGTGCAGTCAGTGCTTTGGAGGAGCAGATTCATAGAGCTACCCTTTCATTCCCTATCCATCTTCACAGAAGTGGGGGAAGTTGTGAAGCCTGTACTCTCCCCATGCTCTGGCTGGCAATGTGAGTAGTCCATGCAGTTAAGGAGGCACCTTCTACCACTTACCACCTTGCATAGGCCAAGGGATAATTTTGCTCCCTAACGGTAGTGATATATATCAATATTCATGGCTTTAAAATGTCAAATATATAGCTCTATACTATAAGAAGTGGTTTTCTTTGTACACACAGAGCTGTAGGCTTTAATAGAGTATTCAGTAAAAAATGAGATGCCTATTCCAGCTGGGATCACAGACAGCAGTCACCATGAATGGATGAAGGTCACAAGATGCCTCTGATGCATCATTTAAAAAAAAAAGATTTTGCTCCTTATCTTTGTTGGCAAACATGAGATTCAATAATTGCCAGTGATTTTACTGATGTGTTCTTGCTGTAAGTACAAAAAATGTGTAACTTTTTAAAAACAGATTTGTCACATTATTTCTGCAAATAATGGACTGTAATTTGCAGGAATGCATTAGCAGTATGTTCTATTACTAATAATTATGACTATACATGGAGTGCTTTTAGCAAATTCTAATTTTATGAAAAAAATTAGGAAAATAATTACTATTTCCTTCATTAAATAATTCCATACCTTTTGAGGGTAATTGTATTATTTTTCTATTATGACTGCACTGCATAATAAAGTAATGGTGCATCATAGTTAGTAGTAACTAATGAGTTATTTGAATAAGTGACACATCTAACTTAGAAGAAGCAGAAAGATTATCATTCATTTAAAAAGGCAATTATATTCTTTTTGCATTAATTAAAGAAAAAGGGTAAAATATTTTAAAAGGGCTTAAGACATGGGAATTAAGCTCTTAATTCACTTAGGTGCTGTTAAAAACTTTACCCATAATGCCTTGTGGTTAGGGTGTATTCTAGGAATCAGGACTTCTGGATTCTGCTCACGACTTTGATACTAATTTTGGGGGGTAGCGTGGGATGGTCACATAACTTCTCTCTGCAAGAGTTTATCATTGGTACACTCATGGGCAGCTCTAGCCATTTTGCCGCCACAAGCACGGTGGCACACCGCGGGGGGCGCTCTGCCGGTCGCTGGTCCCGCGGCTCAGGTGGACCTTCCGCAGACCTGCCTGCGGAGGGTCCGCTGGTCCCACGGCTCCGGTGGACCTCCCGCAGGTGTGCCTGCAGATGAGCCGCGGGACCAGCAGACCCTCTGCAGCCACGCCTGCGGGAGGTCCACCGGAGCCGCCTGCCGCCCTCCCGGCGACCGGCAGAGCGCCCCCTGCGGCATGCCGCCCCAAGCACGCGCTTGGCGTGCTGGGGCCTGGAGCCGCCCCTGGGTACAATGGTGATTACATCATCATTTACCTCCTCACAAGAGTGTTTTTGAGGTATGATTCATATTTATAAAGCATGTTGAGATTTGTGGATGAAAAGCATTGTACATATACTGTATAAGATTTATTATTCTGTTACAATTAATAGCCTCTATGGTGGCATTTTCAGAAATGCTCCCAGTTCCACGCGCAGGGCCAGGTAGGCAGGCAGAGCTTCAGAGTCTCAATGCGTGGATGAGACGATGGTGTAGAGAGGAGGGGTTCACGTTCATTAGGAACTGGGGAAACTTCTGGGATGGGAGGAGCCTATACAGGAGAGATGGGCTCCACCTAAACCAAAGTGGAACCAGACTGCTGGCACTAAACATTAAGAAGGTTGTAGAGCAGTTTTTAAACTAGGAGATGGGGGAAAGCCGACTGCTGCAGAGGAGCGTGTGGATCGGACACAGACTTATCTTAGGGGAGAGTCTGATGATAGAGTATCTCCAGGTTATAGTCAGGAGCAGAGGAATGAGAAGTATAATGTAAGGGCCGGATCAGATGATAAACAGTTACATAAAAAAGAATCTGGCACATCAGAAAAAGGCAGGCTAATAAACAGGGACAAGTTTTTAAAGTGCTTGTACACAAATGCCAGAAGTCTAAATAATAAGATGGGTGAACTAGAGTGCCTTGTGATAAAGGAGGATATAGATATAATAGGCATCACAGAAACCTGGTGGACTGAGAGCAATCAATGGGACACAATCATTCCGGGGTACAAAATATATCGGAAGGACAGGACAGGCCGTGCAGGGGGAGGAGTGGCACTATATGTTAAAGAAAGTGTAGATTCAAATGAAGTAAAAATCTTAAGCGAATCCACAGGTTCCATAGAGTCTCTATGGATAGAAATTTCATGCTCTAGTATAAATATAACAGTAGGGATCTATTATCGACCACCTGACCAGGACAGTAATAGTGATGATGAAATGCTAAGGGAAATTAGAGAGGCTATCAAAATTAAGAACCCTATAATAGTGGGGGATTTCAATTATCCCCATATTGACTGGGAACATTTCACTTCAGGACGAAATGCAGAGATAAAATTTCTCGATACTTTAAATGACTGCTTCATGGAGCAGCTGGTACGGGAACCCACAAGGGGAGAGGCGACTCTAGATTTAATCCTGAGTGGAGCGCAGGAGCTGGTCCAAGAGGTAACTATAGCAGGACCGCTTGGAAATAGTGACCATAATACAATAGCATTCAACATCCCTGTGGTGGGAAGAACATCTCAACTGCCCAACACTGTGGCCTTTAATTTCAAAAGGGGGAACTATACAAAAATGAGGGGGTTAGTTAGACAAAAGTTAAAAGGTACAGTGACTAAAGTGAAATCCCTGCAAGTTGTGTGGGCCCTCTTTAAAGACACCATAATAGAGGCCCAACTTCAATGTATACCCCAAATTAAGAGAAACAGTAAAAGAACTAAAAAAGAGCCACCGTGGCTTAACAACCATGTAAAAGAAGCAGTGAGGGATAAAAAGACTTCCTTTAAAAAGTGGAAGTCAAATCCCAGTGAGGCAAATAGAAAGGAGCACAAACACTGCCAACTTAAGTGCAAGAGTGTAATAAGAAAAGCCAAAGAGGAGTTTGAAGAACGGCTAGCCAAAAACTCCAAAGGTAATAACAAAATGTTTTTTAAGTACATCAGAAGCAGGAAGCCTGCTAAACAACCAGTGGGGCCCCTTGACGATGAAAATACAAAAGGAGCGCTTAAAGATGATAAAGTCATTGTGGAGAAACTAAATGGATTCTTTGCTTCAGTCTTCACGGCTGAGGATGTTAGGGAGATTCCCAAACCTGAGCTGGCTTTTGTAGGTGACAAATCTGAGGAACTGTCTCAGATTGAAGTGTCACTAGAGGAGGTTTTGGAATTAATTGATAAACTCAACATTAACAAGTCACCAGGACCAGATGGCATTCACCCAAGAGTTCTGAAAGAACTCAAATGTGAAGTTGCGGAACTATTAACTAAGGTTTGTAACCTGTCCTTTAAATTGGCTTCGGTACCCAATGACTGGAAGTTAGCTAATGTAACGCCAATATTTAAAAAGGGCTCTAGGGGTGATCCTGGCAATTACAGACCGGTAAGTCTAACGTCGGTACCAGGCAAATTAGTTGAAACAATAGTAAAGAATAAAATTGTCAGACACATAGAAAAACATAAACTCTTGAGCAATAGTCAACATGGTTTCTGTAAAGGGAAATCGTGTCTTACTAATCGATTAGAGTTCTTTGAAGGGGTCAACAAACATGTGGACAGGGGGGATCCGGTGGATATAGTGTACTTAGATTTCCAGAAAGCCTTTGACAAGGTCCCTCACCAAAGGCTCTTACGTAAATTAAGCTGTCATGGGATAAAAGGAAAGGTCCTTTCATGGATTGAGAACTGGTTAAAGGACAGGGAACAAAGGGTAGGAATTAATGGTAAATTCTCAGAATGGAGAGGGGTAACTAGTGGTGTTCCCCAAGGGTCAGTCCTGGGACCAATCCTATTCAATTTATTCATAAATGATCTGGAGAAAGGGGTAAACAGTGAGGTGGCAAAGTTTGCAGATGATACTAAACTACTCAAGATAGTTAAGACCAAAGCAGATTGTGAAGAACTTCAAAAAGATCTCACAAAACTAAGTGATTGGGCAACAAAATGGCAAATGAAATTTAATGTGGATAAATGTAAAGTAATGCACATTGGAAAAAATAACCCCAACTATACATACAACATGATGGGGGCTAATTTAGCTACAACGAGTCAGGAAAAAGATCTTGGAGTTATCGTGGATAGTTCTCTGAAGATGTCCACGCAGTGTGCAGAGGCTGTCAAAAAAGCAAACAGGATGTTAGGAATCATTAAAAAGGGGATAGAGAATAAGACTGAGAATATATTATTGCCCTTATATAAATCCATGGTACGCCCACATCTCGAATACTGTGTACAGATGTGGTCTCCTCACCTCAAAAAAGATATTCTAGCACTAGAAAAGGTTCAGAAAAGAGCAACTAAAATGATTAGGGGTTTAGAGAGGGTCCCGTATGAGGAAAGATTAAAGAGGCTAGGACTCTTCAGTTTGGAAAAGAGGAGACTAAGGGGGGACATGATAGAGGTATATAAAATCATGAGTGATGTTGAGAAAGTGGATAAGGAAAAGTTATTTACTTATTCCCATAATACAAGAACTAGGAGTCACCAAATGAAATTAATAGGCAGCAGGTTTAAAACAAATAAAAGGAAGTTCTTCTTCACGCAGCGCACAGTCAACTTGTGGAACTCCTTACCTGAGGAGGTTGTGAAGGCTAGGACTATAACGATGTTTAAAAGGGGACTGGATAAATTCATGGTGGCTAAGTCCATAAATGGCTATTAGCCAGGATGGGTAAGAATGGTGTCCCTAGCCTCTGTTCGTCAGAGGATGGAGATGGATGGCAGGAGAGAGATCACTTGATCATTGCCTGTTAGGTTCACTCCCTCAGGGGCACCTGGCATTGGCCACTGTCGGTAGACAGATACTGGGCTAGATGGACCTTTGGTCTGACCCGGTACGGCCTTTCTTATGTTCTTATGTTCTTATGTTCTGATCAAAAATATTCATTCAATGGAATTTGGTAAACGTAACTGTGCTTTGTGCAGACTGTTCATATGGCAAGTTTACTTGGGTCTAAACACACTTACATTGGGCTGGCCTGGTAGTGTAGCAGGAGCAATTATGAATTTGATTTTAACTGGACCCTTTATTCCATGTAGTGGGAGCATCATATCTATGAAATGTGCATCATATAGGAACAGGGAGTGTTGTGCCTCCTGCATGTGGTTGTGTTAGACACTGGGTTTTAGCTTTGGGAGCAAGGGGTAGTTTTGCATACATCTTCATAATGCAGCAGAGGAGATTCTGATGCAATGAGATCAATTCCAGCACAATGGAAAGTATTCTTTTTTAAAAGGATTACACCCTTTCACGAAGGGCAGGGGAAAGAAGTGGGGAAAAGTTGGAAATACGTGGACTTTCATGGAGGCCTGGATTTGCAAGTTCTACTCCTTGTGGTCTTGATTCCCTTAAGTCCTCTAATGGTCAGAAGCTACTGTGAAAGATTAGCAGGGTTTCTATAGGGAAAACAGGCAAATCCATGGGGAAGCTGATAGGTGGATGCAGGTGAGATGGTCATCCCTTCCAGTTCTGGTCCTGGAAAAGAAAAAGCAAAAACAACATAATTTGAAATTATTAGAATCTCAAAATATTTCTTTCAAATTTGGTTTAAAAATGAGGTAGGGTCCCTAGTTAAGCTCCCCATCACCTTTGCTTTCCTACTTCTAAAGACTTCTGATAAACATTCTGTTCTATTGTTCATGTTTTGAGTTGTATTTTAGCTGCTAGTGCCTTTAGAAAGCAAGCTTTCAGAGGCAGGGACTCTGCTATTCAAATAGCACGTTTAGTGCTTTGAACAGTGCCAGATACACCATGTGGAGCGAGCTATATAAAAAATAGAATGGCTGGGAGCAAGAGGGAGACATATTACTTCGTCTGAAGCAGTTTTCCCATCCCCAGTGATGAAACGCGTACAGCACTTTCATGGATGTATACTCTGAACTCCTTATTTCATGATTTTGTGTTGCCCAAACATCACTTTGAGGATTTTCATCTGGTTCAGTATAATCTTTTATGAAGTGAACCAGTTGATTATCTTTTGGAACAGAACCAGTTGATTGCCCATGAGTGAAACCACAGAAAATGAACTTCTGCCTTATTACTAAGTTCCTCCGTAAACTTAATAGGACTAGTGTCATGAAGAAGAAAATTGCAAAAGGGAGAGTTATGTGTTTGGTTTTGTTTGGTTTATATACATGACATTGCAGAACTGGGACTCTACGTGCTGAAAGAGAGACATGATGGAACTAGGCAACTGTGACAAGTTAAACTGAGAAAGGCTGGAACATGAAAACAACAGGATAGAACTCAGGCTAGTACTATAAAAACTCAGTCGGTGGGAAAAGCTCCTTAGAGACACTGCTGTCAGTGGAAGGCAGGATGAAATCAAAGCAAAATTTTCTGCAAAACAACCACCAAATTAGAAAAAAGTCATTATGGGGAGAGAGATGAATGGGAAAAAATCATTTAATCCTTTTTGATTACTACAGTTATGGAAAGGACAAAGTAAGACCAATAGAAATAGGATATGATAATGCCTTTAAGATAATTTTTCACAGCTGTATTATGGGTTCCACATATAAAAATGGATGGTTTCATCATTTTGGTAAAGTACTTTTTTTACTTTCTGACTTTTGTAAAGCTTGAGCATATAGGTTTGTATGCAATGGAGTTGTTTATGCATCTGCAGCTGTGTTTTAAAATATATCTGTAATATGGGCTATATATGAATTTGAACATTTGGGGCCAGATATAAACAGAGCTAAGAAAAAAATATGAATATTGATGTTTTGTGAGTACCCAGCCTGATCAAAAAATATCAAAAGCCAAGTTAGTATCAAGAACCTATTAGTATTTATCTACCCCAGAGCTATGTTCCAGGATGGTCTAATGTAGTAGTATTGCTGATTCATGCTTGAGAAAAAGAAACCTTCTGTGAAGAGGCCAAGCACACACTCTCCTCCTTAACTTGTGTCCATCTAAGGTCTGACTGGCCCTAATGGCTGCTTGGGAAGAAGTTCCCTACAGCCACCAGGGCAGGATTCCCATAATGCATACCACAGAAGGGATCCTGGAGTGAGGTTCAGCTGTTCTTTAGAACTCTTGGCCAACAGAAAGCAAAGAAAGTCACACGTTCATTAGAGATGTAGCTTAGGCTGAGACACCAGTTTTTTCAAATTTGGGTGCCTAAAATTGGGCACATAAAGCCATATTTATATATCAAAATGAGGCCTGTTTTACAGAGATGTTGAGGAGCTTCAGCTCCTGTTGAAGTTTGTGGGAGCAGCGGTCAGGGTCTTATTTGGGTAGTTGAGTGCCTCAGTGCCTCAAATTAAGCTCTTAAATCTGTACTTAACTTTCTCAATAAACTTAGCCTCATTTTCAAAGATGCTGAGCACCTGCAAATCCCATTTGACTTTGCAAATCCCATTTGACTTTGGGATTTGTGGGTACTCAGTACAAATGAACATTAGTGCCTTTTATTTATGTTCCTAAATAGGGATTTAGGATCATATCTTTAGGCACCCATGTTTGAAAATATTAGTCAGCGCTTTCCCCCCCTAAAAAGTGTTTGAACAAGAAAGTTACAAACACACTGAAGTTGGAATATGTATGTAAGCTGAAAAACATTATGTTGTTTTTTCTGAAGAGCCACTGCTGAAGTTTTGAGTAAACGAGTCTAAGCCTTCCTGCTGTCCCATCTCTGTTCACAGCTGTATTCCGTAGGAACTGTGTGTACCATGGTGTAAATTAAGTGCCAGATGTTTGGAATTTATTAAACCAATGTCTGTGTCCACTTATTTCTCTCCTAAAAGAGATACAACCCACTTTTTGAGTCCTAAATCTTAATGATTACACAAAAGTTGTGGCATTATTTTGGATTCTGAAAGTAGATCTTTGCAGTCTCAGTTCAGAGACCCTCTAATTTAGTGGATCAAAGCCCCTTTTGTTGACCTTCCTCTCCTGGCTCAAATCACATGGTTGGGACTTGTTAAACTAATACTTTATGGAGCAACATCAGAGTCTCTCTTCCAAAGTAACTTACGGTAGAGTAGTAGGGAATGTTACTCACACAATAGGGTTTCTATATTGTTTATTATTTTGTTGCTGCAATTGAAAACGGCTATACAAGGGGTGGTTGGAGAACCAGAACCTGTTTTGCCTCGCAGCCATATTGCAGTGACACTTGACACCACTGATATGGTCCACGCTGTAGTAGGTAGAAACTAGTCCTAGACATCTGTGCCAAACTTTGATCTTAACACTGTGCTGTAAGCCATTTTCTTGCCTCCAAGGAAGAGGAGTAATTTTTCTCAGATTGAAATTTTATGTGATGTAATAAACAACCTTTTTATATCTGAACTTCTGGCCTCAAAGATTAGGGTAAGGAGGCAGGGAATAAAGGATTGGTTTTGTTGTGTGCTACTCTTCATGCCATTGGTTTAGAGTGGAGATGGTAGAAATTATATTAGTCAACTTTAATTCCACTGGGACTTTGTGTGTTAGGAATGTATTTACAGCCATGCTTTTTACATACCTTTACTTAGATATCTGACCAATGTGGGGAAAAAAAAGCCAGATATCCTGGGCTTTAGATGTTTTTAACAAAAATCAAAGCATAGTTACATAAAAGATAAAGCCAGCAGCTTCCCTCCACCCCAAAAGCAGAGTGTAACCAAATAGGTATTAGATCAAATCCAAATTGTGCACCTCATTACCAACAAATGCCAGCCTCTATTATACTGGGATAAAGAGGGCAGTGTGCACTGAAAATCAACCGAGTAAGTCCTGGGACACAAGAAAGAGGGCTCTGGAAAAGAGAGAGAACTAAGTTTGGAATATTGAAAGAGATCTAGCTCTGGAGGCCCTGAGAGATTCAGCCAGGGCCTGCAACTCAGAGATTGATTTTATATAGTTGTTTGTATTTTTCGCAATGTAGTAGAAGTAAATTAAGCTAACTATTTAAAATATTATAGTTTTTGAGAATTTGGAAACTTTAAGATTCTTGCAAGGAAGCCCTTGATTCTTATATACATAAAAGCGCCTTTACACCAGTCTGACGGCCATAAAGTGTCTTAAAGTGGATGTGAATTACATTTGTTACAATCATACTTACTCCTACTTGAGACTCTCTTATTTTGCCAGAATGGTGAAAAAGGGGCCTAGAGTAAAAGAATGAGGACCTCATTTCTAAGAAACATCCAGCGAAATTTCTCACACATGAGAAGCTTTTTTAAGCCGTTGAACTTTTGGATACTTATCAGAATTTAAGCTGAACTCTGATCCTTTTGAGAGTCACTCATCACTACTTCAGGTTTTTACTTTGCTGGTACTAAGGGACATATACAAAATAGTGATCTATAGTATGTGGCAGATTATATTTTCCTCCTGGGTTCTCAAGGACTCTTTCTCTGAAATATTTGCCTGCTGGAGCTGAAGTTATTTTATAATTGTGCTCATTGTTTCTGATCATTTAAAGCAATTCTGCCATCAGCTTCTGATAACAAATATGCTGAGGATATATAATCATAAAAAATATTTTTTAAAAACAAACAGAACTGTGGTAAGTGTTTTGACAACATAGTTAGCTTTTTAATCACTACCTCTGTAATGTGTATTGTATCTAGCATACCTCCTACCCTGTATTTTTCCCAGCCTTTTCCTCTGTTTGTTTAAAATATACTTTTACTAAATTCAAAACAATGTACATACATTGCTGATAAATGTCAACCCCGGTAGAGTCCTGCCCCAGAACAATACAGTACTTACTATTTCCCCCACACTCCTACTCCTCAGACAGATGTCCAAGCAAATAGATTAATCTTTCACCAAGATTAACAAATGCAGGTTCTTCCATACCACCATGGGAAAGGAGTGCTAGAGCAAAGGATTCTCCAAGAGAAGCTCTTCTATTTCTAATGGCTGAATGCTTAAGACATGATTGTCAATAAAACCAGTCCAGTTGATCTCTGCTTTTGTGACAGTACATAAGAAAGACAGGCTTCTCTTGGATCGCCGGGAGACAAAACATACATAGGGAAGCAGGGGCAGCTCTAGAAATTCCGCCGCCCCAAGCAGGGCGGCGCGCTGCGCCGCCCTTCCTCAGTCCCGCGGCCGGGGCAGACGTGCCTGCGGACGGTCCTGTGGTCCCGCGGCTCCAGTGGAGCATCCGCAGGCATGCCTGCGGGAGCTCCGTCCGAGCCGCGGGACCACCGCACCCGCCTCAGTCATGCCTGCGGGAGCTCAAGCGGAGCCGCGGGAAGAGGGGACCGTCCGCAGTCGTGCCTGTGGCAGGTCCGCTCGTCCCGGGGCTCCGGTGGACCTCCTGCAGGCATGACTGCGGAAGGTCCGCCGGAGCCAAATGCCGCCCTGCCAGGACAATGCTGCCCCCACGCGCCTGCTTGGCGCGCTGGGGTCTGGAGCCGGCCCTGCAGGGAAGCCATACCTTTCGGTTGCAACCTAAATTGGTTAGGAAGCAAATATATCCCTCAAATATAGGAAGAGTCATAATATCCTCTGTGTACAGAAAACACAGCTAACTTGTTAGGTAATTGGATTGCCAATAAATCCCTTTGGAATTATGCTCCCCAATCTCTTGAACTCATTACTGAGTCAGACTACAGAATTTTCAGAAAGAGAAACCCTTTCAGTTTCTTGTTTCATTTTTTTCCACAGATAACGGAAGTATTGATTAATATTATTTTTCCTCTTTCCCATTCTGGCTGTTACTATAGTGGCATTTGCCTTTCTATCAATGGTCAGATAGTTTCAGGATATATATCCTGGATACTGTGTTGTGCCTCTAAATCCCAGATGACACACTGTGACCTAATGCACACCTGTATTCACATCCTGCACACTATTGTAATAGTCTTTGTCCAAAATATGCCTTGTGAGGTATCATTTGAAAACTAATAACTCACTAATCATAATATATGGTAAAATATGTGTAGCAACATTATATGTAAAATTATGAACTGAAATGTGTTTGCCAATCAAATTTTACACCTGGCCAGAGGCATTAGCTTATCCTTTGTCTTTGAGGAATAGGTTTACCCCCGCCCCAGATTTGTCTGGTAATCACCTGTCAAATGGCCATTCTTTGGCAACAGAAGGGAGAAGGAACAGAAAAAACTGCATTTTAACAAACCAACAACATGGAATCTCTTTCACCACAAGACTCCATATGTCCGTCCTCACAATGGGAAGGAATTTTATCTAGGGTAACCTTCCAGAAAATGCATTTTAAAGGGTCACTGGGCTATGACGGGGAGGGATAGCTCAGTGGTTTGCACATTGGCCTGCTAAACCCACAGTTATGAGCTCAATCCTTGAGGGGGCAATTTGGGGCAAAAATCTGTCTGGGGATTGGTCCTGCTTTGAGCAGGGGGTTGGACTAGATGACCTCCTAAGGTCCCTTCCAACCCTGATATTCTATGAATGTAGGGTCAAAAACAACACAAGTATTCTCTCTGTCTCTTGCTCTCTTTCAACTAAGAAGACAAAGGAGCCAGCTTTTGGATTTTTGGAGGCATTCTGACATGAGAATTTGGTGAGCCCTGTTGCTGGAAACATGTGGTAAATATTTTACCTTGAACCAAGTCTAGTTGTTAAATTTTAGTTACTAGAAAGAGTTTTATCTTTATTTTTGTCACCATTTCTTTAATACCTGTTGTATATGTACTCACTTAAAATGTAGCTCTTTGTCGTTAAAGAAACTTGTTTTATTTTTTAAGCAATACTAATCCAATGTTGTGTTTAAACTGAATTGTTTGGGTAACCTCAGTTAAAGTAGCAAACTATTGCATGTTGACCCGGTATAGGGGCAATGAACCTATAATATCTGAACTGTATAGGAGAGGGCTGAACAGTGCAGAACACATGTTTTGGGGGAAAAATCCAGGACTGGAAGTGTGTTGGGGTCACCCTGCAAGTGGTAACCAAGGCTGGTGGAAGCTAGAGTGTTGACTGGAGTGTTGCTGACAGGCTGAAGTGATACACAGAAACTTAGGGTATGACCTGCATGCTGTTTGGCTGTTTGTGAGGGGACCGAGGTTGGGAGCTACAGCAGCAAAGCATGGTGAGGCACCAAAAGTTGCAGAACATTTGGTGACACAAGTTCTCATTGGTCTAGATTGCACCCCAGAATGTGATACACACACACACACACACATATACACACACACACTGGTGCATTCCAAAATGATGATATTTATGACTGTGTTTTATTGGCAAGTCCTCTACTGAACAGAGTCCACAGAGAGTCTGAGAGACTGGTAGCATGACAGGTAGTAGAATCAGAGGAATCTAAGTCTTGGACAGATTTTGCTCCTCTTGCTGAAATGTGTTATAATTGAACAGTTGTCAGTGAATAAAAACCAAGTCCTTAACAATTGATTTTTCTGGTGTACTATATGGGAATGCTGATGGTCATATCACATTTATCACAAAGTCATTATTGAAACGTAGGATCCATGCTAAAGCTAAAAGAAATGTAAGGGCAGCAAGATTCTGTGGTAGCTGTTGTGTCACAGGTGATGTGTGTGTGTGGGGGGGGTATGTGTGTGTGGAGGTATATGTACAGCCCCTCCCCAGATTTCTACTTGGCCTGACGTAGGGAAGGGAGAGCAGCTCTGTCCTTCTCCCACTGCACCTGCCCCCCGGCATGCTCGGCTCCTGTCCCCAGCAGGTAGGCCTGGGCAGGGAGCAGAAGGGGTGGGAGCAGCCGCTTCTCATGCTTGCCATTCTGGCTTGGTGCTGTATGCAGCGTGGCAGCTGGCTGCCAGAACCCAGATGGGGAGGCAGTGCCTTCTGCCCCCCAGCTCAGGCCCGGCTGCCGGGGACATGGGCTGAGTGAGCTGGAGCCCTCCCCCTGGCAGATTTCCAGCTCTCTTGGCTCCTGTCCCTGGCAGCTGGGCCTAGGTGGAGAGTGGGCTGCTGCCTCCACAGCCAGGCTCTCTCTCTGTCAGGCAGCTGCTGTGCTGTGCAGAGCAATGACATAGAGCAGACAGCTTCACCTGGACCCAGCTGCCAGAGAGAATGGCTGAACATGTAGAGGGAGAGGGAGGCGCCCCATTTTCCACAGGTAACTCTGGTGGGGTAGGTAGAGCACAGTGGCCCCGGGCTGGGCGCAGGGTGGTGGGTGTCACTGGGCAGAGGAGACACGTGGAGCAGTCATGTGTCCTCCCCTTTAGATTGTGCCCCCCCTCACCCTCCGGTATCAGGAAGCACGAGTCCTCTATGTGTGGTGTTATGAAAACCCATGATGATAAAAGCAGGATGATATCAGCAGACCTAGTAGGAGGTTGGTTATTGATTGATTAAGTTGCTTTTGGTGGTATATTGGCTTTATGGTCATAGGGCCTAATTCTGCAATGAGCACCCTAATGGGAGTTCAGGATGCTAAACAACTTGCTGTAGGCATTCAGAAGCTTGCAGGATTGGGTCAATAGTAATAAACTGACCTACTGATATTTGCTTTATTTCCTGCCCTTTTTTGTATTAGCTGATTTTGGGCTGTAAATATTATTTAAAATATTTAATAAGATACCACTATCCCTGACAATATGGGTTAATAATAATAAGAGATATACCAATCTCCTAGAACTGGAAGGGACCTTGAAAGGTCATTGAGTCCAGCCCCCTGCCTTCACTAGCAGGACCAATTTTTGGCCTAGATCCCTAAGTGGCCCCCTCAAGGATTGAATTCATAACCTTGGGTTTAGCATGTTCAATGTTCAAACCACTGAGCTATCCCTCGCCCCTGTTTACATGCCAGGACATTGCCTAGGCCAGACCATTGCATTTGAAAAGATGACTTGCCAGCAGCCTCAACCCAGCAGTGATCTAGAACCACCCCAAGGTAATAATGGTGTGGTGATAATAAAGTAAACATTTTGGCAGAACCTGAGGTTGTTGAAAGGCACCCAAGGTTTATTGATTCAAGATGAGGAATGTGTATGTGCGCCTTTTTCCTTTAAAGATGGGAGAATTCATTTGTTGCTGGCAATATTACTCTCTGTTTCTGCTCAGTTAAATCCATGTGCAGCAGTGTGCTGCAGAAGTGCTTGGGGAGTCACTTTTCAGTGATTCAGTTTAAACAAAAAGAAAAGACACTCATTAACACATGCCTCTTGCTCTTTGATATTCTAAGTTACTGAACATACTTAACGAGGAGGATATTTATTGTGTCTCTTCTAAACACCAAATAGTAGAGGTTTGGTCTTTCCTTACATAAAGTGTACAGTTTTATTGCCAAGGAACAGCTTTTGCTTGACTCTTGATCTTGAAATATTACAGTTTCCAAGGGAAATTCTTTTTATATGGATGACATAATTTCTCTTAATACTTTTTCATCTGAGAGTCCATTCTTTATGGTCCTTCACCCCCCAACCTCATCCATGCTATCTTGTGCTTATATTTAAGGTAGTACTCAAAGTACTTTGAAAATATTTGGTTCAGTTAAGCACCCAAAAATTCAGATGCTAAGCAGAATGTGCATAAATTTCTCTGAACTGTAAATCTCATAACCCTTTTTGTGTGAAATTTCTAATGCTCCCTGGCATCAGCCAGGATGGAAACACTGCCAGAACTGTCTTTTACAGTATTTCCACTTCCAATCCCAGGTGAGGCAAAGAAGAGCAGAGATGAGGAGCCATTCAAGAAAACAAACAGCTATATAATTTAACTTTAACAAAACTTTTTCTAGTCATATGAAAATCTGCAGTTTTGGTTGGAGATTTGTTTGAAGGTTTGTGCCAGTTCAGTAGTACTTCTTTTATTATTCAGTTTATCCATTCATATTATTATTATTTATGTGTCTACATAAATAATTTAAAGTGTCTAAATGATATAGGAGCTTAAATCCTGTTTTCAGAAGTGTCTTAGGCACATAGGAACCTAAGTCGCATGGAAAGTCAATGAGACACAGGCTCTTAAATGCCTAAGTTACTTTTGAGAATGGGACACACACTCCTAAGTCACTTAGACCCCTTTGCAAATGTTATCCCTAAGTTAAAATGAGTCTTTTGGATTTGGTGTTTTAAGAGTCCCCCTCCCCTCCCAATCTATTTGAGGGAGAGGTGCGCATAGTCAGCCTCACTCTCTCTTCCCAGGTTCCATTTTGCTCCAATGGCAGGACAAAAGTCGAGACGGTTGGAGATGGGCTGGGCGCAGTGGTTGACCAGGGCGTCTTTCGCATCTTGCCGTGCTCTTAGCGTACCACGTCGCTTGCAGAAACCACCTTCATGACCGTTGGTCTTATTCCAAAAGGTCTCATCCGCTCAATCCGCCGGAGTCTGTCTTCACATGCTCGGGATAGACAAGGCCCCATCTCACCGAAGGTCTATGCCCGACAGCTACCCTCAACCTGGTTTAGCCAGCCTGTCGAAGCTGTTGCCCGGGGTGTGGCCGCTGCGCATGCTACAGCTACTAGGAGCCACAGGTGAGAGCTGAGTGACAGGTGGGGACCAAAGGTGGACGAGCTGCCCTGAAAGGACACGACATGCCCCTACACCAGAGGTGCTACCCCTCCCTGAACACCCCATACACCCTTTAAAGTCCTGTGGCGATGGGCGAGCGACGAAGCAGCAGGTGTGGATACACTGGGAGCTGTAGCCGCAGACCTGCACACAGACGGCTCAGGTCTAATGGTCATCTTCTTGCTGACCGAAGCAACAGCTGGATTCGGCGTCTACCTGAGTGACTGAGCAGCCCTCTTTAGGACTGCACTGCTCACCTCCGTAGTAAGAGGAAGGGGCTAGAAAAGGTGCCCTAAACATTGTTTGCTTCATAGAACCCTGGCCAGCTTACCGCGGCTGGAGGGGATCCCATCTTATGCGGTCGAATAACAAAATTTCAAACAACAAAATGCAAGGTGACACCACTCATTATTGGTACATGGAATGTACGCACGCTTCAAGACAACCCCTCAGCAGATCGACCAGAAAGAAGAACGGCTCTGGTCGCCAGAGAGCTCGCAAGATTTAACATCGATATTGCGGCCTTGTGTGAAACTCGTCTAGCCAACGAAGGTCAGCTCACAGAAACAGGAGGTGGTTACACATTCTTCTGGTGTGGACGTAGCAGTGACGAATGTTGTGAGTCTGGAGTTGGCTTTGCGGTTAAGAATCATCTTGTCCGCAAACTTGCCAGTCTTCCCAAGGGCATGAACGATCGACTCATGACACTGCATCTTCCACTACCGAGGAAAGCGAGTTATACTAATCAGCTCTTACGCACCCACAATGACGAATCCGGATGAAGTAAAGGACAAGTTTTATGAAGATCTCGATGCCCTACTTTCATCCGTGAAGCGCACCGACAGGCTGATTCTACTTGGCGATTTTAACGCGAGAGTAGGATCCGATCACTCTGCCTGGGATGGCGTCATTGGAAAAAATGGAATCAGCAAATGCAACAGCAATGGCCTACTACTATTGAAGACATGTGCGGCTCATGATCTGATCATCACCAATACCATCTTCCGCCTGCCCACTCGCAAAAAGACGTCCTGGATGCACCCACGTTCCAAGCACTGGCATCTCATTGATTATGTCATCGTGTGGAGGAAAGACAGACAGGACATAAGGGTGACTAAGGCCATGCTGAGTGCTGACTGTTGGACAGATCATAGACTTATCATCTCTAAATTAAGCCTTCACATCAAGTCAAAGAGACGTCCGCAGGGAAATAAAGCTGTGATGAAAAAGATCAACGTCAGTAAACTGAGGAACCCCAACACAGCAGCTTCACTAGTAGAAGATCTCGACAACCAACTCTCAGAGCTGCACTTAGAGGAAAATGTTGAGAGGAACTGGGAACGCTTCCGAAATATTGTGCACTTTTCTGCACTAAAGGTTCTTGGACCCTCACCCAGGAAACAGCAGGACTGGTTTGATGAAAACGACGAAGAGATCAAGGCTTTACTTGCTGAAAAGCACCGCCTTCACCGTGCTCATCAGAACGACCCATCGTCAACAGCTAAGAAAAATGCCTTCAACAACATTCGCAGGACCGTACAGAGCAAGCTTCGTAAGATGCAGGACTCCTGGTTGAGTGCCAAAGCAGATGAAATCCAGAAGTTTGCTGATAGAAATGATGCCAAACGGTTCTACGAAGCCCTTAGATCCTTGTACAGACCTCGGCCTTCAGGGAGTTCCCCTCTACTGGACTTAGATGGTGTAACTCTCATTACTGAGAAGACTGATTTTACAGCATTGAGCTGAGCATTTCCAATCTGTACTGAACCTCCCATCTTCCATCAATAATGAGGCGATTGACAGAATGCCCCAGGCGGATATTAATTACAGCCTGGACGTTCCGCCATCAGAGACTGAAACCCTACAGGCCATCAGTCAGCTGTCTAGTGGCAAGGCCTCAGGATCTGATGTGATTCCAGCAGAAATCTATAAGGATGGTGGTGCAATGCTTGTTGACAAACTCACTCAGCTGTTCCAGTCCTTCTGGAATCAAGGGTCCATTCCTCAGGAATTGAAAGACGCGTCCATCGTACACCTCTACAAGAGGAAAGGAAATCGAAAAGTCTGTGATAATCATAGAGGAATATCACTGCTTTCTAGCGCAGGTAAGATCCTTGCACGAGTGTTGCTGAACCGCCTTATTGACCACCTGGAAAAGGGTTTACTACCTGAGACACAGTGCGGCTTCTGCAAAGAGCGTGGCACTGTGGACATGATCTTCGCAGTTCGACAGCTCCAAGAGAAGTGTCAAGAGCAGAATCATGAACTGTATACCATCTTCGTGGATCTTACCAAGGCTTTTGACACTGTCAGTTGCGAAGGTCTGTGGCGCATCATGTCGAAGTTTGGGTGCCCTGACAGATTCATCCTGATGGTACGTCAGTTCCACGACGGCATGACGGCTCGTGTTCTGGACGACGGAGAAGCTTCAGAGGCCTTTCCCGTCACAAACGGCGTCAAGCAAGGGTGTGTGTTGGCACCGACCCTGTTCAGCATAATTTTTTCAGCTATGCTGTCAGACGCCTTTCAGAACAGTTCCTTGGGAATCAGCCTGAGATACAGGACTGATGGGAAACTGTTCAACCTGTGAAGACTCCAGGCTGTCACCAAAATAAAGGATACTGTGCTAAGAGACCTTCTTTTTGCTGACGACTGTGCCCTGAATGCTGGATCAGAGCAGGAAATGCAAGCTAGCATGGATAAATTCGCAGCAGCATGCGATAACTTCGGTCTCCTCATCAACATAAAGAAAACCGAAGTGATGCACCAGCCAGCTCCGAAAGCCCAACACCAAGAGCCCACCATCATAGTGAAGGGACAAAAGCTGCAAGCAGTGGACCAATTTACATACCTTGGCAGCACCCTTTCTTGCGCAGTGACAATTGACATCGAGGTCAACTGCAGAATCGCTAAGGCAAGTTCTGCATTTGGCAGACTGTTGACCAATGTGTGGGACCGCCGTGGAATAAGCCTTGCTACAAAGCTTAAAGTCTACCGAGCAGTAGTGCTAACTACCCTGATGTATGCCAGTGAGACTTGGACTGTATACAGGAGGCACGCTAGGCAACTGAACCACTTCCACATGACTTGCCTCCGCAGACTTCTGAGGATCCGGTGGCAGGATAAGGTGCCAGATACAGAAGTCCTCTCCAGAACAGGCCTGCCATCAATTTATACTCTGCTTATGAAAGCAAAGACATGCTGGGCAGGCCATGTTGTAAGGATGTCAGACCACCGCATCCCCACACAGCTCTTTTATGGTGAGCTGTCTCAAGGAAAGCGATCGCATGGGGGACAAAAGAAGCGATACAAAGACACGCTGAAAGCCTCTCTTAAGTCCCTGGATATTGACATCACCTCCTGGGAAACCCTGGCACAAGACCGATCGACATGGCGTACGCTGATCCATCAAGGCTGCCAGACATCTGAAGCCAGAAGGATAACTATAGCACAAGAGAAGCGAGCACTCCGTAAAGCCAGAGCTGTAAATGTAGTAACAGTGGTGCCCACACATGTCTGCCCGACATGTGGCAGAACATTTCGTGCCCGTATTGGCCTTATCAGCCACCTGCAGACGCACTGTGGACAGCTCACAACCTGCTAGATGTCAAGGTCTTCTTCGAAAACGATGGACGAACATCATTTGAAAACAGTTGGATTTTCACTAGAACAGTCTAAGCACGTGCTCACTAAGATTTCAGTAGAAACATATAAAGATTTTAAATGTCAATTATATTAAAGTTGCTTTCTGCTCAGTGGTACAGCAGTTTCACAGACATGTGTTATATCCTTCTTTCCAAAGTGGGTAACAGATGGGTGTCACCTCAGATTAAAAATAAGCATTTGTTTATATACTATTCATGTAATTTTTTTCCACTGAATAGAAAAGTACAGAAATCATAAAAATGAATAAAATCTTTAGACTTCACATTCATAAAACTGTTTAATGTTGTGTGAACTTGCTGTCACTTGTACATTAAGCAAATTCTAAACAATTTCAGTGAGAAAATTAGGCTTTCTTTGGGGAAGATAGCTTAGTGCATGTTGTACCTTTATCTGACCAAAATAGTTTTATTTGTTTCGATATTAATATTAAGGTTCCTGTGGTGGAAATAAAGCATATATTAAAGTGGAGGATATTATTGATGGTGTTTTGAGTCATTATTGGAATCTAAATGATCTTTCATTGTTGTAGGGTTGGCTCTGTAATCAGTGCTGAGATTGAGAGTGACATTGTAAATAACTGGAACTCCTGATCAATGTATTCCAGAAGGTTTCAAATGGCACCTGTAGAATTGCTGCCATCACTACCAACAACTCAAGCATTCAGACAGCTCACTTTGGAATGAAGTAGGTGAGAGGAGCCCCAGTGGAATTTCCATTAAAGTACATGAAAACTCTCATTGTCTTTAAAGGGAGCTGGATTGGCCCCAAAATTAACATCCCTTATTCCCACTATACCCCACCATGAGTGCAGTTCTGGCTTGCAAAGAAAAAAAAAAGCATCCCAGCCTGTCTTTCTTGAAAGTAATAAGAATATAAGAATGGCTATACTGGGTCAGACCAAAGATCCATCTAGTCCAGTATCCTGTCTTCCGACAGTGGCCAATGCCAGGGAATGAACAGAACAGGTAATCATCAAGTTATCTATCCCCTGTCGCCCATTCCCAGCTTCTGAAAAACAGAAGCTAGGGACACCATCCCTGCCCATCCTAGCTATTAGCCATTGATGGACCTATCCTTCATGAATTTATCTAGTTCTTTTTTGAACCCTGTTATAGTCTTGGCCTATTACACAACATCATCTGGCAAGGAGTTCCATAGGTTGACTGCGTTGTGTGAAAAAAATACTTCCTTTTGTTTGTTCTCTCCATGAAAAGAAATGTAGAGCCATAGGAAATGAAGAAATGTAAGTTGCTTTCTCCCACTGTCATACAAGGGAAGTGACTGGGAAAGACTAACTTTGATCCTAAACTCTGGTGTGATAAAGGCTAAAGACAAGAAGCAGCAAAAGTTGTCCAGAGACAGCAACTAATCCTTTATAGGCCTTGACAACTAAGCAGTAAGTTCAGAAAGTAGAGAGAATCACAAAGAACTGAGGCTGCTAGAAACTATGCTGGCACTTATGCTCCTCACTCATCTGAATGTGTCTCTAAGTATTCAGCAGCTGGGCAGATTGGGAGTCAGGTCCAATTTTGCAGTGCTCTGGCTTTTCACAGAGTGCTTGTTTTTTGTTTTGTTTTGTTTTAGTAGACTTTCCCTTTAAATGTTACAATAATGAGATGAATTCTATTGCTCTGCTGCTTAGAGCATTATCAAAATGTGAGAGCTGTTATGTTAGTAAAGTATCTAGTTTTCTTAAGAAGAACATGTTTTTTAGAGGCTCTGTGGTCACTCTGATGGTCAAAGGTGGTGGTAGTGGAGAAAGCTGGAACCGGAAAAAAAGGCATTTTTATACTCTTATTTAGGGTACATTTCTCAAATGATACATTTGATTGTATTGATTAACAGAATTGAAATGTCCATATGAGTGAATATTATTGTTTCATGAGGAAGATAAATACAATTTCTAATTGGAAAATGGATAGATTTACAGATATTTAGATTTTGGGGGTTCACTATGTCAAAGCTTTTCCCACATTTGCCCCCAAAATCTGTTCACTGGCACCTTATATTCTGTGACACTCTGTCCTGTTAAAATATCATGAAGAAAGAGTCACACCCTCATCAGTTGTAACTAGTGAAGTCTGTCACATTATGGAGAAACTACCTTGGAATCAAGCATATGCTGCTTTAAGCCCAAGCTCCCCATCTGGTAGGAGCATTTCAGCTGGCAGCAACTCAGATGAGCAGGAGAGAGATACTGTCATTAGAAGGCAAACTACAGCATGGTAGGGAGCTGTTCGGTTCTCTAAATTGATATTAGTTGACTCCTACTAAGCATCTTTTTTCCCCATGCTGGCATTTTCAATTATAGCTTCTCTGACTGTGAGAGCAGAATGTTTGAAAGTGATGTGACTGTCTCTCTCATGACAAAGTGTTAGCAAGAAATTTACATGGCAGCTTGAGGAGTTTTGAGAGAAATGCTACTCTTAAATGAGTTTCTTTTCCACATCTGAATTGGGCTTTAGAGTTTTAAAAGTTGTTGACATGAAGAAAGCTGCTAATTTTTTTAAAATATCCACTACTTTAAAAATTCTGATGTGAAAGATTCCTATCTTCTGTCAGAAATGAAAGAGGCACATGATTTAAACTCTTGTAATGGTCTCTGACCACACGCCATAACCGACAAATGACTGCCTACATGGGGTATAGGGAACTGAGTGCATGATGGCTGTCTTCAAAAGCATGAGCTGCTACAACAAGTACTAATCAAAAACCAGCTTAATAGCTATCAGTAGTAGTTGGACTTAGTATTTCTTTCAGATGTAAAAGCCATTAGAAAGCAAGACTATTACAAAATGACAAACACTGCAGGTCTAATATTTCATACAGTGGAGAGATGTGTTGTTCTGCATACAAAGAAACCAGTATACACTGTTAATGATGATTTTAAAATATGGATAGGAAACTGTGTAGTACAGGAATTGACATTTTATTAATTTCATTTGGATGGTGATTATATTTGGATTTCCTAATGCACGGGCGATGTTCGGCACACAAAATCTGACTATTAGAATACTATTATTAATCTGAGGACTCCTTACTCTCTCACCCCAGCTACATCCTTCTGCAGCTGGCTCTGAGATCCTCTCTTATGAATATATGCATTTCAATATTACTCATCACCAAAGTATCATCTGGGCTTGGACTAGTCCCTCCTTTTTAATCAGGGTGAGGTGTCTACTCTTCCCATGTCCTCAGAAGTAAAGGTCCTCTGCAAGGCATTCTGCAACAGTGGGAACAGGAAATGATCTTGCTGCTACTATCAGCCCTGATTCACTGGCTCCAGGCTGAGTTGCTTCATGAGCTTATGTGTGTTGCTGCTAGCCCGGGGTGGGCAAACTTTTTGGCCTGAGGGCCACATTGGGGTTCTGAAACTCTATGGAGGGCCGAGTAGGAAGGCTGTGCCTCCCCAAACAGCCTGGCCCCTGCCCCCTATCCGCTCCCTCCCACTTCCCGCCCCCTGACTGCCTCCCTCAGAGCCCCCGACCCATCCAACACCCCCTGCTCCCTGTCCCCTAACCACCGCCTCCCGGGACCCCCCGCCCCTGCTCCCTGTCCCCTGACTACTCCAACCCCTATCCACACACCCACCCCCTGACAGCCCCCCCGGGACTCCCACCCCCTATCCAACTTCCCTCTGCTCCTGGTCCCCTGACCACCTCCTCCCGGAACCCCCCGCCCCTAACTGCCCCTGGGATCCCACGCCCTTATCCAGCCCCCCCTTCTCCCTGTCCCCTGACTGCCCTCCTGACCCCATCCACATCCCCGCTCCCCGACAGGCCCCCTGGGATTCCCACTCCCAACCCTCCCTGTTCCCCATCCCCTGACTGCCCCCCCCAGAACCTCCACCCCATCCAGCCGCCCCTTCCTCCCTGACTGCCCCCCAGGAACCCCTGCTCCCTTACCCAACCTCCCCCCTCCCCACCCCCTTACCAGCAGCCAGAGCTTGCAGCTGCGACACCTGGCCAGAGCCAGCTGTGCTCCTCACGCTGCCCAGCAGGAGCACCGGAGCAGAGTGCGGCCAGTGCGGCAGCATGGCTGCGGTGGAGGGGGGACAGTGAGGGAGGGGCCGGGGCCAGGCAGGACAGTCCCGTGGGCCGTAGTTTGCCCATGTCTGTGATAGAGAAATCCCAAGTTTTCAGATATGGGCAACTTAAATTCTGAAACATCCCTTTGTCCTGGTTCATTATCCACCACTGCATCCAGCTTTAGTATATGTTTCTTGTAAAATGATCAGCAGTAAAACAGTTAACATTGTTGACATCCCATTTATTATCATTGCATTCCAGAGTTAATGCATTATTGAGATGAATGGGTAGTTCATACCTATCAGAGTTGGTTTAGGTTGCCTGTTTGTAAATTCAGGAAGATGAACTGACTATAAACAATGCTAGTGTTAAGTTTAGGAGGATATTTTTGCAACCATAAGGATTAAAAATTAATTACGTATGGAAAAAAAACCTCTTAGATTTATCAACACAATTTGTGGAATGAGGTTAATTATGTTCATACATCTTATGCATCTAAATAAGAATATAAACCTTTGTCCAAATTCTGAATGCCACATGTATGTTACAGCTTACCTGATTGATGTATAGAAGAAAAATCAAAGAGAGAGCTATAACAAGAAAGAAACAAGTAAAGAAACATTTTGCGACAGATTGTTGGTATAACTCTGAGACATTAGCCCTGTTTTTTGGAATTAGATTCTGAGATGTTGGGCAATATTCTATATAATTGGTCATTATAACTGGTATTTAATTTGTGATGCTATTCTGAATTACAAAAAAATGCTATATTAGCTGATGGATTTATTTTTGAAATAGATGAGCTGGTGGGAGTAACACACAAGGAAATTCCTGCTTCATTGGCTAACCTTATGCAGATTAATGATTCACTTCAGCACAATCTGAATAATATTAGTGTAGTGAATTATCCTGGACAGTAGGATACACTTTCCTATATCTTCTGAGCCATTCTTGAGAAGACAGTGCTATAACATATGGAAGTGTATTTTTCAATGTGTGTTTTGAAGACTGCTGCTGAGATAATTAGCAATGAAAATGAGACCCAAGACTCATTTTGTATGTCATCATGAGGCCCATTCTGTCTATAATTTGGGAAAGACTCAGAGGGCTATTTAGAGTATTCCCCTACTAATTATGTTATAGTCACATGACCGAAGTAACTGGAAACAGCTCCATCTGTACAGTGGCTGCTGTGCTAATTGGCTGCTATATGCCACTTGGCAGTTTGGTACTGCTCTGCTCTTTTTTCACATTCAGATTGGCAAACGTTGATTACCAGATTGTATTCCATTGGACTTGTGTAAAAAGAGAGATGCTCTAAGATTGAACTATTGTGATATTATTTACACGTATCAGCCTACTGATCCAATCAATCAGAAAGATGTATTCCATGTAATACCCTATGGGAACAAGCTCAGAGTGAACATTTCGCTAAGAATTTTGACTCCAGCTAGCAGAACTGGTTCACTTTTTGTGTCATTGTGAAATAAACATGGTGACAATGTGACATAAGTGCAGTAAAGCTCAAAGATACTTTAGGTTTTATCTGTATTAGAGCACACAGTCGCTGAGTTCCAGTTGGTTGTATTGTGCTAACTGAAGCACCATTGACAAGTCTGTCCACACTAAGGTAAGGTTGCACTCACACCAGGAGTGCCTTACACTAATTCAGGTGGGATGGCTGTCGTCTTTGACAAAGATGACAGCTACCTGAACTAGAAAACCTCCTTTATCCACTGGCTGAGAGTTCCCTCTTAGCTACCCATCTTGCCACACCCCACCAATGCCCCACAGTACCCCCTTCAAAATCTTCCCCAGTCCTGGTCTCTTGCCATGCCCCCCACATTATCCACTGAAAATTCCCTGGCTGTGTGTTTATGGGTACTGTTCAATCATGGTGTGTGTGTGTGTGTGTGTGTGTGTGTGTGTGTGTGTGTGTGTGTGTGTATTTTCAGATGGTGTTAATCAATGGAGTTTATTGACTTACACTAACTGAGGGATCTGATACTGAACATTTACATTTTAATGGTGCGTATTGTAGCATTACCAGCATGCCCAAAAGAAACTGTTTCTCCCTGAGCTCCTACTGGCGTGCACTTCCACAACTCTCCCAATGCATGTCTATGTCTAAATGGGACCATTTAGTCCACACTCTTTTGTGGGGTTAAAGAAAAGCAGGAATAAATTCATTTAATTCCCAAGTTAGGCTTTCCTATTCTATTGCATGGCCCAGCCTGAAGGAATAATCTTGTTTTATTACAAAGACACCCTCTTTCGGGTCAGCTGATGAATGGAGACATGAACTAGAAAAATGGAATATATTTCATAACTCCATGGAATGTAAATAATTTGGCATCATTTCAAAAGCTACTTTTGGAATTCTCAAATCAAAGGCAAGACAGAGACAATGCTCTGGGTCAGCTGAAAACTAACTAATGTGTGTTTAAAAATTATTCTTTATGTACTACACTAAAGTGTTTTCTTAAGTTAAGAAAAAAATTCCACGAGCTGCAGCATGTCAATTGTTTATTTTCTTTCCCTTTATATTTTCTTTCAAACTTTATTGTATTTTAACACAAACAAAACCAAAAGATATGTAATCAACTGATAACTCATCCATAATGTGCAATATCTCAATGGAATACAAGAGAAAGGAATTAGGATAAGTCTTCTGCAGTATGCACAGGACACTTATTAAGGCACCTTCATACTCAACAAGTTTGCTTACTTTAGTTGTAAAAGCAGCCTTTTACTTCCCTTTATTCCTGTTAGCCCTGCAGAGCCCAACACAACTGAGAGTGTTAAGTGAACACTGGCAGCAGTTTTTGCAGCAATGAGAACACCTATTTGAGCAATGATGATATTGGAGAGTGAGGGTATTCAGCACTAGAAAATACTCCTAGTCCATCTCTGGTTTTCAGTGAATACTGTAGGGTTGTCAGACCAAACAATACACGTCTCATTTGCTATCATGTATTTCAGTGAGATTGCACAAATTTCAGCCGTTCTGCTGTTCTAATATCTGAGCTTCGAGTATAAACTCAAATACTAAAGCATTTGTTAGGAATACTTCACATTGAGATCTCTGGACTGGATGTTTTGAGCCAAAAAAGTTTACATGGCTGGACTAGATAAGACCTATTAGTGTAATATAAAACTATTTAGTTCAATGGAGCCATTACCATGCAAAAAAAAAGTCCAAAATAACTTTCTGAACAAATATATCAGAAATGGTCTCCTAGACGATGCAGTTTTTTCTTAACAATTACAATACGATGTTTGAAAAAAAAATTATTGAGCACTCCAATTAGATTATTTCTTTCCCAACAACATAATTTTGTGAGGGGAGAAAATAAAGTTTAGCTATTTTTAAACCATCTTACACCGTTTACAGGAAATGACATATGTTGGTGTGATCTGGTGTGGTTGTAATTTATGGCTGCAATCCAATCTGTCAGTAAGTGGGAACAATGAAGAGAGTAAAGGGCATGTATGAAATAGGAGGAGAGTGATTGAACGAGAGCAATGAATAGTGCGGTTAGTCTTTCCTAGCTCAGGGGCTTGTTGGTTTATATGCTGATATACGTCCACCAAGAATAGTGTTCATAACCAAGTTCTAATGCCATGAGTGGACACAGTAATACTCACCATCTAAGGCAACCCTCAACAAATCTACTCCCATACACATGTTTTTCAAGTTGAAAAACAGATGGCAAGTGCTGTGACAGTATGGTGCTTGAAATTACTGCAGGAGTTTCTCCTTAAGAGGGCAGAGAACAGGGAGCTACTCTTGCCTGCCCCTAATCCCATCCCAAAGCTCTGCAAGCATTGTTAATACTTGGGCTTCACAGAGGGCAGAATTCACCTCTTGAAACTGCACTGTGGATCTTAACTATTTTGTTCTTGGTATGTGCCTGGAGGGCAGAATGATGGAGTTGAGGTGTACATCTGATAATTTTTCATCATATATGTTCTTCAGAGGTACTCTCCCAAATCCAACATTGAAGCCATTAAGCCAGAAATTAGCACAATATTCTCCCTCCGGCCTCCTTCTGTATGTGCTCACGGCACTACCTCATAGAAAGGTGACTCTAACTATTAATTCACTGTACATTCATCCCTTCTAACAGGGACCTATGCTGTCACTCCTCTGCTTCATTGTTAGCACTCTGGTATCTGTATGTTATTAGGGGAAAAGATGCTGCATCATTAGCAAATGTCGTTCTGGAGCTATAAATGTAACTATTGTTTGTGGCTCAAATCCCAGCAACCAGGATAGCAGAAAAAAACCTTGATAAATCAACTGGAAAGACAGATGAAGCAGACAATAATAAGTGTTGATTACATGCTATTATTCTGTTTATAGTGACATTTTATAAGAACATAAGAATGGCCGTACTGGGTCAGACCAAAGGAACATCCAGCCCAGTATCCTGTCTACTGATAGTGGCCAATGCCAGGTGCCCCAGAGGGAGTGAACCTAATCAAGTGATCTCTCTCCTGCCGTCCATCACCACCCTCTGATAAACAGAGGCTAGGGACACCATTCCTTACCCATCCTGGCTAATAGCCATTAATGGACTTAACCTCCATGAATTTATCCAGTTCTCTTTTAAACCCTGTTATAGTCCTAGCCTTCACAACCTCCTCAGGCAAGGAGTTCCGCAAGTGTATCATGTATCTCTATCCTATAAGGCTTATTTATGGCAGCTGTACGGAAGCCATGTGATGTGGCCAAGAATGTTTTATGGAGAGATTTCATATGACATGATTACTCACTAGTGTCTTAACCACACAGTTTCACATAAGAGAGAGAATCATAATCGAGTTTGGGAAATGGGTAACTGTTACAAAAGGGGTGTGTGTGTATGTATGCACAAATGCATGCGTATATGCACATATTGATATATAGTAAATTGTACAAATGTAAATACCATATGCAAATATAAAATTTTGAATATTTCAAATGAAACTGAAGGAGAAGTTTGGCAATTCTCTAGTGAGTTAGATTGACTCTGGAGGGTTATTTTTTATCACACTTCAAAAAGTCTGGGCTGTCACAGTGGAACTTTCTTTCTTGCAGAAATTTTACTGGAGAAGGGATATTTTCACAGTCAAAGAGTTTCACTGCAAGGTGTTGCCTCCTTTCATTTTCAGGGAAAATTTCTCAAATGAGAATTGACTATATTTAGCTTTTTTACTTTGGCAGAAAACGAATATATAAATACACATTTACGTATATTTTTAATTGGTTCTCCAGGTATTCCAGATTGCATATGTTATTGTGAAAGCAGCTAATGCCCCTCGACCTGGGAACTGGATTTTGGAGCGTTCACTGGATGGTGTTAACTATCAGCCATGGCAGTATTATGCTGTAACAGACACAGAATGCCTGACACGTTACAACATTCATCCCCGCAGAGGACCTCCATCCTATGCAAAAGATGATGAAGTTATATGCACTTCATTTTACTCCAAGATCCAACCACTGGAGAATGGAGAGGTAAGATGGGAAATATACTGCAGCAAACATGCCAACAGAAATATTCTTTTGCTTAATTGATAAGTATATGCCTTGTGCAGACAATGTTTTTGTATGGGCTTTATATATGAAGGATGGGGCTCTGTTCCTTATATATGCATCAATAGAGGTTGCCATATACCCCATTAAACAGGGGGAAATGCACACTAATAAACACATGCAGTGTGAGGGAACTGTGTGGACCTTAATCTCTAGTACTTACAGGCAACTCCTTTGTAGTTAGATAGGCAGCAATTCCAATAAGAAGGAAAGAAAGATACTGGGTGAAACTCCCACTGACTTCAGGGGGGTTAGGATTTCACCTGCTATATTTAAATGTACCTCTTACAACTGTAAGCAGCTTTCCCCTTCCCTTTTCTTATTAAAGTGGCAAGAAATGAATATTTTTCACAGAATAAATTTTCATATTTATTAAACTTACTCACATCCTGATAATTCATAAAAATAAAATGACAGTTGAATATGGAATAGATTTTAGGCAACACATTTTGGTGTACATTAGTCACAGAGTGGGATATTTTTCTATTACTGTACTGACTCTGATTGCTGAGTAATTCCTAACTATCATGCAAAAATCTCACTCTTTTTTTTTTAAACCAAAACTGCTTTTCAGTTTGTGGAGCTTCTGAACTTTCAGCTTTTTTTCTTTCATACTCCATGCCTATTTCACTTCAACTATGCAACGCACTACATATCCCAGCTAGATTTTTTTTAATGAATGGAATGACATAGCTCCTAGTTATGGGTGACTTTATTGCATTTTTTTTCAGTAGTTTATATTTCAAGGCCCATGGATGCCTGACATGCTGCAATCAGGAATGCTGTCTATAAACTTTTCACAATTCTGGACAATACTCAGAACATGCACGTTTCTGAGCTCTCAAAATGCTATCTGTCTAGAGACACAGTGGATTGAACTCGGAAGCTGGAGGTCTGCATTGAAGAATTTGTGTATTTGCAAGCTTATGTTTGTGTGTGTAATTACCATGATTATCTGTGCAAATTGGGTGCTGAGGCATGGAAAAGGCCATTTCCTAATGCGGTTGCAGAAATAATACATATAAATGTAAGCATGGAATTGTACACAATTTCTTGCAAAGAAATTTTCAAAGGGATCTAAATCTGTCCTTCTAGCATGTGCAATCAGATGTGTAATCAGTTGCACACAAGATACAACTCAAGACAGACACCATTTGTGTTCACTTTTCATGTGAAGTAGAGTTTACACGTGTGTGCACAGATGTCATATTTCTAAAATATTTATGAGTAAATCCAGGGAGTGACTAGGGGACCTGAATCATCAATTTTACTAATATAGACATTTCAGACAGTTTAGTTTGATGAGAACATTTGTATAGTTAAACCCGATGCCACCAGAACCCTTTCAGCTTCTCAGTTGATTTAAATTCATTCTCTTTCTTTAAGAGCATAATTCTCTTCTGAGACTTGCAGGCAAATCTTAACTCCAATCTTCTGCTGTCCCATGAATGAAACTATTCAATCAGATCCATGCCTCCTTATGTTCTTAACGTAGATTAAATTGGTTTCAGTGAGCTATGGGCTCCTAAGTAACAAAGGGCCCCACTTCAGTAAAGCACTTAAGTATGTATTTAACTGTGAGCACGTGCTTAAGTCTTATTGACTTCAATAGAATTTAGCCCATGCTTAAAGTTAATCACTTGCTTTAGTTCTTTGATGAACTGGGTTCCATGTGTTGTTAGATTGGGATGTTGCATCAAAGCTCATAAAGAACACATACCAGTGATTATGGTGCTTAAACAGGACTCTGATTTTAAGAAAAGGAGACTTGGTTTGAACAAGGGATGTATTCAGCATAATGTCCAGCTAAAGCAAATTCTTATCCAAAAACTTTAGACCACTGGAGGCATAATAATAAAAACATCCCTCTGGAAGCTTATCTCACACTTTTTAAGTGTCCTTCCATGATGCATATCTATATGGAAAGTCAACTATCTCCAGTGGAGAACATCCAGTGAAGCTGGCACAATCATTGGAAGAGTTTGATTCCATGCAAATTAATAAACGTAACCTATAGCCTACACAAACCTGTTACCATATGTGTAATGTCAATCTTATCTGTTTTATTATTACAGACAGCACTATGAAATAAATGACAGCCACAGTCAGTTTTTTATTGTTCAGTCAAAATGCACATGAGGTGGGAGAAACAATAAAATAGAAATCCATACAGACTTCATAGTTAACCATATCTTACATTGCGGAAGATTTGATTGGATCCTGGTCTTTCAGCAGAGCTAAATACGTGCATTACTTATTTCACTTTCCAGTATAGAACTGTGATCTATATACTAGTTACTGAAACCAAGATTTGCATGCATGACTAGTGATTGTGGGTATCTTCATATCTTGGCGTCCTGCTTGGGATACCTTGAAGGAGCCTGATTTTCAAATAGTGTGTACTCATCATCAAGCCTGACCATGTGCAGGATGTGTATGGATCTACAAGACACTGCCAAAATCATATATATGCTCTGGTATTACACATTTGTTCATAGCAACATTTGAAATTAAAACCGGGCAAATTAGAGGGGGGGAACTCCTATGTTGGAGCCCTTTTAGTGCACATTATCTACATATATTTTAGTCAATGAGTTTATTGATGATAATATTAATGGAAATGGCAATTTTAAGTAAATATTAGATATATTAATCAAAATGCAGATTTGGAATTCATTAACATGGTATTTGCTCCAGAAACAAGTTTCTAAGGGCTAGTCTACACTTACGAGCCGGGTCGACCCGGTGAGTTCGACTTCTCGGAGTTTGAACTATCGCGTCTAATCTGGACGCGATAGTTCGAACTCCGGAAGCGATAGTTCGAACTCCGGTACTCCACCACTGCAAAAGGCGGTGGCGGAGTCGACCTTGGAGCCGCGGACTTCGATTCCGCGGCGTCTGGACGGGTGAGTAGTTCGAACTAGGGTACTTCGAATTCAGCTACGCTATTCACGTAGCTGAATTTGCGTACCCTAGTTCGACCCCGCTTCTTAGTGTGGACCAGCCCTAAGATATATTCTCAGCCAGTCAGGGAATAGAAACAGTACCACATGGCTTGTCTCCAAGCCAGCCTAGCCAACACAGCTGAATTTCATATATCAGATTCTTTACAATCAGGTGCTTGTAAACAATCTACAGGGCAAGAATTATTTACAGAGGTGATTCAGTGACTAATTTTTTTAACAAATAAATTTGAGAAAATCAAAACCTGCTCAAGAAAATTTGCTGGATTACTTGATCAGCTCTATTTGAATAGCACCCTGAAAAGTGTTGACTTAATTAAATGCATCGATACCACTGAAACATTCAAACCCACCACACATTCTGAAGTCATTGGGACTTATGGCTTATAGGAAAGGTAAAATGTTAGTCACACTCCACTGCAAAGACTGTGACATTTTGTTTTTGGTTATTGCATGTTTCTCAAAGGACATCAATACATGAAAGGACCTGCAGTATGGTGAAAGCTTATTTTCAGTATGAAAACATATCTTCCAATATCTCAAATATATTCAGATAAGGGTTTCTTTCACATATATATTAGTGGATGACATGTTCTTTATTGTTTTTAGAAAGCAGGTTCCTTGATTTAATGTTATTTTGTTTGACATCAGTCGGGGGACATATGAGGAGGCTGTGACTGCCATGTTTTGGTGTGGGGAGAGGACCATAAGAATTGGACCATGTTTCTTTTGGTTTCATGACATTTCCATCTTTCCTTGCTGGGATTACTACTTTTGATTTCCTCAGATCATCATTAGTCTGAGAACTAAAAATTAATAGTTACCATAGTGATTTTTTGCTTCATTTCCTTGGCACAGAAGTCTATTATTTACATCTATTTTGTTCCTTTTTTACTGCAATGACTTTCTTGTTTTTCTGGACTGTAACCAGTGCCTGGACTTCTGTTTGATGCTATTAGGTAGATATTGGTCTCTGGAACATTATCTTAGTACCACTTATTTTTCTGAGGACTGTATAGAGTTTTCATCTATTTTGATGTTTTAAACAGCATGTATAATGTCACATACTGTAAGTTTTATACTTAGACACATGGCATTCCCCCATTGTATCCTGTCAGTCTTTGCTAGATGCTCCTAAGTGCATCTGAAGAAGAATGGGAACTGAGGTGCTTCTGCCTCTCACTGTAACTCATTAAATGTTTTAGACATTTTCATCAAAAATGACCTTTTCTGCTGGGCTGCAGCTTGATTTGGGGTGGGGGCGAAATGGGGAAGTCATCTCTTTTCACCTCCACCTACAGAAACATTCCCTCAGGCACAGACAGATGTTTCAAGCCTATTATAGGGAACAGGCAGAAAATTAGGGGAAAATAAATTGTTTTGCCATTTTCTACATAACCAATTGTCCCTGCAAGCAGAGCTTACAACTCTAATCTAGTGAAAAAGGGCAGAGAGAGCTCTACTAGGGGTCTGTGCCAAAAGCATTCAGGGTCACTGGTGAAGCAATAAGAGGGATAACTCATCATCCAGGAGGCTGCATGCTTCTTGTTTGGGCCTTCAGCCTTTGGCAACTCTATAAAAGATAGGATTTGAATTTAGATTCCTCCTTTGGCAGTGATGAAGGAATCTAAATCCAAATAGCCATTTGACTACCTGGTTCACTTTACTGTGATCCCATACAAGAGATCTGAAAAACTGCTTTTCAGAAGATATGATTAATATTGATGCACAGCAATTATGTAAACTTGCAAGGAGGAGAAATATCTCTCCCTGTGCGGGTACAGTCTGTCTTCCTGAGCTATTGCTTCAAAGTATCAGTCTGCAGTAAGCTTAATAAAAATGGGAATAGCTGAGAGTACATATAAATTGCAAAAGCTAGTTCAATTTCCAGATTTAAAAGGCACACAGATTTGTATATGAGGAAGACAGGATCAGGGAATCAGAGCTGGGAATGATTCTGTTGTGAATGGAGAGTGGGTATGCCTTGGATTGGTGACATGGTCACTTAGCATGAATGGTGGGCCAAGCCACTGGGGGAAAGAAGATAGTTTGGATCCAGAGACCCTGCACAAGGTATAATTATTGTTCAGTCTCTTTTTAAAGTCCCACCCCCACCCCACCCAGGGGGCATGAATTTTCAGATGTAGTGGTCCCTGCTGAGGGGAAATCGGATTAATTCCGGACAGCCACACAGCTGGCTCTTCCTTGTACATGTTGCACTTACCATGTCTCCTCTTCATTAGACCCAACAGCAGAAAGGCAACAATGTTTAGGCCCCTGCCTATTATCCTGGACCGCTATCACAATTGGAGCCATTTTTACACCTGATCTGTTAGACATATGACCTTGACAGGTCAGCACTAAGCATGGAAGGCAGAGGAGTTGGTTTTCAAGCAGAGCCTAACTATGTGGTGCATAGTGGAAAAGAAGCGTGCATAAGGCAGATAAACTGACTCTATCCCAATATGGAAAGAAGTTGCTAGAATGGAATCATCATGTTAAACTGCAGCTCTCTGAGAGTCAGAGGAGAGCACAGCCAGGCATAAGTCACAATCACTTTACTTTTGCCTTTAAGGCTGATATGCAGGGGGGCTTATTTAGTCACTGAAAGTTCCCTCTCACTGGTTCCCTCCCTTCTCTGTGAGCACGTTCAATTTACTAATACTGGTCAGTCTTCTATATATTGGAAAGAATTACTTCTTCCTAGACTGTAGTCAGGGGGAGGTTGTTGTAACTCTGGCTCTGTTCTGTGACAGCAGAGCTGAGACTTCCAGTTTGTTTTATAATCCTAAAATCTCATGCTTCAAGCTTCAGCCAGTCCTCTGCAGAGGTCAGAAATGGATCACCTCTGCCCCCCTCTCTCCCCCTGCCCAATTCCCCATGTATTCTGGCTAATTTTTTGTCTCTTTCCTCTAAAGTATCAGAGATGGCTACAGCTGGATATGAGACACTGGACGGAGTGGGCCTTCTCTTTCAGGTGCTTGGCTGGCTGGTTCTTGCTCACATGCTCAGGGTCTAAGCATATGTAGGATGGGTAAGGAATTTTCCCCCAGGTCAGATTGTCAGTGGTTTTGGGTGGGTTTCACCTTTGTCTGCAGTGTGGGGTGCAGGTCACTCTCTGGGATCATCTCAGTTAATCATTTCCCTGCCATTGTGGGGACCTCAGCTATCAGTGCCCCTTGGTCCCTCCTATTCTCTGCTAATGGTACATACTAGCCTAGTCTCTTTTGCATTGTAATACTTTAGTCTAATGTTGGGTGTTGGATTTAGTGTGTGGGTGCTGGGTGGTGATGGTGGCCTGTGATATACAGGAGGTCACACTAGATGATCTGGTGGTCCCTTCCGGCCTTAAACTCTATGACTTCACATGGACATCATTGCTCTGGAAAAGCAATCTGAGAAGTAACAATTTAGCTAAGCACTGATGCATGCTTTTTAATTAAACCTTTCACAGTAATAATAATAATATATATATTCTTTTTTCTGTCACACTCCTTTCCCCCTCCCCCATCACCTAGAGAGTAATCAAATTAACTAGGATAATTGCGAGCTTTTCTGCTTTCCATCACATTGTAATTTTACTATGTTCTATTTCATTTTTCATGACAGTATAAACTTCAGTGTTCAGATTAGTTATGTCAGGATTGTTAAACATCAGTCACTGGTAATCTAATACAAAGCCAATATGGTATCACAGCACAGAAAACACATGTGTGCACACACTCATCTCACCCCGCCCCCGCTCCCCCCCGACACACACACATTCAGCACACAACATGCCACTAATGTGGAAAAAAAGCATTCCGAAAGCCACATGCTCCTGAATCTGGAGTTGGTATGGGAGAACTCAGAGTTTCAGGCACTAGCAAGTATATTTTGGTAGAGATGGGGAAATTATTACTGTTGATAAATACCTAACCCCCTTGTGGGAGATGCTTTTCATTAAGAAAATTAAGTCAGGAAGGTTTAATTTTGGGATGTCTTCCATTGTCTGTGGTCTTAACCCTTCCCTCATTTATATTTCTTGCTGGGGGTAGTACTAGTCTTTGCTGATTCCGGGGATCTGTAAAGTTATGAAACTTTTTAGCTGTATTTTTGCAAGGAATACTGCCTGGGAATAGGAATCTGGCATAGATGGATTTTGGCCATATTTGCTATTTCCTAACATGTAGGCCAGGAATTTTGGTTCAAACCTAATATCTTTTCTCTGATCTTTCTGAGCCAGTGGCAGTAGATCAGTAGCATGCTGGAAGCAAAATATGTAGATAAAGTTAAGCATACAGTGGACTTCCTAGGATCTGTAAGCAGATACTGTATTTTCTAACCCATTAAAGTTACTTACATGATTCTGAGTCATTTCAGTCCAAATGTACCTTTAGTGGGTCATAAGTACTTAAGCAGCAGGTTATTTACTTTAACAGTGTCAACCTACTCTCACTGTCTCATTTAATTTGATAAGTCTGCAGCATAATGGATAAAAGCATGCTACCCATGGCCAGATGTACAGTATTAATGTAATATTGATTCTTCATAAATAGAGCAGGGAAATAAGAGGGATTTAGAAAGGAGCTATTAGATGTCAGACAGCAAGGCAGACAAACAGGAGAAGAATACTGGAGACAAATAAAAGGACATGTATTGATCATGCATTCTCTCACAGTCACTGTGTTCTGCTGATTTGGTACTTGGAAAACTACAGTTATTAATTGTGGGAACCACATATATTCACTGGCTTATATTTTATACAATCTTATGTATAAATAATGCTTCAGCTCCATATCTGCTCCATAAGCAAATATGAAATTGCAGAACTACTAAGTGTGGTATGTAACCTATTGTTTAAATGAGCCTCTGTATCAGATGACTGGAGGATAGCTAATGTAATACCAATTTGTAAAAAGGGTTCCAGAAGTGAACCTGCCAATTACAGGCTGGTAAATCTAACTTCAGTATGAACCAAATTGGTTGAAACTATAGTAAAGAACATAATTATAGTTATCAGACACATACAGGAACATAGTATGTTGGGGAAGAGTCAACATGGTTTTGTAAAGGGAAATCATGCCTCACCAATCTTAGAATTCTTTGAGGGTGTCAACAAGCATGTGGACAAGGGTGGTTCAGTGGACATAATGTTCTTGGACTTTCAGAAAGCCTTTGACAAGGTCCTTCACTGAAGGCTCTTAAGTAAACTAGGCAATAATGGGATAAGAGAGAAGGTCCTCTCATGCATCAATAACTGGTTAAAAAAGAGGAAACAAGGATTCCCTCAAGGATCTGTACTGGGATCAGTGCTGTTCAACATATTCATAAATGATCTGGAAAAAAATCATTCCACAGATACAGGGGCCACTTTAATTGTATTGTGCCCCTAAATTTTGTCCCACTTGGACTTCATTCTTTCACTTTCTGTCTTTGGCTCTTGCTGTTAAGATTCTTCCTCCTCCACGTTGTTGCCTTCTCTCTCTCATTTCTTCATCCTTATTTGCTTTCTACCTCCTCTCCCCTTCAGACTTCTTGTTCTTGCTCCCTGATTTTATGGCTGCTTTTTGGCCTGATTCTTCATCTCACAGAAACATTTGGAAATTACACTTCTCTTCTTTTTCCTTATAGTTGTTCTTGAAGCACTTGAGATGCCATGGTAATAAGTGTAGTACAAATACCTAGATACGTAGATCGATAAAAATATAGTGTGCCAGTGTCTCATAGATAACTGTAACAAGGACTATAAAAATGTTGCTGATAAGTTGAGCCAATGTGTGACATTAGCCAAAAAGAGAGACCAAAAAGAGTAAAGGGAAGAATCTCAGAGGAAATGAGGAATTTGCTAGAGAAGCAGAGGAATATGAAGCAAAATGATGGTGACAAACTTGAGTACTCTCTCCTCTGCAAGTTGCTAAAAAGAAGACTAAAGGAGAACTTTGAGAATCACCGAAATGAAAGGGTCTTAAAGATGTCTGAAGATCGCAGAAGCCTCAAAAATGCAAATGTGAATTAACGCTGTACAGGTTGACAATAACGGTGCTGAAGAACGAGGATAGAAAAGCAGTAATTGACAGAACAGGGATGGAAGTGGTCTGAAAAGATTTCTACACTGAACTCTTTGTGTCTCATATTAATGGTCCCACTATCAACACTTCAACAGACCAACGAGTGCGTACTTCCAGTCCTTGTCCGCAAAGTTCAACATGCAATTTACCAAATGAAGGATGGAAAAGCTCCAGGAAAAGATGTATTGACAACTGAAATTATAAGAACTGGAGGTCATGACCTCTGGAAAACCCTTGTTCAGAGGTTTAGCCGTTACTTGGAAATGCAAATTTACCATCCGACTGGAAGGAGTCCAACATCAGTTTGCTGTACAAGAAAGGCAAACATGAAGATCTAAAGAACTATCATCCAATATGCCTGCTCTCACATCTACAAGCTATTTACCAAAATAATAACAAATGAACTCTCACAGAGTCTGGATGAGCAGCAGCTAAGAGAGTAGGCATGTTTTCAAATGAAATTCAGTACATTGGACCTTTTCTTTACTATAAACCAGCTATTAGAGCACTCAGGGGAATACAAATTCAATTTATGCATTGCCTTCATTGACTATGAAAAAGCATTCAACAGCATAAAGATCAGTGCAATGCTGCAAACTCTTGCAGAGCAGGGCATTGATACAAACTACATCAAACTACTACTCTGACTGTACTATGGACAGGGGTGGCTCCAGGCCCCAGCACGCCAAGCGCGTGCTTGGGGCGGCATGCCATGGGGGGGCGCTCTGCCAGTCACCGGGAGGGCGGCAGGTGGCTCCGGTGAACCTCCCGCAGGCGTGCCTGTGGCGGGTCCACTGGTCCCACGGCTCCGGTGGACCTCCCGCAGGTGTGCCTGCGGAAGGTCCACCAAAGCCGTGGGACCAGCGGACTACGGGACCAGCGGACCCTCCGCAGGCACGCCTGCGGGATGTCCACCGGAGCCGCCTGCTGCCCTCCCGGCGACCGGCAGAGCGCCCCCCACGGCATACTGCCCTGCTTGGGGCGGCGAAATGTCTAGAGCCGCCCCTGACTATGGATATAACTCTATTTGACACTTCCCTTCTTATCCAAGTCAAAAAAGGTGTAAAGCAAGGAGACACAGTTTGACTGAAAATCTTCACAGCCTGCCTTGAAATGGTAATGAGGTGGATGAACTGCAAGGGTGGAATCAGCATCAATGGAGAGCAGTTAAACCACCTCAGATTTGTGACTGATATTGTGTTGATTGCTGAAAACACTATCAAACTACAGAAAATGCTGCGAGAATTCAACACAGAAAGCAGCTAAGTTGGACTGAAAATGAACCGCTCTAAAACAAAATGTATGTGATTTGATGCCTTGCCAAAAGCCCAAATATTAGTCAAAGGAGAACAAATAGAAGAAGTTGAACAATACGTCTATATAGGCCAAGAAATTAACATGTGCCACGACCAGGAAGGGGAACTCTCGCAAAGGAAGAAAGCCGGTTGATGTGCATTCAATTCTATCAAGGATGTCTTCCAAGGAAAAATCAACAAGGCAACGCACATCAACCTCTTAGACTCAACAGTACCGCCAGCAATGTTGAACGCCAGTGAAACATGGGTGCCGACGAAGATAGAGAGGACGATGGAAAGAAGAATTCTGGGGATTTAAATCTGTGACTGAGTCCCCAGTGAAGTAATCAGATAGCAGAGTGGAATGCAGAACATCATTGTTCAAAGCAGGTACAGTAAAATGTGATGGGCCAGGCATATAGCTAAGCTCACTGACAATCGATGGACTGCAGCTGTCACCGAGTGGTACCCACAGGAACTGAAACAACCACTCAGCTGAACTCCAAAGAGATGAGAAGATTTTATTGTGAAAAGGCATGGCTGCACGTGGAGAAGGTAGGCCAGGATAAGAGAAGAGTAGAAGACCTGTTGTGATCAGTGCAATCTATCTGAGGGCTGAAGGACTGATTGATCAAGGAGCCAATGTAACAATTTTGGTGGATTGTGTGGGTATTTCTCATCTCCCCACAACCATCATTGACATGATTTTACTGTTAAAACAAATGTCAGATATTGGAATGAAATATCTGTCTCTTCTACACTTCTTGTAGCTACTGTTTCCAAGGCACATAGCACTAACATTATATTTAATAAGCCCCTTTTGGTGTTCTGTAAGAGCCTCTGTGTGGAAAGTAAAGATTTGGGAAGAGAGGCAATCCACAAGAGGATCTTTCTCTCAAAATGTGGGAGAACCATTGCTCTGAACTACCCATATCCTCAAAGCCTTCAGAAAAGGATTTCAATTATAGATTCCTAGGAGGCACAAGCTGTTCTACAAGTTACTGAACACTTAGCAGATGCAGCTTCTTCAGCTGTTTTTTAAAGCATTGTTTGTGTTAGATGGGGGAACAGTGTTTTGAGGATATTTTCACAAAGAAGTTAATACCTCAGTCTTTCATTTTCTCTGACAGTGGCACACAGCAGTGTAGTCTCCTGAGGACTAAAATACTTTAATTTAACTGAAGCATTTGGTCTCAACATAGGGGTACTTGGTGAAATATAATGGCATATGATATGTAGGAGGTCAAACTAGATCATCCAAGGGTCCCTTCTGGCATTAAACTCTATGAAACTATGAAATCAATATTTCAATTTTCTAGAGCCCCTTCCAGATGAAGATTCACTGAGGTGGGAAAATAAGAGGCCAAATGACTTTCCCTGTGACTGACGTAGGGTGATCCAAGAATAGAAACCAGGTTTTTTGGGTCCCAATCCGAGGCTTTAATAACAAGACTTCCCTTCCTCCCTAAGATCAGTTGCCGAAGCCAAATGATAAACTGAGGATGTAGAGGAGGTGATGTAACCTTCTGTTGTCTTTTTCCTTTTCCTTCCCTTTCCTCACATGAGCTTTCCTGTCACCATTTTTACTATGGTGAGAATGTTGATACAGCGATGTTGACAACGCTGTGTTGCTACCTCAAACTCTTTACTCCATGGTCTTCCTGAGATGGTAATAACATAAGTGCAAGGTCAAGAGGTAATTTCCTGTTTCTGTGTGCTTAAAAAAAAGTCTGATCTGACAGAACAGATGCATCAGTCTTTGTTTATTTCCTCCATACAAGTGGAAGCCTGAAGTACACATTAAGAGACTGAAGGAATATGAGAATCCTTAAATAAACAGAAGAAAAATATTCTTTCATTAGAACAAATTTAGACACAATTTAAAATTACACTAATGGCTGCAGCTCAGAGACAAGTGGTTTGATTTTAAAATGTTGCCATTCCATTAACTTGCCATGTGCTCAACTTCTATCTCATTGCTCCTTCTTCCAGTCCTCTTTGTGTTGCAGGTATTGATTCCCTTGACTCCCTCAGATATTTTTTTGGGGGGAAGCGGAAATTCCTCTCCCTCTGCAGGGACTTCATTCCAGTCCGTGGTCACTTCCCCTCCCACATAGAGATGATGGGTTTTGCTTTGATGGGGAGCCTCCCCTCTCTCTTACTCACTCAAGGCATGAGCTGGTGTCTCTAGGAGTTGAGTTCTTGGTGGGCTCCCCTGCACTCTGCTTTACAGGTATAGACTCCCCATGCATCAGGTCACAACACTATTTATTTGGCCCAGTTACTTCTCCATCTGGACAGAGGGGTGGCCAGTCAAATTTCAGTGGTGTCGCAATGCCACACATTGAAATTTGGCCCACCCACCCCTCTGTCTATAGGGAGGGGTGGCTGGGTCCAATTTCAGTGGCATTGCAATTCTCAGACAGTAGCCATACTGATTTAATACAGGTCTGCTTAAAACTGGCTGGGCCATGGCGCCTCCCCTGCCACCCTTCATCCCCCCGGTTCTGCAGCCTATGGGACTTTGAGGAAGTACAAAAACTTGGGAGGCATTCACCCCATCAAGCACCTCTCATAAGCACCACTGCTTCCAAGACCCCACTTACTTGGGAATTTACAGCTCCTCTGTGCTAGTATCAGACCAATGATGTCAAGAGTATTGAACTCTGCCACTGCTCAATGCTTGCCTGTTAGTGTTTTCTTCTTTATTCCCTAATGCTTGGCCTGTTCTCTAGAATATGACTGGCTGATAGGGAGCGGCAAAGAAAGGAAAGGGGAAAGGGATTTACAAATGAACTGTAAAGTTAATTCTCCCCACAGCCAGATTTAACCCTTTCACACTAGGAGTTGGGGATTGCCAACACTAACAGGACAAAGGGTCAGCATTTCCAACAGTACTCAAAACTAAAAGGTATTCAATTCAGTGCCAGTGAGATTGAAAATTTGCTATGACATCTTTCTACCTAATAAAAGTTAACTTGGTTCACATAGTGATTCCAGCATACATAAAAAGGGGTTTTGCATCGGAATTTATGGATAAACTCAATCATACCTACTTTACTATTTCCATTCTTACTTTGACCTTCTGAGCATGCAAACTGCATTTTGTATGTTGTCTTTGCCTGTGGGAATCTGACTCCAGACCTTGAACTGTCAATTTGCCTTGAGTTGCTACCATAGTTCTCTGCAGCAGGTACAGAAAAGATGCCTGCAACGTGAATAATAATGCAAATAATCTCTCTCTCCATGGGATCTGTTGCAATCTCTCAAGGCATTTCTCATGGACATGAAAAATTTCAATTTCTCTGAAATTATTATACAATTAAAAACAAGACACCTGTACTGTACATTCCCCTAGAGTATTTATTTGTAAATGTGTGCACGGAAAGATGTTACTTTGTACCAATATTTAGTGAAGATACAGAGTATCTTTCCAGCTCAGATAGACAGACATTCTAACTTTGCTTGAGCCAGCATGCTAAAAATAGCAGTTTAGGTGGAGGTAGCACAGCTGGCAGCCTGAGTAACAAACCCACCAGGAACCCCTGTTACATACTCATGCCGCTAATCTGAGCTACCGCCAGTGCTACTCCGGCTACACTTTTAGCATGGTAGCCCTGAGCTAGAGTGTGTCTGTCCAGCTGGGAAGCATGCTTCCAGCTGCATTATAGATGTACCTACTTGTTTGTTCCACAAAGGATAGTGGGAAAACTTGTAGTAACAGTCATTTATTATTAACAATTCTGAAATTTGGCCTGGCTGTCCTAAGCATTTCCTTCAAACAATTTACACTTGAGCAAGAATCACACTCTAGACACAGGCAACCTGGTCTCCTACATGTAACTTGGCACTTGGGAGTCCTGAGTGCTAATCCTGACTTTCCCACTGACTTGTTGTGCAGTCTTGGGAAAACAATTAATGTCTCTGTCTCAAGTTTCCCATCTGCAAAACAGAAATTGTAGTCATCTTATAGAGATATTGGACCTAATCTTAAGTCCACTGTAGTCAAATGAAAAACTCCCATTGACTTCAGTGGGCATTGGATCAGGCCCTCATTCAATGCTTTGAAAATATACAGTGCTATACTAACATAAAGGTGTGGACGGTGCAATCCGTACTCACATTATTTACTAGAATGAATAGTTCCATTGAGTTAAATAGGATTACTCATGTAAATAAGTGCTTACCCGTGGGAGTAAGAATAGTACAAACTAGCCCAAAATATTAAGTCTGCAAAACTGGGCTGAAGACCACCCTTTCTTCCAGTGTTTTGGCACTTACACTTTTAGCTGGAGTTAGAAAGTTCAAATGAGAACACAAACATGAAAAAAAAAACAAGTGTACAAAAAGTTTATCCAATCTTTTCCCAAACTAATACGAGGCAGTGCAGATGAGAGTTTTCAGCAAAGGTTCATGCCTGGCTCTACTATATTTTTTGTCTCATTGAGTAAAATGGAACTCGAGTGACCCACATAGAAATATCTATCTATCTATTTGTCTGTCTCTTACAAATGAGTGCCATATAAGAATACATTTTACATATTGGACTTCCACAATCATATATTGTCTCATTAACTAATATAATGGAAATAATGACTAATATTTCATATAATGCAGTTCACAAACATGTAACATATAGTAAAATATGACATGCTGTCTATGTATGTGACACATTTATGCTTGTTCCACATGGGGAAATTGTCTGGGCAAACTTTTATTATGTGGAAGGACCTATTGGTGCTATTAAATTACAAATAATGATAATAAATCAACTGTTTAACTGGTGTGCACCTCACTACTATACATTGTAGCAAGCTACACGCTTTGGTGTTGAGTCAGAAGAAGAAAACTATACTAGTTGTCGCTTCAAAATGTTGTGCTATTTTGCAGAGCATTAGCATCTCTTTCTTTGAATTAAACCTGGCTTGTGACCTTTTCAACTTGTAAAATGTAGTGAGGATATACAATTACTGGTAGATAAGAATATTTAAATTATGAACCAGAATGAAAGTGACTCTTAAAAGTTATTAATAAGCTGTACAGCAATCTGTCATTAGTTTGAAAACAAGGGGGAAAGAAGTTTGCTGTTATTTCCCTGGGGGCCAGCTTGGAATGAAAACTTCCTCCTGGTAGCACATGAGACAATCCATTTTTCCATTTTGGCATTTCCTCTGTTCTTCAGTAGACACTCTGTTGTAATTTCTACCATTTGTGGAAAACAGAACAATGATTTATAACATGAATCATAAAGCTTTCTGGGATAATGTGTTGCAAATTATTTAAAAGTAACAATTTACAAAGTACATACTGTACAGAACAAGGTTTCATAGTTTGGGGGTGGAGGATAGAAAGGATTAGATAACCTGTTTAGTCTTTTCTCTGCCTAATTTTTATGATTCTATTGACTGTAATTGTTAACTGAAAATTGAAATGTTACAAATAGCTCAGATTTATATAAATATCTGCCAGTATCACCAAATAATAATCCAAAGATTTATACCTATACTTGCTAATCATATTTGTATATCATACTTGAAACCTGACTCACTGTTTTAGGGCTACGTAAACTTGAGAGGTTCCTGAGGGAAATGCACTTCAGAATTTCAGCATTTACTTGGGTCATGGGGATGACAATCGCAATGGTGCTCTTTTTCTTTTAGGCTGGCAGCCATGCTGTGGCCAGTGGTTGGTTTCATTCCAGCAGAAGAATATCATGGTGCACTAAGCAAACTATACATATTTTTTTCTTCTTGTGCATGAGAGGAAGGAATTTAGGGTCCCTAAATAATTACTTTAAGGGAGTGGATATCTGAATACCCTGACTGATGTCTGAAATATACAGTTGAAAATGTCATGTATATTGAATAAGATCATTAATTGCTTTTCAGAACCTTTATGTCTCTCTCTCTCTCTCTCTCTATCATATAGGGCCCCAAAGTGAACCAGTATAGAGGAGGATGTGAAAGAGTTAATGTGGTTGATTACTTGTTTCATTTTGTTGATTAGTAAATTCCAGGAAAGACTTAGTGGGGGGCTGGGAGAGGGTTGGTTTGGTGCTGGACATGTGTGTGTGGTAGGGTGACTTGGAGAAAATATCAGAAGATAGATGAGGGGATGGGATCCAGGGAGATGAAGAGAAGGAGGAGCAGGCATTGATTAGCGCCAGGTGAGAGAGGAGGTAAAGGAGAGTGAAACAAAGGGCAGGAGGAGGGACAAGGGATCACTTTTTTAATACATTTATAGTGGACTTTATGTCGTATTCTTTTAAACATGTGGAATTACAAAAACTCATTAAAAGTTTGACAAAACCCTCTCAGAACTTGTATTTATAGCCGCTCTGAGTAAGTGCTACAATTTTTGTAATATTACAGCAATTAGTGAAAGAAGTCAGGAGAAAGATATAATTGTTTCCATGGCTGTAATTTTTAAATCTGCTATATTTTAAATTAGTTTGTTTAGACAGATTTATGATACTGCTGCTGACCTTTGCTGTTCTCTCTGTACTACTTTGAAATGGATTTGTTCTGTTTCTTCTATTAGCCCCCATAAAATAACACCAAATTTGGAAAGGCCTGGATCAGAGTGGGAGAGGGATAAAAAAAAATGCATATGTTCTACAGCAGAATGTCTTGTGTCTTCTCCTGTTTTGTTTTTAAAACATCTAAATGATTTAAAAGGCATTGAATGCTTCCCATTCAAGAGCCTCCCATCTGTTTTTTCAAAACTATTTGTCAAGTTTATGTTCCATTTGAAATGACACAGGTTCTGGCACTTTGGATAGAGCTTAAGCTCCAGCATTGTACTGTAATTGTAACTGGCTCCTCCACATGTGGAACTGAAATACAAAAACAAAGAAAAAGCACAATGTGTTACTTAAATTTCCCCTGATCAATCATTCTTGCAAATCATAGCTCAAAACATGCATGGTTGGTATAATGTAAAGGCACATCGGTGCAGTTTATGTAACAATATTCTGTAGCAGGTGTATTTGTTCGGTGTTTTAAAATGTACTGTTTTTGTACTATCCTCATCCTCCTTACCCTTTATTAAAGAAAAGATCCTTCAAATCCTCACACTCCCCATCCTTTACACCCTATTTGGGATCCCCTCAGAACTGGTTAAAAATCTGGTCAAGGTCAGGCGGGTTCTTTCCTCTAGTCATTGTCATGCTCTGGCCATGAATTGTCTGTGATCCCACAGTGCACACCATAAATGCTCTCTTATCAGAAGGTGTGCTAGGACATTTGTGGAATATGCAGTGGGATCACAGAACAGCCTCATGGTGAACAAGTGAAATCAAGACTCTGCAAATTTGGGGAGTATGTTGGGGGGTGGGGGGGAAGAGAGATCTCTTATCATTATTTAGATCCCCTGTTGGTTAAACTTGTGAATCAGTACTTTTTTTTTTTGGTATTCCCCTTAAGAAAGCTTACAATTTAATAAATACGTGTCTGTTTTTGTATAGCTATGCTTATGGAATGGTTTACTTCCTTAACAATCACTGTCCAAAAATAATAATAAAAATAAGCTCCTAACTGTCAAAAGAAAATTATCGTGAACTAATGAAAACTATGTCAAATTAGGAAAATGTGCCATTTATTTTTAAAATAAATTTTTTAGTGCTTGTGAAAGATGCCAGATTGACAACCCCAGAGACTGAAGTACTTTATTTATAGAGTACAAGGTAAGAGGTAGAGTAAGCTTCATAACACTAGTGTGCTTCAACCCTGTGAAGAGGGACCACTTGCAGGAGGAAGAGCTTATTCAATAATGTTCAGAGGTGCTATGCGTCTACAGCTCCCACTGCCATGAAGCAGTAAATTAGTACAGTCTCTATGTTCTCTGTGGGTATGTCTACAATTAAAAATCTGTGGCTGGCCTGGGTTTGCGAAGCTTGCGCTAAAAGGACCATATAAATGTAGTGTAGATGTAACCCTGACAGACCCCGGTTGGTGACAGGGGAGATTGAACTTGGGATCTCTGCAGCTTAGTGCATGCGCCTCTACTGCATGAGCTAAAAGCCATATACCTCTTAGCTAAGGCTGTAGAGCAGACTCATTAATCTCTCTCTTTAAATAGTCTTGGTGCCACTAGATGAGACAGAACACCACACTCAGGAGGTGTGTGGGTTGCATAGACATTTGGGCTTAGGCTGGGGCTCTCATTCTAGGATGGTGGGAGGATCCCAGAATTCAAGCTGCAGCCCGAATGTCTACTCTAAAATTAAATAGCCCCTTAGCCTGAGTCACCTGGCACAGGCCAGCCACAGGTGTTTAATTGCAGTGTAGCCATAGCTTCAGTCCTTAGCCTGGCTGCTAAAGCTACCAGTTTAGGCAGTAGTTTTGCAATGCTGACATATGTAAACTTGGACTGACACCACCAATTAATTTTTCAGAGGGATCAAGGGCCTGATCCCCAATGTCTTCGCTGGAATTTGGATCAAGTACCAAATAGCCAACAATGATAACTTTGAATCGCTGACAAACTGACAAAGGCTCAAACTGGAAATCTGGAGGTTGAAGATTCTAGAGCCTTTTACCAATCTCCTTTAAAAAAAACAATTTAAAAAGGGCTCCAGAATTTTGCACTTTTGAGAAAATTGTACTTCCTGTAAGAGATGAGCCTTCAGTCTTTTTTCCCAACCAATTTAGCACATTCTGCTGTTTAGTCTTGAACACAAAGGAAGTAAGAGTCTTTTTTAAGGGTTTAAGGAGTCTCCAGAGTGATATGAATGAGATTTACATTTACAAGTATATTCTGAGAAGTCAATAGTACAGAACTAAGCAATGCTGTCTTTGTAAGAGTATGGTACCTTGTATCTATTGGCTAAATCCTTTATAGGTTTATCTATGCACAACTGTTGCTGAAACTTTCAACCTAATGTAATATTTCCTCTTAGCTGCTGCAGCAACAAAGGAAAAATAAAAAAATTAAAATGACAAATATACTTTCAGGAGAATTGAATTCCATATTATACTATGATTTATTAATAACCATTGCTTTGACAAGTAACAATCTGTTTAAATATCTCATGGAGGACAATGTCGCTGACAAATTATTTTTCATCCAAAAATGACAAATGTGAGAATTGCAGTACTGTAGAAGAGGAATGGCTAGGGGAAGCAATTTAAGTTTCAGGTGCAATTGGAACAAGAAGATGTGAAGAGCAAGCAAAGTAGAACTGAAGAGAGGAAGTCCTACTTAGCCTAAGCTGTAGGGCATAGCTGTCAATGACACAATAGTATTTGCTAAACAGTTCATTAAGCTGATATTTGCCTGTATTCTTTGGGGGAATGAGTTAGCTGAGGTAGAGTCTGCATGCACAGCCCTTGACATTTTTCTGCAAGTTTAAAGCATTGCATTTCAAACAGCTCTGTACTCGTTAACCATACAGAGAATAGGAACCGGTCTTTGGTATAATAAACTATTAATTTGCTAAGAGAGTCAGATGTTTTAGAAATGCTGCAAACTCTGTTTAATACACAGTGTATTATACAGAGAAAGGAATTCTAACTATTTTATGTAGGAACATTATGACACAGGCTATGAGGAATCATCTGGATAGAAATCATCTGTTACATGTGATTCCAGTCTATTTTTTTTTCTGTTTTGAAAACAACTGTAATGATGTCTGAAATTATGAGCTTAGGATCCTAATTTAAAAGCTCATGCTAAGAAACACCCACAGAGTTTTTTCTTTAGGCTCCATGAACTAGCTGCTAAGGGACTGATTTGCCAATAGTAATTTAAATGAATTGAAAATGAATTGTTTACAATGGGTTTATTCCATCATTCCATTATTAAAGGCTGCAGCAAATAAAACTACCAGTAGAAATAATTGGAAAAAATGGTGGATTAAACCAGATGTGTTGTAGCTGAGCTAAAATATTTGGATAACCAGCAAATGGGACCTACCCAAATAACTGTATAATACTAATTGACTGTTCTACTGCTTATTGTCCATCTTCATATATTTAATACTTTTGCATAATATTTCAGGATTATTTCACATTATGTCTTGCTTTTAATAATTTTAAGAATAAAATGTCTGCCTCCCACTCCTCAATAATTTATTGTTATGCTTCATGACAGAAGCTTCCTGCAGGGGCCAGAAATGAATTTTCCCCTCCATTGCACTACTGGTAAGGTACATAAAGGGGGATATTCATCTTCCTCAGAAATATCTCAAGTATTACCCACTGTCTTGCCCTAGGTAGAATACCAGGCTTGATATGCCAATGGCTTTACTCTGAAATCCAAAGCAAACTGGTGAGGAGTGGAACAAAGGGGTGCTATGTGGGTAAACAAAGGTTACTTTGAAGTGCTGGTATTCTCCTAATGCATCTCTGAGACAGGTCCCACTGAGATGCATTCATCTTTTAGAAAAGAATTACAACTTCCAGTAAAATCAGGACCTAGACTAGTTTATTTAACCATCAGCATATAGATATGCACCAGTGAAAACATCCCAGACAGTGGTTTAGTTTATTTGAAAGGAAAGTGAACATGAAGATTTCAAACAACATAGCCAAACAGGGTTTTTTTTTATATCCCCAAAACAGCTTGGGACTGACTGCACTCAGTAGATTGCTTGGCAGAATAGCTCACTTCAAATACCAAAGCTGTGAGTAGGAGAAATACTGTTTTGTTGAATTCCTCAAGTAGCTATCAGATGGTTTATTAATTTAAATGAGAAAATGTGCATGATTTAAAATAAGAAACAACCTTATTTGTTGAAATATGCATTGATTTTAAGCTGAAACCATACTGCCATATGAAGCACAAGTGTTGTGTCTATTTTATTAATCTAAACAAAAAGAGAAAAAGTCCCCTTTGAAGCTGCAGGTGTTCTACAGAAAGCTTTAAGGTCATCGTTGGGATTTTTCTCTACTCCAAGCACAAGATCCATTAGAAATGGAAGAACAAGGAAAGATAAACGTGACTGAGGTTTAAGCAGACGGATATGCAGTAGTTGTAAAAGAGCTTAGACTCCAAAATGAATCTAGAAAAGAGTTTATTTGGTAGCTATTTGAGGACATACAGCTATCACTGCAGATATCAGGCCAGATTCTGATGCCATTGTATTGAATAGTACCTAATTCAGCAAAGTGCTCCATTGAAATCAATGGCCTGTTGAATAAGTTATTAATAAATGCAACTGCGAGATGTGAAAAGCATGAGGTGTTTTGCCATGGTGGAAAACACCTTGGGCTGACCCTGGGCAAGGACCACATCTTCCTTTTTCATTGATTATCATCCAGCATGCTAATAGTGCTTTCAGTAAGTGCGAGAGTTTGAAAAAATGAATGTATGCTCTTGAAAAACACTAAAATCTTATTATAAAAGTGTTAAATTGAAACAATATTTTATCTGTCTAGAGCTGAAACTTCTTTTTAAAAAACACATATTTAAATGAGTCATAGTTAAAATTCTAGCTTCATATTCCTGATTTAATGGCAAATGTTTCCTGGGTACTTTTAGTTCTTTCCTGTTCTCTTCTAAGAAGTAGGAACATCTTAGTCTGCACTATTAATGGAGATTCTAAAATGTTTCTTGGGGGAAATTAATGATTTCTTCCCAGATGCTGAAAAGAAGGAGAAATTATTTGGGTAATTACATTTTGCCTACCTAAAATTCCCCCTACACATTCAATTTGATAAAATAATACTCATTTATTCTCCTAAACTGAGGCGTAGTGTTTGTGTGCAACGTTTAACAGGCACCACATTTCACCAAAGAGGTGACTACATTTCATTGAGTATGTGAAGTGATGCCTATATAGATTTAAAATTGGATTATATAGTACTTAATGATCATTCTGTATGAAAGATGCAGTATAATTGGAACTCATTACTGTTACTGCGTTAGCTTGCAGAAGAGGTGGGTATGTGGCAGATAGACCCCTGGAGCCTTTTAAAGTGTAGTTTTATTCTGAAAAGGCATTCCATAAAACTACAGTTATGGGGGATCCGTGTCCATGTCACAATGACTTCCAGAGTCAACTTGGTCTTTTTGTAAGTAAAAAAAGTCTCATTCCTAGTTGCTAACTGTAATGGTTCACGGTCACCTGTAATCTCTCTCCCAGTCTCTCCTGTAGACACTTTCTCCACACTCTTCCCACAAGGCTACAGAAAACCCCATTCCCAGGATGCTGTCACAGCTACAGGCTGAGTGGCATCTTATACAGCCCCTTTGCAGCCCCTCTGAAGGGTATCCCTCAGGTGGCAAGTTCTGCTACCTTCACCACTCTCCAGGTGGTATCCTACAGTTCTACCACTCTCTGACTAGATACCAGGTTGTCAGCCTCCCTCTTTCCAAATGTTTTGTTCATTCATCCAAAAGTACACAGCAGGCAGATAAGTGTTTAAACAACAAAAATCTATAGGTATCTGGTCTCACCTAAACTTTATCCTTCCCTTGCAAGTTTTGGTAGTTACCACCTAGGCCAGTTAACTTCCTTGCTGGGCTGGAAAAGACAGTCTGGAAGCATTTTCCCCTGCAGTTCTCTCTCTCTCATTCATGTTTTCCCCCTGAACAGCTGCTGCCTGCGCACACCTCCTTTCTTTCAAGGTTAGGCTCTTTAATAGTTTAGTGCCCCGTTGATCAGAGGTGTGAGAAAAATTAACCTGCCAGCATGCTTGGAGACAGGTAAGTGGGCATTTCCCAACAAATAGGTCCCCTATTGTTTCCATAAAAACCCTTGATATGCTCTCTGGTGGTAACTGATCTTGGTCATTGTATTGTTCCCCGTTTGCATCCCCTCTGGCAGCACCCTTTGATTTAATTCCATTCAGTGAGGCAGGATTATATCAAACAGGTGAACTCGGCCGGCTCGGGGGGTGAATAGGATAGTGATAAAAATAATAAAGATAAATCCTTTGTAAAGCAACTGCTCAGTCCAACAAAACAAAACAGGATTGTAGACAGGAATTTGCTGCTTTATTCCACTGCCTCAAAAGTGTGTGTGAGAGGGAGAAAACTCTTACTTTCAAAACAGGAAGTCAGGGAGGAGTGGTGCATGGCTCTAAATCCTGTAACAAACTGGGCAACCTAGTTAACCCTATCATGATCACTTTACTACAACTCCTTCATTCTCCACTCCAGCCCTGCATATTCAGTCTGGGATCTGAAAATGCAGTCATGTTCTTTTTGTTCATCAGCTAGTAATAGAATAATAGAATGTAGTTTCTGGAAGGGACCTCAAGAAATCATTTAATAAAGTTACACCAATCAAAAGTTAACACTCCAGACCATAGAGTAAAATGTTTTGGTTTTCCACAAGTGCTCAAGAATGGTATTTTATTACATGTGATGTTTTCTTCTGGCAGAACTTTTCCTAGAACACGTCCCCTGTAATCCCTTTTCTTAAATTTCTTGCTTAAAGACTTAATAGGTCAGTCTAGAACAGGAGAATTTATCTGCCTTAGGTTTGGACATATTATTATTTATGATTTATATATTGGTTGGAATCAGTTGTGCTAAAAGCTGTTCAATATACAATAAATCATTTTTTGGGTGGGCAGGGCGATATTTGCTTTCTAAAAAAGAAAATGTTTCAAATAGTACATGCTCATCTGCCTCCTTATCTGGCATTTGCTGGTATCTTCACAAGCAATATTCATTTAACCTGATCATTTCAATAATTCTGTCTTTAGATTCACACATCACTGATCAATGGACGACCTAGTGCTGATGATCCTTCCCGAGTATTGCTGGAATTCACCTCAGCTCGCTTTATTCGACTGAGGTTTCAGAAGATACGGACACTGAATGCTGATTTAATGATGTTTGCACACAAAGATCCCAGTGAAATTGACCACATAGTTACAAGGAGGGTAAGTTCTGGTAAAGACACAGATTTGTATAATAGATGCTGGACTATCCTTACTAATACTGTATCTGCCTTTGATCACCACAGGAAATCTTGGCAGAATATGAATAACTTCTGTTAGCTGTCAAACTCCCAGTGGCAAATAAATGGCTCCCCTTTCTTCAGTCTTTTTTTTTTCACCTCAGCAGAAGGGAAAGTTTGTTTATATTTTCTGTTATGGTGTTATTAACTTGAAGAACCAGTAGCAGTGCAGCTCTGGCTATAAAGATTTGTGGGATTACTGTACAGATGATCTGCAGGAGATTGTTGTCAGATAATGTCTTTTGCTCCTCATGCTATCCCCTCAATATCCTTTGGATCATTGCACAATACTGGCGTTAACATTTTAATTCAAGAGCAGGGGTGGCTCTAGACATTTCACCACCCCAAGCACAGCGGCATGCCGCAGGGGGCACTCTGCCGGTCGCCGGTCCCGCAGCTTCGGTGGACCTCCCGCAGGCGTGCCTGCGGAGGGTCCCCTGGTCCCGCGGCTCCACCGAAGCCTGCGGGAGGTCCACCGGAGCCGCGGGACCAGCGGACCCTCCGCAGGCAAGCTGGCAGAGCGCCCCCCCGCGGCATGCCACCCCAAGCAAGCGCTTGGCGTGCTGGGGCCAGGAGCCGTCCCTGTTCAAGAGATTTCTTTCATTATTATTATTCATATCAGTTTTAAAACATGTTTTAGTGTATAAGAAAAGGGGGCGTGCAGTGCTTTCATTCTCATCTCTGCACAGTTTAGTGTTTTACTCTATATGTTGTCATTTTGAAGACATATTCCATTTGGTAGCTAAATTTTCAGGACTTTGTCTGGTGTTACACTAGTGCTTGTAGGAAACTTCCCAGCTGTGTGAACACAGAGTTGGTTTCGATGCCAACTCTGCCCACATATCTACACCAGCGACACCATCACAGGACCTAACCAGATCAGCCACACCATCACCGATTCATTCACCTGCACGTCCACCAATGTAATATATGCCATCATATGCCAGCAATGTCCCTATGCTATGTACATCGGCCAAACTGGACAGTCTCTAAGGAAAAGGATAAATGGACACAAATCAGATATTAGGAATGGCAATATACAAAAACCTGTAGGAGAACACTTCAACCTCCCTGGTCACACAATAGCAGATCTTAAGGTGGCCGTCCTGCAGCAAAAAAACTTCAGGACCAGACTTCAAAGAGAAACTGCTGAGCTCCAGTTCATCTGCAAATTTGACACCATCAGCTCAGGATTAAACAAAGACTGTGAATGGCTTGCCAACTACAGAACCAGTTTCTCCTCTCTTGGTTTTCACTCAACTGCTAGAACAGGGCCTCATCCTCCCTGATTGAACTAACCTCGTTATCTCTAGCTTGCTTCTTGCTTGCATATATAAATCTGCCCCTGGAAATTTCCACCACTTGCATCTGAAGAAGTGGGTATTCACCCACGAAAGCTCATGCTGCAAAACGTCTGTTAGTCTATAAGGTGCCACAGGATTCTTTGCTGCTTTGATAGATAGCATTTGTTTAAAAAAAAAAGTGGGGGGGGTTCTTTCTTTAATACATAGTATGTATTTGCTGAGTAATTTTGTACCATTACTATTAGTGTATTTTCTTCATGTGTTCTGAGCTTTCTTCCTTCACAGGTGTAAAATCTACATATATGACCTGATCTTTTATGTTGTGAATATTTAGACTTTATTTTTTCTATATCTGTGTGCTGTATATGAACTGTGAGCCAAATTCTATGGTGTATAAATTGGTGCAGTTCCCCTGACTTTAACAGAGCAATGACAACTTACACCAGCAGAGAATTTGATCCCTTTTCTTTTTCACTGAGGCCCGAATCTGATGTTCAGGAAGCAGTTACCTATCTACCATCTGCTGTATTTATAATACATAAAAAGGAAATAAAATAAGCAGCTTCAGTACTTGGCCACCTGCAGCTTGCAATCCATTTGGCAATTCCTTCTCTGTTTTGTCTTACAGTATTACTATTCTGTAAAAGATATATCTGTTGGAGGCATGTGTATCTGTTCTGGCCATGCAAGGGCTTGTCCTTTGGATCCAGCAACTAACGTACGTATATTTCTAGGCTCCTTGTTCATGGTGTAGAAAATGAATATTCCCGATTGACAGAGTTCTGTGAGTTGATGTCTGTTCCCCACTTAGACAATATAACCAAAACCTGTGCCAGGGTGAAATAACGTTGGCAGTCAGAATGATGAACTTTGAAATCCACCATCACGGTAACAGTGAACGATTTTCTCTTAAAAAAAAAAAGACGTTGAATAAATCCATTCATTTTGAAAACTCTCCAGCTCTGACAGCAAGTTCCATGATTTAGCTTTGGAGACTGAAAGCCCTCAGTCTTTCTATTCCTTCCATGGTATTAATCACGATTCTTCTTAAACACACAAACATCACCAATTTAATGGTTATAATATCTTCTATATTTTTAGCTTTCCACTCAAGTTCAACTCTATCAGAACATAATCAAGTAAAGAATTCAGTTTAAGACTGATTCTCCAGCTTCTTCCCAGTTCCATACACATGCATGAAATGAAATTGCTGAATTTATCTATAATGCTACTAACATGCAACAGGGTGAGATCACACCCAGGTTTCCCTTATGGAGAAATCCTGTAGAATTTTATAGAAAATAATAATCTTTCTATAGGATTCTGAACCATCCTATAGAATTTAATAGAAAATCATATCCCTGCTATAAAGTGAAATAGGATATTTCAAAAGCCCTCTAGAAAAATCTCGTTCTGTAAAAATATCTATAGTTCTGAATAATTTCTATAGAATCCTGTTGGTTTTATTCTTATAGGCCTTTTTCATAAGATCTGCATAAGAAATGCTGCACCATTTCTGCAGTTATTCTCAAAGAACAGCTGTCAGACTACCACCAGAACCTTAGAGCTATGCCTATCCATTGGGCTTGCCTTGGAAGAGTGATGGTAACATTGCAGACCCAGAAAGGGTTCTCTAGAAAATTCTGTTTCGATGTTCTCACTATGCAACATAGTGAGGGGTTGCAGTGGGGTGAAGTATCCTGTTCTGCCACTATGCAAATATTTGTTGTCCGAATTGTGTTAAATAATACATAGAAAAAAATAAATGAAATATACATGGAATCTGGTGTAGATCACTTTGCTTGCAATAATTTGCATAAATGTATTGCTGGAAGGGGTCAGGTGTCAAATATTTAAGATCATTATAAAAATATGATGAATAGATTTTAAAGGACTACTGAAGAAAACAGGATAATATAAGAGAGGGTTTCAGTCATAGGTGGGCTGGTTTGCATGTATTCCTAACCTCCACCTGTCTCAGAGCTCTTCTCTTTGCTTTGTTCTAACATCATGCTGTGTTAATACTTTGTTTTCTTTTTTTTAATGTCAATTAGAGATCGACTTGTCAATGTGAGCACAACACATGTGGAGAAAGTTGTGATCATTGCTGTCCCGGTTTTAATCAAAAGCCCTGGCGAGCTGGGACATTCCTGGTCAAGTCTGAGTGTGAAGGTAAGTTATAAAAAAGCAAAGCAAAATAAAAAAGTGTTAGCTTAACTCCTGGTCAGCTCTGAGTAGTATTTAGTCCTTAAGACTCTGCAGAATTCATTTAACTTCAAAATAACACTTGCAAGTGATTGTAAATGTAAACCACATGTTGTTCAGATCCACTATGCTATTTTTTACCATATAATAAATAAATGTGGTTGAAAAAGTTTTGATTAAACAGATTTCCACCAAAAAATGGAGTTTTGTCAAAATTGAAATGTTTTGAGAATTGAAAATTTAATCAAAATTGACTCAAGAGAATATCAAAACAATTTGTTTTGACTTTCTCATTTTGTTTTGATAAGGTAAAGATGGTTAATTTCAATTCAATTCATTTTGACTAAGATATTTATATGAAATGTTTCAACATTATCTAATGAAATAATTTGATATTTCCAAATCATTTTTTCAAAATTTACATTTTGTGAAAAATATTGATATTCAACTTTTCATTCTGGTTTGAAATGAAAACAAAGTTCAAAAAGCTGGAATTTCTCCCATCTCTAATAATAATAGGTAACACTGATGTTCACAAACTACCTTAATTTCTGAACCTATTAAAATGCAAGGCTACTACTGTACATGAATGTTCATATGGCTACAGGAGTGCAGATGCATTTATTCTAATGCTCTTCACAGCCCTTTAGGTGCAGGGCTGTACCTAAATAGCACAAACGAGCCCATAGGGTCTGATCCAAAGCATGCTGAAGTCAATGGAAAGACTCCCTCTGAGTTCAGTGGGCTTTGGATCAGGGATTCCTCTTTATTAAAATTTAGAAATGATAATTACCAACATTTTACTTATATACAAACCAGGCACCAAACTTGTTTATAACACACAGGAAACTATTAGAGGTTGGCCAGGGAAGTGAAATTTAGATCCCAGTTAAGTTGAGCCTAAGGTTGGGGGTCTGAGGCCAAATCATGGTAAAAGGGTTGATTCAATAGTGCTGAAATCTTGCAGACTGTTTTACACATTTTAATACTGGAAATCTCATGGAGCAAACCAGAATATTGTCCTCCTGTAATTTTGGGTCCAGCATGGAACAAAAGCCAAAGGGGGCAATTTTGGATCTGAACAGGGCCGGCTCCAGAGCCCAGCAGGGCAAGCACCCGCCTGGGGCGGCCCTTTCCCGGGGGGGCGGCAGGCTGGGCCGGCGGACCTGCCGCAGTCATGCCTGCGGGAGGTCCACCGGAGCCCCGGGAGCAGCGGACCTCCCGCGGGCATGACTGCGGAGGGGACGCTCGGCCGGCGGCTCCAGTGGACCTCCCGCAGGCATGACTGCGGATGGTTCGCTGGTCCCGCGGCTCAGCTGGACCTCCCGCAGGCATGACTGCGGCAGCTCAAGCAGAGCCGCCGGACCAGCAAACCGCCCGCAGCTGTGGGAGGTCCAGCCGAGCCGCGCGACCAGCGGACCCTCCGCAGTCATGCCCGCGGGAGGTCTGCTGCTCCCGCGGCTCGGGGGCGCCTCCCGGGCATGACTGCTTGGGGCGGCCAAATTTGTAGAGCCGCCCCTGGATCTGAAGATTCAAATTTGAACTGCCCTGAAATTTGAAGGGGGTTGGATTCAAAGTCTCTGTTCTGACCATCTCCAACATGCATTATATGTAGATAAAGTACTTCCATTGAGCTTCCTTTTTAGCTTTGATGAATATTAATGTAGCTAACAGTTTTAACATTTCAACAGATTCTTTGTAGTTCTTGTATCTTCTTCTTGTCTTGTACTATCCAACTTTCTCATGAGCAACATGTGCATTCAGCAAAATGTTATGGGATCACCAATTTAAAATGGCATATTGCAGCATTTTTTTTTAAAAAAAAAGAGCTTTTAGGGCTTTTTCCAAAGACAAGACCCTAGAAAGAAATCTTATCTGAAGGAACTCCAGGCACCATTTGTGAGTGGACCTTATTATATTTAAGAGCTGAAGAAGTGGTATGCTCATGAGTAAAGGTGCTATTTGTTTCAATGTTCACGGCATAGATGTCAAAATGATGAAAGAATGTTGTTAATACTTCAGTAAAAATGTTATTTCTACATGTCTGTAGCCTGGGTGTGAGGTTTGCTATTATAGTTGTCTCTTTTTCAGAATGCAATTGTCATGGGAAGACTAAGGAATGTTACTATGATCAGAATATTGCAGACAGAAATCAGAGTTTGAATATCCATGGAGAATACACTGGGGGTGGACTGTGTATTAATTGTACACACAACACTGCAGGCATAAACTGTGAGACCTGCACTGATGGCTACTTCAGGCCGAAAGGGGTAAAGTATGCTCTGCTGTCGCTTCTGTGTAGTTGAAGCTATCACTTCTGTGTGGGGAGTTAGGTTATTAAGTAGAGAAGACACACTTTTGATTGCTATTTTATGCAGGTTAAGTTCTAATTCTGACAGCAAACTAGTCGCCTTTCACAGTTGGAAATCTGTAAAGTAGATGTTCACAGGAATATGAAAGCAAATTGTGTTGATATGAAGGAATGTACTTAAGGTCAGGGCCTCCAGCTAGTACTTCAGTTTGAATTAAAGGATGATGCAATCCTATAAACACAGCTTTTCCATCATAGAGAATTTCAGCATACATTCTCAGAAAGCAGAGAGATATTGCTGTAGTTGTTGGGGGTGGTGAGGAAATTGGGAGAAAGGAGAATCTCTAATTTGTTTAAGCTCTTTAAATATAATGTAGTAATACTTCTAAATCAATCTGTTAGCATCTCCTGACCTTTATCAGGCACGGCCAAAATGCAGTTGCAAACCAGACATAATCAACAAAATTCTACAATGTATCCTGGGGATGCCTTCCACTTCAGTAGAAAGAGATATGGTCTGTGGAAATGCTACGCTAAATTCCAGAACGTGATGCTCCATCTTGGTCTGAATTGAGGCCATGAGACGAAGCATGACATACTGGGATCCATTAGCTCCATGGGCTGTCGTCACTCTGTATTAAAGATCCAGAGAGCTGCTCTCTATTCTGTTTACGTGTGCCTCTTGGGTGACTGGAGGTTCCTGGTACATTATCATTGTGGCCCTCAGTTCAGCAAAGTTTGGCCACTAGGCCTGATTGTTCTTCCCTCTGCTACCATGGAGACTAACAACAAATGAACAAAATTTAAAATTCCCCCTATATAGCAAGGTTGGACTTCGTCTTTAAAGCATATAGAAGAAAGAGTTTTGGTCTCTTGTCACCAGCTGGATGGTTAAACTGATTTTGGAGCAAAATTTAAGCAGTCCTCCAACTACTAATTTTTGTGTCCACAGTCAACTGCAAGTATAGAAAATGTGGACAAGCTTCTGAAAATACAGTAGGAAGGCCAGGCTTTTGAAAATGTAGGGCTAAATGACTTGTCCAAGGTCACAAAGAGAGAGTATGGCCAGCCTGGGAATAGAACTCTCACGTCCCAAGTCATATGGTGGTATTTTCAGAAATGCATGAATGACATATAGGAGCACAAGTTCCATTAATTGTCAATAAGAATTGTACTCTGAAGTCACTTAGGCACTTTTGAAAATACCACTCTAACGTCTTTGTCTTAACCATGAGACTATTCTTTCTTCATAATAATGGAAAAAGACTGTGAAAACATTCTCAAGTTTCAGTGTGGTTTTAGCAGCTTTCAGTGTTCAGAGATGCTGGTTTATCAATGGTAAAAATGCAGAATCTTGGAATAAGGGTGAGGATACATAGGGTTCAATCTGTGTTGGGTCTTGTCCCCTGTGTTGTTGGGGATCAGGCACAGAATGGAACTGTTAATAAGCTTTTACAACCAACATGATAGCTCTTTACTGCTTGTGCCCAATTCATCAGGCAACACCAAGTAGAGGCCAACTGACCTTAAGGACACTTGAAACGAACAGCTACATGGGGTCCCAAAATGATGGGGTACTCACAGAGGGAAATATGATTACACTTGCCAGTCATAAGTAATACAAGTTCCATCCCCTTCCATGTAAATCCTCTGCTGCCCACAGGAAAAAAAGAATGATGGAATCTGGACATCTAGAGTTCTCTGCACTTTTTACTTTTTGTCCCAGGCATAATAAAATCTGGGTCTTGTCTGGTTCCTTTTCTAAGATGAAAAAAGGGAAGGTGAAAGCAAATTGTTTAATTGTCTAGTGTTCACTTTTCTTCATTTGTTTTTCACTCATCTCGGACTGTGTAACTGAACTACTAGAAACCGAAAAAGGTTTAAAAACTAAAGCATGCTTTCACTCACCGTAATTAAAAAATGATAAAAATATTTCTGTTAACACTAGTTTATATACAACTGTTTTTCTTTAACAAACTAAATTTGGGACCTCAATTACTTGAGTGTCTCTTTGGTAAAAATGTGCTAAGATTAACATGCAGACTGAATAACAAACTAATAGACTGAATGAACAATGCTGTTTCAGTGTTTGTTAAAACTTGCACATTTATTTGAAACAAACAAACAAACCTTAAACACAGTATGATTCAATCCTGATTTTGTTGTTGTTGGTTTTTTTTTAAATTAAGTACCAGTTTCTAATATTTAAAAGGTAAGATTTAGCTTTGAAACTCACTGGTTTTTTTTTTGTACTTTTATTTATTTATGGTAGGTATTACCAGATGACCCTAACCCGTGCCGGCCATGTTCCTGTGATCCAGTTGGGTCTTTACATGCTACTTGTGTCAAGGATGAGAAACGTGTGGAAGGAGGTAAGATTACAGTTAGATTACAGTTACAGTGTTAAACATTGTGCACAACATTGTTAAAATGAAAGCTGAATCATCTCCCTTCACTGAGCCAGCCCTCACAGCAGACCAGTGCTAATTCATTCACATGGTCACTAATCCGCCTGTGCTCTCACAGCGTTCTCTCATACTGTCTTTCAGTTTTGCAGCCTGCAGGCATGTGCACGCTGGGAAGAATATTCCCAACTGAACTCTTTTTATGTTGGCTTTTCCCATTATTCCATGGTTCTCTGAAATGTGGTAGATACTGGCATTCAAATATACACACACACTAGACTTCCCCCCAAACTCAGCCTATAGCATGTCTCCTGATTCTGTGCTGGGATGCAAGATGCATGCATGAAGCGCACACAGCATGCAGTTGCATCCTTGTAAAGGATTTTCTAGTCCTCTTGACAAGAGCAAAGAGCTTTCTCTTTCAGAGACAGAGATTAAAATAAAGCAGAATCTTAATCTTACCCTCTCTTTTCTTCTGAGTGCCTATTTGCATTTGAAAACTAGGAAAAGTCCCTTTGAAAGATGTCACATTTACCTACCATCTCTATTATTACTGTAGGATTATAAATTTTTCACCTTAGTTTCTTTATAAGAGCCATCTTCAAATAGAGAACATGCTGCTTTCTTGTAGCTTGGAAACAATGTTTTTGTTGTTGTTGACATTTGGTTGGAGTGCAGCAGAACTTCAAGGTCAGGTTTTAAGAGCTTTTTTTAATTGGACTAATATTACACCATTGATAAAAAATACTCTAGTGATCTTTTTTTCCCCAAGTAATTCAATGGCACATAAAAGAAGCACAACAGAGCTGTAAATACAGAGCCCAGAGGTACAAAATCTACTACATCAGCCATGTACTGCTTACATGAGTTAAATAACATGATTAAAGATTCTAAATAGAATGATAGAGCCTGATTAATACAGAAGTGAAAGGAACAGTATATCACACAGATTAATAGGAAATTGTGTAGAAACTGAAGAGAACATGACTACCAGGGTTAGAAAAGACACAGCAAGACAATGTGATGTCTTTAGCAAACCTGTGGATTAGAGTGCACAGGTTATAGATGAAGGGTTTAAAAAACTAAAGGCTACCTTCATGCTGTTAAAAGGAATACCTTTTATTCAAACATCTGCTACTGCTGATGTTCAGTCTCTTTAGTAAAATAATGAGGCTATCATTTTGAGAGAAAAAGGCCTTAAATTAAAGAAATGTGGTGCCATGCAAGCATGTCTCCAGGTAGCTGTCAGCTACAGTACAGTTTATTTCTCATACCTACTGAACTAACCACAGTAGGGGGCATTCTACAGAGTTTTGTACTGCGGTGAGCAGGATTTTAAACCTGATTCAAAATAACTGTATCCACCATGCCCTTCTTGAAACCTTGTCTTCCCTTGCTTTTGTGATTCTTGTCTTCCCCTGGTTCTCCTCCTGCCTCTGTAGTCATTACACCAGTGTTTCTTCTGAAAGGTTCTGCTGCTCCCCTCTTCCTCTTTCTGGTGGTGTCCTTCAGAGCTTTATCATTGGTCCACTCCTCATCTTTCTCCACAGTCATTCTCTAGTGTCTCAATCCATCCAATTCCATATTTCAGTGTCTCTCTTTAACATGTCTATCTGGATGTCTTGACGTTTATTCCCTCTCTTCACACCATTAAACCTTTTGTCTAGGCCCTCATCATCTCCTAGCTTGACAGAAGCTCCTCCTTCCTGACAACCCTCTTCAGCTCCATCTATGTTAGAACACTCTTTTAGTTTCTCTGCTGGCTCTGTCTTCTCTATCGTATCAGATACAGCCTCCCCTTTAAGGTCTCTAACACCTCTGTCCCTCCTTGCTTACTTGTTCTTGTAACTTGTCATATTGCCCTACAACTCTTAATTCTGCCAATAATGCCAGCCTGAGTTGTCCATTTGTCCACATCTCCAACAAACTCCTCCAGTCTTTTTTTCCATTCCAGCCTTCATTCATGGAATACCCTCCCTGAAGCAGTCCGTGCAGAAGGACAGAACACCTTCCCTGAAAAAGGCTGTAAAGCCACTCTTCCTTCCTCCTTGAATTCCCTCCACAAGATCCTTTTCTACTATGTTGCTTATGGAAAAGGACAATTTGTGATGGCTGGCTAGAAGGCCAGTAAGGGAGTTCTGATATTTATCTTATATATTTTAAAATTAGCAAACTCAAAACCATCTGTGCATACAACTAGGCTACATAATCACATTTCTGGCCATAGTACCTATATCCTTGCTCCCCTATTACCTCCAGTTATTTGTTACTCATTGCCTGTTGTCTTAGATTGTAAATGCTTTGGGACTAGAACTGTTGGTGGTGCTATTGTTGTTAAAGTCTTTGAAATCTTGTTTGATAGTCTCTTAGATGGGATCAAGGATGATAATAACTGTCATCCCATGTGGTGTTTGGGATTCAGCTGGAGCTGGTAGGGGTGCGATGTCACTTGGGTCCCTCTCTTTCTGGCCTGTTCTGATCAGGATTAGGATGATGAAGGGCTGGGTTCCCAGGAAAAGGTGGAGGTGGCAGCCATGATGGTGAAACTCATTCCAATGAAGTCTGACTGTTCTTTCTGTCTGTTTTTTGTTTTGTTCTTTCATACTTTCCCTGCAAAAATCTTTCTTTTAAGAACCCCAAAAGGGAGTGATGGGTGGAATAGCCCATCCCATCATTACTTTGTCCTCCAATTAGGCCTAATATCAGATATGCCAATTTTGGCTCATTAACCTCTGGTTTCAAGTCTCCTATTTTTAACAAGTATAATTTTAACACAGTCCTTGAATCATATCAACTTGTCCTGTTGCATTTAGACTAATTTAGTTTCTCTGTCTGATTCTCTTGCACCTGTTTATAACATGTTTTATTGAAAATAACGTGGCCTACTTTCCATGGTAAATTCCTAAGTAGGCAAAAGTTATAGACCAATTGTCACAACAGCTTTTATACTGCAAGCATCATTGTAATATCTAGGCACAGATCCAAACTTTTTTCTTACAGATCCCTGTTCATTTCTGTCTTGAATATGTGTTCTCTAGCTCAATGAAACCCTATGTACTTAAAAATATATATATATTGTACCCAGCCAATTGTGAAGGAAGTACTATGTATTGAGCCCATAATAAGTTACCTTGACAGAATTTCTATTTCAGTGAAGATAGCAAAAAGCCTCTCATCCAAGACAGCAACTGAAAAAAGCCAATTTACTTGAGTATTTGTAAACTGAAATGAGTCTGTTTCTTGTCTGAATGAAAGGCTGAGAAACATGATCAATTCCAATGGAATTTCTCTATATACTTGCAAATCAGAATGAATACACATTAGATATATTGAAACACATTCCAGAGGAGCTGGCTGGTTGTTTAATGAGAAATTGTTTGCATGGTGTAAAATGGAAATCTGCTTCTGAAGCATGTGGCACACCAAGCAATAAACAGGTTATAATTCTTAAATTTAAATGGGAAGATTATGATGATTGGGGGTATAGGCTAGTAATGAATGCTTCTCACTGAGATGGAGGTTGCAGGATGAACGCTCTGGGTATGTCAAGGCTGAGGATTATTGGGTATGAATATGTTCCACTGATAATCCTAAAGGTAAATAATGATGCTTCTGGCATAAATAGCACATTTTAATACACCTCTACCCCGATATGATGCTGTCTTCGGGAGCCAAAAAATCTTGCAGCGTTATAGGTGAAACCACGTTTTATCGAACTTGCTTTGATTCACCAGAGCATGCAGCCCTACCCCCCTGGAGTGCTGCTTTACCGCGTTATATCCAAATTCATGTTATATCGGGGTAGAGGTGTATTTGAATCTCAAAGTGCTCATTAAACACTGATTTTCATAATAGTCCTGTGTGATAGGTTTATGTTCAATATAGATAAGGGCCAGAACTAGAATCTTTTATGAAACCATACCCTACCTACAACCTTTGGTATGGATAAAATGGAGCTCTGACCCAAACAACCCTTGGTTTTGGATTTGAAAGGCCATAATCCATGCAAAATTTTGCCAGATTAAACAGTGACCTCTTTAGCCCATCTGTAATCTATGTTACCAGTGGATATTAACTGAAGTACAGAAGTTTAAATGATTCAGTCCGTAATCACCCAATTCAGTGGCAGAGCTGGGATCTCTGAGACCTGGACCTCCCAGTCCACTGCTCTAAAAATTAGACAGCAATCCTTGACTGAATCAACCCACCTCTTCATCCAAGGCACTCTACTTTGGGGTGAAATAAATAATCTCCTAGTAATTTAGCTTTTAAACAAACTGTAACAGCTCCTGTGGTTGGATGCTTCCTGAATCAGACACTCCGTCATGCTGCCATTTTTTTTGCCTGCATATTTGTATATGTAATGCTAAATCTCAATTACAGCTGTTTATTTTAAATGTAAAGCCTGCTCAGACAGTGTGGGGTAAATAAGACCTAGATGCTGCCTCCCTGACTCACATTTAGTAGTACTTTACTCAGGGAGCAGTCCCATTGATTTCAATGGAGTTTCTTGTGGGGTTAAGGTGCTACTCAATTGGAGTAAGAGCAGCACACTGGCCCTAGGATTGTTAGCTTTTCAGGGCATGGTCTGTGCACACAATTTATACTTGTACCATGCCTAACACAAGTGTGGCCCTGATCCTTGCAATCATAGTACAAATAACTAATAAAGATAAATCAATACATATATGGATTTAGTGTTTTCTTTGACTTTCCATAGGCATGCTCCCTGGATTCTGCCACTGCAAGACTGGCTACGCAGGTAAAAGCTGCAATCGATGTGCATTGGGTTACAAGGGTTATCCTGACTGCGTGAGCTGTAGCTGCTCTGTGAAAGGCAGCTTGAATGATGACCCTTGTATAGGATCCTGCATTTGCAAGGTATGAGTGTCAAACTATTTTCAGCCATAGTTAATCACCATTGATATTATGAGAAATTAAAACCCATTATCCTCTACCATCATTGCAATGTTTTTATGCTGTTCTTTTTCTTCGAGTGATTGCACATGTCCGTTCCACTTTGGGTGTCTGCACACCTTGTGCACAGTTGTTGGAGATTTTTCCCCTAGCAGTACCCGTCAGGGCAGCGTGAGCGCCCTCTGGTGCCTCATGCCACTGTACACAAGTATAAAGGGCTGTGTTGCCCCCGCCCTCCTTCAGTTCCTTCCTACTGCAAGTAATGGTTGTTGTTGGAACTGCCATCTTTGATTCATCATATTTTCCCTCCCTTAGTGTAAATAGTACCTGTAGCATTAGTTTGTAGTCTTGTATAGCATATCTGTAAATAGTTAGTTATAGAGATAAGTTTGGAATACAGTCTTTTAGTATACAGTTGCTGGTGCCTGATTGGGTACTGGGCTTGGTACCAGACTGATGCCCTGTTCTCCTGGCTTTAAGGCCTGTTGTTCAGGTCTAGGCCAATGAGTGACCCATACCCCAGCTGCCTTAAGTTTGTGGGAGAGGCGCATGTAAGTGACAAATGTCACATTTGTAGAGGGTTCAAACCCTGTTGGAAAAAGGGCAGGGCTGCCAGATGCAAGTATCTGCTCAATGAGTCTGCACTCTATCCATCATCAGAACCTGCCCCCACTCCAAATGGGTTCCAAGCATGTCCAAGTTTCCTAGGAGTGCTCCTCCTGTTCTGACAGAGTCCTCAGGCAGATCCATGTCACAGGAGCCTAAGAAGAGACTGCATGAGTCTAATAAAGATTTGGTACCACCACCCTGCAAGGAGAAGCACCAAGTGTTCACAAGACCTCAGAGGTGTGCTCAAAAAAAGTCACATCCCCAGGAGCAGGGTGGACCAGGAAGGGTCAGTTGAGACCATTCCCCAAAGGATTGGCACCACTTGTGGTACCTCAACAGGAGCCCTTTCCAGTGCCATTGACACCTGATGCTTTCGAGGCAACCTGAGAGTTGCTTAATTTGTCGGTACCAACTTATCCTCTTGCAGTACCTCTATGTAGGATTGCATCTACAGGCAAGCCAGCAATGATTTGGCTGATACCCTCTTCCCAAGACTTGGAACCTCCCTCCTTGGTACCAATGGGTTCAGCTCCCCAATGGTCAGAGGAGATAGACTCCTCCTCAGACTCAGAAGTTGTATCCTTTGATCCTGACATGAGCATGCCCAACAGCCCCAGTGGGGTGCCTGCCTGTTGTGATACTGTCCATAGGCTCATCATTTTAATAGCCAGTGGTCTGCACATCATCCTAATAGCCAGTGGTCCAACCTCCATACCAGTAACCCTTCCAGACCTCTGGAGGCTTCCCTCCATGTTCCAGAACCTCTCTGTTGCCTCCCCACACTTCTATGTCAGTCAGGTGCCAGGAGCATCTGCAAGAAGGTCACCATCTTCCTTCCCCTGGTACCAGTATTGGTACCATGCAAGTGGATCTGCATGCTCAGGACTCCCCAATAGAGGGATTGGAGGAGGTACTTTCTCAACCTTTAGCCTCTTCTATGTTGCCTGATGAGGCAGTAGTGACTGACTCTACCTCTTCCCCTCCTGATGATTTTAGAGCTCATCAGCCATTGTTGAGTAGGGTGGCTGTAGCTCTGGATATCCAGACAGAAGAGGTACAAGACAGGTGTCACAAGCTTGTGGGTATTTTAGGTTCTGCGGGCCCCTCTATGGTAGCTCTCCCTATTAATGCCAAGACCTCCCATTTGAAGGCTTTGTCCAGTAAAACTGATCAGAGGCGTCATAGCCTTAAGGATTCAAGGGCGACCCTTAAGTCTCTGAGGATCTATGCACTGGCGACAAAAAAGAAAGCCGTTCCACCCACAATATTCCCAGTGGTTTCAACTCTTCTTGCCACATTTCCAGGACCTGCCTAAAAAAGGGAAGGAGTTACAAGATACATCTTCCTCCTCCACCCTCCTCTGCAGCTACCAGCTCTTCTAGGCAATCTGGATTATCTAAGCAATGATTTTCACCTACGGGTTGAGGACAGTATACACTCCCCATAGTACCATCTTTCCTGAATACTATTTTTGCCAACTGCTTATCCCACTTACTAAGCATTTGGACCCACATCACTATGTATTAGTGGGTCCTAAGGAAGAGGAAACTGTGATACACCCTTCAATTGATTTTTACCTCCCTTCCCCATCCCTCTTCAGGGAGCACTCTCACAAGAGGATGCTACATCAGGAGGTCCAGTCTCTGCTCCTCCTGGGGGACATAGAGGAAGTTCCCATGTTGTTCAGAGGGAAGAGATTTTAGTCCTGTTACTTTCTGATCCCAAAGGCAAAGGGGAGGGGTGTCCTCAGGGCTATTTATTCTGAATTGCCACTATAGCATCTGGTATCCCTTCCTTAGATCCCAGGGGACTGATATGCTGCTCTCGACTTAAAAGATGTTTATTTTCACATGGCAATTCACCAGAGCCACCAAAAATTCCTCAGGTTCATGGTCAATGGATTCCACTGACAATTTACAGTGCTGTCTTTCAGACTATCAGCAGCTCGTAGCATATTCACGAAATGCATGGCTGTAGTAGCGGCATTCCTGAGCAAGTCTGGACTGCATGTATTTCCTTACCTGGCCAGTCCAGGTCTCTGGTAATCTCCAGTGTACCAACTATTCAGTCCACTTTTGACATACTGGGGGCTACTGATCAAGGACAGATTTCACTGTATATCTCCTGTTTAACTAATAGAATTCATTGGTGTAGTTCTGGACTTGACTTGACACAGCAGAGGTTCCAAACAAGGTGACTTATTACTCTAGATCTAAAGGCTCATTCTGGCATCAGAGTTTGAAACTGCCTCAAACTTCTAGGACACTTGGCAGCATGCCCCTACATAGTACAGCATGCCAAACTACATCTGAGGTATCTACAGGGTTGGATAGCCTTGGTGTACTCACTGGCCCATCATCATATAGACATAGTGGTTCAAGTACCATCTGGGTCTTATCCTCCATGGACTGATGAATGTTTGCAAGTAGGGACCCAATCCACAAAGTTATGCCAGGAGGAAATCCTCCTGTGGAATTTATGCTTCACCAGTTCCATCAGCCTGAGAGCTGCTTACGTTCCAGGAGCTCAGACTACTCTGAAGAAGTGAACTGCAGCTCACGAAAGCTCATGCTAAAATAAATTTGTTAGTCTTTAAGGTGCCACAAGTACTCCTGTTCTTTTTGAGACTACTCTGTGTTAGCAGGTCATTCACAGGCCAGCATGAGTAGTCTCTTGGACCAGACTTTTCCAGCTCCATTTTCCAGCAGTGGGGAACTCCTCAAGTGGACCTGTTTCCAACAAGAGAAAGCAAAAAATGTCATCTTTGTTGTTCCCGAGCAGGTCACAGCCCAGGTCATTGACAGATGCTTTCCTTCTGCCCAGGTTGAGAGGCCTACTCTATGCCTTCCCTCCAGTTCTGCTCCTGCCCAAAATCTTATCCAAAGTCAGCAAGATTCCATGCACTTTATTCTAATAGCTCTAGTATGGACATGTCAACATTGGATTTTGACTTTACTAGATCTATCAGTCAGACTTCTTCTGTTTATCCTGATGGATGTGGATATGATATCCCAGGATCACAGTCGCCTTCTTCATTCCAACCTTCAGACAAAAACCAGTTACCTACCTTTCCGTAACTGTTGTTTTTTGAGATGTGTTGCACATGTCCATTCCATGACCCACCTTCCTTTCCCTCTCTATTGGAATCTTGCTGGTAGGACAGAATGAAGAGGGGTCAGGGCAGCGCAGCCTTTTATAGCTATGTGCTGTGGTGTGAGTCACCAGAGGGAGCTCACACTGTCCCAGCAGGAACCGCTCAGGGAAAAATCTCTGACAACTGTGCATGGGCTGCACACACAACCATAGTGGAATGGACATGTGCAACACATCTCAAAGAACAACTGTTGCGGAAAGGTAGGCAACTGGTTTTTAGCTGTGGTGATATGTGTCAAAAATTGTGACTCCTTTTAGGGTTAATGTGTTTCTGGTCTGACTGTGACACTTCAAGTCTTGAGTACAAGTTTTAAAACAAGTAATTAGGAATCAGATGCCACTCAGGTAAGCCCAATAGAATTATACTCAAGATAAGATATTTAAGACATTCTGAAAGCTGTGAATTGCTTATTTCAAATTCCCACTGCCATCCACCCAGGAGCTATACATTAAAAACAGCTGAGCACTGTCAACTCTAAAAATAATCTGTCATATGTTTTTTAAAAAGCAAATATTCTGAACTATTGGTTAAGGGGAAATGGCATTTAAGGCCTCTGTTTTATAGGTTGTTATATAGTATATTTAGTCATTCTGCTGCCAAAGTTTGGACAAAGGAGATTCTCTTTTCCATTTTGGTCCCTTTGTTTGGAAACCTCCAAGGTATTTCTGTCAAAGATGCTGTTAAAATCTGACTGCTGAGGCTGTATGTGCTGTAGGCTGAAGTTCTTAGTGCTGTGTATGTGTAAATTCGGAAAGCCAAATATTGATATAGCTTTTGAATTAAAACACGATTTTAAAATGATACACAACTATTTTTAATTTAAAAATATCCTCAATACCAATAATACACATGAAGGTCCTGTTGTCCAAAAGATGCAGCTTACATGAGAAATAAGTCATCCTGAATATGCTCAGCAGAGAGCAACATGGTAGATACTGTGGGTTATTTTTCAATAATTTGTTGTGTATGTTCCATTTGGATGTTTAATTTACAGACTCTGATACAAGTGTAAAAATGCTTCTATTAAGTTCTCAAGAGCACAAGTGTACAAAAAAGTTTCATTCTATCATCTCATATTGAATACACTCATAAACCACTAGTGTGACAGTTGAACAGCACTGAAGTCTGTTCAGGGTATTAATCTTATCCTCACTTGGCACATATATAACACTCAAATGTTCTCTGTCAGAAGTAAAATCTCTTCCTATCAGGGTTTTAATTTTTAAGCTATCGTGTCTAGAGGATCAGACTTCGGGCACATTTCATTATGCTCTGATTTGAAAATGAGCTTTGATGATGAGTTATATAGTCAAAATATACTTTACTGTAGGAAACAATTCTGCACTGGCAGAGGGATGGGTTACGTATCTTTTTCCACCTTCAGGGTTTAGGATTCTGTTAACTTATTGTCTGCTCACAAGAATGGTGTAGATTACTTGCAGTTATAGAGTACAATTGTGCTCTGCTTTGTTACTGAAACTTTTATTATAACAAATACATTTACTTTTCAGTCCTCACTTTTCTTTCCTCTTCCCACCCTGCCCACAGTAACACATCAGCAATTCAATTGGATCATATTAAAGGAACTTTTAGGGCCAGATTTTCAAAGTGGTTTCAAAAATTGCAGCTGCAAACATTTGTGTGCATAGAAACCACTTTCAGAGGCCAGCTACAGTTAGAGTACAGTAGTACTACATCTTAAATTTTCAGACCAACAGCCTTGACAATTGCTTTAAGCTTTTGATGTACAGACTCCAAATGATGTTGCTAGTTGGCGAGAGACAATGAAAACAGATAAAGGAATAGATACAGAATTACCACATAAGTGGTGATAACATCCTTATTTGAATCTGCCCTTTGCCTGTTTTTCTTTAGCTGTGTCCTGTTTTTCTCTCATTTTTCCCTCCTGTCTTCTCTTTGCCCTTTGTGTTTCTGCTTTTCTCCCCCTTCTGCCACTTATCCTTTATTTGCCTCACTCTTTCCATCTCTCCGGCATCTCTGACCAGAAGGCAGGCAAGTGGCTTTCAGTTAACTTATTTCTATGCCACAAAGCCAGGATGATCCTAATTTACTTGTGTTATGGGCAGGCATTCCATAAACTATTCAGCCTCTGCTGGCCTGGAGCCAATGATTCTGGTACATCTGTGCACATTTCATAGTGCGGTGTCCAGGATTAAAGAGACCATGTGCAAAATAATTTGGAGAGAGTTCTTATAAGGATAATTCTTCTGTGGGGTATCTTTGAAAAATACTGTTGCATTATTCAGCTCCCACCACAGTGTGAACCTTTTTGTAATGCACCCCATGTGTCAGAGAGGCATCTCTGTCTCTGCATATGGGCCAGAGTGATTACATACTGGTAACTCAGCATCTCAACTAGTAAAATAAACCTTTGCTGTAAAACAAAATTACAAAATGCTGCAATGATCTGGCACTTGGGTCCTTTGCTCCAGTTCTCCGTAGGTTCACAGATCATCTATGTGGTTGGCAAATACTGTCAGTCGTGGAGGGAGAAATACAGGCCTTGCCTATACTTGGATTAGCCCTCATTTCAGCAGTCAGTGGCCAGCTACAGGAGTAGCTGCACTGGTGCAAAGCCCAAGCATAGACAAGAAGAACTGAAAAGCTGCATTTTGCGCTGGATGAGCATAACCTGGTTTCATGTAGCTATTGCAGGTGCTAGACACTCATTGCTGATTCCCAAGAATAGGCAAGTTGTACCCCATGCTTTCCTTCCTTTGGCCATCCATGTTTTAGAGGAGATTTATTAGATTATTGTGAAAAAATTTGTTCATGGAAAAGGTATAAAGTTAAATGGCCAAATTCTACCTTCAGTAGCACACATGCAATCCCTTTAACTTTAGTTGGGTTGCACCAGCTTAATTGTTTGGAGATTTAGGCTCTTATATTGAAAAATTAGGGGACAATTTCCCATAAACGTCTTCCTTTAGCATTGTTGTATCAAACCAAAAGAGAGCAAAAAGCCTTTAATTTTAATATGTGATAGCTGAAGTAATATTCTAATGTGCATTTCCAGGAAAATGTTGAAGGAGAAAACTGTGATCGTTGTAAACCAAGTTTCTTCAACCTGCAGCAAGATAATCCCAGAGGCTGTGAGGAGTGTTTTTGTTCAGGGAAAACAAACATCTGTATAGACTCTCACTGGACCTACAGCAGTGTAAGAAAAATAATAGTAAACATCATAGCAAAAATATGTCATTAGTTTTGCTGTCTTTTAAAACGTATCTTGTACAACACATGTTATCCTAAGATCTGCAGGCACATGATATACCATGTAAGTCTTTTCAGGTATCCAAAAGAAAAGGATTTTTCACACACAAGAACTGATCTTTCTTTGTTTTCATTGTGAAAATGTTCTGAAATCAACATTGTGATTGATATAGAAAGCAATTCAGAAATGTCTGTCAGAGATGAAGCTGTGTGTGTGAAACAGTCATGGCATGTGCCGATGATGAAGTATGAAAAAATGAGGGTAATTCTGAGGTGTCCATAGGGCAGCCTCTTTTCTGGGCATGTAATAAATATCCATATAGACACATATGGGTTAATTAAGAGTTTGCACTTAAAAATACAGAATTTGTGTGAGAAATAATATCCTTTATCAGGGCATGTAAACAGTGAGGGTCTTATGCCTCTGGTGAATTTCTTTTGTACAATATGTATATAGCATTGAAGCTAAATGTGGGGTGACCCTTCCAATGGTCTTACTTGCAAAAGTATCAGAGGGGTAGCCATGTTAGTCTGGTTCTGTAGAAGCAGCAAAGAATCCTGTGGCACCTTATAGACTAACAGACGTTTTGCAGCATGAGCTTTCGTGGGTGAATACCCACTGTCTGCTTGCATCCGAAGAAGTGGGTATTCACCCACGAAAGCTCATGCTGCAAAACGTCTGTTAGTCTATAAGGTGCCACAGGATTCTTTGCTGCTTTTACTTGCAAAAGCATATTGTAGAAAATATTTTTTTATACAAGCATGCTCTATACTTTCAATAAGGTCTCAAAGTCTGGACACCAATTTCTTTATAAAGGGGCTGTAATACATGTCTGTAAATCTAGCTTGGGAAAATTTGTTTCAGGTTAAATAGCTACTTGTTATGGCTGTTTGGTATATGGGAACTCTGGGAGTAAAGCAGTCTGCCTGGTGTACTACTCTACATACCAGTATCCAGAAAGCTTTTCCAGCTCACAGCTGAGCCATTTCATAGCTCTGCTGGTATCTAGGCATCTGGAAACAAATCAAAAGCCTTGAGCATGCTTGTATGTATATTAAGCTCTTCTGTACTGGTTAGTTTCCTGATAGAGGATTTCAGAGATTCAGGATCTGAAGTTTTTGATCTTTGCTAGCTGGTGCAGTAGAAGAGACCTTTGAGCTTCTAAGATACAGGTCTTTAGAACAATAATCTACATTGTCTATGTCTGAATAATATCTGTTCAGATTTGTTGAACTCTCACTTCAGGCTTCTGTACCATGTGGGACTTATATCACTTACAGAGTATTTGTATTGTGTGACCTACAGTGGAAGCATGAATGGCTCTTATTCAAATATTATTGGGAATTCTCTGTTAAGCCACTGGGAACAAATATTTACCTATGGCATCCCCTAACTTTTTGGCAGCCTAAGTGGCTATCCAGGACACAAAAATCCAAGAGCTGGTATGCATACAGTAGATTCATTTTCCTATGAATAGTCTCATGTCACTGAATATGATTCTTCACTGAGATTAATCAAGATCTTAAACCAAATGAAGCTGCAAAGAAGACAAAAAACAAAACAGAGGCTGGTGGGTGCTGGGACTTTGATATCTTGACTCTCCTTCCAACAGGTATTTTATTCTGTCATTATAGGTAGGAGACATGAATGGCTGGTATCTGACTGACGTACCTGGTCTCCTTCGAGTTACACCTCAGCAGGACAGTTTTGGTGGACCTCAGCAGCTTAGCATCAGTAATGTGGCTGCCAGAAGAGTGCTGCCGCTGATTTATTACTGGAGTGCACCCAGTCCTTATTTGGGCAACAGAGTAAGTGCAGATGGTCCTTGCCTGTATGATAATTTAATTTATTGCTAAGGAAAGATGTAAGCAATTTTTTTTTAGTTCCTGTTGAAGGGAAGATTGAATTGGATAGATATTTGACCAGCAAAATTGCTTGCTGAAAAGAACTGAGTTGCGCATGCAGAGAATCCTTATGAGACACAAAGTGTCAAGGGAGAGCAGAATTAACTAAGTACTTCAATTCTGAGACCTCTTGAGGCTCTGCTGTCAGGTCTTAGAGAGCTCAGATAATTTGCAGTGTTGTTTTTTGAACAAATTGGTTGGCATATGAATATGTGTTTCAGGTTGTCCTCTTCTCTTTCCATCTCATCCTTGGATATGAAAGGCTGTTTCCTATCCTGCTTTTCACAGATGCAAACTGTATATCAGATGTTGTGAGTTAGGTTACAAAACTTTAATGCTTGGCATAAACTTGTGTAGGGAACTCTGCCCTGGAACTCAGAAGGTGCTGTATTAAACTTTGTGCCAGTTTCACTGCTCATCTTTATTCAGATCCACTCCCACCCCCCACCCAAGCACGTAAATATATGAACAAATAAGTGTCTGCCCTCTGAAGGTTACTGCACTACGTTACTTTTAAAATCTTTGAAGATCTCCCTGGCTGCCTTAGTGGTCTCAATATCAGGCTTGCTATCCACAGACTTTCTGTCATCACAGGTGGTGTGTTCTTAAAATGAGTTTTCTGTCAGTCTTTGGAATTTGGGACTGTGTTCAGAACTTGAGCTTTTTTCTGATTATGGTGAAGTATATGGAACGATAGTGTGCTTCAGCACATTTTTCATTCTAGTCTCTTCAAGCTCATCTGCCTATTTTTGTCCTGTTGGCTGGAAATCAACATGACAAAAGGTAAGTGAGCATGTGAAGATTAAACAGCATCATTTCCAAAGAATGTGGGCATCCTATTCATGGCTATAAGATGCTTAAAGATAGTCAAGCCCATTCAGCTGGGTAAGGAAAGTTTTTTATAGCTTCCATACACAGTGAACTTTTCCTGTACCCTAGTGAAATTTTACACAGACAAACTTCTTTTCCATTTAGTGAACAAAATAATGGGAAGAGTGTGTGCAAATTGTCTGAACATAGAAGACATTTTTTCAGTGTAATTTGAAGGTCCTTTGTGGTTTACTGTCAGACATTTCTGTATGAATGAAACAATTTGCCTTAATAACTGAACCATATAAATTTTTGATACTACAATAATACTGAAAGCACTCACAAATTACCACAGTACATCTTAACTGTCATGTTACATCATGTAAATTATAGTCATGATGACATGCTTAGCTTGGATGATTTAGTGTATTGCTATGGAAATGGAGTATTGCAGGTTCTTATTTGTAAACTCAATAAAACATCTCTCTAAAAAGCTGAAACTGGATTAAACCAGCCCTTCTCAACTATGACTGCTAGCTGTGTTACACGTATAATAATTGCTGTTTTAGGTTAGGTGTGCTTTACCTGCCTTAAAAGTATGCAGAGAAAGGTTTTAAGAAGCTTTATATCAAGACATTTAAGTTTAGTGTAATCCATAACTCTGGGATCCATGCTACAACTTCAACCCCCTTTCTTTTTGTCTCTACCCCTTTCATTAAAATGTTCTCTCTAAAAATAAATTTGAGTAAAACATGAGGACAACTGTCCCTCTATATTGAGAGATCCCAGTTTTCAAACATACCTGAAAACCTTTATTTGAAAGGCTTCTTTTAACATAAGGCTGGCGTGTGGTGCACATGTTGATTTCCATATGTATTCTAGCTGCATGTTTTCAACCCACCTACAAGTGCTACTTTCACATGACACAAGAGTTGTAAAATGGGATGATACTGAGTTTGTAACCCTGAGCTTTGCTTAACAATGGATGACACTGGAGTTAAATAAGATTGTTCTGTGGCAGATTCTGGTTTCTCTAAAAAGGTTGGGCTACAAAGTGAGTAACGGAAGACTGTAGGTAATGCTCTTAGGACTCTTGTTTATGTGAAAGTGACTGACTGTATGACTGGGGACAAGAAAGCAAGAAAATGAATGTAACATCTCAGTTGTTGTTGTTGTTGTTCTTGTTTTTTTAGAAAAACAGAACAACAACAACAACAAAATACTACTGCACTACTAGCAATGTCAGAAGTTAGGTGAAATTTTACCATATTAAAAATATAAAATACATGCAGTTCTTGTGTTACATAAAATGCAGATTGTTGGGGTTTTTTTTAAAACAAAAATAAAAGTTTTCAGATGCTTGTTTTAGCATATATTGGTTTAAAATGAAAATTTGAAGGCGTGGTTTATTCATCAGATGAAAGGCTGTTATTTGGATTATTCTGAAACAATATAATTTTGCAAACTGCTAGATTATTTTATTAAGAAGAAAGTTTTTGCTTGGCTACTATTAAGATTTAACAGGGATCATATAATAGCTTTTCTGTCTATTTTATGGCTTCCAATTTAATTCTGGATTGAGGCAGTCATAAGTACTTGGTAACACAATACTCTGTAAGGGTATGTCTACACTGCAATTAGACACCTGCGGCTGGCCAGTGCCTGCTGACTCTAGCTCCTGGGGCTTGGGCTAAGTGGCTGGTTAACTGTGGAATGTAGAGATTCTGGCTGGTGCTGCAACCTGAGCTTTGGGACTCTCCCACCCCACAGGGTCCTAGAATCTGGGCTCAGCCCAAGCCCCAACATCCATACTGCAATTAAACAGCCCCTTATCCCAAGGCCCATGAGCCTAAGTCGGCTGGCATGGGCCAGCCCCAGGTATTTAACTGCAGTGTGGACATATCCTAAGACAGGGATCGGCAACCTTTGACACGCGGCCTGTCAGGGAAATCCGCTGGCATGCCGGGACGGTTTGTTTACCTGCAGCACCCGCAGGTTCGGCCGATCGCAGCTCCCACAGGCTGCGATTCGCTGTTCCAGGCCAATGGGGGCTGCGGGAAGTGACATGGGCTGAGAGATTCTGCCTAGTGTAGAAAATGCTTTTGTTCTATTTATCAGATAAATATCAAACATTTTAAAGCCCCTGTTTGGTAAAACTGCCTTTTTAACAATTGCTTCCACTAGGAATTTATTTTTGATTATCTTTAAAAGAAAAGGGAATATGTTAATATAATGTTAGCATTCTGTCTTAAAGCTCCAAGAACCAAAAAATTTAATTAAGGCTAAAATTTCATCCATAACTCTTTCCACTGTGCATAGGTATTATCCTTCTGTGTAGGCCCCAAAAGAATGGCTGCTTTAATGTCCCATATGATCTGTATCAGCAATGCAGCACAAGGTGAGTGAAGGGCATATTTTTAGCCTTAATTAGTTTTATTCCTTCAGTAGGTTTAATTTTTAGGGCTAAACCTTAGAATATTTGCATCTAAAGGTGTTCCTGAAAAAATACTGTGCGACTACACCAAGGAAATTGGGCAGGAATGGTGTCCCTAGCCTCTGTTTGCCAGAAGCTGGGATTGGGTGACAGGGCATGAATCACTTGATGATAACCTGTCTGTTCATTCCCTTTGGGTCACCTGCCATTGGCCACTGTCAGAGAACAGGATACTGGGCTTGATGGCCCTTTGGTCTGACCCAGTATGGCAGTTCTTATATTCTTATGAAATTGCCCAAGCAAATGAACAATTGCACATGGACAAATAACCATTTACATGGGCAATTATCTGATTGTTTGCATATGCGTTGCCATGTGTGATGTATAAAATAACATCACCATAAAAATGCTATGACTTTAAGACCCTGTGCTGCTTGGTATTATTATGCAGCAATGGGAGTTTAGGTGTTGAAAACGACTGCAGGTACAGCTTAGTGAATGCTGTAAAATAGTACATCACCATAGTTTAAGGAAAAACAAAAACAGTGTAAGTGTCTTACTGCTATGTGTATAACAGGGCTTTGCGCTTTTATTTCCTTCCATTTGTGTTCATTTTTGGTGCAGTTCTGGTCCAAGAAACAGAATCATGCAAAAGAAATGACAGAATACAGATCACACAGAACCCGCCCACCCCCATAAACCAGCGTAAATAATACAATGATGGACTGAAACAGAAATGCCAGGATCAATTGTCCTAAATTATTAATGCATCTGGACCCTCAAAACTCCATCTAGTATTCCCATGGTTTAGCTTCAGATAGCAAAAATTGGAGACTGTTTCTAGATCATCAGACTTGATAGCCGCAATTTGATACCAAAATATGAAAACATTTTGGCTTGTTTTCACTGCAAGCCTGGGAAAGGACAGCAGTCTCTGCTTGACACTTCCTGATAGTTGAGATGACAGACAAAGTGCTATTGGAAGCTAATTTTTTGATAAGCTTTTCTTTCGAGATCTGCTGGCACTTCTTGGAAAACATTAAATGTTAACAAATAACATTGATAGCACTACGGTATGTCATAACTGACCGAGTGAATTTTGCTCAATTATTAAGAACTCTAGCTGCCCTGAGATATGCATATATATATACACACACACAACACTCTTTTAAGTTTGTTAGTTTGTTTGTTTATTTTGAGCTAATCAATTCTGATGGATAAAATGTCATATTTATTTAAATGGAAGTAAAATCAAATGGGTGTCCAGCAAGGTGGATAAAATTGAATTCTTATGTTTCAAATCAGATATTTTACTTTATTTTTTAAATTTAGATTTGTTTAAAATTAAAATTTGAATTTACAACTCTGCCCCAAGAACCCCTTAACCAGGGCTGGCCCCAGGCACCAGCACAGCAAGCAGGTGCTTGGGGCGGCCAATGGAAAGGGGCAGCACGTCTGGGTCTTCGGCAGCAATTCAGAGGCGGATCCCTCGGTCCCTCTCGGAGCAAAGGACCTGCCACCGAATTGCCGCCGAAGAATGAAGTGGTGATTTGTGTGTGTGTGGGGGGGGAGTTCTGCCGCTTGGGGTGGCAAAAACGCTGGAGCCGGCCCTGCCCTTAACACCAGTTGGCAAGGGGGTGCAGAAGAGTTACAGGGATTTCCCAACTCTGGTATATACATAGAATCATAGGAATGTACCCCCCTCAGCCTTCTCTTCTCTAGACCAAACAAAGCCAGTGTTTTCAGTCTTTCCTCATAGGTCATGTTTTCTAGACTGTTAATGATTTTTGGTTTCAGAGTAGCAGTCGTGTTAGTCTGTATCCGCAAAAAGAACAGGAGTACTTGTGGCACCTTAAAGACTAACAAATTTATTTTAGCATGAGCTTTCGTGAGCTACAGCTCACTTCTTCGGATGCATAGAATGGAACATGCATCCGAAGAAGTGAGCTGTAGCTCACGAAAGCTCATGCTAAAATAAATTTGTTAGTCTTTAAGGTGCCACAAGTACTCCTGTTCTTTTTAATGATTTTTGTTATTCTGCTCTGAACTTTCTCCAATTTGTCCACAACTTTCCCCAAGTGTGGTGCCCAGAGCTGGACACAGTACTCCAGTACATTCTAGTTCACCAAAGAATGTCATACGAAGTCTCAAAAGCTGATGTCAAATTGGTCATCAGTATCACTGTGGAAGGAAATACATATAGATGCTTACAATTATATTCTTAAGATCTCTGTCTAGGGACTGGTTGCCAGCAAAGGTGAAAAATAGATTTCTGTTAGACAAGAAATGTTTATCTGTTTGGCTGTTTGCATGTCAATTAAATATTGTATGGTTCACAGTGACTCTCCTCTCATCAGTCTGAACTGAATGCTAGTGAAAGACTGTAAAAATTTCAAGGGACGAAGAATAACAGGAAGAAGTAAACAGTGGGGTGGGGAGAACCCTATCTTGAGGTGTGCATCAAAAGCTTGCGCTAGTTCATTTGGGGGACAAAGAAGACACTGTCATTATTCATCTACAAAGTAAGTGGACAGTGAGTTTGCTTCATGAAAGACGGGTCTCATTCAGGCTTGGTTGAAATCACCGGAGGGAATGTTGTGTGAGACAAGTCTGTTTAGATAGGAGTATAATAATTATTATTATAATGATAATTACATAACAGTTTAAAAAACAGAAAGCATAATTCTATAAATTATCCAGAATCCTCAGTGTTTAAAAAAAGTACATGAACAATTAGACCATGGCAAGAAGGGGTGTGAATCAATCCCCCACACCTGCCGCAGACTAACTGTTCCTCTACAGTTTTCTGACATGCGTTAACAGTTCGTTAGAGCACTTTGATCTAGTCCTCTCTGAAATGGGACTAGATGGACTAGATAGGCCCAAAGTAAGGTCTATGAGGCAGATCCCCAGCTTGTGTAAATTGACTAAGCAGATTACTTAACAGGGCCTGATTTTCAGAGGATGGATGTTCAGCACTTTCTGAAAATCCTTCCTTTAAGGTGTGTCAAGTTAGTCACCCAAAAATCAAGGCACCCAACATCACTAGGAACTTTTGAAAATCTTGGCCTAATAGTAAATAATAATGGTATGATTCTTCCAGAGGTTATCCAAGCATTCACCTAGCATTTAGCATCATCAATATTCCTGGAAGAAAATGAGCTTTTGAGAGGTCAGCACTGAAAACTGGAGTTTTCTGATAGACTGAAAAGTGGTAATTCCTTTCCTGAACTAATAAACAACTTTCTGTGTGAAATGTTGAGAAACAAATGCCAGTCAGAGATGACAGAAAAACAACAGACCAACAGGAAACTTGAAAAAACAACAAGGAGTCCTTGTGGCACCTTAGAGACTAACAAATTTATTTGGGCATAAACTTTTGTGGGCTTATAACCCACTTCATCAGATGCATGGAATGAAAAATACAGAAAGCAGTATATATATTACAGCACATGAAAAGATGGGAGTTGCCTTACTGAGTGGGGGGTCAGTGCTAACAAGGCCAATTCAATCAAGGTGGACATCACTCAACAGTTGACAATAAGGTGTGAGTATCAGCAGAGGGAAAATTACTTTTTGTAGCGACTGATCCACTCCCAGTCTTTATTTAGGCCTAATTTGATGGTGTCCAGTTTACAAATTAATTCCAGTTCTGCAGTTTCTCGTTGAAATCCATTTTTTACATTTTTTTGTTGAAGAATTGCCACTTTTAAGTATGTTATTGAGTGTCCAGGAAGATGGAAGTGTTCTCCTACTGGTTTTTGAATGTTACAATTCTTGATGTCTGATTTGTGTCCATTTATTCTTTTGCGTAGAGACTGTCCTGTTTGGCCAATGTACATGGCAGAGGGGCATTGCTGGCACATGATGGCATATATCATACTGGTAGATATGCAGGTGAATGAGCCCCTGATGGTGAGTCTGATGTGGTTAGGTCCTATGATGGTGTCCCTTGAGTAGCTATGTGGACAGAGTTGGCAACAGGGTTTGTTGCAGGGATTGGTTCCTGGGTTAGTGTTTTTGTTGTGTGGTGTGTAGTTGCTGGTGAGTATTTGCTTCAAGTTAGGGGGCTGTCTGTAAGCGAGGACTGGCATGTCTCCCAAAGTCTGTGAGAGTGAGGGATTGTCCTTCAGGATAGGTTGTACATCCTTGATGATGTGCTGGAGAGGTTTTAGTTGGGGTGCTGTAGGTGATGGCTAGTGGCATTCTGTTACTTTCCTTGTTGAGCCTGTCTTGTAGTAGGTGACTTCTGGGTACCGTTCTGGCTCTGTCAATGTTTCTTCACTTCACCACATGGATGTTGTAGTTTTAAGAATGCTTGATAGATCCTGTAGCTGTTTATCTCTATCTGAGGGATTGGAGCAAATGCGGTTGTATCTTAGAGCTTGGCTGTAGACAATGGATCATGTGATGTGGTCTAGATGAAAGCTGGAGGCATGTAGGTAAGTATAGCAGTTAGTAGGTTTCTGGTAGAGGGTGGTGTTTATGTGAACATTGCTTATTTGCACTGTAGTGTCCAGGAAGAGGATCTCTTGTGTGGACTGGTCCAGGCTGAGGTTTATGGTGGGGTGGAAATTGTTGAAATCCAGCTGGAATTCCTCAAGTGCCTCCTTCCCATGGGTCCAGATGATGAAGATGTCATCAATGTAGCACAAGTAGAGGAGGGGCACTAGGGGATGAGAGCTGAGGAAGTGTTGTTCTAAGTCAGCCATAAAGATGTTGGCATACTGTGGGGCCATGTGGGTACCCATAGCAGTGCTGCTTACTTGAAGGTATAAATTGTCCCCAAATCTGAAATAGTTGTGGGTGAGGACAAAGGCCCAAAGTTCAGTCACCAGATTTGCCGTGACATTATCGGGGATATTGTTCCTGATGGTTTTTAGTCCATCTTTGTGTGGAATGTTGGTGTAGAGAGCTTCTACATCCATAGTGGCTAGGATGGTGTTTTCTGGAAGATTACCAATGGATTGTAGTTTCCTCAGGAAGTAAGTGGTGTCTCGAAGATAGCTGGGAGTGCTGGTAGCATAGGGCCTGAGGAGATAGTCCACCTAGACAGACAGTCCTGCTGTCAGGGTGCCAATGCCTGAGATGATGGGGCATCCAGGATTCCCAGGTTTATGGATCTTGGGTAGCAGATAGAATACCCCTGGTCAGGGCTTTAAGGGTGTGTCTGTGTAGATTTGTTCCTGTGTTTCTTCAGGGAGTTTCTTGAGCAGATGGTGCAGTTTCTTTTGGTAACCCTCAGTAGGATCATAGGGTAATGTCCTGTAGAATGAGGGATCAGAGAGTTGCCTAGCAGCCTCTCGTTCATATTCCGACCTATTCATGATGACTACAGCACCTCCTTTTTCAGCCTTTTTAATTATAATGTCAGAGTTGTTTCTGAGGCTGTGGATAGCATGTTCTGCATGGCTGAGTTATGGGGCAAGTGATGCTGCTTTTCCACAATTTCAACCCGTGCACATTGGCGGTAGGATTCTATGTAAAAGTCCAGTCTGTTGTTTCGACCTTCAGGAGGAGTCCACGCAGAATCCTTCTTTTTGTAGCACTGGTAGGAAGGTTTCTGTGGGTTAGTGTGCTGTTCCAGTGGTGTGCTGGAAATATTACTTGAGTTGGAGATGGTAAAAGTAGGATTCTAGGTCACCGCAGAACTGTATCATGTTCGTGGGGATGGTGGGGCAGAAGGAGAGGCCCCGAGATAGGACACACTCTTCTGCCAGGCTAAGAATGTAGCTGGATAGATTAACAATATTGTTGGGTGAGTTAAGGGTACCACTATTTTGGCCCCTTGTGGCACGTAGGAGTTTAGATAGTTTAGTGTCTTTTTTCCACGGTAGAGAAGTAAAGTGTGTGTTGTAAATGACTTGTCTAGTTTTTGTAAAGTCCAGCCATGAGGAAGTTTGTGTGGAAGGTTGGTTTTTATGAGAGTCTCCAGTTTTGAGAGCTCATTCTTGATCTTCTCCTGCTTGCTGTATAGGATGCTGATCAGGTGGTTCCTCAGTTTCTTTAAGACTGTGTGGCACAATCTCTCACCATAGTCTGTGTGGTATGTTGATTATAATGGATTTTTTACCTTCAGTCCTTTTGGTATGCTGTCCATCTGTTTGCATTTGGAAAGGAAGATGATGTCTGTCTGTATCTGCACGAGTTTTTTCATGAAGTTGATAGTGTGTATTTCAATTGTTTTCTTTTACAGTTTTAAAAGTAAAAACAACAAAAGTTTCTAATAACATGAATTACTTATGCTTTGATCTGATTATCTAACATCTGACTAGAATATTGTGTTTTTTAAAAGCCCTCAGGCCCTTGTCTCCTTTACTCTATCATTACCTGCTGCAAAAGATTTCTGAATGAGTCCAGACTGCTTGGTTAATCCCTGGAATGCAAGCTGAGTTGCATTCCCTTAGGATCCCATTAGCTTTCACTACCATATTTTGATCCTCAACAGGATGGTAAGGTGAGGCCAAAGATTTTGTTTTTCAGAGAGATAATTGAACTAATGACAGCAAATTTCTTTAGAAGGGAAACCTCAGTAGAGATTTTAAATATGCAATAAGTCTCTCGAAGCTAACTTTTTTTAAAGTTCTGTTTATTTCCATGGGCCCAAGAGATGAAAGAGTTAAGACCAGACATTCAGCAGATTGAAATGGGAGTAATATGATAAAACCCCAATTTGAAATGTGATGAATTATTAAACAAGCAGTTTGTTGGGTGATTGAATATTACCTGCAAAGTACTGCTCATCTCCAACTCCTTGAGGCACATCCAAAGCTAACGGAATTGAGCCAATTAGACTGACTGTCTCTTCAATGAGTTGTGACCTATCAATGGTAATAGCTTATTATGATGATAAATGAACCCATCTCTCAAACTGAAGCCTGAGTACACAGTTCAGCAGTTTCCTTGAATCATGGGGCCATTTCCTCTCAACTTCAGATCGACAGGAGCGACAGCAATGCGAACAAATAGCATGCATGAATAGACACAGATGATTGTTTTACCCAAATGAATATATTTACAGTTATTTTTGGTGAAGCTTTTTTTTTTTTTAATATGGACCTGTCTGAGCATTCCCTGTTTTCACTGGAAATATATATAGCATTTCTCACAATGTATGAAGAACACCATCCCCATCTCGTGAGATGGCTGGATGAATTTCTGATTGGTATCTACATGCCTTTTCAATCATCAGGGTTTCAGAGGCATTGCTATATAGCAGAATATCTTTTCTGACTGAAAAGTTTGCTTTATTTGTTTAGTCCCATTAGCCCTTGTAATTATTGTGCCAGAAGTAGTCCACTTTGGGGAGGAGGGGAAGAGTAAGGAGCAGGAGAGTTGTAACATCAATAAACTTTTGGTTTTTTCATTAATATATTCTTGCTGTAAAGAAGTTTTTTGAAACTTTCAAGTGAAATATCATGAGGCATTTGAAAGTTTTCTGAAAGAATCTCATTTAGTTAGTTGTGAAGAAGGGACGTTTATGTAAGAACAGCGCGTGTTTACAACAGTTTTCTTTCTGCATTAATTTGCTCATGTTTTGAGTAAGAATTCAGTTTTATTAAAATGGTGATGCCAGAGGCGCACAGAGTATGTTCATAAGAACATAAGAATGGCCATACTGGATCAGATCAATGGTACATCTAGACCAGTATCCTGTCTTCCGACAGCGGCCACTGCCGGATGCTTCAGAGAGAATGAACAAAACAGGGCAATTATCAAGTGATCCATCCCCTGTCATCTAGTGTCAGGAAAGATGACTGATTGACAGCCCCCAAACTGTACTTCTTTTATCCACCAGATAGTTACTTTGACCTGGAATGACCACCTTCTTGAATGAAAGTGTAGTTCAGTCTCCAGAGCCAGTCAGTCACTTGTGTATATATGGTGTGACAGTCTTTAATTATATGATCACATGCTACTCTCAAATAATACAATTCATATCAAAATATCTCCTGCAGAGCCCTGTATCATTCAAATGCACACTTTATTGTGTATTTAATGAGGCAGGACTCCTACAATTACATCTACATTTTTGCATTGCAGAATTGCACAGCATGTCTGCAGAGGTATTAGTAGATGTGGAGAGTACTCTCTGCAATTTATCCACCAACTTTGCATCTTCCACCCTAAAGAACTCTACAGCAGCAATTATCACTTAATCTTCTTCTGGTTCCTCGAAGGTCATACAATCAAAGTTTCTTTCTTTCTTTCTTACAGATATTTGATCTAGAACTAAACACAGCTATACATTTTAATGTTAGTCATTTTAGTACAGTACATAAAAATATGAAGAAATTAGTCAATATTTTATTGTCCATGGCTTTGGAAACAAGATTTCCTAACTGGCAAGCCTATGCAACCAAAATTAATAAAATTAATTGGCTAAAACTACTTTATTTAACTTATGCCATAGGTTTGAGACAACAGATGCCTTTAAAGCTAATCAAATACATAAACACGATGATATTTGGTCAGCTATGTCTTCTGATTTAAGTGTTTCAGTTAATGTTGTTTAGTCTGCTGGGATTGAAAGACCTCTCTGGAAAGAAAGTTTATACTGCATTGCTCCTTGAGGTCTTTTGTGACGTGAAGTGAAGTTCAGTTAACTCCTCATTGTTTTTTTTGTTTTTTTGTTTTTTTTTATATTGATATAAGATATATGCAGAGCTCAGGCAGAAATACACAAAAATCCCATTCTGTATAGCATTCCTCTTTTGTGTCTTTCATGGTATGTTGTGCAATCACATTTTTCTTATACTGACGTAAGTAACATATATGTCTGTATCTATATAACTATAAAGGAGGGAGGTGGTTTGAGCAGTGGCCTGCTAAACCCAGGGTTGTGAGTTCAACCCTTGAGGGGGCCACCTAGCGATCTGGGGCAAAAATCAGTATTTGGTTCTGTTAGTGAAGGCCAAGGGGCTGGACTCAATGACCTTTCAAGGTCCCTTCCAGTTCTAGGGGATAGGTATGTCTCCAATTATAAGTTAAATCCATGTAAGAAAAATATGATTGCATAACACACACAATTAGAGACAAAAGAGGAACACTACACCAAATAGGATTGTAATTTTTTTAAAAATGGAAACTTACAAATGTGCTTTATGCTTATGTATTGGAATTGGTTGGTGTTTTCCCAGCCAAATATTTCCATGCAAAATTCTAATTTTGCCAACGATTGGGAAAAATCAAAATGAATTTTTTTGTTTCAGGGTTGGTCAACCTGAAATGAAATATTCTGGTTGTTGAACTGAATCAAAACATTTAGTTTCAGGTCAGTTTGACATTTATCTGTGTCTGCCTGAGCTGCTGCAGTGCATCATGGAAGTTGTAGTTGTGGTGCCTCATGCCCCTACTCTCTTCTGAAGATTGAAAGGGGGCTCTGAAGGAGTAGAGAAGGTGCAATATTTAGTGACAGAAACACCAGCCCACAATCCTTGTTCTCATCCCCCAGTAAAGATTTGTTGCAGTAGGCATACCCAGGAACAACCTCCTAGTGGATGGTCAGACCCACAATGTGTCAGGCCTCCCTAGACTCCCATGCAACAAAAAGCCCAGTCAAGGATCTGCAAATTGCATTGGTCAGTGAGACAAGCATCAGCCCAAAATCTGTTGACCCTTCCCAAAAACTGGGGGTCAGGAAGAGTGAAACAGCTCAGCAGCCCTATCGAGAATCCTATAAGCAGATGGTCAGTCACACAATGTATCCTGGCCTAGCCCCATTCCAAACCCAAACAGATTAGCAGTTTACCTTCTGTGACATGCAGAACAACTGAGCCAATCATATGTTTTTCTTCAAATGATGCTTCCTATTGTATTCCACTGAGGGTTATATGCATGCACCTGGAGTCAGAACTTTTCAAAGTAGTAATGTCTGTTGGTCCTTGCATGCACCCTTGTGCTACCATTCCAGCTCTGGTTCCAAATCCAGTTCCAACTGTGGAGCATGTACTACTGATGCCAGGGAGGATCAAATTGGCCCTCAGGCCTCATGAACTCTTTGCCTTGGAGATAAGGTCTCCAGCTCTTCAGGGGGTATGATCTCCTACATTGTACTTACCTTGTTTGGGTCATGTTCACACCCACTCCCCTACAACTCCTGTGGTTCTGCCGGTACTGCCATTTGAACTAGGCTCTGACTTCTTGGAATCAGAGGACTTGAATGGAGTGCAGGGTCCACCCCTCCTGTGCCATTGATATGACTATTTGAAGGTTCTACCAATTTAGTGTCAGCACTCTCCTTTTTCTCAGCAAAGGAATCATTGATACCCCACTCCTTGGAGTCCTCTGCAGCAACCATTGGATCCACCTTGTTGGCTGTCCCGGGGGTCCTGGCCCCAATATCCACCTTAGGAACCTTTCTGCTCAGCTCGGTAGGGGTTCCTCCATCTCACCTCTTCAACAGTCATTGAGTAGGCATTTAGAACTCGTATTAGGGGAAGAACTGCTTAGCCTGCCAGAAGTGGAGTGGTTCCTTTCCTTGTCCCTGGATGCAACAGTGTTTTTGGCTCCCTCCTCACTCCCGGATGACTACTGCCAGTTCCAGGACCTATTACGTAGGGTGACTGAGTACCTCCACATCCCACTGGAAGAGGTAGAGGATGAACACAACTAGCTGCTTGACATCTTATGTGCCTTGATACTCTTGGACTCTTTGGAAATTGTAAAATATGGGCTAAATTCCCTGACTCTCAATGCAGATCTCTCTTGCATGTTCTGCACAGGTTTTACTCTTGATATCCCATTAAAATTAGTGATAGTTTTGCATATGGATAGGATATACAGAATGTGCAGTTGTGCTCTGTTTGGTAGGGAAGAAGGGACATTGCTGATCAAAAGGAGAAATTTTATTTACAGACAATAACTGTAAATAAACCACCAGGGAGTCTTGGAGTAGAGCTGATAAGCAGCAAATTCTTTTCTCTGTGACACCTGTGCAACATCACAAGTTTTCTTCCCCCTTGGTTTCAGTTGAGTTGCATGGCTGTAATAGAGTGCAACATTTGGCAATGTTCTCTAGCTATCCATCACATTATAGTCTGTAGAATCCTGCTCTTTGCTTAGACCATAATGAAAAGTAGCTGTGTGTGTTTTTCTGAAAGGTTCTTTGCAGGAATTTAGAAAACTATTAGGCTTGATGTGCTCCCTGTGACACCCAAAATTCTACTGGGGAGAAGCTGCACACTGCCAAAAAAGCTACACAAAAAAAATCAAACTCTAAACTGTGCTGTAGTGCCACTACTGTTTCATGTCTTAGGGCCACAATTTTCAAACAGCTGAAAACATAGGCATCTAACTCCATATATGGGTATCAGCTACTCTTGATGGTAGTGAAACTCAATGTTTATTTAAATGGCTAACTTCAGTCATCTGTGTTTGAAAACTTAGGTCTGAGGATTCCTCTTCTTTCATTATCAATCACCACCCCATAGAAGCAAGCTGATTTCATGTATAAGATGGCTTAAAATTTCATAAATAATAAAGCAATGCTGTAGTATGTGTGTTTTCAGTGGAGTTTTACATCTGACTTGTAGAGCTTTGGGATTGCCAGTATCCCTTTGGACTACCCTGGAGCATCCTGAGAATTTAAGTTACCACTGCAAGGCAGGGTTTCATCTTCCCTAAGTAGGCAGTGAATACCACTTTATAATAAGTGAACATTAATTAATGCTCAAATACAATGGAAATATTACTGGAATTATTTTAAAAAATCCACATTATTACTGAAAGGAACCATCACAATGAATGCTACAGTCCATGTTGAATTACAATGTAATGCTTATGGAAGGGTATGTGTCATACATTAGGTATTATAATGAATGTCATTATGGTCAATGTTAATACAATGAATACCAAATTAATTAATATGAAAGGGACACTAAAAATAAAGTATAATCATTAGCTATGTTGGTAAAGATATGCAGACTTATCAGACAAAGAAGGAAAAGATGATTTTAGCCACAAAGAACAAAACATTTTCCTTTTTTTCTTGAGTGTATAAGAAGCTACAGTTAAAATTCTGCTCTTTGATGTACAGTGTGAATCTGTATTAGATATTCTACAGTAGCTCTGAGGGAAGAACTTCCTTTGTCATCACTGGGAGTTTTGCTCATGAAACAGGTACACAACATATAATGTAGCTGCAAACTGAAGCCAGGAGATTCACACTGCCGTGAGAAAGGGAGTGTAGACTGAAGTCCATAACTACTCTTGTGCTTATTTTTTCTTGACTCTTCATAGGGGAGAAGCAGGGGTATGTGGTAGGGATTGTAGAATAGTCTTTTCTCAGGAAATAATGCTTGGTGCAGGAATTAAGCACAGTCATTAAAAGTAGAATATGTACTTCAGTTCTTGGTGTCAAGTCCTGTGCTCAGAACTGCTTTCTAGAGAACGTGTTTGGAGGCCCTAAACCAGGCATTCAAATACTGAAGAAAAAGAGGGACTCTGAGGGGTCTGAGACTGAAAGCCTGTCTCATTGCTTTCTCCCTCCTTTATAATTAATTTTGTATTATTACAGAAAATTGTTTGAGGGTATAGAAAAGATCTTAAGCTCAGGAACAGCCCTTTCCCACAAGCCTCAAGAGCATTTTTAAATGTTCTGTTGTCTTGGGAGCAGAGTGTGATTGGCCTTAGTGTGGTTCTGCCAAGGAATAAAAGTGGAGTAGGACTCCAGATCCTGCATGGTTGTGTTAGTGCTTGTTGTGGCGCTATCACAGCTTTTTCATGAGTCCTTCTCCTAAGTGGCTGGGTGAGGTAGGATTGGAGAGATGCAGGCCAGCTGAGCTGAGCTGGCTTGGGGGCGTGGGGATGGGGAATAAGATCTAAGAGAAGGGCCGCAGCTAATTAGTTTCCCCTGGGAGTAGGGCAAGGAACTGTGATGCATTTCCTCCCCAGATCTCCTCCTTAGGCAGGACAGCTACGAGCTGGGCATAAAGCTAAGGTTCAGTCTAGCCAGTTTGGGTTTGCTGTATTATATCTGACACCAGACAGGGAGAAAGGAAAATATTTTTGAGACTATAAATAGTAAAATTCTTTAATGCCTTTGTTCTTGTTTTTTCTTAGTGGCTTATTTTTGCCTCCACATGACATTCCCTTCAGTAGCTAATCACATCCCTTGTGTCAGCGATGCCTGGAATCTAGAGGATTTTAGGATTTAATCTGTCTTTTCCTGGATTGGCTTCAAGAAGATTGTAGCATTTTAAAATTCTTCTTGCTCAGGCTCAGAGCAACATCATGTACTAACACACCATCTATTGTTAGAGCATTACACTAGTTCCAGGTCTTAACTTCAGTACACCCATCACATGCTGCTCTTTGTGCTCAAGCATATCAAAAGCAATGGATCAAGGAGAGAGATTTGAAGTAATACGGGTACCCAGTCTTAAAAATTGCTTAACGGGGTTGAGTGAAGGGAAGTGAAAGGACAGGGCAGGCAAGGACACAGAAGGATTACTGATACAGGAACAATCTCATTACTAATAATTTTATTCTTTAAAAGGCCTTCTCTTGAATGGGTTTGTACAAGGGGAGTAGAGAGAGGGCACGGCAGAGATTGAACATCTATACTTGTTCTGTGTTGTGGGCAGCTAGGATCTTGAACCTTATGTTCTCTGCTGAACACAAGATTGGGTTCCTTTAGGGTGATCAGTTATATGAAACATACAGGAGTGTATGGCCATCACCTCAACACTTTTCTTCACCAGCTGGCAGTCTAAGACCAATGCTTGTGGTAGCACTCTGTGTACCCTTTTAATGATGTAGCAGTTGCTGCTACTTTGTGCACTGTCCCAAATACCTTGTGGTATTTTAGTTCTTAACCATGTAGTATGTTTGTAACAGACTCCCAACATGGTATTGGCTTTGAAAGCCGCAGTCTAGACCATAGAATGCAGATACACTGAGAGCCATAACAACCACAAATAAACTCAAGAATCCAGATCTTTAGCTGGTGTAAACTGACATGGCTTCATACAAGCCAACACTGCTCCATAGAATTATACTATCTGAAGGCTGGGGCTAAAGTGTCTAAATACTGTACTGCTAGTGTAACATTGTTGGTCAAATTATAACTCAGAGTAAGAGAGTGAAGTGGTTGAAATCTGACTGATGTGTTTAGAGATTGTGTTGTGACACCCACTTTAAAACAAAGCCTCTAAAAATTGAGGCAACTTTACTGGACACAACAAAGTCCTTATTAAAATTTCAAATCTGTAAGAGCTGTGGAGTTCATATACCTTGCAGAATGATTATGGGAGTCATATAAATAATTCCATTGTACAAAAATACATCACGTAGGCACTATAACAAATTAATTACTTTGCAGCAGTTCCTAAAAGTTGGTTGCATTAGCAGATTAGTGATATAAAAACAAAATGACCTGAGAAATCCTCCTGCTTTAGGGACTGAGTATTAGGTCTGACCCTACCAGTCACTTAAGTTAATAAATTCTCACATCTGAAGTTACATTATCCACTTTTCTATCTTTTACAGAATCCAGCTAGGCTAGATCAATATCCTGAGGAAATGTAGCTTTCTATTTTAAGATGACATTTTCTTACTTGGCAGGATATTATCCTCATACAGCATGTGTACAATATGGTAGTAATTTGGGTCTCTATGTGTTAGTCTGGGAAAAGTCACCCGACTCTTACTACAGTGAGTCGGGGCTTAATTCTTACTTTTACATGCTTTAAAACACTTTTAGAATATCTTACTTTTCCTCCTCAAATTATCGTCAGATGATATTGAATGAGTGAGAGAGGCAGGCAATCACAGAGTCTGCTGGTGTTGCAATACTGTGGATAAGGGCCTATCCCTAATTCCATAATGAAATTTTCTTATCAGGGTGTCAAATTTAATCTGGACACTGAAACTGGGCACATAAAATTCTTGAGGTCTTTGTGTCTATATTCGGCAAGAGGGTCAACTACAGGGTATGGTTTGATGTGTTTTTTTGGGTCCAGAGATTACCTGTGGGAAAACTAATGTGGAGGTTAGTTGGATAGTAGTTTCTGAACTAACCCATCATAAGTATCATCAATGTGGATACTGAAGTATCCCAAGACATTTAAACTTCATCACCATGTCACATAGGAAATGTCTATACTCACAGTAATCCCAGGCTCTGACTCAGCCCCCCTTCCATCCACCTACAAATTAGTCTTACTTGGGTCAGCAAGCATTCAGGACCCAGATCTTAGGACCCTGTTGGGGTGGGGTGCAGTGGCGTTGGATGGGATGGGCTAGGGGAGGGAGTCGGAGCAGTCAGAACCTGAGTCCCACTGATACTCAGGGCCAAGCCCTGTCATTTTTCAGTGTCACAGCTCAAGCCACAGACCTGAGTCAGAAGGGTCTGTGTACTGAAGTATGGATGCACTAGCATGACTGCGAGACCAAGGTCCAGCAATTGTAAGCCCATGTTTACAATGCAGTGTGGACACCCTAGTGTGGGCTTGCTACACTGAGTCTACTAGTCCGGGTCCCATAGACATGGGATTACAATGCTGTGTAGATATACCCATAGCGTCTCTGTCAGCTCCTCTGGGAAGCCTTTGGTGTCGGGGTATTTGAAGATTAGCAGAATACCCCAATTAGGTTTGTCTCTGGAATCACAAATTAAGCAAATACATTCAGAGGATTTTACCTGAAACTGATACTATGTCAGTAAAAACTTTTTTTTCTCTCTCTCCATCTTTATTTTCTGTCCTGCCCTTCCACAAAGACACTTTGCTGCTGGGTCGTATGCAAAATACTACTTTTCACCTATAAACTACTTCCTGACCTAATCCTTCTTTTCTGTTGCCTAAATAGAGTCCTATGGGCTAATATTTTTACCTTTCAGATTCAAGCAAAGCTGAAATTTTGCATCCAATTGATCTTAGAGCAACCCCAAAGCACCATTAATCATTTGGTAAGATGAACTCCACCGGAGAAATAGTTCTATGCACATTCTGATTAACTACTACTCATGCAGTTTATAAAATGAGAGTCTCTTATATTAGAAATGGGAAAGACCTGTTAGTCCATGCTGCTGTGTTAGTATGGTTCCCAACAATAACTGAAAGTAACTCAGGTATCAGAGGGGCAGCCATGTTAGTCTGGATCTGTAAAAAGCAACAAAGAGTCCTGTGGCACCTTAAGGTCTAACAGATGTATTGGAGCATAAGCTTTCGTGGGTGGATACCCACTTCGTCAGACGCATGTAATGGAAATTTCCAGAGGCAGGTATAAATATGCAGGCAAAAATCAGTCTGGAGATAATGAGGTTAGTTCAATCAGGGAGGGTGAGGTCCTCTGCTAGCAGTTGAGATGTGAACACCAATGGAGGAGAAACTGCTTTTGTAGTTGGCTAGCCATTCACAGTCTTTGTTTAATCCTGATCTGATCAGCAGTTTCTCCTCCCTTGGTGTAAAAACAAGATAGGTGAGGTAAAAGAGGTAAATGTGTCCAAAAGGAGCGGCATCCCTAAAATTGAAGATGAATTGAGAAGAATTTTGAGTAGGACAAAGGCAAGTGTGTAGGATGCTGATTTTTTTTTCTCCAAAAGTCACCCTCTGCCTGGATAGGTTTCAAGAAAAACACAGTTATTTAACTTGCGTGGGAATGAATTTAAAATTGAAAGTGTCTAAAGCTGTATAAATATTTGTACCACCCAAGAGAGTGTGAGAATAGCGGCAGTCTACATCCTGGTGGATAGTCAGTGCTTTCATGCCCTGCTTTGAACTCTTAGCAGAAACTCCATAACGTCCTGGGGGCCTGCCTTTGCAGAGCAGAAACTCCTGTTTTCTTAGAAAACAGCAAATAATAACACACAGTCTAATATAATAACAGTCTGTGTCCTGAGGAGCCACCTGTGATTGATGGTACATATCCAAACTAGAAGGAAGTCATAGAAACACTTAAATTATCTAAATTAAGAAGGCTATAAAGATATATATTCCACACTTTGATGTTAATAGTCTCTTCATACAGGGTTAGATGTTTCATCTGCAGTGGGAAGGTCATGATTTGCACTATGTATAACTCATATGCATTGGAATTTTAATTTTAAGCACTAAAAGATACAGCCAGTAAGAAAGAGGATCAGAAATGTAACAATGTGAATAGGCCCTGAGCACAAATTCAAAGGGCTCTTCTGCTCCTTCTTTGCTCTCAATGTTAGTTTTCCCTCCTGCTCTTGCTCTATTCCTCCCACGGAGGCCAGTCAGAGATAGGAAGAGTAAAGATATTGGAGTCTTACCGTAGTTCCTCTGGTCCCGGGTAGCAGTGGTGCCTCTTGCAGGGCCCCTATTCTTACACATGCCCAAGCATGATATTGAAAGGCGTATGCCATTGTGGAATGTGGATGCACCCCTAACTTATATTGTTTGGCTTGGGTGTGCCCCAGTCATCAATCACAGTGCAACTGAAAGAAGCTGCCTTATTGATAAAACATTTGTATTGGCTTGCTGAACCTTACTTAGATAAAACTGAATTAATTTGGAACATTTTGTACTGAAAATCCTTGAATTTTACTCAGATTATTGTTAACATTTAATATCGTAGCTCAATCCCCTCTGTTGCACTTCAGTGAAATGCTACCATTTAATAACAGTGTGACCCCTTCCACAGCTGAGGGCTCAGACTGAAAACTCTAAGGTGTCAATGTGGTTTTCATTGCACCTTTTTTTTGCCTAAAATAGTAACTAAATCTAAAACTTTCATGGCATGTTTTTCATAAACAAGAAATACAACATTGAAAAGATATTAACCACTTACCACTGAACACTGTTTTAATAACCTTACACGCACTACTCACAAGAACAAACACTTGTTTCATTGATTCTTCGATGCTTATGAGCACATTGTGATGGCTCTTGTTCTCTGATTTTCTGGGACAGATCTTTTGAGGTGCTAAGTATCCTGAGCTTCCCTTAATTTCAGTTCAGTTTACTGAATTGAGTTCATTGGACTGATGTCAGTGACAGCTGAGGTCGCTCAGAACTTCAAAGGCTCAGAGTCTGTGCCTTCAGGTCTTTGTCAGTCACTCATCTCATGTGAGAAGACCAAGTCTTCTCCACAAACAGTAACCAAGATGTCACTTACACTGATTTTTACCTGTTTCTGATAGGAATATCATTGCTATGCAAAAGTAATCTCTTAAATAAATCAACTATTCCAGTTAGATTATGAAAAGACAATAGGTTTTCAATTTCTGCTAAGATACAGTATAATGAAGAAAACATTAAGTTTTAAATCCTGAAGTTTGTACTCAGGCAAAACTCCCATGGAGAGTTTTTTTTGTCTGAAGGAGGACTGATTAAGGAGTTCAGGATTTGGCCCTCTGAAAATAAAAAGCATTATATGTATTGCATGCTATCCTTTCATGCCAATAGAAATCTTAATTTTGGTAACAAAAACTAAATTTAGCAAAATATCTTCTAGTCTAGTTGTAGAAACATCATTGATCCTCTATCCCTAGCACCAATGTTTTGTGCGATCCCCTTCCAAACCATAGTGTACACTAACTTTGTTCAGGCATATATGATAACAGTATATAAGGCACTGGAGAAACAGATGCATAAAGTGTTGTATGGGTGTGCGACGGGGTGAATAAGGCCCAAAGGCCCCCTGCTGGAGACCTCAGGGTTCTGCCACACCCATGCCAGGAAAGGAGCAGTGGAGAGGTCCTCCAAAGAGGCTAAAGTGGCTGCAGGAGAAGCAGCCAATCAGGGCCCAGGAGGGCCATATAAAGGGAGTTGCAGAGCTGGAGAAGAATGGACTGCAGGCCTGGCTACCTGGAATAGCAGTAGGACTGTGGACAGCTAAGTCTGCTGGCAGGGATTGGGGGAGTGAGAGGCTCCTGGCTGGCTGCTAGGACCTGAGTAAGGACTGAGCCTGGGGAGGGCTACAGAAAGATAGTGTTTCCAGGGAGGAATTCCTGGGGATATGGTCCCATACCAGGGCTGGACTACTTAAAGACTAAAGCTCAAGGAGGGCTTGAGACACCCTAGAGAGAGAGACACCACCAGAGAGGTACTGAAAGAGGCCCCTATGGACTGTATATCCCGGAAGGGGGTTGTGCTGGCTAATGTGCAGACAATGTGATTCGGCCAGAGGGCTGAGTCACTGAAAACCCACCTGAGAATCACCAAAACGGAGCTCCAGAACTAAAGAACACAGACACACCCAATCAGAAGGGGGCACACATGAGAGGTGGGTGTCAACCCTGTTGTAGGGTGTCAATATTAATATGCAGTAAGAAGAGATGAAATTATAGTGATGCTTTTCAAAACGCACAGACACACACCAAACTAAAATCATCATCAACATTAAACTTACATTTATTTGTATAATGCCATTCATCCTGAAGAACATTTAAAGTGATCTTCAAAGAAAAATCCCTTCACCTGCTGTTTAAACACAGACACCTCTAGGTTGTAAAGTCAGCAACCAGCTGTATATCCAAGGGCTTAAGGTGAGCCAGATTGCAGCCCAAACAAACTATATATTGATATGGCTCTGAAGCAGGTTACTTGATGGCAATTGGGGTATTGAAGAAGATGTCTAAGTCCTACGAGTTTATTAAAAACAAAGGGTGGGATTTTCAAAAGTGCTCAGTGTTGGCCAGACTCTCTCCCACTGAACTCATATGGAGTTTTACCATTGATTTTCAGTAGAAGTAGAGTTAGACGTACATTGAACATTTCTGAAAATCAAAATCCTGAAGCAATGACAGAGCTGGTACTTTTTAGAGACAACTGTAAGCCCTGTGGACAACTACACATATCACACTACAGTGCAGTGTGGGGAAAGAACATTTTTGATTAAGGATTCTGGGGAAAGCCCTTCGTTTTATTAATGGACCTTTATGGCCATGTTGACAGAGAGTCTCAAACTGGCCTCCATGTGTGCACAAAAACACTTCTCGGTTATTAATACCTGCCAATGCAGTTTATAAAATTACATGCGCAAAACCCATCACAAGCACACAAGGTGGTAGAGTCTGTGCAGATGCATGTTCAGTCAGAGGTGGTTGTTCACGCAGAGTTGAGACACACAAATGGAGGCTGTGTTTTGTAAATTTGGCACTTTGATTTCCCATGCAGAGCACACGTCAGTTTAAAAGTCCCACCTGACATCCCACATATGTAGAGTTGTATGGATTTATGTGTTCTATGAAATTCCACTGTTTCAATATATGTAGTGTATGTTGTATGTATGTTCCCCTCCTTCTTCCCTTTCCTCAACAATGGGAAGATCTTGATTACCAGCTGGACAACATATTTTGGTAGATACAGTGGACTCAGGGCCGGCTCTAGGCACCAGTCCTCCGAGCATGGCTTGGGGTGGCACTTTCTAAGGGGCAGCAACCCCCCCCTTTTTTTTTTTTGCTTGGAGTGGCAAAAAGCCACTCGCCCTGTCAGCGCACGAGCTGGGATCCCTGCCCCCTGCCCAGCCCGGTGGCACCCTGCACAGCCCACTCAGGTGGGGAAACACCGTGCCACCCTGGGGAGACTCAGAGCGGCAGCGGCAGCAGGGACCTCTCCTCCCTCCCTGCATCCCAGGCCCCGCTTCCCTCCCTCCCCGACTCCTCACACACTCCGGGAGCACCTCTCGCCGCCGCAGCCTGGGCTCGGCTCCCCCTCCCTCCCCAGCTCCTCACACACTCCGGGAGCCCCTCTTGCCACCGCCGCAACTCCAGGGCCCAGGCTGCGGCGGCGAGAGGGGCTCCCGGAGTATGTGAGGAGCCGGGGAGGAAGGGAAGCAGGGTTCTCTGGAGCTGAGCCTGGGCTGTGGTGGCGAGAGGGGCTCCTGGAGTGTGTGAGGAGGTGAGCAGCCGGCTGGGCTCGTCGGTGCTGAGCAGGTAGCCCCGCAGCCGGAGATCCTTGCCTTCCTACCCGCCGGGGCTGGGCCAGGGCGCGGTGAGGCTGAAGAGCAGCAGGTCCAGGGGACTCGCCAGGTCCTCGGCTGCCAGCGCATCGGGGTGAGGGCGGTGTGCACGAACTTATCCGCCTCGGCCACCAGCAGTGCCACGAAGCCCAGGGAGGGGGCCGTGTTCTCCGTGCCACCCCACAGCTGCACCGCCACCTGGAAGTACTCCCACTCCGTGACGCCCAGCAGCTTCACCCACATGAGGATGGAGTCGCGGCTGGACCAGGGCTCAGCCGCCGTGTGCTGGTAGCGGATCCCATGTTTAGGGATGGGGAGCCTAGTGCTGGGGCGGCAGGGGGTGTGGGTGGGTGGGGGGCAGCCAAAATTTTTTTTGCTTGAGGCGGCAAAAAACCTAGAGCCGGCCCTGAGTGGACTGCAGGTTTTATGAAAGTTAATAGCTGTGAACCTGCAAGACATATAGTAGCTAGGAGCCCCAATCTTGCAAACACACATGAAAGTAACTTTACACACAAGATTATTCTAATTTAAATCAAACTGCTTTATTTATGTGTAACAATTTACAACATATTCTTATTTCTCTGTTGTTTGCTGGCAAAGGTGATGGTCCAAATACTTGTGTTACATCATGTAGACAATTGTCCTTCACCTAACATATGCTTTGAACAACCCTAACCTAAGTTCAACACTTTTAATCATTTTTCTCTTAATGCTATTGTCAAGCAATAGCTCTTTTATCCACATTTTATCTTCCATCTATAAAGTTAATCATTGCTTCAGACTACACTATTTGCATTCAATCTAAGGCATCGTGAAACCCTGCTAACTATTAAAGAGTTTGAAACTGAAGCAGAACATTTACATTCTTAGTCAGGACTTGTTTTATTAGGGCCTGGCAGCCTGATTTACATTGAAACTAAGCAGAAAATACACTTTGCCGACAGACAGAAGGAAGGCATAGTGTATTGGAACACTTTAATTAAAAGAATTTATGTAAGTAATATATAAATCACACTCTGTGGATCTCGTGTTTATATATTACATATGAACTAGACCTACAATAACTACATTTTGACTCGAGTTGAAGTTTAAAGTTAACTGTTGCAACATGAACTGAAAAAGTGATTGTTTAATTAAAAATGATATGCTGGAATAAGGATGGGATTTTCCCAACAGCCTAAGGGAATTAGGTTTGACTCCCATTAGGCACTTTTGAAAACCTCACCCTGAGTTCAGATGTCTCAAATACAGTGAGTGAAATTCTAGTCCCGTGGAAATCAATGGCAAATCTCCCACTGACTTCAGTAGGTCCAGGATTTCACCCTTGTGCATCTGGTGAAGTTCTGTGCTGAGGAGTTTCTGTTTTTGGCTGCCAAATTATATGACCTTAAATACCTTATACTAAAGAGGGTTCTCACTGCTGGGAAGAAATGACAAAGGTAAGAAAAATGCTGGTAGGAGTCTATTAATGGCTATCAAGATTGCATACTTCCCCTCTTCTTGATTGGTACAGAAGATGCAGTGTTATGGATAATTGGTAGTTTGGAATATAGATTTGCAGAAGGTTATTTTTCAGTGGTAGTGAAAATTTCACATCTTTATCTTGTACTGCTGTATATATGATGTCTTATACAAGGTTTATCCTGTATATCCATTGTAATCATATTGTATTTTTAGAAACCAAGAGGTTGTAGTTTTACACTCCACTAGGAAAAAATGATTACTTTTCTGCCATGTCTGATATTTTCCAAAAATTAAATAGTTGGAATGTAAGGAAATTTGGACAATGGATGGGGTGAGTATGTGGCAAGGAAAGGTGGCTATTGAGAAATCTTTCACACACACTTTAATGCACATGCACACACATGTAGTTCCACTTCAATAAGCGTTGCAATATATCCATATGGCACAGGGCTAGGTTGGTAAAGAAGGCAGGCCCAGGAACCCAGGAAGGAGCTTGAGAGCATTTTCTCTAAGCAGAACATTTCCCTACCTCTGTGGAATAAAATCCTTATTATAACAATAATACTTTAACTCACCTTGTGGAGCTTCAGTCAATGTGAAGGGGACAGGGTAGAGCATGGATTGTGAGCTTGGTGGGATCTGTATTTAGTGGGCATCTTGGTTCCCTCTAGATACCCACTTGCCACTCATTTTCTTAGCACATTTTCCTGTTAGCAATGCACCTTCATCCTCCTTGTGGATGGTGCTAATGCATCCGAAACACAATGCACAGCCAGAGAATTTCTCCATTATATTGCCCAATGTTTTGTCCATGCATTTTTACACAGGAGGAGAACATACAGGTCCTTTTTTCCTCAATACAAATTATATTACATGATTGTAATAGACAGAATCTTCTAAAAAACAATGAGGAGTCCAGTGGCACCTTAAAGACTAATAAATTTATTTGGGTATAAGCTTTCATGGGTAAAAAAATCCCACTTCTTCAGATGCATGGAATGAAAATTACAGATAAAGGCATAAATATACTGACACATGAAAAGAAGGGGAGTTACCTTACAAGTGGAGAACCAGTGTGGACAGGGCCAGTTCATTCAGGGTGGCTTCAGTCCACTTCCAATAATTGAGGAGGAGATGTCAATACCAAGAGGGGGAAAATTGCTTTTGTAGTGAACCAGCCACTCCAAGTCTCTATTCAAGCCCAAATTAATGGTGTTAAATTTGCAAATGAATTGTAGCTCTGCAGCTTCTTTTTGAAGTCTGTTTTTGAAGTTTTTTTTATTAAGTATGGCTACTTTTAAATCTATTATAGAATGTCCAGGGAGATTGAAGTGTTCTCCTGCTGGCTTTCGTATGTTACCATTCCTGATGTCTGATTTGTGTCCATTTATTCTTTTATGTAGAGACTGTCCAGTTTGGCCAATGTACATGGCAGAGGGGCATTGCTGGCACATGATGGCCGATATCACATTAGTACATGTGCAGGTAAATGAGCCCCTGATGGTGTGGCTCATGTGGTTGGGTCCTCTGATGATGTCGCTAGAGTAGATATGGGGACAGAGTAGGCAACGGGTTTTGTTACAGGGATTGGTTCCTGGATTAGTGTTTCTGTGGTGTGGTGTGTAGTTGCCGGTGAGTATTTGCTTCAGATTGGGGGGCTGTCTGTAAGCAAGGACTGGCCTGCCTCCCAAGGTCTGTAAGAGTTCGGGATCATTTTCCAGGATCGATTGTAGATCTCTTGTAGGAAGTGGATCTCCTGTGTGGACTGGTCCAGGCCGAGGTTGACGGTGGGGTGGAAATTGTTGAAATCCAGGTGCAATTCTTCAAGGGCCTCCTTCCTGTGCGTCCATATGATGATGATGTCATCAATGTAGCGCAAGTAGAGGAGGGGCACTAGGGGATGAGAGCTGAGGAAGTGTTGTTCTAAGTCAGCCATAAAAATGTTAGCATCCTGTGGGGACATGCGGGTACCCATAGCAGTGCTGCTGACTTGAAGGTATAAGTTGTCCCCAAATCTGAAATGGTTGTGGGTGAGGACAAAGCCACAACGTTCAGTCACCGGGTGTGTCATGGCCTCATCAGGGATACTGTTCTTGACGGCTTGTAATCCATTCTTTTGTGGCATATTGGTGTAAAGAGCTTCTACATCCCTGGTGGCCAGCCAGGATGGTGTTTTCAGGAAGATCACCAATGCATTGTAGTTTCCTCAGGAAGTCAGTGGTGTCTCAAAGATAGCTAGGAGTGCTGGTAGCGTAGGGCCTGAGGAGAGAGTCCAAATAGCCAGATAATCCTGCTATAAGAGTGCCAGTGACTGAGATGATGGGGCGTTTAGGGTTTCCAGGTTTATGGATCTTGGGTAGCAGATAGAATACCCCTGGTCAGGGCTCTAGGGGTGTGTCTGTGTAGATTTGTTCCTATGCAGGGAGTTTCTTGAGCAGATGATGTAGTTTATTTTGGTACCCCTCAGTGGGATCGTAGGATAGTGGCTTGTAGAATGCGGTGTTGGAGAGTTCGCAGGCAGCCTCCTGTTCATAATCCGACCTGTTCATGATGACTACAGCACCTCCTTTGTCAGCCCCTTTGATTATAATGTCAGAGTTGTTTCTGAGGCTGTGCATGGTGTTGCGTTCTGTATGGCTGAGGTTATGGGATCCTGTTTGTTCACAATTTCAGCTTGTGCGCATCTGCGGAAGCACTCAATGTAGACATCCAGTCTGTCATTTTGACCGTCAGTGTTGGTAGGAGGGTTCCTGAGGGTCAGTGCACTGTTCAGTGGCGTGTTGAAAATATTCCTTGAGTCGAAGGTGGCAAAAATAGGCTTCCAGATCACTGCAGAACTGTATCATGTCCGTGGGGGGGCAGAAAGAGTGTCTCCAAGATAGGACAGACTCTTCCACTGGGCTAAGTGTGTGGCTGGATAGATTAACAATATTGTTGGGTGAGTTAAGGGTACCGCTGTTGTGGCCCCTCGTGGCACGTAGGAGTTTAGATAGTTTAGTGTGTTTTTTCCTCGGTAGAGAAGTAAAGTGTGTGTTGTAAATGGCTTGTCTAGTTTTTGTAAAGTCCAGCCACGAGGAAGTTTGTGTGGAAGTTGGTTTTGCATGAGAGTCTCCAGTTTTGAGAGCTCATTCTTGATCTTCTCCTGTCTGCTGTACAGGATGCTGATCAGGTGGTTCCTCAGTTTCTTTGAGAGTGTGTGGCACAATCTCTCACCATAGTCAGTGTAGTATGTCGATTGCAATGGATGTTTTACCTTCAGTCCATTTGGTATGATGTCCATCTGTTTGCACTTAGAAAGGAAGATGATGTCTATTTGTATCTGCACGAGTTTTTTCATGAGGTTGATGGATTTCCACTTCATATGGCTAAATTCAGTGCCTTGCATGGTATCAAGTATCAGGGGGTAGCCATGTTAGTCTGTATTCATAAAAACAACAATAATCTTCTCAGCAACTGACATCATATGCCATTTCATAAGCCATATTGCACAAGCCCACAGTAGGAAAATATTGCATTCTTAGGAATCAATGATAAGCAGAAGTGACAATTTATGTTGGGCAACAACAAAATAATCTCATTATCTCCTGATCAGTGTAACCACTGCAGAACAGATTTCTTTTTGCTGTGGTGGTGTTTTGGGTTGTTTGTTTTAAATGAAATAATAGTAATAAAATGACATTAAAGGTAAGAGACATAAACAAACAAAAGCCAGGAAATTCACAGAGATAGATTATCCTTATAACGCCCCAGGGATTTCACATGTTCAACTCCCATTAGTGTGAATGGGAGTTACAAGTATAATTTCTCCCATGTATAGAAGCAAAAATATAGCCTTATTTAGGGCTAATAAAGCATCCCTATCTCACTCTCCCTTGTGCCTAGAAATCAATTCAGTCATCCTCACTATCTCTTTCCCCTTTATTTCTCCTCTAGAAATAAACACAGTTTTTTCTACATTGAATTTGATACATAGGGAAGTTTATATAATTCGATCTAAGAAAAATAAATTTAAGGAATTCCTCTAATGAACCACATTGTTGCAATGCAGGGAAGCTGCTATAAAGTAACAAGACTCTGCAAGGATTTTCAAAGAAAGCTTTTTTTTTTTAAGGTGATATTCATCACATTTTTTTAAAAGCATGAATGGTTGCTTCTATGTTTGTAGTTAGGCATATTTCCTACACATAATTTATAGAGACTAACACAAGCCAAGGTTTGTTTATATATACTATAAAAAATTTCTGGACAAGTAGTCCATAGATTACCCTGGAAGATATGCTGGGTGTCAAGTTATCTACTTGGAGGACAGGGATACAGTGGAGCAAGTGGTTTGTCTACTCTGTGATTTTTAATTGTGTTTTAACATGTTAACTTATGCAGTTGAGTTTTATCTACACTAGACTTTACGAACATTTGTTCCTCATGTAAAATGACTATTAAAATTCCCAGGATTTCTACACTGGGAAAATGCACCATATTAACTGACACATGTTTTAACTTGCACAGTGTTAAACAGGATTTTTGTTCTTAATGCAAAACAAAAACAGATGTGCTAAAATATGTTAGCCAGTCCTGGGTTAATATAGTCAGAGGAAGGCTATAGTGCACATAAGCTCAGAAAAAGTGGCCATAAATTTATTTATGACAGATGATTGGCGGTAGGAGCAAAGTAACTCAAAAAGTTGGTAGTACAAGCTGAAAAGGGTGTATGGCCAGAGCATCTGAGTGCTGATTCACTGATACCCCTTAACAGCTCCTGCTCTCAGAGATCTCATAGACCTCTGGTAGGATTTAAATTTGGGGCTTTCCTAGAAATTCCAGGAGAAGGCTGAGGCAGTAATACTGCATAAGGGGATTCATTTATACTCTGAAACAGCTTTCCTGAATTTGAACCATCAGCAACTTGTTCAGTTAACTTTTTTTAAAGGGTTGAAGTGTACAATATCAAAATTTAACTTTTTCATCTCAGAACTAGTGTCAGTGAGTTATGGTAAATGGTGACATGTTTTTACCATTTTATGTTTGTTTAATGTTTCACTGTTTATTTTTACTGTCTATTCTTTTGCTGTATAGCACTTAGAAGTCTCCATGATATATAGTGATGTTCTAAATAAGAAATAATAAATGTGAGTCACTGAAATGCAAAGTTCTGGACTTCTCAGAGTCCTATGTGGTGTTATAGGGAAGTGTGGAACCTGCATTAAATTGGTGGCTCTCTTCTTACAAAGCCTCCCACTTCATTTTTAAGGAAAAACATATTTAAAGCTAACATAGGGAACTTCTAAGCTAACATAGGGAACTTCTAATGGACAATGTATATTCTCTGTCAGAAACATTTACAAGATGGATGCTGTAGTTACGTGAGTCTTGTCAACTGGAAACATTAATCATAATAAATAATAATTTATATTTATGCATTCCTTTTAATGAATGATCCCCAAGTTCAAACTATGATATATCGTCATGAATCACTTCTGCAGCCATTTTAGGATTGGTATGCAGCAGCACGTAGCAATATTACAAAACAGCTTAGAGCAAGGAGATAAGAGTAACCATTTCAATTAACTGTACAGAAGGGAATTAGATAAGTACTATAAGTATTATTTATTTATACTGAAGTAATGACTAGGAGCTCCAGTCATGAACCGTTATGCTCGATGCTGTACAGACACAGTTCAAAACACGGTCCCTACCCCAAAAAGCTCACAATCTAAGTAGGTAAAATGTAGTTATCCAAAATGGAATTTAATCAGTATTTGCATTTACTCATGCAAAAACTGACCTTACCTCTCTGCTAAACATGATTGTTTGGGACCTTGGTTTCACATTTCATGCATAATATATATATATTGACTGCCCCCAAAGGCATAACAAGGCTGAGGACAATATGTATCATCAAAGGTGCTATTTTTACCCATCTTTTAAACTGTTGTTGACCCTAAAGACAGTCACTATATGTTTCATTAGCCCCTGGGCTTTTTTTATTTTGTGTTTATGAGAGATGGCAAAGTCAGAGCTTGCAGTGGGATGGCTTCATGCAAGGAACCTACAGAAATATAGGTTTCCTTAAGTTTTGAAAAAAATATATGCATATTTTTGGTTTTAGCCAGAATCTTCATGCAGGAATACAGGGATGATGCGTCAGCTCGTGTCATTTGAAACAGGGGAGTTGGATGTAGACAGACATTCTTATTCTTATTTTATTTTAATATTACAGGAAGGCATTAATTGATCTATCGGCCGTAATTTGGCCATTTGAGGTCTATGGCTCAGGAACCGATAAGTAAACATTTGGTCAGTGAGATTTAGAATTGTTTTCAGTTATATATCTGTTGGCAGTTTCAAGACCAGCAGTAAAGTTGTGGGTAGTTGTCATTTGGAAATGCTTGCTGAGGTTATACTATTTGGAACCAAAGATGAGACTTAGAGTGGATAACCAAATTGCTGAGTTTGATTTGCATCACCATTGGTTGTCTGTAACCTCTCCAACACTAAAAGAAAAAGTGGTACTTTATCCAGCCCACTCCACCCCCACTAAATTATTGTTCATTAAGGGAATAGCAGCTGTTGCAAAAATCTACTCAGCAGCTGGTGAGCTTGTATTAGTTTTTTTTGCAGTTTAACTACATTCAGACAGGGAATAGGGGTTTGGATAATATTTGTAATTCTGATGAAGCACTTAGTAGATTTTTTAATAGCCCTTCATGATGAGGGCCTGGCATATTCTATAGCAGGGTCACATCTGTTGGCATTTTTTTGCCAGACTGGGTGGCTTCCAAGGTCTAACTCAGACTGTTTGTCACCACGGTACTAGAGGATGTGAGTATATTGTACCTGAATTATCTCCACGTAGCTAATATCGGCATAATATATGGTTTAGTTTGGATTTTAAGAATAAGTTTGAGGCCTTGATCTAACTGCAAGCAATGTGTGGGAGTAGCGTGTAGGAAGGACACAACCACATAAGGTATTTTTAGTTATATGCAAGGCAGCTAACAATAAGGGGTATAATAGTGATCTTACACTACGTATTTCAAGAGACCATCATTGGCAGAGAGGATATTTGTCACAGGGAATAGACTGATGAGATGGACTGGAATCCCTACTCCCAATAAGAGAATATGGTAATGAGAAGCAGGAGTGGTGGCAGTGCTTTGTACATTCATAGTACCTGCATTTACAGTAAGATGCACATTTTCAGTACCCAACAAACAGCATGGGGTTTGATACTGCCACCCTTATGTAACCCATGCTTCTGTCACGGTTCCTTTGAAACAGCAGTAGTCAGTTTTGTTTTTTGCCAGAAGAGTGGAGCAGTTCTCCACTGACTCCAGCTAGTCTGGGATGAGTAGGTAAACAAAGGGCAAAAAGTTCACACACTCTCGAATCATGTTTAATAGGGCAGCTCCAAGAGTGGAGGCCAATTCCACTCCCAAGTATGTCAGAAAAAAGGGCACCAAACTCAGTTAGTTCAGCAAGATCCGGAGGGAGGCTACTGGCGGGGAGGGGAAGATCACTACCCTGAGGGCTGATGCTTAAGGCCTGCCTTTTTACTAACTGCAGGTATATGCTGGAGCCAAACTTAATTAGGGATTCCCTGTTAGGAATTGTTGTTGTTAGATGTTTAAGAATACTGTATTGTGTGTGTTTGAGACATATGTTTTATGTATGTGTAACTTTAGCGCCCTCGTGGCCAAGATGGAGTCTGCTCTGCAGGCAGCTCTGGCCAAGAGAAGGCGTGTGCAGGAATGCAGCAGGAGAAATCCCTTCCACCTCAGGGGCACCTGTTCCAAACCCCCCAGAGTGAACACACACACCCACAGGAAAAGTACAATGGATATAAGAAAGGGAGATATGTATTTACAGAGGGATGAGAGGAGAAATACAACAAGGGGAAATATAGGGGAAGCAGTAAAACAGGGTTGCATCCAAGCCAAGGCCCCACAGGCCCAGTGGTAGCACAGTCTGGAAGGGCAGACACCGAGCAATGTGTCTGCACACAGAGTTCAGGAGGCCTGAGCAAAGTTCCAGTCCAGTGGTGAGTCTTGGGTGCTCCTGGTCGTCTTTGGCGCCAGTGAACTTTCCCCCAACAAACCCCTCTGGTGCCCTCTCCTGCCGCTCTCTGCAAAGCCCCACAGAGCGACCACCTCCCCACCTAACTAGCTACAACCTCCCTCCTTGTTCCCAGCGCAGAGTCACAAGCCCCAGTACTGACAGCCCCATGCAGCTCTGGGCAGCCGTGATACTGGGTCCAGCTCCGGCCTGTCCTTCTGGGGCGATTCCTCCCTGGCACAGGGCTCCTCCTGGCTCCTGTCCTGGGGTGTCCCCGATCGGCCTCTCTGTCCTTCCCAGGCTTCAGGCAGGTTCTCTCTGCTTCCTTTGCGAGGGCCTGCAGGCTGCTCCCTCTCTCTCCCTCCGAGCTCCAGCGCCACCCCCTGGAGTTTCCCTCCTTTTTTCTCACTCTCCCCCTTTCCCCTAGGAAAAAGATTTAAAGGGGGCATGCTCTCTAAACCCCCAAGGGGTTATGTGTGTGTGGGTAGGGTTGCCAACTTTCTACGTGCACAAAACTGAACACCCTTACCCCTCCTCCGAGGCCATGCACCTCCTCTGAGGCCCCGCCCTTGCTCACTCCATCCCCCCCCCCGGTCACTTGCTCTCCCCACCCTCACTTGCTCATTTTCACCGGGCTGATCACTGGGGGATCAGGGCTGGGACAGGGGGTTGGGGCATGTGGGGGGCAGTGAAGGCTCCACCTGGGGGTGCGGGCTCTGCGGTGAGGCTCAGGATGAGGAGTTTGGGGTGCAGGAGGGTGCTCCAGGCTGGGACCTAGTGGTTCGAGGGTGGGAGGGGGATCGGGGCTGGGGCAAGGGGTCGGGGCACAGGAGCAGGTCAGGGATGCAGGCTCCTTGTGGTGCTTACCTCAGGCAGCTTCTGGAAGTAGCAGCATGTTCCCCCTCCAGCTTCTACGTGGAGGTGCGGCCAGGCCGGTCTGCACGCTGCCCCATCTACAGGTGCCACCTCTGCAGCTCTCATTGGTCGCAGCTCCTGATCAATGCAAGCTGCAAGCTGGTGCTTGGGGAGGGGGCAATGTGTGGAGGCCCCTAGCTGCCTGTAGGAGCTGGAGGGGGGGACATGCCGCTGCTTCCGGGAGCCACGCAGAACCACGGCAGGCAGGGAGCCTGCCTTAGCTGCACTGTGCTGCTGACCAGACTTTTAACGGCCCTATCAGTGGTGTTGACCAGAGCTGCCAGGGTCCTTTTTCTACCAGGCATTCTGGGTCGGGACTCTTGGGAAACTGCTATAATACATGTTCCGTTCCACTGATTTCAATGGCACTGCTTGCAGAGAAAGTTATTAGTCAGCAGGAATAAAGATGGCAGAATGGAGACCATAGCAATCAGGACTGAGAAAATGGTGTCCTACAAATCCTCTCTTCCTAATGAATGAGATATTGTACTCAGGTGGTAAAAAAAAAATCTCTCAAAGTTCCATTATATCATTGTACACTTTGATGCTCTACAAAATGTGTATTATATACAATAAATTGTTGAACTTTATTTAGACAAGTGAGTCTTTTTTACTTCCAATGAATGATGTAGTCTGATTCATTTAAGAGTAGCAGGTAATGTTTATACAGTATTTCAATAAAAGTGAGATTGGGCTGGATTTATATGTATAATTTAGAAAATCCTCAGATAATAAGCTTTTTATTGTATTAATCTTTTCCATTGAAAATCCAAAGATTTCTCATTATGGCAGATATATTGAATTGAAAGAAAGATGTAAGACAGATTTTTAATTAATGTTTATTGCATGTGACAATCTGTCTGTTCCAAATGTAAGGTGCCCAATTGATACAAGAATTTTGATAGTCTTGTTCAAGATAATAAGCAGCACAGACCACAGCTCAAGTGGCTGGGCCTCAATTCTTCTGCAGCAGGAAGCAAGAATAGATGAGACCTGAAGATCCCTACACATACATGCTGCAGACATTAGTATTACTGATGTACTCGTATTAGAGTAGCACTAATAATGTGTTTGGCACTGTGCAAACATAGAATAAGACACCAAAGCAATGGTTAGGGGACTGGTGATGGGAAATGGAGCCTTTTATCTGTCCAGTTTGAGTCTTGCTTGGTCTGAAGAGAATGAATGGATGGGTTTCTGTGACCTGTGTCAACAGGGCTGTTGATCTCTTCCCATTTCCTAGTATACACAATGCCACCACTACGGTTGGGACCCCGATAGGCACTCTTATAAATGAGGCCATGATTGAACAAGTATAGAAAGTAGACCAGTGGTTCTCAACCTGTTTACCATTGTAGGCCGCATATGCAGCTCTCTATGTGCTAGGTGGGCCGCATCCACACAATATATATACTACCTGTATAGCTACACAAGTGTTTGTTATATGACAGCAATATGATTCAAACTCATTTAGTACTTTTCATTTCAACACTGGCAAATGTCTACCAAGAGCATTTGCAATTAGCAAAATAAGTCAAAACATTAACTGTTAAAATTAACTAATTTACTGTAAGGGTAGCACGGCATAGTGTATTGCCACCCTCACTTCCGTGCTGCTGCTGCTGGCAGTGCAGCTGGGCTGAGAGCCTGGAGAGAGCAGCTGCAGACCCTGCCTACAAAGATGGGGAGCCCTGCCCACTGCAAGGTGCCCCCTCAGCCAGGGGCTGTTCCGCCTGCACCCAGCCCCCCATCCAGGGACAGTCTCCCAGTATCCAGCCCGCTCAGTCTCTTCTTAGACTGCCATCCTAGCCAGGGAATGCCCCACCATCACTCACCCACCTCGGGACTGTCCCCCCCCCTGCATCCAGACCCCCCCCGACACTGGGCTGGCACATGTGCCTGCCCTGCAGAGACAGGATGCCCTTTCCAGGGCAGAATGCCCCCCCTCAGGACTGCCCCCCCCAGCATCCAGTCCAGCATCCAGTCCCCCAGCAACTGCCCCCAACCGCCCCCCCCAAGGACTGCCCCTAGCACTGAACCTCCCCTCCCCCTGCCTCTCGGGACTGTGTCCCGGTATCTAACCCCCCATCCAGGGACTGTCCCAGCCACCAGTTCCCCCTACCTAGAGTCTGTCCCCCATGCACCGGCTGCACCCCCTGCCTGCAGCCCTAGCCCCCTGCATCCCCTCCATTTGCCCCACTCCCTGTGCCCCCTTCCCTGCGCCTGCTGGTCTCCTACCTTGGCTGCACATAGGTAAGCCCTGCAGCCCACCCTTCCCATCTGCCATTGTGGTCCTAGTGCCACTCCACCCACTGGACCTGCGATCCTGCAAGGGGGAGGCACTGAGCATCCTCCTCCTGCCAATGCTGCTGGGCCTGATTCTGCCAGGGGGAATGGTGGGGAGAGAGGGGCTGATGCTTGCCCCGATACAGTGCCACCCCATTTTTGCATCCCCCCCCCCCCGTCAGCTCTGCACCTGATGCAGGTGCCCCCCCCCACTCCACCCTAGTTACGTCGCTGAGGATGTCTCATGAGCTGCAGCTATGTGCTGATTGGGCCACAAGTGGGCCACGAGTTGAGAACCACTGAACTAGACTATCCTTAGGGACATGGTCAAGGCACATAAGAGGTGTTGTGTGGGAGCTCTGATTTGCTGTTCCTTCTCTGTGAATAGACGATATCATTCTCTTAGGTTGCCTTCTATATTCATTCGAAAAGAGAAGAGAAAAGCAGAAGAAGAAACAGATTCAGTGGGTTTTTTTTTACTTTCACTGCTGGGAAGCAGCAAAACATTCAGGGGTCTTGTGAATTCTTGAAGCTATTGTCCTTTATCTAGTATCTATGTGCACTGTGTAAAAAGGCTTATTTTATGAGTTTTGTGAGAAACTTTTATCTAGATTTGCCATGAAAATCTTTTGAGTAGAACAGAGGGGATGTGTTCTCAGTGATGTTCTTTATAATTGATGTTTATCCTCCCTAATATAGAACCTTGGTATGGTAGAACTAGCTCTGATAAAACGAATACCCACCCTGAACAAAATCACTATTGAAGTTTAGAAGAATTAATTGTACCTCTGAACTGCCTGAACTTCCAGGCCTGCCTATGGGTCTGGAAGTGAAATATTAAAATACGAGTGTATAGCATTGTATTTCTGACATGGTTTCAAAAAAGAAGTAATGGAAATCCTTTGACTTCCTGAACTCATGAGATTTCCAGTCTGATTTGTTGATCAGAGAGGTATGTTCAAGTAAACTGAAGGTTGCTACTAAATGGTCATTTTTAATCATGTCAAATTAGTCTGAGTAGTTTATCTTGTAGAAAACCACTGACAGATTTGACGAAAGCTTCAGGACCAGGGAATATAGTAGTAGGTCTACATTGTATACTATGGAAGTGTATTCCTTAAGAACATGGTTCTGAAACATTTCTGGCTGTTCCAATGACTGTTCTGGAGTATTATTTTGAATGAATGTAGGTGATTTTAATGTACAATTCAGCTTGTGCAGATATAGAATTATTAAGTATAGCAGAAGAAGAAACAGATTCAGTGTATTCCTAAATAGTAAGCCTGTATAAGACTAAGAGCTGGAAATGTCTTTTGTTGTGCACTGTTATTGCACCCAACAGACCGATTGGTGGTGATTGGAGGTGGATTCCATTGCCCAATATAAAGACTACCTTCCTAAGAAAAATATTTATAGGAGGCAAAAACTCTAAACGGTGAGAAAAATGTGAATCAGAACTATACAGTTATTCAAACAGAGCCTGGCATTACTGCCTTCTCCTTTATCTGAAACATTAATACAAACTCTTGGCAAAGTTTATGTATGCTACTTAAATTCAAGTCCTATCTAGGGCCTGGTCTACACTGTGGGGGGGGGCATGTCGATGTAAGATATGCAACTTCAGCTATGGGAATACCGTAGCTGAAGTCGAAGTATCTTATTCCGACTTACCTCCCATCCTCATGGCGCGGGATCAACGTCCGTGGCTCCCCTATCGACTCCGCTACTGCCGCTCACTCCAGTGGAGTTCCGGAGTCGACGGGGAGCGCGTTTGGGGATCGATATATCACATCTAGATGAGACGCGATATATCGATCCCGATAAATCGATTGCTACCCGCCGACACAGCGGGTAGTCTGGACGTACCCTAAGATAGTGGAAACTAGTTACTCTCTTTCCTAACAAAATGCAACTTGAATAGATCTAAAACAGTGAGGACCCCACTGGAATTTCTTTCTTGTCCCTTCCCTGACTCCACATACATGCACACCAAATGCAACACTAAGATTGAATCAACCATACCAAACTAAATTTCCTTCGGAGTTTTCCATCTGTATTTGGTTTTTGTTTTTTAAAAAAAATGTTAATCCAGACCTGAGCTGGATTAATGATGGAACGTTGCCTTAAACCTAACAAGTAAACTCAGGACAAACAGATGTTTGGACAGTCCCATCTGTGAATCCTGTGCTCAGTAAACCCATCCAAGGCACATACATAAACTCTTTGTACTTACATCCATCTGTTAAGATGGCATGCTGTCCAGTCACCACTTGTCAAACCCAGTCACTATAGCATAGGTGCCAGTCAATCATGGATTGAGGAAACAGCCTATGGAACACTCTGAGTGCTATTGTTTTTGTGGGGATTTCTTCCTCATTGCAACCACTGCTGTACTGGCATCAGATGTCTCTATATTTGCTAATACCTCTGACTTAAAAATAAATACATACCTGAAGAGTGGATGAAAGTGAGACAATCCAAATAATGTGGATTGTATATAATGTGTTTTCAGTATCTCCCGGCATTCTGTGTAAAGAAAATCTAGTGTCAGATACTGCCACTAGCATGCTGACAGAACCCAAAGAGTATTGAACAAGTTGTCAGGTGTCAGAATTTGGGATCATGATAAATGATGGGAAGTTCATAGGCATGAAGGGGGAAAAAATCTTAATAGGCAACATTTTCTCTTAGCATGCTCAGTTCGTGTCAAATGGTTGGTGTGGGACACATTCCCAATTTTGGTTTGCTGGAAGTAATTTGGAGAAACTCCTGACTAGAACATTCTTCCAATTAATATATTGATGGTAGCAGAAATACCGTTGCTTCTTACATAGTCTAAGTATACCATACAAAATGTGTTATCTAGTCAAATTTTTAAATCTTGGTAATGGATACAAATTGTTAAATACTATCTCTAACCATTGAAAAAATACATGTAACGCTGCTTTGATGACTAATCTGGTTTCTGATTGTCTAAAACAAAGGATCAATTTGGTCTTGGCAGCTACAAAAATAGAGGTTGGGGTCTGTGTCAGTAAAAGTGAACACCGATATTTTAGTAGCTTATTTGATATCTCTCATTCATTCTATTTTATATCAGTGTAATGGCACCAATGCCAATGGAATGTATGTGTAATATTTATGGAATCACTGATATTAGAAATGGAAAAGACCTGTGTGGTCATTTTGTCCACCCTTCTGCCAGTATGCACTTCTACCCCAGAGTGTATTCATTGCATTTCTAAAGCCGTGTACTGTAAGTAGTGAAATCCCTGAATACATAGCATGAGTCCGCTTCCCTGCAGTAATTTCCTTCTGCTTTTTAAAGTATCATGCTCTCTTGGATTAGGTCAGAGATTAAAGCCTCTCTGAAAGAAATCCATTCTGAGGCAGGAGTTTTACTACTAAATGCACCACTGCACTCATGGGCAAGGTACATATGTTTTATATTCAACATTACTATATCGGTGCTTTTATTGAGAGGTTTGGGATTTCTTTTGTGTCTTCCTAGTTCATTTTCACTGCCAGCAACAAAGGAAACTTTATAGAACTGACCTGAAACATCTTTCTGTAGAAAGATGTGAAAGCGATGCACCAAATGTTAAAACCTTTTAATGTGTATGTTTTAAATGTATATAACGTTTGCTAAAGATTACTGTCAGAGTTACAGGGCTAGCTGCACCTCTGTCTCCTTTCTAGTCTCTCTTAGTGCTCTCCTTCAAACATTAGGTCTCATGCCCTGACCTATCTGAGGGTGGAAAGTCACAATTCTCCCTGTTAGACCAGGATCTGCATGCAACACTCTGTCTATGCTAGCTTATTACTGTGCAGGTCTGACTGGACACCTGTGTTTCTTCCCTTTGGGAGTCATCACAGACTCCTGAAGGGAAGAAATGCAGGTGTTCAGTACATAGTGATATAGTGAACAGCAGCCTTCTTAAAACAAACAAGTTTATTAGCAAACAGAACAAAGCATTAAAGAAAACTATTTCAAAACAACAAACAGCTGACACTCATATCTAAACTCATTTAATCTTGTGGTTCATTACGAGCTCATCTAGATGGGCTTCCCTGTGAGTTGCAAGAACAGAACAGCCCCAATTTACATTCTTTATCCAATTACCACATATCTCAATGGATTTTCTTATAGAGCCTACATGTGAAGTCTTCTTTTAGCCAGAGACTTTTTTTTCCCCCAGGTAGCCAGCCAGACCATCTCAGATAATGTCCCTATGATGGCTGCTCCACTGTTTGGCAATTAGACCTAATCACCCTTAATGGCCTGTATGACACTCCGGGGTGCAATCCAGACCAGTGAGGGGCTGTCTCACACCTGTCCTGCAACCTGGGGTGCCTCAAAATGTTTTGCTGATGAGTCCAACCTGTGCAGCCTGGGTTCCTCACAAACAGCCAAACAGCATGCAGGTTACACCCCGAGACCTGGTCTACACTACAAGTTTATTTTGAATTTAGCAGCGTTAAACCGAATTAACGCTGCACCTGTCCACACAACAAAGCCCTTTATTTCGATATAAAGGGCTCTTAATATCGATATCTGTACTCCTCCCTGACGAGGGGAGTAGCGCTGAAATCGGTATTGCCATTTCGGATTAGGGTTAGTGTGGCCGCAATTCGATGGTATTGGCCTCCGGGAGCTATCCCATAGTGCACCATTGTGACCACTCTGGACAGCAATCTGAACTCGGATGCACTGGCCAGGTAGACAGAAAAAGCCCAGCGAACTTTTGAATTTCATTTCCTGTTTGCCCAGCGTGGAGAGCTGATCAGCACAGATGACCATGCAGTCCCAGAATCAAAAAAGAGCTCCAGCATGGACCGTATGGGAGATACTGAATCTGATCTCTGTATGGGGAGATGAATCTGTTCTATCAGAACTCCGTTCCAATAGACGAAATGCCAAAACATTTGAAAAAATCTCCAAGGCTATGATCGACAGAGGCCATAACAGGGACTCGACAGAGTGCTGCATGAAACTTAAGGAGCTGAGACAAGTGTACCAGAAAGCCAAAGAATGAAATGGACACTCACGGAGGGAGGGGCGACTGACGACTGTAGCTATCCCACAGTTCCCGCACTTTCTGAAAACCATTTGAATTCTTGGCTGAGCTCCCAAAGCCTGAAGGGTCAAAAACATTGTTGCGGGTGGTTCAGGGTATACGTCGTCAGCCCCCCCTACACCCTGTGAAAGCAAAGGGAAAAAAATCGTTTCTCACTTTTTTTCAATGTCACTGTATGTCTACTGGATGCTGCTGGCAGACGCGGTGCTGCAACACTACACAGCAGCATCCCCTTCCCTTCCCTTCCCTTGCGGATGGAAGATGGTACAGTATGACTGGTATCCGTCATCATCGTCCCGTGAGTGCTCCTGGCTGGCCTCGGTGAGGTCGGCCGGGGGTGCCTGGGCAAAAATGGGAATGACTCCCGGTCATTCTCTTCTTTAAGTTTTGTCTCCTGGAGATTCACTCCTGCCTGGAATATCATAGCAGCTGGAGGCTGCCCTCCCCTCCCCACTTTGATCTCTGCTTGCAGAGGCAATAAAGTCAGTGTTGTTTCTTATTCATGCATTCTTTCTTACTCCATCACACAAATGGGGGGATAACTGCCACGGTAGCCCAGGAGGGGTGGGGGAAGGAGGGAAGCAATGGGTGGCATTGTCGCAGAGGCACCCCCTAGAATGGCATGCAGCTCATCATTTCTGCGGGATGTCTGGGGCTCTGACCCGGAGCGGCCGTTTGCCTCTCTGGTTCTTTAGTAGGCTTGCCTGATATTCTAGGCAGGACTGACTCTCCTTTTAGACAAAACTTAAAGAAGAGAATGACCTGGGCAGTCATTCCCACTTTTGTCCCTGCGCCCCCAGCCAACCTCACTGAGGCCGGCCAGGAGCACCCATGACAGCAGCAGACAGTACAGAATGACTGGTAACCATCATTGTCAACTTGCAAGGCAGCAAACGGTACAGTAGAGCTGGTAACCATCTTTGCTAACTTGCAAAAGGCAAGGGGATGCTGCTGTGCAGCGGTGCAGTACCGCGTCTGTCAGCAGCATCCAGTAGACATATGGTGAAGTGAAAAAAGGCTGAATGGGCTCCATGGTTGCTATGCTATGGCATCTGCCAGGGCACTCCAGGGAAAAGGGCGCAAAATGATTGTCTGTTGTTGCTTTCACAGAGGAACGATCGTCTGACGACATTTACCCAGAATCACCCGCGACACTGTTTTTGCCCCATCATGCATTGCTATCTCAACCCAGAATTCCAATAGGCGGGGAGACTGCGGGAACTAAGGGATAGCTATGGGAGAGCTACCCACAGTGCAATGCTCCGGAAATCGATGCTAGCCTCGGTACATGGACGCACACCGCCGAATTAATGTGCTTAGTGTGGCCACAGGCACTTGACTTTATACAATCTGTTTCCAAAAACCGGTTTCTGTAAAATCGGAATAATCCCATAGTGTAGACATACCCTTAGTGTCAGTGTATAGCCACAGCCCTGGTCTAGCACCTGTAACCCCAGCAGCCTATTAGCAAACACCAGCCACACGCTAACTTCCAGCAGCCTTGGTTACTACTTGCAAGGTGACCCCAATGCACTCTCAGTCCTGGATTTTCCCCCCAAAACATACGTTTTACACTGTCTAGCTCTCTCCTGGACAATCCAGATATATTAGGTCCATTGCCCCTCTTAGGGGATCAATATACAAAAGTCTGCTACCGTAAATGGATTTACCCACACTGCTCACAACACTGGATTACTTTTGGTCCAAGAATAAAACTAGTTTATTTAACTACAAAGAAATAGGTTTTAAGTGAGTATAAGGCACTAAAAGTCAGAAATGGTCACACGAAAAAGAAAGATAAAATGGGTCCTAGTACTAAACTTAACAAACTAGACTTGGTTCAAGGTGAAATTCTTACCACAGGTTCCCAGTAACACTGCTTAACAAGTTTCAGGTCAGGATCTGCTCCCAAAGTCTTTTGTTTTCTTAGGTGAAAGAGAGATGGATAGGGAGAGATAACTTGAGGTGGTTTTGCCCCTCACTTTTATAGTTCAGTGACCCTTTGAAATGTATTTTCTTGAGAGTTACCCTGAGATAAATTTCCTTGCAGCTGTGAGAATTGAGACATGGGTGTCTCATTGTGAAAGAGGTTCCATCCTGTTGTTTGCTAAAATGCAGATTTGCCTTGTTTCCCTCTTGCTGTCTCAAGGACCTTGTTTATTATTTATATGTAAATGAGGTAAACACACATTTTTTTGTTTAAGTTCTGCTTGACCAGTCCTGGCTAATCGGGGCTAGGTGGGTTTGAACACGTGCTACCAACAATATTCGGGGAATATATAACTTTATATATAATGTTGCTACATGCATTTCTCCATATTACTAACCAGTGAATTATTAGTTTTCAAAATATATCTCACAAGGCATATTTTTACAAAGATTATTACAATAGTGTGAATATAGAATCATAGAACTGGAAGGGACCTCAAGAGGTCATCTAGTCCAGTCCCCTGCACTAAAGGCAGGACTAAGTAGTATCTAGACCATCCCTGACAGGTGTTTGTCCAACCTGCTCTTACAAATCCCCAATGATGGAGATTCCACAACCTTTGCTGCAGTTTAAGCCCATTGCTTCTTGTCCTATCCTCAGAGGTTAAGAACAACAATTTTTCTCCCTCCTCTTTGTAGCAACCTTTTATGTACTTGAAAACTGTTATCATGTCCCCTCTCAGTCTTCTCTTCTCCAGACTAAACAAACCCATTTTGTTCAATCTTCCCTCATAGGTCATGTTTTCTAGACCTTTAATCATTTTTGTTGGTCTTCTCTGGACTTTCTCCAATTTGTCCACATCTTTCCTGAAATGCGGCACCCAGAACTGGACACAGTACTCCAGTTGAGGCCTAATCAGCACGGAGTAGAGCGGAAAAATTACTTCTTGTGTCTTGCTTATAATACTCCTGCTAATACATTCCAGAATGATGTTTGCTTTTTTTGCCACAGCATTACACTGTTGACTCATATTTAGCTTGTGATCCACTATGACCCCCAGATCCCTTTCCACAGTACTCCTTCCTAGGCGGTCATTTCCCATTTTGTATGTGTGCAACTGATTGTTCCTTCCTAAGTGAAGTACTTTGCATTTGTCCTTATTGAATTTTATACTATTTACTTTGTATCGTTTCTCCAGTTTGTCCAGATCATTTCAAATTTTAATCCTATCCTCCAAAGCACTTGCAACCCCTCCCAGCTTGGTATCATCTGCAAACTTTATACGTGTACTCTATGCCATTATCTAAATCATTGATGAAGATATTGAACAGAACCAGACCCAGAACCAATCCCTGTGGGACCCCACTCATTATGCCCTTCCAGCATGACTGTGAACCACTGATAACTACTCTCTGAGAACGATTTTCCAACCGGTTATGCACCCACCTTATAGTAGCTCCATCTAGGTTATATTTCCCTAGTTTGTTTATGAGAAGGTCCACAAGGCTTGTTACCCTGTCAAAGAAAGCTATCAGGTTGGTTTGACACGATTTGTTCTTTACAAATCCATGCTGACTGTTGTTTATCACCTTATTATCTTCTAGGTGTTTGCAGATTGATAGCTTAATTATTTGCTCCATTGTCTTTCCAGGTACAGAAGTTAAGCTGACTGGTCTATAGGGGTGCATTTGGTCACAGCTTTCAATCATTGGCCTTTTGATAGTGGGGGGACTGTGCTGAAATTGTCTTCTCCCCCTGACATTCCTACACACCACCTCAAAAATCCTATAAAACAGTTTGGAGTCCTAGTCCATATTTACCAACGAGGGCCCTCCTCCACCATCCATTATATTTATCTTCAGGTTTGGTAGTGTTTTCATTAGTTGTATCATGTATAGTAAAGCTTCACATTAAAGTACATAAATATCACAGGAAAATTGGAGTTACCAAGCTGGCTCCAACCAGTGGTCTACCTCAGGTCCACTGAACAGGTTTTCTGTTTAAATAATAGCCCAAATCCTGCTTTCCATCTGTATTTCATAATTGGGCAAAACGCCTATTGACTTCAATGGCATTGATGGAAGTTTATCTAATGATTAAAATACTAGATAGAAAATAAAAATATCACTTAGAATGTTATTCCATGAAATGTTAAAATATTTTATCTTTAATAGTCACTCTCAAAATCATTGTTGCCTTAGCTAACTAAAATGTGTCATGTCAGTATTTGCAGTATTCCCTATATTATTAAAGGCAAAATTGTGGGATCCAGAGTTGCCCTACTTTGTGTTCAGGCTTGTATGCATTCAGATATTTTTGAATAACATTAGATTCAAAAAGTTTATTATTCTACTGAGGTATTTCCTTTTCAAGAAATACTTGCTCTGGCTTGAAGGTGTAGTTAGAAATAGTAGGGCTCTCCTCCTAAAACTCCAGGTCAATGACAAAGTATTCTCAGCTAAAAAAAAAAGTATCAAAAGGATAAAAATATATCAAAGATATGGACAGAAGAGAAAACTGAGGTGAGTATAAACTTAAAACACTACCTCCATCACTCATAAATATGGAAGATAGGACACCTCTATTTAAAATTTTTTAGTTTATGGATCAAAATTCAGTGTCACTCATTTTTTCATGAATGAGTGCTACTAAATAACTACAAATTTCAGAGTGGGAGCTGTGTTAGTCTGTATCAGCAAAAACAACGAGGAGTCCTTGTGGCACCTTCGAGACTAACAAATTTATCTGGGCATAAGCTTTCATGGCCTAGAGCCCACTTCATCAGATTTCTACAGTATTTCTTAACATTTGCTTACAGAGTTCTCCTTTCTGAAACATTAAACAGTCAAACCAAAAGTATTTTTCAGTTGCAATATAACTTAGGGCATGATCCTGCAACCTACTGAGCAATTCCTGGGAGTGCTGAGCACTCTGTTTATCTTGAATTCAGTGCGATTTTAGTGAGCTTGCAGGATGGAGCCTTAACTCATCATCTGGCACAGACAGAAGAGGGAAAGATTATAGGGTTCTTTTGTAGAAAAGTTTTCTTCTTGCTTAATCATTCCCTTCTCTATTCCTCTTTCTTATTCTTCCCAGAATTTTTTTTCCAGAAGATACTTTGTGATCTCACAGCTATACTACCTTTGGCATTACCATACATATGGGAAAATCTGTCAGCCTCATTAAATCCCTGATGCAGTGTGTTGCATATGTACCATATTATTACTGGTGACATCAGGTTATATTGCTCAATAATTGTAAAGTTACTTGTAAATATGTTGTTTCTTCCCCTCCAGGCTGAATTAAGACAAGTGCACATGGAAAGGAGATTATTGGGTTTTTGTTTTATTTTAATTGGCTGAACTTGATACTTATGATAACAAAAGACTTGCAGTACTAGCTACCTTCAGGCACAGTGTGGACTGGTGCTGTGCAGTCTTTTTCTACAGATCTAAGGTACAGCACCTGAATGCTGACTAGCTTCATTCCTCTTATTTCTGTCCTTGAATTGCTCTTCAGCAAAGACTGGAAATCGTGTCAAATCATACTAACCTGTAATATGTGCTATTGATATGCATATAGTACCCAATACTTGACAACATTTGGAAGATATAAGGAGAGAAATAAGGATGCTTCTTTTTACTAAACTCTGTTGATATACATGGAAATATATATAAGAGCTTTTTTGCAGGGATGTAGTGGGAATAGTGAAAATGTTGCTAAAGTACTTGTTCTAACCATGGCTTCTAACTTGTTGGGATCCCCATGGTTCTATTCTGTTATCCCTTCTGTTTGGTGTATATGTAGAGTATTGTTGCTGAGGGAGAAAATGAGATGATACAATATGCAGTGCCAGGAATATGTGGATGACACTTGGTTGTACATCTTCTTTTGTTGAATTTGGCTTCTCTAGTCTTCTCCGTTAACAGTGTGTAACAGAGAACATATGAATGGCCATACGGGGTCAGACTCAAGGTCCATCTAGCCCAGTATCCTGTCTTCCGATGCCCCAAAGGGAATGAACAGAACAGGTGATCACCAAGTGATCCATTCTCTGTCACTCATTCTCAGCCGCTGGCAAACAGAGGCTAGGGACACCATAGATAGGGTTCTGTTTATGCCAGATAAGATAGAAGCCATTCTGCTGTGTAGGGAGAAATGGGGAAGTCTTGCTCCATCATTTGTTGTATCTGCATTCTCTGATGTGCCCCAGTTAATCAAAATTCTTAACTTTAAGAGCGGGAGTAGTTCCACTGATGCTTACATGGTTTTCTAATCATGGCCATAGTTGCAGCAATTTGTCATGCCTATTGTCATCTAGGTTCCCCCAGGAAGCAGTGGCCCTTCCTCTCAGATGCAGACTTTGCTACACAAGCTGGTCAGAAAATTTTGAAATTTCATGAAAAATGGTGAAGAGAGCTCTGTGGGGAAAAAAATACCAAAAAATTCTTACCAATTTTTTAAGCAACAGTGCTTGCCTCAGTGATCTGTGCGTTTGTCACCATCAAGACAGACTATGATATTGTGCTGTAGTTGGTGTTAAAAAGAACTCAGAAGATGATCCTTGAAAGAGGACTTAGATTCTTCAGATGATGCAGAGTGCAGCAGTTCTGCTGAATGTTGGGTTGGGTTTATATGAGTATTTTTCACTAGTACTCCATGCCATGCTTAGTTTGTACCTGGTTGAAAGCACTTACAGATCCACAAAATAAAATTTCCACAGCTCAAGCTGGGTCTTGGAGGGGCACACATTTCAGCCCTGCCTGGGGTGGGGGAGGCAGGGTGTGTGTGTAGAATTCCTTCTGATTGGCTGCTTTCATCAATTCCCTCCCCTCAGGAGCCAAACTCATTTCACAGGAGGGGAGGAAGGAGCCACAACAGTTGCTGGAGGAGCAGAGGTGATGCACTGGTGGGGGGTGGAGCAGGGTCAGAACAGATGTGGGGTCAGAATTGATAGGGGACATGGGTCAGAATTGATGGCGAGCCGGGGAGCAGAACAGATGTGGGGGTAAAATTGATAGGGGGTGGATGGACAGGCAGGTGTGATATTGCTCTCATTTCTGCAGAAAATGATAGGGCCCTCCTATTTCTCTCAGACAACTTTAAGTGCTGGCTCTATGCTCTTCTCAATCTTCCTGTTCACTTCCGCATGCAATTTAAAAAGTGTTGGTTGCAAAATATTTAGAATCCCTAATGGTCTCGGATCCAAATTTGTGAGAAATTCCCTACCATCCTGTGTCCTGCTGCAGAAGTTAAGATCTGCTGTGTTTCTCCTGCTGACTGGATCTGGAACTTAATTGTTTAAGATCAGTGGTAGGTCATTTTTGGTTGAGAGTAATCAATAGGAGGATGGGAGCAGGTGTGGCCTAGCCAAAGCTGTAAATGCAGAGGACTCATGAGAGCAGAGAAAGCCCATGACAGAGTGAGTGTGAGAGAACATAGCAACTGAGTGAGCTGCCAAGGTAAGGAGAGTTTAACTGTAGGGAGAGGAGTCCGAAGGATTTAACAATTAGAAAGGCACCAAATTCCCAAGAAAAGTAATTGATGGAATAAAGAGATCCCAATACATTTCACAAACATCTAAACTTAGGCTGAATAAAAAAGCAGATAGAATACCAGTATCAGAGGGGGGCTACCCAATTTATTGCACTAAGTGCAATATGTATGATTACCTGCCTCGCAGGCAGATGGCGTATGTGTGCATGCAACTCAAAGCCCTCAAAGACAGAGCATGGGCTCTGAAGACAAAGGGAGACAGAGAGGTACACAGAGGACATAGAGCAGTCCCACCTCTTGTCTAACAGCCCTGTACTATTAAGGAGGATGAAAGTCTGAGGCTGGAGACCATGAAGCTGGAGTGGAGGGAAATGATCCCATAGCTGGGAAGCATCTTCTAGATAATGTCATGGTATCTTCTCACACTGAGGATGTCCCTGTTGCGGGGTGGGGAGACGGGATTCTAATTATTAGGAAGACACAGGCAATAGCAGTGGAGGAGTCAATTTTTAGAAATACAGATATTTGGGTTTGTGATGACCAGGAGAACCACATGGTAAATTGCTTGCCAGGTAAGAAGGTAGCAGAATTGCCCTGTTCTGTACACTTCCCCGTGAGGCCCTGGTATGGGCCATGGTCAGAGAGAAGGTCAGAGAGAGGATACTGGGCTAGATGGACCTGGTCATACTCAGTATGGGAATTCTTATGTTCTTATGAGGCATATTTGTTTATGCAGCACAGCGATGGCAGGACTACAGTTCATGAATTTAAACTGATAGCCTCAAAGTGACTATTTTATGTCATGAAATTTTAAATGTGTTATTAAATTGCCCAGATGCTATGATGGTAGTTCATAAAGATACCAGAATAAAAAACAGAACTGCCCTTCCTAAATGAAGATAGTTGATATCAGATAAAGACGAGACCACACATTCATTTTTACCAATGACTTAAATTGTAACTTAAATCTAGGTTGCAACAGAGGAAGGCTAGTACATTCAAAAACAATGGCAAATGTAAGCAATAACTTCTATCATGTTGTGAGACTTCAGTTGTATTGTTAACCACTTCAGTATTACATAGAATACCAGGTAAAATACACTTCCAGAGCTGACCAAAGTACCTTGTAAGTGCCACTTTGAAACATTAGAGAGACATGGTGGGTGAGGTAATATCTTTTATTGGACCAACTTCTGTTGGTGAGAGAGACAACATTAGTTGGTCCAATAAAAGATATTATCTCAACCACATTTTCTGTCTAGTATCCTGGGACAAAAGTGCAGCTACAGCAACAGTACATACAACTTTGAAACATTGGCATTCCTGTGCTACCATTATGGTGGCATTTAAATAAACTCTTCTTAGCTGTGGTGGCACTATGCGTGGAAGGGGTGACCACTGAGAATTTATATTGCATCCATGTGTTCATTATCTGTGCTAGCTAAAAAGGGATGGGTCAGCTAGAGAAAATAAACTGACCTCATTCAGACCCTTTCTGAGATTAACTAGACAACTAGACAAAATAAGAACTGATCTGATTTAGACCTTTTCTGAGGTTGAAAAAAGCTTGACTATCTTTGCTTTCTTATTGCTTTTCATTCTCCTAAATCCCTTCAGGCTCAGTCAGGACTAGAAGTAGAAGTGCCAAAGCACTGCATTAGAGGCTAAGTTTTTTTAGGTGTTTTTGGTGTCACCAGAGGCTGGAGGTAGTTTTGTAGACCCGACTGGTCTGGATGACATTTGGATACACATCCAAACTTTTGGTTGCTAATGAATCCTGGGAGCCTTTTGTAGTTTTCACATGGCTACTGACTATATATCCACAGATTTTTATACTTCCCTATGTGATCTAAAATGGGCTGAGGCTGCATCTTAAATAAGGAGATTGATTTTTGTCCCCCCCTTTTTTAAATACAGTGCACAGGAAAATATGAGCGTCCTTTGCTTTCTGTTACATGTGTGCAAACACGCTGTGTAAAACATCCAGTATGATGAATGATAGAATACAGCACATTGTTCCCTTGGATCTGCCTTGAGAATAATCATACTGTTCTCCTTCCTGCAGAATACTCACAAGACTGCTCTGTGGTCAGCTACATGGATTGGAAGGGCAGGGAGTTTGCTGTTGTAGGTTGTTCATCTCAGAGGAGGTGTTACACTGGAATACAAAACAGAGACTTTTTCATATTTTTTTTAAAAATTCTTGAGGTTTTTTTTAACAGTGTTTCGGTGCAATAAGCAAAGAAAAACTGTATTTGCAGTGAATTCAGTCATTCATGACGGCAGTTTTGATTCCTGCCCTAAAAATGATCTATACGCGTTGTGATTTTTCTCCGGAAGGTTATTGTCAGGGCCCTGAATTTGGGTGCAAAAACAGACTAGGAAAAATATACTGAAATGACATGATATGACCTGAGGTTATTAGCCTCTTATTATGGAGAATGACTCAGGCTGAGATAAAGAAACATAGCATTCCTTTGTTTGACTGCATGGGGACAGATTATTACATTCCTCTATTTTAGGTTACAATTGATATGAAAGCAAAACTCTTTTTTTCCTTTATGACAGTTTGCCTTATGAGTATATTTTGCATCAGAATAGGAGCTGCTGTATCCATTATTAATTACTATTATTGTTGCTTATTATTTGTATTATGGTAGTGCCTAGCAGTTCTAGTCCTGGATCGGGGGGATCCTGTTATGTGAGGTGTTGTACAAAAGGCTGGTTGGTTGATTCTTAAGGAGGCAAGGACCAGATGTGGGCTAAAGTGGCTGAAAGACATTCAAAACCTATCTTTGAAACAGCCCTTAGCCTTTCACAGTGCAGCGTGAAGGGAGATGTATTTGCACAGATTTCAAAGCTGTTTCTGAAGAACTGCTGCTGCTTGGTTTTACTGTATTTGGGGTGATTTGCAACCTTTGCCTGGCACTGGGGAAAATATTAGTAGGTGAGAGTGAATCCACTCATGCTTGGGGCAGAAAGGGAATGGTTCATGGGGACTTCCCGCTTGAGGCACTAGATCATCCACATCTCCTTTCACAACACTGGAAGTCTGTTTCCTGGAAATATTGTCATAGGAAAAGAGTAACCCAGGATGATTAAAGGCACGTTTCCTATCATGTAATAAGCATTATTCTGCTTTATTGTAGATAACAGCTGCTGGAGGGCATCTGAAATTTACCGTCTCCTATGAGCTCACAGGGCAGGAAGAAGCTATTCAAACAATACTGGAGTCTGATATCATCATAGAGGTAAAGTATTTCCATTTCCAGCAACAGACTTTTGTCCATCTCTTCCGTGAACACTGAAGGCTAATAGCATCCAAAAGTGAGCAGGCGAAACTGACATGTAAAGGTGTGTCTGCAGCCAATTTACAGCAATAAATAAGGATCAGAGCTTAATGACTTAAAACTAGGTAGGCAAGACTAAGTACCTCTACTAATGTTAGAAAATATTGTAGACTACATTTGTAATGATGAGGAAGAAAAATGAAGAAATATAAAACATTTGTTGATTGAGATAGCATTTGCAGACACTTTAAACCAATATAACACTCTAAACATCTGGGCTATATAGTATCATGTATACTGTGCTTCAGTGGGTATCTGGATTTTCTTATGCCACTGGGTTCCAATTGGGTTACCTGGATTTTGCATGCACTGACTTTCTGTAACATAGTTCATATCAGGAACATTGGAAAATCCAGTGCATTCCTGATATAGACTGTTCTTATAAAATATGCTTTACATATTTTATAAGAATTCTTCTTTATACCAAATATCTACAATGATACAGCATCTTTTCTACCCTTTTTTATATTTAATTATATCCCTAACACACTGATCTCTCTAGGGAGCTGGCTTAAGAATCAGCACTTCAAAGGAGGGCATTCACCTGCAGCCATTTGAAGAACACACTGAAGAAGTTGTGCTGAAACCGGACTTATTTACTGTGCACGGCACTGACTCTCCAGTCAGCAAAAGGGAATTCATGACTGTGCTGGCAAATATAAAGAGGCTCCTCATAAGAGCCACATACAGCTATGGGATCGCTGCCATCTACAGGTAGATGTGGGAACTGCATTTATGACAATGTCCTGCAGGCCCTCTGATGAATGCTTTTATTTTCTTTGTGCAGGGCTGAGGCTGGTGTAATTTAGAAGGATGCTTATTGTTATTTTTCCTCAATTAAATCTTTATCATTTATTTAAGTCTTAACATTTTCAAATAATCCACATTTTTCCCATTCTGACTCTATTTTTTGGCTTCTACTGGCAAACCCACAACAAAGTGAAATCATGTGGACTATTAAAGAGAGAATCACAATTCTATAAAATAAATCTATTTTGAAGCACTGAAATTCCCTTGTATATGATAAGTGATTCTGATGGCTCATAGTGCTGAGATGCCTTGGATATGAGAGGAAGATCTTAATTTTTGTTTCCTCATTTAAAGAATAGACTATGCCAGGATGTTCAGACCATGCATCGGAGAGGTGTCCTTTAGCACTCAACATGAATAAAAACCAAATTGACAAAATGTAGCTAGAGGGATTTTTTTTTTAAAAATTGGCATTGTATCTACAACTAGGTAATCCCAAACCTTTCCCCCTGATTTATGTCAGATTATTCTACTGTCTGGTCTTCTTAAAATCAATAGTTTCATTTGAAGTCTTCTGAACTCTTTCTATAAAATGAATGATGTGTGCACTGAGGAGCTTTATATGAGCTGGCACAGCAGCAATCCCATCTAGGTGGCTGCAGTGTGCAGTCTACAATATCTACAAAACTCTGTGGTTCAATCTATAAAGCTAGCATTGGATTTGAAATTTCTGTTAGTGCATTAGTGGACGCTGCAGGTGGCCAAAAGTCAGCCTGGTTCCTGGTATTGTAGATTTATCCTTTGTTAATACACTATTGCTCAGGGACTTGAATCATGTTTGTAAAACTTGGTACTGGAATTAATTCCAATTTATGTTGCATTGTGGTTTTCCACTCATGGGGTATAATATCTGAAGTGTAGACTAACCCACAGACCAGTCACTTCAGTGATCTAAACCAACTGGAGGTAGAGGGAGCTGACTGCACTCCTGTGATTATTTGCCTTGAAAGAAGGAGAGTAATCAAAATCTCTGTGTTGCCCTGTTCCACTAGAACACATTCCTAGATATAGTACATGGAAGCATCTGCTAACATTTCCAATACTTTCCAATTTCACACCTTTGCTTAAGGAGCTCAAAACATAATCATTTTAAGTGGTATCCAGCTGAAACATGGCATATAATTTGAAAGCAAATAAATATCAATTTTGCAACTGTGCAGAGTGTCTTAAATCACTAAAGCCATTGTTTTAATTCCAAGTCGGTTAAACAAAGATTCCAACCTGTAGATGTTGAAATGCAGGTCATGGCAAGCATACAGCATACAGCTTGCTGACATCAACTTTTGTACAGATGTCCAGGGATATTTGTCCCTGTAACATTTGCTTCTTTAATCTCTTCCTTCCCTTTCTCCTACTTTGTTACTTAAGACACTTTTCGGTGTCTTGCTCCTTTAAACTTGAGAACAAGCTAAGCTGCAAAATTTGGTTCTAGATCTAAATTTTCCTCAACTTAGTAGTGTTTGGATCTGGCATTTTAGTTTGACCCATTGTGGAGGAGAGAGCATGCCACCAGGTTTAGCTCCAGATCCAAACTTCAGCAAAGATCAGGGGGTTTCAAATCTGAGTATCTTGGCATGGGCAGGTCTCTATTTAAAACTTTCTCCTACAAACTCCCAAGTACTGTCTAGAGTCCTGCCTGCCAAGTACCAAGTTTCCACTCCCCTTTTGATTCCCTAGTCATCTTCTTGACAGAGAACTCCTTTTAGCATTTAAAGCTAATATGCTGATTCATAAACTGTGCCATGCAGATTAAATATGCTAGCTAAACATTGTGAAAAGATGCATAGACCCCCAGACTCTCAGAAACATGGTAATACTTTTCTTATAAGCACTTTTTCTCAAAAGCAGATCTCAAAGCACTTTGTAAAAGAAGGCAAATATTATTTTCCCCAACTGTAAAATGGGGCCCACCATTGAAAGGACTTACCAGGGCATTCCAGAGGCTGCTGGCAGAACCCAAGACTCCTGATTCCCCATCCAGTGCACTATCCACTAGCTCACACTGCCTCCCCTTTAAAGGAAGCCCCTTTGTTGCTGAGATGGTGCAAAGCATTTTGGGGGCACTTGAAAGTTTCATGGAAAAAGGAACCACTCTGCTGAGAAGTATTCTTAGGAAAGCTCACCAGGGGAACATATGGATGGGCCAGAATAAAAATCCCTAAGTGCTCTGCAGGTTTGTGGCAGTCTCCCTCTGGTTGCAATGGGATTATGGTTGGAAATGCAGGTCCCACAGAGCTATGATAAAAAAGTAGCTGTTAGTCATTTAGAAGAGTGTTCTCTCTTTTTATTGTCTTTGGCTAAAAATTGACTTTGAGTTACTCTCAGTCCATATCTCTCACCATCTCTGGGGATGTTCTGCCTGTGTTCACCACAGACATACTACTCCTAATCAGTGCTGATGGTACAGCCTCCCTTCCACACACAGCAGTGGCTGGTAAATTTGTGATCCACCCATTAGTATTGTTTAAAGTAGCTTTTTATGTTTGTTTATAATACCACCAGTATCATGCAAAGCCTTTCAAACTCTGAAGATAGTAAACCATGATAACGAAAGAGCAAGTTGAGTGCCATCAGGGTGCTCAGTGCTGTACAATACAGAGTAAAACATGGTGTGAAACCCAGGCTCCCACTGAAGTCTATGGGAGTTTTGCTACAATTTCACCCAGGGCCTCTGTAATTAAGTTGATCTTTTGCTGTCCATTACATCACACATGTACGGCCAATTTCCAGTGAGTGCCTAGGTCTGACTGTTATTTTCTGTTAGATTCCATTTCATTCTAATAAAATACTGTAGGCTCTGGGGCTATGTGGTAATACTCTTTACTATCTTGCAAAATACCTGATTCCATTCTCAATTGGCTGAACACTCAATAATAATATTGCACATTAAAATAAACATATAATATTCTGTTCTCTCCATAAAGGATTTGGCTAAACATTAACTTTATTTCCCATTCCCTTGGCCCTACAAGTCTTGGGAGTACTGTAGGGAAAATCTTGAAGAGTCTGTGTGCTTTGTGTCACTCAGCAGTGACTCTTCTGGCTGTTTAAAGACTAGTGTTGATGGGTTCGGAAGGAAGTCAGACTTCGTCAGAAAGCTCAGATAGCCCCAAGACTAGGAGTGTGAAAAAAGAAAGTGTATGTGTGAAAATGTTCCTTGGGGGTGTGACAGAGATGCAGAAGTCCCCTCCATCTGGTAAGCATTTGAGGGTTATTAGGTTTCTCCAGTGAGTAAGTTCTACCTCAAAACAGCAGCAGAAATTCAGTAGCTTTAATACCCTGTTCTTTTAAATAGAGCAAATATTCAAACTTCTAATGACATCACATCTGCAAGGATTTTCAAGGGTGATTTGATAGTTTGTGTTTGAGAATCTCTCCACAGAGAGAGTAAATGAGTTGCACAAAGTCAGACAGAACTGAGAATTGAACCCAGGTGTTATGAGTCCCAGTCAGCCTGAGCCTTAACCAGAAGATCATCCCCACCCCCCTCTATTTTTTATCCTGACAGAAGGATAAAAAAAAGCCATAAAAATTTCAGTATCATAATAATTTGAGGATACTTCCTATTAACGTGTAATGACTAATGTGCCCTTGACTAAGCAACAGCATTTGATCTTGAATGTCTTATGGATTATTTTAAAGCTAGGGATGCAGTTATTACTCTATCTCATGATTAGGAAGTCTCCTCAAATTAACATCTAAATAAAAGCCCATTTAGAGAGGATAAAAACATGAGGAGAAGAGTGAAATGCAGCAGAGAGTTTGAAAGTGATTGTTGCTTTTCTGCCTAAATGGGGAGACTCTGTTAGAGCTGGTAGAATCTTTCAAACTGATCGAACTTTTAAGTGTATCTACTGTAGTTAGGCAGAACTGAAAAGCTCTGTTGTGTCATGTTACTTAATCCAGTATTGTTTAGACTCTGTTCCAAGGAAGCCTGTAGTAATAACACTGATTCTTCACTGTTAATATTTGCCATTTCAGATAATGTAAATGTGGTGGAGACTGAGATGGGCACTGGAGAGCAGTTCTAGAAATCCTGACCAAGACAATGTATTACTTACAATCTGAAATAGACTCGTCACTAAAATAGAGGGGAAAAGGATGGGAAAGGCAAAGCAGTGGGGTCCCCTAAGTATACAGAATTAGCTAAAAGACAAATGAACAATGCTCAGGTCAGTACCTCATGTTCCTTACGCAGCTGATGTGATTCAGATGCTCGCCATAGCAGGCAGTAAACTAGGCTGATACTGTCTGAAATGTCTCCTTCCTTTTTAATCTTATTTGTATTTAGAAGTCAGCAGTTGCCTGCTGACAGTAACAGTCAGCTTAAATATTTGGTCTAGAGGGTGAATCTCAGATTGTTCATGTATCTCCAGGATCCAGTGCTCCATTACTGCCAGCATTATGTATTTTAATGAATGCAGAATGGCACTGAGGAATAGAAATTACAACAATGAAGTGGAAAAAATGCACTGCAGCTTTCTTCAATGAGTAACTATTTAACACTAAAAACTGTTAAACACATTAAAATCCCATTTAGCAAACAGCAGAACCTAATGAAAACTGGAAGTATTCAGTGAATACAAGTGTGGAATAATATTAGGTGAAATGTTTCTGTGTAACGGTTTCTCACTGTTCTAAATTATATTATACAGAGCTGGGAGCAGACCAGCTGTAGTCAATAGGCAAATGAGATTCAACATTTCACTGGCAATTTTTGTTTTGTTTATAGGGCTTTCAATCTAAATTCTTTGATTTATTCTGTGCCTTTTTCTAGCTTTTCAGTCATGTTTCTTTAATATCTGGAGGGCCAGGGATTGTTCACGGAAAGTAGATGTAATTGCACAACTGGTTTGTAGCAAGGAGCAGGGTGGAATAATGAAGGAGAGAGGGAGCTTGCTGGAGACTCAGGTGTGAACTCAGCTCACCCTCTCTGGGTTGAGTTTTATTGCAGGGGTTCTAGGTTTTGTCTGAATTGACCCCCCTTTGGCAAAAGTCTCTAGGAGGGGGTGTGGGCTCTAGGGTGGAGCTGGAGATGAGGGGTTAGGAGTGCAAGATGGTGCTCCAGGCTGGCACCGAGGGGGATCAGGGCTGGGGCAAGGGGTTGGGGCATGGGAGGGGGTCACGAGTTCAGGCTCTGGGTGGTGCTTACCTCAAGCAACTCCTAGAATCAGTGGCATGTCCCTGCTCCGGCTCCTGCATGGCCAGGTGGCTCTGCGTGCTGTCCTGTTTGCAGGCGCTGCCCCGCAGCTCCCATTGGCTGCAGTTCCTGGCCAATGGGAGCTGTGGGACAGCGCTTGGGGCAGGGACAGTGTGCAGAGCCCCCTGGCTGCTCCTACATGTAGGAGCCAGAGCAGGGACATGCCGCTGCTTCTGGGTGCCATGCGGAGTGGGGCAAGTCCCTGACCTCACTCCCCGGTCAGAGCTCAAGGGCCGGATGAAAACATCTGGAGGGCCAGATGCGGCCCCCAGGCCGTAGTTTGCCCACACCTGCTTTAGTAGCTAATCCCCCTTCCTTTATTTTCATCTGTTCCCCTCTTTCTCTCTGGGAGCAATCCATATATAGCTGGTTGGGGAAATAGATTTTTTTTTCCTGTAGAAAATTTTGACTGTGTGCACGCATTTTTTCAAATCAACATTTTTTTTTTCAGTTTTTGGCAACCAAAATACCAAACTTTTTTGTTTGAAAACCAAACAATTTTCAGTTTTTCAGTGAACATTGATTTTTTTTTCACAAAAATTACCATTGTGTCAAAAAAACCTATTTGCCTTTGAAAATGCAGTGCAGTGGAAAGTTTGCAACCACCACTAGTAACAAAGGCCTCCTTTAAGGGTGCTAAGTGAAAATAGGTCAGCAGCACCTCACTAATTCAAATGGAATACCTCTGAACCATAGGTGTAGTTTGACTTCTTTATTTGCGGGGAGGAAGCAGCTCCAGTTAGGCCAATGGGGCCACAGGTGTGTGTGTGGGGGCGGATATTCTGTGCCTGCCTCAGGTTGCAGTTTTCAGGGGCAGCAGCCTCCTGTCCCCTTCCCCTCCCAAACTATGCCTATGCTCTGAGCCCTGGCTGAGACTCAACCTCACAAATCCAAGCCTGCTATCTGCCAGAAGGGTATCTCTGAAACAGGGTGCAGCAGGGACGCATGGTCCCTTCCAGGACTCACCAAAAAATTTGCATAGTCTGTCACAGTGTACAAGGAGATGGGGTCACTTACAACTCAAATTAGTATTAAAATAGCTGTCAGCTGTAATGATGTACTTTCTTGTTTTGCTGATTTATACGTTTTTGAGTGAAAGTTTTTTAAATAATAAAAATAATACTTAAAGTTTTGCCAAATCATTTATGGAGAGCACAGAATATTGGAGCATTTTCTCTGACTGGGTAAAATTATGATTATTTGGCTCCTTAATTTTTTCAAAGGAATAGAAAGAAAGTTACTAGTGCGGGGTTTTAGAGCTAGTTGCCACTGAGATAAATATCAGCCATATCGTTGAGATGCCAAAACAATTCCAAGAGAGGTAGACTTAACATTTTCTTTCAGTTTTCTGCTGCAAGATTATGGAAACAATCGAAACTTCCTGTGTGTGTCTCTTCTCTTTTTGTGGCATTTGGAGAACTGGAACTAATGACTCTTTCTCATGTGCAAGGTATAGAATTCTTCCTGCACAGAGCTGATAAGTTGAAATCTTTTTCAAAAGGGCAAATCTGCAGAAGAAAAATGTCCTATAATCAAAGCTCAGTAATGTAATGTTTTAAGCAGGAGAAAGTGATTTCACAGTGTAAAATTCTTTGCTACTTCATTTACGACAAGCAGGCTATTTATATGTACATCTGTAATGGAAGCTAAAGCATGTAACTTGCGTGCCAAGAATAGCCTTCCTCCTCCAGATACAGTATTGTGAGTTTTCAAGTGTGTGCTGACCATATTCTTCTTCACATGATGAACAGAAATAGCTACAAGCCTGCAGACATTAGGCTAGGAATTAGAGACAGTGGATAAATATGAATGCCTTCCTATATTTAAGCAAATAAATGAGAAAAGCACACTGAGTCTCCCCTTTTAGTTGCATCCAAGTGTACTGATGTGCCTTCTATATTTGGTTTGTGAGTTAACTATGTTATTTTTGTTAATCTAAACTCAGGTTGAGTGGGGTTAGCCTTGAAGCTGCTGATCGCTATTCAACTGGTAGGAAGGTGGCGTCTGCTGTGGAGGTTTGTCAATGTCCTCCAGGGTATGGTGGTACCTCCTGTGAAGTGAGTATCCATGTGGAGCTGAGAGATATATCTCAGTACAAATCACTTGTGCTAATGCCGCAGTCTATTGGAGCTGCCTGTTGATGCAACATACCAACTGAGCCATCCCATTTAATAGATTCACTTTTGCTTGGATTTTGGATCGAATGGGAAATTGCTGCTTGAAATTTCAAGTTGCAGTCTTGTGGTGGTGGTGGTTGTTGTTGTTATTTGATTATTACAATTTCCAAAGTTCCCTAAGTATTTGCAAAACATAACTTTTGGTTCCCAAGTGCCTCTTCTGTAAATCTGGTTTGGTCCCTTGTGTAGTTACCCTAATTCAAAAGCAACAGACTCATTATATTTGATAGTATTTCAAAGATGACATTTTAGACCCCAACAATGATTTCCACATTATGGAGTGGAAAAGTATTTCTCTAGAAAATTTTCTTGTGTTCTTCAGATCATTTGTTTTGCAACTGCAAGATTCAGAGACATTACATGTGTATGTAAGATATTGCTTGGCAATAATCTTATAATTTGTGAGCATGAGCTGGTATCAACCATTATCAGACTTTGGCCATGTCTGGATTACAGCTGTCTGATGGCATAGCTATGTCAGTGAAGGAGATGAAGAGGTGTGATCACTGACCGACATAGCTGTGCCAGTAAAAGCCCTAAAGTAGATACAGTTATACAGCAAAACACATTCTTTCCCCAGTATAGCTTGTTTCCATCTGTGGGGCCAGAATTACCTATTCCAACAAAAGGACAGTTTTGCTGGTATATGCTGCATCCATGCTAGGAACACCTTGCTGGTACAGTATACCAGTATAGCTATACTGGCAAAGCACTTGTACTATAGACTTGGCTGCAGTGTAGTCATGGTCTGAGTGTAGCTGAATTCCCACTTTTGTTTCCCCTGGCTCTTTGCATGAGAACTGTTCAGGTTTTTCCTTTTGTTCAGTCTTGTTGAAGGTTAGAGGAGTAACATACACATGCTCTCAGAACATGCATATGTTCATACAAGCTCACTAATGCACCCTTAATGCATGCACACACATGCACTTATGCTTAACTAAGAAAGGCATGGCTTGAGGTAGATTGGAGTGCAAAAGTCTTCAAAAGCTATGCCTCTAAGGAAATGGTTTCAAACACCAAGATGCTCTGCTTCACAAAACTACAAACAATATGCCATTTACACAGACACTCTAGGCATTTGCTTGTCAACTCTCTTTTTCTTTAAATCACCCCATGCTTATATATGATATTTAGGGCTTTGAGTCTTGTTTCATGCCAAATGCTTTTGCTTTTTGCTGTGGCTAGTAATACTAATCTAGAAAGAAGACCTAAAGGAATTCACAGAAGCTCATATCACTTCCAAAATGATATAGATAGGAACAAAATCAAATGAGACCATTGCTTAGCTAGATAGATGCAGCTTTTACAGCCTGTCTCCAGTAGGTACAATTACTTGGGGAAGCACAATTGGCTGAAACACCATTATTATCCTGGACACTCATGCTTCTGACTCCGCCATTACTCTTTTTAATTCAGACCTTAACTTTGATCTCAAGGCCAGAAATTTTAGAGGCCCCTTGACTGCAATTGTGTCTAATTCTGCCTACTGCCAACTTTGGAACACTGGCAGAGCTCCTACTTACCTTGACTGTGCTGAAATTCTGACTCATGCCTTAACTACTTCTCATCTTCATAGTCCTAAATCCCTATCTTCTGATCTCCAGGGTATGCCAGACCATTCTCTTGCTCCAGAAAGTCAGACTATATTACCCTCATATTCTGTCTGCATATCCAATTCACAGTTATTGCCCGTTTGCAACACTCCTTATGGATTTAACCTACATAAAGGCCTAGATTCTACAATTGACAGTACATGTGCAAACGGCTGCACTGTAACAGAGCCCTAGCGGAGTCCATGGGGCTCTGCATGGGTTCAGCAGTCTGCCTGTGTTCTTTCAATTACACAATTGGAGCCTTTGTGCTGAGCAAATAATGTGCTGTGGAAAATTTTGTTTGACAAGTTTAGCCTTTATTCCTGCTGACAGAATGCCAGCGAGCAGATCGTGATTTCCTTATATTTATTTATTGAATTGACTGTTGTGAGCACTCCCTACTAGAGATTCAAAGTCTGAGCTGTGTGCTGGCTAATTGAGATTGGTCAGAAAAATCACAAGGTATTGTTTCTGGTCCCTGACTGGATGACTATGACTCTTATAATCAGAAGACATGAGAAGGAGCCGGTGGGGCTTTGAATCTCCCAGGGAGTATAGCAGTTGAGAGAATGCAGTTAAACAGGATTTTAAGGAACTTTAACCTCTTTCTTTCTCTGCAACATTGGGCCTTGCCCAAAGCTTTGTTTCTTCAGAACTGAGGCTATTGTAGATTTACTAATATGGTGCAGATTTTAAATTTAACTTTCTCTCATCCTGTTTATACAAGGCAATTGCATGTGCATGTACAATACAACTGATAAATAGGCACTACAGCAATATAAATAATCACAAGAAGAAAAATAGTTCTGAAAAGTGAGGTCAGACCCTTGTCTAGATCATTTAGTTGCACCCATGCTAATGCTCTAGTGAGGTATTTGGGGAATCCAGTTTCCTTGCTATTCTAGAAAGTATCCAATTCCATATTAAAGATGTCCCCACCAGGGAGAATACTCAAGTGCATGAGCTTAAATTCACTTTCTACAAGAATTTGGGCAAGAAAAATTGTTCAGTTAAATGTTCGTGGCAAGAAGCATGGGCACAAGTGGATCAATTTTTAAAAATCCAAAAATGTTCATGCTTCACCTAGTTCTGCCCACGTCACCCCTCTGACCTTATATCCACCTGTTTCCTTGCATACTCACTCCTCCCTCTGGCCTTGGCTTCTTGCTGACTTCCCTGCCAATCTTCCACCGTGGGGAGTCAGTGTCTCACTTGCGCTGCCATGTTTATGTGGGATTCAGTGCCCATCCTCTGAATCAAAGTAATTTCCTCTCTTTAAATCTCATCCCATAAACTCTCTCCATCTCTTTGGTGCAGTTTCTTCAATTTATGCTTTGAATCTCATCTTGGATGTCCCACCACCAAACCAGGCTGGGATTAGGCATCCACATCCCTTGAATGTCTGAAAGTATCAGCCTTAAATAGTACAACGTGGTGCATGCTTGCTAACCCCTTCAGACTAGATTAAGTTTCTCAGACAAATTAAAAACTGTATATGCAGTTTATAAAGGAGGGAAAGATTAGAACATAGAAGGTGGCTGCTCAGGAACCTATTGATGTGTCTTGCACAGCAGGAGAAAAAATACTTTGTTTGTTAAGGTTTTTTGTTCTTAATTTGACATCTACAGTTTATCTTGATTAAGAATGCCTAGCCAAAAACAAAACAGCAACAAAAAAACCCAACATCTTTTTCTGGAATGTTTCTCAAAGAAAATCTTCCTTTTCTAATTAATCTTCAAAGCTATCTCATGTTATACAGGAACATGACTAAAAAACATAAAAATAAAAAGCAACACCCCTTAAAGGGGAAATGAGATCACTCGTCAACTGTAGGTTGTTTGGAAAACATTTTTTAAAATGTAGGATAATTTTATTATAAATATCTCTGTTTCTGTAAGGCTAATCCCATTTTATATAAGGCTGGCTCTCTCCAAGGTCAGTATAGTATGTCATGCACCTATTTACAATATGCAAAATCCTTGGATCACATGAACAACTTTATAGAGGAAGAATAGTTTGTGAAAACTGTAAAGCCATTTTTGAAATATATAGTAAGATTGCTGCCTGACATCTTATTACGAATAAGTGAAACTGCTGAATTTTTGCTGATGAATCAGTTGTATGATATCACCTTTGCCAAGAAAAATCTAGTCATGCATTTATTGGATCTAAATTTAAAGTAAATAATTTCAGACGTGAAACTATTATACATGCATGAAGAAATAAAATTTGCAGATAAAGGAGCATGCTTTGTTTTCAACCTATGTTGTAATTTAATGCAGTCTCCTGTTGGCCTTGGAACAAGAAAGATTGAAGGATATCTTAGTTGTACATTGTTTGCAGTTAAGCTTCTCAAAAAAGGTCCTTGCTTTTTTCTCTCTCTCTTTCAGTATTTTATCTTCTGGCTATTTTTCAAACTGTACCTCTCTTGCTTTGACGCTGTCATATTTCCATTCTTCATTTCTCTGCTTTATTTTACCATTTCAGAAGAAAGATCAAGTTAATGCTTCCTCTAATCTCACACCTACCAATAAAGCTAAGGTCAGTGCAAAGCCACAGTGCCAGGAAGAATAGCTTTCTAGAAATATTTCAATATTTTTAGACATTTAGCAAATACATTTTCCAAGCCTGTCTATCAAATTCAAAACTGTTTAAAAAATAAAGTCACACACTAACTGACAAATTTGTTGTCTTTCTTGCAGTCTTGTTGGCCTAGACACAGACGAGTGAACGGCACTGTTTTCGGTGGGATCTGTGAACCATGCACATGCTTTGGTCATGCAGAATTCTGCGATGACATCACAGGAGAATGCATGGTAAGTGCTGCTGCCTATGGGTAACCTGACTGGTGGCACCAATAACTGCTCAATATACCAATACAATTGAATTAACCACCATTGGGTCCTCAAGTACTTGAGGAAAAGAAGCAGTGATTTGACAGAAAAGATCTTTATTTTGAACTGCTTCTGAATGCCCCTATATCAGGATAAAGTAGCTTCTGCAAATAAGGAAAAATGAAGGGTTTATTCACTTTAGTCTGAAGTGGTAAAATAGGATCAACAGCATATGATATGGCATGATGGAAGGGAGCAAAGTATATCAATAAGCTTTCCATGCAAGATTTCCCATCATCTCCCATCTCTGTCTCCTGCCGTGGGGTTATTCTGTTTATTGTCTGTAGAAGGTAACTTTGTAAATTCTGTTATAATATGACAAGAAGGTATTGTTGCTGGCTTCCTCCTCCTAGCTTCAAAGAAATGCTTAATAAATCAGGAAACTTTTTTTGTATTTAAAGCATATGGTTCAGAGTAAATAGAAACCATCATTTTTCTTGCAGAATGCATATATTCACTATAGTTCCCGGCTAATTCAGCAATTAGGTCCACACTATTATCCAGAACAATCTTACCCAATATACAGCTGTTTCCACCCTCCTCTGTAGCCTTTTGGAATGGGAGAATTACGCTGAATAGACTGTTCTGATTAACTCAAGGGCATTTTAGTTTTATATTCTCTGACATGGCATGAAGCTTGAAACAACATTTCTCATTTCATTAGTCTTGCAGAAACACAATTTGAGCCGGTGCCAATTTAGTAGGATATCATACTCTCATTTCCCTGTAGAATTTCAAGCAGACTTCGTATTGTGCATGTTTCTAAATGTTCCCTTTCTTTCCTTAAGAAAAAGCTTCTGGGAAAAGTCCAAAATGAAAATTCAGGGTTTTTACAATGTAATTTGGCATTTAGAATTACCGCTGGTCTTCCTGTTTTCCCCCATACAGGATGTTTAATTGCCTTGCAGTATAAAACAAGTTAGCCTTAATTTGTGGATCAGTGGATTTTTCAAATTGCTTTTCCATGAATAGCATTTTAATTATACAGTAAGTCTTAAAGATGTACCTAGGAAAACATAACCCTCCCGACAGTTACATTTTGAATCCTTCACTTTAAATGCAATGAGAAAAATTCATGACTATGCTGATATTTGTTTGTCTTTCCTTACAGATAGGGAGAATTTAGTATATTACTGATTATAGCTCCCAGCCACAATCTCTGTAACATCAATATGGGATAGAGTCAGTTAAAAAGAATGAAAAGGGAAGGCTTGCCAGTGAGTCAGTGTTTAAGGCTCCAGAAGGTAAGTCAGCTGCTCTGAGCTATTTTGCTTAGAAGTGCACGGCTGACTGGATCCACTTGCTCAGCCAAAACAACCCAATAACCTAGGATTTCTCTTCATTTTTCTCTACCAATCATTCACTTACACTCTTTCGTGGGGAGTGATGGAGTGTTGTGGAGCTTGTGTAGTCCACTGATTTTGATGTTCACCAGTAAATCAGTGACGGAGACTCGTATAGGTTCCCCATCAGATGTCCCTAGGAACACTACTGTGAGAATAGCACACTAGTGAAAAGGACTTGGAAAATACCCAGTTGAAAAGAATAATAATACCTAATCTACCTACATTATCAAGCATTTATGCTGTGCTCAGCACTGTACTATCTGTGCATGTACTGTATCATTCTGTCGAGCGAGAGGGCACAGAAGGGCTTAACAGTCTGTCTGGGGATTTCTTGTGGCTTCCATTAAGTGTACTCTAAGTGAAGTTAGATTGGTTAGTATCCAGGCAGACTGTTAAATGCTGCTGTTCAGTTTGGATCCTAAGGCTTTTGAAGTGAAAGAAAGAGAAGTCTGAGTGCTGAAAGAGAGAAATGTTTCACATCAAAGGCATTCTTTCTATTGAGATTTACACAGCCTTTTGGCCTCCTTATTATAATTCATGGTGTTTTTTCAGTAATACAACAGACAATTTAGGCACCTAATTTACAGATATGATACTTCTTTTTACTCTTCTTAAGCTTTGAAATGTGGTTGAAAAGCAGCTGAAATATGTTTTTGACTCATGATAAAAGCTCAGATCATCTGCTCCAGCATAGGCCTGTATAAAAAGCTCATTTCTAACGCACATCTTGCAATAACCTGCAAAGCCCTTTGATCCCCAGAACAACTATACAGAGAGCTGCGTGCTATATCATTCACATTACCATTGTGATATACATGATAACTGCTTTGGTAAGCAGTGCAAGTTCTAAACATGCAGAAATCCTCTTTTGTAGTGGTACGAGAGCACAGTTACTATGCAGCATTAGGAGACTGGTTAAACCTAGTCCTTGTGAAGAACAAAAGCACTCAGTACGTTAATATTCACTGCAGCTTACAATATTTGTAATGGAATACTAAATCCCCACTAGTAAGTTAGGAGAAAATAGGCCCTCTGAGATTTTGTTTTGAATTTATTCGTGTTGGTGATAGTATGGTTACCAGACTCCTTTGGGAAACTGGCCTTCATTGTTTCTTCAATCATCTATAAATGGGGCACACACCATGAGGACCATAGCTAGGAATAGGCAAGGATTGGAAGATGGCTGGAAGGATCATGGTGGCCAGAAATATGCTAATTTAATATCTCCTCTCACTATCCTCTGCTAGCTTAAAATAACAATGGGCATGACTCTCTATGGCAGAAATCCAGAGGGAGGGCAGCAGTGCACAATCGTTCTGCTCTGGCAGGCTAAAGGGGCCTTAGTTTAAATAAGACATAGGTTCTTAGTATATAGCGGTGTTAATGTTTATGCATTCGCCAAGTTTTATTGAGGGTCTTGGGTATTATTCTGTACTCTGACAGAACTTTTACTGTGTGAGCTCCAGGACAAACAGTATAATACTTTGAGTGCTATCTGAACCTTAGATATAACATCCCTGGTACCTATTGGCAACATTGTTATACTGTAAGTCATCACCTCATCTGGTCCTGGCCACTTTCCTATTAAATAAAATCCATTTCTTGAATATCACTTACGGCTTTCATGTTGGCCTTTTTAATTTGCTGCATGGTTCTTCAGCCTAAGTTTTTTTAAAATAGCTATGCACATCGGTAACATCACATATGGCATAGAGTTGCTATATCAATTTACAGTTGTTCTGTCTTTGCATTTCATGTTGATTGCAGTATTGTGTAGGATGGAACAGATGCTGGTGAGAAGGGTAACTGGTGGATAGGTATGCTAAAAAGGAAGGCTAAAAGAAAGGAATAGGTGCTTGAAAATTAAGTTGCTGAGCTGAAGATGGAACTTCAATACACAGCAGGAAAGGAAAGATTTGTTCAGCATGGGAGACATTTGTCTTTACAGGTCATTTAGGAAGTCAAAAAATGCCAGGGTAGATGGCATATTAATTAAATGATACAAGGTAATATATTCATCTGATGTGCCTGCTGGGGTGGGCCTTTGATTCTGGCAAAAATCAAAGAATTTGCAAAGTTGTGTATGAATTTGTAAATATTGTATGTATACATCATTTAATGTGTAGCCCACTGATAGACATTGATAATAAGGTACTTTTGATGCTGAATGTGTTTGTGTAAGATTCCTTTATTACTACTAAAGCCAGTCACAAACAACTCAAGAATAATAAAGCACCAGGTCTTATTGAATTATTAAAAACAGAATGGATAAGGTAAATCATAATGTTTGCAAACCCTTTTTTGTTGGTTTGGAGATATGAAAAAATTCCAAAAGGATGGAAGGAGATGTAATATATCTGATTTTGAAAAAGGGATACAAAATGGAATGCGGGAACTATCATTATATATCTCTTCTCCTTACAGCCTATAAGGAGGAGGGATACTCTTAGATAAACTTAGATACTCTTAGATAGACTTACTTTGTACATTATTGTGGATTCTGAAAAAATAGATCCACTGTGGATGAAATATTTTCAGTTCACCAGGTACTTGAGAAAAGATGGGAGTATGATCACAACACACAAATAGTTTTAGACACTTTAAGAAAGCATATGAATCCCTGACAAAATCATTAGGATGGGATAACTTGCATTTGTGGTTCAAAAAGTAGAGTATGAGTAGGAAGTGAAATCCCATCCCCATTTGACATCAGTACTGGACTAAGGCAGGGAGATGCATTTTTCCTGGTACTCATAGATTCAGACTTTGTCAGAAGGGACCATTGTGATCATCTAGTCTGACCTCCTGCACATTGCAGGCCACAGAACCTCACTCACCCGCTCTTGAAATAGACCCCAACCTTTGGCTGAGTTATCAAATCATGGTTTAAAGACTTCAAAATTTACACTAGTTTAAACCAGCAAATGACCCATTGTCCATGCTGGAGAAGAAGGCAAAATACCCCCAAAGTCTCTGCCAATCTGACCTGGGGGAAAATATGGTGATCAGTTAGACTCTGAGCATTTGGGTAAGACCCACCAGCCAGACACCTGGGAAAGAATTCTCTGTAGTTACTCAGAGACCATCCCATCTAGTGTCCCATCTCTAGCCAATGGGGATTTTTGCTACTGGCAGTTGTCCATGGGTCACATAAAATTGTAGGCAGTCCCATCCTATCATCCCATCCATAACTTAACAAACTCAATCTTAAAACAAGATAGGTTTTTTTTTTCCCCACTGCTCCCCTTAGAAGGCTGTTCCAGAATTTCACTTCTCTGGTTAGATACCTTCGCCCAATTTCTAGCCTAAACTTGTTGATGGCTAATTTATATATGTTCTTGTGTCCACATTGGTGCTTAACTTAAATAACTCCTCTCCCTCGCTAGTATTTATCCCTCTGATATATTTATAGATTTCAGTCATATCTCCCCTCAGCCTTCTTTTGGTTAGGCTAAACAAGCCAAGCTCTTTGAGTCTTGTCGCATAAGACAGGTTTTCCATTTCTCGGATCATTCTAGTAGCCCTTCTCTGCACCTGTTCCAGTTTGAATTCATCTTCATCTTAAACATGGGAGACCAGAACTGCACACAGTTATATTCCAGATGAGGTCTCACCGGTGCCTTGTATCACTAAATCTTAATGTTAAGATTTTGTTGTGGGCATTTTTAGTAAAAGTCACAGACAGGTCACTGGCAACAAACAGAAATTCACAGAAGCCTGCAGCCTGTCCCTAACTTTTATTTAAAATATTTGGGGCGGAGGAGACAATCCCAGCCCTGGCTGCTACTCCAGGGCTGCTGCTCCAGCTGCAGGGGGCTGCTCTGGCCACTGCAGAGTGACCCAGCACCAGCCACTGCTCCTGAAGTGGGAGCTGCTCCTGCAGCCAGTTCTGAAGCTGAAGAAGTCACAGAGGTCCATTAAAGTGACAGAATCTGTGACCTCTGTGACCAGATCATATCCTTAATGGTACTTACACCTCCCTATCTATACTGGAAGTGCCTTGCCTAATGTATCCTAGGACTGCATTAGCCTTTTTTATGGCTGTATCAACTAATACACCTGGGTCTTTCTCCTCCTGTGTTGCTTCCAACTGATAGCAAAAATTCTTGTTGTTAGTCCCTAAATACATGATCTTATACTTTGCATGATTAAATTTCTTCCCATTTCTACTACTCCAGTTTATAAGGTCATCCAGATCTTCTTGTATGATATTCCAGTCCTCCTCTGTATTGACAATACCTCTCAACTTTGTGTCATCCGCAGATTTTATTACCATAAACTCACTTTTTATGCCAAGGCCAGTAAGAAAAATGTTAACCAATCTTGGTCCCAAGACCGGTCCTTGAGGAATTCCATTAGTAAACTTCCTCCATCCTGACAGTTCATCTTTCAGTATGACTCACTGTAGTCTCCCCTTTAACCAGTTCCTTATCCACCTTTCAATTCTCATCTTAATCCCCATCTTCTCAATTTAACTAATTTCCCATGTGAAACTGTATCAAGTTCCTTACTGAAATCCAGGTAGATTTGCATGCATCCGACGAAGTGGGTATTCACCCATGAAAGCTCATGCTCCTATATGTCTGTTAGTCTATAAGGTGCCACAGGACTCTTTGCTGCTTTTATAGATCTACTGCATTTCCTTTGTCTTAAATGTGGCTGTGGGAAAAAGTGGTATGATCATTGCAAAATTCTCAGGATGGGGTAAATTGAAATGACCTACCCCAACATTTTGGATATGCTGATGAATTGGCTATCATAGGAAAGACAGATGATATGATTCAACGGATGACAGGAGATTTGAAGGAAGCAGCAAGAAAAATTGGTCTTAAGATTGATGAAGAAAGAAGCAAATATATGGTTATGAGCTGATGAGAGGAAAAGGGACACATTTATGTAGCAGTCTATAATCATGTATATAAGCCAGTTAGACAGTTTAAATACATAGGAGTATTAATTACCAATAACAGTATGGTGAGTGAGGAAATTAAGGTATGGTTTCAGACAGGGCTGGCTCTACAGTTTTCACTGCCCCAAGCAGCACACCGAATTGCCGCCGCGGTCGGCGGGGGCAGTCTCTGTGCCCTTAGGGCGGCAGGCGCATTTCTGCAGCGGCGGCAATTCGGCGGCAGCTTCTATGTTTAGCTGAAGCCGCCGTGGACAGCTAAACATAGAAGCTGCTGCCGAATTGCCGCCGCCGCGGAAATGCGCATGCAGCCCTAAGGGCACAGAGACTGCCCTCGCCGTCCGCGGCGGCAATTTGGTGCTCTGCTTGGGGGCAAAACAACAGGGACTGCCGCCCCTTGCAGATTGCCGCCCCAAGCACCAGCTTGGAATGCTGGTGCCTGGAGCCGGCCCTGGTTTCAGAGCAGGAATGCCTGTTACCTTTCTCAGCAAAACAATTTCAGCTCCAAACTACTACTGAGAGAGACCAAGCTTCAGATATACAAGACCTTGTTTTATGTGGATGTGAAACCTGAACACTGACTAAGAAGGAAGAATGATAGCTAAATACTTTGAAAAATAAAGTGTTGAGATGAACTTTTGGGCCAATAAGGGGAATGATGTATGGAGAAGTTCTAATAAGGAACTGTCAAAGGTCTATGGAGAACCAGGTATAGTAAATGTAGTGAAATACCAACAACTTCAGGGCACAGGTCATGTAGTTAGAATGACAGAAGACAGACCAGCTAATTGTCTCCTGCCAGGACATCCTTATGGTGTCCAAGGTCATGGTCGATCAAGGAGAAGATGGAGGGACAATAAATATTGAGCAAAATCTAAGAGATTTAAGAAATTAAGAAATTAAGAAAAACAGTAAAAGAACTAAAAAAGAGCCACCGTGGCTTAACAACCATGTAAAAGAAGCAGTGAGAGATAAAAAGACTTCCTTTAAAAAGTGGAAGTCAAATCCTAGTGAGGCAAATAGAAAGGAGCACAAACACTGCCAACTTAAGTGCAAGAGTGTAATAAGAAAAGCCAAAGAAGAGTTTGAAGAATGGCTAGCCAAAAACTCTAAAGGTAATAACAAAATGTTTTTTAAGTACATCAGAAGCAGGAAGCCTGCTAAACAACCAGTGGGGCCCCTTGATGATCAAAATACAAAAGGAGCGCTTAAAGACGATAAAGTCATTGCGGAGAAACTAAATGGATTCTTTGCTTCAGTCTTCACGGCTGAGGATGTTAGGGAGATTCCCAAACCTGAGCTGGCTTTTGTAGGTGACAAATCTGAGGAACTGTCACAGATTGAAGTGTCACTAGAGGAGGTTTTGGAATTAATTGATAAACTCAACATTAATAAGTCACCGGGACCAGATGGCATTCACCCAAGAGTTCTGAAAGAACTCAAATATGAAGTTGCGGAACTATTAACTAAGGTTTGTAACCTGTCCTTTAAATCGGCTTCGGTACCCAATGACTGGAAGTTAGCTAATGTAACGCCAATATTTAAAAAGGGCTCTAGGGGTGATCCCGGCAATTACAGACCTGTAAGTCTAACGTCGGTACCGGGCAAATTAGTTGAAACAATAGTAAAGAATAAAATTGTCAGACACATAGAAAAACATAAACTCTTGGGCAATAGTCAACATGGTTTCTGTAAAGGGAAATCATGTCTATTAGAGTTCTTTGAAGGAGTCAACAAACATGTGGACAAGGGGGATCCGGTGGACATAGTGTACTTAGATTTCCAGAAAGCCTTTGACAAGGTCCCTCACCAAAGGCTCTTACGTAAATTAAGCTGTCATGGGATAAAAGGGAAGGTCCTTTCATGGATTGAGAACTGGTTAAAGGACAGGGAACAAAGAGTAGGAATTAATGGTAAATTCTCAGAATGGAGAGGGGTAACTAGTGGTGTTCCCCAAGGGTCAGTCCTCAGACCAATCCTATTCAATTTATTCATAAATGATCTGGAGAAAGGGGTAAACAGTGAGGTGGCAAAGTTTGCAGATGATACTAAACTACTCAAGATAGTTAAGACCAAAGCAGATTGTGAAGAACTTCAAAAAGATCTCACAAAACTAAGTGATTGGGCAACAAAATGGCAAATGAAATTTAATGTGGATAAATGTAAAGTAATACACGTTGGAAAAAATAACCCCAACTATACATACAACATGATGGGGGCTAATTTAGCTACAACGAGTCAGGAAAAAGATCTTGGAGTCATCGTGGATAGTTCTCTGAAGATGTCCACGCAGTGTGCAGAGGCGGTCAAAAAAAGCAAACAGGATGTTAGGAATCATTAAAAAGGGGATAGAAAATAAGACTGAGAATATATTATTGCCCTTATATAAATCCATGGTACGCCCACATCTCGAATACTGTGTACAGATGTAGTCTCCTCACCTCAGAAAAGATATTCTAGCACTAGAAAAGGTTCAGAAAAGAGCAACTAAAATGATTAGGGGTTTAGAGAGGGTCCCATACGAGGAAAGATTAAAGAGGCTAGGACTCTTCAGCTTGGAAAAGAGAAGACTAAGTTGGGATATGATAGAGGTATATAAAATCATGAGTGATGTTGAGAAAGTGGATAAGGAAAAGTTATTTACTTATTCCCATAATACAAGAACTAGGGGTCACCAAATGAAATTAATAGGCAGCAGGTTTAAAACAAATAAAAGGAAGTTCTTCACGCAGCACACAGTCAACTTGTGGAACTCCTTACCTGAGGAGGTTGTGAAGGCTAGGACTATAACAATGTTTAAAAGGGGACTGGATAAATTCATGGTGGCTAAGTCCATAAATGGCTATTAGCCAGGATGGGTAAGAATGGTGTCCCTAGCCTCTGTTCGTCAGAGGATGGAGATGGATGGCAGGAGAGAGATCACTTGATCATTGCCTGTTAGGTTCACTCCCTCTGGGGCACCTGGCATTGGCCACTGTCGGTAGACAGATACTGGGCTAGATGGACCTTTGGTCTGACCCGGTACGGCCTTTCTTATGTTCTTAAGAGCTCTCAATGTGAATTACCCTCAATGGGAAAAGTTATGCCCTTGGCAGAAAAAGGTAGGGGCAAATTGTGAGTGCAGCCGAGGACCTCCATGGTCTATAGCACCAGGGACTGAATAAGTCACTTGCTAACAAAGGAGCACACATGGTTGGTTGAGATTCCATATTTTGGGGGCCAAACGTATAAACCCAGTTTCTGCCTTCTAATTAGAAATAAGACTTGAAGGGAATTTCAGATCTTACTTCTACCTGCAAATCATAACACTGATCCTGTTATATAGCATAAGTAATAAATTACCAGGGGTCAGCTTCTGATCCAAAATAGAATGGATTGCCAGCCACAGACCTTGTAAAATGAGTGACTGTACTTAGATGTGCAACTGATACAGTTATTTGCAAATGACTGGCTGATATATTGTGTGCTGTATATGTGAGATCAGCATCTGAACCCTTTAATTTTTCATCAAGAGTATAAGATATAAGAGTAAGGCTACATTAATAAACCTTTTCACATTGCTAAGTGCATCAGGCCCTCTTTAAAATATGCCAGTTCTAAAAAAAAACAAGGAGATATAAATACTCTTTTCATTTTGCTAAGAAAATCTCTCCAGAAAGAACATGAACATAAATGTGTCTTTGAACCACTGATTGTAAGAGTTAGTTCCCTGCTAAACAGCAAAGCAGTAGAATGTGTACTGTAGGAAACAACCCTGCACTAATGGGAGAATGGATTAGATGACTTTACAAGGTCTTTTCCATTGCTAGGTTCTTTGATTTTGAGATTGAATTGACATTCTCTACTTTCCATCTGCTATTCAGGACTGCAAGTACAATACAGGTGGCCCATACTGTGATAGATGTCTTCCTGGTTTCTATGGCGATCCTACTAAAGGGACAAATGAAGACTGCCAGTTGTGTGCCTGCCCATTAACTATACCTTCTAACAAGTAAGATGCTTATTTACTGTATAACAATAATTTTTTCATACATTTAATAAATTGTGTTGTTGTTGTGTTGAGTGCTCTTGCTCTTTTGGATGAGGATCTCCAAATGCCCCTTATTTAAAATAAAAACAACTATAATATTATACAATAATGATCTAAACCATGTAATCTTATCGTACTGCTACTGACTCATTTGGGCCAACCAGTGCTGTAGAATATTGTCTCACAGGGGTTTTATGAACATTAATAAATATCATATGACCTCAGGTAAGTATTAGTCCCGCTTTAAAGATGGGAAACAGTGCCATAGAACAGCTGAGTAGCTTTAGTTATTATGCTAGTTAAGGCTGGGGCCAGAAGTAAAATCTAAAATTCTTGACTCCCTGTCTTCTGTTCTCACCACTAATTAGAATTCCTTTTTATTAAAGTCCCCCTTCTCACTCTGCCCTCCCCTACACCTACACGATAGCTATCCATTTAAATAGAAAACTGAAATTACAGATTTTGTATGTGTTTTCCTTAGGAGTTGAAGTTGTTTTTTAAACTTTCTGTATACTAGTTGGATAACCAATCTGGCTGAGATTCCTTCTGCCTTTTTCTTTTAAATTGGAATTCAAATAGCTCGTGGTAGCTGCTTATTCATTCACAATCTGATGTACAGAACAGAATTTTCTCAATTGAATTCAGCCTTGTAACTTGCAAGTCAAGATAATCTAACTCATTTATAAATATTTCTTAGAATACTTACTATGAACTTGTATTGTTAAATGTTGAAAAATATTGGTGAGATTGTTAAATTATGATTAGTGGCAAAGAGCACTATTGTTTTGGTAACTACAAATATTTCTCTGTGATGCTTAAGTTCAAGCAATTCAGTAGACTGTGTGCTTTGAAAGACAGTTCACTGGGTTTAGCCAGTGCAATGTCCTGACAGTTCAAAATACCAAAATTCTATTGATACCATGTAGTCCAGGTAAAGTTCTACTCTCACACCCTCATATTGGATCTTCCGACTATCCTATTCTGCTTGTCTCACATGTGAAGGCATATTTTAAAATAAATATATGGGTTCAAATTAACTTCTTTAGCATATTCCAACCACAAGCTGATTTTGGCCCTCTTGCAGCAAAGTGTCATTGTTAGAGCCACCAGCATTTTAGGAGCCCAGTGTTGAAGATTTTAAGTCAATCTCCAATCTGCTTTAATATTTAGGAGACAAAGATGATGGTCATTTCATAAGAAGTTTAGGGCTAAATGATTTCTCTTTGGGGCAGAGCTCTGCAGGGAACAGGGAGGGAGGGCATCACCTGAACGGCAATCTGCCTGCATAGGTGGCCCAGTTTTTGCTCTATTTACATCCCTCTAACTCTGACTTCAATGACTTTGTTCCACATTCACATCTCATTTTAAGTCAGACCAAAAGTGTGCAGAGATCCTGGAGAAAAGTGATGTACAACTTTCCCTCTCAACAGCACTGTCCTGGTGGTGGTGCTGCTCTTCAGTGTACATGTTTCTACACCTACCTGGCCCAATATGATCCCCCTAGAACCACTAGTACTGGTATGTCACCTGGTACTCCCCAGCAGAGCCAGTAGATTGCCTTCATCTAGCATGGGTGTACTGCAGTGGAAGGGCTTCTTGCACCCTCACCCTGTCTAGCACACACATTTGTGCAGAGCACCTTTTGCTTTTCCTTGGTATTGAACGCTGAAATTGCCCTATGGGCCTCAGTTTCCCATAACCACACAGTTTTGAGCACTCCACAGGCTGATTCTAATAAAGAGATATCTATATTGCAATCACTGGGTGTAACTCGCAGCTTGAGTAGACATATCTGAGCTAGCTTTAATCTAGTTAGCTTGGTTCCCAGAGCAGTGAAGCCAGGACAGCATGCTTCTCAGCATGGGCTATTCAGCCCTTCCTTGGAACCCTGAGTAGTTCCTCACATGGCTAGCTCTCCCTAACGGGCATGCTGCCACAGCTTCACTGCTCCTGTATGTTGGCTCAAGCTGCAATCACACCCCATGATTGCATTATAGACATACCTGGCCTCATTCATGTTACTTGTACTTGGCTCCATGCTCATGCTCACATGTGATAAGATTGCAGTAGCAGCTGCTGCATAAACAGCATGAGGAGATCCCCACTATGGGGGTGGAAGTAGAAGAGTGAAGTAAAGTTCCCTACTGTAGCAATATATCCTGGAGTACAGTCCTGCCCTCAGTTAACCAGGGGAGTGCTATAAAAACAATACCAGAATTTTATATTGTGCAAGAGTGGCCTAAATCAAATCTTGTGGTGGGGTTAGTTTTCACTGGCAAAATGTCTGTAACAAAATGCCTATATCAGATAGTTTACTCGCAGGCAATATGCTTTTCTTACAACTGGATGATGGAAGCTCTTCTTTCTATACTGAGATTTTTTCCTTAAAGATATGGGCCCAAACCAGCATGCCATTTGATCACTCCTAAGCTGTGGTGGAGGAAGGAAGTGTTTGGAATCCAAATCGAATCAAATTTTGCAAATGGATAGAGCCAAAACTGTAGATACAAACATTCCCAAACTTTTTTGTTGTGGTGGAAGTCTGGGCTCTAATTTTACTGTTCAGGGCCAGCTGTAAATGTGTTTTATGATATTAAAACAAAATAAAATAGTAAGAATGTCTATTGCACTAGGGCATATTATGAGGTTTGTTTAAAATATTCATTTTTTCATCATTACTGCTTTTAATTTCAATATAACTTGGCTTTATTTGGTGACTTTTTTTTTTTGGTATTCATGGGCTGGCTCCTGTAAACCATTCAGAAAGTAACAGCAAAATTCCTTCAAAAGTGGCTCAGAAGAAAGATCAAAACATTTCCGGCAACTTTCTGCCTTTCTTCACTGACACATAATTTTCCCCAATTATGTATGTACCTAAAATTTGCTCAAAATCTCGAGGTTCATGGATATTGATTCACCAAATCTGCTTGAGCACACTCTTGTATGCAGTGTTGTTGTAACTGTGTCTGTCTTGGGATATTATAGAGACAAAGTGGGTGAGGTGGATCAATTTGGATCAAAGTTGGTGAGAGAGACAAGTTTTCGAGCTTACATAGAGCTCTTCAACACTTTGACTATGTTTCCCAGACCTGAAGAAGAGCTCTGTGTAGTTTGAAAGCTTGTCTCTCTCACCACAGCAGTTGGGTCATAAAAAGATATTACGTCACCCACATTGTCTCTCTGAGCATACAGTTAACACACAGTTTCTGTTTTTAAAATATAATTTAATCAGTTTTTTTTGGCGTTACATGATTTAGTTTTCAAGAACCTAGGAAGTGGCCAGAGTATGTATTATGTACATACAAAAGTCTAAAGAGTATTCAACTCATCAAATTACATGATTAATTGGACATCCCTATCTCTCACTCTAAATCTGAGTAAAATGTGTCTGGTACAACTCAACAACGTCTGTACAAGGATTTTCTGAGCAGGTCTTCAGACTTAGCTTACTTTTTTAAGTCACAAAAAGAAAACTTGAAAAAAACAGATCTGAGTGATATTTTTCTGATAATTAAAAGTGTGGAAATATGTTTATACTACTAATTTTATTATTACTTCTATATTACTATATAGTAATGTATTGTAATAAAATAGCTGCTAAACTATGTAACGTGAGCCAATTTCACATTACTGTAAAGGTGCATTATATAGGCAATAAAAGGTATCACAACTCTGAAATGTCAATTTCTACAGGAATGAATTAATTATTCTGCAGTTCTTTTGGCTTCTCACAGATTTCTAGATCACATTCAGAGTTTGATACATGGCTTATAATAGTGTAAACAATACCTACCCCCAGGGGAAAAAAGAGAAAATTACAAATCCTTGTTCATGTTTACTAACCCTACTGCACTCATTCTTTTCATGGAGCTTTGTCCTAAGGCTGCTGGACCACTGGTGTGTCCTGTGGCAGCCAGAGTGGTTATAAATAGAATTAAATTAATCTATAATTGAAACAGAAGAAAGAATAATTGAGGGCAGATTGCTTTAAAGTGGTAAAGCAATGGATCTCCTGTTGTTCTAAAACTGTTTATATCTTTCTGTGTGCCAGCAGATTACCTCATTACAGTGTGTCAATCATGTAACTGGGAGGAAAAACATAGAAAACAAAATGCTACAGGGCAGAGGAACACAGCCAGGGTAAAACACCATCAAAGAAGGGTTGTAAGCATGCAAATAACTGCGTTGCCAAGACCCGACTATTACCTCTGTTATATAAAACCACAGCTAAAAATATACATGAAGTAAAGCTTAGTAGTCTGCAGACCATTCTGAAATTGCAGTGTGACTGGATGGCTTGTTGATACTGCTATTGCCACTGGATTTGCTCAGATAAAGCTCAGACAGAATTTTTATCCTGAATTGTGTTGGAAATTTTACCAAATATTTTCCTTTAGCTGCCCCCCCTCCACTCCCTTTTTCTTTTTGTGCATTGGGTTTCTTTTACGCTCCATGTAATCTATATTAACGGAGCTTTCCAAACAATTGTCCTTCAGTACCAGAGACATTTAGCTGGAGAGCGTAGTCCGAGGTTTCATATTTTGCCAGGCCCTCAGGGGCTCAGACAAGCAGCTGTACATTCCTGCTTTTTAATGGTGTACTGACTCAGTGAAAGGCTAACGTCCCATAATAACATGACATTGGGATGGTGCCATCAGTTGTGCTATATCCAGTGTCGGTAGAAATAGCAGAGTCATTCCAACTTCTATAGGCTGGAGCCAATCCTAAACTCCATGTGCTAGAACAGAAGGACTTTCCCTGTGCTCTGTTTTCAAAGTAATGCCTTCTGAAGAGGGAAGGGAACTAAAACACTAATGATTTTGTTTTTATGTTTCCTCCTTATCCCCGTTCTTGCCCAACATCAACAACGTAGCTTTAGCCCAACATGTCATTTAGACCGAAGTCATGGATTGATATGCGATGAATGCCCTCCTGGGTATGCAGGACCACGCTGTGAGAGGTAAGCAAATGCCATACAGCTCTCTTTTTACCGGTTCTCCCTTAAAGTCTAAAGCAAGAATGCTTTTCACACAGGATTATCATACTTGTTTGTTCTCCTTGTGCCCCCCAAACTTGCAATGAACTCACCAAAGAGGTTCCTGTTCATACTTCTCTATCACAGAGTATACGTATTCATTTAGATTATTTATTCTCTATACTAGTCTTCTTATGTTGCTTTATAAATCAGCTGCAAAAAAAGGGATCATTTATGATTTTAGGGTTAAACACTGAGCTACAACTTCAAAAAAGCATTTGTCAGAAAGCAATCAGAGTTTTTAATATGATCTTTCTGGTTATTTTGTGCCTCTTTAGAGTTTTCATAATTATTTTTGTCTCTTTAAAATGTAAGTCAAATGCTTAGAGCATGATGAATCAATTATTCAGTGTATTACTGTTGGTTCTTTTTAAAAAGTCAGGGTACAGCCAAAAATGCAACTTTTCTTACAGGATTTATTTGTTGTGTTAATTATTTTAAACCAATATTTAAATCTTTGTTGCTTCTAGATCTCTATTGCAGTACCTTACTTAGCAAATGGAGCTTTTAAATAGTGACAGAAAAATATCTGTTACAAATATTCAGCAATGCCCAATAAATAATTTAGAGACTTTTCTGTTGCTTGAGAATATTATATTTTAAGCTATTAGAAAAAGACAAAAAGAGAAGTTTTATGTATAAGAACATGAGAATGGCCATAAGTGGTCAGACCCAAGGTCCATCTAGCGCAGTGTCCTGTCTTCCAACAGTGGCCACTGCCAGGTGCTTCTGACAGAATGAACAAAACAATTTATCAAGTGGTCCATCCTCTGTCATCCAGTCCCAGCTTCTGGCAGTCTGGTGTATTTTGTGTATACTTGGTCTTAGTCTAATTTCCCTCCATGAGCTGCTAGTATTGAGAGAACCTAAGGCAGGTGTCGGCAACCTTTCAGAAGTGGTGTGCTGAGTCTTCATTTATTCACTCTAATTTAAGGTTTTGTGTGCCGGTAATACATTTTAACATTTTTAGAAGGTCTCTTTCTACAAGTCTATAACATATAACTATACTATTGTTATATGTAAAGTAAATAAGGTTTTTAAAATGTTTAAGAAGCATAGTTTAAAATTAAATTAAAATGCTCCCCCCCTGCCCCGTCCTGGACCAGTGGCCAGGACCCGGGCACTGTGAGTGCCACTGAAAATCAGTTTGCATGCCACCCATAGGTTGCCTACCCCTGGCCTAAGGTTTGGTGAAGGTCTTCTTCCATCCCCCCCATCTCTTTTCTGGGTTGTACTGAAAGAGCCAAATTTAAATGACTGTGGAAGTTACCATTGTGTACATTGAGATAGGTTGGGGTAAAAGCATTTGACTCACTAATGCTAATCAAGGAGGTACATATTGCACACCTTTGTACCACAGGGAACAGTTGCCGTATATGGGAGGGAAGGCAATGTTTACACTGTCACCTCCTTTAGGGGCTTCACCAGAGAGGGCAGCTTTTAAGTTAGGCAGTGCTGAATCAGCATATCCCCAGGCACCCTGGCCACAGCCCCTTGCCCTCCATTCTGCAGGGCACTGTCTGGATCCTCCATGGTGCCCCCTTGACCTTTCTTTTGGTGGGCTTTCTGCCAGTTGGGACTCACTGCTAGAGTTTCCTCCAGCATCTTCCAGCACAGACCCTAAAGTGAATGAAGACCACTGAGTGTAAACTGATGTATGTTACAGGATGAGAAGTGGGAGAGAGGGGTTGTAGCAAGAAAATTGACATACAAGAGGTGTAAAAGAAGGCAAGGCGCCTGCTTTACACCCTTTTTCACCTTCCTGTATATTTATCCTTGTATAGCTCTGCCTGTCCAACTTACAGTCACGGTGACTTCCCCTGAAATCCCCTACAGTGCAGTATTTTCCCTGCACCACAGAGAGAGAGAATTTGCAGACTGTCACCTGTTCCCACCCATCCTCACTGTGGCTGCTCCTGCTGAGTGCTATTTTTGCCTGTCTTTTCCTGTCCGCCTTGGACAGCATCCTCCTCCTTTCAGCTAGGGAGCTACGAAGTTAACGACTGCAGGAAATAATCACATCAGGAGCACTTTGGTAGCAGTTTGTCAATGCAAAGTCATTGACAGTTTCCATCAGCAACAAGTGCTGTTTGAGACGGGAGCATAATCCATATTTTAGTGCCCAGGATGGAATCTGAAAAAGTGGTGAGGTTTTTTTTTCAAATGTAGCAAGTTGTGTAGAACAGCTCACGTCCATTGATTATATTAAACATTTAGAAGGCAGAAGAAAACATGTTGTATTTGCTATTAAAAGTGTATGTATAATTGCCCAAAGATTGTACATGAAATTCTTTTTTATTTTAGCAACTGCAAGCTGACAACAGATCTGAGTCATATGAAATTATTAATTTAAGAGTCCCAAATTATCATGAGGGATGTGATCATTCCCCTCTATTCAGCACTGGTGAGGCCTCATTTGGAGTACTGTGTCCAGTTTTGGGCCCCACACTACAAGAAGGATGTGGATAAATTGGAGAGAGTCCAGCGGAGAGCAACAAAAATGATTAGGGGGCTGGAACACATGACTTATGAGGAGAGGCTGAGGGAACTGGGATTGTTTAGCCTGCAGAAGAGAAGAATGAGGGGGGATTTGATAGCTGCTTTCAACTACCTGAAAGGGGGTTCCAAAGAGGATGGATCTAGACTGTTCTCAGTGGTAGAAGATGACAGAACAAGGAGTAATGGTCTCAAGTTGCAGAGGGGGAGGTTTATGTTGGATATTAGGAAAAACTTTTTCACTAGTAGGGTGGTGAAGCACTGGAATGGGTTACCTAGGGAGGTGGTGGAATCTCCTTCCTTAGAGGTTTTTAATGTCAGGCTTGACAAAGCCCTGGCTGGGATGATTTAGTTGGGTTTGGTCCTGCTTTGAGCAGGGGGTTGGACTAGATGACCTCCTGAGGTCCCTTCCAACCCTGAGATTCTATGAAGTATCTTATATACAGTTCTCTCTCAAAACAACAGCCTCACACCTTTTCATTCCTACAGCTGCCCACAAACCTGCTTTTGCCTGTTGTAGGGGGATCTGGTCAGGACTCCTTTATTTAGGATCCATAATACTCTCCATTATAAAGGATTCCTGGGACTTTTTCATTGTGAAACATCAATGCCTTCATTGTTTACAGCAGGTCTTATATTCAGCTGGGAAAAGCTCCTCCCCCTGCCCCCTTTCCCCCCCAGCTTCTGAAGTGCCTTTTATTTGTCCTATGAAATTGAATTCAGATTTAACTGAATAGCAAAGTATCAGAAATGACTGTCAGTTCTCACTGTCAGTTCTGGGCTTGTCGGGAAAATTTTGGTAGCCTGTCAAAATCACTGAACACTGAAAAGTCTGGCCTGTGTCACTACCAAAACTGCTCTGGGAATGCTTGGGAGCTGCCAGACCAGCTGTAAGTGGGGGATGTGGGGGAGACAGCAAGGCTAAATTCCCCTAATAATCCTTCTTCCCCAGACTTCCATTTTCTCCTTCCTCAGGGGTGTGGTATAGGGTCGGAGCTCTCCCAACTCTCAGAGGAGCGAGAGAGAGCCAAGCCAAGACCCCCCATAACCCATCTCAACCCAATACATGGCCCAAGTCACAATTCACCTACTCCCCTCTGGGGGCATGACATAGAGCAGGAGCTCCCCTGACTTGTTGGGGAGGGAGGCAGAAGAAAGCCAAGTCGATCTTCCCCATAACTCCCTGCACCCAGCATGTAGTTTCAGCCATCCAGCCTCCCCTCTGGGAGCATCACATGGGGAAGGAGCCTCCGATCTCACAAGGCGGGGAAGAGAAAGAAGGGCTGGGCTCCCCCCGACCACCTCCTGGACCAAGCACATAGTGCCAGCAGCCTGTTCCTTCTCTGTGATAACAGCTTTTTCTTGCTGCCAGCTAACAAAGGCTCAAGCAGTAGCAATCTCTGCAACAACGCTGACTGCTCAGGGATCAAACCCTGATGATGATGTTTGATGGGGGGGGTTACTATAGTGATACAAAATAGAATGTGTTTTTTACCTTTGTTCTTTTAAAAATACAAACAAAAACAAAAAAACACACCTATGTTAAAAGAATATTGTTTAGGTTGCAAAGCCAGGCTCTCAAAAGTTAGGATTTAGCCACTCTGTGCATATTCGTTATGATGGTTAATCACATGATCACATGCTATTTTTCCCATGGCACCATTGCTTTATTGAGTGATTAGGTTGGAAGCATAAGAGAACCAAATTAAGGTTGCACAGGCAACCATGAATCTAGTATTTTCCTAACTTTAGCTTTGCAACCTAAACAATTTTTAACAGTTTATAGGGGTTCTTGGATCAAAGTAATTTTTCTGTTGGTCGGAAATTAGTTAATAATTGCTACCTAGGTCAAGCTCAACCATATAGTTGGAAGAGGCAATAACCAAGTAACTGGAGCAGTAAAAGATTTAGCATGAATTTGATTCTGCATGCTTCTCCAGTGTTGAGTAGTACCATAATCCATGAGCAGGCCTCTTTATATGAGAAGCAAAATCTGGTGTTCTGTGGCTCCTTGTGTGAGCGCAACCTACAGGTGGTGAGAGCAGGAGTTATATATTTTCCAGATTGCCTAGGGCTGCAAAAACTATGCAGCTACCACTGGCTATATGTGCCAGATAGATACAGAGGATGCCAGTGACTTTGTGGTTGTGTTGGCATCCTTTCGTCTGCGAGAGACGGTGGGAATTGCAGCCTATGATGTAGATAGTTTGCAATGTCTTGTGACTGAATAGGCCAATCTGAAATTTGCATGATCTTTGGCAGTTATTGCAAATGTATGTATCTTAGTTGAGAGCTGCTTGCTTCCCATGGGCTCTTTTCCCCTCATGCTGTAGGAGACAGCTCCTGTCATGGACTTTGATACCCCGATGGAGACGATGGCGCCACTTGTTACGATCACTGTCAGGGTTCCTTCCCTACTCTGAACTCTGGGGTACAGAGGTGGGGACCCACATGAAAAACCCCCTAAGCTTATTTTTACCAGCTTAGGTTAAATCTTCCCCAAGGCACAAATTCCTTCCTTGCCTTAGTATTGCTGCCACCACCAAGTGATTTAACCAAACATTCAAGGAGGGCCACTTGGAGCCCTACCTTCCCCAAATATTCCCCCAAGCTCCTACATCCCCTTTCCTGGGGAGGCTTGAGAATAATATCCTCACCAATTGGTACAGGTGAACACAGACCCAAACCCTTGGATCTTAAGAATAATGAAAAATCAATTGGGTTCTTAAAAGAAGAATTTTAATTAAAGAAAAAGTAAAAGAATCACCTCTGTAAAATCAGGATGGTAAGTACTTTACAGAATAACAAAAGACTCAAAAACACAGAGGATTTCCCCTCTAGGCAAAACTTTAAAGTCACAAAAACAGGGATAAACCTCCCTCTTAGTACAGGGAAATTCACAAGCTAAAACAAAAGGTAATCTAACACATTTCTTTTAGGCTATTACTTACTATTTCTAGAAAACTAGATGCTTAGTTCAGATATAGCTAAGGATATGTATTTTCCCCTGCCCTGTTTCCTGGCTGGCTCCAAGAGACACAGACAAAAAAAACCTTCCCCCACAAATTTGAAAGTATCTTCTCCCCTTATTGGTCCTTTTGGTCAGGTGCCCCCAAGTTATCTGAACTTCTTAACCCTTTACAGGTAAAAGTGGAATTAACCCTTTACAGGATAAAGAGGGATTTTATGCTACCCTTAGTTGTATGTTTATGACAATCACATGCCAAGATTTCCCATTGATCAGCATCAGTTCCAAATTCCTTCATATCTCTCTTGCATGTGTCTTTATAGCGAAGCTTGGGACATCCTGTTGTTCTTGTTCCCTCTGATAGCTCCCTGTAACATGTCCTTGGGTATGTATCCCTCTTCCAACCTACTCAGATGGCCCAGCCAACGCAATAGTCTTTGCTTGAGCAGGGCTGTCACAGTTGGTAAATTTGCCCTTTGAAAACCTGTGTGTTGGTGACTTTATCTTGCCATTTGGTGTTGAGTATGTGGTGTAAACAGCGTAGGTGGAAACTGTTCAACCTTTTTTCCTGATGAGCATATGTTGTCCAAATTTTCTCACCATACATGAGAGTGCTGAGGACGCAAGCTTGGTACACTAGCATTTTGGTCTTGATGTCAGTCACAGGATACATATTAAGTGGAGGGTGCAGAAAAGTGAGTGGAATGGAAAGAAGAAAAATACTGAAAGAGTATTACAACAATTCTTTCTCTCACTCTATCCATAAAGCTCTTAGTCATTAATCAGCATTTTATAAGATTTTTTCCCCTTAATGCAGGAAGTTTACTTTCCATGTCACACAAAGTTTTGCTCTTCATTTACATGAGCCTTCCCAAAGGCACATAGCACACTGAATCAGATGAGAATAGCTGAAGTGAAAGCACATACAGGATTAGTGAAAGTGGATTATTTTAATGGTCACCTGCAACTGTTGGGGAGGGGGAAAACACCTTAGTTCTATGCTGAAGATACCCTAGTTCAGGGGTTCTCAACCTTTTTCTTTCTGAGCTCCCTCCCCCCCAATACTATAAAAACTTCATGGCCCACCTGTGCCACAACAACTGGTTTTCTGCTTATAAAAGCCAGGACCGGCATTAAGGGGTAGCAAGCAGGGCAATTGCTTGGTGCCCCATGCCACAAGGGCCCCTGTGAAGCTCAGTTGTTTAGGCTTTGGCTTCAGCCCCGGGTGGCAGGGCTCAGGGCCCACCTTGTGGGGCTTTGGCTTTCTGTCCTGGACCCCAGCAAGTCTAACACTGGCCATGGTTGGAGGTCCCACTGAAAGCTGCTCACGGCCCCCCCAGGGGCCCCCGGACTCCTAGTTGGGAACCACTGCCCTAGGCTTCCCCCTACTTTCAAAGTGTATTCATGGTTCAAGATAATATATGCATGTATTACCCTGACGGGCCACATGCAGCCCATGGGCTTCAGGTTGCCCACCACTGACCTATACGGATAGTCCCTTTTGGACTGTTTGTGTGAGTAAGGCTTACATAATCTAGCCTGTAATCGTTTTCAATTTTAGATATGATGGGAAAAGGAAAAAATATATTTAAATTGTATAGCATCCTGCTACAGATAGATATTTGATCAGATCCAGATAGAATTTGCTCTCCAATCTCAATCATCCAGCACTTTATGAGCTCTGTTAGTATTGAAACTAATAACCGTTTCATAAGACAGTATTACAATAAAAGTGTTAGGATCCCTCTAGAAACCTTGATGGGATGTGCTGAGTGCAAAGAAAGGGTGAATTTGAAGGAAATGAGTGAAGTTGCCCCTGAAGTTCTGAGAGGGAACGTGTAGTGAAGATGTATGGATATATCCAGGCATGATGCACAAGATCCTTGCTCGTGTATCCTGCCCAGTATGTGATGAGATGGAGCTGTCAGCTAGTTGGAGACACTGGCTTAAATAACATGGCAGTTAGTAGAGTTTTAGCATTCCTTTATGTTAGTCTGAATTCTTATGAGATGACATGAACAACAATATTAGCCTGAACTAGGAGATTTTTACATTCCTCCTTTTACTTCTCCCTATACAAGTTGGTCTTACTATGAAGTGTGAGCAAATGCAATGGAAAGGGAGAGCAGACCTGAATATAAATAGAAAATGGGCTGCAACAGTAAAGATACACTTTCAAAACATGCAGTAATGTTCATTCAGATTCAGTAATGTTTTACATGGTACCTATAGAAAGCAACTGATCGGTAAATTGAAAAATAGGTGACTTTTTTAACATCCCTATTTTGAAATTTTCAATGTGCAGTATATCTTACATAGCTACAACTACGTGGTTCCTGCATTACTGAGTTCATTCTACATGACCTCTGTGTGACAGACATACATCCCTCTAATATTAAACAAATTGTTCCATGTAGCAGATTTGGTGTTTATTGTTTTGTTTTATTTTATTTTATTAGGAAAACAAATAAATTTGCTGCTCTATTATCAGGTGAACTTGTTTTCCCCAAAAAGATTTTATGGCTAGGGATTGAGGTGGGGGTGGGGAATTGTCAGTCTTCCTGAGTAGTGAGTACAGAAAAGCAGCCTACTTGGATAGCTACACATGATGTGCTGTACAAAGCCTTTCCAGCATGGACCTGAATTCCTCTGGAGTAATAGGCAGATTTCTTATTATGCTTTTGTCTTGTCTTCAGTGCCAGTGACAAGATTCCCCCACCCCCACTGAAATCCAATTACTAGCAGAGCTGGCAGGATTTCAGCTGGTTCTGTATCTACAGTGCTGTTTTTTTAAGGCACTTAAAAGAAAACAAATACTTGAAAGCAAATCAAACCGTCCTTAGTGATTAGTGAGACAACGAAACTGTAAACATTTCTCCTAACAGGACTATGTAAGTACCTTGATTGATAGTATCTCTTGTCTTAGGTGCGCAGATGGCTATTTTGGACAACCTTTAATACCAGGAGGATCATGCCGGCCCTGCCAGTGTAATGACAACCTTGACTTCTCCGTTCCTGGCAGCTGTGACAGCTTATCTGGAGCTTGCCTGATATGTAAACCTGGTATAACAGGTCAATACTGTGAAAGGTGCGCTGATGGATATTTTGGAGATGCTCTTGATCCAAAGAATTGTCAATGTAAGTCCTGAACTCTGGCTGCTCCTGACAGAACTGATATATTCCATATCCACATAACTAATGAGTACCTGAGATATGTGTGTGTGAGGGGGAGGCATGCATGTGAGTGATTCAATATATTTATATAAGTAAAAATGATGCTATATATCTATATCTATATATATGGAAGGAGAGATATCAGTGAGTATATAGAAAGTAGAAATTGTTGAAAAGCATCCTGCTACACATGAATAGTGACAAGGATAAATCTGTGTGTTTGGTATTGCAGCAGGGGCTACATTTTTAAAATGGTGTTTTAAGAGATACAGTAATCGGTAAACACAACTGCCATTTACTATTAAGACCATGTGTTTTTCAGGCCCACTGGTTGGACATTTTACTTCATTTAGGACTTGATTCTCCCCTTTCACTGGGATAAATCAGAAGGCCACAGAGGCCAATTTAGTTACATCGGTGTAAAACTAGTGTAAATTAGAAGAGACTCAGGCAATTGTTTTACTGCAGTATGCTGCATAGGTTGCAGTTTCTAGAGCATTTGGCTAGAATATGAAACTTTGGGCCATCACTACTGTGGTTTGTAGTTTTATCTGATACTGACTTGTAGTTTGATAGTGGGAAAGTCATTTAGAGAGACAGTTTCAAAAGTGGTCTTTAAAATTTGGGTACCTTAGTTTGGGACCCCAACTCTAAGGACACTCTCCCATACGTTCTGAGCACCACCAACTCCCTTTGAATTAAATTAGGATTGTGGTCAGTACCCCTGAATATCAAACCACTTGTATTTCAAGTTGGACATCCCAAAATGGAAGTACAGGGAGTCCTCGACTTTATGATGTTTGATTTACGACGAATGGCACTTACGATGCTTCTGAACTGACACCCTGATTCAACTTACGTCACTTGGTTTTGACTTTACGACACTTGGTCCCACAATGGCGAGGATTGCGGTTCTGAGTTACTACATTTCGACTTACAATGCTATTTTCAGGAACCAGCTGTATCGCAAGTCCAAGGACTGCCTGTACCCCAAATGAGAGGCCTCTTTTGAAAACGTTGGTCTTTATTTAGCAATATATTTAATTGGTATGCAATTATAATACTTCTCTCCATCAGGGGTTGAATTAATTATTGTAAAGCATTTTGTTCTTTGTGCATAGAGTGACTTTTATGAAGGATTTCAAAGCATTGTTATTGACAATTTATCAAGTTTTTCCATTGTGTGGATATACATGTGTGTCCATAAGCCATATGGGTGCATAAAAATATGTTGTGTGTGTATACAGCTAAAGATATGGTCAGATATGTATGTATACCTATCTCTATACACAGTATGTATATGCAAAATTATAATGCTAATATCTAGCTTCTATGTAGCACTTTTCCTCATCAAAGAGCTTTGCAAAGATGGTCAGTATCATTCTCCTGATTTTATAGATGGGGAAACTGAGGCACAAAGTGGTGACATGACTAACAAAAGGGTTTCCCAAATATTCTACACCTAGACAGTGCTAAAAATTCAGCATTCACAAGTGGTCTCAGAACTGGTTAATAATTCATGGTTTTGATGTCACATGATTTAAGACTTTATGTATACAATGTCACATAAAAAGCAGTGCATTTCACAAATCAAACTACAGGTGCAGTCACAGTTCCCAGTATTGCCTCGCCCTCCCTCAGACATTGACATGGCTGAAGCTTTGAACATTTCTGCAACAGTGGCAGCTGCAAAGGGGAGGTATCTGGAGTATGATGAAAACATATAATAAAAAATAAAAAGTATTATAAATACATTTTAATGCAGAATTACAATTGTTGCTTTGGTAGTTATGATGACAGTAGAGCCTTTCAATGTATTCATATCCTTGTGTTCACAGTTACCTTGCCTTTATTTTCTCTCCATCTTTCATGTGGATTTTCTTTTTGCATAAGATTTTATATTTCTTTAGCAGCATTCCATGAAGTTTGCCCTGCAGCTACAATATCAGAGGGACTATGACTTTACTTGGTTGTTTTCAATTTTCACTTTTTATCAAAGAGCGAAATCCAAGAGTACTGCAAAGCATGAATTTTGCGCTGAGATTATTGTTTGAAATGTTTCCTGCTATTTCTTAAGTAGAATTCTTTTGTCATTTGCATTAGCCATTTCAAATGATGGCCCAGCTGTATATTATCACAACATTTCTGAATTTCATAGTGTATTTTAAAAAAAATTCAAATCTAAGAATATTGAACAAATGTCCTAAGCCTATTTGATTTGATTCTTCTGGGTTGGTTTTTAGTGATGGTAGTGTGAAACAGCACAATCTGGCAGAGAAAACAGCTAGCAATTATCCTGGTAATATCACAGTTGGATGAGATGAGAAAAATTGCATAATGATGTGTATGTGTGTGTACCATACTGTAGATAAAGATAGATGAGTGAGTGTTTGTGTATATGATATGAATAGTAGATTTTGACCAATGTAATTTGGGGGGAAATTTCCATATTTGCTGGAAAGAACAAAACATTTCCCTGACAGGCTATTTTATTAAATGGCAACTTTTTTAAGTTGCTCAGAGTTTTGGATAATAACAGTGGAGGTGAATCAGTGAGCAGTATGTAAGTGAGATAAATACAGTTTATTGTGTGGATCTGTAATTTAGCAGAGGAGACTACTAAATACATGCTACTCCTACTCGTGCCCAGTGGCAGAGCTGGGAAAAAGAACCAGAGTCTTGACTTCCAACTTCTGCTCTAACCACTGTATTACACTCCTTCTCAAGAGCTCATCTGTAGTCAAAGTAGGAGGACACTGTGTGGAATTTTGAGTATGATGATATTAACAACGTAACCTGATCTGTGTAAAAAGTCTAATTTCTGTCTTAAATTCTTGAGATACCATATTTGGAAATGTGTGACATACAAAAATCCAATGAAGCCCTCAATAGACTTACTATATATATATATATATAGTATTACATGCTGACAACCTGTGTTATGCTTTTAAGAATGGAGGTTTACAAGTGTATCATCTTACACTGTTGACCTCAGAATTAGAAAGCTATTTTGAAGCAGGTATGTAATAATAATCATTATGTATCCTTTTTGGAATGTAGATACTTCTTAAAAGTAAACAATCTGGGAGGCAATAAGGAGGAATGGTGGATACAAAGGTGAGGGAAGTGGGCCAAAGATGCACCTAGGGAAAAAAATCAGGGAAAAGTGGGGACAAGTGATATAATCTACAGGAGAAGAGGTTTTAAATATTTGTATTATATTAAATATATCCCAAAATGTAAGTAGATTAAAGCATTCTGAAGACATGAACAAGCTTTGCTTGTTACAAAAAAGACATTAGGATAGTACAGTTTTTAATTTATGTATGTATTTATTCCAGTATGTGAAGTGCTTATTTAAAGACCTAGGAAAATGGGACAATGAATAGACTCACAAGTTATAAAATCCGCAGTCTTTTGTTATGAAGTGACAATCATCACATAGCACATCAAAAAAATCAGAAAATACCATTCTGTATAAGAGCCAGCATTTATCTGCAGATCTGACACAGTCATGTGAGACGACTGCAGTATTTCCCCATACATAGACTAGGAACAACTGCAGTATCTGAAATGCCATGTGGTAGTATGTGAGATGCTAACTTTTTAATAGTTATCACAATGTGTACTGTTGGGAATACAAGTGTTTCTTAAAATGAAATTGTCAAGTTGGGTTGAGAAAAGGAGCAGAAACAGGCATTCAGGGAAGCTGGCAGGGGCAAAAGATACTGGAGCAGGGACCTGATAGGCAGAGGGAATTTACACTATAAAAAGTATAGGACTATATGCACTCCTCTCCTGGGGAAGAAGGGAGACAAATGGTCCTGTTCATGGAGGGGAAGGGGGATGTGAAAAGTGTCTATATGGTCACATTCCTCACCATCATATTCTCTGGTCTGTGTGACTGAGAGGCATGATCAAAGGGAGTGGGAGGAGGAGTTGGTACAATAGCCTCGCTGTGCATCAAGTTCTTCCTCTCTCAGAGCATCAGAACTTAGGATGTAATGCATCCAAAAGTATACTGCCTTGAGAAGCAGTAACTCCTTTCCATAGCTCTTTCAAAGCGGGATTGGGCATGGGTTGGATGGGGGCCAGGCAATGGCAGCAGGGGGCCTACCTGAGTTACATTGCCTGTTGCTGAGATGGAGGCATGGAAGCATATGATTTCCAGTTTCATCTTTGGGCATTACAACAAGCTACTCTCTAAACCTCAACCCTGTACCTTTCCATTGCTACTCATCCACCATCCTGCTGATATGGTACAGTGGACAGGCTGCTCTTTAAAAGCAGTGAGTTTCAGCAGATCTCTTTTCCTCATTCCTCAGCTTTCCATGAGCTTTTGAGCATATAATCTATAGAGTAGGAAGTAAAAGTTTCAGACCCTTGATTATAGATGAACATGTCCATAACAGTATGCTCTCCTTCTATTTTTGGATTCTGGTGACATGCAAATGATTTGGTTTATTTCGAAGCAAAATTCCTCAGTGTGCATATAGTTTTGTAATGTACAATTAGAGGTGCACTAATCCTAACATAGGGTTTGATTCTATAATGTGCTGAGTACCCTGAATCCTGTGGCACCTTATAGACTAACAGACGTTTTGGAGCATGAGCTGTCGTGGGTGAATACCCTTTCGTCGGATGCATGACGAAGTGGGTATTCACCCACGACAGCTCATGCTGCAAAACCTCTGATACTTGATACTGCTTGCATCCGAAGAAGTGGGTATTCACCCACGAAAGCTCTTGCTGCAAAACGTCTGTTAGTTTATAAGGTGCCACAGGATTCTTTGCTGCTTTTACAGATCCAGACTAACACGGCTACCCCTCTGATACTTGAGTACCCTGAATCGCCTTTGTCTTCAGTGAGAGTCTAAGGTGATCAGCACCTCACAGGACCTTGCCAGTTATAAGTCTAATACTGTAAATGCTTGGCTTAAAAAAACTGTTAGGGAATTGGAGTGTAATCTTTCACTTGTTATGCATTTCATGTCCTCACAAAGTGCATTGTGACAACTCTGTTTCCCTGTAGCGTGTCAGTGCAACATCAATGGCTCATTCTCAGAGATCTGCAACTCTCAGACAGGGCAGTGTGAGTGCAAGCCCAATGTTGTGGGGCGTCGCTGTGATGAGTGTAAGGTGAGTAATCAGAACTGGGATTTCATGTAACTCTTCTCCACTGTTTGACATGACTAAGTGCTTTTCCACTTAAAAAATATGATGGATTGTTCCAGGCAAAGAAAAACAAAAGTTAAATGCTTTTATCACTATAGCAGGAGATCAGTGTGTATTCTGGGAGTTTTCTGGAGGAAAACTCAGCACTAAATGAATATGCCACTTTCTGTGTAATGAACATGTATACCTTTTTAATCTAAGTCACCTGAAAATTATATATCAATACTTAATGTATATGAAAAAAGGTAATACATATGAGAGCCCTGAGGAAAAAATTACTGCCTCAAAAGAGACTGGCTGATTTGCAAAAAAGCAAATGCTTATCTCTGCATTGAATTTTGTGCTTTATGCATTGTGAAGATTTTCATGGCAAAACTGCCTTTTGTCTTGGTGCATTAATTCAAAAGTGGAAAACACTGCAAAAGACAGTTTCTTTTATGGACCCACCCAACAGCCCAGTCCCCAAATCCTTGATTTTCAAAGTGTTTTGTTCTTCAGACCACTAGGAAATGCTTCATAGATATTGTAGCTCCACAGACTGCCGAGTAAGAACTCCTGGCTTTGGCCCCTCTCTGTTTAAACACCTAAGCAGGTGCCTAATTTAAAGCACATGAGGAATTCTGTGGAAATGGAATGGATTATTTCCACACTTAGCTGTGTACTTACTCAAGTAGATTTCTGGATCAAGACCTTCATAAATGCCCCACTTCAATTTTCAACATTAGTCAAAGGTTTTAGTCAAGGGGGCCCCACTGATATCAGTGGAACATACCAGGTGTAACAGAGGGAAGAATTTGTCCTTTGCTGTACAATATGCACATACAATAATTAAAGCTAGTTAATACTAACCATAGAGTTTATATTTTAGTTCCCATTATGAAATGCAAAGTTTTGTGTATTTTGTTTCATAAGTACATTATCAGATGGTAGATGCAGGGCTAATCTTTGTTTAATGCTGCACTTTTTTGACAACATCTTTCCATATCACTTCTCTGCCTTTGTTGGCTAACTATCTTTTGCCTTTCACTCCTAAAGCCCAACTATTTGTGGGCCCCAGAAAAGCAATTCTGCATACCCTGTGGCTGCAGTCCTTTAAGATCCATGTCACTGCGCTGTGATATGTCGGGGAGATGCATCTGCAAATCAGGATTCATGGGTAAACGCTGTGAGAGCAGACAGGTGCATAAACGGAAAGAAAATCGACGGGCCACTCAGCAAATCCAAGTCCCTTCTCAGAGATGGGGCTTCACTGGTACCAGCGGGTGCCCCCGGGGTGCTTACAGGCCTGTCGCTTTGGTAATCAGAAAACCTGTGTGATGCATGGGCTGGATTTCAGCTTTTGTTTGTGCATGGGGACTCCCAAATAGTGGTTGGAGGGTTTTACACCCATTCTGTGTTATGCTAAATTAACAGTTTATCAAGAAGCCACAGGTTTAGGAATATGACATGGTACAAATGCAGACTTCTAAAATATTTACACTCTTTCCGGATTGAACCTAGCCCAAAGCACAATATAGGCAAAACCATAAATACCAGAATAAGTCTAGAGATAACATAATCAATAGTGACACACACAGAAATTAAGGGTAAAATCCTGGCCCCATTGAAGTCAATGGGAGTGTTGCCACTGACTTTATCTGGGCAGGATTTCACTCTATATCTATACTGATTCCAGATACCAAGAAGTTTAGTCCAGGAGAAGGATTAACCCTGGTGATGATGAACATATGTAGGAATTCGGGAGCATCATATGTAGTAGACTTTGAGTTTTCAGTAATTCACATGCTAGCTACTCGGGCTGACTTCTTTTATTGGCTAAAGTGCTTATTTGAGGAATCTATTTCCCAAACTGAAAACAATTATCAGGAGAGTCTTGTTATTTTTCATGTCTAGTCAAAGCAGCCTTTTTTGAAGCTGGTGTAATTATAATGCCCTGTTCCTAAATGGAAGTGTTTAGGATATAATTTTGTTACCCCAAACCATATACATACATACTATTTGCACATATATTACACACACACAAACATCCATCATAAGGACAAAACATAATAGTATATTCAGAAAGATTCAGCACACTCCTTTTTTTTTTATCCAGGATCTTGGAAGTGAGAAATTTGCTCCCTGTTAAATGTGATTCTTATAAAATAGAGTATTAATTTAAGTATATAAATAGATTTTATTGAGGATTAATCTGGGGGGGACTGCATGATTTATCAGAGTGCTTTTCACTCTGCAAAACTCATCACTGTAGAAAATACAGTATGCTGGTGATCCTTCTTTCCTTCGTTCACGCTGTGCAGTTCTAGCCTGTGAGCCAATATTACTGTTTTTCACCCTGATAAACAGAATTTATTAGATCCTATCAAACCTTTCATTGAGAGCTGAGCTGCATGCTGGGTTATGCTTACTTCGCTGCATTAATCTGAATGTCTGTCCTGAGATTTTGCATATTCACATTTCTTCTTTTGAATTCTATTTCTTCCTCTTATGAAAGAAATCTTTAAAGATGGTCTGTAGATTTAATTGGACCTGGAAATTTAATTACATGAGTTTGGGTATTCCTTTCTCTCTGTTATGTTTCATCATGCTAAGGTACATACCAGTGTAGCATATCACTATAGAATTTGGAAATGAAGATTTGGATAATTACTTGTTATATGTATGATCCTTCATTAGTTTTCACATGATTCTTCCAGTTGGCCTCTGCCCAGATGACCTGTTCCAGCAATCTGATCCATGTCGGTGATCCCTCTGGCAGTGTGGAATCTGAGGATTCCTCCTTCCTGGATCAGATTTCAGTACGCAGGCCTTAGTTGCAAGCATGGTATTTCATTGAAAACAATGGGGTTTCACACATACAGCAGAGGGTTACAGAGTTTGCCTCAGGTGCTGTAACTTCATTGACTTCAACCAACCTACACTGATTTACACCAGCTGAGGATCTAACCCTATTAATCTAGGTTACACAGTAATACATTTTTTCTCTTTTCTCCATAATTTAATGTCAGTGTGAAATAATATTAACTAATGGTTTTAATTCTTTTATATCTAATTTTTCACTGTCTCCATTCACTGAGATGTAGCAAGCTAGCTACCTGGATTTTTCCTTAAATGTTGTGCCATAACATGAAATCCACAGTGTTCTGGAGTTTAACATTCTCTGAAAATCAACTCAGCTAAACAAAAATACTCCACTTCTACAGCCTCATGCACTTTAATGACAAAATCACTATATGCAAAGTTTGTTTTCCCTGTCATATTCACAGTAAATATATACCTAATGTAAAAATTGAACTCATCATTTTAATACAAAGAATTTTGTGCTGCCATAGAACTTCTGTTCAGCTGATTCAGTGTCAGCAATTTAACCTATCAGCCGAAAGCTCAGTATAGATCTGTCCATTGTGATATATATTAAAGCCTTATCTTCCTTTCTTCACAAGTATTTTCACCTTATACAGATTGGGTTAAGGGGGGAAGCTACTTAGTGTTATAACCACTGATATTCAACTTTTGCAGAATCTTTGTCTTCAGGTTTTGATTTTGGAAGGCCCCTGTAGCGGTTATTGCAGAAAAAGTAAAAGAATAAAAAGAAGAGAAACAAAAGGCTCATTGGATAGCTTTATCTTCAGCTGTCAGAGCTATTTAATTGCCCTGAAAATACTGGACAACACTCAAAACTAGAATAAAAGAATGCAACTCACATTGAAGTAAATAAAGTTGCACTTGCTTATACCATAGCTGAATTTGGCCTGTGAATTTTACCCTGATGCTTCCTTCTTCCTCATCCCCCCACCCCCATTTGGCAGCAAAATAGAGGGTTCAGTTGTTTTTTGTAAGTTATATCTATGCATTATTCACAGAGTGCTGTAGTCATATATACAGTTTGACAAATGTGTGAGAAATGGTCCCTGGCCCAAGGAGGTGAAATCTATCCTCCCATTCCATCCTGTTTCCCTTCTGTGGGAGCAAGAATGGGCCTTAAATCAGACAAATGTAATAAAAATCATAATGATAATGTACAAAGCGTATAGCAGACTGTGCTGAAGCACAAGTCAGTATTTGTATTTATTCAGTTAGCTTATGACTATAACCTTCAATAATATCACAATCCAAATATTCAGTTCAGCAAGATGGAGCCGGCATTCCAGCCAGGTTAAATGGCAAAGTTCTACAAGTGATCTTTTAGAGCAGACTTCAAAATCTCCCCGTTGAAATAAATTGCTATACTTAGGGATGCCTTATGAGTATGTCTTTGGGAGGTTGTTTGCAATCTGATTGCCTTCCATTTCTGCATGTGTAGGAAGGCTCCAGAAACAGACATCATAGGAAAATTCAGCAGGCTTACACAGCGACACAAAGTGCCCTAATTATAATAAACATTGGATCAAATCCTTAAGTCCTTACTCAGATCAGAGCCAGCAAGATACATCAAGTCCTCAGGCTTTAGGGTCTGGCCCTTTATTTGTAATTTATTTCAGATTATTCTTATTGCTGTTGCGGAGGAAAGAACTCAAATAAACCCTCTGCCCCCAGCACTTTTACTGTTCAACTCTTTGTTCTGTGGATAGACATTGTCTATACTAAATGCTCTTCCTCTGTCTTATGTGGCAGCCTGGAACATTTGGTCTACAGTCGTCTAGAGGATGTGTTCCCTGTAACTGCAATTCTTTTGGTTCCAAATCCTTCGACTGTGATGAGAACGGACAGTGCCATTGCCAGCCTGGCGTAGCAGGAAAGAAATGCGATCGCTGTGCTCATGGGTTTTATAACTTTGAAGAAGGAGGATGCACTCGTACGTAAACAATCAGGTCCCATTTAATGGCTTGTTGCAGACTTTTCCCTTCTCAATCTGTAGCATGTTCTTCCTTGGACTATCCTATGCTATATCTAAGGTGGGGCCATTGCTATGAGCCGAGCTGCATACAGAGAGAAAACAGGATAATATGGAGTGAGCCACTCTTACCTCTTTTTATAGCCAAGCTGCTGTAACATGGGTAGGCATAAAAGGCATAGGGACAGAGCTGGTCAGGAATTTTTAAATTAAACAATTTTTGATTGGAAAATGGTGATTCATGTAAACTTTTTGCGGAAATGATCAATCGGGAAGGTTTCTCAGATCATGGATGGAATTTCTGGTCAGAGAGTGAGCCCTACAGTAGCCCAGTGGCTAGGGCCCCAGGAATGTGTGAGAGCCAGGTTCAAGTCCCTGCCCTGAATAAGGGGTAGAGAGAGTGAAAAGGACACTGTCCTGGTAGCTAGGGCACTCACCTAAGATATGGGAGACTCACTGACTAGCCATGAAGTAAGGAATAGCTTCAGCAGATGAGACTGAGAGAAGACCCACACCAGACTATCCCATATTCCAGCGGCTTGGGCAGTCATCTGGATGGTGAGAGACCCCTGTTCAAATTCACTCTCTACATTAGCCAGAGTGGGAATTGAATCTAGGTCTCCCACATCCCCTGTGCCCTAACCACAGGGCTAAAGTTATAGGGAGGGCAGCAGCAGTATCCCTTCCTTGTTTGGCCATTTTGTTAAATAAGCCCTTGTTTAATCTGAAACTGATTTTTTTAAATTCACCCAAATTTTCACAATTTTACTGTTCAGTTCTACCTGAAATGAATTTTTTGTTCATTTTTTCCAAAAATTCCTGTGAACCAAAAAATCAGTTATTCACTCATCTCTAACAGTAACTGCCATCATCAGGCTCTTAGCACGTAAAACAAGAGAACTGTGAATGGAGTTCATGATTGGTAGAGCTGGTCAGGAATTTTCCAACAAAATATTTTTTGTCAGGAAATGCCAGTATGCTGAAACAGAAACATATCAGTTTCAGCAAAGCTTCTGTTGAGAAAGATTCTCAGCTCTATATTTCTTTGGGGAGGGGTAGAGAGAGCTCAAGACCCACCCAGACTAGCCAGGAGCCCAGTGTTTGGGGAACTCATGTGGGATATGGAATACCCAGGTTCAAGCCCCTGGCCCAAATCTGGGATAGCAGAGACTTGAACTTGGCTTTCCTGCTTCCTAGGGAGCGCCTAAAGTACTGGGCTATAGAATCAGACTTTGCTTCTGTTGCTCGGTCCTGTTGGAGCTGTTCCACTTTGTGTAAATAATTAACTATTCATTGGGGCAGAGCAAGGTCCTGACACTTATAGCCCAGTGGTTAGTACATGTCCCAAATCTAGAGTTAGTATCTCTGTCTCTAGCTCAGTTTTGAAAGTTTTGGTTTCATTCCACATTGGAGCAGAACCAAATGTGGAAACCTCAAGGTTTTTCATTAAATGGAATTCTTGTTTGCTGGCCAACCCTAATGATTGGTCTCTTCTTCTAACAGTCACAGAACTAGAAAGCACATTCCTTTTGTGAAATCTTTCTGTCTTTAATCATCCTACAGATAATCAGAACACTTAAATACATGTTTTCCCCACTCATTACAAAATGTTTTTCATGTAGTTGGGCAAGGGGCATGAAAGGACAATAAATGAGATTTTACATTAAAATCTTACATTCTGTTTCTCCAAACACAAAAAGACAAAGTTTAAGACAGTATATTAAGCTGGGAAAGCAATCCAGGTAAAAAGGGAGTTGTTTCTTTTAGGAGGGGTTTTATTTTTGTTTTGGTTTTTTGACAGAAATATATTTGTTTTGTACCAGATGAGAAAGCCATTGAAAAAAAAATCCAGCTACTTAAAATGTTAGGAAGACTCCAATTTTTAGAAGTTCTAAACTGAAGAACACAGACAGGAAGGAATTCTGTTAAAAATGCACTTTCCCCCCCCATTTATTTTTAGTAAGCTTTTTATATGTTATTTCAAAAGACAAAAAATACAGGAATTGAATAATGAATCACATAGAAAAGATGGAATGTTTTTAAGTATATCAAATCATGCTAGAAAAAAGTCCATGAAAATGAGCACCAAAGAGACAGTTAAGTGTAGAATAAAATATTGGGCCTCTTTTATCTAGCATTTATCCAAGAGGAATGTAATTTAGAGATTTTTGGCATAATAAAAAAAACATAAAACCTACAAAGGTATATTGTAGAAAAACAAAATATCACAATATATTATTGACATCTATAGAGAAAAGATGTATGAGATTTCTACATGTGAATCCAATTCTTCACTTACAACAAATGAATTCTGCTTTTATTATTATTATTTATTTTATTAAGGTCTGACTCTAAAATTATTGTGTATTATAATATCAATTTATTTTTAATTAAATAACATTTGTAGGGAATAGTACTAAAGTCTGGAAATCCAGAGAAGAGAATTCAAGTGACAAAGACTCAGTCCATCAGTGAGCTCCGCATGGCTGGGCCTCCATGCCAGCATGGAGTCAGTTGAGCTGTGTGGGCACAGGAGTCCATCTGCATGAAGGTCATTGTAGGTTCAAGGCAAAAGTTTAATAATTTTCTGCAGCAGTTGATTTGTTTTAGAGAGATCAGTTTCTACCAACCCCCAGCCAACTGTTACATCTTCACACCATGCTCATTATCTAGTTCTGGTTGGGGTAGAAATATTACAATATAACAATAGAAGGCTTTATATTGGTATATTTTATCTGTTCAGTGAGCTAAATTATGCTTGTGCCACAAACCCTAAGCAAGGGGTAGTACATTCATAGAATATCAGCATTGGAAGGGACCTCAGTAGGTCATCTAGTCCAACCCCCCTGCTCAAAGCAGGACCAATCCCCAGACAGATTTTTGCCCCAGATTCCTAAATGGCTCCCTCAAGGATTGAACTCACAACTCTGGGTTTAAACAGGCTAATGCTCAAACCACTGAGCTATCCTTCCTGCCCGCGTTGTTGTGCTGCCCTAGAAATAGACCGGAGAACATTCCCTTTCTGCTGTAGTGGGGAGTGTGGGAATGAGGGTGGAGTTCCTGTGCCAACCCTGTACCTGCATTATCTATATTTTTAACAATGAGGGTCAGTAACCATTGGAACGACTTACCAAGGGTGGTAGTGGATTCTCCATCATTGACAATTTTTAAATCAAGACTGGCTGTTAATCTAAAAAATATGCTCCAATTCAAACAGGAATTAATTTAGGGAAGTCCTGTGGCTTGTATCATACAGGAGGTCAGACTAGATGATACCAGTGGCTTTATAATCTGTGAATCTATGGACCTGGAGCAAATTACTTCTTCCAGCACACTGATGCAGTTGCATTGGTCAGAGCCCCCACTCACCCACCTGTGAAAGCAGCTCTCCCACCCAAGATGCTATCCATGATGTATAGTCAAGAGTTGTCCTGTGCCAGCCTTCATGGAAGTGTTCGATTGACCATAATCTGGCTCATTATATTTTAAAATGACTCAGTTCCAGCCAATAAAGTTAAAAGAGCTGAAACTTTAACTGATAGTTCTTCAATCACAATTAGTTGGAAATACCCAGAATCCAAACATTTGTAAATTTAATAATTTTTTCCATAAATTCTGGTTTACTATGAATAGAACATTATCTCTGATAAGTGCTCCAGTTAGAGCTTTAGTGCTATCATTCTCTTCATAAAAATCCTGGATTTTATCATCCAGCTCATTGATTTATTTCTTCTATTGCTATACTACGTTGTTCTAAACTTACAATTTTATTTTAAATCAGAGTCTAATTTTGTTTGAAGAGTTTATTACAGAGCCATTAAAATCAGAATGTGGTGAAGAAAGAGAACTGGATTTCTGTTCTACTGATTTAACTGCTTCTGATGCAGATGCAACTAAAGGGGATCCCAGTGGCGAATGTGGGGTTTCTGCTGTCCACAGTATTAGTGCCACTTGGAGTGGCAACCAGTTCAGCGGTGGGATATTTAATCAGACTGCCTCCTTTTTTATCTTTCTGTCACCTCTTTGGAGGCAAAAGGATGAAAAGAAGGGGAGCCAGGAAGATTAGATTTTTTTAAAGATCTCCCTCTTAAAATAGAGGTGCTTGGCTACAAGTCAGCCTCTCTGCAGAGAAATTCCAGAGAACAAGAAGAAATGGAGAGAAACCCTTAGACTTCAAAAGGGAAAAAGAGGAAGGAATAACTTTATTTCATATAGATATAGATATGACAACAGAAAAGTGTCATGTAGTGAAAGCTCTGATGAAAATGGACTTAACCTTGCTCTCTATATGTCAGGGAGGGAGGGTGACTTTATCTCTGTTTTATTTCTCTCTCTCTCTCTCCCCTGAAGCTTGCGAGTGTTCCCATCTTGGTAATAATTGTGATCCAGTCACTGGCCGCTGTGTGTGCCCTCCCAATACCATAGGAGAGAAGTGTGATAAATGTGCGCCAAATTACTGGGGTCATGACATTGTCAGTGGGTGCAAGGTGAGTGGATCTCTTATTTTCTCTCTGTGTTTTCCATGCTTTTTATGGGGTAAAGTACAGTAGTTTGAAGCTACAATGCAATTCAAGGCTTGTAAAGAGCCACACGGTTGCATTTGTGAGTTTTGGTATCAGTCAGGGCAGGTGCTGATGACCTGTATCTGAATACTGCAGACTCTGTCCTGGAATGCAATCTGTTATTTGCTGCATCAGCAGATCTGTTTGTACCATACGTTCATCCATGCTGAAGCGGTTGGATATTGTTTGTTTATGATTTCTGTATTCTAGGGAAGATTACTGTCACAGTTCAGGGCAACTGTACCTGTATTCCCCACTCTGGTCCATCAAGGGCACCCACTCTTAGTCTTCTAGCACTCCAGCGATCACCTCTCTTGGGCGGAGACCCACATTTCTCTCCCTACTGATGGGCAGGCTGCACAGCTCCCTGCCTACACTGTGAATTCATCAGCAACGCAGACTGACTCTGGAAGCTGCTTTGCCTTCCTTCCTCAGAGACTATAAACAGCATAACTGCCCACAGTTAAGTTACCATGCAGCTCTTTCAAAGCAAGTGCATTTCTTCCTAAGATGAAAGCACTACAGAGAAAACACACTAAAAATAATAACAGAACCTACACACATGCTAATAAGCTTACCAGAGATCACACCCTGACTTCAGGAAGGGCTCTGGCAGGTGACCAGCCCTTCAAACTCCACCTAGGGGGTTACCAGTGATTACAAGTTCATAATTACCATGGCACACAACACCCATGAATCTGAGAGCATCTCCTTTATACAGGCTGGGTCTTTGACTTGGTAATAGTTGGCAATTAAAAAGTGCTTTCTAAACCGGGTTGTATGCTTCTATTTTAAGAGATGTGTAAACCTTCTTATGAGCATCTAAATCCCACAAGAGTTTGTTACAAGAGTTAAGAAAGAGAAAGAAGGGAAGGAGAAGAGAAGAAAGGAGAGGGAATGAAAAGATGAGAGGATGTGAGACAGGCAGGGGGAGGATTTGAAAGATATGGTAATGACATGCACTGAAGTAAGGTGAGTATCATTCAGCCAAGACTGAAAACTAGTGACAGTGAATATTATGCCACATTCAAATATCTGCTCCTCTCTGCCACTCACCTTGACAAAATGGGGTTTAATACTGCTGCAATTATGCCAGAAGAGAGTGCATTGCCTGAATGTAGTCATATACCCATTAATGACCTTCCTTAAAGGGTTGTTTCTCATCTAGCTCAAGCTGCTAACTAATTATGTAGAATCTTTTCTGTGTGTGTTTAAAGCTCCTCTTGTAAAAATCTTTGTCTTTCTGCTGCAATATAGAATGCTTGGCTTGAAACCAGCCTAATAGGGGTGAAGACCCTTGTCTGAGTTGTGGAATCCATTCTCTGTTTGTCTTTTGTATGAGTGTATTAGCATGGCAGCTGCTATGGCACTACCGAAATTAATAATGATATATCAGTCACATCTTCCCTTCTAGCGTGTTGCAACTAATTTCTCCAAGGTGAGGTGTGAATGCCCACTCCACTTGAGCTCTTAGTGGAGCAGGTTTCAGAGTCTCTCATAACTCTCAGGCTGGAGAATGCTGCATAAAAGTGGTTCCTTGCAAAAGAAACATATGTGATTGTTATTTAGGTTTTGATATTGTACCCCGAGCTATCTCTGTGTGTGGTGAACAATTTGTTCTCTGGGATTTATCTTCCAGCATAATTTATTGAATAAGCCTACTACTTTGAAAAGGTTTTAATTCTTAGACTATACAGCAGCCTGTCAAACATTTGCTAACCATTAGTGTTTCTCTTGCAGTCAGTAAAGATTGAGTGCGTGTCTGTCATATAAATGACCTGTGCTGTGAGCAGGTCTTTTGGATTCAGATGGGATGCTGTAGCTAGTCATGTTAACAAGATTTTAATTTTGAGTGGAAACTAAATCTGCAAATTTTGTCCCTCTCCCTGCCAGCTTTACTTCTTTAATTTTAGTGAGCGTGTGTCCATGCCAGTTACTGTGGCAACTTGTACTATTGGCACTGGAACAATGTTGCTATTGCAGGCAAAGTTTTCTTGATATGAGGCTCCCATCCTACCACTGATTAAATTGAATGTTCTCTGCTAGCATTACCGATACTACTGAGGGATTGATTCTTCTACCCTTTGGAGGTCTTCAGCTTCTCTTACTACCTGCTTCTCTATAGGACCCTTTACAAAGTCAGTTCTGTCTGCACTGTGAAATGTGTTGTCCATGCACTGGAACATAATAACCATTGCACTAGCTCTGGTGAGACTCAGTGGCATTGGGATTGAGACCTATGACAGCTGCAGTTCTGGCAGTGTTGTCTAAGACTGCCCTGCACCAGATGTCAAGATTTGTTTGTGGGTTTAACAAAGCACATTATATTTCTCACTCTGCTACTGCACACCCGGCTACTAGACTGGTTCATTTACAATGCATAAACCTCAAGTGATAAATAAAATATGATGAAAACAATATTGTAAATACATGTACTTTCACTCCTGGCCCCTCCCTTACCCGAACTAGATTGCGGCGTTCTGATACAGATGCACTGCTGTTAACACTGGAAATACATTCATGTATACGAACTCCCAAGTAACCTGTGTTCATCTATGGCTGCAAATGACAAGACTTCCTACAAGAAATGTGATTAAAATCTATTGTGGTGTCTCTCTTCTTTATAGGCCTGTGACTGCAGTGTGGTTGGATCCCTCAGTTTCCAGTGTAACCTAGATACAGGGTGCTGCTCCTGCCACCCTAAATTCTCTGGGGACAAATGCACGCTGTGCAGACCGGGATATTGGAAATACCCACAGTGCATTCTCTGTGACTGCTTTCTGGCAGGGACTGATCCTCAGACTTGTGATGCAGAGACGGAACAATGTTCATGTGTTGATGGTACAGGGCAATGTAGCTGCAAGGTAAGGCAATGAGGTATGCAAGCTGACTTAATGGTGCCATTGGAACCTGCTTCAAAGTTAATGGGGGTTAAGTGTTACATTATGTTGCTCTTTCATCTACTAACGTTTAATAAAGCACGTTCCCAAATGTGGCCTCAACTTCGATTTTTTTTTCTTATTTTATGTCTTTCTTCCTGTCCTTACAGAACTGTTACCATGATGACCATATTCAGTGCACAGAACCAGCTCTTTAGTAAATTAGAGTGACTTTTTGGGTGATAGCAACATTTGGGCCATATCCCATAGTCCTTAATTAATCCTTACTGGGACATTGACTTCAATGGGCGCTTTGTTCAGTAAGGGCTATAGAATTTGTCACATTAATACTCATCTCATCGGAGTGACTCCATTTTAGGATCCTTTATTCTGTTTCAGCATCCAGACATGTAGAGAGAGTAGAGAGCTAGTAATTAAGGAAGAGGGAGCTGAAATTACTATTATTGCTTGATAATTCTTTTACCAAATGGACATTAGTTGACACATTTTAAGCCTAAACTATAGCTCCCAAAGGGAGAAAGGGGGTTTTACAAAGCCTTATAAAAGAAATGTTTTCTCTGGTTGCTTGGTTTTTAAAATTTTGATGAAAGCAGTTGTTTTAATTTATGTGATCCTGGCATGATTGTGAGTCTAAACACAACAGCATGGAGCTCCTATATAAGAACCAGAAACCGTAAATGAGTAGGAGCAAAAGCAGTGACATTGACCATTTAAGGCTGATAGAAAAAAAGTTAAACAAATGGTGTAAATGAAATTAGATAGTCAATATTCTTTCAATTTTAATACTCTGATTTGCTGTTAGTAATAGAAATAGAGATTTTCTTTTCCTGGTATGTTTTATGTTGACATTATTCTTTAAATAAAATATTCAGCTCTTTAATATTGCCTGTGAGTGTTAAAATGCCACAGAATTGGTATAAAAATCCTTTCAAAAAGGCTCAGTGTAAATGATGGGTACATCCAGTGCTACACAGTCTAGCTTTCTTTATTGGGAATAATGGCGTAGTGGAATTAAAAGTATTGACATTCCAACAGTGAATAGCTGCACATTTCAGCCCTTTAAATATTGTTCAATGATGCAGAAAAACAATCAGACGAAGAAAGAAAGTGGGAACATTTTTCCACCCTTGATATTTCTATAAAAATAAATTCCTCAGCTAGTACAGTTAGTACCATACCTTAATTATTCTGATGTGTCAAGATAAACTCATAGCAGACAAAAGGTTTGATTAACCCATCAATTTTGGAGGGCATAATTCCACTGATTTTATCAATAAGCTGTTAAGCACTCCATATCAAAAGTGCAATTTGTTTTCCTACAAGTACCTCTACCAACATGGAGCCAGCATCCTCTGCCCATACTTATCTAGTGGATAGAGGACTGAGATATGTGTGATTGGAGGCTGAAAACCTTAAGCCTTAAATTTTTCCTTAAACCTACTGTTCTCATCCAAACCCCTTTATTGTGCGTGGGATGTGGGGCAGGGGGTTGGTTTTGTTTTTTGGTGTGTCTAAATAAAGCTCTTCCCCATGCTCTTTCTCTTGCAGGTTAACGTGGAAGGTGTCCGTTGTGACAGGTGCAGGTCTGGAATGTTTGGACTCTATGCCAAAAACCCACTTGGCTGCAACAGCTGCTATTGCTTTGGCCTGACTACTCAGTGCAGTGAGGCAAAGGGGCTGATCCGCATGTGGGTGAGTAGGGAACTGCTGAGCCGTGTAATGTGATAATGTTGTTTCCTGCTGGCTTCTTTTAGTCAGGCACAGAGAGGTAGCTAGGAAATGGCAACACGTTTAAGCAATCTTTTCCCCTGAGTACTTTGAGAAGTAGAGAGAGGAGCATGTTCCATTAGACAATCAGGGTCAAAGCATTAAAAAAAATGGTTTGATAGTGTAATAGATGTCAAGCCAAAGTAAAGCTATTAAAACCCAGTAAAAAGCAGTGTACTCAAGTGTGGGAAAATTGTACTGTGACGATCCAGCGCAATAGAGCACTGACACAGAGATGAGAATCTGAACTTGTTGCACAGTTCCCTAACCATATACCAGGGTCATTGTTGCTTGTTGTTAAATATGTCGATTTGATTTGATTAACTCTTCATTTTTCCCCTTATAAATTTTTTTAAACTCGTGCTTCTGACAGATGCTAATCTATTTAAATCCTGGGTTGGTGGGTGGAGCCCACTTGAACAACAAAAGACCTGTCCCCTCAGAAGAGAGGGGTACCACAGATCCCATGTTAGATTGACAGTCCTGGTGACTGAAGTCCGCTGTTTATCTCTAGCACTTTTTCTTCCTCCTGGTAGACGGAGAGGGATTCCAGATTAGCTGTGTTGGTGCAGCTTTATCATCCGACATGGGTTGGGTTGAAAGAAAGGTGATAACACCAGTCATGCCACAGAGCTAATGAAAGCATCAATCCTTTTACAAACTCTGTTTTGGTCTTTACATGAGGGTATAAAGCTGAAGCATTATTTAAAGCTGTTCCCTTTTCTTTATTCGCCCTTCTTTGAATTCTGAGATTTAAACAAGACTTTGCAGATTCACATTGTAGGCTACCTAGGCCTTTATAGTTTTGAATACTCCAGTCTATCTCAAAACAGAGTCATTGCCATTTGAAAAGCCACAAATTCACAAACTTCATACGGCTAATGAAAATCTTTAATGTAGTTCACGTGTGTAAACCATTTTCTTGCTGGCTGATGTACTTGGTGAAAGGTGGCAAGACCCACCTCCAGGAACATGACTTTGAAGTTGGCAGCTGGAAAGAATACTTCTGTGTCCTGTCACTGCACAGCAGCTCCTGAGAATACAATCAGCACAAAAATTGAATACCATGCTGGGCCTCTCCTCTTCCTCAGTGCCCAAATGGCATCTTGTGAAACCCAGATGTGATTTTTCATTGGCTTAATTGTTGTTCCTGACTCCTTAGCATTATGTTGTCTGCATTTCTGCTTTTTATTTTATTGTTCTCTCTGTGTTTGTCCAGCTTGTCGCATGCTTTCTATGAACAATCTCAGTAATTCTGGGCAGAAGTTATTCCTGTTTTCTTTTGACCACAGCAATGATTTGGCTGGCATATTATTGATTTTCTTTCAGTGAGGTTGCGAACATCTGAATAGTTGTGGAATACCATTACATTATCCAATCAGTGTGACTTTTCAGCTCACACACTTTAGTGTATTTGAGAACACAGTAATTTGTTTGAATTTTAAATGAAAGAGATGCAAGTGGAGCTGCGCAGTACAAGAGTTCATACACTTGCCTGAGACCCAAAACAGATTAGAACTGGAAAAGGAAATATTTTTATTGTGGTACAGGTTCACATAGACAACTAATCAGCCTACATCTTGGAAAAATTTCCTCATTCCCACCCCCCTATCCTGCCCTAAACCTCCTGAAGCATGCTCAGTACAGCCTTAGGGCTGCTAACAGTAAATATGTATTCTCACACTGGCCACTAGGCAGGGGCGGCTCTAGGTATTTTGCCGCCCCAACCATGGCAGGCAGGCTGCCTTCAGCGGCTTGCCTGCGGGAGGTCCCCCGTCCCGTGGATTCAGCAGCAGCCTGCGGGAGGTCCGCCGAAGTCGCGGGACCAGCGGACCCTCCGCAGGCATGCCGCCAAAGGCAACCTGCCTGCTGCCCTCGCGGCGACCGGCAGAGCGCCCCCCGTGGCTTTCCGCCTCAGGCACGTGCTTGGCGTGCTGGTGCCTGGAGCCGCCCCTGCCACTAGGTTTCACCAATCATAACAAAAATACCTAAAACATTATACTCCTTCCCCTCTTAATCATTAGTAATAATAAACATAAAACATTAACATTGCAACAGCAAAACAAAACATCCTGACTAATTGGCTGGGTACACTACCTCCAACCTCAGGCAAGTGCAAGGGATTTTTCTGCCATCTCTAGCATAATTGCCTTATCTTTGGGCTCCTCTGAAACCCCTTCCACTTTGTCCCCAAGAATTCAGTCTCGTCACTCAGGTTGTTTTATTTGGCTGTAGACGAGCACCTCCTTGCTCGCTGCACAAATTAGCCGGAGACCTCTTATTTTGCAACCCAGTGTCCTTTTATTTCCCTGTGTTCATTCCTATCACCATCTATATACAACTCTATGTACAAGTCAATTGCAGTTAAGTAGCCAGCCGGGGGACAGCTAGTGCCTGTTGCTAGCTAGGAGCAGCAGTTCCTTACTCCTCCTGTTCCTCCCCCCTCTTCACTTCCTTCCTGTCAGCTTTATAGGCCTTCCTCTCAGCAGGCTCACAGGTGATTGCTCTTAGGCACCTTTAATAAGCCACATCCTGCCAGCTCCAATCAGTTCCTCTGTATGGGAGCTACGCTAGCAGGTTCTGAGCTAATAGGGGCTGGTTCAGTGCCTCTTAGGCCAGCACCCTGTTACATTGGCGTACAGGAAAGCTACAGTGAGTTGATCTGACTCAAACATAGGTGGGTGGAGGTAGGTCAGACCACACATCCAACGTTACACAACAAACCTCTTACTTTGTTACAGTTACACATGACATTACATTTACTATGCATTGCATCACATGTTTTGGATTGGCCTGGTCACTTTGTAGGAACCAATCCCTGTACAGCATGCTCTGTCCACACACTGTCCATGCACAACTTATTCCTTACCTCATCTTATATTTCAGGGATATCTTACCCATTGTTATCTCGACCACTGTAAATGGTTCCCTGGGTGTTCCCCCTTATCTTAGTTAGAACAGACATTGTGTTTCCAGCCTGCTGATCCCTTTACCTCCTTAATTGTGTCTCCCATGAGTCCTCATCCATGTCCATTACTCATGTCAAGCCAGGCCTTACTAACACAAGTCCAGTCTATTTCTAGGTTTGGGAGATTTTCTGGAACAGTGCAATGGAAACACCTGTGATCCTTGATCAGTAGCAGGTGCAGAAGGACTTTCTGATAATACAACCATCTCTGCAGACTTAATGTCCAAGTCTGCTCTAGTGGTTGATATGAGGTCCCCAGCAATCTCACTATTTCTGGATGTAGCAATTGGGTAGTCTAATGACTCTGCAACACCTGTTACTTCAATGTCCAAATGAGAATTATCTACTGGTGACGTCTCGTGGTACTGCAGATGAACATGATTGTGATATCTATGAATGTGCCTCCCATCTGATAACTCAGTTACCCAAGAAAGTGGTTTTGCATGTGCTGTGATGCGAACAGATAACCAGTTCGTGCCATAAGACCATATACTGTATTATGTGCACCTAATGTTCTTGGTGATGCTCAGACATCATAGTATAACTTTTGTGCTGCCTGATTTTCCTTCAGCTTAGCAGCTTTAACAGTGTAGAGTGTCCAAATGAGTTCTTAGTTTCCTTCCCATTAAGGTGACTTTCCGTTTTTGGCTAGTGGCATCATGCAATAGTGGAAAAGAAGACTGGCCAGTTTGGCTTCTACGTCATCTTCTGCATTCCCTCTTTTATGATTTGGACAGCCCATTCTACTAGATCATTTGAGGAAGGGTGTTTGGTGCAGTTCTACTGTATTTGATGCTGTCCCCCCCCCCCATACATTCCTGAAATACAACACTAGTGAGCTGGGGACCATTGTCACTCATCACTGTCTCAAGCAATCCAAAAATGGAAAATGTAAGTCAAAGTTTATCAAGTGTAGCCTCAGCTGTGGAGGACGGAATTACGTATGCTTCAGTCCATTTTGAATGAACAACAATTATTTTTAAAAACATTTTCTCCATAAATGAACCAGCATAGTCTACATTAAGTCTCACCTAGGATCACTGAAGCCACCCCTATGAGTGCAAAGGAATTTTCAGTGGAGCATGGCAGCTAGATTGTGCAACAGTGTGTGGTTTGCCAACAGTCTCGATTTTCTGATCCATTCCCGGGTACCACACACAACTGAACGTGACCCCCTTCATGTGAACAATGCCAGGATATGCTTCATGTAACAACTTCAGTACCACTGATCTACTTACTTGGAGGTACGATCACTCAGGACTCTAATAATAAGCACCCAACCTGGACACTTAAAGAATCCTTTAGTGAGTAGTAATATTGGAGCTCTGTGCTTACTCTCTCTGTCCAGCCAGTTGTAACCATTCTCTGCAGTCACAACAATAATGGGTCTCTCTCTGTCTCTCTTTTTATCTGTGCTGCCTCAATTAGAGAAGTGGACAGTAGTACAATAAGGAGAATGGTTCCTGTAGGTTGAGGTACTCTGGGCTGGCTATCCGGTAAAGGAAGTCTACTCAGAGCATCTCAATGCTTTTCCAGATTTATAATCAAACTCATAGTCATAAGCTGATAAGGTGAGAGCCCATCTCTGATTTCTGGCAGATGCTATAGGGGGTATAGGTTTGTGTTCACCAAACATATCTTTCAGAGGTTTATGATCTGTGTATAACAAAATGCCTGCCATATAGGTGAAACTTCTTTACCCCCCAAAGACTACTGCTAGCCCTTCTTATTGTGGTTTAGGAAAAAATTCTGCTGGAGCTAGTGACCTTGTTGCATAACTGATTGGATGCTCAGACCCATCTGATATTCAGTGGGCTAGTACCACTTCCATTCCATATGATGAGGCATCACAAGACAATAACTGCTTTTTCTGGCTTTTATAATGAACTAAAGAGTTTGACTGTAGCAATTAGAACTGAAAAAGGAAATATTTTATTGTGGCACAGGACCACACAGACAACTAATCAGTCTCCATCTTAGAAAAAAATCCTCACATCCCTCCAACCCAGTGGAACATGCTCAGTACAGCCTTAGAGCATCTAACGGTAAATAGTTATTCTCACATTGGCTGCCTGGTGACCATAAGTGTAACAAAAAATGCCTATATTACACCTGTCTACCCTGTAGGTCTAGATCTCACGTGAAAATAAGAGGTGTGTTTCATCTTAATATAAGATTCTCAGACTCTGAACAGAAGTGTGGCCCAGGACTGACATAACAGACATATCAAAGTCTTATGAACAAGCTACATTGGCAGAGGTCTGTGAAGAGCTTGCAGACCCATGCTTACATCACGCTGTATTTGGCTCTAGCCAGTGCTGCTTTTTCCTCGCTTTCATGAGCACTAAATGCAAAGGGCTAGATGGTGGAACTCTTACAGTGCGCAACATTTATTCAAATAGTTCTATTTAGTGGGACTACTCACATGACTAATGGCTCCACAATCTAGTGTGAAAGTAAGTACAACCAGTTTTTAAGAGAATAAAAAATAAAAGAATAACAAGACTTTGCCTACATGAAAAAAGCTTGAAAAAATAAACTGTCTGGTTTTTCTTTTTAATCCCTTTAATATGTGCAGCTGACCTTGAAGCCAGAACAGATGGTTCTGCCACTGGTAGATGAAAACCTTCAGGACAGTACTACCAGAGGGGTTGTATTCCAGCATCCAGAGATAGTAGCTAACATTGAACTGGTGATGCAAGATCTCCAATCAGAACCTATTTACTGGAAACTTCCAGAGCAGTTTGAAGGACGAAAGGTAAAGACGATTCCTTTGAATTCTGCCAAAAATTGACATTTTAGAAATGCTTCTGATTCCTCTATTGGGAAAATCACAGCAAACTGGAAGGTGCTTGCAAAGAATAAATATTTTTGTCTTTACCATTTGTCATGGCAAAATTGTCACAAAAATAATAGGAAATTCTATTAATTGTCATCAAAACTTGGAGTCCTGTAACATCAATACTATCTTAAACTAGATATTTAATCATACAAATATATAATAAATATGCTACTAATGGGAATTTTATTGTCCAGGGCAGGCAATGATAGCCAACAGATCTGTCAGGAATTCCAGATTTTAGCTTGTGATTTTATTTATTTGCACAAGATGGAGCATTTCACAAAACTACTATTTAAAAAAAGCGGAAGGATTGTATTAATATTTCACTCTGTTGACTCCCTGCCTCTCCCAATCTGACAGAAATGTCACACAAGCTTTGTATGTCTTGTGTAGACACAGTTTGTTGAAAATGTTTGAAACAGCCTTCTCTCTGGGCCTTTTGCACCTCTGTGGCTCTATTGTGTGTAGCACTTTTGAAGTCCCCTGTTTGGGCTCATGGGAATGTTGATATTCCCACAGACTCTCACAGAGAGGGACATTTGTTTTTACAGTTCTGCAGAAACAAATTACTTTCATGTATGTCTGTGCACAATCCTTGATTTCCCTATATTCCAAGTAGCACATGCCTCTGTACATTCTCGCTCTCTCTCTCTCTCTCTCTCTCATGTATCTATACATCCATTTGTAATACTTACATATCCATCATGTATGCACAGAGATATTTTTGTAGCTAACTGTAACTGGTATCTCTGTTTGCTTTGTTAGCTGACTGCCTATGGAGGGAAACTGAAATATGCTATCTACTTTGAAGCACGCGAGGAGACGGGTTTTGCTACCTATAATCCCCAGGTCATCATCAGGGGTGGGCCTCCCACAAGTACTAGAACTATCATCCGGCATATGGCTGCTCCTTTGATTGGTCAGCTGACAAGACATGAGATAGAGATGACAGAGGTAATGTTTTAGTCTGTTCTGTTTCAGAATGTTAACCCTTGGTTCTGTTGATACTGTTAACTGGCTGGCTTTTGTCTTACTGTTTCCTTCAGCATGAATGGAGATATCGTGGTGATGACCCAAGAGTCAGTAGTACTGTGACACGTGAGGACTTCTTGGATGTGCTGTACAACATTCATTACATTCTTATTAAGGCTTCTCATGGCAGTATCATGAGACAAAGCAGGTAACAATTTCATGCAATAGCCTGAAATACTGCAGCCATCCCAGCTAATTCACTTGAGACTTCAAACTGAATTTTTAATCTAGGCACAAAATCAGTGGGACGTAAAGCTGGAGAAGTTGGAGAAAGGCACTGTATTAAGAGAAAACCATAAGTATTGTAGCCAAATGAGACTTGTATTCTCAGTATCCCAAAGCCAAGAAAAAACCAAAAATATATTTTGTAAACAGATTTGAATGCTATGCAAATATTGTGCTATTATATAAATATGAATTTTGGCCTGTGAAATATTTGTCTCTTGGCAATTAGTAGTGAATAAATGATTAGTGATTCAAATAGTGCCCACTTAAAATGACACTTATGCCAATATAGTAGAGGCAGATAAAAGTAATAGGCTACAAATATCTCTATCTAGATATAGAATTTCAAGAAGGTACTACGTGGTAGAACTAAAAAGGTGTGTAACTTTGCAATATTTGTGTAACAGAGACATGGGAGACTAGTAGCTGTGCCCTAGAAGTGATAGAAGCAGATGGTTGCTATTTATTATTCATTATTAATTTTTGTAAGTAATTTTAAAGGGACTAACCAACTATTCTCCAAAACTTGGATGTCCCCTGCAGCTGCGGGTGTCACCGTCATTTCAGATTGTCTATTTTTGGCATGTTCAGTTTACAATATTGTGTGATGTGCACAGGGAAACTTCAGTTTAGAGGAGTGGGAAAGCATGATTTCTCATGGGAAACTTTGAAAAGCATTCTCTTTGCTCTGGAAAAATATTCCATCTACTTATATCAATCACTGTTAGCACTACAGAGCCCAGCTCAGATGTGGAGAATGAAGTGAACTCTATCCTGGCTCATGTATCATAAGAAAAATTGCTATATGATTTCCATTTTCAGAATCTTTATGCTAAGGTGTACAGAGATGGACACCTTATTCAAAGCTAGCTACACCAAAGGATAATGCACCTCGATTGGATCAGGGCTACCAGTGATGATGTGTAAATCAGGAGACGAGAGATCGACTTTCCAATTTCAGGGTGTGTTTGCAGGGATAGCAGTTACAAAACCAAGGTGCGATTTTACAGAGTCACATTACAGAGTATAGCCTTTTATATAGCAGCAGGACTTGCTAAAGAGTTAATCTTTCCCCCTTCTGGTACCTCTCCACCTGTGTATGATATCACAATTGATGTGGAGATGATTGTCACAATAAAGTTTTATGATATCTGTCTAGGCATTTATGTAATGCTCATCACCATGATATTTGAGACATTAGGTGGAGAATTAGCAGGCAAACCCCTGCAATCTATACTCAGACAAAATGCCTATTGATTTCAGAGGAAATTTCATTTGAATAAGAACAGTAGAATCAATCCCAAAAAGTCCTTAGAAGTCATTGGGAGATTAGCCTAAGAACTACAGACTTGGATTCAGGAGACAAGTTAAACCACAGACTTTTCCATCCCTATTCAGAACAGCCCTTAAGCACATGCTTACCTTTGAACATGTACTTAAGTCCAGTGACTTAAAGTTAAGCATGTGCTTTAGTTGTGTCCTGGATGCTTTCCTGAATTGGAGGCTAACTCTGAACAAGCAAAGCTTCTCTTCTCATCCAGTTGCCATTAGAGGGAAGAGAGTTATAGACAAAATTATTACAAAGGACTACTGTCAACGTTTTTCAAAGTGTACAATGAGGAGTTAATAGTTCTTTAATTCTAACACGAAAATTCTTTCAACTCAAATGTTTGAAAAACCAGAGCTGCAGATGACTGATATACTGTAGAAAAACACTGTCAATGAAAATTTGAACCAGACCCAAGTGTAAAATAGCTTAATTCCAATGTTAGCCCTATATTAGCCATATAATTTATAATTTGTTTTTGCAAGAAAGCTATGCTATTAAGGAGAGTTATTTAGAGGTTTCTACTAAAAATCCAAAGGCAAACATTTTTCTCCTACTGTATTCATTTTGTTGTTCTCCTTTTTCACATTCACCACTCAAAATTGAAATATTTCTTTCATAGATTCAAATTAGATTTTGTTTTGCTTTTCAGGCAATTGGATTTTGATAATAAATTAGTTTGGATTGGAAGTATGCTTTCAATTTTACTGTTAATTGTTTCAGAATACTAGATGCTGATCAGGTAGCAGTGGTTAGACTGGTTCTCGTTAGACATGCTTCAGGAAGCAACTGAACCTAACATACCTTAAGTAGCGCTTTTACCCAGACAACAAGTAGCTTTGTGGTCCCAAAGTATATTGTTATGTAAATTCAGCTCTGGGACAGTATATAGTTTGTACCGTACACAGAGCGTTGCCTCTGGTTTACAACTAGACTGCAGTCTAAGGGCTTCATTGCGGGCTTTATAGGCATGACAGGGACCTTGGATTCCTACTTGCATTGCTAGTCCATGCTAAAGCCCATCCCTTCATGTACACAGCTATTTTTTGCTGTGCTCACATCATACCATAGATTGCAGTGTAGGCATATCCTGTATCTTGAAGATGATGGGGAAGCAGATTCCACTCTGTTTTTATATTAAATGTACAGGGAGTTCCATTCAAGCTTGTGTTGACACTCCATACAAAAACAATAATTTTGGACCGTATTTATTTTGCAGTCCATTGTTTTTGTCTCCTCCTTGTTCTAATTCTCTATTCCAGGTGACCCTCCTTCTCAAGTAGGGTCAAAGGTATATGGGCTGGAGAGTGCTGCTGTCACTTGGGACAGTGCATTGACTCAAGATATTAGTGGTGAACTCCGGATCCCATTGAAGTCAATCGCAAAACTCACATTGATTTGAATGGGTCAGGATTTCACCCTAGATTTGCTTATGGTCTTCCTGGTGTTGGTGGCTATATACCAAAATGACAGGTGCAATAGATGTGCCTGGCCCTAGACAAATAGATCAGTATAATTGAGGAAATCTGTGAGTTGGGTCATTTGGGAGTATGAACAGGAGCTAATTATTTCCATAAGTTTCTTTGCACTAATGCCTACACACAGATATTTAATAAATAAATTCTAGCTGGATTAGTTTCTTTATTTTGATTTAACTCTTATTATAAGTATTCATATTCACTGATAGAAGAGAGAGAAATTTCCTCTCCTTGTTAGATTTGGAATTATTTTTGGAAACTTTAAAATTTACATGGCTTGCCCTATATTTTTTGCTTATTAAAGAGCAACAAATGTTTTCACAGTTTAGTATTCATTTAAACAAAAAAAAAGAATGAGAGGGCTAAAATACCTCCTTTCGGCAAAATAACAATTTTGCAATCCCCTGGGATAAACTAATGCTTTAGAAATGTCTTTTGCTGTCATTGTCCATGCTTCATTTGATGCCCTTTAGAATCATTTTGTCTGTTCAGTGTATGTGGGGAGGATAGTTGGGAGATGAGGGCATAAGATATTAATATAATCAAGTGGACATTTGGGGAGGGAAAGAGTTGGCAGTTGAACTGACATTAACCAACTTCTATGTATTTCTTTGTTTTAAACATTTTGCTTATTTATCCTTGTGATTCTGAGATAAAAAAAAGAATTCTGGCTAAGGTCTTAAAATTGCTGCTAAAAGGCAATTAACTGTCCAATGTCTTTGAAGTCTGTTCTATAGCTTGTTAGCTTGCTTTAGTTGCTGGGGATACATTTTATTTTTAAAAATGCCTCATTAGAAGCATATTTAGTGAATAAAGTTATCGTTGCACTCCTGTAAATTGTGAACTGGATCCAGGTTTAGTGTGAGACATCAATTTCTTACTGATCTGTTCAAATGAGGAATCAGATATGGGCTTTTGTCAGTATTTTGGCTGCAAATAGAAAAGAGGAGATGGAAGTAAGAAGAGTAGGCGAGTTAGTTAAACTTCAGGGTAGAAATGGAAAATCAAATTGAAGATATGTTGGGTTTGAAGTTTCCTTCATACACAGGCAAAAATAGAGCAGTTTTTGTCTCATATTGATGAGGCCAAGAAGGTTCAAGACAGCCAAAGGAAGCTTTTTTCTCCTGTACTGGCCGTCTTTGAACCTGCATTGAAACAGTGCTTTATGGAGTTGATAAGCTTTATTTGCTGGTTTGTGTTTTCCAGAATTTCTGAGATATCGATGGAAGTTGCTGAAGAAGGCAGTGTGTCTAGAATGAGTCCTCGTGCTCACTTGATTGAGAAATGTGACTGCCCACTGGGCTATTCTGGATTGTCATGTGAGGTACAGTTTTTGGTTAACCTTCATTAAATGTCTTTACTTTGTATTCGTCTTTCATCAGTAATGGTATGAGAAGAGTTTCAAATAATAACTATGCTTAACTAAGCTGCCCACTCTCCCTTGATTTTATTCCCTCTGTTCCTTCTCTCCCAGGTCCCCATCCTTCAAAGCCTTTAAGCCAGGGGTAGGAAACCTATGGCACGCGTGCCAAAGGTAGTACTTGAGCTAATTTTCAGTGGCACTCACACTGCCCGGGTCCTGGCCACTGGTCCGGGGGGCTCTGCATTTTAATGTAATTTAAAATGAAGCTTCTTAAACATTTTAAAAACCTTATTTACTTTATATACAAGAATACTTTAGTTATATATTATAGACGTATAGAGAGAAACCTTCTAAAAATGTTAACATGTATTACTGGCACGTGAAATCGTAAATCAGAGTGAATAAATGAAGACTCAGCACACCACTTCTGAAAGGTTGCCAACCCCTGCTTTAAGCACTTATTTAACTTTAAGCAGATGAGTAGTCCCATTGGAATTATTCATGTGCTTAAAGTTAAGCACATTAAACTTTGCTGGATCAAAGCCTCAGCACTTGAGTTGTGTGAGCAATGGAAATCATTGGAACTTGTTGAAAGAGGTGAGATGTATACAGGAGAACCTCAAAGATATGAACACCAGAGTCACGGACTTACCAATCAACCAGATACCATGTGGAACTGAAAGCAATCAGTCAGGCAGCAGGGGAGACCAACACCCCCCCCCCCCCCAGCAAATACTGTACTGCCTCGGGCTTTAGCTCTGGGGTTTAGGGCTTCGACTACGGGTGGTTACGGCTGCAGCTGCAGGGGGGTCCAGGGCTCCAGGCGGGGGTGGGGGCCTCAGGTTCTGACCCTTGAGAGCACCAGGGCTCAGGGCTTTAGACCGGGGGGAGCCCTGGGGCTTGGGGCTTCAGCCCTGCACTTCAGTTCCTGGATTCAGCCCCACAGGAGGCGCTGGTGCTTGGGGCTTCTGCCCCGCAGCTCAGTTCCTGGCTTAAGCCCCATGGGGGGTGCTGAGGCTCATGGCTTTAGCTACAAGGGGAGCGCCAGTTTCAGTCCCAGTGGTTCCCCCATAGCTAAAGCCCCGAGCCCTGTCCTCCATCCCCGGCTGAAACTGGGAGTGGAGCTCTGGGGAGCCCCAGTGCCTGCTGCAGGGCAGAAGCCAGGAATGGAGCTGCAGGACTGAAGCCCTGAGCCCCAGTGCCCACTGCAAGGCTGAAACTGGGAACGGAGCCTCAGGGCTGAAGCCCTGAACCCCAGTGATCCCCCCCAGGTCTAAAGCCCTGATCCCTGGTGCTCCCACAAGGCAGAAGCCCTCAGCGCCCCTACCCCCAGTCTTGGTGCCTTGAGGGTCAGAAGCTCAGTACCCTCCCACCTGGGTCTCTGACACACACACACACACACAGACCCTCACCCTGCGGCTGCAGCCCCAACCCCACTGTGGCTGAAGTCCATAATGTCTTGTTCAGAGTTACGGACCATTTCAGAGTTATGTACAGCCTCCATTCCCAAGGTGTCCATAACTCTGAGATTCTACTGTATTAGCAATACCTCGCTTCTGGAGGCTAGCTTACAAATATCACTTCATGACTATTTCTTAAAATGCTCAAATACTGCCACTGGCTTGGTATTTTCTTGGCCAGTTCTCTGCAGTGAATTTGAAGTTAAGTACTTGGCAAAACAGCCATGAACTGACAGAGTATCACACATTCTTATTTACCACTGCAGCTGGGTGGATGCAGCCAAAAATTGTCAGTGACTTTTGAATGTTTTAAAACAAATTCCTTTTAAGTTCATTCACATCCCTTTTGCTTGTATTTTAAAAAAACATTCTCTCAAATGCATTTATAGGCAGGAGTGTTCCCCCAAAACCAAGATTTTTAAGTGGATATTACAAAACCTTTCCCTAGTGACTTTTGAATTTATACCTGTGCAGATTCATATTGAAAAAATTAATCTAAGTGATGCATTCATACAGTCGAGTAATAGAAACAATAGGTAGCCTCTGGGTTCAATAAAAACAGCTTGAATTTTGAATATTAAATATTTACCATGAGTCATGAACAAACTATAGACTAACAAATATGCACAATAGCTATTTGGTGAATTTCACTTAATTTTCAGCTCATGACTTGTCCACAAACAGATAGTAATTTCTTTGAAATTTTTCACCAGACAGTTATTTATTATTACACCCCCAAAAACTTCATTAAAAGAACACTGTTAAGGTTTCAAAGTCAAACACCCAAACGTAGAGCTGTGTAGAGGATGGAAGTTCCAGTTCATTAAGTATTTTGAGGTCTGGAAATTGGACTTTCATCATAAGGCCCAAAATCAAAACAATTTTTTTGAATTAGGTCAAAATGAAACCTTACTGACTCAAAAAAACCTGACTCGAAATTCTTTCAACTTTTCAATTCTCTGCAAATTTTGTTTTCATTTTGAATCAAACCAAAACTTGTTTTCAATTTTTCAAATTGCAAGCAAACCAAAACATCCATTATTCACCCAGCTCTTATATGTGGTAATGTAATTAGAACAGTATCATAATGCACACTTTCTGGGGAGGAGAGGTAAGGTTGAAGTTACAGAGTTGCCATTTCCTGCTTAATTGTGCAATATTAATACTCTCACAATATATATTTTAATAGAATATTCTATAAAGGATTAAGCCCCCATATTCCAATAGGAAAAGAGAAAGATCTGATACCCAGTTGCTTTTTAGCACATGCTAATAAGTAGTAAAGCTTGTCCTATTATCTGGAATCATTTCTACTGCTTGGCTTAGTCCCTATCCCAAAATTGCAGTTGTAAGAGCTATGCATATAGTATTTTTGCCTCAGATATGTCAGAGATGACATTGGTGTCCAAAATTTGTATTCAAGTGCGTGCCCAAAATATAAGGATAAAAGAGACCTTTCCTGATATGCACTTGCTGGTATCTTTCAGAAATAGTTGTGGCAAATGCATTCAACATCCTCATCATTTACTTCATATTATAACCATATTCTGGGTCATTTCATAATTTTCAAATCAATACAGATGAGAAGAATGTCAATAGCATATTAGACAAATGAGTTAGAGTTTCAACTTAGGTGAGGACTTACGAAAATTGCATATTTGTACCCTAATCCTAAGGCTCTCAGCACTTGTAAAGGGTTCCACTGTACCAGTTTGTTTTGGACAAGGACATTTTTGAGGGGAAAAACTAAGAATCTGTAGTAAGGAGCAAAATTACTTCCACTTGAGATTATTCCTCTAAATTAGAATTCCTCACAAGCCGTGGTAAAGGCAGATAGACTGTTTCTGTGCTTCACTGATTTTAACATATTCTAAACCAAAATAAAAGTGAGTTGAGATTACTTACTTCTGACTTTAAAGAAAATAATTGTGTTTCTACTTTCTCTCTTACTTAGATTCTTGAATGGGTCACCAATGATTATAAACTTAACATACTGCTACAGGCTTTTGTACAAGCACAGTCAAGCACATGTCAATTAACACTTCACTCAAATATCCCACTTTTGATAGTGCAAAGCTGCTGTATAGTCTTTACTTCAGTTTCCCTTCTGTTTTACTTTGCATCCATTTTACTGCCATGTAATGGAGGCAGAACGTCCACCCCTTCAGAAAAGCCTAAATCCTCATCAAGAATAGGACATGACCTCATTAAGACACCCTTAATAGGATTTGGTGATCTGTTCTGTTGTACATTATACTATAAAACTGAATATCTTATCTATGAGGACCAAAGTAGGTGAGGTAATGTCTTTTATTGAACTAGCTTATGTTGGTGGAAGGGGCAAGCTTTCGAGCTTCACAGAGCTCTTCTGCAGGTCTGGAGATGGTAACCAGAGTGTACAAGCTGAATATATGATGGGACAGATTGTTAAGCATGTGGGGTTGTAGACCACTTCAAATAAAGTGGCCAATTAACACTTCTGCAGTCATAGGTGAATGGAGGGTTAGGCAGCAGGGTGCATTACAGATTGTTGTAATAGGCTGTAACATTAATGTCTCGGTTAAGTCCATGGTTTTAGTGTCCAGCAGAGTTATGAATTTAAGTTCCCAGGCTTGTCCTTTTAAGGTTTTGTGCAGATTTCCTTTGAGGATGAGGACTAAGAGGTTAAATATGGAATGGGTTTGTTTTATACCCCCTCCTACCCCCCCCCCCACCAAAAAAAGTTTGTCATCAGCTGATAGGGTGTTTTTATCTTTTATCATTTTTCTGTGTGAGTTCATTTGAGAGCGTAGCAATTGTCTGGATTCACCCACATAGATGTTGTTAGGGCATTTGATGCACTGGAAGAGGTAGACCACATGTTGCACTAGGCATGTGTAGGACCCATGAATCTTGAAAGATGTGTCGTGGGAGGTACTGATCATTGTAGCACTGGAAATATGTTTGCAAGGTTTGCATCTGTTTTTAGTGTCTAGCAAAGTTATGAGTTTAAGCTCCCAGGCTTGTCTTTTGAAAGTGTTGTGCAGGTTTCCTTTGAGGATGAGAACTGATATCTAAGCATCTTGGGGATCCCCTGTTTATGCGTAGAAGTATTGCCATCTCCAAATTCCAAGCAGCATAATGTTACAGAATCTTTGGGTCAGGGATTTTTATTCCCTTCCCCCAGAGTTCAAACTGTGATGAGATGAGGGTTTGTGCACGTCCCCTCTTCATGGGTGTGAGGGGAGCAATCAACGAAGTCTTCTGTCTGCTGATGTTCCACAATGGTCTGTCTGGTGTCTATAGGTCTTCTTTTGTTGGACAGGAGACTGCACCTCTTGTGGTAAACTAGTATTTCAGACTCAGTAATGCTTTTCCTCTGACTGGGTGGGTGGGGTCTTCCAGCTTCATAGCACACATTTTTATAGTTACAAAGCAAACACTTAAATATTACCTTATAACATGGGATACAGATATTGTAAGTGAGACTAAAGAATCCAGCAACTCACAAGCATTTCATAAAGTCCAAACACCAAATATAGTGCTATGAATCTAATACCTATTTTAACAACACTAACACACAGGTGAGCCACACTGGTTTCCAGCCATTCTTTTGTCAGTCTTCAGTGAGACTTAGAGGCCTTGGCATGAGCTGGCACCTGCGTCTGCTAGCATAACAGATACCCTATATGTGTTTTGATGTGGGGTGACAGGTGATAACTAGGAGTGTGCAGTCAGTGGGGTTTGTTTTCTGTACTGAAGGAGATTCTTTGGGGATATTTGGGTGGCTCATTCTATGATGAGATCTACTTATCTGGTGGTGTGTCCTTGTTTGATGAAGGCTACTTTAAGTGTGTTTAGGTATGTATCCTGGACTTTTTCTTCAGAGCATATTCTGTGGTATCTCAGTGCCTGGCTGTAGATAACAGATTTCTTAGAGTGTCTAGGGTGGTTACTGGATCTGTGGCTTTGGCTACACTTACATTTCAAAGCGCTGCCGCGGCAGCGCTTTGAAGCGCTAAGTGTAGTCAAAGCACCAGCGCTGGGAGAAAGCTCTCCCAGTGCTGTCCGTACTCCACCTCCCTGTGGGGAATAATGGACAGCGCTGGGAGCCGCGCTCCCAGCGCTGGGGCTTTGACCACACTGGCGCTTTGCAGCGCCGCAATTTGCAGCGCTGGAGAGGGTGTGTTTTCACACCCTGCTGCAGCGCTGCAAATTTGTAAGTGTAGCCAAGCCCTCAATAGGTAGATGTGGTGATCTGTGGATTTCTTGCATATAGTGGTCTGTAGTATTCCATTGTTAAAGCTGATGGAGGTGTCCAGGAACTTGATACTGGTGTGGAGGTGTTCTAAAGAGAGTTTGATGGATGGGAAGTGGTCGTTGAAGTTGTGGTGAAAATTTATGAGGGAGTTTGGGTTGCCTGTCCAGAGGATGAAAATATCATTGATGGATGTGTGTTGCATTTGTCCAGAAATTCTTCCTCGAGGTGGCCCAAGGAGAGGTTGGCATACTGGGAAGAGATCCTGGAATCCATGGTTGTTCCCATGGTTTGGACAAAGTGTTGTTGTTAAATGTAAAGTTGTTTTGGGTGAGGAGGAAATGGAAGAGTTTGGCAATGTGTTTGGAGTGGATTTCTGAGCTTTGTCCATTGTCTTGTAGATATCTGAGGCAAGCAACAATGCCGTCATGGTGAGGGATGTTGGTGTTCAGGGAGGTGACATCCATGGTGGCAAGGATGGTGTTCTGAGGGAGGTTGTTAATGTTGTGGAGTTTCTGGAGGAAGCTGGTTGTGGCCTGGAGGAAACTGGCCCTTTGGGTGGTGAGTGGTTTCAGGATTGTTTCTGAGACCCAGTATTTCTTCAGTAACAGTGCTGTTGCCTGATATAAGGGTCTGCAGCGGTCTTTGTTTGTTTATCTTGAGAGGCATGTAGAAGATCCTTAGGGTGGGTTTGTGGGGGTTGAGGTTGTAGAATTTCTCTTATCTATGTACACTTTCTCCTAATGGGATGAAGCTCCAAAACAATCCTGCTTTGGTTAGGTTTTTTTGTACTGTCATAGCTGTGTGCTTTCAGAGATCCACATTGATATACTTACATAATAATGTAGATGAGGGGTTTGATCTTGAAATGAAGATGGAGGGATTGATTTTGCACGTCAGCTTTGCTAACAATCTTTGGTGGGCTCTCAGAATGTTATTACCAAGTGGAAAAAAACAAATCAAGAATAAATTTTATTAAAGCTTTTATTATTTTTAATTCTTTACTTTTATAGTATTTAAATTATACAGATATAAATAAGACAGTCATGAAGACATTTTTTGCTCAGTATTGCACATTTGTTTGTTTTCCATCAAGCACATATTAGCTTGTCAAATCTGAAAAACCCACCAAGGACAAGGGAAACTGAATCCTCCTGCTTGCTCCTTGTAGCCCATGCAACAATTTTATTTTGGAAATAAACCTCTTTCTCAAGAAATGAAGGGAAGGATGCTTGATGCACAGTGAGAAAGACTGGGTATTTTGCATGTGAATGAAAGGTCTCTCTAGCTGTAGTATGAAAAGACTGGTGCTAGGGCAGTGTTCCAGGGATTTTGCAATAATGTTTCCAATTTTTGTTGGTTCTGCTATTTGTAAAGTACTGTATATTGTTTCTAACACAGCTGGAGGCGTGGCAACTTGTAAAAGCTGCTGATGGTGAAGATGAGCTTGCCGTACTCCCAGTATCTGTCCATTATGTGATGATCTGTTTTCCTTCTTGTAGGCGTGTTCTCCAGGATTTTATAGACTGCCTTCTAGATCATCTGGCAGGAGACCTGGCCCAACCCTGGGCACCTGTGCCGCATGTCAATGCCATGGACATAGTAATATGTGTGACCCTGAAACCTCTATATGTCAGGTATAAATTGTAGGCTCTTCCTAACCTAGCACACTATGTTCTTCTAAAATTAATCTGCTGTGTGCCAAAATTGAAAATCTGGAGGACATATTTTAATCTCTTGCTTTAAAAAGAGGACACTGTCATGGTTGCCGGACCAAAAAAATTAACCTATCTTCAGAGTTTTCCCAGAATGACCTTCCTGAATTAGGGATTCCAGTCATGTAACGTATTTTTTCTCCTCCAAACTACTGCTTATTGAAGCAGGAAACCTATTGTAGAAGGTGCTCCTCTCGGGGCTGGAGATACAAGAGAACCTGGGGAATGGAGATAAAAGGGGCTGGGTCGAAGCGCCTAAGGAAATAGCAGCAATGGACTGGAGTAAGAAGTATGCACCTGCTGTTTATAAGGTTCCTGGGTGGAATCCAGAGTAGTGAGCAGGCCCGGCTTTCCTTGCCAGCCACAGGTAAAGGGGCATAAACCCCAAGCAGGGGACAGGCCTAATTTGGGAGCCTGAATGGAAGGGGTTCATTTGAATTTTCTGAGTGGACCACAGGGCCAATCCACTGAAGACCCATCAAGGTCAGCCAGCAGCATGCAGGAGGAACCAAGGGTGAGAAAAGGACTGTGATACTGCACTTTGCCACTTGGAGGCTTTCCAGAGGTGATTGTCCCATTACACCTGTAAGCCCAATATGCAACTCACTGTTTGTTTCACAATAAACAACATGCTATTCTGATAGACAATAACATGCCTGCATTGGTGACACATTAAGATGGAGTGTTAATTGTTTCTCCTACTTTAACAGCTGGAGCAGAGAAAGAAAGGGAAAGATAGATGAACAGGATGGGAAACTGCAGGAATACATGTGGCTAGTTGCAGGCCTCCATTCCTCCTCCATGCAAACCCATATGTAACACCTACAGCATGTCTTCTGGAGAGTCTCAAAGAAGGCAGCTCCAGTGAGAACTGCATCAGAGACAGTAATGAAGAACTCATTCCAGGAAAAAGATCCCTCGTATCTAAGAATGTTTGACTCCCTTGGGCTGGGAACAAAATACAGTCCACTTTCTTTCTCCCTCCCTCCTCACAGAACTGCAGGCACAACACCGCTGGCGATCATTGTGAGAGATGCGCAGTTGGATTCTATGGGAATGTCCGAGGATCTCCAGAGGACTGCCATCCTTGTGCGTGTCCTCTGACCATTCCCAGCAACAAGTAAGCCTGTGGCATTAAGCTGCCTCTTCTAGCCAATAATAACATTGTCTTGGTCTCACTCAGTAACCTCAGTCAGCTGTACACACTATAAGTGCATGCTAAAAAGTGTCCAATCCACTTTCGCTAATTGATCTTGCTGAAAGAGTCAGGGACTGCTCCCATGCTAATTAGTGATGAATAAATTAATAATGGGTGCAAAATGCAGTGCTCCACAGATAATGAATGTGTGTTACAAAAGATTTCTCGTAAGTGAAGCTAGAGCAGAGCTCAAGTACAATGTAGCCACTAGGGAATTGTAAATAGTCTTTTGCTCATATATTGTGTTGGTATAAATGTATTACAGTGCCTTTCTCTTTCTGCTGTGCAATTTATTGATTCCTTATTTAATGTTACATGAGTTTTAGGCAATTTGTGAAAGATAGACTAGTTTATTCGCAATGCAGTTATTGCAGTTTCCACTTTATTGGTTGCCTTATGCTAATGAACCTTCCCACCTCCCTCTCTCCTTGTTTCCCACAAATGATACTTGAGATTTGTTTGTTATTGTGGTGGGAGGCCCTAGGTGCCACCAGGAGTCATTCTTTGTTGCCTCTATAAGAGGTTTATGGCACATGATCTTTCTTTTGAAAGGCTGAGGGCATACAGCTTTCTCCAAAGCCACATTCTGTGTTCTTTCTCACTGATTGACTTTTAGGATGTGCTAATAAGTACTTTGGTCAGTACACTTCCCCTTTGAGATGTCATCTTCTGTCTTCATCATTTTATAATTTTGGGGATGGTTTTGGTTTTTTGGGTAGGAATGGCTCCTATTTCCATCCTCAATACCCAAGATTTCATTGATCTTTCATGTGAATCAAACGGCATCAAGAATTCTTTCAGCGTTCATAAGTGCTGAGTCTAGATCAACCAAAGCTATTACTTAAGGATGATTCAAGATGTTCCCTTTTCCTCAGGAAATTGCTGTGCAACCTCCATAGCTCTTCCAAGTCTTATCAGCCCAGCCAATGAAAGACTTGAATGCGACTTGAATCCAGGTTTCTTCTATAGCAGTGCAGAGCTCTAACCCCCGGGACATGGTCCACCTGCCTTATTTATAACAGAAAATGTTTTTTTGTATTGATTAGTTCAACCTTAGATTTGATAACTGCCAGCCTGATTATATTTGTTCCACTTTCTCGCTACAAGCTCTTTGAGATAATATTAGCGGGGGGGAGAAATCAGATTCAGCCACTCTATTGTAGCCCCGTAATAATAAAACTGCAGACATATAGGTGAAATACACACGAGCTGGTAACTGGATGACACAGATTGACATGATAACATTTTTTGAAGAAATAGAATTCAATTATTTTTAAAGTTTTACAAGAACACAACTAAGTTTAAGGCTTTAAGTTTTTAAAGATGTTTTTGTTTTTCTGCACAATCAGCATTCAGCTTCAAATATGATGAGCTGAAAAACTGGAGGGAGTAAGTTGCTTATGGATATGTGGATCTATTTTTATGCAGTTGAAAATGTGTTGGATAATGAGTTTGTGAGTAGTAGATCAATTTATTTACATTTTATGCAAAGATGTAATTTTTATTACTCATTCAAGCACTATTGATTTAATGCATTATAAGGATGCTGACTGCAGTATACCAAATGAGGGAGTTCTGGGTCACCACCACCTCAGTGCTTTTTCAGCATTAATCTGGTTTGGCATTTCCCTGCACAAATACTTGGATACATTTTGTAGCACTGCACCGTTTTAATGCTTAGCTTAGCCACCACCACCACTTTTTTTTTTAAAACTATGAGTACAGGATCCTGACTTACTAATATCCCAATAGTACGCCACTGTACACATATTTCACGGGTACACACTACAGTCACCAATTTACCATATGCATATGGCATAGCGAACAGAACTCATTATATTCTGCATCTAAAATACACACATTCACTGCTTGAGCTAAAAGAAATTATTCTTTCATTAGGGTAGTGTTAGGGCAAGAATGTGTGATCATCACAAACAATCTTGCCAAAGTCTTTAATGACCTCTTCCTAGTCAAAGCTCAGAACCAGTATTCCATCCCCATGTTCCTTGGTCTGTTAGCCATCTTTGACATCATCAACCATGCTCGTCTTGAAATCATATCCTCCCTTGGCTTCTGTTACTCTATCCTATCCTGATTTTACTCCTCCCTCTCTGATTGCTCCTTCAGAGTGTCTTCAAGAGGTTCTGCCTCATCCTGCTCTGTCCTGGGTCCCCTTCTCTTCTCCCTCTACACCATACCTCTGGGTATTCTCATCCACAAACAAAAAATCAGCTGTCACCTCTCTGCTGATGACTCACTGATCTACCTCTCTACTCCAGACCTGTCTCCTTCTGTCTAAACTGAAATCTCAGTCTCTCTCTAACATCTCCTTGTGGATGTCTAGTTGTCAGCTCAAACTCAACATGGCTAAAACAGAGATCATAATCTACCCCTCACCTCCGAAGGCCTTCTCCCAGCACCACCATTCTGCCTGTCTCTTAGGCCGAAACCTTGGCATCAATTACCCATGAAGACAAGCCCTAAGATAATGGCCTTTCCTATCCATGCACACAACTGAAACTCTTGTTCATCTCATGTCTTGATTACTGCAACATCCTTTTCTCTGACAAACATAGTTTTGTCCTGCTCATATCTATTCAAAAATGTTCCTGCAAAGATAGTTTTCCTAGCCATTGACTTTGACCATGTCAACCCTATTCTTTGCATCCCTCCACTGGCTCCTTTTCTCTGTCACACCAAACATAAACTACTCATCTTAACTCTTAAGGCCTTACATGGCCTATCCACATGCTGCCTATCATCTCTCACCCATTATCAAGATGTCAACCACACCTCCAAATCAGCTCATGATGTCAGCCTCCATTACCCACTAGTTAAATTTTCAAACAAGCACCTTTGTGCTTTCTCCCTTGCTGCCACTCATGCTTGGGAGGCACTCCCTGTAAACAGTCTCAAAGCTACCTCCTTATACGCCTTCAAAACCCTCCTTCAAACTTTCCTTTGCCATGATGCCTATTAAAAACTTGACAACAGTTAGGCTGCTGGCTACTCCTGGGGGAATTCTGCATCACTGCAAGTGTGCAGAATTCATGTCCCCCGCAGATTTATTTGTTTCCCCACAGAAAAATGACTTCTGATGGGGAAGAAAAGGGAAGCTGGAAGAGTGTTCACCCATCCCTCCCCAGCAACACAGGCAGGTTGGTTCAGGTGCCCGGAGCAGCTAGTAGAGACATAAATCACTGCTGGGAAGGGAGGGGGACTGGGCAGTCATACGTGAGAGAGAGAGACATTCTGACCCTCTTACTCACTATTGTGGCATGCTTGGCATGGAGGGACAGGTCTTTGGGGTGTTTCTGAGGAGGTAGGCATGGGGCAGGCTCTGTCCCCTTCGGCAGAGCAAAATGTAGCAGCCTGCCCGCTTAGTCAGTTGTTCCCATTGTTCTTAGTGAATTCCCCCAGAAGTATAAAACAGATGTAAAAGTTTTAAGGCTCCTTCACATTGCCAGAATGGTATAAAGGGACAGTATGGCCTTATAAATGCTTATGGTGCTTTAGTGATTAGAACTCACTTAAATTTTTGGACTGAAAAAATATGATCCATGAACTGTTTGCTACTGACCTGTCAGTAACCAATGTAAATTGTGAGTTTGATTCCCCAGCCCTCACTTGCTCTTCAGTTGCCTGTGATGTAACACTGAGCATATGGCTGCATATATTGCTTGACTAATAACTAGAAATTAAGGGTCAAACCTAGCTATATTACTATTTGGGGTTTGGGGATTTCCTCTAGCGCTCCTCGCTCCCATTCTCCAGCCATTGTATTGTAGTTCAAATAAATTACCTACGTAATTTAAACCAGTGTGATTATATTGACCATCCACAGGCATGGCCGCCTGCAGCTCCCAGTGGCCGTGGTTTGCCAGGAGACAGAGCATCTTTTTGTTCTGTTTGTACAGCACCTAGCACAGTAGTGTCCTGGTCCACAACTAGAAATCCTAGGCATTATGGTAATAATAATAATAAATAATAATCAGAAGAAGAAGAAGTAACACTTCAGCAGCTCTGATTCTATCCATTAGAGAGCAGAGGCACCCATACACACCACCAGGCGCTACATTACAAAACAAGGACCAGAGGACATGGAAATCAGCAAAGTGTGGCTGAGGTGGGAAAATTTACTGTTGCTGGAAAAATAGCAGAATTTTTCCCTTCGCTGCTCACCCTTTGACACCATTCACATCACAGGTAGGGACTTACAGAAGAATTGTTAGCACTGATGAGTATCTCTCCACTAGATGCACATAGTAGCTACATAGTGGGTAAGAAAGAAAGTATGTAGTGGGCAAGAAATTCCAGATATTAACATTGAAGAGCAGACTCTATTACTGGCCTTGTACAGCTGCTTAGAGTGAGATGGCATATAAATGAAGTACAGTAGAAATGGCTTTTTATTCTTTTTTTCCCCCTGGTTTAGCTTTAGCCCTTCTTGTGTTGCGGAAGGTCTCAGTGATCACCGGTGTACCGCTTGCCCACCTGGATATGAAGGCCAGTACTGTGAAAGGTATGGTAATTGTGTGGTCTGAGATAGAGAGAGAGAGAATTAGAAAGGGGACAATGTAGAAAGAGGCATAATGCCTTTCAATGGATGTCAGTAAACAATTCAGCATCTTCTAAATATGCTTATTTTGATAAGTTATTTCCTCTTCTATGTATGGTTTAAAAACTGGATTTATCAGGTAGTTTTTCAATTTCTATTGTAAATTGACAGTGGATAAATTCATTATTATTATTAATGCTAAAATTCTATTGGCTTAGTCCAGGGGTCAGCAACCGTTCAGAAGTGGTGTGCCGAGTCTTCATTTATCACTCTAATTTAAGGTTTCGCGTGCCAGTAATACATTTTAACATTTTTAGAAGGTCTCTTTCTATAAGTCTATAATATATAACTAAACTATTGTTGTATGTAAAGTTAAATACAGTTTTTAAAATGTTTAAGAAGCTTCATTTAAAATTAAATTAAAATGCAGAGCCCCCCGGACTGGTGGACAGGATCCAGGCAGTGAGAGTGCCAGTGAAAATCAGCTCGCGTGCCGCCTTTGGCACACGTGCCATAGGTTGCCTACCCCTGGCTTAGTCTTTTTTTACTCCATGTTCTTTTTCATTGTACTCCAAGATCTAAAGAAAATGATATATTTATCTAAAATTATGTAATATATATATAAATTGTCCTGATGTCATCCTAAAATTCCCTTTTTCGCTATTAGTGAAGCCTTCTTGACCTTGACCACAAAGAAGAAATTTACAGTTAGATTTATTAATAACCAAAGAGACTGCAGTTGTTCTACCCATAACAACAAATAGCTGCATAACACAGTATGAATAAGCTGATCACAGTTAGCAGGAGATTATTAGTACAAATTTCACTTTTAAACACAACAGCCAGGTGGTCTCTTGGGGAGAATTTAGAAGTGTCTTGGTAAAAGATAGATCATGGAGGGAGATTTCAAGTCAGTCTGTTGTAGAGTTTTACTTTTGATGGGGCTTGAGTGTCTGCAAAACTTTCAGGGAGCATTAGGCCTTGGCACCACTTTTGCCCAACCCTGCTGCCCTGATTGAAACCCACATATTGATTACAGGATTGTGCCTATAATGAGTTGGTCAGGCAGTATGCAAATTTTTCCCTTACATAAATATATATTTGTTCATAAAGTGCCAAAAAAAACAAACCAAACCCAAGGCTTGTGCTTTTGGGCACTCAACTTGGTATAGTCTTGGCAACTGCAGACAAGATAAATAGAATACACTATGCATTCTTAAGAGGCCAAATCTGTGTTCATATTTATAATGTCTAGATGTTCCCCTGGCTTCTCCGGTGACCCAAGAACTCCAGGAGGGTCCTGCCAAGAATGTGAGTGTGATCCATACGGTTCACTGCCTATCCCCTGTGACCCTGTCACCGGACAGTGCACCTGCAAACCTGAATCCACAGGGTGGACTTGTGCAGGCTGCAAGCACCAGCATGTGCGTGATGGCATGGAGTGCATTTGTACGTATACTAACATTACCTTGGGGATCAGGGGGTGTTTAGGGTGGTTTGTGTTGCATCTCCAGAGGTGAATCTTGCTGTGGTGCCAGTCGATTCTGTAGCTGTTTTGGTTTGTTTTTCTGAAAATACCCACCAGACTTCTCATTTCCGTAGCATTCTGGCCTCCCATTTTCACAAGCCTCAAGCTGCTCAGAAAATCTTCAGTACAGTTTAATAGCATCATTGAAAATCCACAACAAGGCTCTGAAGGACTTCTTTTAGTCAGTTTCAAAGTTTGCAGTTTTGCCAAAGGTTGGGGATGCTACTGTGACAGATTAAAGATCTGGGTTTATTGAATATTTTAGTATGCTCCTAAATGTTTAATCAGCAGCTCCACTGCTTTTTGCCATGAATCATACATAGACTCTGAAAAGTATTCATCAAGGCTTATAGAAAGCCTTGGACATGCTGGTTCACAACCTCCTGTTGAAATCGAGAAGACAGAAGAAGTCAGGGTACAATCTGTTCAGGAACAAAGAATGTCTTTTGTTTAAAAGAGAAAATGAATAGCCAATCCAGCCTAAAACACCATTGAGTTACATTTTACAAAACTCATACTTTTTGCCCTTGCTTTCAGTTTTTATGTGTTCAGATTGTCTTCTCTTTTATTATTTTTTGGAATTTGGTTTCCATGAAATTGGATATTATGTTTGTTCTGAGCCCAGAGTTTCATTTTTTCTATGATAATTCCTTATGTATTATCAAACGCACATAAAAATCAGGTTGCAGAACATATTCTTGGACACTTAGTCAATCATGAACTGACATAAGGCATTTTCTTTAAAAAAGAAAATGAATAGGAACTAATTTAATTGTGATTATTTTCCCCCTCCAGGCCTTCACATCATTGTTCCATTTAAAACAGAATACAGATAGGGATCCAATAAGCCCCGGTATATAAGATTTTTATGCTGTGCATACTTGAATATATTGGCAGGGCACAATGAACTGGTTTTAATGTTTTATCTGAATTTTATCTTGTTATTGAATTTTAATTGAAGCTTTTTCCATTTTGTGATTATCTTTTCATGTGAGGCTCATATAACACCAAAGCAGATCGGCACCATAAAACTCAGATTTATTTCCATGTTGGGTAAAATCCTGGAGTACTCATTTAATCGTTACCATTAAACCAGCTAATACGTAATCAGGACAAATTGCAACCGTGCAACACAAACAATGCAAAATAGCCTCAAAACCTAAAATTGACATGGAATAATGTAACAGCTCATATTCATCAAGAGCTAAGTATGTCTTTCGAATAGTGGAGTCCTGTTTAAAGTATACTAGGCATAACGGGTCTGATGCTGTCAGGTGCAGAACATTGCAGTCATTTGGGCTTTCAGCATCTCTCAGGAAATGCTCAGAATCTGGCAGGATGAGATTTATAAGTGTGCATACAGTGCTGGCTCTGTTGAAAGTAATACTCCCACTGCATAGGGGCCAACATTGTCTTGTCAGTGAACAGAGAGCTAGGTGGGAAACGTCAGTAAGTGCTGAAAAAGGACACTACACTCTCTGTATAAGTCTGTTAATATCTTCATATATTAGAGAGACTGATAGACAGACCCAATATGCCCCAATGTTATAGGGCTTGGTTCTGTGTTGTCCTGCACCTTGTCTTTTCATTTACATTGATGCAATGTGAGAGTAAAGTGCATGTAAAATGCTACTAAATCAGAATGGCAGTGTTCTACACCCTCTCTTCAGTGTTGTCAATGACAGCACAATGACCATCAAGTCATGCTGTATACAGCTACTTACCTATAAAACATTGACCGCATTTTCCAGTGTGGCATCTAAAGTAAGCCATCTAAAGCCATAGGTAGGTACCTAAATGGAAGAGGCCTAATTTTCAGATGTGCTGAACATCCAAAACTCCCAGTGAAGTCAGTGATAATTTGTAAAATACAATACACTGTATTCATGCAATACTAAGGAAAAATAAGTCTATGGTTATTGTGTTACTTATTAGTAATATAGGCAAAATTGTCAGTGCAGCCTCAGCTCAGCTTGTATTTTTGTGTGTATGCAAATGACTTGCATATATACAAAACAACATTAGTACTGAGTTTGCATGTGCAAATGGGTTTTAGCATTTGCACACACAAAGCTCAAAATTGCATGTAGAAGTGCCAACTTGCAAATGTACAAATAGAGGTATTTTCTCTAATATGTTTTAATATGTGACCCACATTATTCCTAGTTGTGCACCAGAGGAGATTAGTATTGAATAATATAAATCAGATATGACTCTACTCCCCATTTCCACAGGTCTGCCTGCTCCAGTGGCAGGTTGCCTATTCCCCAACCATAGTGGAAACCCCAGGTAGCCTAGAAACAATATAGCCAGCTCTATGCTTCTCCCTCCTAGCCCATCGAGGGCATTCTAGGGGCATAACAGAAACAAGAAGTGTTGGTGATACACTGCTGATCTCCACTGATCACCAGCTGTCAAAGGGCCTACCATGAGCCATTGCAGACAGCAGGGGCGGCTCCAGGCCCCAGCACGCCAAGCGCGTGCTTGGGGCGGCACGCCGCGGGGGGCTCTCTGCTGGCACGCCTGCGGGAGGTCTACCAGAGCCACGGGACCAGCGGACCCTCTGCAGGCATGTCTGCGGGAGGTCCACCGGAGCCACGGGACCGTCGACCGGCAGAGCGCCCCCCGCGGCGTGCTGCCGTACTTGGGGTGGCGAAATGGCTAGAGCCACCCCTGGCAGAGAAGCATCATTTAGAAAAGCTCTGAGGCTTTGTCCTCCTCCCCAAGCCCACAGCTGTACCAAGTTTAGCTCTGGTGCAGCTGAGAATTTGGCCCCTTTATGTTGTTATCCTTCAGCTTGCGTGTATAAAACATTTTTTTCCCCAGAAAATGCAATAGAACTCTTCTGGCTAACCACTTTCAACTGTAATAAAACCGTAATAATATTGATTAAGTGACTAATAGTGACTAAAATAGAGCAAATTAATGCCCCAGAAGGAATATTATATACATTCAGTATTTCAAACAAATGATATATGAGTATTCGCCTGGATATTTTTCTTCCCTTCAATAATTTCATTTTAAATATTGGTGCATTGGTGGTAATTGTGATTTAAAGTCCTAGGTTATTAGATGGTTTAAAAATGGTTTAGCTTAATGCAAATATACATACACACACATAAAAGTAATATAAATTTAAAGCATAGTCCTGTTAAACTATTAACGCTTTGGTCTATCATATTTAATATTTGTCCATTGATTTTGGATTGTTAACACCAAATGATTTTTACTAATTAATTTTTGAAAGCTAAACTAAACATCTTAATGGTGGAACAATTTAAAGTGACTAGGCGAAAAATAAACAACAGAGAGGTGTGCATTTGCATTTAAATAATCATATTTTTGACTGAACATAAAATGTATTTATTTACAATATAGTGTCATCTTGTCTAGCAACTATTTCATAACATCATTTTGGTTGCTTAGTAGCTGGCATTTTTGTCTGTGTTGTTTTGTAATAATTATATTTTAGAGAGCCACAGGCAGAATGGAAAAAAAGGGGATTTTTTTAAAACATACAATTGTTGTACAAAGGGAAGAATTTGTTTACAGTCACACAATAACAGAAAGATAATTACATGTGGATAGCATAGACACATGGAATAAAGCTCCTTATTACACTTCCAGAACAAAACAATGTTAGGTCCAGTCTGATGAGCAAAGATGAGAAAAATTATATCCAAAAATAAATTTCTTCTGAGAAGTTCAATAGTCAAAATAGCCTAGTATGCCTCTGAATTCATTCTAAGCTATTTATTTATTTTTAAATAAGTAATTTTGGCACTAATATCATTGCCCCCAATTGATTGGTTCCTGCTGAAACTATCAGATTTTCAAAAATTCCTGGGAGTGAAGAGTTTGTATGCTCAGTGTCATGCTGAGGAGGCCTCCATACTAATTAATATACATGATCCTTGAAATTTGTGCTCTCATGTAGTCCAGTTCTAATGTCTTATTGTCCCCTTTTTGTTCAAACAAACAGTAGCCTTCATAACCAATTAGAAAATTAGAAACAAAGCTTATTTTTAATGATGCTGGGAACAAATTGTTTAATTTCAAATATGAAAAATTTCCCCCCAGATTTTCTCTAATTACTCACATATATTAGTTTTAATTTGTAATAATTTACTCTGCTTAGGCACCCCTATGATGTTAAATAATAAAAATATCTATGCATTTTTCACCACTATAAAATGTCACCCTTGACTGACAGCTACCACAGCCCGGTGTCAGAGATACAAGCAACACAGTATCCTACTTGTAATAGACATTAGTTGTGGTATCTCGGGTATGGGGGTGTAAATGTTGACCTTTTGACAGTGACCATTGTATTTCAGAAATATGTACTTCTCTGTTGGAGTTAAAAAGGGATGGCCGCAATCCTTTATGCCCATGAGTAACTCAGTGTATGAGTGTTGTCTTTTTCCAGCTCTCTGCCCTTTCACCTGCATTAGCTGGTTTTGGGCATAAAAACTTAAAATTGTGCACATGGCCACAATATGTAACTTGGAGTTCCTAAAGTTCTCACGCTTGTCCTCCCTCGCCCTTTCTCCTCCAATATGGCTTGAGCCAAAGCCTACTGAAGTCAATGAAAATATTTCCATTCATTTCAATCAGATTTGGACCAAGTCTGTAGTCTGTTGCATCTTATCTTAAATTAGATCCCGATCCTGCAAAAACTTACACATGCTTAACTTTACGCTCTGTGAGTAGTTCTAGAGACTTCAACTGGACTGCCCAGAATGCATAAAATCATGAGTGAGTCGTTGGAGAATTAGGGCCTTAGATTGTAAACTCATCTGGACAGGAGCTAAGACTTTGTGTGTTTGCACAGTGGCTAGCACAATCCGGATTGGCCCCAATCCTGATAAGAGCTTCTAGGCTTTGCTGTAATACCCATAAAAATAATAAAATAATAATTCACCTGCTAAGCACTTTTCAGGGGATCAATTATATGTACAATTCAGACTCATCTGTAAAAGTTTAGTCACAATATTTTGAGATCTGCAGCAATATTTAAACAACAAATCCTTATCCTCAAATATATGCTGCCAACATGGTACTAATGTGCAAACAAGGACTTAAATGAAAGGGTGAAAAATAAAGGGGAAAGGGAAAAAATGTACGACAAATAGAGAAGCTGGAAAAGATATTTAATTATATAGAATTTTGTTTATTTAATTTAACCCTGTGAAAAGAGATGGACATTGCACTACGCCATGTAGACAACAAACCTTGCATTCTACTACTGGAGAGAGAAAATTTGAGTAAATGTCCTGCCATCAGCCCAGCAATTCCCAAATTCCCCAGCAATGGTGTAGCATCATCAGCAGTTGGAATTGCAATCCTGTGTGAGGAGGATGCCTTTTTTCTCTACAAAATGGCAGACTCCATGTGGCGTGTCTTCACATGTATGACTCATGTGAAGTCACACTGTGCAGAGGACAGCATTTTGTAGAGCAAAATACCATCCTGCATGCTTTCTGGGGTGGCACAAAGCAATAAGTCTGAAAATGGGGTTATGAAAGCAAAAAGTTTGAGAACCACTGCACCAGCCTCTGCATGTTTAAATCTTGCTAGCTACTGAGTCTCAGCCATCTGCAACAAATGGGGAATTATGAACAGTGGAGAATAGAAGTGAACCTGAGCCATAAAATTTTGACCCAGATCTGGGTCTGAGTTTTCCCAAAATTTGGAGACATAGAGATCACAGGTGAAGTCCTACCTCCAATGAGGTTAATGGGAAAACTCCAAATACATTAAATGAAACCAGGATTTCACTTCTTTTTCCCTAATGAAAAAGGGGTAGCGATTATATAAGATTGATTAGTTTAGTGAGTGCTCTGCACAATCAAGAAAGACACTTGGGATTGATTCCAGGTTCACCCTCCCACTCTCTTTACTGGCAGTGCCTGGGATTGCAGAAAGAGGAGTAGATAGTAGTCAACATTAAAAAATCAATAATTATCAGAGGTTGCCATATAGTGATATCAGAGATTCCATGGATTTCCCTTATACTTAAACTGGGAGATAACTCTGTGTAATATGATGTGTTGGCACTTCATTGCTGATGATAATATTTAAGATAAAATTCTGGGTTCAGTTACACAATGCCAATTTCAGCCATAATATTTTGCTCTCTTTTGTCATGCAGAACTTACACTGATGTGAATGGGTTTTCTGCACACGTAGGGAGAGTGGTATATTAGACTTGAGGTATTTGTAGTACTAAGAACAAAATTATGCTCCCAGACACTGGGTTTGCCTTGCTCTGGAGCATTCACTTTTACAAAAAAGTATCAGCATCGATCACCTCAGGAGTGAATCCATCTCTGCCCTACTCATCCAGAAAAAACCTTTAAAAGATATAGCAATGTATAATGATTCAAAACACTAGAGCTTACAGTGGTTTTACTACAGTGTTTTGGATCATTATTAGAATATTCCATGTGGGTATTTTTGTAATGGAAATTCCATGTCATATGAGGGCTTGAAAGTTAAGAAAGGGAAAATAAACAGAGGAAAATGAGAGATCTTGTGAGATCTTTATGCCATACAAAGGAATTCCAGAAAAAGGAAGACTTGATGGAGAGCCTTTAAAATATGATCTGATCTGTGTGTATTGAAAAAAAATCTTATTCCATTATCATTATCTTTTGCTTTTTTACTTAAAATAGGTAAATGGGTAGATGTCTGTAAAACATATATATCTTGAAGTGTCATTTATTATGAGATCAGTGTTTTGTGAAACCATTTTTCTTTGGCATACATGCTTTCTGAGATGCTTTTCACTAGGAGGTAAATCAGAATATTTACAGTACATATTATGCATGAGAGATTGTGGTGAAAACTGAAAATACAATATTTTGTATTAATTGCCAGCTGAAAAGATTGTAATAGTGACGGCATGATTTGCCCCTTACTCTTGTGCACTGTTATAATGATCTGAATTTAAAGTTGCATTTGTTAATATTAGACAGTGATTTATGCTGACAATTTTATAGATAAAGCTTTGGAAACATTTAGTCATATAAAATACATTCATACTTTTGAAATATTTGCTATTGCTCAAATACATTCAGACTGTGTATTGGAGTAACTGTCTCTTCTCAGCTGTGGTCCCGACTTGATGTAGTTCATCTTTTCAGCCCGATTATCAAGCAAGAGGTGTTAATTGATATCGCTTGCTCACAGAAAACTTATCAAATGACAGCCGTTTATTCATTGAGAATACTTCATGTTATAAGCTATTCAAATTTTTCCTGTTACGGTAAATTAAGTTTGGTTTTAACTTGCAACCCATTTTAATTTCTAGTCTCTTCAAAAATATTGAGGGCAACTAGAAATTTCTTATTGTCTTATGTAATATACAGAATAAAATAAATCAGAATAAAATAAAATATCCCTAAAAAAATTCCCACACTTTAAAAGAACACTGTATTTCTCTTAGGCAATGGATTTACACCCTCCAAAATGACCCCCAGATCTGTGTGTCTTTTTGACCAATTAGGAGACAGATGTTGGTATATAGAACACACAGCTTGCTGTAAAACATGCCTTTAGCTTATGGAAATATGTTTTCTCTCTCTAAACACACAGATCACAAGAGGTGGGTCAGTAATAGGCTTTTTTACATACAGGCATAAACCAAAATATAAGAGCCTTCACTAGAATAATTATAATGCACTTCATCTCAAGCAACAAACTATTGAGACATAGGGAACAATTAAATGAAGAAAGTATCAGAGGGGTAGCCGTGTTAGTCTGGATCTGTAAAAGCAGCAAAGCGTCCAGTGGCACCTTATAGACTAACAGACGTATTGGAGCATGAGCTTTCGTGGGTGAATACCCAAGTATTCACCCACGAAAGCTCATGCTCCAATACGTCTGTTAGTTTTTAAGGTGCCACTGGACGCTTTGCTGTAAGGTGCCAGGGGACTCTTTGCTGCTTTTAAATGAAGAAAGGAACTCATCAAATAACAATATCTATCCTCCTTCCAGTATCGGAGGGGTAGCCGTGTTAGTCTGGATCTGTAAAAGCAGCAAAGAGTCTTGTGGCATCCGATGAAGTGGGTATTCACCCACAAAAGCTCATGCTCCCAAACGTCTATCCTCCTTCCAGTGTGGCTAGCCTGCCTACTTCTTGCTGCACTAAACCAACATCCATTTTCTCTCATGCCTCTCCAAGTAGCTCCTTGGTGTATTAAACCAGTATCCATTCTTCTTTCTACATCCACAATTGGACCAGCCCCCTGCTTCACAATTCCACTGGCCTCACCTGATTTAGAATGAGGGAACATTCTGATGACTGTGACTGAACATTATGAAAAGCAGAGGAGATTTAATCTACACGGAACAATAGATTTCAGATGAAACTGTCATTCTGCATTGAAAATCATCTACCATACATCCTATTTTTACAAAGATGCACATTTTGCTTAATGGTTTCCTACCCATTAGGCAGCTTAAAAGGGTGTTGTTGAGTGAGATAATTACATCCTTATAAAATTTTAGGCACAGCCCTCTGTGTCTCTTGGCATCCCCAATGTATTCATTGTTTCACAATTACTCCACCTTCCGAAATGCTGTATAGCTTTACTGAACCTATGTAACACGTTTGTGCATGATGATGAGAGACTCGTACTCCTAGAGAGGCATACCCATAATTTTCTGTTTACAAGGTGAATAATTTTCTGTCTACAGGGTGAATAACATTAGACTATAAGGTTATGTGAGCTTCTTTTAATGGATGATATAGTACTGGGGAGAAAAGATTCAAATGCCTTTAAGGCATATGCAGTACACAACAGTCAAATAAATTATAATCTGAATAATGAAATGAGGTAGAGGAAAGCACTAAATAATGGGAAGTGATCAGCATTTTCATACTGACCCTTTTTGCAATCTGCATTGCAGTTTAACTTGCTTGGCCGTGCTGCTATGTGTGGTGTGACTATAAAGTACATAAATGACATGAATTCAAGAGGTTTGCATCTATTCAAATACATGGCAGCACAATCCATAGTTCTTTTTTTTAGTGCTCTTTAGATTTGCTGAATTACCTGCCTGCTTTCTCGAGACTTCCTCTAAATTGCTCACCTAAATTAGGATTTTGTACAGGCTAGTCTATAACGTGTAATTTTTTCCCTCTTTATGCCAGGTAAGACTACTAATTTAACTTTATAGGTTTTATATCATACTGTCCCATTATCAAGTTCTAGGCAATATTCCCTAGTTATTGTTTTCATATTTTTTTCTAGTACCAGACATTTGTTGGGTTTAATTATCTGAGATTGGTGGCATTATCGTTCACAGAATTGTAAGTGTACTGTAAAAGATTTCTGACTCAAACATCTGCCTTAAATGCTTAGCAGGAATAAATATGCTTTACTGTCTCTGTCCTTCCCACAGTTTGTGATGATGAATGCATAGGACTCCTTCTAAGCGACTTGGATCGACTAAACCAGATGACTCTGAGTGTCAACCTCAGTGGCCCGCTGCCTCCTCCATATAAAATGCTGTATGGCTTTGAGAACACAACACAGGAATTAAAGGTATATGCACAGCACACATACATCAATCCAAGGATTCAGTACAAACATGTATACATTTGCCTGTACGCATAACCACAGCTAGAGGTAGAGAAAAAGAAAAATTAAAGGTTTAATTACTTCAAACGTGTCACAGTTGGTAAATAGTTATTACAATTATGTATTTTGACTTATGCTAATAAGTAAAGCATGCAGTGGTAATTTATGTTTGTTCACTTGGATGGAAGGAAATATATGGCAGGCATAGAGACAATGAAAAGAAATTCTAGTAAAAATAAATAGTATTCTTGTTAACAGTCCATAGAGAAGTTACATTGTAGTGAGTGCACTGTGTACTCTACCGCATGCATATATTTTATATCCCATATTAAAAGATTTAAAGCTGTCAGGACCTCTGAATAAACAGTTTTGAATGGGTGTGACATTAGTCATTAGTGTCAAAAAAGGAGTTGCATCTGCAATGAGAAGAAAGCTTTGATGTTTCTTCCCTCTATTATTTCTGAAGCCCTGAAATCCATGAAATGCTTTTTTTCCCCCAGCATTTGCTATCACCTCAGCGAGCACCAGAGAGACTCCTTCAGTTGGCACAAAAAAACCTGGATACCCTCGTGACAGAGATGGACGAGCTACTGACAAGGGTAAGTCTGTAGCATTCTGAGGTAAAGCAAGGGGTTGTTTAAAGGGATGCTTCTAAGTGACAGACAAAATTCTTTTTGAAGATGAATTAAACATGAATGAATGGCTGAATTATAAATCACTTTTCACTCACAAAGTGCCGGTTTCAAATCGTTCCCCACCCCTCCCCAATATCGTCTTTTGGGGGGGCAGTATGTTGAGATGTGTTCTTTTCACATAAACATATAATGTAAGCAGAAGCAGGTACTCAGCAAGAATGAAAGGATTTGAAAAAGATAGTGCTAAACAAAAGAGAGCCATTATTGTTGCAAATATGAACAAGTCTCAAAAGGGGTACTCCTAGGAGTTATTTTACAAAACCAACAGGTTAAATCTCCAGATTATCACAGAGTGACTCCTGTGGCTGGAGCCTGTCTTTGGAAAATAGAGTCCTTCAGCAAGTGAGTTAGTAGATTTCTCTCATTTCCCCCTGCATTGAAGTGTTGCCTCTTGAACAGTCTTTGGATTTTTGCAGAATCATGTAACACATAACACACATAATAAATGGAAGGAAAGGGAGGTTGATGATAATGAATATAAATCAGAAGTTAGGAATTGTAGGAAATTGATAAGGGACGCAAAGGGAATGGATAAAAGGAGAAATCTATGGCCAGCAGAGTTAGGGACAATAAGAAGGAGTTTTTAAAATATATTAGGCACAAAAAGAATCCTGACAACGGAATTTGGTCCATTACTAGATGGAAATGGTAAAATTATCTATCATAATACAGAAATGGTAGAAATGTTCAATAAATATTTCAGTTCTGTATTTGAGGGAAAAGAGATGATATAGTCTTATTGTATGGTGATGATAACATTCTTCCCATTCCACTAGTATCTCTGGAGGATATTAAACAGATTATACTAAAGTTAGATATTTTTAAAGCAGCAGGTCTAAATAACTTGCATCCAAGAGTTTTAAAAGAGCTGGCAGAATTGCTCACTGGACCTTTAATGTTGATTTTCAATAAGTCTTGGAGCACTGGGGAAATTCTGCAAGACTGGAAGAAAGCTAATGTTGTGCCAATTTTTTAAAAGGGTAAATGGGATGACATGGGTAATTATAGGCTCGTCAGCATGATATCAATCCTAGGCAAGATAATGGAGCAGCTCATATGGGATTCAATTAATAAAGAATTAAAGGAGGGTAATGTTATTAATGAAATCAACATGAATTTATGAAAAACAGATACTGTCAAACGAACTCGATATCTTTTTTTGATGAGATCACAAGTTTGGTTGATAAAGGTAATAATGTTGACCTAATATACTTAGACTTCGGTATGGCATTCAATGATATTGCATAACATTTTGATTAAAAAACCAGAATGATATAAAATTAACATGGTACACAGTAAATGGATTCAAAATTCACTGACAAGTGTCCAGGTGTAATTGTAAATGGGGAATCATCATCAAGCTTGCGTGGGGTCCTGCAGGGATCAGTTCTGGGCCTTATGCTATTTAACATTTTTATCAATGGCCTGGAAGAAAACATAAAATCATCACTGATAGCATTTGCAGATGACACAAAAGTTGGAGGATTGTTAAATAATGAAGAGAGTAGCTCACTGATTCAGAGCGATCTGGATCACTTTGTATTAAGTGGAAGCAAAAATACATGTTTTAATATGGCTAAATGTAAATGTATACATCTAGGGATAAAGATTATGTAGGCCATAATTACGTGATGAGGGACTCTATCATGGGAAGCAATGATCTGAGAAAGAAATGGTGGTTGTGGTGGAGCTGAACATGAACTCACAGTGCTTATGTGATCAGGAGATGCATAAAGAGGAGAATTTTGAGTAGCAGTAAAGAAATTATTTTACCTCTGTATTTGGCACTGGGGTGACCGCTGCTGGAAGTGTATAGGTTTGATTACAGTCTATAAGTATCTACATGGAGAACAAATATGTAATATTGGGCTCATTGGTCTAGCAGAGAAAGGCATAACATGATCCAAGGGCTTGGAAGTTGAAGCTAGACAAATTCAGACAGGAAATAAGGTGCACATTTTAAATGGGAGCAATTAACCACTGGAAGAAGTTACCAAGGGTTGTGATGGATTGTCCATCAATGACAATTTTGAAATCAAGATTGGATGTTTTTCTTTAAGATCTGCTCTAGGAATTATTTTGGGGAAGTTCTATGGACTGTTACACAGGAGATCAGACTAGTTGATCACAGTGGTCCCTTCTGGCCTCAGAGTCTATGAATCCCTTTTCAGAGGGGTAGCCATGTTAGTTTTTATCAGCCAAAACAATGAGGAGTCCTGGTGGCACCTTAGAGACTAAAAAATTTATTTGGGCATAAGCTTTTGTGGGCTTATAACCCACTTCATCAGATGCATGGAGTGGAAAATACAGTAGGCAGGTATAAATATACAGCACATGAAAAGATGAGAGTTGCTCAGGGGCGGCTCCAGACCCCAGCATGCCAAGCACGTGCTTGGGGCGGCATGCCGCGGGGGGCGCTCTGCCGGTCGCCAGGAGGGCGGCAGGCGGCTCCTGTGGACCTCCCGCAGGCGTGCAGAGGGTCTGCTGGTCCCGCGTGGCTTCAGTGGAGCCGCGGGACCAGCGGACCCTCCGCAGGCACGCCTGCGGGAGATCCACCAGAGCCACGGGACCGGCAACCGGCAGAGGGCCTCCCGCGGCATGCCGCCCTGCTTGGGGCGGCGAAATGTCTAGAGCCACCCCTGGAGTTGCTTACCGAGTTGGGGAGTCAGTGCTAATGAGGCCAATTCAATTAGGGTGAATGTGGCCTATTCCCAACAGTTGACAAGAAGGGGTGAGTATCAACAGAGGGAAAATTATTTTTTTCTAGTGATCCAGCCACTCCCAGTCTTTATTCAGGCCTAATTTGATGGTGTCAAGACAACGGATCGTGTGATATGGTCTGAATGAAACCTGGAAGCATGTAGGTAAGTATAGCGGTCAGTAGGTTTCCGGTATAGGGTGGTGTAATTCTTTATGAATCCCTTAAGAGCATAATTTTCTCTTTCAAATCCCCTGGGCCTGAATATTTCAGAGAAATAATACACACATTTGTGGGATTGCCTCTCACACACGGGTACCACAGGTTCACTCAGTGTTCACAATGGAGTTTTAAAGTGCCCAGGAGGTCTCAGACATATTTTAGAAAAGGTTTTGCTGTTTATGCATTTTGGTTTGCCTGTTTTAAATAGTCACATGATCTGTTTGTTGTGGTTGTTCATTTCTCATTAAGCTGTACAACAAGTGGTTCTCAATTTACCATTGTGGGCCACATATGCAGCTCTCTGTGTGTCATGTGGGCTGCATCCACACAATATATATATTACCTGTATATGGCCCTGAGGATGTAACATTGGCCGCAGCTGTGTGCTGATTGGGCTGCAAGCGAACCGCAGGTTGAGCTATAGAGCACTATGCTATAAAGCTGCTCTCAGCACTGAGAGTTGTTTCCATTCCCAGTTAAGAAGCAAGACAGAGAAATTTCTGATTTAAAATCAAATCTACTTATCACGAAGAGTCAATTATTGGGTCTATCAAAATGGCAATCGCATTTACAGTGATAAATCAAATAATTTTTAAACCACCTTTATTTTGAGAAGGTGAGGGTCTCTGGATGTCACTTCTATGTGCTAGTTATTCTTTTTATTAGGAAAGCTTTTATTTCAGATTAGAGCTTCAGTGCAGAGATTGGAATATTGTTAGGTCATCAGGGAGAGTCTGAAAGGAAAATAATATAAAGTGTGCCACCTAATGGTCGAGAACTCTGAGAAGGGGAATTGATATCAGCAGTGCTGAAGTTCAAATATTTGATGGAACATTAATATAAAGGACTGGCAGACCTGGAGAGATGATATTCAGCAAAATAGTTGAATTGCTTCTCTGGACATTAATTAACACACACACATGACACTGAGAGTTGTATTACTAACATCAGCTGCTGAGTATGCACCTGAAATTTTAAAAGTTCCATGTAATTTTAAAAAGTGACAAAAGTGACAAAAAAGTGCCACCTTATAGACTAACAGACGTATTGGAGCATAAGCTTTCATGGTTGAATACCCACTTCGTCAGACGCATGGGTATTCAACCCTTTCCATCAGCTCATTCTTTTCTCCCCCCTCTGACTCTCCATTTGACTTTATTCTCCCTCACCCACATTTCCATTCATTCATTTCTTCCAATCCACCCTCACTGAGACTCAGGTGGTGCATTGGAGACTGCACCTGTAAGAGCTGAGCTTTCCAGGGAGAATGTCAGAAAACCTCTTCACCCATACCTTACCCTGCAAATCAGGATGTCCCTGTGTCCATCCATGACAGCCTCCACAACTCAGAAAACCCTGTTACTGGATCTGGAAAAGTAGGCGGCCGTGGCAATGTTGGCTGTAGGTAGCAGGAAGTACTTGAAGAGGGGTCCAAAACCTGCCTCTGTGCAGCCAATCTGAATTAGCTAAATATATGTCTGCATTGCGTGTTCACTCCACCTGAAGCATGTGTTCAGTAGAAGCTCTTGGTGGAGCTATTTCCCTGGTGGCATGCAGCAGGGTGGAAGCAGCACCACAGTAGGAGTCCCTTCAGTCGGAGCAGATGGTATTAGAAGATCCTATCACACAGAGGGAGAAGTAGAGCTGAACACAGATGCTAATATTTGTATGGATTTCAGATTTGGCAGAAAGGGATCCAAATGCAATGGAGAATAAAGATTATATATATGGAAGTGTGCCACCTGTGAACCCTAGCCACACAAGATGCTTGTAGGACCGCAGGAATTAAAAACATTCCCTCTTCCTAAATTTCCATGGGATAGAACCTTGTGTCTAAAATTCTATAACATTTGAACCTCCCAGCCCCTGTTTAAAAACTCATTCATGGATATCACTCTACCACCTTCCTCTAGTTCTTAACTGAATGGCTTTGGTAGTTTCTCAGAAAGGAATTTGAGATTAACTTTCAACATAAGCAGTGTTTTCTTCAGTTGAAGCCTGCCCCTGTAGATATGGGGAATTCTAATGAACTCAATACATGGAAAATAGTTGGCACTTTATTCACAAACAACACCACCTGATTGTCCATGTTATGGTGAGACAGCATCTGAGTGATGCTATCTGTTGTTTAATTTGGTTTGTAGAGTTGAAGTTAGGCCAAAAAAGAGAAAAAATAAAGTGAAAAATTTATTTTCCAGTAGAGCAAATTATGGTTGAGTACAATAAGCATTCATTGGAGCTGAATGGGTTTAAAGAGTTAAAAGAATGGTCACAGAGGGGACATGGAAACTGTTCAAAGACAGATTAATGTGCTCCAAAATGTAATACATGGCATACGGCAATAAATAGTGAAAGTTAAAAAAGGCCAATCTGAATTAATATGAATGTGAAAAAAGTAATCAAGGATAAGAGAGGTATACGCAAGTTATAAAACATCATTTGTAGTGAAGGACTAGAGTATTATAGAACAAAGTGAAACTCATGTAAACCATTCTAGGAAAATCAAAGACAGAGAATAAAAGGATGATTGCTGAAGAAGTGATGATAAATAATAGGACAATTCTCAAATACATGAGGAACAAAATGACATCAGAAATGCCATCCTGTAGTCCATCAAGACTAGGTACATCCACCAATCACCTGTATAATTTGCCCTGTATAATTTACCAAGCCAGTTCTGCCTCTGAGGCATATTTTAAAGGTTTGATCATCCAGTAACATAGGCATAACTCGCATAGAAATGATGAGCCCATGTTCTTTCAATGGTCAGGGTAAGAAGGAAAGACTGGTGCTTCCACTCACCTCAACCATTTTTAATGTAAATTACCCATGTTGTAATGGCAGGTCAGTATATTAGATTGAAATCATCCATGGATTTTATTTCAAGGACAAATTTGGCCATTTATGCTTTAAGTACCATAAATTATTATATTTCTTGCATTTTTAATTCATTTCTGTGCAGTGACAAGTACTGTATTCAGTTTTCCTGAGCAGATTTAGGGATTCCTGAGCGAGATCTAGTGTGATAAGTAAGGATTCACACACAGCCAGCTTGGACAAGACTCAAAGTTTTAAAGTGTCATTAATTTCCCTGGACTAGATTATTGCAGTGCTTGTTCGGATCTGAGAACAGGGTTTGCATAGCTGTAGCCAGATAAAATGTAAGCTTGCTCCAGATCACATAGATCTTTCAACCCTTTCCCAGGAACTGGAGAGAGCATGATGGCCTGTTTCTAGGGATGTTCCTTCTGGGCAATCACATTCCTACACAAACAGCTTATATTCCTCCATGAAATAGTGTTTACACTCAATATATGAACTGTTTGGAAGAAATGGTCAGATATCATATGGTGAATGTAGGTGTATTATAAATAGGGATGTTTTGAATGTGAAAATAAAGAAGAATGTATTTGGATGTTTTTTTCTGACTAGTGCTTTGTCAGACTTGTGTTTGATGTTCATCTCCATCCTGATCTGTTGTGATTCATTAAGACTATAAATCATGTAGGTACTCATAGTCAAAACTGTATTGATCACTTGAAAATGTTATATACAAAAGATTTTAAGCAAAATGAATGAGAGTGATTCTTCTTCCTTTTCTTTCTCTTTTTTTCTTTCTTCCTCCACTTAATTAATGTATTGATTTAAAATTCTACTAACTTATTGAAACAGGACATGTCTTCTTCAAAAACACCTCAGGGGAGGTAACAGGTAGGGAGTGCTGTGTATACTGCACTCTGTCATCAGGAAATCAATCACATAGTGAAACTAGTGGAAGTACGCCCTGAAGTATCCATTAAAAGCTTTTGAACAACATTGCTTTAAACACATTCAAAGAATGTTCTCAACCTGAGTCCCTTTGTGTGCTGTTCCACACAACTAACATTTCCAAGAACCAAAAATAAAGCCCTCCAATTTCCATGTAATGGAAGAGGAAATAAAATGTAATTGTGTACTTGAGCAGTGTGTGTCATTTCCAGTACATCTGATCAATAATTCATTGATTGCCTTTTGCCTGAGGAAAGATTTGCAAGTGGATGCAGCCAGTGGGAATATCTCCTAGTGCAGTCTTGTCATGCCCATTAATTATACTTTTCCTCAATTTGGATCACTAGGCTACCAAGGTGACGGCAGATGGAGAACAAACCGGGCAGGATGCTGAGAGGACTAATGAGAGAGCCACGTCTCTTGGACAGTTCATCAAGGACACACTCCAGGCTGCGGAAGGTATTAGAAAAAGAAAACTATGGCAGTTGCGCCTCATGGAAATTGAAAGGCAGTAGGGAAAGAGACAATGAGAGAGTGAGAGAGCATTAGCTGGTAGACATCCTGTGATTTAAGAGTCAGGTTAAGAAACTCCAGCGAACTATCTGCAGACTTCTGTAATCGACAGGGTGCAGTTCATAACAACAGTTAGTGGATTGGTAATTATGAGCACAGACTAGCAAGAAATTGGATGTGTTCCTTCAGGAATGTTCCAGTTCTTGAGAACAGCTATTATGATTACATAACTAATGGGTGCCTTCTGCTAAGCTGTTGTTTATTTTCAAGGCAGTTAAAAAAAATTCATTTGGGCAGAACAAAAAAGCCTCATATAATTTTATCATTTCACTTGGTGCATTGAGGCTACATCTTAATTTCTCAGAATGACTTCAAAAATACATTACTACTTGCTGCTAATGAACATCTGCTGCTTGGAATTTGCAAGTGAGTCCTAGCCATGAACAATGGCATTGAGCCAGTTCTCCCCCAAGAATTTAATTCTCTGCACCTACAAATGCAGTTGAGAATCACGAGCGGAAAGATAGCAGCCAGCTTCAGGAAGCAGAACCTAAATACTCTACAAAGCTATAAAATAAGAGAAAGGTAGAGACATTTGAAAAACCTGGCTTCTTATAATTAACTGTAGTTTAATTTGAGAAATATCGGGCTGCTTTCTGCTCTCCTATTAGACTCTTACTACCCCTCATTGTTTTCAGTGGGGTTGCATGGGTGTTACTTACAGCAGAATATAGCCTATCTGTTTAAAAAAAGAATTGTCACCAGACTATATTGTAGATTAATTTTATATTGACTTTCATGTAATGCATCCCAATGTGCTCCACCTGGTAGAACTAATCAGTTATTTAAAATATCTTTTGATCTTGCAACCCTGACATAAAACAAGTAAGTGTTAAAAAAACAACATGAAAAGATCTGCAGTTTTCAAAGTGAATTTAAATAGAATTAGGATGAGCTCCTTGCACTCAAGGTGGGTGAGGAAATATCTTTTATTGGCTCAACTTCTGTTGGTCCGATAGATATTTCCTCACCCGCCTTGTGTCCCTAATATCCTGGGACCAACTTGGCTACAAAAGTGCAGACTTCATGCTCTTAGACTAAAGTGAGTTTGAAGGATGACAAGCCAAAGCTGTTACTCCACAAAGTTTGTGTCCAGTGTTTGGAATCACCACAGAAGATGCTTCCAGCAGGTTTCCAGGGACAACTGGTAACACAGAATTAAAAGATTTTGATGGGGTTGAAACAAATACACATAATATCCTAGAAGCAGAGAGAGTGTTTGACCAGTAGCCAAGTCAGCATTTTAAGAACAGATGAAAATGTGCTTCTGGCACCAGTTTTTCATTGTAAACCATCGCTTCTTTACCAGTCAATCGACATCCAGGGTTAACCAACATTGTGAATCAAACTTAAGGGCAAGTTTTGCTCACAAGTACATCTGTGCAAACCTGGCAGATGTTAGGTACTAAGGCCAGGATCCACAGAAGGACTTAGGTTTTACAACACTAAGCTTCACAATGCCTAATTTTATCCACCTAGGAAATTGCAGGAATAGCACTCTGATCCACAAAGCCTGAGTTAGGCACCTAGGCTTCCCATATAATTACTGAGGAGAAATAGGTGCCTTAGAATGTGATCCATAAAAGCAGCATGTTAGGCAGGGAGCTGCCTAAGCTAGTCAATGGGAGATATTGATGAGAGGAGTGTATCTTAAGCCCCACCCCTTTCATAGAGATAGGCACCTAAGTCAAGATTGGCAGGGAGGTCTCTGCTAGTCAGGGCTGTCCCTAGGAGGGTGCAGGGCCCAGGGTGGAAGTGTTGAATCCATCACTTCTGGGACTGACCTGTCTCTTCCAGGACTGACCATGCCAGCCAATTGCACCGGCCTGCGGGGCCCTCCAAAGCGCAGGGTCTGGAAGGGTCACCCCGATTCGCCGTATCCAAGGGCCGCTAGTGATCCACAGCTGGGAACCTCTCTCCAGGAGTCAGGCAGCTTAGCAACCTAAATTGTTTGTTGTGAGAATGATTGATGTGCCTGCCTCACTCCACACAAAACTGCTGTTGGTGAATAAATACTTGAAGAGTCATTGGGCCACAGACAGTGAGAGTGAGTAACTCTTTAGCCTGGCGGTTAGCATATCCATCTGTGAGCCTTTTAAAATCTTTTCTCCCTATCGAGCAGAGGGGGGAATGGAACAAGAGTCTCCCATATCCCTTACTACTGGGCTAAAATTTATAAGATGGGGACCTCCACCGAGAGTTTTGAATGGTACTTGGTCAGACTGGGTCTCACATGCACGTTAGGTGGCTGAACACCTGTCTTCCCCCAGTTTGTGGCTCTCTCTGGGGCTTAGGTGAGAGATAAGTGCCAGGACACCTACAGGGAGGCAGCAGTGCACATGTCCAGAGGCAGAAACTGAGGCTCCAAGGGAAGTTTTACTGCAAAAAAGTAGGCACCACGTGAGTTCGGGCACCTAGAGGGGTAGGCAGCAGCTGAGCGGGAGTTTTGCGGATCTCAGTGGAGCCTAAGTCTGACAGTTAGGGGTTAAGTACCTCCATGGACCTGAGCTTAAATATCTGATCTCATGAAGTTCTCGCAACCTTGAAGATTCCTGATTGACTATTGAGGAGTGAACAGTAACTTTCCTGTAAGTGGAACATTCCATTCTACCAGGGTGCTATCATAACAAAAGCATTCATATAAACAAAACAGGCAGAGGATAATAACTAGGAATAAAATGCCGCAATGATTCTATTAAGTAAATATGTACTTTTGCATACTGTGGCAAATTGCCAGCACTATTATGATGGGTCTCGCACTTTCTCTTCTTTGGGGTGGGGTTCAGGCCGCCATTTCTTGCCCCTAAATTGGAATATTAATTGCCCCACTAGTGTCCTAGAGGAGGGGAGTGGAGAGGGAGGGACCTGGGCCCACCCTCTACTCCAGGTCCCAGCCCAGGGGCCCTGAGGATAGTGGTGAACCACTTGAACTGACGGTTCCTTCCCCTGGGCTACTTCCCTCTCCTGCCCTTCAGCTTGTGGGGGGCTTCCTGCCCTCCCTCTGCACAAGCCAGGTGCCCCTTACCTAGGATCTAGGACTTCTTAGCCCACCGCAGCACTTCTCCAAACTTTCCTCTGCTTCCCTTCAAACTGTTCTCTGCTCCAACACCAATCCTTTCTGCTCCAACTCCTCCAAACTGTTCTCTGCTCCAGCACCAATCCTTTCTGCTCCAACTCCTACAAACTGTTCTCTGCTCCAATACCAATCCTTTCTGCTCCAACTCCTCCCCTGTCTGATTGAAGCAGGGGGGTTTTATCAGGTGACTGGCTTCAGGTGCTCTAATTAATCTATAGCAAACTTTCTTCCCTCTACAGAGAATAAGGCTTCTAACCCTCTCCTGCTGCCCTCTGGCCATGCTGTATCACAATACTTATGGCAGGATAGTTCAAGAAGTGCTTTGTTTTCTTTCATAGTTTTTACCCATTCTACTGACAAGATGCCACCTTTATGGCTCAAGTGATATTCCCATTTCTATGTATTGATTTATATAAAGAGAGTGCATGAACTGGCATTTATACAAAGCCTTACTACCATGTGCACCAGTAGACACTCACCTTGTCTGGCATGAGAACAGAACATTTGTCAGATAACCCAAAATATTTAATATATAAAAGATGTGCTTAAGTAGGAAAAATACATATTCTGTCTAATGTAATATTTTCTGTGGTGGTGGTGGTGATAAATATAGAATATATGGTTTTTGCTGTTTATCTTTGCTTCATCTGCACTATGTTCACTAACCCATTTCTATAGGACTACTTCTCACTTTCCAAGCCAGTGAGTAGTTGTACACAACCATCTTTAAAAACCACAACAAAATGTGCCAGTAAAATGTTTCCTTTTTTCTCCTCAAATTTTGAATTTCCCCCAAATAGACTTATGGCCGTTCATAGACAGGGACTATCCATCCCCGGAGCAGTAGCATCATTGTAGTCTGATAACTTGCAACTCAGCAAGATTACGACATGCAGGTTGTCTTCTTTACAGTTGGACGAACAACATTTGCTTCTAACCTTTATAGGTGTGAAATATAACTTATGTCCAGTAATTTCTATTTTAGGTAAATCTTAGTGAATTCCTACATTATCTATTTCTTTCCTTTTAAAAAAATTTAAAATTGGGTGCCTATCCACATCCTTGGATGCCCCGACCATATTTTTAAAATAACAGTCCTTACAAGGAATAAGCACTCAGTAGCATAGCAAAGCCCATGCCCCCTTCCCCATGCCCAACTTTAAATTAACCAGCCAGAAATTTAAAACAACAAAATATATACCATGTCACCCCAAAATCCCATCCCTTACCCAAACCTCAATCCTTCCCTACAGACCTAGCAAATAAAGAGTCCTTGTAGTGTGCCCTAAAGTTCATATAATTGGTTATATGCTCAGACCTGTAAGGTTAGACTAATAGTAAGGGGGACTAATCCTGCAGTGAGCTCTGTGTGGGTATTCCCCTGTGCCTGCATGGAGTATAACAGTCAAGTCAATGAGGCTCCACACAGCTGGAAGGATCTGCCCATGTAGCAAGGTTCTTTGCAGGATTAGGGCTTAAGGAATACAAAAAACAATGACACATCTATAACAATTCTCTGATGAATTGTAAAATAGCTTTTGTTGTTGCTTTTTTGTTAAAGCTGTAGGATAAAAATTTCAAAAGTGACTATGTCCCAGTTTGAACAGAGACTGAGGGTATGTCTGCACTGCAATCCCAGCTGTGACTGCAGCACATGTAGACATACCCGAGCTAGCTTTGAACGAGCTAGCTCAGACAATAGCAGTGAAGCTGCAGCAGCATGGGCTGGCCACTAGAGTACATACCTGAGGTCCTAGGTAGGCTTGTACAGCCTGTGCTACTGCAGCTTCACTGCTATTGTTGTTTTTAGATGAGAGCTAGCTAGGGTATGTCTGTCCATGTTGCAGTCACACCTCTGACTGCAGTGTAGACATCTTCTAAGGCACTTTGCATCCTAATCTTATTGAAAGTCAGTGGAACTTTTACTCCTAAATGCCTAAATCATTTTTTAAAATGGGGCTTAGGCAGGGCCACCGAGAGCGGGTTCGGGCCCTGGTGAAAAAAGGCGTACCGGCTAAACAGGGCCGATGAAGCCGGGCCCCCTTCTGGATTGCCGGGCCCCGGTAATTTGTACCAGCTTCTCCCCCATCTCATCAGCCCTGGTTTAGGCATATAGGTGCTTTAGAAAATTTTACTCACAGTATATTCTGAATATACATGGGCTGTTATGGCATAAATATTCTATCAGTACTAGAATGAGATGCCCTGCCGAGTGGCTTTGGCATTTATGAGTAATTCAACCATCTTGAGCACATGCCCATAAACTTTTTATACACACCACTGTGCAGTCTATCCCTTTTTGCCCCCTTCTCCTCTTCTGCGTGTCTGTGTATAAACACATAAGCTTGCACTCTCTCACCAGTGCTCGCTCACTCTCCATTTGCAGAGGGGGATCGTCATTTATTCTTCTTATCATTAGTAAACTTGAATTTTAAAAACAGTAAACCGTCCTCTAAAACTCATTTACATTTCACTTTTTCATTCAATTTCTTGCCCCACCCCCTCACTCCCTGCTCAGTGTCCCAAATTATCATCTGACATTTCAAGGGTTTGGGACCTATTTTCTATATGTATTTCTTACTTTAGATATAAAAACCTTCTCACTTTAATTATTGTGCCTGAAAGTGAAATACAATAAAGGATTTGATGGAACATATAACATTTTCTCATTTGTTACTGATCGTTGGATTAACTGCCCTTTATATTTCACAGCGGGAATACCCATTGCAAATTGCATTTCCCTTGGTGATGGTGATGACGTGCGGATGCTGAAAGTCTCTGTGTCACTTTTATTTACTTATTCCCTATATGTGTTTTTTGCCCCCCTCTGCAGCTGTAAATGAAAACGCTGTAAAACTGAATGAGACACTCCGAATCCAAGATAAGACCCTGGAGAAAAGTCTTCAGGCTCTGCAGAGTGATATTGATAGAATGATGAGAGAACTGAGGAGAAGAAAGTTGAATGTGCAAGAAAGGGCAGCCCAAGATGAGTTAGAGTAAGTAGAAGAGCCACAAGCTTCTACCTCCTGAGCCCAATAAGAGAAATCTGATTAATGTAATTGTAATCCATTCCGATGGGATTTCAAAACTGGAGGCCACCGAAACATAAGAGGAAAGGATTCTGATATTTCAGGTCTATTTTGTAGCCCTTGGATTCCTGAAAGTGCTAACATTTGTGCAAAATTATCCACCAGCAGAGGCATTCAGAAGGATACGTTTTTCCATATTTGAATTATTATAGGCCAAAAGGACTTTTGCCATTGACTTCAACAAAAGAGTTGGGTAAAAATTAGCGTTACCATAAAAAAAATGGTCTGGAAATTCTCTGATCAGACTCTTTCTGGAGTTATTCAATCATTCTATAAGGAAAAGAGATACAAATGCTATCCTTAAAATTATGTATTTATACTTTTTAAAATTCATAGTTTTCAGGGGAAAAAAAGCCTTTTTGAAACATTTCCATTATGAAGGGGACTGCAACCCTTGTGAGTACTTTGAAGTAATTAATCATGTTTACTCTTTTATCAAATGATTTTGGACAGTCGCTTGTTCTGGCTGGCTAGTTTTCAGGATTCTGGCCAAGGAAACAAGTGACTAGGATCTCCCCCTTCCCTGTGTTTGCCCTGAAGTTCTACGTGCTAAGTGAGGAAGAAGGCTGTTTTAATTGTTCCCTTATAGTTGTCTTCTTGCTCCTATAGTCAACAGAACTTTACTTGCAGTTGTTGCTTTCCCCACCCCCACCCCTTCTTATTTCAGTGTTTAATTGAATTCAGGTCTGTAATCCTATTCCTCCCAGTCCACGTGAAGGACACATTACTGAACATAATTAACAAAAAATCCACCACTTTCTCATCAAAAACCCCAAACCTAATAACTACACATGAAGTTTGCCCACTCTCATTGATTTTATGAAGACTCTTATGATAGTTGATATTTTTCTTAAAGCTCCAGCTCCTGGAATCATGAGACTATGTGATATTCTCAATTTTAATTTAAAAAAGTGTCTAACCCTCTAGAGGTTGGTTGTAGCAAAGAAAAAGGGAACAGACTTAATTATTTCAAACTGACTCTCACAGCTTGTCTGAAGCTTTGCTTTGAGACTGCTTCAGATCAGGCATGTCCCCTCCATTCAAGGTAATGGACCACTTTGTGACAAGTGTCACATTAATGTGAATGAACGGATGCTTTTTGACAAGGGTAGTGATTCTCAAAAACTCACTTTATCAGTCAGATTTCAAAAATGACAATATAAAAAAAGACTTCCCTGAAGACCATTTCCTAAATAAGGACTCAGGGCAAATTTAAAATTCCATAGGAAAACCTAATATGAACTTGTCCTTTTGTTTTACTAACTGTGTACTCTCTTCAAAGTTGTTTTCCACTTCTATTGAAAATGAATGTTTCAGCTGTATGGAATTAAAAATGATGCGATTACTAGGTGTGGTGAAGATGGATTCAATGCCTGTTTTTTGTTTGTGTTGGTGGGAATTGCAGAAATGCAGAAGCCCTTTTGAACAAAGTGAAGAAATTATTTGGAGAGCCCAGAGAGAAAAATGAGGAGCTCAAGAATGAGGTCAGGGACAAGATGGCAGATTACAAAAACAAGGTTGACGATGCTCGAGACCTGCTGAGAGAAGCCAGTAGTAAAATTAGGGAAGCCAATCGCTTATCTGCAATCAACCAAAGAAACATGACAGTGATAGAGGTTAGTGCTGATGATCAGATTCCCTTGACTTACCACCATCTTGAGGGTTAGACCAGAATCTGGAGCTCTGACCCCTTTGGGTCACATGAACCTTGTTACAACCAGCAGAATGTATATATGCTGTGAAGAGTCCCTTCAACTATCGGTTTTTGCTCTCTTCATCATTCTGATATATATATAAACCTATTAAGGTTTTCTTATTATTTCTTCTAAAAGCAAGTAGGACCCTAAGAAATTTTAGGTGGAGGATGCCCTGGATCCCTATAGTGCATGTGGAGTGAAATTCATCCCAGTGCAAAGACCCACAAAAGTCCCTATGCAAAATTTAAACCCTGGTTTAAGGGTTTTAGCAAGAGACCAATTACAGTTTTCACCATCGTCTATTTGCATCTTGTAGCCTTGCACTTTCACCTCCATATCCCACCTCTATAAAGAAATGAACTAGGTGTGTAGCTGTTAAAGAGTAATAAATCAAAGTATATCTTGGGTAGTTAGTAGCTGTTATAAATGATCTCCCTGGTAGCAGGGGAGTCTGCTTCTGATTTAATTTTAATTGCAAAGACTTGAAAAGCACATTATACTTTTCATTAACAAGCATTTATCCAAGACAGAAAGAGCAGAGTCAAATGTAAATGAAGATAAATGTTTCAAACTCTTGTTGCTCTCGATGTGCTTTTGTCTAATATACAGTGATGAGGTTAGAGTTCCAGGACCTGAGTTTTCATCAGAGGTTTGTGCGCTTGACTGATTTACAGAGAGATGCTATATTGTAAAGAAGTTAGAAAATATCAGATTCTCTACATTTCTTTTCCAGTGGGGTTAGAGCAGGAAAGATGGGGCGATTGTCTTTTATCTAGGTTCTTATGCATTCCCTAGCACCATAGATGATACAAATAAATAATAAATAATAATAATAAATAATAATAACAACAATTATCTGAATGCTGTGAAGAGTCCCTTCAGCCAATGGTTTTGCTCTCTTCATCATTCTGAGATTTCCATCTTTTTTGCCTTTCTCTTAATATGTGGTCATTATAGCACTTTCCTGTTTACCCGAATGGTGCAATTTCATGGCCTGCTGTCAATCTACTCTGTGATGCTTAATGGCTCTGTACACGATGTAGCTAGTACTTTGAACTAGAGACAAAGGAGGTGCCATCCCTCTTGTGCATGTATGCAGTATCCACAGGGCCGGCTCTATGGTTTTCGCCACCCCAAGCAGCGCACCGAATTGCCACCACGGGCGGCGGGGACAGTCCGGGTGCCCTCAGGGCGGCAGGCGTGTTTCCGCGGCCAGGGACGGCTCTAGACATTTCGCTGCCCCAAGCACGGTGGCATGCCGTGGGGGGCGCTCTTCCGGTCGCCGGTCCCGCGACTCCAGTGGACCTCCCGCAGGCGTGTTTGCAGAGGGTCCGCTGGTCCCGCAGCTCCACCGAAGGCGGGACTAGCGGACCCTCCGCAGGCATGCCGCCAAAGGCTGTCTGCTTGCCACCCTCCCGGCACTGGCAGAGCACCCCCCCATGGCATGCCGCTCCAAGCACGCGCTTGGCGTGCTGGGGCCTGGAGCCGCCCCTGTCCGCGGCGGCGGCAATTCGGCGGCAGCTTCTGTGTTTAGCTGAAGCCGCCGCAGACAGATAAACATAGAAACTGCTGCTGAATTGCCTCCGCCTCGGAAACGCGCCTGCCGCCCTAAGGGCACACGGACTGACCCCGCTGTCCGCGGCGGCAATTCGGCGCTGCTTGGGGGCAAAAAACACAGGGACTGCCGCCCCTTGCAGATTGCCGCCCCAAGCACCAGCTTGGAATGCTGGTGCCTGGAGCCGGCCCTGAGTATCCACTAGTTGGAAACATGAAAGTCCCAAGGTTGCATCGCAAACTAATAAAGCAATTATGTCAAAAAAACCAAACCCTCCAAACTTTTATTAAATGTGGGATCAACAATTAAAATCAAGAATGGAAATTAATATGGATACTTCAGGAATCTTCACAAACATTTTGGTTTGGGCTAATTCACTTGCCATGCTTGGAGAAAATAACACTATCAAAAGAAGAGGAAGGGTTGGGATTTCTGACTTTCTGAACTCATTCTACTCTAACGCTGCAGTCAGGCAGTTTTGTGCTGGGGCAATATAAAACTCAGATATTGGTTATCTTTGCCATTGAGACATGCTGTATTTTTATTTTTTGCTCTAATATTTCTGAAGGTTTCAGAAATTTCATGTGGGGGGCCCCAGAAAAAAATGCAGAGGTATTGGAATGCCCGGCCACTCCTGCTTTACCTTTGCTTAATTAATTTATTTCATTGTGTGGATTATTCAACCTATAGAAAAGGAAGCAAGCTGTAGAAAGTAGCAGACAAGAGGCCGAGAAAACACTAAAAGAGGGGAATGACATCTTGGATGAAGCCAGCCGTCTTGCAGATGAAATCAATTTAGCTGTGGAGGTGAGTGTTTTTGTTTTTGTTTTGTTTTTGAGGGTAGGCACATTGAGGCAGCTAAGTGGATAATTAAAGGAACACCTAATTAATCCAACCTTTATCAGTGCTAGAATATTTGAATTGGAAGCACTTGGCTTTCCACTGTTGTGTGTACTGCCTGGTTGTAAAGGATAAATGGGTATATAAACTGATCCAGGTTGACCCAATCTGATTGTATTACACACAAATGCACATATACACATCCCTCACTTTTTACAGACTATGGGCTTGGCTACACTTGAAAGTTGCAGCGCTGGGAGTTACAGCGCTGGTCGTGCAGCTGTGCAGGGCCAGCGCTGGTGTGTGGCCACACTCACAGCTACCAGCGCTGGTGTGTGGCCACATTTGCAGCATTTACAGCGCTGTTGGGAGTGCTGCATTATGGGCAGCTATCCCAGCATTCAAGTGGCAACAACATGCTTTTCAAAAGAGTGGGGTGGAGGGTGGTGTACTGTGACATGGAGCGGGGAAGATAGAGAGAGTGGATTTTTGGAGCCAACACTATGTGTTAGCTTCCCTGGATTGAAAAATCACAAAATGTTTGCGAACCCTTAGTCTTAATTGCAAACAGCCTGCATCCAACGCTGTTTCTCTGTCAAGCAAACTGCTTGCCTCTCATTTGATCGTTCACAGCCAGGTACAGATAGCTCCTGTTTGCTGTGATCAGTGTTTGTTTTTTAGATAAGCAGTTCAACGGAGCTCCGATTGGAGTTCACAACAAAACAAAGAGAGGCTGCATAACAAAACAAAGAGAGTAATTTAGTTAAAAGCATTCTGGGATATCTCCTTATTCCCTGGAGGCCAATAAAAGCGCTGGTGTGTGTCCACACTTGATGAGCAGCGCTGGATCACCAGCGCTGCAATCGCTACACCCCAACCTGGCCAGGTGTACAGCCAGCGCTGCAGCCAGGGAGTTGCAGCGCTGGATGTGCCTTGCAGGTGTGGACGGTTACTAATTGCAGTGCTGGAAAGCCTCTACTAGCGCTGCAACTTGCAAGTGTAGCCAAGCCCTCTGTCTGCTTCTGTAAGTGTGGTATTAGGCATCTAGGCTTGAATAAAGGATAGTAGCCTTAGAATAGCAGGTGCAAGAAGTCCATAGGCAGTGCTACCCTTGGCTCTATTGTCTAGATGCACATGTAAACACAAAAAGAGTGTGAAACACAACAGAGAAAAGAAACATAAGAAATTATTACATAAGGGCCCGTGGCTGCAGACCTTGGGCTAGGTAGATCAATGGGACTTGCACACCTATCTCACTTGAATGCTTTTGAAAAGCCCACCCTAAAATGTATATGGACATGAGTTTGGGGGGATAGTCAGAAGTAGTGATGGAATGAAGGAATTTTTCAGACCATTCCAGCCAATAAAACATTAGAACAAATCATGCCATCGTGTATTTTTCATATACCATATTGCCTTCAGAAAAATACCTTCAGAAATATTTGAGAGTTTTAACTTTAACATTGTTATTTTTGTATCAGTTTTAGGCTAGTTTAGCTATAACTTTATTTCTTTAATGCAGTTACTTCTGATTTGCACCAGTGTAAGCTAGAGAGAGCGTTAATGGAGAAAAATGAAAATATATTTATTTTAGAAACCTCTAAATTTCTATTAGGGGAGAGAGATAGCTCAGTGGTTTGAGCATTGGCCTGCTAAATCAAGCATTGTGAGTTCAGCTCTTGAGGGGGCCATTTAGGGAACTGGGGTAAAAATCTGGGGATTGGTCCTGCTTTGAGCAGGGGGTTGGATTAGATGACCTCCTGAGGTCCCTTCCAACCCTAATAGTCTAAAATAACTTTGCTATAATGCTATGATTTTACAGTCTGATACTTTAGTAATATACACTCCCATTTCTATCCCTGATAATTTGCAAAATATTGAAATTCAGAACAGCCGCTGGTCCAAGAAATGATATTTTCTGTCCTGCACCTCAAACAAGTATAATTTTGGGGAAAATTCCATATGGGGGGGCAGGATTAGAAACCCTTTTGAGGTCATTTCTTTGCGGGGAAAGTGGTGGGTATTTCAAAAGTGTAGCCCTTATTGATATGGATTAATAAGCAAAAGTGCAGGTGAGTCAGTCAAAGGTGCATGATAAACACAATTTGTCTTATGGCTGGGCAGTTTATCTCAGGGATATCACCACAGCATAGTATAAATATTTCTGCATCCATAATTTAGAAAATATCTCCCTAAGAAAGTGTGTGTGTGTGTGTGTGTGTTGTGTATAAAGTGTGTTTTTATCTTTTCTCATCCATCATTTATCTTTTCTCATACATCATTAAGAAATAGGGAAGAACACCAAGTTCAAGACAATCAAGTCTTCAATGGAATAGTGGCTTTCAAAATAGCCTAATTGTCCCCATATTTCAACACTGATGTGTTTTTCCTTATTAGTTCGCTGAAGTTTTATTAAATGTCCAAGCACATGTGATTACATCTCATAGAGAAACAATCTGCGAAGGACTATGATGTTTGCATTCAGCTCTTTAAACACCTTTGTTTCATGGCTTTCAGTATGTAGAAAACTTGGCGCATAACATACAACCAATCGCTGATGAGCTGAAGCTTAAAATAGACGATCTATCCCAAGATATTCATGATAGGATGCTTCCAGAAAAGGTGTTGCAGGCTGAGAACCATGCAGCCCAACTGAATGAATCATCTGCAATACTGGATGGGTAAGACAGCCATTTCTTGATACTTCTAAAACTCTGATAGCTTAGTGTCTAGAATTCTCTGACAGAAATAGAAGAGGATTATTTTCAGACTTTAACTTCTGTGATTATGAATATACAAGACTCCAATTCTCTATATAGAGCCCAATTAGGAGAGGCTAGATTCATTTCTTTGGAGGAGCATCAAAAGTTTGAGTTAGATATGAGGCTTAGGAAGGTATTCTACATGTCTTGGGCAATATCCAAGATAATCAAACCCAAACATTTCTGAAAATGAACCAGTAGATAGAAAGTACTGACACTTGCACAAGAAGTTCTCCTATTTAAAAAAATATGTTTTCAGTCTGATCTCTCCTGTGCCTTGTACCTTGTGTTGTCATTTACACCAGGGCACAGTGAGTGCAAACTGGTGTAAGATGCTACCCTTCTGATTTAGTGGCATTTTTACAGTCACTTTTCCACAGTAATAAATGACACCGCAACAGGCAAGGAGAAGTCTGTTTATCTTCATATGTTTGAAATTGGCAGCCTTTAAGAGTGTGCACTTGCTGACTCTGGGGTAAAGGAAGCAATTTAAGCATCACTTTCAAAGCAAATTGAGAATACCTAAAACTTGTTCCCAAAAGCTTTGGTAGATTATTGTTTAGAATTCAATTGCTGAGCTCCCTCATGTCATTTGGAAAGAGTCATACAAACTGATGTGATGTGCAACAGACTGTGGAGAGGAAGGTACACACAAAATACTGTTGGCAAATAAGTTCCTGTGGCCATTACAGCATAGAAGAACAGAACTCATAGCATCTGCTTTAGAAAGTGCAAATTGCTACAACTTAAAGTGAAGGAAAGTCTTCCTGTAACAGGGAGCTGTTACTCTTTTGTGGCTGGAGGACCTGGAGCTAACCAACCCTGATTACTAAAGGAGTCACACCTATGTGACAGTGGTTGATTCCCCTATGTAGTGCAGCAGGTGGCTGCAGTGAGGGGGGGATGCGTGTGCAGGAATCAGAATCCTGAGATGCTATAGCTGATGAGCAGCTGCAACCACCAATAATGGCTCTTGCAGAGACATTGAATTGAGCCCCGGTTCTGGGAAACACTTGGGACCATGTTGAGTTTGTTTGAGGAACTGCTTTCCTCTGAAGAAGAGGAAAGCAGAGATGGGGTGGGAGGGAGACATAGAGCAACCTCTAGCTATGAGGGGATGTTTGTCATTCCCTGCTGTGCCTCCTTACTTGCTGGTAATCATGGGGGGCAAGGCTTGTACTCTCTCCTCCTTTGATAGATTAAGCTAACTCAGAAAAAGGCACATGTATCAGTGTGTCCAGATGTGGCGCTATTGTGAATAGTTTGCTCTGCATTAGCTATTCCAGTCAATTTCTTCATGTAGACAAGCCCTTCATCCACCAGAGGGTAAAGAACTCAGGGTATAGAACCAGTCAGGAATTTTTGACAATTTTTGTTTTCAGTTGGGAAAGTGCTGATTAGTCAAACCTGAAACTTTTCACAGAAAGATTCCTCAGATTCAGGATGGACTTTCTGGTGAGAGAGTGTGTGACACAAAACCATCCAAGAATAGCCAGTTGGGTAGGACACTGAGGTGGGATGTGGGAGATCCTGATTCAAGTCCCTGATCTGCCTGGTTCAGAGCACCACCAGGCAATAAGGTCACTCTCTCAGTCTCTCAAGCTTGAGCTATTCCACTTTGCATACATAATTAAATATTCACTGAGTTAGAAAGAGAGAGACTCTGACTCTGTAGTCTGGTGGTTAGGTCCCTCACCTGGGACGTGGGTGACTTGGGTTCATAGCTCTGCTCTAAATCAGGCAGAGCAGGGACTTGAACCTGGGTTACCGACAGTCTAGGCTACTGACCACCAGGCTATTGGCTATTCTGAAGCGGGTTCATCTCTCTCATTTTTTTTTGCAAATTTTTTTGAAAGATCTCAGTTTTGTTCCAGGGCAGAACTAAACACATTTCAAAACCTAAAAAAACATTCTTAACATGGAATTATTGTTTTCCAGCCAGTTCGACTCATAAACTGATAAACTTGAGAAGGTTGATAGACTATCCAGTAGATGGTGTTTATACAGAAACACCATTGAGTCTCATACAAATATGTCACTCAGAATATGGTTCGGCTCCACAGAAGGGACTATACAAAAATAGCACTGGGGGCTCCCTGTTTATTGTGTCTCTCCAATTCCATATCAAATTTAATGAATTCACAGATGAAAAAAATGCTTTTTTCTACTTGTCAGCCCTGCAAACTTTGGTCACCATTTTGACAGTCAAGCTGGGCTCCTTCCTTCTCAAGCATCATAATATCGCTGGTAATAAATATCCTGCAAACCATATATTATGCTCTTTGTTACATTTGTGCAACTGCATTGTCTGCAATTCGTGCCCTCACTTGTACCTGAAGTTACAGAGATATAAAAGGGGGCAGAATTTGATCTACCAGACATTTATTACCAGTGTTGATGTATCAGAAGGAAAGAACCCAGCTTTCATTTTCAGAACCCAGAGTGAGTTTGCAGGGCTGGCAATGAGGGGTGGGGGGAGGGGAAATATTTTCATATGCAAGTTGAGCAAATTTGGTATGGAATCAATGAGACACACATCATGGAGTTGCCTGTTGCTATATTTTCATAATAAAGCCCCCTTTTGAAAAGGGAAATGATCCCCAGGATCTCAAAGCACTTTCCAAGATAGCACTGGCCAAAATGTTCAGACCTCGGTAGGTAAAGTTAGGCTCCTAGATAAAAGTGGCCTAAGTGCACATCCAACTCCCATCAACTTCAATGGGATTTGTGTGTCCAAAACATTTCTATGACGCCTTCCAGATGAATGTTTCAAAACCCTTTACCAAGCAATCATGAATTTAGTCTCACAACGACACTGTAAGGTAAGTAATAGTTCATAGATGGAGAGACTGAGGATATGGCTAGGCTGTAATCATTGGGTGTGATTGCGGCTGGAATAGACATCCCCAAATTAGCTTTAATCTAGCTAGCTCAGGTCCCAGAGCAGTGAAATTGTTTCAGCATTGGCTGTACAAATCTGCCCAGAACCCTGCTGCTGCAGCTTCACGGATCTGGGACCCAAGCTAGCTAGAGTAAAGCCTACCTCAAGTATATCTACTCAAGCTGCAATCACACCACCTTGAGGAATGAAGAGGAAGAGCGATTTGCTCAAGGTATAGCACTCAGAACATGGACCTTTTGATCCCCAGTAGCCTGCTGTAACACAGCCTCCCATCTTTGGCCATTTTTGTTTTTTCAAAGCTGCTACGTGGATAAAATCACATCTTTTAAAGTGTATATTTTTAAAACTCCCACAGTAACTTACAGCTTTGGAACAAGCAATTTATCTCAATGCCCACATCTTTTGTAGATAACTAGCAGGTCCAATTCTAAAGACTTGTGAGTAGAAGCTCTTAGCAGCTATTTCCATGCCAGTGTACAGTATCTCTGGGGAACAAGTCATACAATTACCTCAGATAAAGTATCTGATTTGATAGTTGCAAAATTACCATTTTCATATTCAATGGAGTCATATCTGAAAAGTAATCTTTAAAAATTGAAGCTTTTAAGGTGGTCTTATGTGTGAGATCAAGAGGGAGAGGAATTACACAGTCTTGTGTAGGGATATCCTGTCACCTTGTGTCAGGATAAAACTATTTACCTCAGACGCCTAAACACTAGACAGTTGTACTTTCTATTAGCTATCTATGGTATTTATATGGACCTCATTACCGTAGTATCTATATGCCTCACAATCTTTTTAATGTATTTAACCTCAGAACTTGGCTAACCTCACAGGGCTGTTGTATAGCAATATTGCTAAGACACGGAGAGACAAACAATGATTCTACACTTAGAGCTGAAAGTGTATTTTGTGACCCCAGGAGACATACCTATACTAGCTCTGAGCAAACTAACATGCTAAAAATAGCAGTATAGCCGCAGGAGGAGCTATCCACCTCGAGTACGTCCTCAGGCAGCTAGCCCTTCATGCTGCTTTAGCTACATGGCTATTTTTAGTGAGCTAGCATGGATACATCGTCTCAAGATGGAAATAACATCTCAAGCTCATAGTGTAACTGTACCGTGACTTGCCCAAGATCACCCAGGAAGTCTGTGGTGGAGCAGGGAATTGATTATGGGTTTCCTGAGTCATAGTCTAATGCCCTAACCACTGGACCATTCTTCCTTTCAACGTGAAATATCTCCTTAACCCACGGTATACAAAACTATTGTTTCTCCATGTGACATTATGAAAATAAAATTTGACACCCCCCTTAAACACTTAGCACCCACACTCCGGAAACCTCAATTATGGCATTGTGCACTAGAGCCAATCATTAGAAATCTGGGCTGTTTGGCTCAAAGTGCCAATGCATTTTGCTCTGTTGAGCTACAACTGCAGTTTTTAATGGTATGCTGTACCTTTTCTACCCTAACAGAATCCTTGCTGAAGCTAAAAACCTCTCATTCAATGCCACTGTAGCTTTCAAGGCGTATAGCAATATCAAGGACTATATTGACGAAGCAGAGAGAATCGCCAGGGAGGCCAAGGCCCGTGCAAATGAAGCTATGCAACTGGTAAGAAAAGTGAATGATGTCTGTTGGAAGAGAAGCTCAGGCTGCTTCTAAATCCCAGGCCCCCTGCACCCCCTTCATTCCAACTTCCATGCTCTACCATCCTAGTGCTCTATCTATACCCTCTCCTACTGCAAGAGCCCCCAGTTCTGAGTCTCCTAATCCAGTGGTCCCCAACCTTTTTGTGACCAGTAGCACATTCATGTTTTCAGAAGAGTGTGGCGGGCGCCAACAATTTTTCAAGGCTTATTTTGTATTTGTACATTAAATAATACAAAAAAACCATATTTAATGTTACATAATATATGAATCCAGAGAGAAGAGAGAAGCCAGAGAGAAGCCGCGAGGACAGAGAACACTGGCGCCCGCAGCCCCAGAGTACTCTGTCCCCAGCAGGCGCGGGGGCCCGGATTCTCTCCCCTGCTGGGCACTAGGCGGGTCCCGCACCTGCCAGGGACAGAGAACACTGCGCCCACAGCCTGAGTTCTCTGTCCCCGGCAGATGCGGGGCCACGGCTTCTCTCCCCTGCTGGGCACTAGGCAGGCACACATAAATGCCCTGGAGGATGCCATGGTGCCCGCGGGCACCACATTGAGGACCACTGCCCTAGTCTATGTCCCTCCTGATCCCATTTTCTCCTCTGTGCCCCCTATACTATCCTTTTCTGGACTACTTCCCCTTTATTTTTATTCTTCTCTCATACCCTTCTGCTCCTGACTCCCCTCACCCCCCATCCCTGACTCAAGCCAGCAGCTGCTGCAACAAAGCCTCGAGAGAGAGCAAGTCAGAAGCAAAGAAGAAATCTTTATCTTGGCAAACCCCCACAATAGCTCCCTACAAATATTTAAGGGCATTTCACCGCAACAAGGCCATTGAAACAAAACAGAACTGGAGATGGTGGGGCCAGTCCATTCTGCAGATGTGATGAGTCACACAAACTTGGGAAAACTTTTGGGGAAGGAAGGGCAGAACAATTTTTAAACACTGGAAGCAAAAAACTGCATTTCCAAATTGTACCAAGCTTCACAGAAAAGCTTCATCCCCAATATGAGATGCAACAAGTAAAATTTCCAGGGGTTGGTTCTTTGGGAGGGTCAGGGCAACTAGAGGGATTTTAAAGGGGTATTATAATGGGAAGCTAGCTCTTAAACTTCACCTATCATAGGAACTACCTCTGCTCTGCAACAAACTCAGCAGAGGCAGAAAGCCAGAGATATTTTGTATTGGGAGTAATGAAGGAGTTAAAAGCTTATTGATGGAGGCAAATATGTGACCAACTCACCTGCGCTTCACAGACACACAGGCTGAAAATACCCCTGCAGATTACAGAAAACAGTGAAATTGGAAAGTCCCTATACCAGATAAAGAAATTGCACTGATACAAATAGCTAGCAGAAACAATACAAATCCCTGTGGATTCAGAGTTACAAGGCTAGAAATACGGACAATGTGACCAGTCCATATTCATGAATAAGATAATAAGGTCTGGCTTTTAAATCGGTGGTGGTCACATTTTTAGCAACTTCAAATATTAACTTACGGTTCAAGTAGCACTAATTACTGAATTTATTTCTTGATGGGAAAATGATGCCTCAGATATTGATATGTACTGGTGATCTATAAACATAGTTCCTTCTATCAAAATTACCAATTTTAACACAAAGGCAAATAAAGAGTAGTGGGTTTATTTTCAGAATAAAAAAAAGAAAAATATCTGTCTTTTGGTCCTTTGATGCCTCAGAGACAGTGAGGGAGACAGATATTATGATTGTTGAATGGGAAAGGAGATGCAATAGTCAGGAAACAAAGTAGGTGATTGCTATATGGCTACAAAAGGGCATATGTCAGAGAGGCAATGAACCAGCTGATTATACTATAGAGAGAAAAAGGATAGATAATTTGAAATGGAATGAAGAAAGGATGTGGATAGTGTGATATAAATAGAGACAAATATTTAGCAAGTAAGGAGACCAAGGCATGATTAAGGCAGAATTTTTAAGGGCGCTCATTCTTATGGACTCAAAAGGTATAGCCTTATTTGTTATATGCAACTTGTATAGAATAGGGATCTAATTGATAGAAAAATAGGAATGTGGAGGAAACTGCTGCCCTTTTTAAAGTAATGAGTTTAAGGAAGTTCTTCTTGCTACGTATTTGCCATTCCTACCCTACATAACATATAATAAAATACCTACTTCTGTATCACACAGATTCTTAAATAGAAGTGTGATGTGTGGCCATTTTAGGGTTTTTTTTATGTTAATGGAAAGGATGCTTTCTTTTAAAATGAAGCTGACAGTATTAAAAGCTAGAACTAAAGAGACTAAGAAGCATTGCAGTAGCAGGAAGCCTGATAGATGACTAGAAAATATAATCCATATTTAAAAATATGACAGAAGAATTCCTCCCATTTTTTATGATGGATTCATTCTCCCTTTTAAAAGCAAAATAAATTAATCACTGATGCAGCTCCTCCAATATTCAAGCAGCTTACCACGACCCATTACTTAGCCTGGGTAGCGATGGTGATCGGGTTAACTGACTGAAAAGTTAAATCATGATAAAGGATTTGGCTTCTAGTTCAGAGTTTAGAATTACCATTTTAAAGTGACGCTTCAAGAGATATTTTTAATGTGATCACATTTTTTTAAAAGTGCAGGTGCGGTGTACTAAGCAAGATCAAGGGACTAGGGCTTGCTCTATACTACAGAGTTAGGTTGACATAAGGCAACTTGTGTCAAGCTAATTATGCCAGTTGCTCCCACTGATGCAAGTGCCATACTACACTGACATCGTAACTCCAGCTCCTCGAGAGGCGTAGGGCTTATGTTGGTGTAGTTAGGGCAAAGCAGTCTACAGGGGCACTCCGGGCACCAGCTAAAGAAGCAGGTGCTTGGGGCAGCCAATACGAAGGGGCAGCACTCTGGCCACTATTGGGGCGGCACTTCCGGGTCTTCAGCGGGAATTCAGCAGCGGGTCCCTCAGTCCCTCTGGGAGCGAAGGACCAGCCGCCGAAGAGTAGAGCGGCGCGATTGTGCAGCCACAGCTTTTTTTTTTTTTTTTTTGCCCCTTGGGGCAGCAGAAAACCTGGAGCCGGCCCTGGCAGTGTAGTAGACACTGCATTACTTACATTGGCTTGTGACTGTCATTCTGATCAGTTTCACAGCTCCAGCCATGACAAGAAAGCCTGGGGCCCGTGGTGGCCTCCAGGTAGAGCCTGGCTGCCATCACAGCTCCTTGCTCCCAACCGCGCTGCTGCCTGTGCTCCCCGCTCCTGCTGGCAGCCCTGCTGCACCTGGGCTCCTTGCTCCCAACCGCGCTGCTGCCTGTGATTCCCGTTCCTGCTGGCGGTCCTGCTGCACCTGGGCTCCCTGCTCCCAACCGTGCTGCTGCCCAGACTCCTGGCTCCTCGCTCAGGGAGCTGAGAAGTTTGGGTGGCTGCCCCCTGCTCCTGGCAGGGAAGCAAAAAGCCTAGGGGGCAGTTGGGCTCCCAGTAGGGAGCCATGGGGAGCTAAGAGCTCTGGCTCTCAGCCCCCCACACTGCCCCTCTTCAGTTGGTGGAAGTGCTCTGATGAGGATGCACACCACCGACAGAAGGAGGGTAGTGTGGACATGGTTCGACAGTGCTTTTCTTTTTCTATCATCTTTTTTTTAGCATTTGAACTGATACAGGAAATCTAAACGCCATATCAATCCATATGTCTAAACACACAGTATCACCTGCTATTAAAACATGAAGGAGTTCACCATTACACATTTGCCTACACACATAAACACTCACGTTGCACACAGTAAGATATTGGTAATGTCTGTGCTTTTCGTTACATCAGTATCTTATGAGCCACAAATCACCAAAATGCACACTTTGTATAAGATGCTTTGATTAGTTGACTCTTTTTGAATAGCATAATTCCTTTTAAATTGTTTTCAATCTGTACATCTCTATTTATCTCTGAAAAGGTCTTTGTAAATATTATCTTTATGCTGTATGTAGTGCAATCAGGATTGCTGGCACAAATATCAGCCCGGCCCTAATTACTCAGCCCCTTATTCAACCCACATCTTGTTTTTGCATTGCAAATGCAGCTTTTCCAATTCATTTTATCTAATATAAACTGCTTTAATAGCCAGTCAAGCAAGCCCAGCAAATTGTTAATAATAACAAAAATGATCATTAAATCTGAAGTTCCATGCTCACAGAGTGATCATTCCCTAGTTTCTGAAGCTCAAAGGGAAAAAGAACATAAAAACATAATCTGATTTGACAGGTATATCTGCTGCCAAAACTGGCCAAACATGCCTCCTTCAGGAGCAATTCCCTTACTGCACTGGAGATCAAGTAATGATTCCTCCCGGATACTCTTTAAGGGATTGTGGGTATCCTTTTTTACTATATGTGCAATGAATTACATTAGCTGTTACTCTGTTAAAAATAGATATAAAAACTGCAGAGCTGGGTTTTATATGGGTATGTTGAAATCAGCAGTTCCGTGTGCACAGTGACTGCAGACCTTGGGTCTGTGAAGCCCTAAGTGAGCTTGGAAGTGTGGAATATCATAGAATCATAGAATCTCAGGGTTGGAAGGGACCTCAGGAGGTCATCTAGTCCAACCCCCTGCTCAAAGCAGGACCAAACCCAACTAAATCATCCCAGCCAGGGCTTTGTCAAGCCTGACCTTAAAAACCTCTAAGGAAGGAGATTCCACCACCTCCCTAGGTAACCCATTCCAGTGCTTCACCACCCTCCTAGTGAAAAAGTTTTTCCTAATGTCCAACCTAAACCTCCCCCTCTGCAACTTGAGACCATTGCTCCTTGTTCTGTCATCTTCTACCACTGAGAACAGTCTAGATCCATCCTCTTTGGAACCCCCTTTCAGGTAGTTGAAAGCAGCTATCAAATCCCCCCTCATTCTTCTCTTCTGCAGACTAAACAATCCCAGTTCCCTCAGCCTCTCCTCATAAGTCATGTGCTCCAGCCCCCTAATCATTTTTGTTGCCCTCCGCTGGACTCTCTCCAATTTATCCACATCCTTCTTGTAGTGTGGGGCCCAAAACTGGACACAGTACTCCAAATGAGGCCTCACCAGTGCTGAGTAGAGGGGAATGATCACATCCCTTGATCTGCTGGAAATGCCCCTACTTATACAACCCAAAATGCCATTAGCCTTCTTGGCAACAAGGGCACACTGTTGTCTCATATTCAGCTTTTCGTCCACCGTAACCCCTAGGTCCTTTTCTGCAGAACTGCTGCCCAGCCATTCGGTCCCTAGTCTGTAACAGTGCATGGGATTCTTCCGTCCTAAGTGCAGGACTCTGCACTTGTCCTTGTTGAACCTCATCATATTTCTTTTGGCCTAATTCTCTAATTTGTCTAGGTCCCTCTGTATCCTATCCCTACCCTCCAGCGTATCAACCACTCCTCCCAGTTTAGTGTCATCTGCAAACTTGCTAAGGGTGCAGTCCACACCATCCTCCAGATCGTTAATGAAGATATTGAATAAAACCGGCCCCAGCACCGACCCTTGGGGCACTCCACTTGATACCGGCTGCCAACTAGACATGGAACCATTGATCACTACCCATTGAGCCTGACCATCTAGCCAGTTTTCTATCCACCTTACCGTCCATTCATCCAGCCCATACTTCTTTAACTTGCTGGCAAGAATACTGTGGGAGACTGTATCAAAAGCTTTGCTAAAGTCTAGAAATAGCACATCCACTGCTTTCCCCTCATCCACAGAGCCAGATATCTCATCATAGAAGGCAATTAGGTTAGTCAGGCATGACTTGCCCTTGGTGAATCCATGCTGACTGTTCCTGATCACTTTCCCCTCCTTTAAGTGGTTCAGGATTGATTCCTTGAGGACCTGTTCCATGATTTTTCCAGGGACTGAGGTGAGACTGACTGGCCTGTAGTTCCCTGGATCTTCCTTCTTCCCTTTTTTAAAGATGGGCACTACATTAGCTTTCCAGTCGTCCGGGACCTCCCCCGATCGCCATGATTTTTCAAAGATAATGGCCAATGGCTCTGCAATCTCATCGGCCAACTCCTTTAGCACCCTCAGATGCAGCGCATCCGGCCCCATGGACTTGTGCTCGTCCAGCTTTCCTAAATAGTCCCGAACTACTTCTTTCTCCACAGAGAGCTGGTCACCTCCTCCCCATACCGTGCTGCAGAGTGCAGCTGTCTGAGAGCTGACCTTGACTATTGCACAATAATGCAGTCACCTGGATTTTGTTTCAAGAGAGCACTTAAGCACATGCTTTAGTCAGTCCCTATTCAGGAAAGCACTTAAGTATGTGTTTCATTCCTATATGATAACAAGGAGCCTGAAGCGGGTAGCTGTGTGTATATGGAGTACAGCACCATAAGAAGTAAAATGCTCCCTTACAGAGAACCACGCTTTGAGGGTGTATTGAATTTCCAAAGAATCCAGGGCTTCTGATAAGATTTTTATATGAGCAGGCAAATGTGTGGGCTCTAATGTACAACAGAGAAGTGGGAGAAATCTGCGAGTGTTCAAAAATATGACCTCTGGGCTTTATGGGACTATAAATATTAAATAATAACAGTGTCATTTAATTGGCATGTAGTTAATTTTTAAGTCCATGTATCTGCCCTGGAAAATGAAAAGTAGTTACTTCTTAATTACGTACTAGTTACAAGGCTATGACCCTTGACTAATATTAAATGTTATCTGGCTGTCAGGAGTATTCTCAAAGAAATGCAGTCTGTATTAGGGAGTGACCAGAGTTCATTCTCTCATAGTGAACAGTAAATGATTCAGATTCTAGAGTATTTCCTAGCAAGTTAAAATACTAATTTAATTTAGAAAAACAGTTTTTCCTATCAGTCAACCTTTGAACCGTAGGTGCAGCTTTGTGTGTTTCTCAAAAAATGAGATTTTTAAATAGTATTTAGTAGTTAAGAATTTCAGATTTAACTACACCTTACCTTTTTGTCCCCCTCTAAAGCCTATTTTCATTCATTTCACCTTGACTGACTTGGTTTGATTCAGGAAATACAATTGCTATGAGAACATCTCTGTGGTCTATATTAGAGTCTGTATTGTGAGATCTAGTCTACTTATTAAATATTTTATAGCTGTTGTTAGGGAGAAGTACTGAACTGTATTATATTATTGTGTCCATAGTTGCAGGAAGAAATCCAGACTGAAAAAATATGTTTACAAAGATTTGAAAAAAATCTGTTCCCAGATTCTATTCTGCTAATTGATTCTATTTCCCTATGTTAAGTTCTCCTCACACCTTCTATGGGTCATCTCAATTATCACTTCAAAGGTTTTTTTTCTCCTGCTGACGATAGCTCATCTCAATTGATTGGGCTCTTCCAGTTGGTATGCATTCTTTCACCTTTTCACGTTCTCTGTATGTATAAATATCTCCTGTCTGTGTGTTCCATTCTATGCATCTGAAGAAGTGAGCTGTAGCCCACAAAAGCTTATGCTGAAATAAATTTGTTAGTCTCTAAGGTGCCACAAGTACTCCTGTTCTTTTTACATTCAGAAACAATTTCTCTTTCTCTGTCTTTTATTAACTTCATCATTGACATTCCAAGGGAGCCCTGGTTTCTTGTAAAAAATAAAAGTAAATTAATAAGTGAAAAGTATTTTATTACTCTCTGTTGGAGGACCAGTGTAATGGCAGCAGCATATAATTCAGAGTACATTGATGACCGCTTAAAATTTCAATGATTCTTCAGCAAGATCTTCCTCCTGTACTTTTTATTACTTTAAACTTGCCCTGAACCAGCTTAAAAATACTTTTCTGTAAATGACATTGCTTGTTGGCCTGCAGGCATCTGGTCCTCAAGGATCACTGAAGGATGGTGCCAAGAACTCGCTTCAGAAAAGCTTCAGGGTTCTTAATGAGGCCAAGAAGTTAGAAAATGATGTTAAAGGTATGTGTACTATATATGACATTAGTTTATGTTGATAAGCTACTAAGATCTGGTCTGTTCCTAGTGCAAGGAAGACACATCAGTGGGAAGCTAAAATAAAAGCTCAGCCAGGGGACACTGTGGCCTAAATCAAGAGCCTTAGACCACTAGGTCATCCTGATAGCATGAAATGAGTATAATGTGTAACTTTATGACTATTTATTTAAGACTAGCTTCAAATTCTAATTGTTGGTTCATGCAAAGTCTTAATGAAGTAATATGTGCCACCATGGGCTACCTGGCTACGGTAGGGCTACTTGCTCCCTGATACTGGTGGGCAGATAAGGGGGGGTGGGTAATGGTGGAGCCTTAGCTTCATCACTGATTCACTGGCTACATTAGGTGAGCCAGTATTATAGGTGGTGGGTTGTAATTTACTACTGTTACAAGCCAGCAATAAATTACTACTCCACCACCTAGGAGTAAGGATGAAGCAATGTAGGTTTTGCAATGAAGAGCTATGTCTCTGAGTCATAATGTCTCCCTGGACTATTCATGGCTTGGTGTTAGAGCTGGGAAGAGAACTGAGGATTTTTCCACTGAAAAAAATTTTTTCATCAAAATTTTCACAGGAAAATTCCAACTTTTCATTTAAAAATTACAATGTTTCACTTTTCAATAACTGAAAACCATAAACGTTAAGCCCCAAATCTGCAGATTTGGGGCTAACAACTGTCAAAAACCAAACCAATTTTAGTTTTTAGCAAAAACTTTTTTGCTGTTTAGTTTTCAGTATTCCAATGAAAAAATCAAACATTTTTGAGGAAATGAGACACTTTCAGTGAAAATTTTCATTGAATCAAATGCAATTTTCTATTGCAAAGAATTTTCAACAGAAAATTTTGACCAGCCATAGTTGGTGCAGCTGATGCATTATTTCTTGCTGAGGGCTTTGCTTAAAGTCAGATTCTAGCCCTTAAAATATGTGCATTACCTTACTATATAGTAAAGCAGGTCAAATCATATTTATATATAATGTATTTGAATATTTTCCTATCAATTATTGAATGCATTATTGGTTAATATATATGTCATTATTTGACCAGTACATCTTGCAGCCAGTAGTAGCCTACTTCCAGAGCTTTTTATCCAGATAAATCCTAAACTGTTTTATAAACTTCTTAAAGAGTATACAAAATCACTTCTTGTAACACTAACGAAAGCCATCTCTGGATGGAGTAGAATATAACATCTGTTTAAAGTTGTCAACAACCCTCCATAACAGCTTGGGACAGAAAGTGAAGAATACCTTATTGGAATGAAACTGAAGGGGAAATATTTGGTAAGCAGAATACAGTTAGCCACTTTGAATTTGGCCAGTACTCTGAGGTTCCCACCTCTGCGCTTGTGGAAAATGCTAGGGGTCTTTAATGATCACAAGTGGTATTGACTTCTGTTTTTATGTCAGCCAAAGAAAAACACCTCCAGAACTACAGCATTTGGGTCAATGGTTTAATAAAAACTTGGAAAGAAGAGTGCCACCTCCTGAATCAGCCTTTGAAGGCCTTCTATCCAAGTACTAACCAAGTTTAGTTTAGGATTATGAGATATGATATCAAGTCCAGGGTGGTAACTTTGTGGCTTATTTCAAATTAAGATCCAGTAACTTTGACATGGATTCCTTTGTTATAGTTTGAAATGTCATCCTGGATCTTCTGGAAAAAAGCTATGTGCAATGATCATAGCATCTCTTGAATTTTAAGTAATAAGCTTGATCCGACTATGTCATGATTAACTGGCTGAAATTATCATAGCAATCTAGGGACACCTGGAAATAACCATGAAGACAGGAATGTTACAGTCCTTAGAAGCCTGTGAGAAGAGCCAGATATGGGGCCTGCAAGGAAATAAAAATGATGGCACCCTGTAAACAGAGAGACTGACATGATTTTTCTTGCTTACAAATTGCAAGCTCATCATAGTATCTGACAATCAAGATGATTTCTTTGCTTTATGCATCATCACTAGAAAATCACCAACAATAAGATTCTGGAATCAGGTCATAGCTGGTTATTTCCTTGATGGTGCGTAAAGCCATCCATAGCGCCAACATTAGTTATAAATTGTTTTTGTTAGAACGTAAACAACTTTTGTTCAGAAAACGTTGGGTCCAGTCCCCTTTGGTCCTTTTCCTGCAAAACCCCCATTGACCTCATGCAAGTTGTAGCACAGAAGCATAAGGTCTAAGGGATCAAACCCAGAGGAGGTAGAACATAGTGTGTCTTTTTGGCTTTTTGCACTTAAACATATTTTGGCAGCCCTAGGAATTCAACCAACAGAACATATTTAACATGCAGTAAGTAGCTGTCAGGTTTAAAGAGATCATTTATTATGTTTTACTATCATATTCTCTTTGGGAATTAAGAACATTTTATTACAGTCTAAAAGTGCAGGAGATGTGAACATTTGTAGCACTGATAGCTTGTAAAGCTGGATGTACATTTTGGTTGCCCATTCCATAAAATTCTATTGTGTGTCTTGACTGCAAGATTTAGTACATTATTATATGTTATGAAATTTGAGAGCAGTCCATAGTAACATGTGGTGCAGATCCACCAAGCTGTTGGAGAGTGGGGAGCAGGAAGTAGTCAGGTGAGGGAGGAAGGATGTGTATCTCTCTCTCTGAACTCATAGGCATTTAAGCAGTAAACCCCTTTCTGGGATACAGCTTACTCCATCATGCACTGTTGGCCTGTTTCAAAGACCTGTGTATATGGGACAGTAGAGATCTGGCTTTATCTCCTCCCCATCCACTTTGATGACCACATTTATTTTGAATACACAGTGCCACAAACAGTGGAACATGGTCCATAACAATGATTGATATATTATGACTATTATGATATGGGATTCTATGAATAAAATTAATGCTATGAGTTTATGGAAAATAGATCCTGTTAGACTAACTTGATACCTTTTTTGATGAGATTACAAATTTGCTTAATAAAGGTAATAGTGTTAATGTAATATATGTAGACTTTTGTAAGGTGTTTGACTTGGTGCCGCATAACATTTTGGTTAAAAAACTAGAACAATCTTAAATTAGCATGGCACGCATTAAATGGATTAAAAGCTGGTTATCTGATAAATCTTAAAATAAAATTGTAAATGGGGAGTCATAATCGAATGGGTGTGTTTCTAGTGGGGTCCCACAGGGATTGGTACTTGACCCTATGCTAACATTTTTATTAATGATTTGGAAGAAAACTTAAAATCATCACTGGTGAAGTTTGCAGATGACACAAAAATTGGGGGAGTGGTAAATAATGAAGAGGACAGATCACTGATACAAAGTGATCTGGATCCCTTAGCAAGCTGGGTGCAAGCAAACAATATGTTTTTATAATATGGCCAAATGTAAACATCTAGGAACAAGGAACACAGACTATACAGATACAATGGAGGACTCTATCCTGGGAAGGCTCTGAAAAATATTTGGGGATCATGGTGGATAATCAGCTGAACAAGAGCTCCCAGTGCTATGCTGTGGCCAAAAGAGCTAATGAGATAATGCATAAACAGGGGAATCTAGGAGATGTTATTTTACCTCTAGATTTGGTACTGGAGCGACCACTGCTGGAACACTGTGTCCAGTTCTGGTTTCCACAATTCAAGAAGGATGTTGACAAAGTGGAGAAAAGAGCCATAAAATGATTAAAGGATTAGAAAACATGCCTTATAGTGATAGACTCAAAGAGCTCAATCTATTTAGCTTAATAAAGAGAAGGTTAAGGGGTGACTTGATTACAGTCTAAGAACCTATATGGGGAACAATGGGCTCTTCAGTGTAGCATCACATTGTCATTCCATGATCCAATGCCTGGAAGTTGAAGCTATACTAATTCAGACTGGAAATAAGGCGTACATTTTTAATTATGAGAGTAGTTAACCACTGTAACAGCTTACCCAGGGTCATGGCGGATTCTCCATCTCTGATAATTTTGAACTCAAGATTGGATGTTTTTCTAAAAGATCTGCTCTGGGAATGATTTGGGGGATGTTCTATAGTCCGTGTTACACAGGAGGTCAGAGGAGATGATTAGAATGGTCCCTTCTGGCCTTGGAATCTATGGCTATCTGAAGAAGTTACACAACTATATTGGAACAGTCATTTATTATGGACACTGCTTCATAGTGCAAGACATCTTGTGCTCAAAGTAAAAAGTGAGGACAGAATTTGGCTCAGATATGAGTGAATTCCATATGCATTTATAAGCATATCACTTGGCCCTGAAAAAGCATATTACAATATAAATTATATATTAGGGGATGTTTTAAAATACACTCCAACCAAAGTTTCACTCCTATCAAAATTCACAGAAGTGAAAGTGCAAATAGTGTATTTGCAAGACAATTTCAAGCGGAAAGGGACATTTATAAATTCACAAACTAGGTTCTCATCTACACTCATGCAACCCCACTGAAACAGATGTTTTTTCATTAGGATTCTTTAATAATGATTTATAGTAAAATTGCTTTGTAGAGGCATAAAACAATGTTTCATTGCATGGATTCTGAACATAATAAAATATAGTCTCAAATTCCACCTGCCCTGCAGAAATCAGTTAAAATTTGTGCCCTGAATGCAGATACAGCAGAGTAAGATCAGTGAGCAAATTTCCCACCTCCCCCTGCTTTTACATCAAAATAATGATGTTACTGGTATTAACATAATCCTTCCTGTATGTGTTGGCATTTCTGGGATGGAAAGTGAGAGCTGAGTTTAAAACTAATAGAATGAAACCTCTTTAGGATTCTTACAAAGCTGCCCTCTTCAGAATCCCTACTGGAAATACAGAAGTGAAAGATGGATGATGGGCACTCTATAAAGAGCTGGTAGACAGAAGTGATCATTAGTTTAGAATTTCTCTCTCTGCACTACAGGTAGTACATTAGTTAAAGTAATGAAAACCCGTAAACCCACTCAACTAATCTATCCTCCAGGAAGCCAGGCCTAAGCTATGACGGAGATGAGAATGTTTTCTTGTTACATTATGACATTCTCATGATCTGTGGCCAATTACACTAGTTATAAAATGGCTGTGAATCAGAAAAATGCCATATATTACTTCCAAAAACTGCTGAAATAGTCCTTATAGAGCAAAACTTCTGACAGCAGCTATTACAATGGAGGTTTAGTCATTTCTCTCTCTGTGGGACTGAGAATTAGAAGAAATAAACTTGGTGGGAGAAGTAGATTCTGTTTGTAGGGCTTTGCCTAAGTGTAGAGTTTCAAGAATTTGGCTGCGAGGGAGTGAATGCAGCTGCCTGCCAGCTTTTCTCTCGGTCTGTCTGTACCTTGACAGATTCTCAGCTTGCCAGAAGCATTTTGTCTTCCTTAAAATTTTGAATTTACATTTTTTTAAAAATGATTGCCCCTGTGCAGATTTGAGGTTAAATATGGAGTTTAGTCCAAACAGATCAATGAAAAGAGAAGTAAAATTATGTACAAGTTCCCTTTAAGCTGGAGACGTAAAGTCAGGTGGCCTTTGAAATCCAGCTCATATCATTTCCTTTAGTTTAAGAAGTGACAGCTTGAGGAGACTCTACCTCTCTGACAACAGATGAACATTTTTAGCTAAAACATTTCACTTCTGACAAGTACAGGTAAATCTCACACAGGGAATTTGTCCCTACCTGAAGTGGATTTTAGCTGAGCTAGTGTGTTGTAATCACTAAATGGTTACACAGAGTAGAGCTCCTGTATTAATTTTGATAACTAGCGTATTCTTCAGTACAAACATTACAATCAATACTAAATATACAATGTTTTTAAAGTAAAGATTGACCAAGACAGGCTGCATCTCTCTCAGTACATCTCTATTTCTTCTGCTTATTCCTCTCTACTCTCTTGCATATTCTGTAAATAAAGAATTAACTTGGGACTCATAATCCTCTTTATAGGATAAGACAGTGGGGAGCAAGAATTCTATTTGCGAAGGAGCAAAACAAATGTAATAGAAGCAGCAAGATATACACATAATTTCACCAGCTAATTTGGACGGTACCCAGCCAACATTGTCTACGGTGTATGCAGTTTCTATGGTTTTAAAACTACTCTTTAAAAATAATCTGATGAAGCTTCCTTTCCCATTCTTTGATGTCACACATTTAACTATGTGTTCTTTATGATGGCGTCTTAGACAGTTTCCCATGAGAACATGCATTGGGCCATGTTACTATAAGAAAACTATATATGTTAGCAGCCAAGTTAAGGTATTTTAATGGTGCCATGTCATTGGCAATAAATCAGTGGCCCCAATATATAAAATCTGCAGAGACCTGAACTATTCCTTAGATATATAAATGGATAAATCATCCTCCATTTATATGTAGCACCTTAATCACCTACAGTACTCAGGCATATATGGTGCCAGATTAAAATGTGGGGAAATGGTTTTGCTCTTATGACTTCTTTAAATTTGTTTCTTTTTCTGCTGAGTAGACAATGCTTTATCCCTTAGTGCTATGTTTAACAACAGAAACGTAAAAATGATTTGGCCATCTTAATCCAGGTCACCGGAACAGGTGTCCACTGCACAAAACACAATCACAGCCAGCACTAATTGGCGTTCTTGTGCAACCCCTTCACAGAGGCTAAGAACTGAATGGGTATACAGGGACCGATCCTGCAAGGCATTCAGCCAACACAATTTCAGTGGGTGTTGAGGGTGCTCAGCAGCTTACAGGAATTAACCCATTAACTCCTCCCAGGTCAGAGGTAAAGCATGTTAACTGAGCAGTGTGGGCAAACTTGTATTACCCAGCTGCTCATGTTGTACCTATTCTCTAGCTCACTGAAGGATTTTGGTCTCCAGCATCTTTCAATACTAAATATTTAAAGGAGAGGAAAAAATTCCATGTTAAATGAAGCCAGTATATGTCATGATTAATATACAACATACCTGCTCAGTACTTAATAAAAAGTACTGTCTGCGTGATAGATTTACAACAGGTTACTTCCCAATATGGCCTTTAAGAACTTTATTACTGAGCAAAATTTTTAAGAGAACTTCTCATTAACAGTAGTGTTAGGAACTCCTCCCTTTCAGCCAGGGACTGCCTTAGGGCATTTATTTATGGCTTTATTCTTCTAATACTAGGAAAACAATTAAAAATGCATTTGATAAATTAAAAGGAAAAATATTTAACAGCTGGAGTTTGAATATTCAAATTTAGGAGTTCCGGAGGGACTGAACTTATTAAAATCCATAAAAATTAGTTTGATGCTATGGTTACAAAACTGGAAACAGAGGTCTGGAAACACGATGCTTCAGAAATATAGGAGGGGAATAATTAGCATAATTTCTGGATCTGGCAGGCTAGAGAGGAGGAGAGGAGACAATTTAAGACCATACAGCAAAATTACTAGAAACACCACCTGAAATGAATAAAGTATGTCAGAATTATTAAAAAATTTATACACACTAATCTTCCAAAAAGGGACCAGAGACACTGGGGAAATATCAGGCAAATATAGAAAATTAAATGGATCTAATTAAAACTGTTTGGAAGCTGATCTTAGTAGACAAGAAATTAGCTCTGCTACATTCTCTGATCATTTAGGACTAGATTCTGATGCCTTTACCCTCATCTAGAAGCACCTTACTAGTAGCCCCACTGACTTGACTATTCAATGAGATTAAGAGTTTCAGAATCTGGTGCTTAAAAGTACAAGGCACCTGGGCATCCAAGTTAACCTTTATACTGTAAGTCAAACAAGATCTTTCCTGGGGCTTACTGCAGCCTCAACTCACCTCCCTGGCTCCCCCAGCTTGCCCAGACAGGGAGGCTACCTCCTGTTCCTGCCTGTGAGGCACTTCCCAGGAGTGAAGCCTTAGCTCCACCCAGCTCAAAATATTCCCCACCCTCCTACCTTAAATAAGAGGAGCAGGTTCTTCCCTGGTTGACATTTCAGACAGTCTTGCCGCCCAAAATGTATCTCCCACTTACATGCCCCCCCCAAACATTGCCCCTCCCACAACAGCAGAAGAGGTAAAGGTGGGGGCCTCTAGGGCACAAGGGCTTGATCCTGCAATATGCTGAGTGTCCCCAACGCTCAGTAAGTTGAAGGTGCTCTGCACTTGGCAGGATCAGGCCCTACCTGGGTAGTTAAATGTTTTTTTTTTAGGGAGCCACAGATTTGCCTAGACCAGCTCCCCATCTACACCCAGTTCGAGGCTGGCTCCTAATCCCTTCCTTTTTCATCCTCCATCAGGATGACTGCTCATGCTCCAGTGGCTGCTGTCCCTCAGCCCCCTTCCTTTCCCACCTGTGACTGTTTCTCTCTTTCTGCCCTTTGTTGCACTGCCTGTCCCAGAGGTTGTGCGGATGCGTGTGCTCTTTTGCTCTCTTTTCTTCCCATTTTTTTTTTAAATACTGCTTTTTAAAAAGCATTTTAAAAAGTGCAGGCTACTAAAAAAAGAGCCTCACTTTATAAGGCCAATGTTAATACTGTTCAAATAAATCACCTGGAAAGGAATAAAAAATCTAAATACATATCTGGTCATTCATTACAATAATTGGTCAATCAATCAAAGAGACAGCTATTGTGCAGCCATTAGAGCGCATGGGATTCAAGCACAGAGTATATCATCTAGCCAAAGATATTCAGTATCCAAATGAATACTGTACACTTGGCCAGTTAATTAAGAAATCAGGAAAATAAGAATTTTTTGACACACAAAATCATTCGATTCACTGATAGTAAGTGATTAGCTAGTTTTGAGAGTTACAAAAAATCTTCAAGCCTTTTCATAATCTACAAAAATGCATATCTTAGTTTTATAGGTAATGTACAGTTTTCTTAGATTTTATTTTTAAAAAATAACAATTTGTCTTCCTATCTGTACACATCCATCTTTGAGAGATTTTAATCCTTTATAATCTATTGACTGGTTTCTCTCAAGCCACATCCAGAAAAATTAATACCCATCAGTCCTGAGAAAAGCAAATACGCTTTCTTTTTTAAAAATAGATCTTTGTAATAGTCACTGAGAAAATTAGAAGTAGTTAACAAAGTTCTTTAAATCCTCTTGTCTTACTATACTGTTCTGTATAGCAGCTCAAACAGAGGGGTCCCCACCTGTTCCAAGCCACTATGTGTCACTGTAATACAAACAATATTAATAATAATTGTTTCAGGTCAATGTAAGACAGACGCAACTGCGACACTCTTTGCATAGATAATAGAGTCAAATTGCTCACACAGTCATTCTTCTAATAGTTTGGTAAAGTGGACAATACATCAAAACTATTTAATTTGATGTTGAACCTTAGGTAGGGCTGTATGAGATTTTTCAGTCTGTGCCACCAATGTTTCAAGTCTCTCCGATAATTTAACTCACACTGGGAGCATTTTTGACCCTTAGTCAGCCTATAATCAGGGGACCAGAAAGGTGACTTTGATCTAGCCTGGTAGGCACCACAGGCATCTGTTTGGATAAGTTTTCAAAGTACTAATGTGTTTAATTTCACTAAACTTCTACACTTTTGAAGGTCACAGTTAGAGTTTATATCCCATCCCCTTTTCTACAAATTATTCTATGTCTTCTGCAATCAGTTCAATCAGTTATTCTGATTCAGGGAGTGCATTGGAGCCAAGAAATTCCCACCTTTCTGTTCCTCAGCTGCAAAGAGCTCCATAACAATGGGAATAAGTGATTTAAAATGTCCCCCCCAGTAGGTGTTTTCAGACTTAACTAGCATTTTCTTTCCCAGACTCTACTCTGGACTTTTTGAAATAAAGATTTCTAAATAACCTCAGTTGGAGCCTCTCTCTGCAGACTCTGAAAAATCATTTGTATGTAGCATGTGGTTCCAGCAAAAATATCATTGTTATGCAAAACAGTTTGTGAAAAATATCGACTTATCTGTGAAGAATAATGTCAGTTTCATCCTTCATGTACTGATTATCACATTACTGTTCCTCTGATTTGTACTAGTTTTTCAGTTTAAACAAATTTTGATATATGCTTTTATCTACAAAAAAGTTTCCACCCCAAAAATCAATCTGCGTATTTCATTATAACTTTTTCTTGATGTAGCCTCCTAATATTGATCATGATGCCGCTAATATGGTTTCATGCCCTTTCTCTGGACATTGTATCAGCAGCTGTTGCCTTACTTTGAGAAAGTCCAGCAAGAACTGGGAAATAGGCATGCTAATGGTGATAGTACACTACCCTGATTGTATTGTTTTGTCACACAAAATGGATGAACCACTGGCCCAGGGCAAACACCTGAAGAAGAACTTGTGAGGTTACCATAGAAGAGTTTAATGTAGCCCACCTTTAATGTAGCACAGGTCTGGTAGTTTGGCTCCTTGGGTTCTTTGGCCGGTTTGCCATTGACTCACTGGGTGGCCTTGGATAAATCACTTAGCCACTGTCTGCCTTATTTTGTATACATACCTTACAGGAGCACTGTGTACATAAAAGTGCTTTGAGAGCCTTAATAAAATCCCTCTATAAGCACCAAGTATCAGTAGTCTAAGGAAATCAAGCACTTGGATACAAAGGAATTAGGTGCCTTTAAAATACAGAAGATAACATTAGTAAACCCTGGAACTGTGTGTTACATATGTTCATTGCAGTAACTTAGTAAATTAATTAAATATATGTATATTGATGACAAATGGGTAGTTCATGGTCTGTTTTATTACCGTACATACCAAATGAATGTGTAAATGTAACCTGTGCCTGCTTGGTGCGGCACTCTGTCCCTGTCTAATGGCACCTAGGCCAGTTACAGATTGATGAGTCTGCTGCAGGCTTAGCTAAGAGCCAGATGGCTTTTAGCTCATGCAGTAGAGGCTCATACACTAAGCTTCAGAGGCCCTGGGTTTGAGGCTGTTTGCTGATGACCAGGGTCTGTCTGTCTGTTACATAAACACAGCACAGTGAAAACAATGAGTTAAAGCTTTTTCGTATGTGTACTCTCTGCAGAAAATGGGGATAACTTGAACAGTATGCGGAACAGGTTGAAAAATGCTGATGAAAAGAATTCTGATCTCCTGAGAGCTTTGAATGACACCTTTGGAAAGCTGGCAGCCATTCCTAACGGTAAGTACAAAAAGTGCTGAAGCACTGGGCTCCGCTGTGCTTCACTGTGTCATCTTGCATCTTTTAAAAAATGTGTATAGGTGTTATTCTTTGTCTACATACACTCCATCCATTGGCTGCTCTCTCAGCCACAGTGCCCCTTTCACAATGAATGTACGCTGTGTGAGAGGGAAACTGAACTGAACACAAATGCTTGGGGTTCATTTGCATTTTGGACTTTTAGGGGCTGCCATGTTTTTGTCATTCTCAGATGGCCCACTTCTGGAAGATAGAACTTCTGGAAAGGAGTGATGGTGTACTGTTAGCCAATCAGTCTTTTTCAGAAGCTGTGAGTCCATCCTGATAGTACCTCTTGTTGGAACAGTGCTTCCCAGAATGGTAAGAACAAAGATGATGGCATCAACAAACAGTTCAAAGAGACCTGGGATAAATAACGATCTCAAATTGCCCCAAGGACTCCAGATAGTCTGTATCTAGAGAGACCCAAATGAGCAAGTCATTTTGGTCCATCTATACTTTAGAATACTGCTCAGTCAACAGTGAATCATGGTAGTTTCTGTAAATCGTATATCGTTTTCCCAGCACTGTCATTTGTGAATTAAATAAATGATTGTGTGTCCTACACTAATGGCCCAGCACTTCTTTATATATAAACATTGATATGTGCAGAAATAGAATATATACCCACACTAACGAACTATTGCTCTGTTACCTTAGGACTTGTCTACATGGGGAAATAGCTCAGAATAACTATTGTGGAATAAGTATTCTGCACTAGGTCCCCATATAGACACTTATTCCACTTGAAGAGTTCATGGATTAAGCTAAACTGTACAAAGGCATTATTAGTGCAGAATAAGACTGTCCACAGAAAGCTAGTGTGGAATTGCTTTTGCACTTTTAATTCACACCTTAACTTATTTCACAATCATTTCCCAATGTAGACAAGCTCTTAATGAATGATTGCTCTAGTAATTATTATTTAAATAGCATAAGAGTGTCATCCTCAGCATCTCAGTGGCTCTCAACTTTGTTCTTGCTCTGCCCTGTTTCTTTTTTTCCTTCAACATCCCATTTCACATTCTATACTGTACCTTGTTGCCCTCTCTTTTTTCTCACACTGAGGCCTCTATGACTTCTTGCATGTTGACCCTGTCCCTGGAACTGCCTTCCTGATCCAGTGTGCCATCTGTCCTCACTTTCCTTCCTTAAAATTCACCTCCTTCATTAGCTGTCCACCACTGAGTTCTGCTGCTATGTCACCTGCTCCTACTGTCATGCTTGACCTTCTTCTCCCAATCTGAACAAGGAAGAAAAATAATATTAAATAATAGGAAGAGTAAAACACAACACTGATAAAAATCAGAACTAAACCCAACAACTTCAGAAACAAAACTGTGTGATCCTTATTTGTTGTATCTGTCCTCCATTCCCCACATCTCCTCAGACAGTTGTCTTCTGTCATTACTTGCTGGGCTGTCTTATTTAGACTATAAGTTCCTCAGGACCGGGACAGGCTTTATTCTATTATCATAAAGTGCTATGCAACTTACGGTTCTTTATAACTAATAGCAAAGAGTCTTTCATACTCATTAATATGCAAGAGCTCCATATATTTGATACCTTTTGTGGTGCTAGTAAGGGACAGAGAAATACATTATAACTTCATTATAGTGGACACATAAACTGAATGCTTGTTTATGGTAAACAAAAAATCTCTATCATCTATTTCAGAATGTAGTTTGCTATGCCTGCTCTCTCTAAAGAACTGCTCATTGTTGTTATGAACTGAAAAAATGCCTTGGAAATGTGTACCAAAGAAAAGTTATAATCTATCCATTTTGAGGTGTTCTCGAAGTACGGACTGCACACAAAGCTCCGTGCAAAATTTTTCACCAATTCATTTCATGCATTTTTGCATCTTCCAGATTTCACGTAACTGTAGATACTCTATTTTATTCACCCAGATCCTTGAAATCTTTCATTCAAGAGATTTTGTACTATGTCATGCGCACTTTAGTTAATTTTGTGATGCTACTGCAACAGCTACTGGTGTGCCTGTGTGCAGATAGATGTCTCAATCAAGCAGAATGGACCTCAGAAGGTCGTCGCCCTTAGGACTCAGAATACTAAACATGAAGAAAGCATAAGAAATATGAAGTATGCAATCAATGGCAATGTAGATTAGAGTTAGAGCGTGCTTGCTCTTGGGACAAGGACACACATGCACGAATGGTGTGCTTTGTAAATATGATTCAAACAAAGACTAAAATCTGTAGCAAATAAATGTCAAAGATAGGAAAATGTAGTAAGTTGGTTATCAAACAGGGGAATTAACAAGGAAAAGCAAACAGCTCTAGTCATATCCCTGACTCATCAAAGAGTCAACAAAACAGAATGGCCTGAACTAATACTTCAGGCTTGACCAAAAAAAAAAAAATCTCAGCAGGAATCAAAGTAAGAGGGCAGTTCACTTTAGGAAAAGGACCATATGCTTAGGAATGGGTGTATTTTATAAGTGTGCTGAAAAGTAAGTACAATGTATGCAGTGAATAAATATCAAATTAAAGCAACACAGTGGCCTGAATTTATATTATTCTAAGGTAGATATCACACAAGGAAGGCCAGAAGGAATACTTTCAAACACCTTGGGGAAAAATAGGGAAAGAAATAATCAGATCCCACTCTTTTGCCTGTAAAATATTATTAATAATACTAGTGTTAAAGAGTTCAATTGTATTTCCAAAGCAAAGTTGGCTTTTCAGAACCAGCCCACCCAGAGGGTGCTCTGGGCAGTATCCTTCCTCAAGAAGCAGAATTCCTCCCAGAGTGCAGCCTAAGTGACTTGCCTAAGGTCAAACAGGAAGTCTGTGGTGGAACAGGAGATTGAACTCTGATCTCCTGAGCCTCAGTTTAGTGCCATAGTCACTGAGATTCTCCCCTTTCCCAATCAACAATATCTAATAGCTTCCACAGCATTTTCACACCTAGCACTGAAAATCATCTTGCTCAAAACTTTGTTGCAAAAGGAAAAAAATGCTCAATTTCACAGAAGTTCAGGTAATTTGTCAGGAGCCACATTTTGATGAGAAATATTATTACCACAAATATTTCACTCAGCTGTACTTCAAAGTAACCATAAACTACAGAGCAGCAGCTGAGTTATGTGGATCATGTAGATTAATATTCCGTACTGTCTTCACCAACACATCAAAGTGCTCCCTCATACCATGGGTTCTGAAGATCATCACTTTCATTCTCAAGGTTAATCAAATATTCCTAGCACAGGGAAAGGATCCATAGAAAAATTAATCTGGCTAAGAAGCTATTTCATTCTCTACATTTAAACAGGGCTGGGTGTTCTGGTTTTTTGTTTTTGTTTTTAAAGATACAACTGTCAGGTCAAGAAAGACAGAGGGTCTGATTCTGCCATCTGTATGCATGATTGCTCTGACATTTTGATCTTTTCTTGCCCACAGATACAGCTGCAAAAGTGCAAGCAGCTAAAGATAAAGCTGGACAAGCCTACACCACTGCAAATGATGTACTGGCTAGGATTAAAGACCTCAACCAGAACCTCCTTGGCTTAAAGAACAACTACAGCAAATTAGCAGATGATGTGGCCAAAACAAATGCTGTTGTGAAAGATTCCACCAAGAACAGTAAGATCTTTATTTTGTTTGTATGCTTTTCTCCTCATCTCCCCAAAAGAAAGAGCTTTCCCTGCTGCCATGATGTGATTTATAGCGCATCAATATAGTTTTTGTTACAGTTCAGTACATGATCTTACTAGAGTACACTGCTGTAATAGGAATCTTTTTGTATAGCCTCCATATTATTATACAGGCCTTAAAGATGGAAAAGCCTTTGAATCTAAAGGATTGCTGCTGGTAACATAGGAAGAAAGTCTAGCATCAGCAGAATGAACACATAGTGGATATATTTGCTCCAAAAACTATTCCTTAAATGGATGGAGGCGGGAGAAGAATCGAAGAAGCTATCATTGATTGGAGATTCTACCTCTAGATTCATCAAAGCTTCCCTGTCCACCCCTGTGCTAGGTTAATCAGCTAATGAGTTCTATTAGGGATACACTTAATGACACCTTTTGTATTGATCATTGTCTTCTTTATAGAGCATAAAGGCAGTTCTGAGGCATAATAATTAAAAGGGACTTCCAGTGAGGTTGTTTGCATGTATTTTAGCATTGAAGTGACTCCTGCTATCATATAGTGATGATTGTGTTAGAATTTTCACTGGAAGACCCTTTGTGTTTAGTGGAAAAAGTTCAACAATTTAAATTGCAGCATACTGTATAGTTCAATAAATCCTAGATATAATATCATTTGTTGTGTTCAGAAACATGTTGTCTCAAAAAAAAGACAAAAAGATCTGTCACTTAAAGTTGGAAACCTAAATTAGGTCACATGGATGAGTGATCAGATTGGCAGTTAGGCACCCCTTTATCCTATTTAAATGACAGTAAATCTGCCCAAGTTTGATAACTAAGTTCTAGTTGTGTATTTCTGGCTGTGGGGTGAGTAGTGGGTAATGAGTTTCTCCAAAGAAATCCTGTCCTGTAAGTTACTTGGCTTTTGTGTTTTGCACCCTTTTAAAGTGTTATATTGCAATATTTTCTTTTGTTTCTCTCTCGTCTCTATACCTTGCCTACAGAAATCAGTAAGTGTGTATGTGTGTTTATATAGGCATTGCCTAGGCAATGAGGCATCAGATATATACTATATATAATGCATGAGTGTGTGTGTGTGTGTGTGTATATTGCTATTTTTCAGTATCTGCTGCCTCATTGCCTACTGCAAAAGCTTTTGCATAGTGCCACATTTTGGTGCTGCATTAGAACATTTACTTGTTTAAATGCTGCAACAATGGAACTAAAGATTTAAATTATTCTCACAGGATGTACCATAAGAAATATGCCTTATCTCAAAGTGAGGAGAAAGAGATTAACATAGGAGCTCTCGTTTTTTCTCAAGAACCTGGTGTCTTGTGCCTACTGCGAGGTGAACCTTATATAGCTTTATTGTTCAGTTTGGATAAACATCCAAAATTTGGATATCTGTTTGGACCTTATCCAAACTTTTTGAGGCTGCCTTCCTATTACTGGTTTGCCCCCCTACTATATCAGCCAGACAGACTCTCCTACCTGGACACTAGCTGCCATGCAAGTCAGATGTTTTACTCTACAGATCTTCTAGAGGTTGAGGGAGATTGAGAAAGCTGTGGGACTATTGGATAGCTGTATGTGGGAGGGAATTTCAGTCATTCTAGAACTCAAGAAAAGAGGGAGAGGAGATGAGATCCTTATGTGAACTAATGGAGTTCATCTGAGAGATGGGAAAATATATGCAGTGGCTAATATTCTGTATAATATTTTTAATCACAATTATTATTGCACATGGGATAATCTGAAACTTGTGATCAGGATCAAATTTTTCCTAGTTGTGACCATATAACTAAGTTAAAAATTAATTCTCTAAATTTTGTGCAAATAACTAATGAATGGCTTTTTTAATCCAACATGTTTCATTAAAGCAGGAGTAAAGAAGAAAGGTAAACTCTGAACTTGGAGCTGTATTGTACCACAGTTTTTTCTACCAGTACCAACCTCAGACATAACTACTGATCCATACCTCTACCATATTTTCACATTGCAATTTTAAAATCATGGTCTAAAAACATTCCTAAAATTATTATCCCCATGGTTGTCTCAGGAAGCTGAATTTTCTGGAAGAATTTTCTTGGATTTTGCTATTGGTGTTTGTGTCCACTCTATCAGACTCTCCCTTCTAAACTTCTGCTTTTTTTTTTCATATGAAGTTGCTGATGCAGATGCCACTGTAAAAACCCTAGAAAAAGAAGCAGATCGGCTACTGGATAAACTCAAACCAATCAAAGAACTTCAGGATAATTTGGGGAAAAACATCTCTCAGATAAAAGAACTGATAAACCAAGCCCGGAAACAGGCCAATTCTGTAAGCACTTCTTTTTCAGTAACTCTATCTTGTGGGTAGTTTGTATCCTTTCATCCAGCAAAAGAAGCCATCCCAGTCCAAAATACCTATGGCAAAGACTGCAGTATAAATATCTAGGAAGACAGAAACCAGGATACCTGATGTCTGATTTTTCCCTCTGGTTTGCTCCTCATTTACAACACAGCCCTCTTGCATGAGGAATACCTATAGGAATGTTAGTACTATGGGACAGTTGGGGGGGGGAACTTGGATAAGGGTACAGGGAGGGCTCAAAGAGGAGAAAATACCCCTCATTCGATAGTTGTGCACAAATTAATACTGAAACAATACCAAAAAGGTGTTTTCTGTCTCAGCATGGGTATAGGTATTTAAAACCTCATTTTGTAGGAGTTCCATTACTTAAGAAACATGTGGGTTTGGCAGCAGCAGATTTGGCTGCTCTTTGGACCCTGGTTGGACCATCTCAGGCTAACTGAAAATGTAGAGTGCACGCGCTTTCTCATTTTCTTGATATTTACTTCTCCTGGTAACAATTGAATAGGCTCCTGTGCTTGGGTTATGAGCATATTTCCTTACCTGGTTACTGAGTCCCAAGTCTGTATCTCCCATGTAATTATATTTTTAAACTCAGGGATCAACTAGTGATGATAAACTTATTTGGCTTCTGACCTGCAATAATCAAGAAAACTTAAAGAAAATCCTAAGAGATGAACATTCAGTTAAGCTCCTGTATAATTCAAACAAAACCAACATACTGGAGCACAAATGGCTGAAAGGAACATATGCACAATAATGGAGCACAATAATGACATGTCTGCTCCATCTGATAAAGTGCATTTTGTATTCTCATAGAAATGTAGGTAAGACAGAAGGGCAGGTTCTTCTTCATCATCATCCTTTTCTCCTACATAACATATTTCATCCAAAGACTTCAAAGTAGTTGGCCTCTCAGCCAGGGGCGGCTCTAGGCATTTTGCCGCCCCAAGCATGGCAGGCAGGCTGCCTTCGGCGGCTTGCCTGCGGGAGGTCCCCGGTCCTGCGAATTCGGCGGCAGCCTGCGGGAGGTGCACCAAAGCTGCGGGACCAGTGGACCCTCCGCAGGCATGCCCCCGAAGGCAACCTGCCTGCCACCCTCGCGGCAACCGGGAGAGCGCCCCCCATGGCTTGCCACCCCAAGCATGCGCTTGGCGTGCTGGTGCCTGGAGCCGCCCCTGCTGTCAGCATTTCTGTACACTACTGTTATCCTTATTCTATGGATGGGAAAGCTAACATGGAGTGAAATTAAATGACTTGCTCAAATTCACATAGCACTATGTCTGAAGGGCCAGAAATGAGTCTGGATCTCGAGATTGTCTTTGCTAACCAGTAAACCATGTTCTTTTACCGTCCTTGATCTTTTATCCTTTCAATGTTTTTTTTTCAGGTTCATAAAAAGCTCTCATAAAACACATAAATGGTTGCAATCATGCAGGCTCCTAAACCTTTGTGAATGTAGCATGATATATTTCAGAATAGTTCAATTTTATAAATTAGTATTTTAAAACTGTCTGGAGGCTGCAATAGGACCCTATTATAAGCGTACACTCCTGAGACAAATATAGAATACAAATATCAGTTGATTAAAACTAAATGATCCATGAACGCAACAAAACTTTTAGTGCCCCCCAAAACATATCTCACACATGACACATACAGACCCTATCCACTCCTCTCTGCTGCCCTTAGTGAGGTACTGGGTTCCCTCAGTTCACCAAACCTGAATTCTAAGTAGGCCCTGATCCAACGAGTAACTTCACAACCTACATAACTTTAAGCACATAAGTAGTAACAATGACCTCACTGAGACAACTCACATGCTTAAATTTATGCAGGTTCTGCAGTGATTTTCAGCATCAGGGCTTTAATTCATTTCTGCACCCGGAAAAGACATTTGACTAGGAGAAAGCAAATAACAATGTTTGTTTGCTTGCTTTCGGTGCCAAGAATCCAGAAGCCATTAAATGATCCACGTAATTACCGTGGAATTTTTTCTTTAGTGTGTATGCCATTCACCTTAATACCCCATGAGTTGATCATGGTTATTAATATTACAGTCAATGTCAAAGGAACTTATGATCATCACTAATAGATTATGATATTTAAAACTTAACAAGGATCCATTAAAATGGAACTAGCAACATCTGACAGGAAAAGGAATCTAATCTTAATATAAAACAAGGAAACCTGGAATATATAGTGGTGAAGAATGTCTCAGTTGGAGGCTACTTCAGAACTATGCAGTTATGAAACCAGTTATTGGTAGAAAGTGCTTTGAGATCAACTGATGAAAAGTGCTATATAAAAGCTAGGTATTATTACTATTTATTATTTATTAAATAGAGCAGCCATACAAGTCAAGATGGTGTCTCTATTATTCTTTTATCTAGCCAACTTTTTAATATCTCCACCACCTGAACTACCACAGCTTCCCCATTATCTACTGTAGTAATTCTTAATGTAAAATAAATTTCCTTCTGCTGTCATGTCTGAATGCCAGGTAAAACTCCCACTGCCCTTGATCACAATCCATCCTCCCAAACAAGGAAATCACATTTCAGTGTTCCAGATACTGAGTGGCAAGCACCAATGCCTACTCCTCAGTAATACGCGTGACACAGAAATGAAACAAAAGCACAATCTGATTGCACTTATTCTGAAGCCCCATAAATTTTCTCTGGAATAATGAGCTGCAACTCGGGTTCTCTCTGCTATGTTTTCTTTGAAGATCAAAGTCTCTGTGGCTTCTGGAGGTGACTGCATTCGCACGTACAGACCGGAAATAAAGAAAGGAAGCTACAACACTGTCATTGTCAATGTGAAGACAGCAGTAGCTGACAACCTTCTTTTTTATCTTGGAAGTGCCAAATTTGTAAGTGTGGTTTCAGTTTTCCCTTGTCAGAGTTTCTCAATCAAACTGGATCACTGACATACAAAAAAGAGGAGATTGTTTCTTCCCAGAGGCTTCAGAGAAACAGCATAGAGCCTGGGAGTTTTACTGGTTCACTAGTTAGTTACTGTTTCTCATAGAAGAAGCAAAAAATATTGCCTTTTATATTAATGTAAGTTTTTAGAAATAACATAGGTGGCAAATATTTTGTTTCTAGCTAGGAATCAAATCTGCAACTCCTATATGAACTGCATTAAAACTGTAAGAACTGCCGTATGATGGGGGTGACTTTTGGTTTGTTTCTCATGTATTTTCCCTTGGAAATGAAGTAGATAATCATCTTAAATCTGTCAAAGATCCTGCTTAATATGACTTCAAGTCAAGACTATAACTTCAGGAATGTGTAGTGATAAAAGATTCCATTTTCCGTGAGCCCTCCAGCAGACAGGCTTCTAGAAACATCAATAATAATTCAATAATGGAAAAAGTGTTCTTTTCCTAACATCCTGAGCTATGCGTTATTTTCCTACTATAAATGAAGATTTAGGATGGCAGTGTGTATTAACCTATAAAACACTTGCATTTTCCATTGTAGGATTGCCGGCCAAATGAATGTTTGTATAGTATTTCAGTTAACAACTTGAGAGACAGTCAATGATCCAGCATTGTGTGGACACACATCACTTGACAAGATGGGAACCTGAGGCTAAGAGGTGGAGGTCTGAACTTAGGTCTCTCATGGGAGTTATTGTATACATTTTGTTATGTGAGCATGGGTCTCGAGGCCCATTAGGTTACTAATGATCTTAAGAAGCTTGAAGGGGTAGGGATTTACAGGGATTGTTCTAATCCAAGTATTTGATTCCTTATCCCATAGATTGTTTTTTGTGTCTTAGACTGACTTCTTGGCCATAGAGATGCGTAAAGGCAAGGTGAACTTCTTGTGGGATGTCGGATCTGGCGTTGGACGAGTTGAGTATCCAGATCTGACCATTGATGATGCATTTTGGTACCGGATTGAAGCCTCTAGGCAAGTACTCAATTAATTTGCAAGCTTTAGTTCTTACCCCAAAAAAATGATGAAACTGAGCAAGCAATCTGTCAGGTCCACTCTCTCCAGAGTCACATTCTTAAATACAGCATTAGTAACAATAGTTTTAAAAAAGAGGTACCTTTGATGATGATAAATATAATCCAGTTTAATGGATTTTTGAATCTGTGTCCAATAGTCCGTTATCAGAGAGTTTGTAACCAAAGAGATTATAAATGTGTTACAGTGTGTCTCTCTGACTGCTATTGAAATATATTACGCATGTTTAATGTCCATAATCTTTTATCCATGTACTTCTTTGCCCTTCCTCCTTCAGTCCACACAAAATCCAACTACTAAAAGCTCCCCTTTTTTTACTCCTCATGTTATAGCCTCTTGTCATCTCTTTAAGACCCTTCACATATTTGCCCCTCCTTCCTTAGCCACTCTTGTATTTTATGTGGGTGCCCCCAGCCCCCTATTCTGTCAGTGATACCAGTCTTACCCCCATTTCCACTTCTCTCAAATTCCTCTTTGTGCTGGGAACACCTTTCCTCAATGCATCTGTAAGACAAACTCACGCCTCTAAACTTCTTCTTATACAGGGGCGGCTCCAGGCACCAGCATGCCAAGCGCGTGCTTGGGGCGGCAAGCCATGGGTGGCGCTCTGCCGGTCGCCGCGAGGGCGGCAGGCAGGTTGCCTTCGGCGGCATGCCTACGGAGGGTCCACTGGTCCCACGGCTTTGGCGGACCTCCCGCAGGCTGCCGCCGAATTCGCAGGACCAGGGACCTCCCGCAGGCAAGCCACCGAAGGCAGCCTGCCTGCAGTGCTTGGGGCGGCAAAATGCCTAGAGCTGCCCCTGTTCTTATGACACACTTCTACCATGAGGCCTACAAGAATTTAGCCAAATAACTGTGTGTTGGTAGACAAGAATTTTGGGATCGATTATCTAAAAAATGCAGTTGTATGTGCTGTTCCACTCCCCTATTTTTTGTCTGTTTGCTTATCAGAATGTAAGTACTTCATGTCAGGGTCTGTCTCTTCATGTGTGTGTGTACACTGTACTGTGGGCACTACTATAATACAAATAAATATTGATAATAATGTTTAAGAAGTTACTCATTAGCACAGAATCATTTTAAAAATGTTTAAAAGTTAAAGGCTATTCTTGCACTCAAACTGAAAACTATATTTTTCTCTCTGGCTTTCAATGAATTGTGTCTTTTCAAAACCTCTTGGTTTGATGCGGTATTGGGAATGGATGGCCTGTCAAATCCCAGTACATTGATTCTTACTCAACATGCCAACCTAATAGGCACAACGCCCCTTCATGCTGAAAACATTTGAAAAGATGTGGTTTATGAGAAATCAACATTAAAAATATTTTGGTCCATTTAAACAACACAGATTTTTTACATATTTTGAAAAAAAGCAAGCATTGAATGTTTTTAATTTTAAAAGTTTAGATAAATTAATAGTTGAAAATTATGTTGGCTTCTTGATCCATATATTTGGACGCACTATATTGGTATTTCCCTGAAGTGCATACCATCTGGTAAGGCAATTAAGGGAAAAAAAATAGGTTAGTTTAAAAAAAACTAGATGTGTTTGAATCTCTGTGCATACTATGTATTTACCGTGGCATAGGCACTATTAAAATCTTTATAATTTTTGCGTTGGTAAGTGGGTAACATTACTGCATTTAACATAAGGAACACTATATTTCATGCATAAAGAATATCACGTCAGCACTAATTATTTGCAAAGGGAACTGTAATATTTCAATAGTAAACCATGCTACATGTGTGTACTATGTATATGATGTGTCCTTTTTTTGCTAGTGATGAACAAACCCCTATAATTTTATGTAATATCAGATCAAATGAAATCAAATAAAGAGCATGAATCCTAATTTGAATAAATCTTGTCCCATCATCATATGTTAATTTTACATAGTGTTAGACACACAAAAGATAAAATAGTCATCAAATGAGACAAGAAGAAAAAATAGGAGTTTTAATTTCTATTATGTCCATAGCTTTCAGAAGAGGAAAATGATGTTCAATTTAAACAATTTAATGAAATCACAGAATAAGCCATTCAAAGCAGAGAGCTAAATAAAATTACAGCAGAGTGTCCAAATGCTGGCTCAATTAAATCTTATAGCTGGGAAAACATAAATTGGGATATGCAAGATCTTCATCAGGTTAGTGCAGTCTGAGTTCATACTACACATACTGAAATAGCTGCATGTCACAGTAGTACAGGACTTTCATTTACAGGAAAACTATTTCAGCAGAAAATGGAGTCAGGACATGATATAGACATCCTAGAAATGCACATTGCCTATTAAGCTGTTGTTCGTGATATATAGGGCATTAGGTCTAAAGCAACTGGAACAAACTGCTAAATCAGCAAGGGAAGCAAGTTCAGTAGCACAAATCTGAGGACTGGAGCAGTGTTTAGAAGAATTAGATTATGGAGACACTAGTTGGATTTTTAGGATCAAGATGAAGAACTCAGGACTGGTTTTGAATTCTTAAAGCAGAATTGAGGAAGCACACAGTGAAGACCTTTAATTTGCATCATTATTGTATCACTAAGAGCATTCTTGCCTCCCTTGGTAAAGGTCTCAGACCAATTGCACCAATTTCACTTTCTCACCTTCTGTCTTTACATTTTGGCCAGATTCAGCTGCATACTTCTGAATTTACCTGACACCACTAACAATATATCCAGTGGTGGGGATACTCGCTCCCCTAATGGGCTCCCTGCAACCTCTGAAGCTTTGGGACTTTGTCCGGGGAACAGAGAGGAAGAAGATAGTACACACACACACAGCCTTGGGTCTCTAGGAAGCGTCTAGGTGGGTGTCACTTACCTGAACAAAAGAGCAACTGGAAGAGACTGCTCAGTTGAAGGAGCAGACCAGCACATGCACTGGGGGATGGGGGAAGGTATTTATATCCCACTCCTATCAGCCATAACCCCCTCTTCCATGAAAGCAGCTCTGTAGGTGTGTGTATATGCACAGATACGTACATATACAAATGATCATGTTGCAATTTTAGAATTATACAGCACCTCTCATACAGGGATCCCAACACATTTTAAAAAGGAGCAGAAACTGACATGCAAAGATGACTGAATTGTTCAAGTTCACTCAGCAGAGTGGGGAGGGGATATTCTTTCTCTCATTTTGAGGCAGCATGTTCTAGTGGTTAGAGCAGAGGACTGAGGCAGATTCTAGCTTGGATAATTCGCTTAACTTCTGAGTCACAGTTTCCCAATCTGTTAGATGGGTACAGTAATGATTGCATATGTTTTGTAGAGTATTTTTTAATTACAGTCTAGAAGGACTTTTCTATGTTTATATGTTTAAAGTATGTCTATATATAAATATACATACAGTATGTACATACACATATACAGTATGTATATGTGTGTGTGTGTATCACCTTGAAAACTTAATATTGTTGCAAGTAATTAAACTACAACTTATGTTATTCCATTTGGTATTCCCTAGTGCAGGGACTGTTATGTATATTGTGAGTATGTTATTTACTTGTAAAGGTAAAAACTAATTGGGATAAAAATCCTGATCAATGAAAACACTGAAAAGAAAGGAAATTTACATAAAGTTTTACTGTATGAGAATCATGTTAAACAAGGTATCAATACACAAAGCAGTCAATTCTGTGACACAATCAAATACAATAAAGACTTGATCCAAAGCCCAACAGAGTCAATGAAAAGATTCCCAGTGACTTCACTGGGTTTTGAATCAGGCCTAGTCTAATTCTTGTTTTACTCAAATACTATTTAGATACCACCTCATTATTATTCCTTAGAAATCTTGCTGAGAACGTTGAAACTATGTCTTTTCCAGTAAGGGGAACTTTAACTTTCGGTTTTGAATATTCTTCCCTTGGGGAAGAACAGCTGTAGAAAGAAAGGTTTATTTTAGGCACATACACTTTACTGCCAGCCCACTTTGCTCCTTGTAACTCCCATCTCAAGTGGGTCAAAGAGCAAGTATTTATATGCGGTGCTACAAAAGTTATTCAGATGTTGATGGATAGTGCAAGGTGAAGCCCACTTGCTCCATGCATCTCTTAAGTAGTAAGCATTTATGAATAGTGCAGTGCGCATTTTTCAGATTGTCAGTTACCAAGGTGCTGGTACATGTTCCCCAGTCTGCCAAGTATCTCATAGGAACCCAGCTGTCGCTCAGAAATACCATTCAAATCCTATTAATGTCTCTTATCCTGACAAGTTAGTCAACTGTTCTTCCTTTAAAGCTCACTAGCCAGGGCCGCCCAGAGGGGGGAGCAAGTGGGGCAATTTGCCCCGGGCCCCGCAGGGGCCCCCACAAGAGTTTTTCGGGGCCCCTGGAGCGGGGTCCTTCACTCACTCTGGGGGACCCAGAAAACTCTCGTGGGGCCCGGGCCCCCGAAGCTTCTTCTACTCCGGGTCTTCGGCGGTGGGAGGTCCTTCCACCTCAGGACCCGCCGTCGAAGTGCCGGATCTTCGGTGGCAATTCGGCGGTGGGTCCCGGAGCAGAAGGACCCCCCCCCCACTGCTGAATTACCACCGAAGCGGGGGGCCTCCCGCCGCCGAAGACCCCAGGCCCCCTGAATCCTTTGGGCAGCCCTGTCACTAGCCCTTCTCAAATGAGAGAAAGAGTTATTTAAGGAAGAGGATCTGTTGTTAGCACTTTATTCTAGTTGGAGATCAAAGATCCCCTATGCTGTTTGACATGTGAGAGCTCTTAAAAATGTGTACCATATTCTGCTCAGTGATTTCAGATGTATTGAATTTGGTCTTTTACTCTGGTTTTACTGAATATTGATTTTAGTACATTAGCATTTGAAAGCACCAAACATCTTTCAGTGGCCTCCAAATATGAGTGGCTTTCACCAGTTCCTGTACTGACTATTTCTACCCTTTTAGGTATATAAGCCAAAGGTGTATACATTTTTTAGATAATAAAATTCAGAGTTTCAATGGAAATGAGATTTATATATTTACAGGAGTCTTGCTCTCTTTCCTCACCCCTCTCCAAAACCTTGATTCAGTAGAGTGCCTAAACTCATGTGTAATTTTAAACACAAGAGTAGTTCCACTGACTTGAATGGGACTACTTGCGTACTTAAAGTTATGTACAGGCTTCATTGCTTTACTTTGGATGTGGTTCTGAAGTAAAATATCAGATAGTGCTAATGACAAGTTCTTTCTAAGTGGTAACTCTTAGGTTTACTGCTTACTTCAGCACTCACAGACATCTTTTCTTTTAATGAGAAAAAATTGATTTTATATGTTTAAATCCAGACAATTTTATCATGCTTTGTAAAACCAAAGTAAAGTTTTGATTTGCCAGCTGAGACATGATAAAGAGGTGAGACCAGTGGCTATTTTTCAAGCTAGAAATGCTACCTGGGAAGGCTTTAGGTGAAATGTAATCTTATTACATCTGTCTATCCTGAAACTCCCTTGAATTGGAAATGCAAATATCAGTTCTGGTTTCTGAGAAAAGGTCATTTAGCTTTGCTTGCAAACAGTTAGGGAATTATTTTTTAGAATACAATGGGGTAGCCCACAAAGATACAGAAGATGAATAGCTAAACATTATTCAATTAGCTAGGTAGCAATTCTTGACAGATATAGGAAGTAAGCAGCAATGGGTGAAATGTGTGGACTGTTATAGAAGAAAAAGACAAGTTGTAGTAAACGCAGTATGTTTCCCTATTAATCACAGATAACGTAAGTTAAATATGTTCCATATAACCCCATGAATTCATATTTCAGTCTATTAGGATTGCATAATGATATGCCCATATTAAGAATGCCCATATTATCACGACATAGATCATATGTGAGATCCAAGATCTAATTGTAAAACCAGGGGATTTACCTTTCCAACGATTTTGGCATGAAAAAAACCTCTTAATAATGTAGGAGGTGTTCACTTGTGACAGTTCAAGGTCAAAGGTAAAATCCCAACGGTCATACTTTAGGTCCAGTATTGAGACATTGTTGCAAATTAATAGGAAACTAACCTTTCCTTTGAAATAACCTTTCCATAAGGCTAATAGTCTGTGGGGGAGTTCATACCTTATCGTGCAAAGGTTCATAAAGTGGTTTCCATTAAGTTATAAGTATTGGCCAACAGTTACCACCAATATCTGAGATACTGCATTTATTTTCTACTATGAATACAGAAACAGAAAACACTGAAGAAACTGTTCACAAAGTGGCAAATCATATTATAAAATATAAAAAGACAATTTTAAACACAACAAGGCAGCCATTTTAAACATAATGGGCTTGTGCCTGAGTATAATAAAAAACCAGGGAGCTCCTTTGTGGAGGATGCAGGTCTCCTGCATTACAATGAAATAATTTAAAGGGTTTTGTTATATGATCATCCACTTCAGAGGAATAAAATTAATCAAATACCCCATATGAAGTTCAGAAAGGAATTTGAATCATAGCCTGCTTCATTTATTGTCAAGATACAATTACACTGTACTATTTTGGTCATAGAGAATCTTCACTTTTGATAATTACTATTTTAGTGGGTGAATGCACCATATAATGCATGCATATAGTGAATTTATGCACTGAGGATACTGAGGTGAGAAGAAACATCTGTTATGTGATCAGATTTGGCACTTGCACAGGTATATGAGAGCTAAGAAACCTCTATTGATTTGTATTAAAAACTGAATAATACCAGGTTACAAACTTGTCAAAGATGTCTGGAAAATATAAGGTTTTATTTGTTGTGGTTTAACAGCAGATTTATTTACTTACTTATTTGCTTTGGTCCAATTCCAAGGACTGGAAGAAATGGCACAATTTCAGTACAAGCTCTGGAAGGTCCCAAAGCAACCATCATGCCAAGTACCTTCAGCGCAGTCGCTCCACCTGGTTATACTATTCTGGATGTAGATGCAAATGCTGTGTTGTTTGTTGGCGGTCTAACTGATAAAATTAAGGTAATGTACTTCCTCACTCTTGGTGCATTAATCCTTTGCTTTGGTTATTTACATGGGCAGTGCCTGCTATTATAATTAATGAATGCATATTTATTGTAGTGAAAGCATGTGACTTGCTGGCCAGCACGGGTTCCCTAGTGACTGACCATGCCATGGCAGACTTTTCTCCTTTTGTGTCCCCTGCCAAAAGCCATTTTGTCTCAGTGATAGTCTGCTGCTTCTTGCGACTTGGCCCTGCATCTGGGCCCACCCCATCCAGGGTAGACCATTAGTCGCACAAATAATAGTTGGTCAACTTCACATTGGATCTTCAGTCAGACTCCAGACTCACTAGTCCTTACCCCTGGTGTCAGGTGGTTTCAATAGTCCTTACCCATTCTTAGGGAATTTCAGCCACACCTTTCTCCGTGGGCTGATAGTGGAATCTAGGCCATCCCATTTTACTGGGTTCTGGTCAAGGGACCCTTGAATAGGCAGTCAGTGCCTGACTGCACAGACCTCCCTAGACCACTTCCTACATTTTCCTTTGCCTTAGCCTTTTCCTGGGCTCTCATGTATCGCTCTGTTCTTGGTAAGCCTCCTCTCCGCGGAGCTTTTTAGAACTTTCTGTTAGCCAGCTGGTTCTGCTGCAGAAGGGTTTTCTCCACTAACAGGGCAATCCCTGAATCTGTAGGAGTCTTTCTACTCCCTGCTCACCCCTCCACCAGTGTACAGAATCCAGAGTGGACTCATGTCCTGCTGCTTTCTTTTTCAACTGCCCTGGACTCCCTGCTGCAGACCTATCTACCTTCTGTCTGCCAGCAGCCCAGCTCAGCTCTCTGACTCTAGCGAGTCTTCTCTACTGAGTGAGAGCTCCAGGTCAGTCCTTAACTGAGCCATGTTCAGCCCTTTTAACTCCTTCCTTCTGGCTTGATATCAGGTGTAGTGGGGTGAGGATGATTGTGCCTACAGGCTCTCAACCCTTTCAGTCCTATATGGGGTTGGTACACCCCATCACCTAAACACTGCCACCAAGTTAGGCCCTGTTGTGCGAGGTGCTGTACAAACACACACACAAGCTAAGCTCCTAAAACAATACTAGCCCCATAACAGGGTGTATTCATTCTACGAATTTATGTCCTTTCCACCAAGTCTCTTCTTTTTCCTTTCTGTATGCTAATCTGCTTTTTGCTTTATCTTTCTCTCATTTGGACACTGGTATGTTCCGCCTAATCTTTTCTAGAACCCCTCTTCTTCCAGCTGCTGACATTTTCTCAGTGTGTCTGAGACATCTTCCATTCTTCTTTCTGTTGGCTCCTCCTCCTAGTCTTATCCTGTGGGTGCTCCTCTGTATCCTTAGTGCCTCTAGCTCCAAGGGATTCAGGATAGGGATCAGGAAGAGAGAAATTAATATCATGAGAGCTGTAAGAAGTTATTTTTTTGCCTACAATAGAAGGTGGTGCACAATATTTGCAGCACCTGGGTTGCATTGGTAAGTTACCAGGAATCCAAGGGCTGCACTTAACTTAGATATAAATGGAAGTGAGATTTATTCTGACTAGAGATGGTTGACATTTTTCTACAGTAAAAATTTCCCAACAAAATAAGTATTAAAAGAAGTATTAATTAAATTAAGAAGTATACATTTTTTGTGAAATAATGTTTTGCAGGAAAAAGTCATTCAATGAAATTTTCCAATTTCCAGGAAAACTTGAAATAATGTTTAGTTTCAAATATATTTTTACATTTTGAAATGGCAAAAATGTCAATGTCTAAAAACAAAATATTTAATTTCAGTCAAAAATGTTGAGATTTTTTTTATTTAGACATTTCCAAACTACAAATTTTCAGAACTTTGTTTCACTAAAATTTTTAATATTTCAACTTTTTGGGATGAAAGCAAATGTTGAAATATCAGAATTGCTCGTGGGATGGAAGTTCTGTTTTCTGAAGTCCTAATTCTAAAATATGCAGCTAATTGCTATTGTTTTTTATGTATAGAGTGCTGTAAGTGCATGTTGTAGGCTTGCATAAATAGCAGCTGTTTAACATAACTCTGAATATCAGACATTTGACAAGCATTTGTACAAATTCAGAAAAATTATTTTAAGAGATTTGGATTGGAGAATTGTAAGTCAATCCTTATTGACTGAACTTTGATTTAAACTCCTTCTGCTTTACCTAAAATGGCTCTGCAAACAACATGCAAACTTTATTCTTCTTTGAAAGTTTTCTGAGCTGTTGATCAAATAAATCTTGAAGCTTCTTCTTGAATCATTAAGTGGAAAAAATAACTCACCGTAAGTTCTTTATCATTTGTTTTCATATCAGAAAATAGGAAAGGCAATTCCACTGAAGATGTCTGAAAAAAAGTATAGTGACAAACAACAGCCTTTGCTACCCTCTCTCCCCAGGCTTCCCTAGCAGCTGCAAATGGCGGCTCTAGCTTGCTTTCCCAGCAGCTGAAAAGAAAGATTTAAGCTTCCCCTGTGAGCCACAAACAAGAATCCCTGCAGCAAACACCCAATAATAATATTCTGCCAGCTACTAAGAGTCCAGAGGAGGCTTCAAACTTGCAGAGAGTATTGAACCTTCCACAATTACCAGCTGCTGAACCCCTGCCAAATCTATCTGGCTATTTAGCACAGCAACTCACTATCTTTCTTCTCTATATTCTGCTCCTTCAGGGAGAGAGAGTGAGTGTCCAGAGGCTACAGGTGGTACAGCAGACACCTAATATGGCTTTTTCTCTAGTATCTAATTTCTATGGTGTTTGGCCACGATGGATAAACATCATAGCTAGATATTTCTGCTATAATGCTCAGCAATAACATATTTAATAATGTTGTGATGCCAATGCTCATCATTAGGCTTCAGAGTATATACTTCATTGAGATGCATGGAGACAGTACTCAATTTTCAGAGACATAGCCATAATCATCAAACCCCCAATTAGACACAACTAAATTAAAGTCCGTAGAACTGCTTCTGCCTGTACCAATAGTAAATTTGACCCATTGTGTCAATCTGGCTACAAACGCAATTAAACAGCAGCACATCTGGGTCAGATCACAAGGGCTAGGACCCTGGTTCAGATAAGCATTTAATCATGTTCGTGCTTAAGTCTTTCCCTATGCATTAACTTAAGTCCTAGGGACTTAGATGGGGATTTCAGCATGTTTAAATGAGTGGTGCTTTCCTGAATTGGACCTAGAAGTTTAATTTAAAACAAATCCAATGTTTACATTCTGCCAGAACTGAAAAGCCATCAACAGACTTCAAGAAGCCCCTCAGCCAGCATATTTGGCCTGTCGGCCAAGAGTGGTACACCACAGCACTCAAAGCTGCAGCACAAAACTAAAAACTAAAGTTCTGTATATGGTTTTAGTTCATTTCAGATTTTGCTTTTGCGTTATCAAAGCACAAGTGAGTCAAGCACTCACACTAGTTTGTTTTTATTTGTACAGCTCTACCATTTTAAAATGTCTGCACGTATATTTTTGAGCATAAATCTGGAGAGGAAAATATACTCCCAGATTGAGCCTTTGACTTATGTTCCAGCTTGAAACAAAAGTTGATGTCTAGGTTTTAAAGTCTGGAGAATCAGAAGGCTGTTGTGGAAAAGCTGCCACAGTCTTCACTGCAGCTGTGCTATCCGATACAGCTTGTAGAAGCAAAATCACTAGCACTGGCCAAAGGCTGCCAATGCAAGAGGAGTTCATTTAATTAAATAATGTTTGTACTTGGTATTAAATTCTGCAGCAATGCTGTAAAATGTCAGCTGTGTTTCTTTATAGAAAAGATTATTTAAAAGGTATAAATCTAAGAGACCGATATCTATTTGATCAATCATGACTTTTTAATGGAAACTATTGATCTCACTGTACTGAGTAGTATCTTGAGAGTATGCTACTGTCACTTAACTAGGATATCTGCTGTTACCCAATATTCCAACTGCATACAATATTTAATTTTGATATGTTATAGCAATTCTTTATTGATATCATAACTAGTTTAACTTGTCATATATATATTCTTTCCTTCCCTAACGTATTTAATGTGTTCGCTCCACAAAACAGTTAACAAGAATAACTTGCAAATGATGCATTATAAACTATGTACCATATAAAAACTAAAGAAAGGATTAAAATTCTAAAGTAGGATCCCAGAGGGGAAAGAGGTTAAGGGGATCTGGAAGATGGTGAGCCAAGAGAGATTAAAAAGTTCTGGCCCTCAGCAGGGTTCAAATCTGAAAATACAATTGAAAAATAAGTGCTATTGTTTGGTTTGGTTTTTTCCAAGTTAGGAAGGTTGGGATAAGGCAGATGTGCCGTGGAAGCAATTTAGCACTTAACTTAAAGCATGTGCTATCTGAACTGGGGACTCTAACGTCCCAGGCACTCATCAGCATGAGGCATAGAAGTGGAAACCCCAAAGTCAGTCAGACTGAGACAGAGTCCTACCCAGGATGAGATTTTCCAAAGGTTTTTTAATAGATCTAATTTCTTCCCTTGGTAGTGGGGCTATCTTGAAATCAACCCTTCACCTGGCAACCAGGGTCAAGAGCAGCAGTCTGGCATGACTGCTGGTTTTTGAGGTTATATTTAAGAGTCAGAAAAGACAACATTTTCAGTGACTGTACTATATTCTAACAGTCTGTGAATAAAGGAGAATACTATAACCTTGATTTTCCTCTATAAGAGAGACAAGGTGGGGGAGGTAATATCTTTTATTGGATAATTTCTGTTGGTGAGACCCGAAGAATGGCTCTGTTTAAGCTCAACAGCTTGTCTCTCTCACCAATAGAAGTTGGTCCACTAAAAGATATTAGCTCACCCACCTCGTCTCTCTAATATCCTGGGACCAACGTGGCGATAACAACTTTGCAACTTCCTCTGAAAGTAAGTTTAGTTGTTAATTAGACAAAATGAAGTCCTGCAAAAACTTATAGCTTTTCATATAGCAGCTTGTATAAAAAGCTGAAACTATGTGGACATTCATCAAGATCAATGATACTTTAAAAGGCTCTTTCTTGCTCACAAATCTAATATTTCATTTCACTAGGTCTCAGTCTGGGTGATCAGACAGAGTCACAGATTTGGCCCAGGATATAATACAAAATCCCTTGTTGTTTGTGTGTCTCAGCTTCTTTCATATCACTTTCCTGCCCTGCAATGTTTATAAAATGTTCCTTTTCAGTTTTAAAACATTTGTCTTACTTAGACATCATGAAGTTCTCATAAGTAACAGTAAATTCATACTTGTTGATCATTAAAACATTTATGATTACCCCGGGAAATATCACCAGCACATCTAGACTTTCAAATCAGACTCTTCCTTGAAAGTTTTCAAGATGTTCTTCTCCATGTTCTTGCAGATTAATATTCTTAATATTGATAACTGCTTCATAGAAAGCAGCAGGTGCTTGTATGTCTCAAATTCCTAAATGCATAGATTTTAAATCCGCTCATACTGAAGCAAAACTTCAAATGAAATTACTGGTAGATATTTTAGAAGAATGAACTGAGATGAGATTTCTGTGCTCTGTCATTTATTAGCTGAATATAGTCTCATGTTAATTTCAGTTAAATAAAATGAGCAGGACCCCAAGCATTTTGTGTTAGTCTATCTTAGCCTAGTAGGCTTTTGATATTTCAGGGTTTAATTTTGCTTTGTTATGAGTATTTTTTTTAAATTCCAAAATTAAATGATTGTTTCCCCAGGTTTAGCCAAGTGGGTTAGTGATGCTCATTATGCTAACTTGGTTTGTTTCCAGTCTTTACTTTCCTGGCTTTCAAGGACAGAATATAATGTGGAAACAACACATTTACCATATTGTGGAGGAGATTACGCAGTCCCTACCATGATCTGTAAAGGAAAAACACTGATAAACTCTGAAGAGAGTCTTCCATAGGTGGAAGGGTAATAATTATCATGAATACCTGGGGAGGCAGGTGGGGCAGTGGGATCAGGAAGAGAACCAAGAATTACTGTGCCCAGACCTTTTCCCTAATCTCACATATCTTGCCTCTCCAGCCCTACTACCTCCCACACTAGCTCATCTATGCCCTGCCACTTATTTAAAAAAAGAATTTGTGGAGTGAGAATATTTCATTAAAAATCCCCAGTTTCTTCCAGTATTTGCTGTATCCATTAGACAATTATGCTTTGAAGATAGCAGATCACTTCAAGCTGCATTCTAACAAGTTCCGTACTTTCCTGTTTGCAGAAATCAGATGCTGTAAGAGTCACTACCTTCACTGGCTGCATGGGTGAAACTTACTTGGACAGCAAGCCCATAGGACTGTGGAATTTCAGGGACACAAAGGGTGACTGCAAAGGATGTGCTATCAGGTTGGTAATGGACTGGCTTCTTTTTATGTTCCTCACCCTTTATGAACCTGTCTGTGAATATGCCCCATTCTGTTATAGAGTAAAATAGGAATATCTACACCAGCCACACCCCTGTAAGTAAGCAAGTACAATATGGTCTACTGCACATAAATCAATGAATTAAAAGGAATATTAAAAATTAGATTATAATAATGCCAAGAGGGAGTGTGTGTCCCCCATTTCATGAAGGAGGTTAGCGATACCTTCAGTAGAGTTAAGACTAATGGGGAGAGAGTTCCATGATCTGAGCAAAGTAAAATCTTGCTCCAAAAATATTGAAGTTGTGGAAAATCTCCTGTTGACCTTATTGGGCTTTGGATCAGGCTAATACAGAGTAAATCTCATTTCTCAGACACATTGGTGATAATCCTGGACTGCTTGATTGGAAATCAAGAGACGGAATGAAAAAGAATGTTGGGGCTTAGAAATGTGTAGGCAAGTGCAAACTTACAATACGAACCTCGAATTAATCACATAAAATTGCTCTTCTGGAAAATATACTTGAGAGCAACTTGCCATTAAAAACATGGCTATGTGGGAGTTAGAAATCTAAATCGAATGTCCTTTTTTACATGTAAAAATGGGGGAACAGCATACATAATGAAGCATTTCATGAGGACCTGTGCATGCCAGTTCTTTGCCTCTAGATAACTGGTTCAAATCTAGATGAACTTAGTAGTGGCCAAAATCCACTGGTTGTCTGTCTGACAAGAGTGGGCAAGAATCCACATCACAAAAATCACCACCATAGTAAGTTGACATTAATTGTGTCTTTTGTTGGAAGTCTCAGAAGAGAAGCCACTGTTTGAATGGCAAGGGAAATTGAACTATCTTCTCCCTGATACATGGTCTCTTCTTAACTGTCATGACCATGGTGTGGGCGGTCTAACCTAGTGTTCGGAGCAGCTGTTGGGGGTCAGGCCGAGTCCAATACCAGGAGATCAGAGTCCAAGACAGGCCAAACCAAGAATCAGATGTCAGGAGGTAGGCAGGGTCAGGTTACAAGAAGATCAGCAGCGGGCAGTAGAAGTAGGTATCTTGGGGAAACAATCTGAAGCAGAGGGAACCCAGTTTCACAGACAGCTGCCTGTGCCAGTGCATGGTTTATATAGAAGCTGTGAACTAACCAGGAGGCCAAGCAATCAGATTCCAAGACTGGGGTCCTTGGTCAGAGTTCAGCTCCTAGTCTGGCAACATTTAGCAAGTCACTGGGTGGCAGGATGGAGCTCACTAGCTCTGAAAAGTCCATGGCCCAGGGCTCAAGACCTGTGGTCTCTGACATTAACAGAGTTAAAGCACTGTGGCAGAACAGTGTGAGGAGATTGACACTGCTGTTCTTGTGCTGTATGTCATCTGTGAATAAATAGAGGACTTCAGTCTCCAGGGCTGTCAATGTGACACCTTCTAAAATCACTTAATAATAATATGAGAGATTACATAATGCTGTCATGAATCTTTTCACAATAAAAGATACAAGATGAAATTATATGGACCATGAAATATACAAGGCAGACATGTCCCCTATCTTTCTCCTAGACTACTTTCCACATCACGTGGACTGAGTTTAAGGGTTCAGGTGTCAGAAAACATGTTTGTATAAAATTTGGCTTCCCTCAGATTCCTGTGGTTCCCTTTTGCCTCAAAGCAGCTGGAAAAAACTGGTTGGAATATGAAGACTTTCTTACTTTGATAGCCCACAGGTGCCAGACAGTGAGGGAACTGTTCAATTTGATGGAGATGGTTATGCTTTGGTGAGCCGCCCAGTCCGCTGGAACCCCAATGTTTCTATGGTCATGTTCAAGTTCAAGACCTTCTCTTCCAGTGCTCTGCTGATGTACCTTGCTACACATGACTTGGTAAAAAATAAAAACCTCTCATCATGTTTCTTGCTATCTTTAAAATTACTGAATACCTGTTACTCAAAAGGAGAAATGGAAATTAAAAAACAAATGTGCTGTTACAATGCTGATTATCACTTCAGTACTGAAGCTAGTGGGTTTTATGGCTTGTGAATTGTGTAGTCTGCTTAGCACGCTTGAATATTATCATATACAAATCATTTCAGAGTCCACAACTCACAAGCCATAAAACCCATTAGCTTCTTCTGTTTGGATGTGAGGGATGGGGGACAGCGGTGGTGTGTGTTCATGTGAGGAAAATGTCAAGGGTACAATTCTGGCCTCATGGAGTCAATTACTTTAGTGGGGCCAAGATTTTACTTCAAATTTAGAAATGTTCAAATTAGCAGAATTCTTTGATTTCTCTCCTCCTTTTCCCCCTCCCCCCACTCCCGTTATGGTTAATGTTTTGTGGCTGAAAATATAGCGGATGGGAAACGGATAGGCACAAGAAAGGACTGAGTACAGAATGCTTTGTATACAAATTAAGAGTAGTAGTTTGTGCCCAGTGTGAGCAGCAGGATAGGGAAACTATGTATGGAGCAGCCAACAGAATGTGATGCTGGCATTTATTTAAAAATATTAGTTAATGTTCTCACACTACAGCTGAAATGGATAATTTCAGACATTTGTTTATTAAGGTTGTTTAACTTATTCATTTGTCTGTATTGTCAAGGGTCTGTGGACAGCAGGACGAGGTTATTCCTAAAGACAGCTGGCCAGAACCTGATCTCATTTACATTGAGAGTGTAAATTAAATCTGGAGTAGCTCGAGTGAATTCCAGTACGGCTGCTCCAAATTTACAACATCCTAACTGAGAACAGAATCCAGCCCACATTATCCTTCTAACATGGGTTGTGATCTTCAGTACAAGAGCTTTCAGAACTTTGTTTCTTGAACCTTTGCAAAACACTTACTGGTGGGCATGTGCCATTGACTGATCACATTGTGCTGGCCTATTTCCAGTCACTGAACTGCATTAAAAGAGAGCCAAAAATACCTTGTTTTCATAAGATTACTTTTTCATGTAAGCAACTGTGGTAGTTGCTCTAGGGATGTTTTGCAGTTGTGAGTAGGAAGGTGGGTGGGTGGGCCATACAATGGGAACACAAGTAGTCCATGAAATCATTTCTCTATTAAAATGTGGTCTCACACTAGGTTTGGTAGGAGCAGCCATGAGAGAAACAACAACTCATATTAAAACTTCTCTGATGGGCTCATGCCGCTGGATTAGTAGTTCCCCATTTCTCAAGTCCTACCTTCCCCATTAGCCTGGTCTCTGGCTCCCTTGTGAGCTAGTAATTGTTCCCCCTGCATCCTACCACCCTTTGTTTGCCCTGGATATTGTAGTTTATTGTACCACAGGTCCAGTCAGCCACCAATGCTGCAACTTCAGGGTATTTAAATATCAGCACCAGTGGTTGATAGGAATTATAGCAAACTGAACTACTCAGTTCCATTTGGGGTAGATCACTGACTAGAAGGAAATCACGCACCACTTTAGCCAGTGACCTGCACAAGAAGGTAGGAACTAAAAAAACCAACTCTTTGACAGTACTTTTCAGTGTACTTGAAGTTAGGCACAATAAATATCTGAGGAGTTTAACAACTTAAATAAAACCCCTGTACATTGTCACTCAGAAAATAAACAATTGTTTCATGTTAAATATTGCTTATCACAGAGAACAGGAACCAGTCTTCCAGTGTGTCTAAACAATGTGTCTAATCTGTTTCATTAACAGAAAGATTTCATGAGCGTAGAGCTCAGTGATGGGCATATAAAAGTCAGCTACGATCTAGGTTCAGGTACAACTTCTGCTATTGGCAACCAAAACCATAATGATGGGAAATGGAAATCGTTCACCCTCTCAAGAATCCAAAAACAAGGTGAGTTCCTATAGTGATAACATCAGAAGTGCTCTAATTACCCTATCCAGCACAGCTAACCATCTAATCACAGGGAAGATGACGTACAATATTGCTGGATTAGAAAGTTCTATAAGAAAGTGATTTAGCAACTTATTTTGCTTAGGTTGCAGGTGGCTTAGGTTAGAAATGACTGATTACAGTGTCAACCAGGTCTTTTATGATTTTCTTTTGAAAGCGGTAGCTTAATTTTCAGGCATAATTCTGCGTAACAGCTGGCTAAATTACATTCTAAAATGCATTTGAGTGAAAAATGTTTTCTTCATGCAGTTCCCTGATGTTGTTTAAAGTTCATAAAACAAATCTATGTGGTTTCTGTTAGAGTAGAAATTGGTTTTAGGCTTTACAATGCTTTTCATACTCTGGGTATCCCAAAGTGCTTTAAAAAGTAATGAGTTAAATACTGGTAGTGCAATAATTATGTAAATAAACACAGCAGCTATTATATATTCAGTAACATCTTGCACAGTGTCATGACATTGGAACCCGGACTGTGGAAACTAAGCATATTTTCAAAATAGTGCTATAGATTCTTTAACCTCTACTTGTACAAAAGCTAAAGCTAAGCAGGAACTACAAGGGTGAGAGGGGAATTTAGCCTCCATATCCATTCTGTGTTTCACCTTGGTTGAGAATCCTAGCAATTGTGTGTGAGATGGGGTTTGTTTTGTGAGGTAAGTATATGTCCAATAGGACTTGAATTGAGACTCTTATGACACTCAGCAACTATCGTATGGTAAAAGCTTTTGCTTACTTCTGTCCTGCATTGGATTCAAACCAGCGAAGTAGATGTGAAATGATCTCCCCATTCCTGATCTTGTCCTGAACTCTTCACTGAATAAAGTACTGACACTGAAGACAAACCAGTTAGGGCTGGGGATAGAACATATTTGAAAATAAAGCATACAAGATTACTATGGCATTTTTCAGATTGTTATGGCAACAGAGAAAAATGTTTTTTTCTTCCACACAGCTAATTTATGATTTGGAAATCCAGTATCTGACCTGCAAGTTACTACCCCACTTCCTCAAAAAAAAATTTGCATTCTGTTTTTTACCACAGGGTAATATATTGTTCATGTCTGATTTTCAACTTCTTAATCTTTTCCAGCCAATGTATCAATTGTAGACATAGACACCAATCAGGAAGAGATCATAGCAACATCTTCTACAGGAAGCCATTTTGGTCTCAACTTGAAAGCTGATGAGAAAATATATTTTGGTGGATTGCCCACTCTCAGAAACCTGAGGTAATTGGACTTAAAACAATATCTTTGCCTATTGGGAGAGCAGATAATGTAAGTTTATTATATGTACCTATTTCTCCTCAAGTTTACTTGCCAGGAGAATTGTGAATTCCATTCCCAATGCAGGATCAAAGGTGCCTGACACTGATACTCTTGAGTGATATTTCCTCTGTAAGTGCCAGCTCACACCTTAAGATGGATCGAATTCTTTTGCTGCTCCATTTGAAATACACAGTGAGCTGCAATTATACTACAGTAAAGGCTCCTGATGCTGTGTATGGAACCATAATGATGTAACTGAGCTTCTCTTTCTCCGAACATTTCTTTGCTTCCTATAAGCATGGAATTTGCAGCTCGGAACCTATAGATCAGAATAAAGCCCAAGTCCTGCAATGACTTAAGTACATGTTTAACTTTACAAACATCAATATCTCACTAAAGTCAGAAACTACTCATTTGCTTAACATTAAATGATTACATAAGTCTTTGCAGGATCATTTCCTACTATACTTTCAATATGTGTTACATAAAATTTATGGCATTTTGTACTTATTTTAAAATCTATTTGAAGACAGAAGTTCCATTCTTGAACTCTTCGTTAAGATAAAATTCCTTGGGCTCAAGAATTTATATTGAATAGATTTAAAATATTATGCAGTATATTTAAATGCAATGAAATGTGGTTAATTTCATTTTATTTTATTTTTTCTGAGTCCAATCCTGAACTGCTTACTCAGGAAAAACTCCTCCACAGTAAATTTCATTATGTATAAAATATATTGCATGTTCTTTTCACTATACTTAAGTATTTAAGAAATGGGATATGAGATGCTGGGATTTAACTGGGGGCTTTTAAATAATCTGACAAATCTTGTTGGGGTTCAATGAATGCTCAGCAATTTCTGCAACACAAAAAATCTGAGCTACAATGAGCAGATGAACTATAACAAAAACAAGTCTATTAATCTGAGTCAACTTCATTTACATTTCATAATGACAGTCATAAAGTCACCTTGTGCACCGGGAAGCATAGCTGTAGTTTAGTGGGCTGTTTCACAACCAAAGGGAGAACAGGCATATTTGTTAATTTATTACGTTTAATTTACAGTACCTCTGATATCAGTTTACCTTGTAATAAAAAACCAAGCTGTTTCCTTCATGAAGTCTCACATTGGATTATGTAATTGTGAAGTCACACTGGCGTGTGCCAAATTATGTGAAGAAATTACTCCTAGGCATATCCTTTATGGTTGCTTAGGAAACCAAGAACACCCTAGCTATTTGAAACTGTGGGAACCATTGTGCCTGCAGCTGTGATTCATCAGTTGTGACCTGGTGCAAGATGCATGTTACAGTAAATTGCTATCAAAGATAAAGATCATTTGAGCTGCTGCAAGCAGCGGACATTGAGATACCTGTGACTTTATAAATGCCAGGCTGTATCAGTCCCAGAACCATCTCCTGCCAGTTACTTTTATGATTTTATTTTTACTGATGACTAATTGTAGCAACATATAATAAAATTATGTAATGATCTATATGACATTTTACGGGAGAATATGTGGAGGGGAATAACACTGTTAATTGTGCTAGCCTGTTAAGGCCTGTTGTATATTTATTTATATTAAAAGAATCTCACCAACCAGCATTTGTTTTCACTGGGAGATCTAGATCTATTTCAGTCTGAAATGTTCTGAATCTTGATAATGAATATCATTTTCTACAATGAATGTAATTAAAAATAAACTTGTTTTTTCCCTCTCTTTTATCCTAGTATGAAAGCAAGGTAAAAATAATTCAATATCTGCATGACTTGCATGCGTTGAGTAAGTGCAGCTTGGTTCAGGTGGCAGTGCAGCAGCTGTGGGTAGCATTTACACCAGCTGTTCCACTGGGGCTGTTAATTGAGCAAGTTGTTCCTGCTGCAACAGGCAAAGCTGCTCCTAAGTGCTTAACACTCTCTTGTTGCACGCTGTGCACACATATATCGAAAAACCTTTCTCGCCTCTTCACATAGCTGCTTGTCTGCTGTTGTTTTGTTGTTTTTTTTTTAATTCGATCAAGATCCTAGTTAAAGAAAGCTAGGTACAGGTGATTTCTGCCTACCATAGGGCAATTTAGTGGCTCAACAAGTTCGGGGACTAGAAGTGCTGTTCTCCAAGGCAATGATTTAATTCCTAAAAATGGCAGGAAGGTTAGCAGCAGATCTGTGTGAAACTTTTGCCAGTTTGGGGTTGTGACACCTTTTGTGCATGTTTGTTTCAGTTTGGGTGGGTTTGTGTTCTGGAATTTTGCTTTGACTTTTCAGGTGTGAATTCAATTTTGCCCAAACCTCCAAGTTAATACCTGGTTTTGAGTCAGAAACACGCAATCCCCAAATTAACAAACCCCAATGATTAGAATAAAGCCATACATGTTTCCTTAGAAGCCACCTTACTTCAGGGAAACCATACTCAGGTTCTCCTGAAATTCAGCCCAGGTTTTCAAAAACTATTGTGAATCTCAGAAAATGTCTAGATGAACTTTGACCTTGTTTCACTGAAGCCCCAGCATGAAAGCAGAGTTAAACTTTCATAATAGAGGTAAAGTTCACATAACTCTAGTTAGGAGTCTGAAATTGGAGATGTCAGTGAAAAAGGGTGGGAATGTGGAATTGCTGTTTGGATGGCAGAGACATGCATGTGGGTATTTGTATAATCTGGTGGTGTTTGGGCAACTGAAAATAATTGCTGGCAATGAGATTGCAAAACAGCTCTGCTGCTGTAAAGGTAAATTTCTAAAGAGGCATTGATGGGATGTAAAGAATCAGAAATGGAAGGCTGACTATAACTGAATAAAGCAGAGTTTGGATTATTTTAGTAAACCAGAGGGTTAGTCTAATTTAGATAAAGGATGCAAAATTGTCAGAATCTGTGCTGTGCTTCCTGAGATGGCTATAATGCAAAGAATGGCTTTCAATTAAAAAATATGTATTTGAAATGATCTGTTTATATCAAGTTATTTTGTAATTAATGGCCTTGAAAATCATACTAAATAGTTTTTTCCAGGATTCTGAATTTAATGCCCTGGTTTTCAGTTTTAATTCCCCAGTTATAGTTCCTTGTTATTTTCTAAAAACATTTTTTCTTTTGTTTGGTTGGTCACGTTGTCCCCATGTCCCAGTAAATGTTTGTTTGTCATCTCCAAAGACTGTAATAACATAAATTATTAGTGAATTCTTCACTCCAGGTGAATTAACTACAGTATCAGTGAATTAGCTATAGGTACTGCTGCTCCTTTTGGATTTAGTCTCCATCGCTTGAATAGCTGGGGGGCAGTTTCAGCCAAACTGGGGATTATGGAGCAGTTCATCCTTGCTAGATTGGTGGCTAATGACTATAATAAAGGGCAGACTTGGCCATGAGTCCTGGGGCTTGATTTAGTGCCCTTAGAACTGAGGTCTCTGAATTACTTCCACACTAACATGGTAGTTATGGTGGAATGCTCAGCGTTTTTGTCATTTCTCCTGGCACTGAAAGACTATGCAAACCATCGCACAGGAGTTTTGCAATTACATTAGGATACCTTTCATGACTTGGCTGTATAGTGAGGATCCAGATCAAAACCCAAGTGTTTTGTGGGGGACAGAATTAACTGGCTGGGAAAGGCTGAAATAATACTATGGCTTTTATAGAATGGTATTAGGAAAAAATTGGGGATACGTAAGGAATGAATCTCAGCCTATGAGAGCACAATGGCTTCTCAAAACAAGAAAGCTATTTTAGTCAGAAAAATCCAAGACTCGGAATGAAATATTCTTGCAGTTTTTAGCAAATGTTTCATCCTAAACTTCTTCAAGTTACAAAAGTCCCTCTTCCATCAAGATCTAATGTATATATGGAAGAAACATTTGTCTTCCAGTCAAGGTCTTTCCCTGTTGTTATGATTTCCAGCCTGCATCTTTCGGCTTTGCCTGGAGGACAGCTACCTACTTATTTCATAGTTTATTGCATTTAAATGTCCAAGGTGACAGCGCTCCTTTAAAAAAAAAAAAAAAAGGGAGTAAAGCCAAAGACTGTTCTTGTTGGGTGATGAGTGAGAAGAACATCCTTTTACACCCCTATGGATGATGGTAGCCAGACTATACTGTGTGCTGATGGGTGATGGAAAGCAGGATGTACTTTGTGTGTGCGCACACAATGCTCACCCATTCAGACGTGTGCCTGGGCTTAAAAAAAATGCAGTAGAGTATCTTTGTGCATACGAATGCATGAGTGTGTGGGTCTGATTGACAAAGTCTCTTTAGTGGGCATAGAAAACATGTTGCATGTTAACTCACATGATGAGCGCTATGTTTTTAATTTTATTTTTTTACAGGCCTGAAGTGAACTTAAAGAAATATGCAGGCTGCCTCAAAGATATTGAAATTTCACGAACACCATATAATATACTGAGCAGCCCTGATTTTGTAGGCATAACCAAAGGATGCACACTGGAGGTTGGTTAGTCTGTCACGTATTTACTTTGGGTAAAAGGGTGAAGAAAAATATATTCTGTTTTTGTGAACAATGCAAGATATCAATCACATACTGCATGCATAGGGCGGGATTTTCAAAACCACTTAGCATTGGCCTACGTTTGCCCCAACCTACTGAAGACAACGGGAGCTTTACTATTGATTTTAACAAGAATAGAGTTAGGCCAACTAGGTATTAGTTACTGTTTATAGCATCTTTCATTCTAAAGGATCCTAAAGCACTTTACAAAATACAGTATGTACCATAGATTGAGGATAATTGAAATTCAGCTGCCTCTAGGTGACAACCCATTAATGCACAGTCCCACACAAAGGACTCATACAGTAAGCTACATAAAAATAATTGTTTCTGTCTCAGAAAAAAGAAGGGTTGAGTAACCCTACCAGGATTTAATAATATACCAGTACTACATAGCACTTCTGAAGCGCTTTCTATTTGAGTGTCTCAGAGTCCTTTAGAAGCATTCATTAATTGAGAATTGTAACAGTACTGTAAGGTAAGTATTGTTATCCCCTTACTGTAGATGAGGAGACTGAGGTATTGAAGAGTTATAAAGACTATGGGTATGTCTACACTGCAGTTCAAAACCCTGTGGGTGGCATGTGTCAGTTGACTTAGGCTCAGACTGAGGGGCAGTTTAGTTGTGGTATAGTCTTTTGGACTCGGGCTGGAGCCCTAGCACTGGGACTGTCCCCCTCATGGGGTCCCAGAGCCCAGCCTCAGCCTGAATGTTTACACCTCATTTCAACAGCCCATTAGCCCCATCTCAGCAAACCAAAATCAGTTGACATGAGCCAGCTGATGGTTTTTAATAGCCACATAGACATACCCTTACTCACAGTCACTCAAAAGACTGTGGCAGAACTAGGAATAAAATTCAGATATCTTGAATCCCATTCCTGCTCTTGTGTGGTACCAGGGAGTTGTAGGTGTTTGAAACTAGGAGTGAATGGACCCTATAGAAGTCAGCTGATGAGGGCTTCATGAACCAAACCTTGCACAGTCTGTTTGCAGGGACTGGCCACAAACCCAGCTCACTATGCCTCCCCACCATCCACTAGGTTCACTTGTGGGGGCAGTTTCTGTGGAAACTGAATATCATAGAAACCTCACAAGGCCACAGAACCCACTTAGGATGTTCAGCTTTTGTGGACCAGGTCTCAGGTTCACAGATTCCATTAAAATCCGAACCCACCATCATGGTTTCAGGTTGGTTCAAGTTTGGAGGAGAATTTGTCTTGCAGGGTTATTCCCACCTGAGACATAGACCACAAAGTCATCAAGATTTCAAATGTGAATACAAATATATTCTAATTTTTACATGTGACAGACATGCAGACAAATGCCAGTCAGTGCTATATAAAAAGTCATTTATTTTTAAGAGCCATCCACTGAACTATTAGACATATTATGTGTAATTCTCTAGTAATATAATTGTTATCTCTAATAATGTAATGTAATTTGTTTAGCACATTAAATATAGTTATTTATTTTTAATTGTTGTTGCTTCTAATTAATTGAAAAGGCTTTTAATGTATATGAAGCAGAAAAAGAATCAGATCCCAGGATTGGGAGTAGGATAATATCTTCATTCTCCAGACATAGGAAGAGCCTCTGATTTGAAGGAATGACACAGAATTTATCCAATATTTAGAGAAATTTCTTTTCTCCTAATGAATAGCTTGCACTTCTATAGCTAAGGATAATTTTGTTACTTGATGGATGAACTGAACATTCAGTTCAGATAAGAATCCAATAAATCTGAATAATTTAGAGTTTGTCCTACTTCATCCAAACCTCTTTGGTCTCCAAATCAAGTTAGAAATCTCCCTAGAACAGTAGTTCTAGTTTTGACCAAGCCAGAAGTACCACAAAATCAGCCTTTTTTGTGGTATTTTGTTGCTTCATTCTGCCCCAAGCCAGACCTAGAAAGAGCAGAGGTCTGTGGCAAAGTTAAAATAAAATCAAACAGAATTACACAAACTCTTTTGAATCTCACAAATTTTGGGTTTTATTGTAAATTTTACAATAAAAGGACGATACTAAATAAAGGAATGGGATAGGATAATAAAAGAAAGGAAAATATGAGGCTTGAAATAACACTCAGCTAGTTAAATGCCCTGGAATTTCAAAGAAAAATATTGCAGATGTCTGTCTGCCTCTCTCATCTGGCACAATCTATTACATCTCTGTCTGAGGGCAACTCCACTCTACTGACAAAAAGGTAAATTATTTTAGAAAGTCAGCGTTTCTAAGAAATATTCTCTCCTCCTCAGTTGGAATGACGCACAAATTGGCAGCAGTTACAGAAAACCTGATATAAAATGCATTGATTTATTATTTGATGACAGACTGCATGTCTTTAAATTGTGCTATCTGACAGCGTGCAAAGCAGTTGGGCCATGAGCAATACGTGTGTCATTTATGAGTTTGTCTCATCAGTGAAGCAATAGTGCTCAGCAGATGATGAAGCAATGATGAATGATTAATAGAAAGTATATTCTGGTCAAATTTTACAAATAATAAAATACAATGAATGTTCATATTGGTTATTCTTTACTAGATCGATTTAAAAGTGAAAGAAAAACAGGAAAAGGAAAAACAGTCAGAGAAAATAACAATAAACAGTCACTCTTAAATCAACTGGATATTCTGAAATAAGGCTGCAATTACGTAAACCATTCATTCCCGCTGAAATGTAGTATTCCAGGAATGTTCTAATAATGATTGATGGTACAGATTGATTAATGCTTGTCCAACACGTTGAAAATGTAAATTGCTAAGTATTATAGTCTATCTCAATAGCATGCGTTAGTAAATATAACTTTATGGGAGGTTTTTACTTTGTTTTGTGTCAAACCAATTCACCTTCTCTTTCTCTTTCCACAGAACCTTTACACAATTAGCTTCCCCAAACCAGGTTTTATGGAACTGCAGCCAGTCTCGTTTGACATGGGTACAGAAATCAACTTGTCCTTTAGCACCAAGAATGAGTCTGGGGTCATCTTATTTGGCACAGCGGGGACACCTATACCCCCGAGGAGAAAACGCAGACAGACTGGGCAGGTAAAGAACAATACAGTAGAAGATATGGAAAACCAATAACTTCTGCTGAGCTTTTTTCACACAGCTTGTTGTACCTAGCCACTGCATTGCCATGATATATTGAAGATGAGGTAGAAGTCCAGTGCTGCTGAATGAGATTTTCTTTCCAAAGCTTTTGTTTGTTTGAAGGAGAAATAAAATGGGGGTTCAGAATTTACTTTTGCATTGAAGATTGGTTTATTGAAGATTTGGGGGGGGGTTAAGTCCTCAGAATTCTGTCAATTTGTGTTTTCATTTTTTGGGTTGGGTAACACAAAGCACTAATATTGCACAGGGTTGTTTTTCTTTGGTATAATGATTTGACAGTATTTTCAGATCAGTTCTGGATTTCTCTAAGTGACTGCTACAATAGAACCCATGTTTTAGCCTAAATAACAGATTTATTTTTGTGTCCTATATTTGCTTTCATTTTTTTTATCAGACCTGAGTGACAGAGAATATTGTTCTTTGGTTCTCCTCGGGACTACTCAGACAATGCTTACATGCTGGATTTAATTAAATAATTACTGCAGTTTCTACAGTAATTTTCCAAACCACCAGCTTCCTGTGGGTCCCGTTCTGCTTTCCTTGTGAACCCACACCTCCCATTGACTTAAATGCCTCTTGAATGTTACTAGTGTTTGGGGCTGTTATTGTAGAATACTGGGGTTTGTTTGTTTGTTTTTAACACAAGGTGTTAAATGACACCTTAAATGACAGCTTAAATGACACCCCAATTTCTACTTCCTCCCCAAAATACAGGCTAGTTTAAAAACCTTGGAGACTTTGGATTAACACCAGGAAAGCACAGTTTCTACACTACCCTAGTGACTAATTAGCAAAACTACCGAAGTAGTTTGAGATTATTGAAATAGTGAAACAAAATGCTTTGCTATTTTCCTGTACAGTACATTTGGTAATTGATTTTCCACTGCTCTCCCCCATACTTACAAGGATGTATTGGAACAGAACACTTGATGGCTTGAAAGAACATACTCCAGAGTCAACATATTTAAATGGCTGATCCATAGAGAAACATACATTATATTAATTGTAGGGTGGGAGCTACTTCCACAACTTCCAAGCTCTTCAGGACACAGACATGAACATGACATTGGTTGCTGAAGTGACTGTGGGATGGATCCTGGAAATCCGCCACAACGTGATACTGGTCACTGGAGTAACTATGGCCATCATTCTGCAAGCCCTCCATACACAGAACTCCTATTGACATCCATGGTAATTCTGTGCATGGAAGGTTTAAGATCAGGCTTTGTAATAACAAAGAACAAGGATGCTTTGGAGCTGAGATTCTCTTTTCTTCTCCCTATTTGCATGTAAAAAGGGTAAAATATTTTTAATGGCACTTTCTACATTCCTTGTTGCGAAATATCATGAAAGATGTTGCTTATGTATCTTAGTCCTTCTGAATATAACAGCGAAACTGCAATGGCTATATCTTAATTCCCTCCAGGAGTGTAACAACCATTTTAGCTATCAACATCAGATGCCAGGATTTGAGTATATTCCTGATTAAATTAGGCTCTCTTTCATACCACTGTCAATGTAAAGTAACACCTTTGGCTTCAAAAAAGTTGCTCCTGATACATACTAGTGTACGAAGGCAGAATTTGATCCACTATCCTCGGTGGCTGGAATTCTAAGTGCAGCCTCAGCCGATTACTATGTTTTTATGCCTTAAGTAGGATAGTGGCACAGTTCTTGAGGAGCCTGTAATGAGGTTAATTCCTACCGGCAGCAACAATAGGTGGAGCAAAGGAGAAGGGATATGCTTTACTAAGGGAGAACTTGGGCAAATGCAAAAGTAAGAGAAGCAGTTCCCTTCTGAACATGGCTTGGCTTTTAATAACTGTTCCACATTACAGGTCTATTATGCAGTGTTCCTGAATAAAGGTCGATTAGAAGTGCATATCTCCACCGGAATACGAGATCCACGCAGGATCACCATCAAGCCTGAATCCGGTGATTTTCATGACGGTAGAGCACACTCCATCCGGATAGAAAGAATCAAAGGGTAACAAACAAGGAATCCAGGGTGCTACACAACTCATAGTACAGATGACTAAAATCAGTATTCCTTTTTATGAAAGGAGGAGAGTATAATATGTGCATTAGTTTCCTTACCAAAAAAAAATAGGCAGTTTCTGACTGCTAATTTTATTATTGTATAGGCTAAGGTTACATGCTTTAGTGAGGTTATCAGGCAGCTTTTCTTAAGATTATCATTAATCAAAATTGCTATATTTAACCTTTTGGTACTTGGCAAGTGTATTTTATTAATCTAATTTATGTGGATGAGGAATAGAACTTCAGAACAGTAAGTCATCTTTGCAAGAGTAGCGGAGAAAGACAGCTTTCAAAACAGCAACAGCGGCAGATAACCTTTCCCAAATACCACATGCTAATTTTTATATATATGGTTACAGTGGTGTCCAATTGATTGAGTTAAGAAAATGAAGATACATAGTAGTGGATTAACACTGTTTCTTTATCGCAATTAAGCCATTGCAGATATTTCAACTATATTCACCCCTTTACTAGCTCAATGTCCCTTACAACTTTTTCAGACACATGAACCCAAAAGGCTATTAAGGAGATGCACATTACCATTTATTAAGGATGCCTGCATTAGAGACAATAAATATATTGTCATCTTGATGTGTAGGGATTTATGCAGTTACTATTATTTATATTCTGTTACTGCCCAAAGTCTTCAGTCGGGACCTAGGCCCAATTGTGGAATGTACTGTACAAATATTCAGTGGACTTGTGCACACTAAGAGAAAAGATGTTTTTATAAAACGTTGTAAGTAACATGTGATAGCTAGCATGTTACGAACTCCAGTATATCCAGGGCAGGTTGTAATTGAACACGTTAGCTGATCGAGGTGAACTGTAGGCACCTCACTATGATTCACCTAGACTAGCTAATGTGTGAAAACTACAGTTATGGTCATCTAGTCTAAACTCCATTTATGACTTTGTGTCTTTTTCCCAACTCTTCCATCTAGTCACCAGGTGCTTTCCCTCCCCTCTACCTTAAAACTCACTTCTTTTGGCTTTGCCTTCTTTCACTATAATCTCTGCTCAGGAGAAATTCACTGCCTCTTTCACCTGTTTGTTGTAAATAATCCCCTACTGCAATTTGTTCCCCAGCCCCAGCATTTCCTATCATTTGTTTGTTGTTAGATGGTAAATTCCTTGGGGCAGAGATTTTTTCCTCTATTTAAAAAAAAAAAGAAACCATCATGCTCTCTTGACAGACTAATGTTAGGTGATGATGATGATACAAATTTTTCAACATACAGGTAAACTCTTTTAACTTGAATACCAAATAAAACTGCTTAGAACAAAGGTAATAATCTGTTACGTTAAATCAATCCATAACTGCTCTACAACGCCATCCAGTGATGAGAGATGCATATTAGAATCAAGCCTTCAAAATTTTCTCAGTAGCTCTGTTACAAAACAAATTAAATGAAGACTGTGCACTTTATGTAACACAGGCTGGATTGGAAATGAAAAGATATAAATTATTAAACCTAACCCCTTTATCTGCTTGTCATCAGCTCAGGCTTAAACTCTTCAAGTAGCTAACTGTCCATATAATTATAAACTAATTGCTTTCCATTCCAGGATAATTATAGGATAGTGTTCAGGACCAATGCACTGTATGGTAGTATTCTGTTGCAAAACATGTATATGTTTTCTATGGTAATCTGAAGATGAGATAAAGTACTTGGCTGAAGGTGTCAATAAGCAACAATATACAGTATAAGCAATTCCTGCAATAGAATGGAATCTAAGAAAGGCATACTGTACAACTTATGTCTTTTGATCAAAATGATGCTACCTGTAACTGTGAAGGGGTTGGATGTTTTGCACACAGTAAGCCTAATTTTTAATTTGTGTGCATGCATCTGAGTACCCATTTCTTCATATGAGCATCCAAATAACATGTACTTGGGTGTCTTAACTTTGAAAATTGGCCTCCCCTGGGGAATGTTTTTTTTTAAATTCATTTATATTCTGTAATTTACAAGATTTGTATTATTTGGTGAGGAGGGAGTGAGGAGGAAGGATTGAATTTTCTTTGTTATATGAATCTATAGTTGAGAAAATGAGGTAACTTGCCAGAAACTGACTCTTTCACAGTGTGCTGTGAGTGCTCACTTCTTCTGAACAAATGAGAATGATTGATTATTTAGGCACCTAAACATGGATTTAGATGCCTAGCTCCAGGCACCGATGTATAAATATTTAGGCCCTAATATTTAACTTCCTGTGATCCTGAAATAGAGACTTACTTTAGAGATGCTGAGTCAACAGCACACTTGATAACCTGCACCAGAGTCTTCCAGATTTCTCTCTCTCTTTTTTTTTTTGTTCTTACTCTCTCGTGGTTAATGTCTATTAAATCCAGTATAGCAATGTAAAGAAATTATTTCAAATAGAGTTTCACTTGCAGCTTCAAACATACTGATTCACCTTTTGGCTCTGAGTTCACATTGAGTTAGACTTGCTAAATTGCTATAGCCTTTGCTCATTTCATCACTCATCTTCAGATTGTCCCAAAGACAGCAACAGATAGATGGCTGACCCTGTTATTGTTATGCCTTATTACGTTATGTTTGTTACCCATCAAAATAACTCATTGTCTCTCCACATCTACATTCTCTGTATTAGTACCTGTTTCCCTCTTTTCAACATACAGGTTCCTAACAACCTAGATTTCTTTACCCTCCTAGCCTTGTTATAAATGTGGTAAAAATCTTTCAACAATTTAACACTAATATACATGGGTGGATGCCTCTATCTCACTGCTCTGTAGCATTGTCTTTGTGTGACCTCTTCTCTTATATTTGGACCATGTGTTTGCATAATTACAGTGAACAATCCACATGGCTTTCTCCCTTACCGACTTCCCACAAAACAGGCTAACCATATATTTTTTAAATGTACAGTATGTATCTACTATTGATTCCTGCAATCAGAGCACTCCAGAGCATTGTTTGTCCCCTAGCAAGAAAATAATAACTAGTACAAGCCAGAAAATAAAGAGCCAACCCCATGCTGTTATATCCCACTGAGCCCTATATGATTATACATAATGTCACGTACAGCAGGCTTGACTTTTACCATGTCAGTGCTGTCATGCTTCAGACTACTATTTTCAATTCAACCAGAAGCTACTATTACTGCAGCTCCACTGTCTGGTGTTGCCAAGCCCTGCTGGAGAATTAATGAAGGAAGCATTGTAGTGGCTGTGAACCTGTTAGTAGCTAATATTTGCTTAATGTGGTGTTGCTAATCATGCAATTTGGTTCACCCAGTTTTATAGCGGGTGCAGCAGTAAATGGTGCCTGCAAAATGATGATTTTAATGCAAGCAATAGCCATGGTAGATCCTTTTTTATTCATTTGCTTTTAATCTTTTCATAGGATGTTTACCGTTCAAGTAGATGAAGACAGAAGCCAGACTCAGAGGCTACCTACTGATCAGTCTATAACTGTTAAAAAACTCTTTGTGGGAGGGACCCCACCTCACTTTCAGGTTGCGCCTATCAGGAACATACCCCCTTTTGAGGGTTGCATATGGAATCTTGTCATCAATGCCATGTAAGTAGGTCTTACTAGTGCTCACAAATGTTTTGGTTGCTGAAGCAATAAGCACCTCAGCTGCCAAGAGAAAAGTTGCTGTCAAAAGCCAAACCTACACAAAAGGGTACCTAAAAAACTGCTTTATACGCCGTTGTTCTTTTTGATATATCAATATACAGTATGCACATGACAGGACATAGGTCTGATTTATTGAGGAAAGTCTTCTGGGTGCAAGAACCAGTGCCTGCCCACAAAAAATACCACCTACAGTGTTCTACAGCCACATTCCAGACCACAACAACTTACCCTAGTAATGCTTTGGTGTTATAGGCCATTCCTATGGAACTCTGTGCCATTGTTTTTAAATAAGGGTGAGACCCTGAGCTGTCAGATTATGGGAATTAGTATGCTTAGCATGGAGCCTTAACCATAGGAAATGTTCTGCTCCACTAGGTTAATGATCTGGAGGGAACAGGTGGACAGAAAAAAAAGGAATGGTGAATGAAATGGAACTTCTGCAAAACAAATCACTTTGATAACACTTTAAAGCAACAGACTCAGTGCTTGGTCAAGTGTGAACTCAGAGCAGTACCATAGCTTCTTCAGTGACAGAGAGAGGCAGAGGAATTGATGAGAGCTATTGATTTCATTGTATCTCCATAGCCCCATGGACTTCGCTCAGCCTGTGTCCTTCAAAAATGCAGATATAGGCCAGTGTCGCACTCTGGAACCCGAGACCAGACTTCCTGAAGGAGAAGATGGAGATGAAGCTACCCCTGCTTCTGTCTTGATCCAACCTGAACCTGATGGTAAAGAGGAGAAAGAGAGCACAACTGCCACCCCCAGGTTTTCTTCCTCTCCTCCTCCACCACCATCACCTTCACCTCCTACACATGTAAGTGTATATTGCGTCTATGAAGAACAATTTTAGAAAAGAAGTCTCTTTTATGTGGGAAGAGGAGAGGAATTAGTAATGATGCCTTAAAATTATGATATGTGTGTAGATGGCTAGAGGATATTGAGTACTTGGGGTATCTACACTATTATAGAGTTCTGGATGTTTCATCCAGCATGTAAATGAAGCAGATTATCAACTAAAGCTCAGGACAAGCTTGAATCCTGAATCATTTTATTTTTTTCCTCAGCAAAAGCTTAGAATAGGATGATCATAGCATCCTGAATCACACTGAGGTGATATGATTCTGTTATATATCCCCTTTCTCCTCCTCTCCCCTCTCTAATCTCCCAAGAACTCCAGAAAGCCACTATGGCAATCACAGATTTTGTTTTTGTTGGCTTTTCCTTCATTCTCAACTCCAAAGAGAATTGCAAGGTTGGATAGGCCTTTTTTGTGTCATTTATGTCTTTTCTTTTCTTTTTTTTTTCATGGTCGAGGATGGGCTCAGACTGAATGATTAAAAGCTCTTTTATAAAAATGCATGCATTGCTATCGCCATATTAGGATGTAATGCTTTGCACACATGTGTCACATACGTGTGTGTATGCTCTGTACATATGTGGACTCTGCTCACGTGCTGTATTAACCCTACTGAAAATATAAAAAGGTCATTTAATTGAAATCAGCATCTATATCAGAAGACTGGAGGGTAACAGATGTTTTTTAAAAGGTGTGATAGGTAATTACAGACCAGTGAATCATACTTTGGCTTCCAGTAAATTAGTTGAAATTATAAATAAGGGCCAGATTTTTCAAACTAAATTAAAACAAAGGGAGCTGCTGGTTGGTGACTGCTTTTGAGAACCTGGCCACTTCACTGAAGTGCCTAAGTAGAAACTCAGATCTCTTGAAAAACTAGCCATAGAGAAAGATTAATAAAACAGCTGATTGAACATCATCAGAAATTCATGCCTCTCTGATCTACTAGAGTTCTGGGAACATATCAGTAAAATAATGGACAAAGGAAAACTGACTGATCAAATTTACTTTGATTGTCAAAAATCTTTGTTGAACTCCATCACAAGAGTATGTTAAAGAAATTAAATAGTCACAGGTTGAGAGTTAAGGGTGGGATTCCTCATGCTTCAGGATATAAAACAACAACTAACTGATTGGGCTTAGAAAGAAGCTTCCCCTATGGGAAATTTATCTCATAATGGTGTTTCTTGCACCTTCCTCTGGTATCAGCCACTCTCACTGATGGGATACTGATCAAGGTGGACCATGGGTCTGATATGATATGATGATTCCTGTGAAATTTTATAACCTTAGCCAAAAGACTGCTGAATCATAGAGTCATAGGACTGGAAGGGACCTCAAGAGGCTATCTAGTCCAGTCCTCCGCACTCAAGGCAGGACTAAGTAATATCTAGAGCAGTAAGAAGAACAGGAGTACTTGTGGCACCTTAAAGACTAACAAATTTATTTTAGCATGAGCTTTTGTGAGCTGCAGCTCACTTCTTCGGATGCATAGAATGGAACACACAGACAGGGGATATTTATACATACAGAGAACATGAAAGGTGGAAGTATGCATACCAACAGGCAGAGTCTAATCAATTGAGATGAGCTATCGTCAGCAGGAGGAAAAAAAACTTTTTGAAGTGATAATTAAGATGGCCCATAGAAGATGTGAGGAGAACTTAACATAGGGAAATAGATTCAATTGGTGTAATGACCCAACCATTCCCAGTCTTTGTTTAGGCCACAGTTAATAGTATCTAGTTTGCATATTAATTCAAGTTCAGCAGTTTCTCTTTGGAGTCTGTTTTTGAAGGTTTTTTGTTGCAAAATTGCCACCTTCAAGTCTGTCACTGAGTGGTTAGAGAGGTTGAAGTGTTCTCCCACTGGTTTTTGAATGTTATGATTCCTGATGTCAGATTTGTGTCCATTTATTCTTTTGCGTAGAGACTGTCCGGTTTGGCCAATGTACATGGCACAGGGGCATTGCTGGCACATGATGGCATATATCACGTTGGTAGATGTGCAGGTGTACGAGCCCCTGATGGCGTGTCTGATGTGATTAGGTCCTATGATGGTGTCACTTGAATGGATATGTGGACAGAGCTGGCATCGGGCTTTGTTGCAAGGATAGGTTCCTGGGTTAGTGTTTATGTTGTATGATGTGCGGTTGCTGGTGAGTATTTGCTTCAGGTTGGGAGGCTGTCTATAAGCGAGGACTGGCCTGTCTCCCAAGATCTGTGAGAGTGAGGGATCATCTTTAAGGATAGGTTGTAAATCTTTGATGATGCGCTGGAGAGGTTTTAGTTGGGGGCTGTAGGTGATGGCTAGTGGTGTTCTGTTATTTTCTTTTTTAGGCCTGTCCTGTAGTAGGTGGCTTCTGGGTACTCTTCTGGCTCTGTCAATATGTTTTTTCACTTCAGCAGGTGGGTTTCTCAAACTGGGGCCACCACTTGTGTAGGAAAAGCCCCTGGCAGTCCAGGCCGGTTTGTTTACCTGCCCCATCTGCAGGTCTGGCCGATTGCGGCTCCCACTGGCCACAGTTTGCTGCTCCAGGCCAATGGGAGCTGCTGGAAGCGGCGGCCAGTAAGTCCCTCAGCCCGTGCCACTTCCAGCAGCCTCCATTGGCCTGGAGCAGCAAACCACGGCCAATGGGAGCCGCGATCAGCCGGACCTGCAGACGGGGCAGATAAGCAAACCAGCCTGGCCCGCCAGGGGCTTTTCCTACACAAGTGGCAGCCACAGTTTGAAAAACACTTCTCTAGAGCATCCCTGACAGGGGTTTGAATGACCTTCTCTTAAAAATCTCCAATGATGGAGAATCCACAGCCTCCCTAAGCAATTTATTCCAGTGCTTAACCCCCCTGACAGTTAGGAAGTTTTTCCTAATGTCGAACCAAATCTCCCTTGCTGCAATTTAAGCCCATTGCTTCTTGTCCTATCCTCAGAGGTTAGCAAGAACAATTTTCTCACTCCTCTTTGTAACAACCTTTTATGTACAGTAACTCCTCACTTAACATCCTCCCACTTAATGTTGTTTCCATTAGGGAACTTCTCATTTAACGTTGTGCAGTGCTCCCTTAGCAGTCATTTGGCCGCCTGCTCTGTCCACTGCTTGTAGAATTCTTGGAAAAGCAGCGACTTTACAAGGAAGCATTGCACAAGTTCTGCTTCTCCACCTCCTCCCCCTCCCTCCCAGCACTTCCCGCTTAGGACTTTCTGGGAGGGAGGAAGGGATGGATCAGGGAAGCACCATGTCTCTGCTCCTCCCCTTTTTTCCTAAAAAGTCCTAAGCACTGCCAAACATCATTTTTGTTGCTCTTCTCTGTACTTTCTCCAGTTTATCCACATCCTTCCTGAAATGTGGCGCTCAGAACTGGACACAATATTTCAGTTGAGGCCTAATCAGTACAGAATAGAATCTCAGGCTTCAAACTCCTGGCAATGCAAAACTGGGTGTTGTTGGTGCAAATTTTAAAAATGTGTATCTCAGTAAAGGAGTTCAGATGATTAAACTGATTGAGAAAGTTGTTTCAATACAGTAATATTAAAAGTTGGCACAGCATTTCCTGGCTAAATAGTTCAGGTGCTTGAAATAGTAAATTGGAAAGTATTGTGAAAAAATCCAGTTTTGAGTTTGTTTTGGTACAAACCCAGAAGTTTGTTGCAACTTGTTAGGGGGCTTATTCTTTCACCCTTTCACTTCCCTGGTCCTTCTCGCATGAACAGAGAGCAACAATACCCGAAGTCTGAAGGTGCAAACAATTCAATGTTTATTGGGGTGAACTTCCAGCAAGCATGATTCCAGTTTCTTTCCTCAGTGTCCCCCTTCCCAGCTCTGACACCACAGAGCCTTGCCTGTGTCCCTGTTCCCACTCCCTGTTCTCATTCCCCCCGTTAGCGAAACATGATTTCAATTCCCCCACCCCCATTCCCTGTTCCCATTCCCCTCCCCTTACTTCCTGATTGATTGCAGACTATATAATAAAACTTGAGTTCTGCTTAGCTATACCTTAACCAATCATTTTACTGAAATTTAACTAACCAATGCTAACATATTGTAACATGATTATTTAACCAATCATATCCCACCACCTTAATTGGTTTACACCCAACAAAATTAATTATACAGCAGACAGAAACAATTACAGAACCAGACAGAGATTATACAGACAAATAATAGGGAAGTGGAGACTACAGTGATAGAACAATACAGAAATGAAGATTTCGCATCCCAGCTATTAATAAAGTGAGTTCTTGCCAGACAGGATGCTATCAAACTAAGTTTCCTTTTACATCTAGACTCTTCCCTTTCTCTGGAGGTGATAGGTATATCAGGACAGGATTGTATTCCTAACAGCCCAATAGCACCTTATTTCAATGTGACTAGTTGGAATGTAAGGATGTGACCATACATTTCCCAGCTTATGGCTGCCTCTGCTGTTTAGCCAAAGGCTTAGCCTAAGAACAGGGCCTCAGGCCTTGGCTACACTTGAGAGTTACAAACTGGTGGTGGCTTTACAGCGCTGTAACTCACTCCCTGTCCACACTGGCAAGGCACATACAGCGCTGTATCTCCATGGCTACAGCGCTGCAGGTACTCCACCTCCCCGAGAGGAATAAAGAGAACAGCGCTGGTGCTGCAGCGCTGGGGTGCCAGTGTAAACAGGGAATAATCTTACTATGCTGTAACTGACCTCCGGAAGCTTCCCGTAGTGCTTTTAAGTAAAGATTACTATCTTTGTTTTGTTGTGATGCCTCTGTTTGTTTTGTTGTGAATTCCAGGCTCCCGAAGCTGCTTATCAAAAAAACAAACACAACTACTGTTTGCTGTGAATGAGCTCCCTTTGGAATGCCCACAGCTAGTGTTTGCTTGACGAGAGGGGGCTTGAGGAGAGAAGCAGCGCGGCGTGCGGGAGGGAAGAGAGGGGTCCGTTTTGGGGAGGCTGCTTATCTGGTGCTTTCAGTGACAAGAGAGAGGTGGGGGAGGGGGTCGGAACTTGCAGCTGCTGACAGTGTCAGCTCCAAAAACCCACTCTCTCTCTCCCCCAGGCTCCCTGTCACACTCCACCCCCCCCCCTTTGGAAAAGCACGTTGCAGCCGCTTGAATGCTGGCATAGCTGCCCATAATGCACCGCTCCCAATGCCGCTGCAGATGCTGCAAATGTGGCCACGACAGTGCACTGGTAGCTGTCAGTGTGGCCAGATTGCAGCACTTTCCCTATTCAGCTGTATGAAGACAGGTTTAACTCCCAGCGCTGTACAGCTGCAAGAGTAGCCATACCCTCAGACTGTCACAGTAAGAGAAGGACCTAACACAGACAGACAGTGATTTTGATTCTTTCTTTTATACCTCTATAACTAGCTAAGTGATAAGAATACACCTAAATTTTTAAAGTATAGGCCTTTGCAGACAGTCTGAATATCTATATCCTAACACAACTCTGTAGCTGTGTTGTCTGAGTTGTCTGATCACCCTTATAATTTCCCACAACTGTGAAAATTTAAATAATTAAAAATAAAAAAAAATGCTTCATACCCATAATTTGAGCAATGGTGAAAATGTAAATTGATACACATTTTAAAATGCTTAAAATAAACATATTACCTATTGAAATTATAAAAAAACATTAAAATTGAATTCTGCCCAGCCTGTTTATATAGGAACTAAAGCAACACTTTTGACTTCTACCCACAAGATGGCGAAATTGTAACATGATGAAACTGATACATTTCCATTTTCAATAAAAAAAAATTATACAGTTCAAAAACACTGAGTCTATGACACAAATATTCAGAGCAAAGGAACTCCAAGATAAAGGTGATAATCCATTCTCCTACTCTCGTGAAAGAGAGAAAGTCAGGCTGCCATAAGCATATTGTTTGAGAGAAGGGTTTGTTTCTTTTTTTATTTCTTTATTTTGCTTCCGTTGCTTGGCTGTCTTCTCTCTATAAACCTGAGAGACTCTTTCCACTGTCTGGGTCCATGTGTATTTATACTAGCCATTTTTCAAGGGCAAAATTAAGAGGAATAATTATTAGTTAAATGTTTAATGTTATTTACAATAATTGTTATTTAATTTTGTTGTTTAATAAAGAGATGGGCTTTACACATGAGGTACATGGAGCCATGGTGAATCATGTAATCCACATATATTGCCCAGGGTGACAATCTGGAAAAAAAAAAGTGTGAAAAATTCACACGTACCAACACCCTTGCAGTTTCTCTTTTGAAAAATAAAAGTGTTTTCAAATTCTTCATATTCAAAAGCACCTTAAATGATCTAGCTTTTCTTTTTTTGCCTAAATCCTGCTCAGTAGAGCTGGGCAAATAATGGATTTTTCAGTTTGCTGGCAATACTGAAAAATTGGTGGAAAAAATCATTTTGGGCTGACTCACAAATTTATTAAAAATTTTCAGCAAATCAAAAAATAATTTTAGTTTGTGCACAAAATGTGTTTTGATTTTGAACATTTTAAATCATTTAGATAAAGACATTTTCTAAATTAAAAGTAATTTTGAATCAAAAAATCAAAATGTTTCATTTTGAAAATGTTGAAATAAAGCATTTGAATTGTTTTCAGAATTTTTTTAAGTGTTTTTAAGGGTTTTTTTAATTTTTGTTTTTTTGGGGGGGCTAACGCAATTTGCTGAAATTTAGGTGACTTCGCCAAATGTTTCAGTGTTGCGGAATCTGTATTTTTTGCCAAAAATTTGCACTGAAAAATTTCACTCAGTTCTATTGCTCAGTATTTGCACCTGCAACAAAGAGCATAACCATGGTTTATATTGAAACAGCTGATACATCATTCATGATTCAGTAATGTAGTACCTCAAAGCCATTCTGGAAGAATCTTATGTGCAAATCCAGTCAGCACAGAAATTCACCCACATGCAGGGGAGGCAAAAAAGACTGTGCTATACTTAAATCCCACCCTATCCTTAAGACTTAAGTACTCGTGCTCTCCATCTCCACAGCAGTGAGTTGAACTCTTAATGAAGAAGTTGTATTTAAAAAAAAAAAAGACAGGACACAGGCTAGTCAGGTAGTTTACTGCCTGTTCGCTGCTTTCTTCTGCTAGGATTGTTAAAATGTGTCTTGCTTGAGAACAATGCCTTGGTAACTGCTGCTTCTGCCTCATATTATTTACTGCTTCTCAGGACTTGTTTGCCACTGAAGTGAAGAGCGCCAGCATTTCAGCTGACTTTGACGTCATCACGGTATCTTCCAACATTTTCCCAAATGGTCCCCAGTTGTTTCATTTAACACTATTGGGTGAATTGTGGTGCTGCCTTCTTCCTTTGCTAATGAATGACTTTTCTTGTGAGTGCTAATGCAGTATCATTTGTAGAGAATGTGTGAGACAGTTGGACAGTGAAGTTCCTATTTGCTCAGACAGCTCCGCTAAGGTTATCAGTTTTCTATGATATACATGGCTTCTGCTGATGTTTCCTATCATATAGAGAATAGTGAAGTTAAAGTAATTAATTAAATGGTTCAATTTTGAGGCTCCCAGGTGATGTTAGGGTTTATTAACTGGTTGGGCTTAAATGTGGGACACCTTAAGGCTATGATACAAAAATACAGAGCCAGGAAACTCCAAGTTGGGCTGATAATCCATGCTTTTAACTCACACACTTGTGAAAGAAGTAAAGTCAGACTGTCAGAGATAAAGTCAGGCCGACCTTTGTTGGAGATAGGCATGTGAATAAAGCCTGAATTCTCTAGAACAGTTCCCTTGGACAATTTTTTCTCACTGACACTTCCACCTCCATACAGTTGACTATTTTTAAGCTTTGTTTTTAAGGGATATATGAATAAAAGACCAATATAATGACAAAATAAATTAATAGGTGTGTTAACCTATTACCAAACCCCCAGCAACATTTGTGGCACCTACCATTAATTCCTTATTCTCCCAGTCCTCCTCCTGTGCCCCAGCATCAGTGCTTACTGAAAGTAGCAAGTAACTGAGACAGTTTAGTAATATTTGACATCTGACAGAATCAAATTTTTCCCTAACTGAAATCATTGGAGGCCAGAAATAGACAACCAAGGACAGACTTTGCCCCCTTAACATTGTAACATGCACCAGTGTGCCATTGAAATGTCCACTTTAGGTCCATTTTTTTCATTCTTCATCCATCTGCCAATTCCAGGCTTTAATTTATCTCCAAGTTTAAACAACCGATGATGGATATATTATATATACAGTACCATTGCCAGTTGTTAAACTATCAGGCTAAGACTGTAACTGTTAAAACAGCTTTGGACATTAGCCAGCATTATAGGAATATTATCCTGCAACTACATCACCTTTATCCATTTGTTAATCACTGAAAGACTATCCTCACACATTCATCACTCTGTTTTGTGCCTGAGTAACATCTTTCTCCCATTTTTCTTTTAATTGCACATTGGTGTGTACTTGTCACAGTGCATGCTCTTCCACTGTACATGGAGGACTGTCATAATCAGAACAGAGTAGTTGTGGAAAATGTTTTTAAAAAAATTCTCAACTGTTGTGAGAATTTCTTTGTGACTTATGAAAGACAAAATATCACATTACTGAAGAGGGGAATCACAGAGAGGGGAATTTCCTCTTTGCAATAGAAATTTCCTGTTTCCTGAGGAATCACGCATGACATCTTGAAAATGCTTCACAGAAAGAACACTTTGACAAGAAAACACCGCACATTGTACTTTGAGAGCCTCTGTTGAGTCAGGGCTCAGAGAGAGGCTGTGGCCAATCCAAGACTGTTAAACACAGTGCTTAAAAATAGAGCTTCCAAAGTCTTTTTTCCTGTGGTATTATTGTCCTAAGATCGTGCTGTCTTAGATCCTCTGAGAAACTTCTTCACAATATACCCCAAAGTGGAGTATTGGGGGAGATGATCATTCTTGTGGCCCTTTCATTGAACAATGCTAGACTGTGGCTATATGATCAAGATTCAAAGGGACACAATCAAAAAAAAATCACACTTCTGCCTGAACATGTTCTACCTTCTATCGTTACAAGTAACATCTAAGAGTAATGTAACTGAAAGAGACCATTGGTAAAAACAACATTTTTCTTTATTTCTTTGGTTTGTCATGTTTGTGCATTTGACAGCACAAAGTATATAGTACCTGTTTCTCCTCCGTATCAGCTAGTCAGTTTTTCTGGTATCTGTGTGGGTCTTTCAAACAGCAACAGGGGGAGAGAAAACATTTTGAAAGACAGCAAAAGAAACCTGATTGTAAAACAAAAAAATTGGCATGGGGACTCAGTGGCAGGGGTAGCACCTGCAACTACTTCTATCTCCTTTTTTTTAAAGATTGGCTAGATTTCAGTTTGATGGTGTCCCTTTAAGATTTCAGTCCTGCTTAGACTCTATAAGACAGCACCCTAAAGTATAAGTGCCAGTGAGCTACATTTAAGGATGCACTGAGCTGCACAGAAATCATTTAAGGGTCTGGTGTGCATACCCTGATGACGAAAAAGCAGTACATAAGTCTAAAGGAGCTCTGCTTTTAAAATGAATCTTCATTATATTGCCTGCTAACTTTATTTTACGTGGAGAGACAAAAGACACTGGGAAGTTGCAGAGCCAATACCTGTAATAGGTAGCATATTCCAAAGTGCTCCAGGGTAAATGAAGGAACTTTAACTCTTGGACAGATGAGGTTCAGAATGAGAAGTTCTTCTTGAAAAATATTACTAGCATCCCTAGGAGACTATAGAAGAGGTTTTTTATTTTCTGATGTATGCTATATACTGCTGTAAAGCACATCATAAATTAATATGCTCGATCAATGGCATGATTTATATTTTGCAGGACTCTTGTGCTGCTGATACAGAGCCAGCTGTTTTGGAGGGTGGCAAACAATTTGGTCTTTCAAGGAACAGCCATATTGCGGCTGCATTTGATGATACCAAAGTGAAGAACAGGTACAATATCTGATTTTTGTGATGAAGTAATAAAGCGAGGTCTTATGTGGATGGCTGATGAACAAAATACTCTGGATCGTATTTTCAAAAACTTTAGGCACATTCTTGAGTGCAATTTTCCGTGGCCCAGTTTTGTACATATAAAAACACTGGTTAGTGGACACAAATAGCATTTAGGCATGAAGAATGGGTAATGATTAGTCTGCCTGAGTAGTATGCCCAAATGAATTTTGGGGTCAGGGGAGGAAGGAGAGAAAATCAAAGTTCAGGACATACAAAACTGGCCTGTGAAGAAAGGTTATGTGCACAAAAGTTGTTCTCAGTTTTAGAGGCCAGGTGTGGCCCTTTTCAAAGTTTGGTATCTTGGTCCATAAATAACACAATTAGGAGTAATATTATATTTGTTTGTTTTGTTCAAACAAAGCATAGTGCAGTTTAATGATATCAATTGCCAAGAACCAGGATAGCCGGTTCATACAACAGAATTAATAAATTGCACATGGAGTGGAAAGTGAAGTTCACTGAATCACAAACTAAATTATTTTTCTTGTAATAAGCAGGTCCTTTTTTCTCTTTTCTCTTCTCATCTCATGATTAAAATCAGCCAGCAAGGTTACCTGTTGCACATCAGGAACACTGCCAAGCTACACACCCACACAGAAGAATTAATAGAATTACTCCTTCTGAAAGTTATAGCTATGCATTGGCTGGTTCTAGCTATTGGACCAGAGATTCTGGAGCAATACCTGGTTCATTGCTAAAGAGTGTGACAATTAATAATTGCTTCAAGTGAAACTAGTGAATTTTGTTCACCTTCCTTTGATTGCACAGGCAACCTTAATTCTGACATTTCCTAATTTTGAGTGCTTGACTTAGTACATTTAATGTTATTTTAACATAGTGTTTGTGTGTGTAATTTCTTAGTTTAAAAAAAAACAAGGTGAAAAGACAGAAACTCCATTATATAGCATCACTTGGACACCTACATGGGTCATCAGCAAGGTTGCTGTATTCAGGGCCGGCTCCAGACCCCAGCGTGCCAAGCGCGTGCTTGGGGCAGCATTTTGCCAGGAGGGCAGCAGGCAGCTCCGGTGGACCTCCCGCAGGCGTGCCTGCGGAGGGTTCGCTGGTCCCGCGGCTTCGGTGGAGCTCCGCCAGAGCGCCCCCTGCGGTGTGCCGCCCTGCTTGGAGCGGCCAAATTCCTAGAGCCGCCCCTGGCTGTATTAGACAATATACATCGCCACAATAGATGTTGGACTAACAAGTAATATGCAGCTCTCAGGTCTGAATGATGTTTAAGTTTTGATGGACAAACAGAAGCACTAGTATCTGGCCTCTTAACAATTCATTTTTCTGAAAGGGGGGAAGGAAGGAGGGAGAGAGAGAGCGAATTAATTTTTCCTCCGTTTGATTTTGAGAAAAAATTTTCTTTGGTTCTGTTTTTCCTTTTCAGGCTCACAATTGAATTGGAAGTCCGAACAGAGGCTGAATCTGGCTTGCTTTTTTATATGGCTCGGATCAACCATGCTGATTTTGCCACTGTTCAGATAAAGAATGGACTGCCTTTCTTCAGCTATGACCTGGGAAGTGGGAACACCAGCACAATGATTCCAAATAAAATCAATGATGGCCAGTGGCACAAGGTATACAATGCAGTGGGATACTTAGAAGTGCTAGAGAGATCCTTGACTTGTTCAGGAGAACCTGAAATCTACATGAGCTGAATTTTTAGATACTTGCACCCAAGTTGTGCTTGGAGAATTTTTGCTTTCAGATGCACACACGTAATTGTAGCTATGTTTACACAGGTTCATATTCTGCTGGGTGCCGATATTTGAAAATTTGTCTCTCAGGTAAAGACGTATTTTGGGTCACATTTAGAATATACAGTATATGTAGCTGGGAAACCCAGAGAAGATTATAATGTTCTCCTCAACTGTCTGTTATGTAAGTAATGAGGCCCAGGTGACGCTCAATGAGACACATCATTAGAGCTAACAGTCTTTTGAGGTATCACTGTGGCTGAAATGTGATACAGTTAAAATACCAAAGAACTTTGAAAAAAAATCAAGTGAAGTTAATTTTGTTTGCACTATTACCTCAACTCATTGGGGAGCAAATATGATATTCACAGACATGTTTGCAGTGTTTGTGAGCTTTAAGAAAGGAAACACTTATGAATATAAAATGCACTTGGCCTCTGGATAACAGGTAGGAAATCATATCACAACCATCAATATGGTATGTACTGAAAAGAGGTAACAAACACATTATAAGTTAGTAGGTACACAGAGAACTGTCCTAAGGGATTTACTAAATTTGACATATCTGTTCTGCTAATCACAACACAAACTAAAGTAAATTAAAACCTGTCACTAAACAAGAATAACCCTAATAGCATTTCACCTTAATCATGGCTCACAGTACCCTAAACCCTGGTCTACAGCAGGGCTTTAGAGCTGGTCTGAAGATAGTTTTCCCTGGTGGAAATATTTAACAAAATCAAAAAATATTTTGTTTTCATTTAAAGTTTCCAGGGGAAATTTTGAGTTTTCAGTGAAAATGCAAGACTGAAAGATTTCAGCCAACAGTGAGAGTTGTAGAGCCTCATGGGAGTGGTATTTTGATCCTCCTGCCCCGATTGTTCTCTATGGGATGGGACCCCAACTGGATTACATCTTCCATAATGCCTTACTGGTCTCCCCTTTTGGTGAGAAGAAGGAATGGATTCCCTGGCCCTGGGTACATTAGGGGAGATATAGTCCAACACCACCTATGACAATTGCTTGGCATCAAAGGGCAGGACCATGTTTTCAACATGGAAGTCCTGGAAAAATCTGGTGTTAGACCTCCTGGGTGTAGAACCCAGGCCTGCTGGGCTGGGGACATTGCCATGCTGCCACCCAGTAACAGCTGTAACCTACTTGCGCTCCATAACCCCATGACTTGCTGTGAACAAATCCTACATCAAGGAGTGTGACAGGCAGAAGTCTCATGGCTCCTGATTGGCTCCCCATCCTATATAGACCCAAGGGATGTTCCAGGAAGAGTCTAGGCAACAGCTCAGATCTTCTGTAGCTGCCACAACTGTTTCTGCTCCTTGATCCTGAACTCCTGGCTTTGATCTTGGCTTGACTTGGACTTCATCTCCTGACCCTGAAACCTGACTCAGACTCTAACCTTTGATATTGACCCTGGCCTGGAACCTGACTCCGAATTCCTCCACTGTTCCCAGCCTCAGGTTTGCCCCTGCTCTGACTCTTGGTCATTACTGCCCTTGTTGGGATCCTGACATCTGGTTCAGTCAGCTTCAAGACTCATTTGATCTGCACCGAATTGAGGTAGACTGGCCATGTAATTTGTATGCCTGAGACCCGTTTATCAAAACAAGTCATATTCCAAATTAAGGTCCAGCAATCGTAAACATGGACAGCAGATGAAATGTTTCTAAGACACCCTGAAACAAAATGTGTGAAAAACAAACATTTCTGACTTGACCTTTGAGCAACTGGCAGTTGATCGTATTGCATGGCACTGCATGGTATGGGTGAGCATCCATGACTTTGAGAAGAATCAGGTTGAGCAGCTAGAAGCACACAAACAAAATGCAACTCAGTCACCACAACTAGACAAATGGCTCTGTAGCCAGTATGGTAAATGTTCTTCCTAAATTGGAATTGGAGTCACATGAAGGCCCATTAGTACAAACTATGATTGTCAAGGTTGTCCTTGAAATCAAAAAGCAGCAAAGAATCCTGTGGCACCTTATAGACTAACTGACGTTTTGCAGCATAAGCTTTCGTGGGTGAATACCCACTTCTTCTTGCATCCGAAGAAGTGGGTATTCACCCACGAAAGCTCATGCTGCAAAACGTCAGTTAGTCTATAAGGTGCCACAGGATTCTTTGCTGCTTTTACAGATCCAGACTAACACAGCTACCCCTCTGATACTTGAAATCAAAGTCACTAGGATCATTATCATCACCAGGGCACTTTAAAAATGTTACCTTAGTTTAGCTACCATGTATACTATACATGACATTTAGTCCTCTTAATACATAGAAGCACTGCTGCAGAAGTTACTGGGGAGTCTGATACATATCTTTGGAGAGAGAGTGGTTTAGCAGTAGTTATGGGCAAAGTTTGAACAACTCCTCAGCAATTGTTCCTCCATATGAGTCATGGCCTATTTGTCTGAATAGCAATCTTATTAAGCCTGGGTGTGTTACATTTACTCCATCCTGAACTATGATCTGTAGCAAGTATAAGCTAAAAGAACAAGAAACTCAGTCATGGAATATGGTTCTTAAATATGTTCTGTAATACACCTTTACGGTGGATGCCATTAAAAAGTCAACATTTACCATCGCAAATGCCTGCAGTTAGCACAGGATCTTCCTATATGTAGAAGAAGAGATTCAGCAGAATTGCTATCACTTTAGTGAGGCAAACATTGAGTTTTCAAATGGCATCCCCTGTGCATTTAGTAATTCTAATACAAATACTCATGATGCTTCCTGGCATATTTGAATTAAAAGTTTAGTTCTGTGGTTGTGGAACACACAGAACTGTGGAGTCCTCGTGCATGACTAGGACTGCTAGGCACTACAGCCATACAAATAATAAGTAGTAATAATATTGTCTGCCTTATTCTTTACATAGAGGAAGTTTTATTTGGCTTAAGGTGGAAATCTGAAGTTGCACTTTGAAAAGCATCCTTTGCTCCAAGGTTCTCTGGTACCAGAAAACTCTCACTAATGTGCTATATTTATGTCTTCTTTCTAGGTAAAAATATTTCGAACCAAGCAAGAAGGAATCCTTTTAGTAGATGGTGTTTCAAACAGGACCACCAGTCCCAAGAAGGCCGATATCTTGGATGTTGTGGGAATGCTGTTTGTCGGAGGATTGCCCATTAACTATACAACACGAAGAATCGGTCCAGTAAGGAAGAACATTTAATAAGCCGTTTCACAGTCTCTAAATATGTGTTGTCCGGTATCACGATTGACATTTCTTTTCCAAAATATAAAGGCAAATGGATAAAAGGGCCTATCCAATTCTTCTTTAAATAGTTGGAAGGACCTGGGTTAGAATACAGCCAGTACAAAGAATTGAAACTGGCCCCATAGTCATTACTATGGGAAGAAGGAAAAGCTTTACAGTCCTGGACCCTTACAATTCCACTGTTCTGCAGGGGGAATTCACGTTTAAAAATACAAGTCTCCCTTTTGGCAGGATTCTTGGAATTTTAAGGCTCCAGCACGGTACAGAGGGCTTGTGCAAACATAAAAGCTCAGTGAGACCCTCAGATAAAACTTAGTATCAGAGGGGGTAGCCGTGTTAGTCTGTATCCACAAAAACAACGAGGAGTCCGGTGGCACCTTAAAGACTAACAGATTTATTTGGGCATAAGATTTCATGGGTAAAAAAACCTCACTTCTTCAGATAAAACTTGTCCATTTCTCCGGTTCATCTGAAACTGACAAGTTTTGACAATTTTACCATGCAGTAGGCAAGTTTTGACATTTTGGTAACAAAATTATTGGTTTGGGAAAATTTTCATTAAGTGTTCTCCTAGAAATGACCAAAAGATCTATTCATGCAGATCTTGGCTGAATTCACTGGTGAGTCCAAAACTACATTCACTAGGATTTTTTTTTCAATTTTTAATTAAAGTTTTGTACAGTTCTAATTAACAGTTACGAACTATATCTTACAAAATACCAAAGCAACAAGATGGGTGAGGTAATATATTTTATTGGAAGCTTGAAAGCTTGTCTCTCTCACCAATTAGAAGATATTACCTCACCCCCCTTGTCTGTCTAATATTCTAGTAACAATGCAGCTACAACAACACTGTGTACAAAATACTACAGGACACAAAACAGACCCAGTGAATAAGGATTTCTTATATAAAAGATTGTGCAAAGAAAATATGAATAAAACTGGAAAGGTTTTAGAAATTCCATTAAAATCAGTGGTCTTAAGAGACTTACATGGGTGTTACTGAGAGTAAGATTTGTCCCAATGTGTGTGTGTACCTCTCTTCCCTCTTCCCCCAATCTCCGTGTTTTTTCTCATTCTCTCTTTCCCCCCTCACACCAAATGCATGAGTGTGTGCACACCTTTTGTCCTTCGAAGTGTGTGTTTGACATTTACCCTTCACTTCCCCAATATTACCACACTCCAGCATCAGCCAAGGCAGGGCTGGAACAATTTTTATAGTGCTGATGATAGAAACCATGTATTTGGGGTTTGTTATTACTACTTCAAGTCAAGGGGTGCAGCAGCACCCCCAGCACCTCTAGTTTCAACACCACTGGGCCAATGGCTTTCTTTAAAGCCTGTAGGCAATCCATGCTCCTCAGCTTCCTCTCCCCAACCTCTGCCAGCACCAGTTGTCCAGTAGGTGGGTGGACTCCCAGGCCTTCTTCAGGGAGGAGAGAGGAAATGCTGCTCTGCATAGCATCCAGCATCAATGGAAAGAGACATTATCTGAAATGGGAGCGGAGGAAAGTGCTAGTATGGCGTACCAGCTACACAGACTCCTTTCAATCCCTGCTGCTTCTTCCTTTAAAGGTCATCCAATGAGCAGCATAATAATAATAATAATACCTAGCTCTCATAGTGAAGGCTTGTTAAATTGTAAAACATGGATAAAGATGCAAGAAAATCATGCATATAATATCTTAGCTACAATCATACAATAGTTGTAGATAAGGTTATGTGGACAGCCATATGAAGCCATCAGTATTTATGTAAAACTTCCATTCACTTAAGCAGGAGTTGCACATTTAGAAGGATGTGGCCCAATATAAGCACAGCTTTAATATGTAAGGTTAGCCCCTCAATGGTCTGAGAGACAGAAAATGGAGTAATGTTACAAGTTATCTTGAGAAAATTTACTATACTCCATGCCTTTGTCCACTGGCTTAACTAGAAAGTACGGACTCTATTCAATTACAGAACTAAAGTATGGGCTATTACATTTCTGCATTGCCTGTGCAATTTGCTGTTTCATTATGCAGTGCATTATTTTATGCCCCTTCCGTTAAGCTAAAGAGATGAGACTTCATTTTGTGCGATCTGATCCCTAGAATTTCAGAAAAGCAACATAATTAGTCTGTAGTGTGATGGAGATTAGATTCTTATTACAATCAGATACTGTGGATTAGCCATGTAAAGTTCAAGACTCATTCAGCTCCACGCATCCAGCAGCAAAACACAGAATCAAAAGAAGGGATACTTTCTGATGCCATAATTGAGCCTTTCCAAACCAGCATTTCTGCTTGCTTCTCATAACAACATTCTCTGTTTGAAAATTGCACCCAGGTCACCTACAGCATTGATGGTTGCATCAGAAATTTTAAGATGACAGAGGCTTCTGTTGACCTGGATAATCCAACCTCCAGCTTCAATGTTGGCAAATGCTTTACCAATGCAGAGAAAGGAACATTCTTTGATGGAACAGGCTTTGCCAAAACAGGTAATAAACTACAATTTTACTAGTGCTAAAAGAGAAACAGTTATAGCACGTGGGATTTTCAAAGGCATTCAGCATTGCCTAACCCCCATCGTGGGAGCAGAGTTAGACCAGCTCTGACTCTAAGCACTTTTCAGAATCCCATTCAGCATGTTCAAATGTTACACCTGGTGTTTGAGCATGTGTATTTCCAGCAAGATCTCATATTAAGAACTGGTACCATGAGCCACTATTTTACACTCAATTTCAGTTGGACTAAATAATAGTGTAGCTGTTTTTCTAAATGTATTACTGTATGTTTTCCACTCCCCAGTTGGGACATTTAAAGTGGGAACAGACCTACTAGTGGAGTTTGAATTCCGTACTACTCGAATGAATGGTGTTCTGCTGGGAATCAGCAGCCAAAAAATGGATGGACTCGGTATCGAGCTGGTAGATGAAAAAGTGAGTGACGGCATTTTGCAGTGAGGCATCATCTGATACATTTCTGGATATCTGTAGGGCATTTGTGTGTTTTAAAATGCATGAACAAATTTTAACTCCGATTTAATGTCAAGACATCTCAGTCAAGATCACAGCCCCATATATGCCAGTCAGTCCTTCCCCTTCCAAATTTGTCTCACTTCTAGTTTTGCTAAGTCATCCTAACATGTTATTCTGCAACATTGCTCTGTTTCCTGTATTACAGCATTGGGCCTATGTTAGCAGGGCACTGTGTCTGTCGTGTCATGAATATCAGTCCCTTGTGTGTGTAACTCAATGTTGGTACATAGTTTAATCAACCATTCAACTGCACTTAAAAGTAAATAGCTCTGTTTTATATAAGACCACCACAAAACCAATATTTTTGTCCTTGTATAGTTTCACAACAGAAAGTTGGCAAACCAAGCCCACAGCTTTGCACATTCCTGCTAACCTAGGCCCCAGTGCTACACATGGATCTACACACATGAGCTCTGTTGACTTTAGTGGATTCTGTACAGGTGCAAGGATCCACCCACGCAGAACTGGGTGCAGGATTGGAGCCATAGTTACTAAATTCTGGTGATGGAAATAAACACAATGGGGCTGAGCTGGCTTGTGTTGATTTTGAAATGTAATAAGACAATTTATGTTTAACTCTACATTTATTCTAAATCTATATGTAGCTTTTGAGAAGGTCAGATTTGATGAAAACTAGATCACCATTTTCTGTATAAGTATTATTTTGATAACTCGTCCTTTCCCACCTCTTTCATGTTAATTTTCCAGCTGATGTTCCATGTGGATAATGGCGCAGGCAGATTCTCTGCCATCTATGAGCCTAACAAACCAGGCAGCCTGTGTGATGGACGGTGGCACAAGGTTACTGCAAACAAGATCAAGCACCGATTAGAATTGACTGTGGATGGGAATCAGGTGGACAGAAGCAGCCCAAATGGAGTCTCCAGTTCTGCGGACACTAATGATCCTGTCTTCGTTGGAGGATATCCTGGTAGGTGTCCAACACACAAACAGGGTATTATTCACGCTCTCTAGTAATGAGGCGTTGCCAATGTCTTAAATATAATTCCGTTTCACACATTAATATCAATGGCGATAGCCTGGTTATGAATATCCAATATTCTCTACAGCAGGGGTCCCCAACCCCCGGTCCGCGGCCCGGTACCGGGCCGCGGCCTCTTAGAAACTGGGCCGCGAACCGACCCAGTGGAGGGAGGTCTACCCGAGCCGCGGGACGAGCACTCCCTCCGCAGTCATGCCTGCGGGAGGTCCGCTGCTCCCGGGGCTCCGGTGGACCTCCCGCAGGCATGACTGCGGACGGTTCGCTGGTTGCGCGGCTCAGCTGGACCGCCCGCAGGCACGCCTGCGGGAGGTCCACCGGCTCTGGTTGAGCTGCCGCAGGCGTGCCTGCGGGCGGTCCAGCTGAGCCGCGCGACCAGCGAACCGTCCGCAGTCATGCCTGCGGCAGCTCAACCGGAGCCGGTGGACCCTGCGGGCGGTCCAGCTGAGCCGCGGGACGAGCGCTCCCGACCGGTCCCTGGTCCTGAAAAGGTTGGGGACCCCTGCTCTACAGTATAAATGTCAGTTATCTAGATTTCATTCTTGTGCCTTTGAATAACAGGAGCTCTGCAGCACTGAATTTCAGTCATGTGCTGCCAATATTTCAGCTAAGGAAGTCTATAGTTCTTTTTCCCTTGAGCTTATAATAAACCCTCTATCCAAGGGAGTGATGCACTTTCAGAGATGAACAAAAAGACCCTATTCCTTTCTTATCACATTTAAACAAAAACACTTTTTCATAGCCAAGGCAACAGCAACAGCATTTGACAAACTTGAACTGCCAAAAATGTTTACTGGAAAAAAAGGTAGGCTGAGTATATTGATCATATAACACAGAGCTCAGCCTGTGAAAATTGATTTAGGGAATGTGGGGAACAATCTGTAGAAGATGAGGCTGTCCTCCCTCAGGAATTTTTTAAAAATATTTCCCATTTGGTGCAATCTGGTTTATTTTTAAAGGCAAAACAAACAGGGGTGAAAGGATCCAGAGGCTTTCATACTTATTCTACTGATAGTGAATATTGACAACTAACTGTTCACAAACAAACAACAGACCAAGAATTATTTGAGGAATAATTTAATATTGAAAATCAAATTTCAGAAATTTGTAAAATGCTCGTAATATTGGGTTTTGGTTTTTTTTACTAATTCTGTAGCACTCCTAGTGCTGTTTTGTACTAGCTTGTGAACAGAAGCTAAATATCAAATAAGGGTGCCTATCCCAGTGTCCATTGAAGTCAATGGAACGCCTCCCATTGACATCTGTGAGCATTGCACTGAGCTCTGAATTATTTTCTTTGCATTTTTCCTCCATTCTAAATGATGTAATACAATGTATCCAGTAACACTTAGCTTTCAGTTCCTCCAGATGTTATCTGATGTGTTTCCTGTATTGTTTGATATGTAAGAGAAAGCCAGGCTCTACCACGCTGGCCTAATTTAGAAGGAGTGTTGTCCCATAAAGGTGTTCCCAGTGTTGTGGTATTTTTACATAAGAACGACCATACTGGATCATACCAATGGTCCATCTAGCCCAGTATCTTATCTTCTGACAGTGGCCAATGCCAGGTGCCTCAGAGGGAATGAACAGAACAGGTAATCATCACAAGATCCATCCCCTGTCACCATTCCCAGTTTCTGGCAATCAGAGGCTGTTTTTACAGCAATCCTTAGACTCTAATATAAGAACTGGTGCTAAAGAAGAGTTTCCAGTGGCGTGCATAATGAGTTATAAGCTGCATTTAGTCAAAAGAAGGGCAATCAGATGTAACACATCAGTCTATATAAAACAAATCCACACCACTTGCATTGGAATGATACCCAAGAACTGTGTTAAAGCTACATACTAAATTGTGGATCCATGTGATAAATAATTTATCATGCACCTTTGACCATCTCTCCTCCTTCTGTTGACTAGTCCATTTCCCCTTGTTTATTCTAACATTCCAAACTCCTCAACAGTCTCGCACACCTGCCTCTTTTTAATCAGCCTGCCAGAGAAATGTTTTGTCTTCCTCCAAATGTGGAATTTTCCCAATTTATCCTCGCCTGAGGCACAGAACAGACAAGATTCAGTCCAAGACCTGTGGCAGCATTTCTATGTGTATATATGTCACAAATTTAACATCCATTATCGTGGGGTCTGGATTCAACAGTCCACTGAGGTTGCTTTATGCTTCATTAAACCATCTGAAATTGGCTGGTGGAGAATTCCCTTGGGCAGGGGAATTTTCCACCAGCAGAAAGTTGTTGAGGTCAACTGTCATTGCCTCCTGCACCAACAACTGTCTCTCTCCCTGCCCTCCCTCCCGCCCCCCCATCCCCAGTGTAAGGAGAAGGAGGGGTCAGAGTTTTGGTGTAGGGGAGGGCTTGTAGTGGAACAGAGCTGTGCTGTGCCCAATCCTCCATTGATGTTGTAATGTCCCAGTGAATCCCTGTCTTGCACTAAGGCTAGGCAGCCCTGAATCAGGAAGCACAACTGGCTCCCTGTGGCCACTACTTCACTCAGAATAGAGATGAGAAACAAGGCTGGGAACTTCAAACAATTGTGAAGGGGAGATTCCCAGCTTCCCAATGGGACTAGCACTCACTTCTAGCCATCAGGGTTCCCAAGATGGCAGACTTCAAAGTTGTGACATTTTTAGGCATGTAAAAGCTATTTGGGGTCATTTTCAGTATTTGGCTCTATCCGAGCCCAGTACAGTTGGACTCAGCGTAGCTAAAGCCCTTGCCTTTACAGACACAAAGATACAAAATGTAATCCAAAAATAGTCTCTCCATAACCTTGCTAAGGTAGCCTCTCTCTGATACCTGCAGCACATACAGAATAGACAGTGTGTGCCCTTTGGGGATGCAGAAGTTGCCCTGACAACTTTGCTACTTGTGAGTAAATTCACCCGTCCCAGACTCATGCTGATAAATCCTTTATACCACATGTAAACAGACTACAAGTTGCAGATGCACAGAACCATTATTTGTCTGCTGCATACCATTTGTTAGTACTGTAGGAAAAATGCCATTTGGATTCTCAGGAAGGCTGAAGGCTGTTTTATTTAATGTCATGAACATCACCTGAACCGAGTTGTGTGATTTAAATGGAAGATTTAAATACGTTCTGATTTTGCCAGTGGCACATTGTGAATGAAGAAAGAGACTGATTAGATAGTTGCCACCAAATCAAGCGTTTATCAAACATGCTTAGAGGTTTAACCACTCTCCTGCTAAAAAATGGAGTGCAGCCAGTAAATTGTGAAGAATATATATATTTGGGAATGCAAGTGGGAGAAGAGATTTGAAGAAGAAAGATGAGGTAACAACATTATGTTTTGTTTTGTTTTTTCAGATGGTCTGAACCAGTTTGGCCTGACTACAAATATCCGTTTTAAAGGATGCATTCGCTCGCTGAAGCTCACCAAAGGCACTGGTAAACCTCAGGAGATTAGCTTCAGCAAAGCCTTGGAGCTGAAGGGAGTTCAGCCTCTATCATGCCCTGCAAACTAACATGAGATCATTCAACTTTGACATGCATCTGATTGTTTTAAGTGCCTAAATTTAAGAAAAAAATGTTATATACAGTACATTAATAAAATGTCTTTGAGCAAGTATTTTGAGTTCTGTCTGTGATATTTAAATGGCTCTATTTCAAGGTAGCTCCAAAAGAAGATTAATTAGTAATCATTCATTTCTTCTTTCTTTAACTGAATAAAGCAATAAATTACTCTAATCTTTTGTGCTGTTTTTCTGTAGTTTGAAATGGAATTGTTCAGCATAGTTTTTCGTGAGTGGGACTGTATAATATGGAGAGGTGTGTGAGAGAGAGAATGTACTTTATATAAAAAAGTGTGTTAACTCATTTCAAAATTCAATGTTATTTTGGCCACTCCCAATTTTTTAAAAATGCTTTTAACAGAAAACTCTGCTTTGGATTAATGGACTGGTTCAGTTCAGGGCCTGGAACAAAGATCATTTATCATTGCTGGTTAGGGGCAATGCTGGGTGCCTATTTAATTTGTGCGTTGTTGTTACAAAGACTATATTAGACTTAAATCCTCTAATGTATCATTTGAACAGCTTTGGAATGGAATGTGTGTTTTTTGTTTGGAAATACAGAAATGGGAGCAAATTGACATGGGGGATTAGTGTATTAGTGTTTCACACCAGGAGACCTGGATTTAAACAGGCCACTAGTGAGAATGTTTAGTGACCATCTCTAGTATACATCCTATACACACCATATGTGGCAGAATTTTCAGACTTTTTTTTACAACAGAGGCCTAGAACTGCCATGACAACAGTGCTGCAGCAAAACGGAGTTGAACTGGTAGATCAGCAGAGGGAGTTTGCACAGTATAGGTTTCTTTTCTCGACCATCCTCTCTTTATTGAACTAATAACCAAACACTTAATTTACAAGGAGCTTCCAAATTGAGGTGATTTTTTTCTCTAATGTCTCTTATTGTAGCTGCCTTTATCAGCAGTCTGAAAGAGAAGGATGCACAGAAACATCTCCCATAAAATCCTAAGAGCACTCTGTGCTTAGCAGTATGAATATTGAGGGAGAGGTGAGTGGGGTCAGAGTGAAAAGTTGTTTCACAGGTTCTCCCTAAAATGCTATGGTTTGGTGGGAGGCAGGGCCATCCTCATGAGTGCTCGATGCATTTTGTGTAATGATTAATTGGTCTGATAACTAGTCTATAGTATCTTTCTTGTATATTGTTCCAAATTGCTAACCTCTGCTAACTTCTGCATTTTCAAACAGTCATGCACAACTTCATTTTTGCCAAATGTTCACAACAGAATCTCCCTTCAATGCTATTCTTCAAAGCAAAATTTTGCTTTAGTCTATTGCAGGGGTCGGCAACCTCTGGCACACGGCTCACCAGGGTAAGCACCCTGGCGGGCCAGGCCAGTTTGTTTACCTGCCGTGTCAGCTGATCGCGGCTCCCACTGGCCGCGGTTCACCGTCCCAGGCCAATGGGGGCGGCAGGAAGCCGCAGCCAGCACATCCCTCGCCCGCGCCGCATCTAAGGCCTCAATCCTTCAATCAGCTCCACATAGATAATTAGACCCATGTAGAGCTGGAGGATAGGCTAGTGGTTTGGGCACTAGCCTGGGTCCCAGGAGACCTCATGTTCAATTCCTTGCTCCACTGTGGACATCTTGAATGACTTTAGGCAAGACATTTGGAGCAACAGTTTAATGCACCTGAAGATGCAGATGGTGCCGAGTGGGATTTCAGAAGTGCCTGCGTGAATTACATTCCAGGGATTTCAATGAGCATTAGGGATCTAACCTGCTTACATACTCTGGAAATCCCACTAGGAGCCCAAGTTTATCTTTTGGCACCTAACTACCTTTGTCAACCTGGCCCTGTAGCACTGCCCTACCTCACAGAGATGTTGTGAGGATAAATACATTAGAAATTGTGAAGTGCTCAGATACTACCAGAGGCCATACAAGTCTCTTAAATAGGCAAACGCTGGGATCCTGATTCTTAACCAGTGTAAGCTGATATAACAGTATTGACTTCAATGGCACTATGCCAATTTACACCAGTGGAGCATCTCATCTTGGGACTCCACACAGGTGCAAAGGTGGACCCATACGGATCCAGTTGCAGGATCAGGGGATTTATCTCATCCCTAACAGGACCTTATTAGGGCTGCCAAACTATTAAAAAAATTAATTGTGATGAATCACAATTTTAATCACATTGTTAAAAATAATAGAATACCAATTTAAATGTATTATAAAGGTTTTTGGATGTTTTGCTCCTTTTTCAAATCTATTGATTTCAATTACAATGCAGACTACAAAGTGTAGACTGCTCACTTTTATCTTTTTTACAGTGCAAATATTTGTAATTATTAATAATAATAATATAAACAAAAAAAAGCATGACAGGGCATACAAATGTTTAACATATTTGGCAAGTAAATATCTTACAACGCCAGCTACAACAGTGTCATCCAAATGCCCATTCTCACTTTCAAGTGACATTCTAAATAAGAAGCTGGCAGCATTATCTCCCGTAAATTTAAACTAACTTATTTGTCTTAGCGATTGGCTGAATAAGAAGTAGGAAGAAGTAGTAGTAAGACCACTCGGTCTTGTAGGCTCTAAAGTTTTACATTCTTTTGGTTTTGAGTGCAGTTATGTAAAAAAAAAGAATTCTACATATGTAAGTTGCACTTCCACGACAAAGAGATGGCACTACAGTACTTGTATAAGGTGAATTGAAAAATACTATTTCTTTTGTTTATCTTTTTTAGAGTGCAACTATTTGTACCCAAAAATAATAATATAAAGTGAGCAGTGTACACTTTGTATTCTGTGTTGAAATTGAAATCAACATATTTGAAAATGTAGAAAAAACATCCCAAAATATTTATGCTAAATTTAAATTGGTATTCTATTAGTGTTTAATGGCATGATTAAACTGCGATTAATCATGATTAATTTTTTTAATTAAGTTCATTTGTTTTGAGTTAATCACTTGGGTTAGCTGCGATTGACAGCCCTAGTCCTTACTACTACTACTACTGCCTCTGCCCTCCTTGTTCCAGAGATTTCCTTTCATGTCACTCTTTCTTGTTTGTTTGTTTTTGTTTATGTTAAAGTCCTTTCTTCCCTTTAGGGGAGGTCCTCCACATATTTCCCCTCTTAGTTTCACTTACCAAATGCCCTGCCTTGCAGAGACCCAATTCGTATAGCTGGAGCGGAAATGGGAATCTTCAGCTGAAGAAACACATTGGTGCATTGAAATCATTTTTTATTCATTTACCCACCAGATAGGAGCTTTTTCTTCAAAGGGACAGAGGAATCACTTCAGCGCAATGTGAGGGACTCCTTCTCCAGGAGCTGAGAGTACTGTCTCCATGGCTCCTGCTCCCCACTAGCTAAGGAAGCCAGGAACCAAATTGGTTCCCACACTGAGATTCCAGAGCAGTTCCTCTGGTCTGTGTGTGAATGATTGATTAAAAAGAAGCAAAGCCTTATGTACTGTCAGAGATGGATATCGCCACTAGCTTGCACAGTGTTTCATCTCATGCCATTGATAAAACCTTTCTTCCTGATTGGACTCAGGGGAAGCCAATGTAGTAGTTTCTCAGATACTGTGATTGCACCCAAAGTTAATGTTTTTTAAACTGTGCCATTAGTTGCAAATCTGCAAGCTCTATAAAGCAAAGAAATGATCAAGGGACATAATGAATTTAGGGACTGCTTGTTTAAACACCATTTGCGAGATGACCAGTTTAAATCTTGTGGATTAGCTCAGGCAATAATTTCTGCTTTTTAAGCACATTTGTAGACAGGGCAGTGTGCATCACAGTGGTGTACATTACTGGTTTTAATGAACACAATCAAATACAGGCCACAGGCCTGCCACCTTGGAAGATGCTGAGCACTTCAGCTCCCACTGAGGTTAGTGACTTGACTGACAATTGAGAGTGTGTGGCACCTTCTTCAATGGAATACTCAGCACCAGGATCAGATCCTGAAATACAAGCATTTCACCTAGATTTTAGCATGGTCCTTTTTGAAGATGCATAAGGATAGCATGTTTCAGCTTGATCCCTTTCCAAAGGGCCCAGGACACAGGTGCTCTCTACATGAGGTGCTCTAAACTACGCAGCACTTGTCTCCTCAAGTTTGATTTAACCCCATTTGTGACCTTCTTTTACACCAGAAAAAGGAGGCAGGAATATCCAAGGAACATTCTTGCTTTGCGTTTTTCTGTAGAGAATCTGGGGTTTGAAGGCCCCATTGCTACAGGAAAGGATTCTACTAGTAGTTTTTGCAACGGAAGAGACTAATCTATTGCCCTGAGACATGCTGCACTGATGGGAGAAAAAATACTGGAAATGAAGCAGGGGGCAAGGTGGAATACATGATCATTTTAACGTTCATGCTGCTCACAGCACCAAGACTGGATGCAGCAAGATGCTGAGCACTCAGGCCTAGTGGTGCTGGAGCAATTTTTATAATGGGGATGCTGATGGTGGAAGCCATTTATTTGGGTTGTTGTTGCTACTTCAAGCCAGGGAGTATGGCAGCACCTCCAACACCCCTAGTTCCAGCACCGATGCACAGGCCCCCAAGTGTGCATTAAGACAAGAGGGCTCAGCACTTTGCAGAATCAAGCCCATGTGCACATAAAAGCCCTGGTCCAGTAAAACACGTCTTTCTTTATGCTTGTGAGTACTTTCATCTGCTGGATGGGAGCTTTAATTTTGCTCACAGAGCCTAGTTGGCAGGGGCATGCTGCCCTTCAAACCCATTGCACTTCATGCTACAAAAGGCAGTGGGGGGTAATTGCTACTCTAAGGAGCAGTCAAAACAGGAGGAAATTTTTGGAATAATAAAGTTTTCCATTGAGTTAAAAAAGAGAGACCTAGTTCAGAAGAAGAAACTTTTCATTAAATCATTTTCAGTTTTTGGCTAGTTGGTGTGTTTTAAGGAAACTTTGATGAAAACTTTAGCTAGGTGTTCACTGACCTCATTGTTGGATCTTGTTTGTCATGTGTTTTAGTTTGTTCTTTTTCAGTTTTCAACTGATGATTGCAATTGGCCAATGTAGTCATATGGGTGAGATTTTTTTTCAAAAGCTTGAAAGTATCGATTTTGAAACAACAAAAGTGTTGATTACAATTTCTGCAGACATTTTTTTTCAAATGTACTGTGTTTTCCAGTACATTTTTGGTCACGTGACATGCTCTAAGCAGTAGTTACTCACCCTCTTTGATTCTGACTATGTATATAGCAGGTAATATTCCTGGGGGAATTCTGTGCCAAAAAATAATAATTCTGTGCACAATTGTTTAAAATTCTGAAAACTTCTGCATATTTTATTTGTCAGAATAATACAATGTAATTTATTTCAAAATACCTGTCAGCAACTATGTCTGGTTTTGGGAGGACATGGGGACAGCCCAAGTCTTGTGGGAAAAACCCTTGTTGCTTATGCCAGTTCCTAAAACTTACCTCCTCACCTTGTCCTCTCCACCTTGCCAGAAACTCTACTTCCAGCTGGAGAAACTGTCATGAAACATGGTGAGAGAAAGGGCTGTAGAAGTTTGTTCTCTTAAACACGTCTGGGTAGGTATGGCCTTGGCAATGAATTGTAACATTCTTCCTAACACTATTTCTCTAATTTAAGTAATTCCAAACTATGTGTTGTGAACTAGGTTCAAGAAAAAAAAAAGGATTTTGGTTTTGTAACTGGTCAAATGCAAATGCACTTAAAAAACCCTAAAGCGCCCCAGGAGAATTTTACAATCTTTTTATCTTTTACCAAATGCGCAAGGTACTGTGTACAACATCATCTCCATATAACAGTTTGCCTGTGCAAATGTACCCATAGCAAGAACCTTTTTTTAAAATGTGCCATGAGAACCAATTTACCTCACACTGCTTGAGCCCTAACTGTAATTTGCTTAAATGCAGGGACCCAAATTGACTAAATCAAATGCATTTCCACAAGTTCAATAAACAGACCCATTACCCTTGAAAGTGCACAAGTCATTTAAAGAATCAAATGCTTCCTGATGGTGGAATAGTTGGTTCAGGACCCATGCACAGCTCCAGCTAATCACCCATGTTGCTCACTAAATATCATTTGCTCTGCCAAGGCCTCCATAAACGTATTTAAAGGGAGCACAGCAGGATACACAGCCTTATCAAGTAGAGCAACCAAAGCTTGTTTTCCAGTCTAATGGTATGGAACTAGTGGAGAAAAATACTTTTAAAAATCTCTCTTAACGCAGCCATAGTCATTCTTAAAGATCTCAGCTATCTATTAGATTGTTTCCACTTATGTGGAAGGTAATAAAATGATGGGAGCACTTAGACGATTACAAGCATTTTATGGACGTATAATTTGGTTTAGGCACATTTAGCTAATCGCTGTCTCAATGCTTGAAAAAGGACATCGCTTTGCAATGTTAGAGTGATCATTTTAAAACAAATAGGTCTGCCTCTGTCAAGAACGTATTAAAGCTGCTCTCACTCTACCCTTAATAACTAAGGCCCAAATCCTGGTCCCGTTTAAGTTAATGAGAGTTTTGCTATCGACTTCAGAGGGACCAGTATTTAGCCCCAAACATTTTGATAGCCTGATTAATGTTATGTCAGTTGGGTTGTATTTTGAATACAGTGATAAAGGCAAGATAAAGCACTAAAAATTGAATAAATGTTTTGTATTTTTCACCAGTTGGACCAAAGCTAATTTGAAAGTATTCCAAGCTACAGGCCCATTCATATGGTTAATGGTAATATGGTAATAATAAACTTATAAACCATAGCTGTTTGGTTGTATTGGACTTAACAGCGGTATAGCAGGGCTGCTACATGAAGGAATCTCATGATTAAGACTCACATCTTGAGGACATGATGCAAGATGCTTTTGTTTGGTTTAACAGCTGGTTAAGTTCATTCTTAGTTTCAGTTTGAAAGTAGGTGATTGTAAGTGCCTAGCTACCATGAGGAGAAATTGACTCTAGAGTTAGTAAAACAACAATTACTACAACATGTGTGAGAAATCAACTCAGTAAATTGCTAGGACTATTAAAGTTTTAACCTAGCACACTGTAATTTGTAAAACAACCGGGGAGTGATATTATATGACTAAGAAAATGAATAAAACTTAGCATTTATAAAAAGTTTTTAATCTTTAAAGTGCTTTACAAATATTAACGCCTTCATTATGCTATTAATACACAAAGAACCTTGGTGTGAAGCAGTTAGGATTTCTACAACCAACATGCCTGACAAACCCACAAAAGCAAGGAAATGAAGACGTAAGCCACCTAACATTATATATCCTCTATGTCTCCACCCACAAATGCACCTTACCATACCGCAACTACCAGCCACCACAGGCCACGCATTGCAACCGTCACTCCCCACTTCCTTCATTCTTCTGCACACACCCCTTTTAAAGGTTACTTTCCCCCAACACTAATAGTAGTCGGTTGTTTTGGGAGAAGGTAGTTAGCTAAAGGGTTGTGTGCAGAGCGTGGTTAAAAGGGGTGTTGGAAAGTTGAGCACTCTAGAACATGCCGGTGTAACTCAAATACCGATTGCAGTGCATGGTCTGTGGTGAATGGTCATTGTGATAATGGTAAGATGTGAGCTTACGGATGAATGTGAAATTGGTACTTACTGCTAGGTAGCGTCGTTTCTCCTTTCTTTTCTGAGTTTGAATCAGGCACATGTGTTTGTGTGGTGTAGTAACAATAGATTTTTGGGTATTAATTTCATAGGGCTTATTAATGCTTGATTGGGTCTGCTGTTAAATGTGGGAAGGACAGTGGGAAGTAGAAGTATAGCCTCTAAGATTATTTTATCCATTAGCATCTGCCCATGAATCCTTCTCTGTTATAGGATAAAATCTGAGCAAGAAGTATAGCTCCTGCTAGAGAAGATTTTTTGTGTACCTCCATCCCTCACTAACCAATAAGAGTTATGAGTACACAGTCCCACCATCCAATCAAATCTCTGTGTCCAACTCCCCCCTCCTCCCATCAATCAGGTTTGTGCATCCCTAGCTCCCATTAGTCAGGTTTGAAAGCACATAAACTTTGTTATAATGTGGCTGGCTATAAATGACCCTTTGCAGCAGATCTATCCAGGAGCCACCTCTGCCAAGTTTCATATAGAAAGACATGATTTTAAAGAGTTATCTGTAGAAATAATATGGTTTAGTGCTCGAGCACTACAGTAGGACTCAGAAAATCTGGGTTCTGGTCCTAATTCTGCCACTGAACTGCTGTGTGAACTTGTGTGCGTCATGTTGAGCCTCAGTGCCTCAGTCTCCCCATCTGTAAAATGGCGATAATGATACTGATCTCCTTGATAAAGAGCTTTGAGATGATGTAAGAGTTAGGCATTGTTGTTATTATTTTATTAATAATGAAAAGTAGGGGAAATGAGCCAAATTCAAAATCTTTCTATTCAGAGATTCTGGAGATAACCAGAAATTGCACTGTGTGAAATTGCACGGCGTTTGGCAACCTACTTTTAAAGAGCAACAGAAATGTATGCCCTAGTTTATGTCCATTTGGAATGCAACCCTAACTGTGGAATCACTACTGTATGAAATGCAAGAGCAGAAATTATGACTAAAATGTGTTTACAAGACAAGTCTGGGGAGGAGATAATTTGGTTTCCTAAAGATAAAGGACAACTCTAGCCAGGTGTCATCACAGTTGATAGATAATTACCTATCAAGTGGTTATTCTTTGGCAACAAAGCCAGAGCAGGAACAGATCCCATCTGCATTTTAGCAAGCAACAACATGCAACCTCTTTCACCACTAGGTCCTATGTCTCTTTCTTGAAATGAACTTTATCTAGGGTAACATTTCAAAGGATGACTGGGCTATAGGAGTGAGGGGCAAAAACACCCCAAGTTTTCTCTCTCTCATCTAAGACAGGGTTTCTCAAACAGGGGTCGCTGCTTCTGTAGGGAAAGCCCCTGGCGGGCCGGGCCGATGTGTTTACCTGCCCTGTCAGCAGATCCGGCCGATCGCGGCTCCCACTGGCCACGGATCGCTGCTCTGGGCCAATGGGAGTTGCTGGAAGTGGCAGCCAGTACGACACTCGGCCCACGCCGCTTCCAGCAGCTCCCATTGGCCTGGAGCAGCGATCTGCGGACAGTGGGAGCCGCGATCGGCCGGACCTGCAGATGGGGCAGGTAAACACAGAAGCGGTGACCCCTGTTTGAGAAACCCTTCTCTAAGACGACAAAGGAACCACCCCTTTGACTTTGGGAGGGATGCTGACCTGATAATTTGGTCAGCCCTGTTGCTGGGAACATGTGGTAAGGGTTTTACCTTGAACCAAGTCTAGCTTGTTAAGTTTTAGCTTCTAGGAAGTGTGCTTTCTTTATTTCTCTTGTAACCATTACTGACTTTAGTACATTACACTTGTAGTCACTTAAAACTTTTTTTCTTTGTAGTTAAATAAATCTATTCCATTTTTACTCTAAACTAATCCAGTGTTGTGTTTAAACTGGGTTGTTTGGTAACTCCAGTTAAAGTAGGGAACGGTTGACTATTGACCCTTTACAGAGGCAACGGACCTTTAATATCAGAACTGTCCAGGAGAGGGCTGGACAGTGCAGAGCACGTTTTTAGGAAAATTCAGGACTGGGAGTGTTTTGGGGTCATCCTGCGAATAGTAACAAAGTCTGGTGGAGGTCAGAGTATGGCTGATGTGTTGCTGACAGGCTGCTGGTGTCAGAGTTACTGGACCAGGGCTGTGGCTATACACAGACACTCAGCGTGTGACCTGCATGCTGCTTGGCTGTTTTTGAGTGGCTCTGGTTGGGAGCTACAACAGCAAAGCATTGTGAGGCACCCAAGGTCATGGGGTAGATGGTGACACAACCCCTCACTGATTTGGATTGCACCCCAGAATGTGACAGCAAGCCAGAAGGAAACAATTAGGAAGGTCTAGATTGATCCAATTCAAGATTTTTCCTGTCACTCTGCTAATTCTCCTTGTATGTTCCTAGGGACCAACCCAGAATGGGCCACTTGTGCTAGGCACAGTACAAACACAGAATAACAGATAGTCCCTGCCCCAAAGATCTTACAATCTAAATAGACAATAGAGATAAAGAGTAGGGGGGAAGCCAGAATACACAAGAATTAGCAGAGTGATGGTCTGCAAATTTCATGTCGGTGCCATAATATGTGTGTTGTGGCAAACCCAGGACAAATGGCTACAAAGGGAGGGGTAGTAATTAGTCCCAGGGGGTTAAAAGTCCTCTCCCAATCCACTGAGGAGAGAGAACCAGGGGGAAATAAGGTTCAGATGGAACAGGGGTTACCAGGGAACTAATTAGGTTCAACTGCTGGAGACCTTTTTAAACCCTCCCTGGCATGGAAGCAGTGGGGGAGAGTCAGAGAAGCAGAGAAGTTGCCAGCAAGTTAGGTGCAGCAAGGCTCTGACCCCTTCCAGCAAGGAAGGCTGCGTTCTGTCCCCAGAAGGGGAGAAAACAAGCACAAGGGATTGACTGAGGGAAGGATTAGCCAGACCCTGTGCTACCTAGAAGGGTTTGCTTTGCCCAAGCCTGTGTCTCCAAGGCTAAAACGGACTGAGCCTGCTGAGGAGGAGAAGGTACTTTGCCACAGTGTCTTTGTCACTGAAATCCTTTGGGAGGGATTTAGTGAGGAGAGGATACGCTAAGTAGAAAGATAAAGGATGTGAGGGGACAGGACACTGAAGGGATAGGGCAGCTGAGGGAAGGGAGCATGGAGGGCAAGTGGAGTGAAGTTCAGGTGACAAGACTGGGGGTAGCCAGGAGAAAGTGCTGGAGCAAACAGCCAATCAGCACAGGGAAGCAGGTATTTCCTGGAACACTTGTACTGAGCAGAAGTGGGAGGTATTCCAAATTTCATCTATTCACTATTTGTATGTCCAATTTTAATTTCAGCAGTTATAATTATTTTGAAAATGACTTAAAAAACTTCTGTTAGTTTAATAAAAACCCTGGAATTGCAAACAGGCTGTACTGTTCCCTACCATATACATTTACAATTTACATTAATAGATTTGAAAATCACTTCCTACTTAGCTAACCTTCCATGACTTAAGTTCAGAATCCTGTGTTGCCCTTGCCAACTGATGACACGTGTTAGTTCAGTTACAGCATGGAAAATACTTGTTCAGGACTCTGAGCATCGGTCTTGGCTGGTAAATAAAGGAGAAATGAATTTCCAAATATTTTAGTGACTTTTACACATGTAATATGTGTACATGCATTGTTTATATATAAAGAAACAATAAATGCTGATGTTGGATGGTGCTGTGCAAAGATTTTATTGGCCATATGTGTGATTAAGATTAATGCTTAGACAGATGAAACTGAACACTGTAATGAATTCAGGCATGCAGATGTAACTGGATAGAGAAAAATAAAACCAGTCCCAGAAACAATATGTTCCCCATCCTTCCCACATCTTCATGTACTCAGAGCAAAAGCTGTTTAGAGACAGAGAACAGAGGTCACCTCAACAGGACCACCTGGTCTTTTTCCCATGCTGAACATTCTGGATGAAGTGAAAATGGTTTTGTAGGTGAAAAATATATCTTTCTCCATCTCCCCCAATCCATTCTTGTTATTTCACATACAGGATTCAACAAATGGAAAGAAACATTTGGGATTCCTTATGTTCCAGTGTGGATGAGCAGTTTTGTCCAGTGGAAAAAAGACAATTTGTTTGTAGGGTGGAGGTTAATGTGGCTGAGAAACAGACAGATGTCTTACTGCAGAATGATCATGAGGAGAAAGGAGGGCTGTGTGACGTTACACTCTATATGATTTATGAAAGTATGCTGATGAGTGTGAATATAATGTAACTAAAATATGCTTCATGCAAAAGGTCTCTTGTAAGGTATCATTACAAAGCTTATACTCTACTGAGTGTGGTCCTTCTGTTTGTATAAATGTATCACTCTTGTATCTGAAACTAGAAATATGAAATAGAACTCTGAGAGCCTACTGTAATTATGCAAAGTGTGGGCCATTAATGGTGGTTTGGAATCTTGATGACTCCCATCAACCAGGGCAATTGACTGTGGATGGCTCTGTTTGCAGGCCGGCCTTCCTGTGAATCAGGCTGGGAGGAATGAAGGCTTACAGTGACATGCGATCATGTCACCTGAACTGGAATCCATCTTTAACCTGGTGCTTTTCCATTGAGAAGGAGGGGGTGGGAACCCAGAGGGACAAAGGATTCCCGCCTTATGCAAAAGATATATAAGTGGGTGGAACAGAACAAAGGAGGCAGCCATCTTGAGAAATCCCCTAGCTACCACCTGAGCTGGAAGAACAAGGGCTGTACCAGGGGAAAGGATTGTTCCCAGACTAGGAAGGCATCCAGTCTGTGAAAGAAACTTATTGAAACCTCTCTCAGGGTGAGATTTTATCTGTATTCAGTTTTATTACTGTACTAGGCTTAGACTGGCATATTTTATTTTATTTTACTTGGTAATTCACTTTGTTCTGTCTGTTACTACTTGGAACCACTTAAATTCTACTTTCTGTATTTAATAAAATAACTTTTTACTTATTAATTAACCCAGAGTATGTATTAATACGGGGAGGGAGAAACAGATTTATTTGGGGTTTGGACACCTTTGGGAGTTGGGCTTCTGAGTGTTACAGACAGGAACTCTTCTTAAGTTGCTTTCAGTTTAGGCTGCAGCTTTGGGGCACATGGTTCAGATCCTGGGTCTGTGTTGGAGCAGACTGGTGTGTCTGGATCAACAAGATAGGGTGCTGGAGTCTATGTAGCCTATAGCGATTAGGCTTGCTTATGTTTATATAAAAATGTGTTGACATGTAAGTAGGAGCAAAAAATCTATTTCTGAAAAATAGGCTTAACAATAGTCAAGTAAGCCATACTGGGTCAGACCAATGGTCCATCTAGCCCAATATCCTGTGTTCCTACTGTGGCCGGTGCCAGAGGCTTCAGAGAGAATGAACAAAACAGAGCAATTTTTGAGTGAGCCATTCCCTGTTGTCCAGTCCCAGCTTCTGGCATTAAGAGATTTAGGGACACCCCAAGTATGGGGTTGCATCCCTGACCATAGCCATGACCTTATCTAACTCTTTTTTGAACCCAGTTATAGTTTTGACCTTCACAAGTTGACTGTACGTTGTATGAAGAAGTGCTTCCCTATGTTTGTTTTAAACCTGCTGCCTATTCATTTCATTGGGTGACCCTTGGTTCTTGTGTTACATGAAGGGGTAAATAACACTTCCTTATTCCCGTTCTCTACACCATTAATGATTTTATAGACCTCTATCATATCCCCCCTTAATAGTCTCTTTTCTAAACTGACCAGTCCCAATCTTTTATAGCTCTCCTCATATGGAAGCTGTTCCATACACCTAATCATTTTTGTTGCCCTTCTCTGTGTTTTTTCCAATTTCAATATATCTTTTTTTAGTTGAGGTGACCAGAACTAAACACAGTATTCAAGATGTGGGAGTATCATGGATTTATATAGTGGCATTATGATATTTTCTGTCTTATTATCTGTCTCTTCCCTAATGGTTCCTAACATTCTGTTAATTTTTTGACTACCACGGCACATTGAGCAGATGTTTTCAGAGAACAAGCTGCAATGTCTGCAAGATCTCTTTCTTGAGTGGAAACAACTAATTTAGACCTCCATCATTTTGTATGGCTAATTAGGATTATTTTTCCCAAAATATGAGTAAAGGGAAATCAGACAATTCAAAGGAAAGTTGAAGAAAAGTTAGGGACCAAACCCTAACTTACTTTGGTCCCAACTGGTTTTTCAAGTGTTTTAGATAAAATGTGACTGTTTTGGAAAATGCTATCTATACTGATAGTTACTGGTATGGCAGTTATGCAGATGTTAATTAGTGTTAAATAGCCAATGAGAAAGTAAAAAATATTTAATTATGGTTAAAAGGTAAATATAATTCAAATTAATTAAGAGGTGTTATTTTAATTGATTACAAAAAGGGTAGTATGTCAATTTTAGGTAGGTGCACCCATCTACCATCAAAGTACCATGGGAGAAAGAATTATAGCCATTCTCATGCAGGGATTGATCACCCTGAATGCATCATTCCATCTTAGAATGTGAGTATCAAGGCAATGTATGGTTATAGTGCTTAGCTATCTATTTTATATTAAATAAAGTTTAAAATGTTATCACTTATTGTGTCTTTCAGAGTTCTCCACTACAATAAATTATCTGTAACCTCTCTGGAGGCTCAAACCTTAAAGAATTCAGTTTGGTTCTATTCCTTATTTTTAAATTGCTAAATGGGAACACATAAACCAAAGGTTACTCACATTACTGCAAGGTAACCCCATCATTAGTAAGCACTCAGATATGCAATCATGGATTACAGGGTGTCCTGCTTCCAATAAAAACCTGCAATCAAGTCGGGGTGAGGGGAAGCAATCTGAGGCCATTAACAATTGTTGTAAATGTGGCCTCTTATAGGGAACTGCTATAGGGAATTGTCCTACATATGAGCAATAATTCTGAAGATGTGGCAAACAGAATCAACTTGCCAAAATGTGCAACTCTGGAAAACAAAAGTCGCAAGGCAAACAGATGTTTACCCACACAGAAGCTGATGAGCACTCATCAAATCTGTTCCTCAGTGTGCTGAGTACTGAGCCTCCCAAGGACGAGTGGAATGGTTCATTAAAAATCACAAAATTGTGAGTTTTAAAATTCATTCGGGGTCAGAGGCCAAGGTGATATCCATAAAGTTACATACTACTTTAAGGAATGAACCAATTTGCAGCTCAAATATCCAGCTGATAACCTACTGAGGGGGAAATCTGCAAGTACTGTATGTGGTAAATGCAACTTGGACTGTGAGTATGAGGATAAGAAAGCATCGCTGGAATTTCAGGTGGTAGAATTTGACTCGCAAGCCATACTGGGCTTACAGGCTGTGACAAGTTTCAACTTAGTGAAAAGAATTGTTATGGTAAAGGAAGAACCAGAAGACATCTGGGATGTATTTAAAAAATACAAGGCTGTATTTGAAGGTTTAGGGTGCTTGCCAGGAAAGCACACTATAAAGATGAACTCACAAGTATCACTTGTAATTCATGCACCTGCATAAAGTTCCAGTGGATTAAGGGACAAAGTAGAAAAATAATTGTGCCATATGGAAGAGTTGCAAGTAATAACAAAAGTGAAAGAAACTACAAAGTGGGTCAGTTCTACAATAGCTGTAGATAAAGCAGGTTGAGATTAAATAAGAATGTGCTTGGATCCAAGAGAGATAAATAAAACAATACTAAGGGAACATTTTCAATTGCCTACAATAGAAGAAGTAACCAACAAGCTGGCAAAAGCTACAGTTTTTACTGCCTTCAATGCCAGTAGTGGATTTTGGGAAACACAGCTGGAAGGCAAAAGTTCTATACTGTGTACGTTCAACGCACCGTTTGGCAGGTATAGGTTCACCAGACTTCCTTTTGGCATCGGTTCAGCTCCTGAAGCATACCAAAGAGTGATCCAACAGATATTTAAAGGTGTGGAAGTTGTTGAATATTACATAGATGACAGACTGGTGTGGGGAAATATCAGACAAGAACATGATTAATGGCTGGACAGGTGTCATGACAGAGTTCTGGACAGGTGTCGTGAAAAGAACCGGTAGCTGAACAAGAGCAAATGAGGCTCTGATAGAGATAAAATAATTGGGGCTTTATCTGGACAAAAAAAGGTGTAAACCCTGACAAGTCAAAACTTGTGGCAATAATTGAAATGACCGACCTGCAAATCTGAATTACAAAGATTTCTTGGAATCTACTTACTGTGGGAAATTTATCCCACATATGTCAACGGTAGTAATTCCATTAAGACAACTGTTGGGAAAAAATGTCAAGTTCACCTGGATGCCAATGCATGAGGTGGCATATGAACACTTGAAAGTATTGCTTACAACAGCACCCAGTGCTGAAATACTTTCATGTCAAAGAACCAGTTACTGTGTCAGTGGATGCAAGTTCTGTTAGGTGCTATATTGCTGCAAAACAGGGCTCCTGTTGCTTATGCCTCTAAAGCGTTGACAATTACACAACAGAACTATGACCAAATAGAAGAAGAAATATTGGCAATAGTATTTGGCTGTACTCAAAGTAATCAGTTTGTCTATGCATGGGGAAAATGTAGTTGTACAGTGCTCCACCAAGGATTCAAAGATGATTGCTAACACTCCAGAAACATCAAATGGACATTGGAACCAGGGAAAGAGTAACTAGTTGCTGATGCTTTATCAGCGTATACATGTTGCATGGTGAAAGGAGTAGATTCATAGGAAGCTAATGTCACAACACAACTCATGATGTCTTATTTGCCTATTTCAGAACAGAAATTGAAGGAATGGCAAGCAGTTACAAATAATGTCCTGCAAACCTTAAGACAAACTATTTTGCAAGGATGGCTGGACAAGAAACCTGAACTACCAGAAGATGTCCATGCTTATTGGTCCTATAAAGAGGAGCTAAGTGTGCAAGGTGGACTTATGCGGGGGAGGGATAGCTCAGTGGTCTGAGCATTGGCCTGCTAAACCCAGGGTTGTGAGTTCAATCCTTGAAGGGGCACTTAGGGATCTGGAGCAAAAATCTGTCTGAGGATTGGTACTGCCTTGAGTAGGGGGTTGGACTAGATGACCTCCTGAGGTCCCTTTCAACCCTGATATTCTATGATTCTATAATTTGTCTTTAAAAAATGACAGAATCATATCAGAAAGGAGATTGTGCTCTTATTCCTGAGAATCCTCTGGGAGGGATGGGATGAGAGTTTGGGATGCTGCTATTGGCCAGGCATGTGTAGTTAAATTGAGGACATGATACAGACTTGGGACACACGTCAAACCTTCAGAAACAAACATCACCAGGAACCAATGCTAGCACATAAGGTCCCAAGCAGACCTTGGAAGACACTTGAAATGGACCCTATTTGAGTTTCAAGGTGCCAGTTATCTTATTCTGGTTGCTTATGATTCAAAATACTTAAGTCTGTTTGCTTCAGGGCACCACCACAACTGCATCTGTCATCAGACAAGGCAAGTCTATACTTGCAAGGTCTGACATACCTGAAAAATCTCATTAGTGACAGTGGGCCATAATTTTGCTCCACAGATTAAAACTTTTGCAAAGCAGTGGGTCTTTGTTCACAAAACGTCAAGTCTGTTGTTCCCAAAATCACATGGAATGGCTGAGAGAGAAGTTCAAACTAATAAAGATTCTTAAAACATCTAGCCTGGATAACAAGACATATCCCTATGTTGGCCTGCTGGACTATCGGAATACACCTATGGGAGATTTAGGATCGCCTGCTCAAGTCGTTTTGAGAAAATATCTAAGGACCAGATTGCTGACTTCATCACAGTTGTTGCAACCCAAGATGATACAAGCAGACATGCAACCTAGCCTAAAATCAAGACAAGCAACGCAGAAATATTTCTCAGACAAAAGTGCAAAACTTTTATCACTGGACAGTGTGAAAACTGTTTGTATTTGGCAAAAAGGAGCATGGAAAACTGCAAGGGAATTTGACCACCACACTGCTCCAAGATCTTATCTTGAGACAGAAGAAGGAGATGTCTGTAGCAGAAACAGAAAGGATTTGATGAGCACTAAAGGAATTGTGTGAGAGGAGAATGAAAATATGGAAAAAACCACAAATTGTTTCAAGATCCAACTCAGAAATATAAGCAATACCAACCCAGTCTATTGAGTCTATTGAGTCTCAAGTCGTCAGATTGAATACTGAAAAGAAAAAAAACAATAGGACTCTGATACTCCTGTTACTATTGCTAAAGGTAGACTGGTTTAAAAAAACCCAACACCTTGCTTGATACAGAAACTAATTGTTTAAGATTCTTCAAGGATTCGGATTAGAATTATGAATGCTAAATTAAGTTCATACAATTAAGTAAAAAGTTGAAATTTAATTAAATTGTATGTATCTAGGGTTTTTTTTAAAAAGAGGGAGATATACTGATAGTAGGAACTTTGGAGTAGGGCCCAAAGTTACCCATGGTGTTGTATGGGGGAGGAGGGAATTATGTAGTGAGCTTTATCAGCAGAAGCAGATTGCTTACACTTGGAGCTAGGCAGGCAAGCTAGCAATGCTGATCTGTACAGTTCTCAGCAACAAGCTCAGTAAAGTGTTTACTGTTACTTACAAGTCTCCAGTATCTTTTCATACGTTATAATAGCAAGTTGGCAAGAGCTATTACTCTCTTCATGCGTTAGTGAGCAACTGCATGAGGAATCTGTCTAAGGCACGAGCGGTTATAAGGAGAGGTTTATAAGGAGTAGTGGCAGCCTTAGAGTGCTGATGTGCTTCTTTTCATTTTGCTGCTTAGGCCGTCTTATTTCTTTCTTCCCTTTTTTGTTTTATTTTATTGCACCTGGAGTCTTTACTCACCTAAATAACAATTTGGCATGTTGTCTGCCAACCTAATTTGAATGAGCTGATAGAGGAACAACTATCCCTTTGAGGCAAGTATGTAATTAGAAGAAAGAAATCAGAAATGGCAAATATATTTAAGGTAATTCACTGTGAATAGACTTCAGCTGCTACCATCCATTTTATGATTGCATTTCTAAATTGCTTTCTCGTAGTTCCCTATCAGGCACTCTATTCAATCTCACTGTATTGTTTTAAGGATTTGTCCAAAGTAATGCAGGCTGACAGTGAGAAGTAATTATTTTATCTGTGGTACATGTTATGCTTGTCACAATGCCTCTTTCTTTATTAGGAACCCGGGTTAGCACTGATGTGTGTAGGAGGGCACAATTCTGGCCACCTTCTGGCTCACCTACAGTAAGTGGACTATTTTCTTTCTCTAGCTCCCAGCTATTGCTAGAATGTTCTCTGTTTCAAGGTCAAACTCTCTACAGCCCTTTCAGAGGGGGAAGGTTATCTTGCCTCTGATTTGTGGACTCTCCAAACTTTTTAAACCTTAGAAGTTGGCAAGTGGGCGATGGGAATGTTGGCACTGCTACAATATAGCACCTGCCTGATACGATGCCGTGACAGAGTGCAGAGGCCCTTGTGAACAAGGGGTTAAATCCACCTCAGCTTCCTCCCTTCACTTACACAGATGCTCAGGGCTGGGTTATAAGAGTGCTTGGTTGGTAAGGTACAGTTCTGTATCCATGGCATATAAAAGTGGGCTGAACCACAAGGTGGGAGAGTTTTTCTGCTTATGTTACCTTACTTTACTTTGTTGTTATATTATGTGCACATTGTTCTCACTTTAAGCACTGCATAACCTTCTCAACAGCTTTGGCTTGGAATTTATTTTTGAACCTAAAGAATTTAGCTCAATGTCACCCCAAGAATGCCCTACTAGCACTCTTTCCACGAGGCCTTTCATGGTAAGTTTTCAGTCGGGTGAACGGAGGAATCAGATGTGAAGTTCCATAGTAACACAGAGCAGAACTGCACATCTGTTGTGTCCCCTACTGCAGCTTGGTGCATCTGAGAGGCAGAATCAAAGGCTAAGGCTGCTTTTATCTCTTCAAAGAACTGGCAAATCCCTTTAGGAATGAATTGCAAATGTTTGAATAAAATATGCTTTTTTGGCCAAGCAGTTGAAATGACTATAAAGGTTCAAAATTGGCAGACATCAGCAAACATGATAGCCACGCTTAACATGTCACTGAGCAAACACAATATTTGTGAGGGAAATTCTAAGCCCTGTATTACATCTTAGTAGCTTCTTGTCCCTTTTGAGTGCATAGCTGAGTCAGCTGATTGGGCTGCATGGGCTGCTTTGAAGAGGAAAGCTGACAGTTCCAAGGTCTGCAACCTGCATCAGAGTTCCCTTTCCATGATTACATCCCTTTTAAAACTCTTTGATAGTATAGTGGGGCCTTACCACTGCTGTTTCCTCTTCCCTTCATTTAATCAAACTTTACACTGTAATCCACCCTTTTGGGAGTATGATTTATAAACAGCAAGTTCAAAGCAATACTTGTCCTTAAAACAGCCTTCCTAATTGTCTCACAGTGCAGGTCCTGGTTCTATGTCATATGACCTTTATACTCATTCTCTCCAGCTGGTGAGATGGGCTAAACCTGGCATAGGTGAGGCTTAGCCCCAAGCCCCTTAAAGGGCCATTTCATCCTGTGACAGCATTAACTGGTATAACTGTGGACTTCTTGTTATCCATATATAAGCTTGATAAATTCTTGGTCTCAACGACATCCTGTGGCAATGAGTTCCACAATCCAATTACATGTTGAATGAAAAAGTGTTTCCTTTTATCAGTTTTAAATCTGATACCTTTCAATTTCATTGAGTCTTCCCTTGTTCTTGTGAGACAGGGGAAACAGAAGCTCATCGATCTCCCTTGTCTAAATAATCAGGATTACATTTTACAATGTGGGTTCCTTGGGTCCTCAGGTCCTACATTGCCCTGTGGAGTTTAGGCACAATCCCATTGTTCATCTGCTTCTCATTGATTTGCATATACACCACACATTGGGCCATACAGAGTTTATAAAGTGCATATTTTATACCAAATGATAAAAATGATTTGTGTAAGTATTTTTACAAAAATAAAAAATAAAAAAAATGTGTTAGGTTGTAATAGTATTTCACTGTATATGAAGTCTGCAGATGCAGCTGTGTTTTTAGACACAAGTACCCAAAACAGTTAGGCACTTAGAGTAAAAAACTTTAAACGGGTAATTTTTAAGCAAACATCTTTATAAATGGTTTGACCTGTTGCCTTCAGACTTCCTCCAACCCAGCCCCACCCAAAAAACCCTCCAGTGTACTATGAAATTAATTAGAAAAACACTTTTTTCAAGTTATATGGGCAGTGAATATAAAGCTCATCATACAAAGTGGATGACACCCTTGCTTATGCAGTTGCTACCGAGTGGCTCCATATTCTGACTAATTTTTTTTAATTACCAGTCATTCAAACATAGTTGGAATTTCCTTCAAACTCTGCAGGGAACAAAAACATTTGGGAACAAATCTATTTATACAAACACAAACAGTTGTTAGATAAACCATTCAAACTTCCAGTGAAAGGATTCAAGCCCTGCTCCTTAAGCTCCAAAATTATAGACCTCTCCTACTTGAGCAAAACAAAACCAACCAAACAAACCTTCTCTTACAGTCTCAGGATCAGATTTTCAAAAGACCTCAGTGCCCATCAGTTCCCAGAGTGACAATTATGGCTTGAGGTCAAAGGAACACAGCATATAACATGCTGAGTTATTTTGAAAATCTGGCCCATAATGTTCTCTTTAAAGTTCAACCAGCCATCAGAGTGCCAACTGCTCCACTATAATCATTACAATTAAGTTTAATAATTTTGCTTAATTTACATTGTCCTTTCAGGACTGGAATATTCTCCTTTACCTGCACATATGTTTTCAAGGAGATTTAGTTACGTGATGTGGACAGTCTGAAGGGGAATACTAACAAGGTATTTCTGAGTTGGAAGGACACAAACATGGGATACGTATTACAATTTCAAATCAGGATAAATTTGCAATCACCTGTAACTCAAAAAACCGTTTAACCAATTTTCTCTGACCTCCGTAGCCTTCTGAAAAATGCTACATTTATTCTGGCTAACCCAATTTTTCTAAGCCTACATGTCTCAGTGGCTAAAAATAGGACTTATTATAATGCTCTGTCTGCCACTTTAACTATGGTGAAACTAATACCTGTGCATGATTCTATAGGTTGCTATTGCCGCTGATATATTCTTCTCCTCCCCACCTTAGTGTAGACAGCAGGTGCACTAGCAGGGACCAATTAAATGCGATGAGTCCAAAAATAGACAAAAGCTACAATGAAATGTTCTCGACACTGAGTAAATACTTAAAAGTGCTATAGACGGTTGGAGGAGAAATAAATTAGCAGCCTAAGAAAAGATCATTTGTGCCCGGGTTTTTTTTCATTTGAAACACTGAGTGGCATAAGAAGAATGTTTGTGCAGAGCAAAGTGAACACACGGACCAAGAAAGGACTCATGGAAGACTGGATAATTATAGCTGTTGCTCAACACTTTCTGTGCAGGTCCTTGGATTACTATTTAAGAGAAAGAAAAGACTAAGTATAAAGGCATGGAGCTGCCAAAGGGCTGCAGATTGAGGAAGGCTAATATGTTCAGTGTCTTCAGAATCCTGAGTTACAAAAAAAACCTACAGACATCAGCCTCTCGTCAGCTCTAGGGTCTCTCTCTGTACTTTAGTATCAAATAAGTGCCTTTCACATTACTGTGGCACTGAAACAGCACATAAGTCAGACTGACTTACTGAGAGGAAACCAAAGGGGAAAAGGAAAGGGATCTGCAGGAGGGAAGACATGAAGAGGGAGCATGAGGAAAGCCAGACAAGGAAAAAAACAGAATAACCAACATAATAATCATCCAATTAGGAAGGGAAAAATGCATTCCAGCAGCTCTAGAATTTTTTTGGTGGTAATCATATTAATGATGATCAAATTGACATTGGACAGAGGGATGAGATAAGATACAGGTCTTGAGGAGGCAGATCAGAGCAAAGCAACTGCCTAGGTCCTGAGAGTGGCCTTTGAGTGCCAAAGCCTGAAATACCCACTGAAAGAACCACTGCAAGAAAAGAGCTCAGCAGAAATGTTGGTGCTGCTGTTCTGCTGCAGACATTCTGTCTTAAAAACAAATAGCCAAACATGCAGTTACACCATATTAAATAAAAAACGTTAGCGGTTTGGGTGGGGATGTTTGTTTTCTTTTTGTTTTTTGAGGTGGTGATGGTTGGTTTGTTTGCTTTTTGATCCTGTACTGAGTTGAGTGTGTGTGATTTGAGATATGGGATGGCATTTAAAGAGGCTTCAGCTGTGATTAAAACCCTAAAGCAGGGTTATTGTTAAACTACAAAATGAGCACTGGAAGCAAAACAAGAGTAGCCCTTGCTTCAAAGCTGTCTCTGGGACCTTTTGGCTCAGTTCTGCAACAGGCTGAGTACTTCAGTGGAAGCTGCAGGTGCTTGGCACCACTGAAAATCAGCTCACTGAGGGTATGTCTGCACTGCAGTGTGGACATTGTGGCATGGGCAGCATCTTGGACTAGCTGTGCAAATCCAAGCCTGCCCAACCCCCTGGGTCTGAGCCCCAGCGGCGAGCCCAAGACACCACCTCTGCAGCCACACTACTATGTTTAGTGTGCTTGCTGCAGCATAGCAAGTGCAAGTTTCTCTATCCGCAAGTCTCTATCCCTGCTGGAAATCACATCTCTCAGCCACAGTGTAGACATACCCTTAGTTAGGTGCCTAAAATTAAGCACATAAATTTGAAAAAGCTGGTTTGTAGCTCTGTCATGCAGGGACAGAAAGTGCCATAACCACTGCCCTGGTTCACCCAAATATACCATAATGTAATCTGATACAGGAACATCAGTGGCACTAACCTGCCAAGACTAAGGGTCCCTTGTTAACTGATGTCTGTGGGACTACTCAGGTACTTAAAGTTATGCATGTGCTTAAGGGCTTTGGTGGACTGGAGTCTAACTGAACAAGGAGCCTGGCTAATGGAGATGGTTTTCCGTTATCTTTCAGCCTCACGGACATAGCTGACAGGGAGCTGTGACTGTGTGTTTGGGGACATAACACTTACCATAGAGAAAATGTTATGTGCAAATAGAAAATCTCAACAGCATGTGTTTTATGGAAAGCTGCACTGACAATGTTACTGCAGAATTTTATGCATTGTTGTGTTTTACAATTAACATAATGTACAGCACTCTAAAACACGGCTTGCAGGGTGTTAAATGCATTGTAATCCATGTATTATGGACAAAGTAATGTACCTTATGTTACTTGTAAAACATGATAAAGCATAAAGTCAATGTTGGAGTAGGACATTATGGCATGGGGTCACTTCACTTGGGTGAAGCAGGCAGGGGTGGATTCCATGCCTCAGCTGCTTGTGTGATGGCATGGTCCTGAGCTCACCAGGCCTCTCTTGAAAGCAGTATTTCTTAAGCAGATAGGAAAAGCTTCAGCCAAATCAATGCTAGAAATGTAAGCCCCCTGCAATGCATGCAACAAGAAAGGGCTATGAAAACGAATCAGTGGTTTTTATGTACAGTAACGCCCCACTTAACGTCCTCTTGCTTACGACCCTGATCAGTTACAGAACATGCTCCATTTAAAGTTGTGCAGTGCTTCGCTATAACGTCGTTTGGCTGCCTGCTTTGTCCACAGGTGGCAGCCCTCCCCACACAGCGCCTCCCGCCCACCGGCAGACCCCGCGGATCAGCGCCTTCCTCCTCCTCCCCCCGGCAATCAGCTGGCTTGTGGCATTCAGGAGAGACGGGGGAGGAGTGAGGACTTGGCACGCATGCTCCCCCTCCCTCCCCTGCCTCCCAAACGCCGCAAGCCAGCTGACTGCCATGGGCAGGAGGTAGGGGGGAGCCTATGTGCCGAGTCCTTGCTCCTCCCCCCTCCCTCCTGCCTGCGGCAATCAGCTGGCTTGCAATGTTCAGGGGGCAGGAGGGAGGGAGGAGGAGCGAGGACTACACCTGCACAGATTTTTGTCAGGACTACAGTATAATGGCTTGAGAAAGTCATAATCATCCTTATTGAGCCCAACTAGCTGCTGCTTTTTCAAGGTCATGGCATTTTAAACAAACTTTCACTTTCCAGCATTAATTCTTTAACTTTTGGATACCAGCTAAATCCCACGTGGATGTCACCTGGCTAAGGCCAAAGGTTTGACAGAACCAGAGAAGGGGCATGCTGGGCTGGGAGGGAATCTAGGATAGGAAATAGGACCAGATTGGGAATATTTGGTTGAGTAACACTTGCTCCAGCGCTACTTGTAAAAGGGCCGGGGTGGTGTAAAGGACCCTAGAAGCCCCAGTTTGGGGTGAAGGAGGAATCACCCAGTGCAGGCTCTGAGAATCCCCCTCACAGGCCTTGGCATAGGGTTTGTGTTGGGACAGGGCCATAAGAAATTCTAGGCATCATCACAGGTTATAGGGCATCCCTGGGGAAGGCTGCTGGAACATAGCCAAGCCCCCAGGGTTGTCTACATTATCCGGGGAGGCCTCTCTAAGCTCCAGAGCAGTCCAGGCTCATGAGATCACAGAGGTGGCTTAAAGCTCCTTTAGCACACTCTTCCCCGTGGGCTGTGAGTTGCGTGCTGCATCCTTAGAAGTGCTCAGCTTGTGCTTTTTCTTACTTTGTTGTCATTTTATCCCCCCCCTTGAGGATTTCTCCTATGCAAGAGGAATGTTCAGCTGCCTATTTGGGGCCTTAATTCAGCCAGGTACTTAAGTACTATCATAACTTTAGACACACGTAGTACCACTAGACTTAAATTAGACTACTCGTATGCTTTAGATTGGGCACATGCTGAAGAAGAAGAATTAGGTCCTTTGGCAGCTGTCCAGCTACTTTGCTCTGCCTCAGCAGTACACAGCAGCTGAACCAGGGAGTGAGTTTCTGGTCAGTCGATAGCGAAGCACAGGAGATGATCTCGGCCCAAGTTAACAGAATTATTTTATTTTTGATCTTATTGAGACAAGCAGCCTGCAATATTAATTTTGTAGAAGTATCTGCTTTTTTTTTTAAGGAGTTGCCTTATTTTGCTGGGCTTTGTTTATTGGAACTGAATGAAATGCTCTGGTTTGCCACAGACAGATGCTTATGTAACTTTAAAAAGCTTGGCGAGACTGAACTGAGCCCTCACTTAAAAAAATATTCCTCAGCAAAGCACAACGACAGCTCCTTGTTAAAGGGCCACCATTGCACAGCTCTTGCAATTCTTCTTAGCGTATGCGCAAGGCACCTAAGGTGGCACGCGACCAGGATTCATCACCAAATTTGGGCCTCTGGTTAGATCACTAGCTTCCCCGGCTTGGGCTGGGTACTGACGGGGAGTGCAACGTGATCCATGCGCCCCCCCCTCCCCCACTCTTGCAATGGGCAGGTAGTATTGCAGTCTCTATGTTCTGGGGAGTGCAAGGGCTGCTCCTTCCCTATCCCTCAGGGATGGCACAGTGCCTACAAGTGGCAAGGAGGAGGCAGGCAGATCCATTGCTGCATCCTGCATACACTATCCACCACTCACCAGAACTGGGAAGGGGTCCCACAAATGGTGGTAGCAATAGACATGTAGCCTCTGTGCTTGTAGGTAGTCCAAAAGAATTCTCTACCCCAGTATTTCCCAAACTTGGGACGCCGTTTGTGTAGGGAAAGCCCCTGGCGATCCGGGCTGGTTTGTTTCCCTGCCGCATCCGCAGGTCCGGCCGATCATGGCTCCCACTGGCCGCAGTTCGCTGCTCCAGGCCAATGGGAGCTGCTGAAAGCGGTGGCCAGTACATCCCTCGGCCCGTGCCGCTTCCCACAGCCCCCATTGGCCTGGAGCAACGAACTGCGGCCTGTGGGAGCCACGATCGGCCAGACCTGCGGACGCGGCAGGTAAACAAACCGGCCTGGCCTGCCGGGGACTTTCCCTGCACAAGCGGTGTCCCAAGTTTGGGAAACACTGGTCTACCCCTTAATAAGTAGAATAGAACTCCACTTGCTTCCCATCTGCTTGTTTGCAAACTCAATAATTTCAAATTAACAGCCACCCCCACTCCCCTTCAACTAAACTGTCATCAACTCTGTGATTTCACCACTTGCCAGCAAAGGTTAATCAGACAGAGGCAGTGATGTCTTGTAGTATTAATATACTGCCTACATTTACTAATATACTTTACTATAAAGCATTAGCAAACATAAAGCACAAATTGTGGGAGGTGCAGAAAGTCTCCTGAGAGGTTCTGCATGTGCCCTCCACTGCTAGTGATGCCTGCTCAGGGCCACATTTGATCAGGCCATTCATTTGCAGTAGCTGGTAATCAGCAATGAGTGTCCCAGTGTGAACTTGAGAGATTCTGCTATACAAAGATTTATACCAATGAAAGTTTCAGTTTTACCCTTTTCAATGCCAACAATTTATGGGAATAAATGACAGGACAATACCACGGTGTCCAATATAACGGTACAAGTTGACCTAGAACTTGAAGAGTTTTTAAGAACTGTGAATGAAAGGATTGAGGACATGAACGAGATTAGGACTGGAAGGGTGGGTGCTTTTACTAGCACAGACCCAGTATGTAGTTATAGCAAAGAGTAACACTGTAAATTCCAACCCTTTCCAAAAATTCAATTGCAACTCTCCCTGAGCTATGTGTGGAGGATGACAAAGGTTCTCCAGCCAGCTGGCTTGTTTCACGCTCTTTGTGTTCAGTAAGTGTTCTCTGGCATGTAACCAATATCTACGACCACTTTAGCCATATGTGCCAAGATTTTATACCATGAATAAAAGAATGTCAAACTTCTCCCATTCCCGTCCACTGCTGATGTATTGAGACACTGAAGAAGAAAATACCTGAGCAATACTGCCACCTATTGGGTTGATAGGGAGAGACCTTACATAAAAAGAAGGGAAACTGTAAGCATATAGAAAAGAAGAAATCGGAAAGTGCATTTATGGAAAGTCACACACAAGTTAAAAAAACAACAACAACAACATTTTATTGCCTAGGGTAGTTTACAGAGATTTTATAGAAACACGACATCATTCAGACAGGGAAATAAAGATGTGTGTGTTATAACACTAATCTGCTATGCCATCTCCCCAAATGAGGCAATGAATTATAATAGACGGCAAACATATCCTGATGTAAGAACCCAATAGTAGTTCCACTGTTTTTTAGACACAAGAAAGCCCATGGGATAAAAACACAGAATTAACTTAACAACGAAGGCTCCGATCTTGAAATTTACAATGTGAGCAGACTATTGTGCCTACACTGACCTGTGCTGAAGTCAACAGTCCTCTGCAGGAGTGGGGCCTTGTAGACATAGCTTGGTCTGGCAGAGAGGTAGTTTTTATCTAGTAGACTCAATACAGGACTGGAACTGGGGGGTCTTCTCAGTAGTAGTACTATTTATTTGTATTACAGTAATACCCAGAAGATCAGTGTCTCACTGTGCTTTACCACTATTATGGAAAGTAATCACAATCTTTCTATGGCTTTTTTGAACCAGCAAATTGGAATAGAAAATTATATTCCTGCAATAGCTTTCTACAGAATAAGTTAAAAACTCTATAGAAAGAGTGTCATGCTGCTTTTCATAGTGTTGCCAACTATGCCAGTGATGTGATTTTGGCCAGGGCTGGAGTCAGGCTCTCCCTACCAGAGAAGTTCCATACTCTCCAATCATATTGGTCCATTACTAGCTGGAAATGGTAGAATTATCAATAATAATGCAGAATAGGCAAAAGTGTTCAATAAATATTTCTATGATGTATTTGGAGGAATCATGTAGTCATATTTTAGGATAGCATGCTTTCCATTCTACTAGTATTTTAGGAGGATGATAAATAGCTGCTACTAAAGTTATAATTTGCATTCAATAGTTTTAAAAGAGCTGGCTAAGGTGTTTGCTGGACTGTTAATGTTGCTTTTTTTTTAGTAAGTCTTGGAACACCAGGGAAGATTGGAAGACAGCTAGTGTTGTGCCAATATTTTAAAAGGGGAAATGGGATGACCCAGGTAATTATAGGTCTCTCAGTCTGACCTTGAACCTAGGCAAGATAATTGAGCAGCTGATACACAACTTGCTTAATAAAGAATTAAATGACAGTAATATAATGAATGCCAATCAACATGTTTTTATGGAAAATAGATCCTGTCAAACTAACTTGGTACCTTTTTTTGATGAATTACAAGTTTGGTTGAAAAGGTAACTGTTGATATAATATGCGTAGACATCTGTGGGGCATTTGATTTGGTACTACATGACATTTTCATTAAAAACTAGAATTGTATAACATTAACAAGGCACACATTAAATAGATTTAAAAATTGACTAACGGATATGTCTCACAATGTAACTGTATACAGGGAATCATCATTGAACAGATGTGTTTCTAGTGGAGTCCGCCTCAGTTCTTGGCCTGAGGCCATTTAATATTTTATTAATGACCTGGAAGAAAACAAAAAAATTGTCACTGATGAAGTTTGCAGCTGACACAAAAATTGTGGAAGTGGTAAAAAAATGAAGAGAACAGGTCATTGATTCAGACCGATCTGGATCACTTGGTAGATTGGGCTCAAGCAAACAATATACGTTTTAATATAGCTAAATGTAAATGTATACATCTAGAAACAAAGAATCTTGACCATACTTAGAGGTTGGGGGACGCTATCACTGGAAAGCAGTGACTCTGCAAAAGCTTATGGGGTTGTGGTAGATAATCAGCAGAACATGAGCTCCCAGTGTGATGCTGTGGGCAAAAGGGCTAATGTGATCCTTAGATGCATAGACAAGGGAATCTCAAACAGGAGTAGAGAAGTTATTTTACCTCTGTATTTGGCACTTGTGCAACAGCTGCTGGCACCCACAATTCAAGAAGGATGTTGATAAATGAAGAGGATTCAGAGAAGAGCCACAAAAGTGATTAAAGCGGTGGTGGGCAAACTACGGCCCGGGGGCCACAACCGGCCCTCCAGATGTTTTAATTCAGCCCTCGAGCTCCCACCAGGCAGCGGGGTCCAGGGCTTGCCCTGCTCTGGCACTCCAGCCGGGGTCTTGCCCCACTCTGCACAGCTCCCAGAAGCAGGGGTATGTTCCCTCTCCGGCTCCTATGCATAGGGGCAGCCAGAGGACTCCACATGCTGCCCCTACCCCAAGTGCTGCCTGCCCCCCGCAGCTCTCATTGGCTGGGAACTGCAGCCAATGGGAGCTGCAGGGGCGGCACCTGTGGACAGGGCAGCACGCAGAGCTGCCTGGCCACACCTCCATGTAGGAGATGTACCGGGGACATGCTGCTGTTTCTGGGAGCTGCTTGAGGTAAGCACTGCCTGGAGCCTGCCCCTCAAGCCCCTCCCATGCCCCAACACCCTGCCCCATTCTGATCCCCCTCCCACCCTCTGAACCCCTCCGTTCCAGCACACTCCGGTACCTCCAACCCCTCATCCCCAACCTCACTCCAGCGCCCGCACTCCCAGCTGGAGCCCTCCGGCCCTCCAACCCCCAATTTTGTGAGCATTCATGGCCTGCCATACAATTTCCATACCCAGATGTGGCCCTCGGGCCAAAAAGTTTGCCCACCCCTGAATTAAAGCCTTATAGACATAGTCTCAAGGAGTTCAATCTATTTAGCTTAACAAGGAGAAGATTCAGGGGCAACAATTACAGTGTGTAAATGGTTAAAAAATATTTAATAATGAGCTCTTCAATCTAGCAGGGAAAGGTATAACTTGATACAAGGGCCAGAAGTTGAAGCTAGACAAATTCAGATTGAAAATAAGGTGTAAATTTTTGACAGTGAGCGTAATTAACCAGTGGCACAATTTACCAGGCGTCTTGGTAGATTCTCCATCACTGGCCATTTTCAAACAAGAGTGAATGTTTTTCTAAGAGAGACGTTGTAGTAATTATTCTGGGGAAGTTCTCTGGCCTGTGTTGTACAGGAGCTCAGCCTAGATAACCCCAAGGCCCTTGGAATCTATGCATCTCTTCTAAATTTCAGTCTGGACTGGGGGGAAATTCCCTCTGATTGGCTTCCTTCCCTAATCAGGTCTGTAGCTGGAGGCAGCTCTCCTCACTTCTCCTCCCAACACCTTCCAGGAGCTGAGAAAATGTTGGGGGGGTAGAGGAGGCAGAGGGAGAAGCCGCCGCCACCCTCAGAGGCGGGAAGGGAGAAGAAAGAGTGCAGGGCAGCTCTCATGTTAACAAAGAGTTAGCATCTCTCCCCATCCCCACAACCAGACCTGGGAAGTAGGAGGGGGTGTGAAGAGTATTGGAAGCTGCAGCCTGCCCCAAGCCTGGGAAGGGGGAGAAGTGAATGCTTCAGCAGCTGCCCATCCCCCCAGCCTCAGATGCTGGTAATGAAAATACCTCAGGAGCGGCACAGGGAGCAAAGGGGGGGCTAGGAAGGCCAGAACTGAGTTGGGAGAGGGGCTGTGAGGTTCATAATTAAAAGCTGGGATGGGGGGACAGGCAGCTATGGGGTTAGAAGGACACAGAATTAATGAGAATTCTGGGGTTTGGTGAGCAGCTGGAAGCTCCACACGATCAAGTAGCCAGCAAGAGCTCCTGCAGTGTGGGCTGGAATCCCCTTAATCAATAAATTTGGGAGAGCTGGCAACACTAATTGTCTTTCTCTCACAGCTTCACAGCAGATGGGCAGGAGTTCAAAAATGAAGACAGGGCACACACAAAAAATCACACTGCAGTCTTTAACGAAAATCTCATTATTTTGGGGGAGGACGGTGTCTGACTCATGAGTTTTGAACTTTTGGGGTTGGCAGTAGCGTATTAAATTCTACTGGATTTTTTTACAGCAATTGCTCGAGAGCCCTATTGAATTGCTTTCTATGGCAATTCCCCTTTCGGCCTTAGGGCAAGTCACTGAAACAGTTTCCCAGCTGTAAAATGGGGATGATACCAATTTAGCTGCTTTAGAGGGGTTTTTTTGAGTACAAATTTGCACAGTGCTTTGCATCATTTAAGCACTATGCTGTATAAATATTACTGGAGATTAAAAGCATACAAACGTCATTCTTTTGAATGATTGCTTCATTCCAAAAATTGAGGTGTAATAGAAGGCTGGTGCTTACAAATATTTAGGTTTGGCACAAAGGACATATATTCATTTAGCACATCTTTTATTTTATCTGGTTAGTTTTCCACTGCATTTTAACTTTTGAGAGGCTGGAGGTGTATTCTGCAAGCAGCTTTGTTCCTTTATCAGATAGTCATCTTAAAACCATTTATATGCTTGCCAAAATTTTAACAAGCAGCTTCCTAAAATTTTCCAGCTCAGAAGCCAATACACTTGATATTCACTGGGTAAAATACACTTCCTTATATCAGTTGCATGGTGTTTCTAGCAGTCCTCTCCCAATGTCCCAAAATATATCATGCTTTCCACACATGCTATGTCATTAACCCTTCCACCGCACACACACCCTCCACGTTTCCCAGCATCCTCATGGAAACTTATCTACATGGTTGCCCTACCTGCCATCTGTTCCGTACATCAGCTATGGTTATGGTAGGTGGGTCATCCTGAAGCCTCTGTCCCTGGGGTGCAGATCAGTGGGGCATGGCATTTTGAGGTGGTGGCTCTCCCCTGCCTGGCAGAGGTCTCCCCTGGCTGGTGTGTATATATATGTGTTTAGAGGATGGGGCAGGGGAACTGGACTATCCTGGCTGATGTTTGAGGCAAGCTGGGGGGGAAGGGGGATTAGCAGGAGGTTGGAGAAATGAGGCTCCTGGCTTTCTCCTGTTTGTGGTTATTTATTCATTTGGCTGGGTAGGCAAACATTGAGCCATAGCGAGATGGCTACAACCATAGGGGCTAGCAGTCCTGGTTTAGCTGAGACACACCTGGGTTTTTAAAACTCACCCTGGCTAACTGGTGTTGTAGCTAACATCTAAGGTCTGCTTAGCAGCAAGAGGCATCTCTTCTAAAGCATCCAGCTCCTCCCGCCACAGCAGAGCAACAGCTCCCTCCCACCCTCAGGCTGCTTCTCTTCTCTCTCAGCAGCAGCTGACCCCAGGCTTTCTCCTGCTGAAACCTGCAATTTTAATATGCTGAGCTGGCCTGAGGTTTCTGGGGAGTTTTAAAGAGATATCTCATCCTTTGAGACACACTTTTAACATAAAGGTTGTGGTGTATCTGTGGGAAGGGGGTAAGTAGCTTGATAAAACAATTCAGAATTGTTTGAACAACAGGCTGCTGGAATACAAAGAGGACCCTCGAAGTATGAGGCCCTGATGAATTCCACCAGGCTTTAGTCTATAACCTCCTCCAATTCAACTAGCTCTGTACTAATGGTGTGAATGTTAAGGAAAGTATATCCAGATCTCTTACCGTTGTTCAAGAACTGCTGGAGTGTGGTTAGATTAGGAAGCACAAGAATGAGTTTTGGTTGAAGAGGCTAAATGAGATTTCTCCATCATCAATGGATTAAGAGCTCAATCTGCAAAATTCAGATCCATATTTCAAAACTCCACACAGTGTGGAGGTGTTTGGAATTGGAGTTCCAGTTTGGACCCATCTCTAACATAAAACAAACATCCTCTCTCTCTTTCCCACCTGTGGAGTTTACAGCAAATAAATGCTATAATTGCCAAGTATGAACTTCATATCTTCTGGTGTGGTAAATCTTCTAAAAGTAGGTCAGTTCTCTCGCTCCCCCACTGTGGTGCTTTCATGAAGCGATTATTCTGGAAGATGGTTGCATGATTTTCAGCCTCATTCATGTCACCTATTTTATGTCAGGGTTAGATGAAGTAACCTATCATCTGGATGATGCACTGCAGTACATCGTCAGATTCAGACAAGTGAAGGGCAACCGCCAAATTACTTTGGCTGACCAATCACTCCGATACTGTCTTTTCATTATAAAGGGATTTTATCAGCTCACTCCCATGCTCTTTGGTCTTCACTTATGCACTGGCTGCATTTTACAGTTAAGTCTTGAATAGTATTTAGAGGAAATGCTGGAGGTGCCTGCTTCAATATATATATATATACACACTGTAAGTATATATTGTAGTTTGGTGGGTCAAAACCCACACCAAGACTGCAATGTAGACTAAGATGGAGCACCCTGATAAAGAAATAAATTTCCTGTTTAAACTGAGGTCCCTGGCTGTTGTCCAATTGGGCATTCAAACCTCCAAGGCTGTGTGGCCTAGTACAGGGCACATAAAAGTAACACATAAGGAAATATGGACTACAGTAAAACACTAAGTGTGTTCATAAGAAGAAAAAATACTAAGTAAACCAGTTTTCATCTGAAACATCTCTTTTATATATAAAGCTATAGACTACCCGTACGGATTATGAAGTGAGGCAGTCAAAACAAAAAGTTAGTTCAACAACTAGTCAGCATTGCTTTTGTGTACATTTCGTAGGCATAATAATTAAAATAAGAGAATTAGGAACAAAACATTGAATTATAAAAATTCTTTTTAAATAAAAAAAAAAGGTAATGGCACTAAACCAGCAACAACGTTATTTAAATTATCTAGCCACCAGGATGAAATTTTACAGCTGTTCTTCTCATCAGCACTTTGTTCCTGATTAGAATAACATCTAGAGTTCCAGTAACATGTAATCTGTTTTTTAAAGAACGACAGATAAAGTATTATGAACACACACAGTTTGTTGTATTACACATCTAAATTGCCTTAGATTCATTACATTCTAGACTCATAAATATTTGCTCAAGCATTTTTTTTTGTTTCTTACTCCTTTCCTTGTATTTACAGTATAGTCTTTGTTCTATCCACAAGACTGCTTGTGTTATAGAATCCCTGGGAACAATTCTTCCTGCCCCATTGCAATATTCTCTGTTGTTTTGATTAAAAACAAAAACAGAAAAATACCAAAAACACACAAACACAAATTGTTCATTTGTTGTGTGTCTTATCTATATGGAATAACTAACCAGCAGATGTGCACAAAACTCTTTCTATAAATAACACATTCTATAACCTTTACAGTTATATTCTATTGCAGATCTATGTTGCTGATGCAACAGATAGTTCTAACAGTGTAATTTTAAGTTCACTTGTGAATAATACAGTGTGAGAGCCTGATCCAAAGCTCATTGAAAAGATTCCCTTTGACGTCATTGGGTTTGGATCAGGTCCAAAAGGCCTGATTCTTCCCTTGGACGTGTATGCAAGACTCCCTTTGAATTCAATGAGATCAATGTAAGTGTGTCCAAGGGGAAAATTTGGTTCAGAGGGTATGTTTTCGCTGCAGAGTTAGATCAACCGAGTGGCAACAGCACTGATCTAGCTCAGGTGAGTTGCCACACTCAAGTTACTGGGTCTCCATTGGTGCTGCACTCATGTGTGTGTGGCGCTAAGGGGCATATCCCATGTTTCTTCACCCAGTGACTTCTGAGACTTGTTTGTCCTTCTGGGGACATGGGGGGAATTGTGGGAAAGCACTGATGGACTATCAGCTCTCAAGTGGTTTAGCCTTCGTACTCATTGCAAAGTGGGCAGGTTACTAGCCCAAGTGAAAGCAGAACTTGGGCTTTAGCCTATACCCCAGGATGGGCCAGCTAGTCCAGGTATAAAGCACCACTATAGTTGGGTAAGAGGGTTTTGCGTGTGGTCAGCAGCCAGTTTAGCAGCAGCACCAAGCAAGAGCCTGGGTTAACTCTGCAATGAAGACATGCTGTGGGGGGGGTTGATAGTTTGCTAAATGTGAATTTCAGACCACAGTTACTCGTCACAGTTGTTTTATTTATCCCAAATGTTTGTGTTCTGCTATTCATAAGTAACTGGCAGTTTTTGGCAGTTCGCAAAATGTTTTGAAATCTGTCAGATGGTCTAAGAAAATCCAAAGTAGTGTACACAATGTCCCTGTATGGCACCGTAAAACAACTCAGTGCCTCTGCATTGGATACTAACATTCCAATATTAGAAAGGACACTACTAAGGGTTGTAGGCTTTCAAATGGACCTTGACATGTGATCCCATTTAAAAAATTTTTACCATCAAGAATCAAATCAAATCACCAGACCAATAATATAAAAGGGTGTGCAACTTAGTTTGTCTAGCAGGAATGCTGGGCAGAAATAGAAGTTTTCACAAAAAAAGTCACTATCAGCCAATTTTCATCAAAATATACCCCAGAAGAAAAAAATTGGGGCACACTGATTAAGACAGAGATAGGATATATTACATTACAGTTTGTCTCCTTTGAATCTCACAGTGACCGAGGAAACTTTATGTCTCTGGAATCATACTTTTTATTTAATATTTATATTACTATAGCACTCAGAAGCCCCAGTCAGGATTGGGTTCCCCACCGTGCTAGGCGCTATAAAAAACACATATCTAAAGAAAGACAATATAGATCTCCCTAGCGCAAAAAGGTTATAGATACAAACATAAGACCTGCCAGATGGGACCATTATCAAGGTACAGTGGTTGTCACTGAAAAGTCAACATTTAACTTCAGTTACCATGCAATTACTCCTGAGTCTAAATATGCGTGGCGGGGAAAGCTAGGATCACAGATATTGCTGCGTGGTGACTGTGGTAAATGTTGTCAAGTTAGTGGAAACCACTTGTAAGTGTTTGAATAAGCTTGACAATATTCCTTTAATAGTACAATGCATTTGAATGATAAAACAACATCCTGTCCTTTTAGAATACACAGTATTACGAAGTCCAGTTCACAGATTTTTCTTTTGTAATTTGTTATGTGTTTAACTATGCTTGTATTTTATAACCCACTCAGCATTTGGGTTGAGTTGGTACAGGTCCTTCATGTAGGTATCATCATCAAGGCAGCGTTCTCCTGATAAAAAGAGAAGTGTGATTAGATTTAGTACACCTAAAAAAGGGAATTTACTTTCAACATTCATAGAACTATTCCAATCCATTTAGGTTTTTATACTGTGCCCATCACCATGGTATCTAACAAAGCGGAGGAAAAGTGATATCAAGAATTACTCTCTTATTTTTCTCTTCTGACTCGAAGGGGCTGTACTTTATCACTGGTCTACAATTTTTGAGAAGTCATCTGCTTCAGAGATAAAATGTGCTATTTATTATGTATTTTGATGTGCTGAATTCAAATATGACAATTAAAACAACTGATTGGCTACTGTTTCTAAGTTATTTAAGTTTTTACATTTTATGTCTATGTATATTGTGTAGATAGTAGAGTTTTAATCATAAATTGTAAACCTAGGTCTTTTCATGTGTTTATGGTTGCTTTACATGATAATATTTCACCTGTCCTGTTTATGTAACACTTTAAAAATCAGCAAAAGGGTTATATAACTAAAATTTATTATGAAACAAAAAAGGCAAAAAACTATTATGTACGTAGTTTAGTCCTATTCAGTGTCTACTCGGCACTTCTTGGCTTGTCTCTTGTATTCATTAAATGGAGCATCTCTTGTCACTGTCCAGCAATAGTCTGCAAGCACTGATGGGCTCCATTTGCCCTGATAGCGTTTCTCCATTGTTGCAATGTCCTGGTGAAATCGCTCACCGTGCTCGTCGCTCACTGCTCCGCAGTTCAGTGGAAAAAAATCTAGATGAGAGTGCAAAAAATGTATCTTTAGTGACATGTTGCAACCAAGGCTTTTGTATGCCTTGAGGAGGTTTTCCACCAACAACCTATAGTTGTCTGCCTTGTTGTTTCCGAGAAAATTTATTGCCACTAACTTGAAGGCTTTCCATGCCGTCTTTTCCTTGCCACGCAGTGCATGGTCAAATGCATCATCTCGAAGAAGTTCACGAATCTGAGGACCAACAAAGACACCTTCCTTTATCTTAGCTTCACTTAACCTTGGAAATTTTCCACTGAGGTACTTGAAAGCTGCTTGTGTTTTGTTAATGGCCTTGACAAAGTTCTTCATCAGACCCAGCTTGATGTGTAAGGGTGGTAACAAAATCTTCCTTGATTCAACAAGTGGTGGATGCTGAACACTTTTCCTCCCAGGCTCCAATGACTGTCAGAGTGGCCAATCTTTCTTGATGTAGTGGGAATCTCTTGCACGACTATCCCATTCGCAGAGAAAACAGTAGTACTTTGTGTATCCAGTCTGCAGACCAAGCAAGAGAGCAACAACCTTCAAATCGCCACAAAGCTGCCACTGATGTTGGTCATAGTTTATGCACCTCAAAAGTTGTTTCATGTTGTCATAGGTTTCCTTCATATGGACTGCATGACCAACTGGAATTGATGGCAAAACATTGCCATTATGCAGTAAAACAGCTTTAAGACTCGTCTTCGATGAATCAATGAACAGTCTCCACTCATCTGGATCGTGAACGATGTTGAGGGCTGCCATCACACCATCGATGTTGTTGCAGGCTACAAGATCACCTTCCATGAAGAAGAATGGGACAAGATCCTTTTGACGGTCACGGAACATGGAAACCCTAACATCACCTGCCAGGAGATTCCACTGCTGTAGTCTGGAGCCCAACAGCTCTGCCTTACTCTTGGGTAGTTCCAAATCCCTGACAAGGTCATTCAGTTCACCTTGTGTTATGAGGTGTGGTTCAGAGGAGGAGGATGGGAGAAAATGTGGGTCCTGTGACATTGATGGTTCAGGACCAGAAGTTTCATCCTCTTCCTCATCTGACTCAAGTGAGAATGATTCTGGTGCATCAGGAACCGGCAGTCCTTCTCCGTGGGGTACTGGGCGTATAGCTGATGGAATGTTTGGATAATGCACAGTCCACTTTTTCTTCTTTGACACACCTTTCCCAACCGGAGGCACCATGCAGAAGTAACAATTGCTGGTATGATCTGTTGGCTCTCTCCAAATCATTGGCACTGCAAAAGGCATAGATTTCCTTTTCCTGTTCAACCACTGGCGAAGATATGTTGCACAAGTGTTGCAGCATATGTGTGGGGCCCACCTCTTGTCCTGATCTCCAATTTTGCAACCAAAATAAAGGTGATAGGCTTTCTTAACCATAGTGGTTATACTGCGCTTTTGTGATGCAAAAGTCACTTCACCACAAACATAGCAGAAGTTATCTGCACTGTTCACACAAGTACGAGGCATCTCTGCTCACTTTGGCTAAACAGAAATGTGTCCCTTTGCAAAATCAAACACTGACAAATAAGAGCGCACGACACTGTATGATTTCTAGAGCTGATATAGGGCAATTTGTTCAGCAGAGTGATGTAAGCTTCGTTATGATTGCATCATTCATGACTTCTAGGAATAACATGATGCAATTCATATCATGTATGACGCAATACCAGCTTCAGATTGCATCATTCATTGTTTTGCCTAAAAAGCAAGTACAGTCCAAACCCAGTCATAGATTTATTCATAGATCCAGTCAAAGATGTATTTTAGTCATTTCTGATTTAAATTGAGATCCCTTCCCTTTATAACTCACTTATCCTCCGCTATTCCCAAGTCAAGGGTCGTATATACTGACCCAATAGCATACCTTGAAAACTAGAGCCTATCAACAATTTTAAGCATCATTTTCGTTCTCAGTGACCCAGAATTAGTAACGTTTGACTACATTTATTTCAGAAGCATTTTGCCTGTAGAGCAGTGTATCTTGTCCATAATTAGGTTAGATCCTTTGGATGATGTAAACTGAGGTATTCCATTGACTTCAGTGGATCTATGCTGATTTACACCAGCTGAGGATTTGATGCTACTGGGGATAAGTCAAAAGGCTTAGTTTTATATTTATATCTGAAGGTTGTTATATTTATGGTCATTTTCAATTCCTTTGGAGGGGAGTTCAAGAGGTGGGGCCTCTGACCAAGAAAGCTGTGCACCTTACCACTCCCAGCTCTTACCAGTCTTGATCTTGTTGTTAACAGTCCCTTTGTATCCAATGTGCACAGCTGTGTTGTGATAGGTCAAATCATGGAGAGAAAAGCAGTTTAACTTCTGCTGCTATTTTATCCTAGTCTAGTGTCTAGTAGCTGTTACAAAAATAATAATTTAAGCATAAATGACCATAAGAGTATTACAGTGATTAGAAAGGCAGCAAGTCAATATTAGTAAAGGTAGAACCATGAATATGTCTCCTTGTTTGGGTTGTAGTCTTCTATGTTTCCAAGTTCTTCAAGGAATTAATCAGCTATATATACGCGTATTACATCCGCAAACTATGCTGAAATAATATTATTAAGGTTCCAAAGTCAAGCATTCAAAAGTTAGGAAATGCCAGAATTAAGGTTGCACGAGCAACTTTAATTCAGCCCCCTGTGCACATGCATTATGATACAGTCGTTAATTTCGTGACTGCATCCCTGACACAAAGGGTGCCCTCTTGCCAAACTTCAAATCCCCGCTTCAAACATGAAGGCACAAGAGCGTCTCAAAAAAATGGTTAACGTAGGCAGTTTTCTCTAACTTTGCTATCAGAAATAGCCTATCCATTTAGGATGAAATTTCTCCTCCCTCTCTCTGCCTCCCCTCCCCTCAGCCTGAGGCAGACACACAGCATGGAACATTTCAGCCCGAACTTTTACATTTTTGCAAAGTTATAAGCAACTGAAAACAGGGTCTTATAATGCGTAGTGTCAGGCAACCTGCTGATGCTACCAGCCCTGCACAGATTATACATGAAGGAGGAAAGACTCAGCAGCAACAGTCAATAATTAAATATATTGGTCATATTGCTGCATTTTATAGTGAGCTGTTGGCTCTTTCCTCTTTTGTGCAATCTCTGCTTGAGTTTGCTATGTCATGAAGAAAATGACAGCCAAGAGAAGAGCCAGGATACAACAAATGAAAAGAGAGTCAGCCTGTCTGCCTGCCCAATAGCTTAAAGTCAGGAGGCTTCTCTTCACCAACCCCATAGTAACTGCTACAGTAATTAAAAGTAGAAAACATAAGGAGTGATAAAATGCAATTATCACCAAGAGTTTATTAGCAAAGTGGAGGATTACTCAGGAGACTTCCAGCATTCCACTATATGCCATAATAAGCTTGCAGAAAATCTCCAGCTTGCCACATCTTCACTTTAACAGGCACATAAAGTAACTACATTTCAAGTAGAGAGACTATTCAATAAACCGGTTTCTTCATTACAAAATAAGCAACCAGATATAAATTAGCAGTAAAAATTTCTCTCTCTCTCTCTCACACACACACACACACACACACACACACACACACACACACACACACACACACACACACACACACACCTACTCCCACAGCTCTTCCCAGTATTACAAAATATGTGTACTCAGATTATATACTATCATTACACACATACATGCAAAGCAACCCAGTGTTATTTATATACAAACATTATATACTACCACAATACCTGACATGTAGTACCATATAGGTCTCATTTCCACTGAAGTCAATTACAAGCTCTTTTTCTATAATATTAATATTGCTATAAAGTAAACAAATGCTCCTCTCCTAAAAACAGCATTATGAAACTGAGAAGATAGTCTTACTTGACAGATGCAGAGAATCTGTGCAGACAGACAAGGAGAACCTGTGCAGTCATTTGATATAAATGAATACTATTTTTTTTATCAGGCATTAGGCACAGAATAAAAACCTTTGTGACTAGTTGCCCTTATAATGCTGTATTAGAAAAACTGAAGCATGTCTATAACATATTGTAAATTGTGCCCATAATAAAAGCTGATATTGTAATGATTTTTGGTTTTGATATAAATGTTTAAACTATTTTTAAAGCAATAACATGGTAGAGAAAAAATAGGTTAGCATCTGCAGAGAGTACAAAAGTATTAAGTTTTTGCTTAAAGATATAAATTTTGGTAAACTTAACAGGCCACTGTTAATAGAAAAAACAATGTAAATCTAGTTCATGTTCTCTAGTTCATGAATGATTTTTTAATTTGCTCAGCCCATTAAAATGTGTGGCTAGGGAGTGATTCTCAGTGTAGACTTTAGAAAGAAACACTTTTTTGTTCATTAAAGAAGAATTCTAGCACTGCATTCAAAATGGTGTTCTGGCATTAATTATACTAAGCCACTCTCTTGTTTTAATAGCCTGTTATTCAGAGCTGGGAAACTTGCATCACGGGAAGGCCAGGGAATCTTTCCCATTGACAGTGACTTCCCCTGTGTTTGATGTGGAACACAGGAGTGGAGGTTGTAAGGGAAGCTCAAACAGTAAGCATGAAGAGAAAGACAGTTTTATTGTTCAGTGCGCTTAAATATTTTTCCTTTTTAAAAATAACTCATTAGGAGAAGCTATGATAATGTCTCTCTCCTTATAGGGAGATTATAAGATGCTATGGGCTACTGTGCCACCTACATGCTGAGGACACCAGCTCTGTGCTTCCTTCTCACTAAGATCTCCGTGATGCCTTATCGGAGTAAACTAGGGCCATGGATTAAAAGGTAGCTGGTTCAGGCTCATCCCAGGCAAAACAGAAGTGATGCCAGTTGGCAGGAGACAGCTCTTGAGAGAAATGCGAAAGCCTGTGACCATGATCTCATCTCTTCTCCACACTCAAAGCTTTTGGACTCTTCTGTTGCTAGACACTCAGATAGCAACAATGTTCAAAACCTCTTTTTCTCCTCCATGACTGGGCAGGAATTGGTGGTAAGCTTTCCTGCCAGAAGACAACCATGCTTTCATCACCTTCAGACTCGACTACCCTTATAAGGTACACCTGGTAAATACCAGGAAGGCTGCCCAGTTATTACAGTTTTTATGGTATTTAGCAGCCTAACTGCTGAACAGGACAGACCAACTTTGCCCAGGTTGCCTGTGCTGCTCTGGGTCCAATTCCAGGTTCTGGTCCTCATCTACAAAGCCCTGAATGATGTGAGCACATTACTTCAGTGACCACCACTCTCACCTCACACTGGCATGGAAGCTGCAGTCAGTAGGGACTCTTCTGTCCAGGGTACAACTTGTAGGGGCTGGGAGAGAATGTTCTTTTTTAGATGGCATAAAATGACGGAATCTGCTTCTGCTGTGGCTTGGACAGAGGCCATTGTTAGGGTGAGTTACAGACTTCACTTCTTTGTGTCTGTAATGCTAATATATGTGGCATGTGTGTGTGGGGGGGGTGTCTGAGAGTCGGGCCCTTCAAGTAGGAAGTTATGAAAAAGGAAGAACGGACAGTTTCTGGTTGGAGCATGCTTTGTATATAAACTTGTGGGTAAAAATATTCATATAATGATGATGGATACTTTAGAAATGCAAATAATCACAAATAAATACTAATAGGAATGCCAACTTAGCAGATATCCATGATATAGATTATTACATACTTTTGACCTACCTCTTACGATCCACTTTGGGCTTGATTCATCTGCCAAGGAGGACTGTGATATGATGTGCACCCTTGCCCATGCAACCCTGAGGCACAAAAGATCTTTCCCCAGACATTTTTGCATGTGGGAGCCTAGACAGGGTTCCACAGAACCCAAGCCAGCAGAGGGTGCCTGTGTTGAATCAGCGAACCCTCTGGATGTGAATATTCTGGCCCCTACTCCCTTTCCTTCCAGCACTGCCCACCTTTTAAGCTGTGCCAGGTGGCTCTGCATGAACATGCAGCTACTGGGGTCCAGAGAGCTACTGGCGAACCCATGGAATGAATGAATCAAGCCCATAATTTATTCTAAAAACTTTATGAGCCAAACTTTTGCCTCATTCACACCTACATGCACCCACAGTAAGTCAACAGGGGTCATGTGGATGTAACTGAGGGCAAAGTTAGGCCCAAGCAATCTCATTTCAGCAAGGGAATCTGTTGAGAAATCATCCTTACCAATATTTCCTCCAATTTCATATAAAAATACCTCTTCTTTCTTGAGAGCTTGGACAACTCCACTGTTAGGAACAAAACAAAATGATTAGCTATCCCACCAAATAGCTTGCAATCAAACCACTTAAATGTGCCTGGGAAATGCGATGGTAGTTAAGGAAACTGACAATGCATCGAAATTATCCCTTCATTTCTATTTTACCCATCTCTGCACACACAGAAAGGAAAAACACTATCACACCAGTATGATAATGCAAACAAGAGTAATCCTGCGTAGTAAATTATAAAGAAGAAAAATAAATCAGACTTGAAGGAATTGAGACTTTTAGAAAAGATTAATCTTTTTATTGATAGTTGATAGCCTGACTTTGTGCTCCTTGGCTCTGCTCTGAATTGTTTTTTTTTATTTTATTTTTTTTACTGTTGCTGCAAAAATGAGTGCTCCCATCATACATTTCATATCTCTGATATAGCAGCACAAATGTGTAGGGGAAGGCATAATCATGCTCTTATTTTCCTTTTTATTTTTCTGTAACTAAAAGGGGAGCAAACCATAATTTTTTCCAAAATTGGTGGTGAAACCAATAAAATCCTCATCTGATTGCGATGAGATGTGCCAACTTGCAGCTGAAAGGAATTTTTTGCCAAAATCATAAGCCCCTTTAAAAAAAAATAATTTGGATAAGAATAAATTCTTAATCTTAAGAAGAATGGAATGCTACTACATCATCATTAATAACTCTATAAATGATGTAGAAACTGAAAAGTTATTTTGCATTACCTCCCTCACACTCACACACACACACAAACACAGTAGGATCCAAAGTCCACCTAAGCTAATGATGTTAAAGTCCACCTAAGTTTCCAATGACGTCAGTGGAATTTGGATTACGCCCAAATATAGATACTGATTTACATCTGTGTGTATCTCTCTCTCATAGATGTAAATATATTTAGATATGAATTAATGTTTTTTCCTGAAGGGTTTATCTTCTCTTTTCCCCATTTCTTTTTCTCTTAGACTTCTTTTCTTAGAGTTCCCTGCTAAATTCTCCACAGGAAGATATAAAAACTTACTATGTTCCATGGATGCCATTCCTAACCCAGCTGACAAAACAGCAATTAATTCTCTACCAACATACTGCACTTTGGCATATTCCTGAAGGCCTCAATATGTAAGGATTTAGGCTGTAAGGAGCGTTAGAAGTGCTTCTTGGAACAATCCAAATCGTTAGTTCATCAAACGTTTATTTGGACGGGCTAAATTCAGCTCATGTGGTCACTGAAAACTCACCTTAATTGTTAACCATAGCTGCTCTTTTGTCAAACTATTTTAAAACGTTTTTTTGTGATATGAAATACTAAAAGCCACTTATTCTGAAATGTTAGTAAAACAAAAAGGGATTTGTACCTCTTCTGGCTGAGAAACCTGGCTACTATATCACTGGCTTTTAGTTCTTCCGTCAGCTGTATTGCCATGGAAACTTTCGAAAGATGAGGCGCTTGCACCCGTATCACTCCCTGAGGAACATCAGCCTGCAAAGCAATAATGAAATTGGAACAAAGCTGCTAGCAGCTGGCTTTGATGAGTTTCTCCAAATACTGCATGGAATAAGTAATTTAGTACAATGCTCTGTAAGTATGCTTAACTACTGTCTACATCACTGCAGAAAAATGTTAACTATGTTGTAATTTACTAAATTACATCAGACCCTCAAATCTCTTTTTAATGGCAATAGAGAACTTTATAACAAAAGAACAGTAAGGTTTAATTATTTTCCATAGATGTTATGAATGATAACAGTAACGATTATTGCTATATTAAGAGACAATTTCAGCATGTTATGAAGTTTGTGTGTTTGAAATAGTAATACATGAACCAGATTCAGAAAGGAGATGTTGTATGCACTAGCGCCAGGCAAAAATTTCCAGTTTCCTTTAACCTGAATTTCACAAAAGATCTTACAAATGTATTCACAGATCTGCCTAATTTGTTCAATTGATTTTTTAACAAAATCTTTTCCCTTTCATATATAGACACTCACAAATCATTTGTGTAGCTTTTATCTTCCTTTTCTTGTTCTCAAGACTTTGTTCAGCTACTCAGCATGCACTTTTGACTACATAATGGATATATTTTATTTCAATCTATAAATCCCGTGGTGATGAATATCAAACTTATATCAGTGCAGAGAAATGATTGCTTTTTCTATTCAATATACTGTACTGACATCTGGCATTACAAGAAGGCATAATTTATTTATATAGTCAGTCCTAATTTCTATTCTTAGAAAATTTAGATAATTTTTCTGTACACATAAACTACCATTTGCCTGCCTCCAAATGTCCTTGTTTTGATAGGAAAAGAAGTCTGAGTCAGGGTTACTACAAAGAAGTATGAGGAGTTCTGAGAGGTAATTCTCTTTTTTTTTTCCCTAAACACTGTGATTGTAAAGCTGAATGTTTGTTATTTCATTATCAATTAATAATATCAGAGGTACAGAGGTTATACAAGTAAGCCTTGAAATATTCACATACACCAACGTGAATCTGGAGCAACTCCATTGAAATCAGTAGAGTTAAAGCAGTGTAGAACCAGTAGAAATAAGATTAGAATCAGACCCATAGGTTACTGAGGGTATGGCTACACTTGCGAGTTGCAGCACTGGTGGAGGCTTTCCAGCGCTGCAATTAGTAAGTGTCCACTCCTGCAGGGCACATCCAGCACTGCAACTCCCTGGCTGCAGCGCTGGCCGTACACCTGGCTCAGCATGGGGAATAAAGATTGCAGCGCTGGTGCTGCAGCGCTGGTCATCAAGTGTGGCCACACACCAGCGCTGTTATTGGCCTCCAGGGTATTAGCAGATATCCCAGAATGCTTTTATAAATTACTCTCTTTGTTTTGTTATGCAGCCTCTCTTTGTTTTGTTGTGAACTCGTAGCTCCGTTGATCCCGGAGCTGCTTATCTACAAACACAGCTCCTGTTTGCTGTGATCAATCTGTGAACAATCAAATGAGATAATGAGGCAGGCAGGGAGTGAGTGTTTGCTTGACAGAAACGGGGCAGAGGGGAGAGAGGGAGTCCGTTGGCTGCAGGCTGTTTGCAGTTAAGAGTTAAGGGTAAGGGATCGGGAACATGTTCTGATTTTTCAAGTCAGGGAGCGGATACACAGTGTTGGCTCCAAAAATCCACTCTCTCTCTCTCGCCCGCTCCCTGTCACACTACGCCCCACCCCACCCCCCTCTTTTGAAAAGCACGTTGCTGCCACTTGAACGCTGGGATAGCTGCCCATAATGCACCATTCCCAACAGCGCTGCAAATGCTGCAAATGTGGCCACACACCAGCGCTGGTAGCTGTGAGTGTGGCCACACACCAGTGCTGGCCCTGCACAGCTGGACGACCAGCGCTGCAACTACCAGCGCTGCAGATTTGTAAGTGTAGCCATACCCTGAGTACAAATGTCATCAGACTGTAAATTGCACCATGGTGCTGAGCTCTGCAGTGATAAAATAAGTCTGATCTTAAACCAGTGGACTAAGAACAATCACAGCTTAGGCTGTACCCCAGCTACTTTCACAGTCTTTTCAAGTATTTTACAACTCTCAGAATTGAACTGCTGGATTTAACACCTAGTCATGTCTAAAGAATTTACAACTGATCAAGAGTTTGCAAGAAACTACTAGCAGTGATAGTGATCATGACCATAAGCATCTGTCAAACTGTATACACAAAGTTTACTAGCTTGTGCTTAAATAGCTCTTGCCTGTCTTCAGAACTGTTATGAACATATTCACTGTCAACAAGGGAGCAATCTTGAGGGTGGAAAGGCTATTATACTGAATAGCCTTTCATTGTGTTTTGCACAGTAAATTTAAATCAGCCTTCATTTTAGTATTCAGTTGGATTATAGTGATTAATTTTTTTGCTCATCTGGCATATGATGGATGTGTGTGAAAACTGCTTGGCTTGATTGTGTGAGTGGGAACAAGTGTGTTAAGAATTTCCACAATATTGTGACATCAAGGTCATAGGTCAAATGGAAAACCTGTTTCATAGCTAAGGAAAATGAACCTCTTGTCATCTTCAACTCCTAAATTTCTTGGGGGAGTTCATGTTCAACCACACCTACATCGAGGATACCTTACCTGCAGAGAGCGATCCTCAGCCCCACCTAGCCTATGTTCAATGCAGCTGATAGAGAAGAGGGGAGGCAAAAGTGGCTTTAAAGTATCTTTCTGCTTTTCCCATCTCTGAGGCTCATCATGGGATAAACTGGCTGCTACAAGTTACCTTGTGTGACAAGGTGAGAGAGACAGAAGTTGGTACAATAAAAGATATTACCTCACTCACCTTGTCTCTAATATCCTAGGACTGACACAGCTACAACACAGCTAAGTTACCTTGGACCATTATGCAGCCAAGGACTGCTCTGTCCTGCCTGTGACATGACCCCTCTCTGCCTTGTAATGTCCCCTATGCCAAGAGAGAAGGGATAGTGGGTGACATATAACTGGCTATGCCATCCAAAGATTTTCCTACCTCGAGGGAACCCCCAGTTGCCTGACGAAAGCTGATTTCAAGTCCAGCTTGGTCCTTGCACCGCAACAGTAAGGAGACTTAACCAGAGCCATGGATCTGGCCCACACAGCTGTAAATATGGATGTTTTGGAAAGCAAATAACCCTCTGGAGCTTCTAAGAAGTAGTCATTAAAGCAAAGCCTGTCTAACACTTAAGTCCTACTTAGCCCCTATTCTAAGAGTGGAACTTAAATGGTGCATAGGGAATGTGCTCTGCAGAAAGGTGAAGATAATCGCCCACACACAGGCTATAGGGTGAAAGAGAGACCCTACTGCCATTTAGAAACTATCCTGCACATTTCGGTAATTTTAAAATTATGGCATTAACTTATAATCCACACACTGACTTCTGTGGGACTGCACGGTATGTAAATTGTGTAGATATTCGCCCCATTTATTTAGAAGTCTAATGCTGCAAACAAGGAAACAGATGGACAATTAAAGATGTGCTCCTGAGAGTCCTGAAAACGCAGTATTCTACAGTTATCTCTGTTATTTCAGTATTCTAAAGAACAAGTCCAGACGTATCACTTACTGTCTCATCACTGTAAGAAGGCATTTTGTGTAATCAGGAACTATACATTACAATCACAAGTCTGAATAATATAAGATATCCAAATATGAATACTGTGCTTCCCTGCATCAAATATTATGGAATGCCTTGTACAGGTAACAAGGATTTATGAAATAAACTGAAATTCGATTTTTCAGTAACCCTACAGAGCCTTTTCAGACTTAAAGTCGGTACTTGAAATAATACAGGCATATTTACAGCTGGGTTATGATCCGTTACATGAAACGGTCCTAATTCTTAAATGGCTTGTGGGGAGCGGGGGGAGAGAGACACAGATGTTTTTGACTGTAAATGCTCAGCACCACCACCATCAGTTAAAAATAAAAAAGATCTAAAAATAGTGATTGATTGAACTACTTCACTATATTCTGCTGCAGTTTCTGTATTGCAGCAGATGATGGCAGCATTCTTTTAGGTGCCAACATCCTAATTGTACTGAACGGTTTTCAAAGACTCTATATGCCATTCCTATTTTAAATTATAAGTGTAAAGGAATTATATGTTAATGTTTGGCTATCTCCATTTTAAAAGATAGATAGATGGAAAACTCACTGTCTGCATGTGTATTTGGAAGGAAAGTTGAGTGGTGTCTGTTTTGAAATTGTGTCCTGCTCAGAGATGTTTCAAATCTGGCATCAGCCCTCTGAATATAGGTAAGAAACGTTGAAAACTCTAGCCCCCATCTTGCAGTACAGATGCAATGTTGCAGATTCTTTTACCTGAATGGAGTTCATTGTATACAAGGGTCTGCACTGATCCATTTGTTTGCAGGATCAAGGACTAAGCTTTTGCCTAATGGCAGAAATGCAGTCAAATACCATGCCTGCAAATGCCACTTCTGAGCCACTCTATACAGGACTTTGAAATGCTGATTTGTTAATGGTACAACACTGATACCAGAGCAACCATCTCTAGAGGTAGCACTTTTGCAAAGAATGTCGCACAATGATCATTCTTCAGATGGGTATTCTTGGGGTGACTGTGTGGAGAGGACTTTAATATCCCAATATAACTAGTTACTGATATATTTCTACTTCCTAAATTATGGCTGCCTTGCAAATACATCATCAGCTTTTTTAATTCTGTGAAGAAATGGACATCTAAGTTTAACTGGCAAGTTATTTAACCTACCTTTAAATGTCACATGCATACTTCAACTTTTCCTAAAAAAATCTCTAAATTACACAAATTAGGGGTTGTTTTCTTGTAAAAGTATATACTTCTCTGTTACATCACCTTGCAACAAACCCCCAGGGTTGTGTTTTTGTACAAGTACATGGATTTTTATGTGTACATTCTTTTCAGCCTCTCTACAGTTTGCCTGCCTGTTCTATTCCTGTGAGAAAATAGGGAACTGATATAAGCATGAATCCTATGCTGCAGTGTGCTGCGAAAAAACTAAATCCTGTTACCCAGGACAAAAGAACAAATTAGACAGGAAGATCAGAGGGATGTTGCAACATACACATGTGGCATAAATCAAACAGCTGACAGGTCTAATTTTTGGCCTAATGGCTTTGATAAACTTGCTTACCTAATGGCCTTGATGAACTGTAGTCCTTATGTATCAAAGCTTGCCCACAGCCACAAATGAAATAGGAAATCAGACAATTCAGGCCAGTGCAGTTTTACAGCCTTCCACAAGATGTCTCTAGCTCACTGAAATCTGGAATATGACCTCTGCTAAAGTAGATCTGTTACAGTCATCCAAGCCCAATTTTTATTCATTATGATACAAGGGAAACACATATTTGGTGTTACTTGGTTGTGTGTTTAAAATATCTATTACCTTCACAGGGTCTTTTTCAGATACATTAAATTTAATAAAGTAGATTTTACTGGTAAATAAACTAAAAAGTAAGTTATATTTAACTAATTGGAAATAATGATGCAACCTGTGTGTTTGGGGTAAACACCCCACATTAACAGTGACAATCCAATTAGAAGATCCAATGTTTCAGACCAACAGGAAAAAAATTCTCCAAAAACCACATGCACTTTAAAATCAGAATATGTTTATGCTGAGTGGCTGTTACATTGAAATCTATCCTTAGTAATCACTTCCAGGACTGACAAAAATTGGTTGCTTAATGAAGATGGTGCTGTAATGAATATGAAGCCAAATTGTACTCTCTATCTGAGAATACAATGGGGTGGAATCTTAAGACAGTGGAAACTTGGACAGATGACTAGGGAGGAGTATAGAAATATTGCTCAAGCATGGAGGGGTGTAATCAGGAAGGCCAAAACACAACTGGAGTTGCAGCTTGCAAGGGATGAGAAGGGTAACAAAAAGGGTTTCTACACGTATGTTAGCAATAAGAAAAAGGTCAGGGAAAGTGTGGGACCCTTAATGAATGGGAGAGGCAACCTAGTGACAGATGATATGGAAAAAGCTGAAGTACTCAATGCTTTTTTTGCCTCTGTCTTCACAGACAAGGTCAGCTCCCACACTGTTGTCCTGGACAACACAGGATGGGGAGGAGGTGAGCAGTCCTCAGTGATGAAAGAACAGGTTAAGGACTATTTAGAAAAGCTGGACATGCACAAGTCCATGGGTCCAGATCTAATGCATCCGAGAGTGCTGAGGGAATTGGCTGATGTGATTGCAGAACCATTGGCCATTATCTTTGAAAATTCATGGCGATCGGAAGTGGTCCCGGACGACTGGAAAAAGGCAAATATAGTGTCCATCTTTAAAAAAGGGAAGAAGGAGAACCTGGGAAACTACAGACTGGTCAGCCTCACCTCAGTCCCTGGAAAAATCATGGAGCAGGTCCTCAAGGAACCATTCTGAAGCACTTGGAGGAAAGGAAGCTGATCGGGAACAGTGAACATTGATTCACCAAGAGCAAGTCATGCCTGACCAACCTGATTGCCTTCTATGATGAGATAACTGGCTTTGTGGATATGGGGAAAGCAGTGGACGTGATATATCTTGACTTTAGCAAAGCTTTTGATACGGTCTCCCACAGTATTCTTGCCAGCAAGTTAAAAAAGTATGGATTGGATGAATGGACTATAAGGTGGACAGAAAGCTGGCTAGATCATCGGGTCTAACGGGTAGTGATCAATGGCTCAATGTCTAGTTGGCAGCCGGTATCAAGCGGAGTGCCCCAGGAGTATGTCCTGGAGCCAGTTTTGTTCAGCATTTCATTAATGATCTGGATGATGGGATGGATTGCACCCGCAGCAAGTTTGCAGATGACACTAAACTGGGGGGAAAGGTAGATACACTGGATGGTAGGGATAGGGTCCAGAGTGACCTAGACAAATTGGAGGATTGGGCTAAAAGAAATCTGATGAGGTTCAACAATACAAGTGCAGAGTCCTGCACTTAGGATGGAAGAATCCCATGCACCAGGCTGGGGATCGACTAGCTAAGCAGCAGTTCTGCAGAAAAGGACCTGGGGACTACAGTGAATGAGAAGCTGGATATGAGTCAACAGTGTGCCCTTGTTGCCAAGAAGGCTACTGGGCTGCATTAGTAGGAGCACTGCCAGCAGATCAAGGAAAGTGATTATTCCCCTCTATTCGGCACTGGTGAGGCCACATCTCGAGTACTGTGTCCAGTTTTGGGGCCCCTACTACAGAAAGGATGTGGACAAATTGGAGGGAGTCCAGCAGAGGGCAATGAAAATGATCAGGGAGCTGGGGCACATGACTTACGAGGAGAGGCTGAGGGAACTGGGCTTGTTTAGTCTGCAAAAGAGAAGAGAGAGGAGGGATTTGATAGCAGCCTTCAACTACCTGAAGGGGGGTTACAAAGAGGATGGAGCTCAGTTGTTCTCAGTGATGACAGAACAAGGAGCAATGGTCTCAAGTTGCAGTGGGGAAGGCCTAGGTTGGATATTAGGAAACACTATTTCACTAGGAGGGTGGTGAAGCACTGGAATGGGTTACCTAGGGAGGTGGTGGAATCTCCATCCTTAGAGGTTTTTAAGGCCTGGCTTGACAAAGCCCTGGCTGGGATGATTAGTTGGTGTTGGTCCTGCTTTGAGCAGGGGTTTGGACTAGCTGACCTCCTGAGGTCTCTTCCAACCCTAATCTTCTATAATACTATGACAGCGATTTTATAAGGGTTGTGTCTTGTACAGGTTCTACTGTATATTTGGTTACTTAACAACTTGACCATTTGTCCTCATTCCTGTTTAAAAAAAAAAATCCTCTCCGTCTACTAGATTTTAAAAATCCCTTTCCTTTCCCCACCCAGATATTGTATTATAGTGCCTGACAGGTGTTTCACTGCCCTTGTTATTGACTGTAAGTCAGTTGTGATCACATTCCAACGTGGCTACCATCTGACCTGGTAGTGTCCAGAACTGAATAATATGCACTACATATAGTTGCTGAGTGTAGTTCTATATAATGGAATTATTATAAAGAAGAATGTGGTGCATAGACCTTTATGCTTTTGTGGTGGCTTTCCACTGCTCTCTTCTATGGTTCACCATCAATTAACATTGTGCTGGAATCATGACAATGTACCCAGAAAATTCAAAGAGCAGCAGAAAAGGTATTTTCTAACTGGAAACGCAATCAATTCTGTGCATATTTAGCAACAATCATAATATATACTTTGGGAAGTTTAACAGTCTCCAATTAAGCCTTTGTACTATTTGCTAAAAGATAATGTATGAACATGTTTTAAATGTTATTAGGATATATAAACACAATAAAAGAAGACAATACTTCAGGACGAGATTTTCAGAAGTAACCGGTGGTTTTGTGTGCTTGTTTTTTTGAGTATCCAAACTGAAAAAACCCTAATGGCACTTGATTTTCACAGGATGGGTGCCCAGCACTTTCTGAAAATCAGGTCCCTTTAAGGTGTGTCTAGTTGGACACCCAAGAATTGAAAGTCACTTCTCAGTTACATCCAGGTAAATCAATTCACTTCACTCTAAGTAAAAGGAGAACACGGCCCAATAACTATGATTTGACAAGAGCGTATTTTCTTACATCATTGGGGCTCTTGTCTTGCTTTTCATGTTTTTCCTTGTCATAAGCCATCTTTTTCAGCAGTTTCTTCATAGCTTTGTCCTTTTTCTCCTTCTTCTGACTTGCAGTGTTTTGCTTTCTCACTTGGTTGACAATAAATTTAGGAATCTGAAAGAATATGCATCTTAATTATTAACACACATATAACTTCCTTGAAATACTAAACACCTACCAAAACTTTCTAAGTGACAGGCTGTCAGATGGGCCTTGCAAAAGTTAATATTTATTTCCAGTAACAAACACTCTTAAACAATCTAAGGCCTTGACCCCACATTTGGGATCTGCTGGTGTTGAAATTAATGAGGCTATTTAAGGAGTAAGGTCTCAACATGAGTATGAGTGGCAGAACTGGGCCCTCACATAGTGTCTCTACTTCCCTGAATCAAAAAATATTACGTAAGGAATCTGTATTACAGAGTTTGCCCCATAATAATTCTGTAAGTGTTAGACTGTTGGAGGAGATTGGAGATTGTTTAAGGTAGCTAGTGGAAAACAAAGCCCCAAATTTCACAGGGCTGACCTATATCCTGCTTGTAGGTCTTTCATAGGAACTGTCATGACACAACTAATTTTCTCAAAGGACAATTTCAAAACAGGCGACAAAGATCTTGAGGTTGAAAGAAACAAATTACTCATTAGATGGGTCACTGTTATAGACTATACACAGGTATCCCAGATGACTTATCTTTGAGGTCAGGTATTCTACATAGATATATAGTCTCTATATCACATTAATCGTCAGACTGAAAAAGTCTAATTTTCCTCTCACTTATAATGGTTTTACCATTCGTGTAACTTCACTGAAAATTACCCATCAGTTAGGGCCCAGCTATGCCCTTTGCTGCCTCTCCCTCCCTTCCCCTCTCCCCCTCCAGTGTGTCAATCTCACCTCTACATCACTGGTAGGGGTTCAGATGCCTCCTTGCTCTTTGAAAGCAATGATGGTTTGATTGTGATTTTGTAAGACTTAGGAAAAATGCATATTTTTTTAAAGAACAAACTTACTGTCCAAAGAAGTTTTTGGTATTTAATCATAAAGCGCATGACGTTTGCTGTTCCAGCAGCCATAACAAATTCGCTTTGTTCAATAGTCTTTGAGCCTAACCCATGAAACGTGAAGAGGTTTGGGGCCATCACCATTGCAACATTATTTAATGTCATTTTATTTTTATCACGATGTTCAATTACCCTTTCGAGGAATTCAAGCAGTATCTGAAATGAAAGTAGCACTTGAAGGCAAGTTCTGCACATGAAAACATCATATAGAGTGAAGAATCATGTTATTTATTCTTTGAAAACGCTTTTTATGTCCTTGTTAAAAAATAGAGTTATATAAAAAAGCAAACAATGATGGGAAGTGCAGATGGGTTTATACACAAGGTTGCAATATGAACCTCCTTACACCACTTTACTGATGAGGTCAAACCCTGACTTAGAATGTGAAGAAGTAAATCATTCTTCATTAGCTTTGGGGTAAAATTTTCTAAGGCATCTAAGGGTATGTCTACACTGCAATTAGGCAATGACTGAGGCTCATGGGGCTCGGGCTAAGGGGCTGTTTAACTGCAATGTAGACATTTGGGCTCAGGCTGGCACCTGGGCTCTGGGACCCTCAGCTGTGCTGAAAGCCGCCTTTATTTACTCCAGTCATGCAGACTACAGATGAGTAGAGCAGTGCTTTGTGAGCCACAGGTAGTCAGTGGAACTGCTTCTGTCACAGTGACAAAGCACCTGTCAGTCTCTAAGCAATGACACTTTCAGCTATCTCTAGCCCAGCCTCTGTGCATTTCCAGTGGGGGTTTTGTCAAACTAGACTAAAAAAAAACCCAAAAAACGTATCCAGGCAACTCTGCACCATATACAGCTCTTCTAAAAATTTTCTTTGGTGCAATTTCAACAGTGACCAAAATCAAAGCTTAGCAGAGGAGAACAGAGCCAAACAGCAAAGTGATCTGGAAGGTTTAGAGCAACGGGGGCAGTTGGTATCAAAGGGAAATCCTAACTCACAAAGAGGGAACATAAACAGTACAGATAAAAAATTGGGATATAGGCAAACAACCGCATCCATCACATTCAAGTGAGTTTATTTCCTTTTTATTTCTATGCTATTCTAAAATTGATTTTCCATGTAAACCAGCAATAGATGCTGCAGAAAAGGTACTGAATTGGGATTGTGATTAGAAGGTTTGAAGGAGAGGTGGTTCATTACAAGATCATTATTATTAGAATCTCTTGTAAAATTTTCAGGCGTGCTTAAGGCCTAGATTTTTAAAGGTATTTAGATTGTAACACCTAATTGATTTAGGAGCCCGAGACTCATTTTCAAAAGTGACTTGGGAACTTTAGGAGTCTAAGTCCCACAGAATTTCAATGAGACTGAAAGTATGTCTACACTGCACTCTGAGGTGTGATTACAGCTCAGATGGACATACCTATGTTAGCGTGATGAAAAATAGTTGTGTAGATGCAGCAGTGTGAACTGCAGTGTGAAGTCTACAAGCCAACCCAAGGCCCTGGATACCTACTTGCATTGCTGAAGCCTGCTCCACAGCATCTACACTGCTGTTCTTAGCCCTGCTAACTTGGGTAAAGCTAGCGCAGGTATGTTCACCCAAGCTGCAATCACGTCTGGGAACTGCAGTGGAGACATAACCTTAGACTCCTAAGTGCTCAAGTCACTTGTGAAAATGAGACTTAGATTTCTGAGTCACTTACACAATTTTGAAAATGTTACTCACTGTCTTAAGTTACCTCAAATATGAAAAAAGTAACAACCAGCTAGTTAAAATATTAAAAGGTACTTGAACTTTTCACACTAGATACATTAAAAATAAGCTCACTTTTCTAATGCATACTTTGTTTTAAAAAAATGAATAGCCAATCTAACCTTCAAAGTGTCTCTGTTTGCTTCAGGTAGGAGTAGTACCAAAAGATTCAATGCTTGCAGTTGATGTTTCTTAGTTGGAAGATCTGCCAAGGAAGCATATACATCTCATTTCTTTAAAAGTTTTATTTTTTTCCTCCAAAAAAGGCATGATTTTAAGTTAAATATTCTTGTAAAATGTCAAGTTTATCCTATTCATAGATTTTCTACGTAATGTTAATGAGCAACAGCAGTTGCAGCAGTGACCCAGCAGTGATAACAATAGTGATAATAGCAGTATTGAGGATGGCGTTGATAACTGTCAGGACGATGTTCCTATTCTCGAACAATTGTACTTATTTTATTGCACATGAACCTGCAGAACAGCCAGGCACATTTAAAATAAATAGTTATGCAAACGAATGATCCTCTGGTCTATTTTGCACCATCATCCTTAGCATAAAACAGACTTAAAAGTTGTGGATCTAATCTAATCATGCGAGGATTCCTTGGATGTGGTAGAGCCACCATAGGAGCTCCTATATGACCCTCTCCTGGCTGCCAACATGGCTAATGGAATGAGGACATGGACAGTGCCTTCTTAGTTCCCAGCAATCCCTGGTTGTTGGAACAGCCCCCAAAGGGCTACTGGCAGCCCATACAACTTAAAGCATCCCTGGGGCAACTCTAAGTTGCACCTAGGAACTGACCTATAGCTCACTGGCTGCAGAATAAGGGGTGCACAAAGGAGGCTTAAACCTTTATCCCTACCCCCTCATGACTTGTATCACGTGCTCTAGGATGTTGGCCACTTTCCTGTGACATGTGATGAGATTTTGTGTGTGTGTGTGTGTGTGTGTGTGTGTGTGTGTGTGTGTCTTGCTCTCTTGCCTCTTTGGGATCCTCTTAATGCCTTCCTCCAAAAGTGACAGTTCTTCTAGTCATGGACAACAGGAAATGGATTTCTTTGAAACCTGTCAGGACCCTCCTGCGTTGGCTGGAGGAGTTAATAAAAGAGGGGCTCCCCACACCTGCTGGACTTCTAAGAAATTGCAAAATCAGTATTACAAACACTCTCTTTTTAAAGCAACTGGTGTGTGTTCTTGCCCAGAATGGTGCTTTATTAGCCAATAGGCTACGTTAGAGTAGATTCTCACGGTAACTGGCTGATTATTGGGGAACTGATGGTAATCAACAGCTCTGATTTTTTTTCTGGCATTTAGATACCAAATATTAGCAGAAGCAGCATCTTTTATCTTCTGGTTGATTTCCGGCTGAACTGTAACTTCCTCACTGTTGCTTATTTAAAGAGAATGATCATTTATAAACTGCTACTATCTTAACTGTAGTTTTTTAGGGCTTGTTTCACTGAAACAGAGAGCTTGAGTTACCCAATCAAGCTAGCCTAGCTCCAGTGATGAACAACCACACTGAAAATCAACACTTGTGCTACATCGAGTTATTGGCTCAGCAGATGGTAAGTTGTTATACAAGCTACTGCATCCCCACTGCATTCCTAGTTCAGGTATCAGCATCACTTAAGTATCAACCCACATCTCCTTGACAAGCCAGCTAGCTCTAGCATAAAGCACCACTTAACTCACGCTAGAGAATTTTGTGTGTGGATGGGAGTCGGTTCTGGGGCAAAACTCAAGTTCTAGCTCTAGCTAGCAGTGAGTGAAGGCAACTCAGAAATCATGTTTGCCTTATAATTCACCTAGTTTTTCCCAAATACTATGATATAAATCTGCGTGTTTTCTTTCCCATGTGTCCTAATAAATGAATGTTCTGTGAAAAATGTCTCATTTGAACACCAGCAAAGCAACAGCCAATCTTTCCTGGACAGAATTAATCCTGTTGCTATTTAATGTATTGCTCGGGCTCTCATATTGTTAGTGAAAATGGTTTCACAGCCAAGGTATATTTGTAGAGATAACTCCCTTCTCTGTGTTTAATACACTGCTGTTTGTGGTGTTGCCTCTGTAAATCTGAGACCCAGAAGGGACGCTGCTTACTCTGCACGTCCTGGAAAGCTTTGAGATATTCCACAGTGAGCAGTGGCTGAGGCAGTTCTCGGATGAAGAGTTTTAAAAGACTTGCTGCATCATGTTGCTTTACACTTTCCCAGTTGAAAGTCCCTTCATAAAACTTTGCTTCCAGTTCTTGGCAAAGACTCTGAAAGATAGCAGAATAGAAAGCACCACCAATGTGGAGTTTTATTCACGCTGGTGGAAGATGTGTGCATTTCCCATGTAGCAATACCTTCCACCCTTTGAAAAAAACACATCTGAAATTATCATTCAAGCACCACCTGCTATTGCTACTTTGCTACAAAAAGAGAAACTCTAGACCAGAAGTATTAGAAGTGTGCAGTTAAAACCAAATGCTAATAGGCACCAGACAGCATAGCTGTTCCCAGGGCACTGGCATACGCATAGGGCCAAATCCTGCAGTCCTTCCTCAAGGTCAGATGATAATTTGTGCAGGAAAGAGCCTGATAAGAGCCAGATAATTATGCAAGTTGAGACTCAAGAGTCTCCTACTGATACCTTCCGCTGAGGCAAAGTTGGCCCCCTCTTCCTCTTGCAGCACAGGGAAATATCCAAACCTGTGCATGGCCTGACATCTGTGGAGAATCTCAAACCAACTGTGAGGCATGTGCACAGATGTTCAAGTCCCCACTGAATGGCTCCCATGGGAGTCTTCACTAGTGTTGGACCTTAAACCTGCCCTTGTTTTGAGGTGGGGATTGGATTCTACAGCATGGAGGGTAAGCAGCATCAAAGAACACTGACTGCTACAGCATTGTCTTTTGAAGATATAACTGTGTGGTTCTGAGGGGGAAGGCTGCTTTAGCCATCACCACCCTTTGACAACCATACTGGAGAGTCTTCACAGGGGTTCAGAAGGAGTGGGAGCATGTCACAGAGCTGCTGTTCCTGATTTGTGCCTCCCACTTCAGATTTCACTCCATTAATTTCTTGCACTACTGGATGGCTCAAGAGACCTGGAGGCACCTAGTTACCAAGAAAAAGAATCCAGGACCTGACCCATGCCAGGAGAGGGGAGAAGCCACTCCAAATGTGGGTGATAACAAGCACCAGGAAAAGGGAAGCGCTTCAACCACACCCTTTGGGAAGGGCTATCCCTGTATATAAAAAGATTGTGTTTTAGCTGACGCGCAAGTGTGCTTCATAACAGATGAAATTTAAACTGTCCACCCTAAAGAAAAATTGCGACAGAATTTAAAAGGAAGCATCAACCTAGACCATTATTTCCTTAGCAGAGATTTTCTGTACCAGCCTATAGAATTCTGAAACTATTCTATAATTCTCTACTGATTTCTGGAGGACAATAAAATTTCAAAGAAACCACAAAGAGTATTATTTTCTGTTAAATTCTCCGCTGTTTGTGTAAAACATTGATAATGCTCAATGTTTTACAAAAGCAATAGGTTCGTTCACAGGAGAAGTTCTTCCAAATGTTTGATCCTCATTATTTTTGCAGTTACTTAGTGAATGATTTCTTATCTGGAAACACTCCCCCTATTAAACAAAACAAAAAACAAAGTCACCCCAAAAATGTGAAACTGTTGGAAAGTGGAAATGAAGCACTAAGCAAAGTCATGAAGCATCTTAGTTACTGGTAAATCAACAAAGCCAGTTTCCATAATATTCTTTTCCTTCAGTTGTTTCTAATGAAGCAGCTGTTGGACAAAGTTCTACATGACAGAGACTGGCAGATATCTTGAGGCAGCTGAATCCATTTAAATATTCTTTCCATTTAGAATTTAAGGTCTCTTTAGACCATTCTTATAACAGGCCGCATCTTGATGTAAATCACACCATGTATTTGGTTTTCTGTATTAAAGCAAATACCGAGTTATGGTTTTTGTGTAGTTGGCAGTCACTCTGTAATGCGAAGAGACTGTGAATAGTGACCTGAGCAGTGTATAATGTTGTTTGTAGAGATAATGGGAGAGACTCTCTATGCAATTTGGCTGCTCGGTGCTATTCTGCAAGTTGAATCTGGCCCTTAAAATGACCTAATTAGGCCAGTGAATATTATCCTCCAGTGGCATACAGCCTACATAGCAGCCCACTAGTCATCTGGCTCAGGGGGCTCACCTGGTTCAGGTACAGACAAAGAAGTTGGAAATCTTGTGAGAACAACTCATGAGATTTTGGCACAGCAGAATCTGAATCTTAGCCTTGATTGAGCCTCAAACTTGACCTCCTGACCTCTTCCCCAAGCATAATCTGGATCAAAACACCATCTCTTTGGCTAGTCTAAATCAAATGTGTTTTATGTAGTTTTATTAAGATTTCATTGCCAATCTTGCCATTACAAAAGTGTTAACAAGACAAATGTAAAAACGGCAAATGGGCCGTTCAGGGTATAGGCTTTCAGGGTTTTGAGAGTCCATGCAATATTTTACCTTTACTCTTGCTGCTACTCCTGGTATTCGAAGAAGTCCTTCTGTATCCAATCTTGCCTCTTCTATCTGAGAAATCAGCTGTTAATAAACAGAAGCCAAGGTTCTAATTAAAATGTTACTGGAAGATAAATATGAAACAGTGAAATCTGTTTTTGAATACAAATGATTGCAAAGTGGATTATCATTGATACAATTATATGTGTCCTACAAGGAACACCTGATACTGCTCCTTTATTTTTCATGTACACTATTAAGAGTTTTTTTAAAAAGGAAAATGTAAAGTCAACACTTTCTACAGAGATAGGGAATTATTCAGATTTCAAAAATAAACCACCAACTGCTTATCACACTAAAAATCTACACTAATAAAAACTATTTACTGTAGTGCGAAAGACACTATATTAACTTTCATATACACTGCCATTTACCACTTTACCAAGGAAGATCTAATCACTGAAAAGACTTCAGGTTTACTAATACTGATGGTCTCATAACAGACTTAAATGAGTTGCTAATCCTATGCATGTTTTAGATGAATTAGAACAATCACTGTAAAAGATTTATACTATATTACATGTATGTGACTGATATGGCAATTTCCTGCAAGATTCTTGGAAGACCTTGTTGTATTAAGTTTATGTATTAGTGTGGGCTGGGATTATATGTGACCTCTCTAGGGGGAGATGGGATAGATGTGAGACCTGAGAGTTCAGAAGACTATACTGAAAATGTGCCAAAGAAGGATGGACTTTTTAGACAATAAATGTGAAGTGCATTTCCTGGGAAATGCCTAGAGAGAGGTTAATGCAAATTCCCCAACTTCTATTATGCAAAAACCCAGCCTGTTGAAGCTATGCTTGAGGAGAGGGTCACTGTCTGCCGATTACCTGTTACAGAAGGCAAAGACCAAAGGCCTCAGTTGTATAAAGAAATGGTTCATCTGCCCAGCCTCTGTTCTGGTTCTGGATGTAAGATGGATGAACTTGTAACCATGGAGAAAACCTAGTTGTGGGTGTTGAAAGCTGGAGTTGGGGTGACCTCTGTTAAGCTTTCCAGCACATGTGTAGATTCTTTTTATTGTTTTAATGTTTTCTCTGTAACGCTTTTACTATAATAATAAATGTGGTTGCTTAGAAGGAGCTGTGCAGTAACTTGTAACTACGGGCAATACACTGGGCATAGCTCTTAGAGCAGAAACAAAGTGGAGGTGCTGGCCTGTTAGGCAGTCTGGCTTGCTGGGGTATCACAGTATCGGTCAAGGAGCTGTACAGTCTTGTATCTGTGGTCAGAGGGGATTGAGATGCAGGATTTCACTTAGGGGAGGTGACAGGTAGGAGTCAGAAGCCTTTAAGTGGGCGCCCCCCAGAGACGGCAGAGGGGGAGCTACAGGTACAGTGGCCCTGAAACTGTGACAGTGTATTTGGTTGGATAAAGGATATAGATGATTGTGCTCACAAAGGGATAAATCTAATTATCACCCAAAGAAGTCTGTAAATATCAAATGGTTACACCACCTATTATTTCCTAGATCAATGTTTTCCAAACTTGGGACGCCGTTTGTGTGGGGAAAGCCCCTGGCAGGCCGGGCCGGTTTGTTTACCTGCCGCGTCCGCAGGCCCGGCCGATCACAGCTCCCACTGGCCACGGTTTGCTGCTTCAGGCCAATGGGAGCTGCTGGAAGCGGTGGCCAGTATATCCCTTGGCCTGCGCCACTTCCAGCAGCTCCCATTGGCCTGGAGCAGCGAACCGCGGCCAGCAGGAGCCGGGATCGGCCGGCCGCGGACGCGGCAGGTAAACAAACCGGTTCGGCCTGCCAAGGGCTTTCCCTACACAAGAAGCGTCCTAAGTTTGGGAAACACTGTCCTAGATTAACACTTGATGCAGTGTTTAACTTGGGCAACACTTGTAATGTACATGTTTCTGTGCCAGCTAAGGTTTGAACTATAAACTATGCTGTACAGCAGCATTTTTAATTGCACAAATAAAAGGGGATTATTTACTATTCAATGAATTTATGTGATTGATACAGATCATGAGAATGTAAAAAAAGCCACCAAAGTTGGAATACATCATAAAAGTTGATTTGTTCAGAATATATTTTCCTGGTTAAAGACTTCACTTATTAATACTCATAGATCCTGATTCCCACATCCAAGTTGCGCTTGGACATAGTGGACAATGGCTGTGGGGAACAGCTTAATCCTTGGCCTCCTGATCCTCACAGAAGTTAGGCCAGCAGCAGGACTATTCTAACTTCTGCCACTGGGCCTTATGCCAGTGATGGATCAAATTTAATGGAACTCTGCTCTCCATGCCCCCTCCCACCTACACCCATTCTTGAACGCCTCTACGCCAGAGGTGAGAAGTAGCAGCTGGCACACCACCAGCTGTCCCCCAACTGAGTTTCTCTGAATGAGAGGAATTCTAACTGTCTATGTCCAGCTGTTTTAAGGATGCTTTGCACTGCTAAGTGGTGCAAAGTGGCCTTAGCAGACCAGATAATCAGTACCATAGTCTTTCTGCAGGTCTCCCCATTGATATAAATAGGGAATTCCATATACATATTCTTAGTTTTGAAGGTCAGAAGGGACTGTTATGGTCATCTGGTATGACTCCCTGCAGAACACAGGCCGTAGAACCTTGCCCAGTAATTTCTAATTAAGTCTATAACTTCTGGTTGAGCTACAGCAGATCTTTTAGAAAGACGTCCAGTCTTGACTTAATGACTGTATGTGAGGGAGAATCCACCACATCCTTAGGGAGATCTAGGTGAGTCAGGCTCCATGCATCTTAACAATTTTAACTAGTTTGAAAGTTCTAATATAGGAATTAGCTTTTCAAAGTCTGGAACCCAGCAGGCCATATCATGCCATTAGTTTTTAATTAGGACTCCCTACTGAAATCATATCTATAGGACGTTCTTAAAAAACGATGTTATGGTATTAACCAATATTTATAAAATTCACAAAACTGGAAGTAAAAATGACAGAGTTGGCGTTTTGTTTTTTAGGGAGGTGGAGGTTTTTTTGTTTTTTTTTTACAAAAATGCTTATTTTAAAAAAATCTTCCCGTTGAATTGGTTTGTTTCAGTGATGTGCAACTGATATTTTAAAATTCCTGAAAATATTCTCTTAATTTGTTATGAACCCCCAAGTCCAGTAGTGGATGTGCTGCAGAAATGAGAAGGGAGAGATGGGAAATCCATTCACATATTTCCCCATTTAAACAAAAAAGGATTATTATCAAGATGAGATCACACAGCAAATAAATTAAGTGTATTTTCTAGAAATGTTTATGTAGAACTTTCTTCCTGGAAAACTATACTGAATAAATTGATGGTATAGCGAGGTGACCGGAATATATAATTTGCAGTGCAGTAGGGTGAAGACCTATTTGGAGGAAGTGGGGACTTTTTTTTCCCTTTTTTTATTACTGTCCATTTGGTACAATCTTGTCCACAGAAAAGGTAAAAAAACTGTTCTTCAGAAGTATGTTTTGTTTTGGTTTTGTTTTTTATAGTCTCTAAGAGATAATTTCTGGCACGAATGATATAGCAGTAGTGCCTAGAGAGGGGTAGGAAATTACTATAAGTCTCCTTTTGATTTGGTGGAAAAAAATAACAAAAAAGCTCTCAAAAACCTCTAAAAGGCCTCTCTAGCACTTCAATTATTTGTCTTGAAAAATAACGGCCTATTCTCCTAGGAATACATTTCTACAACTCCTGTTAAACAGAATTTGGCCTGGAATGGTGTTAGATGTTGGACATCTAATTTCCCGGGCTTACTAATAAACCCTGACCAAATCATGGCTGACTTAATACACCTTAGTAATGTATTTTTCTAATAATAATTCACTAGATGTCCTAATTAATTACTCTACTCTAGCACTGGAGCATGCCAATGGCAATTCACAATACTTCTAATGTAAACAACTTAAAATTACTTGCTGAACTGTATTCTCTACTCCACTAACTCAAAGCTCATGCTAAAATAAATTTGTTAGTCTTTAAGGTGCCACAAGTACTCCTGTTCTTTTTGTGGATACAGACTAACATGGCTGCTACTCTGAAACCTGTCAACTAAAGTAAGTTAGTAGAGCAGAGAACGGTACAAAGGCCATGTATCCAACTTAGTGCATTAATAGTACAAAGCACAGCCCTTAATAAAAGCTACAGTCTCTTCTAATGGAGATGAATGCTACATTTGAGGTTCACAGTACAGAGATGGTATGTCACTGTGAAAACTTAATTAGAGTGAGCATATGAATCCAGGACAAATGCTATCACCTCTGCAATCCAGTAGGTTTGTAACAAACTGACTTGTTCATGCTACTCACTTTGTGAAAGATCAGTGGTATCCTGGTGCCTGGTACTTTCTTCTGATCCTGTTCCAGCAAAACTGACAGTGGGACACCAAAAAGACCTGAGTCTACACAAAGAAAAGAAAATAGAGACACAATCCACATCTGCTCGAATACATGAGATAAGTGGCACAAAACACATTTTCAAAGAGATAAGCCTATTCAATACATTCAGAGCCATTGATCTTCTCTTCAGCATATCTGAATGTCTTCATCAATCAAGTCATTCAGAGCATGATTAAACAAAGCACTTGGCTAAAAGCAAAGCACTTGTTCATCTCCTCCTTCACCCATAAATGAGGAGTCCTCTGTTTTACCTTCAAATTGCCATCCACACACTCTGCAGTACAGTGAAGGAAAATGCATAAATGAACCATCTGCATGATTCTGATTTGTGGAAAACTGTTGTGTTGATGACCCAGAAATGCAGATCTTTATCACTCAATACAAGTTTAGATGCCAATAGCTTTAGTAAGCTTCCCAAGAATTTGGCTGCTAAAATGAAATAGATGTAATTATACTGTAATTCACATTTACTCTAAACAGTCCTCTCCCTCTGTATTTTGAAAGAAGAGCTAGTCAGCATTCATTGTGCTTTTTTGCATCCTATAGTGTAAATAGGTTGATAGTGCATCTCAAAAAAGGAATATTTTAATATGAAAATTAAAGCCAAGCTTGTTCCATGCTCATTGTAAGCTCTTGTTTAAAATGGCCATTATCTCATCTTATCTAACTTTACTTTATTATATGGTCCTATATGTTTATGGTAAGAGTATTCTGCCTTAGATAAATACTAATCAGAAGTGAATGGTTTCTGAGAGAGAGGTACACTGGCAAACTATTGAACCTTAAAGACTTGTGTTTTGTAACTACTCTGCTGGGATAAGGTTAATGCCTACAAAGATCATTTTTCTGGAACTGCGTATAGAACAGTGATACAAGGTAAGTGGACCAACTTCTGTTGGCAGAAGAAACAAGCATTAAGCTTCACAGAGGTCTTCCTCAGGCTGAAAGAAGATAATCAACATTTCCCAGCCTAAATACAAGGTGAGAAAGATGGTTAAGCATAAAGTGTTCACACATGCTGTAGAAGACCACTTAAAATGAAACAGGCAATTAAGAGTTAGAAAATAGTAGGGTGTGTTACAAATTGTTGTAATAAGCCATAAAACCAGTGAATCTGTTAAGTCCGTGGTTTTTAAGTGTCTTGCAAAGTTATGAATTTAAGTTCCCAGGCACATCTTTTTGAGGGTGTTGTGCAGGTTTACTTTGAGAACCAGGATTGAGAAGTCAGCTATGGAGTGACTGCTTTGGGAACAGCGTTCACCCACGGGTGATAGGGTGTCTGTTTTTTTATCATTTTTCTGTGTAAGTTCATCAACAGGGTAGTGATTATCTGGTTTTACCCTCGTAGTTGTTGTTGGGGCATTTGATACCCTGGATGAGGTACACCATGGGTTGTGATAGGCTCTGTTTGCCAGAAGCTGGGAGTGGATGACAGGGGATGGATCACTTGATGATTACCTGTTCTGTTCATTCCCTCTGGGGCACCTGGCATTGGCCACTGTCAGAAGACAGGATACTGGGCTAGATGGACCTTTGGTCTGACCCAGTAGGGCCATTGTAAGGTTCTTATGTGTAGTAGTTCCAACACACAAATCTTTAAGATTCAATAATTTTCCAGTGTACCTCTCTCAGAAACCATTCATTTCTGATTAGTATTTATCTAAGGCAGAGCAGTCCTACCGTAAACATATAGGCCCATATAGCAATGTAAAATTAAATGAGATGAGATAATAGCCATTTTTAACCAGGGCTTACAAAAAGTATGGAATAAGACTTGGCTTTAATCTTCATATAAAAACATTCCTTTTTTGAGATGCATAATAATCACATGGATCTCGAAAAGTGTGTTGTGGGGGGTATTGATCAACATAGCAGTGAAGGTATGTCTGCAGGTTTTGTATCTGTTGTTCTGACAGCCGCTGGTGTCACTTTGAGGTGGGGAGCTTGCTTCTGATAATGAGCTGGGCAAGGCTCGGGGGTTGTTTGAAGACCAGAAGAGGGGGTTCAGGAAAATTTCTCTCAGGATGTGGTCCCCATCAAATATGGGTTGTAACTGTTTGATGACACTCTGTATGGGTTCTCATCTGGGATGATAGGTGACATCCAGCGGTGTGCAGTCAGTGAGGTTTTTTTCTGTACTGAAACAGGTTCTCCCAGTCATTTGGGTGGCCGGTTCTATGATGTGATCTACTTCTCTGGTGCAGTATCCTTGTTTAGTGAAGGCAGTCTTAAGTGGGTTTAGGTGTGAATATAGAACCATGATATCACCTCTTATGTCAATGTAAGTGTCAAATGAGTCACCATAAGGAGTTTCTTTAGAATGTGCCTTATTTAACAAGTATATTGAAAACAGGCCATTATCTGTAAAATATGTGCACTCACAACGACCTACACACACACAAAATCCTTCCTGTGCATGCTCGCTGAGCTACTAGGTAGCAGAACCCATGTGGATCTGCTGTGGTGAGGGATGAGGTGCAGGCTATAGGAAGCCCATGCAGAGGTTTCACCCCCGCTTTTTGCAACAGAGCTGTGTACTCTCCAGCATCTCCAGCCACCCAAACACAAAGGGAAATGGCTAGTGGACCCACTACCGTATGAATCCAATGGCCAAACCATGCTGCATGAGGTGGGAAGATGGAGATGCTGCAGACCACAGGTCCGCTGCAAACAGAGCTGTGAAAAATCTGTATGGACTTCCTGCATCCTCCCACTATCGCATGGATCCTCTGACCAAATTACATTGCAGGTGAGAGGGGAGAGAGACAGAGAAGCTACAGGGTATGTCTACACTGAATCTGGGAGCAATCCTCCCAGCCTAGGTCCTTGTGCTAGCATGCTAAAAATAGCTATGTAGACTTTGCTTTCATATTGCAACTCAGGCTGGGGCTGGAGCTCGGGCTCAGGCTTTGAGTCACAAATCAAAGCGACATCTACACAGTTATTTTTTGGAAATTGGTGCAAGCCCCCTTAGCATGAGTCTGGGCCTGGCTGGGGGGCTTGCTCCCATATGTAGTATAGACATCCCCACAGAGGGTCCTGCACCCTTGAGGTGGGAATAGCAGCTGTCAAGCCACTCCATTTCTTGGGAGGCAGGGTGACACGCTATTGCCTCTTTAGGGCCCCTAAATCAAGTTAATCTTTTTGCATTGGGTGCAGGACAAATAATTTGAGCCAATTTACCTGTTTTTCCCGCTGGCAGTCATTTAAAAAACATAACAGAGATAATGTTACATTAAAACGACATAGGTTTGGTAAGAAGGCCTATTCAAATACACAATTAAAAAAATCAAGAGAAAGAAGTATTTTGCTTGCACACCATTTTCTATTGGTTGTCGCACAGGAACTTCTGCAGGGTGGAAATTCATTTAGGAATCAAGGTCACAGAGAGGGTTGTGTGTATGCTTTTGCATTTAAAAAGTTATTTTCTTCTACTGTAAAGCGAAGAGTGTATTCAGAGGAATCAATTGCATCCTGCTGTATGTCTCTCAACACTGTTGCTTTCAATTATTTAAAGGGAGCTATTTCACTGTCACATCCACTGAACCTTGACAACAGGGTTTTGGCCAAAGTGGGTTTGTGATTAACTGGTAAATACATTTTGAGCTCTTGTAAAACAGTTAGCAGAAGGTCAGAAAAGCAGACAACTACCAAAACACTGAAAACTTCTTGCAACTTGAAATAGGTTTCCACATATTTCTAGCTTTTGAAAAGGAGTCAGGATCATACATAGGCTCCAGTGGCTTGATGCCACAGTGACTTGCTACAAGAACTGCCTCAACAGACTCCCTCCCCTGCCCCCTAGTGTGTATGATGCCATGCCAACACACAACACAGAAATGGGCCAGCAACGGAGATCTGCAAATGCCAAAAAGAGGTTGCGATCTGAGAAACACAGGATGTGTTAGGGCACATCAATATTAGTTACTACAGGAAAAAGATGGCAAATTATTGCCCTGGGCAAGAGATGCAGGCTGAATGTGGAGGGACCATATAGGGTGGCACATGTTGTGCCTTATACAGAGCTCGGCACAATGCAATAGATCAGGATAAGGGTGATGACGAAATACCTACTCCTAAGCAAATCCTCCCATCCTCATGAAAAGGGGCTGCTTTAGGGACTATGGAGCAGATTCTCAGTATAAGGCTGGAGAAGTGCTTTCGTCAAGCCAAACACAAGTTATCGGGCTCACAAAAGGAGGAATTACAATGATATTCTATGGCCTGTGTGATACAGGAAGTCAGCCTAGGTGATCTAACGGTCCTTTCTCACTTTGGAAGCTCTGAAACTATGAATCTCTGAAAGGCTCTGAAGCAATGCTTCCATCGTACTGTAGTGCTATCCAGAGGATTCCTTTCCCTTGCTCCCAAAGACATCTGCCCAGTGCCTGGCCTAGAATGCCTGGCCTAGTACTAAAGTTAGCTGCCAGAGGATTTTAGTCCTAAAATCCTCCTTAGCTGGAAAAGTTTATGTGCATGAGGCTGTTTAAATGTGGAGAGAGTCTAGAGCTCGCTGGCTACAGTGTAATGCTGAATCAGGGCCTATATTACCAGCTAATGTACATCTCTTCTTCCGGAATCATTTAAAAACAACCCCACAGAGACCCGTTTGTTTCTAAAGAATTTATAACTGTACTACTCACCTTTTGTTTTGATTTTTATGGCTTTTTGTTGCTTGAATTCTGTCCCGAGTAAGTCATACAGTGCGGTTAGCTCAATCAGTGCTAAGGAATAGACTTTCTTCATGTCCTGAGGGGCCAGATCACCAATCTTTGTGGTACCCGTTTTGTCCTTTGGCAATCTGAAATTCTAGAACATAGGATTTGCATCATGGCAAATAAACAATCTCAACACATTGAAGGACAAAGAAAAGTGACAAGTATAAAGGCCATTCTGCTGCGGTGGCACCATTTTTGTAATGAAACACGTTGCTACAGATGGGTGCCACAGGAGAGTGACATAGTTTAAAAAGCAGTCTGTCTGCAGCATGTAAATTCCCTATGCTTGTTGCATAATCAAACTTGCCTGGCAAAACCTATACACTGCAATGACCATATCTGATTGCAAAAAGCAAATCTCTGATGGATAGAACCCTGTCTAGCACACACAATTTGATCAGTATGCACTTCTGGGTGGTATCTCTTTCCTTTTTCCCTTTTTTTATGTTGTCTATTTAGGTTCCAACTTCACTGGGGCTTTGAGTAGATGCAGAAGTCTGCCTAGATGCAGTTGACTGTAGGATCAGGGTCACAGATGATAAACTGTTTGGGGCAGGAACCTGTCCTCTTATGTGTGTGTTTACACCTCACTCATTCTTGGGTGCCACCTAAAAAATTAGTAATAGGAGGCTCACTGTTGTTCCCTCCCTAATTATTTACTAGTGGTATTACCATACCACCTTGGACCCCAGTCATGGTGCAGGGCCCATTGAGCTAGGCATGGTACAAACACAGAACAAAAAGATACGCCCTGCCCATAAGAGCTTATTTGACTTTACTTCTGCTTCCTGTGATACAGGAAGTCTAACTCTAGCAGGCAAGGGCTGGTTGCATCTCTTTTAAAGTATAACACACCAAGAACCAGGCAGGAGGATTACTCAAAAGCTAGACGTGGCATTCTTTCTGCTGGAAAGGACCCTGGATACCTTCATAGTCCTCTAGCCTCTGTTGGCTCCAAGGTATAGCTGAATTTGGGGTTGAAAACTCTGTATGGCTGCTGAGCCAGCCCTTATTTATGATTGGTGGATGTAACCAGCTTCCTGCTTGGGATTTAATTAACACACTTTATACGCTTCTTGTTTCAAATCAATATATAGGACCATGTGAATATGTGTGGGTGAGGAAGGGAAGGTCGGTACAGATCACACATATCAATCGTCAGATCACTCCTTTTCTGAAATGTTTCGCTGCCTTAGGATTGTTCACCCCTAAGGTTATGGAAAAGGCCATAGCCACTTCGGTGTGTAGAGAGTCAATAAGTAAAACTCCAGTAAACTGTCCTTTGAATGTGTAAATAATGTGTGACTCTTCTATAATTGAGTCAAAGACGTCTCATAAGCCAGGCCACAGTTTGCATTCCTATTTTTCTCTGCATTACTGAAGTGTGAATCAAACATTTTTCAAAGCCATTTCTCAGTGTTTCATTAGTGTCAGGTTTATTGTATTAAAACTAAGGGAACGTTCAGTAATTATTACTGGCAGAAATGTTTGTGTGCTTATCTAAATTGAGTGTTTGAAGAAAATTGAAACATTATTATTCCAAGCATTGAGTTTACTCAGACATGTTTGCACACAGTGTTTGACAAAAGAAATTGCTATGTTTTTTTACACTGGTTATTAATTTGTAGTTTGTGTATGAGTGCATGTTTCTAATGTTTGTGAAATTCTAAGGCTGTTAGTATTGATTTAGCCTTATTAAGAATAAGACACAGCTGTTGAGAGATGGGAATGTGAAACCAGGGAGAAACGAATCCTTGACTCTTTGTTATAACAAAAAATAAATCTTTTCTGAAGGGTTAAAATGCCTCATTCCTATACATGCTCATGTGTTATGTGCCGGGCATCTTAGAAGGTGCCATAAGCAGTATGCTTATGCACAGAAAATGTGAAATCCAGAAATGATCAATGTATCTGTTGAAAAGGGACCCCCCCCAACCTGTACATCTCTATTACAAGTGTAAAGATAAACCCATTCTTCATTCTCATCCTTTCACCTCAGTGGCCACATGAGACTTCTGCTAGAGTCCATTAATGCTCTTTAACCAACAAAAGAGGTCTCTATTAAGTGATGCAAGGTACCTCACCCCTATTAGTGTAGTGAGCAAGGAACTAGGGCCAACACTAAATGGGGAAGATCCTCAGCTGGTGGACCTTGTCAGAATTCCATTCATGTCTAGCTGAGGGTCTGCCTCAATAAATATAACCTGAGTTTTCTGAACTGCAATGAAAATAACTATTACTGAGCAGACCATGTCAGGCTAAAGTCCTAATTTTTAAGCATTACTAGTCCTCAATTTCTTTAAGATAAGGTACAGTGTTGAAAAGGTACTGGCATATAGTAGGCATAAGAATAAGATTTCCATATTTATTAAGGGCCGAATACTACTCTCCTAAAACACACACACTGGAGGGACCCAATCCAATGAGAGCAGGACCTTTAGGGGCCCGAAAGAAATAAAGCTATAGCATTCTGAATCTTCCTGTTCCAACCAATATCACAGAAACAATGTCAAAAAGGCTACAATGAAGTTTATGAAATGACTACCGCAATGAATGAGAAACACCTACAGGAAGTTGCGTATCGTCCTCTTTGCCTTTGCACATTTTGCCTATTGAGCTGTCTTTGAGATTGGCTGCCTGCTCTGCAAATGAAATCTCTAAATTGATATCAGTTTCAGAAACTGGCACATCCTCAAGCAGGGTGGTCTTTTCACTGATACCAAGGCTGAACTCCGGATCTGAAAACAGAGGGGGGGAAAAAAGTCATCAGCACTTTCAAATATTGTCTCCCTCCTCCTCTGGTTTGCATGAAAGTAAATGTTTAGGACTCCAGACAGGTTAATCCTGTGCAGGGGGTGGAAACTCTTGGGATGAAATCTCTTCTGGAGTAACTCCAATGACTGGAATTATGTCAGCCGAGAATTTTCATCTCATGGAGTTGCCATGGAATAATTCTGCCAAGGGGCAGAGTTTACCCACTCCTTATCCTTCATGGAAAAGGCAAAGCATTCTATCCCAAATAAACCAGAGATTCCTGGGGTCTGCCAGAACCAAGCAGCTTCTGCTCAGAAGTCTCTTGCCTCAGATCTGCTTCCCATCCTCCTCTCTTCCTCTGGTGCCCTGCAACCATTAACTACCCAAGTCCGTCAGCAGCCAAGCTTCGCGGGGCAACCCTGAACACCAGTTCTTTGTCCTGCAGGTCTGAAACTGGGGTGTGGGATGGGGGTGCAGGTGTGGGTGTGGACATTCAATAAAGCATGACCGAGTTCTACCATTCTTATCCCCTTCCCCTCGTGTAGAGCCTGAATCTCTCAAAGCCGCTACAGAGACGCTTCTGTGAGGAAGAGGTGAGCAGAGAAGAGTGGGAGCATGTGATGGTGGCACCACTTCTCTTTTCTTGTTGCCCTCAAGAAGGAACTGAGCACTGAACAAATGATTTAGGATAACAATTATTTTTTGTTTTGTTTTTCAAATAGAGGCAGTTCTTTTACCATTTAATCCAGAAACAGCCTGCTTTTATAGGTAATTACCAGATGTTTTTCATTACCAATGGGTCACTAGTATCAGGCAACAAAAGAAGGGTGCAAAGTGTTTTCAGGGGAAAAAATAATTTTAAATATTCTATTCTGTAAAAGAAAAATTCCAGTCAATACACAAAACAATTTATCTTATCACAAAGTACCAAAGAGAACTCAATCAGTCAAAGGCTCTGACTGGGTGAACATTCTGACATCTTCACCACCACCACCACCATCGTTGTTATTTGTAACCTGGTATCCCCACAAAGCTCCCCATCAGGATTTTGGTCCCATTGTGAGAGGTTCTGTACAAGCACACTGGAAGACACTCTGGCTCCACTGACATCAAAGGCAAAATTCTCAGTGACTTCAATAGGGCCAGGATGTCACCCTCTGGTCCCTGCCCCCACAAGCTCACAATCTGTTTAAAGACAAGATGCTGCAAGTGAGTGTGAAAAATAATGGAATGGGAAGTGGGATGGAAGGATGAGGAAAAACATAATAAGAGCATGTGTTTGTACAGACTAGCTGTTGTGTAATGAAACACCCAATAGATGCTTTGTTTTCACCGCTGTGGGAAACTTAGGGGTGCCAATTCTCAGATGTCTCTGAATTCCCTACCCCAAAAGGGGTAAGCCATGGCCCCTAGGAAATAGCCTCACCTTGAACAACTTCCCTATACTACTTCACTCTCACTGACCCTAGTGTAAGGGCTATGGTTGGGATAGTCTGGGTAAGGGAGAAAGTGCAACTGAAACGCTGCTGCACTCCAGCTATTCTCTGCTCTCCCTGGCCCACTGAAGGGCTTAAGCAGTGCTGCTGTTTCCCAAACAGTGTGGGAAAGAATAAGTCACAAAATAAAAAGTTTTGTTTTATTTAAAAAAGTTGGCCCACACTGGTTTGAAAAGTCTATATTTAAAGTAAAACTATTTGTGGAGTGCTTGGAGTTGAGACCATCCCATGCAAACTGCCCCAGCCAGGGCCATACCCTTGGAATTCTTTACCCTGAAGGGCTGGCCTTAAGATCTTCAGCGTTGTGAAACCAGCAGCATCAGTTTCAGAGTAAGCCATAATGTCTAGCACGCGGTAGGCCTTTAAGGTCCATTCAGCAGAGACTGAAGCAGCTCCAAAGAGAGGAACGGTTTTAATTGGGGGCAGTATGCTTTTATTCTACTCACAACTGAGTGTAAAGCTATGAGAAGTAGAATAAAAGAATTGTAAAATATACATATACGACCAGTTTCTCTCTTCTGAGTAGCTTCAGCCTGAACTATGTTAGAACCTCAAAGGCTTCACTGAGCAGATGTGAACGCTCAAGCTGAAGCTGAAATTGGAGCTGCTGATTTCAGAAAAGCGATATAAAATGTCTTAGAATCACAACACTTTTTGGGCCAAATTCAGCCCTGCATCAAGTCTACTGACTTCAGTTGGATTACACCAGATATATTTGGCCCCAGTGTTTAATACATTTAAACTGATTTTTTTAAAAAGTAAAAGGGGAAATAGGGTTCTTGTTCCTCTATTATTATTTTTATCAGGATGTTGTGGTTAATGTGGCTTGTCTGATCCATGCATCTTTTGCCCCAGATCAGCTTGGAACAGAACTGTTGCTAGCAAAAAGTAATGCAGTAGTTCCTGTTTCAGCCCTCTGTTTAGATGGAAGTTTGGGGTTTGTTTTTTGTTTTGTTTTTGTTTTTTGAGTACTGATGGCTTTGTAATGCTATACAAGCTTCAAAGACGTGTGGAAATGCGTCTGTTCTTATTTGGGGGTTTGATGTTTGTGCAGGCCTGATCCTACTGCTTTGTGTTTATTAACTAGGAAACAGCTGTAAGAGGAAGTAGATTTGCTGTGCTGTCAATTTGCCAGTTGTGGTCAAAGTTTCGTATGACAGAAATGTGAGTGTGATACAAAAAAAGTAAACACTGGATATTAAAGGGGACAGGCAAAAGGTGTGTTTTAAAACTGGGCCTGCATCGTCATTTTGCTTCCGTGTGATGTATAAAGAAAGCTTGTGTTTAAAAAAAAAAATCATGGGAACATCAGAAAGGTTAAGTCTGGTCTTTCCTGGAGAACATAATGGATGTCCCAGAGGATGTATACTCTGTACTCTGACTTATGTAACTGTTAGGTCTCACATTTTTATTGGAGGGGTGGAGTGGTTTCATCTTTAGTTAACATGTTCTTCCTAAAAAATGCTAATTGGTCATTGAATTTATACACACAAACTAACAGACAGTTTTAGACTGTCATTGTTTCACTAGCTCTCCAAATAGAGAGTCTTTCAGGCAGCACAGTCATTTATTTCTAACATTTAAAAAAAGGCAGGAAGAAAAACTTTTGAAAAAATGTTTCAGGCCTTATTTATACACCATAAAAAAGCAAATAAGGGCACAGCTCCATTTTTTCCTTTAAATTACCTTTAAGGAGATTCAGTTCTTCCTTCAGTTACAAGGGTACTACTGCCACTGACTTCAATAACTTATGTAACTGAGGCAGAAATAGACCTTATTTTGGGGTTTGGGTGATTTTTCTCTCAATTTGGAATAGGAAAACTACTACACGGAATGTTTGGAGCCTGATCCTGCTTCCATTGAAGACAATGGGAGTTTGGCCACAGTCTCCTATGGGAGCAGAACAGGCTCCAATACAGTCGACTATATTTATGAAAAGTTTGGGAAACAAATGTTGTACTAATGTGTGCATTAAGCTGAAACTAGCAAACAAACATCTCTCACATTTCCGTCATTCCCCCTCTTCCACCTCAGTGCTGAAAGGGGGATTAGGGACTTCTAGGAATCACTAGGGCATTTTGTGGGCCTCCTTGCTCCTTCCTGGACAGATACGTGGGGCATTCTCCATTTAAAGAGAACAATTCTCTCCCACTCCCAACCATGCCTCATTCTTTCCTGACTGACATCCACATTCCTGGGGCCAGCCAGGAAGAGTTTATAAATGCTGCTGGCCTCAAGTGTCTCACAGTGGACATGTGTCACAGAGGGCTGAATCCCCCCTTACCCTGAGGCTTGGGCTGGTGCAGAGCCTGAGGGAGGTGGCTTGCCCCACCTCTTGCCTGCCCTGAAACACCTCCTGCCCCAGGAGCACCTGTGGAGCGGGGGGGAAGGGGCATTCTTCACCTGGGAATATACCCGGGGGGGGGCTGCTTTGTAGCCCCTTTGTGCTGACACAGCCAACACAGTGGGCTTGCAAGGCGACCATGAATGGGCCCATATGGAGCACACTATGCCACTGGTCCACAGTCTGTGTTGTCTGCATATTAGTTTCCAACTGGAGTTGGTTTTGACCTATATAGGTTACATCCATGTATCATATCTACCCATGTGCTAGCGCTGCAATCATACTCAGGAGGTTCTCAGGCTAACAGTCATCCAGTAAAGAAGGGCAGAAGCTAGTGATGGGACAGTGGCTGGAAAAGCGCCTATAGGTTTCTTTTGGTTAAGTGATGGTAAACGTCAAGCAAAGGAGTCAACTGATGTACACAAGGGATGTGGGAATTTGCATAATCATAAGAGAAAGACATGCCCAGCTTGCATAGGACCCAGTCTAACTCCCTTTAAAGCCAATGGATATCTGTCAGTGAGTGTTGGATCAGGCACGAGACACTCCAAGGCCATATTCCCAGAGGCTGTTTATGCGCACAGTTTTACTAAAATCATTGGAATGTTGCCAGCTGAGGATCTGGCCCCAATTCTGGAAATTTCAGAGTGTCTTTCAACTAAGCCCTAGTCCCTCCAGGTCTTAGATGAAAGTCCCTTAGCAACATCTGTTTTCTAACTGCCTGATCATTATGCTTTGGGTTTACCCTTCTAAAAGCATCTTACTCAGCATCTTACCCTGGAAGCTGGCCCTCCTCCTCTGGATGCTTCAGATACCTAACTAGGAGCAATCATCGCTTTCAGAATATAACAAACCATAGATTTCACATCCATTAACAAGTTTAAAAATGTGGAACATAGAAAACAGAGGCATCATTATGATTTAAATTTCTAAAAACAGTAAAAATCTATTATAACAAATGATACTAGTGCACTTTTCAAGTAAAACTGGTAAAAGCATTTTAACTTTACAATAATGCCTCTGGATTTAGATTTCATAGGTATTTGGTGTCTTTCAAACCCCAGACAATGTTTATTTATTGCCTTTAAAGCCAATCACTGTTTACATAACACCATTAGTCTTGAAGAAAGGGATCGTGGAACAGCCCTGAAACAGGTGCAGTAGTTTTTAATGCAGCTCAAGTTGGATGGCTTTCCTGCAAAAATGAACTGATTTTCTTCTTGTTATAATCTCATGAGCAGAGCCCACTTTGGCATGTTGGCAAAAGCAAACATGTATTAGGATGTAAGTAGGCTGCATTTGCCTTGCCCATCGCAATCTGTGCTGGGGAGAGCTAACATATGGAATTTGCCTTTCACAACTTCCCATTTTTAAAGGGTTCATCGGGGCTACTGGAAAAAAAGCACCAGATGTGATAAAACACTGCAATAATTGCTTGGTAATTTTCCAGCCCCAAATTTTAGTATAGTTTATTGACACAAGCACCAGGCTTCTCTTCCTTCCTTTGTGCTGACCCAGCATTTTGGCAGCTCTCCCAGTTGTTCACAGTTCTTACCAGCAAAAGGTTTGCTGAGAGCAGGAGAGGGTAAGATTAATAATCCTTCTGGAAACATAAGAATTGTGTGGGGCTCATTTCTACCCCTCTCTCTCTTTTTACATTGTTTATGTTTTGTTATTCATCGTTCCTGTTTTTATCCCTGTTAGCTATTTCTCCAAAATACTTTCTAAAATTTTGAGGTGGTTAATCAGTCTTCCTGTCTATGCAGCTACAAAGTGTCCAGCATAATATCTAGATCGGGGTGGGCAAACTACAGCCCACGAGCTACATCTGGCCCATCAGGGCTTTGGATCCAGCCCACAGGAGTGCCACCCCAGTGGCACCGTGGGCCCTGCGCCGCTCCCAGAAGCAGCCAGCACCATGTCCCTGCGGCCCCTGGGGGCAGGGGCAGAGGGCTCCATGTGCTGCCCTCGCCTCCAGGCACCACCCCCCACAGCTCCCATTCATAGAATCATACACTTTAAGGTCAGAAGGGACCATTATGATCATCTAATCTGACCTCCTGCACAACGCAGGCCACAGAATCTCACCCACTCACTCCTGTATCAAACCTGTGTCTGAGCCATTGAAGTCCTCAAATCATAGTTTAAAGACTTCAAGGTGCAAAGAACCTTCCGCGGCCAATGGGAGCTTTGGGGGAGGTACCCACAGGCAAGTGCAGCATGAGGCGCCCTCTGCCTCCCCAACCCCAGGGGCCACAGGGACATGGTGCTGGCCACTTCCGGGAGTGGCACGGGGTCAGGGCAGGCAGACAGGGAACCTGCCCTGGCCTCCGTGCACGCCGCCCCCAGAGCCGCTCCAGGTAAGCGGCGCCGGGCTGCACCCTGCACCTCTCCTACACCCCAACTCCCTGCCCTGAGCCCCCTGCCTCACCCTGCACCCCTCCTGCACCCCAAACCTCTGCCCTGAGCCCCCTGCTGTACCCCACATCCCTCCTGCACCCCAACCCCTGCCCTGAGCCCCCTTCCGCACTCTGCACCCCTCCCCTGAGCCCCCTCCTCCACCCCAACCCCTTTCCCTGAGCCCCCTCAAACACCCTGCAGCCCTCCTCTGCCCACACTCCCTCCCATACCCTAACCCCCTGCCCTGGCCCTGCATGCAATTTCCCCACCCAAATGTGGCCCTCGGGCCAAAATGTTTCCCCATCCCTGATCTAGATGCTCTCCAATCACTTGTTTGGGTTTTTTTTGTTTTTTTGTTTTTTTTTAAGGAAAGAGTAAGTCTCTAGAAAAATAACAGAAGTATTTAGGCCAAATTCAGGACTTGAGTGGCTGGAACTATGACTTCATTGTACCTTTATGGCCCAGAGTACTGTTGCAAGAGGTGAGCAGCTACATAGTCCCAACAGGAGCTCCAGGAGACATGCAAACCAGCCACAACCCCTTACTACGGGGGCTGGAGAGCTACTGTCAAGCACAAGGGGTGAAATCCGGATTCACTGAAATCAGTGGGAGTTTTGCAATTGATTTTAAGGAGGCCAAGATTTCATCAAAGGGCTGCAATTAGGCCCTGTCCCTGTGTGGGCTGGTCTTTATGCCCTCTCTCTGTACCTCACCCTGTTGTTCAACTGGACAGGGCAGGGCAGAACCTACCCCTAAAGGCAGGGAACTCCCCCCTACTTTCTGTTCTCTCCATGAATATAGTCAAACACGGATATTTTCTCTCACTTTGAGCCCTAAATATATAGCAAATCCTTACATTTTTCTTAGTTCTTTTGCTCTCTCCTCTTTACTGATGAGCTTATCCACAGCTCTTGTTTCTTGTGCTGAAAGTGCAGAAGAGAGACAACCAAGGGGATAAAAATGAAGAGCTGAGAATCAGCCATTACAGCGGACCTTTATCAAATTGTTCTGCTGTAAAATCATCACAAGATTTACCAGACTTTTCAAAGGACACCATCCATAAATGCATTTTAAAATGTTACAAACTTGGAAAGATGTGGGCCACAGCTACATTCATCCAGTTTATCCAGTGGCTTTTTTTTCTCTGAAATGTTACTGAAAACGTGGACCTGTTCTTCAGTATGCTGTGAAGCTAAGACACTATGGAACACACACAAAAAAAAAAAAAGAGCAGAGGAGCTGCTCAGCATTACCATCTTTCACTTCATCTTGAGCTTCATTTTTATTCTCTATTGCTGTCACAGATGAGGGCTCACTCTCACCAGAGACCTAAAAAAGCAAAAAGAAACCAAGCCATCTTTAAGCTCAAATACCAATAGCTTATTACAGCAAATGACAGAATGTAAGCAACTCCTTTGGCCCTGATCTTGTGTGTAGGTAGACTTGCAACCCAGGAGAGCCCCTCTGAAGTCAGTGGGACTCCATAGGGGTGCAGCAGTCCACCCATGGACTGTCAGTTGTGGGACTGGGGTGTTTGATAGGAGCCTCTTAATCAGACATGGGACATAAGAAATTAAGTCCCTCAACCAGAAACACAATTAGACACAAACTTAGTTCTGGTGTCACTACTGCTTCACCATAATATGCAAAATGAATGGGAAAGGCTAGAATTTGAATTAAAGCCACAGTCTGCACTAGCACGGATGTAGAGGGGAGATTATATATAATATAGGCACAGAACTGGGACTCAGGAGACCTGAGTTCAATTCCTGGCTCTGCCCCTGGCCTGCTGTGTGACCTTCGGCAAGTCACTTTAACCTCACAGTGGCTCAGTTTCTTTATCTGTAAAAGAGGCATATAACGCTGACCTCCTTTGTAAAGTGCTTTGAGATGTTCGGGTGAAAAGCACTATATAGGAATTAGGTATTATTATTATATTATTTCAATGGGAGCTCCCAGGAGGAATTCTGATTGACTCAGCCCAAAAGTGCAAGCTGCAGCAGAAGCACTGTCACCCTGGTGCAGAATGTAGCATGCACTCCCTCCTGTAATTTGATGGGTCCAGGACAGCTCTGGCCCTGCTGTCATCCCAGTCCTTGTGGGGGGAGGCTAGCAATGTTAGCTGTGCATACTGTTTGCATTCCCAGCAACAGTATCGCTGGGCCATTCCACAAAGGGACAAGAGGGAGGGAGGACAAAGGCCACTTGTGCCATTTGTACTCCCATAGAGCAGCCTTGCAGGGCCAACTACAATCCAGCCCTGAGTTTGTAAACAAACAAGACTTGTGAAGTTCCATTGCTTGTTTATGTCTAAGATTATTATGGATACAGTATTCAGAATTTGCCAGGAAATCTTTATACTCATGGTCCATACAGTTTCTTATTTCCATATTAAAGTTTTATTAACTCCCTGCACAGCCCAGAATGTTTACTAGATGCTGTGTGATCTGGCTCTTGCCTGGCATTTTAGATAAATGCTGTACAGTCCAAGACTTGGGGAGAAGAGTGAACTGCAAAACTTTGGTAAAAAAGCAAGTCAGGTTCATTTTGTTTTAAAATCCAAGATCCTGAAAGGCAAATCCTACTCCTACCTCTGTGGGTGCAGAGAGCGCCAGAACTACTGCTGTTCCACAGTGCTGGGGTGGGGCGGAGCAGGAGGTAGGGGGGCTATTGAAGGGTATATGCAGTCCCAGTGCATAAAGAGCATAGCTCCAGAGGACCCTCAGTGAAGTCACACAGCTGCTCTTTGAGGACATGGCAGGGAAGGATGTCATGGAAGGATCCATGACTCTATAGCTTTTTCCCTGTCCTACCTCTTTACCGTTGGTAGAGGAGGGATACAAAAGATAAGCAGAAGCTGTATTAGGTTGGAGTATCAGCAGCAGAGTGGCTTCACTCGTGTTTTGTGGCATAGAAGGGACAGTGGTAGGAAGATTTTTTTTTGTTTTTTGTTTTTTTTAATTTAGACCCTTCTCTTTGGTACATGCTGCAGGATTACAGGTACTTGTTTGTGCTGCATAATTTATGGCTTGAATACAAGAACTTAAATGTCCTTTTTCATGCTGAATTAACACAGTTAAGAGTGAAATGACACTGCTCTAAACTGCATTTGATCCCACCTCTGCGATGTAACAGTATAACAATGTATAACATATTAACACAACTTCACTTTTTGGTATAACCTGTTTCATACAAAATTGGGCCCCAGAATGTTTTGCGGAATTAACTGTCCCAAGTCCCATATTCCCCTCTCCATCCATATGCAGAGGGGAGCTTGATCTTGGTGAAGGGGAAGTTCTGTCTCTGCAGCATGTATCTTACAAACTTCCTCTGGAGAATTTTAGTTCCACGGTGTTAGAAGGGATGGGTCAAATGTGGGGGGGGAAATCAACCGGTCTTGGTTTCTCCACCTCGCTGCCACCACTTGAAGTATAATGCTCAGGAACAAAAATGAGGGCAAGTGGCCACAAAGCAAATGTCAAGGAACCAGGCCTCCATGTGGATGGCCTTGCGCCACCATCAGATCAGTGTCTTCTCCCAGCTGAAGGCCTAGCTGCTGCTTTGGCGGGCTGGAGGGGAGAAGAGGTCAAACCCCAACCCTCTCAACAGAAAAATTACCAGGCAACTCCCTAAACTGAATCCAAGTTTCTTCTCCCATGTGTGGCTTACTCCTGTGTAGGGAAGAATAGCTCTTCCTTTTTATGTTTAATATTTTCTTTTGAAAACTCCACTCTATGTGCTAAAAGTATTCAGCATTGGCCTAACCTTGCTGCCACTGAAGTCAATGGGAGTTTTACTATTGACTTTAGGGAGCAGAGTTAGGCCAGTACTGAACCCTTCTGAAAAGGCCAGCCAGTGATTTAGCAGAGCAGAACAAAGCCAAACCACACTAAGGAGCTTACTTTTTCCTTTGAATCACTTTGTTGCCTGAAGATATCTCTGACGTCAGGAACCTGGTACGGCTTGTTTTTTTTCCTCAGGGTTTGTGAGACAGTCTCCACTCGCTTCTGTACTGCTGCTGTCTGAGTTCGTGTCAATGTGGACAGAAACACCATGCTGTCTAGGGACTCTCCTGTGCTCTCACTAAAAAGGTTTGACAGCCCAGCTTCCTTTAACCACTCTTCTTCCAACTCTCCCTCTGTGCCAGGAGAGAAGAGAAAAATCAAAGGACATGAATGCTAGATTTTGGGTCTGAGCTCTGTAGCTGAGCACAATGGGTTAAAGTCACACAGTGTAGTCTGTGTGAACCTACAGGAAAAGGTCCAGGAGGATCTGCAAGTGGAGTGCAATTCTTAGCATGGTCACACATTCTATTAAGGGGATGCTTATGGTGTCTAAACAGTTAATAGGTGATTAACCTTTTTAAAAAAAAATATTTTACTGTAGATTGTGATAGTCTGCCAAGTCAACAGGTGATCTATAACAGTCTATAGCACCTTAAGCTGAGGTGCTTATAACCATCTATCTCATAACATGCTTATTAATTTTATGAATTAATCCTTCATAAGCATTTACAAACATGACCCTTACTGCGCTTCACTGTTTCAACTTCTAACTAAGCAGTACAGATCTGTTTATCTGACAGCTGTCCCTATTCCAGTGGAGGGGGGTGGGAGGAAGCTTGAAAGCCTTTAACCAGCACCGCTTTATTTATAGTTCAGTGCTCAATCTTTTTATACCATTAACTTAAATTTGTTTGCCTTGTTTTTTTAGTACATTAATTCCTATAGCTTTTCACTAGTGTGATCTAGTTCAATTTGATCAGGGGTGATTCAATCTAATAGGCGATTTTAATGCAATTTTTAATTATCTCTACTGATGCCATCTCTCATCAGTACTGATATCCAGTAAGATGATCATTGCTTTGTTGTTTCTAGCTGATAATGTATCTTAAGGCAGAAGGCATCTGTTAATTATTGCAATTGACCAAGAGTGTAATATAACTTGTACGCTTCAAACAAATGTTTACATAATGGTGCTTGATTAAAAATTGCTACCAAACCCTGTACTGATGTGGAGTGGATTGTACTGACCTTTGATGTTGCCCTCAAGTTTTTAATGGTCATTAAGTATATAGAGCTGGAGTCTCATGTCAGTTAAGTCAATGGAGTAGCCCTGGATTGACATCAGTTTATCTGAGATATGAATCTGGCACATACTCTTCAATATGGTTATTCATTGTAGCCTAGTTTCTCTTAAACCCCAGTGAGCATCTTTGTATTCATGGACAAGTGAAAGAGTAGAGCTCTTACTGAACAGCAGCAGAGTCCGTATTAAGCATTTGTTACTGCACTGGGGCCATTGCCTGAACTTCTTACTCTGACAAAACTCAGGGGAAAGTGCCTACGGGAGCTAGTATGAACACAAGGCTCCCTGAAAGTCTATGAGACTTGTGATCTTAACTCACTGATCATCTATGAAAATCCCACCCCAAAACTTTAATTTACCATTTTCAGAATTGTGTGGGGGGGTTTCCTAACAATTTTATATCTTCGGGGGAAGCACACACCATATTGTTGAAAATAAATCCTTACTTTACATTTACATTACTTTTACATTCTGGTATTCAGGGCTTTGGATCTTTATTGGAAAAGTCGTCGGTTGCCATATTGGATCAGTCCACCTCATCCATAATCCTGTCTCCGACAGGAACTTGTACCTGATTTTTCACAGGAAGGTCTAAAACCCCCATCATAGATTATACCATGTCACAACTGTAGCAGTTGTTGCTTCTTAAACCCAGGCAGTCAGTGGTTGGCTTCTGTTCTGAAGCATGAGATTGTATGCCCATTATGCAATTTTATCTTACCTATTGTAATTACGAATTGTATTAACAAATCCTTTTCTTCTTAAAATACAAGAATATAAATCTGTCTATAAAGTTTAAACTAGTATAATCTGAAAATAAAGAACATCTGGAAATACCTTTTAAGGAAAATAAAACTGGTATTTTATCTCTTCTGGCATAACTCTCTTTAAGGACAGATTTTTTTTTTTAAAGCAGGCACTAATTTTGGGTACCTCATTTTTTGGGTGTCCATTTAAGGCACCCAAGGCCTGGTTTGTAGAAGTGCTGGGTACCTCCTATTGACTCATTTGGAGTTGTTGGATCCTCAGCACCTCTGAAAATAAATCCTAAGGTGTCTCAAAATCAGTGGCCACTAAAATAATCGTTCATCAAAATGTTACCATCAGGCTCTTTCACCACAACCACTTCTTGCTCTCTATGATTATTTTTGCTGGTTTCATGGATGTTCTCAAGTTCTTTCCAATAGTCATCCATAGACAACTCATCCAAGGAATCCTGGGAACTTGAGCGGTCAATTTGTGGCCTCTCTGTGGACTTCTTAGAGTTGTCATGGTTCATTGTATACTGGCCAGATCTGCGGCTATAAGAATACACAAACAAATTAATCTTCAGTAAATAATTCAGAGTGCAAGATATAGCGATATCAGAACAGACAGTCAGTATTAACTGACAAAGATATAAAAGCAAACTTAACACTGAAATGAACAACAAGACACTAATTACACTTTGTCTGGTATGTTTTAAATTAACATCTCCACTATGCACATCTTCTAAATCTGGAAGCCCACCAGAGCATTTTCATGGAGGCCAAGTACTGGGGGGAAGGGAGAACAGAATGGATCCCAAGTTCTCTGAAATTAATCTGAGTTTTATTAAAAGTTTCACTAGTTTTAACAATATCCCAAATTTAGCTCCACTGATGTTAAATAACAGGAGATGTTTTCCCAGTAACTAGCAATCATTTCTTCTCCAGCTCCACTATGAATTACATCTCTGTCCATGAGTGTCTGCATATAAAGATAAACTTCTAAAATATGAGCAAATTTCCAAGGGTGATTTATGTTGAAAAACAAGCTGCTTGATAATTAAATGAGGAAGTGCTTGGTATTCAAATTGTGGATAAGGCATTACCGATGCAGCTCCTCCTGATGAAGATATTGATTACTTGTCCTCAATAACATTCAGAAGAGGCAAGGTTCATGGCCTAATACAACTGTTCTGGCTGAGAGGAAGGGGAGTTTTCACATTAATACATGTTTTAGATTATTCATAAATTTCAACATCAATTTTGTTACTTACAATGTATACTAAGCCAGGTTTTTCCATCCAAGTAACATGCTAATCATAGAATATTAGGGTTGGAAGAGACCTCAGGGGGTCAGCTTGTCCAATCCCCTGCTCAAACAGGACCACCACAAACTAAATCATCCCAGCCAGGGCTTTGTCAAGCCAGGCCTTAAAAACCTCTAAGGATGGAGATTCCACCACCTCCCTAGGTAACCCATTCCAGTACTTCACCACCCTCCTAGTGAAATAGTGTTTCCTAAAATCCAACCTAGACCTCCCCCACTGCAACTTAAGACCAATGCTTCTTGTTCTGTCATCTGTCATCACTGAGAACAGCCGAGATCCATCCTCTTTGGAAACCCCTTCAGGTAGTTGAAGTCTACTATCAAATCCCCCCTCACTCTTCTCTTCTGCAGACTAAATAACCCCAGTTCCCTCAGCCTCTCCTCATAAGTCATGTGCCCCAGCCCCCTAATCATTTTCATTGCCCTCTGCTGGACTCTCTCCAATTTGTCCATATCCCTTCTGTAGTGTGGGGACCAAAACTGGACACAATACTCCAGATGTGGCCTCCCCAGGGCCGAATAGAGGGGGATAATCACTTCCCTCGATCTGCTGGCAATGCTCTTACTAATACAGCCCAATATGCCATTGGCCTTCTTGGCAACAAGGGCACACTACTGACTCATATCCAGCTTCTCATCCACTGTAATCCCCAGGTCCTTTTCTGCAGAACTGCTGCTTAGCTAGTCGGTCCCCAGCCTGTAGCCGTGCATGGGATTCTTCCTTCCTAAGTGCAGGACTCTGCACTTGTTGTTGTCGAACCTCATCAGATTTCTTTTGGCCCAATCTTCCAATTCATCTAGGTCACTCTGGACCCTATCCCTACCCTCTAGCGCAGGGGTCGACAACCTTTCAGAAGTGGTGTGCCGAGTCTTCATTTATTGACTCTGATTTAAGGTTTCGCGTGCCAGTAATACATGTTAACATTTTTAGAAAGTCTCTTTCAATAAGTCTATAATATATAACTAAACTATTGTTGTATGTAAAGTAAATAAGGTTTTTAAACTGTTTAAGAAGCTTCATTTAAAATTAAATTAAAATGCAGAGCCCCCCGGATGGGCGGCCAGGACCCGGGCAGTGTGAGTGCCACTGAAAATCAGCCCATGTGCTGCCTTCGGCGCGCGTGCCATAGGTTGCCTACCCCTGGGTCTAGCGTATCAACCTCTCCCCGCAGCTTAGTGTCATCTGCAAACTTGCTGAGGGTGCAATCCATCCCATCATCCAGACCATTAATAAAGATGTTGAACAAAACCAGCCCCATGATACTGCTTGATACCGGCTGCCAACTAGACATGGAACCGTTGATCACTACCCATTGAGCCTGATGCTCTAGCCAGCTTTTAATCCACCTTATAGTCCATTCATCCAATCCATACTTCTTTAACTTGCTGGCAAGAATACTGTGAGAGACCTTATCAAAAGCTTTGCTAAAGTCAAGATGTATCACATCTACCGCTTTCCCCATATCCACAGAGCGAGTTATCTCATCATAGAAGGCCATCAGGTTGGTCACCACGACTTGCCCTTGGTGAATCCTGATCATTTTGAAGCACATGGAGGAGAAGAAGGTGGTTTCCTTGAGGACCTGCTCCATGATTTTGCTGGGGACTAAAGTGAGGCTGACCAGTCTGTAGTTCCCCAGGTTCTCTTTCTTCCCTTATTTAAATATGGACACTATATTTGCCTTTTTCCAATCATCCGGGACCTCCCCTGATTGCCATGAATTTTCAAAGATAATGGCCAATCGCTCTGCAATCACATCAGCCAACTCCCTCAGCAACCTTGGATGCATTAGATCTGGACCTATAGATTTGTGCATGTCCAGCTTTTCTAAATAGTCCTTAACCTGTTCTTTCCCCACTGAGGGCTGCTCACCACCTCCCCATACTGTGTTGCCCAGTGCAGCAGTGTGGGAGCTGACCTTGTCTGTGAAGACAGAGGCAAAAAAAAGCATTGAGTACTTCAGCTTTTTCCACATCACCTGTCAGTAGATTGCCTCCCCCAATCAGTAAAGGTCCCACACTTTCCCTGACCATCTTCTTGTTGCTAACATAGCTGTAGAAACCTTTCTTGTTACCCTTCACATCTCTTGCTAGCTGCAACTCCAGTTGTGCCTTGCCCTTCCTGATTACACCCCTGCATGCTCTAGCAATATTTTTATACTCCTCCCTTGTCATCTATCCAAATTTCCACTTATTTTAAGCTTCCTTTTTAAGTTTAAGCTCACTGAAGTTTTCACTGTTAAGCCAAGCTGGTCGCGTGCCATATTTGCTATTCTTTCTGCACATTGGGATGGTTTGTTCCTGTGCCCTCAATAAGGCTTCTTTAAAATACAGCCAGCTTTCCTGGACTCCTTTCTCCCTCATATTAACCTCCCAGGGGATCCTGCCCATCAGTTCCCAAAGGGAATCTAAGTCTGCTTTTCTGAAATCCAGGGTCCATATTTTGCTACTCTCCTTTCTTCCTTTTGTGAGGATCCTGAACTCAACCATCTCATGGTCACTGCTGCCTAGGTTGCCACCCACTTCTACTTCCCCTTCCAATTCTTCCCTGTTTGTAAGCAGCAGATCAAGAGGGGGACATGGCCCCTAGTTGGTTCCTCCAGCACTTGCACCAGGAAGTTGTCCCCAACACTCTCCAAAAACTTCCTGGGTTGTCTGTGCATTGCTGTATTGCTTTCCCAGAAGATGTCAGGGTGATTGAAATACTCCATTAGAACCAGGGCCTGTGATCTGGAAACTTCAGTTAGTTGTCTGCCATACTGAACAGTTATTTCTGTAAACCTAGTGCTTCCTTTGAACTGGACCCTGAGCGACCAATGACAGAGGAAAGATGGACTGGTAGTTAGTGCGCTAGTCTAGGACTTTGGAGATCTGGGCTCAAGCCTCTGCTCTGCCACAGACTTAGTGTGACCTTGCAGTGTTAGCTTGTGGCATAACTTGAATGTTGCCCCTAACCAGACTGTCCTCTGCACACACAAATCACTAGCTCAAGTTAAATGGCTTTTTAAACTGTGAGCGAACTGGCCCATCAGTGGATGTGGGTTAAACTGCGAGTGCTGCTGATGCTGGAACTAGTAATGAAGTGGGGACTTCGCTACTCTATGCCGCTATTCCAATTACTGCGGGCAGCCCAAGTGGCGTTTTGCAGCGTGGTTACTCACACTCGAACTAGCCTAACTCAAGAGGCGTTAACCAGTGTAGATAATTTGAGCTAACACTGCAGTGAGGATGAGCCCACTGTCTCTCTGTGCCCCAGTTATCTGCCTGTAAAATGGAGATAACAGTACTTTCCTACCTCAGCGTTGAGGATAAACACATTAAAGATTGTGAGGTGCTTAGAAACTATGGGCTTGCCAAACACCAGCTTGCCACACAGTAACATCATATGTGGACATTTTCAAGTAGTGCCAAGCCACACTCTGGGACTTCCTGTGAGCGATAACAGTGTCCACGTGGACTTTGCTGCACAGCAACCTGGTGCGCTGCAGATTCACACCCTGGCTTGCTGCACAGTAATCTGCAGTGTTGACAAGCCCTAAAATGGACAGAATCAAGTTATTTTATAAATTCTGACAAAGCTTCAGTGTGTCATGGGGGGAGAGGGTTATACAAGACACGCTGCTCATTTTGAAGACTGGGTTTCTCTGTCACAACGCAACATCTGTTTCTCCATAAAAACGTTCAAGTAGTAAAATGTCTGCTGTTATATAAAAATAAATTTTTGGCTTAAAGACTGGCTGAAAATAACTGCTACAAATCACTACATTTCTGTTGTTTAGCTCCTCAAAACATGAAGTTTGCTTAGTGAATTATATGAGTAATGTGTTCATTCTGACTGGCTGCAGCTGAGTTCAGTGGGAAGTATTGTTTGCCTCTAATGAACCAGCTAGATAGCATCTGGATATGTAAATCTCTGCTTTCTGATTGCATTAAAAGATGAGTATGAACTTTATCTCCCATATGTAAATTTAAATTTAAAAAAAAAATCAAAAGCATAACTGCTTTTTTTTTATTGCCTTAATGGGAGAAATATCCAGATATTTCCAACTAAGACATTCAGAATGAATGTAACAGCCAAATCACTTTATGCTGTAATGAAGACAGATCTTCAAAGATAAAATAGGAACAGGCTGGGTCAGTACTTGAATGGGATATCTCAAAGGGTTTGTGGAAAGTTGAGGACTTGATACAGTAGATAGAAATTTCCCCCTGATTCTGTTCTGGACTGTCTATATTGAATTTCATCTGCCATTATAATGTTCATAATTTTCACTCAGCTAGCTTTGTTAGGTCCCTCTTAAGTTCTTTGCAGGCTTCTCTATGGGTGACCTAAATAATTTCATCTGCAAAATTTACCACTGCTGTTGTCCTCTTGTCCTCATTTTCCAGATAAGTAATACATGTTAAATAATACAGTCTTACTACGATTCCTTGGGAAACCCTGCCATTAACCTCTTTCCATACTGAAAATTGACAATATATTCGTTCCCTGTTTTCCATCTATTCACAAGTTTTTCTAATCAAAACAAAAAAGTTTGCCTCTCACTGGATGACTGCTTTCTTAATAGTTTTTTTTTTTTTTAACAGCTCAACCAGTCTCTAATTCTTTCAGTACTCCTGGATTGATACCACCTGGCTCCACTGATACTGGATTTTAAGGGTTTGATCTTGCTCCCACTGAATTATCAGTTTGTTCTAGGATAGTATGTCCCCTTTAACTTCTCAATCCCTGACAGTGCCTCTTCTTTATTACCTTCAACAACAAGCTTTGGGATAGCTATCTTCCTTAGTACCACTATCTGTGGTAAAGAATTTTTGAAGGGTTCATTTTTTGCTTGAATAAACTTTTTGTGTCTTGCCATTCATCCACATGCTTTTCCTTTGCCCTCCTGCTTCCTTTATTGTTTAAAGCTATGCACAATTTCTATAACCTTAATGATAGTGTGCGTGGTTTTCGTGGGGACAGGGGAAGTTAACACCACTATAGTTTGCTAAAGTAGCCCTCATGATGAGTCTAAGAAATGTATTTAGCTTTTGTTTCTTGTCTCTTTCTAGCTTGCTTCTTCACTACTTTTAAACTCACTCTTCCAATATAGTTTGATAGTACAGTCCTAGATTTTGGTACAGTCCAGTAAACAATTGTTCAGAACTATAATTAACAGTTTTTGGAAAGTGCAGAAATCTTTTACATTTTAAGTGGTAGAGAAGGGAAAACTGCTGAATAAAATGTAACATTTAGTGAGCTGCTACCTCCAGATTTGCTTAAATAGTAAGAGTGAAATCCTGGCCCCATAAAGCCAATGGCAAAACTCCTATTGACTTCAGCAAAGATTTCATCCTATGGGTGCAAAGTTCACTACTATGTCATTCAAGTTACAGGTAATTCTTCCTGCCAGTTGAATACACTAATCAGCCAACAAACTGATACACAATTCCAGGAAGGAAATACAGATGAAATGGGTTATACAAGGGTTTCGGAACAACTTTAGAAGTCCTACATGTATGTGTGTCCAATTCATGATTTCTTTTATACCATATGTGCAGGGGTGAGCTGGAGCCGATTCGCACTGGTTCGCGCGAACCTGTTGTTAAATTTAGAAGCGGTTTTAGAACCGCTTGTTAACTAGCTTCCCTGCGAGGGAAGCTTTGATGGGCTCTGCCTGGGAAGCCTGTAATTCCTCCTCCTGGCCGCCCGGGGGCGCTGCGCTGTGCTGCGAGAGCCATGTGAGCTGCCTCCTGGCCCTGTTGCTGCTCCTGCTCTTTGGAGCTATGGCCCTGGGGCTCCTGCTGCTGCCTGGTGAGTCCCCGGCTGCGTCCTGCTGCTCCCAGCCCCCCCCCGTGTGAGTATCTGCGCCCCTCCCCCGCCTTCCCTGCCCGCAGCCGCCCCCTGCCCACAGCCGCCCTCTGCCAGCCCCAGCCAGTCCCTGCCCCCAGCCACCCACAGCCGCCCTCTGCCCGCAGCCACCCCCTGCCCCCAGCCACCTGCCCCCAGCCGCCCCCAGCCGCCCTCTGCCCGCAGCCAGCCCCTGCCCCCTGCCACCCCCTGCCCCACCCCCTGCCCCCAGCCACCTGCAGCCACCCCCTGCCCCCAGCCGCCCTCTGCCCCACCCCCTGCCCACAGCCGCCCCCAGCCAGCCCCTGCCCACAGCCGCCCTCTGCCCACAGCCAGCCCCTGCCCACAGCCGCCCCCTGCCCCCAGCCAGCCCCAGCCACCCCCTGCCCCCAGCCACCTGCAGCCCCCCCCTGCCCCCAGCCAGCCCCTGCCCCCAGCCGCCCTCTGCCCCACCCCCTGCCCCCAGCCCCTGCCCCCAGCCACCCCCAGCCGCCCTCTGCCCGCAGCCACCCCCTGCCCCCAGCCACCTGCCCCCAGCCGCCCCCAGCCGCCCTCTGCCCGCAGCCAGCCCCTGCCCCCTGCCACCCCCTGCCCCACCCCCTGCCCCCAGCCACCTGCAGCCACCCCCTGCCCCCAGCCGCCCTCTGCCCCACCCCCTGCCCACAGCCGCCCCCAGCCAGCCCCTGCCCACAGCCACCCCCTGCCCACAGCCAGCCCCTGCCCACAGCCTCCCCCTGCCCCCAGCCAGCCCCAGCCACCCCCTGCCCCCAGCCACCTGCAGCCACCCCCTGCCCCCAGCCAGCCCCTGCCCCCAGCCGCCCTCTGCCCCACCCCCTGCCCACAGCCGCCCCCACCCAGCCCCTGCCCACAGCCGCCCTCTGCCCCCAGCCAGCCCCTGCCCCCAGCCACCCACAGCCACCCCCCTGCCCCCAGCCAGCCCCTGCCCCAACCCCTGCCCACAGCCGCCCTCTGCCCGCAGCCAGCCCTTGCCACAGCCGCCCTCTGCCCACAGCCAGCCCTTGCCACAGCCACCCTCTGCCCGCAGCCACCCTCTGCCTGCAGCCCCTGCCACAGCCACCCCCTGCCTGCAGCCAGCCTCTGCCCACAGCCGCCCGCAGCCACCCCCTGCCCACAGCCACCCGTAGCCCGCCCGTCTGCATCACCTGCCCACAGCCAGCCTGTGTCACTCCCTGCCTCCAGCTAGCCCTGCCCCACGCCCCTATCTGCAGCCAGCCCCACATCCACCGGTGCCCTGCAGTTCCCAGGGCAGTAACCCTGCACACCTGCTTTAATGAGGGGGGGCAGGGAGCAGCTGGGACCCACACATGTGCACACCCTAGAGTGACCAGACAGCAAGTGTGAAAAATCGGGACGGGGGTGAGGGATAATAGGAGCCTATATAAGAAAAAGACCCAAAAATTGAGACTGTCCCTGATCACCACCCACACATGTGAAACGGAGCTCATTTCTAGTTCAGCCCCATCTTTTTAAAAAAGAACTTTAGGTAGGGTTAAAATACATCTGTATTTTCCTGGACATGTCAGGCTTTTCGGTTCTTAATCACCTCCTGGGAAAATATGGACGTATGGTAACCCTATTGGTACAAAAAATACATGCTGTCGCACATCCCTTAAATCAGAACTTTTTATAGGGAACCCGTTGTTAAATCAGAACTTTGTATAGGGAACCCGTTGTTAAGATTTTGGCAGCTCATCACTGCATATGTGCCTTTGCAAATTATGCTTTTGAAAGTGCTTGAGTGTCTGATAAGCAATGCAGACTATTTGTGGACTTTGCCTCTGTAGCCTTAGTACTTTTGATGATGAAAAGCACTCACTATAGAAATGTTATTTTCCCCTCCCCATGCTAAAGGTATAAATTAATTAATGACAATTAATTGCCACCCAATATATCTACCACTACCCTTCTGTTCCCCTTCTTTGGGCTGAATGCTCAGGACCTAGAGGTAAGAAATGTGATTTGACTGGCCTACCTGCAAAGATGAATACTCTTGGCTGGAGAAAGAAATTGCATGGCAGGGAGTGTAAGGGTTTGCAGGTTGCTACCTATCCACACAAGGTACAGGACATTCCAAACACTTATAAACACTAGACTAGTGTCCCAAGGTTGGCTTTTGCAAGGCAAAAAAAAGAGAAGTATTAAACTTTTGGCTGTTGCAATGTATTGTTAGTTTATGATCAGTTACATGTACTTCCAGGATCTCAGATGACTGATAACTATAATGAGTGGATCCAGTAGCAGGTAGCTGGAGGATTTTGGGAAAAGGATATCCCAATAAATCCACCTTTCATGTGTCTGGTTAGACATCTGTGACCTTTGTCATGGGTCTGGAACTTGCCATTGTGATCCATCCTCTTGTGACTTCTTGATCCATTGCTATAATGAGATGTTCATGGGGTTATAGTTGAAAAGCACTCAGAAGCTAAAGCTGATGCAGGATGCGGCTGTGCACCTGCCTAGCAGGTTTAGCATCAGAAAGATACTGGACTCCTAAGCAACTGCACTGGCTTCCTGTTTCCTTCCTGGTATAGCTCAAGGTGCTAGCTGTGATCACTAAAGCCCTTAGTGGTTTGAATCCATCTTAAACACAGTTTCTGTCCTCAAACTGCAGCAGCAGGTGAGGGTAACATTTGAGCTAAGAGTCCCTTAGTTAGCTAACTAGGCATTCAGTGGCAGCCCTTCCCTTCCGAAACTCACTCCTCCTACTGGGCCAACAGTGCACAGTTAACCTTCAGGGGGAAGTGTGAGCAGGACAGATAAAAGGAATCAGACCTCGAAGCTTATTGTGGGTCTAAGGTGACTCTGGCCCTACTGAACATTTTGTAGCAGTCTGCAATCCTGTGCTACATTTTCAAGTGTTCACCGTATTGGTAAAACAAATAAAGTCCCCTATATAGAAGCTTCACACTGCCAATGACAATCCTGCATCTGATATTTATTGAGATTTATACAAAATGCTAAAGCCTCTCTGTTCCGGGCTCCAGGAACTTTTGCCATGTATTAAAAATATAGTCAACACTCTGTAATTCTTGAGGTCAGTTACATTCATCACATGAGCAATAGGCAGAAATATCAATCCAATTGTGCCAGAAACGATGAGACACAGAACTATGGAAAACAAGCAATGCTGCAGGCTCCAGAGAAGGATGGCTGATAGACCTGCCTAGACACAGATCATCTGGTCTTGTCCTGCCGTCTCCCTCATCCTACCTCCAAAATTCTCCTCCACCGCCTCAGAAGAATCCCCTTTGGAGCTGGGTTTCTGCACCAGTTCCAGGCATCCTGGTCACTGCATGTCCAGTGTGCAGAGGCACAAGTAAGAAAAGTATTTTTAATGTAAAAAAAAAAAATTAGTGGCAGAAATCCAATCTCATCTGCAAGTATACAAGGGTGGAGTCAGAGATGTGTTTAGATTATTTCATTCTATACTCACAGCAAAGCTTTTTTCTGGCAAAAAATTATGATGGAAAAAAATTGTCAAAATGTAGCATATGCCCCAGGTTGGGAAGCTGCCCAAAGCATTCTGGAAGACTGCTTTCTTAAAAGCAATCAGACCACAACACACCTGGATAAGCACTAAGCTCACTCCACTATGAGTAGGGCCCTACCAAATTCACAGCCATGAAAAATATGTCACAGACTGTGAAATCTGGTCTTCCCCCATGAAATCTGGTCTGTTGTGTGCTTTTACCCCATACTATGCAGATTTCACGGGGAAGACCAGCATTTCTCATATTGGGGATCCTGACCCAAAAGGGAGTTGCGGGATGAGGGGGAGTTGCAAGGTTATTTTAGGGGGGTCGCGGTATTGCCACCCTTACTTCTGCGCTGCCTTTAGAGCTGGGCAGCCAGAGAGCAGCGGCTGTTGGCCAGATGCCCAGCTCTGAAGGCAGCGCCCCGCCAGCAGCAGCCCAGGAGTAAGGGTGGCAATACCATACCATGCCATCCTTATTTCCCCAGCTGCCCAGCTCTGAAGGCAGCAGCACCACCAGCAGCAGCGCAGAAGTAAGGGTAACAGTCCCACAATCCCCCCTACAATAACCTTGCGACCCCCCTCACAACTCCTTTTTGAGGCAGGATCCCTACAATTACAACACGTGAAATTTCAGATTTAAATAGCTGAAATCATGAAATTTATTATTTTAAAACTCTTATGACTGTGAAATTGACCAAAATGGACCATGAATTTGGTAGGGCCCTAACTATGAGAATAGTAGAGCTGGTTGGAAAAATTTCTATGAAAACAAAAATAATTCTGTTTGTAAGTAGGTAAGTAAATATAAAATAAAACCCAGAAAATGCTTAAAAATTTACCAAAACATCAAAAATATCAGGGTGTTCAATTTTCCACCAAAAGAAATTTGAGGGAAGCAGCCACTTTTCATGAAAACTTTCCAACAGAAAAAAATTCAGTCAGTCCTAGAAAATACCATCACTTCCAAGTAATCTTAAAAGAAGGGATCTATTTAGAGTACCACTTCACTTAGAGGAAAGAATAGACAGTTTTAACAGTCATCTCCATTCAAACCCTAGCAACATCTACTTTCAGTCACAACAAATATTTTGCTCTTTAAAGAACTTGATTGGGAACAGTGTGATAATCATATCTAAAACCATCTGTAGGCTCAGTTCTGCCCTCTGATAAATGGGCACAATGCCCATTATAGTCAGAGAGACTTTCGCCCGCTTATCTGAGGACAAAATTTGACCCCAGCTATAAAATAATTGTTCTATATGCTTAAGCACACTTGCATTGCAATCTATTAACAGAGCTAATCATCTTTCCCCACCAACTGGAGAAGTATTCATTTATTTGAACCATCAAGGACATAGGGACAAGCATTGCCATGCTCTTTGGGGGAACCCAGGGGAAAAACAAATCACTTCCTGTAATGAATAATATTCACCGTGCCCTTTGTACAATTATGAGGCCACAATTTACATGAAAAGAAAACTGATTCAGATGATTCAGACTGGCATTGTTAAACATTAGTTATGCTAAGCACTAAAGTGAGAAGATATGAGTGTAAATATTATCTAAGGCTTTTCCTTTGGCATTTGGCTGCTTACCTTTCTCAGCCTGTACGATAAATATGACCCTTAACATTAGTCAATGTCTTATATACTCATAACAGCAGCTTTTGTTCCTTCAAATTCTTGAGGCCTTTATTTTGATCTCACAGCTGTTCTAAACTGATTGAGCTCCACTGACTTCAGTGAAATTACTCCTGAATTACACTGGTCTGAAATCAAACTCTTCCTGAGTGTTTCTTAATCATCTCCTTCTCAGTAGTTCATATCTAGCATCAACAGAACTCAAAGCACACTGACGTTAGCTAGGTAGCCTCTCAGTGTTAGTGACTGCTTGAGAATTACCAATTAATAAAAAGGCGCCATGTTACTGGATTTCTATGTTTCATTCCGCTCACTGAAGGATAACTCTGCCTTGGGTTTTATTTTTTCCCCTTTATAAAACTGGGCATTGTGGGTTTTTTAGGAGAGAGTTGTTGGAGGAAATAGTTAATGGTCAGGAAAGCAACAGACTAATAGCATGTGGCTGAACCAGGAAATGTAGACTGGCATAGTAGTAGTAGTATAGTATATTATTGGTAATACTGCAGTTAAGCCAGCGGCGTATTATCGCCTAGGCCGACAAGGCCTAGGCCTAGGGCAGCAAATTAGCAGGGGCGGCAAATTTGAGCACCCACGGAGAAGCTCCCCTCCCCGCCCCTCCAGCTCACTTCTGCCTCCTCCGTGAGCGCGCTGCCATGTCCTGTTTCTCTCCTCTCCCTCCCTCCCAGCGCTTGTGCCGCGAAAACAGCTGTTTCGCGGGGCAGAGAGGGAGGGGGGAGAAGGGGGAACACGGCACGCTGGGGGAAGAGGCGGGGCTGGGGCAGGGATTTGGGGAAGGGATCCAATAGGGGCAGGGAGCGGGCGGAGTTGGGGCGGGGACTTTGGGGAAGGGGTTAGAATGGTGGCGGGGAAAGGGTGGAGTCGGGGCAGGACTAGGGGTGGGCGGGGCGGCAATTATTTCAGGGCCTAGGGGCGGCAAAATCATTAATCCGCCACTGAGTTAAGCCTAGGGATTCCAAGCAAGGATGCTGAAGTAAACAGAAGATTGCTAGAAGTAGCAAAAAGAAGACAGTCCCTGACCCTGTAATCAAGGTTTATGACTAGAGTGACCATATTTCCCTATGCTGAATACGGGACACCTGGTAAAATTACTCGTATTCAAGCGAGTTCAACAGCAATCAATCAGAACTATGCAGTATAAGCGTTCAAATTAACATCAAGTTGACTGAACCCCTGTTAAAAAGAAATACTGCGGAGTTGGATTCTTTTTATTTACCTTCTTATCTTTAAGGCTTTAGGGTTTACCCAGGGAGGGGTGACACACACATCCCTCCCCCCACACACACACAGGGAGATGTCTCACACACACACATTCCCATACACCTCTCTCACATATGGGGGTGGGAGGGGGAGCCCGGGAGTGACCGACCAATCTGACCCTCCCTGACTGGCACTGTTCGCCCTCCATGCCTGGCTGGGCCCCTGGGATGGACCCGCCTCTCCTGGTACCTGGCACTACACCTTCCCAAGGCAACACGAGGGGAGGCACGCAGGGTCACGTATCTCCGTATCCAGATTTCAGCCAGGGCTCACACCAGAATGTGATCAGCGTCAGGCTTTCGGCACTGCGCAGGAGGGAAGGGATGGGAGCTGCTTCCAGCTGCAGGGAGGGAGGAGTAGAGTAAGGGATGACCTGGCCTGTGTCTTTGCAGAGCTCATCTCTTAGGAGAACACACCAGTACTGATAAGAGAGAGACAGAAAATACCGGACAATTTTTTTTTTTAAGAAAAAGTCAGGACACCCGCAGGAGGGCTTAAATACGGGACTGTCCCTTAAGAAACAGTACATCTGCACACCCTAATTATGACAAGATGCAACTATGAATGAAACACAAATGGGGACAGAGAAGGCGGGAGGATGAGGTAACAGTAAAGCAGGCATGTTTTGCATAATAATCAGTAGTCTCCAAGTTTTTCCTACACAGGGAATCTGTCAATGCTCTACAATCTGGCTTAAAACATCTGTTATTCCAGTCCTGGACCGCTCCTGAACAGAGAATTAAAGGATGTGATGGTTTTGTGATGTACAAAAATGGAGGCTATGTAATTAATTTCTGATTTTGACCTGAGTTCAGTGGACAAATGGGTTTAAACCTGTTAGTCTAGCTCAGTAAGGGCTGGAACCATAGCCCATTGAAGTCAATGACTCTTCCATCGACTTAAACTGGGCTTTGGATCAGGCTCTAATTATTGCTCCTACCAGGCTGAATGTTTCATGAAACATTTACTTTAGTAATCGTTTATCAGTGAGATAAAGAAGAAACAAAAATTCACCAATCATATTTGTTTTCCATGACAGCATTTAGTCAGTTTTACAATCCTGTATCAGGCCCTTTAAATTCCACTGTATCTTTGTAACTAGAAAGTATGACCGATCAGCATTTAAACACAATTTGTAGTGTTAAATATATATATATATATATATATCAATAATACAATCTATTAAACTAGGTGAATTTTGATTGTAATAAATAGCAACTTTCCTGATGCAAGAATTTCACAGAACCATAACTGACATGATACAAAGTGTCTGGATATAATCCCGGCCTTTACAAAATGGTGCCCGAGTGGTATTGACATAGATGTAGAAAACAAAATGATTTTGAGATTTGTGTACGTGCATCATCTTCCCATCCTCTTGGGCAGTGCTAGCCTTTCAGATAAACTCAGCAGCACACCAGTATCTGTCTAGGAGTCTCACAAGACCCTTATTACTGTAGTAACTGAACACCTCACAATCTTTAATGTGATTATCCTTTCAACATCCCTGGGAGGTAGGGCTGTGCAATTATCCCAATTTTACAGATGGGGAACTGAGGCAAGGGAGAAGGCCATGTGATTTGCCCAACCTCACCCAAAAATGTCTCTGCAAGAGCACATTATTGAACTCAGGTCTACTCAAGTCCTAAATTAGTGCCCAAACCACTGACCCATCCTTCTATCCGCCAGTCTGCTAGCTAACTTGTACAACACGACAGAAAAACTAAATGTGACTAAATCCATCTACAGCATGTGAGTAATAAAATGCCTGTACTGGACAGCTAAATTCTGGCCCCCTTGAAATCAATAGGAGTTTTGCAACTGATGTCAGTGCTGTTTTTGTCTATATTATGGGAGCAGCTCAAGGTGCCCCATCAAGACAGGGGTCCCATTGCATTAGGCACTGCACACACATGTAATCTGTAATGTCAAAATGGCTGAGAACTTAAAAATTGGATGGTAACAGGCTGTGAAACCCAGTGATGATTCAACCTGGTGATATTCTGAACAAAGAGAGCTCTCAGCTATGCTTGCAGCTGCTTCCATCACTTCACACTGACTCTACAGACATTATAGGCTTCAGAGTAACACAGGGTGACAATCCTGAAATCTCTTTATATAGGCAGATGGGGGGAGGGGAAGAGAGTGGGAGTGGAAACAGAGGCACAGAGATGTGAAGTGTTTTGCCCAAGTTCACACACCAGTAAAGTGGCAGAGCCACGAATACATCCCAGGTCTCTGCAGTCCCAATCCACTGGACCACGCTATTCTAGGGAATCAGGCTTTGACCTATAGTAAATTGATAGTTAAGAGTAAGCACTAGCATGTTTATGACAGGATTCAGTTCTTGGTTTATAAATAGACTGAGTGGCACTCTTTAAGAGTGCTATTCTGTTGATATAGAAATTATGACATACAGCAGTGATTCACGGAAGTGATTTAAATTTAAATTTACCTACAGGCCAAGTTGTAATTGCCTTAACTAGATTTATATAAACATAAAAATATTTGGAGAGCCATTGTTCCATTATGAAGTTATTCTATTTACTAAGCAATCAAATCAGCAGCCAGGATGAGGTATTGTCTATATATAACAACAAACCAGTACCTTCCAACTCTAAATAAAACCAGAAATGATGAAGATTTGGGGAGGCAGTCAGTGTGGTCTAGTGGATAGCACACTGGACAGGGAGTCAGAAAATGGGGGTTCTATTCCATGCTAGCCACTGATATGGTTTGTGCCCTTGTGCAGGTCATTTTGCTTTGTGCCTTCCCCACTTTGCCTTGTCTATTTAGACCGTAAGCTGTTTAGGGACTATCAACTAGAAGGCCCAGCTGAAACCAAGGAACCATTTGTGCTAGGTGCTGTACAAACACACAAAGGTTCTTCTTGTGTGTTTGCACAGTGGCTACCACAATGGTGCCCTGATCTCAGCTGCGACATCTAGATACCACTCTAATCCAGATGATCAGTAATAAAGAGAACGTATGACCTTGAGTCTGAGGAAGAGTTGACTGAACAAATCCTCAGTGCTCAAAAAAAGGAAGTAGAAGAGACACTGCTGTGGAAGGGAGAAGATTCATGCACTGAACCACTTTTTCTAACTGGGTGAAGTTTAGAAATTAAGGAATCTTTTTCTGGTACTTATACACAGTGTTGAAGATTATGCAGTCATCGCTTTAAGTGGCTTTTCAAGTCTCCTATTAAAGTTACCAAGCATGCAGCTGTGAGAGCTGGCTGTTCTGATGCTATTGTACATAAGGCAATGGAGCAGTAACACTTCCACATTGAAGTTTATGAAGAAGTTGTCGAATGTCTTGTTTTTTTATATTAATGGCTCAACGTATTAAAGATTCTGGTATGGTACTTGGAATCTCAATCTCCTGGTAAACGAAAGCTGATATCATCAGTGTTTGCAAGCAGCAGGCATGCCCCGGGTAACTGCTAGTTTAGAATCAGGTTGTGGGCATTTGGGATCCAACACAATGCTGTGCTATTTCTTGCCCCCTTTAAAATGCTTTATGATCTTTGGAAAGCATTAGAGAGATCTTATACCACGACTGTGTTTACATTTTGTTGTTAGCCCTAGTCATCCATTACAGTGATTGTAACCTTTCCTTGCATTCCTTTCCATTACTTACCTTATTCTTTCCATTACTGACTGCAACGTCCCCGTTCTTCTTCCCAGTCCTTTCTAACAGACATACTTGAACATATCAGGTAACAATTAGTTGATCAAAGCCAAGAAAAAATGATCAGTTTCAGGATAACTGCACTGTATCTCCCTCTCTGTGGTTCACTCCAGGAGCTCCCAGATCTCCAGCCAGCACCTGTGTCTCTGGGTAGGGCCCCTTATCCCACTCCCTTAGGAGGTTTTAAGGCTGCACAGGAACCTGCCTTCCTCTGTGATATCCCAGCAAACTAGTCTACCTAGAGGCCAGCACCTGTGCTCTACTTTCTTTCTCCAAGGGCTATGAACAGTGTATTGCCAGCAGTTACAAGCAGGCAGGCCATTCACCTGGTTCTTAACCTGACAGTCCTGTTTTGGTAACCTTTGTCCCTATCCGGTACTGGATGCAGTTTTGTCTGGTATTAGAGCATGCTGCTCCTCCCTAGCTGGCATGAACTCGCACGCACCATGCATGCTAGCTCACACCACATGGAGGAAAGTGCCACCCTGCCCCCACTGGCAGCAGCAGCCCATGCCATGCTGGAAGGATCTGGATCTCTGGTGTTCTGAGGATGTATCAGTGGCCACCCTAGTTCCAGGTTACCACACAGCTCTTTCTAAGCAAGCACCTTTATTCTTAAGGCAAAAAGCTTTACAAAGACAACATATAAAAACAACAGAAGTTCCTATATTCGTGCTAAAAGCTTACCAGAGATCACTCATCAGTCTGGTAGGTCAAAGTTTTTCTAACCCTTCTGCAAGGGTTGGGACCCTTGCACAGAAGGTCCTGTCCATTTGCTGGATCAGAAAGAAGGCCCTGAGTCAGTTTAACTGTTGCCTTTTTATGTCAAAAGCCCTTTGTCTTCCTAGTCTCTGGAAACCCAGTTTGAACCAGAATATGAGAACTTTTCCAGGGGTGGTCCTTCTCTGAAGGTATTTATAATGTGATTCAATGTAATCACTTCCCACTATTTTAGTTCCTGATGGAGCTGTGGTAACCATCGCCTATGGAATAGAAAACAATAAATCATTCATACAATCACTGGCCCACCGTGATACATAAACTTCATGCAGTGAGTTGCCCCGAACAGACTGCATGCGGTCGCAATATCTGTCACAAAGAGATTTCTGGTTAACTTACCCCAGGCTCCTTCTCCCACAACTTTAGAGCTGTTGTAAAGCTATGTTGTGACCTTTTGGGCGTTGGCGTCGTGAACGTCACTTGCAAGTTCAGGCTTGCCCAAGTAACAAGGCGGGGGGGTGGGTAGATCAGAAGCAGAGTAATGTTCACTTCTCAAATCTTTGGAAACAGTGTAGTAGTTTTACACTCACTTTGCACTTGCTTTGTAAATGACTACACAAGCTGCAAGGCAATGGAGGACCAGGCCCTTGGGTTTTCTAAATGCCATCAGCAGCTGTCAATGCTGATTCAAAAATGCTTTGGAGATTAAAAGAACAATATAAATTCTTATTATTCATTTACAATTTTCAAACACTAAACTAGAAATGTACCAAACTGAGATCTCGGGGGTTTTAGAAACTGAGAGTTAGTGTGTCTGTTAGTATAACTACACTGCTGCCTGTAGATGCCTCATTAGTGCTCTGCAAGACTTGAATGCTGCTTCTCTCCCCCTCCATTTTCCTGGGAATCTACTGCGCATTTGTGGAAATGATACAGGAGAAGATATTTAGCTAATTCTCTAATGGATAGTGCTAGAAAGGCGGTTTTTAGATATGAAGCCATAATCAAGCAGCCCAGATTGTATGTATAGTACAATATTACCAAGGGCATAACTGTTGTGAAATGGTTTAACCTTAAGCTATCAAGGACCTGCCGTTCATGCACCACCATCTAAACTAATCTTATCACAAAATGGAAAATAGGTGTCAGCCATCACTACGATAAGTTGCTAGTCTCCCAGGCTGCCACTTTTTCCAGTCTCCAGAAACTAGAGGCAAGTATACATGAAAGCATACTGCGCAGCAGACTGTGGTGTAAATCTACAATGCTCCAGCGTGCCATGCACTGTCTGCGTGCCATGCACTTCACTGCTTGACGCACAGTGAATGTTCACGTAAACATGCCAAATGTTGTCTACTGAATAACTGCACATTTGGAGAGGCCAAGGGAGTTCTATTCAGTGAGCTGGCTGAAACAAAACACATAGGTCTTGGCTACACTTGCAAATTTGCAGCGCTGCAGCAGGGTGTGAATACACACCCTCTCCAGCGCTGCAAATTGCGGCACTGCAAAGCGCCAGTGTGGTCAAAGCCCCAGCGCTGCCGCTGTACGTTATTCCCCACAGGGAGGTGGAGTACGGACAGCGCTGGGAGAACTCTCCCAGCGCTGGCGCTTTGACTACACTTAGCGCTTCAAAGCGCTGCCGCGGCAGCGCTTTGAAGTGCAAGTGTAGCCAAAGCCATAGTATCCAAAATAGCACGTTAGTAGCACATAAGTGGACCACAGGCCTTGTGTGGAGCTCTAAGCATGTACAGGGTGAATCTAACCCAAAGAGCTTTCAGTGTTGCCAGTCCCAAGCATTCAAGAACCATAAACCAGCCCCCACCCCCAAAAAAATCCTAAAATTGGATTAAGCTATGAGGTTTAAAAATATATAGATATATGTTATTTGCCTTCTGGTTCCTGAGGCTTTAGAGCGATCTTGGTTCATGTTTTTAAGTTTAATTCTGCAACCATGAGGGCTAGAAACTTGATTTCTTTTTTCAAATGCAAGATGAAATTCTCATGACTTCAGGAGCTGGGCCTTGAAGTAAAACACCAAATATCACAAGACTCACAGTAAAATTATGACAGTTGGCAACACTGAGAATTGTTTTTAGAAATCAATTCTCTTTTTACCTTCATTTTGATAACAGCGACCAGGCTTTCATGCTAGATGTCATTCTAATCTCCCTTCATTCTTGAAATATTTGAACAGAGAAATTCTTGGGCTTTGGAAATATTTTCCTATTGGATGCAAATGCATAGAAACTCCTGCTCACAAAGGGTTTCTGTTCTTAAAATGTGAATTTATTAGAGTCAGACTTCTCCAGATATGCCTGGGAACATTTCAGCAACCTGCCAGGAGGACAAGGAGATAGATGGAAACCATGGCTGACTCTAATAGATGACCTTTGTGAAGTGTAGGTCATGTAATTGGTAAAAATTTTCAAAAGTGCCCAAGTCACTTAAGAGCCTAAGTCTCACTGAAAGAATATGGGACTTAGACTCCTAACTCATTTAGATATTTTTGCATACTGTTAGGAAAACAAGAAAAATAATGTAACCAGCTGATCCTATTCTGCTATTCTTTCAACCTTTTGGCATCCATTTACCAAATTGCCAACTATGGTATCTATTAACCTCATCCTTTGACAGTTTTTTAGAAGGCCTTTAATGGAAGAGAGAAACATAGTAATATTGAATGGGGTTGTAGTTGTATCCATATTAGGACAAAGGATTAGAGAAAGAGTTAAGAGGAGTGAGAGATGCTGTGGAGTGTGCAATCAATCTATATATTTAATATTCAGAACTTTTATTCCACTTATTGAGAAAATTAGCATGTAGTGGGCACATGTTAACGTGTTATTTTCTGTTTTGAAAAATTCTGCCACCTTCTGAGATCTAACCCCTGGATCTGATAATATGTCTAAGAATAGAATGAAACCTAAGGGTGACCACCGTACTGTGCAAACTCTGCACACGTTGTGCAGCTTGGCTCTGCAAATATAAAAGAATAAGTTTGGAGGTGATATTGGAATTACAAATACTGTCCCTTTCTTGAGAGAAAGGGCTGAATGCTCAAAAGAGTTATTTGCAGTTGGTCCCAGGATATTAGAAAGACGCAGTAGGTGAGGTAATATCTTTTGTTGGACCAACTGGAGTAAGACTCCTAACTTCTACGCAGGCTCCTAACCTGCATTGATTTTAATGGAGGTTAAGTCCCTAACTCCATTAGAGCAGTCAAAGAGCCTAAGAGCTCCTTAAAATATTAGTCTTCTACTCACAGTCAAAGAGTCATGTGAATAATGTTCAGTTAATTTAAGATATTTTTTTAAAGTCCCTGGCCATCTAGCTGAGCATGGTAACATCCGGGAAGGTACACTAGGTTTCTTTGAAAACCCTCACAACTTCAGAGCAATAGTGGTATAAAATTGGTGCACTAACAGCACCGGCCCTACTGCATTAGTTAAAGGAGACTCTCCATTAGCTATTCTAAGTGTAGGATTTACAGCACAGATTACTATCTCCGATTCCATCTGAAGGTCAGTAGTGCACATACACAGCCAGTTTATTACAGTATAATTGCAATAGCCAGATTAAGTTGTAAATGAACTTTTGTGAGCCTTCCCAAACAGTTTTCAAGGCAACCCAGCTCCCGAAGGTGTTTTTATTGTCCAAAGGAGAGCCACAAGGACAAACATGCTGTCACAGGAGCTGGAGACCTGCCTGCAGAGCAGGAAGCTGTGCATGCTGCAGCTGGATGGAGAGCCCCATGCAGAGCAGGCTGTGACTGCCCAATGCTGCAGGGGAAGACAGGTCTGTGCAGAATTTGAAGGGAGCAGCCAAGACTGAGCCAGGGGTCTAGTAAAGAGGAACTGACTGAGCCTGTCAAAACTCAAAGCCAGAAGCCAACCCAGGCTCTTAAAAGGGCAGTAACTCGAAGAAGGTTTTTTCAAACAAAGTGCCAAAGATCACTGTGCTCTGACTATATGTTTGGCCCGAAGAGAAAATGCTGCTGTAACAGGCAACTACATACAGCCAGGGACAGCAGGCCCTGTAGTCCAATTGCTGCCCATAGTTTGCTAGTAGGATCTGAGCAGGAAGCACTTCAGCAATAGTAGAATGACAATGCAGAGCCCGCAAAGAGAGACACCACAGAGTGATCCAGATTAGGAAAACCTCCAGGTTGCTTAATTACTCCTAACACAGGAGTGGATTGGAAAAGGCCCTCTGCCCCCAAGGACCAAGCTAGGAATAGCTATGTTTCATTTTGAAGTGTCTTAAGCCATTGTGACCCATGAACCCCTCAATGCCAATTGGGTTATAAGAATATCTTGACTCTGGTGTGTACACACCAGTTCACCAAAGACTGTTGCATGAGGTTTTAAATGAAAGCCAGGGTCACACTGGTCATTAATATTGTGGGGAAATGTATTACAGATATTACATACGTATGTATGTCTACTGGCAATATGTTCCTGAAGTCTGTGTCTATGCAGAGCTGACAAACAGGTTTTCTGCCAGACAAAAGATTACGCACCTCTCTCTCAATTGGCATGTAAATTAAGCTTTGTAAGCCAACCCAATGGGAGCCCCATTGTGATGGGGTGTACTCCCCACATTGGCCCTGCAAGTGCTGAGTTAGGCTAATAGATCCAATCAGCCCATTAAACTGCAAAAGGGGGAGACACAGGGGAAAAGTTAATTGGCTCACCTGAGAGGAAACAGGCCAGGGCTTATATAAGGACAGGAAATTGGAATCAGAGGGTGCTGCAGGGAGGCAGTCTGCAGTTGCTCCCTGGGAGGAAGAAGCTGTGTTTGGGGGCTATAGAGACAGATAAGTAGCCTATGTTAGTCCCTGTGAGGAGGGTGCTGAGAGGCTGGCAAACCCAGAAGTGTGGGGAGGGCCAGGAGGTAAGGAAGCAGCTCTAGGAAAGGCAGCGAGGTGAAGGAGGGAACCACACCTCAGCTGCTGTTTAGAGTGTGTCTGAGCTAGAACCCTGAATAAGGGGTGGGCCCGAGTTCCCCTGCCAGCCCCTGAGGGAGTGGCACCTGGGGCAGTGAATGAGTGAACTGCCTGAGACTGCCATTGAACAGTCTACAATTTTATAGTTCATATGAAGGTTTTTTTGTAAGGTAATCTGGGAAAAGGTCATAATTAAGGTTATAAATTGGTGTAAGTGGATGGATTCTGACTGGCCACCTGTTTGGGAGTGAAGAGCGGGTGAGGATTCTACAAGGAGAGTATCCCAAAGGAAGAAGGGAATTGGGGGTAAAGAAGAGGCACCTACAGGATGGAGGGCATGCACAGGCACACAATGCAGGGCAGGTGAGGAAGAGACAGTCTGCCCCTCCACCCAGTCTGGGGCAAGATGGTACTGCACTGCCTGTATTCAGAACCTACCTAGCACAATTTAGCCCTTTCTGTATGTATTTGAAGATACACTCCATTCTCAGTTCATCCCTCACAGTATCACAGAAATGTAGGGCTGGAAGGGATCTTGAAGTCATCAAGTCCAGCTCCCTTCACTGTGGCAAGACTGAGTAAACCTAGACCATCCTTCACAGTTATTTGTTCAACTTATTTTTGAAACCTTCCAATGACAGTGACTCCACACCTTTCTTTGAAAACCTATTCCAGAGCTTAACTATGCTTACAGTTAGAAAGTTTTTCCTAATATCTAACCTACATCTCCCTTGCTGCAGATTAAGCCCGTTACTATTTGCCCTACCTTCAGTGGACATGGAGAACAATTGATCACTGTCCTCTTTATAACAGCCCTTAACATATTGGAAGACTATTATCAGGTTGCCATGTAGACCTCTTTTCTCAAGACTAAACATGCCCAGTTTTTAACCTTTCCTCATAGGTTAGGTTTTTCTAAACCTTTTTCTCATTTGTGTTGCTCCTCTCTGGAGTCTTCCCCATTTGTCCACATCCTTCCTAAACTGTGGTGCCCAGAACTGGACACCCTACTCCAGTAGGGTCTTGGCCAGTGCCGAGTAGAGCAGGACAGTTACCTCCTGTGTCGAACATACAACAGTCCTGTGGATAACTCCAGAATCACACTGGCCTTTTTTGCAGCTGCATCACATTAACAACTCTGTTCAGTTTGTGGTCCATCATAACCACCAGATCCTTTTCAGCAGTTAGACAGTTATTTCCCCCATTTTGTAGTTGTGCATTTGATTTTTTTTCCTTCCTGAGTGAAGTACTTTGCACTTGTTGTTGTTGAATTTCATCTTGTTGAATTCAGACCCATTCTCCAAAGTCATTTTGAGTTTTAATCCCATCCTCCAAACTTCTTGCAACCCCTCCCAGCTTGGTGTCATCTGCAAATTTTATAAGCATACTCTCTACTCCATTATCCAAGACACTAATGAAAATATTGAATAGTACCAGATCCAGGCCTGAGCCCTCCTAGATGTGCCCTCCCAGTGTGACAGCAAATCATTAATACCTACTCTTTGAGTAGTCTCCCAACCTGTAATGCACCCACCTTATAGGAATTTCATCTAGACTGCATTTTCCTAGTTAACTTATGAGAACATCATTTGGAACTGTGTCAAAAGCCTTACTAAAATCAAGATACTGTATATCGTGTCTACTGCTTCCCCTCAATCCAGTAGGTCAGTCACCCCATCAAAGAAGGAAATTAAGTTGGTTTGGCATCAAAATAAGGAACCTGGACAAACACTGATGAAGTCCTGCCATTTTGGGTAGAGAGCTGAGAACTGGTATACTTCACGTATATTCCAGGCTGTAAAGCACTGGGGGGCACACCCACTTAGATAAATGGACACAGCTCAGAGCTATTGTTTCAGGCTGTATTCATCTCCATGGGGAATTCTCCTTCAGCTAAGAACATCACACTGAGATAAATGGGCCACTTCACATCTTTCAGAACTCCTGTGCTGCAGATGGATGTGTAGAGAAGCCCTTTCCCTCCACTGTCATTCTATACTTCCTCTTTACAGGACCATGCTTCCAAGTGTTCTAAAATGGCATGCTAACCCACATTTTCTTGAAATTTGCTTGGGTCTTTTAATAGTGTTAGATAGAATGTTGTGCATGAGTGAATGGATGGTAAAAAGAGGTGAGGAGCTTGTACATTTCAGCAGCTGTGGGGCTGGAGCAGTACAGGTATGGGTTAATGGGCATACTGGGGCATTGCTGGAAGAGTGCATAGTTAAGGTTGCATGGGCAACCTTACCTGTGCATATCCTGGTTTTCAGAAGGTTGAGTTTTCCTTAACACATTCTTATGCAAGGTGACTATATGCCACCAGGCAATTTCAACTCTGTTAATGTAGATTTTTTTGCCATTTGCCCTGCTAACCCTTACTGAAATGGACCCTCTGAATTACTAGTATTTCTTTCCTGTTTGTTCATGTTTTTGGAGCCCACTTCTTTAAAGTCTTACACTGGCATTGTTCCCAGCACATGACCTCCCATGGAATTCAGTGGGAGCTGTGTCAAAAGCTTTAGCACAAATGTTTATAACAAAGTTTGCATATCCCAGAGGTTGAGGAAGTCATCATTTATGGGGATGGTAAAGGAAAAAATGTTTGCCTGCGTTCTTAATTATTTTAAAGGCGTTGGCAGAAGCAAGAGTGCAGTTAAGCTGTGTACTGAATGGGAAGTTTGCAAATGATCAGCTCCAATTTGAACAGAGCATGTAATCACTAGAACACACATAAATATTACTGTATTTGGAGAAAAACTACCTTATACATTAGATGCATTATTGCAAGTCATTGCCTGATAAAAGTAACAACAATGGCTATGGGTGAAGCAGCTTGGGATGGCGATGAAGTATCATGTCAGGCTCTGTCATGCTGGCTCAAAATAAGAGAGTTAAAAGTTATGATCTGAAAACTGTCATTCAGTTACCAGTTGTTGCGGCCTACATTATGTGTTAAAAGTCATCTTAAATTTTTATGACTGGGACAAGTTAAATTTAAATCCTGTTACTATTGTATATTAAGATATTTAAACTGCAAGAAAATATTAGCATAAAATTAATTTCCTTTGCTCAGTGGAGAATCTAGGTGTATTTTAAAACTAGAGGTGCAAAGCAAAACCAGAGTCTAAAAGCTATGCAAAATTTCATATTCATAACTAATACAGCAACACAACTGTAAAAATATGTTTTTCATTCAAAATGAGGGGCATGTATTTCTAGCAAAAAATAGCAAGGAGACCTCATTATGTAACAAAGCGTGTGCAAAATAATTCCACAGCATTATGAAGGGTAAGAGAGTCTCTCTAATATTAATACCTTCCAGAAGAACCTGATCTTAATGACGTTTTCCTGGCTATGTCTCACCCCAGGGTAATTTTTGTTTCTGAGAAGTTTGATTAAAAAAATAAGAGACTTGAAAATAATGGTGCTTTGAAAACTTACCTGATATCTATTTTTTTTAAAATGTCTAATTTTTACTCAAACATCAAGTAGTTGTCCTACACACCCTGAATTTCTAGTTATTTTTGTAGGAAGTAATGGCATAGTACATGTTAGTGTTAAAGTATATTGGAAATGAATTACTTGAATAGGATGCCTTCTTGTCAACTGTTTGAAATTGGCCACCTTGATTGCATTGGCCTCATTAGCACTACAAAAGTGATTTTTCCCCCTCCCTTCATATTCACCCCTTCTTGTTAACTGTTGAGAATAGGCCACTTCCATCTTAATTGAACTGACTCGTTAGCACTGACCCCCCACTTGGTAAGGCAACTCCCATCTTTTCATGTGCTGTGTATTTATACCTGCCTACTGTATTTTCCATTCCATGCATTTGATTAAGTGGGTTTTAGCCCACAAAAGCTTATGCCCAAATACATTTGTTAGTCTCTAAGGTGCCACAAGGACTCCTCACTGAATAGCAAACTGGATTTTAATCTCCTAATTTGTTTTGATGTTTGCATATTTCACATGGCAATGTTTTATTGGGCACTATAAACAAAATGGGAGGATAGTGAATGATAAACTTAAGAACTGGCTGGCTCCATTAACTGTTCAATTTCAAACATTCAAATATTTGGATTTCTTAAGATGTAGAATTTTTGCAAAGAATGTGTAATACTTTGGAGTATTGGCTAGACTCCACTGAAAAAAACATTTGCAACTTCAACTTTTTACAGTTTTTTATCTAAATATAGAAAGCTTTACTATAAAGAACTGATTTTATTTTCTGTGGTTCTTGCACAGTTTAACAAAGTGACCTTTCTTCCTGATCCTCACTTTGGAACTTTAAATCAGAACAAAATGAACAGGAAACAAAGAATAAGGAAAAACCACAGATTGACATGCATAAACATATAGAGAGGGGCTCAACCAACCCCAAAAGTATAATCTCTCATTCTGAGAAAAATAGACGTTTGCTAATGCAAAACTAAATTAATCATAATCTGATGTACATAATCACGTGGTATCCTGGCTCCACTGAAGATAGTCATCCAATTCCCATTGATTCCAGTGAGTCCAGGACTTCAGCCATGGATTTTTTGTTGTTGTTGTTTGCTTTTTGAAAGAATGGAACTAAAGAACCTCCTTTTAAAACAAAACAAAAACCCCTTATCATTGCCAAAATGTAGTAGGTCAAAGGGCTATGAAAAAAAATATCAAAATTGCTACCTACAGTCAACACTGGCCTATATCAGCAGCTAAGTGTTGATTATGTCCCCAACACACCAATTTGCACTTTGACCTCAGCATATTAAATTAAAAAATTTTAAGGCACGTCAACTCCTCTTGTAGTGGAGGATTAAGATATGCATGAATTTACAAGACTAAATGTATTACACACACACAGATTATCTGTATCCCTATATGTAAGAAATTTTACAAATAAAGCAAACGCATATTATTTTATTATATAGCCAGGCTTTACTTTAGTTATTCAGCAAAATAATCTACTTGGTCAAACATTCTAGCATTATTTGAAATACTTTAAGGATTTATGTCCAAACTGTATTCTCCTATGGGAATAGCCATGAAAGAAGAGTTGGGGGCAAAGGGGGAGGAAAGATATGTGAGGAAACTCCATGAAACTAACCTTGTGGGAATTTTCCTAAAAACTTCCAAGCCCTTCTTAGTGTAAGTCTATAAAAGATCCTGGGGTCCACACAAAAGGGAACTTCCAGTCTCAGAGAGGGTTGTTCCCTCTGCACTGTTCCGCTTCCCTGTAGGAGTTATGCCATTGACCATGCACCTGGTGCCTGTCTAAACACTACTGTACTGGTACAAATATTACTAAGTTAAGATTATGTCAAGTGTTAATAATGTAAATATATCTGAGTTATCTACACCTTTAGAGGGGAATGTCTACAGAAAGCTCCTACTACTACAACCCATTTTTCCTGAAAACCTAATGAACCTGAAACCACACACATGACTTCTGTAGGGGGAGGAGGTTGCAAACAGTGCCACAGAGCCTCCAGTAAGGTTCTACATAATCAAACTATGCATTCAGCTTTGAAAGCTTTTTTTTTTTTTTAAAGAGAAAGGACAAAACAACTAAGCCACAAATACAATTAGTAGTTTAAAATTATTCAGAATATAAACACCTTTTCCTTCTCAAAGTGGCATTAGGTTCCTGTAGAACTATAAATCAATATATACTGAGTTTGCATGATTTGAAAGGCTCTGGTATAAATGGGAGATTCATGCTTGCTCTGAATCACATTTTAGGGCCCAGTCTTGAAATTGGCTCAGTATGGGCTCCACCATGGCTCTGATTGCAGAATCAGTGCTCTACCTGTTTTTTTCAGATTGGCTAATTATGCAGCCACTTAACTAATTATTTTAAGTATATGTACCTAGAATATTAATCTTAATCAGCACATTCTGTTCTTGCTTATTCTTTTCACACATGCACCACAGTAAGAAACAATGCTGAAATCTTAGTTCCTGAACTATAATTAAACCAGGTGGCATTCACTGAAATTCTGAATTTTTCTGCTTCTGGTGGTGCAATTTAGAGACTAAAATAAATAAAAATATTTTATTCTTTTGAAGATTATCAGCAATGTGGTGAGTTTTTACAGTCAGTGTAGACTAGTGTCTTAAATACATGGAAATCTGTCAACCTGGTGACTATTAAGTCCCTCACTTCTTTAAACACAAAGATTCAAGAAAGCATCCCTAATCCTCAAATGGTTTCCTGCACTGGGAGAAAATAGATAATGCAAATATCCCAGTGTACCCTTTCCATCTCATAATAGAGGAGGACTATCCACTCCTCTCTGACAATCTTGCAAAAAGTTAGAGAAAAGTCCTGAAGCAGCACCATCCAACAGATTTTAACAGCCTACAGTGTCAAACAGTGTTTTCAGATCAGAGATATAAAGTGCTCATGTGAAGATTCTAGAGAATTGAACTCCCATTAAAGTTAATGGGGTTTCATGAATGTGCAACTCCTGCTTTAACCTGGTGTGAGCAGAATCGTAATTTTTTTGGATCTTGTATGTGATTAGCATTCACAGAAATTCAAATATATACATTTTTTTCCTCAATGAGCAGTAAATGCTGAACTTTGAATACAAGTATGATTCTCCTTCTCTGAAGGGGGAAGAAGGAATGAATTCAGTCTTAAATTCTTAAACATTTTTTAAGAAAAGCTAACCACATTCAGTCTTTTTTCCTTTAATTTCCATAGTAAGGATGTTGCTGGGGTGAAGATAATGGGAGCATACTCAAGTATTTCTTATACTTAAATCACAAACAGCTGATTACACTTCACATTTATGATGTGCTTTGATGTATGTCATAAAACTAATCTCTCTGGTGTAAAGTTCAAAACCAACTAAGGTGTGTAAAATCTCTATATATTAACCTACCTTTGGAAAAAAAAAACTCATTGACCACACTATCAGCTAATCCTGTGATACAGACTGGGCACTGCTGTATGTTGCATTTCATTGTACATAGTTCTGGTGTTGGTGGTTTGATTCTTTTGCTGAGGCATTGTTTAAAGCTCAGTGAACAATGTTCAGCTGTTCTGAATATCGTGTTTTCTGTCATTACAGTGCTGCCTCTACCGTTAGAAAATAATTCATATAGCTTGCATGCCTTCCATTCCACATTATATCATATTAATTCAGAATATTAAAGCTAGTAATTCATGGATATTACCAAGGATTGCTTCCTAAATTTCCATTAAAATAAATCATGCATATTGCCCAAAGACAGGCTCCAGCGGAGTACCAAGTCAATGGGACACTGGCTTTTGCCCACTGTGGAGGTAAGCTCTCAAAGCTTCCATCACCTGCACAGCACTTGCGGTGGTATTAGTAACCAACCTATTTTCAGGCTGATAGTGTGCCTGCTGAACTTCTCATTCTCCACCTTGTCAGAAGAATTGCACAGAATACACAATGCACAGCATCCAGCAATAGCTGGATATTGGGATATTTTTTCTTTGCTGAGATCAAGCCATGCCAGGAGGCATCTCCAATCCCCCAGATGCACACTCCACAGTCATTCTGCTCTGGCAGTAGTTAATCATCCCTCACTTATGTCCAGATGCCTGGTATATGGCTTCATAAGCCAGGGAAGTAAATGGTTGGCAGGGTCACCAAGAATAACAAATGGCATAGAAACGCCATTAATGTCAATTGGTTGGTCTGGGAGAAGGTTCCAGCTTTCGTCTTGTCAAAAGTCCTCTATTTCTAAAAATCCAAGTGTCATGGACGACTTCTGACCACCCAAAAATGATGTCTGTCCATTGCCCACAGTGGTCTACCACGGCCTGCGTAATCATAGAAAAGCGGCCCTTTTGATTATGCACTCAAGCTATTCAGGGGTGTGTAGTATGGAGATGTGTCCCACCTAAGCCCCAGCACCATGTGAGAAGCCCATGCCTTTGAATCTATTTCCTGAACCCTGACCAGCCATATTGCTCTGTACAGTAGGATACACTTTATGGCTTGAGATGGGGTATCCACCCACACAAGGCCTGAAGGGGTTAAGGTGGCTAGCTGGGCCAATTACTCTCCAGGTTGCACCTGGAGGAGTAGCCAGGGAGCAGTGAAGTTACTATACATGAGGCTCAGCTGAAGAGGATGGGGTCTGTATAAATGCTCAGGAGCTGGGAACACAGAGGGACTGCAGGAAGGTAGTCTGCAGTCACTCCTTAGGAGAAGGGAGGTGTGTTTGGGGGTTACAGAGTGAGGTAGCCTACAGTTACTCCCTGGGAGGAGGGAGTTTGGGCTTGTAAACCCTGAGAAGGGGGGAGACCCAGAAAGGTAGGAAAGCTCAGGGGCAAAACAGCAAGGTATGAGATAAGACAGACCTTGGCTTCTGACAAGAGGGCCCTGGAACCTGGAGTAGAAGGTGGGCCCAGATTCCTCTATCAACCACTGGGGAGGCGGCATGGACCAGAAAGCAGACTGCCTGAGACAATTTTCCTTGAAAAGACTTTGATATCTCAGAAAGGGAGAACTATAGTGACCTCACTGGAGGACTGATTTGGAAACAAGAAGCCACAGCTCCTGGAGCGAGAGGGGCCACAGCATATGATAAGACAGATAGAGACACCGCCAGAGGCAGGCACAGCACCTGGAAAGAGCTAATCTCCAGAGTAACCTAGTGGTGAGTGGACCCCTGTGACATGGACTTACATGCCTTGATAATAACCTACACTGTTTTTAGTGGAGGGTTTTCCTTCTCTTTTTTCAATGCCAAACTGCTATCTGTCAGTGGTAGTCAATCTGGGGTTGCATGCTTTCATATGGCTATTGCCACGCTTTCTCCACTACCAGGACAGGAACACTAAAGACAGCTGTCCTGCAGGCCTGGATTGAGTTTGGTACACAACTTGAGGAAAATGCCCTTCCACATCTGGAATGCTGGGTCCATTGCTGGTCATCCTAGGCTTGCATCACAGTCTGGTTCCACTACTTGGTGCTCATAGGAGTAGCTGAAACAAACTGTTCTACCATGTGCAGTTGTTCTGTACCAGTGAGTCTGATGCATTCAATGTCCACTCATTCTCAGCTGACTGAGCACTGCAGTTTCGCAAATACAACTGAACTGTATGCCTTGTACTTAAATATGGAGAAAAGTGATGTATTGCATCCATGTTTCCGGCATAGTTCAAAAACATATCACTAGAGCAGTAGATTATGGGAGGAACAGAGGGAGTTGTGGGACTTTGACCCCAAATTCCCACAGCTCCCTAAGAGTGGCCACCTGTGCTGGAGCACAATGTGAATCCACTCTACTGAAATAGCTTTGTCAGTGACACTATGCTAATAGGACTTTTGCTTGTACTACTTTCTAGTATAGCCAAGGTCTAAAAAGTACTCTGCAATGCTATATTGTGTTTATAATACTCAAATATTCAGGGACATAATCCACTATTATTTCCCTTCCAATATCTGTCTTCAAGGGAATGAGGAAATGTTTCCCAAGTATGCCATGCCTTTGGAGTAGGCCTACAACCAAGCACTTTGAAGCCAGTCTTTCTAATAACATTTTGTGCAGAACAGGACACTTATTAAATTGAACATAACAATTACCTTGTCTCCAAACAAAACAAACTTCCACAATGTCCTGACTATTACATGGAGCTGGTTCTCAGCTAATCCTAAGTGATATATAAAGGTCAAATAATTCTCATCATCCCTGTGAAGTATTTACATATGATTTTGATTTTTAAATGGGAAGTGGAGCCAGAAAGACTGACTTGCCCAGGGAAGAGAGTAAAGGCCATCTCAGTATGTTCAGACTCAGGAGCAAGGAACAAGAGTTCTGTATGCTGGTAGGCCAGAGAAATTTTTGTACTGACATTCAAATAAAAAAAAAAATAGTATCTCACCTCACATAACTTGGAGCCAGGAACAGGTGGCAGGATAGTAAATGTGATCCTTTGTTTAAAGGAGGCGGTGATATAAAAGTAATACCTTCTCATGTACAAGCTGCTTTGAACAAACTTCATGAACATATTAGAAACAGCCCAAATCAACTTCCCCTAAACATGAGGTATAATTGCCGCCTTTCTTCCAAACATTTTTGCCTTCCAAAATATTTATTGTAGATACTGCAGGGTGAAAATTTTATTCTGTAATATTTTTATTTACTTTTCTTAGAGCAACTCACCATTGTGAAAGTAAAAAATCTTGCATCCACTTGGAAAATGCAGTGCTGGAGAACAACTGACATTGATCCCATGTTAGCATGGGTAGCAATGCCCTGTCATGGAAAAATCCTCAGATCTCTCTCCGTAAAAAAAATCTTGACGTTTTCATTTCCCATTAAATCCACATTTCTATAAATCACTGGACAAACTGCACCCCAGAGATCAGAGTTTGGTTGTGTATTTGAACATTCATTCAACAGAAATGACTGAGTATGCATAAGACTCAGAAGAAAAATGATGCATGTGCAAATCAACAAAATATCAATGATTGTAGAAGAGCAAAGTCAAATATGGTACACAGCTGATCATGTGTAACATTACTGTAGTACAAATTGTAAATAGTAGAGATTACAAGCCAAGATCAGGGCACCATTGTTCTAGGTATAGACCTATCCAAAGAGCCAGTCCCTCGCCGAAGAGCTTAACAGATAAAAGGTGACTAAAAGTAGTATTCCCATTTTACAGATGGGGAACTAAAAGACAAAGATTAAATATTTTAAAGACTCAAGAGCCTGTAACTGAATGCAGCTCTTCTGAGTCATAGGCCAGACTATCCTTCCTTCATTGAATTCCACCTCCCTCAATGGAAAGGTCCTTTCCTGTGATGTATTAAGGACTGTTTTGGAATTGCAAGCTACCACTTTAAGAGTGTTTGGGAGGGGGAGGATTTTCCTAGCCCTGCTTGTAGGCAAGGGGGCTTTATAGTAAAGTGTGCAATCGAGCAAGACTAGCAGCAGTCAGTCTGAAGAACCAGTGTAGAACAAGGTGGGATGAGCTGTACCTCTCTGCCTTAGGGAGCAGCCTGCTCTCTCGCTCGCGGTTGCTGTGTGCTGTTCTGGATTCTAAGACTAGAAGTAACATTATATTGCAACCTTCCTGCAAGAGTATTTGATACTTTCATCTAACTTCTATCTGCATGCTATGAACACAATGCTGGAGTTACTTACCTTTCTTCCCCTGTGACTAGAGAGGCCAGGCCCCTGGTCAGGCAGATCTACGGGCTGTGGAAAGTTGTGGTGGAGGGTGACTAGCTTGGTAACATTGTTTTCCTCCCTGGTATTCCAAGGAATCCCATCTTTTGAAGCTTCACAGGGTTGGAACTCCATGGGTTGTTTGTTGGGGAGAAGACAAGAGAGACAGAGGAATTCCAGTGCACAACCTTCCCCCTTCATTGGGGATGGATATTTAACAGGATAGCCACACCTACATTAATCTTGCTCTGCCAAATACATACACGGGGAAATGGTTTAAATGTTTTATAGAATAAACTGGTTTTGATGGGTTTTTTACATCTAGATTCTTAAATATTTATTTCTGCTTTCAGTTTGATCTGATTTTTTTTTAAACTCTCACTAATAATTCTGAGGTCAAGATTCCTGGGCAGAGATGGGTTCATTAAAAACAGTACTCATCATGTAGCCTGTCATCTTGTTCAAAATCGTACTATAGTGGAATCACTCTTTCCTCAATCAAGTTCATTAACAGGAATCTACAGAACCATTCACGGCAAGAACTTCTCTGTAGCAGAGTTACTGTAATCATGGGCTCAGCGTGTAGTATTCTGATTCATAGAAAAACGTAAAGGTACATATTAACTCTAGTGCAAACATTAATTATAGAGAAGGGTGTTCAAGTTCAAGTTACAAATGTTTCTGGGGCACCTATAAATAGCTTTTGTGAAAGCCTTACAGCTTTCAGCTCCAACTTGTCTCGTCACAGCTCATTTTGTTAAACAATGATACAAAGAGAAGAATATTGGCAGTGACAATAGTTTAACAGTTTTGCAAATTCTGACTGAGGCAATACCAGCAGATTGACATTAGAACTCATTCTAAAACTGGGACTGCAAGAGTAACTATTCTGATCTTCAAAAAGATTTCTAGGTATACACTTCAAATAATTACATAAAATTTTAATGCACCATACATAACTTTCTGAACTTTAATATTCACCTCTAAGATATAAAGCAGGCCTCTGTACCTTTCCTCTTAAATTTGTTACTTACACTCTGCTGTTGAATAAAATCTAACTTTTTCAACAGCATGTCATTACACTTCATATCTATCTAATCATTCTATATTTACTAATAAGTAAAAATACAGACCTCTTAATTAAAAGGTCTGTACACCCTATATTCCACATATAAACAGAAAAGGGCATAACATCTTGATTTTTTTGTATGTCAGAAAATAACATACATGGAGTACTTGTGGCACCTTGGAGACTAACAAATTTATTTGGGCATAATCTTTCATGGGCTATTTTCCACTGCATGCATCCAATGAAGTGGGTTTTAGCCCACAAAAGCTTATGCCCAAATAAATTTGTTCGTCTCTAAGGTGCCACAAGTACTCCTTGTTCTTTTTGCTGATAACACAGCTACCACTCTGATACATGGAGTCCTGATTCTCTCCCACTAGTTTGACACTGATGTAACTCCACTGACTACAACTGTTACTCCTCATTTACCAAACTCCACTGAAGTGAAAGGAATTCGCTCCCTTGACTTCAATGCACTTTGGTTCAAGCGTTGAGTAAGGTGAGGTCCTATGGGTAAGAGGAAAAAGAAGTGAAAACTATCTTAAGTTGTGCAGTTTAAATAGCACTCATGTCAATTAGTTCGAGATGAATTTGTAAGATGAGCATCAAATTAGGTGTGGTTTAAATGAGCAGGAAGATCCAAATAAAAGACGACATTTATCTATCTGCAGTAAAAACTACATGTACAGCTCTGAGGACACCACATGCAAGACTGCAATGGTTAAGTGCAATCACTCTTGATGTAATAGATCTTTTGTTTTAGTACGGGGAAAAGGTAGTGCAAGGCAGCACATGTGAAATGGCATGTATAAAATACTACAGAACTCCCTATAGAAGCATAATGAAAGAGGTTACAAGACTTAAGAAGAACCTGTATGGTGAATGTAGGGAGACCTCCGCCTCAGACATCTGGCAGAAAAACAGATTATGAAAGAACCCAATGTGGGTGGAAAGGCTCCATCAATATAAGTTGCACCAATATAAATTGTATAAATCCGTGATGGTGCTTCAATGTCTCATGCAGCATTTTACTGTTTGGAGGTTGAGCAAATCAGTGGTACTGCTGTGGGTACACCGCCTCTCCTTGCAGGGATGGAAATAGACACACAGAGAGGGCCTGGATTCATACTGACAACCGCATCTTTTTTTAGATGTTTTGGTTTGGGATGTAAGTGATTCAATATTCAGATTAAAATGAGTAAATATTGGGACACATTGTCTGAAACCTATTCTGCTGATGAGTAAACCTGTCCTTGGTGTATGTGATTGCTGTTCTGTCTGATCTATCTGTCATGGTCAATATTACAACTCCCATTTCTGGTGGGGTGATACATAATGCAAGTCTGTCTTTAACCTTCCAGACTCAAGATGTTCCTACCTTCTGACTTCTTTCTAAGAGAGACCAAGTAGCAAATGAGTCTCTTTATGTGGCAGTGTTTGTATAACATGTTGACAAAGTGAAAGTGTTCCCCTTTAGTGATGGTTCAGAGTGGATAAGAGCTTACTACTGCTGACAGCTAGTACAGTAAGTCCTTTTGCTCAAGTGGTGAAAGCGTGTATTTTTGTTGCTCAGTCTCAGGTTCTATCAGTGTTGACAGATCTGTGGTGGAGCTCATTTCAAAGCCTATATGCCAGACTTTGGATGATCAAAAGGGAGCACCATATTGAATGGAAAGGACGAAGATAAAGGTGTAAGGAGTGGGCTGTCAATCCAAAGATCCTCCTTCCTGCAAGAGAACATAGAAGGCAGCAGTGGCAGGAGGATCAGGGGAAGGACCCATCCATGACGATTCCCTTGCTCTGAGGGAGCACTGGAGATTTAGGAGCTGATGGGGATAGGGGGAAGAGTGAGGTCTGACCTTGAAAGCTAAGGTTCAAGTTGCTCTTTCCTTCTCCACTGGCAGCTCAGGAGGGCAGTAGTAGCTGGAGTGGAAGCTAGGTGGATGTGTAAACCCCACACCTCCTGGGTGTGGTGCTCTCTACCATCTAATGGCACTGAGACCACTTAGAGGTTAATGAGTATGCTCTACAACCCTAGCTAACAGCCACCTGGCTTTTAGCTCATGCAGTAGATGCTCATGGACTGAGGTCCCAGGTTCTATCCCACCGGACAACAACTGGGGTCTGTCAATATTATAGGTGCACATGAAGGCTGAATGACAGTCAGTAAGCTGGCTGAGTGAGTCACCATAGAGAGAAAGGAAGACTCAGAGCGAGGGTAGGACAGGAGTAGAGAGAAACAAAGGATGGCAGCCTAGCTCTGAGAAAAGAGAGTTGGAGAAAAAAAAAGATAGGAATGAGGAGAGGGGGGAAATAGTTAAAAATGAGAAGGGAAAGGAGGAAAAGCCACAATTTCATCATATTCCTTGGCTCTCGAAGACTGCAATATATAAATGTTGTTTAAATACCTTAATTTTTTGTTTTTCCTATGGCACCAGTGAGTGCACAACTAGTGCTGCTGCATGCAGTCACTTGACTTTTTGCTCTATCCCATTCCCTGTCCTTTATACTCCATTTAGACCTTTATCCTGCAAACCGTTACCTGAGTGTAATATTTACATAAAGGAGTAGTGCCGTTGAACTCAGACTTTTCATGAGAATAAACATCTGCCAGATTGGGGTCTTTAATTGTAAATTACTCAGAGCAGGGACCTCTTTCTTCTTACCTGCCTACAAAGCACTTCATGTACCCTTGGTCAATATGAACCATAAGTGACACACTTAATTTATTTTACCAGGGTGAAAAGGCAGCAGGGATACTCAAATCATATACAAGCAATGAATCCAATGATAGTGGATCTATGCTGTGGATACATGTGGCCGGGGGGGGTGGGGAATGACGCAATGTGGACAGAGGACAGTTGTTAAAATGGAATTTGACACTGGGTCAGCCATCTGTTGTTTCTCTCAAAGGGTTTGAGACAAAATTGAACCAAGGTTAGAAACCACCCACAGCTGTTACTTAAAATATATAAAGGAGAAGAGACTACCAGTTGTTATGGTTACACTAGACTATCACAGGAATAAACATACTAGATTTCTGTGTGGTAAAATATCGGCAGCATTTATAAGATCCTGGCTGAAGGAAATACTGCTGGATTGGCAAAAATGTTAGTGACCACAAAGAAGCCTAGTCTAAAGTATTGCCCCTAAAACCATACTCCTGTAAGCCTGTTCTAGAGGAGATATGTGAAAGGTTTTTTTTTTCCCCAAGGACCAGCTTGGAACAGGTTTACATCTTTCATCCATCAGCATGGCTTTGATCTAAGTTTTGTAAAGGAAGACTTCTCATATGTCTGCAGAACACAGAGTGAACTGGCTTGGCTATTTTTGCATGGGTATGATCTCTGGAGCACAGTAGTGTACTGCTCCAGTATTACCCAGTTTGAAAGGAGGATTCCTTAGATGAGCAGAAACCTTAAGGTAAGTAGGCCAGTAGGTTGCAAGTAGGTTTCCAAGGGCTGGCTGACTATTTGAAATACTAGCAGTCACAACTTAAATTTAAATGCTCCAGGAGAATGATTCCACGTAGTTGATTATACTGTCCTATAACAAAAGAATGCTTTGATAGGATAGTCATCACTTGAGACTGTGACCATACAAGCAGTGTCCCAGTGGAGAATGGACCAAATCATTTAGCCACTTGCTGAGTCACACTGTTAATTTAATGGTGATCAAAATATTAGTAAGAGGAATATTTAAGATAGGTGGCTGCCAAGTTAGAGACTGAAAGTTTTTTGGACTCAAAGTAAAGCCAAATAAGTGACTTTCAAACCAGCACTAAAGTTACACTATCTGGAGCACTGAGCTGATACGTGCATATTGCAGAACAAAGCAGAAGCTGTAGATAGGGCATCAAATTCTACAGAAGATCTCAGTTTCATTTATTTGGATGTTTCCTGCATAACTGTGGCGCATTCCTACACAATCTGGCAATGCTGAGTAGAGCTGGCCAGAAAATGGAAATGCCTCTCCAAAAATTTTTTGCTTTTTGAAGGGGGTCAAAAGTGTGAATTTTTTCCACAGGAAAGGATTTTCAGAAGAATTCCATTGAAAGAACAAGAGCAGAATTTTTTGGCTGCTGGTGGTCCTCCTGGAAGGCTCTTGCCAATTCCCTGCAGGCAGAAAGTGAAATTGAAAAAGCCTTTCAGGCAGCCAGCAACCTCTTTATATTTTCCTGATGGAAAATCAGTTTTTCCTCCCAAAATTGAAATTTTTCCTTGGAAAATTTTAAATTTTGTGAAAAGGTCATTTTCCGTTGGGAACTTTCCCAACCAGCTCTAATTAGAAGCAGCATTGAGGACAAAGTTGTCACACAGCTTTTCAGCAAGCAAAGGTACGACTTGCAAAGAGTTTCTCTCTGGCCGTTTAGCACATACCTCATAAATCCATATATGGACCCATTATCTGAAAGCCTCACTCACGCTGAATAGTACCTTAATACACAACACTGACGCCAGTGGGGATACTTGCATAGCAAGGCACTATTCAATACGCCAAGGGTGTGAAAATCTGGACCAAATGACCAGTGAGTAGGAGAGACCCATAATTCTTTCAAAAGTTAAACCAAATTATGCCCCGATAGTTTAATGAAATAGCCACCAAGCTCTGCCGGTATGATGTAGAAGTTAGGGTAAGTATAACTTAATAATTATCCACATGTAAACCCCTATACAGCTTGTGCTATATGACTTTAACATGTATAAGTGACTCCCAGGATGTGTATGTAATGTGGTGTCCTAAAAGGTGAGTCACGCCTGTGCAGAAGGCCAACACATTGCATGAAGCCCACAAAAGAGGGGGTAAGTGGGATAGAAAGTGGTACACATACTTTGTAGCTGGCATTTTGCATAAGCGTGGCTTTCACCCAAAGTCCGCAATGAGCAGCAGACAGCATAACCAACCATTGATAAGAGAATACAGTATGATTCTTTTGGTATCAATATGACTAGTATCTAATGTTTGTAATGCACTTTGAGATCCTCAGGAGAAAGGTGTTATGAGAGGGCAAACTACCATTATTCTTACATGCACTGATTTGCTGAGCAGCTCTTGTACCAGGATTTTTCAAAAGCAGGAGGTGGACACATTTTTCATTCCACATTCCCCTATCTTTAGTAACAAATTCCTAAAACTGAAGTTATTAGCAGCCTGGGTAAACAGTTTGTTTTGGTATTGGTCTGAGCTGTCTGCTCACTTAGTTTAAATACTTTGCATGGTAGGGAACCCTAAACTCCAAACACATCCACAATATATATTTTGAAAAAGTGACAGATGCCTAAATTGTACTGTAAAGATTTCTTACGCGTGAAAAAAGAAATGTACTGCTGCTATGTCTTAATGTCATTTAAGCTCATGCAAACAATGCTGTAAAACTAAGGATTGGATTATCCGCTTGGAGGAAAGCCAGATAAAGTACATTCAGACTGGGGGTGAACTAGAAAGAGGGATCGAGAACTCCAGAGCATGTTCCCCATATTTCCACCATCCCACAGAAGCCTGGTTGGGAGTAGAGAAGTAAAAGCACTAGGGAATGACTGTTCATCACATTAGATGCCCCCCATTTGGCTTCTCCGTGTAAAATAATTCTGATGGCATCAGAATTTTATGTGGCAACTCCTCCCACTCAAGGGAGCATTCAGGGGCAGCTGCAAATTAGTGGGGACCACGTGGGAATGCTCCTCCTGAATTAGCTGTGTTGCCATGGGGAAGAGGTTCCCAAGCAACAGAGCAAAGGCCTTGGGCCTTTGTGCATTTGAACAACTGCAGGTGTAAGGCACCAAACTTCCAGCCCACCGTTGCAGAGCTTCTAGCAGAACATTCCTCCTTCAAAAGTTCTCTCTCTAGGGAGTGGGATAACGTTTTTCATCCTGTTCTTCCGATGACATGAGAGAGTGGGCCAAACTTAGAAAAAGTCATTACAAATACATAAGAAATCAGGATCCCTCCCAACATGGCAGTGGGGTTTCACGACTTCCTCCCTTTGAGTCCCGGCTCTCTAGTGTGGTGCTTTCAGTATCCTTGTCTCTGCTTTCACTAGTTTTAGCACCTTTAGACACATTCAGAGGTAAGAATAGGATTGCACTACTGTGTCCATGGATCTCCATGTTTATAGGAGTGTACCAGCCTTGCAGTGTCCTCTTGTTTATACCCATGAATATCAATGGAATGAAAGCAGAGGAGCAGATGTTACTTAATATGGGGAGAGGGATGGTGGGAGTCATTAATCTATATAAAACCAGTTGGTTTTCAATAACCTAAACAATATCAAACTTAAACAGCTCTGGTGATCTAAACAAAATGGGCAGATAGTCTAACTCCTAATAGGGAAATTAGCAACACTACAATGAAAAGAGAGATGGTCTTGTGGTTAAAGCACTAAACAAGGAGCTGCGATTTCTGATGGCAAATCCTGGCTCTGACACAGACTCCCTGTGTGACCATGGGCAAGTCACTTCACCTCTCCTCAGATATCTATAAAATCAGGATCCTAGTACTTCCTTCCTCCCACCCTTTATTTGCCCTGTCTATTTAGACTGGAATCTCTTTGAGACAAACACATGTACTTACACATGCACATAGTAAGACAGTGCCATGCTCAATGGGGCCCTCAATAGTCTACATATTATAAATCTCACCACTGCTGCTGGCACTTTTGTTGACTCTCTCTCTCAGCAGAGAAATGGTAAATGATCAGAATGAGCCACGGGGACAGTACTCCTCACTCTCATAGGTGATTTCTCTACAGATTATCTTTATGGGGGTCGATGTGGAGAAGTCTGCAATGCTGCTGCCTGTGCTAAACCTGTTCTATGGAATAATATGAGATCTTCAGTCTGCATGTCAGTCTGACACCTTTCCCATGCACCAGTTTTGCTTTTTTTTTTTTTATGGCGAGGGAAAATACTAAATTGAAAGATTTTTTTTTCTCTTTACCAGCACCATCCCTTAACTTACCTAGGGTAACCAGATGTCCCAATTTTATAAGGACAGTCCCAATTTTGGGGTCTTTTTCTTATATAGGCTCCTATTACCCCCCCACCGCCTGTCCTGATTTTTCACATTTGCTGTCTGGTCACCCTAAACTTACCACATACAAAGAACAGAGCAGTACAATACATAAAGGCCCCATGAAGAGTTGTACAGTGCTTAAATTGAAGGGCCTGATCTTGAGACATGTTTTGCTACAACTCCCACTACCATCCATGGAAACTGGACATGCAAAGTGCTCATCAGACTACAGGCCTAGGTAAAGGTGCACAAAGAACTGCAGCTGCTGTGTTTTTAAGTAATACACACTCACGTACTAACTGAGTTATAACAGCATTCACTTTACAAGCAAGTTTTCCACTCAATGCCTTGCGCTGCTGTGAATATTTACTATTTCCAGCACACACACTGAAGCAGGAAACAATTCACCAAGTATCGAGGTAATTAAAAAAAAATCAGTAGGAGGAAAAAAGAACAAAGTACACAGAGCCTATTTGCACCTCAGTAATCTATGGAATACATGTTCCTCTCTCTCCCTCTATGTAACATCACCTTGTGACAGGGAGATGTTTTGTTTAAGTCAAAAACTTTTGTTCTTATGAACGGTGATATATATATCTTAATGTGTAATATATTAATGTGTGTATATATATATACACACACACACATATGAATTGGGCACAACTAATGTCTCTCTTCCACCCCCACCCCAAGTGAAAGGGCAGCACTCCAAAAAAAAGCAAAGATCAGGTAAGCCCAGTGACTGGGGGGAGTTTTTTGCTGCTTGACTCTTTTCAGATTGTGTTTACCAGTTAAGAATAGTAACTTTGCTGGCAGAAAGTGTTTCTACCTGCTGTACACAAAAGGCACTAAAGACTCCCAACCTGTGTGAGCTCATGTGCTCTCTCTGCAAATGCACCTGTTCCAGACGTTGTTAATTCTCCAAACCATGCCCTGCGCCTCATTGCAGAGAGCAACTTCTGACGTTTTCTAAACGTTGCTCCTCTGATCTGTAACCTACAGACTGCACCCCCCGAGCCTTTGTACTGAACCCTGGGACAGCATTCCTGCGTCAACAGGTTGCATGGTAGCGGTGGCGGCGGCGGCGTCTCCCCCAGCTCACCAGACTGCCTCTGCCCTGCTGTTCTCCCTGAGCAGGTGAAGTTTCCCGAGCGCTCTACCTTACCTTGAGGGGGACGTTTCTTCGCTCTCTTTCGCATGACTCCCGGCCAGGGCATTGTTGCCGCTGGGGTGGTAGGCTGTTAAAACGACTCCCGGGGAAGCAGACAGCCAGTTCATGGTGCGAGTAGCAGCATAATTTGCCGAGATACTCAGGCAAAGAAGGGTAATGAAGTTCCTGCTAACGCCTCGCTTGGCAACTCAGCTCATTAGCATCCCCCAGCTCCTCCTCTGAAGATCAGCGTTTGCAAAACAGAGGAGGAAGGAGGGGAGGAGTTATTCATGTGAAATGCTTCCTGTCTCTCCAATTAGACTCTATGATTCATGAGTATTGTTAAACGAGGAAATTTCTTGCTCCTTTTCAGAGTTTTACTATTATCTTATTTAATTACTTAAACATCTAAATAGGGTACATTCAACCAGTCAGAACAAGTGTAGAAAGAAACTTATTCACTAGATAATACGAGGTCCCAAGAAAAGATAGTTTTGTTTTCCAGTTCCTGTTTCCAGATGATGAGGTTTTGTTGCTTTTTTCTGGTCACTGCAACATGAGTTGCCACTTTCCTTAACCCCTTGCTGACAGATTCAGAACACATACAGCAAAGGCAAATATGAGTACAGCATAGAAGAGCTGATATAACCAGATTCATATAGATCAGCTCAGACTGTACTCATAATGATTACCCAGCTTAGCTTTCCAAAATACAGCAGATTCTATTTTTGTCAGTTTGAACCGTTAAAAAACTTACAGGCTGCCTATCAAGCCAGTCTGCCCCCCCACACACACCCCTCAATAAGCATTGGGTGTATACAATACCAAAAATAGAATGTATTTTTTTATATGATGGTAGTCCAGGGTAGGCAACCTATGGCACGCGTGCCAAAGGCAGCATGCGAGCTGATTTTCAGTGGCACTCACATTGTCCAGGTCCTGGCCACCGGTCCGGGGGGCTCTGCATTTTAATTTAATTTTTAAATGAAGCTTCTTAAACATTTTTAAAACCTTATATACTTACATACAACAACAGTTTAGTTATATATTATAGACTTATAGAAAGAGACCTTCTAAAAAATGTTAAAATGTATTACTGGCATGTGAATATTTAAATTAGAGTGAATAAATGAAGATTCGGCACAGGACATCTGAAAGGTTGCCGACCCTTGGGGTAGTCAGTCACGATCTGGGTCCCATTGTGGTAGGTGCTGTGGAAACTCCAAAATTGACAAAGTTCCTGCTCTACAATCTCAGGCCCTGATCCTGCACATTTTTTTTCTTTTTACTCATGTGACGAGTCCCACTGACTTCAATTTGATTACTTGTGTTAGTAAAGTTATGTGCACACACAAATGTTAGCTGGATCAGGGTTAATTTATGACTGGACACAACTAATTATTGTCACAAACAAAGAGAGGAAAAGGGAGAAAGAGAGTAACAATAATAGCTGTTTCCATAGGATAGCAATATTTGTAAATCAAAGGTTCTGAATCCGTTCATTTCCATAAAATATATAAATGAGTTTATAACAGCAATCTCCACTAGCCTTCAATGTAAGACAGCTTTTAAAAGCCTTAATACAATATTATTAGTTTAGAATTAAAAGGATACAGTCAACTGAAAAATCAGACTTCACTCTGCAAATTTTTTACCTGTTACAAGTGATACCCTAAGAGTGCTATAACTAGAAGATGAGAAGAAAAACATATTTTTTCTCTTCCATTGGTTTACTTTATGCACCAGACAGCACTTAGTGCACAGTCTGTCACTGAATCACTATAGACAATTTCCCTTGTTGGCATTTTTCACAAGTTTTTTTGTTTTAATTAGAAAAAATAGTTAATTGTAAAACTTCAGTAACTGGCAGTGGGAAGTAAGGGTGGGTGCTTTGTCCCCAGCATGACTGAGAAGCTTCAGGGCTGTTCCAACGTGCACCCAGCTGCCAATAGCTCCAAGGCAACATTTTGACATTCAGGGACTAATTGGGGTAGCCAGAGTGCAGGAGGTCCCTGGTCAGGCCTCTTTCTCCTAGACATACCACCTGCATGGAGGGTTGGGGGGGGGTGCTATGGCTCCATACCATCCATGAATTCTCAAGAGTCCAGATCTATGGGCTTTCCAGTTGCTTTGTGTTGACATATCAGAAAATCAGAGTCAAAGCAAAGGTTCTGTCCCAGTGTGTTCAAAGCTATGATTTTCATAATTCTAACGAGTCCCTTTCTGTACATGTATATAAGTACTTACATCATAAACCTTGGTATCTAAATTATGATTCTGTGTACCATAAATGAATTCCTTGATGTCTGCATATTGTAATTTCCTTGGGCTTTTTTAAAAAAGAAAAAAAACAAAGATTACACATAGAAATAAAAGCTCCTATGCACATGTGTGTGTGACTTCTGTGCACAAAGCAAGCTGTTTGCTAGCATGCAAATACCTGGAGTTCTGTACCTACATTTATTTAAATGATCACACATTGAAATAAACATCTATGGCACTGGTTAGTCCCTTTTATTTTTCTGCCTGGCTGATCTCCAAAATGGAGATCCAATAACTTTGACCTATGGCCGCTCTGAAAGCCTTCCCTAGTTGAGAATCAGCCAGGGAAGAATGTGCCCTCATGTTTGAACACTGGGAGAGTCACTAAGGAAGATCAACATGTCCTTCAGAAACACAAGATCTCTGTGTAAGCTCAAAAGCTTATCTCTCTCTCTCTCACCAACAGAAGTTGGTCCAATAAAATATTACCTCACCCATCTCTCTGTAATATCTTGGGTCCAACATGGCAACAACAACAGCACTGCATAGAATGTGTCCTTCAAAGTCAGTCTTGAGCACAGTTGCTGCTTATAACCATTGATGTGGCAGAGTTAACGAGTGAAATCCTGACCCTATTAAAGCCAATGAGATTTTTTGCCAATGGGACCAGGACCTCATTCAATGGTTTCTCTTTTGGAGGGGTGGCTACAGAATACCTGACTGCATGTTCTCTCACTGGTGGGGAAGGGGTAATATCCCTGTAGAACTGAGAGAAGCTGCCCAAGGAAATTCAGTCGAGCATCTGTAGGCCAGTAATTGTAGAGGTTCCTTTCCGCTATGCAACCTTTCAGGGCCGTCTTCTGCCTGGTCCATAGATATTTATGCAGTTGGGTTTTTTTGTTTGTTTTGTTTTTTCGGGGGTGGGAGGGTAGAAGTGAGGGGGAGAAATTGCAATTCTGCCTGACCCTAATGTGGGCTCTGTAAGGTACTTTATACGACTATGCTGGTATGCTGCCTGTGTAGGGCTAGCAAGCTGGTTGAAATGTTTTCAACTGAACTTTTTGTGTAAAAATAGCCATTTGTAAATGAATTTTTGTGTGAAACTTTTCATTCTTTGACTTTTACAATTGAAATTATCAACATTTTAATAAATATTCTTAATCTTTTCCCTAATAATGGGATTTTGTTAAATATGAGGAAAAAGTAGAAGGTGGGGGAGGATAAAACCAGTCCATTCTGAACCCTTTGCAAGTTTGCCGGGTGTATCATGCAGAACTGCACCCCATACCCAGAGGGAAGAGCAGAGGCTGCTATCACCTTATTCCCCTAGGAATGCCCAGCACCCCAAAGGAGATGGGAAGGGAAGAAAGCAGGACCACTGCTCCACCTTACAACTTGCCCCTGCTGGTGGGAGTGTAACTTCATGCCTCCAAACCCTAGAGGAGTATAGTAGCAGGGGTACTGCCAGAGCATATCTTGGAGCTGTGAAAATGCCTCCTTAGTGCTCTCCTTGCCCTGATGCAACTCCACAGCATATCTTATGGGCTCTGTCTTAATGGCACAAGTTGGGGCCTGATTCTGGTCACACTTAGCTGACAATTGGAGTTACTCGAATTTTACACCAGTGTAAAACCAGAAACTATAGCCCTGTTAATGTATGTCAGTGCACCTACCATATCTGACTTTTACCTACTGCTCTTTTTGTTTTAATACACATGAAATAATTAATTGTTAAATAGTCCCTTTTTTAAGTAATGAAAGTTCTTTTGCATTATTTTTCTTTTTAATATTGAAAACATATATCAATACTAAGATCTTCAGGACTTTGTGAATTTTTAAAATTTCAGGATATTGAGTATATGCCAAACATTTTACTCAGTTACAAAACATCCTGTAAAAACTAAATAAAAATATCTAAAGTACTGTATGTTGACTTCATGCATTTCAAAGTAATTTGCCTGAACAGAATACAGATTAGGTGCAAAAAGAATAAAAATGTAAGATGCCTTTTCTTTGATAAGCATCCTAAAAGACACCATAATTAAGGCATAATGCATGGTGCTTCTTCTGTAAAGGAAGAATACAGGAACAAGATGCAGCCAATGTGGTGACACTAGGGACTGCTCAAAGAAAATTGTACTGCAAATGGAAAAGGAAGAAGGCAGACAAAGAAGAATATTCACACTCCATTTAAGGAGTGCAGGCAAAAGATTGGGATGGCAAAAAACATTGAATGAGTTAATACTAGCAAAATAGAGAATAAGAACTTTATTAAATATATTGGAGGGGGAAAAGTTATTAGAAAGAGAGTAGTTCCATTAATAAATGACAGTGGTTGAATTAATGATGACTCAGAATTAGCAGAGATACTGAAATCTCCTCTTAAATCTCTTTAACAAGAAAAACAAGTTTGGCCCAATAAATTATTTGATTTTTTTTCAAATGTGCTGAGCACACAACAGTTCTCGTGGTCTTAAGAGCTTAATTCTAGGGATGCATTTTTAAAAAAAACCTTGGACACTGCATTTGGCAGTCCGCTGGAACCAAATGCCATTCTTTTACATCAGTGTAAATCCAGAGTAACTCCACTTCTTTTATATCCAAGTAACCAAGAACAGATTTATATCGAAGTAACCAAGAACAGAATCTGGCCCTAAATATGTACAGGTTATGTTGTACATTTTCCTCCACTAATGTAAGTAATGTATTTTCTCCTAATAGAAATATTGTGTTCAGTAAATACTGAGTTTGCAATAAATATTTCTGTTCTTACCAAGAAGGGAAATATGTATTTGAAAGAAGGCATACAATTTAGTATTATCAATCAAGTATACTTGAGGGCAAGATTGAAATATATGGCCTTCAGCCACTTGAGAAATATGACTTATTTGCTGTCTTGTATCAATCTCTTTTGCTATGGAGCCTAAGACTTTAAAATATTACAGTACCTCGTTTGATGTGCATTGGTAAAACATGACTTGTACACAGTTACATTACCCCAATCAGATTACTCAGATTCTGAACACCAATTATAAAGTGTTTGGTGTGAGATCTTTACAGAGAAATTGTATCTACAGTAATATTCTTTACTACTATTTTTACAGAGATTATGTATAAATTAGTTTGAACTATATATTATTAGCAGTTCACTATGTAACTGAATTTTATTCTTTCATTTTCCTTCCTTTTTCCCCCAAAATACTTTCATTGTACAGATTTTTCCACATTGATGTTATGGATGATTTTCAGATTTTATGTCTTCTCTAGATATGACAACATCACCAGTTTAAAGGGCCGACCACTAAGCAACCCTGTGTTGTGGTGCCATGTCAACATGAACAGGTTCCAAACTGAATTCTATGGCACTACACCAATTTATTCCAGTTGATGCTCTGACTATACATATAAATGTCCCAGGGCCACAAACAACACCACAATGAGATCACAAGTTTGTTCAGTGACTCACTAGGTATATTTCTAATGAGCTGGTACTTGGGAATCCCCATCGCTGAAGATTTTTAAGGCCAGGTTTTACAAACGCATGGCAGGGATGGTCTGTGTATACTTAGTCCTGCCTCAGCATGAGGGAATGCTCTAGATGACCTCTTGAGATCCCTTCCAGGCAGTGATGGATTAGCCAGTGGACCAATGGGTCCCTGGCCAATTGGGCGGTCCCAGAAAAATGGGCACCCCTGCACCCTGACCCACCCACCCAGCATGCCTGTCAGGGAGCGGGGTTGAGGCATGGGGGCTTGCCCTGCTCCGCCCGCCTGGCACTTCTGCCAGAGAGTAGAGCAAGTCCCCTGTGCCCGGAGCCAGCTCCCTGGCAGGAGTGCTGGAGGGGGCATAGAATCATAGAATCATAGAATCTCAGGGTTGGAAGGGACCTCAGGAGGTCATCTAGTCCAACCCCCTGCTCAAAGCAGGACCAAACCCAACTAAATCATCCCAGCCAGGGCTTTGTCAAGCCTGACCTTAAAAGCCTCTAAGGAAGGAGATTCCACTACCTCCCTAGGTAACCCATTCCAGTTCTTCACCACCCTACTAGTGAAAAAGTTTTTCCTAATATCCAACCTAAACCTCCCCCTCTGCAACTTGAGACCATTACTCCTTGTTCTGTCATCTTCTACCACTGAGAACAGTCTAGATCCATCCTCTTTGGAACCCCCTTTCAGGTAGTTGAAAGCAGCTATCAAATCCCCCCTCATTCTTCTCTTCTGCAGACTAAACAATCCCAGTTCCCTCAGCCTCTCCTCATAAGTCATGTGCTCCAGCCCCCTAATCATTTTTGTTGCCCTCCGCTGGACTCTCTCCAATTTATCCACATCCTTCTTGTAGTATGGGGCCCAAAACTGGACACAGTACTCCAAATGAGGCCTCACCAGTGCTGAGTAGAGGGGGATGATCACATCCCTTGATCTGCTGGAAATGCCCCTACTTATACAACCCAAAATGCCATTAGCCTTCTTGGCAACAAGGGCACACTGTTGACTCATATTCAGCTTTTCGTCCACCGTAACCCCTAGGTCCTTTTCTGCAGAACTGCTACCCAGCCATTCGGTCCCTAGTCTGTAGCAGTGCATGGGATTCTTCCGTCCTAAGTGCAGGACTCTGCACTTGTCCTTGTTGAACCTCATCATATTTCTTTTGGCCCAATCCTCTAATTTGTCTAGGTCCCTCTGTATCCTATTCCTACCCTCCAGCGTATCAACCACTCCTCCCAGTTTAGTGTCATCTGCAAACTTGCTAAGGGTGCAGTCCACACCATCCTCCAGATCGTTAATGAAGATATTGAACAAAACCGGCCCCAGCACCGACCCTTGGGGCACTCCACTTGATACCGGCTGCCATCTAGACATGGAACCATTGATCACTACCCGTTGAGCCCGACCATCTAGCCAGTTTTCTATCCACCTTACCGTCCATTCATCCAGCCCAGACTTCTTTAACTTGCTGGCAAGAATACTGTGGGAGACTGTATCAAAAGCTTTGCTAAAATCCAGAAATAACACATCCACTGCTTTCCCCTCATCCACACTCTGATCCCATTTTCCCAGCAGGAGCGCAGGGCATGTGGGGACTGCAAGCAGAAGGGGTTGGGAGAGGGCCCCACTAGAGCTTAATCCACCTCTGCTTACAGGCCTGCGTTTCTGTAACCCTACCGATACAGTACTTTCTTCTCCTGGACAGTGTGTGTTTGCCTAAATTAGCCTAGACAAATTTTAAACTGAGCTGAAATCATCCCATCACCCCTGCATCCTGATCCACATTCATATAATACTGTGGCAGCCTTTCCTTTTTCCAGTTTGTGTTTGTGGGTTCCAAATAATAGATGAAGGCATGAAATGAAAAGCTGCTCATATAGTATATGCTGAATACAAACCTATATTAAATTGGCCACTTGATATGGTATTCCACTCTATTATGTAAAGATCCACATATGTTAATACTATTCTATAGCCGCAGAAGAATACTAGAAATAATTTAGATGAGGTCTTGTAGAGAATGCTTAATATGGTTCTGTGGCGCTGGCAAATAGCAAAGCAGATTCAACAGTTTAATTTAGCTGAACGTGCAGCATGTAGTACATAAAAATCAGAGTAATCAAGACTTTACTGATATACTGTACTGGTGTATAGGAGGTGATTTAGATCAGCATAGTTATGCAAAGAAATTAAATCTGGGCATGAAACCACAGTCTTTGTCCAGAGAGAAGCTGATCACATGTTCAGTAGCTGGCATGTTATGTGCATTCTTAGGGTCTGATCCTGACAGGTGCTGAACACCCTAAACTTTCATTATATTGATGTGTTGGGGTTGTTCAGCAGTACCCAAGGATAGCTCCATACAAAGGGAATTTTTCGTGAGCAGTATATGACAGATACAGCAGCAGCGAAATGGTGCAAGAGAACAAACACACTTTCTGTTCTCACACAGTCCCACCAGCCTCCCCTCCATTTGTAATCTTTTTATACAGATAATTAATTAATTTCTTTTTTCTTAATTAATCTGTATAATTAAACCAGCAACACTTTTCACTGTTCCCCTTCCTCCTGGAAACTGTTCTAAAATGCATGTGGTGCACTCTGCTGGCTGCTTTGGTAATTATTATTTTTCAATGAGTTCATGATGAATTATTGGTACATTTTTTGAGATTATTCTTATGAAACTAAAACACACATGAATTAATCTAAAACAAATCTCCCTGTAGTTTTGATTGGATGAGGTTCTTGACTGATTTGTTGCTTTTGGCTGATATGTAGCTGCTCTGTTTAACAGAGAGGTGGCCACGTTTCAATGGTGGGTAAAGTGCACTCATTTATCTGCTTTTTACAACAGATGTCTGGGAGAAGTGGTTAGCCTAGTGGCTAAGCATAGGACTTGGGAGTCAATAGTCCTTGGCTTTATTCCTAGACCAGTCATTTACTTTTTGTGACCTTGTACAAGCCACCTAACAGCTCCCTGCCTCAGTTTACCTTTATACAATAAGATTAATAATATGCATATTACAGAGCTTTCTGAGGCCTATTTAATCCTTGTTAAATTGTTTTAAAAGTCACTCCCTATGTGCAAAATATTGTTATTTGTTAGTCTTTTCGTGCATGTTACATTGAGGATAAAATTATGCTGATTTGGACTGAACTGTCTGTATTAATGAGGGCAGGGTAATGTCTTCGGAGCAAATGCTAAATCTACTGTGCTTGAGTTCTGGTCAGTGACTTTACCTGAGATACAGGAAGTTTGGGGAGAACTATATGACAAAACCTATGCTTTGGACCCAGGTCACTTCTGGCTAGTGAAAATCAGTGTTGAGGAGCTAGGTCCATTTTCATTGCTAACTGTCAATACCTCCGTTACCGTAGGCAGATTGCTGCCTTCTCAGTTTTAGTTCAAGAAACTACCACATGGCCCTGACAAATGTGGCCAGTTATAATGCTGAACTAAATCTTCTAATTTTTGTTAAGACAATTCTTGTCATCTTGTCTTTTCGATATCCAACTGCCTTAAATCTCCTTAACCCAGCCAAGTCTGGGTTTTAACCTGGGTCTGGCATGGAGAGTGCCCTGGTTGCATTAGTGGCCAATGATGGATGCAGATCAGGTGTCCATTCGAATACTGTTCTCCATGAGGAGTTGTTGATTTGCCTGCAGACTGTAGCAGGTATGGGGGAGACTGCTCAGATACTTTCTTACTGTGCATTCCCAGAAGAAGGTTTTTGTGCACTTCCTTTCTTGCACTGAGGATGCTCTCACATGGGGTTTCAGAAACTTTTTTTTTATCTCCCTTCTTGTACAATGGGTGTATGGGACCATTGTCAGGGTCAGTGAGCGGCAGAAGCTGTAATGTATTCAATATGCTGATAACTCAAGTCTGTGTCTCATCCAATCCAGGCAGTGAACTGAATGCTGTATCCAGTGTCTGGTGGATACAGTGGGAGTTGGATGAGAGTTAGTTGGCTCAAGCTTTAACCAAGTCAGATGGAAATGATGTTGGTAGGTAGAGAGAAGCTATCTGAAAAAATCCAGATGCTATCTGCTGCTTTGATTAAAGATGTGTGTCTGCCACTTGTTAATATTCGGTTCACAGGAAACCTGTGCGTACAACTAGTTCCCAGGCCGGTCTTGGATGATCAGGTCTGAGAGTGGGCCAGGATGGCTTTTGTCAATTTACATCTGGCTAGGAGTTAGCAACCAATTATTTCAGATGCTCTCCAAGTCAGCAGTTTGCAGTTTGGCTCTGTCCTCTTTTCTCTGTTACCCCTCCAATTTTGCTATTGCCTGTAAATTTGATCACAGCTGAATGTACACCAGAGAAACACCTGTTAAAGTAAAACATGAAGCAGCCAGGCAAGATAGAAAGGTGCTTTTTTTTTTAACGTAAAAAATGTCGCTGAGCGGAAATGTCGCTGAGTGAAGATAATAGATGCTTCAAACTGCAAGAGAAGCAATTGCATGGCCCACCATTGGTCCACTGACCACAGTTTGAGAATCATTGCCCTAATGAAGAGTCCGGTGGCACCTTAAAGACTAACAGATTTATTCGGGCATAAGCTTTCATGGGTAGTCTTTGTTGTTTTTGTGGATACAGACTAACATGGCTACCCCTCTGATATATTGCCCTAATGGGATAATATCTGTTCCTCAGAAGTATTCCTCTGATCTACTACTGGTCTTAGTGTCCTAGGGAGTTGAAGTTCCCAAATTGCTGCCGGTCTTGGGTTTCCTGACAAGTTGCCAGACTCATTCTTGCTACACTTGCAGATTGTAGAAATGATCAAATGAAGAAATCCAAGTACAACGTTACCATGCCTTGGGCGTAAATTGGCTCTGACAGCACAGCTGAGCACTCAAATTTTACAGTTAGGTTTGATTATAAGTATCTAACTTTATGGCACCTTGATTTTTTGATTCTGGAGTTGAATTCTTAGTACAGTTTCTTGTAACTAGAACTGGTCAAATATTGAACAAAAATATTCACAAACATTCATCAGAATAAAAACTGGGGCTTTCCTTTAATACCATATGAGGAGAGATTAAAGAGGCTAGGACTCTTCACCTTGGAGAAGAGGAGACTAAGGGGGGATATGATAGAGGTATATAAAATCATGAGTGATGTGGAGAAAGTGGATAAGGAAAAGTTATTTACTTATTCCCATAATACAAGAACTAGGGGTCACCAAATGAAATTAATAGGCAGCAGGTTTAAAACAAATAAAAGGAAGTTCTTCTTAACGCAGCGCACAGTCAACTTGTGGAACTCCTTACCTGAGGAGGTTGTGAAGGCTAGGACTATAACAGCGTTTAAAAGAGAACTGGATAAATTCATGGTGGTTAAGTCCATAAATGGCTATTAGCCAGGATGGGTAAGGAATGGTGTCCCTAGCCTCTGTTTGTCAGGGGATGGAGATGGATGGCAAGAGAGAGATCACTTGATCATTGCCTGTTAGGTTCACTCCCTCTGGGGCACCTGGCATTGGCCACTGTCGGTAGACAGATACTGGGCTAGATGGACCTTTGGTCTGACCCGGTACGGCCGTTCTTATGTTCTTATGTCCCCTTTTATTTGCTTTTCACAATCATTCATCTGAGTGAAATTTATTTCATATGAATATTCATAGGAAGGAAAAACACTGTGAAGAATTGTGCAACCATTTGCACTAGAAATCATGATGGGCATATGCAGATGGCTCTTTGTGGGTTTGGGAATCAGCCAGTCAGAGCTGAAAAAATACCACTCATATAGCATGAATTGTGAATCCTCAAAGCGACAGCTATGGTGAATTGTGTGTAAGCTAACACACAACCATGTAAATTATTCACAAATAATTTTAAATAAGTAGCAGATTTGTAAAAGATAATCCTGTTAACAGTCAAAGATTAAATTTTTGTTTGTGGCTAGCTTGCCCTGCTCTGCTTACAACAATGCCCACTCTATTGTGATAGGGTAGTAAAGCAATGTGATAATAGTATAGGAAGAAGTAGAAAAATATAGGGCACAAGAACATATTATTAATGCTGGGTATTCTGGATGTAGTAAATTGAGTTACAAAAGGCTAACTTAAAGAGTTTACCTAGATCAGATGCAAACTGTGGTTTCTGCAGAGACAGCTATTTTTAGGGTTTACTTGAGATTTTCACATAAAAGAGTTTCTGTGACATTAGTCAGACTTATTTTGACTATCAATGTAGTAGCTTAATATTTCCTGGCTCTCGCACTACCATATATTTACACGAGAACATACTGCTAACCCTGAGTACAGCAAACAGATAGCAGAAAAGATGAAACACTTGTTTCAAATTTTACTAATCTGCATGTGCATATATTGCAATATATATGCACACACACTATAAGGGCAAACTCACCCTTCCAGGAGGGAGCTAAGCAGAGGGCATGGAATGCTGCTGAGCGTTTAGTATAAGGGACTACTGCGCTCACTGGCAAGCAAGACTCAGTGAGCAACTGCAACATGCTAATGAATGCACTTCTTTGCCTCACTTTGGAGGAGGAACCACATGCACCCCCCTGACCAGCACATGCTGCTGATTCCACCACAAGTAATAGCAAATTGGGAGGATAATACACATCCTCCTTAACCAGTGGATTGGATCTTTCTGTGACAGGTGCAGTGACTGGAACTGTAGTTAGCACCCCTTCCTACAACTCTCTTCAGTGCTGTTGTCAGGGTTCCCTCCCCCTCTGAACTCTGGGGTACAGATGTGGGGACCTGCATAAAAGACCCCCCACGCTTATTTTTACCAGCTTAGGTTAAAAACTTCCTCAAGGCACAAATCCTTTCCTTGTCCTTGGACGGTATTGCTGCCACCACCAAGTGATTTAGACAAAAATTCAGGAAAAGGGTCACTTGGAGTCCCTTGTTCCCCAAAATATTCCCCAAGCCCCTTCACCCCCTTTCCTGGGGAGGCTTGAGAATAATATACCAACCAGTTGGTTACAATGTGAGCACAGACCAAACCCCTTGGTTTTTAGGACACTGAAAATCAATCAGGTTCTTAAAAGAAGAGTTTTATTTAAAGAAAAAGTAAAAGAATCACACCGGCAAAAATCAGGATGGATATTACAGGGTAATAAAAAGATTTAAAACAGAGGATTCCCCTCTAGGCTCAACTTCAAAGTTACAAAAGACAGGAATAAAACTCCTTCTTAGCATAGGGAAAATTCACAAGCTAAAACAAAAGATAATCCAACACATTTCCTTGCCCTTAGTTACAATTTTTGTAATCTTAGATGCTCATTTCAGGTATGTTTTCAGAAGATGTTTTTCCTGCCTGGTCTCTCTCTCTCCGTCCAGAGAGGGAACAACAAAGAGAGCACAAACAAAACCTCCCCCAATTTGAAATTATCTTCTTTCCTTATTGTCCTTTTGGTCAGATGCCAACCAGGTTATTTGAGCTTCTTAACCCCTTAGAGGTAAGGATTCAGTACAGCTGCTCAAGAGCAATTTTATGCTACCCTTAGCTGTATGTTTATGACATACTTTTACTTTTGCTGTTTCCGTTGACTGTCTTTGCTTACTTCCCATCTGCACTGTTTTAGTCTCATTGATTTAAAGATGCTATTGCTCAAATTTTCTTGGAGCAAGATTTGAAGTAAGAATGTATTATGATTTTTGTAGGATGTAGTATTTAGAAAGTAGATGTTAAGCCTGCTTGCAGCCTCTTTAACCATCAACTCAACTACCCCTGAGAGAATCTAGCAGCTATTCATTTTGCTTTGATTTGGAACATTTTGCAAAAGTACACATATGGAGGCAATAATTTACTGTAGCTTTAATTTGGTTGCCATGTGCTGGCTGAAATATCAAAGCTCCAGCCAAGCTGAAGTACCCCTGCTTTACAAGAGTCTATAACTTTCTCAATTCATAACAATGCCATTAATGAATATCATGTTGTATTACGTTAGCAAAGCGTTTCATGGGGTAATCCAGTCACATTCATATGAAAATGATATTGCTTTGTTTTGTCCCCCTCATATGGTAATACCATATTATCTGGATTTAAGAGGGCAAACTACAGTATCCTGAGTTAAAGGTTAAGTCCAAGAGAGGTGGTGACATGTTTCTTGCTCACTCATGCATGTCTGTCTACGCAGCCTACCGATCAGCTGAAGTTTACAAGTAGAGGGGATATTTTAACTTTTTGCAAATGCCATTTGTAAAGATTTTAAAAACAAGCAGTCTATCATGCATGCAGACAGCTATTACAGTACAATGAGTTCATTGCTACATTTTCCAAGAGCTGGTTGTTGAAAGATTAGTTGCTGTATTTTTGCAGATTGTGAAAATCTGTATTTAAAAGGAAGATTGTTACTGTTCATTGCATCAAAATAGGAAGTTGTGGAAATGAAATAGCCTAATTCAACTGTCTTGTTTTATAAGCTTGTCCACTGTTGAACGACCTCAGAGAAATCCCAGCCCCATTAAAATCAATGGGTAAAACACCCATTGACTTCAGTGGGGCCAGGATTTCCTTTCAAGCCAGCTCAACACCAATCAATCATGATTTTAGCATGTTCTGATCCACATCTGACTGGTTCCAGAACATGCTAAAAATATTCTTGCTTGATGGGCTAAGTGCTGAAAAAGCAAAGCAGTTGGTGAATTTGGTGAAAGTGAATTAGTGTCTAAGAGCAGATACAAGAGACTGGTAGGCATAAGTAGTTAGTAAACAGTGCACTCAGATATGTTCTTGTCTTTCTAGCTTTTCCTTTGGGAAAATATTTTTTCAGTTTTGTTTGTTTGTTTGTTTGTTTGTTTGTTTGTTTGTTTCTGAGGCATAAGTGTGCTTGTGAGATGAATCACATAGTATGTTCCTGGGTTTCACCTCATAAAACCTTTGTGGCATTTTTTCCTGGATATGTCAGTGTTTTTAACTATTTGTGGGAAATGGCACCAATCCTGCAAATAGCTCAGATCAACCCTGTGAGTCCCTAAAGCAGTGGTTCTCAAACTTTTGTACTGGTGACCCCTTTCACATAGCAAGCCTGTGAGTCCAACACCCCTCCACCCCCCATCAAAACCACTTTTTAATATATTTAACACCATAATAAATGCTGGCGCCAAAGTGGGCTTGGGATGGAGGCTGACAGCTAACGACCCCCCATGTAATAACCTCATGAACCCCGAGGGGTCCTGACCCCCAGTTTGAGAACCCCTGCCCTAAAGCAACTGAAAGGAAAAAGCAGTAGGAATTGGGGTGGGGTGAATATGAATGTTTTTAGAAGGCAAGCTTCTCTTTTTTGTTTGTTTGTTTGTTTGTTTTCCTTTTCTCTCGACTATCCACGGATCCACACTGACAGGGAGATAAAGATAATCCCAGAGGCAGCACATGTGGGAGAAGAGCAGGGGCATGAAACTCTGCAAGGTTTCACTCATTGAATTTTCCCCAAATTCTTCCACTGAAGGGAGGGAGAATCAAGGTTTGTTCCCTCTACTATCTTCTCTCCTGTAGGAAAAACTAAAAGTTCAGGTTGGGATTTTCTAAAGCATACAAATGACTTAGGGGCATAGATGCTGGAACTAGGGGTACTGGGGGTATGGAGGCACCCCGATTTGAAGTGGTTTCCATCATATACAGGGTTTACAGTTGGGTTCAACGGCTCTCAGCACCCCCACTATACAAATTGTTCCAGCATCCCTGCTTAGGAGCACAACTTCTGCTGAAAATCAATGGGATTTGTGCTCCTAAGGACTAGTCTACACTTCAAAGTTTTGCCCCTGTAACTATGCCAATGTAGTTAAATCAGAAAGCAACCCCAGTGTAGATGCAGTTATGGCATTATAACAGTGTTTATACTGGTATAGCTTATTCCAATTCAGGAACAAAAATAAACTATACTGGCATAAGACACTCTGATACCTGTAAAACTGCATCTATACTAGGGGTTTAACTGGAATAACTATGTCAGCAAAAAAAAAATCCCTACCTCCCCCCACACACAACCAACTGATACAGTTATGCTGGTAAATCTTGAAAGGGAGACCAGCCCTGAGTCACTCAAGGTGTTTTGGAAAATCCCACCTTTCAGCATCAAAGCCTATGGCTGTAAGGGATCTGGCAGAGGCAGAGGTCCACCAGCTCAGAGTCCACATGCCTGTGTGCTGCCCCGGGACTATCTTCATCTCCCTGCTAGTGTGGATCTGTAGATAGTTGAGAGAGAAATGAGAAGCTTGCCTGCTAAAACCATTCATTCCCCTTCCCCCACCTCCATGCCTACTGCCTTTTTCCTTTCAGTTGCTTTAGGACTCACTACAAATTTAATTAAAAGTTGTTGTCAGAAATAACTACAACAGATTTGACACTGAAGAGCCCTTCCTTTTTAGAGCCCTAGCTTGAGTATGATCTATTTGTGGAGTCCTCAGGTTCTACACCTTAATCTATGCAAACTGAACTTCATTAGAATAATCATAGAAAGATATTTTCATAAGGAATCAGCACTCTGCATAATGTGTAATATAACATTATGCAGAAGTGTATATTTAGTATGTATGCAAAATAGTTATTTCATTTCTTGAATGCTGTCTAACGTACTTGTTACATAGGCAAAAGGGCACCTTTGTTGTTGCCCCATGCAGCAGGTACATAATTTTTGAAGTGCTGACATGCGAGTGGAATTCTGACACCTTAGAACGCTGTCACATTCTGCCTCCGAGAACGCCTGCCTCCAAGGGGTTAAATGTTCTGCTTGTGGATATTTGTGGAAATACTTTACATTCCCCACCCTTAACTCCCTTTTATAACATGTAACCTAGTTCAATAAACCTGATTCTTCTGACTGCAACTGACATTTTTCTAGAAGGCTAAGGCTAGCACTTTCTAAAGGGGCCTTAAGGTAGTTAGGCCCCTTTTGAAAATTCCAGTCTAAATTTTTGTGCACATTTTGTGTTCAATGTTTTTCCCATTTGGGCCACTGAGGACAATGTAGTGCACAGGTTTAACTGTGGTCAGATATGCGCTGAAATCTCCATGATAAGTCAATAGGAGTCTTACTTTTACCTTTAATGGGAGCTGAAGGCTGACTCTGGGACCATTTAGCTTTTATTTTAACTGGTATCACTGCAGTTTGCTTCACTGGAGTTTGTTTTGTTAAAAACCTCAGAATGTGAGCCATTGTCTTTTTATTTATCTCTGAAGTGCCACACTCACTTATGGCACTGTATGAAAATTAGTACCCAACAAGAGTCTTTAAAATTACTTTGTATACCTGCAAACAGGCCATTGTTCTTGGATATTCCACTACTCGATTAACTATTTAAGAAGTATTCCATACAAAAAACTGTTATGAGAATATAAAGGTTGCACAGTTAAGCACCCAATAGTCAATAAACGTAGTTTTCATGCTAAGACTCAACTCTTCCCCTTGTGTGTGTATTACTATAGTCTTTATAGTTCTCAAATATTTACAATATAATGTATTCAGGGGTGAACATAACATAAATGTCTTACCAGTATGGGCCCCCGGCTCCGGGCCCCTGGAAGGGGTGTGGCCTCAGGTGGAAAGGGTGTGGCTCTGGACAGAAGGGGTGGGCTTGGGGGGGGTCAGCCAGCCCTCCCTTGCTGCCTGGCCCGCACCGTCCAGGGCTCCAACGGCGATTTAAAGGGCCCAGGGCTCTGGTCACTGCCATGGCAGTGGCGGTGGCAGCTGGGAGCCCTGGGACCTTTTAAATCGCTGGGCCCCAGGGCAGCTGCCCCTTCCCCCCCCCCCCGCACCCTCAGCGGCCCTCGGGGGGACGAAAGGGGCAACGACGTTAAAGTGCTGCCACAGCAGCACTTTAAGGAGGGTCCTTAAAACACTGCCACAGCAGCACTTTAATGCCAGCTGTACACAGGCCTGTACGGGCGGCCACTTCTTACCAGTATGCCTTACCAGCCCACTTACACCTGTGAATATATTCTACAACTTTAGAAACTCAGGAGTAGCATTGGCTGTGCTTTACTTTGTGTATGCCAGGTTCTTTTAAAGTCACTTATATTACAAAGTACACAGTGAATTGTTCTTACACAACATACTCCGAATTAAGGACAACACCACAGAGTAATAGTGAAAAACTGTTGGCATATATAGGCTACCTATTTTCACAGCCAGGTCATTTTTCTAGTTAATTTTCCTATCCCCCAATTCCAGCTAATAGAGGCTGGGCTGATTATTGAAAAGAAAATATATCAGTCATGATTGCTGATTTAGGGCCTAATTTGGCAACCCTTGCTTATGCCAGTGATGCCAATGCCAGATACCACAGTGACAGGAGCAGTACAATGACCTGAATAGCACAGAGTAAGTAGTAATCGAGTTGCAGAATTGGTCCCTAAATTAATAAAACACAACATAGCTTAGAGGAAATAGAACTAATTGTATCAATAGTCTAAGTGAACAAGGACATACACTATTTTCATTGTCATCAGGATCTAATAAGTGTACAAGAATAAAGAAATTACAAGTATCTAAGCCTGTAGTAAAAACTGCATATTATATTTGTATTTGAGAAATATAATCAAGTCAAATTAACTTGATGAGGGTAACCCTTTTCAATGTTTTGACCATAAATGTTCTTATTATACAGAAGTGCATCACCCATGCAAGGAGCCATTTAATCTACTGTCCCCAAGAGCAGGATCCTAAAAGTGACTCCCAAACCTGGATTCTCCCTCAAGTGATGTTCAGTTTGACCTTCCTTGCAGGAATAAAAGCAATTCTACAGCTGCATCCCCTGTAGCTGCAACTTTTTAAATACAGAATTAACATTGTTGGCATACCTATCTCCAGCCCACAGGCTTTTTCCCTAAACTGCAAGCCAAAAATTTAAGCTCATAGTGAATTTTAAATGTTATCTTAATTTCAGTGAATTATGTATCAGCACAGTAAATATTCTTTTAAATTTGAACACATTTCAGTGAGGCAATATTTTATGTTCAGTTTGTAAAGGTAAATGTCAGAGTTGTTAATGGGGAAACAGACATTGAGAGATACAATGCCCTATTAATTTTTGACTGTTTTGGTCAGTTGGGTCCACTTAATAGAACACTTGTTAAAGGAATACGACTGTTTAAATACATTTTACTTACGTAAAATATAAATGCCTTGAAGACCATTACACTGAGCACCTTAAAAAGGGACAAAACGATTAACTATAAAATACCCATATAACTGGTCAGCTTCTGTATTCTGCTGAAAAATTACACATACACACTGAGTGAAGCCTAATCCTGTTCCCGTTGATTTTTATTTTATTTTTTTGTCATTAGGATTGGAGCCCAGGGATATATGTTAAATACAATTAAATTTCCTATATGCCAAATCAAGGTAAATGTCACAAATCAAACAAGCCCTCTTAGGAATACTTACAAAACCAACACCTGTTTAAAAACACATTGGCTGTGGTTTTATTTAACAGGGTTTTAGTATAACAGAACATACCATATTTCAGACATGGTGGCTTGACTCCTAGAACAATTTCTACATTCTGCAATATCATAGAATCCGTGACTGACCCTATTATTATCTGTTATGCTCTGTGATCCTTTTTATTTTGCCCCAACTGTTCATGCATCTATGCTAAGAGTCATTGTTGGGAGCAAGCTATTAATTTATCTCGAAACAGTACTGCAGTATCAAATGGTTTGCTATGCAAACATTTTTTGCATGAATGTCACCACTGTGCATCCAAAGTCTTGCTAAAATGCAACTATTTTCCATCTACAAGTGGGTGGAAAGTTCAATCTACATGCCCATTCAATCCGTGGCCTCTCTGCTGAAAGTGGCAACAACTAGCTCATTCAGCTGCTCAGAGCATTCCTTTCAAAAACAAAGGACAAAATTCTGGCAGGTGCAATAGGAAGGAGAGGAGGAGCCCCTTCTCCCCTTCCACTTAGGAGACAGCCATGATCAGCCTGTCTGAACTCCCTGATTGCAGAGAGGGTATTGATTGCATTTCTGGCAGCGCACAGTGGCCAAAAGGGGGGCATGTCTTGGCAGGGTATGGCTATGGTCCAATTGTCCCCCAGCAACTATTGGGAGCACCTCAGTGGGAGGGAGTCTAAGAGCCACCACTGAGCAGCCTTCCCCAAGTCATTTGGGTTGCTCCTGACCATTGTGGGTATAATGTCTACAGTCATTGCTGCTCACACAAATAATTTCCTCCTCCTCTGTGTCTAAAGCTCTGGAATCCTTAGTTTGGTCCGAGACTATGTTCCTAACCTTACTCTTGCACAAGTCTGGTATTGCCAAGGGTAGAAGGCTACCACCTGGATTCAAGTTGGGACTATTTCTTGGCTTTATTGGTCTCCAAAAATAGGGTTTTGCATAAACAGGAGTATACAGTACCTATTCCACAAACCTCCACTTTGTCCCAATCCCTTCCTTGTCCTCCAAGTATCTTATGCTGGGGGATAAGGAAGGGATTGCTGTAACATGGAGGTTTGGGTAATAGATCAGAGACACCTGACCAGGGCTACGAGGAGGAGGAAGACGATGAGCCCTTGGCCACAGGGGAGGCTATCCTGCTGCTGAATGACTCCTGTGGCAGCGCAGGGAGCCCTCTGCAGCTTGCTGCCATGGGAATGAGTGAGTGGGGCCGTGACAGCAGGACTGCAGAGGGCTCCCTGCACCACCTTAGGGTGATGACATCAATCCCTGTGGGTGCAAGGTGCATAGAAGGCTGTAGTCCTGGCAGGGAATCAGAGTCCTGTCTGGGAGTCCCTGCTCAGCCCTGGGTCTTGCAGGGGTTGGGTATCACCAACCCTTTGGCAGCATGGGGAGCCCTCTGCAGCACCACAGTCATGGGAGTTGCTGAGTGTGTCAAAGCAGAGACCCCCGGCCAGGACTGGGAGGAGAAGGAGGAAGATGAGCGCCCAGCTGCAGGGAGGCCATCTTGCTGCTGAATGGCTCTCGTTCTCTTGATTATCCAAATAAAAGCCATCTCCCCCATGCTAATTGGATAATGGGGAGTATGCTGTATGTCTATATTTTGAGATCAAAGGATCTCAGTTGGAATTAAGCTGCCTACATTTATGGAGGCTTACCTTCATGGAGTCTAATCTTTTATCATAAGAAGTGCCAGGGCTCTGCCTTTAAATCCACGGTTCTGCTCTTGCAGGTTCTGGAATATTTTTTTTATTTTTTTGCATGAGCCTGAAATTTGCCACCTTTGTTCTCTCTCCTTTATATTCACTCTGTCTTTCTCACTGTGACCCCAGATCAAATGTACAAAACAGCACCTTTCCGTGTTAAGGATAACTTCTGCCAATCCATGTATATGTGGCCATCCGTCTGAGCACCATGAACTGAAGATAATGGGAGGAATGGAGGTAATATTTTAATTATATTCAGCATTAAAGAGCATCACTAACCCCTCCAAAATCAAGAATTGTATCTCCTGCACTATTCTACAGGAGAATGTTTTTTTTCTGTTTAAGAACAGATGGTCTCTAGTCAACACTGAATATCAAATATAATCAATACATGTCATGAAGACATCTTGCAGGGATGCTGAACACAGAAGAGACAGATAAAAAGAGGTGTCATCGCCTTCTCCAGCTCCAATTCAGGATGTAACATCTTTTGTGGCTTGCAGAGGCTCTATGACCATCTACCTCTGTCAAACCTGCAAATGACTAAGCAATATGATATGCATTTCCTCTTCTGCAGTACTTATTTTGTATCTTCCACATGAACTAGTAGTCCATGGCTCTCCCTTGACTCATTTTGGATTCTGTTGTGCCAGACAGCTTTATTCTTAATTCATATAACTTGAAGAAAGCTTTGGTGTAGAACCACATCCTGTTCTGGGGATTCATACTAAAGTGGATGCCAAAAAGAAATAAGAATGTATCGTGTGCAATAAGGCTATGCATTTAACTGATTTCTACTGTAATAAGGAACCCAAACTTATTAAATACAAAATATGGCAGCAGCCACTAAGCTCAACATGGTGCAGGCAGCAATTTGCCTACAGTTTTCCCATTTAATTAAATAGGAAACAGTTGATAGTTGTCTAGTGGTAATGTGAATATTGTTGGAAAGGAGGGATTACAGAATTCTAGTCACCTTAATCCTAGTGCATAAGCATTAATGGCAACTTTCCTTGCATTGCAAATGACTAATGTGGAGAAAACTGACATTCGCCTGAGCTTCTGAAATCTTAACTAAGATTCTGTTAGCTGTGTTATAGATAAAGTAATGTTTCATTTAGTAAACATGTCATACATGGCTTATAGGACAGCCATTTTTTTGTTTTCAAAAGCCTTTCAGATGGATGGCAACATTTAAGCTAAAACATGTCTAATCAGTATCTGCATACCGGGTTTAAAGACACATTTTGAAAGAGAACATAGCACTCCTTAGTGGAAAAGTACTGCACTTAAATCCATTATATATGGTTCAACATTATTTCCTCATAAGCAAATTATCTGTCTTTGGGGCTGACTTTGTACGGTGTATGTTCTGCTTGTTGAGTGAACAAATGCAAAGTAAACTGTTGAGAACTGGCATTTGTGTGAGTGAAGTTAAGTGTGCACAAGCTATCCTGGCCTAGTAGGAGTATGGTTCAAGAGGGGAGTGAATACCCCAGCACCGTAAGCCAATTTTTCTCCAGACCTGCCTGTTCTCCAACCAGATCTCATGCCATTTTTACCCTTCATTCTAGAAGGTAAGGGAGTGGGTCTTTGTGGATCCTCTGATGTACTATGTGTGTTAAATATCTCAGAGAAATTGATCATGTATTTTTTTTAAATAACTAACCTTAAGACATACACTAAATTAGCTTGTATCACCATTGTATCTGACAAAGGTAGTTTTTGGTTTAAAAGGCCTTTACTAATATGAACAGATACTCCTAAACTTCACTTCTTTTTAAAATAATCATTTAGATCCTTTCAGCAACTGATCTCTATAATTTGCCCCAGCTAACAGCATGGTTAACTAATTTTGTCTCACTGACAGCAATATTACATGTATCATTTAACAGAAAGAAGAGTACTGCTATTGCATTGGTGCGGGAGGGGAGAGGAAAGCCAAGGACCAACTTGATACTGTAGGTAGATGAAAGGATTATCACATAGTCTAGTCCTTAAGTTTTATTAGAAATTGATCCCTTAGCTGACTTAACTGTCCACTGCAGGCTTTTTCCAAATCATGTTTACTTCTTAAGTTTGGATGGTAACAGATGGCAGTCTTTAAAGGTTATTGAAGGTATAAAGCATTCCATCTTACATAATGACAAATCAATACTGGGTCTCTAATTCCCAGATAACATGTTCTTTTCTCTGTGACCCTGGTGTGCTTGTATGTTCCTAAGGCTAGTTCTAATTGCACTTAATGGCATAAAGGCACAAAGCAGCAGTTAGCAGGAGTGTTGATCTTCAGCCAAAGGTAGCTACCAAACAAAGGGTCGTACATAACACTCTGCTGTGAGGAGCAGAGGGGAACAAAGATGATTTAAATGGAACAGAAACATTCCCATTGGCGTAGAAGTGGGAATCAACACCTCTCTGCCATCTCCCTAGTCCACTTTTGGCAGCCCAGATTAGTCTTTCACAAGTAACTTTGAGGAACGTGTGCAGAGGAAGGGCTGTTCATGGAGTGAAGGGGCTAGGATTTGCCCCAAAACATACTCCCTTCCTAGCTTGTGGAAATATTGACTTATCAGTTCTCTTTCCTGCTCTCCTGATCTATCCTGCAGTGCAGATTGTAGTTGGAACTCATTCTTCTATTAATCACAAGTTCCATTCCATATCTGAAGCATTACTAAATACTTTTTAAATTTTAGGTCCAATATAGTAAAGGTATGTATGGCTTTTTTATTTGTAAAAGTCCTGGGAATTACTTTCCAACAATGATGATGTCATGACTGTTCTCAAGAGCTCCTCCAAAAGAACACCAAATTTCATACTTTTCTAATAGTCAAGAATCTAATAGCCATCCCCCCTCTAAGTTTTCATTGGTGAAATATTTTGCAAGAGCAAAGAGGGTACTGATTTTGCTATTCCTGTGCCAACTGTACCACTTAATGAAATGGTTTTTTATGCTTGATTTAATAGTGACTGCAGCAGAATGTCTCTTTGACTCCCACCGTCAAGAGTTAAATATTTATTTGCAGCATCAGTGATTTCTGTGCCAAAAATATTGTTCCAGACATTCAAGTACATTCACTCGAGTTGAAGCTTTTCCAGAAATACTTTGTTTTTTGCCATGTTCATTCATTTCAGAGATGCTGCTCTTTTGGCAAGGAATAATTTTCTAAATGTCATTGACATATCAAGCAGCAAAATAAATTTCATTCAGTGCTCCTCTCAATACAGCCAAAAGAACAAGTTGATTTTCATTGTTCATACCCACTAGAATGGATGATAAAATGGAGTTATTATGGACAGCTTATGTCTTGTGATAATGAGCCTGAATTTGCTGAGTTTGAGACCACAGCCACCTCTTAAGTCAAAAGTACTTATGGCAGTGTCATCAATCAAGCCAGCATTATTACAACTCCAAAGAGATACAGTGAGATTGTTTTATTTAGACTATCTACACTACCTTGGGATCGATACTGCTGCAATCAATGCACCAGGGGTCAATTTAGTGGGTCTAGTGAAGAGCCGCTAAATCGACGGCAGAGCGCTCTCCGGTCGACTCTGGTACTCCATAGGAAACGAGAGGAATAAGGTAAGGTGACACTCTCCCAGTGACCCAGCACGGTATAGACCCTGCAGTAAGTCAACCTACGCTGCATCAACTCCAGCTATGTTGTTCACGTAGTTGGAGTAGCGTAACTAAGGTTGATTTACCAAGACATAGCCTTAGTGTGAAAATTACCCCAGTGTTGTGGCCCTGCCCTAAGACCCAGATTGTGAAACTTAGCCTTAGTCATGAATATAAGGTAGCACCGTGTTTCCAATAGGCTGCTTTTGGTAGAAAAAGGAAAGGATCATGGGAATAGATATTGCTGCTTCCCTTTCTTTAGCCCATGAGAAAAGGGAGAGAAGACACCCTAGCTCTTACAAGAAGAATCTGCAGAGCATGGGGGTGAGTGAGCTCGAGGGGAGAGGTGTGTGTAGAGGGCATTGGAGGGGCAGGTCATTGGATTTTTGGAGGATTTCTTAGCTCTTTAGGACTGCCTCAGAAATCTCAGTGTTGCCCATAGCATCACTGCCATGGGATGCCACTGGCACAATACAGTTCCACATTGCAACTGTGGAAGCGACATTAAATAAAACAGAATAAAATAGAGGAAGAGCAGCGAGCTGCGTCCTGTCCTGTCCTGTCAAGACTGACCACAAGGCAGATGTTTAATGAATTCTTAACCCCACAATAGTTTTCATATGTGATTTTTTTAAAATCAGTTTGTGAGGTTTCTTTTCCCCTTTTCTAGAAACAATCATTTTTACTGCATGTCTGGCACCGCTCCCCAAGTGCTGGACCTCTTCATGTCAGTGGTGCAAATTCAGATATTTTTAGAGGGGTGAAGGGTAAATTCCAGTCCCCACCCTTCCCTCGGGGGGGGGGATCCTGTTCTAATTCCTGCTCATGCCCTGCCTCCTCCGAAGGGACCCTGGATCTCCCTTTGCCTGGGAGTCTCCCTTCTTGGTGGCTCCCCTGTGCTCTGCTGTACACAGGTACAGATTCCCCATGCACCAGGTCATGATACCATTTGGCCTGGTCTCCCCTCCATCTGAATGGCAGGGCAGCCAGGCAAATTTGAATGGTGTTGCCACCCTGTGCACCAGGTCCCAACACCATTCACTGAAAATTGCCCTGGCTGCCCCTTTGTCTGCACAGAGGGGTACCTGGATCAAATTTCAGTATAATTGTGACCATGCAGCCAAAGCAGCACTCCAGGTACTGCACACTAGCAAAAACTGACTAGGGCTTTGTCTACATGGAGAGTTGAACCAGGTTAAAGGTATGGATTTAAATAAATTGAGTGCATCCTCCTGGGTGAAAACTCTTATTTTGGTTTGAGAGACTTTTTTTTATTATTATTTTGCTTAAGTTGATAAGGAACAGTTTTAAGCTAAACCAAGGTAAGTCAAACTTAAACTGAACTAAGGGTGCAAGTTTGTGTGTAGACAAAACCTAATCCCTCAGCTCTTATGGGCTTGTCAAGGGCTTCTTCTTGTGCTCAAGAACCTCTGAGGAAAAAGACATGGGAGGAGTTGTGAGTACCTCAATAAAGATGACTGACCACTGTGCAGCAACTTCAGTTGGAAAAGCAAATAAATGGCTGGGCAGATTCATAGCGGCACAGGGAAGAATACAGAATTATAATAAAAGCAAAAAACCTGTAAAATTAAATGGACGGGAGTAAAAACTTCCAAAGTTAACGGGTAGCCATAACTAGGTCCCCTTGTTCATAAGCATTACAATTCAGTATTTTAATTGTGATCACATACAGTTTCTCAAACAATGCAATTAAGGGCCTTTAAACCCTAATACTAGCAAGAAAGGACTAGTAATGTGAGTCAAGTTTCCAGGATCAGGCTAACACAATTCTGTTTTTTCTATAAAGTAGGGGCCAGAATGTGGCCCATCCTGCATGCCAGTGCAAGGCAGTAAGGCGGTTTAAGGCTCCCCATTACTCCCTCACACCAGTGTGCTGTACTGGGTCTTCCAGGGTGCAGAGGTAGCAGACTTTGCAGAGCCACTACATGCCCAACTTGTGCAGCTGGGTCAGAATGGGAGGGAATGGCTGGAAGTGGGTGAAACCTTGGCTCCAGCCCCACAATATGGCCAATGGCATAGTTACACAGAGCAGTTGGGGAACATACACTTTGCCAAGTATAGATCTCTTGCCATGTACTCCCTAGCAAGAGCAGCAGGGAGACTGGGAGGGTTATTTCTGAAAGAGATGCACCACAATGGTGAGCTAGCTCATAACATCATAATCTACCCTAAGTGGCACATCCTACAGTCCTTACTCAAGCAAAACTCCTGTCTAATTTAACTGGAATTTTGTGAGAGTGTAAGAATTCAGGACTGGAGCCAGAGGTTGAGGGATGAAGGAAGACCTGACTAATGGCACAAAGAGAAAAGTACATTTTATTCTCTGACCCGTTTTTCTAAAAATATAAATAAAAAGGGGAAACTACAAAATCTGGCACTCTTGTGACCACTCCACAACAAAAGGCCTGGCCTTAGTACTGGCTATTTCAATATATAATCTTGCAGCATTTCCTAAATTCATGTTCTAAGCCACTTTATAACAAAACATCCAATTAATGTAAAATAAATACTAACATTACATTTTTTACAAAATAAGTGTCCTATTTAAATGTATTTCACAGTCTTGTTGTTTTCCTATTTCTTTAGCTTAATGAGTTTTTAAAACCTCCTAAAATAAAAAGAAATAGGATCCCCACACACAACCATGCTCTCATGAATGTACAGTCTCCTTTATATGATATACTGGAGGTATATCTTTGGTAGCATCCAGTGGCCATTCTCTCCATGAATGCTGTCTTGTCTTTATGGGTTTATTATGTCTTTGTAATCTTCTGTTTGTTTAGTGTTTCTTGGAGTTGGGGCTGTTCTATCTGCTTCTGTCTCCTTTGTTTGTTGTTCTCAAGTATTGATGTGCATCTGTTTTGATTTATTTAATTATATGTTATATTTTCATATGGTGCAAAATATTTATTCTCTCAGTAAATAATTATTACAAAAAAGAAATTATATGAAACCATCTGACTCGTGCTGAGTTTTATTTTTTTCCAAACAGCCAACTTTCACAGCACAGTCAGCTTAGAGTTGAGAAGGATTTATATTTTTCTTGAATTAAAATATAAAATTGTTTTGTTATCTATTTGTTTAAACAGATAGCAAGACAAATAATAAAGGTTCATAAAAAATCACATCACTGGCACAGAACCTAAATATTTCCTTTTATAAAACATGGTGTAACAAGATGTTAGAAAAAAATCTTTTCCTAATAATAATAATTAATAATCTGATTAAGCATGAATTAAAAATAGACATTATGGCCCCCATCCCCAAATGTGTTTGGCACCTAAATCCCATTGAAATCAATAGGTGTTAAGTGTCTAAATACCTTTTGAGGATCAGGACCCAAGTGTCTGATCATGTCCCACTGAAATCAATGTTAATTTTACCATTGATTTCAATAGGCATTTTACCATTCTCCTCTTATTGAACTTGAGCCTATAACATCATCAGTCCAAGTAGGTGTTTGTGTCAGGTATCTATCAAATATTCATACTTGACCTGCTTATATCTGTTAAAGAGGTATGTTTATTTTTGTTTTTGTTTCAGGAAGGATATTTTTGAGAATGTCACGGCATCAGGCAATATCTGGTTGTTCTTGCAACTATCACTTTGGGACCGTATTTCTGGGTATATTAACTACAGCAAAGTTCAAAGGTGAATCGGGTAGGCAAAAATCCAAACATCCTTACATTAGAAGGTGCTCATAGTTCTCCTCAGTAGTTGTTCCTATGTGGTGGTAACCTCATTCTATTTTTCAGTAATTACTGAATATGATCTCTATATGACAATCATCCGTGACATCTGTGCTATTTCCGTAGCATAGGCTTATCTTCTCACAAATTATGTAGTTAAAATCTTACAGGATAGAATCCATGTCATCCAAGTCCTCACTATCCAAACATCTCTTTCTATTGAAATGTCAGTGTAATATTTGTTGTTTACTTGCACTGTAGTAGCACCTACAAGTCCCAGTCATAGTCCCCACTGTGCTAGACAATATAAGCTCTTTGGGGAAGGGATCATCTTTTTGTTATGTGCTTTTACAATCTAAGTATAGGACAACACACACGAGTTGGATACATATAGATGGGGAGCAGACGTTAAAAATGAAACAATGCTGATCAGCACAAGGCATTGGTCTCAGCACACCAATTGCCCAGCCATTCTCAAGTCACCAACATAGCTTCCTGTTCTATTGATTCCCTGCCTATCCACTTCCAACAACCACATTCTGGTTTAAACAGACATTATATTGCCCAAATTTTGGGTAAGCAGAAACCTATTAAAGGTTTGTTGTTTTTTTTTTTAAATCATGGCTCATAAATGACTTTTTTCTCTTAACTTCCAGTGATACTTTATTAGTACATGTCTCCTCTTTGCTTTATTGTATTCTGGGTTTATTCTTATTACATTACAAGACACTAGATAGTTGCAGCAAGTATAAGCACAATTTTACAGGGAGCCTAAACTATTGAAACTGAGTACTGTTCAACTAAGTTTAGATAATAAAATATCAATGTTTATTTTTACTCTTGTCTGTTATACAATTAGTATCTTTTAGGGTTGCAAGTTTCTTCTCTAATCTTTACTGGGAAATGAAGGGGACACACCCAAAGCAATTTATTGATTGAATGTGGGTGCATGGCAGGTCACTGCTGCACGGTGACTCTACCTACCTTATAATTAGGGCCCTACCAAATTCACAGTCATAAAAAATGCATCACAGGCTGTGAAATCTGGTATTCCCCCATGAAATAGTGCTTTTGTCCTATACTATACAGATTTCACTGGGGACCAGCATTTCTCAAATTGGGGGTCCTGACCCAAAAGGGAGTTGCTGGAGGGGGTGTCACAAGGTTATTTTAGGCCATGATGGTATTGCCACCCTTACTTCTGTGCTGAATTCAGAGCTGGGTGGCTGGTGAACAGCGACTGGTGGCTGATCGCCCAGCTCTGAAGGCAGCTGCGCAAAAGTAAGGGTGGCAATACCATACCATGCCATACTTACCTCTGCACTGCTGCTGGCGGTGAATCTGCCTCAGAACTGGGCTCCCAGCCAGCAGCTGCCACATTCTGGCTGCCCAGCTCTGAAGGCAGCAACACCCCTTACAATAACTTTGCAACCCCCCCCCCCCACACACACACACATACATACACATATCCTTGTTGGGTCAGGACCCCTACAATTACCACACCATGAAATTTCAGATTTAAATAGCTGAAATCATAAAATTTAAGATTTTTAAAATCCTATGATTGTGAAATTAACCAAAATGGACCATGAATTTGGTAGGGCTCTATTTATAATGCTTAATCATGCCAGCTCATGACTGTCTGGCATGGTTAGGACATGCATGTCCTTATCACTTTTGTTATGTGGATGGAAGAACAAGATTACATAACAATGTTAAAGAATCAGATTACAGGCCAGGTCTAGACTATAATCCATGCAGGCTCCTTGAGGATGCTTGAATAGCCTTCCTTATCGTGTTATAAGTCAAAGTATGAGCTATACCTTCTGCTGTATATTGACTCAAATTGCACCTTTACTTGTCTACCTGCTTTCAGATATTGCCACCCTCCACTGCTCCAAGAGTGCAACATTGTTTTCTGGCTGCAGTTTTGCCCTACTCATGCCCATTCAGAATGCTGCTGCCAAGATAATTTTCCTAGCCAGTAGCTTTGACCATGTCTCCCCTCTCTTTGCATCCCTCTACTGGCTCCCTTTTCTCAATCAGATCAAAAATAAGCTACTTGTCTTCATTTGCAAGGCCCTTTGTGGCCCATTCCCTACCTACCTGCCATCTCTCATTCACTATGGAAATGTCTGCTCCCACCTCCAGTCAGCCCACAGTCTTGGCCTCCAATGCCCCCTTGTGCTTTCTGTCATGCTGCCCCTCATTAACAAAACTAACTCATGCTGCTTTAAATCTCTTCTCAAAAAACCTCTCCTTTTCACTGAAGACTACAAAAAAATAGACAATGGTTAGGCTGCCAGTGTGCTCAGACCACTGCCTATCATGCTGGCCAGCATTGCCTGTTTCCTTGTACTCTCCCATCTGTCTGTCTGTATCCATTTGTTGTCTCTTGTTTTATACTTAGATTGTAAGCTAATTAGGGAAGGGACCATCTTTTTGTTCTGTGTTTGTACGGCTCCTGGTCCATCGCTAGGGCTCTTAGGGACTATGGTAATACAAATAATTATTAATAATAATAATAAATCCAGAAGCTACAGAAGGACCACATTGTAAGGGAGCTGAGATCAGAAGAACCACATGGGTTAACTGTGAAGCCATATAGTAGGTCTCCATAGTGTCCCATTCCACTGGAGTGTGGAGGAGTGCAGGATCGCCGCCAGCTTTTTTGCCGCCCTAGGCAGCGGAAGTTCCCGCCCCCAAAATGCCGCCCTCAACAGAGGCGGTGGAAGGTCCTGCCGCCGCGGTTGCCGCCCCCCAAATGTTAGCGCCCTAGGCGACCGCCTAGATGGCCTAATGTGTTGCGCCAGCCCTGGAGGAGTGAGGCATAATAGTGGAGGTTGGAGCACAATGAATGGGTCTGCACATTTCACAATTTTACTGACACACAAATACACAGAGTGAAGGAGCAGGAGCATACAGCTGCAATTCTTGCCCAATACCTGCATTATGTAGTGATTTGACAAAAACAGAGCCAGATTTTCAGTTAGACCTGTGCAACTGCACAGATGCATTTGTGTGCTCTTAATTATTTGAGCAAATAGGCAAAGTGCACTTTTGGATCACGTATTTGTGCATAGACGTTCCCAGTTAAATGCCTAACTGGATGTGTGAGTGTTCATGTGCAAGACCAGCTGTTTGCTTGCCTGATTTGTCAGGATAAAGTGTGTGCATGCAAAAGTGTGCACACATTGTGTGTTTCTAACTTTGAAAATGTGTGCCCTAATTTCTCTTTACATATAAGATTGTGCTCCCCACATTCCAATTCTATTCTTAGAAAATATTCGGGTCCATGATTTTGTAAGTATTGATATGCTCCAGTTAACTATGGATAATAACAATTTCAAATGAGTGTTGTGAGGATTAATTTGTTGTACTCTTAATGTTTTCTTGTGACATCAGATTGCTTGAGCAATTATTCAGCACCTTTAAAGTTCTGTAAGTAAACAGTTATTGTAGCATCAGACTAGAAGCAACTCATATTATGGACAATTAATTCCCTTTTGAGAACAGTGCCCATTGTAGTTATTTAGGGCCACTGACTTCAATGGGAGTTGAGGACTCTCAGCATCTCATAAGAAGCCCAGCACCTTACAGGAAACTTTGTAGGATCAGTTTTATAAAGTTATCCAAAGTACATACTCTAATCACTTCACTGCCTAAGAAAATAAAGTTAAGTCTCTGGTGGAATGACATGCCTTTACAGTCTATATAAAATCACTGTTAATATTTAAAATTTATTTTAAGACATCTATATATCAACATTCCAGGAATCCAGCTTAAAAATAACCAACAAAAATAACTCAAATTGACCATTCAATTGTTTGTTTGGTGGTGTTTTTTCATGTATTCCTTCTAAAGATAACTTATTTTTATAAGTAAATATTTTTAAGTTAAATCCAACATTTTAATGCATATTTTCTGTTTTGAAAATGTTTCACCACAAATGTCACTGCTTTTAGAAACTGGATTTCTTATCGGGAATATGCTCCCTTAAGTGTCTTATAATTCTTTTGATCTTTGACTATTGCAATATATGATCGTTTACCTGATCACACAATACATGCTTTTATATTTGTACCCTTACTTTCTGTCCATGGGAATCAACAATATTTATGCTCGTATTTCAGATTCTAAAGGGAGTAGTTTTAAGAAAAATTGGCTCAGCAATGTTGTCTCTCCACGGCTATATTTAAAAGAAAAAAACAGAAGCAAGCTTATTTAATCCATTTTGTTATAAGCCAATTACACTATTATGCTGATCACAGACCTCTGATATAAAACAATAGCTATCACATTTTAAAAAAAATCTTTAAAAAGAACTATTTATTGTAATGAGTTTTCAATAAGCTAATCATATAGTATCATATAATAATATATTAAAGCAATTAAGTCTATCATTTGTATTTTTTCTCCTTATAAATTAATGCCCTTCACAACTACAGGATATGCCATGGAAAACGGTTGTGATTTTTCACCTGTATTTCACTAAAATAGAAGCAAGTGAGATGACAGCTGCAAAAGTTGCTCTTCAGTTTTCTATTTAGGAACAACCAAGCACTTGGAAAATAACCTACCAGTTACCATTGTATTTGCAAAGCTAGTACCGCATAGGGGGATCTGTCCCAGGTTGCATTCAACCATCATCCCAGGAGAGAGAGGGTGGCTGGTGGTGGCAACTGGACGCAGTGCATTTTGTAGGAAGAGTGTGTGTCTAGGCAGAGTGGAGGTGTGGGTGGGTGGCAAGGGATGTTTGGGAGCAAGTGTCTGAGTGTGTGTGTGGGTGGAGGGGGTGTTTATGGTGTGTGTCTAAGAGACAAATGTGTCCTCTCTTACCTTAGATGCAAGTAGTGCACCAGCTTGGTTACCACAGTAACCATCTTGCTGGAGTCCAATTTCTCAGCCTGTGGCACGGGAATCCCAGGACCAAGAGACGGTCAAAGCTGCCCGTGGACTCCTCCTCCCCAGGCGGCTCGCTCCTGGCTGCTGCCTTCCTCCTTTGTCTCCCTCAGGACCAGGCACTACGGGGACAGCGGCGGCGGCTTTGCCTCTGACGCTTTCACCTGCCCTGCATGATTAGCGCCGCTGAGCCCGTGCCTGCCGCTCATCCCTGCCGCGCGGACAGGACCCGGAGGGCAGAGGGAGGAGCGGGGCTGGCACCGCTGCGGGCGTGTGGCAGGAGCAGCAGCTAACCCCCCTCCCACGCAGAGCTGCGCCTCGACCCTACGGCACCGCCTCTCCCCTCGGGGGCAGCCCTTTGGACCCCCATTAGCACCCAAGACCCCCGGCCATTTCCTCCGCAGACACGCCTCAATCAGTCAGATCAGATCCAGTTAGGGCTCCAAACGCTTTGATTCAGCATTCATTTATAATGCGTCTAGCACAATGTTAATGTAGGGCACCTTACAGGAGCAAAGCTTAAGCTGGCATGACTGAAATCTTCACAAGTCCACTTTGTGTTGTTATGGGAAACACCCTCCATCCCTTTCCTCCCCTCCTCTCGGTGTCTTTCTATTTTCATGCCTCAAACTAAAAGCCAGGCACCTGTACCAGGAAAAAGGGGAAGATGATAAGATTTGCAGAGTCAGGCAATAAGCCTAGCAGTGGCTGGAGTGATTCTAACCAAACATCCCGTCTTGAGCATCTGAAAGCTGCGTGTACTTGTTGCCTACTTCACTTTATATTTTGCGCCATAGGGTGCCTCATGGGATAGAGGTGTATCTATAACAGCTTTTGCAGTAGCTAAAACTATAGATTAGGGGAAGATTTTCATTCTCCGCCTGTTCTGGCATGCTCACAACTTGCAGTAGAAGTGTAAGGTATCTTTCTTTCCCAGACCTGAAGAAGAGCTCTGTGTAAGCGCCAAAGCTTGTGTGTGTGTCTCTCTCTCTAACAGAAGTTGGTCCAATAAGATATTATTTCACCTACCCTGTCCCTCCCTTCCTCCCCTCGCTCTATAGATATAGATATATATTACAGACATAAAAATTAGGTTAAAATATATGCAAGGATATATAAGCAGGGGAATACCAAGTAGAAGTAGGAAGGTATTGTTACTACTGTATATGGAATACTGTGTCCAGTTCCAGTGCCCACACTTTTAAAAGGATTTGGAAAAACTGGAAAGGGTTCCACAAAAAGCTACAAGAATGATTCAAGTTCTGGAAAACCTGTCCTACAGTGAGAGACGAAAGAAGTTCAATCTATTCAGTTCAACAAAGAGAAGGTTTAAGAGGTGACTTGATCATGATCTGTAAGTACCTACAGAACGAGATTTGTGATAGCAGCGATCTCTTTAATTTAGCAGATAAAGGCATAACAAGAACCAAAGGCAGCAGAAGCTGGACAAATTCAATTAGAAATAAAGTGGCAATTTTTTGTTTGTTGGGTTTTTTTACAATGAGGCTGTTTAACCATTGGAATAATTTACATAAATATGTGGTGGATTCTCTATCACTTAGATTTTCAATCAAAATTCGGGCATCTTTATAAAAGACATACTCTATCTAAATCAGACATCTTGAGCTTGATGCAAGAATTACAGGGCAAAATCTATGCCCTAAATGATTGTAATAATGGTCACTTCTGGCCAAATCTATGAACATCAATTTAAAGCACTCAAAAGTTAGGAAATGTCAGATTTATAGTAGTTCATGGATTTTAATTCTGACTCCTTATGCATCCTGTGTACTGAATGAGGCAGGAAAAATAGAAAAAAACTGTATGTAATGCAATTAAAGAGTGCATCATAATGTATACACACAAAGAAGAATTAAGGTTGCATGGGCATCCATCTGGCATTTTCTAACTTTAGACTGCTTGACTTTACAACCTAAACAATGTTGTTTTAATGTGGGTGGGGTTGTTTAGAGGTAAAAGCAAATTATATTATTAGGGCTGCCAAGCAATTAAAAAATTAACTGCGATTAATCACCCTGTTAATAATAGAATGCCATTTATTTAAACATTTTTTGATGTTTTCTACATTTTCAAATATATTGATTTCAATTAAAACACAGAATACAAAGTGTATAATGCTCACTGTATATTTTTATTACAAATATTTCCACTGTAAAAAGAAAAGAAATAGTATTTTTCAATTCACCTAATACAAGTACTGTAGCTCAGTTTCTTTATCATGAAAGTTGAACTTACAAATGTAGAATTATATACCAAAAAATAACTGCATGTTTTATTTTTTAAATGTAAAACTTTAGAGCCTACAAGTCCACTCAGTCCTACTACTTGTCATTCAGACAAACAAGTTTGTTTACATTTGCAGGAGATAATGTTACCCCCTTCTTGTTTACAATGTCACTTGAAAGCGAGAACATGCATTTGCATGGCACTGTTGTAGCTGGCGTTGCAAGATATTTATGTGCCAGTTGTGCTAAAGGTTCACATGTCCCTTCATGTTTCAACCACCATTCCAGGAGACATGCGTCCATGCTGATGAGAGGTTCTGTTCGATAACGATCCAAAGCAGTGCAGACTGACTCATGTTCATTTTCATCATCTAAGTCAGATGCCACCAGCAGAAGGTCGATTTTCTTTTTTGGTGGTTTGGGTTCTATAGTTTCCGCATCAGAGTGTTGCTCTTTTAAGACTTCTGAAAGCATGCTCCACACCTCATCCCTCTCAGATTTTGGAAGACACTTCAGATTCTTAAACCTTAGCTACAGCACTTGATCCATCTTTAGAAATTTCACATTGGTACCTTCTTTGCGTTTTGTCAAATCTGCAGTGAAAGTGTTCTTAAATCGAACAACATGTGATGGGTCATCATACAAGACTGCTATAACATGAAATATATGGCAGAATGTGGGTAAAACACAGAGCAGGAGACATACAATTCTCCCCCAAGGAGTTCAGTCACAAATTTAATTCATGCATTATTTTTTTAATGAGCAGCATCAGAATGGAAGCATGTCCTCTGGAATGGTGGCCAAAGCACAAACTGGCATACAAATGTTAGCATATCTGGCATGTAAACACCTTGCAATGCCTGCTACAAAAGTGCCATGTGAACGCCTGTTCTCACTTTGACATTGTAAATAAGAAGCCGGCAGCATTATCTCCTGCAAATGTAAAAAAACTTGTTTGTCTTAGCGATTGGCTGAACAAGAAGTAGGACTGAGTGGACTTGTAGGCTCTAAAGTTTTACATTGTTTTGTTTTTGAGTGCAGTTATGGAACAAAAAAATCTACATTTGTAAGTTGCATGGTAGAGATTGCACTAGAGTACTTGTATGAAGTGAACTGAAAAATACTATTTTGTTCATTTTACAGTGCAAATATTTTTAATAAAAAATAATATAAAGTGAGCACTGAACACTTTGTATTCTGAGTTGTAATTAAAATCAATATATTTGCAAATGTAGAAAAACATCCAAAAATGAATAATACATTTCAATTGGTATTCTATTGTTTAGCAGTGCGATTAAAACCGCAATTAATCGTGATTAATTTTTTTAGTTAATTGTATGAGTTACCTGCAATTAATTGACAGCCTTATATATTATGTGTAACTATAACAACCAACCAAGTAGAAGGGTCACTTCCAACTCCTCTGATAAGTAGAACATACAGAGAGAGCTATGTAGCATAGGTTCACAAACATTTTCTAGTGTGGATCACTCTTCTGATTCATGGGCTGTGGCTACACTTAGCACTTCAAAGCGCTGCCGCGGCAGCGCTACCACGGCAGCGCTTTGAAGCGCTAAGTGTAGTCAAAGCGCCAGCGCTGGGAGAGAGCTCTCCCAGTGCTGTCCGTACTCCACCTCCCTGTGGGGAATAACGTACAGCGCTGGGAGCCATGCTGGGAGCCACTGGCTGGGAGCCCCAGCCACGCTCCCAGCGCTGGGGCTTTGACCACACTGGCGCTTTGCAGTGCCGCAATTTGCAGCGCTGCAGAGGGTGTGTTTTCACAACCTGCTGCAGCGCTGCAAATTTGCAAGTGTAGCCATGGCCATGATCCCATAGCCCATATCCTTCCATACCACATGGACCACCTCTTCTCTCATCCATAATAGCTTATTATCTCTGTATGAACTACAGTAATTGCTAATGTACACAAGTAATATTAGGGAAGAATCATATGTGATTTTTTTTATTCTTGTAATGAAATTCAGTTTATAGAAACAAAGAGCCGGAACCATATCATCATCCAGGTCTTTATTAGCAAGTAGTCCATGAACCATTATTTGAAAACACTTAAATGTGTAATCTCATGCAGGTAAACTTTTAACATTATTTGGAACAGTGTAGCTAAAAGCAGGACTCAGACTGTGGCACAGTTGTCATTTCTTTTTTAGAAGTGATTTAGATTCTGTACACTGCATTGTAGTTTGTCTGGGATAGCCCATTGGAAATACCCAATAAACCACTGGAATTTCAGCTTATAGTTTGTGGTCTGTTATATGCAGCAATAACCATCTCTTGCTGCCCACATACCTTTGGAAATACTAAAATACTTGTATAAAAAACATCAGATTTGGGCTTTGTTTCTGGATCAGTAGATTAATAATACATATAACTAAAATGGTAGCTTTTTATTATAATTTATTTGCAATGGTTTGTAGTGTTGTTTCTGTTATAGTCCTCGTATCTCCGACATTCAGCCTTCTTGTTTTCACTGATAAGGTCTTTCTAACTCTGCCCATACCTCCTGTACTTCTCAGCTCTTGTCTCCAACTGGTCCCACCTATGTGCCCCTCATTCTGCCTACTGTGCTCATATTGATGCTCTTTGCGGTCTTAATCCACTTACATTTCTTCTCCTGCTTTTCTTCTCCCTCTTTAGACTAGCACAGCCTGCTTCTTTTCTTGTGCTTAATGAGCTCACTCTACTCCTTCAAATTCTCCCTCAAAACTCACTATTTTTGCTAGCATCCAACAACTAATCTCCATGGGGTTACTATCTGTAGCTACTTCTGCCCATAATAAAATTATAACACAAAAACATTAATATTTCAAAAAAAAGAACAAGAATTATCCATAACCTAACAAATCACATGATCATAACCGAAAGTTGCTGTGCACAGAATACAGGGGTATATAGGAATGGCCATGTTGAATTAGACAACTGGTACAGCTGGTTGAAACTTGGAATTTCCATTCCCCAGAAAATTCCAGCATTTAACTGTCCTTTCTAACTAGAATTGGAACAAAAAATTGAAATTTCAAAATTTCCTGTGAAACAAAATCCCCCAGCCCCCAAAATATCTAAGCAACCTTATTGAAAGGTTTCATTTTGGAAAGGTAAAAGCATTTTATATTATAATGTAATAGTCAAAATTAAACATGTTGACCTTATACAAACTAAACACTTCTATAATTCTTCATCAGATTTTGACAAAATTGATCCATTCCCACTAAACATTTGATGTCATTGAATTTGCATTTTCTGGTGGAAAACTTTTATGTTGGGAAAATTTTCAACCAGCTCTTATAACTGCTCCATTTATCCCAGTATCTTCACTATGTCAATGCCAAGTACCAATTGCTTCTGAAGAAGGTACATGGAAGCCCATAGTGGATAATTATGGCATAATGTGCCCACAAGGGAGATTTGTTTGTAATCCTGTTATTTAGAAGTTTATTCCCTAAAACCATGAGTTTACATCCTTTAAAAAAGAAGCTTTTGACTTACTTATCTAATGTAACTGTGGAAGTTTTTGTTATTTCTACATTTTCGGAATGTTGCTTATGATTGTCATTGTATGGTCCATAAATGAGCATAACAGAAGAGACAGAGCTGATGTAGTTGTCGAAGAGGAAGTTCAATATAACAGACAGATAATTTTGAGGTTAATATAAACAAATGTGGATAAACCATTAAGAAAAAGTTCTAAAGGCAAACCAGGAGAAGCACCCTCAATTACTACCCAGTAAGACTTTCTCAGTCACAGCTGTGGCTGCACATGCTCAGAAAGGGATTCTGAAGAGCTCCATCCACAGGAGGAATAGAGCCTTCAAAGGTATTGATCTATTGAACAACAGGTTCATAATATCATTACTGACTTTAAAAGAGATCATGTGGTTAAAACTTTTCAAAATCTAGGGGGAGTATGTGTGATATCACAAGTACACCTCTACCTCGATATAACACTGCCCTTGGGAGCCAAAAAATCTTACCGCGATATAGGTGAAACCGCGTTATATCGAACTTGCTTTGATCCACCGGAGTGCACAGCCCCGCCCTCTGGAGCACTGCTTTACCACGTTATATCTGAATTCGTGTTATATCGGGTCGTGTTATATCGAGGTAGAGATGTATTGAACATATCATGTGCTCTCACATAAAAAATCTAGTTCCTCTAGGAAACTGACATCCATTATTTAGTACAATCTATGGACATAGCACTAAAGAATAGGTAGAAGCAGATTCCAATTGCAAAACTGAGTTGCTTTTTGTAACTTGAAGCAATTTGCATTATTTGTAAGAGGCTTATGTTCTATAGCAACAGTTGTTGTCATTATAAGCTTGTACGGTTTATGTGGGATTTAGTCTTGGTACTTTTTGCATTCAGAAGAGTTTTTAATAGGGATAACAGGCTTCAAAATAGAAGCAAAACATAAACTAATAAGTGTACGCAACATTCTGTTTTTACTGCAGCTTCAAAAAGTAACCATTTTTAATGCAGTTTGTATCATGGCATTTTTATGGATAACAGGATATAAGTAAATAGGTTATCTCCTAGTAAAAAGTGACAGCTGTTAAATGGCAATTTGTAATGTCTATTTGCAAATTGGCCTTGTAAAAAACACAATACTTTATAATTAGCTTTCCTCAGTAATCTAAAGGACATATTTCAAATGTTAAAATGGAATTACTGTTTAGAAAAGACAATTGTTTTTAAAAATCTGGCTTTCTAAGAATCTCCCATAGCATATTTATTGATTTAATTCCATGAAAAGCATGTAGACCACAGTATTTTCTAAACTATTTCTATATAAATGATTCTTGTTTCACATTTGTCAATCTGTTTCTTTATTGGTAGTCAGTTGTCACTTACATTCACTAAATTCACAAGATGCAAGCAGAATCCATATGAAAAGAGCAATCTTACACTTACGTGTAAAATAAATCTTCAGGGGGAAAAACGGTATTTTGCAAGGAAAAAGGTGCAGTCTCAAGGTAACAGCAAGACATCAGTTCTCAGTGCTGGAAATTAACAATGTTTTACATAATGATACACTTTACTGATCATTAAAATAACATAGTTACCTGGGCAACTGGAACATTCTGCTAATGTTAACTAGGGATATATAATTCTAAATATATATATATATATAAAACAATATGAGGTGTTCTCCCCACCCTGCCTTTTTAGGGCAGAAATTTTTCAGTGAAAAATGCCTTTTTGATTAAGCAGAAATTTTTGTGAGGAAAAATTCAATTTTCATCAGTCTTTAGATTTTCCATTTAAAAAAAAACCAAGAATTTTTCACTTCTTGACAACTAAAACTGACAAACTGTTAAATTGGAAAACTTCAAAGAAAATGAAAATGTCTTGTTTTTGTCAAAAATTTTCACAGGTAATGAAATACACTTACTGATCAAGTCAAATATTGATATGCTTAAAAGCTCCTGGGCAACACAGCCTACCAAAATATTTAACTAATTAATTGGATTTATAGCCATTTCTAGTGTTCATCACTTGAGGATTTGAACATCTCACAGACACTAATGAACTAAACCTTGCCACACCCAGTGAAGTGGGAAAGTAGTATTACTATTCCCATTTTACAAATGGAGAAACTGAAGCCCAGTGAGTTTTAGTGCCTTGTCCAATGTTGCAAAGGAAGTCTGGGACATCTAGGGATAGAACTCTGGTCTGCTAAGGGACAAGTGAAGTTTGAATAACTAGAAAAACAATACTAACATGTACTTCATGGGCAATAACATATTTCAGTATGCATATATCTATAAATTTAAAGACAGGACATTTGAGGTAGGAAATGCATTACTGCAGCTTGGAATGTGTAGAGAATTAGGAAAATTATCTTTATATTTCATTAGCTTAAGATGCACCTCAGTTCATCTGGGAGCTGCAACCCAAAGATCCAGTCCAAGAGTGGTTGTACCATGGGGTTCCACCCAAGCCTGTCACCTGAAGGGTGCACTAAAAGGAGTCTAAAGCATAGCTCATCCTGTGACTGTGAGAGGCTGTGTATGTCAATATCTTAACACAAAGTTACAGGGCTCTATCCTTGTATACCCAAAATCTCTCATTAACTTCACTTTAAATTTTGGTTGTGCATGGGATGTAGGATCAATTTAATATTTTCCTCTTTTTACATCTGTTTATATGTAATGGGAAAATCCATAGAAAACATGAGAGAAGCAAAAAAGTATTTTACAAGAGGCAAGGTTTCTTAATTGAGTGAGTCAATGCATTCTAGTCTTTCATTTTCACTTTGGGGGAGAGAGCTAACTGAAAATCTAGGAAAAAGCCATCTCCAACTACATCTATCTATCACTAAGACCCTGGCCTCCCTCCCCAGTCAGGTTTCTGGTCAGCACATGGAATGGAAATGGCTTGCTGATTAGATTATTTCTTGCCCATATATGGGGGATAAGGTCAGTTATCATTATTAAATTGTTTTGTGGCATTCAATGGCCAAGATGTAGCTTTCTGAGAAAGAACTGAGCTAGCTGAGATCCTTGCTTTCAGACTTCAACCTTCCTGGGAAAGAGTGATGATGGGAAATTTCTCTGCTACTGGCCTGCTCATCTGTAGAGTCCCTGAAGACATCCTCTTAAATATCTACATGAAGCCACTGAGGAATTCTGGCTTCCAATGTTACCGGACTCTCTCTTTCACTCTTTCTGACAATAATAGTACTATTGCCCAACATCTCAGTGCCTGGCAAAGATTGGCAAATGGATGAAAGGCAAATAGCTGAAGGTAAGCTGAAGAAAAACACAAGTGATATAATGTTGGTGGAAAAGGTAAGACGGTTTGAAGATCTAGTCACTACTATAGCATCTTCCATGACTGAGGGAAACTGCCTAGGTTTCATAGGCTAGGATTTCTTCTGAACTTCTCATTCCTGGGCACTCAACGCACTAAAACACCTTCTTCATCTGCCCTTTCCAAACAGATGTATCACTTGCTGTCAGATGCCACCTTTCCTTCTTTCACCATTACTGCTATATTAAAAAAAAACCCAGATCCCACAGAAACATACACTTTTGAGATAGTGTTATGTTAACTGTTTAGAAGACGGCTTAATTTTCAATAGTCATAAACAATAAGTCAGCTCATACCTGATTTTTTTTGTCCCTTTTGAATTCACATATGTAAATAATGTGACCACTGACTAAGTCAGGGTTCAGCAACCTTTGGCATGCGATCATCTGGGTAATCTGCTGGAGGGTCGCCAGACATTTTGTTAACGTTGACTGTCTGCAGGCACAGCTCCCTGCAGCTCTCAGTGGCTGTGGTTTGCCATTCCTGGCCAATGGGAGCTGTGGGAAGCGGTGGCCAGCATGTCCCAGAGGCCTGTGCTGCTTCCCGCAACGCCCATTGGCCAGGAATGGCAAACCGCAGCCACTGGGTGCTGCAGGGAGCCATGCTTGCGGACTGTCAACATAAACAAAATGTCTTGCAGCCCACCAGCGGATTACCCTGGTGGGCCATGTGCCAAAGATTGCTGACCCCTGGACTAAGTTCTCCCTTTACCTTCAATAGGAGGCATCTACAATTTTTGCACAGTCAATCTGTGGAACTCCTTGCCAGAGGATGTTGTGAAGGCCAAGACTATAACAGGGTTCAAAAAAGAAGTTGATACGTTCATGGAGGATAGGTCCATAAAGCTGGGAATGGGCGACAGGATGGATCACTTGATGATTACCTGTTCTGTTCATTCTCTCTGGGGCACCTGGCATTGGCCACAATTGGAAGACAGGATACTAGTCTAGATGGACCTTTGGGCTGACCCAGTATGGCTGTTCTTATGTTCATTTACTGCCATATGATCTACCAAGCAAATTTATTTCATATTTATTATTTTAGCCCCTATTTAAAAGTATTTCTATGTCAGAGCCCACATTTCTTAGGGATCTTGAAAGTGGATCAAATTGAATATTCTATATATATAAAAATCTATATACAGAGAGATTTGATATAGATCATCCAATTTAGATGTAATTTTGACACAGAGATAACTATAGACCTTGATATGAAATGGGGAAGACATTATTTTGTCTTTTTCCTCACATACATGTTTTATTTAAATGACATATTGTTGCTTCTAAAAGACTGACAGTGGAATAACTAACAGAAGAAAGGAGATACAAACTAACCTTGTGTACTGTCCTTCTGTTGGAGTTAATGGGAGCTTTGCCATTGGCCTCAATGCATATGAGTACATAGCAGCGGGGAGGTGTGATTCCCAGTGCGGATAGACAGATTTGCTCCAGCTAGCATGCTAAAAATAGCATTGTGGATGTTGTGGCACTGGTGGTGGCTCAGGCTAACCACCTGAGTCCAAGCCTGCCTGACTTCCAGGGTCCAAATTCAGGTGGCTAGCCCTGCCAGTGCCAAACTGTCTACACTGCTATTTTTAGTGAACTAGCTCAAGCTGAGTTAGCCCAAGTCTGTCTCCCCACGCTGGGAATCACACCTCCCAGCTGTAGCATAGACATAGCCAATGGGAGCAGAACCAGACCTTTTGTCTCCAAGTCTTTTTCAAAGAGGATGGCAAATTAGTTAATTTAAGGATATATTTCCCTGATCCATATGGAAAACTAGGGTTAGATTGTTGTGACTAGCCTTTGGGTAGGTGCGTGGCAGTGAGGGACACTCCTCCTCTTGCATGCCCCTCAAAAGGTCCAATCCCTCCCTTGGTCCCCCTTGGAAAGTGTGACTCTGCACCACTCAGGGCTATGCCTTTAAAGGAACAATCTAGCACTGAAAGGTTTAAAGCCAGTAACTAATGTATTAATTGCATCATCAAATTTTACAGTCATTGCTAAGACTCTTATCCTCTATGACACCTAATGAGAGAGTGCACACTGTCTGGGGCGGTGATTACCTGACAAAATGGAGAGATTAAAGCATTAGTCATTACCTGAGCAGATGGGTCATTGCATAGGGCCTTAAGCCAAGAAATAAACATATCAATTAAGTCACATTTTGGAAGGTATAAAGTATCAAGATAAAGTCTTAAGTATCTATAAAGATTAATAAGGCTCTAATGTTATGGTGTAACTATATGCACATTGGCTTAAGGTATATAATATGCATAACATATCACCATCTTTTCTCCATTTAACAAACTTTGCTTGGTCAACATTGTTATTTCTAGATCAGATTCTGTGGGCCATATGGTCTTCTGCAGGAATTGCCTGCTTAGGAGACTGCAAACTCCATGAAGTGCCTTATCCATTCATTGCTGATTATCTGGTACAATTCATACTGTTTTACAGATACACTGGTTTGATTCATTGTTTCATGCATGCATTATGAAGACAGATTGATGTTACTGCAGATAAATTGGCACTGACTACACCTCTACCTCGATATAACACTTTCCTTGGGAGCCAAAAAATCTTACCTCGTTATAGGTTAAAAGGTGTTATATTGAACTTGCTTTGATCCACCAGAGTGCACAGCCCCCTCCTCATGCTGCTTTACTGCATTATATCCAAATTCGTGTTATATCGGGTTGTGTTATATCGAGGTAGAGGTGTAGCTTTTTTAAATTTGGACTCATTGCTGCAGTCCAAAATATAGAGCTACAGTGATATTTGATGATCTAGCATATGACAGAGATATGCAGGTTGACTATTGACTAACTAGTTCTTTACAGCTATGAGTTTAAACACTGTCTAGATATTTTCTCAAGTACATTCCAAATCAAATACTTTATCTCACTGTTTATATTCTGTGGCATGTTATTTTACTGATTGGTTGGTTAGAACCAAGACCAGAATTAACTGCTTGTTACAGTAGAACCTCAGAGTTACTAACACCTGAGTTACAAACTGACTGGTCAACCACACACCTCATTTGGAACTGGAAGTATGCAATCAGGCACCAGCAGAGAAAAAAAAAAGTAAATACACTACAGTACTGTATTAAATGTAAACTATTTAAAAAAAATAAAGGGAATCTTTTAAAAAAATATTTGACAAGGTATGGAGACTTTCTGTGCTTTTCATTTAAATAAAGATGGCTAAAATCAGCATTTTTCTTTTGCATAGTAAAATTTCAAAGCTATATTAAGTCACTGTTCAGTTGTAAACTTTTGAAAGAATAACCATAATATTTTGTTCAGAGTTTTGAACATTTCAGAGTTATAAACAATCTCCTTTCAAAGACAGTGTTTCTATCCTGCTAAAATAACTGTCCAAATTTACTTTCTTCTTCATAGATAGGCCACTATAGCACATGAAGAGAAGTTAACACAGCCATTGGAAGGGTGAGTCCCTGAATTAGGGAAAGGTGTGATCCCACTCAGTGGGTAGCTGGATTCTGTGGAAGGAGATGGAATTCCCTTAGAAATCTTTAAGATCAGTTCTACTCTTAAAAGTGATTGTTACCCTGGCATTGTGAGGCTCTGTGTTTAATCTCATTGATTTCCATGCCAAATGTGATCAGTTTACAACTTTGAACTTCCTTTCCTGCAAACTCAATTTGAGATCTCAGAATGGAGATGGGCTCACTCTTATTCACCACCAGTAATGAAAGTTCTTCCAGCCAAACTGCGCCTTTGGCGATACTCTTAGAACAGTTTTCCCTATTGCTCCAGTAGCTCTGCTGTCAGTGCTGCTGGGGTGACTGTGGAAGTAGGAACAGAAGTAGCAAAGATTGGCAGAATGTCATCATTTAACATTGCCACCTCACACACATGAGTTATTAGCATTTTATATGAATTGCAATCTATTAAATACTCAGCTTAAGCACTATTGCTAAGTAATGCATACACATATGTTTTAAAGGGTTTAATAATTTTAAAATAATGTATTTTAAAATAATGTATACGTGAGCAGCAAGATGAAATAGCAGAAATAATGATGGCTTTTCACACTGCTCACTCTTTTTGAAATACTGCAGACTGTAATGGTTTTCAATAGTAGAGCTACAGATTTAATCCCTTTATGGATCTTCTGATCTGATCCTTTCCTTAGCACTGGCCTGGTTGTACGCACTTTAGGGAAATCATGTGGTTGGGCCACTTTTCCCTATAAACCAGCAATGTTTCTTGCTGCTGATTTGATTTGATGTTTTAAATAGAAAACAAAATTTGCACAACCTATTGAAAGCTGCAGCTGGGTTGCACTCTTACAGTAAAAGCCTGACAGTTTAAAAATAGAAACTTGTTCCGCTCATGGATTAATTTGTATCCTAATCCACTAATACACTGTGCCACATAGCTCCACTGCCCACACACAGACTGTGTATAGACAAGGTTAAAGCCAGTGCAGATATATTATTTTATATTAAATTGTATTTCTTCCCTGTCCAAGTATTAATACAGCTTTAAACTGGAACAAATAATGCAAAAACCTTCCATAAATACAACATCAGTCGTAGTTACTTGGACCCTAATATTTATAAAGATGTGGCATTCTAAAAATGTTCTGGGGTCAATCTAAACCTCACTGAAGTCTATAGAAAGACCCCCATTCAGATTGGATCAGGCCCCTAATAGGCATTCATTTGCTATTCTCCTATATTTGTTTTGTTTGTTACAGCATATAATGGCATGAACTTTGAGATATGATTTGCCTCTAAATATACCTGTGTCATTCATAAAAGCTAAATACACCTTGTTTGGGGAGTGCTCCAGAATTTCCCCTTTACCATGTGCACACTCATACAACAATACAAGGTTTAGTACTCTAAAGCCGGGGTTCGCAAAATGTAACTCTCCCTAAATATTAAAAACTGCAATGCATTGGTTAAAACAGAGCCAATGATTCATTGTAATAAGAGCAAAACCAAAACTGTGATTGTGGTCGATCCTTACAATTAAATGTTTACACCATGTCATAGCAAACGGATTAGCGTACAGATGGCAATGACTTTGTATAATGCTATGCAAGCCTAACCAAAATCTGTCAAAATGCACAGCGCCATCTGAGATCCTGATATGTCTGGAGGAATCAGCTATGCTAGTTATTCAGTGCTGTGGGTAAAATGTGTGCAGTACATTTTTCCCCCCTTAAGCGTCTCATGCCCCGCAGACTACATTCCATGCCCCCCCAAGGGGGCCTCCCCCAGTTTGAGAACCTCTGCTTAAAGCAAATGTGAGCATTTACAATGGTCTAGTCTTGCTACCCTTACTTAGGCAAAACTCAGGCCAAATTCACTCCTGCTGTATCTCTACTCAAGTCACTGGAGTTGCATGTAAGATGAATTTGGCTCACTGGGAGTCGTGCTTAGCATGAACTGCAGGATCAAGCCTATTATATGTAAATAGATGAAGATTCATGTAAAGGCATTATTCATGTCAAGGCATGTCAAGGCATTATTGTTTTTAAAATAATTACAATTTACAGGCTAGGTCATAGGGATTGGTCATGCACCTGGCATAACTCAGGGAGCAAGAAAGGGATGGGTGCAAAAGTGGCTGTAAGCTACCCTTGCCTTCCCCCATTCTAGCACCACCAAACATTTAGTGGATCAGCAGGGCAAGTTAGAGCACCCTTAGGGCTGCTCTATCATACATTCCACTCCCTATGCCTCCCTTCTGCATGCACTGCTCTGGAAGTCAGAGATAATCTGGAGGTTGTTGCTCACTGATTATGTCCCTTTTAGTCTTATATACCTCCTGCAAGAGGACTGCAAGATGTGGTGGTATAGAGCTGGCTAAACTAGCCCTATGCTATTCAGGGATTCCCCTCTGTGAAGGAGACCCACAAAGCCAGTGAAGATGGTTTTGAAATTTCTTTGTACCACTGAAATGGCACAAAGAAGCCTTAATCGAGAGGCAGACTCTGGCCCAAGATATACTGACACTTCATGAAATAAATTTTATTTCACAATTTACAAAAAAAACCTGGAAGCTTGAAACTGATGTCTCTTTGCTTACCAATTTTTTTCCTCTCTTCCTTGCATGCACACTGTACATGAGTGCTGTGCTGCTCTCTCTCACTTTTTGGTTGGTTGATTTTTAGGAAAAGGGGAGCATATTTAAATGTTTGCTATGGGGAAAATACCTGCACAAACAGCTAAAAGTAATTGCATGGAGTTTGTAAACAGGTGCAAGAAATAAATGGTACAGTAGGCTAAATATTAGACTAATAGTCTTTGTTAGTAATGTAAATTAGATAATAGAAATAATATAGACTCAGATACAAATGCCTATTTTTTGCTTTTCAAAAATCATCCAGGACTGGGTAAATGAAGTTGTCCTTGAACAAGCAGTATGCTAATACCTGTCCTCCACAAATCATCAAAATTAAGCCAGATCCTGAAAGGAAATGTAAGAATATTCTGTATTAATGTTAATCCTGGCATATAAAATTTACAAGAATAATTAAACTCATCCTATTTTTATAAGCAACCGTATTTAAAGAGAGTAGTTTTTGTTACTCACATACTTCTCTGGTATTACAAAGAAGAAAGTGAAACTCCTCATGCCAATGACTTTGTTTTTTCATTTTGAAAACAATATTGATTTTTCTCTTTCATTTCTAATCATGAGGCCTTTTATTCTTATCTTTTGGTCCTGATCCCTCAAGTGGCTCCGTATGGTCACTGGTGTCTATGCAGAACAAGTTGCAAGTCCAGGATTTTGTCTGTGCGCTGCTGTCATTGAGGGTTTCAGCACAGCTCTGCATACTTAATTGCTCCTGAAGAACTGGCTTCCACAATTTTTCTAAATCTCAAAGTAATGGATTCCCACATAGAGGGCAGGGATCCCTAATCTTACACTGAAATCAGTGGGAGTTTTGCCATTCACTTCAATGGAAACAGGATAAATCAGGACCTGAATCTGGATCACCTTACAGTTGCAGTCCTGTTGACTTCATACTGTTTGGTACAGTCCAATAGATCTGTAAATGTGACTTATTAATGTACATAAGTGAGCAGGATTTGGCCCTAGAATATAAATTTTAAGGCTTGACAAATGTTAGGTCTGAACTACTTGCCTGAGTCCTTTTTAAAAATAGTATCAACTATTTGGAGCGCATGTTACCATCTTTCTTGTTTGTTTGAACCTGTTAGGCTGTGCATGAGGTCAGACACAGACAGGTTCAGGGTCTATTCTCCCTTCTAAAGTCCTTTCCCTACTCCAGCCTTTCTGAGTTCTCCACTGTGGGGGTCTCCCACATAAGGATACATTCAGTCTCTGAGTTTCCTAAAAAAGCTCTGGTTTATTTATATATGGCAGCCTGGCACAGCTGGACTCCCAGTCAGGTTTTATCTTCAACCCCTGCCCCACAGTGATCAGCTTGTCCTGGTCTGGTAAGTCTTTGTGTGGGAGGTTTGTCAGCTCTTTCCCTCTCTGCTACAAGCTATAGCAAGAGTCAGCTATTTCAGAAGCATGGCAGCTTTTTTCCTCCTAGTTACCACTTACCATACCCTCCTGTGACAAGCTGCTTCTTAAGCTTGCTTCCTCTAGCCAGAGCAGGCCCTGCAGAAGGGCCTATTTGGTAGTGGTTGAGCCCAGAGGATTTCATTAGCCTTCTTCTGATTGGGATGGGGAGTCCACTATCACATACCATACCATACATTCGATAGAGAGGGAAATCTCACAACTGGAGCTGGATGAATAATGGATGTTTCAGTGTTTTCAGTGAATCAAAAAGTAAAAAAAAGTTTGTGTGTTTTTAAACATTTTTCATTTTAAAAAATCTAAAGGAACTTTCCAAATGAAAAGTCACTAGAAAAAAATTAAAATGTTTAATTTTGACAGGAGTTTTTTTATTTGGTTGGTTTTTTTGACTAAATGTTTCTGTGTCATTGAATCTACAGGTTTGATCAAAAAATTTCACCCGGCTCCACTCATAACTACAAATACTATGAATCTACACAGTTTGTGATTATTTCAAAGTTAAATAATTGACCTGTACCTAAAGCCATCCACCAGTGCAACATCAGAGGGAATTCAGACATAACTGTAAAATGAAAAACATTACATCATAAATTATTTTAGGATTGTTTCTCACATGAAGAAAAGCTGAGTCTTCTAAAATAAAAATATAAATTCAGATACAGTTACTAATACTGTAAAGTCTAATGAAATGTAAACTCCGATCCTGCAAACACCTGCCCACTTGATTAACTTTACTACTGTGAGCTGTCCCATTGAAAGTTAAAAACAGGTGTAATTATTTACAGGATTGAGGGCTTAAAATGTAAACTCTGAGGCAGAGACTGTCTCTGTTTCATTATATGTTTGTACAGTACCTAGCACATTGGTGAATACTGATCTCACTGAGCCCCAAAACAACATCAGCTAGATTCACAAATGAGATGTAAATGTTGCAACACCTACAGCTCAATTCACAAAAGGATTTAGGTGCCTAACTGCCACTTTAGCTGCTTAAATCCCAGAATCCGGCCCCATCAGGATTCACAAAATCCCCACTCAGTAGCCCCAAAACTCTGTAGGCATCTAAAATCACTCAGCAGTAACATTTTTTGCAGTAACAGTTCCTTTAGCACCTATGTTTCTGCAGCAGAAATAAATAATAATAATCTAATTATTTTGTTTTATTTTCTTAAAGAAGATCTGAATAAGATACATAAGATAACCATGGAAACCATCTTCCTTGGTAACTCCAATATGGTACAGAGTTTTTGTAATTTTCCTTTAAAATAATTGTTTCTAAGGAAGGAGAAAATTATTTAGCAGGATTAACGGGGATATAAACTGCAGTGATGGGATGAAATCCAGTAAAGGAAATATTATACCCTGATCCTGCAATGAGGTATTCCAAGTGGAATTCATTGCAGGATCAAGGTTTTTCGTCTGTATCAGAAAATTGATCCTAATAATGAAGTCTGTTGATCTCTGGAACAATTTCTCATGGGAAATAGTGAAGTCCCATCCACTGGGTTATTTAAAACCAAACTGGACAAAGCACACAAATAATAACCGGAGCCATTGTGCATTGGGAGGGATAGGTGATCTAATATTTCTTTCCTAGTTCTAATTTCTAGGATAAATATAATAGGATGGATAGGCGAATCCCCTATAAAAGCATTGTGATGGGACCAAGAGACTCCACGTTGGCTCTGGCAAGGATGGGGTTAAACATCTCTCTCAATCACCCATCCCTGCTAACCAGCATGTGTAGATCAGCAGGTGTTCCCAGCAAGAACTGCTGATGAACCTCATTTGCAGCATGACAAGTGAGGATGCTGGAGCGGATCATAGGCTCTGTTTTCGTTGTTGGGATTTAGCTGAAATGAGCCCCAACATAGACCTTTTGTGCTGGACTTGGCTGAGGCAAGCTTCAGTATTACATTGAACTAGGGCAGGGGTATTTATGTTTGAGCCTTAAAGGGACAGGGCATTGAGGGCAATATTACTTCTTTGGTTTTATAGCAGTGCACACCCTCCAAGCTGAAACTGCAGGCAGGCGGGCTTCTTTCCTTGGCTGCCTTGTTGCCAATAAAACCGCTAAATACACTGCAAGATAATTTAACATTTGGAAGTTGTTGCAACAAAAATGTAATAAGATTTTTAAATGGCCGTAACTCATCTACATGTGGCATTTGAATGCAAGAAAGATGAAAATTTGAGGGAGAAACTTGAAGAAAAAAGGCAAAATTAGTCCAATAAAAAAATTAGATCAATAGTATTTGACTAGCTCTATTCAATTTACTGTACTGCAAATATATTTAATAACATTCGCACTTACCAGCTGCAGTTATGATGATATGAATAGCAGTAACTGTTATAGCATAATCCCATACCCATTCTTCCACAATCAGGACAAATAGCAGTCCACAAATAAAGTAGGTTATCTCCAATGAAACCAGGAGAACTATAAAGGAAAACAGAGAATTTACTCCCAAGCAGAGTTTTGGAAGGGTGGTTCCCAATCACGTCGGGGTCACCAGTGTTGTCAGAAGTGTTGTCAAAGTGCTACCGGTGTAGTGCTCTGCTCTGCTTTCTCCAATGTTGATATCACTCGGCTGCATGCATGTGTTCCCTCTGTGTGCTGCCCCAGCTCTTCGAAGATAGCTGACACAGCAGACCCGACGAGAACCCCCAATAACCATAGAGTCTAGTAAGATGCAAAGTCACCTCGACTAGGTTTATTGCGACTTCGGACACAATGGCAGTTCCCCGTAGATTACTTAGTCTACTGGGCATACTACGAGAAAGTGCCTCTTGGCAATGGACTCAGCTCAGTCAGTGGCGGGACTTTCCACTGCCCTCTCAGCTGGACAAAGACACCACCCCAGAGATGCATTCTTATACACAGGTACAAACAAGTTACACATCACTCCTGACGTATTGAGGTGCAACCCTTCTACGTAGCAAGGTACAACCCCTTTACGTAGTAAGGTGCCGCCTCTCACCTTGTACATGTTAGTTCAAACAAAACAACTCTATCCATCATATTACCCTTTTGGCCCTGTCATTGGGATGGGCCAGCCTGTTCTTTGTTATCTGTGTGGAATGTGCAAGTATGTGAATATTCAGTACCTTTTAGGTACGTATCTTCTTGCAGCATCAGCCCTTTCCTTGCCAGCTTCTGTGAGCAGAGCCTATCTCTGGCTCACAGCTTAACTTTGCTTTATGTTAGCAAAGTCTTGACCATTATTTTAGTTCAGGCCTTAGGCCTCATACCGGGCCTCTGATACCAAGGTTTATATCCCAGGGCCTCCTCTTACTACATTAACTACCTCAGTCAGGGGTGTAAAAATATGCAGCTGATCAACAAGTTATTCCCCTTAATGGCTAAACTGTATCCCCACTCCCTTGTGTGGAACAACAAGGGCCATATTGTGTCATCAATTTCTAATGCGAGATCCCCACTGAAGCCAATGGTAGTTCTTAAAAACCAATGGCACAGTCACCCAGTGCCTCCTTAACGGAAACAATAGCCGCTATAATGAGGAGGGACAGGAATAGTGTCAGGTTATCCTATGTGTTAGGTTTTTGCGTTCCTCCCAGTGCAGTGGAGGGGTCCTGTAGTGGGGCAGCTGCCCCACTCTCGCAGAACAGGGGTTAAAAGCAGCCCTGGAGAGGGCTGTGGCTAGGAAAAGGCTGGGAGGCAGCCAATCAAGGCTAGGCTGGGCCCTATAAAAGAGCTGCAGGGCCAGAAGCAAGGGAGTCTTGCTCTGGCCTTGCAGGGAGACGGTCCTAGCTGCCTGGGGGCAGGGTACTGGACAGAGCAGTGCTGGAAAAGAGCAAGAGGTGCTAGGAAGCTCCAGCCTGGCAACTCCCCAGGCTGAGGCCTTGGTCAAGGCCTAAACAGGTATTGGGGCTGCAGGGATGTAGCCCGGGATTAGGCAGAGGCAGCTGGTCCAACCCCCTTGCCAGTGATGAGTGGCCATTACAGACAGCAGTCTGCCCTAGTGAGTGAGGGCTAGATGATGACTGGCAGTAGCCACTGAGGCAAGGTGGGTTTAGAGGGTTGGGGGTTCCCCAGGGAGGGGAGACCCAGAGAGTGGGGATACTGCTGGGGCATAACCCTGAGGTAAAGGACCCTGGGGTCCAGGAGGGACATGGGGCCAGCGGCAGGCGAGACACCTGGCCAGCAGAGGGTGCTCTGAGGCTGGAAAGAGCTAATTCCCAGACAACCAGCAGGAGGTGCTGCACCGGTGAGTCGTTGCTTTGCTACCAGACCATAGGTTCCCAGTCTAAATATGAAGCAGTGACCTAGAAGGGAATGGCTCTATTATTTTATTACTAATCAAAAATCTCTGTTACAAAGTTTCTTTTGGGGGGCAAGTGGGGGCAGGCAGGAAACATTCTGGCCATTTCTCAGTTACCCAACAACAAAAAATGAAGTACAGTCCACTGGTTTCAATTTATAATTTGGTTTTATAACTTGAATGTGCCTTTGTTTTCATGCTAAAATGGCACAGAACTATCATATATATTGCAAACTAGTAATGTTGGGTTTGTTTGTTTTTTAAACCACAACTTTGTATGTGATCGTGTCTGCTGCAGATGAGCACAGTTATGTGCCAGATCGACAGGAAGACATCACTAAGTAGGAACTGAATGGACAGACATATCCCTTAGTATCCTAACTGTCCATAAAATAAAAATAAAGCTGTCCTTTAAGAAGTCACTGATAAGGATTTTATAAATGTAACTGTTCTACAGCAAAATCAGTTAGGAAAATGAAATGTGTTTTTTAAAGAGCCAGTATTTAATCTGAAAGTAATTTAAGGCCCTGATCCTGCAATATCCTTATGCGTGTGCTTAATATTAAGTATGTGATTAGTGCCACTGAAGTCAATGGGATTACGCACATGCATAAGTGTTTGCAAGACAGGGCCCCACAGAATGGGCCATAACAGCTACTTTGTTGTTGGTAGGGAGCTTTCAAAATAGAATACATTTTTTCTTTTTAAAGGGACATGGTCAACTTAAAAAATCAGACTTCAAATGTTTATCCCACTGTTACTGCAAGTAACAGTTAAGGTTACTACGACAAAAAGAGAGTAGAGAAAAATATTTTTGCTTCTTCAATTTAATTTGTGCATTTGTATATTGCCAGTTTCATTCTTTCCCTTATATAATAATTTTTTTAGTTTCCACTGTTGTTTTTGCAGATCTTTCACCCAGCAATGTGAGAGAGAGAAAAAAATTAAAAATCAGGAAAAGGTTATTGTAAAACCACATACTCAAATAATGACAAACACTTGTGTGAATGGAGTACCTGAAGCTATTTTTAGCTCTTTTTTCTTTAATTGACTAGACTTCAAGTTGATTGTGTCCCTTTAAATTTTACTAGTCATTTTAGTGCTCATGAAAATGGGTAACTAATTTGAGCCAGGTGTAGTGCAGGGAGGTGCTGTATAAGCTTCCCAACACCAACACCTCAGTCTTGACATCTCACCTCCATTTTCAGCTTCAGGCTTCTCTTTTCTTTGGTTACAACTCGGTTTTGTAATGTGCACAAATGAGGCCTGCCATAATATGAGCAAGATCACATTCATTTGTGACCTCAGTCCTACACTTGAATCTTCTCTATCTCTGTGTCAACAGCAGGGCCGCCCAGAGGGGGGAGCAAGAGGGGCAATTTGCCCCAGGCCCCGAGCCCCACGGGGCCCCCACGAGAGTTTTTTGGGGCCCCTGGAGCGGGGTCCCTCACTCGCTCCGGGGGCCCGGAAAACTCTTGCGGGGCCGGGCGCAGGAGCTTCTTCGCTCCCGGTCTTCGCCGGCGGGGGGGTCCTTCCGCTCCGGGGGGGATGGACCCCCCCACTGGCGAATTACCGCCGAAGACGGAGCGGGACCCGCCGCCGGAGTGCAGCTCGGTCTTCGGAGGTAATTCGGCGGCGGGAGGCCCTTCCGTTCTGGGACCCGCCGCCGAAGTGCCCCGAAGACCCGCGGCGGGGGCCCCCCGCCGCCAAATTACCGCCGAAGACCGGGCTGCACTTCGGTGGCGGGTCCCGCTTCGGCGATAATTCGGCAGCGGGGGGGCCCCCTCGGGGCACTTTGGTGGCGGGTCCCGGAACGGAAGGGCCCCCTGCCGCCGAAGACCCCGGGCCCCCGGAATCCTCTGGGTGGCCCTGGTCAACAGACCTTCAGCAGCTATTGTTATAGTTTTTGTTTCACACTGTTCTGCTAACAGATAAATGCTTTTCAAACTAGGGTGACCAGATGTCCCAATTTTATAGGGACAGTCCCGATATTTGGGGCTTTGTCTTATATAGGGTCCTATTATCCCCCCATCCCGTCCCGATTTTTCACATTTGCTGTCTGGTCATCCTATTCCAAACAGAAAAGAGACTAGTGTACTAACCCATTAATCTCCCAGTCAGATTTAAAAAAGGATCTTATTAGTGAGTTAAGGTACCCACCAGCTAGAAAAATTTCATTGCTACAACATTAGGCACATATATAGTGGTCAATGGTGCAGTTTTTCTATATCACGTAATGTTTAAACATTATCAGAATCAGGAAAAATAGTCTATTTTTTTTTACCCAAATTGGCAGAAAGCTTTTAAATACAATTGTTAAGGCAACCATGTCCTCAAAACAGTACAGTTTTGGAAATTTGGGAAATATTTCACCCCAGATTATATCTTGTATGTATTTTCCCATACTTTTTTGCCTTTTTGTCTGTAGTCTCATGACAGTATGAGCTTGTTTGTACCATGTTCCAGTGTGGTCATGTGGTTTATGCTAGATGGGGTTGTGTAAATGTAGTCAGGGCCGGCTCCAGACCCCAGTGCGCCAAGCGCGTGCTTGGGGCGGCATGCTGCGGGGGGCGCTCTGCCTGTCGCCAGGAGAGCGGCAGGCAGCTCCGGTGGACCTCCCGCAGGCGTGCCTGCGGAGGGTCCGCTGGTCCCACAGCTCCGGTGGACCTCCCGCAGGCGTGCCTGCAGATGCTCCACCGGAGCCGCGGGACCAGCGGACCCTGCGCAGGCATGGCTGCAGGAGGTCCACCAGAGCCGCGGGACCGGCAACCGCCAGAGCGCCCCCCGCGGCATGCCGCCATGCTTGGGGCGGCGAAATTGCTAGAGCCGCCCCTGAATGTAGTAGAGTCAGACTTCTGGAGGAGGAGAAGCCAGATATATCTCATGCCCTACTTGATAGATGGGGAGCAGTATACTGGACTGCCAGACCTTTCAGTGGTGTACGGCACAACATGGCCATCAAGCAAGCTCTCAACAAGGACTGTGGGAAGCATCAGCATCTTTGCACAAAGGAGAAGGCTCTGACCAAGTGTTACCTGACTGTACGTTTTATGGCAGCTATAACAGCTATGAAACAACAGATGTGTGGAATGCAGCCTTCAGCAACAGATCTCCACAAAGAAGCTACCACAAAGTGCTTGACTACAGATGACTCTGCTGACCAAGATATAAAAAATGTGACTGAAAGAATGACAAATTCTTTTAGCACTGAACCTGAAACAAGGCCAGACAACAGATAGCCACTTGTGAGCATTGCAAGTGCAACATCTGCTGTGCCCCTACCTGAAATTGCAGAAAGTTTGTGCATGATAAGAGAGACTGTCACACAAGAAATGAAGCAGTTTGTAACCAGTAGGCTGCAAAGGGATGAGATAGACCTCTTTGATCCCATAAAAAGGCATAATCTCAAATCATTTGGTAATCTCAACAAAAGAAGCACAAACAATTGGTTGTCAGATATTCAGAAAGCTGATAGTTATTGCCCAGTCCAGAGATGCTGATATCCAGAGTTTGATGAAGTATGAGCTGGCACCTGTCCCATTTCCATCTTTATCTTGGACAGATCGCTATGAAAGACCCAAAAGAGCAACACGCTGGCTTGGCTGGAGAAAAATCAATCAGTATTTGAGCTATCAGCATCTGATGAGCCAACATTAGCTATTATAGATGGTATGATGCTGCTGCAGATGGTGTGCACTGATACTGCCAAGTGCAAAACTTTTGGGGAGCTGTCTGATCAGGTGTTGAAAATTATCCTTGGACTAAAATGTCAATACACTGCTGTTGTTGGTGACAATTTTATGCAAATAAAGAATCAATCAAATCTGGTGAGAGCCTGCGGAGGGAATGTCCAAATGCAAGACGTTCAGAACCCCACTGTGTTAACACCACTACCAAAGCAAAACTTGAAGATGGTATCAAATCCACAGAACAAATCAAACATTGCAAACTTTTTCCTCCAGGGGACTGGATTGTGAAGCATGACCAGAGATTTCTACCTGGTCATGAAGTGTATTTTGCTGGTGGGTTTCACCCCATTGCATAAGCAGTGAAAGTAGCACTTGGCACCCACTCTGCAATACCAAAACTCAAGGCAGAAGACAAGGAAGAATATTCATGCTATTCTTGTATATTGCTCATGCAAAGCAAATACTTGGATTAAACAGGGTGCTAATGTGGAGCTTGGACACTGATGTTGCATCTGCATGCCCATCTATTCTTGGGATAGATTAATTCTGTTTCAAAACTGGTGTTGGCCAAAAGAAGAGATTCATTGTCATGCATAGAATGGCTATGGAGCTGGGAAGAGACTTTGGCAGTCTTATTCTGCCAAATATTCATGTTGTCAGTGAATGTGACTCTACTTCAGCTTTCAGTGTCGGGGGGGAAAATAGATGGCTGAAGACAGCAGCTGAGTATAGAGGTCAAGGAGGGTCTGAAACATCTTGGGAACAGTGCATCTAGAGCCTGTCTACACCCGATTTAACGCCACACCTGTCCACACTAGGAGGCACCTTATATCGATTTTAATGGCTCTTTAAATTGGTTTCTGTACTCCTCCCCGATGAGAGGAGTAGCGCTAATATCGGGATTAACATATCGGAATAAGGTTAGTGTGGCCGCAAATCGACGGTATTGGCCTCCGGGCGGTATCCCACAGTGCACCACTGTGACCGCTCTGGACAGCATTCTGAACTCTGATGCACTGGCCAGGTAGACAGGAAAAGCCCCGCGAACTTTTGAAATTCATTTCCTGCTTCCCCAGCGTGGAGAGCTCATCAGCACAGGTGACCACGCACAGCTCATCTGCACAGGTAACAATGCAGTCTCCTGAGAATCGAAAAAGAGCCCCAGCATGGACTGCACGGGAGATACTGGATCTGATCGCTATATGGGGAAAGGATTCAGTGCTAACAGAACTGCGTTCCAAAAGATGAAATGAAAAAGTATCTGAAAGAATTTCTAAGGCTATGACGGATAAAGGCCACAGCAGGGACTCACTGCAGTGCAGAGTGAAAGTTAAGGAGCTCTGACAAGCCTACCAGAAAACCAAAGAAGCAAACGGAAGGTCCGGGGCAGGTCGAAAAACATGCCGCTTCCATGCTGAGCTGCATGCAATTTTAGGGGGCTGCACCACAAGTACCCCACCCCTGACCGTGGATTCCGACGTGGGGGTTGTAATCTCTGCCATGTCTGAGGATTATGCGGACGGGGAAGATGAAGATGAAGAAGAGGAGGACGACCTAGCAGAGAGCACACAGCACTCCATGAGCCCCAGCAGCCAGGAGCTTTTTCTCACCCTGATGGAATTACCCTCCCAGCCCTCCCAAGCAACTATCCCAGACAATGACGCCATGGAAGGGACCTCTGGTGAGTGTACCTTTGCAAATAGCAAACATTGTTTTTTAAGCAAGCGTTTTTTAATAATTGATTTGCCCTGAGGACTTGGGATGCATTCGCAGACAGTAAAGTTACTTAGAAAAGTTTGTTAACATGTCCGGGGACTGAGCGGAAATCCTCCAGGGACATCTCGATGAAGCGCTCCTGGAGGTACTCCAGAAGCCTTTGCAGAAGGTTTCTGGGCAAGGCAGCCTTGTTCCGCCCACCATGGTAGGACACTTTACCACGCCATGCATGTAGCAAGTAATCAGGTATCATTGCATGGCAAAGCATAGCTGCGTATGGTCCCGGTGATTGCTGGCATTCAAGAAGCATCCGTTCTTTATCTTGCTGTGTTATCCTCAGCAAAGTGATATCATTCAGGGTAACCTGGTTAAAAATCAGGAATTTAAGTAAGGGGGATGGCCATTTTCCTACTGGGTTCGTGGACTGCAGCAGCTTAAAAAAAAATCCTTTCCTGCACGTAGCCAAGCAGGGGGAGGGGAGGAGTGAAATGCCGATGATCTTTTTCGTGTTTGGTCAGCGGGGATCTTCCCCAAGCTACCAGCCACGAAGTGGGTGGGGGGGTGGGAAGGGTGTTGATTAGCAGGGAGCTAACATGGTATTAGCCATGCGTTGGGGGGAGGGGTAAATCACTACAGAAGCCGAAAGACAGTGGCTTACCATGGCCGCATGCAAGCTGAATTCTGATGCCCGGACCTGTGTCTGTGAGATCTGTAACTCCAGAGCTGCAGGCACTCAGTATTAAGATGAAAAATGCGACCTTGTAGGGAAATCACATGTGCTATGTAAGGTGAATAGTGCTGTTCACTGTGAAAGAGTATAACCATTGTTCGGTAAAATGTATCTTTTTAAATATTTCTCTCCCTCATGCAGCTGCAAATTTTTCAAGCCCTCCTCCATCCCAAAGGCTAGCACAGATAAGGTGGAGGAAAAAGAAGACGCGAGATGAAATGTTCTCGGATATTATGGAAGTTACACGCAAGGAAAGAGCTCATCTGAATGAGTGGAAGGACGTGGTATCAAATTACAGGAAAGATGCCAGTGAACATGAGGACAGGAGGGACACCCGAGATGAGAGGTGGCGGCAGGAAGACCGGCAGGAAAATCAGCGGTGGCGGCAGGAACATCAGCGGTGGCAGGATGCAACTCTGGGGCTGCTGCGTGATCAAACTGACATGCTCCGGCGTCTGGTGGAGCTTCAGGAACGGCAGCAGGATCACAGAGTGCCGCTGCAGCCCCTGTATAACCACCCTCAACCCTCACCATGTTCCACATCCTCCTCACCCAGACGTGTAAGAACGCGTGGGGGGAGGCTCCGTGCACCCGCCCACTCCACCCCCGTGGACAGACCAACCAGAAGGCTGTCATTACTGTGAAATTTTTTAATGGCCTTCTCCATCCCTCCTATCCTCCTCCCAAACCACACCCTTACTTCTCTCCCTCTTTTTATAATGAATTAATAAAGAATTCATGATTTTTATACTATAGTGACTTTATTTGCATAAGTAAGCTGTACTCGAAGGGGGAGGGGGAGTTGCTTACAGGGAATGAGTCAATCAAGGGGGGTGGGTGTTCATCAACAAACACAGCAGTCACACTGTACCCTGGACATTGATAAAGCTCGTTTTCAAAGCTTCTCTGATGCGCACCGCTTCCTGGTGTGCTCTTCTAATCTCCCTGGTGTCTGGCTGCACGTAATCAGCGGCCAGGTGATTTGCCTCAGCCTCCCACCCCGCCATAAAGGTCTCCCCCTTACTCTCACAGAGATTTTGGAGAATACAGCAAGCAGCAATAACATAGGGGACATTGGTTTGGCTGAGGTCTGAGCGAGTCAGTAATGTGCGCCAGCGCGCCTTTAAACGGCCAAATGCACATTCCACCACCATTCTGCACTTGCTCAGCCTGTAATTGAACAGATCCTGACCACTGTCCAGGCTGCCTGTGTATGGCTTCATGAGCCATGGCATCAAGGGGTAGGCTGGGTCCCCCAGGATAACGACAGGCATTTCAACATCCCCAACTGTTATTTTCTGGTCTGGGAAGTAATTCCCTTGCTGCAGCCGTTTAAACAGAGTAGTGCTTCTGAATATGCAAGCATCATGAACCCTCCCTGGCCATCCCACGTGGATGTTGGTGAAACGTCCCTTGTGATCCACCAGTGCTTGCAGCACCATTGAAAAGTACCCCTTCCGGTTTACGTACTGGGTGCCCTGGCGCTCCGGTGCCAAGATAGGGATATGGGTTCCATCTATCGCCCCCCCACAGTTAGGGAATCCCAGTGCAGCAAAGCCATCCACTATGGCCTGCACGTTTCCCAGAGTCACAACCTTTCGTAGCAGCAGCTTAGTGATTGCTTTGGCTACTTGCATCACAGCAGCCCCCACAGTAGATTTTCCAACTCCAAATTGATTCCCGACTGACCGGTAGCTGTCTGGCGTTGCAAGCTTCCACAGGGCTATCGCCACTCGCTTCTCTACTGTGAGGGCTGCTCTCATCTTGGTATTATGGCGTTTCAGGGCAGGGGCAAGCAAGTCACAAAGTTCCATGAAAGTGCCCTTACGCATGCGAAAGTTTCACAGCCACTGGGAATCGTCCCACACCTGCAACACAATGCGGTCCCACCAGTCAGTGCTTGTTTCCCGGGCCCAAAATCTGCGTTCAATGGATAGAATCTGCCCTATTACCATCAGGATCTCCAAAGCGCAGGGGCCCGCAGTTTGAGAGAATTCTGTGTCTACGTCCTCATCACTGTCATCGCCACGCTGCCGTATCCGCCTCCTCCTCGCCTCAGTTTGAAGGTCCTGGTTCACCATATACTGCACGAGAGTGCGCGAGGTGTTTAAAACATGCACGATTGCAGTATTGAGCTGAGCAGGGTCCATGCTTGCTGTGTTATGGCGTCTGCACAGTTCACAAAGCAAAAAAGGCGCGAAACGGTTGTCTGCTGCTTTCAGGGAGGGAGGGGTGAGGCTGTACCCAGAACCACCCGCGACAATGATTTTTGCCCCATCAGGCACTGGGATCTCAACCCGGAAATTCCAAGGGGCGGGGGAGGCTGCGGGAACTATGGGATAGCTACGGAATAGCTACCCACAGTGCAACGCTCCAGAAGTCGACGCTAGCCTCGGACCGGGGACGCACACCACCGATTTAATGTGTTTAGTGTGGCTGCGCGCACTCGATTTTATACAATCTGTTTTGCTAAACCGGTTTATGTAAAATCGGAATAATCCCGTAGTGTAGACGTACCCTAAGATAGAGGAAGAGACAGAAGCAGCCTATGTCTCACTAGTATCTTGATTGTACTGTGGTAAGAAGCAAGCATCTTTGGATAATGTGTGCTATAAATTGTTTGCTAAGAAGAATAAAACAAGTGAGAAACTACTATCAGCAATGGACTCTTTCAGGCACCACCTGAAATGTGCAAATTATCATTCATATATGTAGTTATGCAAACAGTTCAGTATCTTCAAGTGTCCCCTGTCAGCAACAGGTAAATGATTGGGCATCTTGGCCCAAAAATAATGGTGCTGCCACCTGCTCTAGAAGCCATCCTCACCTTTGTGCGGCATGGCTGGGAGAGTACCTGTGCAACAGGGAGATGCAAATGCCACAAGGAGAGTTTGGTGTGGTCCAATGTATGCAACTCTGACAGTGTGGCAACAGAGTACTGAACACATCAGATGCAGAGTCTGAGGGGGAGTAGAAATGTTTCAGCAATCTGCAAAGTATTGTGACTATTTTGTGGGTAAATATAGCTTGAAGCAGTATTGCATTACACATTCAGCAGCTCGTAGTTACATGTAGGGGTTACATAAGTGTACCTGGTTATACTTTTGTTATTCACACGATATAATCACACAAGACATTCTACAGCCCTTACATGAATTGTCATTGTATTCAGTGATAATTACAATTATACCAGGTGTGCTTTCTGCTTATGTCTCCGGCTGAGCAGATAACATCAAAATATGTTTTTATAATTGGGGGTAAGTTATGTGCATAACTTCATAAAAATAGCAGTTAGAAAAACTTTTCTCAAATCATTCCATTCTACAAATAATGACAAATAGTTTGATGTAGTACATGGTATAAACAAGCCCATACTGTGATGTGACTACAGACTTCTGCTTTAACCGAAGGCAAAAAAGTATGGGAAAATGCATAAAATATATTGCCTGGGGTAAAATATTTCCCAAGCTTTCCAAAATAGTACTATTTTGAGTACATCATTACATTATCAATTGTATTTAGAAGCCTACTGCTAATCTTGGTCAAAATTAAACAGTTTCTTTGAGTTATGGCCCCTTTTGTGATTTGATTGATTTTTCAGATTGAATGGCTGATAACATTTACTTTAGACGTTACGTGATATAGAAAAACCGCACCACTTCTGGCATCTACATTCACCCTTGTGATGACCACCACATATGTGCCTACCATGGTAGCAATGACATTTTTCTAGCTCATGGTTTAGCCCATAGTGCCCAAAATGGGTCCAGGCTGGTAGACTATAATGCACAAATGGGTTAATATGTTTTCAGTATATCTTGTTTAACACCCTGCACGTGAAGGCATGTAACAAACTATTATGTTATAATTTAAATACAAATCCTATCAATCATGTTGAGATTCAATATTTACATTGGCATTGTGCAAATGCACACTATTTCAAACAGTGTAGGATCTATATTTTTTCTAGTAACCCTTTTTCCTGCTAATCTAATTGAAATGTTCTTTTTTTTTTTACATCTAAAATCAAATCAATAATGGCACTGAACAAGCATCCCAGCACTTTCTATTCCTGTAAGTGTTTAAGATTATGATCTAAACAATTTACATTTGAACAGCTCTAATTCCAGCTGACGTGGTTTTTCTTTGCAACAAATTCCAAACCTGATGAAGCTTAATTTATGTAAATGCTTCCTTTTTCCCCTACAGAGAGACAGTAATAGCTTTGGAAAGGGTCACATTTTTTAAGATCTTGGACAAATATGTATAGTGATTTGTAGTCGCTCAAACTATACTTTATTCTTCGTTAATACACTGAACTGCCATTGGACCAGATCCTGAAGTCTTATCTTACTTTGTATTGACTCCTTGCACTGGCAAAATTGCCATTGATGTCAATAAGAGGTTTATGTGACTTAAGAATTTGGCTTATTATTTATGAGGCCCTATTGGAAGCTGGTTTGAATATGGATAATAGGAAGCTTTACTGTAGTAGAGACTAGATTCAGTAACCTTACACAGAATAATTAATAGTTTTATAATGAAAATGAAATTTCTTCTTCATGGTGGAACAATTGGTTTCAATTGAGAGATGCAAATTTGGAAGAGAGAGCATGGGAAAGGCTATGGGTTACTGAGAGGACAAGAAATATGTTAATTTATAAAGTGACCCTGTGGAAGAGTTATGGGGAAAATGAGCAAATACTTAAAATTCAATACCATTAAAACATCATTAAAAATACTGAAGCTAAGTGGAGAGGCATTATTAGAATGTTTTAAAAATACTTTGTACATATGCATGGGAGTGGGGGGGAGTTTGGGTTTATGTCCACAAAGTGTCTATTTTCTTAGTTCTGCAAAAACTAAGAAACAAAATCAAGGTACCTAAGTAATTTGGGTTAATCCATGAGGGATTTGTCTTAAAATCAAAAGGTGCCAAACCGTCCAACATTTCCAACCTGTGGAGATTTAAAAAAAAAAAGTTAATCATTTGCATATGCTATCACAATTAATGTGTTGGTTATATTATATAATGTAGTTTACTCTATGAGAGTAGTTTACTCTTGTAGTTTACTCTACAAGATTCCAAATCGAGTAATCTGGAATAGAGGAGTTCACAAGTGTCCCTGGTTTGCTGCCACTGTGTGATTTGGGTTTGCCTTCATACGCTGTGTCTATACTCTTATTTAATATCAATTTGACATCCCAAGTGCTCTTAATGACTTTCTGAAGCAATACAGCTAGTCTTTCTGTCAGCCACAAAAATCTTTTTTGAAAAAAATGTTATCTTTCCCTGGTGTTCAGGTTTTCGGTTAGTATATGTATGTCAACTGGTTTGATCAAAAATAAAGTGTGAGCCAAACTGGTAACTAAAAGTATTTTTGTCTGTCCGAGTGCTAATTTGTTCATCTAAATGGAAGCTCAAGCACTCTAGCATTTGATGCTGAAAACTTTGCCTACAATATAACTGAGGTCATATTCTAGACTTCTCCCCCTCCTCTGCTCCACCAGGTTGTAAATCATAAATGCCCCTTTTATGTTCAATCACATTAATTATGAATGCTAGAAATTCTTACCTGAATGCTGTGAAACAAATGCTTAGGACCACATAGTACACAGTGTAGAAAACTACTATACATATCAACAGGTTCAGCAGCACAATCTGTAAAGAGAAGATGAAATTAAACCTACTTCCTTATCTGCATTTGTCAGGTGAGGTGCCAAGCAAGCAATGCTAGATTTCTATTTAGGAAATATTTTTTTTAATGTTTAAGGGGAAAGAAGTAAATGACACAATTTTGTTATGTGTTTTCAAATAACCCAACCCCTAAAATTTATCAATTTTTTCATATTTTTGAAAAGAAATATACAGTGTAATGAACATTCCTTTCTTATTATGTATCCACAGATTAACTGCTAGAGGCCTATGTAATCAGAATGGCCAATGGAAAGCACATTTCCTGGCAGTTAATGATCAGCAGGAGGAGTTGAGAGCCTAAGAAAGAGATCCAGAGGTTTAATCAAGTCTAGTTATTAACCGCCAGGAAATGCCCTCCCTATAATTGCCATCATGAGGTGTATGCATATATACATATAGAAAACCATACGGTAGTAATGCTTTTATCCTGTCTGTGTCTAGAGAGCCATGTGATGCTACTATATAGTTTCATTGACAAGGACATAGACTCTGAAAGGACATATCTCTTAAAACATAAAACAATGTAAAACCTTATTGAGGCTATTTGTAAAAAAAAATCCAAGTTTTCGAAAGCAACCATTATCTAATGGTCAAAGCAAAGGTCTGGTGGGAAAACAAAGAAGGCTGGATTCCATTCCATGCTTTGCTACAGACTTCCAGAGACACCTTGGGTACATCATCTAATGCCTGTGTTCCTCGCTATCCTCATCTGTAAAATTGAGGTAACACTATAACACAGTGGAATTCTGGGGCTTAATTTGTTAATGTGTTTAAAGTGTCTTAAGATCCTTTGGTGAAAGCTGCTAGAGACATGTAAGGTATAATAGTTCATAGATTAGAAGGCCAGAAGGGACCATTGCGATCATTTAGTCTGACCTCCTGCATAACACAGGTCATAAGACTTCCCTGAATTAATTGCTGCAGGCATATTGTATTTTATAGGCTAATATCTTTTGATAGTAATAACAGATGCTGGCCACTGGAATCCACTTTGGTTTCTGTCGTTCTCACTATTGTGTATGATGTGCTCTGGTCTGAGGTATCCATTCACCCGTATATTTATAAAAACACACCTTGAACACCCATCACAAAGTCAGGGATTTGCATGCATAAAAATCTGGTGTGTGCATTCATTTCAACTGCACACTTAAAACCAGCAAGTAAAATGTTTACACCAGCAAGCACCAGATGTTTACAGCACAGTGTGGTGGACGGGATCATTCTGGAGCAATAGCATCAGGAGATACATGTTTCTCTCCCTCAACTTCCATACTGTCTAATGTTTTCTCATGCTGGTCAGTGTTTATGTCCCTCCCTTTCCTTTTCTTTAAGAAGCAGCTTCTTCTTTCCTCTCACTGTTACTCCTTTCAGATTTATCCCCATGTTCCCTCTCATTTTACTTTTATTCTTTCCCCTAATTCCTCTATTTTCATCTCCTGTATCCTATTGCCTCTCCTCCACTCCTTCCCAGCACTTTCTCTCCTGGCCTCTGCACTCTCTGCAGTTCCTTGTTTCTTTCTTCACACAGGGGCACCTTTTTCTTCTTACCGAGTCTAACCCTTCTCTTTTCCTCATGTTCTTCGTCCCCCACCCTATCTCTGGAGAATAAATATAGGTGTGCATGTTTAATTCTGCCACATAGTCAGGTGGCTGCCTTTTTCTAGCTCTTGCTTTGACAGCTTCTGCATTGTGCAATGATACATGCAGAGTGGGAGCAGCAGACAATGAGTGCAACAGGAGAGAGCAACTGACACTCACCTACCTGCCTTGTAGTTGGAATGGTGGATGAACATTTCTTAGTTTACTGAACCTAGTTTTTCTTCCATTGCAGTCAAAGACCCGTACAAAAACCATAGGGAGATTAGAGCTCTGAGTGTTTTTATGTATTTGCTATTAGTATCAAATTTGTACAGAGCTGAAGGCATTTGCAGCTTGGTAAATTCCAGTAATTATTTTTTATATTAGTATGCAAGAAATGAGGTTCATGCTCTGGGCCTAATTCTTCACTGCTTTGCACCTTGGTAACCATTTACACCTGTGCAAAGTGACTGTAAACTGCTAATATTCTGGTAGCATTTTACACCCAATTTGCATAGGGGTAAATGACTGCACAAGGTGCCAGGTGATGGAAAATCAGGACCTCAACATAATCATGTTAATCTTTGTTACCAGGAGCTGTCATCTATCCTGAGGGGAGATTGACTTCAATCCTACTGGGAACAATAGGAGATGATGCCCAGTTTTGCTTGTTAGCCTTTAGCGTTACTCTTATTGAAAGCAATAGAGATGGCAGCAAGTTTGAAAGACGGCAGTACTTTGTGGAATTCTTTGTAGAAGAACATTCTTCTTCAGCAAGAACTACATATATTCAATGGAGAGGGCAGGCAAATCAAACTTGGGGGTAGGGTGAAGGGCAATTTGCAGGACAGGAGCGAGGGTGAAGGTAGGGGTTGGCATATGCACAGAAAACTGTGGAGGTCATGAGATGGGGAAAACTAGCCACTTGCTTTGGTTGCTTTGTGCTGATCCAAAGTGGCGTAAAGCAGCCAGAGTATTCTCTTAAATCTGGCACTAAAAGTTTTGTTGTTGGTTTGTATTTTTTTAAAACCCACAATCTCAAGTTTGGTACTTGAGCTAGTCAGAAATGTGTTTTCCCCACAGAAAACGTCAATGTTTTGTCAAAAACTGACATTTGTTTGGTTTGCAGGTTTGCTAACAAAAATCAAAAAGCGTTGCGTAAAGCAGTTATTTCCCATGAAAATTTCCATTATGTCAGAAACCCAATTTTCTACAGGGGGGGAAGTTTTGAGGGGAAAATTTTGACCAGCCTTGCTTGATACTATATGCATGGTTAAAAACACACATACACAACCTTAACTCTGTCTTGTAATGACAACACAATGAAAAACCTGAACAAAACTCTGTCTTTAAAATTCAGTTTAATCTAATCTGCAACTGCAAACACAACTTTACACTACTTCTAATTTCATGGCTATTGCATGGTATCTCTAGAGGGAAGAATTAGGGTTGTTGGGTGTTTTAGAAGTGCATTTCAGTAACTTAATATGTTTGAATTTCTTTTAAATTTAACTTTTAACTCTGAATTAAATATTTGGTAACAGTTGGCTAATGTGTTCTGAGCTGAGTTGTTCAGTTTCTGAAAACTCATTTCTATGAGGCCCACAAATGTTAAGCCTTATTGGCATAATGCCATGAATGTTGCACATTCAGGATCCAAATTTAAAACACTACCACACTGGTGTAAGTTATTTCCATCATTTAGGTCTGCTGGTGAGTTTTAATATCATTTATTCCTGTCTTTTAGATAGTCCCTGCCACAGAAGCTAACCATGTCTTCATCTGTCTTCATCAGTGCTTAAAAACTAATAGTATGCTGTACAGGGTTTGAAATGAAGGACTGCAAGACTATTTCCTTTTTTTATTTACTATATGTGACAAGACGAAAGGGAATACAAATTCCTTTGATTTAAGTCTTGCTGCAACTTTTGAACTCCTGCTAGATTCCCACACATTCATAACAATAACCGATAAACAGGAGATTCTTCCTTTCATAACACTGTAATTAAAGAGGCTTAGAGAATTTTCTTTCTTAAAAATTACTTGATATAAATGTTTGCTCTTAACTTCTAGGTAAAGAACATATCTCATCCAGCGTATGGAGAACAAGAGCACTATATGAAATGACTACATATATTTATATATTGTGATAGACCCGGGCCAGTTGGGTACAGCAGAATAGCAGAAGGCAGATATACTGGCCACTGGATTAACAGTTTTCTGTTCCCTGACTGACCAGAGCAGGGGCTGCTCCAGGCTAATGAGAACACCTGACTCTAATTAACCTGTAAAGAGTCAGGTGAGGCCATTCAGTTAATGTGACCACCTGACTCTAATTAAGGCCCTGCTGATACTATAAAAAGGGCTCACTCCAGTCAGGCAGGGGAGTCAGGGAGTCAGAGGAGAGGAAGTGTGGCTGAAGGGCTGGTTACTGAAGACATCCTAAAACATCGTTAAAGGAGCCCTAAGGTAAGGGTGAAGAAGGGAGAAGCAGGAGAGCTGTGGGGAAGTGGCCCAGGGAAATGTAGCAACTCTGGTAGTGAAATGTTGGCTGCCAACAACTGCTACCATTAGGGTCCCTGGGCTGGAACCCGGAGTAGAGGGCGGGCCTGGGTTCCCCCCAACCCACCACTACAGGAACACCTCCTGGAAGGGGAAGTCAGGTCCTTGTCAGGACAGGAGGCTGAACAGAGACTGTGGGAGTTCTCTCACCAACCTCCTTGCAGCCTATGATGAAAAGGGCTAAGTAGACTGTAACCCTGGCCCTAGAGAGAGAAGGGCTACGTGGAGGGTCACAGTGAGCCACTGAGGCTAAGCATAAACTGCCTAGAAGCGCAGGACCCACAGGAGCAAGGTCAGAGCTCTGCCACAATATATAGTCATTTCATATAGTGCTTTTGTTCTCCGTATGCCAGATGAGAGTGCGTGCGTGTGTGCGTGCATGCGTGTGTATGTAGGTAGATCTCTCTTTCTCCATATATCTTCTGCAGAGGTAAATAGGTCACAATGTCACTCTGATAGTAGTTTATGTAGATTAATTTAATATGGTTATTTACAGGTATGGGATAAGTTAGACTAAGGAAGATTTAGGAGTACATTTTCAAAGAGATGTATGACACAGACACAAATCCTTTCCTTTGTTAATAAATCCTGGGCATGTAACATCCATGCTCTGTACCTTCACTTCAGTGAAAATACCTCTTCTCTTGCAAAGAAAATGATACTTTCTCCCTTTATTTTATTAGTGCTCTTCTGTTACATCTTTTCTACTACCTTTAGCTGAATCATAATGATCTGACTCATGGAAAGTTGTAGAAGTTTGTTCCTTAAGCGTACATCTTAATACATACTAGAATACGTACTAGAAAACTGATCAGCCAATCTAAATGGTAGTTGATAACCTATCAAAACATCTTATGTTATTATAAGTAATCTGGCAGTCTCTGAGGCCACTGAATTTCTAAGATGAGTGTTAGTCTTTTTTAACATCCTTTATGATCAGAATGGGGGGGAAAGCACATTAACTAATTATATTTGTATATGACCCTAAGTGAGAACAATGACAATATAAAGGCATCTAGAGCGGTTACTGGTATGGGGCCTAATCCTGCAAGTTGCTGAGCACTTCTGTAAAATGCCAGACATGCTCAATTCCTAATATCAGCTGAACTGAATTGACATCAGTGGGAGTCAGGAAGCCTCTATACCTTTCTGGATCAGGTTCATGAGCAGCAAAATAAACTGAGTTTCAAACTGGAAAGATGCAAATTGATATAGAGAAAAATTCCAACCACAGATAATCAGTGGATGGGAATTCAAGGAAAAGGAGCTATGCAAAAAAAAAAAAAAAGACCAAGAAGTGATAGTATTCAGGAATTGGCTATGAACTTGCACTGCAACAGAAATGGCAAAAATAGGTGACAGTATGATGACGTGTTGCAGCAGAGACCAGAGAAGTGAGTCCCTTTCTGCGTGACATTAATGACTCCACACGTAGAACAATGTAAATAATTCTAGGCAACACAATACCAGAAAGACATTAACAATGTCTTAATTAAGAGCTGGAATTGACTTCTGAAGAAAGAGTAAAAATTAAATGTGTGTAATTGGGAAATGATAATTGTATACTTAATATTTGAAGAGGGACAGGAATTGTTTGGAGTACAATTAAGTGTCATGGGAGGAAACAGAGCTGGTCAAAAAAAAATTCATGAGACATTTTGAAATGTCAAGTTGTTTCCATTTTGTGGAAATTAAAGGGGACTCATTTTAGTTTGATCAAATTGTTCAGAAAAAATTTCATCAAAATCAGTTACTGAATATTTTTATTTCCCCTAAATAGGATTTTTGGCGAGCAGAACATTGGATTGTTCTTAAAAAAAAAAACTTTAAATACATTTTCAAATGTTGCTAACATACTTACCCAAAACCAAACAGAGGAAGTCAAGTTTCTAACATAATTTCTTAGGCCTGGTCTACACTGGGAGGTGGGTGTCGAACTAAGGTACGCGACTTCAGCTATGTGAATAGCGTAGCTGAAGTCGAACTACCTTAATTCGACTGACTTACCCGTCCTGACGCCGCGGGATCGAAGTCCGCGGCTCCCCCGTCGACTCCGCCACCGCCGTTCACGGTGGTGGAGTTCCGGAGTCGACGGGAGTGCGTCCGGAGTTCGAACGATCGGGTCTAGATTAGACGCGATCGTTCGAACTCTGAGAAGTCGAACTCTCCGCGTTGACCCGGCGGGTAAGTATGGACCTACCCTTAGTTTTGAAAAAAAAAAAGGCTATTCAGCCACTTCCAAAACTTAATTTACTTTGTTAATTATTGCTATTTCTTTTTGAATTATCTTCTGCATAGGATAATCATGCCTACAGAATGGGGGACTGTATCCAGGAAAGTAGTCACCCTGAATAGAATTTAGGTGTAGTACTGGACAGACATGAAGATGAACTCCCAGCATGATGCTGTGGCAAAAAGGGCTAATGAGATATTTGGATGTATAAGCCGGAGCAGTGAGTAAGAGAGGGGAGGTGATTTTTACCTCTGTATATGGCATAGGTGAGACCGATACTAGAATACTGCATCCATTCTGGTGTCCACAATTTTAAAAGGCTGTTAGAAAAGGTACAGAGCAGAAGCACAGAAATTATTCAAGGGCTGGACAAAAATGCCTTCAGTGAAAGATTTAAGAAGCTTAATCTGTTTAGTTTTCCAAAAAGAAGATAGAGAGATGACTTGATTATGCATGGGGAGAAAACAGGACGTACTAAGGGGCTCTTTAACTTAGTGGAGAAAGGCATAAGAAGAACCAATGTCGGGGAGCTAAAGCCAGACAAATTCAAATTAGAAATAAAGGGCACATTTTTAACAATGAGGATGATAGCCATTGGAAAAAACTACCAAAGGAAGTGGTGGATTCTCCATCTCTTGATGTCTTCACACCAAGACTGGATGCATTTCTGGAAGATAGGCTTTAGCCAAACATGTTCTGCTCTTAGTCAAACATAATTTATTAGGCTCAATACTGGTGGATGAAATGCTATGGCCTGTCATATACAGGAGGTCGGATTAGATTATCTAATGATCTCTTTTGGCCTTAAAATCTTTGAATGTTTGAGTTACAAAGTGCTAGAGAATATAAAGAGAACAATCCCACATTGGCAGATTCATAGGCAACAGGAACCTAACATTTTTTCTGAAAGGAGAGCAAAATAAATCATATATTCTGGTGCATGGCTTTCCCTCCAAAAACTTTTGTCCTAGCACAGTAGGACAAAAAGCATACCCATCATGTCTGAAACAGGTTGAATATTTTTGTCAATTTTTTATAATTGTCTGCATCAGATAAGGTCAAAAATAATCTCATCCCCTCCCAACCAGCCAATGAAACAAGCAAGTAAAATTCCTTTGTCCTGTACAGTCTGGGACTGAAAGCATAACTTCCCACTCCTACCCCGTGGCACTTGTCCAAATTAAAGTTGGCTAAATATCTCTTATGATCAGTCAATTCCATATAATCCTCCAACTTTTGCTTAAATGTAATATCATGAGACTTCACCACATCCTCTGGAAGTCTATCCACCATGCTACCAAAAAAAAAAACAAAGTACAATCTTTAGTACAATTTTGTAGATGTAGTTTACATTGCACTTAACTAATTAGATATGCATTTCATGGAGGTCTTAACTTTATGTTAGCAGCTGAATTAGGATGGCATTACATCTTATCAGCTGTGATGCAAGATTGTACTGTAATGAAAGCTGTGATGCAGGGGGAGGAGACATGGACTTAAGTGAAAATATCAGCTCTAGAGGAAAGGTGTGAGTTGATGTCCTGTTGACCCTTACGTATCCTCGATTAAATTCTGACCCCATTGAAGTTCATAACAAAACTCTCATTGACTTCAGTGGGGCCAGAATTTCACCCTTTGTCCCCAGCATATCCTTAGCCACTACTTCAGGAATGGACTAGTCTATTATTTTGCCTTGATTATGCTCAAGTAGGCTAGTGAAATGCATTTGCTTAGATGCCAGGAATTTACCACTAAATGAATGACATCAACAATTAAAGCTCTTTGAACATGTCCAGAAGTATTAAATTCTGCTTCAGATTTTAAAGACGTATTTTGCCATTGGAATTTAAATGTAGTTGTTAAAAAGTCTCAAAACTCCAACATTTAAAGTTCGTATTTCCCCTCTTTTTAAAAAATATACATTACAAATGCATTTTCATTAAAAGTAAAACCCACAAATAAATTGTGAGTCCTAGTTATTTATTTATATGTTTATGCAATTTAAGGAAAAAAATGGAAGAACCTGAGGTGATATCTTGGAGAGCTCAAGGTTAGGGTTTTATTAGGCACTTATAAGAATTATATCTAGCAAACTGCACCCTCTTTACATCTGTATCAGATGCATGTTGTAGTATTCACTATCAGCACTATAAAGAAGGTAGTGCACTTTTCACTTGCTTTTTCAGAAACTGAAAACTGGAAAGTATGCTGTCACAACGAAGGCAACTGTTTTGTTTTAAATGCCTACTGTAACTGCGTAATGTCATAAGTACTATAACATGACCTAAAATGTAATACAAACTCAGTTCTTTTTACCTTGGTCTCAGGAAGATTGATCTTAAGAGCCATGTGCGCATCATAAGTAAAAGGAAGTGATGAAGTTACATTCCGTATGTCAATGTCAGCTGGAAAAAGAAGCTATTTTTCACTCAAAAAGTGCTCCTGTATGTGCAGTATAAGACTGAGTAAAGCAATGTTATTGGATTAAACTGAACCAAGACACAAGCCATCTGTGAGCTAACTATAAGCTGCTGTGGCCCAAACAGAAAATCCTTACTAGCTCATTAAATGCTCATACTGTTTGTAGTGGTCAACCAAAACATGTATGTCTCGATCAAATCTGCAAATAGAAAGCAGCAAATGATTATTTCTATTTTCTATGCAATGTTCTTTGATTACAGGTAATAGCAGTTTTAAAGTCTCCCACCTCCATTTAGTTTTACAGTCCTTAAAATTAATTTTATATTCCTATTTACTTTAGGAAGGGTACATTCTTTTTGTTCTTTGTTAGCACTTTTCTGAAAGCTACATTGTATTACATCAGCTATAATTCACATTTAATCAGGTATGGTTATGTTATGTTCTGTGAAGAAATGATAGTCTTGTGATATTGCCTTTCTCTTTTTCCAGAATCTTATTTTGTTCCTTGGGTGGCATGGAATTTAGCAGGTTTTGTAGCAGATCCATCCATTACTGAGCAGTTCTTTAATGGATCTGAATTTCAATTTTGACAAGTGACAGCTAGATATAACATAGCTATATATATTTTTAGGGATGAGACGATACAACGCAATGGTTCCAGAAGCAGAAAATGAATGGATTATTAATTGAATTTCTTTACCGTCATTAAAATCTGAGAAAATGATCATTAAAATTTTTGGATTTTTATGAGACAAAATGATTTATTTTAAAACATAATCTATGCTCTACAAACAAGAGTTCCTGCATGTGTATTACACCTCTCATGGTATGTATAATCTCACGTTGTAAATACTGTAGGGAAATAGTTACATGTTTGTGGGAAATTCCCCCCAGTGCCAAAGGCCAACACAATGCCTATGCATCTCTTAAGGCCTAATTTGAGGATATAAGCAGTGCCCCGACCTTGTTCTGGACCTACAGGAATAGGTTGTAAACAAACATAACCTGGAATTAATTCACATAAACTGTAGGATTAAATAGCAAATTAATTAGTAAAAATCATAATGAATTAGTTTGTAATAATCTGGCTGTTTGCAAACAGAACAAAACTAATTTTTTTTCACAAGGAACCAATTCAACCAGCCCCAAATTGTAAACTGAGATCTAGGTGCCCAACTCTCATTGAAATGTAATGGAAGTTGGGTGCCTAATTCCTTAGGCTTCTTTAAAAATCCTAGGTTCAATTTACTTTACACAGTGTCAGAAATGTCAAGATATTTAGTAAGGTGGCAGCCTGAGGTAGACACAGAAAAGCCAAATATTCATAGAATGCCTTTGATCCTAAAAGAGCCTAAAACACTCAATGAACTATATACAGACACCACCACTGACATGACTGTAGTCAGGTGGCACGAAAAATGCTGCACCACAGGGAAATTTTCACTAAGACTCTTATGAAGATCCCATGGCATTTTCACATATGTCGACATAGAATCCAGGTCTTGTCTGCCTTGAGGTGTCTTAAATATGTTTACTTGTGGCACCTTAAAGACTAACAAATTTATTTTAGCATGAGCTTTCGTGAGTTCCACCTTTTCATGTTCTCTGTATGTATAAATATCTCCTGTCTGTGTGTTCCATTCTATGCATCCGAAGAAGTGAGCTTTAGCTCACGAAAGCTCATGCTAAAATAAATTTGTTAGTCTTTAAGGTGCCACAAGTACTCCTGTTTTTTTTTTTTTTTTTTTTTGCGGATACAGACTAACACGGCTGCTACTCTGAAACCTTAAATATGTTTGTTTATTCAAAAAAAAGTAGAGATGGGTGATTTTTTTTTATGAATAGTAATGCATATTTTGGATCACCAAATCTATTCATAAATTTTGAGTTGAATTTGTGAATAATTTCAGCTGAAAAAAATGGATTTTTTTTTAAGTTGAAATGGCTCATTTCAGCTGTTTCAGAATGAAACATATTGAATTTTCATTTTGGAACAGCCTTGTTTAGAAATTGAGCTTTTTAAAAAAAACAAATTTGGAGGTTAAAAAAGACCAAAAAAAAAGAAGAAAACTGAAAAAAAATATTATTTCAGATCAAACTAAACATTTTTTTTGTTTCAGCAAGAATAAGTGGGGAAAATCAGTTTAGGTTCAAATCGACCCATTTTTTTGTTTCTTCAGATTTTTCAGTTCGGCCCCATAATGAGGCAGAGTGGCCTCATTCCAGTACAGAGGGGGATTAAATCACCTACAGCTCAGTTGGAGCCAACCATCCCTCCCAGGGAGCAGAGCCCATGACCGGCTGTGGCAGATGATGACTGCTCTGAGCCAACCTGGAGAGTAGACAAACGGCTGCCCCAGGAGATGGAAAATCCCAAAGAGGGAGTGGAAAGCAGGTTCCCCAGTAAGGAGACTGGGAACCAGGTCCCAGTACCCATGAAGCGGCCCCACCAGATGCTGATAGGAGGTAGCCCAGGAGAATGAGACATTGGTCTGTTGTGGTGCCAAGAGGTGAGGCAATGACCCCATATTTTCCCATCATCCCTGTGATGGGTTCACCTGTCACTTCTAGGTCTCTGGGCTGGGAGCCAGTGAAGCAGGATGGGCCTGGGTCTCCCTACCTCCAGCCCCACACTTGAACCCTGAGATCGAAAGCCTGAGCTGCTGGTTCCTCACAGCCAATCAGGCAGTTCAGATATAGCTCACCTGTGTTCATTAGTCTGCCTGGAGAGTGAGCTAGCTAGTCCCATGCTCTGCTGCAGGCCTTCATTCCTGACACCTTCCTAACTTGCTGTCCAGACGTATTGTTTATACATTTTATGAGTATTTCATATAAGCCCACGACTGTTCATAGTTTGGTCTGACGGTATCACAAAACTAGTCAATAACTAAAGGAACCATTCCTATAGTCATACTACATGTATACCTCATTGAAGTTCATGGATGTTTTGTGCTATGCAGCTCCCTAGCAGCAAGATATGGCCTAAGATACAGAGTTAAGACCAGAAGAGCACTTGTTTGGTAATGTCAATAAACTAGATGTACCTAAACTAATGGACAGACCTCTAAATATAGAAATTCAATAACATGGAGGCACTAAAAAAAACGAGGGTCAACCACGTGGAGATTATCCAGATTCTGTGATGGAAACTTGCTAATGTTACTAAGGATGGCAACATCAGAACACATGTACGGCTATCTCCATCTGCGGATAGGGAGGCTCTACACCTACACATCTAGAGTAGCAGAATATAACTTGAAAAGGAAATTTAGTACCTGCTAATTTTCTGTTTTTGTTCCAGTGACTGGCAGATTCTGGCAGCACAGCTGAGGGAACATAGCGAAAATGCATGTTTTAAGAATAATAAATAAAATTTGACTAATCTGTATGTTGAATCACTATCAGGGATGGCCAAAGTTTAGCTTATAAAACCACAGACTTCTTGGTTGTGACCTTTTGCTGATGAACGTTGGTACCAGGCCACCCAGATCAGGATGGAAAATTGGGGGTATTTTTTGTAGTGTTGGCAGGTTGTACCTTCATATAACATATATATTTAATATATTCTCCCCCGAGTTGCAGGTGAGTATAGTTTGAAAGAGGCTAGGAGAATGAGAACTGAAACAAAGTACCCTTTTGGTGAGTGGGTCTGCCTGAGGCCAGCTCTAAGGGAGACAGGCACTGTTGGGTGAGGGCTCTGGCTGCATTAAAATGTTGTTGGACTGTTTTAGGCAATGTGGCCTTGCCTCAGTCCTTCTAATGCCTTTGATGTTACAGTATGAAGGCGGCTTCAATATACTCCAAATTATGTTAATAAGATGTGGCTATCAGGCTCAAAAAAAGGCCTCTACTGAAGACACCTCATGATCTCTACTGCACCCAAGAAGTTAAAAGAATCAAATTTAACTCATAAATGTCATCATAAATTTTTCATTTACAACTTGCAAATAAATAGGATTTTTTTTTTAGTGAAGAATAACCCCAGTGGGTTATCTGTCCCTTAGGAGTTGACTTAATAGGAAAAATAGAAAACAGCATCTTTTGTTTCGTTGGTTACTGACACTGCTGGAATTACACTTTCTCTGAACAATTTAACTGAAGGCTTTGAAAACGTTGGTTGAAGAACTAATTCCGCAGGAGTTATTTGTTCAAATGTAGAAGTAAATTTTGTCGTTTGTGAAAGGTGCACTATTAACAGCACTGAAAATGAAGTCTTCTGTTTATCCAGAGAGAGAAGATAGTTTTCACTACAGCAACAGTACTATCTACACTGGCTCCCTCCTGTGTGCCTAAACACAAGTTAATTATCCATGTCAGAAAATTCAATATTTGGCCTTTCTGCTGAGATTCCAACCAATATACTAATTATCATAGGCCCAAATTCTGAAGTCCTTATTTTATTATGACAGAACTCCCATGGATGTCAGGGGGAGTTTTTATGAGGAAGGACTAAGGAAAAAATTAAGAAAGTGGCTTCAAGATTTGGCTCACAAAAGAGAAGAGATGTGGGTAGCAAAACTGTTGATACCTGCTCCATTCCTCTGTCAAAGTTTGCTTCTCTCCTTGGTTTGGCAGAGCCAGAATCTGGCTGTAAGGACATAGTGGGAGTGAGAATGGGATATATTTGTTATGTTGAATACCTTAACAGAGTTCTATTTTCTGTTAATGTTCGCTAGTTAATACTAGTATTGTTTTTAATATTTGTACATGTGCCCAGAAACAATTGTGGTGGGCACAGGTTTAAAATATAGAGCCTTGAACCTGTAGGTAGCCAGTTCAAATCCATCCTAGGTTGGTAGTGAGTGGAATTTACTACCATAGGATAGTTGTAGAGGCTATGTGAAAAGGCCTGGGACACTCAGTCTAGTTTATAGTACACAGGTGCCCTGCACAAAAATACACTGCAATAAGCACCACCCTTTTTGGCACTCTAAAACTAGAAGTCAAGGTTGATCAGGCATGAATTCCTTTTTATTCTTCAAGGTAGTCCCACCAACTCAAGCTTTGAGGCACTTTGGTAGAACAATATAGGGAAGCTTGCACTACTAATACCCATGGTGTACTTGTTAATAAGTAGCAGGTTATCCTTTATTTTCCTCCATTAATGTTTTTGTCTTTGTTCTCATAAGCAGGAACTTAAGTAAACTTACTTGAGATCTTTTACTCTGTGCTTTTAGGACACATAGTAAATTGCACAGTACCTAATTTGCCCCTTTCATGCTATCTTCCTTTTGTTGTTCATTGTTGATTGGCATTTGAGCTGGGTGATTGTTCCAGAATAGCAGGTCAGTGAGCAAAAAGAGGCTGCACACACCCAGCAGTGATCAGGACTGTAAGTTTTTATAAAGTGGAAAGGCTCTGAAGGAGACAAGCATGCATATTTATGATTATTATATTATGATTCTTGCCTTGAGCTCAGCAGTTTAATTTAAGGTGATAAAGAAACTATCGACTTGGCTTTAGGCCTAAAGTACTGCAGCATAAACCATGTCAGAAATTGAACTGAAAAAAATTCTCTTATCTTTAATTGCCTCGATACATAGCTATACTGCTCTTAGGTTGAGAATGAAAATGTATATGGCGCCTTAACTTGGCAGTGGGTGCACTCACGCACACTTACTCACTCTTGTCTCATACTCAACAGGTCTGAAACGTGACTGTAAAAATGGCATTGGATAGTTGTCCATTATTGCTTCTATGGCTTATAGATGAAATTTCTGTGGTTGACAGAAACAAACTCTTTTTACTTAACTTTCAGTCCTGCAAACTCAGCTGGAATCTGAAAGTCAAACAGTGTTCTCTGTGCCCATCAACAGAATACAGATGAATTCTGCCCTCAGTTCCACCTGTTGAACTTCAGTTTTTTCAACTTTGCCTTCAGCTGCGTGTGTTTGTGTGTGGGTGGGTGTATAGATAGAAAGATAGGGCCCTTCATTTTTGGTTTTTATGTTGTTTAATTTTTTCCAGGAATATATCTGTATTTATTACTACAACAACAAAAACAACTGAAAATAGGTTAAAAAAACTATTAATAATTTTATGGGTAATATCCGGGTTGACGTAAGGACAAGGGAAAAAAGTATTCAGTAGATTAATGCTTTGATGAATGGAATTCAATGTGGTTTGCTGCAGAACTAAACAGAACTCAAAACACAATGCCACCTCTGAGTTTAAGAAAACAATCTCGAAATAAAACTTTTCATTTGAATAAATAGTTCACTGTTGTAGACTTAGAATTATTAGCCTATAAATACTTACATTTAATAATTGGGCCCGATATTTTAAAATATTTATAAACATTCACTGTTTTATGGGAAATCCTTCAGTGTAATTTCCAAAAGTTCTGCGTGGCATAGGCTCACAGCAATCTTTTTAAGGAGTCTTTTTCAAGGCCCATTCTCCTACAGTCTTGGATGTAGCCAAATTTCAAAAATACTCTCACCACATCAGGTGAGCCAGGTGGGACACTGAGGATGCAAGAGGCATCCTAGTTCACAGCTGGAAAGTCGGTGTGGCGGATTTTCCACTATACAAAAGGAGAGATGGAGCGGCTGTCCAGGGAAGTCACTACCATGTAGGCATTGAATTCACTTTTCAGGTTTGCATTTTCTTCATTTAAAAGCTCAAAGGGGAAGATTATATGAGCATTCTCTTTAAATTTATCATCTGACGTCACACTGTTACAATGAGGGTAAAATAGTACCATGATTTTCCAGAATGATGATTCACTGTGAAAAGCTTCAGGGGACATATTGCAAGTGACAGTAGCTTCCCACTTCTTTGACTGCTCTTCGTAAAAACTTTTGAAAGCTTTTGCGAAGTTGTCCTGCTCAGTGACTGGCAAGACAGAGAAAAGATCTGTTTTTTTCTGGAATCTCCCCAGATGTGCTTTTGCAAGAAAGTTTTGAAGAGATATTGTTAGCCAGAATCCCATACACCTCTGTATTAGAAAATGTGCCATCTGTTAAAGAATTGGATTCCAATTTCTTCTGCGCTTCATGTAGTGGTTGAAGTGTTTCACTCAGGAATTTTAGTTTTGTTCATAGGTTTTGCCTAATTTCTTGCATAGTTGCTTGAGAGTTTAGCTTTTTGGCTTTTCCACTTTTGAACTCTTTGTGATCTAAAAGTTGCACTAAGACACCCCATGCCTTCTGAACAATCTGTGCAGCCAAATAGAGACTAAATCATCTCTTCGCAAACATCATAGAGGGTTTCTTGTTTTACTTGAATGCTTGAAAACTGCACCAGCATCTATTATGAACTTTTTAAAATAAGCCATTTTGGGAACACCTAGTGCATGAGAGACAGCAACATGGAGTGGGTGAGCTGGGCAAGACAAACAAAGCAATTCCAGGTTTTTCATTCAGCTTTACATCTTGTGTGGACTTTGTGCAGTAAGAAGCTGAGTTGGAATTCACTGTTGTCACATACTTCCAGGTAACTGCATATTCATTTAAAGTTTTACAGACACAAGCTGCAACGGTTTCACTGTTTGACTTTACAAACTCCAAATCTGCCAAAATGAGTTCAGGCTTCTCCACAGCAAATCAAAAGAATGAAAACAAAATCACCAGGATGTGGCAGTCGAACATCTGGCAAATCTTAAAAAATCAAATAAGTATATTTCCAGCCAACCTCTCTTTAATTTTGTTGGTCAAAGCAACATCATTCTCCTCCAAATATTTCTTGGTCAGATTGATTGAATTTGGCAAGGATTTGCAGCTGGATAGAAATTTCATACAAAGTCCCCCAAAGGGCCATCAGCAAGGCCTAGCAGCTGCCCTGAAAAGCAGAGGGTATATACGAATTCACTTACTATATCATGTTGATCTCGCTCTTTCTGCCGTGCCTGAACAAATGCTGATTCCAATATTTTCTTGTTTCTATTTTCAATGCCTTGTTTTAGTCTGAAGTGTCATTTGTTCTCCAAATGTTCTCTAATCCGGTCAGCCCGAGTGTCAACTTTGATGCCACAGCATTTGCAGCACATACACTCAACTTCATCCTTTTCTCCTGTTTTTTTTTTTTAACTTTCAAATATTTTCTTGTGTTCTGAAATGGATTCTTATACAGATTTTCATTTTCTTTCCATGTTAGTGTGTCAAATCTTTAAACCATTATCTGCTAACAGCTTGAAATGTGTATACGGTGGGCATGAGATTCAACAGTACGTTCAAATGTGCATGCACTTCAGAGCTTGCGTGCATGCCTGTTTGTTTATTGTGTGTATCTTCTAGACTAATACATAGCCTTACTTCAACAGGCAGCTTTGCATATACACACAAACTAATGTATTATCATAATACATATATCTCATGCAATGTATTGTATTTTCCTAATAAAACAAGTTTATATGTATATGTATATGTATATATGTATTATTCATTTTTCCTCCCAATTTTCTCTCTACTTTGGTATCATTCAAATTTATATAAATTTATATAAATTTGAATGATACCAAAGTAGGGAGAAAATGCGGGGGGGAGGGAGGGACAAATAATACTTTTTGTAAAACCTGGGATTTTTTTCAGTAAAAATAGTTTAAAACTGAAAACAAAGAGGCGCATATAACTATTTTTATATATATGCAAACCCACTGACTTGACCCATGTGGCCCTTCACTTGGAACTTTAGTTAACAATTTGAACGATGGTGCATGGGCCAGAAAAGAATTGAGGTCATTTTCTCAAAGCTGGGCTGGCTCTGCAGGGCTAACAGGTACAGAAAGTAATGACAAAATAAGTTTGTTTTTTTACTAAAGTAGACATAAGTCACTGAACACAAAGGGAGCAGTTCAATAAGACAGTGGCACTTGCTACATAATCACTTTCTGAACATAACTGCCTTTAAAAGAGTTGTATTATTGAGCCCATAAACTTGATGAATTCTCTCATCTGAGTAATCTTTTACTCAATGTCTTGTTGCTACTCTGACATCAGATCCACCCTTTGATGTTCATCTGTAAAATAAGGAATTCATTTTAGAGAAATGAGTTTTGTAAGTGCTTGTGAACATTTCTTGTTTGACAGAATTCATTGTTAACTGGCTTTCCAAAGTGTGATATTCAATGACATCCTCTAATACAGATCTCAGCACCTTGAATCCTCCTTAAATCCACCCTTTTAACCATGATACTGCTTGAGTCCAAAGCAATTTTAGGATTCCCCTGCCTACTTAGGAAGTTTCTAATATTGGAGGACTAGTGTTTCTCTCTGACCTTTTGCCACCCTTTGTTCTCAGCTATTTGCTTAGTTTAGCTGCAGCCAGTTATTCAGCATGTCTTCCGTATTGATTGACGTCAATTGGCTTGCAAGTCTTTAGTCTCCATGATTATGGAATCGGCTCCCAGTAGAGTTTAAACATGCAAAATAAATACCTTTTACTCTTTTAAAATTAGAATGAAAAACTGAAGCTTGATTTTATTTTTAATAGCTTTAACTTGTTGTGAAGGACATAGGGACTATTTGTGAAGACTGGTGTAGAAAAATGTGCTCTGCACTTTATGTATCTTGAGGAAGGACGGTTCAGTGGTTTTAATGCTAGCTGAGACTCAGGAGACCTGTGCAACGTTGGCACTTGGTTGGTCAGTGACACAGTTCCCCATCTGTAAAAAGGGTAAATGCTATTATTCCCAATCTCCACTGGGGTATTCCGAGGATAAATACATTTAAAAAGTGTGAGGCTCTGAAATACTACAGTAATGGAGGTCATAGAAGTACTATAAATATAAATTCCTCAAATTATATGGCTAAAGAATGGCCAAAATTGGTTTAATTATGTCTAGAATTAAAGGTATAGAGAAGAACTGCAGGTACTATGCTTTACCGAATTATGCTTATGTTCTGGGTTCTGCCAGAGGAGTCCTCAGCTGGCCAGCCACCACCAAATTCTGGCTCCTTTTCATTTTCTGAGCAGCTTAAAAGGAGCTGGGAGGGTGGAGAATCTGTTTCTCTCTAAAATTCAGCTGTGAATGTGCTGTGAGCAGAATTCCATTGTGTCAAATCCTTTAATGGCCTCTATCTAATACAAACCATCAGACGGGAGAAAATACTCCCTGCTGTAACCATGTGAACTGTCACTATTACAGTCAATGGTACTACCCATGTGAGTAAACAGAACATGATTTTGCCCAGTATCAGGCAGTATGATCAGCTCTAATGACCAGAATCACTTTTTGTGGCTCTCAGTTAGGAGGACAAGCATGGATTCAGTGTGGATAATTTTGGCACATCTCCATTCATGAAAGACACTGTATCGAAAGCATGGCCCAGCATTATGAACAAATAGTAATACTGCAACTGTTTGAAATGTTTTAACAGCAGCTAGCCTGAGTCAGGGAAAAGCTCCCCCATATGAATACACAAAGTTGGCATGAGGAAGCGGTGTAAATAAACACAAGTTGATCTTTCCCTTCATTATGATGTATTATGAAAAGCTCTGATACGCTATAAAATGGCTTTGCTAGAGTAGCTAAAGTCTTTGCAAACTTCAGATGTTTTCAAATGCATGTTGTCATGTAAAATAACAGCGTCTGCTAATAGTGTCAAGTTGTGATTTTGTGTTCAAAATAGCTGCCACTAGATGGCAAGCTGATTGTACATAGTGGGCTATAACAAAGGAATTTATCTATGAATATGCTGTGCTGCCAAGTATACATACTGCATCAAATTCATCCCTTGTGTAATTCCACTCAGTTCAGTGGAATTGCATTAGGGAAAATATGGCTTATTGAGCTCTGGTACTGCAGCACCTATGTAAGATCATCCACTGTCAGATAATGTGGCAGAAGACCATATCGGCTGCTGTTTGCTTGTTAAGTCTGTTATACTGAATTGTTTTAAATTCAAAAGATTTAGTAAAATGCAAGAGGTAGGCATCTAAATCCATTTTTGGCACCTAAGTAACTGGCCTCATTTTTCACAGGTGCTGAGCAGCCACAGCTCCTATTGACTAAGAGAAAAGAAGCTCAAAGCTTCTTAATGGTTCTACTATCATATTTAACATACATGTGGGGCCCGATCCTTCAAGCTGCTCCATGTAGATGGGCTCTTGTGCCTCCACTGTTTTCAGGGGGTCTCTGCCTGGGCAGAGGGGTCTAGCCACACAGAGTATCTACCGGGGACAAGACTTTACTACGTTGTCCCTTCCTTTCCTCTGACACTGTTGCTTAGGAGAGACATTCTATTATTAAAAGATCTTGTGATTATAAGAGCCTACAGGTAAAACATTTTCATGCATACGTGTTTGTGCATATTCTCATGTGAAAAAAGCATCAGCCTAATCCTGATCTTGTTAACATTGTTACATGTGTACAACTCCATATTTTCCAGTTTATGCACCTTACTGCTGGTTCCCTCATATTTTAAAAACATTGAGAGTATGCATTAGCTGTATTATTTTATGCCTCCAGGTATGCAATTGTACAACACCAGCAGGAAACAAGTGGAGGCCACCTCTGAAAGGCAAGAATTGACCAGGGATTTCTTTCTGTAAAATTAGCATCTTGCTTACCATGTTTGTGTTCACTGACATTAATGGAAGAGCTGCCATTATCTTGTGGATATAAGGGCAGAAATATCTTTGATTGGCTTCGGTTTGACAGCCAGATTCTCACTTAAGAGTTGTACATGGAGCATCCAGCGCATCAGTGGACAGTCCCTACGCATGCTGAGGTGAACTAAATAGTTCCTGAAGGCAAAGGATCAACAGCTGCTTCATAGTTTTTCTTGTGGAAACAAAGTCAAATTATTCTGTCCTTGGTTAGATTTTTTATATCACCTTGGCTTGGTGGGCTTTGTGCCCCAATGTTGCCTTACCAGAGGGCAGATTGGGATCCTGGTGCTGGTAAAATTTCTCCTGGGGGTGCAACTTGACAAAGTTAATAATTGACCAGAATTTGGGGCCAACAGCTCAGTCCAGAGGGCTTGTCTTGGGAGAAATAGTAAGGCATCCTGGTACAGATCTCAGATATATTTAGGCAAATAAACCTACTAGAGCATATACTAAATACAAGTCTGTGTTCAACTGGCCAAGCATTACCACACAAGAGCCTGTATATTTGCAATCAGAAAGAGCTGATCTGCTTCAAGGTATTTTGCACCATGGAATTACATAGATTATTTTACACAGTTAGAAATAATTGCCTCAAAGGAGAAAAACAAACTCTCATTTCCTGCTGCACAGATTAAAACTGCTTGTTTGAGAAGAAAGAAAGCTAGGTGGATATTTTTTTCCCCTCAAGCACAAGTCAGTCTTTCCAAGCCTTCTCCACAACTAGTTATAAAGGAACACAGCAGCTGAAACTAGCACATTTTCTGATGGGTGTATCATAATGTTGAAGCTGAAATATCCAGATTTTCTGGTCAAAAATCTAGAGCATAAATCTATGCCATAGTTGTGGCTCTCTTCCCTTAAATATCCCCATGTCAGTTCTGGGAGAGGTCTCCCCTCTTGATAAACTCTCTTTTTCTGTGGAAAGGATATCACGTGTCCCCATCCAGTTCTCTCTTTCAGTTTCAGGAAGCTCTTTTAAAATAAAATGTTCTTAAAAGCAACAGAAGGTATATGGAGTCCAAGAGTAAATTATTTCTCAGGATGTTGTTTTCAGTCCAAGGAGCTGTCCTGGTTAAAGAGAAAATCGCCTATAGAAAATACTACACTATATTATTCATTTCTATACTGTTGTGCCTGTGACCCCTAGTCCTGGATCAGGTCCCATTGCACTATATGCTTCACAGATACAGAACAAAAAAGCAATCCCTGCCCCAAAGAGATTACAATCTAAGTATAAGACAAAAGACAACAGCTGGATACAGACAGACATGGGAGAGAACAACAATGAAGCAATATTGCTCAATGGGATAGGCAGCAGTCTCGGCACACCAGCAGCCAAACCATTGTCAAGCTTTTCTAGAGCAGTAGTCCAAAACACTACCATCTGCAATAGTGTTTTTACAGTGGGTTTTTTTTTAGTGTTTGAAGCAGACTGTAGTCACTTTTTAAATGAGAGATTGGTAGCCTTTATTCTGATATGATCACAGAACTGTATGTGCACATTTAATTTAACACTCATGCTTATTTGGTATAGCACCATATACTTATTATTAGCTTTCAGAGTAGCAGTCGTGTTAGTCTGTACTCACAAAAAGAACAGGAGTACTTGTGCACCTTAGAGACTAACAAATTTATTTGAGCATAAGCTCAAATTGGCTGTAGCCCACGAAAGCTTATGCTCAAATAAATGTGTTAGTCTCTAAGGTGTCACAAGTACTCCTGGTCATCTTCTTATTAGACAACCATCCTAGAAGGAGAGAGAGTGGCCTTGTGTTTAAAGCACAGAACAAGGAGTCATGAGTTGAGCTTTTTAGCTCTGGTTCTGCCACAGACTCTTTGTGAAATTGAGCAGGTTTCAAGCCCTCTGTGCCTCAGTTTAATCATCAATAAAGTGAGGATGATACTTCCTCTTTCATAGGCGGGTTGAGAGGCTTAGTTCATTAATGTATGAGAAATGATTTGAGATCCTCTGATGGAAGGAGCCATGGTATGTAAGTGTGTTAGACTGGCTACACTTTAAAATGAAGGGACAGAACAGCTGCTAGTTTGGGTTCTTAGCACTGTTGCTACTGTCTTAGTACAAATCAACACTAAACAGCCAAATATTGTTTTTTACCTCCAATCCCCTTGTCAGTGGATTTGACCATTTTCTTTAAATTTGTGAGTTGTTAGAGCATGACCCGTAAATATCACACCAACATTAATGTGCCCTATGTGTCTGCAGTTTTAGCAGTTTAGAATCAGCCATGTTTATGTTTCTCCAGATAAGCTAGTCTTTCAGCATGAAAGTGGAAACAGCATGAGTTGACAGAGTTATGCAGTTAGGCGCTTAGATGAGTGTGGTAATATGAACCTAGACAACTAAACAGATATAAGAGACTGTTTGGAACCTTGTCTTTAGACAGTACTACAAGAAATTCCCTTCCCCTTCCTCCCCCTCCCTCCACCCACACTTTTGGACTGAAAACATTGCTGTTTGCTATTACTTTGCAAACCTCCAATGTAAAACTAAGAACTCAAGTCTAGTCTTCCTGAACTTGAAAATGAAATGAATGTGCAGTACTTAAACCATTGTTCCACCAAAATGATTGTCTACAAGTCATTTTACTGTAACTCCAAATCATTCTTTGGTTTCTGTCCAAAAGTGGAGAGTTCTATTTTAGTTACAAAACTAATTACACAGGTTATTCACTAAAAGCTAACTATAATGGTTTTCTCATTCCAGAACCATTGTTCTCTCCTTCTGCATTTAATCCAAGAACCTAGTTGATCCCCCATGTGAAATGAATTGCCAGATAGCTAAATCCTAAGGGGCTTCTTGCAGTTTTTTGGTTAACTGTTCAAGCTAGAATAAACAAATCACTGTAGTCATCCATCCATAAAATAATTGTTTATTGAGTTATTCAACATGAAATGTACTGTGAAATAATGAAAATTAAATTTTGTCTCTTTTGAAAGAGATCTGACATTGCACTGTATTTTTAGGTTTGTAGTTACTGGAAGAATAAGACTTATACATAAGACAAACATCTATCAGTTTCATCTGTCTTGAAGTCAGTGAGGGACACCATTTTCAACCTGAGGAAAATGAAAACTAGGCATGTTATGGATTTATTCTTTAGTGGATTTACATGTTTAACTGATTACAAGTTGGATCTTTGAATTAAATTGTATATAATGTGTATATGTATATTAAACTCATAAAAACATGTTAAAATAACATTATCAAAATTGTGAAGACTAGCAATCAAATTTAGCAAATGATGGAATTAAGATAGCCCATGCAACCTCAGTTTAGCCCCTTTGTGCATATGCATTATGATATAGTCTTTAATTACACAATCACATACTATGTTTTCCACAGGACTCCTACCTCACTCAATGCACAGAGTGGATGGTGCTCACTTACTGAGCAGCTATTCAATATTTTGTTTTCTCCTCATTGCTCCATATATGGCTCATGCCTTATTTACTGTTCAAGCCCTGGTCTGAAGACAGAATTATTAATGGGATTTCCTATAGCACTCATCACTATAGTATCTGAGTGGTTCCCACACATTACCTATTTTTCACAACATTTCTATGAGATGGGTAGAATTATCCCCATTTTATAGGTGAAGAATTGAGGTAAGAGAGATTAAGCTCAAAAGTATTCACTAAATCTGGTGCCCAATATGAGACATGTAGGACCTAATTTTTCAGAGCACTCTAACATGATATAGAACTTTGTGTTCAAAGTAGGGCTGGTGATTAATCACAGTTAGCTCTCGCGATCAACTCAAAAAAATTAATTGTGCTTTAAAAAATTAATTGCGATTATTTGCAGTTTTAATTGCACTGTTAATAGAATGCCAATTGAAATTTATTAAATATTTTGGATATTTTTCTACAGTTTCATATATATCGTATTCTGTGTTGTAATTAAAATCAAAATGTATATTTTATTATAAATATTTGCACTGTAAACATGATAAAATTATTTTTCATTTCACCTCATACAAGTACTGTAGTGCAATATTTGTCATGAAAGTGCAACTTACAAATGTAGATTTTTATTTGTTACATAGCTGCACTCAAAAACAAAACTATGCAAAACTTCAGAGCCTACAAGTCCACTCAGTCCTACTTCTTGTTCAGCCAATCGCTAAGACAAACAAATTTGTTTACATTTACAGGAGATAATGCTGCCCTCTTCCTATTTACAATGTCACCAGGAAGTGAGAACAGGCCTTTGTGTGACACTTTTGTAGCCAGTATTACAAGGTATTTACATGCCAGATATGCTAAACAATCATATGCCCCTTCATGCTTTGGCCACCATTCCAAAGGACATGCTTTCATGATGATGATGATGCTCGTTTAAAAAAAATGTGTTAATTAAATTTGTGACTGAACTCCTTGGGGGAGAATTGTATGTTCCCTACTCTGTTTTACCCACATTCTGCCATATATTTCATGTTGTAGCCATCTCAGATGTTGACCCAGCACATGTTGTTCATTTTAAGAACACTTTTGCTGCAGATTTGACAAAACGTAAAGAAGGTATCTGTGACCCAAGGGTGCCTGGGGCAGCCCTCACTGGACATGCCAAGGTCATGGCAGGCTACAAAAGGGAGAGCAGATACTTCCAAGACTGGTGGGTAATACTGAAGCTAAACTCCCCAACCAATCAGAAACTGTGTTTCTGATTCCCCACAATGGTTATCAAGAAGCAAAAAAGAAATCACACAGCCCCCTTTAATGCATTCCAGTTCTCTGGCTCCGAGGCATCACATAGGTCCTGTACAGTGAGATGTTATTTGAAAAACTCTGCTCACATATACAATATGTTCTTCTGACCCCAAAGAGTCAGCCACATTATTAGGTCAGTATAGGTTTGGATCTTACCCAAAATACCACACTGTCAGACAATCCTTTAGTATCTAAAACTAAAAGTTTATTATAAATTAAAAACAGAGAACAAGAAGAGAGATGTTAAACGGTTAAAACAGTCACATACATACAAAGACTCCAAAGTCCATATATCAGGTTCCTAGCAGTATTGGTGAGTTTGCTGGCTTGAAAGTCCCTCTGGAATTCATCCACGGCTTTGATGGGTCATTCAGTCCTTTGTTCAGAGGTTCAGTTTGTAGCAAAGTTCCTCCCGAGGTAAGAAGCAGGATTGAAGACAAAATGGAGACGATGCAACTGCCTTTTATAGTCTTTTGACATGTGGCTTTTTTTGTTTCCAACACACTGCCCATACATGGTTTGGAAGCCTTTTCTGTCCATAGGCATGCCCATGCATGCCTTGCTGAGTCATAAGATGTATCCTCTGCTTTCTCTCAATGAGTCAATTGTGTAGCTGATGGTCCTTAATGGGCCATCAAGCAGCTAGTCAGAACTGATGCCCAAACTGTCTCGGGATGACAGCCAGAAGCATAGCCCAAGTTTTGAAATACAGCCATACATATCTATAACTCATAACACAAAAGTGATACAAACATAGAAATGAGATTATCATATCTGGCAAATCATAACATTTTTGCAGATATCTTACATGTCATATCAGGCACAACTCATTGCAATTTTACAATATTGGTATTCATAGTATCATAAAGTGTCCCCCAGATTCCATACAGTGTCACAGTACCAATGTGAGGTTTCTAAAGACAGCTACAACACTTGACCCAGAGTTAAAGACTCCAAAGTGCATTCCAAATCCGAGAGAGACAAGGTGTGGAGCATGCTTTCAGAAGTCTTAAAAGAGCAAAACACCGATGCGGAAACTATAGAATCCGAACCATGAAAAAAGAAAATCAACCTTCTGCTGGTGACATTTGACTCAGATAATGAAAATGAATATGCGTCAGTTCTCACTACTTTGGATTGCTATTGAGCTGAACCCATCATCAGCATGGACGCACGTCCCCTGGAATGGTGGTTGAAGCATGAAGGGACATATGAATCTTTAGCGCATCTGGCACGTAAATATCTTGTGATGCCGGCTACAACAGTGCCATGAGAATGCCTGTTCTCATTTTCAGGTGACATTGTAAACAAGAAGCTGGCAGCATTATCTTCTGCAAATGTAAACAAACTTGCTGAACAAGAAGTAGGACTGAGTGGACTTGCAGGCTCTAACATTTTACATTGTTTTATTTTTTTAATGCGTTTTTTGTACATATTTCTACATTTGTAAAGTTAAACTTTCATGATAAAGACATTGCACTATAGTACTTGTATTAGGTGAATTGAAAAATACTATTTCTTTTGTTTTTTTACAGTGCAAATACTTGGATTAAAAATAAATATAAAGTGAGCACTGTACACTTTGTATTCTGTGCTATAATTGAAATCAATATATTTGGAAATGTAGAAAACATCCAAAATATTTAAATAAATGGTATTCTATTATTGTTTAGCAGTGTGATTAATCACAATTAATTTTTTTAATCACCTGACCACCCTAGTTCAAAGCACAGTGTTCATTAACTTTAGTTGCAGCTGTAAGTGCACAACACTTTTTCACATCAGACCCAGGCATCCAGAAGATGAGGAAGACACCATTAGAGACCATCTGTGAAAAATTCAGTGTAAGTGACTTGCCCAGCATCACAGAGGAACTCAGTGGCGAAGTCTGGGATGCACTACAATTCTACTAATGTCACCATGACACCATCTTTCCTCTTCCTGTAATTTACTGCCTCATTCCCTACAACCCTTCCAACTTCTGTAAAAAAATGAAGCCATGTTCTGATAGACAACAGTCTCCTTCACTATACAAACTTGGTTCATCCTCAGAACTGGTCAGTGTTGCATACTGAATGGAATAGGGGCCCTGGGGGGGCGTAGGGGGGAGTATATGATCATGTAATTAAAGGCTGTATGCTAATGCATACAAGCACCTTAATTCTGACATTACTTAATTTTGCAAGCTTAACATTGTTCTTTTAGGCCTTGTCTACACTGCAGAGTAGGCAGCTGTTGGTGGCAAAACAGTGGAGGTGTATACACTGCAATGTCACTTTTGGTGACAAAACCCTTCAGTTTTGGCAACAAAATAAAACCACCTCAGCAAGAGACATAGGGTTTTTTGATCAAAAGTTTTGTTGACAAAGTGCCATTGTAGACACTGCACTTGATTTTATTGCTTTAATTGGCCTCTGGAAGGTGTCCCACAATGCCCATCCTGACCACTTTGGTCAACCATTCCAACTCTGCTGCCCTGCAGTCAGGTAAACGACCATCCACCCCTCCCCTTTAAAGCCCTAGGAATTTTTGAAATTCCATTTCCTGTTTACTCAGTTTACTCAGGGAGCTCACATTGCATGTTCCCAGCTGACAATGGCAGCTCCAGGCAGCAGATGCTATCCCATTTGAACCACTGCAGAGCTGGTGGATCTGTTCAGTATTTGGGGAGACGAGGCTGTGCAGACCCAGCTGTGCTTGAGCCGTAGGAATATCGATACCTACAGGCAGATTTCTCAAGGCTTGTGTGAAAAGGGCTATGATCCAGACACACAGTGCACAGAAAAGATCAAGGAGCTGAGGCAGGCGTACCAGGCAAGGGAGGCCAACCATTGCTCTGGTGCTATGCCGAAGACCTGTCATTTCTATAGAGTTGGATGCTATCCTCAGTGGCAACCCCACCTACACCGCCAAGAGCCCCGTGGATACTTCATCAGGGCTGGAGCTGGTGGAAGTAGACCTAACCCAGAGGACAAAGTCATTGATGAAGAGGTGGCATTAGTGGACTATGTGGAACCCACAGTGGGGTCACTTGGTGGTGCGTCCAGTCAGGAGCTGTTCTCCACTCTGGAGGTGTCTAGCCAATCTCGTCAGTTGCACTCCAGCAAGCAAGAAGCAAGAGAGGAAACCCCCACAGTAAGTGGTTTTGCTTTGTGAAGTGTGGAGGGGGGTTGAGGGCATAGAAATGTAGAAGGTTGGCTGTGTTTCTGTGTGCTGGACATTGTCCTGTGCAGCTAAGCAGTACGGTGGAACAGGGTGTTGATATACACCAAAATTTCACGGGAATCCTCCAGAGAGATCTCTAGGAAACTTTCCTGGAGGTACTTGGCAATCCTCTGCCAAAGGTTCCTTGGCAGAACTGCTTTGTTCCTTCTCCTATTGAAGGAAACTTTTCCATGCCATTCTGAAATCACTTGTGCAGGGATCAAAGCAGTACACAGGCAACCAGCATAGGGATCAGGTCAGAAGCTGCAAGAGTGCAGTAGATGCACCTTTGCTTCCTTGCTTACTCTCAGGAGTAAGATATCTGCTACAATGACCAGGGCCTGCGGAAAAGGGTGTGAAAATTTAGAATATTATGCCTAGTTGACTGCACTGCAAACCTTTCATATTGCTTTTCTCTCCATGTATAGCTGTGACAAATTGGGGTTTTATTCACCTTGTTATGTGGCATGTGAGTCTTACTGTCCTACACTAATACAGCATGTACCTCAATTTCCCTTTGTATTACACCCATGCCTAGACGGTGGGAATTGGGTGTGAGACTTTTGCTGAGGCCCTGAGGACAGGTGAGGCTGTTCAGAGATCTGCACATAGATGATGCCGATGCCCTTTGTACCGTAGACCCAGGAAGGGGATGCGACCAGGTCACACCTTTTGCCCAGGAAGCAGGACAAAAGACTGGAGAAGCAATGGGCATGTCAGAGGCCAGGCTGGGGGATCCAGGTCAATCTGCTGTGAGGGACTGGAAGATGGAGGAGTCCAGGCTGTCTGGCCTGGGGTTCCCCCAAGATGGACTCTGTTGAAAGTCACTGACTTCTTAGCTACCAAGCTTTGTGCTATGCTGTGTTCCTTTTAACCAATAAACCCTTCTGCTTTACAACGCTGGCTGCCAGGCACTGAGGAGTTGGAGTGCAGGGCCCTCTTGCTTCTCCCACTAAGGGGAAGTGTGCGGTGTGAACAGGGGTGCTGAATGCTCCAAGGTCAGACCGGGAAGGATGTAGCTGAGGAGGCTTTTTGCCCTGGACAGCGTGACCTGAGGGGAGGCACGCTATCCAGAGTCCCGGCTGGCTTCATACCAAGCAGTTCCAGAGCATCGGACCTGTGTCTCCGTCACAATGTCCCCCACCCCGCGGTAAGCTCACCATGCTTGGGGTGTTTGCCAGCATGTATGCTTGTCAAGTGATTGGTATGTTACTAGCAATGTATTTTACTATACTGGTTCAGTGTTGTGCGTGTACTTAACAATCATGCTTCTGTGCATTGCTCCTTGTGCTTCTGCAGATGTGGCCTTCAGAGGCATCTCATATACACTGGCAGTGGCAGAGTGCCTCCGCCAGATAAGAAAGAACCCAAGACAGAGTAAGGAGGACATGTTCTGGTAGCTGCTGCAATACTCACCTGCAGAAAAGAGGGAACACATGGAGTGGAGGGAAATCCAAAGGCAGGACAAAAAAGAAAATGAGGCCTTCATTAAGGATGCTACCAAGAGGATGATTAAAGTTATGGAGGAGCAAACTGAGATGCTGAAGTCTCTCATAATGCTCCAGACTGAGCAGATGCATTCCCACCTTCCTCTTCAGCACATTCAGAAGTCTTTCCCATGCCCGCCTTAAAATCCACCTGTGCATTCCTTTCCACTTTCTGGGACGTCTTGCTTTCCCATTCACTCCACCCCATGGTCACCTTTTCAAATGATAGCTGGACTTACACACAGCTCTGAAAGTCAGCTCTCCCCTGATGCCTCCTCTCCCACCACCAAGTGTGTGTGTGTCTGTGTGTGTGTGTGTCTGTGGTGTTTTCTGTGCAATAAAAGCAAAGTTTTTGAATGATAAGTAATCTTTATTTGTTTCCTGCTAATTGTGATGCAGGTGCCAGTAACACATACACACACAGGAAAAGGCAGGTCTACATGACTCCTTACTGAGAAGAATAGACAGGCCTGTAACCAGAGCTGATCCAGAGAACAGAAGGGTGTGCTGTCTGCTGGGTGCTAACATATGGGATGTGGACCTGACGCTGAAGAGGATTCTAATGGGAGCGGGAAAGAATCCACTGATTGTCCTTCATGTGGGAACAAATGATACGGCTAGATTCTTGCTGGAACGTATCAAGGGAGACTATGCCAGGCTGGGGAAGACGCTCAAGGAAATCGAGGCTCTGGTGATTTTCAGTGGGATTCTGCCTGTTCCTAGAGAAGGGCAACAAAGGTGTGACAAGATTATGACGATCAACAGATGGTTCAGGCAGTGGTGCTATAAGGAGGGCTTTGAGATGTATGGCCACTGGGAGGCATTCATGAACAGAGGACTGTTCTCTCGGGATGGACTTCACTTGAGCAGGGAGAGAAATAGGCTTCTAGGATGGAGGCTGGCACAACTGATTAAGAGAGCTTTAAACTAGGAATTTGGAGGAGATGGTTGGGAGATGTCCAGATAATCTCCATGCCAGATTTTAACATAGAGAGGGAAGAAAACAAAGTAAGAAAGGATACAGCTGTGGGTAGGAGAATGGACATAAGGAGGAAGGGTAGTGTAGATACCAGTCTAATAGGTGATACTGGCGGTAGAATGTCTGTGCCTAACTGGGTAAAAATTAAGATGTTTGTACACCAATGCAAGGAGCCTAGGTAACAAAATGGAAGAACTAGAGTTACTGGTTCAGGAAGTGAAACCAGATATTATAGGGATAAGAGAAACATGGTGGAAGAGTAGTCATGACTGGAGTACAGATATTGAAGGGTATGTGCTGTTTAGGAAAGACAGAAATAAAGGCAAAGGTAATGTACTAGCATTGTATATAAATGAGGAGGTAGACTGTAAAGAAATAAGTGATGGAATGGATAAGAAAGAGTCTGTCTTGTTGATATGAATTTGATGGGTTAGTTTTTATGGATTGCCACTCATCGCATCTGACCAGAAGATTTATAGGTTCTTCTCCAATTCAGACTACAGAGTTCAAGAACTCAGAGAGTTCTATATCAGGAGAGGATTCTTGGGGTGCTTGGCAAGAACACATACAGTGAAGACAAATTGATAAAATCTTTATTGAAATTAACATAAAAATAAGAAATTCAATGAAACTTATAACTGCAAAACAGTAAAAGAATTCCAAAACTCCTGCTGGTAACATTTCTATTATAAGTACCTTAAACTAACATACTCACACCCTTCCTTGAGAGCCCAGTAATAGGAGGTGAAGAACCAGTATCACTCCTGGCATGCCCGATTACATGATGGTGCTGGCTTCCCCAATGGTTAGGAATGTTGAGTAGTTATACTATACTGCACAAGCTGAGCTGATAGTGTGATAGAAGATAGAATAGATAGATAGAAGAAGAAAAGAACTAACTCCAAAGCAACTACAAGAAGAAGGTTTAAGAAAAGAACTTCAAAGCAGCTACAAGGTTTAAGAAAATAACTCACTAACGTAACTCTCTTACAAGTTATTTTATAGGATCATGACCTATGTAATTCAGGCCCAACCTACTATACCCAAATCTTGTTTCTATACCCTAAGAAAGTTATGGGTATCCTTCTCCTATAGGTTAGTGGATTATGACACTTACTTTCTAAATATATTAATAGGGATTATCTCACTCCAAAACTGTCAGCCTAGGCTCTCTTGATGACCTCAAGTTGTGGTTTACCCTGCAGTTACCAACCGCTTGTAGAAGCCGGATAAACCTGTGATGTGATGTGAATAGTTCCTCCCTTTGGTTTCCCAAAGTTCAGGGACCATTCTTATCTGTGCCAAAGGTTGCCAGCTTTTATGCTGACATATTTATAACTAATTCTACTTTTTGCTATATTGCAGATCTTACCGGCTCTTACAGGCCAGAAGTCTTCTTGCATTTCAGCATTTCAGCAAAACTTATTATTAGGAAACGCATGCCTCAACACATCCTAAATTCCAAGGAATTAATATTGATAAAATATAAGAATAAAATGGATTAATTTGAGAAAAAAACATATTAATTGATACTCCTGGCTGGATTAATAGGATATAATAGCTAGCAAAATAATCCTATGGGCTACAGTCTGGGCAAAAATCACATTGGGGAAAAAAGCTACTAGAGCCTCCCATGGGATAGTGCTTGGGGTGTTCTATAGACCACCAGGATCTGATTTGGATATGGAGAGAGACCTCTTTAATATTTTTAATGAAGTAAATACTAATGGGAATTGTGTGATCATGGGAGACTTTAGCTTCCCAGATATAGACTGGAGGACAAGTGCTAGTAATAAAAATAGGGCTCAGATTTTTCTGGATGCGATAGCTGATGGATTTTTTCACCAAGTAGTTGCTGAACCAACTGCCATTTTAGATTTGGTTTTGGTGAGTAGTGAAGACCTTATAGAAGAAATAGTTTGAGCAATCATGAGCTAATTCAATTCAAACTAGATGGAAGGATAAACAAAAATAGATCTGTGACTAGGGTTTTCTAATTTCAAAAGGGCTAACTTTAAAAAATTAAGGAAATTAGGGAAGTGGATTGGACTGAAGAACTTGTGGATCTAATGGCAGAAGAGGCCTGGAATTACTTCAAATCAACATTGCAGAAACTATCAGAAGCCTGCATCCCAAGAAAGGGGAAAAAATTCATAGGCGGAGTTGTAGACCAAGCTGGATGAGCAAGCATCTCAGAGAGGTGATTAAGAAAAAGCAGAAAGCCTACAGGAGTGGAAGATGGGAAGGATCAGCAAGGAAAGCTACCTTTCTGAGGTCAGAACATGTAGGGATAAAGTGAGAAAGGCCAAAAGCCATGTAGAGTTGGACCTTGCAAAGGGAATTAAAACCAATAGTAAAAGGTTCTATAGCCATATAAATAAGAAGAAAACAAAGAAAGAAGAAGTGGGACCGCTAAACACTGAGGATGGAGTGGAGGTTAAGGATAATCTAGGCATGGTCCAATATCTAAACAAATACTTTGCCTCAGTCTTTAATGAGGCTAATAAGGAGCTTAGGGATGGCAGAATGACAAATGGGAATGAGGCTATGGAGGTAGATATTACCACATCCGAGGTAGAAGCCAGACTTGAACATCTTAATGGGACTAAATCAGGGGGCCCAGATAATCTTCATCCAAGAATATTAAAGGAACTGGCACATGAAATTGCAAGCCCATTAGCAAGAATTTTTTAATGAATCTCTAAACTCAGGGGTTGTACCATATGACTGGAGAATTGCTAACATAGTTCCTAATTTTAAGAAAGGAAAAAAACATGATCTGGGTAACTACAGGCCTGATAGGTTGACATCTGTAGTATGCAAGGTCTTGGGGAAAAAATTGAAGGAGAAAGTAGTTAAGGACATTGAAGTCAAAGGTAATTGGGACAAAATACAACATGGTTTTACAAAAGGTAGATAGTGCCAAATGAACCTGATCTCCTTCTTTGAAAAAGTAACAGATTTTTTAGACAAAGGAAACACAGTGGATCTAATTTACCTCAACTTCAGTAAGGCATTTGATACGGTTCCACTTGGGGAATTATTAGTTAAATTGGAAAAGATGGGGATCAATATGAAAACTGAAAGGTGGATAAGGAACTGGTTAAAGGGGAGACTGCAACAGGTCATACTGAAAAGTGAACTGTCAGGCTGGAGGGAGGTTACTAGTGGAGTTCCTCAGGGATCAGTTGTGGGACCAATCTTATTTAATCTTTATATTACTGACCTTGGCACAAAAAGTGGGAATGTGCTAATAAATTTTGCGGATGACACAAAGCTGGAAGGTATTCACCAATACAGAGAAGGACCGGGATATCATACAGGAAGATCTGGATGACCTTGTAAAATGGAGTAATAGTAATAGGATGAAATTTAATAGTGAAAAGTGCAAGTTCATGCATTTAGAGATTAATAACAAGAATTTTTGTTATAAGTTGGGGACTCATCAGTTGGAAGTAACAGAGGAGGAGAAAGACCTTGGAGTATTGATTGATCACAGGATGACTATGAGCCGCCAATGTGATATGGCCGTGAAAAAAGCTAATGTGGTCTTGGGATGCATCAGGTGAGGTATTTCCAGTAGAGATAAGGAGGTGTTAGTACCATTATACAAGGCACTGGTGTACCTCATCTGGAATAGTGTGTGTAGTTCTGGTCTACCATGTTTAAGAAGGATTAATTCAAACTGGAACAGGTACAGAGAAGGGCTACAAGGATGATCTGAGGAATGGAAAACCTGTCTTATGAAAGGAGAGGAATTATTTAAGATCAGTACCAATGTGGACACAAGAACAAATGGATATAAACTGGTCATCAGGAAGTTTAGACTTGCAATTAGACTATGGTTTCTAACAGAGGGGAGAAGTTCTGGAGCAGCCTTCCAAGGGGAGCAGCGGGGGAAAAAGACATAGCTGGCTTCAAGACTAAGCTTGATAAGTTTATGGAGGGGATGGTATGATGGGATAGCTTAATTTTGGCAATTAATTGATCTTTGACTATTAGCGGTAAATATGCCCAATAGCCTGTGATGGAATGTTAGATGGGGTGGGGTCTGAGTTACTACAGAGAATGCTTTCTTGGGTGTCTGGCAGGTGAGTCTTGCCCACATGCTCAGGGTTTAACTGATCACCATATTTGGGGTTGGGAAGGAATTTTTCTCCAGGGCTTATGAAAGGAGAGGAATTATTTAAGATCAGTACCAATGTGGACACAAGAACAAATGGATATAAACTGGTCATCAGGAAGTTTAGACTTGCAATTAGACTAAGGTTTCTAACAGAGGGGTGAAGTTCTGGAGCAGCCTTCCAAGGGGAGCAGCAGGGGAAAAAGACATAGCTGGCTTCAAGACTAAGCTTGATAAGTTTATGGAGGGGATGGTATGATGGGATAGCTTAATTTTGGCAATTAATTGATCTTTGACTATTAGCGGTAAATATGCCCAATAGCCTGTGATGGAATGTTAGATGGGGTGGGGTCTGAGTTACTACAGAGAATGCTTTCTTGGGTGTCTGGCAGGTGAGTCTTGCCCACATGCTCAGGGTTTAACTGATCACCATATTTGGGGTTGGGAAGGAATTTTTCTCCAGGGCAGATTGGCAGAGGCCCTGGGGTTTTTTTGCCTTCCTCTGCAGCGTGGGGCACGGGTCACTTGCTGGAGGATTCTCTGCACCTTGAAGTCTTTAAACCATGATTTGAGGACTTCAGTGGTTCAGACATAGGTTAGGGGTTTGTTGCGGGAGTGGATGGGTGAGATTCTGTGGCCTGCGTTGTGCAAGAGGTCAGACTAGACAATCATAATGGTCCCTTCTGACCTTAAAGTCTATGACTCTGACTCTGTTATGTGTTATATTCACACACATACATTATAAAGCTGAAGTCCTGTCTGTTTTAATTTGGATGCTCACCCAACTCCAAATTCTTTGGTAGTGTTTTGCAGTCAGCTTCAGATGAGCCAAAGTTGGGAAGTTTCCATTTCAGCTTCTCTGGACAAGGAGTCCACAAAATCATCAAATAGGTGAAACATTGTATGGTTCTGCGGCTTTGAGAGTGAGGATTGGCAATTATCAAGCTGTTTTGGCACGATACACTATAATGTTCACCTTCCAAATTAGCTTAAATACATCTGGATAAGATAATTTGTATGCTTCAGTCAGTTTGTAACTCCCACGTATAGTGATGTTGCTATAAAATACATTGTGCGGTTCCATTTCCCAAGTTATTGTAGAGTATTACAATAGGAATAGGCTGAAAGCTCTTTTAGAAGAGCAACAAAGCTTCCTATATTTTGGATGTCTGAACAATAATACCTCATGGTTTTTCTTCTTTCTGGTAAGAGGCCAAGTGGGTCAAATCCTCATGGTCAACATAGCATCAATTTGGATTGCCAAAGGAGGAACAGGTATTCTCTGTTTTGCCAGGAAGCACTTATTTTGTGTAATTTGAGTATCAAGAACTAGGATTTTCTTCATGAATATACTTGGCTGAGAAGGAGAACTACTTAGCAGGTGAGATGAGCTACAAGGGCTAGGGTCAAAAGGAGCAGTCTTTAAAAGAATCACATTCTTCCCCATCTCTAGTGACAAAATGCTCTTGGATGGTTCTATGGCCTGAAGGACAGTGAACAAGTTAACCGAGTCTCGGTTTTGAGGAGATAATTTGTTGTGAGAAACACTAATTGCTAGTAGGTACCTCCTTTCCATGTTCATAGAGCATCTAACTTCACGTTTGTGTCAGGGTATTTTTAAAAGGATATAGTTGAACTATAACCAATATTAAACATAAAAGCCATACCCCTTACTTTTATTACCACATTAACAAATATGAAAAAAAAATAGATTTACTTCTTGGCTTTGATGCTGGCTGTTTAGATTTTCCATTCAGCTTAAACTGTGTTATTTATGTATTTAGGGTTTTTTTCCCACCCAGTAATGTTCTCTTAGTATACAGTTCTGGTAGGAAATGTTTAAATAAAATTGTACACCCCTTTTCCTTTGATTTTTTTTAAAATGTCATCACAAACATTTCTATTAATTAGTTCAGGGATCAGCAACTTTTCAGAAGTGGTGTGACGAGTCTTCCTTTATTCACTCTAATGTAAGGTTTCGCGTGCCAGTAATACATTTTAACGTTTTTAGAAGGTCTCTTTCTATAAGTCTATAATATATAACTAAACTATTGTTGTATGTAAAGTAAATAAGGTTTTTTAAATGTTTAAGAAGCTTTATTTAAAATTAAATTAAAATGCAGAGCCCCCCGGACCAGTGGCCAGGACCTGGGCAGTGTGAGTGCCACTGAAAATCAGCTCATGTGCCGCCTTCGGCACGCGTGCCATAGGTTGCCTACCCCTGAATTAGTTTATAAAAATAATTTTAACTTTGTGGACTAACTTACTTTGAAAATCTCTTTAAACTGTTCTTAGTCTCAAAGTATATCTATCTGTCAAGATCCACTAGTAAGACTTTTCTTCACATTTTTGTGATTAGTTTGTTGTATGGTGTTTATCCTTTTCACCTTCAGAATTCCTGGTTTCTAATTTGTCAGAAGCGCAGACTATTAAATTTGAGCAACTGAATTCCCTTTTAATAGGTAGAAGATTTTGCTGCAGAATAATTCCTCCTATGTTTTCCACTCCTCATACCTAAGCCTAATTGTAATTAAAAATTTAAATTGGCAGAATGAAAGTTATACTTTGGTAATGGGGGTGCTGGAACAATTTGAACCAAAGGCATTGAACCAAACTGTAAACTCTGCATATGATGGAAACTACTTCAAGTCAGAGGGTGCTGCAGCACCCCCAGCAACCCTGGGCAAAGTGAATCTTTCAACAGGCTTTTTACTTAGCTTATGTTTTACTTTTTGAAATGTTTCCTTTTTTAGACTTCTATCGATTAAGGCTTCACAAAACTTTCAGAACTATAGAAAAGGCATATAAAATGTATATTATTCATTGCAAATGTTTTCTAGAGAATGCTAAATAATCACTCTGTAATGTTTGTCTGTATTATTGTGATTTTGAGTCAATTACTTTATTTTATATACCACCCTTAGTGTCAAATACTATAGTCCTTTATGATCCAAAATAAGTTGCCAGATGAACATCTATGAAAAACACAACAATAAAAATACACATTTGGTTTAGTCTTCAAAACAGTTAAGCAGTATTTCCAACCGCAAAAGTTCCAAAAGTATAAGTCAGACCCCTAAATCATGAGACGGGGCCCCAAAATCATGAGATTATATATATATTCAAAGTGTCTTAGGCCCATATTTGGAAAGGTATTTAGGTGTTCCCATGCTCAACATTGCAATGGCTAAGTATCATTTTCAATAGGGATTTAGTCTCCTCAGTCACTTTGGTGCTTTTGAATATTTGCCCTCAATCATGTTTTGTCTGATTTTTTTTAACTACCCTTCTACCTTGATTGGGTGTGTGACCGTTACAATGTTGCTGACTCTCACAACTATATAGGGAGTAAGGCAACTGGGTCATTCAAGAGATTGACATTAGGACAGAAATCCTTATGTCTGCGGGAGGAGAGAAGGGTGCCATTTTTTAAAAAGTCAGCATTTAGCCAGTTTCCTGTTTGAATTATAGGGAAACACCGTGCCACCTGATACAGCGTGCCAACTGTTACAATGTTCATTTATAATGATAACCACGATAGATGATTCGTTCAAATCCAGTCCAGGTCAGCAGTGAGCAAAAGTATTATTTGCTGACTCTTCAATATTGTCTGTATAAAATGAGCTTATGGTCTTGATGTAGTCCTCAGAGAACAGGTATCCATACTACAGAAAACATCACTACCCCAGTTGGCACTCTTGTTGGCAGATGTTCAGCTGAGATGCCAAGGATTGAATAGACAGCTACTCTCTTACCCCGCTGGGGTGGTCCTCCTTAGTGACAATTAAGGAACATTGGCTGGACAGTGTGTGGGAAATTTGCACTGCTCTTTCTATGCAGTACTTGTTCTGTTAGATCTACAATCGATTCTTTAGTCAACCAAGATCTGAGCATATGTGTCTGTTTCAATAAGCATGTGCTGCTATATTATAAACTATTATAGCAGGAGAGGAAACAAGGCAGCATGTGCAATAGTTAAGGTTTTGTAACAACTTCCATTCTAATACCCTGTTTTTCAGTCACTCATAATTTACCTATTTATCTTTGGAGAGAATGAGCAGAAAAATACTTTTTTCCGTTAAAAAATAATGCTTGCCATTTTTTTTAACCCACACCACTATAGCCAATGTGGCTCAGGTTTTAAAAGTAGAAATTGGCATGGAAATAGGCATCGCTGGGGAGCAGGGCATTGCCTTAGTCTGGGAGAAATTAGTTCTGATTTGACTGAGTTATGAGCATTTGTAAATTGGCTTCTGAGCATATGTAATAATCTTTAAATTTCTACAGATTGCATATGTGTGTGAAGCTAATTTGGGGGCTGACCCTGCATAGTACAATTGTTGCTGGCTACCAAGAAGCACAGGATGCCTTCAACTCCCACTTTGCCACCTTGCAGTATCTAGCCTTCAGCTTTTCAGTGAACTGGAACTTTAATTGGTTGTAATGTATAACAACAACTGGGACTTAGCTAAGGACACCTGCAGACTTTGAAAAGTGCACAGGGGTAGAGGCAAGAGTTCCTCTAGAGAAAGCAAGAAGTACACCTACTAGCTCTGGTTTAAATTTTAACTGAGCACGTAACATGGCTGTGTTTATTCTCAGCCAGTCTGCCTAGGTGTAACTTCCCCAGCTGCATATTTCCTGGTATGTGCAGAAAAGTGTCTTCTAGAGATATGCCATGATGTATAATAATGTACATAAAACTGTGCAATATTAGATCTCATTTGAGACATAGCTTGTGATCAGAACTAACTCAGATTGTACTTTTGTTATTTTAGGTTTCCACTTATGGTCAAACCACATCCCCTTTCATGGGCTCTTTCAATGCAAATTCAGGTAATGATATTCAAACTTGGAAATCAGTCTGTTTTGTAGTGTGGCATTGTACGAGAAGAGCAAAAAGTTGATGTGAAGGCTGTTCACTGGCATTTACATAAGTAAACTGCCAAATTTCAAAGATCCACATTATAGATCTCATATTATATGGTTTTTTTTAAATATAAAAACAGTTATGTAGATACCTTCTGATTTAGAGAAATGCCATTTTATTATAGTGTGATCCTAGCACTATAGATGTGGGCTGGCCTCTTTTTATGGGAGCTTATATAGCTCAGCTAAAATATCATCTGTTCTCAGCTGGAACTTGATTTACAGTCTGTAGAGGGGAACAAACCTTTTCCTGTGACTTGGAAAAAAATATTCCAGCATTTTTTTATATTTAAGCCCACTATAATTTTAAACTTTTCTTCCTCATTCAGACACTTTTGGCTCATATCCCTTATTCCCTGAATGGATGCTTGGAGCTTCCTCATTCTTATGCCGGTCAAAGCAAAAGTCTTGTGGGTGGGTAGAGAACATCACTGTTATGGAGTCTGGTTTGTGGTGAAGATTGCTAGGTTGGAAACTTAAGTCCCCAATTCCACAAGCACGTGCTTGTGCTTAACTTTACTCACATGAGTGGTCATATTGACTTAATGAGACTGCTCATGTGTGTAAAACATTAAGCAACATATGCACAGTGTTCCCAGTATATTCAAGTTCTCACCAAAACTACAAGTCACTTCCACTTCTGCCCATAAGGGAAAAGAAAGGAGAGAGGTATCCCATGTTTGGTGCCAAAAGCCTTAACTGCTTCTTGGATGCCAAAGATCTAAACTGTCTTTCATACCTTCCTGGGTGCTTACAATCCTAACTGTTCCCTGACCATTTGCCAAAACCTCCAGCTACAATAAATGTATGCATTGTCAGTACAAATACCTATTGAATATAAAAAATGTGGAGACCAGGTAAAATAGGTTAGATATATCCAGCTGAATAGTGCAGTACCATAATGGTTGTGTTATTCATTTTAGTATTCAATCAAATCCTCCAATTTTTTGCAATTTACTTGGAAGCTTCCAGAGAATTTTCATTTTGCACAAGAATCCCTCACTGGGGTATTAATTCAGAAACCAGGAGTCTTTGGTGCAGAATTTAAGTGAAGTTTGCTGCTGACCATGTGAAAATAAACTACTTTAATAGCTGTCTTTTCAAGAGTTCAGTTCCTCTGGAACCCTTATGTAACAGTTTTGTTGTCACTGGGTACTACATTCAAGGTAAATTGTAAAGATAGAGTAACATAACATAATGGAACAGCCTATTATGTGTACATTAAAAACACAGACATAGTAGTACCCTAACTTGATCTGTATGGGAAAACAGTAATATCATACATCTAAGGCTGCTTTGTTTTGGTAGGTGTGGTAAAAGGAGGCTGAATTCTCCACTAGAATGTATTGGTCCCTCTTGACTACTGTGGCAAGATTAATTCATTTAAGCTGCCACACTGGAAGATCATTTCTAATGTTTAAGTTCCCTATTCACACTATGATCATAGTCTAAATACCAGATGACATTTTGGCCAAATTTCATCCTTATATGGCAGGTCAGTGCAAAGCCTCCTTGCCAATAAAGATCCAGAGTAAAATCCTGGCCCCACTGAAGTCAATAACAAAACTCTCATTGACTTCAGTAGAGCCAGTATTTCATCCCTGGTGTGTCTACTCCATTCCACTGCAGGAAATACAGAGGAGCAGTCACTATTGTGGCCCAAAGAATTCTTAGAGTTTCCTGCACAAAACCTGATGACTCAGACTTGGTGACAATTGTATGTAATTTTCACCCATTCTGAATAGGCAGTATATAGGAGGCAGAGGAAACATATCCCACTAGGGTTCTTTGTTTACTGCCTGTCAGAGGCTAATGGAATGTTATTTCTGTGTATGCATGTGACATGACATCATTGGAAGAATGTTAACAAGAAGGGGAAGTGCTTCCTGTTGTTCTATATTGGGTGCTGGGTTTAATAACTAGCAGAGGATATTTTGTCTTTATTTTTCATTAAAAACACATTTCATAGTCCCAGTGGATACCTTTCTTGTCATGATTCCAATTCTGCAGTTCTTACGGAGGCAAAAGTTCTATTAATGTCAAGCAAATCTTTATTCATCTTTGTCATGATTATGGGTTGGCCCTTTTGTTGGTCTCTTTTGGTACTTCCTCAGGTATTCAGCTTCTTGCCCTTATTCATCTTGATTCATCTTGGGGACACTACCTCATATATGCCAGCTACTTTTTCACCCTGTAGGCCAACTGTGTTTTGGGCACTTGCATTTCCTCCCTTTGGAAACTTGTGACCTGTGATATAATTACCAACAGCCTTCTTAAAACAAAATATTTTAATTTAATGATTGGAACAAAGCATTCAAGGGAAAAAATGATATAAAAACAACAAACAGCCTGTGTGCATACTTAGTGTCATCTAATCTTACACTTCGCTACAAGCTAAATTAGATAGTTTTCCTCTTAAAATATAGGAGCAGAACCAATTCACATTCTCCTAGCAGGCCCAGATCTTCCTTTGTCTGTGGGTTTCTCAAACTGGTTCTCTCCATCTAACCCCCTATTCAAGTTGGTTTCATTGCTCCCCAAAGAGAAGGGGATAGAGCCATTAAGGTTACCTGCCCTGTTATTTCTTAATGACCTTTAAGTTTAAGGGGTTAGATGACTATTATGAAGGGCCTTCTCCCTCTTTCCCTCGGTAGATAGGCTCTGCTATTCTGTCAGACCCCTAAGGTAAAATATCCATTGCCGTATATGGTCCAGATTCACTATTATTAGTTATTAAAGAGCACCCCCACATTTGTCACAAATGTCAATGAGAATTTTTGCTGAACAAGGACTGCAGGACAGAACCCTTATTAATGCAGCTGTGCCCTTGAGAATGCTGTTTGTCCCTGTGCTGCCTCATCAAAATGCCTTTCCTTTCATGTATTTAAAAATACAGACCTAAATTTTCAAAAGTGACTAGTGATTTTCAGGTGACTCAGTTTTGAGTGCCAAGTTTGAGCAAATCTGTCAATGTCATGCTCTGCCACATAACAGATGTCTCATATGTAGGGTGACCAGATAGCAAGTGTAAAAAATCGGGATAGGGGTGGGGGGTTGTGATGGGCCTGGTGCCCCAGCGCCCCCTTGTGGCAGGGGCGGGCTGGGGGCCTAGCGCTGCACCACTCGCTTGTCCTTTGGTCTGCCCCTGGTAGCCGGCGTATTACGGCCTAGCGGCCAGAGTCCATAAACCCCCCCTTCGGGGTGGGGTAGCGCGGCCTAGCGGCCGGAGTCCGCAAGCGCCCTCTTCGGGCTGGGTAGCGCGGCCTAGCGGCCGGAGTCCGCAAGCGCCCTCTTCGGGGCGGGTTAGCGCGGCCTAGCGGCCGGAGTCCATACACGCCCTCTCGGGGCGGGGTAGCACGGCCTAGCGGCCGGAGTCCATAAATACCCCCTATGGGGTGGGGTAGCACGGCCTAGCGGCCGGAGTCCATAAATACCCCCTATGGGGTGGGGTAGCGCGGCCTAGCGGCCAGAGTCCATAAACACCCCTACGGGGTGGGGTAGCGCGGCCTAACGGCCGAAGTCCACAAGTGCCCCCTTCGGGGCGGGGTAGCGCGGCCTAGCGGCCGGAGTCCATAAACACCCCTTCGGGGTGGGGTAGCGCGGCCTAACGGCCGGAGTCCACAAGCGCCCCCTTCGGGGCGGGGTAGCGCGGCCTAGCGGCCGGAGTCCACAAGTGCCCCCTTCGGGGCGGGGTAGCGCGGCCTAGCGGCCGGAGTCCATAAACACCCCTTCGGGGTGGGGTAGCGCGGCCTAACGGCCGGAGTCCATAAACCCCCCCTTCGGGGTGGGGTAGCGCGGCCTAGCAGCCTGAGTCCATAAACACCCCCTGCGGGGTGGGGTAGCACGAGGTGGGGTAGGGGGACTCGGGCCCTCCCTCTCCACCGAGCCCCGACCCAGGGCCCTGTTTGTGGCAAGTTCTCCTTGCCGCCCGCTCGGCGGGGATCCGTCCGCAACACGCCGAGCGGTACTGCAGCTTTAAGGCTGTCAGTCACTACAATGCCCCTGGGTCACTTCCTACCCTGTCTAGCCGGACGCTTGCGTTGTAGGAGCGGCTCCCCCGTAGGTCTGTCACTGCCAGCGTCCCTCCCCGGGGGCTCCGGGTCGGCCCCTGCTCGGCTGGCGCCCCGGTCTGAGCTCCTGGGCTCTCCCTCTGCAGGAGCTGACGGTCTGTGTCCTTCTCCCCCGGTGGCCAGCCCAGACTGAGCAGACCTGCAGGCTTTTGTACTGGTCTGCCAGTTGGAGCATGCCCAGCAGAACTTCCTGGGCGTGGCCTCCTCTGCTAGTAAAGAAGGGTTAACCCCTGCTGTACCAGTGCGGGGCTGTCCTGCCCCGTCACAGGGGTTATAGGAGCCCATATAAAAAAAAAGCCCCAAATACTGGGACTATCCCTATAAAATCAGGACATCTGGTCACCCTACTCATATGCAGCTGGAGGGAAGGCCTCAAATTAAAGGAAAAATATACTGGCTCTTTATTTCAGTGGTGTCAGAGTACAGGGAGATGAGTGGTTGCTTTTCCATGCACTGCCTATGTGCCTGCTCCCTTTCCACCAGTGAAAAGAGCAAGAGGGGAGGGAGCATTGATGGAGAGCCCAGTGAGGGCTCTCCCCCCATCCCGTGAGCCAGCTGCTGATCGCTGCAGCCTTCTTTGAACCCAGCCTCCACAGCCTACCTTTGAAGTCTGCAATTCACCCTGCTCCAGACTCTCCCAATATACACTCCCCCGTCCCCATAGGCAGTTTTTTGTGCCTTCTCCTCCTCCCCCCACCCCCATTCCAATGCAGTAGGCTTGCCCTCAACTACTCTCTAACTATCCCTTGCTCCAGGCTCCCCAAACCCCCCACTTTCCAGACCTACCTCCCAATACCGCCTAATCCAAGTCCCATAATCCTCCTGGGCTCCCTTAGATCTCACCCTTCTCTGGGTTACCAACCCTCCTCCCACACACCTTTTCTAGACCATCCCTCACTTGACTCTGCCTGATCCCCTCAGATCCCCACACTAATCCAGGCTCTCCTGATACCCACTCCATTTGTCCAAGCTCCCAGCCTCACCTTTTAGGTTAATGGTGAGGAAAACAACCTAGTTGCCTTAATAATCTCCCTTCAGGCTCCTGGGGGTGACTGGCTAGCCCAGCCCCATATTAATTCTCATGGGGCCATGAAGCTGAGGGAGCACTGCCCAACAGAATGGGAATGGTCCTAGTGCCTTTTGCTCAGCAAGCTCCCACACTGGGCCAGTTGAGTTCTAGGCCTGACCTTCATAGGCTGGGCCCTGTGAAAGTCTCTCCTTAGCAGGGCAAGTATGGGCAAGGGGGACTCCTGACCACTGGGAAGAGGCTTTCTTAGGGCTCTGACTATCTAGACAGGCCCCAGCACTCAGCTCTTCCTTACCTGTTTTGAGTCAGGTTGGAGAGAAGAATCCTTCCTCAGCCTGACTGCGTGGTGAATCCCTTACCCACAACATCTCAGTCTATTCTCTAGGGATGGGACTGAGCCTTTGTGCCTCCTTCCAAATGTCTTCTTACTGTCCTTGGAGGCACCCCCATGGCAATAGCAGCTCACCACTTCCCTTGTCAGAGCAGGGCTACCCTGACAGCTCACCTCAGTTGCCTCATCCCCTGCAGCACCACCTCCCTTCCCTGGGGTACCACCTCCTCCCATGGTCACTGTTGCTCATCCTGCCTGCAGTGAGTGAGCCTATGGTACCTCATCTGCCCGAGGTCAAGGGGCCCCTAGTGCCTAGTAGAAACAAACATAGCAGCAGCAGGGTTCCACAGAAAGCTAGTGGGAACATTAATTGCTTTTTTTGAGGGAGAGGGCAGAATTTGAATTTTTGTGAAGCAGGGCAGAGGCAATAACTTCTTGAAGGGGAAGGGGTATTCTGGAATTCTCCATACCCCACCAGGCATAATTTGTTGCCTTCCCAAACCCTCCATACTTTTCTTTGCCTGGCTAAGGTCTGCCTTGGTGGAGTGAAGGACAGCTCCCTTAGGTGTGCTGGGAGTTCTGTGCATCTCTATGTATGACAGTTTTTGCCAGTGAGAGTCCATAATCCCTCCTACTAGGTTCTTTTTCCCATCACCCCTGAGCTAGTGAGAGTGGAGGGAGGGTACCATATGGGGAGATCAGCCACAATCACTGCTGAGAAAATCACATATGGAACTGCACAGAACTTGGCAGCTATACCTGAGTGACCATAAAGGGGCCTGATATTCAGAGGGCTGGTGCTCAGCACTTTCTGAAAATCAGGTCCTCTTTAACACATTTCCAGTTGGGTGTCTAAAAATGGAGGCATCAAAATCCCTAAGTAATTTTTGAAAATTTAGGTCATATTTCTTTTTCTTTGATTTATCTTTAGATATTTGCACAGCTCCCATCTCATTATATAATGACATAATTCTGGTATCTAGCCTGAATTGGTAATACAGACTTCTTTTATCATCTTGGATGGTATTTAAACTAAGCTTTGGGATTTTAAATATCAGGGTTGGAATGCACCTTAGAAGGTCATCTAGTCTAACCTGCTGCTCAAAGCAGGACTAATCCCCAGACAGATTTTTACACCAGTTCCCTAAATGGCCCTCTCAAGGATTGGATTCTCAACCCTGGATTTAGCAGGCCAATGATCAAATCACTGAGCTATCTTCCCTCTGTTGTAAGTTTTGCGAGTAGATGTTCATGCAGGTACTCTTTAGAAAACTAATCAGTATTTGGCAACAGCATCAACACAAACACCTATTCAACTAGAATAAAAAATATTTGCAGGGAAACTAAATTTAGCTATTCCAAAAACTGTCAATAACAATACTCCCTAAAATCACTCTAACCACCATGCAGGTATTCAGGAAATAAGCGTTCAGCATTCTCTGTATTCTGAGTACAAGTGGAGTACTTGGGTTATATTAAATGGTAATGTTAAAAGAACACATTTAAATAATTAATATATTTTTACTCACTGTCTATAACTAACCCATTATTTTGTTACCGTAAATTTGTTGGATTGCCAGAATAGGAATGGGGGAAAGATGGAAGAAGAGATAAAAAAAATAGAAGAAAGAAGAAACTTTGTTAATCTCAGATTCTTTTTCTCTGATCAAACAGACATCTACTAAAAACTGCTGAGGAAGGTATTTTTTAGTGATGCAACATTCAGGCCCAAGTTTAAATACTTGGTTTCAGTTCTAACTTCAAATTTGCATCTCTTTGGGGCATATTTGATCTTTATGACCAAATTCTGTCTGTGGGTGCTCTCTCTTGGCTTCCATTGAATTAAAAAGGAGCTAGGCATGTATATGAAGGCAGAATTTGGACCTGAGTGTAGTTGTTTGTTTCATTATATTCAAAAATAATCATATGCATAGCTTTCAAACTTACCAATATTACTATTTTGAGAAATGTTTAAGCATGAATTAACACACTTTTTAAAACTAGTGAAATCTATATTTTATACTAGTGAGTTAGATTAAAATAAAACAGAAATTCTTAGAAATGTTACTGACGTTTTCTGTTTGCAATCTTCAAAGAAAAAAGAGGCAAAATATTTCAAACATAAATAAAATGTGTTGAGTACCTTATCGGGCATTTTCCTTACACAACTTAGTAAGAAATGCACCACTGTGATATGACATAGAAGGGAAAACCAAACTTATAGACAGAAATTATCAGTTCAGGTGGAATGACCTACACACTGGTTAAATAGTATAGAATTCTATCACTTTTAAAAGGTGATATTTTCTGTAGGACCCAGTTAATTTAATACTATTAGAGAAAAATGTAATTATTTGGTACCTATTTGCCTACATATATCTTAGTAACACTGGGCCCAATGACTTCAGCTGGACTTACGGGTAAGGCTATGATTATGTTACGGTGGTCACGGAACCTGTGATTTCCAGAAACCTCTGTGACATTTTCTGCTTCAGCCCTGGGGTTGCAGGGCTGGAGCTGTCAGCCAGCAGGGATGCCAGAGCTCTCAGCTGCGGGGGCCCCGCAGCTCCAAGCTGCCAGCCCTGGAGCTCTCAGCTGTGGTGCCCCCCCCAACCGCACTCAGTCCCCGTGGGCAGTGGGGGGCCCTGCAGCTCCCAGGCACCTGCCTGGAGCTCCAAGACACTGGAGCTCTGAGCCACAGCATGGCCTCCCACAGGGCTGAGCTACCACAGGCGGCCCCAGGAGTTCTGAGCCACCACAGGTGGTGGGGGCCTCTGGAGCTCCCAGCTGTGCAGTGGCAGGTGGCCCCCAGAGCTCCAGGTAACAGTGGGGTGTCCCCCAGAGTTCCAAGCTGGGGCAGGGGCCCGGCAGCTCCCAGTCGCCAGTCCTGGAACCCCAAGCCTCCATGGGCAGCAGGGGGCCCACCGCTCCCATCTGCTGTGAGCGGCAGCAGGTGGGTGCTGGACCCCGCCCCCACTCCCCATTTTGTCAGGGTTATTTTTAGTAAACATCATGACAGGTCCATGATGTTTACTAAAAATTACCATGACAAAATCTTAGACTTAGTTATTGGTACTCAGTATTTGTGAAAATCATTTTCTGCATAAATTTAATCTCTTCATTCTTCACTGTGTTAAAGTAAAAAATATTCTCTTTCTTTAGTATCTTTTGGACCTGTGCTCTGTAATAGTTTAAATCTATGGTTTTAAAGTATGTCAATTATATAATTAAGCTAATACGTTTTCTGTAATTTGTTCCTTATTTCATGTTCAATGAATGGAACTGATGCCTATACAGTGTATCTGACCTAAACAGCTATAAGAAATGTCAACCATGACACAGTTGTGATGGGCAACACTAAGGCCCCAATTCTGCAAATGTGTCGGGGCTTGACTTTACTACCATCAATGGATCCACCCATGCTAGTAAAGTTAAACAAATGTATAAGTCATTGCAGGACAGAGCCTTAGTAAGGCTCTTATTCAGCAAGGTACCTAAGCATGTGCATAATTTAAAGCACTTGAGTAGCCCCAAGTTAGTATATTCTTAAATAAATATCTTGCTGAATGGGGGCCTAAGATTGTAAGATCTCCTTCTCCTGGCAAGGACTGTGTAATGTTATGAATGTATAGTGCCAAACACAATGGAGTCTCAATCTTGATTGGGCCTCCAGGTGTCTATTGCAATACATACATAACAAACACTGTTTATAATAAAGGTGGCCATTTATTATTTTTTATTTGTTTTTTGTGTAGGCCTTTTAGCTAGTTATCCTTGACCTTCATGGATGAGCATTTGTTGTCATGTGTTAATTTGTTATTAATATTTAGTGCTGATATTTGTCATCCACTTGAAATATTTATTCCTGTTCATTATGAGTTGTGATCACTTGGGCCTGATGCTGTCATTGACTTTATTTGCATTTCCAAATACAGAACAATGGAAATTTTGAGTGTGGATCATTGGCAGGATGAGCAAAAGGAAGCACAAGATGCTAAGTCTGAAGAGTTATATATACAAGAATAACGGATAACAAAATATTGAAAGCTGAAAATTCACTTTTGATTACTTATTTTTCAAACTTAAAAGGAAAAGTAATTCTTCTGTCTGAAAAACTTCTACTTATGCATCTGACGAAGTGGGTATTCACCCATGAAAGCTCATGCTCCAATATGTTTGTTAGTCTATAAGGTGCTACAGAACTCTTTGCCACTTTTACAGATCCAGACTAACATGGCTACCCCTCTGATACTTATTGTTAGACCCCCTATGATACTATAACTACAATTATTGTTCTCTTTTTTCAGTTTATTTACTTTGTACATTTGAGAGCACTCTGTGTACAGTCAATTTCATTTTCCCTATGTAGGTAATTAGGCCTTATGTCCATGTGCTGCTGCATTGAATTCAGTGGGTTTTTCCACACTGGGACTCCACTGGGGTGCAGGGGTCTGCACTAGCAGATTAGGGGCCTTCACTTGTCAGCTTTCTTTGTGGACTTTTTGTACTGCATTAAGGGAGAGTTGTTGGTAAAAATAGGATATTGTGATAGTGAACTTACAGAAATTGACAGGGAGGATCAAGCAACTGTGATACCTGAAATTACTTTTTAAACTTATAAACTAATTAGATTTCAAGCTGTGTCCCTTTATTATTGAAGATTTTAGCATTGCATGAACAATATTTTTATGTAACACAAAATTAGGCACTGATACTGCGCTGAGCTAGATAAGGGAAGACCCCCCCCCAACACCTATATGAAGCTTCACTATCCAGTGCAAAGGTCTGCTTTTGTAGAGCAGCTTGCAAGATCAGGATCTTAATTATTGTCCTGTACTCATATGTTTCACCTAGTTCTATAGTTGTTTTTGTGTGTTTTTTTTCCATATGGGGGTATATTCCTATATATAAAACCTTTTCCAGACTCCTGGTACTGACTGCACAGATTTAACAGTACCTGATGGGACTTATTACTATTAGATCCTCCCCCTATAAAGAAAAGTAATATTTAAAGGAACCCCAAACCTAAAAATAGCAAACGACTGCTGCATTTTTCTCCTTATTATTCCTTCAACGTCGGCATTAAATCAGTGGAGATGATGCACCTAAGCTGTAGCTGTTGTTTGTGGCTGTATTTTTGGTAACACTGATTACTGCTGCTGCTGCTGCTTCCCGGAGGCTCAGGCGCAGCGGCAGCTAGAACGAGGGGAGGAAGAATGAGACACCCCGGCGGCAGCGGCAGCAGCAGTTTCCCCTTTCCCCAGCCCTGACTCCACGGGCGCATGCTCACTTGTGCCCGCAGCCCTGGACCATATTTGTCAGGACTACTCGAGAGACGGAGAAAGAGAGATTGGGGGGGTAAGAAGCGGCTGGTTCTGATCTAATCTGTGACCCCGTTAGGGCGGTGCAATGCAAACGGCTGGTGATGGTTTTTAATTCCCCCCCTTAGGTGAAGATGAAAGTTAGAGAGAGCGCGAGAGATAAAGGGAGACGCACCTCCTCTCCCTTCCTTACGAAACATATCTGGGGAAGCGGAGAAGGGTGTGTGTATGGGGGGGGGAGTAGGGGGCTTCTCCACCCCCACCTCTGGCAGCAAGGATGGAACTTAATGCAGGGGAAAGTGGGCAAGTGACTCCCAAGTGGCTGGAGAGCGGGTGGGTCACTGGGTAGCTCCCTAAATAATAAGTGTGTGAGTGTGAAAGAGGAACAAAAGAGAGCGCGAGAGGTGCCTTGTATTTATTTATTTTTCTTCCCAAACACACGAAGGGTGGACGACAGAGGAGGGAGCTGCTGGGAAATGTGGACGGGGGGGGGGAGGGTTGGAGGGAGGAGGAAGGAGAGAAACATTTTGCAGACCTGCCCCACCAATGAGCTTGTCAGTTGGCTCCATTTAATGACACTTATGGGGCACTGCTGTGTCGCTAGGAACAATGTAACGTGGGTGCAGCGGCTAGGATTTGGAGGGGGGGTGCATGAGTGTGTGCGTGCGAGGTTCATTTGGGCAGGTTCCCGACACCCCAAAGGGGAGAGGGGCGTAAGGGCTCCAGGGGGCAGAAGACAGGGGCTTTTTCACACCCCGATTTTCGCGTCTTGAAGCGGCGAGCGGTGGCGGCTGCCGGGATATACCGGTTGAACGTGCAGCGTGTCCCTTGTGCAAAGGCCTGCTCAGCGCACGGCAGAGAGAGTTTGCATTTTCTTCTGCTTCTGCACTTTGTGTGTGTGTGAGGGATATTTAAAATATCATCTCCCAATTTCCGCCATTTTGGGGAAAGTTTGCACACACACACGTACAAAAAAAAAAGCTCCTGGCAATTTTTTAAGAAAGGGGTGGGGGTAGGGGGCAGTCTGGCTGGAGCGTGTTTGGTTCCTGTCGGTGGCGTGCGCGGAGCTTCTCTCTCTGCTGTAGACGTGGGGAGTGGGGTGGCTCCTGGCTCTCCGAGGGGGCTGTATGCGATTCATGGGGGGCTTGGCTCCTGTCACTCTAGGAACTGTAGGGTGGTGCTGGGGGGCTCCTGCTGGGCGGCTTGTGTGTGCGCGCGCGCGTGCTGACACACGTGTAGAAATGTGTGTCTAGTTTGGGGGGGGGGCAGTTCCACAAGTTGTGGATTGTTGCTTACCCTATAGATTTGGGGGGGGGGAGTATTCTCCCCCCTCCCCCGCTTCCTGCAGCCGGTGTGCACAATAACAGGATATCTACCAGCCACTTGCTCTAATGGGTGATGAGGCAGCAAGTTGGGGTGGGGGGTGGAAGGCGCTCGCACAAAACGTCCGCCCGCCCCCTCCCCAGCGACGGGAATGAACGTGGGACACAGAGCGGGCCGGGGGACACAAGCTTTGCTAGGCGGCAGGGGGCGGACTCAAGTTTCTTCCCCCCCCCCCGGGTTCCTCCCCCCCTCCCATCGTGGGAGCGGACGCGCCCGAGAGCGTGAGAGAAAAGTTTTCGCGAGGGGCTGGCTGCGCCTCCCCAAGGCGGGAGGCTGGGGATGCGGCGAGTAGCTGGCTCCTGGGGGAGGGAGAGTCCTCCCGCAGCTCTGCCTTTACCTTCCCCTTAGGAAGGAGGGTAATTTCTCTTCCAGGGGACTCTGGAGATTGGCTGAGCACGAGCGAGGAGGGTTCAGGCGCAAATCTCCCGAGTCCGCCGGAGAGCACTCGCCCTCCCCCCCGGGGGTGGGGATGGGGGAGGAGAAGGTAAGTTTCCCTCTGACTTGGGTTGAGTGAGGGGAGACAACCTCCCCTTCCCGGATCCCGGCCCCGTCTGCCGCACGGGGGTGGGGGTGGGGAATCGCAGGGCAGGGGCCCGGTGCACAAGCAGTGTCCCTCTCTCGTTATGCAACTTCCTCAGGAGCGCTTTGCGCCCGGTTCCTGCCCGCACCACTGCGCGCTCGCTCCGGCGCTCACCCTCGGCGCGGGCGCTGCTGCCGGGCAGGCAGCGGGGCGAGCAGCGCTCCCTTCTGCCTGCCCCCGCCCCGTGCCGCCTCTCTGGCGCTTTCATTGCGCGGGGTAGGCTTTGCCCGTGTTTATTTCCTAAGAATCGCGTCGCTCTGTTGTTGCGCAAACCCTCCAGCAGCCTGTGCTGCGGTGGGATTGTTAATCGTGGGGACGCCAGGAAGGTGCATGCAAATACTTTCGGCTTTTTGATTTCTGCCCTAGTTTTCGGGAAGATATGGATCTGAGTTCAGTACTTCAAAGTTTCAAGTGCAGCAAAAGAATGCCGCAAAAGTGGCCAAGGAGGGACCTCTGCTGGTGGAACCGAGATCTCCACCCTAGGGAGGGAAATGCAAAGTCGGCCTGCAGTTTGTAGTTACCTCTGATTTCCTTTTTAGATGTCAAGATTAATCTCAAAAGAATGCTCAGGCAAAAATATCTGATTAAGACTGTGTTTCTTCTTCTGTTCCTGTACAACTCTAGATGTATATTTTGAAAAGTGACTAGTGGGCTTTTTGGTCCCAAACCCCCCCTCCTCACTTGTCACTTCTTTTCAGAGGTTGGGTTCTCAACAGTTCCCGAAAATTAGGCCCCTAAAGGTATCATTTGCAGGCTAGGCACAGAAAAATGCCAAGCTTTTGATATTGTAGGTCACTGTTGTTTTCTTGAAGTATCTTTGTTACTAATAACACCATGTGTAATAAATTTGAAAGTTTTAAAACTAGTTGTTAACTTTTAGGCAGTTTAATTTTGCAATTTTACTCAGATTGACCACAGCTGGTCATTTTCACTTTTGTTTTTACTCATGAATTGGCACCATGTTTTTAGGGCTAGCAATAGAAAAGTGGTGTTGAAATAAAAACCACAACACCAAGTTTTCTATTCACATCGTTTTTAAAAAGCTGACTTTACCACCCCCCCAACAAAAACAAAAAAACCTATGTTCTAAAGTAATAAAATATTTATAAGCAACTTTAAACATAATGTGCACTTTAGGAGAGTGATTCCTTACAAAGGAAAATGATCTGATTCCCAATAGCTTGGGTCACTGACTTTAATATTAACATATATGGGAGAGAAACTAGAGATTGAAGATGCTGGGTCATTTTGTTTAAATTCTGAGAAGTGTGGGTTAATTGGCATTCTCTGTAGTATATGTTCAACTGCTATGTACAGTCTAATTTTTTTTAATGAATCAACCAAATGAAGTGCTGATAGATCTGTCATCTCTTTGGGAGACTATTCCATAGTGTAATAAACATATTTGTTATGAAATGTTCATTTACATTTAATTTGCTGTTAATGTTATATCTTTCATTTTAAGTCAGCTTCATTAAGCACTTTATCTAGAAGGGTGCTTTTAAAAGTCCCAAGAGCTTGTAAGAAAAAAAGGAATTGTTTGACTACATTATGAATGTTTGTTTTCCTCTTAATGGCCAAACACTTGTTGAGTTTGATTGGGTTTCACCTGTTGTGTGTGGAGAGAGCAGAGGGATTGCTGATTGAATGGGTGACTTTATTTTTTGTATTACTTTATTTACCCTTCATCTTTTTTTATGCTGCTTATAATTAGGATGGAGGCATGTGTATGGTGTGGAGGCAGGGACTGAGGAATCAATGGCTGCACAACATGGTGATTACAAAAGAAAGAGAGTGATTGTAGTAGTAGCTTGTTGTAGTACTTCAAGAGCAGATCTGCTGATCATAAGAGCAAATGTGGTGTGAACTACATGAAGTCTGAGAGAAAGAAAAGTCTGTAAATGCAATAATGCAGTGGCTATATTAAGAGCTGGAGAGACTTGAATTCTTTGTTAAAGACAAAGTGGCAGATGGGAGCTGGTCACTGAGCAGAAAAGAATGGCCAACTATGCAGTGAAATTAACTAGGGGGATATTATTTCTCCTAAAAATGAATATTTCAAAGTAAGTGAGATGAAGTACAGCAGAAAGATTCCATGAAGTACAGTCCTGTCCAAAGAGACATCCAATCAGGAATTGTGAAGAACCAGTACTTTTAGTCCAAGGAACAAATAAAAGTAAGCCGAAGTTTATTGTAAATCTTGGCCATCTGGCTCAAATAATTAAGAGAAACTAAAGAACAGGACATCAGAGTTCTTTTATTTAGAAATACAGTCGATTAGATTAAACCTACACTCAGGACTGCATACACCATAACAGATTACACAACTGATCAAGTCGTTCTCTTGAAAATTTTTGCCTTTGTGTCATCTCTAAACAAAATTGGAGATACCAGTGATAGACTTTTTTAGATTGGTGGCATAACTGTTTACTGAGTAAGTATTACTATGGTGCTCTAAACTATAGATAGTTAAAAAGACATATTAAACAAGGGCTGTTTCTGTTAAAAAATATTGCCCATTTCCTAGCAGTGGTGCAGCAGTATTAGTGTTAGCAACGGTGTAAACACACAAGCAGAGATGGGGCTCAGATGCAAACATCTTATACCTTAAATAGCACTGGTGCAAATGCACTGTTGCTGAAAAATGGGTGCCAGATTTTCTAGTATAGATGCAGCCGAAGAATATTTATGGAGAAAGACTTTAAACTATCATACTGGTAGGGAGGTACAACCATATGGAAGTGTTGCTGGAGAATCCAACTAAGAGGAAAGACGCAACAACTAAAATAAGAAAATGGATAGAAAGGAGATCGAAATAATATTAAAGGGATACACCCTAAAAGCTACTCAGTTTTTAAAAAGAGTAAGTTTCAAATTATTATCTGCGCTTGGATAATAATTTGTCCAGTGTTGATTTTTTTTTTTAAGTAGCTTATCTCCCAGTGGCTAAATTAAAGACCTCCATGAACAGTTATAGGAACCTGACTGCTTAGATGTGGAAAAAAGTGAAACTTGCTGTACACAAAGTGCTGTCAAATGCACAAAGTAAACAAACTAAAAAGAGAGATTTTTCTCTAATATCTTTTCTTTAGTTGTATTTGGTGTTTGTGACAACAGGACTTTAAAGAGACTCAGGAGTGTGACTTTTTTTTCTAGTTCATGGCATCCCTGTAAGTAGCGAGGGGAAAAAATTAAGAAAGAAAGAACAATGTTAGTGTGTAGGAGGAGTAAGTGTGAAATATACCCAACCTGTTTCCCACAGAAGATAATTAAGTGATCACTTAAAGGGATGGTGGGCCTAATCTAGTAATTTTACAGTGAGGAAGGAGTAATTCTACTGCCTAGTACTCCAACAAGTGCAGTCCCACTGCATTTGTTGTCAATGGGACAATAATTTACACAGATCTGTGACTAGAAAAGGAGGAGCCTGGGTTGTCTGAGGAGAGGCTTCTTGCAGGTGCAATGTCTAACTTTCCCTGCATGTGGCTTTGTGGGGCATGGTGGTGCTGGTATTTTTCAGCCTACCTGTGATACTAGGTTGCCTCCTTTTTGCTCTCTGCAGTAACAGCAACCCTTGAAAATTTTCACTTAGTTCAAGGGCTGAGCCGCTGCTACTTATGAGTCCATCACTGGTACAATAAGAGAAAATGGATAGCCTTTCAGTTCTCATTGGATAGAGGTTATAGATTAATAGGTTGGGAGCCCTAATGCATTTTTTTGCCATCTGACCCACACACTTTCACTCTTATGCATTACAGCAAAGACATTTAAATGTCTGGTTTCAGAGTAGCAGCCGTGTTAGTCTGTATCCGCAAAAAAATAGAAAACAGGAGTACTTGTGGCACCTTAAAGACTAACAAATTTATTTTAGCATGAGCTTTCGTGAGCTAAAGCTCACTTCTTCGGATGCATAGAATGGAACACACAGACAGGAGATATTTATACATACAGAGAACATGAAAAGGTGGAAGTATGCATACCAACAGGCAGAGTCTAATCAATTGAGATGAGCTAACGATAGCTCATCTCAATTGATTAGACTCTGCCTGTTGGTATGCATACTTCCACCTTTTCATGTTCTCTGTATGTATAAATATCTCCTGTCTGTGTGTTCCATTCTATGCATCCGAAGAAGTGAGGTTTAGCTCACGAAAGCTCATGCTAAAATAAATTTGTTAGTCTTTAAGGTGCCACAAGTACTCCTGTTTTCTATTTTTTTATTTAAATGTCTGTCTAATCTACTTACCTAGGTCCCGTATACTAAACCCATCATAGTGGTACCTAAGTGTCTGAAAAGAGTGATATACAAGCAGGTTCTTTTTCCCCTGTAGTAATATTTCTAGTTTTGAGATCCACTGTCTTCATTGCTGAGTAATTCTGTAATGAATTGGGCCCACTCTCTGGCTAAAAAATTATACGTACAAGTTCTCTTCAAATTTACAGATAAGACCTTAGATTATCAGAACTTGGGTAGGTGACAGGTAAATTTTTCCACCATTGACTTAAATAATGAATGCTTCTATTAGCATTGATTTTTGACGCATTCAGTACCTAACCTTACAATTACTTTTTTAAAAAATACTTGCACAATTAATTGACATATCCCTCCCATATCTTTGCTTGAAATCTTTAAGTAGAGAAGCTTGCGACGGATGACACTATCTAATTTTTTTAACTCTATTATTCTTTGTGTCTGTTCTGTGATGCATGCATTACTTATTAATTCCAGTTGGTAAAGATAAATGCTTTTCTAAAAAAGGTGTGCAGTCTTATTTCAGATACTTGTTTGTTTGAATAAAAATACGTTAAATATGTATAAAGCAGAAAGCTCATATTCAAATATTTAAGCTGTGCTTTGCCTCTTCAAATCACCGCAGAAACATTAATTAATCCTCACAACACATCTGAAAATATTATGTTTTACAGATGAGAAAACTAAGGAGAGAAGTGATTTTTTTTTTTCAAGGCATATGACAGATGCAGCCATAGGTTCTAATCTAAAGCCCATTGAAGTCAATGGAAAGGTTCCCATTGATTTCAATGGGCTTTGTATCAGGCTTTTAGAACTCAGATGTTGTAAGCCCTTAGTGTAATCTAACGATTAGGACATAGAACTGTCTCTTGCTGTTAAGGTTTGGCACAATACTTCCGTTATTTGGCCACAACTTATCTCTATATGACTACTATTTTCGTAAAGCACCATATATGATTTGCAAAATGAGGTATTATCAATTCAAAGAACTATCAATTCAAAGCTTTAAAGGATAAAAAGAAAATGAGGAGTTGATAGATACACAATAGTCTTCATTATTCTGTGTTATAGATGTAGCTACAGCATATGATTTTTATCCTTTCCTTTAATTTCTTCACTGCTGTTCTAATTTCTTTCATTGGCCTGTTTCTTTCTCCTTACCACCTACAGTAGAGGAAATTGTTTAGAGCTAGCAGTCTCAGATTTTTCATCATTTTTATATTCAAGACCCCAGAAAGCAGCGATTTTGTCGAATACTTGTTATTTTGTGCTGACCAATAACAGTCCCATGGTATTATCAGCCCATGGAGAGAGGGCTGTCCTGAAGTCTGGAAGAGAGTACCAGTAGTTGAAAGTAAAAATTGTGCCTGTAAGGTTGGTTTAATTAAAAAAAAAAAAAGGAAAAACAGTAATGAGTGTTGTTTGCATCCTGAACCCTATTTTTTTTGCTCTGTTTTTTACGCTTGCTGAACAGTAGAGTCTAGAAAACATGCTAATCACGTCTTGAGGCCAGCAATGGAGAGATGGTTAGCTACAATCAAATTAATATGTATATGGCCTGCTTGAGAAACACATACATATACACTTTTGTAGTCAATATTCCCTTTTCTTCTGTCTCTTAAAAATATATATCTTGTGTAAGAAGATTAGGTTGTAAGGGTTATTTTTCCTTCCTAATTAATTCTTCTCAAATGACTACAGAGCATTCTCAGTGCTGAGAGCAGCACCAGCAGAGACTGGGGAGACAGCTGTAACTTCTGTCTGCCCCTCCCCAGTAAGAGGCAAGACCTTCTCTGGCGAGGTATTGGGCAATGTGGGAGAAGCATGCCTCAGCAGCCTTAAGCCATTAGAACACTTCCACTATAACAAATAAACCTACAGATTGGATTACTGCAGTGTGCTGTAAACGGGGGGATATTTTAAGATTACTTGGAAACTTCAGCTAATACGGAATGCAGCTGCCCATTTGCTTAGCCAAGCTCCTCAGAGCACATTACACCAGTCATCTTAAAACTGCATTGGCTTCCAGTTTGTTTCCAGATACAGTCCAAGTTGTTAGCTCCTTATGGTTTGGATCATGTGTTTCCGTGAGAGGACTGCCTCTGTCTTTAGGTCCTACCACTGTATTTTAGATCAGCTGCAGCATGCCCAGATTTATATGTCTGCAAGTTGGAGAGGGGATTCATGGTGGGTCTTAATTTTGGAATTTACTTCCTTCCTTGGTCAGATGGAGTTAATATCTGTTGACCTTTGGTGATATCTGAACATTCCTCTCACTATAAATGTTAGAATATATATATAATTTTTTTGCAGGTCTGGGGTTTGTTTAGTTTACACTGCGCTGGTGTAGATTTATTTATACTTTTTTATTAAAAAAGAATATTACATGCACCTAGAACACATTTTATAATTTCATTATATTTAATCATAGACATTAGAGATAAAAACCATCCAGTTCATCTTCCTGCCAATTCAAGATTGTTCCTCAAAGTATGTAAAGTTTTGTCACAATACTCTCTTTAGGCCCAGATGCCTGCCTCTCAGGTCTCTGAACCCCAGCTGTCACGTGCAGGGTATCAGTGGTTCCTCACTGAGGTCCTACACCCTTACTCATGTTGAGTAGTACCTCTTTAGTGGGATTATTAATGAAATAAGGCATTACTCACAGTGGGTAAAGGTGGCTTAATCAGGCCCTGGGAGAACTACTGCTAAAAATGGGAGGAAAACCTACTGAAATCTAAAAGCTATCACAATTGTGGACACAAAAATGGAGACTAAATATTGAAATGACCGCTTCTAAGGGAAAGGTGGACAACGTAACCTAATCTAATTGCATACTGTTCCTTGAGCTGGAGCTGTTTGAATAACTCAAAACATTTTTATTCTCAAATTTTTACTCATAAAATTTCAAAAATCCTGAATTCCCTTCTGCTATGTTTACACCCCTTTCTTAAACTCTGCTTTCTGTGACTGAACAAGTGAGTAAATTTACTTAGAGCAGTGTTTCTGTAAACAGCATATTTTAAGAAAAGATTGGAGAAAATTTGTGGATAATTGATTTTGAACTTTTAAACAGGAATATTCCCATCAGAAATCTGATTCTAAGAGTAATGGTCAAACACTTGTGGAACAGAGACAATACTGTGTGACTTACATATCCAGTTGAAACCAACCAACATTTCGAATTTCAAATATTGAATATGTGCAACAAAGTGCTTGCAAACAATCTGCAAGCTAAGTTTTAGTCTCAAAGTATTTTGTAAATAAATATGAATAGCCACTAAAGTTGAAAAAACTGTAAGCTGCTAATGGACAGTGCATGAACCAAAAGAGAAACTAAATTATTGGCTACAAATAATTCACTTGTACAGATTATAGTAGTCTTTATTTAAAAAAAAATAGTTTACTCTGGTTTCACTTTGAACAAACAGAAAATCAAGTGCAGTCCCATAATTTGAAGATTCTTGGGTTTACAAGAATATGAGGAAGGTGAAGAGTTAATAGCCTTTCTTGACAAATGGCTGCTTGAGATTTTGCAGTTCAGTGTAACTGATGACCCTTTCATGATTGCGAGGGGGATTGGATCACAATCGGGGGAAAGTGACAAGTGCTGTATAACTATTATTTCTTGTGTAACTGATTTGAGAGAGACTTCTACAGCAGCAAAGGGCATTGAAATCCATTATTTATAAGGGTAAACATCCTAGGAGATCTAGTAAAACAACAACGCTCCAAGTGTGTGTATAAATATATATTTAAGAAGATGTTTGCATAAAGTATTATATACATTATGTTCAACTTCATGCCTGGAGTACAGACTATTTGGAAGATTTCTTTTATTCTGAGTCAGCCAGCAAACACTATTGTGTACTCTAGAAGTGAGGTTTAATTTGGGCTTGGGTAAGAAACTCACCTAAGCATACTACCAGCTATAAAGAAGAGCTAGCTCTCCTAATCAGTACTTAACATATATGCTTGTATTTGTTTCTTGCTTCCTCCATGTATAAAAAATACAATTTTCTCATGTAAGCCTGTGTGCAATTGGAATGTTCTGATTTCCCTCCTATCCAGCCTATCTCCATTAATGAATGGCGGATGGACTGCTGGTGGTTTTTTTTTAAATTTTTTTTAAAGGATTGCCAAAAATAGGCGCCTTACTTTTGTGGCATTGGCTCATATTTTCTGCATCTTGATAAAGCAAGTTATGTGCATTCTGGATGTGAGTGGAAGGACAATTTGATATTCATTGTGTAAAGTGTGCTTGAAGAAATGTCTATGAATGAAACATCAACTCGGAGTTAGGTTTTATCTGAAAATGTTTTCTCTTTTATTTTTTCCAGTGCATGCATCATGAATGAATCTGCCTCGAGTGCAAGTGGCCAAGAGTTTGATGTATTTAGTGTTATGGACTGGAAGGATGGCGTAGGTACACTGCCAGGAAGTGACCTGAAGGTAAGATAATATAATGTGTTTTTAAAAGACGGTAATAAAAGCTGTATAAATGCATAGGGAAGAGGGAGGAGTATGTGTCACTCACTGGTCAGCGGGTGTTGTGTTCCTCTCTGTGCCTGGTCCACAGAGGATATGAGTCTGTTACAGCCCTCAGCTAAAGGCTATTTAAGCTGAAGCTGTAGAAACTCATGCTTTTAGCTCTAGAGGTCCCTGGTTTAATCCCTGGTTTCTGTTAAAATGGCAGCTGTCACACAGACACACAAATATACAGGATAAGCATGAGTATAACTCTTAAGCCAGAGTTCAAGTGCCCAAAAGCCAGTAAGTCTCAGAAGCTGAGGCTGAACAATCAACTTTAAAATGATACTGTCGATTTTAAATCTATTGTTTGCAGTGTTGTTGTATCTGTGTTGGTCCCAGGATGTTGGTGAGGTAATGTTTTTTGTTGGACTAACAGACCTGGAGAAGAGCTCTCTGTAGCTCCTAAGCTTGTCACTTTCACCCTCAGAGATTACCTCATCCACCTTGTCTCTAACTTCAAATCTAGTCAGTTTTAAAAATAATGCACATAAACGGGGAAATTCACCCCAGTAGGAGTATCAAATGAATACGTCTGATTGTTAGGACATTTTAGAAATTTGAATAATACTTTTGTTTTATCTCTTCCAAAGTATAGATCATGACTGCATGTTTACTAGGATGTAATAAGTAACATTTTAAATATTCTGAAATACTAAAGTTAAAAAAACAAAATATACATTTATATCTAGTAGTTCCGGTTTTTCTCTTTAGGCTTTCAAGCCTGCTTGCAGAAGGCCTTCAGCTGCTTAACAAAAGATATGGCTATTATATTGTAGACCCTTTCTCACAAAGTTGTTATTAATGAATATAGAATTTTTTATGTAATTCCACTCAGACTGACATTGGTGAGGTGTTTTAAGAATATATTTTTTAAGCAGGGTCTCAGATATTCATTTATAAAAAGAACAGGAGTACTTGTGTCACCTTAGAGACTAACAAATTTATTTGAGCATAAGCTTTCGTGGGCTACAGCCTACTTCATCAGATGCATAGAATGGAACATATAGTAAGAAGATATATATACATACAGAGAACATGAAAAGGTGGAAGTAGCCATACCAACTGTAAGAGGCTAATTAATTAAGATGAGCTATTATCAGCAGGAGGGAAAAAAAAAACTTTTGTAGTGATCATCAAGGTGGCCCATTTTAGACAGTTGACAAGAAGGTGTGAGGATACTTATCGTGGGGAAATAGATTCAATATCTTGATGGGGAAAAAAAATTTGGTGAAAAAATAGGTGAAACTGCGTTATATTGAACTTGCTTTGATCTGCCGGAGCGTGCAGCCCCGCCCTCCCCAGAGCACTGCTTTACTGCGTTATATCCAAATTTGTGCTATATCGCGGTAGAGGTGTATTATAAATGTCTTTTTGACTACATGACATTAAAAATAATATTTTGGAATGCTTAAGGAATAGGATGGACAGAACATATTGCAATGCCATTGTATAAATCAGTGGTATACCCTTAGCTGGAGTACTGTGATTAGCTCTAGTCACCTTATTTCAGACAAGAGAGAGCAGAAACCAGGGTGATTGCTTTGGTAGTGAGTTATGTCACCAATCTTAATAATGATTTAAATCAGCAAGCAGGAAGCTTTGATTTAAATAATAGATTATGATTGAGTCTTGCATTTGTACTTTTTAGTTATTTTCCTAGTGAGAGGTTAATTTCATTGGTTGGTAACTATGGAAGTATGTTGATTGGCAACTAAATATATCCTTTACACTAAATTTGGTGCTTCTTGTAGGAGGGTGCACTACATCTATACATGTTTTTAAGCAGTTATATAGCTTATCTTACATTTATTCAGTTTCTTAATTTTTTACATTTTTAGGTTAGAAAATGGTGAATGATACATTTCCTGTTTACTAGATTATTAATTTATTTTTTATTTGAAATTCAAATTTAATAGTGCACAAAAAACAGCTTTTAAAAATTAAGTAGAACTACTTTAAATATGCTAGATACCTAAGAATTTTTTTTATCAAAAAGTTTATCAAAACATGTTTTGCATTAAAACTAATTTATTAAATGAAGAAGGTATTGCCTGTAGTTAGTAAATTGAACTGATTGTTTCTGATTATCATGTCCTTCAAGTTTTTAGAACTAGCAGAATTTACCCTATTTCACCTAGTTTTTATTCATAGATTAGAAGAGGAAAACAAGCCTTCCTGGGTTTTGTTTTGTTTTTGTTTTGTTTTTTAACTTCCAACTGGTTTATTAAGTTTTGAATGAACTAGTCATTGAACTGAACTAGTTGAATTAACTGAAATAAAGAAAATATTCTCTCTGCACCAGCAGAGAAGGGTCTTGCTGTCAAAAACTGGTTCAGCACTTCAACAAACTCAAGTTCCATGTGCTTAGCCAGTGATTTCCATGTGGTCGGTGGTTTGATTTTCTTTAAAACTTGACAGCAAACATGTACTGCTTAATATTATTTTTGTATTTAATTTAAATTATTTAAATAAGTGTTAGTAAGTATAGGGCTTGACATAGGTTATCAATTTCAAATTTAATTTTAAATAAGGTTATTTAATTTAATAGGTTAATTGAATTTAAAATAAAAAATCCAATTTCAATAAAAGAATCTGCTTTCATTTTTTTTAAAATAAATCATTGATTTTTATCCACTGTGGCAGAAACAGAAGTGGCTCAAAGATGGGTAACAAAATTATTAGAGGCATGGAAAAACTTCCATGTGAAGAGTGATTGAAAAGATTGGGTCTGGTACCTGAGGCCCCAAATCAGGTATGCACTAAGTATATGGTTAAGTATATCTCTCTTCAAGAAAGCATGAACTTAAATTTAAACATATGCTTAAATTCCCTAGACTTTAATTGGATTTAAGCATGTGCTTATATGCTTGGTGGATAGGGATGCTTTCCTGAATCTGGGCTTTAGAGAAGACACAAGTAAGAGGGAATACAATAAAGGTATACAAAATACTGAATGGTGTAGAGAAGGTAGATTAGGCAAATCTATTAATCCGTTCTCATAATATAAGAACAAGGGAATGTTAAATGAAACTGAAATGAAAGGCAGAAAATATAAACTGATGAAAGAAAATACATTTTCACAGAATGCACAGTTAGCTTGGAGGAATGCATTGTCACATGATCTCAGAAGCTTAGAAGACTGCACAAACAGATTGGATGTTTATGTGATAACAAGCATATCTAGAATTAGAGTAAGGATTTAAAAACAAGTTTTGGAAGGAATATAAACATTTATGCTTCAGGGCATAAGCCAACCTCTAAGTAGTGATGGTTAGGAAGAAACTTTCCTGGTAAATAGGGTATTCCATAGCAGCTTGTTGCAAAGTCTTGTTCCTTATACTGAAGCCTCTTTTGCTAGCCAGGTTACTCCAGGGCCATTGGTCTTATCCACTGTTGCAGTTCCTATGGGAAAAAAATGTAAGATGAAAAAAATAAAAGCTATTTACCTTCTGAAACATATTGCTTCCTTGATCCTGTGGTGTTCATCTTGGATGGATTAATTTCTGCATTTTCTGAGTTTTAAATCAAGATTGGGTTGTTTTTTTTAAAAAACCTTCTCAACTTCAAACAGTAAGTATTTTGGGGAAATTCTATGGCCCATGTCATGCAAGAAGTCAAACTAGATGATCACAATGGTCCCTTCTGACCTTGGACTCTATGAATACAATAAATAGATGGTGCCTGACCTAAAGAACTTGCAATCTAACTATAAGATGAAAGGCAACAGGTGGATATGGCAAACGGGCGGTGGAGCACAAAGTAACAATAATAAGCCAGTTATGTTTACTATACTTAGCAGTGATCATAACCTACCAACTGCCTAACTGTTCTTATGTGTTCTAAAGGAATCACAGCATAGGTGGTTTTTAAGAGAAGAAGATACTGTTGTTGTTTTTTTTTTTAAGAGGGAGCTCCGCCCATGCATAATAGGTTGCATGGCAGAAAGCATAAAAATACACGTTGGAAAAGTTGACAGATGGACTGATAATGTTGGCAGAGCAAAAGCAGGGCTCACCAGCTGACTAGAACATAAGGGTTTGTAGAGTGGGGATAGTCAGTGAACGACCTTGAAAGTGGAGACAAGTAGTCTGGGCTTGCGCAGTGGGAAAGAGGGAGCCAGTGGAGGGATTCAGAGAAGGCGGTTATGTGGTCAAAGTGATAAGCCAGAAAAATGATTCTTTATAAATGAAAAACAGATTAATTCCACAATGGATATAAAATACTAGATATTTACATTGAAATATAATGGCAAAATTCTGTGAAAATTTCTTGTTGAAAAACACACACAAAACTAGAGCTCATATTCCTTACAGATTAGTCATAGATTAGGGCTGCTAGATGTTACCACAAAAAATAGTAATAAATAACAGTAGAACTATTTCTCAGCAAACAATTTGTTGTTTGAATTAACCCTTTTATCTGTTTGGAAATTGTCTGTGAGCATATCATGCCTCTTTCAGATTTGTTGGTTATTCAAAATTGTTCAAATATTTTTGTGTAATGTTTGCAAATGCACAGTTATTGTTTTGAATATTCAGTATCTCTTTGAGCTTTGTTTTTGGTCACCTAGGTCCTATGGTATTTGAGTTCTCTGATCAGATGATGCATTTTTCTGTTTTTAAAATAAATCACTTTCTGTCCTTGCTTTTTCTCTACTATATTCATACTCAGTCCCACCACTAAAATATGTTAAGGCATGCACTTCTAGCACAAATGTGTGTTCTTGCAGGAGGAAGCATATTTTTACACATTTTACACAGTTGCATTTACATGAATACAAGTGAACGAAAATTGCTTATGTAAATGTGCAAAAAGTCTTGACTGTGGTCAAATTGAAATGTGATTTAGAGTTCCTGAAATGTTTGTAAATAACTTTTCTCAGTATTTGTCCACCACTCATTATAGACGTTCTCTTGTTGTTCACTGTGAAATACAGATTTTTGAAAATGCAGAAAGATACCATTTTGTCCTGATGTAACTGAAACATGGTCTTCTGACTCAAATGTAGGGATGGGAGTTAGGTACTATGGCTTTTATTCCCAGCTCTGCTGCAGACTTTTTATCCATGCCTCACTTTCTACAGTTATGAAATGGTGAGAATATAACATCATAGAGATGTTGTGAAGCTTAATTATTGTTTGTTAAATACTTTGAGATCTTTGGCCAGAACATGCTATAGAAATATATTTTCATACATATAGCTCGTAAAATATAACGTTAGTTAAAATCTATACAATGCTTTGAACATGCAAAGTGCTAAACGAATGTCAAAAAAAATAATTATTATAAAAGGTATAAATGTTAGAAATGTAGATAATTAGTATTATTCAGAGAAGAGGGAAAACTATAAATTGTAGTTAAGTAGTTTGACATTTGAAAAGGAAGATTTGAGAGTAGTATAGCAAGGATCCTTCTGCTGTATTTTAATACAGATAGTTTTAATGAAGTAAATGCATTAGAACTCTAGTATTTTAGACACATGGTGTGGAACACTGAAGTTTATAACTCTTCTCTTCAGTAGACTAAGTAGCATGTGCAGATCTGAAACGCTTCAATGCTTTCCAATTGCTCTGCGCTAGGCAGGGTTGAAGAGCTGATAACTTCTGAAGTGAAGAGCATGTATAAATGCCTTTTAAAAAAATAAAAAAAATCACCGTTTGCTAAACGCACACAGAAACACCATCACTTCAAGATTTAAGTGCTTTCATCAATTGAAAAAGCTGTAATAATTTAAAATTGCTTCCTGCTGGAGTGACTGAAGGTTTATGGAGTGCTTTAAGTTTTTCTTTAACCATTGTGTTTCCAAAGTGAACTGTGATATACTGCAGGGATACTACTTGAGGTCACTACATCCAGCTAACAAATGTCAATTAAACTGAACAAAAAGGAACAAATAAATGTGGTGGTTACAAAAAAAAAATCATCCTGAAAATATACAAGGGTTAGTCCAGTAAAACAAACAAAAAAATTATACAGCACATAAACACGAGAGTGTGGTCAGTTAATTAGAGTGATGTGAGATACCCAGCTAAGTCTTAAAGGAGGTAACTCTGAGTGTATGGTGTGGGCAGCCAAAGTGTGGCTTATGTCCATTAAAACTCTTCTTCTTGAATACTGAGGTACATGAGAACATACTGGGTCAGACCAATGGTCCACCTAGCCAGTATCCTGTCTTCTGACAGTGGCCAATGCCAGATGTGTCAGAAGGAATGAACAGGGCAAGTGTGGAGTGATGCATCCCCTGTCATCCAGTCCCAGATTCCAGCAGTTGGAGGTTTAGGGACATCAGGAGCATGGGGTTACATCACTAATAGCCACTGATGGATGGCCTTCATGAATTTATCTAATTCTTTTTTTAACCTACTTGTACTTTTAGCCTTGACAGCATCTCTGGACGGTGAGTTCCACAGGTTGACTGTTGTGTGAAGAAATACTTCCTTTTGTTTGTTTTAAACTTGTTGCCTATTAATTTCATTGTGAGATCCCTAATTCTTGTGTTATATGAAGGGTAAATAATACTTTCCTCTTCACTTTCTCTATACTATTCATGATTTTATAGATCTTTGTTATATGCCCTCTTAGGTAGCAGGTTTAAAACAAACACAAGAAAGTATTTTTTCACGCAATGCACTGTCAGCCTCTGGAACTCCTTGCCAGAGGGTGTTGTGAAGGCCAATACTATAATGGGGTTCAAAAGGGAGCTAGATAGATACATGGAAGATCGGTCCATCAATGGCTATTAGTCAGGATGGGCAGGAATGGTGTCCCTAGCCTCTGTTTGCCAGAAGCTGGGATTGGGTGACAGGGCATGGATCACTTGATGATAACCTTGTCTGTTCATTCCCTTTGGGGTACCTGCCATTGGCCACTGTCAGAGGACAGGATACTGTGCTTGATGGACCTTTGGTCTGACCCAGTATGGCTGTTCTTATGTTATGTTCTTAGTCATCTCTTTTTTTCTTTTTTTTGGAAACTTTGTTTTTTAGTTTTTATGTAAAGTATAAACACATAATGAAACAAAACATATAAATACATGCATGAGATGGAAATAACAAAATTCAACGTTCATTATTTGCAAAACCTAGGGAAAAAATACAAACAAACCCTGAACCTATAGAGATCATGCAGGGCATCAATTATTGGCAACTAAATAAATAAATGAGAATATAAGCTATGTGTATTGGGCATTAATATGTACTAAATTGCAAAAGTATGCAATAGTTTCATGTGTGATCTGACATCCTCATATTTAGAGCCCTACCAAATTCACAGCCATGAAAAATGCATCACAGACTGTGAAATCTGGTCTCCCCCCATGAAATATAGTCTTTTGTGTGCTTTTACCCTCTACTGTACAGATTTCATGGGGCGGACAAGTGTTTCTCAAATTGGGGGTCCTGGCCCAAAAGGGAGTTGCGGGGGGGTATGGTATTGCCACCTTCTCTGAAGGCAGTGCAGAAATGCTGGGTGGCTGGAGAGTGGTGGCTGTTGACCTGGCACCTAGCTCTGAAGGCAGCGCCCGCCAGCAGCAGTGCAGAAGTATGGATGGCAATACCATCCCATCCCACCCTTACTTCTGTGCTGCTGCTTTCAGAGCTGCGCGGCCAGAGAATGGTGGCTGCTGACTGAGGGCCCAGCTCTTCAGGCAGCAGCACAGAAGTAAGGGTGGCAATACCATACCATGCCATCCTTACTTCTGCGCTGGTGGTGGCTCTGCCTTCAAAACTAGGCTTCTGGCCAGCAGCTGTCCCTCTCCAGCTGCCCAACTCTGAAAGCAGCACCGCATCCAGCAGCAGTACAGAAGTAAGGGTAGCAGTACCGCAAACCCCCCTACAATAACCTTGCAACCCCACACAACTCCTTTTTGGGTCAGGATGCCTACAATTACAATATTGTGAGATTTCAGATTTAAATAGCTGAAATCATTAAATTTACGATTTTTTAAAATCCTATGACTGTGAAATTGCCCCAAATGGACCATGAATTTGGTAGGGCCCTACTCATATTTTTTCCAAGCGGTCATTTTTTCCATTAATGCAGTAGCAGAGAGCTTGAAGGAACAGTCTGGCAGAACACTGTTAATTCAATACCTTCAACATCTTCAGGGGTGAGACATAGCTCCTATGACCGTCTGAGTACCTCCGGTACCAGAGCTAAGGAGAGGTCTAAGGACCCTAAATGGGCAGCCCCAAAGGCGACGGCACTGTCTCTTGACACAGAGGAGCACAGCGCGGGACATTCAAAAATGGTACTGACTGCCCCAACCAAATCAAGTTCAGGCGCTTCGGCACTGACATCTCTATTGGCACGACATCTGTAGCAGCACTGAGCAAATTCGTGGCACTAAGCAAGCCCTCAGCACTGATGTGAACACTGGCACCGATGAGACCCTCAGGACTGGATTAGCTGCATTTCCTCCCCCCCCCACCCCTGAGAAGCCTCCCCCCTCTTCCAGTCACTGCAAGCATCTTCAACAACCCACCAGTTTGACGACTGCTCACCCCCTTTCTGTCCATCCTGGCATCATATCACTTCGACAAGTGGGTCCTAGAAATCATGAAAAAAAGATATTTCATCCCATTCCTATCGATCCCATCCTCCCAACCTCCTCCCTGTCCCTCTTCAGGGACCCTTCTCATGAAAACCTTCTACGAGAATAAATAAATCACTTTCTGCATCTGGAAGCCAGAGTATCAGTCCCATCCCAACACCGAAGGAAGGGCTTTTATTCCCATTATTTTCTGACCCAAAAGAAATTTGGCAGGTGGAGACCGATCCTAGACCTATAAAACTTCAACAAGTTCGTCAAACTACAACACTAAAAGATGGTTACACTGTCAACCATAATCCCAGCGCTGGAACAGAGGGACTGGTTCTCAGCCCTTGACCTCCAAGACGTGTATTTTCACAGCATACACCCGGCTCACAGAGAGTTCCTCAGATTCATCATGGGGATTGATCATTGCCAGTACGGAGTACTACCCTTTGGACTTTATACAGCCCCTCCGAATATGCTCCAAAGTCCTCATGGTAGTGGCTACGTACCTACACAAACAGGGAAATGACTGCAATACTATACTAGATAGACAGCTCTGTGTGTGTGTGTGTGTGTGTGTATATATATGTGTGTGTGTGTATGAATATATATATATATGAATATGTGTGTGTATGTATATGTATGTATGTGAAGGAATGCTTACTCGGCCAAGTCGAATTAATACCCAGTAGGGTTAAACAAAGATATTATGAATGGGGAGATAAAACAGGTAAACTACTTGCCAGAAGACTTAAAATGGAACTAGCCAACAATAATATAGCTTCCTTATTACAAGAAGATAGGAGTCCCATCCTTGAACCAGTAGATATAAATAATCAATTTAGGCAATTCTATCAAGCTTTTATACAGATATCCAGTCTGACTAATAAATTTGATCATTTCACTGAAGGCCCGCCTTTAGTACCCTATCTTCTGAACAAGTGTTATTTATGGACAAACTTTCTCAGTGCATGAGATCGAACAGGCTATTAAAAATATGAATTACAGCAATGCCCCTTGGATGGATGGCTTTCCAGCAGAGTTTTACAAAATGTTTTGTAATCGGGTATCTACTATTCTTTCAAAGGTTTTTATTGAAACAGACTCCTGCCTTATAGTACTTTTAGGCATTCAATAGGCCTCTTCAATATCTAATGGGGCCAGTTGAGGGTCCAATTTAAATATGTCAGGGACAGGTTCTGAAGAAAACTGATAATATCCTTCCCTTTTAGACCCTTACAGTGCCAACAGAAGAAGGTTTCTTCAAGGTCTTTTTTTCTACTCATCCTGTTTTTCTTCCAGTTTGGTCTTAATTTTGAAGAGACAGTTTCTTCTTTAATTTCACTAGCTTCAATGTCAGTCTTTTGTAGCTCATTTTTTAAGTGAGCCGTTTGGGATTTCACATCATATAGAGAGGTCACAAATATCGTTTGAGATTGAGTCCAGTTGGTTTGTGAATATTTCTTTCAGTGCTGCAGTATCCTGGGCTAGGTTCTGCTGTGGCCTGGGGGTCTCCCCTTTCATCTGCTTAGGTGATTCAGGCTTAGGGCTTTTGTTGCCTCTCATTTTTTCATTGGAATCTATATTCAACAGTTTGAAGTTTATCCAGGGGATTAATTTAAATTTCTATGACAGAACCTTATTGCCAATTTGCTAGGAAAGTTGTTATTAGAGGCGAATTTGATATGGGGGAATGAGGAGATTCAGGACTTGGCAGTTATTTTCCTCCTGGGTACCATGTGACCCCTGACATCTCTTCTCTAAGTTTAACAGTCCCATTTTTTAATCTCTCCTCATATGGAAACTGATCTGTACCCCATATAATTTTTGTTGGCTTTTTTTACCTTTTCCAATTCTGTCACCTCACTGTTCATCCTCTTTTTCAGATCATTTATGAATACGTTGAATAGCACAGGTCCCACTATAGATCCTTGGGGGACCCTGCTATTTACCTTTCTCTGTTGTGAAAACTAACCATTTATTTCTATTCTTTGTTTCCAGTCTTTTAACCAACTAGTGATCCATGAAATGACCTTTCTTCTTATCCCATGACTGCTTAGTTTTCTTACAAGCGTTTGGTGAGGGACATCGTCAAAGGTGTTTTTGATAGTCCAAGTACACAATATTGACTGGATCAACCTTGTCCACATTCTTGTTGACACCCTCCGAGAATTCTAATAGGCTGGTGAGGCATGACTTCTCTTTCCAGAAGCCATGTTCACTCTTCCCTAACATAGTGTATATCTATGTGTCTGATAATTCTGTTATTTACTATAGTTTCAACCAATGTGCCAGGTATTGAAGTTAGGCTTACAGATCACAGAAGCTAGAGAAGTGCCTTCCCCTCCCCCCTCCCTTTTTTTTTTGGTCCCATGAGATTGGACACAAGATTTGCAAAGTTATAAAATTTAGAAAATCACAGTTTCTCTTTTGTCCCATGCATTGTCTGCAAAATGTTTAGGGAATGCCATGACCGTAACTGAACACAAAGGTTCTAATCTAAGGCAGGGCTCATGCTGCTGCAGGAGCAGCACACACACTGTGTTTGGAATATTGGCAACAGATAGCTTCTTTGGAATGGGAGAAAGAGCGAGCTGGGTCAGGCTCCTTCCCAGCTGAAAACCTCCATCCCTTGACCCTGCATAAGGCCCTGGTGGTCCATCCCCACAACACGTGGGCAGTACATGGAAAAGGAGCTTCCTGTACTTCCTCAGGGGATGGAGAGAGAGAGAAAGCCAGACTGGTCTCCCCTCAGCCATCCTTCCACCCCAGCATGTGGCCCGTTCTTTTCCCACCCAGAATAACAATCTTCTCCTGCCAGCGAATGTAGTTAGTCCTGTAGCTCAAGCTGTGCTCCGTTGCCAGAGGTTTAGGATTTAAACCTGTACATAATAGAATTTGTTTTTACAATTTTCCTTTAAAAATAGGAAGTATGTATAAATAAACCCCCCTACGTTAAAATAATTGTATTTTGTTGCAAAGCAAGCACTCAGAACTTAGGAAATGCCAGAATTTTGGTTGCCTGTGAAATCTTAATTCAGCCCATTTATGTATATGCATTATGGTAGAGTCTTTAATTAAATGATCACATAGTAGTTTTTCCATTGGTCCCTAGTCTCATTCAGTGCACCGAATGGATGAATCAGGGTTGTTTACTGATTGGAGCTATTTCCCTGCCTCATTTGCTTTAGATGGTGGAAGATTTGTAAGGAACAAGGCAGGAGATTGCAGGAAGAAAAAGAATGGTCTTGGGGCTAAGGCAGGTGAAGCCACCCAGGAAAGTATAGTCCTACCCCTGCTCCTACCACAGCCTTCCTATGTGATGTTGAGTGAGTCACTTAAGCCAAAGCTTTGGCAGATGGCCACTGATGTGTTCTTCATTTTTGGGGTTCTAAACATTAGACATGTAGGACCTGGTGGGCAGAAATCTTGAGCTCTGACAATTGTAACTGAAGTCAGTGGGAGTTGTGGCTGCACAACACCTCTGACAATATGGTATTGTGCTCCGGAAGAAAGAGCATGGGGTTGAGAGTCAGGAGGCCTGAAGTTCTAAGCCTGGCTGTGCCACTAACTCAGTGTGTGGCCTCAGGCAAATCTTTGTCCCAAGTTTCCCCATCTGTAAAATAGGGATAATAATGCTGTCTGATCTCACAGTGGAGATAAATTCATTAATGTGTGTGGACTCCTCAAATACCAGGGAGAAGATTGAAAAGACTGAAGAAATGTGAGTAGTTGAGATAAGGCATGGATGGGCGTGAGCTGGCTGAGGGTCAACCCAGGCATGATGATGCTGGGTTGGGGCACTGAGATGGAGGAGATAATATCAGTCTCTTTGACTGAAGGAGTACATCTGCAATTGGTGAGCAGGGCTTGTAATTTAGGAGTGATTCTAGACCCATATCTGCTGTTGTCGGTTTAGGCAGGTGCAACCTTTCCTTTAGGATGTGGACCTTGTCACTGTTATCCATGTCTTTGTTACCTCAAGATTAGATTACTGTACATGGGGCCACACCTTACAGGCATCTGGAGAATGAAGCTGCAGCTTGCTTATTGAGAGGGCATCTCACTGGGACTATATGACACCAATGCTCTGGATTGTGCCACTGGTTGCCTATTGGTTTCTGGGATGTCAGCAGGGGCACTTGAATTGAATCCCCCTCATCATAAAGGAGAGGGCAACTGGCAGAGAGGTCTATGTGAGGGCTCTGGGATTGCCCCCCTCCCGCCCAGTTGTCCAAAATAGCTCAGATTTGGCAATCTTCTGGGCACACTGGAAAAGACACCTATTTGGTAGGAGTTTTGGAGATGGCTGAGGATGTGCTTCCCAAAACAATGAAGGGGTGGACATAAATATTTTTTGTAGGTGTCTGGATGGTTGAGTTCCTGCCTAAAGGATTATTTTGATTCTACTGGGATTATGTTGTAATACTAATTGTTAGAGCACCTGAAGCCTTTGTATAGGCATCTTTTTTTATTATTTAAGTAAAGAATACATTTTCATTGCGGGCTTTGGATAGTATGCAGTAAATAAGGCAGGGACCACTAACTGGAGGATGAGTATAAAAATATCAAACTGCTGCTTCATTTCCTGAGCACCGTCGGTCCTGTGTACTGAATGAGGGAGGGGTCCAGTGGCAAAAGTAGTATGTGATTTTGTAATTAAAGACAGTATAATAATTAAGGCTACGTTTTAGTGACAGGTTTTTTTTAGTAAAAGTCATGGACAGTAAACAAAAATTCATGGCCTGTGACCTATCCATGACTTTTGCTATATACCCCTCACTAAAACTTGGACCTGGATGCCACTAGTGCTGGGGAGGAGATGGGCAGCGGCGCGCAGCCAGGACCCCCGCTGGTGCTGGTGGGAGAGGTGCGGGGTGGTGGCCTGTGGCCTGGGACCCCTGCTGGGGTTAGGGTGGGGAGGCCAGCAGCGTGCGGCCTGGGACCTCGGCTGGTGCTGGAATGGGGGAGGGTTGGTGGGGCTGGCAGGTTGCCTACCCGGCTCTGACCAGTGTGTCCCTGCAGCTCCCGCCACAAGCGCCGGCTCCCTAGCTCCCATTGGCTGGGAACCACAGCTAATGGAAGCTCTGGGGGTGGCGCCTGCGGGTGCAGGCAGCACGCGGAGCCCCCTGGTCCCTCTGCCTAGGAGCTGCAAGAACATGCCGGTGAGAGCCGGGGAACCCCCCCCCAGGTAAGCACCACCCTGCACCCTAACCCCCTGCCCGAGCCTCCTCCCACACACCCAAACTGCTGCTGCTGCAGAAGTCACAGAGGTCACAGAAAGTCAGTGACAGACACGCAGCATTATTCATAATGCATCCATACCGACAGGCAGAATTAAGGATGTATGGACAAATTTTTGCATTTCCTAACTTTTACATCTTAAATAATATTCTTTCAAATAATTTTGGGCGTAACATGTTTCTGTAATATAGTGGGACCTAAGGTGTCTGTGGGTTGCCCCATCATACAAAAGAAGAGAGTTGCTGGAATATACTTCAAACTGGGGCACCGCTCCTATAAACACTTAAACACATGCTTAACCTTGAGCATGTGAGTAGTCCCATTCATTCCAATTAAGCATGAGCCCTAGTGCTCTCAGGCCAGAAGTCCTTTGGACTCTAGGTGTGGTCCCTCCTGACATGTTGCCAGCACAGCTCTCATTTACTTTAAATTTAGTTATCTCTTGTGTAGGAGGAGCAATATATACTTTAGATTCTGATCTCACTAACATTAGTGTTAGACCAGTTTCATTCCATTGTTATCAGTTCAGTTAGTCCTTGCTTACATTGATGTGAGGCCAAGATATTCGGTCCATTACTCCCAAATGTATTTTCAGTGGTATTGTACCAATTATATATATTACTGTAACCTCATTATCCTAACCTTGCCCAGTAGATGGTACTGTTGGCTCTATTTTGTGGTTTCTTTTTGAAGTTGAACATTTGTTTCTTGAAAGCAGCCGTACCTTTTTATTTTTTCTATTTAATGTATTTTAACTATTGTTTTCCCTCTTTTCTCTCTCTGCTCTTAAGTAACTTCTGCAGCCAGTGGAGACCAATAGTAACCCCTTTACTGATTTGATCTTCACTGGTACTAGTAAGATCTAACAGTCTTTAGGCAGACTAGTCAATGGGTTAATGGTGAATGTCCTTAGGAGTGTAGAATGTGTGAATATCCTTAGAAGTGTAGATATGTAATCCATTGATTGGGCAGATTGCCTCTGATTCATGTTCTGCATCAGGGTCTTAATCCAAGATAGGTTCATATGAATTTCTTTAAATAGATACCTTTTAAAATTAATTTTCTTGCCATTTAGTGGGGTTTGATAATAGCATTTTCATATTTAACATTGGTTCATTAATAGATTACATCATTTTATGATGTATTGATCATGTTAAGTGGTAGCCACTTTTACTGTAATTCCAGCAAATGTGAGTTTGGAATTCCTCCAAATGGAATTTTTTGATTACATATCTTTTCTGGAAAAAATAAATATGCTCATATACTACAGTTATGAGGACTGTAGAAGGACCTATCAGTCAGACAGAGAAACAGCTCAAAAGCTTTTACAGTATTTCATCAGTCTTTATTTAGACCCTCATTCAGCAAAGCACTTAAATGTGTTCTTAAGTATGTTGCTGAGTTGGGGCATTCAAGTGTTCTTGAAAGTTTTTGATTTGACAATCATGCAAGCCAACGTCCTGATTTATCTGCAGAAAAGAGATAGCATGAGCAGTGATGGCAAAAACTTTCTCACGCAGCCCTTTCACTTTACCTGAAGGAACTTCCTTTGGGGGTGAATCAGTAATCCAGGTTCCATCCCCATTTAGTCCTAGTCTCCTTTGTTGAAACTGCCAAATAGTGTTAACTGTGGTGTTATTTATGTCGTTCACCTGTCCACTGGTCTGATACTGCCAGCTCGGTTCATGTAGGTCACGAACGAGCTCTTAAATGTTAGCAACTTTTGGATGCTGCTGTTTTGGTTGCTTCTAATTAGTGACCTGACATATTTTGTTCATGGTTGTTTAACCCTATGGAAACTTCGAAAGTGATTTTTTTTAATCAAAACCTTAATTTTTGCACTGCATGTGTTATTGAAGGCATGCTCATAATTGTTGGACTGAACATTTCTCTCTCTTTCATGAGCACTGAATCTTTCTTTTTGTGATGGGGGGCTAGGGGAAAAATCTGTATACAGAATTACTTGGACTTTGCAAACAGACGTGAGTAAAACAAAGTTTAAATTTAGGCCTACCAACCTTGATGGTGTCCCCTTTTAAATATGAAAAACTCCATTTAGGCTTCCTGGATGGGATTTTCAAAAGCACTCGGCACTGGCCTATCTGTGCTCCTAGTGAAGCCAATGGGAGTTTTACCATTGGCTCCAGTGGGAGACGAGTTAAACCAATGTTAAGTGCTTTGGAGAATCCTTCTCTTGGGCTAGTACAGTCTGTGTGCATGCTTAGGAACGCCCACTTGTACAGAACTTCCATTTTAGTTAAGATATTCTCATAACTTCAAAAATGTGCTTCTCAGGACACATGTAAGTCTAAAAAGTTTGGTTAATTTTTCCTTTCTCCTTACATTGTGCTTCCCCCAAATCTTTGCACAGTCTTGTGCTTCCTTGTTTTAGCTGAACCATTAGCTGAAATACAAAAAGGTCACAATAGGGACTGTTCTTTATTGTTACATTTCAAACCCAGTGGGAGCCAAGAGATAAAGAAAACCCTGTGAGGAACCCCTTTTATTGGAAGCTTTGCTGCCTGCTTTCTAGATCAAGGAGGTTTGTTTAAGCATTGAAATTTTTACATGTATAGCTGAAGTGTTCAGATTTCACCCATCACTCAAATTCCTTTTTGTCATCCTTTCCATGGTAGATATTAGCTTGGACTTCCTACTGGCAACTCTTATTCTGTGGGGACCCAGAGGAGAGGGTGGGCCTGAGTCCTTCTCTCGCCCCCTGCAGGGAAGGGGGCAGGGACTGCCAAAGCTCCCGAGTCAGAATGGCAGCCCTAACATATGACTAGTGGACTTTATTTCTGTTTCTGTGTTGACTTCCTTTATTCTTCCCTGGTGGAGTAGGCAGAGAGAGATGACAGGCCCCAGGGCCTGCAGTTGGAAGCCCATCACAGGGCACTTAGGACCTTGGAGATGAGGCCCTCTGCTACTCTGTAAGGGGAGAGACTCCGATGACCCGGCTGGAGCTGTAAAGAGAAGCCAAGTATTATAGGACACATTTCAGAACTGATAGGAAAAGGGGAATTGAGGAAATGCAGCCAATTTCAAATGCTTGGCTACAAGTGGATGCGATAAAGGACAAGAGGCATGACAACAGACACCACAAGCTCAATCTGTTTAGCTTAACCAACAGAAGATTGAGGGTGACGTGATCATTATCTATAAGTACCTACATGGGGAACAAAACTTAAATAATGGGGTTTTCAGTCTAGCAGACAGGTATAACATGATCCAAGGGCCGGAAGATGAAGCGAGACAAATTCAAACTGGAAATAAGGTACACGTTTTTAACAGTGAGGGGTATTAACTATTGGAACTATTTACCAAGGTTTATGGTGGGTTCTCCATCACTGGCATTTTTAAAAACAAGGTGGGATTTTTTTTTTAAAAGACATGCTCTAGTTTAAACAGGAATTCCTTTAGGGAAGTCCAGTGGCCTGTGTTATACAGGAGGTTAGATTAGATGATTACAGTGGACCCTTCCGCCCTTATGATGTATGAAACTCAATGTTTGCTGACTTGCTGCAGTCCCACTTAAAGAATCAGCTCTGTCCAGCAAGGAATATGCTAATACCACCACCAGGTAATTATACATCTTGTGAATTCTACTCAGAAATTGTTTTCACAGAGTGGTGGTCTTAGAAAAAATGAAGTCATTGCAGCATAGAGACGTGTGTAAAGTATGCGATACCAGTTTGAGTGACATCCTGGCTCCACTGAAGTCAGTAGGCATTTAGCCATTGACTTCAGTGGAGCCAGCATTTCACCTCAAGTTTACTAGCAACTTTGAGGAAAGATGTTATATAAACAAGCGCAAAGTATTTTTATGATTTGGGCAAAATCTGTATGGTACTGTGAATCCCCAGCTCCCATTGAAGCCAGCAAGGTAGATTTTCAAAGGCCCAGTTAAGTGGCTAAGTGTCATCATTTGCACCTTTGGGAACGATTTTCAAAGGAGTTTCTCATGTGGAGCCTGTTGAAGGCTTTGGCACAGGAGCAGAAATATAATAATGAATTTGTTTATATACCAGAGTGGGAAGGCTAGAAGCTAGAACTTCAAGGGATGTTACAGGTGTTCAGCACCTCTCAGGCTTCAGCCCTCAGCCTTTTATTATTAATGCAAAATTAGTGGGGTGATACTGCAAAGTGTTGAGTGGGAGTTGAGAGCATTCAGAACTTCAGAGACTCATAGTCATTATTATCTTCAGTCTTCCCACTCTGTCATATTTACAGTGAAAAGAGTTGGATGAATAATATCTGTCCAGAAAAAAACAGTCTGATCATACTCTGATGTTGTATTCAGATAATTTTATTAGCTGTGCTCATCACCTTTCAGCATTTGTTGCCGCTCTGGGGAAGAGGTAGTATGTGAATGGTAAGACAGATCTACTAGTCTTTGTTTTTTTCATGTCTGAATATAAACATTGGCAATGTTGCCTGCTATCATAATTCTGTCGCTCTCACAATTCTATTGTGAGACACGATATTTTTCTTAAAGTCCGAGCTTGTGGAGTCATGTGGTTATGTGAGAATCCCTTGTCATCTTAAAAAAATTAGTTTATCGCCCTCAGGATTGCAGAGGAAAGCTTGAAAGCACAAACTCTAAAGGCTCAAAAATCAGAAGGCAAATAAAAAGAACCCAGTATTTATTATTTCTTAAAATCTCATGATTTTTTGGGGACTTGACTCATGATTTTTGAGTGTTGGGGTTAGCAGGATTGCGTTAATGAAACCTAGAGATGTTAATACCAAGTAAACAATCATGTTTCTGGCTGGCTGCTCTAGAAGTGCACAAGCGAGGACAGGGTACTAGAAGCATACTTCTGCGCAGTGCCCCAGTACAAGGAGCTGAATACTCCATTTTGGAGTCTCCTGAGGCACAAACATACACTAAAGAATGTGAGCAGTAGATCAGGCCAGGGTGGCAAAGATGGATGGGTAGGTAGGTGGAAGTATGCTCCACCTCCCACACCTTCACCCAAAAGAGTGCTGCAGTGGGTGTGCCTCTTCTCCATGCCAGGGAGCTTTGTGAGGGGATTCTGAGGCATAGTTCATCCTGGAGATCCCTCTGGGGAACCTCAGTACCAGCACCTATAAGGTGTGATTGAACTCTAGGTGACTTGCATTCGTTCAGCTAAAATAGAAGATCATTCTGCTCTTAGTTACACCTGTGCAACCCATTGGACCTACTGACTTATTTATTAACTGGAAAGTTGAACATTAGTCTTATCTGTCAGCACTGCAGTTGTTACAGCATTTGGAGGATGCTTTGTTACTGGAGGCAGGATGGACATAAATCACAGTGATCTAGTATAAGCACAGTATGTGGGATATTGCTAAGCCTTATTCCTGGCTGATGGTTATATTACATATGGTAGGTAATTAGACAGTTCATAAATTGCTTTGAGGTGTTTGCTTACATGCAATTTGCATTGGAGAAACACTCAGCTTTTGGTTGGTGCTGAAATTATAATATTCTGTGAAGTATCACAGAATATTCTGTGAAATACTTTGTATTTTCTTGATCACTTTCAGACCTTTGACAAAAATGCTTGGTGGTAGAGCATTGGTTTACTGCCAGTGAAGGGAGTTTCAAAAAAGCAGAATAAGTTAATTTTCCTTGAGATTTTTGCTATTGATTTTTTTTGTTTTGTTTAAGATGCATACTATTCTGTATGTATTTGTAAATGGTGTGTGTGAGTATATACATATATAAAAGTTAATTTAAACATTTTTCTATAACACCATGTGCATTGTGTTTTCGAGAAATAATAAATACACTTTCCCTGTTGCTAGGGGATTAGCAGTATCACTGAACACTCAGATAATACAATGAAGGGCACCATTATAAGAAATTAAAAGGATAGAAGAACAATCCGTAGGGGAGCGTCAGTCAATTTTTTTCAGCATTTCATCCTGTTTTTCTTTGTTTTATCAGTTCAGAGTGAATGAGTTTGGTGCCCTGGAAGTCATCACAGATGAAACAGAGATGGAAAGTGTTAAAAAGGCCACTGCTACCACAACCTGGATGGTGCCAACTGCTCAAGAAGGTCAGAAAGAAGCTATTTAATTTTTTTGTTATAGTTGTTGTTTTCTAATGTAATAGTGTTCCATAAAAAGTTGCCAAAAGCTTTAAAACTGCTTAGTTATTTTTCCTCTAACAACTTCTGTACACACCTCATGAAAAAACTGAGGGGATGTTATTAATTACTTGAGTGTGAATGGTTGTCAAAATGTCTTTTAAATTAAAAAGAAGCACAAAATTTCACACTTCTGTTATTAAACATCTGGAAGCAATAATTTTAGAGAACTGCAGCTGTATCCTTCATAATAGACACTTTTATCTAAGTTTAGAACCACATTTTTTTAATGTGATCTATCCTGTTATTTTTTAACTCAAAGATATCTTAATTGCATAATCTATTTGAATTCATCAACATTCTTCACTTTGTTGTTCTTGCTGAGGCTAAATCTCAAAAAGAAAAGAAGGATTTTACCTATTGTCTATAGTTAACTTCAGTTCAAAATAGTGTAAACTGCAAAACAGTTGTTACAGGATATTGTTTATTAGTTGCTCAAACAAATTAACTGATGGAGGATTATATCTGCAATATCTTTGTTACTGCTAACTCTACCACAGTGAACTATTGTGACTGCTTGCAAAAATTTTCAGAGTAATAACATTCAGGGGTTTACATGGGGCCTTTAACTGCACGGGCAAGGGGTTTAGACAGAATTTTCTGTGGAAATTAAAAGAGTGGCAAAAGGAAAATATACATTTTCATCCATAGGCAGATGTACCACATAGTCACAGATGCTCAGTATTATTTTTGTACACATTGAACATGGGATCAATAGGATAGCACTGAAAAGAATATCCCAGCTACTTCCATGGTTTCTTGCACCCATCATTTTTTTGCCCATGCAGATGGTACATTTTACCAGGATTCTTTTTCCTTTTTAAATTAAATACATAATTATTTTTAGCATTCGTGAAAATGCCAGATTAACCGAATGTAACTGTCAGTAGCTATCCACCAAACAGCACAAGCAATAGTGCTGAAAACTTTTGCTATGCTGCCCCACTAATACGTCTTCCCCTTGACCTGGAGAGACCCTTTCTAGGGGTAAAAAAGTAGTTCTTAAAGTGATTGCATATGTCAATTCCAATTAAGTGTGCATGTGGTGTGTGCACGGCAACCGAAAGGTTTTTCCCCTAACAATACCCATTGGGTCAGTTCAGGAGCCCCCTGGAGTCGTGCCCCTGGAGGAGTGCCTCCATGGTGCCAAATATAGGGCCCTGCTGACCCGCTGCCACCTCAGTTCCTTTTTACCGCCTGTGATGGTTAGCCGGAACACTTGTTCTCTCTTGCTTCGACAAGCATCTCTTTCTTTGCAGTCTTCAGACTTTTCCTGTAAATAGTTAGATAATAGTTAGCAGTTAGTGTATAGATTTCTATAGGATATTGTTTGGGGGTACCCCCCCCCGTTCCCCTTCCCCCCATACTGGGGCATGCCTCGGTCCCCGGGGTTTAAACCCTGCGCAGTGTGTGGCAAACCTATGCCCAGGAGTGACCCCCAGACTTCTTGCCTAAAGTGCCTGGGGGATAAAGTCCTAAAAGGAATGTTGCAAAATCTGCAGAGGATTTTGCCCCAGAACCCAAAAGGAGAGGGATCAGTGACTGAAGATTCTCCTTATGGAGGCTGCCATCCCCACTTGGACCCAGGTCAGCCAAGACGATGCCGAGCATCTTGGCATCAGTGCGTAGTGCCCAGTCATCGCAAAAGGTTTCGGCCCCGAGGAAGGACTCAGATAGAGACCCTTGGCACTGACAGAGTTCTCCGTGCAGGGCAGTGGGCGGCACCGTTCCCAGTCTACGGTACCCCACAAAAAAGAAGAGACCTGACAGAGGGCATTCGTCCACGCCCAGACCGGCACGGAAGGAAGCTGAGACCCGCGTTGGGCCATGTAAGCATGGCACCACCTAGTCAGGCTCCGTCGACTCCTGTTCCACCAAGGGACCAGTCGAATCCAGGTCCCCAAGACTCCCCTCTCCGGGAAGGTCGTGAGCAAGCGCTGGAGTTACCATCCATGCCAGACACTTTTTTGAGGTGGCCAGAGAGCTCAATGCCTTCACGTTACTACCTTCTCCGCCTAGGCGAGACAGGGCACCGAGCTTTGCTTCAGCGGCACCCATGAGACCTTTGGTGCTATCCCGGGGCAAGCCAGCCATGGTACCATGTGGATCACCATCCCCTCAGCACCGGTCCTTTCTGCTAGTGGACAGGTAGAGGAGCTGCATTGGTCCTCAAGTTCCCAGCACCGCTCTCCAGCACCGGTGGGCACTGCTCTCCCGTGGTTCTCCTTCAGCGAGTCCTCTGAGTCAGAGGTGGAGTCCTGCAGATCTAAGCAAAGCCAACACGGGTCATGTAGACACTCTACGTCAGACAAGGAAATGCAGCAATTCCACCAGGTGCTTTAACCTGGGCAAAGGCAGGCTCCGACCCAGTCGCCTTTCTGGACCCCGTGTATTCCACCAAAGCTGGGGTCCTATTCCAGGAGCTCTGCATTGGTGGCCTCGGTATCTCACGTGCCTCCCACACTTCCCTCGGTGCAGGACCAGCTGCCCCATGCCGCATTAGTCACAGCGCGGGAAGACCCGGCACCATGTGACCCCTTCGATGCTGAGGGCAGAGATCAAGACCCAGTCCTAGTTAGGGCCTCGTCCTTGTTCTCACCAGAAGAGATGGTGGCGGGAACTTCCATGATAATTGGGTACTCCAGCAGCTACTGAGCAGAGTGGCCCAGAACCTGGGGATCCAGGTTGAGGAGGTCGCAGAGATATCGGATCCTATGGTGGATATCTTAGCCCCCTCTGGTCTCTCTCGGATTGCCCTGCCACTCATAAAGACTATTCAAGAGACCACTAAGACGTTGTGGCAAACCCCCACCTCCTTACCACTGACAGTGAAGAAGACCAAACGGAAGTGTTTCATTCCCTTTAAGGGGTTGGAACCTTTTTTTCCCCCAATCCCCACGCTGGGCTCCCTAGCTGTAGTGGCGGCAAATAAGTGGGAAAATTTATAGAGCTTCTGCCAGAAGTGGAGGCGCATGTGAGCCTCATAAGAGCAACTTTAGAAGACCTGGGCCTTTTATTGAATGTACAGAAGTCAACCCTATCCCTGTTCAGCAGATAGGGGCGGTGTTGGACTCAACATAGGCAAAGGCGTGCCTCCCAGAGTCACGTTTCCAGACCCTGTGCGGCGACATACTAGGTCTCAGGCAGTTCCCTACCACCACAGCAAGGAATTGCCTAAAGCAACTTGGCCACATGGCCGCTTGTACCTTTGTAGTACTGCACGCCATACTGAGACTTCGGCCTCTTCAGGCATGGCTAGCCTCAGTGTACCAACCAATTTGGGATGGTCTAGACAAGATTGTCATTCTCCCCTGGCTGGTTCTCGAGTCTCTCCTATGGTGGCTCCATCCACAAGTGATGTGTGTTGGTGTTCCCCTCGCCAGGCCCCAGCCATCCCTTTTGCTGGTGATGGATGTGTCAGCGAGGGGTTGGGGAGCGCACCTGAGGGACCTCAGGCCCTCTAGTCCCAGTTGGATCTCTTACTTCATATCAGCGTCAGAGAGCTGAAGGCAGTCCATTTGGCATGCCAGATGTTCCAAGTTCACTTGGAGGGGAGATATGTATCTGTCATGCAGACAGTACAACAGTGATGTTTTATATAAACAGATGGGGGAGAGCATGCTCTTCTCCCTTGTGCCAGCAAGCCCTCAAACTGTGGAACTTTAGCATAGCTCACTCAATACACCTGGAAGCGTCTTATCTCCTCAGAGTTCAGAACAAGTTGGTAGACTATTTCAGCAGGTCCTTTCACTGCCACAAATGGTCCATCCACCCGTATGTCGCAAATACCATCTTCCAATGGTGGGGATTTCCCCAGATAGACTTGTTCGCTATGCGACACGACAGGATGTGCCTACAGTTCTGCTCCTTCCTGAATCACAGCCCGGGCTCCATCACGGACATGTTCCTCCTTCCCTGGAGGGGACACCTCCTGTACTCTCGTTCACAAGGTACTGCTCAAGGTTCAAAGGGACGAAGCCTCAGTGATATTGATAGCTCCAGTCTGGTCCCGTCAGCACTGGTACACATCTCTCCAGGAAATGTCCATGGAAAACCCAATCACCTTACCGCTTCTCCCAGACTTGATAACTCAGGATCACAGCCGCCTGCAGTACCCAAATGTCTAATCTCTTCACCTCACGGCATGGAAGTTCCATGGCTAAACCCAATGGAGCTGGCTTGTTTGGGTCCAGTCAGGGGAGTCCTCCTTGGCAGTAGGAAACTGTCCACTAGGGCTACCTACCTAGCCAAATGGAAGAGAGTCACAATTTGGTCTTTGCAATATCTCCCAACGCTCTCGTCAATACCCATGATATTGGACTATCTCCTCCACTTAAAGCGGCAAGGGCTTTCTGTCATAAGTAAAAATCCACTTGGCTGCCATTTCTGCCTTCCATCCAGGCGTGGAGGGCCTGTCGGTCTTTGCCAATCCAATAGTTGGTCATTTTCTTAAAGGTGTCAACAGACCATATCCTCACATACAACGGCTGGTCCTTGCCTGGGAACTTAACCTGGTCCTTTCCAGGCTAATGGGGCCACCCTTTGAACTGCTTGCAACATGTACTCTGCTTTACCTCTCATATAAAGTGACATTCTTGGTAGCGATAACTTCTGCCAGGAGGGTGTCTGAGCTCAAGGCTCTAACATCTGAGCCTCTTTACACTGTTTTCTCTAAGGAAAAGGTTCAGCTTAGGCTACATCCGGCCTTTCTCCCTAAAGTTATCCCCAAGTTTCATGTTAACCAGGATATCTTTCTTCCAGTTTTCTACCATGAGCTGCATGCAAGCAGCAGGGAGCAAAAACTTCATTCATTGGACGTTCGCCAGGCATTAACCTTCTATATCGAACAGACAAAACCATTCTGAAAGTCTGTTAAGCTATTTGTTGCAGTAGCAGACAGAATGAAAGGGCTTCCTGTCTCCTCCCAAAGAATCTTGACATAGATTACTTCCTGTATGTGGGCATGCTACGATCTGGCGAAAATACCTGCCTCTCCACTCCAGCGCACTCCACGAGGGCACAGGCTTCGTCAGCGGCCTTCCTGGCCCAGGTTCTGACCCAGGAAATGTGCAGAGCTATGACGTAGTCCTCAGTCCACACCTTTACCTCTCATGACACCATTACCCAGCAGGCTAGAGATGATGCAGCCTTTTGCACAGCAGTGCTACATTCAGCGAACCTTTGAGCTCAGACCCCACCTCCAAATTTAGGCTTGGTAATTACCTACTTGGAATTGACATGAGCAATCACTCGAAGAAAAAAGATGGTTACCTACCTCTTATAACTGTTGTTCTTCGAGATGTGTTGCTCATGTCCATTCCAATACCCGGCCGCCAACCCTGCTGTTGGAGCAAATGGGCAAGAAGGAACTGAGGTGGCAGCGAGTAGGCAGGGCCCTATATTCGGCACCGGGGAGGCATGACTCCAGTGGGCGCCTGAACCGGCCCAATGAATACTGCTGGGGGAAAACCTTCAGGTTGCCATGCACGTGGCACGCACACATTTAATTGGAATGGACATGAGCAACACATCTCGAAGAACAACAGTTATGAGAGGTAGATAACCATCTTTTCAACCTGTTTTGTCCTTGACCTCTCTCCTGAGGCTGCCAACTACTATTATTGCTATTAGCCCTTGTTACTGATGCGATTTTGTTTGATGGATATCTCTTCAGTGTCTATAAGAAACTGAATTGAGAGCATCTGTTCATGTACCATAAATAAGGCTACGTTTTAGTCACAGGTATTTTTAGTAAAAGTAATGGACAGGTCATGGGCAAAAACAAAAATTCATGGCCCATGATCTGTCCATGACTTTTACTATATACTCCTAACTAAAACTTGTGCCTTGGAGAACCACAAGTGTTCTGGAGGCGGGCGGTGGCCTGGGACCCCTCTTGGTGCTGGGCGGAAGGGTTGGCGGGGCTGGCAGGTTCCCTACCTGGCTCCGTGTATCCCTGCAGCAATTAGGGGGAGGGAAGACCAGAGGGCTTTGTGTGCTGCCCCCGCCATGAACTCCGGCTCTGCAGCTACCGTTAGCCGGGAGCCGCAGCCAATGGACGCCGCAGAGGCGACGCCTGTGTCTGGGGGCAGAGCCTCCTGGCCCCTCCATCTAGGAGCTACAGGGACGTGCCATCTGCTTCTGGGGAGCCCCTCTTCCCCCGGTAAGCGCTGCCCCGCAGCCCAACCCCTTGTCCCAGCTCTGAGCCCCCTCCCACATCCAAACTTCCCCAGTAGCGGCTGGTGCTGCTGGCCCAAGGGCTGCCTGATCTGCTCGGGCAGCCCCAGAGCCATCTGCACCAGCTGCTGCAGAAGGTCATGAAGGTCATGGAAAGTCATGGAATCCGTGACCTCCGTGACAGACACGCAGCCTTAACCATAAGTTATGAAGCAAATTGGTAACAATTTTCAATCCGTATTGACTTGTAGAAAGTTCATATCTGTGATGTGGAGGTGAGAGACTTATCATCATAGTATAAACACTATGCCATATGTTGTGAAGTAGATTCTGTACCCTCTCACAGCTGTGTGATCACAGTTTTGTAATATCAAATGTACACCATCGTGCCCTGCAATATGGTTAACCTAAAACAAATTCTTGCTAGTCAAATCAAATATGTTCAGTGCTTTGTATTGTATTAACCATACATTTGTAATGAGGATGTATGTCTTACATTATACCAGATTAGTTTGTTGCAGTATAAAGATATGCTTACCTCCACTGCCCATTTAGACCTGCATGACTGGGGGAAGAGATGTCACTTAACCACTGATAACATTGAGCTGCGTATTGCAGCACACCATCCCAGGAGAGATGAAGAGATATCTAGATCCAGGGGTTCATTTGATTGCCCTTTAAAGGAGTGTTCGATGTTCAAGCAGAAGGAATTGTTTGTCTTTGACTTGGAATTTGTCTTTTAAAAGAAGTAAATGGGTTACAAATAAGTCATTTTTAGTTTCCATTAGATAGGTTTCTATTATTAAGAAGTTCCCCTCAGTTCTTTTTGAAGCTTCATCTTACCCATAAGTGTAGGCTGCCATGTCCACTCCGAGCCTAGACATTTGGTGCCTAGGCTTATAGATGGCTGAATACCTGAATCTAATGTTGGAAAATGTAGTTGTCCTAATCCAGAGTGATAAGAGGGAAAATGTGTATTTTTTCTCTCGTAGACTACAGGAGTAGTTACATACAATCTTTTGGAGGAAAAAGGCTGTAATAGATTAATACCTTATAGCCTAGGATTTTAGTTACAGAAATGAGTGTGTGTTTGTTAAAAGAAAACTTCACCAAATTTCCTTTTCACAGTTGGCAGTAGTCCCACTAGGTCAGGAATGAGGCACACTGGCAGGGCGGCATGGGAAAGTCTGCACAGCTTCTGCCTAGGCTGTACCTGATCCTTGGATAAAGGACCTCAGTCTTCAGTGCAGCTAATGCAACATCTTTCAGCAGCATTAAATTCACACTAAAAAAGATCAACTAAATGTTGGCATGTGTCATTATGTTAATGTTCTCTTGTGAGGGGGGGTTGCCCTACCCAGGTTGTGAAAGGCCAATTATCTAGCCTTGGTGCACTTGGTGGGTGGGTGGGCCAGGCCTAATTAGAAATAAAGTGCAGCTGGGGGAGCCCGTTTGTGGAGAGAGGACATGGAGGAAAGGAGGTGGGATGTGCCTGAGAGGGAGAAAGGGAAAAAGCCCAGATAGGTTTCTCCAAAGACGAGCTGGGAGCCTGTCTCAGACAGAGCCCTAACAAGCTGTATCCTGAGTAAGGGGAGGAATGTGGCAGCCCCTGCATTGGGGGATTGATTGAACTAGGGAGCAACAACAGAGGTACTGTTGCGCTGAGGTGACTGCCCGCAGAGCCCAGCAGGAGGAAGGTTTGGTTTGTATACATTTTTATTGGACTTTGATAAAGGTGTCTCTGGCCCCAAAAGGGAGTGGGTCTGGCTGGAAGGCCGGGACACCCCTATGGCCAGAGTAGGCCAAAAGAAGGGGGGTGGGTGGGGTGGAACTGAGGCATAAGTTGCTGCAGCCAGTGAGGAGTGGGTGTGCTGGGACGGCAGCTTTGCCGCACCTCTCTATTCCATTGATAACGGAAGTATAAGGTTAATGGTCATTTATCTTTCGTTGAATGCTAAAACCTGTGTTACTTTTGAAAGCCAGCCCTTTGGAGTGAGGAACAGTGACCCATCATGAGTGCTAGCCATTGGTTCTACAGCTAATGGTAGTGACATAAGTAGAACCTTCCCTTTGCTTGGCAAGGTCTGTTGTATGGTTTGAAATTTCTTACTTTTTGTACTGTAGCTTGGAGAAATTACTCTTTTCCTTTCACTATGCAGCCTTTTCAGAAAAGACTGGGATTCCCCTGAAGTTGAAGGAAGCTACAAAAGTGGATGGGCTTATTTTCTGTGAAAACTGTTACCACGATGGTACCACAGAAGAGTTTGTTCCTGAAGGAAAATTTTGCAGCCAGAAATGTGCACATCACATCAGAAACAAGTAGGTGCTATTATAAAGCATACACTCAAGGAATATGACATAAACGCAGGTTGATGAGAGAGAGTATTGGGATAAAACAGTAGTGGGGTCAGGTGGGGTGAGAAAGAGGCAACCCAATCTCTGAATTTTCTGACTTTTAATTCTCAGTTATTCATATCTACTTACAATTTTGTCCCAAATATCAGTAGAATATGAGAGCTCGAGTCTTGTGTAATGCAAGTGTTGAAGACTTTGTTAGTTGCACAGAAAATACTGTCTTTTACTATTGAACATAAACAGTGAAGAACTCATCTCTAGTCTGCATGAGTCAGTGTCAGACTCGCACAATGTTTCATAATCACTAGAATTAGGATGCTCAGTGATTAGATGGTTGGTGTGGTTAGTTAATTATATTTCAGTGCAAAAGCTACATTACGTATGACAAACTCCAACCTGTGACAGTTCCTCAGTTCTTTCCATTGCACTAACGCAGCTCATCACATCACAAAAGAAGATTTCTGATTTCATGCTCATAGTGAATTGTACATTTCACTAGGGCAATTTGACATCTATGTTCTAAAGCATTTTTCCTCATTGTTAAGTAATTGCTTCAAAGCTGTCTGTCTGTGATTGCTTGACTGACAATTTATGCCGTTACATATCTGCTTATTCCAATTGGATTTGTCAGTCATAATAATTACTAGTTTTTTCCTTTCTTTAAACTGACCTGCAGTCTTAGGCATTTCAAAAGAATTGCTTCTTTATGAGTTTTGATGCCAGGCGGGAAAGACAAATTGTTTTAAACATGCAGAATCTGTTCAGTGTAGGCTGACAGCTTTCCTTTTGCAATTACAGTTGTATGTCTTCTTTGTTAACTTTTTTGATAGCTGTCATTTTCAGTAGTAGCTCTAAGAATATATTTTGAATGATACCCAGGGACCTACAAACACTTGGCTTTTCTTATCATTCCCTATCATTAGGGGAAGTTGCCTTTTCCTAATTCTTCCACTTAAGTTCATGGAAACAAGAGTTGAATTGTTGTAGGTTCTTATGTCACTTTGTTTTTTTCTCATGACAGAGAACCAAAGGAGGATAAAGATGGTGTGGAATGCAATGAGGAAGATGATTCTAAAGGGACTAGGAAAAGAAAAACAAAATTACCTTTGAAAGACGAGTGCAAAGAAGATGGAGAAGACAAGAAAGAGAAGGATGAAACTGTTAGTATGCTTCATAAACCCAATCCTGCAGATAGCTTCAGCAGGAGTTTTGCCTTACATAGGGGAGCATTTAGCCTAATTTGGTTAACCAGTGTGCACTTTTATAGCATCATAGTGGGACATGCAACATCTCAGCTGGGCACCTGTTTCTGATGTTTCAATTTTTATGTTCTTTCTAGAGTGCATTGCACTCTGGGGTGCATAGATCCAACACAGCCAAAATTTCAGTTGAATAATAGATTCCTCAGTTATAAATTTAACTATGCATAATTAGCAACTGAGCTATCACTTTTCTGTTGTCCCTCTTTCCCCCTTTTTTAGAAAGAAACAAAACAAGGAAATTAAATGAATGGAAGGTGCTTAAGACAGTGTTGTTGTTGGAACATTAAGCATAGAAAAATAAGGAAATTAGAATATACAGTTTCTACAACAATCATTACTTGCATTGCACATAAACTGATGCATGGAAGTTAATAGCTTGTTTGCAAGAGAATCATATTACAATTATGGGAAACATAACTTTGATTTTCTTGATTTTTTTTTTTATTAAATGCAAAAACTATGCAAGAATATTGCTCTGATGTTTGTCTTTTCATTTAACAGGATTTTCTTTGACCCAATTGTGGCTAGTTTTTATTTTCATCATTATATGAGATGGGGAAGGTGAATCTCAAACAGTTTTTTGGTTGTTTCTTAGAGTACTGGCTTATGGCTAGCAATGAACTGCACCTCCATAGAAAATTATGCAGATATTCAAGTCTTGTAGCAATTCCTGGGTGAAAAAGATTAGAAATTTGACCAAAGTCATCCATGATGTAATATATCAGGGATGAATTTGGCTCATTGTGTCCAGGAAATGATCCAGATAATTTAAAAAAAGTTCTGCTGAAAGCCACAGTTTGTGAAATTGTATTTAGTGTAGATAAAGAAATAACCAGTATGTTAATTTACAGAGTTCGCTGACCTAGTCTCTCTATTTTGATCTCTTCAAAATGAACGTATTTTTGCTTAAAGGCATAGCAGTTTTTCACATTTCTTTGATTGCCTTGTCACTTTTTTAATTCGCATCATGTCACCATCTTTTTGGTAGTCTCATTCTTTGACCTATTTTAGCTATGCTTTCATACTGCCTTTGGTTTCTAGATACTCGACCTGCATTGTTGTGGTGCAGTTCTTACTATGCTCTGTTGCTGATGTTTGCAGGCATGAGTAAAATAACTCCCACAGTTTTCTGGCCTTCAGGAGAGTACATGGGTCTCTGCTAGGATTATGCCTGCTAGGGTTATGCCTGCTCTGTAATAGAAATTTGTCAGGCTCTGGTTTATAGTGACAGTTGTTACTTTATAATTATTTGCTGACATTTAGGAGAAACATTTTTTCTATGCTTGACATATCTTTTTGTGATACCAACACAATTATTTATGTCTGATACAGAAGAAGCAGAATGTAAAAGGTGTGTGTGTCGGAGGGGGGGGGTGATTTTTACCTTTGCCCAGGGTACCACATGTGCTGTAGCTGATTATAAACCTCCAGCTAGCTACCTCTTTAAATGTGTATTTTCTTAAGTCCATTGGATGTACATGCCAGAAACTGTCACTGATCTAACCTTATGCATTATGAAACATTGTTTGGAGCATTTATTGTCGTAGTAAAAATGAAAATTATATAAAATGTAATATAAAGTAGTAGAACAGCCGTCATGAGCATAGTATGTCATGTGGTCTACTATTTGATGCTGTCTTATTTATGTTAATATATGTTTATGATTTGGAGGTAAATTTTGTTTCCCTTTTAGAGTTAAAGTTCTTCTTACTTACAACCATTCTGCTAACAACAATCAAGAAAATCTTTATTCCTTGTTATAGAAGAGGGAGAGACTTGGAGTTATGGAATAGTCAGAGGCAGAAACTGCTTGGATTATGGGAATGAAATATGCAATTGTCCATATGACATTCTTATGGGCAAAACTTAAGAGGCGGCTTCATTGCCTTCCTACTGCAGCAATCTCTCAAATGAATCCATGAACTATGTGGGGCGTTAGCAAAACTATTGATGCACAAATAATGTGTAAAAAGGAGCTGTGTCAGTTTACATTTCATAAGGAACTTGGAGGGGAAAAAGTAGTTGGACAGATGGACAAGGCTAAAATTGTTAGAGGAAGAACTTTTATTTTATTTTATTTTTGAAGAGGTGAGAACAGTGGAAAATGCCAGCTGGCTCCAGCTCAATCAGCCTCTGAAGAGTCTGTGATCTGGAATCTCCACAGCTCAGACAATGATAACTGGTTTTAAAGACAGGTTTCAGAGTAGCAGCCGTGTTAGTCTGTATCCGCAAAAAGAACAGGAGTACTTGTGGCACCTTAGAGACTAACAAATTTATTTCAGCATAAACTTTCGTGGGCTACAGCTCACTTCTTCGGATGCATAGAATGGAACACACAGACAGAAGATATTTATACATACAGAGAACAAGAAAAGGTGGAAGTATGCATACCAACTGTAAGAGGCCAATCAATTGAGATGAGCTATGCATCCGAAGAAGTGAGCTGTAGCCCACGAAAGCTTATGCTGAAATAAATTTGTTAGTCTCTAAGGTGCCACAAGTACTCCTGTTGGTTTTAAAGGGTTTGAGATCCAGAGTGTGAAGGTCCTTTGAATTGTCCATTGCTCCTAGAGTGTTTGCTGGGACTATTCCTTTATTTTATTTTTTTATTTACCATTAGAAATTTACAGCTTGAAGTTTGATATTATAGAGCAACAACAATAACTGTTTTTAAAAAAACGTAAAAACCATGGATATTTTCTTTTAGCTTGAATTGGCTACAAAACTAATAAAATTATTAAATTCCTAAATTTTGTAATCTAGGAGGAGAAGCATGAAGGGAGGATACTGAGAGTCTCTCAGAGAGCCAGAAGAAAAAGAAAAGGTGATATGGCCATTTTAAAGCAACGTAAGTTGAAATATGTGTGTGGGGGGGGGAGGTTCAGAAGCGTCATTTGTTTATGTATGCAGCAAGGGGAGATCATGTACTGTCTATTGAGAACTGATTTTTATAGCACTGGATTTATAGTCTCTAATTCTACCATTTAAATTCTTTATAACAATTATGATATTTTTAGTGGATTAAAGGTAACTTTGAGGAAAGTAACTAACACTCGGAGCCCGATTCTCTTTTACGCTAAGGGTATGTCTACACTGCAGTGTAAGCCCAGGTTTAGTGGGACTTGAGTCAGCTGATCCGTGTTAGAGCACCCTGGGCTTGAACGTCTGTGTTGTATTTTAGCCCTATGTTTCTAACCCGTGCTCAAACCTAGGGCTCTGACATCCACACTGCAGTGCACAGACTCGATTCAAAGTAACCATGTCGCAGAGTTCGCCAGCTCTCCCGTGAAAGAGGCCGTGAAAGAGGCTCCCCCGTGAAAGAGGGGGGAGGGATAGCTCAGTGGTTTGAGCATTGGCCTGCTAAACCCAGGGTTGTGAGTTCAATTCTTGAGGAGGCCACTTAGAGATCTGGGGCAAAAATTGGTCCTGCTAGTGAAGGCAGGGGGCTGGACTCGATGACCTTTCAAGGTCCCTTCCAGTTCTAGGAGATTGGTATATCTCCAATTATTACCTTTAGCCCTAGGACTGTGGTGCACTGTGAGAAAACTTCACTGCCTGCCCTGGACATTATTAGGAAGCAGCTTGCTTTGAAAAAATCTTGATCAGTTCGCTCTCCATTGCAAACCCAGAGGCCTTTCTGATAGTGTCCTCGCAAATCAGTGATCAGAAGAGAACGGGTTAACGCTGACCTGAGCTGGGTGGATTGCAGATTGTTGGGATAGAGAGGATTAAGGAAGTTGTCCCATGGAATTGTGAGATACTTCTGTTTGACTCCCAGGACCTGAGTCAAGCAGAGCTGTGTCTACGCTGCAAAGCAATAGGGTCCTGGCTTAACTCGAGCTCAGACCCTCCAGCCCTTCAGAGTCCTGGGACCCTGGGTCCAAGCCCTTGGCTAGTGCAATTGCAGCATAGATGCAAGGGAAGCTAGGCTTGAGCCTGAGCTCAGGCGCGGCTTACGTTGCCATGTAGACATAACCTAAGACCTCTTTACATGACTTTGGCAGTGTGAAAGTGTTTGTAGTAGGCATCAATGTAATGCATTTTAAGGCTCCTTCGTGCTGCCTAAGTGGTGTAAAGGGGCCTTAGTGTAAATGAGAAGCAGACCTGTTGATTTGCTGGATAAATAGGATTGCTCTTTTCACTTTTACAGTCATACAGGGATGTGCATTTAGCAGAAGTAACGGTTTACTTTTGCGTCTTCTGGGAGTAATTGCATAACTACAATATGTTTAGGCTTGGCAGAATTTGATTTTTAATTTTTATAATTTTGATGGATAATTATTTTTAAGCATTTTTTCTATTTAGTTAAATTTTCACAGTTATGAAAAATTATGGGGGGATCAGATAATGCAGTCAGACAATTATTTAATGACAGTAGACAGTGAGATTCAAAAAGTTATAAACGTATAACCATTAAAACACAAATTGTCAACATCATATGTCAAAATATGCAAAGTAAATATCCTTAAATCAAACTAATAAGTTCTCAGACAGCATTTTTCTTATTTTGCCTATCTACAAATTTCGATTTTCAGTTGAAATATCTTTTTTTTGTTGTGTGGGTATACAGATAAATTGATGTCTACTGACATTAACTGATAAAAATCTAATCCTTCCAAGCCTAAGTATGTGCATGAAATTTAGATGCATGTATGGAAATGTTTATGAATAATTTCTACAATCAGTCCAAAGGGTTGTATTCCACTCAAAGCAGCAAGCACAAAAAATGTTTTTAAATTAGTGCAGTCATTTCAGTCCATTAATATGGTAGATATTTTTAGGAAAATCATCAGAATCAGCAGTTATTGTATATCAGTGATGCATCACCAGAAACTTGCAAAAGGCCCTTCAAGGTAGTTCTTGTGATAGACTGTGAGCCCCTACTGAATCAGCCTCCATTAGCAGCAGCTGCCTGGCCACGAACAAAGAGAAAGCCTAAAGTAGCTCAGCTACCCACCAGGGAGCTGAGCCATGCAAACCAACAAAAGCACCTGGAGTGCAGAAGAGCCATCGTTGACACAACTGTAATTTACTGATGAAGTTTAAGTGGTGTTTATGCAGACATTTGTTCCAAAGCTGAGACTGTGATTGGTATGATAAAGGAACGCTAGTTTGCTGATGGAAATGCTACTGTTCACTAGCAGAATGATCTGTGCACGTTTCTATAGTTTATTTAATGGAAATGTGGTTTCAGCAAAAGGATTTTGAATAAAGGTTATGATTTTAGATTCAGAAGCAAGAATTTTAATCTATGTGATTGTTAGACAACACATCTAGAGATCCAAGTTCAAATATGGCTTAAATCACAAAATGAGCAAATGAACAAAATGAGTTTATATTAGTCCCAAACAGTTTCTGTACTCCCAACACTTACACATAATTGGGGGTATTACTTGTTTTCTTCAGGAGGAACCCAGAACAGATGTAGACGATGCAGATCTAAATTATATAAATGTTAAAATAATTAGACTATAATTGATGATGCTAGTTATTTCTGATGTGGTAGTGCCCAGTCAGGATCAGGGCAGCATTGAGCTATGCACTGCGCAAACTGTCCCTGCCCCAGTGAGCTTAGAGTCTAAAATGACAAGCTATATATGCTGCAGGGATGAAGAAGGCAAAGGTCAGAAGTGAGGCGCCAATTATATGACACAGCTTGTGAGGCATCTGTCTCAAAGTTCCTGGGTTTTGCTATGCTGTTAGTTTCTTGCTTCCCCTTAGAGTGATTGCCCACATATATCTTGTCCACTGTTGGTGCACAAGCTCCCAGTACCCTCAAGCCAGAGACTTTTGGTCATTGGTACCTACTCGGCAGCACTTGCACCCTGAGCATCCTCGTGCCTCCAACTGAGGATATAAAGGGTAGGCCCGCTCCCCACTTCCTTTTTAACCACACATGGCTGTGAGTCAGAGCTTGCAACGACTTCGGTGTTGCTTCACTGTTGTATTCTTGTCAGGGTAAATAGTAGTTAGTCTTGTCTGTAACTAGTAGTTAGTAATTAATAAGGCCATTAGTAGAATAATAGCTTTTTAATAGATTTTCTGTAGTAAATTCTGAGAAATTAAATACATGTATGTTACAAAATAGAAATTTGAAACACACCTCTTTTTTTTGTTTGTTTGTTTTGCTTTGTTTGAGAGGTCAGCAATTCAGTCATTTTGCCAAAATACTTATTTTAACACTGTATGTTTCTTCACAGCTTTATATTCTAAAGGAAAGAAACCATGGTGCTGGGCTTCATATTTGGAGGAAGAAAAGGCTATCGCAGCACCTACTAAGCTTTTTAAAGAGGTATGTTTTCTTCTGAAACCCAAGTTAATCATCCATTAGCATGACATTTGTAAGGAAGTAAATTCGTAAGGTAGAATAACTGGAATATAAAAAGACTTTTGTAAGTTCTCAGTTTGCTCTGAAGGAAGTCTGACAATGATTAAAGTAACAGATTTCCATAAATAATCATGAAGAGTGTGTGGGTGATAGGTCACCTTTTGCCCAGCTTTTCTCAGTGAATTAATAATAACTCACAAATCTGACTGTGGTATTATCCTATGAAATCTACACTGAATATGGAATTCAGGGTTTTTCAAATCTCTCTGCTTGTTCCTGCACATTTCCAAGATCTGAACTGTCCTCTCTGTTCACACAGCTAAAGCTCTGATCCAAGTCCTCCTTTTCTCATGTCTTGCCTTTTGCAGTCTCTTAATTTTGGGCTTTCCAGATGCTGCCTTGTTCTCCTTACATCCCTTCACAAGTCTGTTACAAAGATCATCTTCCTGACTTTGCAACCCCCAGTGACTCGCCCTTTTTCACTGTATCAAACACAACAAAACTTTTAATCCTACCCTACTTATCATCTTGATGGATGCCAAAATATCAACTTCTGCTTCTCCGTTGCAAACTATGCTGACCTTTGTCACCCATCTGTCCAGTTTCCCATTAAACAACTTAGTGCTTTCTCCCATGGCATCCGTTTTTGCATGGAAGGGAGTTCCCAATAAAAAATCCACAAAGCCAGTACATTGTCCTCCTTCAGATTCCTCCTTAAAACTCACCTCTGGTCGTGGTGCTTGCAAAACACTTGAAAATAACTAGACAGCTGGTATACAGTAACTCCTCACTTAAAGTCATCCCGCTTAACGTTGTTTCGTTGTTACGTTGCTGATCAATTAGGAAACATACTTATTTAAAGTTGTGCAATGCTCCACTCTTACATTGTTTGTTTGGCTGCCTGCTTTCTCCACAACTGGCAGCCCCCCAGCATCTCCCGCCCACTGGCAGACCCCGCGGATCAGCGCCTTCCCCCTCCTCCCCCTGTCTCCTGCCCACGGAAATCAGCTGGCATGCGGTGTTTTGGAAGGAGGGGGGAGGAGCAAGGACTCAGCATGCCCGCTCTCCCTCCCTCCCCTGCCTCCCGAACGCCACAAGCCAGCTGATTGCCCCAGGCAGAGGGGGAAGGATGGGGAGCCGGCATGCCGAGTCCTCGCTCCTCCCCCCCTCCCTGCTGCCTCCTAAATGCCGCAAGCCAGCTGATTGCCCCGGGCAGGGGGGAGGAGCGAGGACTCGGTGCACCTCCCCCCTCCCTCCCCTGCTTCCTGAACTTGGCAATCGACTGGCTTGCAGTGTTTAGAAGGGAGAGGGGAGGAGCCAAGACGCAGAGTGTGAAGTAAAAGGGGAGCGGGGGGAAGGGAGAAGAGGTGGGTCAAGAGTTGGGGCTTGGGGTTAGGGGTGAAGTGGGCAGTTTGAGGGTTGAGTCCCCCGCTCCTGGTACTTGCAGAGTAGGGGAAGCTGCCCTGGAACCTAACCCCCCCCCCCCCATTTACATTAATTCTTATGGGGAAATTGAATTTGCTTAACATCGTTTCACTTAGTCACATTTTTCAGGAACATAATTACAACATTAAATGAGTTACTCTACTGTGATTGCAGCTGCTGCTTATTCTAATCATAATTCTCTGACTGTTACCTTGTACTACCCTGTCCGTTTTTTGGATCCACCTCTTGCCACTTTTCCTATACTTAAACTGTAAGCTGTTTGGGATAGGAAGTGTGCGTGAAGAGTTGTGACCCTGCAGTATTTTTTTCCTACATTTGATTAGGGAAAGGCAGAATATCCTACTGTTCTCAGTACTTTAATCAACTTTTCTGTAGATATTTTTTCTAAGCTCTAACTTGAACAAGTTGCGGTTGCTCTGGTAAAATGAAATAATTGACTCTTATTTTATACTTCTAACTCTCCTGTATTATGACCCCACTTCATTTTTTTTCTCTTTTTATTCTTTTTCACATTGCATGGGATTGGCAAAACAGTGTCTCTACTGCATGAACCTCCATATTCTTTTCATTCCCTATGCTGGCCTCCTTGTGCCAAAAAAAAACCTTGAAATGTTTGTGACATAGGTGATCTGTGATATAATTACAATCATGCACAACATTTTAAACTTTAGCTGTTACTGCGGTGCAACAGGAGCTGACCTGTAGTTAAGGTTGTGAGAGTTTCAATTTGATAGTGGAAAGAATGATGAATATCTTGTGATTTGGAGTTTTAGTAACACAAAAAATGGATTATAATTCTTGGCTAACTACAGAATTTTTGATGTATTGGCTATACAATTTGAAGTTTTGGAAAGTTTATAATAACTATGGAAAAATCGGTGTTTGGTGAATTATTTGGGGAAGGGAGTCTCTCACCTTCCTTCCCTCTTACCCAGAATGCCTTAGATTTCTTGCAATGTCTACCTGCAGCTAGGAGCAATCCTCCCAGCCTGGGTAGACACCCCTACTAGTGTGAGTCTATCAGGCTGGAGGTTGGATTCTGAAGCCTGGTGGGAAGGTGGGCTTCAGAGCCTGAACTTCTGCCTGAGCTGGAACGTCCTCGTTGATATTTTTAGTGAGCTAGCCCGAGCCCTGCTAGTGTGTATCTGTCTACTCAGGTTGGGACGTTCCCAGCCCTGGTGTGGACTTACACTTTGGTGCCTGTCCTTTGAGCATGTTGTTACCCCCTTATATGCTGATTCCTAGAATATCAGTTATACATCAGAATTGTTTGCTTATTTAGTAACTCTTCAGTCATAGTGACAAATATGTGCGCTAAGATTAAACTTACCAAATTTAAATTTGATGATTAAAAAAAATGCCACTTTTACTTCCAAGAGGTACCAAAAAGCAGTATGTACCCCATCTACATGAAATTTGCACTTTAATGCAAAACCTGAACAGTGACCTCAGTGGTGATTAAGGCAAAATAACTTCCCAAATGCATGAAATGTATGACAGTCAGATGTCGAGTTGATATAACTAATATAAAAGCATGTGAGGTTTCGTGTTTCCCCAGCTTCATCAAACTTACGTTCTTCTTCGAGTACTTGCTCATGTGTATTCCACAGTAGGTGTGTGTGCTCGCCACGTGCACCGGTGCCGGAAGCTTTTCCCTTAGCAGGACTCGTAGGGGGAGCGCTGCTGCGACCCTTGGAGTGGCGCCCCTATAGCACGCTATAAGGGGAGCCACGCGCTCCTCCCACCTTCAGTTCCTTCTTGCTGCCAATGATGGTGCATCGGAACTACCTGCTCCAGCTTTGCTGCAGCTCGTCCCAGAACTCGTTTCATTAGTACTACCTGTGTGTGTTAGTTCAATAAAAGTTCCAGTTTAGTTAGTTAGTTCAGTGTTCGGGCTAGGGCATGCCCCACGTTTAAATTGTGCGAGTCTTGCAGGTGTTCGATGCCCAGAAGTGACCCGCACGCCGACTGTCTCTGCTGCCTGGGCGAATCTCACATCAGCGACCACTGTAAGATCTGCAGGTCCTTTAAACCCAGGATGAAAAAAGAGAGAGACATTAGACTTCGGGCCCTTCTCATGGAGTCGGCATTGGCTCCGACCCTGGTACGCTGAGCAGAATCAGCACCTGGCACTTCGTCTTTGGTGCGCGGCGATCTCCTGGCACCTTCCAGTGGCCGGCACTGCTCCCCGTCAAAGAAGCAGAGAAATGCTCTGTCTTCTCAGAAGCATCAAGAGAAAACAGGGTGAGGCTAGACCCACGTCAGGCAGCTCCAGTTCCCCCCCGGGCTCTAGAGCTCTGACTTTGGCCGAGTGGAGCAGCCCGGTTGCTTCGACTCTGCTGCAGAGTCCGGATGCCTTCGCCGGAGGCCCTGCAGGCGGCGAAGGACATTATGACTCTGCAGGTGCCCGGGGTACCGCCGGCCCCAGGACCCCGTTCTAGAGACAAGCCGCTGCTGGGCTGTCAACAGTCGACGCCGACCCGACACAGATCCCGGTCAGGGAACTGCTCTTGGGTCCACTCGCTGCTCAGTGTCCTGTCAGGACACAGTTTCTGGCCTCCACTTTCATCACCCACCAGGTTGTCCGGTCGGGTGCCGTCGGAGTGGAGCTCCAGGCACCGCTCCACGCCGAGTAGAGAGTATCGGCGGGACAGGCACAGATGCTGTAGACGCTCCCATTCTTGGTGGAGCTACCGAATCCGCTCCCAACAAGGGAACTGTCGCTGGTCATGCTCCACCTCTCTCGCCTCAAGGCACCATGCCCATGACTCCCGGCGGGAATCGTCAGCTCTGCGTCACCGCAGATCCAGGCGTCGCAGCGTCTCGCGGAGCAGCAGCTCGAGGCGGTACCGTTGCGCGACGTTGGAGTCCCTGTCCCGTGGCAGATGTCGTTCTCGATACCACCGCTTGTACTGCTCCCACGGGTACCGATAGGTCACTGGTAACTGCGACTCGACCCACACACAGCCCTCTACAACCCAACAAGCTGGTGCTGTTGGTGCTGCAGCAGAGTCAATGACAAGGGCCTCCATGGCAAGGCCAATGGTGCCAGTGGACCCCCGGCCCCCTGTGGATGCCCAGCCAGGCCCTCGATTGATAGCAGGGGCATCGGAGGCTCCCTCAGCCGCACTATCCAGACATCCGAGCGATAGATCGGCGGGTCATGGTTCCTCAGCACCACACAAAGAGTCAAACCAAGGGGTAGATCCCATGACGCCAGCCAACGTGCAGAGCTCCGTACCAGCCTCCTCCCCCGTGCCACAGGACAAGGTTGCAGCCCCACCCCACTCCACACCACAAGAGGACGTAAGGGCTCATCAGGAGCTACTGAAGTGAGTAGCGTCCAGTCTCCAACTCCAAGCTGAGGCGATGGAGGGACCCTCGGACTTGCTGTTCAATGTGCTCTCATCCGCGGTACCGGGCAGAGTGGCCCTCCCACTGCACGAAGGGGTGGCTAACATCTCCAATGCGCTCTGACAAACGCCGGCCTCCTTTGCGCCGATATCGAAAACGACACAGCGCAAATATTTCGTGCCCACAAAAGGTCATGAATACCTCTCTACCCACCCGGCCCCCAACTCCCTAGTAGTGGAATCCATCAATCATAGAGAAAGACAGGGTCAACCAGGACCCACACCTAAAAAATAAAGACTCTAAAAGACTGGACTTGTTTGGCAGGAAGCTTTATTCATTGGCCAGCTTCCAGCTCCGGGTGGCCAACCACCAGGCCCTCCTCAGTCGCTATGAGTTTAACTTGTGGGGGTTGCTACTAAAATTTGAGCTCTTCCTTCCTGAGTGCGAAAGGAAGGATTTTAAGGCGCTGGTGGAGGAGGGCACCGCCGTCACAGGCGGCGGATGCAGCTGACACGGTGGCTCGGTCCATGGCCTCGGCCATGTCTGTGTGCAGGGCATTGTGGTTTATGCTGTCAGGGCTCTCCGTGGAGGCGCAGTCTGTGATGCAGGATCTTCCCTTTGATGGCAAGGACCTGTTTGCAGAACAGATGTGAGGCTCTATGGCATGAAGGACTCACATAAGACCCTTCAAACCCTTGGGCTCTACGTTCTGCCTAGAGAAAAACCTAAGCCGCAAACCTCCGTCCCGGCGCCCCATCCGAGATACAGACCTGCCTACAAGAGGTCCAAAACTCAAAAGAGGCGACCTCAGAGGCAGTCTCGCTCTGCCCTGCAGCCTGGGCCCTCCAGGGGCAATTTGCGCAGCAGGGCAAGAGGCGGTTTTGACTGGTTGCAGGAGGGTACCCGGGTGGCCCCCCAGAGGACCCTCCTACCAGTAAAGTTTGCCTTCAGCAACCGTTTGTGTGCGTTCCTTGCGGAATGGTCCTGAATAACGTCGGACCAATGGGTCCTCAACACCATTTCCCAGGGTTACACACTACAGTTTGTCTCATCCGCACCCTCTCACCCCCGTCCCTCGGACGGCAGCGGGGACCTGTTGCATCTACCCCTGCTACAGCAGGAAGTGGGTCGGTTGCTCAGCTTGGGAGCTGTGGAAAAGGTTCTGTGGGAATTCCGGGGGAAAGGGTTTTACTCCTGTTACTTCCTGATCCCCAAGGTAAAAGTGGGGCTCAGGCCCATCCTAGATTTGTGAGATTTCAGTCGGTTCATGGCGAAGTGCTGGTTCTGCATGGTCTCTCTGGCATGTATCATACCCTCTCTGGATCCTGGCAATTGGTATGTGGCCCTGGACCTTCAGGACGCATACTTCCATGTCCATATATTCGAGGGGCACAGACGCTTCCTCCGTTTCCTAGTAGGACAGGACCACTACCAGTTTACGGTCCTCCCATTTGGCCTGTCCACTGCACCCAAGGTGTTCACAAAGTGTATGACGGTAGTAGCGGCCTACCTTAGACGCCGAGGGGTACAGATATTTCCCTACCTCGACGACTGGCTGCTCAAGGGCAGCTCTCAGCCCCAGGTACAGAACCACGTGGACCTGCTCTTGGCTACATGTGCCAACCTAGGCCTCTTAGTGGACGAGACCAAGTCGACAATGGTTCCGGTGCAGCGCATAGAATTCATAGGCGCTCTCCTAGATGCCTCCAAGGCCACAGGCTCACTTCCTCTGGGCAGGTTCCAGACTCTGAAGGGGCTTATAGCCTCAGTCACGGAGTTCCCAATCACCACGGCCAGGGTATGCCTGCAGCTCCTGGGCCACATGGAGGCATGCATGTACGTGGTCTGCCACACCAGACTTCGGATGAGGCCCCTCCAACTCTGGCTGGCCTCAGAGTTCTCCCAGGCCCGGGACAAACTGGACAAGGTCCTATTGGTACCAGCGTGGGTGATCACCACACTACAATGATGGTCCTACCCAGCCAATATGCTCCAGGGAATTCCCTTCCGGGACCCGACCCCGTCACTAGACCTATTGTCCGACGCGTCGGACTTGGGCTGGGGGGCCCACATAGGGAACTCACAGACCCAAGGGATGTGGTGAGCCATGGAGCTGTCCCTTCACATAAACGTCAGGGAACTGAGGGCAATACGCTTAGCCTGTGTGGCGTTTAGCTCACAGCTGCGTGGCAAGGTGGTCAGAGTACTCTCAGACAACCTGCCGCGATGTTTTACATAAACAGGCAAGGTGGGACGAGGTCCTCGGCCCTCTGCCTGGAAGCCCTCAGCCTCTGGGAGTTCTGTATAGCCCACAACATCTCCCTAAAGGCTTTCCACCTGCCAGGCATCAACAACACACAGGCCGATTGCTTGAGCAGGGTTTTCTCCTCCCAACATGAGTGATCGCTCCACTCGGAGGTCACTCACCAGCTCTTCTGAGTGTGGGGCATTCCCCAAGTGGACCTGTTTGCGACCCGACAGAACCGCTGTTGCCCCAGGTTCTGTTCCGGGGTGGGATGGGTGGGGAGGAACGCGATCTCAGATGCCTTCCTCCTGTCATGGTCGGGTCAACTCCTTTACTGCCTTACCCCGTTTCCCCTCATTGGCAAGGTCCTGGGAAAGTGAAAACGGACAAGGCACATGTCCTCCTGGTTGCCCCAGCCTGGTCCTGGCAGAATTGGTACGGGACCCTCCTGGGCTTGCTGGTGACACCCCCGCGGCCATTGCCGCTCCGCCCGGACCTACTGTCCCAGAACCAGGGGCCGCTGCCTCCACCCCAACCTGGCCGCCCTCCATTTGACAGCATGGCTGCTCAATGGCTAGATGCGGAAGAGGCAAGGTGTTCTGAAGAGGTCAGACATGTCCTCCTAGAAAGTAGGAAGCCATCCACGCGCTGAGCCTACCTAGCAAAGTGGTCCCGGTTCTCCAGGTGGGCAGGCGAGCGGGGTACTTCCCCAATGGCTGCCCCGCTCCCACTTGTCCTTGAGTATCTCCTTCACCTTAGAACTCAGGGCCTGGCGCCTTCCTCCTTCAGGGTGCACCTGGTGGCTATTTCGGCATTCCATCTGCCAATCCAGGGTTACTCGGTTTTCTCCCACGCCATGACCGGGCGTTTCCTCAGGGACTTGACCAGTCCTTTCCTTCTGCTAAAACCCCAGTTCCTCAGTGTGATCTAAACTTGGTGTTATCCCATCTCACGGGGCCCCCGTTCAAACCCATGGCCACATGCTTATGGTCTCACCTTTCATGGAAGGTAGCCTTTCTCATGGCTATCACATCAGCCCGGTGGGTCTCGGAGCTCAGGACCCTGACCTGTGACCCCCGCCCCCCCATGGTCTTTCACAAGGACAAAGTGCAGCTCCGCCCACACCCTGCATTCCTTCCTAAGGTGGTCTCCGCCTTTCACATGGGCCAGGACATCTTCCTGCTTGTCCTCTGCCCCAAACCTCATGCCTCTAGCGAGGAACGCCACCTCCATACGGTCGATCTGCGCAGGACACTCACATTCTATCTGGATTGGACTAAGCCGTTCCGCAGGTCCTCGCAACTCTTTGTTGTTTCAGTCGAGCGCATGAGGGGTCAACCGATCTTCACCCAGTGGCTCTCCTGGTGGATTACATCATGCATCCACACATGCTACAACCTAGCAGGGGTTCCCTCACCAACTGTCGTGAGGGCTCACTCAACAAGGGCTCAGGCCTCGTCGGCTGCCTTTGTGGCCCATGTCCCTATCCAGGACATCTGTAGAGCCGCTACCTGGTCCTCAGTACACACGTTCACGTCGCACTATTTCGGTAGGGCTGTGCTTCAGTCAGGGAATCCTGTGAACTCCTACTCACCTCCATCAGACATAGCTTGCAGTCACCTACTGTGGAATACACATGAGCAAGCACTAGAAGAAGAAAGGACAGTTACCTGTTCCGTAACTGGCGTTCTTTGAGATGTGTTGCTCATCTCTATTCCACATCCCGCCCTCCTTCCCCTCTGTTGGAGTTGGTCTGGCAAGAAGGAACTGCGGATGGGGGGAGTGCGCGGCTCCCCTTATAGCGCGCTATATAGGCGCCACTCCAGGGGTCGCAGTAGTGCTCCCCCTGCGGGTACTGCTCAGGGAAAAACTTCCTGCACTGGTGCTCGTGGCGAGCATGCACACCTACTGTGGAATAGACATGAGCAACACATCTCGAAGAATGCCAGTTACGGAACAGGTAACTGTCCTTTGTATGTATTGCTTTTGGGTGTCTGTTAGAGATGGAAGGGAGATCCTTATGGAGCACTGAAGAGTGTTATTGAATGTAGGCAGTATGAAGGTGGAAAGGAATGCACTAATATTTCCTCCTCTTATTTCCCTACTTTTAAGGTTTTGGGCACATGGGTGTATCATGCTGCAACCCTATTATTAAAGCATAGCTTTTATTTGTCAGTACATACAGAATGTAATATTTTCTTTTTAATTCTTCTTTCTGAATCTTAAGAAAAGTGTATAAACTGATCATAGGTTATATCTTTTAATGGAAAAAGCCTATGTTAACTAGAGGAATGATTTGGACATTGATTATTAGTTTCTATGACCATTTTTAATGAAGCTTTAATGGTACATCTTGAGATAAAAAGCAATGTGGTTAAGATGAACTATCAAGCAATAATAAAATGTTTTTGATTGTACAATTTACTGCTTTGTGATTAATTACAGTCATGGCATATGTCTATGCTGGCACATAAAATATCATTTCCATCTCAAGGAGATGTACCCACACTAGATAGAGCTAGCGCATTAAAGATAGAAGTGGAGCCACGGAGGATGAGTAGCGGGGTGGGCTGGATGCCCCGAGTATGATCCCATCTGAGATCCTACCTATGTACTTGGGCAGCTAGCTCATCATGCTGTGGCGACTGCTCTTCTGTTTGTAGCACACTAGCTTGATCAGAGCTACATTGGAGCTGCAAAGTGTAAATTCCAACCCACGTAGAAATACCTATGTCCTAACCCATTGTAGGAAGGAATATTGTCCGGCATGACCCTAATTTTAAAAATGTTAAAACCCTTCCCCACTTTTTAACTTTTTGTAGACCACTGACTGTTTCATACAGCACTGAACGCAAAAGAAAGACTTTACTTACCTGAGTAGCTTAAAATCTTAATAGTTTACAAAAGGTGGTGGAGGTTTCACTCTTGCCTTATTTTATTAATATATTTCTGCCTTTTTTTTAAATTTAAAGTATTAAGGACTGATGACTTTGACTTTTAACTTTGTCTGGAGCACAGAGAACATGATATAACAGGAAGCTGGTACCTCACTCCCTAAGACGCCCTTTCTGCCCTCTTCCCTTTATTGAAGGCTGCAGCTTAGGCTTCATCCTCATGTGATCTCATGTTCTCAGTTCTCTATTGATTGCCAGAATCCTCCTGGAAAAAGAGGCTACTCAGAGCCCAATATTTCTCTCTGCTGTACACAGCAAAGGGAATATTACCATGTGAGAGGCCATCTTTATATATGAAGGCTGTTCTGTATTTGCTTTGTGGCTCATCTTTGAGGGCCTGAGATGTAGAAACAAAAAGGCATTTCAGAGTATTTTATCTGATCATCCCATGAATGGTGATTGCCAAGAAGATGTCACTCTACAAAATAAATAGTTAACCTTACAGTACTGTATTTTTTTAATTAGAAAGTAATTTAAAAAGTTGATGGAACACAGCGTTTTCTACAGTTCTGAGGTGGCTTTCCTGGTAGCTCCTCCTACCAGATTTTTTCTGCATTTAAAAGTTTTTAATGACAGCACTATCAGCCAGTTTTTCCACAGCTCGCTAAGTTCTATTTTCCGTTATATGATTTTAAAAGCTTGAAATTTATCCAGATATACTTGAGACTTCATTTTGAGCAGATGCCTGCATAAGGATAAGTAATAACAATTGTGTTTTTGCACTACACAAGTGTTTTAATTTTCTTTGGAAGTATTTCTTTTGAAATATTGAAACTGTTTTTGTTCATTCCAGTATCAGTCCTTCCCATATGGCAAAAATGGATTCAAAGTAGGAATGAAACTGGAAGGAGTGGATCCTGAACACCAGTCAATGTACTGTATTCTCACTGTGGCTGAGGTAAGCACCAGGACTGTACCTGAATGAAGTGAGGCTGAGAATAGAAGTGTTTTAAGAAACAGTAAATACTATACTGGAACAGTGCTCTGTTTAGTGCTGTATTTAGCAGTAATAGTCAGTGACAGATTCTTCAGAGGAAGATGTAAACTATTGTTAGGCATTTAATTGCCTAATGCTATACCATGCGGAATATTTTTTCCTAATGAATATAATTTTATTAAATTGTACCAAAAATCATATTAAACACAATATCCAAATATCAAGGAACAATTACACATGTTCATGGATATGAATACATAATATTTTAGTGTTATGGTGATACATAAGTATCTGTATAATTCTGTAATTTTGGAGAAATCTACGGTATATTTAAAAGAGAAAATATAAAGAACATAAAGATGCATGAAAATTGATAGCCCTTAAATATATATATAACCAAGGGCTTAAGTCCTCTGTAGTAATCTGGACCTAAATTTTGTGGCAAAGTGCCCTGGGTTCTGTCAAATTCTAATGTGGCAAACTGAACATTCTTTCAGTTTGAGTTACATTTAAGTTATGGCAGGTTTGAGTAAATTAAATATGAAAAAGAATAGTGCAATGAGTACATGAATTCCTTTTTGTTGCTTATTTTGATACTAAATTTGATTTATTTTAAGCCACCCCTAAATTCTCAATTCTGGGGAAGCTGGATGCTTTTACAGCTGGTTATAGGATAGTAGTGGCATTTGGCACCCAGAAAAGTGTGGGAGATGGTATGGACATTTAGCACGTAGGAGACTTCAGCAGTGAAGAGGAGCTGCATCTCCTCTTTCCATCTCAGGCACTAAGGTGACTATTTTATTGAAGAATAGGGTCCTTTGGGATCTCCCCTTTCACATTTGCACTTCTTCTTACATAATGCCCCTCATTATCTCCTTGTTATAATGACCTATCCTCCAAAAGAGGTTGTCTAGACACACCTCTCGGGTTTCTGTTTTCTTTTAGCAGTATGTTAAGTGCCACTCATACTCTGAATGAATAATAATAATATTATTATTAGCACTTATACAGGGGTTTTCATCAGAGAGGTGCTCAGATCTGTTGCAGTCTTGCTTTTCGTTCCTCCCTTTATTAAACTGCATTATTTTTATATTATTGGCATGAACAAAAATAAAAAGTTGGCTGAATGCACAATGAATATATTTTAGTACAGAGACTATTATGCTCAAGTGTACTTTTACTAAGTTGTACACTTTTTGCAAACTGTTGTTTTTAGGTTTTAGGCTACAGAATACGCCTCCATTTTGATGAATACTTGGATTGTTATGACTTCTGGGTGAATGCTGATTCTTCAGACATTCATCCAGCTGGATGGTGCGAGAAAACAGGTCACAAACTTCACCCACCAAAAGGTATTGTCTAACTTTCAATTTAAAGATTTATCTTTCACACAGTTGCTACTGCTTTTTTGTTGAAATGTCTTTTGATTTGTATTCCAAATCACAATACAATAAGGGCAGTCCACCTGTTCATTTCTCTTTTGCTTCCATCTTACAACTGTAGATAATTAGCTTTGTGAGCTGATAGCTGTCATTGTGAAAAGGTGGAAGAAAGGTAAATGCAAAGCATTAATAGATCCTGTGGAGCCTGATGAAAGAACAAAGAGACAAAGGGAAGGAAAGACTCTGCTTTTGTGTAAAACTAAGAGAGAGACTAAAAAGCAAAATGATCAGAATAGTTATTCAAAGGGTACGATGATGGGAGGATGAAGAGACCAAACTAGCCCCAAAATAAAAGTGAAACACATATCTTTATTGCCTTGTACACTTTAAAGTGCTTGAACTTGTAAGCCCTTTAATAACTTACAATGGGTTGCCCAAAATGAGGGCTGAAGGCCAGCTATGTGTCCTTTAAATATGACCCACGGCTGGCCATTATTATTTTGTTATTTATAAATCACCATCAGTGTACATGGAGCTGTACAGACAAATAAAGATAGTGTCCCTGCCCCGAGGTGACAGATCTTGGTGGGGAAATAAAGGATAAGGGTATCAGGCTGCAAAATAACAACATGCAGTATTTTATCTGAGTGATGTGTACTGGTTGAAAATATGCCTTATTTATTTTGATTTTAAATATCTAACTATTTTAGTGTGGGAGGTGGAGTCTAGCCACGTATCCTCACGAGGCAGAATGCCTTCAGTCACTTTTCTGGTGCAGCCGTATTCCACACTGCCTTCAAACAATGCAACTTCTATGCTGTTTGGTTGTAATGTAACTCTGAACAGTTCGATTGTGTAGAATAGGTCATTTATTGAAACAATTTATAATATTGCCCAAAAACCATTCCTCCCTGCCGCTATCTTCTTGGAGTCGTGGCTTTCATGTGCTGAATGAATAGGTAGTTACATATCCAGTTGTTCAAATACTGCTGTTGTTATTCTGGCAGTATTCACTAGGTTTTGTACTCAGTGGTGAGGTTTTGTGAGCTTGTCCCGTATAAATCCCTGGTTTTGGAAGCTTATTCATTTCTTAGTCCTAAAATGCTGCTGGAGGAGAGCTGCTATATAAGATCTCATCCTCTGAGTCTTTTATTTTTCCAGAAAAGTCATAAAAGTCATTTGTGGGGAAAATTTTGTTCAGCTATTTTTTTGTTGGTTTTTATATTGATGTACCATGAAATGAGTTAGTTTGTTTTTTTTTAATTATTTTTGCACTGCTCTTAAGGCCTCATGTGGTGATTAAACCTGCTTTTAACTGAGGAAACTGCAGCCTGTCATTAACACCCCTCTGCATAACTACATCTATTAGAAGGGGTTCATCAACATACAGTGCAGTGTGGTTCTACTGTCCCAAAGCCATCCCAGCTCTTTGGAATACCAGGATTGTGCTACTGACTTCTCTCCAGGGCTAGCAAATACATTCTGGGCTCTTCCCTTGGGCTGGCTTGCTTCATTCTACCCTAGGATTGCTTCTCTTCCTTGTCATATGGTCCACTGGATCTCTTCTATTCCTGGCCAGATGAGTTCACTCCTTTCCAAATCTTCTCTTGAATAAGACTGTTAACTTATTCCCTGCCTTATCCTTAATTCTGATATGCTCTTACTTCCCTGTAAGAGTTTGCTCTACTTCACAGCAGTTGCTAGGCTGAGCTTATTCCAGTGCTGCTGTGGAGGGGGTAATTATTCCCCATTCACAAGGGAGTTGAGTGTGCTGCTTCAATAGCACTGATGGCCTCTGCTGGCTCTGGTAGCAAAGGAACATGACATGAAATTGAACCTGTACCATTTCATATGATGGTGTAGATGTAATGCATGTTTCTAAAGGAGTTGAGAAGGTTGTTACTGCGGTCGCATTGTAGGGTCTCTCTCATGTCAGTGACAGTAGCTCCCATAATACAAAAAAGTACTATAACCCCTTTCTGGAATATGAATAGACCCAGATAAAAGGCCCCCCCCTTTTTTTCCTGAGGCGAAAGAGATTTGCATGAGGCTTGATTATGGTCTCATTCACACTAGTTTTATCGCTGCATAATCCTGTTGACTTCAGTGGAGGTACTTCTGATTTATACTGGTGTGAGATCAGTTATGTCCACAGCCTTGGCTCAGTTTGAGTCAATGCTTTTGCTTACCTTAGAAAGGCTGGACTTTGTTTTTCTTTTTATGCCTTTCAGCTGGACTTCAGCTCCTGCAGCCACTTATAACCCTTCTGTGTAGGATTCCATCCAAATTTTAGAAAACCTACCTTAATGAAAGCATCTAACCTTGCAGACTTTGGCTGAACCTGGACAGCCCTAGTCCTAATGCTAGGACTTCCTGGGACTCAGGTGATCATAGTCATAGAGTTTAAGGCTGGGAGGTGGGTTCCTGTGGCCTGCTGTCTTTGTTGCCATGGAGATGGAAGGCACACTGCAAAGACTGACATAGACTGAGAATAAACTGTTCATTCCACTTTGTTAAAGGTACAAATATGCAGCAGCAGACATAAATAATAGCATACCCCTCACCCCAAAGCCCACTCTACCCGGCCCTCCTCTGTATCCCAGGCCACCAACACCAGCCAGCACCCGTACACTAAACCCAACAACTGAAATTAGACCAAAGTGTTACAGCCCCCGCAATGGCCGGGAAATTATTAAATAAGAGAGACCCAGATCATCCTGGCAATATAGCTATTCCCCGTCAGATGCCAAACATGGAAAAATCATTAAAAAAAACAAAAACACTTCTTTTTAATACATGCAGGAACTATCATAGAGATTCTTCCTACATCTGGCAGACCTTTGATTTTTGCAAAGGCCCTGATGACCTTGTAAAGACAGACATTTTTAATTTTACATTCCATCAGTAGTTCCACTGACTATTGTGGGACTACTCTCAGTGCACAGGGATAAGTATTTGTGTACGTCTTTTGAGTATCAGAGCCCAAGAAAGTAGAGTGAAAGAAACAGTCTGTTTTATAACATTTGTCTAGCCCAAGGATTCCAAAGTGTTCTTGTGATTTTTTTCCCCCCAGTGTTAAGCCTTTTCATCATAGGCGGCACACTAAGGCTTCTGGAGCCCATGCATATACTGTGAGAAGCTTTTCTGATTTCCGTTGTCATGTAAAATATGAAATTGCACATGAAAAAAGAATATTCAGGAATTTCTGATTATAAGAGGTAGAATTATAGTCGGGAGGGTTGACCAGTGAAGATGTTTCATTTTGTTCCAATAGTTCATCCACAACTTATTGTGTATTTTCCCAGTATTTCTGTAGTGCTACAAAATTCCAAAGTATATACAATATGCCACTGTTTTCCATGGTACACCACCAGTATTTATCTCTGATATGTGTTTCTGTTTTGGCATGTTGGGTTTTTGGTTTATTTTTGTCTTTTTGTCTTTTTGGAGTCCAGTAAAGATCATGAATCAAGAAGTAAGTGGACTATAACCCTATTTTGAAGTTTGATTAGATTATGGTAATGTTCTGTGTGTTAAGCTATTTGCTGAGACCACACAGACGTTAAAGGTTGTGCAGTATGTGGCATCTTGCTTAAGTACAATATTACACAGGTGTTGCATTATACCAATGCTCTAGGATCTGCACTGGCAGCCAGTATTTTTCCAGGTATAATTCAAAGTGTTGGGTTTATTGGATAATCAATAAGTAGTTTGGAACCTGGATAATTGCTTGTCTCTCTCTGTAATACTGCCAGTGGAGGAGCTTGAGCTGAACCAGGCTGATTTTAAAGGGATGGGGTGCTGCAAGCAGGGTATTCTCCAGGAAAAGTTTTGAACTCATGAATTCACTCCACCTTTGTGTACCACAGCCCTAACTTGTCAACATTTGGGCATGCTGCAAAGTCTGTCCTTTCTGCTGGGAGTTTAGGAATGAGTGAGCTTTGGGGTGAGGGTCTGGTGGTGGTCATGTCTGCTGCTGCATGTTTGTATCTTTAATGAAGTGGAATGAACAGTTTATTCTTAGTCCCCTCCATGTCAGACTTCACAGTGGGCCTTTCTGTCTCCATGGCAGCAAAGACAGCAGGCCACAGGAACCCAGCTCCCAGATATTGTGTGATGTTCAGTACTAACAGTTGAGAAGTAGGGCTGTCTGGAAAACAAGAATTCAGTTTTTCATTAAAAATTTCAGATGTTTGAAAAATTGTTTCGTTCCGACGTGGAATAAAACAGAGACCTTTCAAACAATTTTGTGCAAAATTAGTGAGTGAGACGTCCCCACCCCAGAGTAGCCAATAGCCCTGTAGTTAGGATACTGACCAGGAATGTGGGAGACCCAGGTTTAAGTTCCAGTTCTGCTGGTTTGGAGTAGGGATTTGAAGCCGGGTTTCCCACTTCTCAGGTGAGTGTCCTAATCATTGGCCTATTGGATATTCATGGGTATGTTCTGTCTCTGTGTCTCTCTCTCTCGTTTTGACCAGAAATTACATCCTGGAAATCTCAATGAATTGGCATTCTTCCGATGAAAAAGGTTTTGTCAAAAAAATCCCAACCAGGATTTCTTGGAGGTAACCCTGTTGAGCAGGCTTCAGTGAACCCAACTCATACCCACCGTGTGGGCGAAGTTCATGCCTAGAGTCTTTCTTTCTTAGGCTACAGAGAACCCAGCTCTCAGCTGGCGTGTGGGTGAGGTCCAGGCTGAGACAGTTGAGCAGGCCTATAGAAGATCCTTTAACTGAAACAGAGCAGAATCAGTGGAATGGCACTGAGAGTAAGATTCGGGTTTTTTTTGTTTTGTTTTCCCCCCAAACAACTCCTTCCTCCCGCACCTCTTCTCCAGACGTAGGTTGCAGAGCAAGTAGGAAAGTTTTGCTGGTGCTTCCTGAATTTCAGATGAAGGGAAGATTTCCCCATAGCAACCCGGAGGAAGAAATTCCTCCTCCCGGCCAGCGTTTAGGGGAAGATCTGTGAAGAATGTCTGACATGGAGAGAACTGAGAGGGAGAACTTTGGCTTACACCTGTGAATTTTCATTCTCAGATTCCCCAGGTCAGACAGGTCTGAACCTTCCTCAGAGGATTTCATTATGTCCAGGGTTATTTTTGTGGCTCACTTGTTAAGGAGTTTGAGAGGGAAAAGAGTTACCTCCAGGAAATCCCTAGATTTCATGTCAAGGCTCTGCTGCAAATGGTTTGAGTTGAATGGCACTTGTAAACATTTATGTCATTAGTACTTTACAGCTTTGGAAGCTATCATTCTGTAGATCTCTTCCTGAGTGGCAGCCATAAGTCCAGCCTCACAGCAAGATATGGTTGCTGCCAGTTGCCATGGAGGCAGGTGTACCATGATCACTGGAACTGGAGTCGGAGAGAGGGCAAATGTTCCCTGGAAGGGCTGTTATGGAGAGAACACCAAGAAAACAAGGAACATGGGGAGCTGGGCTGGAAGCAGTGTGGCTACATGGCACAGGGTTTAATTACGTTCAACTTATTTGACTTAACCTACATTCAGCTTCACTCGGTGCTAATGAAACATGGTGTCAGTGTCAGAGCTGTGAGTTCTCTGCAGAGCAGCAGTTCGCAGTGTGAGCCAGGGAACTCAGTCTGAAGCTCCCCAGAGCCCTGGATTTTGCAGATGCAAACCTAGCTCAGCAATGGACCCAGTGCAAGGAGTTGGAGCTGTGCACAGACCTGCAGGAGGACAAGAACAGCAGGAAAGTAAAACCGTTACGTTACCTTATTGGGGAAGAAGGCAGAGAGGTGTTTGCATCACTGTGAAGCTCACCACTGCCTACAGCCTCACAGCAGTCTTAGTAACTCTGGAGGCCTGTTGCCTCCCCAAAGCAGAACAAAATGAATAAAACCGGTTTTTTTGCTAGAGATCAATGCCAAGGGGAGGGGATAGACCCTGTGTTATTCACACTGGCTGCTACATGCAATTTTGAGGACTTGACAAGACTCCTTAATTTGGGACAGGATCGTCTGTGGCACTTGGGTCACCACCCATGGGAGCGGCAGCTCCAGGAAGGCAATCTCACATTAGACAGACGCTGAGACATGAGGCACGCACTGAAAATCTTAGGGAGGCACAACATGCCCAGAAGTACATGAAGTGAGACAACAGCAAAGTTGGGCAAGTGACCATGGTTCCATACTGATAGCTGCATTTACTGTAGGAGGCAGCGTGCTCGGGTAAAGAAGTATCCCACACTAGGACAGCATTGCAAGGATTGTGGTAAATTGAACTATTTTAGCAGTGTGTGCAAGAGCAGAAGCAGCTCTCAGAAAGATTGTCAGACTTGTACATGAAGGGGATGGCACATCAGATAACGGTGATGACTTATGATTCTGTCATTGAGTCAGAGAGAATATCAGGTTCAGGCTGTTGGGACAGGAAAGCAACAAGGGACAATACCAATCTCCTGTGAATGTAACAATGTTAAATGGGGAAAGCCTTGTGCAATTTCAGTTGGATAGCGGTACCTTCTGCAATGTGACTCCTCAGGGTGAACTGGAATTAACACACAATTACAAAAAGCAGTTGCAAGCCAGTAATGTACAGTGAGAGCATAATGCAGCCCAAAGGAAGATATGATCTCATAGTAACTAATGTGAAGAATAGCAGATGGTACCAACTAAAATTTGTGTTGGAGGATAGTAAGCACAGCAGCCTCTTCTTGGTGAATACAACCATATAACCCATGGACCTAGTCAGGGTGCAGCATCAGAATTTTATAGTTGCCATGCAGGAAGCAAAAATGGGAGTCCCACAGACAATGGAGATGATTTTAAAAGCACATGGGAATGTTTTTTCAAAGATGATGGGTGCATCAAAGGATGTGTGATTGAGTGGAAACTATGCGCTTATCATGAAAGAAATTACAGTGACACTGTGTAACTGAGTATGCAAAGAACTCAAAAGTCTGCAGAGCAGGGGTTTCAGAGCATCTGTAGAGGCCAGAATAGGGAAGATGCATCATGATCAGTGGAACTGGAGTCCGGGGGGCCCATGTTCCTTGGAGGGATTGTTATTGATGGGACACCAAGAACATAGGGAATGCAGGAAGTTAAGTTGGAACCAGGGTTTAACAGCGTTCCAGTTGTTCAGCTTAACCTGCATTCATCTTCACTCTTCGCAAATGAAACAGGAAACACCCATTTTGAAAACTGTCAGGCAGGGAAGGGCCTAACATGAAAATTCACAGCAAAGACAGAATTTCCCCTTTCTGATACTTTATTGTGAAAATTAAATTATGCAAAGGTGTAATGTTTGTGTTATAAAACAAAATAAACCAGTGTTACTAAGCCAACCTAAATGAAAACACCTTAGGTAACAGTGTTTTAAGATTGTTTCATATATGCTATCACCCTTTTTAAAGACTATATTAATATATGTGATATATTTGCAGATTTAAAATACATTTAGTAAATATTAGCCCTAATAATGATGTAATTTCAAACAAACTTGGTAATGAAATTTCAGCAAGAGATAATTAAAAACAAGAAAATTCACATAACAAAAATGTTCAAATAATCACTGAGGACTGAAAACAAACCTGTTTTTAAAGAAACAAAAAAACAAAAAACGTTTTAGAGTATTACAAGTATTATAATAATATATTGGAGTCTAGTTTTTAGTTAATGAGTTGGGCACTTTCTGGTAGTACTGATGTCAGTTGTGTGTGTATGTTGTCTGGAAAGTAATTAAGCCAGTGGCGTTATTTATTAAGCACTGTGGAATACCCACTATGGGCAAAATAAAGTCTTGTGTTTTTGTGGCCCCTCTGAGGGGTAATTTGGACAGCTGGTTTGCATATAGGAGTGCGCCTACTGCCCCTCTGCTTAATACAAGAGGCCCCCATGGACCCAGAGAAGGGGGTGTAGTTATATTTGTTTTTTGCAGTTAATTTAATTTTAGCTAATATTTACAATTAAGACTGTGAGGGGAGGGAAGGGGAGGTCTAAAAGGAAGAAGGGGCTGCTCAATAATTTTCTTACAGTGCTTCGCAAAATAAGAGGGTCTCAAAAGGTTAAACACAATTATTTTCTCCTTGTGTGGTAAATGATTGACAGTATTGTTGCCGGCACAAAGGCCCGAGGCGACAGCAACAGTGGTTCGTTGCCCGGAGTGCCTCGCTCCAATAGACACACCAGGGTGGAGAAGCAAAAAAAAGGTTTATTTGAGATCTCAAAGCACGGCACTTGGAGACAACAAGTCTCAAATCAAGCACACTCCATACAAGCAGCTCTCTCTCTTTATACATAATTTCAACTAAGCATCTTTATTACCCCCCACTGCCCAGCTCCCCCTTCCCCCCCCCTTCTCCCTCCCTTTTAGTTCCCATACAGCAAATACATTATAAAGTAGCAATTACTCTAAACAGGTTAAATCATACTTGGCAGAAAATACATCATCTCGTTAGTAACTTTTCTTGACCGGTCATTCTGTTTCACTCCCTTCAGCCAGGTGCAAGCAGGCTGTATAATTGCCTCCTGGTACTGATAACTAGTTGCCACACATTCCATTCTTTCCATCTGGCCTGTGGGGTTAATTAAAGTCTAAACATAGAAGCGGTTCGGGCAAGCAAGCCGGCCAAAGGCCTGATACAGGGAGGCCTTATTGGCACTGTCATGTTCCACCCTTCTGTTAACACTGGGCCATGCCTAGTGCCACCAACAGTATGGTTAAGCTTGGTTTATATATCTGTAACATCTATGCCGAGGGTAGTCAATATGAGGACTGCGAGCCAAATCCGGACCGCCAGATGCTTTTGGACAGACCCCAAAATCTTTATATTTGCTTATCATCATTATTATTTTTTTTAATTATTGTTTTTGAAGTCTGGACCTTGACTATACTTTGACCAAGAAACGTGGACCTTAACGGAAATAATTAACTACCCCTGACTTTTATGCAGTATCTTGAAATGGCTTTATACAACTATACAACAGGGAGACAAAGGAAGATATGTAACTATGCATACTAGTAATCTTTGTTGCCCCTTTTTTTAGTGACCAGGAATATGAATAGTTAGACTTTTCCCATGAATTTCATTATTTTCTGTTAAATTTTCTTCTAAAAGAAACTGAGTGAAAAAGGGGAAATTATACTAAGAAATGTTTGTTGAAACACAGAAGCAAAACAAAATAGCTGCATTCTTGAAAAAATGGTGGTTGTCCCTTCTGATAAACAGTGTTGAATGTTCATGTTCTGATAATTGATTGTTTCCTTAGAAGACTTTTCTTAGTATTGTTGTTTATTTGTAATACAGTAACAGCTATTGCCCTCAACCAAAACTCAGGCCTCATTGTACCAAAGTGTTATATATATATATATATATATATATACACACACACAGAGTAAGGGACAGTCCCAGTCCTAAAGAGCTTACGATACAAATAAACACTGCAGACAAAGTGTGGAAGAAAGGAGGTAGTATTATCTCTATTCTGCATATAGGGAATAGAAACACAGAGAAAGTTTACCTCAGGTCACCTGTAGGAGAACTAGGAATTGAACCCAAATCTCCTGAGTCCCAATCCAGAGCCCTGAGCCACAAGACCATCTTTCCTCCTATATGAAGATTGGGAACAGTCAAAACTTCAGTCTTGGAAAAAGATGAGAAGCTGATCAATTTCAGATCAGGAGGAAAAATAGACACGCAGGTCATCATAATATTTTGTTCAGATACTAAAACAAAAGCTGGTCTTTGTGATAAATAAGCTTAGCTAACTGGTAGCAGGGAAGGATTACTGATTCCTCTCTGAATTACCAGGTGCCAAATAAAAATAGAAATCATTGAAATCATCAGCGTTACCTTGGGATAAAACTGGCGTAATGTAGTAGAGAAACAGGCCCTAAATATTAATAGTTTTACCATAGAAGATACTTATAATTTAATGTTAAATTAAATGGTTTTAAATTCTTTAATTTTTTCCATTTGTGAAATTCTGGAATTGAATGATTTGGGACTAGATGAAAAATGAATTGCTGAAAAAATAATTGTATAGAAGATTATGGTTGCCATAATCAACCCTGTGTCTCATGCATATTTTCTTCTCTTTCACTTTTTTGTGGAAACCTTTTAGGATATGAAGAAGAGGAGTTTAACTGGCCCTCATATCTTAAAACATGTAAGGCTCAAGCTGCTCCTAAATCTTTGTTTGAAAACCAGAACACAGTAAGTATTCTTCATTTGCCGCTTCTTCATTGCTTCAGAAAGTTGCTAGCTGGTTCATTTGTATCATTTCAGTGACAGGAGATTCTGGAAATCCTGTAAATATTTTTTTCCTTAAGGTTTGATAAATGATTAATCTGTATTAAAATTCACTTCGGAAATCCACATGAATTAAATTTTGTGTGTGTATGTGTATGTGTATGTATATGTGTGTATATAAATTATGTTAAAAGAACTTTAAGGTTGCAAGGTCAAGCACTCAAAAGTTAGGGAATACTAGAAGTAAGGTTATCTGTTTAACCTTAATTAAGCCCCCATATGCATATGCATTATGCTTCAGTCCTTAATTATATGAATAAAAACTATTCTTTCCACAAGTCCTGTTCCTCATTCTGTGCACAGGATGAACGGTCCACCTTAAATCTGGTATTTCCTAACTTTTGAGTATTTGACTTTGCAATATTCACATTCTTTTTACATTTTTAAATGTATTTACTACGTTTTTAAAACTGAAAACACCCCAAAAATTTCATCATTTGAAATAATAATTTCTTATATAATGCTTTTTTATCAGTAGCTCTCAAACTGTTTTATAATCTCTCAATGTATTAATCCTTACAACACCCCTGTGAGGTAGGGAAAGCATTATTATCCACAGATAGGGAGCTGAGCCACAGAGAGGCTAAGTGACTTGCCCAGGGTCTCACAGGAAGTCTGTGGTGGAACAGGTAATTGAACCTGGGTCTTCACATCCTAAGCCAGTCCTCTAACCATTAGATGAGCCTTCCTCTACACCTAAACTAACAGAGTAGCTGGTAGCAGTGGAAGGCTGTTAGCATCTGTGTGGATCTGCCACTAGAGAGGGATGAGATACACGCAAAAAAGGAGTGTTGAGACTCAGGAATAATTAGTTAAATTCTAGGTTCTGTAAGGAGTGTGTCTAGTGGCTATAGACCCTTCTGCCTCTGTCACCCCAGCCTCTCCCTGTCCCCATCTGCTCCTAACCCATCCCACAAGCTGCTGCTATCCTCCAGATCCTGCCTGTCCCCTCCCATCACTGACTCACTCCTGCTCCCCTCCAAACCTTCCTTCCCCAGGCCCTTCCACTACATCCCCGTTCCCTTTTCTCTTCTCCTTGTCCCCTTCCAGTCTCTCCCTGCCCCTTTCTGCTCCTATCCCACCTCAGCTCCTGTCCGTCCCCCGCTGTTATCCACCCTGGCTGCTCTGCTCCTGGCCTCAGTTCTTTGCATATTTTTTCCATGAATCCTCCCTACATTTTATAAGATTTTTTTATACTTTTGTGGCACCACTGGATTTAAGCCTGCTTCTCTCCTTCTCAGACTAAGACTACTGACCAAAACATGGAATAACTTTTAATTGTTATTAGGCATAAGCAACAGTTTCTCTTGGCTGGTTTTTAACCTTCCTTTTATCCAACATTTTACCCAGTTTGTCCATCCTGCCTGTATCATGAATTGGCATCATACTATTTTTATCATTTTATGGGATTAGGAGAAAGCTGTCAGAGGTAGTGTCTGTCTAAACCAAAGTCTACAAATTTTGCAACATGCTCAGAAATTTTTGGTTCATAAACCATGATCTCAGAGTCTGTATGTTTGAGCATCTTTCATGTAAGCTAATTGGGCTGTTGCTGCATTGTTGGCCAGCTAATTGGTAAATTTTTAAATGATGGTAATTTTTTAAATGACAATGTATGTATTGGTTGTGGACTCTGGGGAGGTTTTGGGATGTAGAGTGTTATTTACCTTTAATTTAAACTTTCTGTTTGAGTAGACAGTTATTCCATCGGGATTTCGAGTGGGAATGAAGCTTGAAGCTGTAGACAAAAAAAATCCTACATTCATCTGTGTTGCTACGGTAACAGACATGGTGGACAATCGTTTCCTGGTTCATTTTGATAACTGGGATGAGAGCTATGACTATTGGTAGGATCTTTGTATTTGTTATATTTTAATAAGTCATATCAGAAATTTGTTAAGACAGTATCTTTCCCTGATACTTTTTGTACTCTGCATGTAGTCAGCACATCATCTTTTAGCAGATTTTTATAAATATATCTTCCAAACCATTTAAACATTTGTAGTAGATGTTAGGGGCCGGGTTATCAAATGTAGATGTTCAAGTTGCACATACACAACTTTCACAAGATTGTGGAAAAAGGGTATTGTAGTTGCATGTGGGAGTAAATCTGGTATAAGTAATTTCTCTTTTAATTTTGCAATGCATCTTCATGTTGGATTTTTTATTGGGAAATACGCACGTGGACATACCAATACCATCAGTGTTAGGCACACTGGTAGCCATGACTGAAACAGCAACTACATTTCATCAGGATGTTTCTAGGTCTGGCCCACATGCCCTACTAATAAAATCTGTTGAAGGGCATGATTGTCTCTTGATCTTACTGCATCACAGTTCTGTTGTGTAGTCAGAACGTCAGTCTTGTTCTTCTTTGAGTGCTTGCTCATATCAATTCCCGTTAGGTGTATGCGTGCACGGCTGTCGGAAACTTTTCCCTAGCAGCTACCCGTTGGGCCGGCTGTGGAGCCCCGTGGAGTGGCACCAATATGGTGCTCTATATACAACCCTGCTGGCCCAACCCCCCTCCAGCTCCTTCTTACCGCCAGTGACGGTTGTTGGAACTGTGGTCTCTTGCTCGCAAATGCTCCACTAATCCCTAGCTCTTCTGCTTATCTTTGTCTATAGTTACCCATTGTTAGTTAATTGTTCTCTACTAGTTGTTAATTGTAGTCTTAGTGGTTGGGGGTTTTCCCGTTAACAAGTGCCTCGCTGGGCTCCGGGGCATGCCATCCCAGGGCTTCAAACCCTGTAGCTCCTGCACCAAGCCTATTCCCATGGGCGACCCACACGACTCCTGTCTCCAGTGTCTGGGAGAAGCCCATCAGGTAGATAAATGCAAGATATGCAAGGCCTTCAAGCCTTGCACCAGAAAAGAGAGAGACATTCATTTAAAACAACTCCTCATGGAGTCTTCCCTCTGTCCAAAACAGGATCTGGCCCCAAGCGCCTCGGTGCGGAGCGCTTCTCCAGCGGTGCCGTCTGTGGCACCAAAAAAGGACTCGACATGCCCTCCCAGGGGTCTCGGTGGTCTCCCGGAGCCCAGAAGTGTTCCCCTTGGCACCGCTCCCACTCGCCGGCTGCCCTCAAGAAGCAGTCCAAGGACAAGTCTCCACAGTGGCCTGATTCAGAAACCGCAACCTCGGCAGGGCATGCTGCGGAGCATGGGCCTACGGCCGACAAACCCTCTGGTCGGACTTAACCTCCACGGGCCCCTGTCTCCCCCAGGAAGCCATGTGCTCCTGGACTCCCCGCGGCTGCAGGTGGAGGAGGTCACACTACCCTCCACACCGGGCACTTTTGAGGCCACTAGGGGGCTTATCGAAATGATGGTGCCCAAGTTTCCAGCCTCGAGGCCTCCGTTACCCCGAGGCCCAGTACCTTCGAGAGGCAAACTGGCCATGTTCGGGCCATCTGCCCCTCGACCAGGATCTCCGCGTTGCTCAAAGTCTTGATGCCGCTGTGAGTCCCAGGGCTGCTCTGAGTCCTGGCACCGTACACATACCCTGCACTGGTCTGACTCGCGGCACCGGTCTCACAGCCCCCACCCTTGGAGCTGTTCTCACTCGAGGTGGTCGTCAGCTGATAGGTTGTGATCTCACTCAAGGTCCAGATCCCAGTCTGTGACCTTGCGGCACCGCTCGCATCAGCCTCGGACTGAGCTCCCCAGTCGTCGCTCGACGGACCAGCACTGCTCTACGCACCGGTACTGCTCTACGTCACATCACGGAACCCCATCTTGGCACCTCTCCCCAGCGCGGCACCTGTCCTGTTTGCAGCACCATTCCAGGTCCTAGTGCTCCCCCACCATCCCGTTTGGGATCTCGCCTCCCTGAGGTAACCATCAGCCGCCTGCCTTGGGATCCCTTGCAAAACCCAGATCTAACCCCATCCCTGGTGGAGGCTGCACTCGGGACTCGGGAGGAGCCGGTCCCGGAGGATCCAGAGGCCGCCACGGAACCAGTCCTGTCGGTGATGTCTTCCTTGTCCTCTCCTGACGAGGTGGTGGCAGATACCTCCACGTCTGGTCTACCACCCATGGACTACAGGGCCCTGCAGGAACTCCTCCAAAGGGTGGCCCTAAATATGAACCTCCAGGTGGAGGAGGTGGTGGAGGACAAGGACCCGGTGGTGGACATTCTGGCACCAGAGGGTTCCTCTAGGGTGGCCGTACCCATGCTAAAGACTATCCAGGCTATCGCCAAAACCATTTGGCATACGTCTGCCTCCATTCCCCCTATGGCCAAAGGGGCTGAACGGAAGTAATTTGTCCCTGCTAAAGGGTATGAATAACTTTTCACTCACCTCCTCCCTCCATGTTCCTTTGTTGTGAAGGCGGTGAACGAAAAATTGAGGCAGGGTCAGCAGGGGCGTGCGCCCAAATCAAGAGACGCTAAGCACCTTGATTTGTTTGGGAGAAAGGTTTATTCAACTAGCTCGTGATCCTGAGCGGGCACAGTTATAACTCATGGTCTATGGTTCAAAAGTTCAAAGAGCTTCTCCTGTCCGAGTCAAGGGCTGAACTGGAGGCCATCGCTGAGGAGGGCAGAATTGTAGCCCGGACCTCCCTTCAAGGTTCTTTGGATGCCGCGGACTCGGCAGCACGTACCCTGACATCAGGTGTCGCGATGAGATGCAATGCCTGGCTCCAATCCTCGGGTCTCCCCGCGGAATTTCAGCAAACAATTCAGGACCACCTGTTCGACAGCCAGGGTGTGTTTGCTGAGCAGACAAACTCTAGGTTGCATAGCCTGAAGGACTCCGTAACACCATGAAGTCCCTTGGCACGCATACCCCGGCAACCCAAAGGAAGCCTTTCAAACCACAGACCACCCAACAGCGGTCTTTCCCCGCTAGGCCCAGGCAGGACTTCTCCCACAGGAGGAATAGATCTAATCAGCGTAGGCCATCGTGCCCGCCCACAGGGCCAGGGACAGTCCAAGCTCCCTCTGGGACCTAAGCTCCCCCTTTTAAGGTGCGCATGAGGTCAGATTACTAGTCCACAACCCTTCCTGAACCGACTATCCCACTTCTTCTGTGCACGGTCCCTTATTACATCGGACCGATGGGTGGGCCGCACAGTAGAGGTGGGATATTCTATCCACTTCTGCTCCTTCCCACCCTTCCATCCCCCTTGCCCGTCTCTCTTCTCTCATGAGCAACTTCTCATCCAGGAGGTTCAAACCCTCCTCGCTCTAAGAGCAGTGGAGGGAGGTGCCCCAGGAGCTCAAAGGCAAGGGTTTCTACTCCAATTACTTCCTTGTCCCCAAAGCAAAGGGAGGCCTGAGGCCAATTCTGGACCTAAGGGAACTCAACAAGTTCATCATCAGCCTGAAGTTCCACATGGTCTCCTTGAGCACAACCATTCCCTCTCTGGATCCGGGAGATTGGTACGCCGCCCTCAATATGAAGAACGCCTATTTTCACATATCTATCACTGCGTCTCATAGACGGTTTCTCCGCTTCGTGGTGAACAAAGTACATTATCAATTCACGGCTTTCCCATTCAGCCTATGCACAGCTCCCCGTGTCTTCACCAAATGTATGGCAGTTGTGGCAGCCTTCGTTCGCTGCCATCACATGCATGTCTACCCTTACCTGGATGACTGGCTCCTCCAAGGCCGCTCTGGTCAGAAGGTAGAATTGCAGGTGCAAATGGGCAGACACAATAGAACGCCTAGGCATCATTCTCAGCGTCCACAAATCTGTTCTCACCCCGACTCGGAGAATAGAGTTCATCAGGGCAGTCTTAATGCCAATCAAGCGAGAGCGTTCCTCCTGGAGGCGCGGCGTCTGGCCCTCTTGCAGATAATCAGCAGCCTTTGCAGTTTTCCCACCAGCATGGTGAGACAGTGCCTCAGGCTGCGGGGCCACATGGCGTCCTCCCCCTATGTGGTGCATCATGCCAGATTGTGACTCAGGCCTCGGCAAGCGTGGCTCGTGTCCATGTATCGCCCGGGCCGCAACAGTCTGGACATGGTGCTGACCGTTCCAGTAAGTTTCAGATAACTTTCAAACTTTTGGAAGCTTGTCTGGAAAAAAACACTCATCACTCATTTTACTTTACTTTATAAAAACAGTTTTATATGTTTCATCCTACTTCTTTGTATAGCTTGCTGATCAAGATGTAGATGTAGGAAAAGCAAATAAGAATGTTGTAAACTAAAACTGAACTGCATAACAACATTGTATGTCACACTGATAATAAAATTACAGTTAGTACATCCAATGAATAATGCAGAATTTTCACACATGCTCATACTCCAGACCCCCAACATACCTCCACACATTAAAGTTCTGCCTAGCAAAAATTTAAAAAATCAGGGAAACAAGTTACTGAAATATTCTGTGTCTTAATATTGCTAGCGGTAGCTCCAGTCCTCAACTTTGTTTTTGCCAGTTTCTCAATATAAAATGTTAGTTGTGGTTAAGGATTGATAAATAATATTAATAATAATATTAATAAGAAGTAAAAATAAGGAATTGTTGGTTACTTAAAAATAAATGGCAAAAAAGATTGTGTGTTTGAGGTATTTGGATACGATGGTGGTGGGTGCAGAACCCATATAGAAAAGAATACATTAAAATACTTACTGTGCACCCATGGAGGTTGTGATTTGTAGCTGCTGATGCCAAACATGAACTGGAGGAGAATGAATTTACTGAAACAGTGGCAAGCAAGTATTTGGGTCAGACAGAGGTAGGCAAAGCACTTAAGTAATCATGGGTTACATCCACAGGTAATATGACGTATGGAATTAGGGTTCAAATAATAGAAGGCTTAGTGATTTATTTTTGTAAAGTCTAAAAAATTTCTTTCCTCTCTTGGATAAATGAAAAACAGCTGAATGTAATTTTACCAAACTCAACAGCAGAAGAAAAAATATCAGCTCTAAAATTGTATTTTATAAGCTTAACTTTCAGCCCATATATAATTTTTTCTGAATATTTTCTGAACGTACATTAATAGCTTAAAATGAAAGAGTCTCAGCTAGAATTAGTGTCACTACAATAGCACTGTAACACATTATGATAATACTTTAAATGGCCTATAAATCCCATTAAATAATTCATTGGCATTAGTTTTTAGGAGGAAGAAAAGTGAACAAAATAGCCAGAGTAATATTTATATTCAGGAAAGTAAAATTTGCTCTGCATTCTGCAAACCTATCCATTTTCCTCCCTTCTTATCTAGAAATGACAGAACATTTGTTATTTTTATGAGAACAGTAGGTGCCAGGGGTAAACTTTATCATGTCAGGATAAAGCAGCTGTAATTTTTCACTTCTGCAGCTGTATTCTTCATACTTTAAGAAATAGCAAAATAGCTTTTCTGTATTTGAAAAAGAATTCTGATTAATGAATGCAATATTCACAACTAATGCAGCCACATAATGATTAGGCTTAAATATTTTTAAAAGTTTACATGAGAGTAACAACAATCCAAGAATAGTGAGTATTTTAATGATTCAAATAACAGTTTCCCAAGTTGCAACCAGGGCTCATTGCTGTTAAGCAACTGCTGTTGGTGATCCAGTACTCTTTTTTTTTTTTTTTTTTGAATCAGTACTGAGTCAATGCCCCAGCCCTGACATGGAACATCTCTTGGGTGTGACACAAAACCAAAGTCATAAATGTGATGTAAGAGTGTTCTACCAAATGCACTAACACTGAAAGATGTCCATATGTTATCTTTAGGGCAACCAATCAATGCATATTCCTGACATTTTTGGGAGTCTGTTTCTAACATTCAGTTTGGAGATGAAAGCCACATTGTAATGATATCTGGTCATTTGCGGTTTTTGTTTTTGTTTTTTAAACCAGGCTTTGGGCCTGTAAGGCAGACAGCTGTGACTCATGGGGGTGGTGGTGGTAAGAGGAAAAGGGAAAAGTTTTGAATATCCTGAATGGCTCAATAGAAGTGTTCCTAATCTACTGTGTGCTTCTGGTGATCAGCAATGAAAGGCTGGGAAGGGATGTGATTCATGAGAATTTTGTTCTCTTACAGAGTAGTCAGTAGAAGGAAAAAGTTAGAAAACAGGTGTGATTTAAAGCTGTCATCCTTAACTAATCATCTACTTTCCTGTGGATGGAATTTTCAAACGTTGTTATGTTGGCCTAACTGCTTTCGTTGAAGTTAGTGGCGAAACTGAATGTGTAATCTAAAACTTGAGGATGTTTCCTGGTTGAACAGTCTTAGGGTTAGGATTTGTTATATATTGGTATGTTTGTTTTATGAAGACTAATAATAAAAATGGCTGTGAGTTCCTGCTGGAACCTGGAGGCAGGCACTGGAGATAGATAATGTTACAGCTTTTTAGACCAGCCACAAAGAGCACTCATTTCCCAGTGTGAGGCTCGAGGCCCCACTGAGCCATTCTGTTTGGCTGCCTTGTGCAGACCAATTGACTCATGGAACGTCTGCACAGCCACTACAACTCTGCTGCCTCCTCCTCTGCCCCCTCATTGCATCTCTAGCAACAAAGAAAGCCAGAATGTAGATTTAGATTGTTCGACTGTCTAATTCCTGTTTCCTATCCTGAATGAGCTATTTGAGTGTTGGGAGCAGAATGAACACTTGGAATGGCCCTATGCAAAAGGCTCACATCCACACACTCTACACCATCTGTTACTATTTTGTTTGGTACCCAATGGGACATACCCCTTTAAAAATGGCTCTGCCTGACTTATGATCTACTTCTGAGCTCTTCTGAGATGATCAAGTCTGCTCCATCATTGCTCGAAAAGGAGTAACTTTTTTTGAGGGGAGCACATTGGATTAAAAAGACCAAAGAATAATATAGATACAGTAAATGCTTTTAATTACCTGGAGCATTACCAGTTTTGAACATGTTTGGTATTAATATAATATTTATGGTGAAATGCTCACAATGAAGCACTAGATGGGGCTATAAGTTGGCTTCTTTTTTGTGCGTAGCTGACTTGGCTACTGTATATCAATATGGTAGTGTCAGAGAAGTACAAATAGCCATTCTGACAGTGTAGTTCTATTTGCTAATTATAATGCACTGTTATGGGTGTTTATAGAAATTCCAATGTTTAACAAAATTATATCTGCTCTAGATACAATAGTATCTAAATTTAATATTAATATGTCTGGCGCAAATCCTAAATATCAAAATAAAAATTTATCCTGTGGGGAAATTGGCAGTTAATTCAGAACAGCAAAAATAATGTAACACAGTTTGCATATTTTGAAAAAATGGGTCAGTTATAAAATAACAGTGCTATCCATACCTCCCAGTGAAGACACATTTTTATTTAATATTTTTTTCTGGAAAGAATTAACAATCATTTCGTTTCTGTCTCTTACAATCTGAATTTAATTATTGAGCTGTGGATATGCAACAGTGAAATGCAGGACAAAAATCAAAGGGAAAATGAATATGAATGATAGAAAAAATAATATTTCTTCCTCCAGAGTTGTGACTGTAGTGCCCTGTTCTTGAGGATGCGCATGACCTGTTGTCATGAGCACATCTTCGCTTGCCCCCATATGGAAAGTTTGGACATCTCCATGTTCCCTTGTGGATCCAGATGTTTGAAAATAGTCTATAAAGGGATTCACAGTCCCAACCACCTTCAGCTCTTTCTTTAGCATGATAAATTGCTGGCAATGAAAACACCTTTCCATTTATTTACTTTTTTGTTCTGTTTAGCCACATTTTAAAATTTAGATTTTATAAAAATAAGAAACAACATTGTAGTTTGTTCTGTGTTCTTGTTGTTCAATTATAGATCCAATTGGCTTTCAGTGATGGTTTTTGGCTCTTGTTAGTGGCTTCTTGGCTCAACATTATTTGCTGTAGGAGGGGGTATCCAGGTGCCTTTTTGGTTATGAACACTGGGACTGGCACTAGCAAAGAGACAGGTTTTACATGATATGATTGGTATGTCCTTTATAATCTTGTTCTGAACTTTAGGATCCATTATTTGGGCGTGTATGTGCCACAACTGCACTGCCTTACGAAAGATCCCATGCTTGCCACACTACAGTTCAAAAGATAGTGGATTTGTAGAGGCAGTGTACTCAATCTCAAATTACTAGTTACTAACCTTCCCATTGCTTTTGCATAATGCTTCTGGATTAAGTGTTTTACAAAGCTGAGAGATTGCGGGGAAAAATTTCCTGGGTCAGATTGGCTGTGACTTGGGGTTTTTTTTTGCCTTCCTCTGAAGTTGTGGTTGAGGGTCACTTCTCAGGATAATCTCTGTATATCTCACTTAGCCACTGCGAGGGCCTGAGGCACTGGTGCACCTCGGTTCCTCCTGTTCTGTGCCTGTGGCACTCAATAGTCTACTCTCTTGTGGGCTGTAATCCTTGGTCTAATTTTGGGTGGAGAGTTTAGTGTGTTGGGTGGTATTGGTTGGCCTGTGATTTACAGGAGGTCAGAGTAGATAATCTGGTGGTCTCTTTTGGCCTTAAACTCTAAATGACTGGCCTGAGTTACAACATTTAGAATAGAATCTAGCATTCTTGACTTCAAGTTATGTGCTTAGTCTACTAGACCACAGCCGTCTGTCTAGAAGAGAGAGGATTATTTATGAAAGAATGCTCTTTGTCCTACTTAAGATAAAAGTTGGCCATTTTATTTGTCTATATTTCTCATTTTTTAAAATGACAGTAAGGTGCTCAGAGGCAATAGTAATAGGATACTTTAAAAATTGACCATTTTTCTCACACTTGTTTTACTCTCATCACACAGTGATAAAGGGACTGTGTCTAGGTATCAGAAGTGACTTAGATGCTTAGGAGTCTTTTGAAAGTGGAAAGTGAAAGCTCTTAAGTAACTTATGTGCTTTTGAATATTTTACTCCAAAGCTCTTCAGGCAGCATCAATGCAGTGAGTCCAATGAGGTAATGGCTCAGTCTACGCAAACCCCCCTGCCCCAGCCCCTTGATGGATTTGGGGGAAAGAGTACACCTCTACCCTGATATAACGCTGTCCTCGGGAGCCAAAAAATCTTACCGTGTTATAGGTGAAACCGCATTATATTGAACTTGCTTTGATCTGCCGGAGTGTGCAGCCCCGCCTGCCGGAGCGCTGCTTTACCACATTATATCTGAATTCGTGTTATATCGGGTCATGTTATATCGGGGTAGAGGTGTACCTGTTAGTCCTTCTGTTCTTTGCTTCTCTCCTCTCTGAAGTTTCTGTAGAGAGAAGGGAAGAGTGTGTGTGTGAAAGAGAGAGAGTGAAAGAGAGAGATGCATTTGAAAGAGACATATCTCAGCCTTTCTTTGATCTGCTTCAGGCAGAGCTTTTCTGATTCAGGTGTAAAAGACCAACTAACTGAGATAGAATGTGAACCTTTGGGAACTTCACAACCCTAAAACGTGTTGACACAAAAGTACCATATTTTCAAAATAAAAAAAAAAGGCAATTTAAAGTGGAATAAATAAAGTGCTGTATAAATAATAAACTTAAATACATAAAACATATTTGTGCATTTTTTGTAAAGGACAAAATGTTTATACACTTGATATCGATTGCATCCTTTGCTGTTGTCATAAAGCCTTTGTTTCTAGAGAGTATTTTTTCCTCTAGGGCTTGATATATTTGACCTTAGCATAGAGAAATACTGGTGCAGCTGTTCATTTTTATTTTGTGTTTAAAAAAAAAAAATTTACCCTAGAAAGGTATTTCAGCATTAAGTCTGAAATCTATAAGTAGAAGTCTGGAACAGTATTTGCTGTGTGATGACAGTTATGAGACACCCTGCTTGCATTTCTATTATTTAACGCACACAATTAAATACACCTACACTAGACTTCATCTGTTTGTCATGTAAAATCACTTTTAAAACATCAGTGTACTTTAAGGTCTTTTCTTTAAATTCTGAATATGAAAATATTTCTTTACTTTTACTTTATGTAGCACAAGCTCAAAGTCAATCATAATATAGTAAATGGTTCAGTCCTGTGTTTTTTTTGTGTGCTCAGTTCCCCCATTGAAATCAATAAGTGGTTTCTGTGCGGAGGAAATGAGGAATTAGGCAATATGGTAAGAGATCTGACATATTTAGACATCAGGGTTTGGTAACCTGATATACCTTCAACTCATGCAGAAATCCTCCTCCCTATGATAATAACAGTGAAACCCCTCTGTGTTCCATAGGAGATAAGAATGTTGGATATTATAGAATAACAAATTGATTTTTTTTCTTAACTTGCTGTGTGTGTGTGTGTGTGTGTGTGTGTGTGTGTGTGTGTGTGAAATATTAACCCTTAGGATGCTGGCACTTTCCAGACTTCCTAACCAAGTGAAGGAAAATAGATATTATCATATAGACCCCAACCTTGCAATATGATCCACATGGGCAGACTAGGGTTGCCAGGCATCTGGTTTTCAACCGGAATGCCCTGTCGAAAAGGGACCCTGGAGGCTCCAGTCAGCACAGCTGACCAGGCCACTAAAAGTCTGGTTGGCTGCAGTGCCAGTGGGGTAGTCAGGCTCTGTGCCCGGCTCCACGCAGCTCCCAGGAAGCGGTCAGCCTGTCCCTCCAGCTCTTGGAGGACTCCGTGCACCACCCCCAGCACCAGCTCCACGGCTCCCATTGGTCAGGTTCCATGGCCAATGGGAGCTGTGGGGGTGGCTCCAGTGGGCGGGAGCAGCACATAGAGCCCCTGGCCACTCCTCTGCCTAAGAGCCGGAGTGACATGCTGACTGCTTCCTGGGAGCTGACTGTGGTCAGCAGTGCCTGGACCGGGCACCCCAAGCTCTCTCCTGCACCCCAACCCCCTGCCCCAGGTCGGAACCCCCTTCCACACCCAAACTCCCTCCCAGAGCCTGCAAACCCTAGCCCTGAGCCCCCTCCTGCACCTCAACCCCTCATCCCTAGCCCCACCCCACAGCCCCAGCTGGAGCACTCACTTTCCCCTTGCATGTCAATTCCCTACCCCAGCCCAGAGCCCCCTCCCGCACCCCGAACCTGTAATTTCTGGCCCCACCCCGGAGCCCAGAGCCTGTACCTCCTCCCACATTCTGAACCCCTCAGAGTGACCTCATAAGACCCCTATTCTTTCTGAATGTATTACTGGGATGCTTGAGATCAGCTGACATGTTTGTGCTAAGAATCTTAAGATTTGAATGTGTGGGAACTGGTTGAGGGGGGTTCCTCAGTGGAGGAGTTTTCCTTGGAATTTGCTGTCCTTGTTGGTCCAGTATAATTGGGTTATTGACCTTTCAGAAATGTTGCAAAGATCTTATGCTCACTCATATGGGGTAAGATTGAATGAGGTATATTGGTATGTTTTTGTTATGGTTAACATTTATATTTTGAGTTGAATCCATCATAATTTATTTTGGATTTGTTAAATCTGCATTTTTAGAGGGGAAAAAAATGTGTGTGCATGCCCAGAGAACAATGATGAATGCATTTTTCAATCATTTTTTTCCCTCCAGGTGTGAGGCAGCTAGCCCACACATTCATCCCATTGGATGGTGTAAAGAACACAGAAGAACTCTTATCACCCCTCCAGGTTTGTACTACACTTCAACACTACACAATCGAAAGAATTAAGGAAAATGTAGCTAGCAGCAGCATTGGCCAAGGCTCTTAACACACATTATGACAGCTCCATTGAAAGACTCTACTTTTAATTAAGAATTGGTATTTGGAGGGGGCTGAAGTGGTCTTTTTACAAGCACTCGATATATTAAATTTAACGATGCATGCACAACTTTGATATCTTTCTGTGCCGTATTAATGAGACAGTTATCCATTCAAGATATTCTCAGGAAAAAGCCTAGAGATGATTGAAAAGTGAAATAGAATGAGACAAATATCCTGGCTACCTCTTTACTACTTTTTCTCTCTGGTGTTCTCTTTTGCTTTGCTTTTTCTCTAGATTTTTTTCTCCTTGTTTCTTTTTGTGTGATAGGTTGAATTTATTCACAGGTTCCAGAGTCTTGGTGCTGAAAATTGTGAGAGAGATTGCAATGACATGTAATATCTTCGGGGACTATATTGTATTAAATGTATAAAATGGTTTATGTATGATTGTATTCTACTCTAAGGGGAAGGATTACCAGAGCTCCTACAGTAACAAAAAACAATGGCAAGTGATTAAGGTGGGTCACCTGAGACTTAACTACCTAGAGAGTTACACCTCCCCCCCTCCCCCCAGCAGTTTGCATACTGCTTCAAGCTGGGTTTTCCAGAGACTAAGGGTACTGATCCAGAGACTAAGGGTACCCGGATCGGCGGGTAGCAATCGACTTCTCAGAGTTCGATATATCGCGTCTCATCTAGACGCGATATATCGAACTCCGAACGCGCTCCCTTTGACTCCGGAACTCCACCACCGCAAACGGCGGTGGCGGAGTCGACGGGGGAGCCGCGGACGTCGATCCCGCGCCGTGAGAACGGGTAAGTAGTTCGAACTAAGGTAGTTAGTGTAGCTGAAGTTGCGTACCTTAGTTCGATTCCCCCCCCCCCCCAGTGTAGACCAGGCCTAAGAGACAAAAGAAAGGACTTTTGCTATAAAAGAATGAGCTTGAATTTAGACAAGGTCTTCCTTCTGATCCAGCAAACAGACAGACTTTCTGTCCTGTGGCGGACAACCCATGTGGAAGGGTTTAACTTCGAAATTTGGTTCACATGCAGATACACTTCCACCCCAATATAACGCAACCTGATATAACATGAATTTGGCCTGATATACCATGAATGTGGTAAAGCAGCGCTCGGGGGGGGGCTGCGCACTCCAGTGGATCAAAGCAAGTTTGATATAACACAGTTTCACCTATAACGCGGTAGGTTTTTTTTTGGCTCCCGAGGACAGTGTTATATTGGGATAGAGGTGTATTTGTCTAATGCAACAACTCTGTATACCTGGCATATATGCTGTTGACATTTTTGTCACCGTTTCACGTAACTGCACCCATATCTCCCTCCCACCCCCTTTGTGGTCCACTCCCGGAGTTCCCAGTCAGATCTCAAGTTTGCAGCCATTGCCTGTCACTGAATAGAGACCCTTGTCCCACTCCCTTCAACCAGGAGTTTTTAGGGCTGTACAGCTCCCCACCTTACACTGCCTAGAGGCCAGCACCTGTGCTTTGCTTTCTCTCCACAGGCTATCAACAGTGTGTTGCAAGCAGTTACAAGTTACCGGAGATGGAGTATACAAATCCCATTCTTGGCTGGAAGGGGTTAAAGGACAGTACTGGACCCAGATAGCACCAGCACTGTAGAGCACACTCCAGCTGGAGGAAGGGTTGAAAGAGGAGCGATCCAGCTCAGAAAGGGGGAGGCTGGGAAGGAGGACAGAAAGGCTGACAAGGGTGCCAGAGAGGACGCCACAAGGGACTAAGACTGTATGCTGAGCCCAGTTGGGTCTGCTGGTTTGATTGGCTTTTCTTTTGCTTGTCACCTTATATTTAAACTGGAAGCTGGGGGGATAGGAGGAGGGAGAGAGAGAACAGCAGACAATAGGAAGTGATCCGGGGGCGTAACTCAGAGGGCACCTTTGAGAGCCAAACACTGTTGACCCTCCTAGGGTTCTGGGTTGTAGCCTGGTGAAGTGGGTGGGTCTGGGCTCCCCTCACTGCCCACCTCACCACATCTCTGATTAAAAGAGGGTCTTTATTGCAAGACCTGCCCTCAGGGAGGTGGCACTATATGTGCTAACCACTGGGATGCCTAACCCCACCGAGGACTCGGTGACATTACCACTGTTCTTTCTAAGCAAGCACATTTATTCTTAAGGTAAAAGCATTATAAGGAAAACATAAAAACATTAAAAGTTCCTATATGCATGCTAAAAGCTTACCATAGGTCACCCATCAGTCTTATGGGGCTCAAGTAGGTCAAAATCCTTCCAACCCTTCCACATGGGTTGCACCCTGGACAGAAAGTCCTGTTTGTTTGCTGGATCAGCAGAAGACCTTGTTTAAATTCAAGGTAATCCTTTTATACCAAAAGTCCTTTCTTTGTCTCCTAGTCTCTGGAAAATCCAGCTTGAACCAGTATGCAAACTACTCCAGGGGGAGGTAACTCTCTAAATGGTTTTGTCTCAGTGATTAACCTTAATCACTTATTGGTTTTAGTTCCTTTAGGAGCTGTGGTAATCCTTCCCCTTGGAGTAGAATACAAACCTACATAAACCATTGTATACATTTAATACAGTATAGTCCCCAAAGATATTGCATGTCATTGCAATATCTCTCTCAATTTTCAGCACCAAGACTCCAGAACCTGTAAGTAAATTCAGCTTATCACACAAAAAGAAATAAGGAGGGAAAAAAATATAGATAAAAGCAAAGCAAAAGAGAACTCAATAGAGAAAAGAAATAGAGAAGGGACCAAGTGGTTTGTTTTATTCTGTTTTCCTTTTCAACCATCTCCAGATATCTTGATGGATAACTGTCTCAATAATATAGCACATAAAGATACTAAATTTGTGCATGCATCATTAACATATCAAGTACCTAAATCCTTTTGGAAAATGAGATTTCAGGCTCTTATATCAACCGAGATGAGAGCAGCTATGCCAAAATACCTTTAAAAATCTGGGTCTTAGTGGATAAATGGGTGGATAGCCCCGTGTAATCATAGAATCATAGAATCTCAGGGTTGGAAGGGACCTCAGGAGGTCATCTAGTCCAACCCCCTGCTCAAAGCAGGACCAAACCCAACTAAGTCATCCCAGCCAGGGCTTTGTCAAGCCTGACCTTAAAAACCTCTAAGGAAGGAGATTCCACTACCTCCCTAGGTAACCCATTCCAGTTCTTCACCACCCTACTAGTGAAAAAGTTTTTCCTAATATCCAACCTAAACCTCCCCCTCTGCAACTTGAGACCATTACTCCTTGTTCTGTCATCTTCTACCACTGAGAACAGTCTAGATCCATCCTCTTTGGAACCCCCTTTCAGGTAGTTGAAAGCAGCTATCAAATCCCCCCTCATTCTTCTCTTCTGCAGACTAAACAATCCCAGTTCCCTCAGCCTCTCCTCATAAGTCATGTGCTCCAGCCCCCTAATCATTTTTGTTGCCCTCCGCTGGACTCTCTCCAATTTATCCACATCCTTCTTGTAGTGTGGGGCCCAAAACTGGACACAGTACTCCAAATGAGGCCTCACCAGTGCTGAGTAGAGGGGAATGATCACGTCCCTTGATCTGCTGGAAATGCCCCTACTTATACAACCCAAAATGCCATTAGCCTTCTTGGCAACAAGGGCACACTGTTGACTCATATTCAGCTTTTCATCCACCGTAACCCCTAGGTCCTTTTCTGCAGAACTGCTGCCCAGCCATTCGGTCCCTAGTCTGTAACAGTGCATGGGATTCTTCCGTCCTAAGTGCAGGACTCTGCACTTGTCCTTGTTGAACCTCATCATATTTCTTTTGGCCCAATCCTCTAATTTTTCTAGGTCCCTCTGTATCCTATCCCTACCCTCCAGCGTATCAACCACTCCTCCCAGTTTAGTGTCATCTGCAAACTTGCTAAGGGTGCAGTCCACACCATCTTCCAGATCATTAATGAAGATATTGAATAAAACCGGCCCCAGCACCGACCCTTGGGAACAAGGGAACAAAAGTGGTAAGGTCTCTCAGGGTAGAAACCAAGGTGAGAGTGAGCATGCAATAGAGGGGGGGAGAGAGAGAGAGAGTGTGTGCTTACTGAAAACAAGAAAGTTAGTTTGGGAAATTGTGTGTTGGATTAACTGGATTCCCCTCCATGCTGGAGATCATGAAGACTATTCTGTAGAAAGTAGCTTGAGCTATATCTTGTAAAAAGTGCGGTTTAGCAAAGTTAATAAATTCCTTTGAGACAGGTCTCTAATGCCTGTTGGTCTTCCAAATTTATGTAGGTAATTGTAGAATACTCAGTATAAAAATAACCATGAGAGAATCAATGGAAAAAACTTGGAGATTTCTTTCCTGTAGAACGTATTCCATTTAGAGTCATTCTGTCTTTTAAAGTAAAACGTAGAGAACTATGGTGACTGTGTGTGGTTACTGCCCCTTTTAAGGTCTGGAACATTCTGTGTGCCAGAGTTTAAAAACAAATCTTGTCTTTTAGCAATAATTGCCACTGGTTAGAGCTCGTTTGGATACAGAACCCAAGAATGAAGTTAACTGAATGTAGCTTGTAACCAAGGAAACCTCTGAGTGCTAGCTCCTTTCATTTGTTGTTGTTTGTTTGCTCTCATTCTGATCCAATTAAAGTCTGATCTAATAAAAGACTTATTGGATTTGGGGAAACAACAAGGTGATTGCCATGTCAGGAGTGAGGCAAGAGGTCTGTCTGAGAAGAAAAGAGGAAAATGATAATTTGTGGGAAAATTGACGAATCCACTCTGATGAAAAATATGTAAGATTTAATGCTATGTATGAATTTTATGTACAAAGGTCTCAGCAGCATTTCTATGCTGCTGATGATGAAGAATCTCAATACAAATTTCCATTCTTCATCTCTGTTTGGAAAGAGACATTTGTAGTCCTCAAAGACTTGCTTCTTTTAGGAGCTGAGAGGTATGAACTATGAGGACTTGGCTGAATTATTTAAAAAGTAATAGTTCCCCAAACTAAATTCCTAGCTAAAAGGTCTGAGATTCACTTAAGAAACCAAAAGAAAAAGAAAATAGGAAAGCCTGTTTGATTTCCTGGCTTATCTTAGACAGCTGTTCACAACCTGTCATTTTGGTTGGCATCTAAGAGAAGCACTCAGGGATCATTGCGTATTCAGAAACAGAAATCTAGAGTTGAGGGAGCCTGTTGAATATTGTTCACAAAAGGAAGGAGCCACAGATATAACATTAGTGTTTGACTGCACCAAGAGACACGTGTGGCAATTTCAGAGAGTACATTTACTTTCATATCATATACAGGAAGGAAAGTACAGCCCACACTTAGGAGGCCATCAGCAAGTTGGAGGAGGTCTATATTTTCGATGTGTGGGAACTTTGCAGGAATCAGAGCAGTGTTTCTTTAAATAAGATGAAGTCAGGGAACTGTGGTGAGAGCTATCCAGCATGTTTTTTTCATGCATCCTGTAGGAGAGTTTCAGTGAAAGGCAGTCATTTTTGCAGAACATGAACTGCTGCACCAACTATGTGACTATGTAGGCCCTCATTACAAATACCATGCTTTTCCGTGGGAAGATGGTTTGTGACTTACATATTTTTACTCAGAAAATTCAAGTTTTTGCTCCCCAATTCTCCCACCCCCATGCACTGTTATTTCATAGATTTGTAGTGAGAAAATAGAAAATCCTTTTTTTAGAAACCCTTTTTGAATGTCACTAATATGGTACCATTGCAAAGCTTTTATGTAACTTGTTTAAAAACAAAAAATCTGTGTATGACTGAGAATAGTAAAATAAAAGGTATATTGGCCAATTCTGCATTCACTTGGTGTTGAAGATAGAGGATTTGAAGTTAAGGGCATAAGCTTTGCTGCCATGCAGGATAATGAAAGCACAGATCACAGGCATCTGTGGCCTGACAACATGGAAAACTGTAATTAGCCAGCTAGACCTACTTACCAAACTCAGAAATATCCTACTGCTCAGCAGCCTGGGGAAGTCATGCAACATTTTGAGGCATCAAATTCTAGAGCACAAAGCTACTTACAGAACAATCTCAATGTGTACTGTAAAAGTCTAATCTGTCAATAAGTTAATTACAACCTGTTATTTAGCAGGCTTCATAAAACACAAGTTACTGGTGTAACCTTAAACCTGTAGAGTACAGGATTACGGGTGAAGCACTGTCTTGAATGCATAGAAGTGGATAGACTTCCAATTTTTGTTACTTATCTTCTCAAATCCAGAGCAGTTGTAGTTTATTTTTGTAGTTGTGGTGCTGGTTACTCCGTATTGTGTGTTGTAGGGTTCTATTTCTTTCTTTGATTAATAGGGAGTATGTGTCATAGACATCTAGAATGTTCAGATAAGTGCTTCTTATTGTAGTTATTTTATATATCTAAAGAATAAATACAGTATTATAAGAAATATTTACTTGCCTTATTATGAATTCTCTAGATTAATGTGCTATGATGTATGTTACATCATAATACTTATATGATATCATTAAACCTTGCTTTTATATTTTTTTCTCCTAGATTATCCACATGCCAAACATTTTTCTTGGGAAAAATATTTGGAAGAAACCAGTTCTTTACCTGCACCTGCAAGGGCTTTTAAAGTGGTGAGAGAATGTTTACATAGTGTTCATGCTTCCATTTTTTTTGTTTAATTAAATAGCTAATGTACAGCAGATTTTTTTTATGTGAGTTTTGAAATTACTGTGAGAAATCAAAAAATTTTTATCACTATAAATCCTGAGATTTTTGACTAATTTATACTAATAATACTTAGCTAGCTAATGAGTCCTCCCAGCCAGGGCTTTGGGGCTGTGCTCTGGCTCCGTTCCAGCTCCAGGCAAAAACCTGCAGCTCCACTGCTCCGGAGCTGCTCCGCGCTCCAGCTCCAGGCTCTGCTCCAAAGCCCTGCTCCCAGCACACCTCGGAGAGAGGTGAGTGAGTATTATTGTCCCCACGTTACAGGCACAAAAAGAAAAGTGGCTTATTCAAGAAAGCAGAAGGCATCATTATTGGTGCCAACATTAGAGATCAAATTCTTGGCTCCCTAGGCTGACCTTCTATCTGTTTTTGTGAGCTTCTGAGGTTCAAGTCCAACATTTTTTAATATTATCACGGTGCTAAGAAATTCATTAAACTAAAGTAGAAATGTGGTGCTAGCCCAGAATTCCAGCCATCTGCTGTAGTTCACTGGGGTTTGGTTACTGGCTTACAACACTTTTCACTACAAAACTTTAACAAGCATGGCCAAATCCTGAGTTTTCATCTAGAATAGCCAAGCCAAGTGATATGTTGCATGCATTTGTTGTGTGGAGGGGAGTCCTAACTCATGGCCGTGGGGCTGGTGACTATGAGAAATTCCAGGTAGGAACACATCTTCTAACCTCCCCTCTCCTCATCCATCCCTGCCCTGCCGCCTTCTTTTTGGGGGAAGGGGCAGAATAAGAGTGGATTATGTAGTGTGGGTGTGGAAAGATGAGGCCCAGCATGGAGCAGGGGAGAGGTTTGGTTAGTGAGTATATCCTACACTCACCCTGCAGCAGTGGCTCCTGTCTCGTGGGGCTGGCCTGGCTCTCCAGTTTGGGTGCTGTGACCTAATGTACAGCACCACTCACATTTGATGCATCCATCCTTCCATTTCCATCTATAGAGAGGTGGATGTGCCAGACCTGTGTGGCACTGTTACTACATGCACCACCTTACAGTGCCCAGAGTGGACCCAGGCATGGGTGCCAAAAAGACTGCAAAAGTGGGGAGCCAAGGCCCTCCCCCACCAGAGCCCTTGAGAGAACTCCCTCACAGCAGTCCGACCCTCCTGGAGCCCCTGCCTTTTCACCTACCCCCAACAGTCTTAACACTCTGCCTCCCCCCTTCCCTCCTTACCTTACTCTCCTTCTGGCAAGCCCAAGGCCTTCAGGTAATGGGTCCTTTCTGCTTCCCAGACCCAGTTGATCCCCGCTATAGAGAGGGACTACCGCTGAGGCTTTGGCAGCCGGTAGGTGAGGGCCTGGCTGCCGGCATTTAGTATGGCACAATGGGTCACAGCCAGCACGTGGCACAAGGCAGAGCAGGACCCGGATGCCAGCCAGCCAGCTGGCCTGGGTCATAGCGTGCTCCCTCCAGCCAGGTTTTAAAAAGTAGGGTGCCCTGAATTCCCTGTTTAAAAAGTGGGGAGGACTATGGCCTTCTGGCTTCCGCTGTCTCTAGCACCTGTGGAGCCAGGGCAAGCCCCATGGGACACGAGGTACCACTTCAGGATGGGCTCATTACTGACTATTCAGATTCACAATTACCATGTGTGATGCTTCCTTGGGATACCCAGGGTTGTGAGGCACCTTGCTGTTACCTGCATGAAGAAGCCTTGTCTGTGCCTGCCAGGAGTCAGCTCCCCAACTCCACTTGCCACAGGCAACACAAGTACTCCCTTCTCAGTCCATGCAGGCGCTGCCGTCAGTTTGCAGTTTAGTGATAGATATTCTCCAAGCATGCCCCAGGAGCATGCACACTGACGAGGGAGCAAAAGGGGCAATTGCCCAGGGGCCTGGGCGATTTAAAAGAGCCTTGGGGCCTCCGGCTGCTGCCGCCGCTACCGTAAAGGCAGCTGGGGGCCCCCGGGCCCTTTTAAGTTGCCCGGGCAGGCTGCAGGGCTGTACCGGCAGCGGTGAAGGCAGCTGGGCGGGCATGTGGAAGCGCTGGCCGTACCTGAAGAGTGCCCATTGACTGTTCTATCCTGGGGCCCAGAATTGCTGTCAGCGGGCCTGCCCTGGAGAGTCCAGCAGTCCAGCCCCTGTTCCACTGGACACACTCAGAATTCACAGATGTGCTAGTCCCAATGATATAGTATGCATCAACTTGTCAGTTTCACCTCCAGATCACCACTCTACTTAACACAGTGCTTAGATATGTTTATAGTGAAAACAAGCTTAAGTTTATTTATCAGAGAATAGAGATTTGAGAAAAAGCAAGTAAGATTAATGTAAACAAAGTATTACATATAAAATAAAACCATAACACACAGTCTAGAACTTAAACTTACCTAACAAGATGCCCTCTTGTCTAATAAGGAACTGGTTACCCAAAGTCCTCCTCATTTTTCAACCAGGATGGTTTTCATAAGACCAAGAATGCCAGAGCATCTCCTTGAATCCCTAGATGTATTAGACCTGACCTTCTTCTGTAAACTGGGGCTCCCCCACCCCACCACCGTTCACCTCTTTCTGTTAATTTTCTTCTCCTGATGTCCCCACAAACACTTTGTTAGCATTTGACTCAGTGTGCAGATAGACTTGCACTGTAAGTTACGCAATGGCAGGGAGATACATGTCTCCCACCACCTGTCTGGTGGAACCTGCCTTTAACTTCAAAACTTTAAGAACATAATTTCTAATATATAAATGTGTCTCCTTACATGCTACTTGTACATACATTTTTCAAAGATGATGTTGACCATTGTGACGCAGGCTTTCAGTAGAGACTTTGTAACACTCTTTGGTGAAGTATTATGTAAATACCAGACCCAGGGGATTCCAGTAACTCTTAGCATCCCTGTGCTATCCGTTAGTTGGCTTCCAGGGGCCCTTGGGTCACGCTGTGACCTCTGTGGCAAACATGTAAATGTATTCATAATTTAAAGTGCCATTTGATCTAGGATGAAAGAGTATGAGTGTAAGGAGATACAATATGTAGAATTATTGTGCAATATGCTGTTGCATAGAGGTGGAAATGCTCTTAAAATATTTGTAGAGTGCTTAGGGGAAATTTACAGCATTAATGATGATTTTATTTACCTAGGGGGCTGAAGTGATGAGACTAAAATCCTAGAGAAGTAAACTATTTTTCTAGTCTAAGTTATTTTAGGACAACAGTTTTTATGTTTTTGTTTGGTTTATTTTGGAGGGGAATGATTGCCCTTATATTTTATAACAGGTTTTTTTTACATTTCATTGAAATATCCATCATCTCTCATTGTAGAAACCGTCTCATGGATTTCAGAAAAATATGAAACTTGAGGTAGTTGACAAGAGGAATCCAGTACTTATCAGAGTAGCAACTGTTGTAGATATTGATGACCACAGGATAAAAGTAAGTCTCTCTCTCTCTCCTCTCATTCTCTAAAATGGAGGTCCTGCTTGGAGCATGTTGACTGTTGTTTTGTAAAATAAATACTGCAGTTCCAAAATTAAGAACCTTGCTAGTTTGCACAGGAAGTTATTAATCATATTGATGCACTGCTAAACTGACTCTCATCCTCCTCACTGATTAATACACAAGTAATTTCTTTGGAAGGGGTATCTCTATTATTTTTTTTAGTTAGTGATGTGTTGAAATAGAAGCTAAGGAATAAAGGATGAGTGTGTTGGGAAATTGCATTGGGAATAGTTGAGATAAAAGTTGTTTTATAAAAGAACGTTGATGACTTAATAATACCCAATATCAAAAGATTGCTGTGATTTTTGTATTAGGGCTCATAAAATATTTGGGATAGATTAATAAAATCTTTCTCTATAACTTCCACCATGCAAAAGCCCAAGTGAGACAGGGCAAATCTAAAAAGAATAAATGAATAAATAAATAAAGATTTCCTTGCTCCCTGTCAGGAGCTTCTGCGGTGTAGAAACTTATATTAATTCTGGACTTTTGATTGGATTAATTTCAGATGACGTTTGCTAAAGGATTTTCTGTTTTTTTCAGAAGACTTGCATATCTGGGTTATTTTCTGCTTTGATTTATAAATCATTTTACTTATTGAGTCTTTTAACTGTTAAAATACTGGCATTTTCTGGAATGCTAGCTAAATGAATATGAAGGATATTTCTTTCTGCAGTGTGCAGAGAGGTATTATGCATACGTGGTATTTCAAGCAGCAAATGCAATTGACATTTCATTTTGAATCCAAATTAATAAAGGGTGTGAAGTCATCAAAAGTAATGTCTGCACACCTACACATTTTCTGTATAAACTACACATTAGTTTGATCCTGTCAAAAAAACTCTCCAGTCTAATATATTAAAATGTCAATATTTGTGATCCTTGCAGTTTAATTAACATTATATTGTATATTGAAATAGTCTTGTATGTACATTTTATAAATAAAATCATAAGAAATAAAGATCTGAAGTCTTCATTAGTACACTAATTTAAGTAAGTTAAGGTCGCAGAACTTTGGTCCCAACCTGGAGAAAATCAGTGATTGTCTTCTACAGAATCATACAGTTCAGTCTCTTATCTGATTTAATTCCTTACCCTGAATAGTCAAATTTTACAATAGTTGTAGATTCCTTTGTTTTTGGGGGTGGTGAAATTCATCCTTGTGCAGAGGCCCTTTACAAAGTCTATGTATTGTTTTAACTCCTGGTTAAAATAGCAATTTGATTGTTCTAAATGTTTAGAGCCCTTTGAGAGAGAGAGAGAGAGAGAGAGAATTTGGCCCTTAATTTAAAGTGTTAGTATATATACATAAACATTATAACTGTCTAAATGTACTCGTATGTTTTGAGCCTGACAATGTAACACACACAGAGACCCATTCTACTCCCACTGAAGCAGACAACAAACTTCCTTTCCCTTCAGTGGAAACAGACTAATGCCCAAAATCTAGTTTATACTGCTGTATAATTTCTACAGTTGTCTCATGTTATTTCTCTAAAAAAGCTGATATTATAAAGCCTAACATTTTGAAAGATTGTTGAGGTAAAATGACTTTATAGAGAATTTTTCTGATGGTTTTTGTTTTCCTTTTAGGTGCACTTTGATGGTTGGGATAGTATTTATGATTATTGGACTGATGCAGATAGCCCCGATATCCATCCCGCAGGCTGGTGTGCAAAAACTGGACACCCACTTCAGCCTCCTCTTAGTAAGAGAAATCATAAGCTGGTATAATTTTAAAATTATGATAAGGGCATGTGTAATTTGTGCAGTGCTTCCTCTGTGACACAGTTCATAGGAAGGCAGCAGTTTGTGTATACAATATAAAATAAGTAGATGCGACGTTTATAACAAAACACATAATTTGAGATTTGGCATAATTAATTGCTTTTTGACTTCACTGAACTTGTAAATGAAATTTAACAATTATGCATAAGAATTACACTCGTATGATAGAGGAATTATAACAACCTGTGGGGAATTCCTGACCTTACTGAAATCAGTGGCAAAACTCTCATTGACTTTAGCTGGGCCAGGATTTTGCCCCTGCGTCCTCTTTCCACATATTGGAATATTAACTTGTTTTCCAGGCCCAACACAGTGCAGACTTTTTGAAAAGGCACTTGATTAAAATCTGGTGCTAGATGCTCAAAGTAGGCTCAGTCCCTTTTGTGCTCCAGGCCTGCAAAGGGGGCTTGAAGCTGCCAGTTTGAAGGGGATTCCACCAGAGACATAGAGCAGACATAGTCTGTGAGCGCCTGCACAAAATGGATGTGCTCTGAGGATGAATCAAGGTTGTGTAGTGAAGGGGCTGTATAGGACCTTTTTTCACTTGTTGTGGAAGTTGGAAGGTGTCTAATGAATGTGGCATAGGATTGCTAGGAAGAGAGAGGGCAGTCTCATGGCTTAGTCAGTTCAATGCCGCCCTGGAGAATTAGATTAGATCCCTGACTCTGCCACAGATTTTCTATGTGATGTTAGTCAAGTTGCTTAATCCAAGCTTCTAATGTGTGTGTTCCTCATTTTCTGGATGACTGACTTGAGACTATGGGGTCTGATTTGCAGAAGTGCTGAGCACTTTCAACTGCTACTGAAATCAATAATATAGAATGCTAAGTAAGCAGAAAAATCAGGTCCTAGATGTCTCAGATTGGGCACCCAGAATTAGTGGATACTTTTGATCTAATTTCTCTGCCCTTCAGCTCCCTCTCTGTAAAGTGGGGATGATAATACTCCCTCATTTCACAGGGATTTTGTGAAAATATATCCATTAACGTTTATGAAGCTCTCAGATACTTATCCGCTTCCAGCATGCGTCGTTTTATTAGCATCCTTTTTTAATCTTAGTAGTAGTTTTTAGTTGGTTGGTTAGTTAGATTTCAGTTTTAGTGAGAGGAGTGCCTCTTTTCCTTTCTTCTCCTATCAGGGAGACTTGCCTCCTTAGGAGGGTATGTCCAGCTCCCCAGGCTTCAAACATTGCCTCACTTGCTGGGAGGCTTGGATTGATGACCATTCCAACTGCATCCCCTGCTGTGGAGAATCACACATTCTGCAGAAGTGTAACTTCTGCTTATCCCAGAAATCTAGGGCCAGCAAGAATCAGGAGATCAAACTGAGGCTTCGGATGATGGAGCGCTCCCTTCGCCCCACATTGGAACCAGATCAGGGGACCCCTCTACCCCATACACCAGTCTCTGGGAAGATCTAGTACCATTTTTGACCTTGGCTCATTACTTCCCCAAGAAGGGAGAGGCCTCAGAGACCTTCAGAGGCCCCAAGAAGAGGGGCTGTGACTCACCCCATAAGGAGTCTGCTCCAAGAGACCTCAGTCTTCTAAGTCAGCGGTCTTGGAATTGTCAACTTCTAGACCTGGTACGATGGAAGCTGCAGGTTCCTCTGGTATTGCTAGAGCTGGAAAACCAAGAAGCTCCTGCAAGAGCAAATATGATTCTGAGCAAGCCTCAGTACTGACTGGGGATGACAAGGAGAAACATTCTGCCAGATAAGATGCATCTCTTCCCCCAGTCTCTCCCATGGAGAGTTCTAAACCATTGGTACTGTTGGCTTCCAGAGAGACCATCGCGTCGGTACTGGTGCCTGATTCGGTGGCTCAGGAATTTTGATTCTTGAAGGACTTAGCTTTAGCAGAGGAACCGCAGTCCTCACAGATCATGGGCACCAAGGATCCCGCATACCAAGACTAGTTTGGTTCCCAGACTCCCATTTATCATCATCACCACCCAGTTCACCACCATTTTCAGTTGGGGCTCCTCCACTGCTCTGAGGAGGATGACAAAGGGGACTTTCACTCAATCCATTCAGTCTCGTCAGTCTCTGCACAGGATTCCCCCACCCCATCCTTAAAGGAACCCTTTCTACGTGGTTCATAGACACAGGGAAGAGTCCAGTGCAAGTCATCACAAGTGGAGGGTTCAACCCTGGATGCCACCACCTCTGCTGTATGAACACCCCCAATGATCACACTGGGACCCTGGGCTGCTTACTGTCAGCAGTTTTCTAGGGCTCTGGGCCTAGTCCACTGGGATGAACGGGATGTTCAGTTTCTGCCACCTCAGACCATTCTACAGCAGAAGGAGATGTTTGAGGAATAAGAGGCTAGGGAGGATGAGGAGGCTACTCCTCAATCCACTATCTCCTCATCATTGCCTGATGAAGCAGTGATGTCCCCTCCATCATCTTTGGCTGATGACTTTAAGCAGCTCGAAGAGCTGAACAAGTGTGTGTCGGACTCAAGGTGGTCAAGGAATTGCAAAATAAGTTATTGGTAGGCCCTACCAAATTCCTGGTTTAAAAAATCTTAAATTTCACAGTTTCAGATATTTAAATCTGAAATTTCACGGTTATGTAACCATTGGGGTCCTGACCCAAAAGGGGATCATGGGGGAGGGTTGCAAGGCTATTGTTGGGGGATTGCGATATTGCCATCCTTATTTCTGCGCTGCTGCTGGTAGAAGCAATATGGTAGAGAAGGAACTGAGGGCGATTCACTCATGCAGCCCTATATCTCATGTAGCGTTGGTATAGGGCACAAGAGTGCCTAGGGTGCATGTCCAGGCCAAACAGACGCTGCTAATGAAAGTCTCCTGTAAGTGGCACATGGGGCTCATGCACACCTGAAGTGGAGCACCCATAGGGGGACACATCTCAAAGAACTACAGTTGCTGCACAGGGTGAGTGATCTTTCCATCCTCTTCTGTATAAATACATTTTTGTCTTATCAATAGAGAAGATATTTGAGGGACTGATTTTCGTTTTTCCTTTCACCTTTTTTTCCCCATATCTACATTTAATTTTCCCCAGTTTTAGATATTGCCAAAGTGGGCTAATCTCTTTGCTTATGTAAATGGGCAAAATTCCATTGAAATGAATAGAACCGTGTCCATTTACACCTGCAGAGAATTTGGCCCTTTAGCTCTGACCCTCAGCTGGCTCGGCAAAAAGAACGAGGAGTACTTGTGGCACCTTAGACACTAACAAATTTATTTGAGCATAAGCTTTTTTGGGCCACAGCCCACTTCATCAGATGCATGTAGTGGAAAATACAGTAGGAAGATATATATACACAGAGGACATGAAAAAATGGGTGTTGCCATACTAGCTATAATGAGGATAATCAGTTAAGGTGGGCTATTATCAGCAGGAGAAAAAAACCCCTTTGTAGTAATAATCAGGATGGCCCATTTCCAACAGTTGACAAGAAGGTGTGAGTAACAGTAGGGGAAAAAATTAGCATGGGGAAATAGGTTTTACTTTGTGTAATGACCCATCCACTCCCAGTCTTTATTCAAGCCTAATTTAATGGTGTCAAGTTTGCAAATTAATTCCAATTCTGCAGTTTTTCGTTGGAGTCTGTTTTTTGAAGATTTTTGTTGGAGTGTTGGAGTGGAGACTTTGAGGTCTGTAATCGAGTGACCAGAGAGGCTGAAGTGTTCTCCGACTGGTTTTTGAATGTTATAGTTCTTGACGTCTGATTTGTGTCCATTTATTCTTTTGCATAGAAACTGTCCGGTTTGGCAAATGTACATGGCAGAGGGGCCATGGCTGGCACATGATGGCATACATCACATTGGTAGATGTGCAGGTGAATGAGCCTCTGATAGTGTGACTGATGTGCTTAGGTCCTATGATGGTGTCCCCGAATAGATATGTGGACAGAGTTGGCAAGGGGCTTTGTTGCAAAGATAGGTTCCTGTTCATGAATGGTCCATCAAGTAGAGTACCCTATCTCTGATAGTGGCTAGTCCCACAGAGTATACAGTCAAGGAATGATTGGTTTTTGTTCATTTTGAAATCATAAATTCATATCCAAACCCCAAATTTCTAAATTTCATCTGGTTCCAAATTTATCTGAAATTCACCTCTGCTCTAGCTAGCAATAGAATCATTTCCCAAGAAATAGAGAAATACCAATTTGGTCATTTGAAATGTGTGCAACTGCAGCAGTAAATCAGAGACATGGTGTTTTTGTTTTATTTTTTAAACTGCTAAATTTCTAATTATTGACACTGAGTTTACCACCAGTTGCAAGCTCACCATGGCCAATTGTAGAGCATGAACACTTTGGTTATTAGAGCAGTGACTTGCAAGTATCTATTTAATGAAAGATGTGAGTAATTGAAGTGATAATTTAAGGGCTATTTTCTTCAGTATTTGGGCTTATTGTTTTCTTTATTGGATTGCTTCATTATGTTAATGAGTATTTGGGATTGAACAGAATAGTATTAGATTTTATATTTGCCTTTCATACTCAGGGCATTTCAACATGCTTTACAAAATAATGAACTAAAGAGTGGCAGCAGGCAGTGACTTTAAAGGCAAATATAGCAGCCGTTTTCTACTCATCAACCACTCACATGTGGCCTTGGGCATTAGAAAGTTTGTTTTGCTTGTTGTTATTGTCCCAAGGCATCTTCTCAGGCCTTCAATTTTCCTGTTCTACGCCCAGTCCTTGCACCAGATTTGCATGGTTAGTTTTGGCTCCATATGGAACTCATCATTATTGCTCATGACTAAACTGAATAAATAAGTGGCGGCTCACAGAGATTGTTAAATAATGTAGTCTGAACTGTATCTCATAGGACATTAAACCTCATCCATTTACCCCTATTAAGACAAGTAATTCATGTTTGACTAAAGCATATCTTACAGAAAAGGCATCTAATCTTGATTTGAGTACTCCAAAAAATGGAGAATATACCACTTTCCTTGGTAAAAGCAACAAAGAATCCTGTGGCACCTTATAGACTAACAGAATCCTGTGGCACCTTACAGATCCAGACTAACACGGCTACCCCTCTGATACTTGACACTTTCCTTGGTAGTTTGTTCCAGTGATTAATCACCCTCTCTGTTGAAAATAAATGCCTAATTTCTAGTTTGAATTTCTCTGGCATCAGCTCCCAACCATTGGTTCTTATGTTTTTCTGTGCTAAATTAAAGAGCCCTTTAGTCCTGGGATTTTGTCCCTGTGAAGGTACTTAGCCACTCTGCAGGCTTCTTTTTGATAAATAAAACAGATTGAGCTCTTTACATTTCTCACAGTAAGACATTTTGTCTAATCGTTGAATCATTTTGGTCTCTCTTTTGTGCACGCTCTCCAGTTTTTCAACATTCTTTTTAAAATGCGGGCATCAGAACTGTACACAGTATTCCAGTATCAGTCTCACCAAAGCCATATACAGATCCAAAATCACCTTCTTACTCCTAATCACTACTCCCCTGTTTCTACATCCAAGGAGCACATGAGCTCTTCTTGACATAGTCTCTCACTGGACGCTTATGTTGAATTGCTTACATAAGAACACATGAACGGTTATCCTGAGTCAGACCAATGGTCCATGTAGCCCAGTATCTATCCCGTCTTCGGATAGTGGTTGCTGCCAGATGCTTCAGAGGGACTGAACAGAACATGGCAATTTATCAATTAGTCCAGTCCCAGCTTCTAGCAGTCACAGGTTTAGGGACACCTAGAGCATGGGGTTGCAACCCTGACCACCTTGGCTAATAGCCATTGGTGGACCTATCTTCCATGAATTTATCTAATTCTTTTTTGAACCCAGTGATACTTTTGGCCTTCACAACTTCCTCTGGTAGTGAGTTCCGTAGGTTGACTGTGCGTTGTGTGTAGTATTTCTTTGTTTTAAACCTACTGCCTATTAATTTAATTGGGTGACCCCTAATTCTGGTATTATGTGAAAGGGTAAATAACACTTCCTAATTCATTTTCTCTATACCATTCATTATTTTATAGACCTCTATCATATCCTCATCTTAGTCATCTGTTTTCTAAAATGAACAGTCTCAATCTTTTTAATCTCTCCTCATATTGAAGCTGTTCCATATCCCTAATCCCTTTGTTGCCCTTCTCTGTACCTTTTCAATTTCTAATATTATTTTTTTTTGAGTGAGGGGGTGACAAGAACTGCACACAGTATTCAAGGTTTGGGCGTAACATGGATTTATGTAGTGGCATTATGATATTTTCTGTCTTATCTCTCCATTTCCTAATGGTTCCTAACATTGTTAGATTTTTTTGACCGCCGTTGCACATTGAGCAAATGTTTTCAGAGAACTATCCACGATGACTCCAAGTGGCAACAGCTAATTTAGACCCCATCATTGTGTGTGTATAGCTGGGATTATGTTTTCCAATGCTCATTACTTTGCATTTATTAACATTGAATTTCATCTTTCATTTTCTTGCCCAGTCACCCAGTTTTGTGAGAGATGCCTTTGTAACTCTTCGCAGTCTGCTTTGGACTTAACTTGATAATTTAGTATTGCCTGAAAACTTTGCTACCTCATTGTTTACCCCTTTTTCAGTTCGTTTATGAATATGTTGAATGGCATTGGTCCCAGTACAGATCCTTGGGGGACCCCAGCATTTACCTTTCTCCACTGTAAAAACTAATCATTTATTCTTACCCATTGTTTTTCCTATCTTTTACCAGTTACTGATCTGTGAGAGGATCTTCTCTCTTATCCCATGACTGCTTTCTTTTGCTTAAGAGCTTTTGGTGAGGGACCTTGTCAAAGGCTTTCTGAAAGTCCAATATAGTATATGCACTGGATCACCCTTGTCCACATGTTTGTGGACCCCTACCTCAAAGAGGCGTGGTGAGGCATGATTTCCCTTTACAAAAGCCATGTTGACTCTTCTCCAACATTTTGTTTTCATCTATGTGTCTAATAATTCTGTTCGTTACTGTATTTTCAACTAATTTATCTGATACTGAAGTTACGCTTATTGGCCTGTAATTGCCACGATTGCCTCTGGAGCCTTTTTTAAAATCTGCATTACATTAGCTCTCCTCCAGTCATGTGGTACAGAGAATGATTTAAGCATTAGGTTACAGACTGCAGTTAGTGGTTCAGCAATTTCATATTTGAGTTCCTTCAGTACTGTTTAATTTATCATTGTTTCCAAAATCACCTTGTAACAGGGTGCTGGCTAGGAGAAACAAGCCAGGCCCCTGTTAGGCCTGTTCCAGGGGAAGAAGGGTATTAGTTGGGCTGGCTGAGGGGCCATGCCCTAATTACCAGACTGGATCCACCTGCAGGCCTGGGTAGCCAGCCTGCCCTATAAAGCTGGCTAAGAGACAGGAAGCAGGGGGAGACAGGAAAGGGAGATGCGCGGGCTCTAGATCCTTGCTGGCTGGGAAGTTAGCAGTCTCCCAGAGTGCTGGTCTCTGTAGATATCTGTAAATAATAGGTGGTGGGAACGGACACAAACGATAAAAGGACACAGGTGCTGCACTTCAGTTGGTCTCTGACTGCATTTGTGGAGGGGCCCGGAGAAGGCACCGCTACACACCTCTATTGACACCTCAACCTGGGACAGTTCCTCAGAATTGTCACCTAAAAAAAATATGGCTCAGATGTGAGAATCTCTCTCACATCCTCTTCAGTGAAGACCAATGCAAAGAATTCATTTAGTTTCTCCGTGATGGCCTTGTCTTCCTTCAGTGTGCCTTAAGCACCTGGATTGTCCAATGGCCCCACTAATGTGTAGCAGGCTTCCTGCTTCTGATATACTTAAAAAAAAATGCTGTTAGTTTTTGTGTCTTATGCTAGTTACACTTCAGATTCTTTTTTGCCTGCCTAATTATACTTTTACACCTGACTTGCCAGTGTTTGTTTTTTCTATTTTCTGTAGTAGGATTTGACTGCCAGTGTTTAAAAGATGTCTTTTTGTCTCTGACTGCCTCTTTTACTCTGTTTAGCCATTGTGGCTTTTTTTTTTTGGTCCTCTTACTGTTTTGTTTTGTTTTGTTTTTTAATTTGGGGGTATACATATAGTTTGAACCTCAATTACAGTGATTTTAAAAGGTTTCCATGCAGCTTGCAGGCATTTCACTCTCATGACTGTTCCTTTTAATTTCTGTTTAACTAGCTGCCTCATTTTTGTGTAGTTCCCTCTTTTGAAGTTAAATGCCACTGCGGTGTGTTTCTGTGGTATTTTTCCCCCTATAAAGATGATAAAGTTAATTACATTATAGTTGCTGTTATCAAACGATTTAGCTCTATTCATCTCTTGGACCAGATCCTGTGTGTCACTTAGGACTAAATCAAGAATTGCCTCTCCCCTTGTGGGTTCCAGGACTTTCTGCTCCAAGAATCAGTCATTAATGGTGTCTAGAAATTTTCTCTCTCCATCCTATTCTGAGGTGACATGTATTCAGTCAATATGTGAATACTTGAAATCCCTCATTATTATTGAGTTTTCTGTATTTTGTAACCTCTCTAATCACCCTGAGCATTTCCCAGTCACCGTCACCATCTTGGGTCAAGTGGTCAGTAGTATATTCCTACTGCTATGCTCTTATTATTCAAACATGGAATTTTTATCTATAGAGCCTCTATGGTACTGTTTGATTCATTTAAGATTTTTACAAATTTGATCAGCAGTGATTTTATATTTACTTCCAAATTATAGATGGTAATGTTGAATAACGTCAGGCCTTGTGGAACATTACTAAAAACACCCACATTCGATGATCCCCATTGTAACTACCTTCTCAGATCTCTGTTAGCCAGTTCTTAATCCATTTACCATGTGCAGCATTGATGTTGTATGGTGCTAATTTTTAATGAGAATGTTGTTCAGTACCAAGTCAGATGCCATACAAAAATCTAAGCATATTACATCCATGTAGTTGCCTTTATCAACCAAACTTGTAATCTCACCAAAAAATGTGATCAGTTTTGTTTGACAAAGACCTGTTTTCCATGAAATAATGTTGTCGGGCATTAATTATATCCCTGTCCTTTAATTCTTTATTAATTTAATCCCATGTCAACCTTTCTGTTGTTGTTTTGGCTGGGGCTGTTATCAGGCTAACTGGATTATAGTTAATCGGGTTATCCATCTTGTCCTTTCTGAATAGTGGCACAACATTAGCACTCTTCCAGTCTTCTGGAATTTCCCTGGTATTACACAGAATGCAGTGACTTTGCAGCAATTCCAGCTCCTAGAGTCTGATCTAGGATCCTGTCCATGAATGAACATTGTTCTAATGCTGACTGCTAGGCTGACCTCCGTAAGAACTTGTTAGCAGGAGCAAACTTCCACCCAAAGAAACAGTTTTATATTTTTGTTGCTCCTGGCACTGGAGTTAACAGTCAGGTCCCACCTGGACTGTTACCTGGGACAGGGCAGAACAGAAGACTTTGACTAAACTTCTTACCCATAATTGGAATAGTATTTCTGCTATTTAATGTGCTGCACTGTGGATGTTATCAACAACATCCTTGAAAGTTATTTAAATCAGAGGTGAGATCAATATTAACCTGTTAAGCCATATGGATACTCTGGGCATGACTGTTCCAATGTTCAGGTGCCTAATGCATGATCAAAATGCATCTGCATTTCTGTATCTAATTTGTGTGTAAAAGACAGGGTTTTCATCTAGTTAGCCATTCACATGCACAATTGAGGTAATTGTGAAAGAAAGTTAGCTACACAAATTCACTCACAAAATCCAGCTCTGCGTATGCTGTCTGATTGCATTTTTTTTTTTTTAATATTGCATTGTGGTTATGGACTTTGTTTTTTAATGTAAACAAGATAAGAAGCTCAGTTCTCCATTCTATTATACCATTTAAGCCAGTGTTACTCTGATTCCAGTAGAGTCACAGGGGTGTAACAGGAAAACGAGTTCAAAAAATACACTTTTTTGGAATATGGCTGAAAATTAAATCTCTCTCTCAGACAATCTTGTTTTGCTGTGAGTGAAAATATGTATGTCATGTAGGAAGATTTCTTTAAGTAAACCTTGTCTTCCATGTGTATGTCTGAATGTATGTGTGTGTGTTTTCAAGAAAGAAAAATACTAAAAACAATTCATGTTTGCTGATGTTCAGAAGAGATTTCTCCATCTGCTAAACTGGAGAATTTCAGTGCCTGACTTGCTGACATCATGGATCGTGTACTGCCTGTTTGATTGTCAAACCTAATGTCTACAGTCATATTCAAAGCCTCCACAATCCTCACTGTCCATTGATGAAAACCAGATATTCCCAAAAGTTCAGAGGAGTAAGCCTGTCAAAAATGCGTTTATGACTTGCTCTTACTAATGTTATCTTCATCATTGATTTCCACCTCTTCATTTATTGGAAGATTCAAACTAAGAACCTCAAAGATCAGTATCCATTATGAACAGATCTCTGTCTTTAAGCACCACAGGAAGTCTTAGTTTGACTCTGCTCTTTCAAAAAACATTGTTACAGCTGCAATGTGATTAATCTGAATAAGATATTACAAAGAAAACAAATGCTCTAAATTGTGTGTACTTTTTTTATGGACTATTAATTATGTTGCAATTCTATAGAGATCCATGTACACAAGAAATTTTATTTCCTCTTTAAAACATATTGCATTAGTCTCCATCATACTTCTGCAAAATATATTTAAGTACTTTAAGCTGTGTGCTATGTACCAGTTTACATCTCCATGTGTTAATGTAATCCTCCAATTCTTGTTTGTGTGTAAATTTACATAACTTTTCTAATTTCTGGTGTGTCCTGATATCTAGGTCCCTTGGAATTAGTGGAAGCTTTAGAACATGGAGGATGCCCTACTGCAGGATGCAAAGGATTTGGACACATAAAACGAGCAAGACACATGGGCCATCACAGGTATGTGCTATAAAAAGTTGTAGCTTAATTGTTGCTTCGTATCATTATATCATTTAGAAAGAGAGTTGCATATACTTTTTTTTTTTTAATTGCTGTTCTCAAGAAAGCAGAGCCCAGCTGGAAAAAAAATTAAATCCATGTCGACTTTAGTTGCTATGGTGAGCATGTAGAAATTAACATTAACAATCTATTATTTCATTGCAGCAAGGTGTGCCTAGGAAAAATATGTCCAACATTTTTTTCATTGCAAATGAGAAATGCAGCTGCTCTGCTTTTTGTTCCAAAAGGGCTACTCATTGGCTGTTTGGATTAGAAAATGATGCAAAAAACCCTTTTGTGCAGCTGCAACTTTGTACCAATTGAAATGAACAGGGTAGTAGTTTTATCAAAGCTTTTGTTTGGGGTTTTTAAAATTTTTGTCAAAGCACTTTTTAAATCCTTAATCCATATTTCTGTCATCACCTTTGACTGACGGGACTGCTGCTAAAGCTGCCTCCTTAATGTACTTCTCTGAAGCAGATTCAAGAAATCATGGATTCCAGGGCCTTCCTGAAGAAGACTCAGCAAATGGAGGGAAGGATTCTGGGGGAATAGAAAGGAAAGAGGGAGAAATATCACAGAAGTCACCAGTTTTGTTGTTGTTTTAAAATATATCCAGTTACAGTACAAGGTGACCTTAGGACCCCAATAAGTGAAATAAAATCAGTCCGAAGTGTTAAACTCAGAAATAAATATCAAGCAGAACCAAAGGGGCTGGCAGAAGGGAAACCCCTATAATCCTCAGGTAAATCAAACCACCTGTAGCTTTTCCTGGTGTTTGTCAAAAAAAATCTGTGGGACCACTAATGTACCAATGTGTGCTTTCAACTCGCATGCGGCTAAAGGTGTGCTGTTTGGTAAATTGTTTGAATCAGTTTGCCTTTTTGTCTTTTTATTTTGGCATCTTCTTACAGTATATTGGCAATTGGGTTCTCCTTTGTCTCCTCTTTGCTCTGGTCTGGCATATTTGCCACCTTCTCTCCATTTTTCTTTCCCTTCTGTCTTTTTCTGTCCCTATTCTTCTGTCATTCTGCTGGCTTTTATTTTTTCTTTTCTTTGCATCTTTTCTTTTGAGTTCTGTTTTTTATGTTTTTTTGCTCTTCCCTCTTTGCAGCTGCTTCCACTTCCATGGTGTGGGGAGGAACATTCAACAATGGGTCTGTGGGTCCAGGTTATCTTTGCTTTTGTGACTGAGCTCAGTGCTAGAAGAGCAGAGGGAAAAAAAGCCAGAGGGACTATTGATCATTTAGTCTGACTTTGTGCATACACAAGGAGCCTCCCGCTGCTGATGGGAACACATTTGCTTCAACTTTGGTCAGAGTTGTGATCCTAGCAGCCTTTGCCATCCCCTGTTTGTCTCCTTTGCCACTGCCCTACCCATTTTTATTAGCCCAGAAACTTGTAGGCCTTGATCCTGCACCATTGAATTCAGGGGAGTTTTGCCGTTGACTTCAGTGAGAGCAAGATAAAGCCCTTAACTTGTCCAGTGTGGAAATTTTAAAAGTAACAGTGAGGGTAAGTAATTGTTAATCTTCTTACCTCTAAAACAGATTTGGCACTAAACATTTTTATATTGGGAGGGTGCAACGCTTCTGGCAAGTGGAGTTGGCAGCAACAAGGGTCGGTTCAATGACTAGGGGTTTGTCTCAACAACAGAAAATAGAACTGGCTTGAACCCTCACCTAGTAACCTGTGAAAACTAAACACCACCCTGGGTGCCTCTAAGAGGCAGTACTTCCGCTCTCACAAGCATCGAGTCTGTGTACAACAAAATAAAACATTTATTCAAAGGGAAAAGGGGACCCAGCATTAATTTGGGAAAACACCACAACCATAATTCAGAAGCATGTGTCCGCAGGAAAACATCCACCCCACAGTGCATTGGGCAGTGTCCTTTGTCTCCGTTGCTCACTTTGCAGTGCGAAAGTCCAACAAACGAATGTCCCTTATCACACCACTCCCCTTTCCCTCCATGACACCCCACTCACAGTTGGTGGTCCTTGGTTAGCAGAGACCCAGAGTTCAGCGGTGTGTTCATGGAGGGGTGGGCATTGAGCACTGCCTTGCTGCTACCACCTCCGTAACTGGCTCACAGCTGCTGCTGTCTCTCTGCTGCTGCAATGTCACATTCTGAGGTTCCACCACTTAACCCAGCTCTCAGTGATTTCAGCATGTAGTGGGGAACCTTACTGTCAGTGCAGCTTCTGTGTTGCCTTTCACTGTTCTCAAACAAGGTATAAGGCTTAGCCCCTAGACTTGCTCAGCAGTCAGGACAGCTCTAGGAGTCACCAGCTAGAAGCAAGGACTCTTAATTGAGTCTAACCAGCTCTGTCATTAAACACTGTAGAGCAGCAAGTCAAGTGGTGTTTAGGACTCTTAATGCAGAGTCCACACTGCCAGGTAGGAACACCCGTCACCACCAACTCTCATCTCCACTGGGATTTGGCATCCCTACCCCCTGCTTAGCAAGTGAGGTTCAGTTTAGGGTGATCCCCCTCAATCAGGGCATGCTAAGCACAGTTCTGCTTCCCTTTACTCAAAGAGTAAGGAGAACAACATTTCAGTTCTCTCGCATTCAAATACTAGAGTGATTTGTAACCCAAACCAGCCAAAATTGATCATTTTGGTAAAGCAGGTCCATCTTGCTGCACACCTAGGCAGAATAGTAATTTCTGTGCAAACACAGTCTGCTCCTGAAGTTTCTTCCCTTAAGGGCATCACTAGATGTCAGTGGAGAGCTCAATCAGACCCTGCTTACAAGGGGTAAGAATGAGAGAGAGCTGTATATGAAAGTTAGCACATATGTGCTCTGCTTTTATAACCAGAGTTTCTGTGGTACTTAAAATGATTTGTTATTCATTCTGAATATTGAGAAAACGAAGGTCCATTTCAATTTATTGTATTTTATTTTTACTGTAGTCTTAGAAATCCTGTCGTATACACAATGACCAATAGCTCCGGGGATAAGAAAACTAACTAAAGGGGTTTTGTTGATCATAAAACTGAAAGATTTGCTTCTTCATAGCAAATACATTACATTATTATTTCACTGGTTAGTTTGCCCTGCAAACTGGATATATTTTCTGTTTGAATAGCTCTGAAGAAAAATGAGATTTCTTGTTTATCTGAAACCTACAGGTTTGAGAATCCAGGTCGTCCTAAGGATTCTAAAATTGTATCACTACTTTTTTCTCCTGAATTAGCGAATATATTGTAAAAATGGTAAAATTATCCACATCCAGGTACAGTTCTTTGGCTCGTTCATTTCAGCAACCTCAAATTGTATTTTAACCATGCTGCTTTTATTTATGTATGTATTTCTTTATCTATCATGATAAGGTGCAATATGTGTGCGGAGTAAATGCCTGAAAGCAGGCAGAAGGATCATTTACAATTCTAAGCAGTTTTGAAATAATGTTGATAGCTTGCTCCTTAGGAGCCAGACAAAAGCTTTGGATGATTAATTGTGACAGGGTTAAAGTGTGCACTTCTTGAAAAAGTTAATGATAATAAGGACTTGTTCTCAGTAGTGAATCTAAGATTTTGAAATGAGGGTAGACGCTGTGGGACCCAGTACGCAAATAGGTAGCATTATGCAAATTAGCTGCATATTTATGATAGTGAAATGTGTGCTTATAGCAAGCAACAATCTTCAAATCCTGGCAGTCATGAAAAGCAATCATTTTTGTATTTTGTAGTTTGCTAGTGTCTTGGGTCAACTCTCAATGAATAAACATTAAAGCTAGTCTGCTCCAAAGGTCCTCAGTTGTAGCACATTCATAGTTTTTCACTTAAGCAGAGTGGAAAAAGAACATTTATCCATTCATCATAGTTTCAGGCAATCCTTAACAATATGTGGATGTTGAGAGAAAATACTGGCTCATGTTGAGCCAGAGTTTCAATTACAGTATTGGGAATGGCCTCCTTTCCTTATTAGTATCTCTTGTGTTCCTTGTGCTTAGTAAAGACCTAATGTTTGGCAAGTAGTGAGTGATTACAGTGAACGCAATTATATTTGCTAAACTACCTAGGCAGCAAAGCAATAAAACTGGACACAATTTTATTATTTGTTCCAAATCTGTAACTTAGTTGCATGAATTATAGTATCCATCAATGGGAGAGACCGTGAATGCCATAGAAACAGAAATAATAAGCAGTATATGTTTTTACTCTTTCTTAATTATTCTTGAGTCTTCCAGAGTAAAGTTCTTTTTCTTAAAATAAATGTTGTGCTTAGCCTGTGAAAGGTGCTGGATTGACAGCTCTGGAAACAGTAGTCCTGTGTCCCCAGAACAGTTGCAGTATAGGCACCTGCAATGCAAGCTTCTCCCAACACTGCCATCTTAATGTGGCGCAGCCCTCACTTAGGCCATGGCTACACTTGCAAATTTGCAGCGCTGCAGCAGGGTGTGAAAACACACCCTCTCCAGCGCTGCAAATTGCGGCGCTGCAAAGCGCCAGTGTGGTCAAAGCCCCAGCGCTGGGAGCACGGCTCCCAGCGCTGTACGTTATTCCCCACAGGGAGGTGGAGTACGGACAGCGCTGGGAGAGCTCTCTCCCAGCACTGGCGCTTTGACTACACTTAGCGCTTCAAAGCGCTGCCGCGCTTTGAAGTGCAAGTGTAGCGATAGCCTTAGTGTAGCTTAGTCTTCGTGCCAATTCAGTCCTCTAGCTGTCGGCTCAGTTTGTCAGTTAGTACTGTTTGTGATGGGGGCTTTTGTAAAATTGGACATTCATCCCTGAATCAGTTCTGATGATAATTTAATGTCTCTAACTAACCTGAATTGAACTCAAAGCAGTGACCTAGAGTTGAATGGTTTAGTATGCCATTATAAATCCCCAGAGCTCTTAAGGTACTACAGAAAGAGAAAATGCTGAAAAACAAACTTAATTTACAAATAGCCACCTTTATCAGGCCTGTCAAGTCAATGAAGTCAGTTGTCTTTAAGACATATAGGGACTCATATAAAGAAAACATTGTATTTAATGTAGTTATAACAAGATTAATTATTAATGCTTCATAGCTGGCCTGTTAAATGGAAAGCTGGAGGCAGTGAGGCTCAGGAGGGATTCACTGATTGATTTAAACCTACATCACTCATAGGTAAGTTCATGCTTGCTGTGCTTTGTTAAAATTAAACTGACAAATGGAAATCATGGGAATTCTTTTTATTTTTACTCCTCTGAGTAATCCAAACATCAAGGACTATATTATGATATGTTCCTACAACTTTCTGAAGTACCTTAATTAGAAGCTGACTTGCACCAAAAAATATGCTAAAGCAAAGGGCCTTAGAGCATCATTAATATAACAGTTGATGATCAACACTATATCTTTAAATTTTCAAAAAATATTAAAATAAAAACCACAGACTTACGTAAGCGAGTTCCAAGAAGAATGAGGTTTAAGGCTGTTTAAATTCAGGTTTAAGAATTTTAAAAGTGTAAACACAGTTGATAAGCAGAAGTCTCAGAGTGTGCAGTTGAAAGATTCTGGTGGGAGTTTTGTGCAAGATGTTTTGTAATATTTCCCCCCCCCCCACACACACACACACACCTTTTCAGAATGTTATTATTTTAGCTAAGTACAAATTAAATGTGTCCTTCAGAAAAGAAGGCAAACATGTTTTCAGATTCCATTGTAGTGTTTGTTTTAATAATACACAACCTAAACTATAATATTTAATATATTTTTATAGAAATTTCTATCAAAGACCTCAAAACATTTCATGTACATTAATAAATCAAGCCACACAAGACCATTGCGAGCATGAAAAGCCACAGAAAGATTAAACAACTTGCCTAAGGTCACACACTAGCTCAGTGGCTGAGTTGAGAGTTTACCCTACATCTCCTGACTCAGTCTTTTTGGCCTTAATCACTCTATGATGCTGATTCAACAAAGCATTTCAGCATATACTTAAGTCCCTTTGGTATCAAGCACGCACATGATTATTTTGCTGAATCAGAGTCTGCGCCTTAGTCTCTCAGCCCTCCCCCCAGTGCAATACCGGGAGAGAGACATTTAGGTTAAAGCGGTGGGGGGGAAGCAAGGCTCTCCAAGCCACAACAATGTAAAGGAGTCAGAATTAAAATATTCAAATTAAAATATGTTTTCCTCCATCGATCACACTCAGAAGCCTCTCCCAGGTATAAGGAATTCAAGAGGTTGGATTAAAATGGCTGGAAGGTTTATTCCACCGCCAGTCTTCAAATGAGCATTGCAGATTATCACAATCTTTTGTCAAAATATGATTTTATTAATTTTTGTGAAATTTCTAACTTTGCTGACAAAGCTGCCAGAAGAATTTTGGGGAACAGTTTTTCGCTTTGGTTTCCAAGGAACATCTTAGACGTTGCTGATATGCCCTCATGTTTTGTAGCTGCTGCAGTCTTCATGTGGCATTTGTCCTGACTTCAGGCATCTGGCATTCCAAGGGAGCAGCAGAATACAATAGAAAACTTACCTGTTGAGGGGTCTAAACTGTTTCTGCCAAAACAGATGACACTATGCATATGCTAAAGGACTCTTGTGCAGTGCGTCATTAATTCAGAGTTTACACTCAGGTTACAAAAAGGAAACAATTTAGACCAGTGTTTTTCAGTGGTCAGTTCGTTACCCGGTACTGGGTCAAGGCATGTAAGGCACTGGGTCACCTTGCTCAGCACCCAGGGACCCTAGGGGCTCTGGTCATCACCGCCAACTGGGACGTTAAAAGTCCTGTCAGCGGTGCTGCCCAGCTATGGCAGGCTAGTGCCTCCCTCTTCCAACACGGTGCTGCACCCCGGAAGTGGCCAGCAGCAGATCCAGCTTCTAGGCAGGGTGTCCACGGGGCTCTGCGCGCTGCTCCCGCCCCGAGCAACAGTTCTGCACTCGGGGGGAGGCCCAGTGCCTGCGGGCAAAAGCCGCGTGGAGCCGCTTGTGCGTGCCTCCGCCTAGGAGCTGGTCCTGCTGCTGGCCACTTCCAGGGCGCAGCGGGGTCCGTGGGGCCAGGACAGGCAGGAAGCCTGCCTCTGCATCCTGGCTTGCCGCTGACCTGTAAGCCCCAACCCCCTGCCCTAGCCCTGAGCACCCTTCTGCACCCCAAACCCCTGCCCCAGCCCTGACTCCCTCCTGCACCCCAAACCCTGCACCCCCAGCCCAGAGCCCTGACCCCCTCATGCACCCCCACCCTCTGCCCCAGCCCAGACCCCCCTCCCACACTCTGAACCCCTCATTCCTGACCCCAGCCCTCACCCCTGCACCCCAACCCTTTGCACCTGCCCTAAGCCTCTCCCACACCCCAAACCCCTCATCCCCAGCTCCATTGGGTTATGGGCATCAACAGTTTTCTTCAACTGGGTCCCCAGGAAAAAAGTTTGAAAACCACTGATTTAGACTTATTCCAGACCCTCTTTTGAACAGAGGTCACAGTCTGTTTCTAAAAGAAGCTCCAGGGTTCCTCAACGTCACCAACTGTCTTCATCGGCAGGAAGCCCTTCTCACCCAACAGCTGTAGCATCCAAGCAATCATTTTGACTTCTTAATCAAGGACAGCATATCTTCTCCCTTCAAATCATGCCTCTTCATTTTTCACTGTGCTTGGGAAAGCATCACGTCAAGCAAATGGGTATTCTGCACAGTGAGTCAGGGATACGTTAGCCAGTTTACCTCCCTCTCCTTCGCAGGGGCAGCTCCAGGCCCCAGCACGCCAAGCGCGTGCTTGGGGCGGCATGCTGTGGGGGGCGCTCTGACCGTTGCCGGGAGGGCGGCAGGCGGCTCCGGTGGACCTCCCGCAGGCGTGCCTGCGGAGGGTCCGCTGGTCCCTGCGGGAGGTCCACTGGAGCCGCGGGACCGGCGACCGGCAGAGCGCCCCCCGCGGCGTGCCACCGTGCTTGGGGCGGCGAAATGGCTAGAGCTGCCCCTGCTCCTTCCCCAACTCACCTTCCTCTTTCCTTTTCAGGGACCCTTCTCCGAGATTGTGTTACTTCAAGAACGATAGTCTCTTCTAGAACTGGGAGCAACAGAAGAAGTTTCTTACCAACATAGAGGCAAAGGCTTCTATTCCCAGTACTTCCTGATCCCAAAGAAATCTGGTAGCCTCCATCCCATTCTAGGTCTAAGAAAGCAAATTATTTAACCAAAAAACTCAAGTTCAGGATGATCATTCTTGCCTCTTTCATCCCTTCCCTGGAGATTGGTATGCTACCCTTGATCTGCAGGACTCATACTTCCACAGGGCAATACTTTCTTCAGACTGTCATCTGCCCCAGAGGTCTTCACCGAGTGCAAGGCAGTAGTAGTAACCCATGTCCATCGTTCTGGTGTTAAAGTATTTCCATACCTTGATGATTAGCTAATTCATGGAGCATCAAGCCACCAGATCCAAAACAATATCTTAATCATCAGGAAGCTGTTTTCCTGTCTGGACCTGAAACTGAATTTGGGCAAATCTAAGTTACTATCAGTATAGCACATAACCGTCATAGGAGCAGTCTTCAACTTCAGGACTGCCACAGCTTACCTCCCAATGGAAAGGTGTCAGTCCATAGCCTTCCTTTCCCAAAGTGTCAGGTCCCACCCAATGACAACAGGGTGTGCTTGCTTTCAGCTCTTGGGTCACATGGCCTCGTGGACATAATGTTGTAAAAGGTTAAAAATCACCATTTCCTTCTCTAACTTGAATTCCTCGGGAAAACATTGGTGCAGCCTGCCAAAATCAGTGAACATCCTGAGGCTGAGCTCCCATTCCTGCCAAAGCAGCTGTAGCAGCAGACATTGCACTAATCAGCTGGGAGCTGCCAAAGCAGATATAGCAGGAGAGTGGAAGAGAAAGCTGGGCTTCTCCCAGCAGCTCCTCCTCCTTGGACCTGGCATACATCCCATCCCTCCTCGAGGGCATCAGATCAAGGAGGAACTTCCTTAAGCCCGGGCAGTGGGGAAGAAAGAGCCAAAGTGGGCTGCCCTCATAGTCCCCTCAGACACAGAATATGGCTCCAGTTTCCTATCCCCTCCATTCCCAGGGGCAGCACATAAGGCACGAACTGCTCTAACTCTTAGCGTGAAGGGGAGAGAGATGAGCTCTGTAAGTTCTCCCGATCTTACGCCAGGCTCAGCTCCCTTACATCTGGGGACCCCCCCCCCCGCCCCTTGGAACAGGAGTCCTTTGTCTCCCAGAGTGGGAAAGAGAGAGGTTATTTAGGTTGCAAAGTCAAGGACTTTAAAGTTAGTAAATGTCTGTTTTAGAGTTACCCAGGCAACCTTAATTCATCCCCTTTGTGTATATTATGATAATGCCTTTAATTACATGATCATACACTACTTTTTCCACAGGACCCCTGCCTCATTCACTGCACAGGAGGGGCCAAGTTGTGAACAACTGTAAATCTGGCACATTCTAACTTTCAAGTGCTTGGCTTTGTAATATAAATAACATTTTTAACGTATTTTTAATGTAATATAATTTTAAAAATGCTAACAGCCAATTAGAATGTGGGCCAATCACTGTTCCCAGTCCCAGTTGAATAGTGTAGTGGTAACTCTTTCTGTAAAGTGTATTGCAGGACAAATAACCATGGTAGCATGATTCTGTTGATTCCATACAAATAGTTTGTGGGGTCAGAGGAGTATGGTCAGAAGCAAAGGATAACTGGGCATGATGTCTGGTCAATATTCTCAATACAATACTATTGGACCACTCAGAAATCAGCAGGACAACCTAAATGGGAGGAGGACCAGTATCCATGGGAGTCTGGCTAGTATTCTGAGGCAGTTGTGTTGTGGGGAAAGAGCCGATTTGAAAACAAAAGCATCAAGACAGCAACACAGCAGGTTTGCTTCTTTGTGAAGTAAAAGGAAATATTTGCTACTTGAGTTTGGTTAGTAGCACAGTTCCGGTTTTCACTTTTAGCCGGTGTTTTAACGAACATCCATCCGTGCTTGGTTTTCTATTGGTTTCTAGACTTTATGCCATAATATTGGTTCTGTGGTAGTAAATTGCTGTAGAAAGAAAGAGTAAGATAGATGCAAACAGGTTGGCATGTCAAAAATCTAGTGTATTTGATAATATTTTAAAGTGAGAATACACCAAGGTATTTCTTTCCATCTTTGTTGTTCATTTTTCCAGGCTGGAATCTATAGTCAGTTCACTTTAAACTAAGAAAAATTTGTTCAGTGTCTGAGCTAATGGAAGTATTTCTCCTCTCCTCTTCAATTTTCGGTGTTGTCAGCTGCCCGTATTCTGACGTCAACTTGAACAAAGAACGTATCTTACCAGATCGTTTAAGTGGAGAGATGCCGCTAGCCAGTCCATCTGTCCCCAAGAACAAAAAGACAGAAGTAAATGAAAGATCAGCCTCTCCTGTAATCAAGTAATTAAGATCTATATAGTATTAACAACTTACAATAATATCATTTTATTTAACTGCTATATTACATAATTTACGGAACTTGAAGGCTGTATTGTCTCGAAAGGCCTGTGCTTTTCTCTACATTACCATTTCCAGAGAAGAAATGGCCCTGTTAGAGCTGAGCCTACAGATGATTGAGCTGACAAAAATTGATGTTGATTTCATTATGTATGATTTAGCAAGAGTGCATTTTCACTCCTGCTAAGTGTACAGACCATTAAGATGTTAATTATTGTTTAAAATCAGTTGTTTAATGGTTTATTTCACTTGTGGAAATGATTCATTTTGTTTTTACATTTGCTAGAGCAGTTTCACTGATGTGTATATATGAGTGTTGATGCTTGAAAAACAGCCCTAATAAATTTCAGAGGGGTAGCCGTGTTAGTCTGTTTCAGCAAAAACAACGAGGAGTCTTGTGGCACCTTAAAGACTAACAAATTTATTAGAGCATAAGCTTTTGCGGGTTATGACCCACTTCTTCAGATGTATAAAGTGGGTCATAGCCCACGAAGCTTATGCTCTAATAAATTTGTTAGCCTTTAAGGTGCCACAAGACTCCTCGTTGTTTCAGCCCTAATAAATTTGGTTTTACTGGGGGGAAAGTGGGGAATCAAATTATTGGGGGTGAGTTTTGCAAGAGCAGCAACAGGTATGGAGTTAAGGCCCTGGGGCGATTTATTCTTCTTGGAGTGCATGCTCATGTCCATTCCGTGTTAGGTGTGCACGCGCTGCATGCGCCGTTGCTGGAGATTTTTCCCTTAGTAGTATCTCTACTCGCTCTAGTGCCCTGTGATGCTGCACGCTCATGCGCCGATATAAGGGGCCCGGCCAACCCCGCACCCTCTCAGTTCCTTCTTACTACCCACAACAGTTGCTGAAACAACTTCTCTTGCTTCGGCAAGACAATCAGTCAGTGATTTCTGTTATTCTCTAGTTAGTTATCTTGAGTTTTAATTTCTAGTTGTAGTGTATACAGTATTAGTGCATACAGTTAGACCCCCTCTTGTAGCTTAGAGGAGCATCCTGTGCCCTTGGGGCTGGGCATGACCCGGTCTCCAGGCTTCAAACCCTGCACCTCCTGCAGCAAACCCTTGCTGGTGGGCGACCTACATTCCAGCTGTCTAAAGTGTCTGAGGGAAGCTCACGTACAAGAGCATTGTCAAATCTGCCAAAAATTCAGCCTGGTGCGAAAAAGGACATGGAGGCTAGACTAAGGGCTATCCTGATAAAAGCTGCACTTAGGCTGGCATTGGAGCCAAGCTAGTCGGACTTGGCATCAAGCACCTCGGTTTCGGTGTGAAGTGCTCGTCTGGCAACACGCTTCTCGGCACTGCTTAACCGCTCTGATACTGAGAAAGAAACACAAGAAACATGGTCTGAGAGGGGACACTCCCTGGAACCGAGAAAGGACAAGCAAGGGGAGTGCAGCGGAGTGTGATCCCTGTCGGGCCACTGCCGCTCCACTAGCAGCACCGTCGACTCAACCCTGCTCACTGACTCTAATGCAGGACTGTCCACTGACAGTGGGGGAATATTGTGGCACTAGCGGGATTTTGATGCCATCCACCTCGGAGGCCATTGCAGTGTCCAAGAACTGATGACACTCCAGGTTCTGCTGACCAGTACCGATGAGAGCATCGAGCTGAAGGGAACAGGTTACCCAGAGCTCCTATCAAGCACTGGATCCTCTGGTACCGATCGGGGAAAACTGGCCCTACTGTCATCAGCGAAGACTTCTCGGACCCTCAGCAGCAGCTGGCAGAAGCAAGGGGTACCATCCTCTCCCATGGTCTCCTCAAGATGACTCACCTTCTGACTTGGAGGTGGAGTTCTGCACACAACCAAGGGCCGTCACTAGTACTTAACTTACATCCCACTGAATCTCAGCACGGGTGCTGCCCCCAGCACCAGGCAGGTCCAATGGCCATTTTGGAATCTGTGGGGTTTTCTCCCTTCCAGCTGTTCATACTCAATGGTGTCCAAGAGAAGGACTCCCACGCCATCTGGCGCCTCACCCAGACTCTGGTAGCAAGCTCAGTACCAACAGTCAGGATTTTGGCCTGCGTGATGTGATCAGTGCAGAAGAGGAGGAGGAAGGCCCCACACCAGTACAGGTCTCTTCCTCCTCCTCCTCAGATTGAACAGCTTGGTACCACAGGACAACTTTAGAGGTCACCAGGAACTATTGAAAATTGTGGCTTCTAACCTGGGGCTAGAGGTGGAGGTTCTTAAAGAGTTCTCACATAGCCTCATTGACATTTTGGCTGCCATGGCCCCATCAAAAGTGGTCCTACCCCTCAATGACATCATTATGGGTCCAGTCAGGTCCCTATGGCAGTCCCCATCCTCTCTGCCTCCCACCTCAAAGAGGGCAGGGAAAAGATACTACATTCCAGCAAAGGAATATGAATACCTGAATTCCCACCCTCCTCCCGGGTCCCTTATGGTCACAGTGGCCAATGAGAGAGCCAGACAAGGGCAGCTAGGCACGACCCCCAAGCAAAAGGACTTTAAAAAGCTAGATCTGTTCAGTAGAAAGATTTATTCTATGGGTGGATTACAGGTTTGCATCTCCAACCAGCAGGGCTCGCTTGGGAAGTATGATAATAACATTTGGGACTCGATGGCAAAGTTTAAGGACTCATTGCGACAGGACTTCTGGCAAAAATTCTCCGCTATGATGGAGGAATGGAAGACCATAGCTAGGGCTTCCTTCCAAGCAGCCCTAGCCGCAGCTGATGTGGCAGCCAGAACAGTGTCTTTGGCTGAGGTCATGAGGAGGTGTTCTGGCTCCAGTCTTGGGGGTTCCACCTGAGCAGTCCATCTAAGATTTTCCCTTTGAGGGAACTTCCCTCTTCTCTGAGCAGACAGACTCAAAACTCTGTATGGTTGGAAAGATTTCAGGCCTACCCTCAGCTCCCTGGGCCTCTACTCCCCAGCACCTTCAAGAAATCATTTCAGACCTCAACAACTGACCTGCTTCTCGGCTCTGGTGCCTCGGCAGGACCCGTTTCAAAATGGAGCAGGGGTTACAAGCACAGTCAGCTGCCCCCTCCACCTCATCCTCACTACCGGATTCACAGATACCCGGGAGGCCCCAAACGGAACTTTTGAAGGGGCACCCGAGGGCATTATGTCAGTTCCCTTATTGGATCTTGCCCCCTTTTTGTTTTCAGACCAACTGTCCCACTTCAGCCTGTCATGGCCCCTCATCATCTCGGACCACTGGGTGCTGAGTACGGTGGAGGAAGGTTACACCCTTCAGTTTTCTTCCACCCCTCCCTACCACTCCCCATCCCTCTTATGAACAACTTCTAGTCTAGGAGGTTCTAGTCTTATTCCTGCAGGTAGAGGCTGTGGAGGAAGTGCTTCAGAATTTGAGCGGGAAAGGGATTTACTCCCGCTATTTCCTAATATCGAAAGTCAAGAGAGGGGGTGGGGGCTTCGACCCATCCTAGACTTGCGTCGCCTCAAAAATTATCTCAGGAAACTGAGGTTCCACATGGTCTCCCTGGTCTCCATTATTCCCTCCCTGGTTCCATGAGACTGGTATGCCTCAACTCGAAAGATGCCTATTTCCACATCTCCATCTTCTGGGGCCACAGAAGATTCCTCAGATTTATTGTAAACCAACTTATTGCCAGTTCACCATCCTCCCATTTGGCCTGTTAGCAGCCCCTCGGGTTTTCAAAAAATGCATGCCGGTGATGGCGGCCTTCCTCAGAAGGCACACCATTCAAGTCTATCATTACCTTGATGACTGGCTGTGATCAAGGGCTGGTCCAAGGGTCGGTGAAAGCCAGCATCAGCCTGGTCCAAGCCACCTTCTGTGCCTTGGGCCTATTGATAAATGAGCAAAAGTTGTCTCTTGTTCCCTCCAGAGGATAGAGGTTATTGGAATGGTGCTTGATTCTACCTGGTCCAGAGTCTTCCTCCCAGAGTCTCGGTTCTAAACAATGCGGCTTTGATATCCAAGGTCGGGCCAACCTGGTCATGATAGTCCATTTTTGCCTCAAACTTTTGGGTCACATGGCTGTGTGCATTTACGTGGTACGACACACAAGACTACACCTAAGATCCCTTCAAGTTTGACTGGCTTATGTGTACCATCACCACTTGGAATAGGTGCTTATAGTCCCCATTCTGGTCCTTGTCTCTCTCGACTGGTGAAGAGATCCCCGTTCAGTATATGCAGGAGTTAACTTTGTTACCCCCCCCAACCTTCCATATCCCTAATTTCAGATGCATCCAAACTACGTTGGGGGGCTCACCTCAAGTGCCTCAGGACCTATGGTCCCAGGAAGAGCTCTCCCTGCACTTAAACGTCAGCGAGCTCAGAGCAGTCCACTTAATTTGCCAAGTGTTCCTACCCCAGATTACGGACTAAGTTGTATGAGTGCTCACGGACAACATGGCAGCCATGTTTTACATCAACAGACAGGAAACAGTGTGTTCCTCTACCCTCTATCAAGAGGCCATTCACCTGTGGGACGTCTGGGAGCCTGGCAGATCACCTCTTTCACCAGGTCTTTCTCTTCTCACCACAAGTAATCCCTTCACTCAGAGGAGACCAGATCTATCTTCCAGAGGTGGGGAATCTCCTCTGTAGACCTGTTTGCAACCAAACAGAACAGGAAATGCCATCAGTTTTGCTCACTGCACAGTCACAGCCCTGGCTCACTCTCAGATGCCTTCCTACTGCCACTCTCAACCCTCCTGGACTTGATCTCGCAAGATCACACGTTTATTCCATTTGAACCTCAGGACCCTCTACCTGACCACATTGAAGCTCCATGGTTGAACCCGGCAGAGCAGGCCCCTTCAGAACAAGTCCATCAGGTCTTGCTAGGTAGTAGGAAACTGTCTACTAGAGTGACTTATCTAGCCAAGTGGAAGCATTTCTCGGTGTGGTCTTCCCAAGGAGGATTCTCACCAATTCAGTCACCCTTCCAGTTCGTGCTAGAATACTTGCTCCATCTGAAACAACAGGGCCTAGCCATTTCATCTCTCAAGGTGCATCTGGTGGCTATCTCAGCCCTCCAGTGGACGGTAGGTTTGTCTTCTCACACGAAATGTCCATCTGCTTCCTCAAGGAATTAAGAGACTTTACCCTCAAATTTGCAAACCTATCCCACCATGGGACCTAAACCTTGTCCTGATAAGACTCACAAGCCCCCCCCCTCCCTTTGAGCTGCTGACATTGTCCCCTCAGTCGTATCTCTCCTGGAAGATTGACTTCCTGGTAGCAATTACCTTGGCCAGGAGGGTCTCAGAAATCAGGGCCCTTACATTGGAACCCCCATATACAGTGTTCTATATAACGACATGGTTCAACTGCGCCCCCACCCAGCATTCCTCCCAAAGATGGTCTTGCAGTTTCATAATAATCAGGCTATTTTCTGGGCAGTTTTCTTCCTGAAATCGCACAAGAATTCAGAGGAACTGTCTCTCCACACACTGGATGTTAGACACTCCCTGGCCTTCTACATTGAGAGGACCAAGCCGTTCCATAAATCCATGCTCCTCTTTGTGGCAGTAGCAGACAAGATGAAGGGCCTACTGCTTTTAGCCCAGAGAATTTCATCCTGGATCACTTCCTGCATTTGTATGTGCTATGAGCAGGCAGGCGTCCCAACTCCTGCCATCTTGACTGCTCATTCAAGAAGAGCTCAGGCTTCATTAGCGGCGTTTCTGGCCAAGGTCCCAATCCAAGACATCTGCAGAGCAGTGACCTGTTCATTGTTAAATACCTTCTCCTCCCAGTACACTATCACCCAGCAGGCAAGAGATTATGTCAAGTTTGGTAGAGTAGTGTTGCAATCCACATGTCCATGAACTCTGAGCCCTCCTCCTCGGGTACCCCTAGGGAGTCACATACCGTGGAACGGACGTGAGCAAGCACTCGAAGAAGAAAAGAGTTGCTAACCTTTCCATATCTGTTGTTCTTCGAGATGTGTTGCTCATGTCCATTCCATGATCCACCCTCCTGCCTCTTTGTCAGAGTTAGCTGGCAAAAAGGAACGGAGGGGATGTGGGGCCATCAGGCTCCTTATACTGGCACCTGAGCGCAGGGCACCAGAGGTTGCTAGAGCTGGTCTGACGGATATCACTGAGGCAGAAATCTCTGGCGACGATGCACACTGCACACGCACACCTAACGTGGAATGGACATGAGCAAGACCTCTCAAAGAGCAACAGTTTTGGAAAGGTTAGTAACTTTTTTATTAGAAGCACTGGGAGAAAATGGTTGTGGTGGCAAGGGGCTCCTAATATGTTTATTTTCAACAGTTTCAGGCTTTTACACCAAAATCAATTGCAAATACCTGGAGTGGGGAGGGGTTTGCAATATTTCTAAGGGCTATATTTGAGTGAAATGTGCTAATGGTGACATTTTTGCAGTCCAGAATTTCACTCAGTTTTCACTTATAATGCCCTTGAATTTGGAATATGTAGTAGTTTAAGTGCTGTTTTCATGGAGAAGCCCCACTTTAAGTTAAAAACAAAGAGGGTGTTCAGCTATTAGAAGTTCACTATCTGGTTAAATTATCCCCAAATTGTAGGATTGTGCTAATGTATTAGAACTAGAAAGTAAAATTGACTACAAACTGACTAGTTCCATTGGTGCCTACAGTAACTTCACTTCAGTGGGAATAGTATCAGGCCCTAATCTGTTTTGATTGTCCAAGACACAAGAATGCATACATTTTTTAAAGCAAAAACTGTGAAAAGAAATTTTAAAATTCGTTTGTATTCATATTATACTGGTAGACTTTTCAAAAGCACTCAGTGTTGGGCGAACTCTACTCCCATTGAAGTCAGTGGGAGTTTTACCTGTGACAATGTGGAAAAATTTACACCACATTTTGGAGCAAGTGGCAGTGAGCCTCCAATCCCAGGTCGACAGACTTGAGCTAGGAGGGCTGGTGAGTGCTCTAAAAATAGCTGTATACCTAGTGCTTTGAAGTTGTGAGATCCAGTTTTGTCAGCTCAGATTTCAAAACTTTATCAATTTATTTTAATAGTGACAGAAAATGTCCTAGCCCTGGTCACACTGGCTCAAAATCTTCAGCTCATAATCGATCATCTGGGAAATCTGTGTCAGAGACGACAAAGCAGGAAGATACAGAAAATAAATCTCCTTGCAAAGAGCTTCTATTATGTGATGCCAAAGACAAGAAACCCTCTAGGTATGTGTCTTTCAACTACCTTTGAAATATGGATTGTTTGGAGGCTACATGTGAAATGCAACTTGTTACATAAATACAGTACAATGATTTATTAGTGAAATTCCCAGGAAGGCATGAGGAGACACGAGGAAGCCATGCAGTTGTCTCTAAATTAAATACTAGAATAATAGTGTGTCATAATGTATATAGCTAGTGAATAATGCAAAGCATAAGGAAAAATGAGGGGATACATATATTCCTGAACAGGGAAATTATTGACTCTATAGAGGTAAGGAATTTCCCTGCATTCTCCTTAAAAATAAATCACATTTTTAAATGAAAAGTGCTTATTTAGCTAACTGAGGTTTTGTATTAATTGTTTGGGCTGAAAGGAGCAAGGTGTGTTTAAGCTAGTTTTGAAAACAATCTAAATTTTAAAACAAATTTAAAGCTAGTTTTTAAAAGTAGACACTTTGACTAGTGTTATAGAAAAGTTATTGTCAATATATGTGAAATTAAAATGTATACATTTCAGTGACTTCAGTGGGACTTCATATGGGTAAAGCAATCTACTCAAGTTAAACTCATTGCAAATTTGAAGCCTTATTTTGGTGGCTATTATCCTACACTAGAATGAGACAGCCTTCCTTAATTCTATGCATCTTCATGTTATCTCAAACATTCATAACACCCATATTATAAGTGATGATAATAGCAAATTAGTTGAGATACTGTTCTCTGCCTAGGAATGTTAATCAAGTAGAGTAGATATCTCAAAGTAATGTTTAGATTATTGAAGTTTGCTGCTTAATTAAGAAGCAGTTCAATCCCCTGAAACTTGGATCTACTCAGTGATTTCTTTCTTAATTAAAGTATCTGCAAATCTACTTTTTGATATAGATGTTTACGAATAAAAAAAAGAACATAGCAGTAATTGAAAACTTTGAGTAGACGCAGCCATGCATTCCACTTAGGTGTGTGCACACCCAGTGTAAATTTGTCTACCAGTACTTGTAGAGGGGCAGCACTAGCACCACGTGGCTGTAGCCTCTCCTCTGGGTATATGAGGCGATGCTGCCCCGAACCTCTCTCAGTTCCCAGGGTGGGTGCAAGGATGTTTCATGCCCTAGGCAAAACTTCCACCTTGCGCCCTTCCCTCCCCCCGAGCCCTGTGGCAGCTCTCCACACACCCGGAGGCGCCCCTGCCATGGCAGCTCCACCCTGAGAGGCCCCCCATGGCATCTCCCCCCAGCCCCGGGAGCCATGCGGCAGCTCCCCGCCCCAGCTCACCTCTATCCGCCTCCTCCCCAAGCACGCCGTCGCCGCTCCACTTCTCCTGCCTCCTAGGCTTGTGGCACCAATCAGCTGTTTCGTGCCGCAAGCTTGGGAGGGAGAAAAGCAGAGCGGGGCGGCGTGCTCAGGGGAGGAGGTGGAGCAGAGGTGATCTGAGGCGGGGAGCAGATCCTCTTTGTGCCACACCCCCCCTGCCCCATGTCCCTCCGCCTAAATGCTGACAACAACTGGGGCGGCTGAAGATCCGGCTGCCGCCGAAGGACCCGAAATTCCGCCCCCCAAATGCTAGCACCCTAGGCGACCTCCTAGGTCGCCTAATGGGTTGCACCAGCCCTGTCAGTTCCTTTGCACCAGCCATGGCTGGAATCCGAGTTCTGTGTGGTCTTAACCTCACAACCTCTCAACTAGTTTAGTTTTCTCTTGTAAATAGTTAGTAGAACACTGAGTGTTAGATTAGCATTAGTTATGATAATTTAAATTTTCTCGGTGATGCCCTCAGGGGAGTTTAAACACTGTTCTTCGTGTGGGGGAGCAATTCCCAACTGTGGTCCCTGCTTCGGTACTGAGGCGATCATCAGGCTGGAGACTGCCGTGGGGTTCTAAGTATGCTTCCACTTCACATTCCAGAGCAGGCACCTCTCTGAAGAAGCAGAGGAGCCATTCCCTGTCGACTGCCGAGGGAAAGGTCGTATAAGACCAATCGAGACCACTCAAGGTCTCGGGGTGACTCTTCCACCTCCCCCAGGAAAACTGTGGACTGGCATGGAGTTAGCTGCGCCACTGTAAGGTCTCCCGTGTAGCTGTTCTATGCCAGTGAGAGAGAATTCTCCTGCCAGCATAATTAAACCACCCCAAACAAGCAGTGGTAGCTATGTTGGTGGGAGAGCATTTCTGTCTGTGGACATAGCTGTCCACACTGGCACTTTTGCTGGTGCAACTTATGTCGGTCAGCGGTGTATTTTTTCATACCCCGACTGGCAAAAGTTTTACTGACAAAAGGGCTAGTGTAGACAAAGCCTTAGTTTCCCAGACCTGAAGAAGAGGTCTGTGTAAGCTCGAAAATGTCTCTCTCTCACCAACAGAAGCTGGTCTAATAAAAGGTATTACCTCACCCACCTTGTCTCGCTAATATCCTGGGACCAGCACGGCTACAACACTGCATATTTATGGTACCTCCAGTAACTATTGGTTCAAGAAACTGACGCATTTCCAGTCTGTGAAATCAGAAAACAAAATTACTTTATGGGGAGAATATTTGTAATGGAAATAGTCAACTTTATTGCAGGTACTAGGCATATAATCTTTAAACTTACATGCAAAGTTTAGATTACTGGAGTCAATAGAAAGTTAATCCATTTCCTGAAAATAGATACAGTAGATTTTCCATAGAAAGTAATAGAAAAAATGAAGTAATACTTTTATCAGTAATAGTCAAGATTTTTTATAATCCCAAATATGATTCTTCACAATAGACACTGCTGCCTAAAAGAGTACCTTTAACAATTTCTGTTTAAACTGAAATTGGGTTTGTGAAATACAGGACAAAGCAAAGAAAAATTAACGTAGGGCCTCTTATTTTGATCAATAGTATGCCAACAGAAAATGGAAGAGAATTATATAATTTGTGTGTGTGTGTGTAGACAGCACATTCAAATTCTATTATTGACTCTCTTTTTTAATAAGTGGAAAATATATCATAACTCAAACATCTTGAAACATACAGAGTACACAAATTGAGATAAAAGATAAGAAAAAAAATGATCCCAGCTATCTTTAGCTAGTAGAATAAAAGGTAAATTAAGTATCTGGTTATACCTCCAGGTCATTAAAGATTTTCCTTATAAAATGTAGGCAGCAATTACAGTACTGACAATACATAAAGGTGTTTTTAATTTTATAATAAGCAATTATGGCCTGATGCAAGTCTCATAGAAATCAATGGAGAGACTTTGAGTTCAATGGGAGTTGGATCAAGCCCTTAATGAGCATGATACAGTAACTGCAATCAATTGCAAACAAACAAAAGCTCACTCTTAACCTATTAGAAGGATACAATCATGTACAGGGTAAAAGATAATTGCCTCAAACTGAATAGTCAAGGCCAAGATTTTCAGAAGTAGGAGTCTAGATTTAGTCTTCTCAATTCATACATAGGTTCCTAAATTAGTGGCCTGATTTTTCAAACATGCTGAGTCCCCACTGAATGCCACAGGATTATCTTTCAGTTTAATAGAGAAAAGGGGGCCATTGTGCCCTAACTCTGAGTATACAATAGATTTTTATCAAGATACCTGTTAAAGGAACGTGTAAAGCTCAAAATAGTTTATCACAAAGCTGAGGAGGTTTCCAGGCTCTCTGGCATCCTGTTACATATTATATTATATTGTTCTTGTTGTTTTGTTATATTATTAAATGTTTTCACAACTCTTGGTAGGAATAGATAAGGGTATAAAAATTACGCTAGTAACTACTTATTTAAAGTGTTAATTAGCATACTAGATCATAAATTCTCTCTTTTACATGTTTGGTAGGATGACTAACCATCACTGTTTACAATCTAGCTACAGCTGATTGGACAGAATCTGTTCATGGAACATATAATTAGGGCTATCAATCACAGTTAACTCAAGCAATTAACCCAAATAAAATTAACTCGATTAAAAAAATTAATCACGATTAATTGCAGTTTTAATCACACTGTTAAACAATAATAGAATACCAATTTAAATTTATTATAAATATTTTTGGATGTTTTTCTGTGTTTTTAAATATATTGATTTCAATTACAACACAGAATACAAAGTATATAGTGCTCATTTAATAGTATTATATTTTATTACAAATATTTGCACTGTAAAAAAGATAAAAGAAACAGTATTTTTCAGTTCACCTCAGACAAGTACTGTAGTGCAATCTTTATCATGAAAGCCCAACTTACAAATGGAGATTTTTGATTTTTGTTTTTGTTATGTAACTGCACTCAAAACAATGTAAAACTTTAGAGCCTATAAGTCCACACAGTCCTACTTCTTGTTCAGCCAATCGCTAAGACAAACAAGTTTGTTTACATTTACGAGAGATACTTCTGCCCGCTTCTTATTTACAATGTCACCTGAAAGTGAGAACGGGCATTCTCATGGCACTTTTGTAGGTGGCGTTGCAAGGTATTTTTAGCATGTCTGGCATGTACATTTGTATGTCCCTTCATGTTTCGGCCACCATTCCAGAGGACATGCTTCCATGCTGATGACGCTTGTTTAAAAAAAAAATGAAATTTGCGACTGAACTCCTTGGGGAGAATTGTATGTTTCCTGCTTCATTGTTTTACCCTATTCTGCCATATATTTCATGTTATGGCAGTCTCAGGTGATGACCCAGCACATGTTCGATTTAAGAACACTTTCAGTGCAGTTTTGACAAAATGCAAAGAAGGCACCAAGATGATATTGCTAAAGATAGCTACATCACTCAACCCAAGGTTCAAGAATCTGAAGTGCCTTCCCAAATCTGAGAGGGATGAGGTGTGGAACATGCTGTCAGAAGTCTTAAAAGAGCAGCACTCTGATTCAGAAACTACAAAACCCGAACCACCAAAAAAGAAAATCATGGCATCTGACTCAAATGATGAAAATGAACATGCGTCAGTCTGCACTGCTTTTGTTCGTTATCGAGCAGAGCCAGTCATCAGCATGGAAGAATGTTCTTGGGAATGGTGGTTGAAGCATGAAGGGGCATACAAATGTTGAGCATATCTGGCATGTAAATACCTTGCAACGCCAGTTACAATAGTGCCATGCCAATGCCCATTCTCACTTTCAGGTGATGTTGTAAATAAGAAGCAGGCAGAATTATTTCGTTTGTCTTAGCGATTGGCTGAACAAGAAGTAGGACTGAGTGGACTTGCAGGCTCTGAAGTTTTACATTGTTTTGTTTTTGAGTGCATTTATGTAACCCAAAAAAAATCTCCATTTGTAAGTTGCACTTTCACAATAAAGAGATGATGCACTACAGTATTTGTCTGAGGTGAATTGAAATATACTATTTCTTTTATCTTTTTTACAGTGCAAATATTTGTAATAAAAAATAACACTATAAAGTGAGCACTGTACACTTTGTATTCTGTGTTTGTAATTGAAATCAATATATTTGAAAATGTGGAAAACATGCAAAAATATTTAAATTGGTATTCTATTATTGTTTAACAATGATTAAAGCTGATTGATCATGATTATTTTTTTAATTTCTTGATTAATTGTTGTTATTTTTTTAATTGTTTGACAGCCCTACATATAATTTTTTAAAATATAGGACGGTGGAGGGAGGAATGCTATGTTATGTTGGATTCCTTAATCTCTCTCTCTCTTTATTTCACATGAAGAAAGAATATTTACACAATATTATTAAATGAGTAGATAGGGATATTAAAATTGCCATGCTTGAACAGACCAATTTGGCCATCTAATTCAATATTCCACTTTCAAGAGTAGTTTAAACTTGATGTTTCAGGCAAAATAGAAACTCCCCTCTCCTCCCCCAATATAATTATGCTCAGAAATTAACCAAAAGTCTTTAGAATGTCCTTCTCCACATAGATTCTATGGACATTTTAGGAGAACCTTTGTAAAAAGAAAATTGGAGCTTGTAGAATTAAATTCAGTCAGAGCCTATGAAAACATGAATAAAGTAACACATTTATTTTATAGTTAATTTATTTTAAATAAATAAAATTGACTGTTATTTCACCTAGATCAGGCTCTATTTTTTCCCAAAATTCTTCCCGTAAGATTTTTCATACCTCTTTCCAGATCTTGCACCTAAGATCACGTAGTGCCCTCAGATTTTCCCAGGCTGTTTCCATTACAGATTTTCAGACTCTCTTTCCCTTCCTCGTAGACATCCATATTTTTTTAAATGTTAGAACATTCAGTTATTTGCACCTTTAAAATCTGCAACTTTTTCCCCTTGGGACAACCTTTCAGATTCCTCCAATATGCATTCCTCCAACATCCTTCAATCAGTTGTTTTTTTCATGTGCATTTTTATTAAATTGATACTGAAATATATATATTTTACTGGCATCATGCAATTTTTAGAGAAAATAATTCCCATGATATATATATATATATATATATATATATATATATATATATATATATATATATATATAAACACACTCAAGTGAATTTACATAGCAAATGAATTTAAGTAGTAAGAACAAGACAAAAAAAAGAGGGGCAGAACAGAAAATAGCTCCATGTTCAATCCTGAAATGACCTGTGCTAATATGTAGGCATAGTTCTCAGACGTGATTTTAATCATATAATTCTAGCAAAGCAGACCATGTTTCTTCAAAGGGACAAAACTGTGACTTTACACAGAGACTCTCTCAAGATAGATCAGTCGGCTTGTTGTAGTGAAGAGCAAGTTCGACTTGTTCTTTTGCCTTCCATTTTTCTAGGATGTTATTTTTTGTGAATTAATGAAGTTGTGACTACATTGGATAAATCCGTTCTCTCTTCATTGTATCAAGGAAATCGAATTAAACTGTGTAATAACCTGTTGCCAGACACTTTGAACTATCTGGCAGTTCCACAGCGTGTGTCTCAGTGAACCATTCAGCTCATCACAGTTTTTATGATAATTTGCATTTGGCCATCTATCCACACCTTTTCTGTAATCCAGCATATCCAAAGCAGGATCTATTCTACAACCCAGCATCTCCCACGATTCTGATAGGAATGGGTTTATTCCCTTCCTGTCTGCAGTTTCTGGAGGCTGTGCAAAGCTGCAACATAGTCTGTGCTAGACACGCTCCCCTTTCCTACTTCCTACCAAATCTTCTGCCTCGGTGGCAGTAGTCAAGTGGTGGTTTGCTCCGCTCCTGTCTTTTTCTGCTTGTAATTTGTAGGTATTTGGGGGCAGTTAAGGTGTTTTTATTTATATTCAAGCCTCCTTTCCTCCTCCTGGTCCTGGATCTGAACAGCACAATGGTCACAGGTCCTGGAGCCTCTGTTGCACTTGCTGTCCTCACCTTGCTTCCCCACCAAGCTCCTCTGCTCCCCTTTCAGGCATGACAGAGCAGCTGTACAAGCACTGGGCAAACTCCCAAAGGTGCACTGCATGTTAGCCAGCTTTCTCAAGGCTGGCAGAAGGTAAAATATGCCCAGCCGGTACCCAGCCAGCCAATCCTATCTGTCCTAAGGCACACGGCTCTAAGTCAGACAGGCATGTTGGGGCCGCTGTCACCCCAAGTAGCCTTGACTCCACTGCAGAAAAACCTGACCAGGAGAGACCGAGCAGAACAGGGAGAGGCTCTGAGAAGTAGGTGGACTTTATCCAGCAGAGCCAGGGGATAAGTCCTGGGGTAACGAGATCTCAGAGCTAAGACCCTTTCTGGTCTATGGGTCCCCCCACAAGTCCTAAAGTGGGTCCTAGCATCCCTGGGGAGAGCAGCAGGGCTCCTACATGGCTCCCCTTCTTTGCACCATGAATTAGGGGGTTTTCATGATACTCTGAGGTAAGTCCTGCAAAACCCAGAGACTCTGGGTCTCAAAAAGGCAAAAGCAAATGTGTCCTTCACAAGGGAGTGAGTACTACTGTTAAATTAATCTTAATAAACTAGTGGGATGAAAATTAGGGGTTTATCCCCCTTCTCCTTTGCCTTCTCCCCCAAGGGACTGATTGCTGGGGTTTATCTTCTTCACAGAGTCTCTTTCACAGTGCTCTGTACCACACTTATCCTCTCTCACCCCCTGACTCTGCAGTATGTCTGGGCATGCAGAGACTCCTGTGCCGCCCTGCCTTAAGCTGCAAGCTAAGAGAAATTGTGCCTGTCTGGCTTTCAGCCCAAGAACCCTCACTCCACCAGGGAAAGGGACTAAGCTTTGAGGCAGCAACAGAGTGGGAATTGTGCCTTCTGATCATGAACCATAAACCCTTGCTCTGCCAGGGAAGGGAGCTCAGACTCTGAAAGGGAGGAAAGGGTCTCCCTGTTTACCCCTCCCCTGCTCCACAGACTGACTCTATATTAGAGCCTGGAGCACTTCAGCTAGCCTGTGGCAGACCAGAGGCACGTGTGGATTCCACTCCCCACAAAGTTGCACCTTCATGGGATTACAGAGAGGTAAGTGAGAATTCCCTTCCCATGTTCAAAATTACCCTGATTTCTTGAGTAAAGCTCCAGGTGGTACTAGGTTGCTCCTACAGCACTTACTTGGGTGCTAGCCAGCCTGGCGGAGTAAGCAGGCAGCCTTTCAGGCTCCCAGGGACAGCTGACAAGCTGTTTTCACAACTGAGTTATGTGTTTCAGTAACTCTCCTCTCTGGTGTGGTCCCCAGACCAGGATCAACAATGTACTGCCTCCCCCCATAAACAGCCAGGGGATGAAGTAGCACACATGCAAAAAAAAACTGTCAGACTTTTCTAAGACAGGATGTCAGTCATTGGCATGCAAGGAACTTGTTAATATTAGTGAAGCATCTTTCTTGTCAAGCATTATGATAATATGTTTTCCCATTGTTGCCTCCTTTGAGGGCATCATAAGATCCAAACGAGGACACCTGATTAAACCAAAAGTTAAACTAAGATATTTGTTTATATATGTAAAAAAAAAATATTGGGGAGCCTACGGTTGGTGCAGCAGTAGCTCCACCAGTCACAGCTTCAGAAGGGGACTTCCTTCCAAAACACCCCAAAGACCACAAGAGTGGCACACTCTGCAGCCTCAGCTATAACTGTTCAGACCAAAGGGGTTTTTTTTATATTTAGTAAGGAAAGCCTTTTTTGTAGTAAACAAGCGGCTCATCTTCTAGGACTATGATCCTTTTTTGGAGTAAGACATCTCTGGTCCTATCTTGGTCAAACTCTTGATGTGATTTGTGACAAGCAATGGATTCTAACTTGGTGGCTACAAGGATGTTATGTTACGCCAATGAATAGTCATCACTCATCCTAATTGGATATCTTGTGCTTCCAAACTTACAGGTGAGGAACTGTTGGGAGAAACGTTAGAGAAATTAGTAGCTGATGCTGCAGAGAAGCCTCAACTTTGGGGTCAAAGCCAGCACAGCAATCCATTGGTTGCTACCAACACCAGTGGTATCCAGAAAGAGATTGTGACCCTGTCGGGTTGGGGAGAATCTGGAGCAGAAGCTTCCAAGGAAACCTAAATGAATTTTCCTCCAAACCAACAAAATCCTCAGCATGACAAAGATTCTTCCTTTTGATCCACCCTCCCCACCCAGAGACTTAAGTAGGTGCAGGAAAGCAGAGCTTACAGGACTCTGGATAGCGCCCCCCCCCCCCAAGCACATGGCTTTGCAATGACACCAGGAAAAGCTTCCTAGTTCTCTTGGTAAACAGAGTTGGAGCGGAGAAAGACAGTAGACAGATTATAGAAGATCTAGGATCTGATGTTCATGCTGGACAAATGCATTAGGCCATTCATAGCTCAGTGTCTCTAGCTACTGGATCTGCTGGTCTCGCACATATGGGTCTCCCCATAGATGAAGTTATATGCCAAGTGTCTCCAGGCCTTCCTTCTGAGAGTATGGGACCATTCCTCTGTATACATGCAAATCTAGGGACTGGATTACCTAAAATGATGGACAGTCCCAGGGACCGTCCAGAGGGGTCTTCCCATATGCCTTCCAGGCCTGCAGGTTCTCAGTAGATGCCAGTTTGGGAAGGAGGGGCACTTCTGGGACCAAGAACAATGTAGGATATCTGAAGCTCCGGGAAGAGGAACCACAGTTGCCAAACAAGCTCTATTGAGATTTTAGAGTTACCTAGAGGGCAACCATGTCTTGGTTTGTCAGCCAGACAACATGACCACGGTTGCATGCATTCACAACCAAGGGTGAACAAGAAGTGATGGAGACCATGGAATGGGAAGACAAGACTCTCCCTTAACTAAAGACAATACATGTAAAAGGGGAGCAGAACCAAAAGCAGATACAAAGTCAACTACTCCGAGTGAGACTTAAGCCAGGAAGTCTTCACTCTGATTTTGCAGACATGTGGTCTCTCCTCAGTCAACCTGTTTGCCAATTGCAAGAATGAACAACAGCCACAATTCTTCACTTGAAAAGCAGACCTCAAGTCAATGGAGTCAGATGCTGTGTTGACAGATGGAAGCAAAACCTGCTATACACATTTCTTGCCCTTCTCTCTCCTGGGAATGGTGATCCAAAAGATAAGTTGAGAAGAAGCAAGAGTAATAGTGTTAAGTCTATACTGACCATCCTGGTTCTCCAATCTGATAGAATTGAAAGCTGAAACACCGTTTCATCTTCCATTGAGACCTGACATCTTTTTTCCACAGTCCATTCCTCCATCCAGACCCAGATAGTCTTCAGCCTGGCTATTGAAAAGGAAGCATTAGGCTGAGTGGAGCTGTCTTCCAAAGTGATCGGGACTCTGCTCTTACCCAAGAGTTTCCACACTAAAAACTACTCCTCTGTGTGGACCAAGCTCATTTCATGGTGCCAAGAGTGCAGTGAAGATCGAAGGGACACTGGGATTCCAGCCACTTCAGACTTAATTCAGGAAAGTGTGAATAAGGGCCTTCAAGCCAGCACCATGGCACACCTGGTATCAGCCCTAAGTAGTGTACTATTCACAGGACCCTCAGGCTCCTTGGTGAAACCCTCAGATTTCTCAAAGCAATCAGATTGGCTATACCAATAGTCAGACCGATCTTTCCAAAGTGGGACCTACCACTGGTGTTGAAAGCCTGTAACCAGCCTTTGAATCTCTGACTTCCTTCAGTCTGCCCAGGATCCATGGCAACCTCATGGACTGGAAAAGCATGCACTTCCACCACAGAGGTCTGCAGGGCAGCCATGTAGGCATCGATTAACACCTCTATCAGACACTATGAAGTGGACTTTCTGTCTCTGCAGAGGTCTCCTTTAGCAGGAAGGTACTGCAGCTGATGGTCCACACATAGTCTTGCCATTATGAGCAATTACAAAAGGGTAGGTCTTTCCTATTTCTTATGTTCATTTTTCTATCCTTCCCTACTCCTGTTCATTGATCACTACTTCTCATACATGTCAGAATTGTGGGAGATGCTAGGCTACCGAATGGAAAATTTATAATATTCTTTCTGCTAGCAGCATCTCTCACAATTCCAGCCACCTTGGATGGCTTCAGAGCCAAGGGTCAGCATTTTATTTGGATGGTTACCATATAGGCAGTGGCCTACTGTTCATAGTTAGTTGGCACTGAAGTTATTGTTACTAATAATTTTGTAAGAGTTTGTTTTACTGCTTTGGAATGAATTGTCTGGCAGCAGGCAGGATGGGGTGGGCATGGCTGCACAAGCTGTACTGCAGCTTTGAACAACCTCTGGAAACTACAGACAGGAAGGGAATAGCCCATATGTATCAGAACTGTGGAGTTTTTTGTTTCAGCACTCAATTTTTTAAAATGTTTTTAAAACATGATTGTTTTCATAAGTGTAAGCTTGTAATGGTGCATTTACTTAATAATACTTTTGCATGGTATTATGCATTCATATGGCCAGTAATTGTGAGTGTCGAGTAATTGCAAATAGCTAGTAATTCTGTTTAATGTGCATTCAAGTACATATGCAGATATGTGTTCAATTTTGCAGTTGAGCCCTTGTGGATTTAATTATGTTTGACTCAATCCTTGTCCGTATAGAATTTTCTCTATTATCTCTTCATGGCTTCATGTTCCAGGTAGTCCTTTTCTTCACTGAGGTATTTTTTGAGGAACTCTATCCACAAATTTATATAAGAAGGGTTCTCTGCTTAGTCCTCAGATACAGACTCAATACTATTTTCAACTGGTACTCAGAAAGCTGACTTCCATTTCCTTCTGTTACAATCCTGGGTATCCTGTGTACAAACAATTACTTATACTAGAAAATTTTGGTTTACAAAGTATTTTCTGAATGTCAATGTGTGGGGAAACTGCAGTGTTCATATGGAATGATCAAGAGATTAAAACTGAAGATAGATAAATGTGTTGGCAGGATTGGACCCAAAAGCATATTTTAGGAAATTGGGCAATTATAATTTTAAGGTAGATTTACAGCACTTTCACAGCTGCAAGGGAAACCTAACATAATAAGTACTCAGCTATGGAAATATTTACAAGTAAGAAATATGAACACTCAAATTTGAGGATTAAATAGAGCCAATTTGCAAAATAAGTCTGAGATTCTTTAATTGTAATGCATTTAACCAAACTGGATAAAGCCCACTATATGGATATTTCTACTAAAATGGCTTTCTGATAAATAGTTAAAAGTCGGCATGTACTTTGTCACTATGTGGTTCCAGTGTTAACAACCACTGAGATAAATAGGGAAGTCGTGTGTTTCTCAGAGCTTTCATTTCGTGTGTGCAGTCCGTGTACTGCAGCGGTTTATATTCATAAGGCATTCTCTGCACATAGGGTTAGAAACCTAATTTTTATATAAATAAAAGCTTGAAATCTACAGCAACTCTTTACATTTGTGCCAAAGCATGGAATTCCTGCTGTACATATTTGAATTGTGCTTAGCTGTAATGCCCATAGTTATTTTGTACTTTAATATAGCATAAGGCGTAGATTTTTCTGGTCCGCTAAGTTCACTTGTACTATTTTTTTCAGTGTATCATGTGCAACACTGCTGATGTCAGTGAAGTTGTGCCCATCTGCCTGAAGTCTAATTTAAAACCAAAATATTTATATGTATTTAAAAAATAGCTTCTGAGACCAGGTTACACTATAAAGTTTTGTCAGCATAGTTATGTCAGTCAGGGGCAGAGGGTGGAGGGGGAAACCACATCCCCTAGCCAGTATAGCTCTGCTGGCAAAACCCCCAATCTATATACAGCTATGCCAATAAAAGGGTGCTTCTGTTAGCATTGTTAGCGCCATTCAAGGAGGTTGAATTGTTATGCCAACAGAAAAACTCCTTTTGTTAGCATAAGCTGCATTTACACTAGGGGGTTCTGCCAATATAGTTAAACCAGTGAAGGTATACCAGCAAAGCATGTATTGTGTAGACAAGGCCGTGATAAGACAAAGAGTCTGTTTGTCATTGAGCAACTTTCTTTTGTGTTCAAGGTGATGCAACACCTACATTGCCTGCCAATCCTATGTACCGATCTTAATTTGAATGTTTTGCATTGTGGAATCTCAGATCAGATTTACAGCTTTGAACACAACAAACTTACATATGTGAGTTTTATTTACATCCTTTTAAGAGCCTCCATTTCAGAGTTTGGCCAGTAGGAACTATTACACATCTGCATCAATGGGAGTATAGACCCTTTAAAACCTTTTGGTGCATTTTATGGTTATAGTATAGTGTTATTTGTGTAAGTAACATGGACTGTAATAAAGTTAATAAGGGCATTTGTGACATTTAAAAGGTTTAATGTAAGTTAATAAAAACTGAACACCTTGTTTTCCTCAGAGGAGGGCAGCAAGCTAAGGACTCTGCTGAGAAGGAAGAGTGTGAAGAAGAGGAGACAGAAAATGAGCTGTCAACCTTTAATGAAACTAGAGGTAACTTAGCAGTAGTTTTATGTCTGGCACTAAGATCTGCAATATAAAAGCCAAATGATTTGTGTGCTACTACTTTGTGATTCAGTTTATAGGCCAAATTCACTGTTAAAATAAGGAGGCACAATTCCATTGACTTCAAGTGAGTTGTGCCCTTTTATACCAGCAGCATATTTGATGCCTGTGTTTTGTTTTGTTTTTTTTTTTGTCATCTTGTGCTCAGTGAAGATTGTGCCTAGCACTTTATCACAGCTGTAAAAATGAGCTCTGAATTGACTACTGGCATACAAAGTCTCATTTTAAGATTATTTTTCTCCGCTGAGTTTGCAAATAGCTGATTGCCCATGCTGAGTTGTATAAATTTAAAATATATCTACTCCACCAAAAAACTATACTGAAAAAATATTAAGGATGCAAAGTGAAGCGCTTCAGAATCAGGGTTTGCCAAAGTTAAGGTTGCCCACACAGCCACAAAGGGACCTAAGAGAAGGAAATGGGCACCTAATTCCCATTGGCTTTCAATTAAAGTTGGGCCCCAAATCCAGTTATGCCCCTTTGAAAATTCCAATCATAGTCCTTATTTGCATGATTACTTAACATTATTTCATACCTCACCCAATTGGTAGGTTGGACATTGTTCAGAGAGTGTACATGAAATAAGGCAATGTTCCTTTGGACACCACCTCAATTATTATACATCCCCTCCATCGAGTCTGATCTTGCACCAGCTTTACACTGGTACAATTCCATTTACTTCAGTAAAGTTACTGCTGATTTACATTGGTAGAATTCAGAGAAGAGTCAGGCCCATCCTATCCATTGAGGGCCTAAATGTTAAATTAACATAAATATAGAGTAAAGCCATTGACTTCAATAGATTTACTCTGGATTACACAGTAGCGATTATAAACAGATTACAGGCCAAAAGAAGATAGGCGCTAACTCTGTGGGAGCTTTGGGGCTGGAGCACCCATGGGGGAAAAATGGTTGGTGCTAAGTACCCACTGGCAGCCCCCATATCAGTTCCCCCAAGCGCCTCCTGCCTGCCCTCCCACTCCCTGTGTCTCCCGCCCACCGGGATCAACTGTTTCGCAGCTGGCAGAGGCTCTGATGGGGAGTGGGGAAGAGCGAGGATGCAGCGTGCGCTCAGGGGAGGGGGTGGAACTGAGCAGGAAGAGGGGGGCAGAAAGAGGCGGGACAGAGGTGGGGCCTTGGGGGAAGGGGTGGAGTGGGGGCGGGGCCTGGACAGAGCCAGGACTCAAGCACCTCCTGGCACTTTGGAAAGTCGGTGCCTGTGGAAGATACAAATCTGCAGGACTACAGTCTCATTCACTCCATACCACAACTTTAGTCACTGTTTGCTGTCTAAACTGCTCGCTCTCAAGTATCATTTGGAAAGAGGCAGTTGGTGTGAATTAGCAAGGGTCAGCCTTAGCTTGTAAAATGAAAGGGTGTCTTTTCAGTCAGCTTAAAGAAATAGACAATGTCTGCTCCATCAGAAAAAACTGAGATACTCTTTTAAAAAAAAAAAATCTGAAATATTTTCATAGTGTGAGAATCTGTTACACTCTTAAAGGAGCATTAAAGAACTCGCAGCCTAGGGGTGGGGGAGCCAAGTTGGCATTAAGGAGGGTAACCAGATAGCAAGTGTGAAAAATCAGGACAGGGGTGAGGGGTAATAGGCGCCTATATAAGAAAAAGCTCCAAATATTGGGACTGTCCCTATAAAATCGGGACACCTGGTCACCCTAGCATTAAGCCACTTCTGCACTCCACTGACTGTGGACTAGTCCAGGGCCCATGCATTAATGTAGACACCTCTACAGATGTATCTAAATTACAGCAGCCCCACAGGGTTCCCCTCTGGGCTGCCATACTGCCCAGAATCTCTACAGTGCTGATGCTGAAACCCTTCTCCTGACATGCATGCCCCTTTTGTATCCAGTGGCATGCCTCCTGCCCCAGGGCTTGCAGTCGGAGTCCTGCCATAATGCCTGTGTGGAGGAATCCTCCCATGGCCAGAGCTAGGGATTTTAGAGTGGTGTGAAGGCGCTGGAGCAGTAATGAGAATCTTGCCCATAATGTATTTGCATTAGCAGCACCATGCTAATTAATGCTTAAATCCCAAATCAAGATCTTATATAAAGGTGGTTTGGTAATTAATTATTGCTAGACTAATTGGCAGAACACAAGACAGAACCCATAGTTCTGATCTTTTTCTGAGTCCTTGGTTATTTTCAACAAAGTTACCCAAAGGAGCTTGATAGGGTCTGAATTTATTTTCTAACTAATTAAGACTCTTGAAAAAAAAAAAAAAGTCATTAAATGTGTTAGTGGCCAAGACTGAATTTTAAAACACAGAAATTACATTACTACACCTCTACCCCGATATAACGCGACCCGATAGAACACGGGTTCGCATACAACACGGTAAAGCTCTGACACGCTGCTCTGAGCAGCATGTTAAGGGTGTCGGTCCAGGCTGGGGCTGAGGGGTTGGATAAGGGGCAGAGGGTCTCAGGGGCGGTCAGGGGCTCCCCCACCCCCCCAGGGTGAGTGGCAGGAGCTGTGGGAGGGCACTTTTGGGGGCCCTGCAGTCCCAGAGTGGCCCGGGGGATTAGCGGGGGGCCGGGAGCAGCCCTCTCTGCTTCCCTTGCCCTGGCCCCAACCGTGTTGCTCGGGGGAGGGGGTTTGGGGAAAGGGATCCCCCCGCGCTTACCAGCAGTGGCGGAAGCAGAGCAGCCTGGCCCCAGCCTGCTCCACTCCTCCAGCTCCCAGCTGTGGCACTCCGCTTCCCGCCACAGGTGAGTACGGGGGGGCGTCCTTTCCCCAACCTCCCCACACTCACCGGAGGCAGGAAATGGAGCGCCGCAGCGGGGAGGAGGCAGAGTGGAGCGGGCTGGGGCTGAATCACTCCGCTTCCCGTCGCCAGTGAGTGCGGAGGACGTCCTTTCCCCAACCGTCCCGCACTCACTGGCGGCAGGAAGCGGAGCAGCCCAGCCCCAGCCAGCTCCACTCTGCCAGCACCCAGCCGTGATGCTCCACTTCCCGCCAGGCAGGTGAGTGCAGGACCTTTCCCCAGCCACTCCCCAGCGACACGGCTGGGGCCAGGGCAAGGAAAGCGGAGCAGACTGGGGCTGGGCCGCTCCACTTCCCGCCGCTGCCAGTGAGTGCCTGTCAGAGGGCGGAGTGGCGTGGATAGGGGTCGGAGCAGTCGGGACAGGGGGGTTGGGTAGGGGATGGGATCCAGGGGGTGATTAAAGATGGGGGTCTCTGGATGGGGGTGGTCAGGGAACAAGGAATGGAGGGGGCAAAGCAAGTTTGATATAATGGGGTGTCACCTATAACGCGGTGAGATTTTTTTTTGTCTCCCGAGAACCGCGTTATATCGGGGTAGAGGTGTACTTCATGATAACTGCTATTCATCTAGGCTTATTTCTTGCTACTTGCATGTTCATATTTTCAAAAGTGTAGCTCTTTCATTTTTAGGGTTTTGTTCTGGCCTGAGCCCAGAAGTCTACTCAGCAATGAAACAACCCTGCAGCCTGAGCCGCAAGTGCAAGTCAACTGGCACAGGCCAGACCTGGGGTTTTGTTTGCTGGATAGGCATAGCCATACTAGAGCTGTAGAGGATGGAAGTTCTGTTTTGCAAAAGGATTTTGAGATTTCACAATTTGGCTTAATTCTGAATTGGTGTGAACACAAACATTTTAAAATTCTCTGTGAAGGAAAATTCTGGAAAAAAAATCATTTAAGGTAATTCTATATGTTTTGTTTTAATTTTGACTTTTTTATTATATAGAATATAAGTTAATCATTCAAAATGGAAAATCATTTAAAAAAATTGAAACATTTTGTTCCAGAAATATTGAAATGGGACATTTTGACATTGAACTTTTTTCTGATTTTTTCTAAAGAAAATGCCAACAAAATCTACCTGAGTTTGCAAAGTACTTCAGTTTTGACAAAACTGCATGTTCCAATGGAATATGTTTCTGTGGAAGTTTCTATGACCAGCTCTACTTACCACTTTGGATAATTTTCTATAGAGGATTCTGAAGAATTAGATTTGTAAAGTGAGGACACTATTGCTTAACATCTATATTTAATTACTTAATCTATTCTTCTTCACCTTCTTTTATTTGTATAATGTTGTGGCATGATCTACTAAAAAATGCCCAGATAGGGAGTAGGTATCTGAATATTATAACAACACTTCATGATGGAGTAACAGGGGCATCTGAGTTTGTGCCGACATAGAAGCTGAAATCTCAACCTATAATACCAAAACTAGAGCCCCATGGAATTGTGCTCCAGAATCTGATGTTTCTTTTTATTAACAAAATTATGGCCTTGGCTACACTGGCACTTCACAGCACTGCAACTTTCTCGCTCAGGGATGTGAAAAAACACACCCCTGAGCGCAGCACCTTACAGCGCTGCAAAGCGCCAGTGTAAACAGTGCCCCAGCGCTGGGAGTGCGGCTCCCAGCTCTGTAAGCTAATCCCCTCGGGGAGGTGGAGTACCTGCAGCGCTGGGAGAGAGCTCTCTCCCAGCGCTGGCGCCGCGACCACACTCGCACTTCAAAGCGCTCCCGCGGCAGCGCTGTACAGCTGCAAGTGTCGCCATACCCTAAGTTTCGAGCCCTCATGGTTGTAGAGAGAACCAGAGTGTAAACTGATCAAATGCCATCTGCCTGCTTCTGGAGAAATCCTGAAACAATAGCTCTGAGAGGTGTGACCTACACCATTCATCTCAGCCAGAGCCCAGTGGACTCTGCAATTCTCTGGCTGTGTAATTTGGCATTTTCCCAAGCTGCTGTGGAATTCACCATTTTGCTGCAGCCAGGCACCTAATGTGTTGTTTACTTTTTCTTCTCTGCCATGAAGACACCTGCCTACAGCAGCTTCTTTCCTCCAGCTTTCCCCACAAGAGGCAGTTAATTTGATTGCAGCACATGCTCCATGCACTGTTCCATGGAGCTAGCTAGCAGGGAACTGAGAAACAAGAACTGGAATCCAGCTTGCATCCAGGGAACGGAGGGGACAGAAGTGTAGGCTGTCATCTCTCTCATCCTACTTTTGATGCTTCTTAGTCACTCAGTTGGTTACCAAATCACCTGGCAAGAGTTTGTGACTGAATCTTCCTTTTCCCAAAATTTGTCAGCTTTGAACAATTCTCTTACAAGGCAAGTTTGTCATAATATTTCTTATCAACTTAAATGGAAAGCTAGTAAAAATACTGCATAAAAGCAGAATGTGTATATTGTGGATACAGGGCTCAAGATAGATGTCTTATTGACTACTAAATTACAGACAGCTAGAGACACTGGGCATAATTCAGAGGTGAGTCTGCCTAAGGAACACTAGAGGGAATGTATGTTGGAGTCTACACCCTTAAAGTGCATGTTACAGCACTTTAGATGCCCTTAGCTTTAGAGCTTCTCTTCATGGTAAATGGAACCAAAATAATTACATTGGTTGCAATTCTCACCTTCAGTTAGGTTGGTTCCAACACTGCATAGACAAATTCTACCTTCCCTGGATTTACACTGACTAGTATGTCATTTACACTTAGGCCTTGGCTACACTTGAGAGTTACAGCGCAATAAAGCCGCCCACAGCGCTGTAACTCTCTCCCCATCCACGCTGGCAAGGCAAATACAGCGCTGTATCTCCGTGGCTACAGCGCTGCAGGTACTCCACCTGCCCGAGAGGATTAACAGCTGCTGCGGAGTGGCTGAGACCCTGGTGCTCCAGTGTAAACGGGGAGTAACCTTATTATGCAGTGATTGACCTACGGAAACTCCCCATAATCCTTTTAAGTGAAGGTTCCTCTCTTTGCTTTGTTGTGAACTCTGCGGGAGCTGCTTATCAAAAAACCAAACACAGCTACTGTTTGCTGTGACTGAGTAGAGGCAGGCAGGGGGGCTCCCTTTGGAACGCCCATAGCTAATGTTTGCTTGAAGAGAGAGGCGATGTGTGTGGCGGGGGGAAGGGTCCATTTGGGCGAGCGGCTGCTTATCTGGTCTGTGAGAAAAAAACAAACAGCTGCTGTTTGCTTTCAGTGAGTGAGAGAGGGTGGGGAAGGGAGGGGGGTCGGAACTTGCAAGGCAGGGAGCTGACACAGTGTAGGCTCCAAAAACCCACTCTCCCCCCCCCCCCCACGCTCCCTTTCACACTCCACCCCACCCCCCCTTTTGAAAAGCATGTTGCAGCCACTTGAACGCTGGGATAGCTGCCCATAATGCACTGCTCCCAATGCCGCTGCAAAAGTGGCCACGACAGTGCACTGGTAGCTGTCAGTGTGGACAGACTGCAGCGCTTTCCCTACTGAGCTGTACCAAGACAGGTTTAACTCCCAGCGCTGTGCAGCTGCAAGTGTAGCCATACCCTTACTGTCACCTATAAATATGGCTCACAGAGTCTGAGTGCAAGTGGAATCCAAGCTAGTTTAGTTTATATGCCAGGGGATTCAGAGAAAAGGCTCTAGCAATCAGGCCATCTTCAGTCTGTGGTTTGTGAGGTACAGCTTAAATTCAAACATTGATAAGAGAGTTTGAATATAAGAAATAAAACAGAAGCAAACCTGTGGGCCACTCCCAGTAAAACTCAGCCTGTAGCAAAACAAACTTTTCACATGCATTATATTTCCTCTGCCTGTATTAAACTATAAACTTTGCAGAAAAAGGATCTAGTTTTCTAAAAGAGCTATAATACATTTGTACACACATACATACAAACACATAAAACTACATTAAAAACCTTAAGGTTGCAATGTCAGCCATTCACATGTTAGGCTGTGTCGGAATTAAGCAGATCACAGCTTCTGGGTTAGGAGAGACAATGCATCGTGGTAGTCACATAGCTGTAGTACATCCAGGGAAATGAAGTCCAGCGGGGGAGTCCAGGCCATAGAGAATAGGAACAAGAAGCACCTGAACTGCAACTCTCATGAGGCACAGTGTCAGCATTTTAAAATCAATAATTAGTTTTCACTTTTCATGTTTTCAACACACAAAAGAAAAAATTCATGGAAAACAGGCATTTTTCACGAAAAAATTGTGTTGAAAACCCAATTTTCTGTCAGGAACAGTTGATAGAAAGTTTTCAGTTAGCTCTACTGCTCAGTATAGAGGAAATGTTTGGAGATTTTGGCAGCAAGCATCTACAAGGTTTACTGAGCTTTTGCAAATGACAATTTTCAGAGTCTTACAACTGTAAAATGGGGGTGTATTTTCATGGAGACAGCAAAAGGCACGTAACTTTAGCACTCTCCCCCTACCAAATCTCAGGTTCCAGCTCCAAAGTCTGGAGGCACTAAAATGCTGTGAAGAATGGTTGCGGCGGGGAGGGGGAATTAGCATTAGCAAAATTACCTTTTTCCCCTATCCTCTGTTTTAGAAACAGCTGAACTGTGTTTGCTGAAACAGCAGGCATTCAGCATGGAAAAAATTCAGCTGGAACAGTTAAAGTTTGACAGTTATAAACTACTGAAAACAGACTTTTAATAGGAAGTTTTAGGCAACCTTAACTATCAGTGTTGATCTCTCTCTCGTTCAGAACAGGTGGTGGTACTGGGACCTCAGCTTTGGAATTTTGGAACAAGTCTTAGTTTTGGAGCATGTGTTGATAGAGAATAATATAAAGACAATGTGTTTCCAAGTGGAATGCAGACCTGCTTGAAATGAACACTGGTATCTTGTGCTCAGTTTGAGAATACCATCATCATTTGAGGCCTGCTCTCCGCTCTCTCCTCCCACCCCCGCCTCAGACACATCATAATATTTTCTATACTTCTCCAGATTGCACAGCACTCTGCAGCTCCGGCTAGCCTCAAAGCTGGGTTGCCTTTGAGGGAGCAAAGACTGAACTGTCCTGGTTTGAGTTATGGTTGTTTAATGCAAAAAGGAAAATGGATGTGAAAAACAAACCTCCAAATGGAAGAATTAAACATATTTTCCAAATGAAGTATATAACTAAAGAGCAGAACTGCAGGGCCGCTGCAGAAATTTATTTTTCTGTGAAAAACACTGAAAATAGCTGAAAATGTTTTCTTAAGAGACATAAATGTGGTGTGTCATGGAAATAATAGGCCTGATTCACCAGTGCAATTTTATACCAGTGCAGATCTGATTTTAATGAAATTACAGCAGTATAAAACTGGAGTAACTAAGGCCTGGTCTATACATGCAGATTTTGCACCAGCATAATTATTTCGGTTAGGGGTACGATTTTTTTTAAAACCAAAATAGTGATACTGATGCAACCCTAGTGTGGATGCAGCTATATTGGTATAAAGGGGTTGTATAGCAGTATGGTTTGTTCCCCCTTCCCGTACAGGAATAGCTGTCTCAGTACAGAACATCTTTATGCTGCTATAAATGTGTTCACCCTAGGGAGATTGCAGCACTTTACACCAGTACAAGTGAAGCAGAACCATTTTTTGTGTGGAAGTACATGTGTCAATAATGATGAGGATGTTTTATCATGACTGATCTTGTCATTCAGTGAGGGATTTAATGCTTATTTGTATCTTTTATAGACATAGAAGAACCCAGCAGCCAGAAGCCTCTTCCTCAGCCAGTTTTCTTGTCTTCCAAGTTCCAAATCCCATGCCTACCCTTGCGCTGGGAACAGCAAAGCAAGCTCCTTCCGAGTGTGGCTGGAATCCCTGCCAGTAAAGTTTCCAAATGGAGTACAGATGAGGTAGGTTTACTTTAGAAGGGTTTCCCTCGGAGATTCAGTATCACAGCCACAGCATTCTACTTCTCTTGGTATCAGGTCCTTCAATGTAAAGTGCATGTTAGTGGGATGCTTCCACTGATTGCGTCTACTCACTGTAGAGCTGTCAGAGCCCTAACTTCACTTCATGATAAGTAAATAAAGAAGCAATACTGAAGATAGATTTGTACATGAAGGAGCTATCTCTGACAGGTGAAAAATGTTTGTCTTCGCTATTTATCTGCATTTGGGCAAGAATGTTGGGAGAAAGCTTGGGTTTTTAAAAAACTTGTTGGTATGATTTGGTGGCAGGTTTCTGAATTCATACGGAGTTTACCAGGATGTGAAGAACATGGCAAGGTGTTCAAAGACGAGGTGAGCATGATAAATAGAAAGTTTGAAATGTGTTAAATTTCTGTATTTCCCTGCAATCTGTAATGGGCTTGCATTCTGCATTGATAGGGTACGGCTTTTACCTATGGGGTAATTATACACTTAACTTCTGTTATGTTCTGTCACAGATTCCCAGGTGAAAAGGGACCATTGTGATCATCTAGTCTGACCTCTGGTATAGCAGAGGCCACAGAACTGCCCCAAAGTAGAAAAACACCCAGTCTTGATTTAAAAATTGCCAGTGATAGAGAATCCACCAAAACTCTTGGTGATTGTTCCAACCCTTCCTTAGGTCAGACTTCATGGTGCTCCATGGGAATTTTGCTTGAGTGCAGACTTCAGGATTTGGAGTTGAACTTTTTTAAAGCACTTAAGAACAATTTTAAAATGTCACTTAAGTGCCTACGTGACATACGGAAATGAGACTTACGTGTTTTTGAAAAAACTGCCCTTGGCCTCTAATAAGAGTTTTGTTAAGAAATAGAACAAGAAACTATGTTGAAAAATAAATTTAACTTCAAATTTTAAAAAATAAATGTATCAAAGTGTGCTCACCTGCACAGTAGTCTTTGAGGTCAGTGTGAAATAAATATTGGGAAGGTTACATGGTTTTGCATGTCATTGAATGGGCAGTAAAATATATCAAAGATAAGACTTGGAGCATGATTTTCAGCAAAGCCTTAACCAGCCTTTTTATCCCTGTAGTTTTGTGGCTGCAAATAACTGTGGTTGCAATTTAAGTCATCTAGACAGAGTTGTGACAGAAACGGAACAGCTCTGTAGTAAGCCATGTATATTATATGGGACCTGGTTGTTGGGATGTTTACTGTATGAATGTTAGTTTAGTTTGATTGGTGGGGGAGGAAGCAGGAAGCAAAACAATGGCTCAAGGTAAGCCACCTCTTGGTAAACATTTATGGGTTGTTAAGAGGCAATGCCCAAACTAAACAGATTGTACTTTTTGGTTCCAACCATCTCCTCCTTAGCAAACTGGTTTTGAAAAGCAGAACCAAACTCTGTGAACTGGCAAGAACAGAGGAGCTCTGGCTGGATGAAAAGGGACTCTCAAGTGTAGGTGGTTGTTCAGGGGCACCAGACTGAAACATACATACCTACTAGGGATATCTGAAGAAGTTAGGCCTGGCTAGCCTACCGTCAAAGGGATATGTGAAAGAGAGAGAGGTTGGTCCATTGGGTAAAAGAGGGAGCACCCTCACGGGCTGTGCTTTGTGCAGGTTCTGATCTGGTAGATATGCTCTAAGGTAAGCATGTTTACTGAATCAGGTCCTGCTCATGAGGTGGCTGGTAATGCTGACTTTGTGAATCCCACTGGGGCTTAAACGTGATTTCAGGCTGCTCGATGGTGCCAGGACTGAGGCAGTTGTGTGCCTGGCCATGGTGAAAAGTTTAGGTACCATGGGGACTTTACCAGTGGAAACCTAGGCATCCAGGGTGTTTAGGCACCTGAAGGATTAGATGGCAGCTGAGCAGGGGTTTTGAGGATCTAAATTTGGACTTAGGCACCTACATTCCCTTTGTTTTAAAATTCTTTTTCTCTAAATGCTTTGGCTTGTTTCCACAAAAGTACTTAGATGACTAGTCCATTTTGAAGCTCCACTGCAATCCACAAAACTCCTGCTGAGCTGCTGCTGAAGCCTGTAGGCACCTCACTCAGGTTTTTGCTGTACAATTTCCCTAGGCACCTGTGTGTTTGCTACTGCCTCCCTCTAGGGCATGTATGCTACTGCCTCCCTCTAGGGCTAGGCTTCCAGACACCTATCTCCTGCCTAAGCTCCCCCACCTCTAGGATGTTTTGTGTGGTGTAAGGAGGCCTCTGGACACACCTACTGCATTGGGTCCCACACACAAAAGATTGTTTATCTTTCCCCAGGTCATGGAGATAGGCATCTAAGTCTGGGCTGCAGGGAGGCACCTGTCTGTCTGAGGGGAAGGGCTTAGGACACACCCCTCATATCTGCATCTCTCACTGGCTGCCTTGCCTAGCATGCTGGCTTTATGGATTGAATTCAAAGGCACCTAACTCAGGCTTTGTGGATCTCAGTATTGTTCCTCTGAGTTTTCTAGGCTTCTGGAAGTTGGGCATGGCAACGCTGAGCATCACAACGCCTAAGTCCCTTTGCAGATCTGGGCCTTTGTTCCTACTGTTAAAAAATACTTTAAGTGACTGTTCACTGACTCCTGGAGGGAAGAACCACAGGTGCCAAACCGAGGTGGACCTGCTGGGTAGCCACAGTTGATGCCCAGCCTAGACAAGTGAGAGTTGTGAAATTCTGACACCTTAGGGGGTGCTCGCCGAGAGACCAGAAAGGGCCTTTAGTCCTGCAGAGGTGCAGCCGGCACTGTAACCATGACAAGTATGTCAGATAGTGCCACAGTATCTTGATGGCTACGTGACGTAAACTTCACTCCATTGTTTGCACAACGAATGTAGACAATTCGTGCCTCCCCGTACTGGCAATCTAAATGGGAGGTCACGTGATAGCCCTATGTGTTTCCTCTGCCCAGCTCCCACTGCACCCAGCCCAGGGCCGCTGCACTCTCCCTGCCCCACATTATCGGGGGGTGGAGGGGTGTTCTGTCCTTCTCCCACTGCTCACACACACACACACACACACCCCACGGCACATTCAGCTGTTCTCCCTGGCAGGACCAAGTCGCTTCTCATGTGGTGGAAGCTGGCCGCTCTGGGTTGCTGACTCAGTGCAGCACAGCATCTGCCTAAGAGAGCCTGGCTGGGGAGGCAGCGGTGGTGGTGGGCCACCCCAGGCCCAGCTGCTGAGGAGGGGCTGAGTGAGCTGGAAACGTGCCAAGGCAGAGTAGGGGAAGAGGGGACTCTGGTCAACTCAGCCCCTGTCCCCAGCAGCCTGGCCGGGGGCAGCCTGCCACCAAACGCCCCAACCAGGCTCTCTCAGGCAGCCCCTGCACTGCACAGAGCAGCGACCTTGAGAGACCAGTCCCGCCACCCAGCTCCCCACCCAGGTCCGGCTGCCAGGGATAGAGGCCAAGTGTGCTGGGAGTCAGGCACAGCAGAAGGAGGACAGAGCTCCTCTCCCTCCCCCCGGCAGCCAAGCAGAAAGCTGGGGGGCATTTACCCACATGGCCTCTCCCCACGCATTGCCGATGACCACAAACATAGGCAAAAACTAGAGATCTGTTGTGGATGGGCTGAAAATTCGGCCTTTAATGTTGTCTTCCACTATTAACCTCCAACAAAATTAGCAATTTATGCAATACTTATTATTTGTGTGTATTAAAATGGTGACGTTAAATAGTGGATACTTTTCTTCCAAATATTGTAAATGCTGTAAAAAAACTTGATCCTTGTTTAAAGCTGATATAGCTAAACTTTTGGCCTCTGGGACCAAGTCTGTTTTAATGGGGAAGGAAAGAGCAGCTGAAGAAAGGGATCTTAAATTATTTGTCTAGGGTGGGAGTTAAATTAGGGAACCTTTCTGTGGAGGTTTGAGGCAAGGAATAGTTGGGAGGTGGATTCAGATATGTGACTAGGCTGAAATCCAGAGGACAGAATATGTTTCCAATAGAAACAGGAAATAGGGTCATTATAACTTTGGATGTAAACCAAGGACACATTTGCATATAGGGATTTTGAACCAGAAATCCTCTGAATTTTGAATTCAAGCTTCCACTTATGGCAGTCTGAAATTTTAATTGACTTACTGGGGATTTCAGTTTAAATTATCTTTAAATATTTAAAGTACCATAGCCTCCGACTTAATAGCTTTCTTTGTGTTTTTCACTCACATTTTGTTTTAAAGCAAATTGATGGAGAAGCATTTCTACTAATGACCCAAGCAGACATAGTCAAAATAATGAGCATTAAACTGGGACCGGCCCTAAAAATCTTCAATTCCATTCTGATGTTCAAAGCCGCAGAGAAAAACTCACACAATGAACTTTGAGATGAATGGAAATTGTTTAGAAGCCAGTTTTCTCCCCTGGAACTCATGTTTTATTCAAAGCACAAAGACTTGCTAGAATTGTCAAGTAAGAACTCTAAGAAAGGAAGAAAAATTAGTCAGCACTGGTGGACTATTTATACTCTGAGAGCCAGTACACCTGAACTCTTCTGGAATGTGTTTGAGCTTTTAACAAGGTACTGTATAACAACTGCATCAGCTAGTCTTATTTGCCATACGTATGGTGCTGATTCTCTCATGAACTGTTAGTATTTCTAATTTTATTCAGGCGTCAAGAAAACCTTCACTAATTATTTATCCTATATTAAAATAAGGCAAATGTTAATATGATCTAAGAATTCCTGAAGTATATTTCACATATCCGTTTTCCTTTTCAGTAGCCTTCACTTCCTATTATCAAAACAAAACTGATTAGCCAAAAATTAGGCTACAAGTAGCCAGTTGAGACTGTTATGGCTAATGTTAATTTTGTACCATAGTTTAAAATGCAGTGCTTATGCTACATAAGTAACACTTTGCTACAGTGTATAACTTTACAGTTTATAAAATTGTCGACTTGCTAGTAAAACATTTGGGGTTGAAATTAGCTTTTTTGATAACTGAATGTTTTTACTTTTGCACGATACAAAAATGTTGAGTTTTTTCCACCAGCATCTTTAGTGTAACTTACCAAAAGACCAATAAAGGAGATGACTGCAACTGAAAAATAAAGCTTAACCTCCATAGAATACCTTTGGTCATGTTGCACCATGGTGCTCCCGTCTTTCTACATAAGGGAGCCCACTGTGTTATACAGCACATGAAGGAACATTATATATATATATAGGCAAGAATATAAACAAAAAGGGGAAACATTTTCCTAAATCTGTATATGCTAATCTCTAGTAGTTATTGCAATAATGGAAAAGAATGGAATGCTGAGATGGGACCTCAAAGATTTCTCACTCGTGAGCCCCTTGAAAGTCACCGTGATTCAAGAAAAATCTTTGCAGGCAGAGGAGTGATTAAAGTGAGGAAGAAAAGGGATATTCAAAAGGAGTGTGGGGCTCACTTGTTAAGGCATAGATTTCACCAGTTCGTTAGCAGGACTAAGGTGTCCTACAGCAGGTATTTAGGTAAGAGACTCTTCTTGAAGGATTGTTATGAGCATTTGGCAGGTAAGGTGTTGCACTCAGTATATAAATCACAATATAGAGCAGATGCACTTTAAGATAGAGAAGGCCTACCTACCTGAAAACTGAGGACTGACCTGGAACATTCCTGGTGAGAATTCTCTTCACAGGAAGAGGGTGGTTAGTTGGAGAAGTTTTCCCCGTACAATCTCTTATTCCTGGTCTTTTGGGGTGGGGGGGGGAGGGAGAATGTTCAACTTTTTAATTCAGAACAAATAGAACATTTCTGTCACACACAAGTCTGGGAAAATCTTCCTATCATTTTTCCTAATTTCTCTTTCATGAGGTTGAATTCCTTAAAGGTTTTCAAGAGCTCCGTGTGCCGCTTGCAGAACAGTTAGGTGACTGGTACCTGCCATAATTCCAAGTAAAACAGTGTCAGTCTGACGTAAGTTGCATTGCTCTATTAATCTCCTTCCATAGCATTGCATAAATAATAATTTTATATTTTATTCAAAATTTGTACACTTAAACTGCAGTCTTATTGTATCAACAATACAAAATAAAATTTTAATTGGAGAAGCTTGTTATGTTCTTGTACTTCACAACTGAACTGTTCTGTCTGGCGGTGTGGATGTTGTTAAAATGAAAGCCTTATTCAATAGATTACAAATACTTTTTCCCTCTTACCTTTAATAAAAGGATTTTTAATGGTGTTTGTGCCATGGTATTAAGCAGACTGAGGTTTCTGTATACCTAACCCTCGATATTGTTTAACACTGTTTAATGTTAGACAGTGATTAGGACCTAAAGTGTTAATAAATATGCAGAAGCTGGCATCTTGGCATAGGAGACGTTTGTTTTAAAATTCTTAAATGTTTTGAGTTTGTTAGCTTTGCATGTTTCTCTTGAACTTTTAATGTTTTTGCTTTTAAAAAAACTTGTTTTAAAGATTTTTTGTATCTTTTAACAAACTTTTTTTGGTGGGTGGGAGGGATCTTTTATTTTGATGTTGGGGTTTAAAGGTTCAACGAAAAAGTGTTTCAGAAAAAACAAAAGTGGTCAAATGAAGTATTGAAGGTTAAATAGCTAAAGCAGACTTTTACTTAACTTTGATAACCCTCTTGTTAACAAAATGCCAGCTTGATTCAGGGCTGCTACTGCATTAACTGTGAATTAAATCTCAAAGCACCAGAATCCAAACTTTTTGTAATTGTTTTTGAAAATTTTTCCCCTTGTTTTTGCAGTGTTTTTTTCCAGATTTCGATGTCAATATAAAAAATATTGCTGTTCTGTGCACATGAGATGGCACAGTCCAACTCTTGGAGGTTAGATTCCCATGATGGCCCCGCAAATGGTGGTGGTAAAAGAATTGGACAGGATCTGTCCAACTAAAATGCATGTGGAATTTTACCACCTTTCGGTGTTGCAAATGGTTCATGAATGCAAAATTGTTTCCAAAAGAACATCATTTTGTTGCTGCTTTTTAAAGGAGGCAACACACTTGGGTAAGAATGCCATCAGGCCTAACATTTTTCTCCAAGTGAGCAAGTTTAACCACTAGTGCATAACATTTTCATGGTTTGTGTAAATTTACAGTTTTAACTTTGTAAGCAGCAAAAGATGGGAGAAGTTTTTTCTATCTTGACCCATCCTAGACATACAGCCAAAGAAATGATAGGAGTCTGGTTTGTTCTTAAAACTACTGCTGTTATATGTTTGTTTTGTTTTAGCAACAAATGAAGTGAGTTGTAAGTTCTTAAACTGTGTAACATGTGAATGGTTTAACTGTAATTTTTGTAATATTTGATCTCTAATTCCTAATTCTGAAATAAGCAGTTTGCAAATCTTAACCTATAACCAAGTACATTTTCTTCTAAATGCTTAAACGAAAATAAGGTTTTTCTGAGTCCTCTGCTATTCCAGCATCCTTATTGATCTTATCATAGCATCTAGGAACCCAAGTTATGGACCAGAACCCCAAACACAGAACAGAAAGAGATTGCAAACTCTTGGGAGCAAGGACTAAGTCTGATGAAACAATAGCTGGATAGAGACATACACATGGGAGAGTACAAGGAAACACTGGACGGTACCCGTCAGCATGATAGGCAGTGTTCTCAGCATACCAGAAGCCTCACTGTTGTCATCGTTTCTAGGCTTCATGCCAGAGGATAGTTTTAAGGTGAGATTTGGAGGAGGAGATAATTTTGCAGGTCTTTATTAGGGGGCGCTTCTGCCAACCATGAGGGCCAGCAGGGGAGAAAGCACAAAAGTTATATTTTTAAATCCGCACAAATGGGTGTTGAAGGCTAGCATCATGAGGAGGACCACAAACTCCAAATTTCTCTGACATTTTCAAGGCTATGATAGCTTTAATAGGGTAGAATCCTTTTAATTCTGCAAAGAGTAGCCAATTTCCATCTCTCTGTGGGATTGGGACTCCTGAAATCCCAGGGATGCAAGGGCTCTAGAAGGTAAGTGGGCTATGGAAGGGGAGGAGGAGTGTCAGCCTCGATTTGTAAATGCCTCAGCATAGGGGCAGACTGGGCTCCCTACGAGTCACTGTAGTATTTGCAGGAGTGAGAGAAGGAAAAACAAATGAAGTCTCTCCTCTCAACAGCTATGTAGTTTTACAGGCATACAGGAATGTCCCAAACAACTCATTCTCGCTAGCTTGAGATCTCATCCTGGCAGATTTTTATTTAGTAAGTTCAAGTAACTAGTAAAAAAGGTGAAAAATGAATGAGTGAATTTCTTCACTGTTTACCAAATTGTGTCATACATAGTTCTAGCATTTGCAAATTAAAAATTGGACACATTTTTAGGATGCAAAATACTAATCAAAGCACATTTTCAATTATCAAATCTTAATTGTAAAGATTTAACTCCTATTAGAGTAACTCCCACCAAAACATGAATGCAAATAACTGAGACGGCAAAATGTTTAAATCAAAGTATGCTTCTTACCTTTGACTTGGTCAAAACTTGCTCCAAAAGTTTATATAAAAATAACTGCCCACACATACATCTACTTATAAAATTTTATTTTTTCAATAAGTTGCTCTAGAATTTCCATTGAAAATAATGAAAATGCTCATGTGTTCAAAACGAAAAAAGCAGCCAGTACAATAAAAAAAACAGCTATTAATACAATTCCACTGGAAAGAATTACACCAACTTATCTTTACAACCACCGATTTCTTCAGACAAAGAGTCAACTGCTCCAAAAGACATTCCCCTGAGACAAGTGTTTTGGACATCATAAATGTTCAGACGTTCAAGTTCTTCCAGTTTTCTCTTTACCTTCTTTGGGAGGGATTGTGGACTTCTCATCTCTAAAATCAGTGACTCTAGAAAGTTAAATGTGTTGTGGATCCTTTTTGGACACTGGATGCCAAACACATGAAATGCAGCCACTAGAGCAGCTAGAGCCATAGTACAATCATCCAGCTGGGCCAGTTTCTCTCTTTCTATATACAAAGCAAACTCACATGTATTAACACTGAAGGGATTTTTTACTTCCAAGACTGGTGTCAACACCTTCACCTGAAAAAAAAATTAAGGCAAATGATCATTTGATGTCACTAGGTTAGAGCTGAACTGTAAAAACTGCAGTAAAGATTAAGAGAATTAATTGTGCTTGAAAATAATGCTGTGAACTTGGTTAATAAGTCAGGTTATTTGAGACCTTTGGCTGAAAGATGGGTTAATGTCACCATTAAGAAACAGACACAGAGGCTAAGGGCCAGATCCAAAAAGTACTTTAGGTACCTAACTTCCATTGGAACCAATGGGAGTTGGGTTCCTAACACTTCAAGGATCTGGGCCTAAGTGACTTGTTTCAATCAGGAGTCAGTGGTAGAATCAGGACGAGAGACCAGGATTGCTGTCTATCCCCACTCTTACTACTAGATCACACTCCTCTAAAAGCCCCTAGCTGCCATGTGATGTGGCATTTCCTTAGATATTGCACACCATTATTTAAAAAAATAAAAAACCTAAGCAGCAGTAGCTGCTTGAAAAAAGTGTGTGGCAGCTGTGCTTCTAAAACCAGGACGTTAAATTTAATACATGTGGCTGAAAATGGAGCAGGATTTTAGTTTGTTTGGCAGTGTAGCTAGCCTCTACGGACGCATTTATGTACCTCCTCGTTCACAGCAACAAACAGACTGGGATCGTCTCCAAAGACATCTGGTAGAAGTAGGCATGTGGCAGTCATTTTCATATCTGTCAAAAGCAAAGATTTTTTACTAAATTAAAAATGAAAATATTTGATTATTAGCATCCTTGAAGAACAGATGGAGATTTATGATGTATTAACAGTGAATTATAAGATTGGTTGTCGATGACTTGTCGCTTCCTTATGAGATTGCTATTCCAAAGCACCTTAAAGAGTAAACTGCACCTTCTGTTGTGGTCTAGATTCCCCAACATAAAGGCAAAATATTACTTTCAAAAAGAGAGTGTATTTACACTAGAACCATACATTTAAGATTTTTCCAAATTCATTAATGTCTTCTAGTAAGAATTCCAGGTTGCTGCTTTTTAATCAAATGATATTACAAGTGCAAATTCCCCCAGAAGTCAATGAAGGAAGAGCCCTCTTAGATGATCTGATCTGGGGTAGGCAACCTATGGCACGCGTGCCGAATGTGGCATATGAGCTGATATTCAGTGGCACTCACACTGCCCGGGTCCTGGCCACCAGTCCGGGAGGGCTCTGTATTTTAATTTAATTTTAAATGAAGCTTCTTAAACATTTTAAAAACCTTATTTACATACAACAATAGTTTCGTTATATATTATAGACTTATAGAAAGAGACCTTCTAAAAATGTTAAAATGTATTACTGGCATGTGAAACCTTAAATCAGAGTGTATAAATGAAGACTTGGCACACCACTTCTGAAAGATTGCCGACCCCTGATCTAGGCCATCTTACTGCCAAGTCAGGATTGCTCCTAACAATGCATTTTAAAAAAAATACTTTGTACCACCTGTTTTAAGTATTGTAAATAACATTTTCCCTCTCCATTCTCAAATCACAAACAGTTAGGTTTTTTGAAGTGTGGCATTAGACATATTCCCATCACTAGTATATGCCATTTACAATTTTTTTGCACAAAAAGAAAGCTCTTCACCCCACGCAAAATTCCTCCTTTAGGGTGTTAGGTCTGGTCTACACAGGGGAAAAAATCACTTGATTCCTCTCCCAGTTTTCTAGGAGCCTCACAACTTACTTAGATGATGAGAGTTTTGACTTTCTTTTTGTTTTGTTTTAAAGAGAATCCCTTTTGAAAATCCTGTGCACCTTGTATTGCCTTAAGGTTAATGTAGGAGCGTATCTCCATCAAAAGGCTTTCTAATGAATTAGGCTGTGCATTCAAACACATCGTCTACCTGGGGTTGCAGCGTGATTGAGTGTTTCTCGTAGTAGGTAAAACAAAAACCAACCAGCCTCACTGGCATGGTTCCTTAATTTTTGAAAAGCAAGATTTACAAAGTTGCTACTTAGGAGAACTGCACAATCCTAGAACATTACCCTGGATTTGACCTCCCCCGCTTGTGCCTGCTTCAGGAGAGCAGTCTAGTTTGAGGAGTACTTCTGTCTTACCTAGTTTGAGGAGTGCTGCTGTCTTAGCTCTAAGAAGGGAGCTACAGATGAAATTCTGGAAGAAATGAAGGGTACTTACAGGAATTGGTTGAAGTGCTTGCCTCTGCAGATTCACACTTTCCATTCTCCTTCCCATACTCTAGTTTTCTAGATGAAGGTTTTGAGAGAAGTGGAAAGGAACTGAGTGCAATCAGTTTGCACCCACAGATCCAAATAGTTGTGGATGTATAAGAGTGTTCTCACATGGCTGCAAAGATTACTGATTTTCCAATGGCCAGACCAAAGGTTCATCTAGCCCAATATTCTGTCTTCCGACAATGGCCAATGCCAGGTGCCCGAGAGGGAATGAACAGAACAGGTAATCACCATCCTTGCCCATCCTGGCTAATAGCCAGTGATGGACCTACCCTCCTTGAATTTATCTAATTCTTTTTTGAACCCTGTTAGTGTCTTCGCCTTCACAACATCCTCTGGCAAATAGTTCCACAAATTGACCATGTGTTGTTTGAAGAAATACTTCCTTTGGTTTGTTTTAAACCTGCTGCCTATTAATTTCATTTGGTGACCTCTAGTTCTTATGTTATGAGGAGGAGTAAATAACACTTCCTTATTTACTTTCTTCACACCAGTCATGATTTTATAGATCTCTATCATATCCCCCCTTACCCGTCTCTTTTCCAAGCTGAAAAGTCCCAGTTTTACTAATCTCGCCTCACTAATGTGGGCAAGCATGTGGATCTGCAGAGGCAATCTCCCTGAACTAGATATTAGTAAGTAACTTTTCTTTCCATTATTTCACTATGAACAGACTTTAACCTTAAGAACAGTAATTTCCAAGATCACTTCCTTCCTTTTTAGACAACAGGTATTCCACACATGATTTTCTCCATTTGGAGCCTCTAGAATTGTCCATGGTTTTTCAAAACTAGTTTGCCAATGGTACAGTAAGTTTATTAGCCAATTATCTAGGCTATAAACAGGCACATATCTATATTTGAAATATTTCATTTCCTGCATGTTTGCAGTAGCTATTATATAGGATTTCTTTCTTTACCTATTATTCAAATTTTTCTTTTCCTGTTAGAGAGACAAATAAAATCTCATTCACTTAATTAATTCCCCTCCCCATTAATGGATTTATATTCTCTTTGGTAATTCCCCCATACCCCAATATATTTTCAACCAGCCCCAGATACATTTTTAAAATGGGTTGTTTTTTTTCTACAGATAAGTAGAAGATAGTCTAGTAACAGCAGCCTGGACAATTATGTACTAGAAAACTCAGACAAATAATGCATAGACCGTTTATACTGACATTTCAGAATGTCTTCCTCTGTGTGCTGTTTCAGATTTTCTCGCAGCATCACATTAATTGGATTATTTCTCACCGAGTACAAAGTCAATATGTTTTCTGAATAAATCTCCAAAATTTCAACTGTTTTCTTATAAATATCCATGTGTGTAAGGAGCTGGAACTCTCTAAAAAGCTGAAGGAAGAGGAAAATTTTATTTCAGTATTCAAAATAAATGAATTAACTCTGAGGTGCACACATTGAAGACAATTAATAGACTAGCTCCAATTTTTTTTCCTGAAGAGAAAAATTTCATGTTTTGTTAAAAGTATATACAATAGCCGCATGATAGTATAGTGCATGGTATGCGTAAAGTACTAATTAGTGAATATTTTGAAGTAGTGCCAGGGCAGGAACACACATTTACTAGTGGGTTATTGGAGAAATTGAATATTAATGGATGCTTTACTAAAAACATGCAGTAGAGCACTCCCACGCGTGCCATCTTGCCCATATCTAGATCATAACATGCAATACTGTTATTGAAGCCATTACCTCATAAGGACATCTTAAGAAAGGAAAGAGTTGGAGAATCTCTTTCAAAGATGCTTTGTTACTGATCATCTTTCTTCGCATTTCTAATGTCTTGTTCATCCTTTTATCAACTTCTTCCCAGTTCCTCTCTGTTTTCATATATTCTTGCTTAAACCAGATAATATGTTCATCCATCTCAGTGTCATGGCCTTCAAGATAAACAATCTCTTCCTGTCAGCAATACAATAACAGATTGTGAGTTCTCTATAGAATTTACACAGCCCAGAAGTATTTTTCCTGCTGGAGGACCTAGATGATTTGTCATGTAAAAATGGCATGGTTTATTGGGCTTCAATCTTCGGATTAAGTGTGTTCAGTTTACAAATGGAGACATTTCATAGAATCATAAAATATCAGGGTTGGAAGGGACCTCAGGAGGTCATCTGGTCCAACCCCCTGCTCAAAGCAGGACCAATCCCCAACTAAATCATCCCAGCCAGAGCTTTGTCAAGCCTGACCTTAAAAACCTTTAAGGAAGGAGATTCCACCACCTCCCTAGGTAACCCAGTCCAGTGCTTCACCACTTCCTAACTACCACCCCTGCAAACTCCACCTGGATTCTGAAAATCAGACTTGATTCTCCTCCTTGTTTCTTGAGCTCAAATTACTCCCTCAGTGATCTTTCCACAATCACACTGCCTTTTTAGTGGGTGTGTAGCTCATTGGAAATTAGTAAACAATTTGATTGAAGATGCAAGATCACTCCCTTAGTAGTGCATAGCTAATGCTGCTCAGGCCCAGCATCTTAATAATTAAAAGTAGATACAACTAAGAATATACATGGTGGGGGGAGGGAGGGAATCCTTCAGACTCTCACAACAATTATTCACCTGAGCAGTCCCATTGATATCAATAGAACTACACTCACAAATAAATGTTTGCAGAACTGCTCTTCAGTTGAATGAAGTAGTGTCATTTTACTAAAGACATTTTTCAAAGACCCACCAGACTTAAGTTTTTCATGGGTTTCTCACCGTGTCTACTTTATAACTTTAAATTGGAAATGAGAGCAGAGCCACAATTCTGATGGCAACCACAATTTAAGTAATTTACTTGTTGGTGTTCTGGAGAAGTTGTTTAGTCTGTAGTTGTAGACATAACTAACAGTTTTCCTAAAAATTATCAGGCCATCCCTACTGAGTTATATAACCTATAATTAGTAGGAGCAGTTGCTATCAGAAGCAATAAATGCAGCCACCTGGAACTACTTAGCTTTCACTGGAGGAAACCAGTGAAATGTCTGTTGAAATGAGCCTGAGATGAATATAAAAGAGCCACTGATCAAAACTACCCCTCAAACTGCATTTACACTAGTATTTTCCAGTAGGTCTCCCACTGGTGCAGCTTAATGATGGGAACACAGTGATGAAAAGATGTTTAGACAGGTCAGGCATCACCACCACCATGTCATCTAGATGATGTAATGAGAAAACAATCAGGGATCAGTTTATACAATCAATCCCACCATTACCACCCACTGCTGGGAAATTTCCACCAAAACACTAGTGTAGTCGAGGCTTCAGGAGCTGGTCAATACTCATATAAGCTTACACCCACCATCTTCCACCCTCAAGGATTTACTGGAGGTTCAAACTATATGCATTATCTGCCAACAACCACTTTCATTCATATAGCACTAGTCATCCTAATAGACGCCAGAGTGCTTCACAGATCTGTCTGTATGTGCAACATGGAGAGTTATATTCTGTATCCCAGCCAAAATACCTTGGTAAACCTATCATGTTAAGGTGGAAAGAATTTATAATTTACTCAAGGAAAGAGCCCTCAAGACAAAAATGATTAGCTTGGAAATTTACAGCTCAGGTTCCACTTTATAAAAACTTCTCTCCAAAAGTATAGAACTGCACATTATCATTAAAACAACCTTAAACTCTGAATCATCAGCTTGGCAATAGACAGAAATTGAGATGTGATTTGAGTTTCAAACACCATATGTTATTTTATTAGTGGCTCCCAGAATTTTGAGATGTTGGCTTGTAACATGGTGGGGTTTTAATTCCCTTAAGCTGCTCCTTCCCCTTTCTTCAGTCCCACCTCCCTTCTTCCTTCCTCATCAAACTGGTAGCAGGGTTGAATGCAATAGCCATTGCCAAGGGCTCAACTGTTCTGTGGTACTGTAGTTGCAAAGAACAAACAGCTCCTGCCTGAGGCAGCAGGTTCTCTTTTGAAGCCCATCTGCCCATCACAAGAGGGGTAGGTATTGGGAAGCAGGGGGAAGAACATGAACAGAGAAGGAGAAATGAAGGAAGGCATAAGGGAATTGAAAATAAAGCCCAAAGTTTGTGATACAGCTGCAGTTTATGGAATTACAATTTGGCTGCTGCAGGTGGACAACACAACCAGCTTTGTTATCTTTAGTAACCAGAAGTTTGCAAGCACAGCGACATCTGCAGTTGTGTCAGATAAGCACACTGCTGCTGGCACTATATTTTAGCATGTTCAGAATGGTAATGCATATTTAAAATACTTAGGAGCATTTTTCCCTGTAATCTGTTTCTAATCACAAAATTGCAGTCCAGCTGAAGAGGCATTTGTCAGCCATTATATACACGTGGATGTATTAAGCACTTTCAACCCACCCCTCACTCTTCAGCATGGCCGCAGCACAAAGAACAGTGCTTAAAAAAACCCAGCACACATGAGGATATGTGAATGACATCTCCAACTCCAAGTGGCACTGGTGCCAGTGATGTGTCTTTTGGGTGTGTTTGCAGAATTCCAGCAGTTTGTTCAATCACCTGAACTGTGCTGCAATTGCTCATTCTTGGAGAGGCAAATACTCCCAACAACCCCATCACACACGACACAGAATGGACGGACTCAGTGTGGCATGATGTGGCCATAGACAAGCTTGGCAACAAGTACTAGGACTAGGTTGTGACCTTCCCTCCATTTTAATCTTCATTCACAACTATCAAAGCAAGCACAGCCAAACCCCTGACTGCATGGATCCTGCTACAGATGGCTATGCATTTACGAGAGCCTTTTTAGTTACTGATTCCACTAGCTGAACTAAACTCGCACAACACAAATTAGAAGAAACACTGCAATGGCATAAAAATGTGTAAACCCCTGACCTACTGGAAACAGAGGGCAAAAATCACGTTCACTCTATTCATGCTAGTCATCCCACTGAAGTTGGTGAGATTGCTTACCTGAGTAAAGAAGCACGACTCAGCCCTGAAGCATTTTTTCTTTCAAGATGCTCTACATGGTCTACATAAACATAGGAATGTGAAATAATTAAGAAGCAGCTGCAGTGTTGGACTGATACTGCCACAGGATTGTTCTGCTGCTCTTTTTAGGCTATTCTGAATTTTAAACTCTATCTCTAGCTTAGGCAAAAAGTATTATATAGCTGCACACACCAACCCAAAGCCCTCAACTTACCTAGAAGAAGCAGCAGAACCACTCCTGTTTCCCTATGTCTCAGGCTGCAGCCCTGGTCTTCCTATCCTCATAGGCAACAAGGAACTGCATTTCTGGCTGGCATTATTAAAATAGCAGCCTCCAGACAGTACATGTTACCCACTTAATACCTGTGGAGTTTTAGCAAATGTTTTCAGGTATGTGCATTTTGATGAGACGTACTATTAGGTAATATCTGTAGCCCTTCGAGGGTGGAAAATACCTACAGCAAGGTAATACCTAATTCATAATGAGCTTTGGGCTGGTATTCAGGCCCTTAGCTGACAGCTGTGAGAATCCTTCCTCCCTATGCACTGTCAGTAACACTGACTTAAAATGCACTACATTTCCTTCCTTTTGTGGGTTTAAATCAAGAATGCTATTGAAATTTAGGTTATTAGTCGATAATGAAATGATCTATCCTACCATCACTGCATGCTTGTAATTCCAATTGTTATTTAATTGGGAGCAACACAAATGTCAACAGCAGAGCAGACCCTTGCGATTTCACTGCTATATTAGTTTTATGACAATGATGGTTAGCAGAGAATCATAGCAGGAGTGCAGTATATTTAACTACAATGTGCTTGTGGATGAATAGTTACTTTCATAGCTAAGCTGGCTGAAAGTACAAAGGAAAAAATGGCTGTTTGATTTATGCTTATTAGGTATTTTTAAGCAGAGTTTTATTCATACCAAATTTGAGATTTGATAGAATGGGAAAACCTGGCATTGGTTCAAGGCTATATGAATAATTTCTACCATCAGGAGCTTATTATCTAACATCAACTTTCTTTGTTTTTATTTAAAAAAAGTGTTTAACTCCATGTTTGTACCAGAATGTTCCATATATAACTGCCTTATTACAGAACTTGTATATTTCATCAGATCATTTTTTTCTTAAAGATATATTTGTGAAATACATTCTTCCAAATGAAAAGCAGTCCATGAACTATTAATCAGCACTCAGTCTCATCTAAATGCTTGACTATTCAAGATCCCTTCTTTTTTTTCTCCCTTTACCTTTTAGTTTGTCACAAGATGATTGTTACAATAAATGAAAAGCCATTTCAACACGGAGGTGAATGTCATTCAGTAGGAGAAGTAATGATCCCTATTTATCTGCGTGTACCAGTTTACAGTCCCTGTCTGCAGTGACATTTAAACTTTTTGAAGAATGGTGCTTACGCATAGTCTATTGTAGTCAAGTATTTAACATGGTTTGGCTGGCCAGCATGAACAAGGACAAACTGAGTTCTTCTTCAAGTAGATGCAGCCATGTACTCCACTTAGTTGTGGGTACACCAAAACCACTGCGTGCACGCACTGGCAAATTTTGCCTACCAGTACCCGTGGAGGGACAGCACTCATGCCTCGTGGCCATAGCCCAACCCCTGACTATATGAGGCAGTGCAGCCCAATCTCTTTCAGTTCCTTCTTATCGCCTGTGGCTGGAGTTGGAGCTGTGTGAGAGTTCTAACCTCACAACCTCTCTATTTCTTAGTGACTTTTCTAGTTGTCTATAGCTAATTAGTACTCTTAGTATAGTGTTAGTTACATTTAGTGTTTGTTAGCTTTAGTTTAAGTATTTCCCTTTTGATGCCCTCATCAGGGCTTAAATATTGTCCGTTCTGTGCAGGAGAGATTTGCAAATAGTTCATGAAATGGAGTCAGGATCTTCATCTAAAGCAGCACCTGCTTCAACAGGCTGTGTGGCCTTTTTCAGCACAAGACCTATGATGGATCGGAGGTCACCCTCAAGTTCTGAGAATGCTGCTGCTTTGCGTCCCGGACTTGGTGCCTCTCCGAAGAGATGGAGGAGTCGCTCTCCACTGAGTGTGACAAGGAAAGGGTCACATGACTGATCATAGCCACTCCAGATCCTGTGGGGACTTGTCTACTTCCTTCAGAAGGAGTGCAGTTCAGCATGAGTGAGTGCTGACCCATGGGATGGAGCAGATCTCATCAACCGTTCCCCGGCACCACGCAGGGAGGTCAGAGACCCTGTACCATTGACTCTGGTTCTGGCCCAGGGGTGTCCATTGAGTTTAGTACCGACAAGGGCAATGCCAGCACTCGCTGTTTCCACACTGGTGGCATATCAGGCAGGAACAGACCACCTCTGCCTTTCTGTCCCAACCTCTCCCAGGGTCCAAGACTTTGCCAGGGCTGAATCATTCATAGCCCCATTGGCTGGTAGAGCCACTGAACTTGTGAGTCTTTTAGCACCAACAGTCAGTGGAAATGGGGCTGGGCTCAGCACAAGTCACCTTATCAATAGGAATGACTTTGGCACCTCTGCTGTCTGTGGCACTAATGTCACCGTGGTGGCACTAATGTCACCGTGGTGGCACTCACTACCCTCCACTTCAGCACCGATAAATTACCTCTACCGCTGCCGACTTCAGGGTTGACACCACTTCCAGCACTGGAACCAACAGAAGCATACCTGGTGCCAGCCGTACCATCTCCACCGTGAGCGCCTGCTCCCTCTTCATTTTGGGCTATGGATGAGTCAGACTGGCTGCTTGCACCTTCAGGACTGGTTCCACCTTTGTCCCCTTAAGCCCAGGACTCCTTGGTGTCTTCCTCCTTCAGTTGTCCATCACCTGACCCACATTGGGGGGGGGAGGTACTCATGTAGCACTATGGGTAACAGGATTGGCGCTTATGTCATGGTCGGGACGGTGACCCCTGACCCAGCACCTGCTGGCCTCGATTCCTGAGGGAATTCTGTGCCAAATATTGAAAATTTTGCACACATTACCTTAAAATTCTGCAAAACTCTGCAAATTTTATTTGTCAATAAATAAACGTGGAGACTCCAGCATGGCAGTGGGTAGCAAAAGCCACTGACTGCAGAGGTAGGAGATCAACCTGCAGCCCCTCCTCCCCAGGAGACAGACTCGGCAATGATGCTGCACCTGACCCTGACACAGTGCAAGTGCAGGGCCTATCCGAGAAACGCCCTCGGGGCCTTGCCCCTCCGCACCAGGTATGGGCAGGCAGGCTCAGCCCATCAGGTTCCAAATGTGGAGGGGCTTAGTGTGGAGGGATCCAGGTGTGGGATGAGGGGGTTCTGAGTGGGGCAATCTGGGTGTGGGTGGCTCAGTAGAGGGTGCAGGGGATATCTGGATGGATGGGCTCATTGAGGGGTTCCAGGTGCAGGGGCAATGGGACTCTGCTGGGGGTCCAGGGGAAAGTGGTTGGGGCTCAGCAGGGGTAGGGGGTCTGGCTGTGGGAGGATGGGGCTCAGCGGGGGCTCCGGATGCTGGGGGAGTGAAGCTTTGTGGAGTGAGGGTCCAGGTGCAGCTGGTTGGGGCTCAGTGGGATGGGGGGGTCCAGATGCATAGGGCTCATGGGGGGGGGGTCCAGGTGCAGAAGGGGTGGGCTCATCGGGGAGAATTTGAGTGGAGGGGGTTCAGTGGGGGGTGGTCTGGGTGCAGGGGTGGAGATTCAAATGCAGGAGGGTGGAGCTCAGCAGGAGGGTTTGAGTAGAGGGGGGCTCCAGGTGCAGGGGGTGAGGTTCGGCGAGGTAGGGGTTTTGGAGGGGGGGTGAGGCTCAGCAGGGGATCTGGGTATGGGGAAGTCCGGCTGCATGGGGGTTGGGTGGATGAGGAGCAGGAAAGGGGGGGTGGGAGAGTGGAGCTTCCTGCAGCCAGGGAGGTTTTGGGGGCTGGTCAGCCCCCGTCCTGACTACTCCTTGCAAGGAAGAGGAAGTCCTGTCCTCCCCCAGCCCAGCCGAGACTAGCAGATGAGCCTGGTGCAGGGTAGGAGCCACCGGCAGGGGCATCCCGGACCCCTCTCCTCCCACATTGTAATTTACCTCTCTGCCAGCTGCCCTGGGCGCCCAAAATGACGCACCAGCACTGCTGGGGAGGGGTGTGTGACCATTCTTGCAGGTTCCCTTTGCTTCCCTGTCAGAAAGTCCTTTTTCTGCGGGGAAGCAAAGAAATCTGTGGGGGGATGTGAATGCTGCATACATCGAGTGGTGCAGAATTCTCCCAGGAGTACTGGCCACCAACACCTTATCCAAACCAGTGGTCTCCATAGAATCCATGGGACACTCCTCAGTTGCGGAGGTCCCAGACCTCATTTTGCTCTAAGCTGAGATCACCAAGCAGGCCTGTGGTGGTGATCACTGATCTGCTGCAGGCACCGGTGAACCTTCCCCTTATGGAGCCTCCAGAGTTGTCCCATCTAGGTCCACCAGCCCTGGAGAAGAATCCAGATCTGGCACAGTTAACTGCTTTGTCTTCATCACCAGATGATTCTGTGGTATCTGGTTCTTCCTCTTCTTCAGTACCAGAGGATTCCAAGGCATACCAGGACCTTTTGCATTATCTGGCTGCTTCCCTGCGTATTCAAGCAGAGTTCCTGCAGGAAAATATCCATAAGTTTGTGGATATCCTGCAGCCACCTGTCCCTGGGAGAGTCACCTTCCCTATTAACAATGTGCTCCTTGAGCCCCTTGGAGCATGCCGGCTTCAGTACCACCTACCACGAAGTGCATAGAGAAACGCTACTTCGTACCAGTGCAGGGATTTGAGGGTTTTTACTCAAATCTGACCCTGAACTGCCTGGTCATAATCATGGGGAACAATAAAGTCCTGCAGGGCAGATTTAAGTCCACTCCCAGATCTAAACAGATGCATTTGTTGTGTAAGAATACCTAATAAGCATAAATCAAACAGCTATTTTTTTCCTTTCAGCCAGCTTGGCTATGAAAGTAACTATTCATCCACAAGCATATTGTAGTTAAATATACTGCACTCCTGCTATGATTCTCTGCTAACAACGATCATTGTCATAAAACTAATATAGCAGTGAAATTGCAAGGGTCTGCTCTGTTGTTGACATATGTGCTGTTCTCAATTTAAATAACAATTGGAATTACAAGCATGCAATGATGGTAGGATAGAGCACTTCATTACTGACTAATAACCTATATTTCAATAGCATTCTTGATTTAAACCCACAAAAGGAAGGAAATGTAGTGCTTTGACCTCCTCTTCCTTGCCGATGCGCACTGGAACCTAGCAGGCATTTCCTATCCAAATATGATTTTGTGCACTGGACAGTTATGTCTAAGTTTGCTGACCAGCTGCCTGAAGCCTCAAGGGAGGCATTTGGGGCATTTATTACCAAAGACTGCTTGGTGGGTAAGACTTCTTTGCAGTCTGCACTAGATGTCGCGGATACTTTGGCCAGAGTGATGGCCTCAGTGGGGACCAATGAAAAGGGCATCCTGGCTGCAGAATTCAGGCATTGATTCCAATGTACAACAAGCCATAGAAGATTTGCCCTTTGATGGCAAAATTCATTTTGTCGGACAAGACAGACTAGACTCTGCACTCCTCCAAGGACTCTAGAGCTACCCTATGGTCCGAGGGGGTGTATATGGTAGCAGTGCAGAGGTGCCCCTATAGTGGTCAACAAAAGCATCCTCTGCAGCTCACATTTGGGAAGACTTTCCCTCCCACAAGACAGCAGAACTACCCCAGAAAGGAGCACAGGTCCCAGAGGAGGACACATTCTGGTCCAGGTTTTGACCAATTAACATGCCTTCCCCCAGTGCTCCCCCAAGCACCCATTTTGACTCCTTGGTCCAGAGCAGTGTTCCAGTCATTGCTCCCTTCTCCCCATCCCCCTCTTTGCGTACAGGCTGGCTTGCTTTTACAATGCTTGGGGCTCAATCACCACAGAAAGCTCGGTCTTAAGCTCCATCAGATCAGGCTATGCCATCCAGTTCCTCTGCATCTCCCTGCTCCCTCCAGGACCCCTCTCATCAGATATTGCTCCTCAAGCAGGTTCACTCTCTACAGGCTTTGGGGGCAGTGGAGGAGGTTCCACCAGAACACGCGGGTGTGTGGGTGTGTGTCACAACTTCTATTCCTGGTACTTTCTGGTGCCAAAATCCAAGGGAGAAGCAAGACCCATTCTCGACCTTCGTGGCTTCAACAAATATAGCAAATACATCTCACAGACCATCTCATTGGGAATTTTCCCCTGAAACACGAGTGGTCTGTGAAGACAGGTGTTCTCTGGGTCATCTTCACAGTGTGGAGCATTCTGAAGATTGAGGGCCATGAGGGACAACAGAAAATGTTATCTGTTCTGTTCTTGAGTGGGCCGCAGTCCAGGCTCCCTGTCTGACACTTTCCATCTCAGCTGGCAGTCAGCTCTCCTGTACGCTTTCCCCCTGGATCCCAATCATCCCACAGGTCATCCTCAAGCTGAAGACAGATCGGGCCAAGCTCATTCTCATTGTCCTCGTGTGGTTCTTCTACCTTCTAATGCTGTCAGTTCAGCCTCCCATACCTCTTCCTCTCCATTCCAACGTACTCATACAGAATCACAGTCACACTTTGCATCCTGCACTCAGCTCCCTGCATCTCACGGCATGGCTGCTTCATGGCTAAATGAGGAGGAAGAGCGGGGCCGCCGATGCCTGCATCTGTCAGCTAACCGTAGCTGCTGGAGACCAGCGTGTCAAATAGGACCAGGGCCAGGGCTGGGGGACTGGTATTGTGACAGAGATCGTTACCACGGTGTGTGGGGAGGTGAGGATCTGAGCCAAGAAGATGACCAGCGAGAGAGTGAACAGCGCCGGCGATACAATGTGCCTCCCCCTAGGCAACCCGCGTTGAGAGGGCAGAGATCGCAATCGCGGTACCAGTAATCTTGGGCAAGCCAGAGAGGAATTGGGCTGCAAAGCCGAAGATCTGCGGTGCGGAATTGGAGAGCGCTGCCTCGGCTCTGGGGATCAGCAGCGCTCAACTGCCCTCTGGGGGGTCCTGATATCTGGCTTGACCTCATAGGGAGCCTTTGCCGCTTCCTGTGGCACACCCAGTGCCAGTGGCACTGGTAGAGGCCTCTGCTCTTTAGGCGCTGAGACAGCCTGGGAAGGCGTCAGCCCTGCCACAATTCTGGGTCCCATACCACTCCCAGGAGTCAGTGGTGGATTCCTTGGGGGGCTACCGGCACCGACTGGGGAGGCACGATGCCCCATGGCCTTTCTTGTCTGGTGCCGGGGAGCCATGCTTCTTGGCGCTCTTTTTGGGCACCGGTGACGGAGAGCGGTGCCAGGCAGAGCCCGGTGCTGGAATGTGCTACGCACTGAGGCTGAGATAGAGAGCAGCCTCCATGACAAGGGCCCTCAGACGGATGTCATGCTCTTTCTGGGTCCTGGGTCAAAAGTTATTGCAAATGCAACACTTGTCCTTCACATGTGACTCCCCCAAGCACTTCAGGCAGCTGCTGTGGGGGTCACTTACAGGCATAGGCCTGTTGCAGTCTGAGCAAGGCTTAAACCCCGGAGATTGGCACATGCCTTGCATGGAGCAAAATCCCCAATGGGACTCTAACTTCTAACTACACTTACCACTAACTACTATAAACAAACTACTTACAAGACCCTAAGGCTGGACCTAGTCACTGCTAGGCAAGGAAAAGATACTTCGACTAACCACCACAGGCGGTAAGAAGGAACTGAGAGGGCCTAGGGCCAGCAGCACCTAATACACAAGTGCTGCACTCGAGAGGGCACCACAGCCGACCCTACAGATACCACTAAGGCAAAAATCTCCAACGGCCGCGCACGTGGGCGTGCACACCCTAGGAATGGAATGGACATGAGCAAGCACTTGAAGAAGAATATTAGCTTCTGTAAAGACATGAAACAAGGATGTGTATTCTGCTATTTTAATTTATGACATGGTGCCCAGTGCCTTGGATGGGTGCCTTTCTGTGTGTTCTTATAAATAAATATACACAAAGCTCTTGCCAAAAAGGATGCTAATAAGCATCTTGTTAAAGTGTGCATTTGTAATGTCTAAATCATAGTCTCAGGGAGCTGAGCCAGAATCATTTATTAATATACAGAAATCATATGAAAGCTAAAATAAATTATGAATTCTTAATTTTGCTATCATGATTTCTTAACCTAAAAGGCTGCTCTACTGTTAGTTTTTGCATTTAAAACTTCTGTGGCATGTAAGAAAAAGAAGAAATGAGTAATTAAAATGAGGGCTACCCTGAGGGAGACCTACACATCCCATTGCCCTCATTCCAAATGGAGGAGGTCGTCACAGAACAGCAGAAATTTGCCAGTAGCAATCGTTCATAACATTAAGACTACTGAACAAATTCTCCTTCATGTTAGAGATCTTTTTCCTTCCTCATAAACTCTAAAACAGAGGCTAAATAATGGCTTTGAGCATTGTGTCAGAGGGAGCAACCAAGCACTTGGGCAATAGAGGGAGAAAGCAGTGTAACTGTGAAAGCCATTGGAGTACAGGGAGCAGTGGCTCTTTCTCCTCTTGTAGGGAAGGTGTAGTTTGCACTCCACCATATTCCCCTGCTGGCATGGCAGGTGTGAGGCTAGGACCCTAACCAGAGAGAGCCCTTCTGGGCTGGCTAGTACTATTAGAAGAGCTACATTTGTACTTTCCAAGTACTAGCAGACAAATTAAGGCTCTCTTTTGCATGAACGCAGGGAAAGGCCAACCTGCACCTTCTCCGCTACGTATAGTGCCCAAGACTAACCATAGAAAACAAGGTTTTTATATTAGCCTCTTGTTTTTTGCAAGTACAAAAACTTTCAACTGGAACATGCAGAAGTAGGGATGTGTTTATACCTGCAAGCAAAGCTCCAAAAAGGGAATGAATAGATTTTAGGGTGTTCCAAAACCAAGATGTATTTTTGGATTAAAAATTTCAGTAATCCACAAACCCCAGATTACAATTTACATAGAAGTTGTTTAAAAGAAATCCCCATCTTTCTCCTCCAATGAAACATCTACACTTCATAAACAGATACAAGGAGGGAAATATATAGATCAAGCTGGAGGCCAAACATTTGATTGTGTCTTTTTCAAAATACTGATATAACTTGGTGGTTTAAAGTTTAACTGTATTTTTTCAACAGCAGCATCAATATAAGTGGTATTAGAGTTGGCAAAGCATAATAGAACACAGCGCATTTATGACAGTGTATACATCAATATTAACACCCTTTATGTCACATACCTGACAGTAATGGCTTCATCTATAAATAGAGAATTCAGTAGAAAGATGCAACACCTGCATATGTACATTCATAAGCACCTATGTATCCTATATATTAGTACACAGACTACTTATAACATACCACAGATGGACTATCGTGTGAAGATATAAGGGCACCAATTATCTGCTCAAATATACATGTACACTTATTAACACGGAGGGTTCAGCTGTGGCTGGACCTGGTGACTGAAAAATTGTGAAAAGAACAGGAGTACTTGTGGCACCTTAGAGACTAACAAATTTATTTCAGCATAAGCTTTCATGAGCTACAGCTCACTTCTTCGGATGCATAGAATGGAACACACAGACAGGAGATATTTATACATACAGAGAACATGAAAAGGTGGAAATACCCATACCAACTGTAAGAGGCCAATCAATTGAGATGAGCTATCATCAGCAGGAGGGAAAAAAAAACTTTTGAAGTGATAATTGAGATGACCCATAGAAGGTGTGAGGAGAACTTAACATAGGGAAATAGATTCAATTAGTGTAATGACCCAACCATTCCCAGTCTCTGTTTAAACCTAAGTTAATTGTATCTAATTTGCATATTAATTCAAGTTCAGCAGTCTCTCTTTGGAGTCTGTTTTTGAAGTTTTTTTGTTGCAAAACTGCCACCTTCAAGTCCGTCACTGAGTGGTTAGAGAGGCTGAAGTGTTCTCCCACTGGTTTTTGAATGTTATGATTCCTGATGTCAGATTTGTGTCCATTTATTCTTTTGCGTAGAGACTGTCCCGTTCCCCCCTCCCCCCCCCACGTATTTTTGCCAGGGTTTGCTGGCCCTGCTCAGTCACATGGTGCCTCAGGCTCCCTCCCTGCATGGCAGTTGCTGGACCCGGCAAGCTGGAAGCTGTGGATGTGGGAAGAGGCAGCAGCAAACAGCTGGGAGCCTTTGCTGCTGTCTCTCACGGTGGAGCTAAAGCTGCGGCCCTTCCCTGCAGCTCCCAACTGCTTGCTGCTGCCTCTCCAAGTGGAGCTAACACCAGGGAGCTGCAGGGAGGGGCCACTGAGGGCAAGGAGGGCGTGCCTCATGCTGTTGGGGGGGGTGAACCTTTAAATTGTGCCCCCCACTCTCAGCAGGCATCAGTCATCTCTGCAGAAACCCCTAACCCCACCATCCCGCCACAGTTTAGAAGCCCCAACTGCTTCTCCCTTGGCCCAAAGAGCGCCCCTCATGCACGGCTAGCTCCAAGTAGAGTGAGGCTACTCTCACTTCTGCATGTGGTGTCTTTCTGCCACCGTAGAGCCAAGGGTACATATTTCCCATTCACGTTATTTATGGACTAACTTTCCCTTCTAACAGGAACCAGAAAGCTTACTTTTATTTGCACCATTTGGATTTCGCCACATCTGTTTTCAGCAGAAGATTTCTTTGTCTGTCCTCGCCTGTGACCGAACTTGCATTTGTTCCTTATAACCTGCTCATCATCTTCAATTGGTCTCCGCACATATTTGAAGCGATCTTTAAGGGCTCGTTTCCATAGCAACTGCATAAAAAAACCCCACCATCATTAGAATCCATCAGGAGTTTGCGCCACTCTCTCAAAGCAGGTCATTATCTACTATTTCTAGACAAAGGAAAAACTGACAAGGATGGGTACAAATTTTTAGCAAGCTTCTTTAACTGCACCTACAGTTTATATACTTAGGTACCTAAACCCAATACGCAGAGGCTGTCCCAAAGAAAAGCAGGCAATTGCAGTATGGGCCAGAAAACAGACAAGCTGCAGTTTGAATGCCACTCTGTCATATCTGCCTCCTAATATCACCAATGTCCATCAAATTAGTATTTTGTAGCTTTATATGACTTAGCAGCATAAGAGAGAAAAATTGACTGTATGTTAAAAGATGGTGAAAGTTACTGATTGAGCTCTTTGCTGTTTACTTGTGTTTAATCCCAAATCTACTGCCCCAACTCAAGTTTCCCTGGAAATATCTGTGGTGTACTGGCTTCTACGAGATGGTAACATAAAACTTCATATTTGAAGCATACCAAAATGTGGAGAAAACACCTGATTTTTCATTTGATATAGTCAAGACCCAGCTTGGAGCAGTCATATCTTACTGAGGCTCTCTTTTAATTTACAAGCACTTCCTTTAGAATGAATGAGTTAACTATACGAGCTGTTTGTGCCTCAATGAGACTCCCCACTCCATCACCCCAAATACTTAGCATGGAAGGAGGAAATGCCATTGGAAGTCCCAATGGAAGTGTTGTCTCCACTTGCTGTTCTTAAAGAGAGCTATTCTAAATAAGTTCTTATACCACTCCCAATACTTGGGGTATCTGAGCAGCACCTGAAAAGTGGCAAACCCAAGACAATGATGCTAATTTTGACAACTGGATCAATGACTCAGTTTGTAAATCCTTCCTGCAAGAGTTGCTGTTTATTGTATTATTCACATTTCTGCAATAAAAGGTTACAAAATTGAGCAAGTATTAAATTGTCTGAAAGAAGAGATGCTCCAGGAGTGACTCAAATGTATAAAATTGATACACAAATAAGTCTCCCTATTTCCAGCACCACTTCCCACAGGTACAAAGTATCAGATTATTCTTATTTTCTGAGACGTAGGAACACCACCGAAATAAATAAAGCCTGTAGAATTAGGATGAGGATAAATAAAGCCAGAAGAAGGATTGCCTGGTGGTTAGGTCACTCACTTAGAGCATGGGAGACCTGGGTTGAAATCCCTGGTTTGCCTCAGACTTTCTATGTGAGCTTTGGTAAGTCACTTAGCCTCTCTATGCCTCATTTCCCCATCTATAAAGTGGGCCTAGACTTGAGGTGGTTGGCAGTCTAGGTACCAAAGCCCTACCTAAACTTGGCATTGGGAAAAGATGATGATGTAGCGCTACACATCCCACAGAACAGCACTTGCTTTTAAACCTTGTGCCAACATGGGTCCATGATTTAACCAGTCCAGGCACGAGGAGCCAGTTTCACAAGGAAACTTTGGCGTGGCAACACTCTGTGTCCCAGTTCCTACAAAATCACTGGGATTCACAAAGCTGGAGTTTGGCACTAAGATCCCTATACAATGAGTAGAGACAGATAGTGCCTCTGGATGGGATTCACAAAAACAGCATGGTAGGTGGCTCCCAGTCTAGGCTATCCAATGGGAGATACTGAAGCTAAGGCTACATCTATACTACCCGCCCGGGTCGGCGGGTAGCATTCGACTTCTCGGAGTTCGAGATATCGCATCTCATCTAGACGCGATATATCGAACTCCGAACGCGCTCCCGTCGACTCCGGAACTCCACCACCGCGAACAGCGGTGGTGGAGTCGACGGGGGAGCCGCGGACTTCGATCCCGCGGCGTCTGGACGGGTGAGTACTTCGAACTAAGGTAGTTCGAGTTCAGCTACGCTATTCGCGTAGCTGAACTTGCGTACCTTAGTTCGACCCCCCCCACAGTGTAGACCAGGCCTAAGAGTGTGTCCAAAGCCCTGCTTCTCTAAGGGTGTTCAATGCCTCCCTCTGCTTGGGATTCTCAGCTTCAAACCCTCTTTTGGCATTAGCTGCCAATGCTGTTTTTCAAGGAGCCAGGGGAAGAGGCAGACCTTCCACATAACCTTTAGCTCAGTGACTAGGATACTCACCTGGGATGTGGGAGACTCCCCAGCTCAAGTCTCCCCTCTGCCTAATGAGAAGGGAGTTGAACACAGATCTGTCACTTCTCAGGTGAGCACCCTAGCCACTGGGCTATGGGATATTCTGATGTGGGTTACCCTCTCCTGTTAAAGCTAATCCACTTGAATAAACAATTTAAAAAATTCATGGGAGCAAGGGGACTGGATTCTGTATCTCACATCTAACCACCAGGCTACAGAGTCAATTCTGACGCTCACTCATTTTCTCTGGCCAATGACTCTTTCGTTATTAATTCACGGTGGAATAGCTTCAATGGAGGAAGTTGAGGGGATCCCACATCAAAACATCCTATAACTCAGTGATTAGGGTATACCCCTGACAGGTAGGAGATACCTATTCAAATCCTTTCTCCTCATCAGACACAGAGGGGACTTGACTGGGAATCTTCCACATCCCAAGTGAGTGCTCTAACCACTGGGCTATAAATTATGAGTGAGGTGTCCCCTGGCTGTTTTCTGCAGGTTCACATATGTAGCCTGATCTCATAGGTGACATCTGAGCACATGTACCAGATTGGGCCCTTCAGGCAAGCTAGGCAAAGGAATACCTATCTTCCCCTGGTTTGTGCATCACTCTGTGGCTTAGGCATCTACACACCTAGAGTGAGACAGCAGTGCTCATGTGTAACACTGACAGACCTCTGTTGCCAGCAGGCAGGATCAAACCTGGGACCTCGGGAGCTTAGTGCATGACCCTCTACTGCATGAGCTACAAGCCAACTGGCTTTTAGCTAAGGCTCTAGAGCAGACTCATGAATCTCTAAGTGGTCTTGGTGCCATTATCAAGACTTCATCAACCTGAAACACTCATTTCTATCTGAACTTACATACTATAATTACAAGGAAAACTTCAGTGTTTGTCTAGATGAACAACTAGACTGCAGCAAATTGCATTAATGCACTTTGAGCCATTAATGCATTAATGCACTGTTTCAAAGAAGACTAGACTGAAGTACTCTAACAAACTGTTAATGTGCATCAGTGGGGTGCACACGGTAGATTCACACCCCAGATTGCAGCAGTCTCACTGTTCATGTAGACAAGCTCTAAAACAGACCAGGCGAGGGGGCAAAGGGGGCATTTGCCCAGGGGCCTGGGTAATTTAAAAGGACTCGGACGGCCCAGCCACTGCCGGATTCGTCACTCTGCCCTGGGCCCTGCCACCCCCCCAAGGGACGGCCCTGGCCACCGGAATTGCTGTCGGTGGGCCTGCTCTAAGATTACTAACACAGAAAGACTGGAGAATTTTTTCTCTTTGGTTTGTTTCCTCTGTGCACCTAACAGCACCTCAAATATAATCAATTGTTTTCTCCTGGTTGTGGGTCTTTCACACAGGTACAGGAGAGAGAAAGACTTTTTAAAAAAAATAGGAAAGTAATTGTAAACCATAGGCATAGGGCCAAGATCGTACCCAATAGTACAGTTCACTGAGCTGGCAGAAAAAAGGGACCCCTCTTCCATGAAAATGTTCATATTTCTGAGAAAAAGTTTAGTCTTGAAGAGGAACAAAATAACAAAAATGCAAAAATTTTCATGGAAACAAATATAAAGAAAAATTCTATTTCAGGAGAAATGAGATGGAATCTTTTGGCCTTATTGGCTGCCCTCAGGGAAGGTCCCTGTCCATTTCACAAGGCAGAGAGCCTGTGTGCTCTGCCAAACACTCCCCTCCCCCACCTCATCCCGATCTAGGAAGGTGCTGCCCATTCCCAGGAAGTGGGGAGGCAGAGTGGCCTGGATTTCTGCCTCTCTGTTCGGGGGAGGGGGGAGAAAGAGAGAAGGGGAGGTAGATGCAGCATGTTTCTCTATCTTCCAGAGCCACTGGAGACAGGGAAACCTGTCTGTTTTGACAAGACTTTCGTTGAATCTACTTTTATTTCATTTTTTAAACTGCCTCCACTCCAAGCTATCCCTTTAACATGTTTCTAAACGACAACATAACTATAAAGCCCAAACATGAAATCACATTTCTGAAACACTTTACTGAAGTATAATGTCCTCTGCCTACCTGTCTAGTCCCAAGACCATCATGACCATATAAACCTAAGTGCTAATTTCAACTAAGATAGTTCTACATTCACTTCTGGCATTTACCAAATACCACAAGAGTTTCCTGATTTATTCTAAATATCACAAGAGTTTCCTTGTACCATGTTTCATCTCATACCTTTCTCCAATAGAGGAATTTGGAAGGTTTTATTGCCAGTGCAGTAATCTTTTTCATAATTGTCATCTTTTCCTGATTCTATGGAGGCATCTAGTCTAGAAACAGTATATAGACTAGGGCAACCTAAAGACACAATAGGTATGTGCTGAGCAATCACTTGGCCCCAGTCTCTGTGAATAAGTGGACAATGAATCTAAGTGAAGAGGACTGTAATTGAACAGTAGAATATCATACCCTTATGCAACTCAACAAGAATCAGATACTGATTCACATTTTCCTCGGTAGATGTGTCTTTGCTGGCAACCAGATGAAACGTGTTTTCTGAAGTGACTGAATATTCTCTCTCCATCTCCCATGTTTACAGTGGGAAATTGTTCTGTTTTCTCAGAGAAGTGAGTCATCAATAATATTTTTAGGTCCTCAATGGAGTGATGCACTTGATGCTTGTAGAAGAGAACTTTGCGTAATGTTCTTGTGCTACATGGAAATTTTCCAGTGCAAGCCAATTTTCTCGACAATGCAGTACAATACTCTCACAGCCAACCTTCCAGAGGATTGCTTTATTATGCTCGAGCTGGTTAAGACAGTATAAGTAAGGTTGAGGTAGAAACGGTTGCTGTAACATGAGTTTACAAGTGTTTTGTTAATGGTAGATCCCATCAGAGAAAAGCTGTGTAGTCACACAAGCACATCAGGCACACACAGTGTAAAGCCAACTAAGTAATTTGGTACCTAAACATTAACAGACTATATACTTTCTTGCTTTCTTCAGGCATGCTGATCTGCTTCTAAATGCTCCTCCCGCCCCACCAACCCTGAACTGCTGGCAGCCTCCCTCTTCCCGTCAGCAAGGATCCATTCCCCATGTCTCCATTTCTCCCCAATAGCCCTCTGCCTCCACATGCCCTCTGTTATTACAGGTAATAGAACCATTTTATCAATTTCTATCCCCTTTCCCACAGGTCAGGTCACAACTGGAATAGGTCCCAATTACTACACCATCTCTTCCAGAGATCCATTTCCCCATGATGCCCTACCAGAGATCAGGTAATGGGGAAGAGCTGCCAGGAACAGAGACATGCAGGTAGGGAGAAGGGTGCTCAAGAAAAGTCAGTGGACAATCACTAACACTTCTTGCCTTTTCCACCCAACAAACCTCCTGTGGTCCTACTTCTATAATCCACAGAGAACCACTGGAGGATTTTAAGACGAGACCTGAAGTTGGGTGAGGGGAGGAGGAACTCAGAGCTCATTCACCCTTTTCCTATGGGCTACCTCCGATGTGGTGGTAGCAATTACAGTGGCATATAAACATTCACGCATATCCTCTTGTTCACAACTTTCAGGTGCTCAGGGCTGCAGGAGCAGAGAACTTCATGAGCTTTAGGAGGTGCACTGGGCCTTTCATGAGCTGTTCGATGGGAGAATTATTTTTTTCCAGTTGACAAGATCCCACCGATGAAGCTTACGCTTACAAAGATAGTAGCTTGTGAATGTAGTCTTTAAGGGTATGTCTACACTACAAAATTATGTCAACCTAAGTTACATCGACAGACAGCCTCTGCAGTAGTTAAATCACTTTTGCATGTCCACGCTACCCTCCATGTGTTGGCAGTGCATGTGCTCACCAGGAGAGCTTGCACCGATTTAACTGTCAGTGTGCGGCATTATGGGATGGCTTCTGAAACGCAGAAACAGTTGATGTAAGCAACACAGTGTCTATATTGACACTGCATCAATTTAACTACGTCGACCAAAGTGCTACGCCTCTCATGGAGGTGGAGTTAATAAGTTGGTGTAGCGGGCGAGTTACGTTGGCAGGAGCAACATTTTAGCATAGATGCTTACAGAGTTAGGTCAATGTAAGCTGCCTTACCTCAATCCTAACTCTGTAGTGTAGACCAGGGCTAAGTAACTGACTGGGGGCTGGGCATCAGATCTCAGCTAAGGGAATCCAGTAAACTAAGTTTCATTTCTCACCTGAAAAGTGGCAAACAAGAAACCCAGTAAAGAACTTTCCCAGCTCTGGTGAACACCTTTATCTTTAGGTTATAATTTAGGAACCATTTGTCTGATTCACTTCAGATTTGGTAGAAAAATATCTACCTTGGCCCTCATCCTAACTTTTATACTTTCAGGCCAATATTACCTTTTTTGGCTAATTTTGGGAGAAGATGTGTGACACTGGCAGACCAGGTGCCAGCTCATGTCAAGGCCCCTAAGCGTCACTGAACACTGACAAATGCATAGCTGGAGATCAGTCTGGCTCACAAAACATCTCTGCTAATATCTATTTTAACAATACTAACACAGAGATGAGTGTTAGAATTGTTAAAATAGGTATTAGATTTCTAAAGATGTGTTTAGTGTTTGGACTTTTATGAAATGTTTGCGAGTTGCTGCATGCATTAATCTCACTTGTAATATCTGTATCCCACATTATAAGGTAATATTTAAGTGTTTGCTCTAAAACTGTAAGCCCCCCAGGAGAGAAGCATTACTGATTGTGAAATGCTAGTTTACCACAAGAGGTGTCATCTCTGCCCCAGCAAACGAAGGCCCATAGATATCTGACCAGCCATTGTGAAACAACAGTGGACAAAAGACTTTGCTGATCGTTCATCCCACACCCATGAAGAGAAGACTGAACAAACCTTCCTCCCATCATCTTGAGCTCTGGGGGAAAGGAATAAAAATCCCTGTCAAGAAGAAATGGTTATCCCCTATGCTGCTTGGACTTTGGGGAGAGGACAAGATTTCTAAGCATAAACAAGGGATCCCCAGATGTTTAGCTTCGGTTAACCCTAAAGGGCAAACAGAGCTTGCTCAATACAGCAGCTTCTATTACTTTTTGAAACCTAAGGGTACGTCTACATTACCCGCCGGATCAGCGGGTAGTGATCGATCTATTGGGGATTGATTTATCGTGTCTATTCTAGACACGATAAATCGATCCCCGAACGCGCTCCCCATTGACTCCGGAACTCCACCAGGGCGAGAGGCAGAAGCAGGATCGATGGGGGAGCCACAGCCGTCGATCCCGTGCCATGAGGATACGAGGTAAGTCGAAATAAGATATGTTAACTTCAGCTATGCTATTCTCATAGCTGAAGTTGCATATCTTACATCGACCCCCTCCTCACCCCCCCAGCGTAGACCAGGCCTAAGACTCATTTGTATGTGCATGTTTACCTGCTTTAACCTTGTAAATAACTCATTTCTTGCCCCTGGTTAATAAATCTTTAGTTAGTTTATTATAGGATTGGCTATAAGCATTGTCTTCAGTGTGAGATCTGAGGTACAAATGATGAGGTGAGTGACTGGTCCTTTGGGACTGAAAGTAATGCGAATATTGTTGTGACTTGTGATATAAGGGACCATCTATTACAAAGGCAGACTTGCCTGGGTGGCAAGATAGACCAGAGTACCCAAGGGACTGTCTGTGACTCCATGTTAAGGCTGTTGTATTACCTGAGGAGTTCACACTTGATACCTGGTTGGTAAAATCTAAGTATAGAGCTCACAACCAGTTTGGGGTTTGTGCCCTGGTTTGTAACTGTCTGCCATGACATTGGCGCTCCTGGTCATGAGCTACTCCAGACAGCTTGACAGAAGGAAAGGGGGAAAAAAGCCAAAAATCACCTTATAATGGAAATTCAGTTGCAACTTTAGCTATAGAGCAATTGCCACAGAATGACCAGTGAACAGTAGCAAAATGAAAGGAAGCAGGGTTTTTTGCTAACATATTCACATTCATTTGGTTCTGTTAGTCAAAAAGGGGTCGGGGGGTTGTTGCGTTTTTTCCTTTTCTTTAAGATATTCAACCAGGCATTTAGTCTTCACCTAGACTTCAACATATAATAGCTTTTGACTTTGGAACTGATCTCCCCTATTGGTGAGATATTGACTGACTTGAACTTCAGGGTTAAGAATATAGTCCTTCTGTTCACTCGGGCTTTTGCCCCGTGCATATCTACACCCATATGCTAACAGCTCAATTTGAGGGTTAAGTGCCAGATTTTTTTTGAAGTATTTAGGTATCTAGTGGGATTTTCAAAACTGCACAGGCACCTAACTCATTAATTGCAACATCTATATGCTTTTGAAAATCCCTCTATCTGCATCCTTAGAAGCCTGGCCATAACTATTTATATTTAGTATCAAATAGTCAACCTGCTTGTGTTCATGTGCCCAGAGAATGTTGTGAAAACATCTTTATAAAAAAAAAGCCAAATAATACTGAATTTAGTACTAATAAAGTATATTTAATCTCTGATGTTAAATAAATATTTTTGGGACATGATATATTTAACACATTATTCTGCCAGTTTTAAATATTTTAATTGGTTATTTTGCAGATTTTTCTTTTAACCTCATCTTTGTCTTGGAGATATCTTTTAGCTGATTTTTCAGCAGCCACCTATATAGAGCTTTAAATCTCTCAAATTCAAAGTTCAAAACACTTAGATATTTCATCCTCCTCCCCTCACATACATTAAGAGTTTAGCTAAATTTATTTCTGTAATAGGATTCCCATAAGCTTCTGCAAAACCCTGCTCACACAAACTATTTCATCAGTTGAGATAAGATTGCCATTACATATATTTATCCTGCTTCCCAAGTAGTGGCAGTCAGTGAGATGTGTTCTGGAGGGCAAGTGGAGGCATCTGTCTTGCCATTCTTAAATGGAGTTAACCGGTAGCCCACTGGGTCACTTTATTTTTACTAACACCACAAAAACAAGAAGATTTGCCATGTTCATCGGAAGAGAACAAGGATTACTCTGTGTATCTGACACAGGAGGGAGAGGATTATGGGCAGATTAAATGTAGCAATTTACTAAAGAATAATCATTTTGTATGCAACAGTTATATAATCAAAAATGTCAACAATGAGATTCAGGGTTTCACTGCACTAGTGCTGCTGTGTAATGCTGAACTTTGAGGGAGGATTCTTATACAGAAGGTAGGCATTTATACAGGCTCTCAGTTCCTCTCCACCCCAAAATTACATTTGATAAAACAATTATTTGCTTTTTGAAGTTTGATTTGGTGTATAAGTTGTTTCGTAGAAACTGTGTAAAGTAAAGTGAAATGGAGGTCATTAACTGCTCGTATCCAGATCTTTTCAAAAGGCTGCCTTTAAGCCCTCTAAAAGGATACCTCAGATAGAACAGTACTGTACAAAAAGTGCTGAATTATTTTTTTTAATTCTATTCTGAATGCTGCATCTACTATATGGGAAAGTATTATCACTGGCTTTCTGATTCTGCCCTCCCACCGCCACATCAGATGTACAGTATTTTGGTGCAGAGGTTAACATTAACAACCTGTGGAAATATTAAATGGATATTTATTTACAGATTCTATTGGCTAGATTTACAAAGGGACTTAATGATTGTGACACTGAGCAGTCCACACCTTTTAGGTGACTAGAACATCCCTGGGATTCACAAAGCCTGAATTAGGCACTCATGCTTCCTATACAATGAAGGGGGAGAGACAGGCGCCTAAGAACAAGATTCACAGAAGCCAGCACACTGAGCGGGGAGCCGCCTACTACACTAACCAATGGGAGGTGCCGAGGAGAGGAATGTGTCCTAAGCCCTGCTCAGGGAGTTCAGTGCCTAAATCCAGGCTGGAGGGGGAAGGCTCTCTCTGCTTGGGATTCTCAGCTGTGAATCCTCTCCTGGAGTCCAGCGCTTATGTTTTTGCAAGAAAGCCAGGGAGGAAAGAGAGAGCTTTCCTCAGAACTTCTAGCCCCGTGGTTAGGGCACTCACCTAGGATGACCCCCAGCTCAAATCTCCCCTGTATTTGAGGGGGAGAGAGAATTTGAATAAGGATCTGCCACCTCTAAAGTGAGTGCCCCGAATACCAGACTATGGGACGTCCTGATGTGAGCGGTTCCTTCACTCTCACCTGTTGACGCTGTTCCACTGTGGACAAATAATTAAAGAGTAGCTGGGCCCGACAGAGAAAGTACAAGCATGAGAATGACTCAATAGCCTGGTGGTAGGCTACAGACCAATTACCCGGGATCGAGTCCAACTGCTCCAATTCTCTATTTATCCATCCATCCATCCAAAGCTTAACTTCAACAAGCGCGATTGAGGGAGTTCCCCATTAGACCATCCCAGAGCCCAGTGGCTAGGGAGCTCTCCTGAGAGGTGGCAGATTCCTCTTCAAATCCCTTCTCCTCATCAGGCAGATGGGGACTTTGACCTGGGAATCTCCTAGCTCCCAGGTGAGTGCCCTAACCACTGGGCTAAAAGTTATAAGGGAGGCCCTCCCTCCCCATCGCAGCTATTTTGTGTGCATTCAGCATGCTCTGAGCACACCTACCAGATCAGGCCACACAGGTGAGTTAGGTGGAGGAGTGCCTATCTTCCCCCAGTTCATGCATTGCCTTGGGGCTTAGGTCTTCATCTGCCTAGAGCAGGGGTCGGCAACCGGTGGCTCGCGGCTCGCCAGGGTAAGCACCCTGGCGGGCCGGCCCGGTTTGTTTATCTGCCGCGTCGGCAAGTTCGGCCGATCGCGGCTCCCACTGGCCGCGGTTCGCGGTCCCAGGCCAATGCGGGAGGCAGGAAGCCGCGGCCAGAACATCCCTCGGCTCGCGCCGCTTCCTGCCTCCCGCATTGGCCTGGGACCGCGAACCGCGGCCAGTGGGAGCCGCAATCGGCCGAACTTGCCGACGCGGCAGATAAACAAACCGGGCCGGCCCGCCAGGGTGCTTACCCTGGCGAGCCGCGAGCCACCGGTTGCCGACCCCTGGCCTAGAGGGAGGCAGTAGTGCACATGCCCAGAGGCAGAAACATAGGCACCGAGGGTACTTTTACTGAATAAATTTAGGCACAGATAGTTTAGGCACCTACAGGGTTAGGGGGCAGCTGAGTGGGGATTTTGTGAACACCAGTGGTGCCTGATTCTGGGATTTGTGCGCTGTCACCGGCACAGGTGACTGGCCCTTATGGTTGAGCTACAGCCCTTAATAGTACACTCTAGTTTGGTTAACTCAGTGGTCCCCAACCTTTTTGTGGCCAGTAGCACAGTCATGTTTTCAGAAGAGTGTGGCGGGCGCCAACAATTTTTCAAGGCTTATTTTGTATTTGTATATTAAATAATACAAAAAACATCGTATTTACTATTACATAATATATGAATCCATAAGACAAAAAGGTAACTTTACATGTAAAAGGTATTAATTAAATTATTCAGCAACTACTTTCACCTTACCATGTGAATTTGCTCTTTATCTACCTGTAAGAAAAATTAAGGAGTTTTTACAAAATAAATATCATAAACTGTTTTCATCTTATTTATTTTAAAAAAGTAAAACGTTGTTGAACTGCTAGTCCAAATATATTTATTATTCTTACTTTAACATAGAATGAAGCCTGCAGCCCTGGAGTTCTCTGTCCCCGGCAGGCGTGGGGCCGTGGCTTCTCTCCGGCTTAAGCCGCGGCCCCAGGCCTGCCAGGGACCAAGAACACCAGCGCCTGCAGCCCCGGAGTTTGCTGTCCCCAGCCGGGGGGGGGCCGCGGCTTCGTGCCAGAGAGAAGCCGCAGCCTAGCGCTTGCCAGGGACAGAGAACACCGGCGCCCGCAGTCTGAAGCCCTGGAGTTCTCTGTCCCCGGCAGGTGCAGGGCCGCGGCTTCTCTCCCCTGCTGGGCACTAGGCGGGCGCACATAAATGCCCTGGCAGGCGCCATTGTGCCCGCGGGCACTGTGTTGGGGACCACCGGGTTAACTAATTGAACCTAGAAGGAAGACACCCAAGACGAGGAGGTCTTGTAGAAGGGGGAGTTTAATTGTAGTAATTAACCCCAGCTGTAGGGAAGGAAACAGGATGGGAAATGAGCAGCATGGGGAGCTCAGAAGCAGGTGACGGGATCAGAGGTCAGCAGCTGCTGCTGCTAGGATGAGTGGCAGGTTGACAGAGCAGCAGCTGTGTTCTAGAAGAGGGTCTCTGAGGAATGGCTAGGAATTAGGTCAGAAAAGGGCTCTAGGAAGCCTGGACCACCCTGAAGGGAAGAGGGTTGGGAAGTTGACATCGAGTATGCGGTTTACATTCAACAACTTAGGAAGACCTCCTGGGAGAAGACCTGGGTTTGCCCAGACAGAGAGACTACATTTGTCCTGCTGAGCGGAGAGGGAAGACTGTTGCTTTAATTTATTATATGTCATTAAACCAGCCCCAAGAAGTTGGGTGTCAGGAAGTGTCCCTGGGAGATCACAGGAAAAGTGGTGCAGAGCCACCTGCGATCAGTAGGGAGTGCTTCAGAGTGGGTCTGTGCCTTTCACATGTGCCTAAAGTGGCAGACACCTATGTCCCTTTGCAAATCTAACCCTGTCTTCTATGTTTACAGTATGTACACAGTGTATATAACTACATAGAGGATTCAACTCCACTACTAAATGCAATTTACTGCTTAAGTCCTATATCTGTTGTGCGTGTGTATGTAGTATTACAAAAGAGCAATAGTTATAGAACTTAAACAACATATGTTGCTTAAGGGGGGATAGTGGAAAAAGTCACTGGTTTAAAAAATGTAATAGATCCTGTAATTAATATTTTTAGAAGAGATGTAAAGTGGGTACTGACAAATGTCCCGCCTTCCTCAAAATTCAAGTTTTTGATTTTGGCCTTGGGTTCTATGCAATAAACTTCAAATGACCACTCCCACTGATAGCTGCATATCAAGAGGACCAAATTTGGCTTCCCATCATTTTTCCCATCACAGCAAGGGTGTTCACCATCTAACCATGCAGCAAGCCATCCCCAAGCAAACAGCAATACTAGGAAAGATATGAACTAAATATCTACCTCACCTACTTCAGTCTATTAAATATTCACTTGAAAGCCTAGTTAGACTATTTAAAATGCTAACATAATTGAACATAGGCAATCTACAAACCTACCTATACAGGGATTTGCACAGCATTTAATGGTTAAGACCTTATATACTACTCTGTTAGGGACAGGCATTTTTAGGATTAGATGACATCATGGTAAAGACACTTGTGCTAGGTGTACATTAACAGTTATGCTGATGGTAGCACCAGTCTTGTAGCAGCACCACTGCTTTTAAAAAACAGGTAAGAAATTTCCTATTGTAGACACACTTTAAGTGTGTTCTGGACAGTCTATGGCAGAATTTCCTTAAAATGATGGTTTGGTTAGTCCCAGTGGATAGGCCAAAGAACATTATAATTTAGTTTTTAAAAGCAACTAACCTACAACTGTAACTTTATTTTGAGATTGTTTAAAAGAAATTCCACCTCAAAGTGTACACATCCAAAGCCCTAGACACCCATAACATACTCTTAAAATATCAGTATCAGAGTGGTTACAAAATAAATTGTCCCAAGCAGCAGCCCTTCTCTTTTTCCCTTGCCTACCACACTTGAACTAGTCAGCAGAACAAAAGCGAAAGAAATTTCACCCTCAACAACATGAGTTACACTTTGCAGAATCCCTCGAAGGTCAATCAATACATTCAGGCTGCTGTGGCATGAAACACCAGGGTAGAGGCACAGTTCCAAAGGAAACTGCATAAAGTGAAAGGGAATGCACTTATACTCCAAATTGCAGGGAGTGTAAACCTCCTGGACTGAGGTCCTGTTTCAGTTTGGATAAGAGTTGTATATTTTTAAGTGTTCCTTGGTCAATTATGATCACTTCATTTCTTTTTCTCAGCTTTTCTGTTTTCCTTGTCATACCTATCTTTTACCTTTCCCGGTCTGCCTTTCCCTGTCCCCCTTCCACACCCCTTCATTCCCCGTGTGGTGAGAGGGAACCCAGATACACCTTTCCTAACTCTAGAATTAACAACAGCCCAAGCAATACTGCTATTCAGGCACCCGATAAAGAGATATTTGACCAAGCACTCCTCATGGCTAATATTATAAATTGCGTTTCCTGGAACATCAACAGGGTGAACCACCCATTAAAAACAAACAGAATTATCACTCATCTAAAAACACTGAAAGCAGGTATCTTCCCACAAGAAACCCATCTCAATGGCTTGGAGGCAGAGAAAATTAGGAGTGTATAGATGGGGGAGGGGATGTTTAACAGCCAAAGGCGTAGCAATATTGTTTCACAAAAGACTCAGACTACTAATTCTAGATGTAAATAAAGATAAGGAAGGTACATTTTTGCTGGAGAAGGCAAAGATCTCGGACTCTATATATACCCTAATTAATGTATATGGCGCCAATAAAGATGATCCAAGTTTTTTCTAAATTAATATCCCACTTGCATCAGTCACTCTAGCAGGAGATTTTAATGTGGTGTTGTACCCTTTTTTAGACAAGTCAGGCTGTCCCCAGCATACACAAACACATACTAGAAACATTAAAAAGATTATATGGAAGAACTAGAGTTAAAAGTTATATGGCACTTGTATAACCCTAAATGAAGGATTTTACATTTCTTCCTCCCCACATTCTACATAGTCATGAATAGATTTCTTCCTGATTTCTAAGAATCTAGTAGACTCAGACTTGATTATTAAGCACTATCATGATCTCTTATCATGCACCAGCAATACTACAATTTTCCCCTCTCAAAACGAACGGACTTGTAAACAATGGAGACTGCACTCCTCTCTTTTTATAAACATTTTCAGAGCTATCGCGCAGAAGAAATTGTTTTTTTCCTCAAAACAAAATGACACACCAGAGATATCCTGATCCACTCTCTGGGATACACTAGAAGCTTTTATCAGGGGCAGGATCATTTCCTACTCAGCAGGCAGGAAAAGTGTTAGCCAAATTAATCTTGTGGAATAAACTTAATTTAAAGCTATGGATTTAGAACGTGCACGCTACCCCCTCCCAAGAAAATTGTAGAAAATTAATCAGCATTTGGTATGAAGTACATAGACTTACTTCAGCACAAGCTGAATTTGCTCTTTTTAGACTCAAACACACATACTGGAAGTCAGAGGGAGAGAGCAAGGAAAATTCTCACATACAGTTTAAAAATGAGAGGTCAAAGATCCAGAGTAGCATCACTCAAATCAGAACAAGGGCAGGTTATTACTAATCAAAGAGAGATCAACTGTTGAAATTCTTCCAGGCTCTTTACAATAATGATTCCTCGAAGAAGAGAAGAACTGAATAATTTTGTTAAAACTCTTAACATCCCTCGAATCTCAAAAAAGCAGCAGGCCAGGCTGACCTCTCGGTTGCATTCAGAGGAAATGAGTCTGGGCAAGACCCCCAGCCCTCATGGCCTACCTACAGAATTCTATCAAAAGTTTCAAAAAAATTCTCACCCCTAAGCTGTTATACATTTACAAAGATGCCTTAAAGGAAAGGTATATTACTCCCTATAATGAAGGAAGCCTTAATTACTGTTCTACTTAAACCAAGGAAGGATGTGCAAAAGTGTTAATAGCTATAGACCCATCTCTTTAATCAATACTGATATAAAAATACTTTCAAAAACAGTGGCTAAGCACTTGAAAAGCAATGAGTGATATGGTTCATCCCAATCAGGTGGGATTTATTTTAAAAAGTCGTGGTTCAAAGAACACACGTCCACTGATTAACGTTATGGCATTCCATCAACACTCTCAAAATTCCCATGCAATCATTTCACTTGATGCAGACAGCCTTTGACAGCGTGAACCAGCAATATGTTTCTTACCAAGGATAAATTTGGGTTGGGAAAGACCTATTTCATGGATACAGCTATTATATACCAATCCCAACTCTTGTATCCTAACAAATAGCACAATATCTCAGACAACTCCCCTTCCCCCGCTTTATTCTGTTTTGTGGAACTAGACAGGGATGCCCTCTCTCACCCCCTCTCTGTTTAGTCTAGTATTAGAACCACTTGCAGTACTAATCACAGAACACCAAGGTATTCAAGGGATCGAATCAGGAGACAAAAATCTTTCCATATGCAGATGACCTCCTCCTCTTTATTAAAAATCCAGATCAATCTATTCCCAATATCCTTCAAACCATGAATAGCTTTGGTAAACTCTCCGGCTACAAAGATAAGTTGGGATAAGTCAGAAGCAATGAAGACCTTATTGGATTTAGTTGGAAGTGGCTCTCCTACAGGGACATTTAGATGGCAACAGACAAACCTCAGATATCTTGGCATCCTGTTCTCTAAGGAAATTAAAAACATAGTCAAGGTTAACCTAGCCCGTTAATCATGCAGTTAGCAAACTATTTAAACAGATGGCAGGCACTGCCTTTCCCCATTTGGAGAAAAATAAACAGAATAAAGAGGACCCTGGGAAAGGCACTCATTTTGATTGAACTCCCTCCCTCTCTATCCATATTCCTCCCTTTTAATTTTACTAAAATCAACATGTTCAGATCCTCCTTGTGGAGTGCTGATAACAAACCCAGAATCTCCTTACAAAGATTACAGTTCCCTATCAAGACAGAGGTTTTAGATTTCCCAATTTTAAACTTTACCATCAGGCAATAATTAGCCAAGCAAGACAGCGAGTCATTCTCTCGAGCTATACAGCCCTGTATTGGATCCAGCTGGAAGCAGCATTGGTGGCTCCTTTAACCCTTTCCAACCTGCTGCATGCTGATCATTACCTATTCCCTAAAGAACAATTACCAACGATGGTGACAGCCAGAGACACCTCCCTTCTACGTACCAAAGCCTCTATCTGGGGTAACTCAAAACTCTGTATAGCAGACAACCCCATCATCTGGACAGATTCAATTAGGAAAGGGATTTTGAGCACCAGTCAATTTATTGAAAATTATACCTTCCTCCCTTTTACAATATTAAAAGAAAGGTTCAATCTAGAGACTAAGAAGGAGTGGCCATACATCCAACTTAAACATGCCAGCTACCATCTGTTTGGCCCAGATGCCTGTGCTACCCCCATCCACCTGGGAACTGCTTTCATTTCTCCAAATATTACCGATTGCCAAGACCTATGTATATGCAAGTATATGCACACTTGGCCAGCAAATTTGAATTAAACATGGATTCCCTAAAGAAGAAATTCTCTGCTAACCAATGGAAACAAATTTTAGCCAGTTTGCCAATCTGTTCTTTGGACCTCAGTTTAAAGATTAATCCCACAGAAAATCATATGCAGGCTGCACTGGACCCTTCTCCGCCTGTTCAAAACGGGTGCCGTTAAGTCAGACAAATGTTGGTGCGATGATTCAGCAGCTGCTAACTTAATCCATATGCTCTGGGAACGCTCCTATACCTGTATGTTTTGGGCAGAACTTAATTGCAGAGTTTATTTTTGCCTATCAAAAAAAATTGTGTTACAAGCTAACCATGTAATTTTAAATGTTAATTGGAAGCTGAATAAACCTGAAAAACTTTGGCTCAGTGGAGCACTAATTACTGGTAAAAGACTAGTATTAGAAAAATGGAAATCCAAAAAATGACCAACTATTGAAGATGGAACACAGACATCGTAAGCTCGGCCATCATGGAATATAATAAAAATACCCAAGAAAAATTATTTCCTGTAAGTATCTGAATTATCCTATTAAATGCAGCCCTCCTCATTTCTACCCACTTCCTTCCCTTCTTGTCTATCTCCCTCCTTTGAATTTTGATTTAATTTTTTATCTTGTTGGTTTTATATTTAATTAGTTGGAATTTTATAAACAAATTTTGTTTGTAAATTTTGTAATACAAATAATTGATTTATATTTTCAAGTATAGCTAAAGTTAGGTAGCAAATAGTTAATATATTATGAGACACTTACATAAATAGTTTAGTTGTGTGTGGGTATATATTTAAAATTTAATAAAGTTATTAAAAATAATAATACAAACTAGCATCACAACTCCAGAATTTGCCCATGTTAATTGTTTGTGTTTTCAATATTTTATCTTTTCTTGTTAGTTCTTAACGGGAGGGATCTCAGCCTCTCTCTAGGGTGGCTTTAATTAAATTCCTATTAATCTTGTTCTGTAAGAGATCACCAATTTTTTGTTTTGTTTTTGGCTGCTTTTCCACTGCGCTTAACTTGTATTTTTTCCTTTGATAGGAATAAAAACTTGTATACAAAGTGACTTTAAGGATTCTTTTTAAATAAAGAGTAGAAAGTATTAGGGAATATCCATACAAATTAATCATGTTTGTGTTCAAAATTTTAATAGGTTTGAAGCATTCAGAACTAGTTTTTCCCTAAAATACAAGGTCCTTAAAGCCATTTGTTGTTCTTATATAAATTCTGTTTATTCTAACACTTTTTATATACCACAGACCAGAAATTCCCATCACTTATCCCATGTTTAAAAAGTTAGATTTTTTTTCAAGTGTTCCACGTGACTTCGGATATATCTTTCAAGTAAGAGGAAGGACTATTGGAGGGAGCGTGTGGGGGTAGGAAGGGGAGCGGTGACCTTAAATAAGATTCAAGCATTGATTTCCTCTCTCATCCCCAAGCCAGTCCTATGTGGTAAAACTTGTGTTCCATTCCAAAAGTAGCTCAAAGCTCTTCACTACTGGATTACAGGGATATAGCTTTGCATTTAGTAGCTTTAAGCCATTCTTTTCTTTAAACTGAGGTTTTTATCTTAATTCTTACCCACCTCCCACTCTAAATAGAGAGCAAGACAACTTTCTTATCTGTTTAAAACAGATATCTCAAATGTTGACTGGTATTACAAATAATTTTTAAATGACCAGTAGTAGACATGCATCTTTCTGGTTACCTCTTTACCACAAAAAGAAATGGCAAGCTTTTGTGTAGGATTCTATTTTCATGTTTCTCCTGCTAATACTGGAGACACTCTTGACCTTTGCAAGATCTTGCTCTGTCAGTTTTTCTCCATAAAAAAAGAAAAGTATTAATTGCATTTAAGTTACACTTTTTAATATTTTACACCAAAACAAGTGTCAATATTTGAAAACTAGAGCTAGTCAAAAAATTTTGCATGAAAACTTTCCTGATGGGAAAATGTTGTTTCATTGGAATCGATCTACTTCAATTTTTAAGATTTTTCCAAAAGTTTTTTTTAATTTTCCGTTTCCGAAATGTCAAGTAATTTCCATCAAAAATACTGACAGTTTTTGTTCCAACATTTCAGATTCAAAACTCTTCTGAATTTTTTGAGAATTTTCAATATTTTGACTTCTTGTTCCGATTCAGAATGGAAACAAATTTTGAAATGTTGACATTTCCCATGAGATGTAAATTCCATTTCCAGACCAGTACAGAGGACCCCCTGTGGCTAAACTCTCACGGTATCACCCCTGGGCAATAGCACCCCACACACACTTGGAGAAATGAGGTCAGGGTGCTCCTTCTCTTCCCAGAGCAGGGGGGGACTGGCATGGGATCTCTACAGTATTTTCTCTAGCATCTGGGTTTTCATCTGCATGGGTAGGCCAGGCCTTTTCCTGCCACACAGAGAGTTCTCCACTAGGTTGATATTGGTGGGGAGATCCCAGAGCAGTAGGTATTGGAGTTACCCCATTGAGATGAATGAGGCAGCTCACTATTTTCAAAACTATTGCATTAAGCTATCTGCAACATCTGCCCGAATCTGAAGCTTCAGTTACACATGGTTCATGTTTTCAAATTTATCTCGATAACCAGGTGGGGTAGAAATTATTATTTGTTTAAGTGAAAATGTACTATTTGATAAATTGCATGACTCCAGGAGCTGGGGCCCATAGCTGCGACCTAGCAATGTATTATGGGGGGAAAATAACCTAATTAACATTGCAGAGGAATTTGGCATTTCATTTGCAGAACAGAAAAAAAATACCTCCTACAGAATCTGAGTCCATTGTGGCAGGAAACACACACAGCACTGGTTATAGGAGAACAAAATCGAATTCCTGTAACTTTAAGGCAGTTTTCTGTAAAGACTGAATAAACTTTTTTCCTGTAACTCACTTGAGAAGTCTAGATAAATGAAGTCAGAGTCTTTGACAGATTAGTTTACAAAGGCTTTTACTCTTCTGGGTAACATTTTATTTGTCAGCCTTAGCACTTGTGTTATTATTCCCTGAGGCCTACTGCTCGGGTTCTCTGTTTGGTGAACCCTTTCCATCCACCTCCATTACCCAGCCCCATAACAACATGACCAACTGTCAATACAAACTTGCTGCCTACCTGTATGCCTTTTAGCAGCCCCAATTTCAAACATTGATACGTTTAGCTTTATTTTCATAATCTGTCTCTTAGCCAGGACATATCATTTTACAAACATTTTTACATTTATGTTTTGTTGGTAGAGTCCTCCAGTACTGAAATTTCACCTTCGGACTGTTTTCTTTGTTATGTTAGCACAGCCTCTTTCAACGCCTTTTCAGAGATTGTAGGTAATCCCTAATTATCCAAGTTTCTGATGATCTCAGAAACTTGGACTCTGATATGGGGAATATACTCAAACAGGAGTATATTCCCCATATTCAAAACTGATGGAGAAACAAGTTTCACTTATTTGAAAATCCAATTACCTGATCGTTTCAGATGTCTCATAAGATATTTGAATCATCAGTGTTATCTCTTAGAGTAACCCCCCCCACCCCACACACCCCCGTCACCATCGACAGTCTTACTAGGTGCTGTATCACATGGCAAGGCAATGATGTGAAGTTAACAGGCCTGAACATTATCTTTTCAGATTGCAGATCTGTTTTCTGGACCCTGAAAATGAAAAATTACATCCAAACCTAACCGTGTCTCCTCCTTCCACTCTGTTTCCTGCTGTAACCATACGAGAGCCCTAGCAGTGGTCTACTGAGCTATTTTCTCCAAATGTACCTTCTCCTGCCATATTTAAAAATACATGAACACAATAACTACTTGATAGAGATAGGTAATAGTAAACAAGTTCACAAATGATCATCACAATGCATTGCAGTAGCACCAAATATATTCCTAATGTAACGTTAATATCTCCCCATGCAAATACAATTTTCCACTGGCTTGGCATAGTTGTATCATCACCATGATTTTTTAAATAAGCACATTACAGAGAAAGTCAATGCGAGCAACAGCTAGGTAACTTTTCATTAGTACTTATGCATTTATGATCTGACAGTGGCTTTGATAAACAGCATGTAATTTAATTAATCCTACGCAATTGCTGGTGCTTAAAATTAAGTATATTATTTGAGATACACATAACTTAAAACAGAAGCTGCAGCACTATGCAGAATAAAAACACCAAACAACCTGATATTAATTCTCTCTGAACTAGTCTCCCTCTAAACAACTAGATTAAAAAAGTTTCATATTTGATAGAGATTTAAGATAAACTGAGAACTGCACTAATTATGATACTTACAAAGCCATTCCCATCCTCATCAAGGAATGGATATGTCTGAAGCAATGCATTGACGACAACATTATACTGCTGACTGTTTGGATACCTGTTCAAACAAGATAAAAAGAAAATATAGGAATAGGTGGCATTTTAGACACTTTTTGTCAATTTGAAGTCTGGTGGGGGTTTTTTCAGAGGATATCAAGTTACATTGATACAGTGTTTCCAAAATATTTTACATTAAATCACATATTAAAGAAAGAAGAAATTATCCTAAAAGTAATGCATGGGAAGAGCCTTTAGAGCTTGATCCAAAGTCCGTCATTAAAACCAAGAGTGTTTTTTCCACTGACTTCAGTGGGTTTTAAATCAATGACTTAACCATTTAAGTTTACAGATTGCAGAGACTGGTTCATCATCATCTGGGAATTTCATTATACAATCAGTTGCACCCCCCAAAAAAAAGTGAATCCAAAAATTACTATACTTACAGTGATCCTTCCAGGTATTTTGTCATGTCTGCCTGTAAAAATTCAATAATCCTTATTCTCATGCTGTGGTCAGGGCATTTCCTTTCTGCTAATATGCACTGGACATCATAAGGAAACTCTGGCAAAACATATGAGTTTGTCCACTGTACTGTTTCACATTGTGCAAAAACATATTTCATCTTTTTTCTGTAAAAGAAAGGGTTAAAGATATCAAAGATTATCAGATGCTCATGTAGTTCTTTTTATCCCTGTGGGAAACTAAGCAAGGAAAAAAAATAAGCCACATGTTTTTGTAGGAAAGAAAGTTATGGCTGTACTGATTAAAAACCACTGGTGTTTTAGGCTTGATCAGAGATACTTATTATTTTTTGCTTTCTCTTAGTTTCTACTTAAGAATAAAGTTACATGCAAAACATGTAATAAAATCAACCAATTCAGATGTTAAAACAGTTAAATGTTTTATACGCGGTGCCTTAGATCAGGAGCTAGGAGAAGGCAACCAAACTTTTTCACCAACTGAACATGCACGAAATAGCTTTTGGCACAAAACAACAAATATGGATGATAATATTAGTTATTTTAGCAATTAATATTTGGCTCCAATCAGAATGAGTGAATAAGCCACTGTTTTAGAAATCAGTAAAGATACACGAGCCTAGACCCTGAAAAGACTTCCACATGTTTAATTTCAAATATGTCAGAAGTCCCATGAGTTCAGTGGGTCACCTCATATGCATGTCTTTGCAGATTCAGAATCCAAACATATTTACATAAGAACAGCCATACTGGCTCAGACCAATGGCCATCTAGCCCAGTATCCTGTCTTTGGACTGTGGCCAATGACAGATGTTCAAAGGGACTGAATTGTCACGACAATCAAGCGATCCATACCATCATCCAGGCCCCAGTTTCTGGCAATCAAGGGGTCAGGAACACCTGGACTTTATGATTGGGCCCCTGCCCATCTTGGCTAATAGCCAGTGATGGACCTATCCTCCATGAACGTATCTAATTCTTTTTTTAATCCAGTTATATTTTGGCCTTCACAACATCCTCTGGCAATGGGTTCCATAGGTTGATTGTGTGCTGTGTGAAGTACTTCCTTTTGTTTGTTATAAATCTGCTGCCTATTTATTTCATTGGGTGGCCTCTAGGTTCTTGTGTTACATAAAAGGGTAAATAACACTTTGCTATTCACTTTCTCCACACCATTCATGATTTAATAGACCTCTGTCATATGCCCTTAGTCATCTCTTTTCCAAGTTGAATAGACCCAGTCTTTTTAATCTCTCCTCATATGGAAGCTGCTCCATCCCCCTAATCATTGGTACAGAGAAGGGCAACAACTTTTCCAATTCTAACTTTTTTTTTTTTGGAGATGGGACAACCAGAACTGCACACAGTATTCAAGCTGTAGGTTTATCATGCATTTATATAGTGCATTAATAAATATATATATTTACTGTCTTGTCATCTGTCCTTTTCCTAACGGTTCCAAACATTGTTAGCTTTTTTGGCTGCTGCTGCTGCTGCACATTGAGCAGATATTCTCAGAGAACTATCCACGATGACTCCAATAGATCTCTTTCTCCAGTGGTAACAGCTAATTTACAACCCATCACTTTATATGCAAAGTTGGGATTATGTTTTCCCAATATGGATTACTTTGCATTTATCAACATTGAATTTCATCGGCCATTTTGCTGCCCAGTCTCTGAGTTTTGTGAGATCCTTTTGTAACTCTTCACAATCTGCTTTGGACTTAACTATCTTGAATAATTTTATATCAACTAAAAACTTTGCCACCTGACCGTTTGCCCCTTTTTCCAGATCATTTAGGAGTACAGTACTGGTACCAGTACAGACCCCTTTGGGACACCATTATTTACCACTCTTCATTCTGAAAACTGACCATTTATTCCTACCCTTTATTTCCTATCTTTTAACCAGTAACTGATCCACGAGAGGACCTTTCCTCTTATCCCAAGACTACTTACTTTGTTTAAGAGTTTGGTGAGGGACCTCAAAGACTTTCTGAGAGTCCAAGTACACTATACCCATTGGATCACCCTTGTCCACATGTTTGTTGATCCCCTCCAAAGAATTCTAATAGATTGGTGAGGCATGATTTCCCTTTACAAAAGCTCTGATAATTCTTCCCAACCTGGAAAGGGAGTATTAGGAATAATGGAAGGTAACTTAAAAGGATACTGCCTTGGTTAATTCAAAGACATTTTGTGCTAAATTCACAAAAATCTAGCAATTGACTGATTATAATCAGTTAAGGAAGGTGGGAGGGAAATAGAGTAGACTGAGGTTTGGCACATAATACAGAAATTTTCACTTCTAAGGCCACGTCTACACTACAAACTTTGGCTGCCGCAAGTTATGTCAGCATAAACTACAATTAGCATCTCGTTCGCGCGCATGCATATTTGGCTCCTTGCACCAGTACCGCACATACTCAACCGGGGTGCGTGTCTCAACTTGCCACCATCCAGCGCGTTGTCTTTTGGGAAGTTTTGACAATGCGTGGTAGGGCAGAAACAAGTCGTTCAGAGATGACTGGGAGCAAGGGTTCTACTTCTCAGGATGCAACTTTCTCCATCCCATAATGTTATCTACATTCCTAGTTTTTGCACCCTTTTCAAAAATCCCATGAAACCACAGGGCCTTCCTCACTGTCCGCATCTCGGACAGAAGCATGGAGCCTCAGCACTATTGTCATGAACGTTGCAAGCACAGGGCACATGATCCTCCGGTATTTGCAGAGCTGCAAGAAGAACCGCATCGGTAGAGAACATGATGATTTCATGGAGAGCAGATTGCTGCGGAACATAGAGAAAACCAACTGAAGGCTGTTGGTGCAGTTCAGAGCAGTTGCGGATGGCGGAGCACCACATCGGAGACCAAGAAACAAGTGGGATCACATGGTAATGCAGGATTGCGATGACGAGCAGTGGCTGCAGAACTTTTGTATGCGAAAGGCCACATTCCTGGATCTGTGAGCCAAGCTCGCCCCAGCCCTCCGTCACATGGACAACAGAATGAGAGCTCCACTGACAGTGGACAAATGAGTGGCGATCGCACTGTGGAAACTTGCAAAGCCAGACTGCTACGGGTCAGTGGGGAATCGTTTTGGAGTTGGAAAATCCACTGTGGAAGCTGTTGTCATGCAGGGTCACTAATCTTCTGCTACACAGAACCGTGACTCTCAGCAATGTGCAGGACATAGCAGATGGATTTGCAGCAATGGGGCTCCCAAACTGCAGTAGAGTGATGGCAAGTGCATCCCTGGAACCAGCCCACTTTGCTACAGAGTACGTCAACAGAAAGGGCTACTTCTCTATGGTTATGCAAGTGTTGGTTAATCAAGGGACGCTTCACTCACATCAGTGTTGGCTGCTCAGGGAAGTGCATGATGCTCACATCTTTAAGAACACAGGACTGTTCAGAAAGCTGAAAGCAGGGACTTTTCTTTGCAAACTGGCGGATTACCATTGGTGATGCTGAAATGACAACGGTGATGCTGGGGGACCCAGTCTACCCCTTGCTCCCCTGACTCATGAAGCTGTACACTGGCCACCTCAACAGCACCAAGGGAAGATTCAACCACCAGCTCAGCAGTTGCAGAATGACAGCTGAATGTGCTTTTGGTGGATTGAAGGGATGTTAGTTTGTTTACTCACAAGACTGGATCTCTGTGAGAAAAACATTCCAAGGGTTATAGCTGCCTGCTGTGTCCAGGGCCGGCTTCAGGCCAATTCCCCCGAATCGGGCCTTGCGCCTATGAGGGCCCTGATTCCCCCGAATCGGGTGCCGCGCCTAAGAGGGCCCCACGCCTGAAGAAGAGCACCTTAGGCACCTTTTTTATTTTTTTACTCACCCGGCGGCGGTCTAGATCTTCGGCGGCACATCGCCAGCTGGTCCTTCACTTGCTCCGGGTCTTCGGCAGCATTTTGGCGGCGGGTCCTTCAGTGCCGCGGAGGACCCGGAGCGAGTGAAGGACCCGATGCCGACATGCCGCCGAAGACCCGGACTGCTGCTGGGTATTCGAATTGGGCCCCGCACTTACTAAAGCTGGCCCTGGCTGTGTCATGCATAATACTGTGAGGCAAAGGGGGCGGGGGGAGTTTCTGATGGGGTGAAGGGCGGAGGTGGAGCAGCTGTCTGCTGAGTTTGAACAGCCAGACACAAGGGTTTTTAGAAGAGCTCAACAAAGAGCTGTGCGTCTCAGGGAGACCTTGAAAGAGCACTTTAAGAGCAAGCCACAGTAATGTGTGGTGGTGTACTATGCTCTATCCAGCCCTGCAGTTCTGGGGCCTGTTAGGAACTGTCTGTTTATTGTTGCACATCTACGAATATAACACAGTCAACGCACCTATTAATTTTGTGGTGCTTCCTGTACATTTATAATTATTACGTTTGTCACTGATCCTATGAGTTGTGTCATAGTGTACAACAACAATTAGCAGCAGGTTCTTTCACTACCACTAGGCATTCCACAGCATATGTTGGGAACGAATAGATCCATTATTTTCCAAAAAATATTTTATTGAGTAACAAAGCCAGTGCAAAAACAAATAATCTGTGCAATTTAAAAGCAAATACATTAAAAAAATTAATTAATGAAAAAGAACATTCATGTCCATCTTGGCTACACATACAGGAACTGTGGCTTTCACAGGTCAGTGTATGTGGTTGTCTTTAACGTCCCATGGTGAGAAGTGGTAGGAGTAGGGATGATGTCACATGGAATGTAAAGGGTGTGTTGGAAGGTGCTAAAATGAAGTTCTCTGCAGACTGCAAAGGGAGGCGAGCTTGCAACTGTTGAACCTGTAGGTCCACGAGCATCTGCAGCATCCGTGTTTGCTGCTGGAGAAGCCCCATTATGTCCTGGTGCAACTCCCTCTCCTTTTCCTGCTGCAACTTTCTCCTGTTTGCTCTTCCTTTCTCCGCGCCCTCTGCCCATGGCCTGATGCAGCACAGGCTTGCAGGATCTCACTGATGTCATCCCAAGTCCTCTTCTTTCTACTCCTTAACTAGCTCTGGCATTCCAGGGGTGTGGTGGGGGAACAAAGGCCACAATGGCAGCAGCTACAGACAAAACACAGAGGTGCCATTGTCAATATAGTCACAATGGAAAAGCGAAAGCTAAGATTCAGAACTCCCTTTCCTCACTCCCGTAAAGTTTTAAACAAGATGTACTTATTGACACTTCTGCTTGGAGTGCTTGGGCACGGTGCCACTCATGCACCCGCAATGGTATGGCCCACCAGAGGTAAGGGAAATGAGGAGGGAATTGCTCGGTAGCATGAAACTATGACTACAGGGCAATGGCACTGAATACTGGCCCCATTTTCCACATGTGGTGGTGATGATTTTAGCTGGTATTTCATTCCTGAGAGTAACAAAGGCTCAGAGAGCACAGATGCTGATGGTGTCCTGAATCTGCCCGGCCCATATGTTGCTATCATGTTTACTGCAATGTCCCTGCTGATGTTATCACTGATGGGCATGAGAAAGCATCTTACCACAGAGGAAGAACTAAGGCTGCCATCCCTAGAAACCTTCAGGAGAGGATTCCAGAGTACCTCCATGAAAAATTCATCAAGATCTCTCAGAAGGATTCAAGGGACATCCCTGGGTACATAAACAAACTGTTTCACATGGTCCCGGGCCCCTCCCTCCCCATCCCCCACCCCGCCTAACTCTACAGGGGAATTAAGAGCAGATAACAGCTCTGCCTCTCTTTGTTGTACCTCTGCCTCTTCTAGTATGAGTAAAATAATGCAAAGTTGACCTGCTAAGTTGGGAGCGATATCAGTACATTATTGTAATGGGTAATACATTTCTACACTTACCTGAGATTCCTTTCCCCTGCATCAGGCTCACGTGTGCTCGGCTGCCAAGACTGACTGAACTGCAGTGGAATCGCCAACAGGTCCAGGTTCACGGCATAGTGTGAACCCCCAGTTACATGACCCCCATCCTCCTCCTCTTCTTCACTGTTCACACCAGGAGTCTGTGACTTACAGGCTCCTCCGAGGTATCCAAAGTGGCGTACAGGGCAGTGGTGGAGTCTCCGTCAAGGCATGCAGCTCTCCATAAAAGCAGCGGGCATGCGGCTCAGCACCAGACTGACTGATGGCCTCCAGGGCAGTATGTCTGCTGCAGTTACTTCACTTTCACACGGAACTGCTGCTGGTCCCTGTCATACCCCTTCTCCTGCATCCCCATGAAACCTGTTCATAGATGTCCACATTTCTACAGCTGGTCTGTGGCTGTGCCTACACAGCCTCTTCTCCCTACAGGCTCAGGAGATCCTGTAAGTCCTATCTGCTTCAGGCTGGGGCATATGGAGCGTGTAACCCTCCTGGTCAGCTGGGAAGCTGCACACAACAAGGGAGAGATGCTAGGTGTGCTCGCCAAGCTGGACAAGCAGGAAAAGGCATTTCAAAAAATCGCAGGGTTTTAGACTGGGGTGGGAAGGCAGGCTGGCTAGCTTCCCGTCTCAGTGACTCCTGGCCAATGCAGTTCACAATTGTAACCAAAGCAGTGTTGGGCATTGCAGAACAGCTGCTGGAGGACTGTTCAGGTTAATGTAGGTAACGCAGCGTCAGTTGACCATGGCTCAACACCGCTCGGGGAGATGGTGTAACTGCATTGCCGTAATGGGGCATTTACACTGGTGGCAGACAAATTTAAGCATAGACACATGAACAACTAGGTCAACGCAAGGCAGCGTATGTTGACCTTACCTTGTAGTGTAGACCAGGCCTAAGGCCCTCACTACCTTGGGCTGTAAACAGGAATTATAAACCACGTGTAAATAGTTTCAGCTAAAATAGCTTCTAAGGCTACGTCTACAGCAGCACAGTTGCAGAGCTGCAGATGTGCTGCTGTAGCAGTTTAGTGTAATCTCTTACTATAGCAACAGGTCACCCCCTCTGATCACTGTAGGTAATCTACCTTCCCAAGAGGAAGTAGCTAGGTAAATGGAAGAATTCTACACCAGAGGCTTGGTTAATTCAACTACGTCACTCAGGAGTGTGAACTTTTCACACCCCTGAGAGAGACGTGGGTATGGCAATGTAACTTTTCAGTGTAGACCAACCCTAACATAGGCCTGATTTACACTAAAAAGGTCAACCCAGCTATGTTGCTAAAAGGTGTGAAAAATTGATACCTTGCCCCAGCAGTCTCTAAACAATGTCTGAAAAATCCTCATGCTCCTGGAGCAATAAGGAGGAAATACTTGATTATGTTTAGATGAAGTCACCACAAAAAACTCACAGTTGGGCGATTATGTTAAATAGGTGAAGTAGATCTAAATTAAACAATAGAGTTGGCTGGAGACAGACGCAACTAACAGCTTATCTACTTACAGAAGTGTTCACACACAAAGGGCTTGTCTTCACTACCAGGGTAAGCAGACCTAAGTTACGCTACTTCAGCTACATAGCTTAGGTTGACTTACCCTGGTGTCTTCACTGCGCTGCATTGATGGGAGACACTCTCCCATTGACTTACCTTAATCTTCTCGGGGAGCTGGAGTACTGGGGTCGACGGGAGAGCGCTCTGCTGTCAATTTCGCGGGTCTTCACTAGACTCACTGAATTGACACCTGCTGCAGCGCTGATCTCCACATAGTGAAGACCAGCCCAAAGTTGTGCCCATGTCACATCAAACTTTAGTTAAACCAGTGCAACTTGTGTGTTTTGTCTAGGCCTCACACAAGGAGAAGACTATTACAAATAGAAGTTTAACACCAAGGGCAATATAGTGCCCCCCAAAGTCTCTTTCATATCTGCAAGATCTTGGGACGCCGACCAGGTTAACACATCTGAGAATGGATTTGTAAGTCTCACCTTACTTCAGAAAAAGGCATCCCACTGGTATAATAAAGCCTATTAACTAGTTTGTAATGATGCAGTTTCTGTAGATTCCCATTTTATTTCACGTTCTCTCTGCTATGCTTGAAAGTCATGTGAAACAAATGCTACAACTGTAATTCTCTTTGGCTGCATGGTATTCTCATGGTGTTCCCACACAGTACATCTCTTGGGAACATAATGCCATAAAGTAAGGTCATTATGGACTGAGCTGTTCTGTCTCCACTAACTGAACAAAAAGGTATGTGTTTGAATTACAGTCCCAATGCCATGGGGAACATTTTGTTTCACTGAAAGAAAAGCTACGGCATTTGCACCCCTGTGGTGTCACCTTGGTTATCCAAGGATGGTTTTAGGCTGGATCGTATGGTTGAGCACATAATTAACACCACTGAAAAGCCTCCGACAGCAAAATATATAGTGTACTTCGCACAAAGGCATGTTCCTGAGTTAGCTGAAACTGATCATTTAAAAAAAAAAAAAAAAACTTTGGCATCAATGCAGACAGTTCAATCAAGACATCTGTGCAATGTACAGCAGAAGCCAAGAAACAGGATAAAATATTATACACATTGGTAATAATAACCCTTAAAGCCTCTGACTAAAGAAGAACAGTTTCCAATATCTATTTTGTTTGTTTACATAATTTAAATAGGATTTTGCTGGCTGAAAGCCAACTAGCTGTGCACATAACTAGGCTATGTAACATAGGTTCCTCTCAATGTTGTTTCTGGTCTTCCTTGCTTCATTCCCTCCATGGGTTTGTTACACCCCTTTTCTTAATTTAAATTCCTTAATTTTTCTCAGTTTCCCCTGATTTGGGAATGAACCCCAAATACACAGCTCCCTGCAGCTACATAGAGCCCCACTGTGGGCCTCCAATTAGAGCTCGTTGAGCTTGGTCAGACAGAGCTCATTGCAGGAACAGGACCTTTGATTGTAAACTCCTCAGGGCAAAACGTGTCTATATGTTTGTATAGCATCTAACAAAGCCCCCTCTCCTCCTTCCCAATAGCGATAGAACCTCTGGGCACGGCCACAATACAAACAACATTATTTCTGGTAACGTTTATTTTAAAATGAGTCAACTGTCCCAAAGAGTTGGACATCAGAAAACTTCAGCACTGCACTCAACATAGTCTCAACATACTAATTAGGATGGAATAATAGTCAGGAAGATTAGGATGGAGACTCCAGCTTGGTGGTAATGGTTGGAGGGGGGAGGGGCATGTTATGGTTGCAGGAGGGTAGGAGAAAAAGATTCTGGCCCACTTGCTGTTGGATGAGCCTTATCTACATCTTATTTATTTATTGCTATATTTTGCCTGATGTTTTCTCTACTTAACTTCACTGACCCATTGTAGCTCTTCTTGAATGTAGAAACAGGAAGAGCTGATGTCAGTCACAGCGTGAGACTCAGGGCAAGTCTATGCTAGAGCATTACATCGGTGGGCAGCTGCATCGCTGTAGCACACCTGGTGAAGACGTGCTGTGCTGACAGGAGAGCACTCTCCTGTTGACATAATTACTCCACCTCAGCAAGAAGCAGAAGCTATGTTGGCAGGAGAGCATCTCCCACTGACATAGCACTGGTGTGGACAGCACAAAATTTGCATCACTGGGAGGGCTTTTTCACACCTCTGAGCGATGGATGTTATATCGACTTAGGCTGTAGTGTAGATATGCCCTCAGAAAACCTCTCACTTACTGTTGGGAGAGGGAACCATAGCAGAGATACAAATATTAACTTTCAGTTAAGTTTTGTGGGACTGTCGTCACATTTTACAACCACCCACTAAAAAAACAAGTCGTCAAAATACAGGCAAAACTAATTAGATGATGCCCATGCTTTAAAGCCAGTTTCTAACATGGCTGATCCTTGACACAGCCAGCTTTGCTTTGGCAGCAGTCAGGATTGCATTTTGTTTGTTACATTCTCGGGAGATGCTCCTTCTGTGCTTGGAGTTGGTTTGAGTGCAGCAGCAGCAGAAGGCTCAGGAGAGAAGAATTTTTCCTCAGGAGTAAGACTGGCTGAACTGCCAATTAATCAGGCCATTTTATAGAAGAGAGAGAGTGCATATATCTGTGCATGCATGAGAGAGAGGAGAGAGAGAGAGAGAAATCTAGTGTATTGGAACAGAAGTACTTTTACAAATATATTTTGGGTTTCTGTAAGTCTCATTATTTACGTATCAGAGGGGTAGCCGTGTTAGTCTGGATCTGTAAAAGCAGCAAAGAGTCCTGTGGCACCTTATAGACTAACAGACATTTTGCAGCATGAGCTTACGTGGGTGAATACCCACTTCTTCGGATGCAAGACTTGCGTCCGAAGAAGTGGGTATTCACCCACGAAAGCTCATGCTGCAAAACGTCTGTTAGTCTATAAAGTGCCACAGGATTCTTTGCTGCTCTTTCATTATTTACGGTAATCTCTGTGGAATTACTACCTTACATAGTTAATGTTTCCTCTAGGCCAGAAGTCCCCAATCTGTGGGGCGTGGAGGAATGTTCGGGGGTGGTGTTGCTAGCGCCTGGGCCAGCCCCCATGAGGGGTGGGGAGGGAGCGCCACCCAGTTCTGCTCCTGGCCTCTCAGCTCTGCTCTCGCCCCCTCCCCCAGCTCTGGCCCCAGCCTTGGCCTCTTACCCCTGTCCGCGTCCCTCCTCCCAGAGCCATGGCCCTGCTCCTGGCCCTGGGAGGGGAGGCCCAGACAGGGGTTAAGTGTGGGGCGCAAGCTAAAAAGTTTGGGGACCACTGCTCTAAGCTGTTTGGAGGATTCCATTTATTTTTGTTAGAAAAAAGGGAGTTAGGTGGTTTAAACTATCTGAATTAGAGCAATAAGGGTCCATATAAACATCTGATTGATAAATCTAATACTATCAGCTCCAAGCATTCAAAAATCATGAGTCAATCCCCCCAAAAATCATGGAGGTATTTTTTGTCTGTTTGAAATTCCCATGATTTTTAAGACAACAACTTGGGTGCAGGATGGTATTTGTCTTCTGGTTTTTGACGTTTGCAAGAAATAGAAGCTTTCAGATAAAGTGGGGGGATATGGGGAGCAGTAGAAATTCTCATATAGACAACTGACTCCAATAAGCTGAGGCTTTAAGAGGGGGAAAAAAACCACCAAAACCAGGAAGAGTTGGAAATGCTGTAAACAATCATGCAAAAGGTGAGGCTGCAAATCTACCTATCTGGAAAAATAATTAGATTACCACATGTATTAGAAATAGTTCTGATGGCCAGTGGTACCAATGGCAAGGAATTAGAAGTCTATTCCGGTAAACTCCGAATGCGTAGAAAGATCTGACAAACAGTCCAGCAGAAAATTTACAGGAACAATGTTTCAGATTAACAGTTTTCCCCTTGTTTTTCCAGCATGCATATAAATGAGTTTCAGATAGTGTTAGTCTCTTTTAGGATAGTCTATCAACATACAGATAATGAGGAATTAAAGAGCAAGACCTATGTTTGACAGTAGAAGACAAACACCTTCAACCAAAAGCACACTTTCAAAACTATCCTCAATAGGACTAGCTATTAGCTGTTCACTTACCACATAGGAGGTAAAATTGTTGATCTAAAAAATTCCTCACACTTTTAGAGCCATACAATTAGTGTGTCACGCAGGATTTGAAATGTGATGTGGTATCCTGTTAGAGAGCACAAATCTGTCCCACCGCCGAGTATTTCACCCCAAGGCATTTGGACAGAAAGTCCATTATGCAACACGTCACAAAAAAGCTTTTTATTTATATATAAAGATTGAGTCTCATATGAGAATCAATCTTTTATCAGGATGCCGTTCCTGAAGGAAAACAGTTGGAATTTCATGAGACGTGGATCCGGTTTGTATATCATTTGGCATGCATGCCTTCAGAAACTGCATGTAGAACATATGCCAATAAAAATGTGGGCTCTTGCACAGCAATCTCAGGTAACAATAACAGCTGCTGTCTCAACAACACCACCATCTCATACTGCCTTGAGCTGTGCAGGAGCTAATACCCAGATAGAAAAGCAGGTATGAAAAAAGTGTTCATGGGAGCATTCTGTGTATCCTAAGTGGGTGTTCTCACAAATCAGCGCTGCTACCGCTTTAACAAATTTTTACACAAGAAAACTTTAAGACCCTGGACACTCCACACTTTTTTGCTCTTACCCGATCTCTAAAAAATAATCTAACCATAGTGACCTCTGACCTGATCAGTTGGATGCATAATGCAATTTGATGACTCTTCAACAGAGGAAGAGAAGGGGTAAAATAAATTATGTTTCTGTTACACCACGTTAACTGCTATTTTTGTGTTTAAACTATCAGAGCTAGAGTCTCCCTCAATCTCTCTGTGGTGGAGAAGCATATTTTGAAGGTGGTTGATAGGTCTTGTCTATATAGAGAAGTTACATCAGGGTAAGGTAGAATGTGAATTTAAAATGCTATATTTTGACCAGTGTAACAAAAGCAGTTTAACTATATTGGCCTAAATTCCTGTTTAGAAACCCCAAAGACTCTATTCTCTCTTTCAGTATATTACTACTACACTAGTTCAAATGAAGCCGTTTCCACGAGTAAAGGGAAAAAAAAAATAAGAGAAAGATCTACAGAATTTAAACACTCCAAATACATAAAACCAGGAAAAAATGAACTAGTCCTGGAAGAAGATGAACATAAGAAAAACCACTAAGAACCGCCCCCATGAACATTGGCAGAACTATCAGACGAACATTATGTTGAATTGTAATATCAGTAGCCAAAATAGGTTTTTCTTAAACCCCCAATCTATGTTTAAGAATTAAATAACCATCACCTCAGAAGTCAAACCCACAGCAACACCAGCTATAATCTCTCCCTAATGCTGTTTCTACATGTAAAACACTAAAGTGACACACCTGCAGTGCCATTGCAGCATTTCAGTGTAGACACTCAGTACAGTACAGAAAAGGTCCTCACATTACTGTAATTAATCAACCTCCCTGAGAGGCAATAACTGGGTCGGCAGAAGAATTCTTCCATCAACCAAGTGCTGTCTCCCCTTGGAGCTAGGTCAGTATAGCCATGCCTCTCGGGGTGTGGATTTTTACACCCCTAACCAAAGGCACCAACTTTCTGATTTCCGGGGGTACTTGACTCCTTCTTCCCCTGGAGGCCCCGCTCTCATGTCGCCTCTTCCCTTCCAGGTAGTTTGGTTGGTTTTTGTTAAGAGAAGTGAAGTTTAATGTACACATGCCTGAGGAGGTTATGCTGGCTGCATGCCAGTTGCCAAGGTGTCAAACAGGATGTATGAGCACACCTACACAGCAAATGGAAGTGTGATTATAACATGGGTAGGCATACCTATGCTAGCTTTAATTTGGCTAGTGCAAGTAACTATAGAAGTTGTGATGTGGCAGCATGGACTTCAGTACAGGCTGGCTGCCCCAGTACAAACCCATCTGGGACTCTGAGTACATACTTGAGTTACTACCCTGTGCTGAAGCCTGCATTGCTGTGTGTGCACTACTATTGTTACCTGCGCTGGCTAGATTAAAGCTAGCATGGATGTGTCTACCCACACTATAATCACACCTTATTTGTTGTGTAGATTTACTGCGTTCTAGGAATTTTTATTAGGGACTAGAAAAGCTGGTTGGATAGTCTGGATGGCTCCTCTGCTTGAAGTGGATAAAAGGACTTAGTATTTGGCTTGAAGGCTCAAGGTTCACACTCAGGGCTGATCTACACTGAAAACCGACATCCAGCCCCAGAGCACCCACAGAAAAAAAATAGTGGGTGCTCAGCACTGATCAGTGGGCCCCACTGATCAGCTCCTCTCCCTCCCCCCCAACGCCTTCTGCTCACCAACGGGTCCCGCTGATCAGCTCCTCTCCCTCCCCCCAACGCCTTCCGCCCACCAACGGGTCCCGCTGATCAGCTCCTCTCCCTCACCCCAGCACCTTCTGCCCACCAACGGGCCTCACCGATCAGCTTCTCTCCCTCCCCCCCAACGCCTTCTGCTCACCAACGGGTCCCGCTGATCAGCTCCTCTCCCTCACCCTAGCGCCTTCCACCCACCAACGGGCCCCGCCGATCAGCTTCTCTCCCTCCCCCCAACGCCCTCCGCCCACCAATGGGCCCTGCCGATCAGCTCCTCCCTTTGGCTCTTCATAAGAGACTGACAAATGAGAAACGTAGAAAAAAAAATTCTAACCAGATCACGTCACTTTTGAACCAGGACTCAGGTCTGCCCTTAGATAAGTGTGTTCTAATTCCTGCTTGTTTATCTGACAATTACACCTAGATTTGTACTAGGGATGTAAAATGTTAACCGGGTAATTGATAAGCATCAGTCTTACCAGTAATGTATTCAGTTAACGTTTAAATGCCTAACGTGCACATTAAAAACGCGGCAGCAATACCATTTCATAGTGCATGTGGAACTAGGTTCTGCATTGTTAAGAATCCAGACCATTGCTATGGAACTGACATCATAGGGCGGGAACTAGGGGTGTGGGGCGTGTTACAGAACCTCCCGTTTTACGCGGGGCTCCACTGCCACTCTGTACATCGGTTCCCAGCTGCCGGCCCCGTGCCTGGGGCTCCGTTCCCAGCCCCATGCCCGCCCCCAGCTGTGGCCCCAGCCTTGGCCTCCTTACCCCTCTCCGGGTCTGGGCACGGGGCCGGCAGCCAGGAACCTGGGCAGAGGGCCAACAGCCACAGTCGGGACCCCAGGCGGAGGGCCAGCAGCTGAGACCCATGTAAAATGTGGGGGGGTGCTGTAGCACCTCCCACACCCTTAGTTCCCATGCCTATGTTTGAATTCGTTAATGGTTAAATGTTTAACTGATACAATTTTAATAATTTAAATGGTTATTTTTTTAAAATTCTATTTACATCCCTAATTTGTACTTCAATATTTAGGGACAGACCAGTTCACTTTTCTCATGGAGTCTATAGGACTTCCTGGCAAAGTGGAATAAAAGACGGTTACTCACCTTTGTAACTGTTGTTCTTCGAGATGTGTTGCTCATATCGATTCCAATTAGGGTGTGCACATGCCACGTGCACGATCGTCGGAAGATTTTTACCCTAGCAACATTCGGCTGAGGCGCTCCCTGGAGTGGTGCCCTTATGGTGCCCAGCGGCCCCTCAGTTCCGTCTTTCTGCCCGTGACAGTCGTTGGAACTGAGGAGCGCGGCTTAGCTGATCTCCACTTCCCTAGCTTCTAGGTACAGCTGCGTCCACACCCTGCCTTCCTTCCTAAGGTGGTGTTTGCCTTCCACATCAACCAAAACATCTTCCTTCCGGTCTTCTATCCGAAGCCACACGCTTCTCTACAAGAACAACAGCTGCACTCCCTAGACATTCGCAGGGCCCTCACCTTTTACATCAAATGAACGAAACCTTTTAGGAGGACGACCCAGCTGTTCGTAGCTGGGGCAGACCGGATGAAGGGCCTCCCAGTCTCCGCCCAGCGCATCTCGTCCTGGATCACATCTTGCATCCGTGTGTTCTATGACTTGGCTGACGTGCCAACCATGTACCTTACTGCCCACTCCACCCAGGCTCAAGCTTCGTACTCCACCTTCCTGGCTCATGTACCCATACAGGAGATATGTAGGGCAGCAACCTGGTCATCGGTGCATACCTTTGCTTCCCACTACGCAATTGTTCAACAGTCAAGGGGTGACGTAGCATTTGGCTCAGAGGTTCTCCACTCTGCAACGTCTCACTCCGACCCCACCGCCTAGGTCAGGCTTGGGAGTCACCTAACTGGAATCAATATGTGCAAGCACTCAAAGAAGAAAAGACGGTTACTCATCTTTGTAACTGTTGTTCTTCGAGATGTGTTGCTCATACCCATTCCAAACCCGCCCTCCTTCCCCTCTGTCAGAGTAGCCGGCAAGAAGGAACTGAGGGGGCGCTGGGTTGACTGGGGTATATATCTGGCGCCTTAAGGGCGCCACTCCAGGGGGCGCCTCAGCCAACCCACTGAGTGTTGCTAGGGTAAAAATCTTCTGACAATAGTGCACGCGGCATGTGCACACCCTAATTGGAATTGATATGAGCAAGCACTCGAAGAAGAACTTCAGTCTCATCAGCAAAACAGAAATGTAATGCTGTTTTCAGAATATAAGCAGAATTAGCAAATGCACTATAAACTCACTTCTGTTTTAGCACTCTTCGGTCAATTAATCCACCATCATACTTTTCAGTTGGAGAGATATAACCTGTCTGCTCCGTAGGACTAAAAGGACTGATCACCCGGATGCCCATGGTCCTGGAAGACAAGGAATTTCATTGGTGAGCTGTACACTTTGCAAAGCTTGTCCAAAAGATATACTCTAAGATTCCAAAATACCTGCTGCAAAAAATAGAAAATACAAAAACATTAACATGTTGAATAGTCCTTAAGTGACGCTGATGTGTTGGAAGCAGGTGATGAATTAAATTAATCATCAAATCCAGCCAACTTAAAAGGGAAACTAAAGTAATATTGCTAAGAGATGTTCTAATCACGACATGTAATTACAGAGAAGCAAATCACTATATTTTTAAAGTTTCATAGATACAGCAGCCTCTTGATTATTTTTTCTGCTATATTTAGTGTCTGATGTCTTCTAACATACAGGAAACAGTTCACCATTACAACACATGATAAAACAAGAGACTTGCAGAGTGTTGTAAGGCAGGCTCTATTAAACTAGGGGTATGTCTTCACTACCAACGTTATAGCGCTGCCATGGCAGTACATTAAGGTGGATGTCTAGTCGTGATACCAATGCTGGAAGAAAGCTCTCCCAGTGCTGTAAAAAACCCCACCCCCATGAGGGGAGTAGCTACCAGCGCTGGTGCACTGTCTACACTGCCACTTGTATCACTCGGGGGTGTGTTTTTTCACACCCCTGAGCGACAAAGTTTCAGCGCTGTAAAGTGGCAGTGTAGACAAGGCCCTAGAGGGCTGTCCGCTTCACGGCTTCTGTAGGTTGAGCTCATTGCACACATCAGGCACTACTTGTATTTCCAGGGACTCCCTGCAACTCCTCCCTGCTGTATCCCCCATTCTCCACCCATTCCTCTCACCCCCATTTTGCACCCATGACATGTGCTCTCTGTGTCCCCCACATTATTTCTTTTTCTTCTTCCTGAGGGAGGAGTAGTCCTTCAGTATGGGAAGGTGTTAATGGCTGCCATCAACCAGTTCTTTGATTTTGGATAATTACAGACCTGACTGAAGCAGATAGCTCTGCTAAGCAGATGCAAGGGCTTCACAGGTCAATTTCCATTGAAATCAGTAGAGTTTGCCCCATTGCAGCCTAGAACATTCCCCATAATTTTGGAATTGATCGGACACAGTATTTAAGAAAAATGACATCAAGTTGAGAGTGGGTAGCACCTTCCTTCACTCTGCCAAAAAAAATAACAGATTCTGTTCTATCATAAGTCAGACTGACCTTCTGCTAAAGCAGCTCTCATTGAGACCTCAGACACTGAAACTGAAACATTTGTAAATATCTCATTTCCAGCATTGTTGGAGAAAGTGTTCTTGAGATTTCCTTGAACCTGAATATTAGGGAAGTTTGGACCCATCGCCAGTTGCAACATAGAAGTGTTCGAGCTATTTATAAGATAGATCTTGAAGACTTCTTTGCATGCCATCTCTGCAGCATCTTTTAAGTCTGAAGAACACTGTCCTCACACACAACTATTTCAAATTTGATGACAATATATATCTCCAGATCAGTGGCACCGCTATGGGCACCCGCATGGCCCCACAATATGCCAATATTTTTATGGCTGACCTGGAACAACGCTTCCTCAGCTCCCGTCCACTCACGCCCCTTCTCTACCTACGCTACATTGATGACATCTTCATCATCTGGACCCATGGGAAGGAGACTCTGGAAAAATTCCACCACGATTTCAACAGCTTCCACCCCACAGTCAACCTCAGCCTGGACCAATCTACACGGGAGGTCCACTTCCTAGACACTACGGTGCAAATAATTGATGGTCACATTAACACCACCCTATACCGAAAACCGACCGACCGCTATGCCTACCTTCATGCCTCCAGCTTCCATCCCGGGCACACCACAAGATCCATTGTCTACAGCCAAGCACTGAGGTACAACCGCATCTGCTCTAACCCCACAGACAGAGACCAACACCTACAAAATCTCCACCAAGCATTCTCAAAACTACAGTACCCGCACGAGGAAATAAGGAAACAGATCAACAGAGCCAGACGTGTACCCAGAAGCCTCCTACTGCAAGACAAACCCAAGAAAGAAACCAACAGGACTCCACTGGCCATCACATACAGTCCCCAGCTAAAACCCCTCCAGCGCATCATCAGGGAACTACAACCCATCCTGGACAATGATCCCACACTTTCACAGGCCTTGGGTGGCAGGCCAGTCCTCGCCCACAGACAACCTGCCAACCTGAAGCATATTCTCACCAGTAACTGCACACCGCACCATAGTAACTCTAACTCAGGAACCAATCCATGCAACAAACCTCAATGCCAACTCTGCCCACATATCTACACCAGCGACACCATCACAGGACCTAACCAGATCAGCCACACCATCACCGGTTCATTCACCTGCACGTCCACCAATGTAATATATGCCATCATATGCCAGCAATGCCCCTCTGCTATGTACATCGGCCAAACTGGACAGTCTCTAAGGAAAAGGATAAATGGACACAAATCAGATATTAGGAATGGCAATATACAAAAACCTGTAGGAGAACACTTCAACCTCCCTGGCCACACAATAGCAGATCTTAAGGTGGCCATCCTGCAGCAAAAAAACTTCAGGACCAGACTTCAAAGAGAAACTGCTGAGCTCCAGTTCGTCTGCAAATTTGACACCATCAGCTCAGGATTAAACAAAGACTGTGAATGGTTTGCCAACTACAGAACCAGTTTCTCCCCCCTTGGTTTTCACTCAGCTGCTAGAACAGGGCCTCATCCTCCCTAATTGAACTAACCTCGTTATCTCTAGCTTGCTTCTTGCTTGCATATATAAACCTGCCCCTGGAAATTTCCACTACTTGCATCCAAAGAAGTGGGTATTCACCCACGAAAGCTCATGCTGCAAAACGTCTGTTAGTCTATAAGGTGCCACAGGATTCTTTGCTGCTTCTACAGAACCAGACTAACACGGCTACCCCTCTGATACTGTCTGCAGTGGTGTGCAAAATCACTGTTCCATCTACAGTAGTGGACATACTAATACAACTGGTGCCTGGGGACCTGTTGCTGACAAGTGACCTCAAGAACAGGCATGTTTGAGTGCAGATTTCCTTTTCAGTGGGCCTCTTCATTTACCCTAGTCATTTTTTCAAACCACTCACTTAAGTCAGAGCAACCAGACATCTTCTCAATGTGGCTTCAGGCTCCCACCTCAACTTGGGAGCAGTTAGTCTACAGATAACTGATGTATGAAATGTGCATCCATATGTGGCCATGAAGACACCAGGCAAACAGCTCCTCTGGTGCTAGTGCACATGCAGGTACACTCTGACCTCACAATTAGCATTAGGCCTAAGGCATTAAGCCCAGATCCAGATACTGATCCAGACTTCACAGGACGTGTTTCAGATACGGTATTTCTGTTCAAGTTCATCACCTCTACCCTTCGTATTTTTATACAGTCAGTATTCATTTAGGTGCCTACAGTACTCTATCCAACTAATGCAGTTCTCATTTTATAAGCAGGGGCTAAGCTGACTTTGTACAAAATGCCTGCTCTTAGAAATCATTCTCTCTCACCTGACAACCAAAAGACCGCAAACAACAGAAAGGAAGAAAACTTCAAGAGTGGTGGGCCAAGAAAGCACCCATGAACATTAAGAAAGGCATTCATGTAATGGAATGGAGGCAGAAGAAAGGATGAAGGATGTATTGCTTACAGTGTGGCAGATGCTTTGCCATGGGATGCTGCAAAAAGCAAGCCAGGTTGTGCAACCCATATGCAATTAAGGGCTCTGTAATCTGGTCTAGTGTCAGCAAGCAAGCAGTGAAAAAAATGAATCCTTTTTGTGCATGTGTATATATTATATAATAGATCTGTGCATTTTTGTTTTTTCCCCAAATAATCTGATTCTCTATGTCAAAAGGTGGCTTGCAGGAAAACCATTAACAATGTTAAAAGTAAAAAAAAAAAAAAAAAAAATTACTGTGCTCCAAAATCACGGATAGCACAAATTCTGGTTTCTAGAGCATGAAACAAAGTCAAACACAGGATTCCTAAAAAATGTTGCGCAGCATACATATTTATTACACACACAAAACTATGTTAAAAGAGCATTATTAAGGTTGCAAAGTCAAGCATTCATAAAGTAGGAAATTCCAAAACTAAGACTGCCTGTGGAACCTCTATTCAGCCCCCTTGTGTGTACCCATTTATGAAACAATCATTAATTATATCATCACATACTATTTTTTCCACAGGCCTCTGCCTCATTGAGTGCACAGAATGGATGGTCACTTATTGAGCAACTATTCAATATATTGTTTTCCTCACATTGCTCGAAGTGAGGCTCCAGGCTTTATTTAATGAATACTATTTATACCTTGCGACGAAGACATTATTCTTTTTCTCACGGTCTTTGGTGCTCATCACTCTAGTATGAGTGCTTCACAAACATTAATGAATTTATTTTCAAAACACATCTGTGAGATGAGGGAGAATTATTATGCCCATCTTATTATCAATTATCCTCTGGGGAACTGAAGCACAGAAAAATTTAAGTCAAAAGTATTCACTAGTTCTGGGTCCCCAATCTGAGATTCCTAGGACCTGATTTTCAGAATACTTAGCATTATGTAGCACGTAATGTATCCAAAGCACAGCTCTCATTGATGTCAGTTTCAGGTGTGAGTGCTCAGCACTTCTGTAAATCAGACCCCTAGGGGCTCGAGTCACATGCCCAGAAAACGAGGCACACACAATTAGGTGGTCAACCTGTGAAAAGCAACAATGAGTCCTGTGGCACATTAAAGACTAACAGATGTATTGGAGCATGTGACATAAGTCTTATGAAGTGGGTATTCACCCACAAAAGCTTATGCTCCAATACTTCTGTTAGACTTTAAGGTGCCACAGGACTCACTGTTGCTTTTTACAGATCCAGACTAACACGGCTACCCCTCTGATACTTGCAACCTGTGAAAAGTTTGGTTTAATGGCCTTGACTAATATCGCACTGGAGCTCTGAGGCAAAGGCAGAGATAGAATCCAATTTTCCAGGGCAGCATTCAACTGCCTTAACTACAAGACCATCCTTTCTCTGCCTCATTCAGTACACACCTTCCAACTTCTGCAACAAACGAAGCAGAAGTTCTACAGACAACATCCTTCGCTACACAGCCCTGCATCATCCTCAGAGCAGGTCCATGCAGTGCATTGAATGAGGCAAGGGTGAGGTGGGGTGGGAGGGTTGGAGGGGATAGTATGTGATCATGCAATTAAAAACAGTATTATAATATATGCGCACAAGGGGGCCAATTAAAAGTACCATGCTCTACCTGGACCACCAATAGACAGAGATTGGACACTTTGCTCGGGGGTTCACAGATATTTGCTGACACCAGTGGAACAGAGACACTCAGGAATTCTTGAGTTCCATTCCAGGCTCTGGAGGGCAGTGTTTTCTAGTGGGCACAGACTTTTCCAAGCATGCTAAAGAGTGACCTGTTCTGCTCTATCTCCTCCAACGTGTCCCTATTCCAGTCCTATCTCATCCCCACCCCTGGCTCATCCACTGAATCCCATTCTCCTCACTTAGGCTTTGTCTACACTAGAGACCTTACAGCAGCACCACTGTTGCTGTGCCGCTGTAAGGTCTCCCATATAGCTGCTCTATGCCGGCGGGAGAGTTCTCCCACCAGCATAATTAAACCACCTCTAAAAACCAGGAAATCCTAGCACCTCCCTGCCCCCTCCCCCCAATTCCCAGTCTGAGCCCCCACCCCATTTTCCCTGTCCTTCCCTACCAGCCTCAAGTCCAAGACTCTGCCACCCCCAGGTCCAAGTCCCAGTCTTCCTGCACCTCTTTGTCCTAATCTATTTTCCCTACCCCCTTCCATAGGTCTGGCTCTTGTCCTCCCTGCATTCGAATTAGACAGCTTCCTCCTCCAGGCTCCTCAGCAGAAGGCACAGGAGAGACAGGCCTTGTCAACTGTGCTCTCTGTTCAGGTACTCACAGATGAACCTGGCCCAGCGCACAGCAGCACAGCGCTGCAATTGCAGGGAAATTCCAGTTGAACCCTGGGCTGGAACATGCCCAGTGCAGTCAGAATCTTTGGGAGATTCGACAGGCACAACCTTCTAAAATGTCTCTATTGAGCATTTGTGAACTGAGATTTTTCAAAGACTCATAACCTGACCAAATTTGGGTGGATTTTCCCAGAATGGTAAAAGGCCCATCCCTGACACAAAGGCTGCCCCCCTCTGCCAAATGTCAAGTCCCCTCTCCAAACTATGAGTCGAGAGCATTTAGAAGAAAAGGTCTCACAATATTTTTAACAGGGACAAGTCCCCAGAACTTTTTAACATGGCAAAACATTTCTCTGTAGCCTCATACTCAGGAACATCTGAATTGTTTTGGAAGACTGGGCGGGGGGGGGGGGGGGGAGGGGGTTTAGAAATTAAGTCAGACATCCAGCAGGGAATGTTTCAGCTAAAATGGTTATAGTCTGGCAAAGTTATAAACAACTGATTACAAAGTACTGTAAGGGCAATCAGCCCCACCTATAACAACTTGTGCAGCAATGTTTACATCATGTCTAAACCCACAAAGTATTAAATTAAACATTTCAGCTAGGGTTCACATTGTACATAAGTTATATAACTTAACTATATAACATATTAGCTATGGAGCTAATGAATGCCAGCATGAAAACACAGAGGGAAGATTACAGCCATACTTAAACAGAATATATTTTGTTTCACACATAGATAGACTCACCCACTGTTTGCTTCTGGTGACTTTGGAGGAGTCATTTCACAACTGTAAGTAAAAGATTCTAGTCCATTATTCTGTTGCTGGTATTTATTAATCAGATCCATTAGTACTGCTTGGTGCCCTATTTTCTTCACCAGCTGCTGCACCATACGATCATTAAGAGCCAAAAGAGCTGCTCCACTCACTTCTTCCTCTGAAAATTGAAGAGAAAAATATCCTTACATATTACTGTGTAGTAAGATTCTGAATACCTAATACAACATGATGTTACAAGGTAGGTGGTTCTCAAAGGCAAACATGGTTAGTTCTTCTACAGCAACTGTAACACAAGATCATTTGTTTTCGCCACTATCCCTTCCAAAAAGCTGGGCAAGAATTTTAACTTATTTTAAAAATTAGTGGTTTGATATCTTCCAGTAACAAAATTCTGCGCCTTGGATGCAAAGCAATTGGCGAACTGGATATTTTAATATGTTATGGCAGGCTTATTTACAATATACTGGTATTTTGTTAATGACAGAAAACATTTTAGAGATTGCACAGCATGTCTAAGTGCCAGTTTCTCTCAATCCTTTGTAGAGTACATATATAGTCACACATAAAACAAACTTTTACATATGAAAGTTGCATCACTACAAACACAGATATTAAATATAATATGTCCCTAAACAAATACTAGTAAACCCAATTTTGTTTCTAGAAGGTGTATACGTTTATAGGTTTTCAGTCCCTCTCATAGCAGTTCTTCCAGACTATTCGTAATAAATGTACAACCTCATTTTGATTTATCAGGTCTGAGCCAGTCCTCTCCCTAATAAATTCTGTTAAAAGCTGAAGTTACCCAACGGCAATTAAATACAAACAAAATTAAATACTACCCATAAACAAGAAATTAGAAGGTAGAAATTAAAAAACAGACTATACTTTTTTTTCAAGCAGAGAGACAGGAAACACACATTTAACAAAAAAGACTTACCACGAAACTTAGGAACTAATTCTCCTAAATTTCTCTGCACCAACCAGTTGCAGACTTCATCAACTGACCAACTTTCCATCTTCAGGTGCTGCAAGAGTAAAATTCCACTGTGGAATGAAAATAAAGGAATGTTTTATTTTTATGCTCCACTCCAGAGTCAGCTTCCCAAGACAACAGAATGCTCAACCTTTCTGAGGCAGTGTTACATGCTCTGAGTAAAAACATGTATTGAGAAATAAAGCTGCTATTTACCTGCTAAAGTAATACCTATTTCAAGCAGCCAATTTTTCCAATTCCTTCTTTCTTCCCCTCCCCTTCTTTTCCTCCCTGGTTTCCCTCTGTTCCTCTAACAAAAAACCTCATTCTTTATTACATAGAATGCTACCTGATCCTGTACCATTAACTCCCAGGTTTCCACACAAAGAAGAGAAAGGTGTGAAATTCACCACCACCACGCTCATCAGGAAATGGCTGACATTTTACAGAAGAAAAAAAAACAGATCAGAGTCTGTCACATATATGTTTCTAGTAAATCGAGCACATTAACCCTCTCTCCACCACCAAGCAGTTAGTCAAGTGAACACTTAAATCTTGTTTCAGAGTAGCAGCCCTGCTAGTCTGTATCCGCAAAAAGAACAGGAGTACTTGTGGCACCTTAGTCTCTAAGAATTCCTGTTCTTTTTACTTAAATCTTGATTACAAACAATTAAGGGCAATTAAGGAAAATCCGGGGGGGGAGGGGGGAGACTACTTTTGTTGTTCACTATTCACACATTCTCTCTCAGGCTCAAACTATTGGTATGAAATGCATGTCACATGGATCATAATGATATTAGAGCAAATAGAAGGGCCCATTCTAGGAGGGACTCAGTTCCTTCAACTCCTATTTGATAGGACTGAGGGGACTCGGCACCATCCAGAATCAAGTCCTTGGGCATCCTATTTGCTGTACCCAAGTATATTTTTATATTCCATGTGCTATATAGTCCTTCTCTAAAGAGACTGTCTGCTCTGATCTACTTATTTGAAACCAAGGTAAACCAAACCATGGTAAGTCACTTCTTACCCCAAAACATCACTAGGAATTTGCAATTTTTTTTGTTTTTTGTTTTTTTTAAAGAAAGGCCTATGCAACTGAAATGCCTTAAATGTTACAATCCCTCCCTCCATAATAGCTGTAAATGAGATTCTTAACTTTAATTTTATTTATTTAATATGCTCTTAATTTGGTTTTCAGATGCCCAAGATGGTCAGTAACTTTAAGTAAGTAAGTAAATAATTAAATAAAAAAAATGAACAACTGCACTGGAAAGATATGATGTTGCTTGTACAGAGAAATTGCCTTCCCATCTTTATGACTCTTTTACAATTAAAACTCTAGAGAGACACCATTGTCATGAGTGTTTTGATGTAATTTGGCTCTGCTGCATGGAAGTCAAGCACCCACTGAATGCCATGCCAAATCTCAAAGAGCTAGAGAATTAGTTGCTAAGTAGTCTGAGAGGCAAAACCATTAGCTGACTCAAGTGGGTGGGCTAACCATTTTCCTTCCAGGGAACATTAGACATACTAGACCCAACATTTTCTTACAATGCAGACATACATAAGGCCCTGATCCTGCAACGAACTCCATGCAGGCATGCCCATTGCAGGATGAGAGCCACAATTGGTCACACTGTAGGAGGGCAAAAAAACATACCAAACCTGAGAATAGGCATTTACATGTTACATGCTTCAATAATAATTCTCTCCCCCACACACCCCATTAGTTTTTAAATAATTAGAATAATTTAAAGTTCATCCATCTCAGATCAATAGGCTCAGAAACTGAAAAGGGTTAAATTAAAAAGGAATGTCTTTCTGAATTACAAGAGTGGATTTAATTTGATATGACAACAGTAGCCATACAACTCCTCCCCCAGGCTAAGCTGCAATAACAGGGTGTGAAAAGTCATTATTTGCTGAGAACTCTGGTGTAAATTAAAAATCACACCTTCCTGTCACACTTCTTGCTTCCTTGTGAAGAGTAGGACACCAAAAAAAGCCTCTAAAAACTTGAAAGATAAAATAGAATGCAGAAGATACTTGCCTTAAGAGCCAAACAATAATAAAAAAGTAAAATACTTACAAATGGGAAACTGCCAATGGCCCATACTATAAGAGCATTTTTAATCAGGTCATACCAAAACAGGCCAAGATGCCAAATATTGTAGTTAACTGCAGCTATAAAAAGGGGTCTGAACATGTAGCATGTGTGGTTATCCATTTTGCATGCAAATGACAGTCTATGCATGGAAATGCAGGTTCTGCACATTATTTTAAATCGCAGCAGTTTACAGGGGTCATGTTTGAAAATTAGACTTATACAAACGTTCATTACATACATACACTTCAAAGTATTTAACAACCACCGCTTAGTTTACAGATGCTTTTATACGATAAGGGTAATGCGAGGAGAATAGAGAGCCCACCACTATTCTGGCAGAGTTATGGAGCCGGCTAGAAACACTGAACATGGATACTGATATGCAGGCTCTTTGCTGCATAATTATTATTCACCACAGAAATGTAGGCTGGAAGGGACCTCAAGGGATCATCTAGTCCAGCCCTCTACTTGGTCCTGCCTCAGTGCAAACCTAGACCATCCCTGATAGTTCTTTGTCCAACCTGTTCTCAAAAACCTCCAGTGATGGGGACTCCACAACCTCCACTGGAAGCCAATTCCAGAGTGTAACTACCCTTATAGTAAGAAATTTTCCTACTATCTAACCTAAATCTCCCGTGCTACAGATTAAGCCCATTACTTCTTCTCCTACCAACAGTGGCCATGGAGAACAACTGATCACAGTCCTCTTTATAACAGCCCTTAACATATTTGAAAACTATTATCGGGTTCCCCCCTCAATCCTTTTTTCTCAAGACTAAACATGCCCAGTTTTTTTAACCTTTCCTTATACATCGGGTTTTCTAAACATTTTATCATTTTAGTTGCTCATGTTTATTACAGTAGAGCATAAGGACCAACCACGAATGGGACCCTATTGTGCTAGTTACTGTATAAACAGCAGTAGAAGATATATTTATATTTATATACTATCAGTGCTTCAGAAGCAGAACAAAAAAAGTCAGCAGAAGCAATATTTTTAGCAATGTAGACCATAAAGTACAGATTGAACTCAGCATAGAGCTTCAATTTTCAAGAGCTCCTGCCTGTTTATGATTACTGCAATACAGCGTTAGCACCCGTTCTTCAAACATTTACTACTGGGGAGAGAACCTATTAGTCGACATAGACATCAGCAGAATCCCACTGACATCCTCAGGACTTCTCGTGATAGTTAGTGCTTTTAGAATCAGTCCTTTAGAGCACGGGCAGGGAACCTTTTTTCTATCAGGGGCCATTGACCCACAGAAAAAAAATCAATTAGGGGCCACACACAGCCCCGCGGGGGGTGGAGGGGACCAAGGCTCAGGACTTCCCCTAGACTCTGGGGTGGGGCCAGAAATTAGAGCTTTGGGGTGCGAGAGGGGGCTCTGGGCTGGGGGAGGGGGTTGGGGTGCGGGGGGGTGCAGGCTCTGGGAGGGAGTTAGGCTGTGGGAGGGGGTTCCCACCTGGGGCAGGATGTTGGGGTGTGGAAGGAGGTTTGGGGTGCTGTCTCCGGCCGGGCAGCGCTTACCTCAGGCAGCTCCCGGTGGGCGGCGCAGCAGGGATAAGGCAGGCTCCCTGCCTGCCTTGGCTGCACACTGCTCCGGGAAGCAGCTGGCACATCCGGCCCCTAGACGGAGAGGCCAGGCCGCTCTACACACTGCGCGCTACCCGCACCCGCAGGCGCTGCCCTGCAGCTCCCATTGGCCACAACTTCCAGCCAATGAGAGCTGCAGATGCAGCTGTGAAAGTAGAATGGATTAAAGAAATGCTGTATGTTCCTTTAAGCAGGAATGAGGAATGTTGAAATAAAATTGTCAGGAAGAGAAACATTCAGGTATGGAAGAATGGATCCACTTAAGCTAATGGTGGGACATTAGCAGGAGATGGTAAGAGTTAATAATGTGAGTGTCAGCTCCCAGGAGTTTGGAGAAAATTCTAGACAATGGTACAGCTAAGGCCAAGTCTACATTTTAAACTTTTGCTGGCATACCTATGTATATTAGGGGTTTAAAGAGCTGTGAATTGTGACTCAACATAGCTGTGCTGGCAAAAGCCCTTAGAATGCAATTTTGCCAGTATAGCTTATTTTGCTCGGGGGGGGGGGGGGGGAGGAGTTGTGCTAGAACAAGTTATACCAGCAAAAGTGCAGTTCTGTTGGTATAGCTGCGTCCACACTAACAGCACTTTGCCAGCATATTATACTCATTTAGTGATAGCAGAAAAGCACTCTTAGTGTAGACATAGCCTAAGATATTTGGCAGAATTCTATTTTTACTTTTTTACAATTTTGACAGATAATATTGATGTTCCTTATTAATTTTTTTCAGTTTTTATTATTTAAATTTTCACAATTCCACAAACTGATGAGTTTTAAAACTTTTTTAATGTTTATATTTTAAATTTTCATAGTTCCATTAAATTATGGGGTTGTTCAGATAATTATCTAATGATAGCAGACACTGAGATTCAAAATTTTAAACCTTTATAAATCATTAAAACACAGCTCCTCAACATCATGTCAAAATAGACAAAGTAAATATCCTTAAATAAACAATTTATATCTGTTTTTACTATTCATTCACTAGTCTCTTTTTAGCCTAATTGAAATATCTAAATCACTAGATTTTGACTAATAAATTCTCAAGTAACATTTTTCTTACTTTGCCTATATGTAAATTTCTGTCACCAATGGAAATATTTTTTGTCAGTTTGTGTGTGTATGGTGAAATAGACATTTACTGATGGAAGAATTAGATTGTTCTAAGCCGAGATATAGAGAAGGTTCTTTATTGTCCCCTTTGTAATCCTACTCTCTGCTCTCCTGGGCTGCAGGGTGTACCTAATATTAAGATGTACCTAATGCTTAACATTTTCAGTGATGGTGCATCATTTTGGTTTAAGAAAAGACGGCAGATTCATGAAACTAATAGCAGCTCTATCTGGGACAGCCATAGAGCCAATTTAAAAAGTACAGTCTGAATACCAGTTAAAAGAACAGGAGAACTTGTGGCACCTTAGAGACTAACAAATTTATTTCAGCATGAGCTTTCGTGAGCTACAGCTCACTTCTTCGGATGCATAGAATGGAACACACAGACAGGAGATATTTATACATACAGAGAACATGAAAAGGTGGAAGTATGCATAACAACAGGAAGAGCCCAATCAATTGAGATGAGCTATCATCAGCAGGAGAAAAAAAAACTTAGCTCATCTCAATTGATTAGACCCTTCCTGTTGGTATGCATACTTCCACCTTTTCATGTTCTCTGTATGTATAAATATCTCCTGTCTGTGTGTTCTTAGCTCATCTCAATTGATTAGACCCTTCCTGTTGGTATGCATACTTCCACCTTTTCATGTTCTCTGTATGTATAAATATCTCCTGTCTGTGTGTTCTTAGCTCATCTCAATTGATTAGACCCTTCCTGTTGGTATGCATACTTCCACCTTTTCATGTTCTCTGTATGTATAAATATCTCCTGTCTGTGTGTTCCATTCTATGCATCCGAAGAAGTGAGCTGTAGCTCACGAAAGCTCATGCTGAAATAAATTTGTTAGTCTCTAAGGTGCCACAAGTTCTCCTGTTCTTTTTGCGGATACAGACTAACACGGCTGCTACTCTGAAACCTGAATACCAGTTGGTGACTTTGAAACATTCCCCTAAAAATTGTAAATATTTTTAAGACGTTAAAAATTCACACAGCTTCCACATTCCTTTTTTTTTTTTTAAGAATCTACATAATATTTTGGCATCTCATATCTTACTGCCAACTTATCCAAGAATAAAAATCAGGTGTTACATATTTTATCCACTGATCTCAAAGCAGTTTACAAAAGTAAAGTACGGTCATGGCTACACTTGCAGATGTAAAGCGCTTTGAGTTAAACCGGCCTTCGTAGAGCGCAGTAGGGAAAGTGCTGCAGTCTGTCCACACTGACAGCTTCAAGTGCACTGGCATGGCCACATCTGCGGCACTGGCAACGGCATTGAGAGTGGTGCACTTTGGCAGCTATCCCAACATGCAAGTGACTGCTACGTGCTTTTAAAATGGGAAGGGTGAGGTGGAGTGTGACAGGGAGTGTGTTGTGTGCATGTGGGGGGAGAGAGAGTGAGTTTTGGGGGGCTGAGAGCATGTCAGCATGCTGTCTTGTAAATTCAGACAGCAGCAGACCCGCCCCTTTCTCCCCCGCCTCTCTCTCTCTCTCACACAGCATTCCACAGTAACGGCTTGCATGCCGGCTGTCAGAAACAGAGCTTTGAAAGGGCATTTCCGCATTCCAAAAGGAGTTCAAAACAATGACAAGAGTGGCCACTTGATTTAAGGGGATTATGGGATGTTTCCGGAAGCCAATCAGAGCACAGTAACCCAACACCTTGTTCACGCTGATGCCCAGGAGTTGTAGCCGAGGCGCAGCAAACGTTATTCCTCTCACCGAGGTGGAGTACCAGCAGTGCTGTAACCGTGGAGACAGAGCGCTCTACGTTCCTTGCCAGTGTGGACGGAGAGTGAGCTAGTGCGCCCGGGGCTCCTTTATTGTGCTGTAACTCGAAAGTGTAGCCAAGTCCTAAGTTATTGATCTCCATTTTACAAAAGAAACAGTATCATACAGTTTATGGGTACACTGATACCTAACTGGAATGTATGTTAATGTCAGTTTGGCATTATAATACAATGGTAAGAAATGTGATATGCATGTGTGTGTGTGTGCGCGCGCACGTACAGAACATTTATAGAAAGGTGGAATCTGTCACTGAAAGTGGGAAATGTGATGAGTGAGGGTAAAGCATGATAAAAAAGTATACCTTAACTGGATATTCCCTTGTTCCAGTCTAAGACCTTCTGATGAAAGGCAGATAGGAACAATGCCATCTTAAATATGGTTGCATGTTTACACCATGAGGAGCACTTCACTGTGTGGACCAACCTTTTAAAAGCATAGACAGAAACTTTTGTTGACAAAGAGTAGCCACGACAAAAACAAAATCCCAACAACAACTTCTTGCTGACATTCTTCAGACATATGCTAACAGAGCATTCCATTACAAGCTCACAGAAACTTGTGAATGCAGAATATCATTGGAATTCTGATTCCCTACTTCAGGCAGAAGCACTCTTTAGAATATGAATACCATATAATCTCAGGAAGAGTCACTGATTCAGAACAGAAGAATTTTACAGGTTAGGAAAGAAAACTGCATCAAGTGGTCTATCCACAGTGAATGTTCTATACATTTTGACATACAGCATCATATAACTTCCTCTGTTGCCACACATAATTCACTTTACGTTTGGCACTAAACACGCATGTCCAGAGCCTCCGGCTGCCCTTTAACTAATGCATACACACACACCCCGAGCCTCTCACTGCCCATTAACAACGTTCTCCAATAATCCAGATAAAGATTAGAAGGAACTCTGAATTTAAATTAGGCAAGTTAAAAAGTCAAGCCATTGACACAGTTCAGCAGCATACCAAAATACATCATGCCATTCAATGCTTATAATTTGAGTAACACAAGAGTCATAAACAACAATAATGGCTGCTTCCATTGTGCCTCTTTTTGATTCATTGTCTAAAAACATTCTGTTTAAAAAGGATGTTATAACTGAACACATTTATTTTACTACACAGTTGGAAATACTTAAGGCTACTGAGACTTAAAATAAATGTGCACAAAAAGGGGTATGTAAGGCTATGTCTACACTATAGACCTTACAACGGCACAGCTGTACTGCTGCAGCTGTTCCGCTGTAAGGTCTCCCATGTAGCCTTTCTATGCCGACGAGAGAGCGCTCCCATCGCAATAATTAAACCACCCCCCACGAGCTGCAGTAGCTATGTGGGCGGGAGAGCATCTCCCATTGACATAGCACTCTCCACACCAACACTTCGGTCGGTGAAACTTATGTCGGTCAGGGGTGCTAGTGTAGACATAACCTAAGACAAAAAAGTTTGGGAACCAGTATTCTAGAGAACTGCTTACTGCACTGTCTTCTATCTTCAGTACTTCTGCATCACATACATTTTTGAACAAGTAACCAGAAAAGCAGTGTTAACCTTATGATATAGGGCTTGCCTACACAGTTTTTGCACTAAAATAGCTAAGCGGTGTTTCTAAATTGACCAGTGCTTGAGTCCTTTAAAAAAGTAGTGCAGGAACGCATGTCCAATACTATCACTCATAAGTGATAGCAATGCAAAGTGGGGCAGCTTTTTCTGGGATTGGGAGCCCCAGGAGCCCCATGGCAGCAGGTTCCGCACTGCCCTCATTTTACTCCGTACACCTTGGCACACCTATCAGGGGCTACACTGCACTCCGACAACCTCACAGGCTCCCCACTGGTGCTGGCCAATCCATCAGCAGCACCGGTCTCCAGCCAACTCCCTAGTGCATCTCAGAAATGGGCCAAAGATCCTCCCTCTTCCTTCACTCCATCCCAGGGCGGAGAGAGTGAGAGGAACATACCTCCAACACACTGTTAAACTCAGCTCTACCCAGAGCCAATGAGGATAGTATCACAGACCCTCTGCAGCACGGGGATGGACATAAACCATTCAGCCTTCTTATCATAAGTGATAGCATCAGAACTACCGGAACAGTGGTTCGGAATGTTCTGGCATGACTCAAGCCCTGAAATCGATTTGAGCACCTTTTTGTACTACTAAAGCTATGTTTGTGCACTGATTTAACTATGGCAATTTCTAAACCAATAAAGTTAAATCAGTACAAAAATTATATGTAGATTAGCCCTTACAGAACAGTTCTGTAAAAAACTAAGCCTTCCTTATTGTAATGTTTGTTCACACACCAAGAAAGTTGTGCACATACATACAATACAAGCCTTTGTTCTAAAGCACCTCTGATATCTAATGAACACTTAACAAAAATATGTTCTTGTCGCCTTTGATGTGGGGAACCACACCTATTTCTTAACAGGTGCATTCAGAGTAGTCTCTTTTGACTTCAAAGTCACATGTGCGAAGGTTTGCTGAACCAGGCCCTAGATGGAAATTCCAAGTGCTCATCACCATCTAGGCACTGTGGCAAACACCACCACATTAGGCTGTTTCACATACATTTGTTGTATATTCACTATGGGTAATGAATAAGAGGAAAACATTTTATTCTCAATTCTGAAAGGAAACTTTCCATCCCCACCAACCTGTACGCTGAACCAGACAGAGGCAAGATCAGGAGGAACGATTATATCTACGTTAGTATGAGCGGGAAACTATTTATTCCTGACTGAGAGGACATACAGAGCGGTCTAAGAAGAAAACTTGCTCTTGACCTTGCTCAGAAGGAGCGAAAACGTCAACACATTCCTGATTATCAAAAGGAGAATGACTGTTCGAAAGAACAAAAACAGAAAACAAACCCCACAAATGTGGTCTCAGCAAGAAGAGAAAGCCAGATAACCCCTTATAAATCTTAAACAGAATTAAGAGCCATATCAAGGCTACTGAATACATCTGATTATAAAGTTTGAAAGCAGACACATTGCACTGCTGCGGGATTTATTCTGAAGAAGATTATGTAAACATAAAGCCGCCTTCTTCAACAGATCTGCTTTTCCATATGTATACAGAGTCATAATTTCCAGTATCAAACTTTTTAAAAACTACTTTATTTTTGTTAGCTGGCTCGTCCCTACAGTGCTATTTGAAAGGGAGCAATCCTGATTCAAAAGCCAAAAGAACAATACTAAGGGCTTGTCTGCACTGGCCATTTACAGCGCTGAACGAACTACACCCTTCTATACCAATATTCCAGTCATGAAGCAAGTCTGTTAACCTCTCTGTGCTTCAGTTTTCCTCATCTGTAAAATCAGCATAAATACTGTCTCCCATCCTCTATCTCTCTTGTCTACTTAGGCCCCAATCATGCAAACACACATGTGCTTAACTTTAGTACCATGAATAGTCATCTCAGGCTACTAAAGTTAAGCATGCATGTTAAAATGTTTAGGATCAGGGATTGTAAGCTGTTTGTTCTTCCTATGTGTTTGTGCCATGTCATTGTACAATGGAGACCTGACCTAAGTTTGAGATTCCAGGTGGTACCATAATACACAATATAAATTTGCTTTAGGACTGCATATGTAATAATTAGTACTCAAACTGCAGTAAAACCAGGCATATTGCCCCTCTGCACAAACATCTGTTCTACAATGCAGCATCTGAGCATATAGGCACCTGATTCAATTTGTTCCCGCTCTATTCTATATAGATTCTTATATCACATGCATCATTCCATGGTTTAAACAAAGAGGTAGTATGCTCATCATGAGGCAGTCTTAATCGGCAATCCGTCGAGGTTAAGGATGATCTCTTTCACAGGTTTTATTTTTCATGGGTCCTTTGGTGACTGAGAAGTCCGATCCCTGAGCCACAGGCTTGTTGGCAGACATTGCAGGTGATGTTGGAAGACAGGGTTGGGCCACAATTGCTGTGTGACAGTTATCTTTCCTTTCTTTTCTGGTGTTTTTCTGCAACCAGGACAAGGCAATTTTCCTCAAAAGTGGACGGTTCCCTCTCTGACAAGTCTTCACCAGTTATCCCTATCCTGGGCTGCTGTCTCCCAGTGTGTGGTGTCAATGCCACATCTCTTGATGTTTACCCTGAGGGTGTCTTTAAAGCGTTTCTTTTGGACTCTCTGTTTCCTTTCTCCTTTGGTAAGTTGGGCGTACAGCAGTTGTTTTGGTAAGCGTAAATCAGGCATGAGCATACAATGCCCGCTCCAACTCAGCTGGTGCTGGATAATCAGGGCCTCAACACTGAAGATGTGGCCTCTGTGAGGACACTGATATTAGTGTGATGATCCCCTCACTTTATGTTGAGGCTCTTCCAAAGTGCTGGTGTTGGCATTCCAGGTTTTTCAGGTGTTTTTTTATAGGTCACCCAACTCCCCCAGCCATAGAGGAGAGTTGGCATTACCACCACTTTATAAACTAAAAGTCTAGGATGTGTTCTGATGTTGTGATTGTTGAACACCTGGTGAGACAGTTTGCCAAAAGCAAGGCTGGTGCAGCAGATTCTATGCTGAATCTCAACATCTATGTCTGCCCTCTGTGAGAGATGGTTGCCAAAATAGGTAAAGTATTCTACATTTTCCAGTTCTTCTTTATCAATGTAGATCTTCCTTGCTGGGTCTGATGATTGACTGGGGAGTGGCTGGTGGAGAACTTTTGTTTTGCCGATATTCAGAGTTAGCACTAAGCTTTTGTAAACTTCAGAGAAGCAATTAAAGGGCTGTTTGTAGATCCTCCTTTTAGTGTGTAACTACAGCAGAGTCATCTGCGCACTGGAGTTCAGTTATTGTTGCCGATATTACTTTAGTTCTGGCATGGAGACGAGAAAGGTTGAAGAGGTTGCTGTCAGTCTGATATTGGATGCCTGTGGTAGACTGTTTTGGGTTAGTGTTTTCAAAGCTGCTAAGAAACTGAAGACAAGGGTGGGTGCCAGTACACAGCCTTGTTTTACGCCAGTTTGGATTACAAAGAGCTCAGAGGTAGAGCAACTGCACAGGAGAGAGGCAATCATCTGTCGTGGAGGAGTCTTACAATGGTGATACATTTGCTTGGGAAGCCAAACTTTGACATGATTTTCCACAGAGCCTCACAGTTGACAGAGTCGAAGGCTTTGGTCAGATCGATAAAGGCCACATACAGCTTCTGGTGGTGTTCTTGACATTTTTTCTGGATCTGCTTGGCTGCGAAAATCATGTTGGTGGTGCCTCGTGATAGTCTGAAGCCAAAATGGGATTCTGGAAGTACTTCCTCTGCAAGAGGAAGCAGGTGATTCAGTAAGATTATAGCAAGAATCTTCCCAGCGATGGAGAAGAGGGCAACGCCTCAATGGTTGCCACAGTCGGCCCTGTCTGCCTTTTTGAAAATGGTGACGATGTCAGCATTATGTAAATCAGCAGGGATTTCTTCGGTGCGCCAGATTTTGAGGAGCAGCAAGTGCAAGTGACGCTTGTTAGTCAGTGTTTCTCCCCACCACTTCAGATGGTATGCCATCAGGACCTGGTGCTTTATTGTTCTTCATTTGTTTAATTGTTTTGCAGACCTCCTCAGGTGTTGGTGGGTTGGCAAGTGTTTCCCAGATTGGGTGCTGAGGGATGGAGTCTCTGGTGTCGACAGTCACAGTCGATTCTCAATTTAGAAGCTTTTGGTAGTGTTCCTTCCAGCACTCTTTGATGGATTTATTATCTTTAAGAAGAGTACTACCATCTTTAGATCTCAGAGGTGTGAGGCCAGGGTCTGTGTGTCACAAAAAAAAGCTCCACGGATCATGTCTGTCAGCGAATGTTTGGATTTCTTTTGCTTTGTCCTCCCACCATTTGTTTTTGATTTCTCGGATCCTCCTTTGAACTTCAGCTTTAAGGTGATGGACTGGATTGGTTGGTTTTGCCACTCACAGAAAGATTTTCTCTTCTGGTCCAAAAGGGCTGTAATCTAAGTGTTGTTGTCAAACCAGTCCTGATAGTGGCGGGTAGCAAGGCTGATGAATTTCTCGCAAGCCTCATGGATGGTCTCTTTTAGGGCTTCCCAGTCTTCTTCAACACTTGTGTTGTCATTTCCAGGTGTGCATTTGGTCAATATTTCACTGATGAGTGTTTGGAAGTTCTCTTGCTGCACTGAGGACTGAACTCTTTAGATGTTGTATTGCCGTCTGTGTGATCTGGATTACTTTCTATGTTTCGGTGCAATCCTGATGGACATGACTGACCTGACCAGGCAGTGGTCAGTCCAGCAATCATCGGCTCCTCTCATGACACGGGTGATTTGAACATCTCTTTCATCTCTGTTCTTACAATGACATAGCCTAGGAGGTGCCACTGTTCTGAGTGGGGGTGTTGCCAAGTTGTTGGTACTTGTTGCTTTCTCTGAAGATTGTGTTTGTGATCACAAGGTTGTGAACTGCACATTTGCTGAGTAGAAGGATGCCACTGGAATTGGTCTTGCCCACTCCTTCCTTCCCAATGGTGCTATTCCATACATTAGAATCTCAGCCAACTCTTCCGTTAAAGTCCCCTAAAAGGATTATCTTATCTGTTTTTAGAATGGATGATGAAATTTTATCAAGGTCAGTGTAAAAGGATTCTTTCTGTTCTTCTTCAGCATCAAGTGCTGGTGCATATGCACTGATGACAGTGGCAAATGACTTATTGAACAATTGGATGCGCAGGGTCATAAGGCACTCGTTGATGCCGATGGGAAGCTCAGTCAGGTGGTTGACTAGAAGGTTCTTGATTGAAAAGCCAACACCGTGTATTCACTGGTTGCTTGCTGGTTTTCTTTTCCAGAAGAAAGTGTAACCGCTGTCCTCTTCCCTCAAGTGGCCTTCATCTGCACATCTTGTTTTGCTGAGAGCAGCGATGTTGACGTTATACTTTGAGAGATCTCGGGCAACAATTGCTGTTCTGTGTTTGGGTCTTTCACTTTTTGATTCATCTAGTAAGATTCGGACATTCCAAGTTGCAAGAAACATTTTTGTTTTTCAACCACATTGGGGTGAGCCCTCTGGATGCGGTTATCCAGTCAGGTATGGTGGGATAGCCTATGTGTGGGGCACCTTTTCTAGTGCCTTCCCCATATGAGGTGAGAAGAGGGGTTCCTAAAAAGGCCTGCTCAGTCATGCCCACTGCTGCCAAAAATGCCCCCCTATATCAGTCCAGGGGCACATGACAACCATCTTGCAGTCACCGTCTGCTTGCATGTCTGTGACTAGGGACTCCTGGTGATCACTTCACCTGTCCCATCACCACTCATCCATCGCCACAGGACTCTTATGGGTAGGCGTGGGGGAAAAGTTCTTCCTCTGAAAGAAGCCTGAGTTTGATTAGTTTAATGTGGAAGAGTTGCTGCACAGCAGCAGTCACGTAAATCTTGGTGGAACAGGCACCTGTGTCCAGTGGCAAGGAGGTCCAAGACAACCGGGAGTTTCTTCGCCATTGCAGCATTTGTCTGCCTTCACAGCTGTTGAGAGGTGATCCTGCTTCATCCACCTGTTCTGCCGTTGAGGTCTTATACTAGGGTGTGTTGGGCTGCACTTTGTCTGGTACCTCGCCTTCGATCTTACTGCCATGAGAGTCCCTAGCAGGTGGTGGAGAAACTTAGGGTCTTAAGTACAAGCAAGTTTCTCCACCACATCAAGGTGACAGCCCAAAGAGAAGTAATATATTACTAAATGCATTTCATCTAGTAAACTTCTATCAACAATAATATCTAGGTGCTCTTTGCATGCATTTTTATGAGAGATAAAAATAGATTTAAAAATGTTATTAAAGCTAACGTTAAAAAAATTATATAATACATAGGCTGAGAAAACAGTGTCTGCACATCTGGGTATAGTGCTTAGATAATCCACAAATACAAAGTTAGTTTTTAATAGTCATATGATACATAGAGTATATAATCAGCAATAACTCAAATTTAGGTGAATAGATTAACAATACAGTTTAGATATTAGAATCCGAATACTCAAGTACATCACTCATGAAAAGTTGTACGGAGATTTGGTTGTGGAAAGCAACATATATCAATGAGTGGAGATTGTCTCTCAGTAATTGAGAATTTGGTTGGTTGTCCATTTAGAAAATGCAATCCATAAGGAAAGTATTTGTTACTTTCCTGACTGCGCTTCTCATCGGCACTCCAGCTCATCCCTCCTGGTATTGCCGATGTCCGGTGATGTGTTGTATCTAGATGTTCCTCAACCACCTGATGACATCCGACACCATGAGTTGCTGCATCAGCTGAATGTAGCATTGACCGATTCCGCATTCTCTCAGCACTCGCTCGTTACTGGGGTCCCATGCACCTAAGTGCATGTGTCTGGGAACTTTTAGCTCTCAAGGTTTTGGCCAGAGGGTCATATTTCTCTACCTTTCGAGCTCAGGCATCATGCAAAGCTGGGGTCCTGTTCTCGAACAGCACTGTGATGTCCATACTACTGGAGGAACATAGCTCTCCTCTTCCATCAGGATTCCTTACTTATAAGGTGGGACTCCACCAACAAATTAAGTAAGACTTGCATGAAGTGATTAATCTTGCACTATGTCCAGAAGGTAGCAGGATTTAGACTCTACCTGATAGCTAATGGTAGCAAGTTCAACTGCCATGAGCATGTCCCTGAAAAGGCTCTCATCAGTGTTTATGGGGTATACCATGATCTCCATCAACTAAGGCTGTGTCCTTGAAACAGTCAGTCAACAGTGTTCAAACATTTGTGCAACAGGACCCAGGACTGTACAGACAGTGCAGAGTGTGCCAAGCAATAAGACCAGCCTACTAAAATTCTGGAATCTCCCCCAACATTTGAAACCATATAATGAGTAGGAGAGAGAAGGGTTAAGAGTGAAAGGGAAGAAATCAAAGAGAAACTGAAATGAAACCACTATAGTCACCAATAAAACAAAACAATCATAGCACCACAACCAATCTCACCAGTCAGCACAATCACCTTCTATTAGCATCTCTAAAGCATTCTGTTCAGTTGAGAATTGACTATTACATACTTGGGAAAATGTACACATTAATTATGTGTTAATCTATGACAGTCAACCTGGTACATTATTTTTACTTAATCAATGACAAATAATTTGGACCATGTTGTAACCTGTTTTTTTCCTTCAAAGCTTTACACTACAGAGTGCAATGCATATAAACATTGCCAAATCTCTTTCTGCAAATGAGTAGATTGTCATGTATTGGAAAATAAATAAATTACTGTTCTCAGCTGCACTACAATGTGTCTGTTTCCTGAAGAATTTCTAAATAAAGCTACCTCATTATACTTAGCGCTGGTCTACACTGAAACGTACATTGGTATAGTTATGTCCCTCAGAGGTGTGAAAAATACACACCCCTGAAAGATGTAACTATGCCAAACTAACCCCCAAGCTAGATATTGCTAGGTTGACAGAAGAATTCTTCCGTTGACCTAGCTACTGCCTCTCAGGATGAATTAACTACAGCAGGGGTAGGCAACCTATGGCACAGTTGCCGAAGGCGGCATGCAAGCTGATTTTCAGTGGCACTCACAATGCCTGGGTCCTGGCCACTGGTCCGGGAGGCTCTGCATTTTATTTAATTTTAAATGAAGCTTCTTACACATTTTAAAAACCTTATTTACTTTATATACAACAATAGTTTAATTATATATTATAGACGTGTAGAAAGAGACCTTCTAAAAACATTAAAATGTATTACTGGCACGCAAAACCTTAAATCAGAGTGAATAAATGAAGACTCGGCACACCACTTCTGAAAGGTTGCCGACCCCTGAACTACAGCAATGGGAGAACTCCTCCTGTGGCTGTAGTGAGTGTCTACACTGAAGCACTACAGTGGTGAACAACAATGGTCCAGCTGCGTTGCTGTAGCGTTTTAAGTGTAGACATAAGCTAAGGGATTGTCTACACTGGCAATTTACAGCACTGCACCATTCGCGCTCACGGGTGTGAAAAAACACATCCCCGAACACAGCAAGTTTCAGCGCTGTAAAGCAACAGTGTAGACAGTGCACCAGTGCTGGTAACTGCGCCCCTCGTGGAGGTGGGTTTTTTTAGAGCACTGTGAGCTCTCTCCCAGCGCTCTGCCATGACCACACAAGCCATGTTAAAGTCACACAAGCCACATTTAGCATTGCTAGTGTAGACTAGCCCTTAAAGCTACCTCGTTACTGAGGTAGCTTTACACAAAAGCTTGGGCCTGGTTCTCTGCTTTGCACCTTATGTCATCATTTACAAAGTGGGTGTAATGTGTAACTATTCTGATTTGGTAGTGTTTTTGCACTCACTTTTATTGGTGTAAGTGACATGATCAGGTGCAAAGCACTGGAAAATCAGGTCTTTAATTTATTTATGTCAGTGGGAGTAGCTGAATCTAGGACAGTACCTGGCCCAGAATTTTCATTTACACTGCGGCAATCTAGGCATTAAGGAATCAGATATGGGTTCCAGATTTCTTGACATTTAAAGAAAGCAAATCAAGCAGCCAACCATTTAGATCTATGCAAGGCCATTTACCCCTTTTTAACTTGTGTTCCCCAGAGACAACCTATTCCCTTTCTTAAAGCAGTTCCACTTTATTTCTTCTATTTGGATTGGTCTACACAAAGCAAAAAAGGAGGCTTTTAGAAAAATATTAAGCTATAACACCATTTTGCAAAGAGAAGGTATGTTCAGAAGCAACACTTGTGGTCAAGGTTACGTGGTGAGATAAGCAAAAGTCTCTCCCAAAGAACCAGATGCACAAAATGCGCCAGATGAGCCCTAAATGCAATTCAGAGGGAAAACGTGCCATCAACCACTTTGCACTTCACCGCCAGCCAAGGCTCTCAAAGCACTTTCCACACAGTGCATGTATCTTCTACTCCTGGGGGAATTCTGCGTCACTGCGCAATGCAGAATTTTGCAGAAATTAATGTGGACACAGAATTTCCTTTCCCCCACAGAAATGGGCTGCAGTGCTGCTAGCCACCAGTGGACCTTGCAGAGCTCAGCTTGCAAATAGAAGACACTGCTATGGAGAGAGAGAAGAAGCTAGAGGGTTCCTGGAAGCTGCAGTTCCCAGCATGCCCTGAGGGAAGGAGAGGGCTGCACACAGGAAAGTCCATGCAAGCCTGGGATCGAGCATCAGGCTGTTTCTCCCTCTGGATCCCTGGGCTCGTGGGGGACAAGTAGGGGGACGGGTGTCTGGGCAAGGGGGGATCCCACGGCTGGGCTCTGGTGGGGACAACGGGGTGTGGGTATCTGGGCTGGGGGGCCCACGGTTGGGCTCTGGGGAGGAGAGTGTTCGGATGTTTTGGTGGGGGTGATGGCCCGCAGGTGGGCTCTGCGGGGGATGGGTTGTGAGTGTCTGGCCTCCCGGTTGGGCTGGGAGGGGGTAGAAGGAGGGCAAAAAAACAGGAAGTGGGTTGTCATAGGGGTTTCTTTAGCTCTCTACTCCTGGGGGAATTTTTGTGTGTGTCTGTATTGTTACAGACATACTTGCTGACAAGTATTTTGAAATCAATTACCAAAATAATTGAAACTGGCATAATTATGTAGTGTTATTTTGACAAAAATTTGCAGAATTTTGCAGAATTTTAAAATATTGTGTGCAAAATTTTTATTTTTTTGGCGCACAACAAGGATGCCAACTTTCTACTTGCTCATAACCAAAGACCCTTGCACCACACCCTGCCCTGTCCCTTCTCTGAGGCCGTGCCCATCCCCCACCCCTTCTCTGAGACCCCGTCCCCTGCTCACTCCATCCCCACTCCTTCTGTCGCCCGCTCTCCCCACCCTAACTCACTCGCTCATTTTCACTGAGCTGGCTCAGGGGGTTGGGGTGCAGAAGGGGGTGAGGGCTCTGGCTGGGGGTGTGGGCTCCTGGGTGGGGCCAGAAATGAGGAGTTCAGAGTGCAGGAGGGGGCTCTAGGCTAAGGCAGTGGGTTGAGATGCAAGAGGGAGTGAGGCCTTCACAGGGCCGCCCAGAAGGGGGGGCAAGTGGGGCAATTTGCCCCTACCCCCGGGCCCCACAGGGGCCCCCATGATAGTTTTTTGGGGCCCCTGGACCTGGGTCCTTCACTCACTCCGGGGGCCCCGGAAAACTCTTGCGGGGCCTGGGCCCCTGGAGCTTCTTCCGCTCTGGGTCTTCAGCGGTGGGGGGTCCTTCCATCCCGGGGCGGAAGGACCCCCTACCGCCGAATTACCACCGAAGTGGGACCCACCGCCGGGTCTTCGGTGGTAATTCAACAGCGGGGGGCCCCCGCCGTGGGTCTTCGGGGTACTTCGGCGGTGGGTCCCGGAGCGGAAGGACCCCCCGCCGCCAAATTACCGCCGAAGCGGGCCCCCCCCGCTACTGAAGATCGCAGGCCCCCTTTGGGCGGCCCTGGGGCGTCAGCTGGGGGTTGGGCCAGGGATGAGGGGTTTGGGGTGCAGGAGGTTGCTCCAGGCTGGGATTGAGGGGTTCAGAGGGTGGGAGGGGGATCAGGGCTGGGGTTGGGGCAAGGGAGAGGATGAGGGGTGCAGGCTCTGGATGACACTTACCTCAAGCAGCTCCCAGGAGCAGGGGCGTGTCCCCCCTCCAGCTCCTACGCGGAAGTGCGGCCAGATAGCTCTGCGCTCTGCCCCATCTGCAGGTGCCACCCCCACAGCTCCCATTGGCCACGGTTCCCAGCCAGTGGGAGCTGTGGGGTGGCGCTTGAGGCAGGGGCAGCATGCAGAGCCCCCTGGCTGCCCCTATGTGTAGAAGCCAGAGGGGGGACATGCTGGCTGCTTCCTGGGAGCCGTGCAGCGCAGAGGCTAGCAGGGAGCCTGCCAGCCCCGCTGCGTGGCGCTGCCAACCAGATAGTCAATGGCCCAGTCAGCAGTACTGACTGGAGCCGTCAGGATCCCTTTTCGACCTGGTGTTCTGGTCAAAACCCTGACACCTGGTCACCCTAGTGCCGAATGGCCCCTGGAGTCATCTTCCAACCAGGGAGAGCAGGCAGCAAACTGGAAAGGGGGGCGGGCAGTACCAGGGCCTACATAAGCCAAACCCCCGCATAGCAGGACACCTGGCCCCCCTATTCTGCACACTCCGCTTAGATGGGGGGGGGGGGTAAGGGCAGGGCGGCTCACTGCACACGCCGCGCCCCGGGCCACGTTCAGCCAGGCAGCCCAAGAGCCCGCCCCGCGGCACAGCTCAGACGCGCGGCAGAGCCACGGGCAGGTGAACCCGGGGCACCGCACCGGAGCAGGCAGCAGCGAAGGCTTCAGCTCGCAACCGCCCCTCTCCCCACCGGCTCCGGCCGCTCCCTCTGCCCTGCCTTTGGGCTCAGCGGGCCCGGAGCCAGGGCGCTGCAAGGGGAGCTGCGGCCCGGCCCTGCTGCCAGCCCGCTCCGCCCGGGCGCTGCGTGCACCGGCCCCCCATTACCTGCCCCGCTCAGCCGGAGACTGTCCCGAGCAAACTTCATGCAAAGCTGCCTCTGCCTTTCCTCCCGGCGGCGCTTCCCCTTCCGGTGCGGGGCTGGCGCTCAGCCGCGGGGGCCGCGGGACTCCGGCTGGGGAGCTGTGCAGGAGCCCCCGCCCGGGTGCGAGGGGGAGCGGCAGGGGGCAGGTAAGGGGGGAAATCTCAGCTCCAGAGTCGCTACTTTGGCTGCACTGAGCATGCGCACCCGAACTGAGCATGCCCAGTAACCCTCGCTGACGCCGCTGCCCTCTCTCTGCCCTCACTTGTACTTAGGATTTGCTGCCTCCTCTTTGGGGTGGTTTAAAAGGCTCGAAGGGGGCAAATCGCAGCGGGGGGGCTGCCAGGGTCTGAGCGGCGGCGTGCGGGGGAGAGAAATGTACTGGCCAGGGCGGGTCAAGCTGCTGTAGGCAGCGGCAGGGGAGAGGCTGAAGGGAAAAAATCGGGGGTGGGGGGTGGTAGCCAGGGTTAGGCGTGGGGGGGGAGACGCTGCGAGACCCTGTGCGGGGACAAAACCCCCGTTTAGGGAGGGGGTGGGGGGGCACAGTGGCCCCTCGGGATGAGCCACCTGCTGCGCTCGCAGATCTGGGGGTGTTGCCGGCTCAAAGAGCCCAAGGCGGAGCAACAGCAGGTTCGTTGCCCGGTGTGCGTCGCACTAATTATCACACCAGGGTGGAGAAGCAAAACCAGGTTTATTTGAGCCCAAAGAAAGGTGCCAGGGAGAAAAGCATTCTCAAATCCTGCACGCCCGCTCGCAGGCGGGGTCCCAGCATTTATACCCCCCTTGTTTGTGTAAGCCTTTTGTTAGGTTTTCCCCCTCACCCCTCCCTTCCCAACAGCAGTTACATTAGGCATTACATTTCAGCGTGTTAGAAAAAGTTCTCATCCACAAGCTTATCTCTTGGCCTTGTCAGCTTCAGGCACATGAAGCCTTCTCCCCCTCTTTCTCCCGCCTTCTCACTACTATTGCTAGTTTAAGCAGAACTGCAGCTGTCTGCTAAAAAGCTGACTCTCACAAATTCTGCTTCTAGGCTGTTAGCAAGCAGACTGGTTAAAGTTCACAGCATGTAAGAACTTTGGTTCACTTCAGGCCCAAAGTCACAACTTTGGTTTACTCAGGCCTAGTGGCACCAACAGGGGTGTCGGGGTTGTGGGGCGGGGGAGCAGAGGCTGTTTTCAGTTCTGCCGTGTGTCAGCCCCGGAGCAGCGGGCGGGTTCCTGGGTCTGGGTCTTAAAGGCACAGGCAGCCCAATTCCCAGACTGTCAAAGCTTAGACACCGCAGCTTCTCTCTAGCCTATACAAGTGCTGCGGGGCTGTTACTGCTCCAGCCAAGAGACTGAATGTGGGGAAATATTGTACAGACGCCCCCTCCCTCCCTCCAACTCTGCCTCTCACATTTTGACTATGGAAAAGTGTCTTCTATCATTTTCTACGTCTATATGAAATCACTGCAGCTCCTTTCTCTTATACAACGTGCTGATTTGGTAACTCCCTCCCAGAGCCCACATCTCTGTACCCCCTCCTGTACCCAAATCCCCTTCCCCAGGTCAGAGCCTGCACCCGTCACTCAAACTCCCCATAGCCTACAACCCTCCTGCACCGCCAACTCCATCCCAGAGCCTGCACCCCAAACAGGGCCGGATTAACCTTTTGTGGGCCCGGTGCTAATCATATTTGTGGGTCCCCATGGGGGAAATGGGGACATGGGGCAGGGGGGCAGAGTCCTCAGAGCGAGGGGCTGGCCGGGGGCAATGGGAGATGAGTCATGGCACGGCAGGGACAGCCCCACTCCACCCAGCCCAGTACAAACCGGGAGCTGCCAGACCCACGCTGTCCAGCCCGTCCCAGCACTGCCATTGTGCTTCTTCCCCTTGGGGGTGGGCCCATGCTGCACCATGCTACCCCCTGCCCAGCACCCTCTGGCTCCCTACACCCAGTGCCACACCACCCAGAGACCCCCACAAACCCCCTGCCCAGCACCCCTCTGACTCCCTTTGCCCAGTGCCGCACCATCCAGAGACCCCCCGAAACCCCCTGCCCATTACCCCTCTGACTCCCTTCGCCCAGTGCCGCACCATCCAGAGACCCGCCACAAACCCCCTGCCCAGCACCCCTCCGACTCCCTACGCCCAGTGCCGCACCACCCAGAGACCCCCCACAAACCCCCTGCCCAGCACCCCTCCGACTCCCTACGCCCAATGCCACACCACCCAGAGACCCCCACAAACCCCCTGCCCAGCACCCCCCCTGACTCCCTATGCCCAGTGCCACACCACCCAGAGACCCCCCACAAACCCCCTGCCCAGCACCCCTCTGACTCCCTTCGCCCAGTTCCGCACCATCCAGAGACCCCCACAAACTCCCCTGCCCAGTGCCCTCCCAGATCACTCCCCCACCCACTCAGAACCCCCCCACAGATCCTCTCACTGACCAGTTCCCCCCAGCTGAAGACCCCCCACAGCCCTCCCACAACTGCACAGTGCCCCGCACCTTCCCACCCAGAGCCCCCCTACAGATCCCCTCACTGTCCAGTGCCCCCCACCACCACAACTGCACAGTGCCCCGCACAGACATCCCACACTTCCCAGCGCCCACACACACACAGATCTCCCCCACTGACAGCCCCCCAACACACAGATCTCCCCACCCCCCAGTGCCCAGCACCTACCCAGACCCACTAGAGACCTACTCTCCTACACCCTAACCCCCAGCCAGGCTGCTGAGATGGCAGCGCAGCCAGAGCTGGTCCTGGGGCAGGATAACTCTGGCCTCTTGGGAGTGGTGGAAGCAGCCAGGCTAGAGCAGGAGCAGAGCCTACCCGGGCCAGGCTCTCTCAGGACCCAGCTGAGCCTCCCCCCTCCCCGACTGTTCCCTGTGAGTGGCTGAGACTGGCCCAGCCTCTGCACCAGTCCCAGGTGGCTCTTCCCCCAGGGAGGCAGGTGGGGCCACACAGGTCCCAGGCAGTAGAGACAGCTCAGAGCTGGAGCAGTGCTGGGGAGAGGGCAGATCCCTGAGACGTGACTCCTGAGATCCTACCCAGCCCACCCACATCCATTGGCCCCGTGGCCAGCAGCCTTGCAGAGCACACACCTCTCTCTCTCCCTGCTTTCCTATCACCAGTTATGTTACTACAGGAATGAAATCGAGACATCCCATAAAACAGCTAGTTCCACATTGTTCTTCAAACCTCAGATCATTGAAATGCATCTTTGCATTTGAGATACTATATGACTGTAGTACACTTTGCACTGCCTGCATCTACACTGACATCAGGAGAGGAGAAGAGGACAAGACTGTCCCTAGCATATATGATTTTAAAGAAAGGTGAGACACACCCACCCACTATCAATACAACAAGAAGGGAGAACAGTAGCTGGTGCCAAGAGAGAAGATGCAATGAAACCCTTCTGTACCCACAACTGATGTCTGAAAAGCATCTGTCACTCTGCAGATCAAAGAAAGAAAGAGCAGCCAGTTTCAGACAGATAGGATCCTTAAGACCTATATAGGAGAAGTGCATTTCCCTATAGCAGTTTCCCAACATACTTTTCTTATGGATTTATTTATTAAGCAAAAATTAAGATTAGGAGTCTGATTTAAATTATGTACATTTTTAGTGTTAGTTAACTGTGGAACTATTGCAGCTACTTTTATTTTACTCCTGCCTTCATAAAAAGCTACAGAGTTATAACAGATAATTACAAAGACTAAAGTACATGCTTTAATATAATTAGGACCGGGCAACCCAAGATGAAAACTACACTGTGGAAGAGTCCTACAACCAGGTATTTGAGGCCAATCCCTTTATCAATGGAATCCTAACCAAAATATGAGGAAGGAGAAGAGTCACCCTCAAACTTTTGACAATAGCTCAAGGTCTGTGTGACGGGGCAGGGCAGCCCTGCACTGGTACAGCAGGGGTTAACCCTTCTTTACTGGCAGAGGAAGCCACGCCCAGGAAGTTCTGCTGGGCATGCTCCAACTGGCAGACCAGTATAAAAGCCTGCAGGTCTGCTCAGTCAGGGGTGGCCACCGGGGGAGAAGGACGCCGACCGTCAGCCTCTGCAGAGGGAGAGCCCAGGAGCTTGGACCGGGGCGCCAGCCGAGCAGGGGCCGACCCGGAGCCCCCGGGGAGGGACGCCGGCAGTGACGGACCTACGGGGAAGCCGCTCCCACAACGCAGACGTCCGGCCAGGCAGGGTAGGAAGTGACCCAGGGGCATTGTAGAGACTGACAGCCTTAAAGCTGCAGTACCGCTCCGGCGTGTTGCGGGCGGATCCCCGCCGAGCGGGAGGCAAGGAGAACTTGCCACAAACAGGGCCCTTGGTTGGGGCTCGGTGGAGAGGGAGGGCCCGAGTCCCCCTACCCCACCCCGTAATACCCCGCCCCGAAGGGGGTGTGTAGGGACTCAGGCCGCTAGGCCGCGCTACCCCGCCCCGAAGGGGGGCGCTTGCGGACTCAGGCCGCTAGGCCGCGCTACCCCGCCCCGAAGGGGGGCGCTTGCGGACTCAGGCCGCTAGGCCGCGCTACCCCGCCCCGGGAGGGGGGCGCTTGCGGACTCAGGCCGCTAGGCCGCGCTACCCCGCCCCGGGAGGGGGGCGCTTGCGGACTCAGGCCGCTAGGCCGCGCTACCCCGCCCCGGGAGGGGGGCGCTTGCGGACTCAGGCCGCGCTACCCCGCCCCGGGAGGGGGGCGCTTGCGGACTCAGGCCGCGCTACCCCGCCCCGGGAGGGGGGCGCTTGCGGACTCAGTCCGCACTACCCCGCCCGGGAGGGGGGCGCGGGCGGACCCAGGCCGCGCTACCCCGCCCCGGGAGGGGGGCGCTTGCGGACTCAGGCCGCGCTACCCCGCCCCGGGAGGGGGGCGCTTGCGGACTCAGGCCGCGCTACCCCGCCCCGGGAGGGGGGCGCTTGCGGACTCAGGCCGCGCTACCCCGCCCCGGGAGGGGGGCGCTTGCGGACTCAGGCCGCGCTACCCCGCCCCGGGAGGGGGGCGCTTGCGGACTCAGGCCGCGCTACCCCGCCCCGGGAGGGGGGCGCTTGCGGACTCAGGCCGCGCTACCCCGCCCGGGAGGGGGGCGCTTGCGGACTCAGGCCGCGCTACCCCGCCCCGGGAGGGGGGCGCTTGCGGACTCAGGCCGCGCTACCCCGCCCCGGGAGGGGGGCGCTTGCGGACTCAGGCCGCGCTACCCCGCCCCGGGAGGGGGGCGCTTGCGGACTCAGGCCGCGCTACCCCGCCCCGGGAGGGGGGCGCTTGCGGACTCAGGCCGCGCTACCCCGCCCCGGGAGGGGGGCGCTTGCGGACTCAGGCCGCGCTACCCCGCCCCGGGAGGGGGGCGCTTGCGGACTCAGGCCGCGCCCACCCGCCCCGGGAGGGGGGCGCTTGCGGACTCAGGCCGCGCTACCCCGCCCCGGGAGGGGGGCGCTTGCGGACTCAGGCCGCGCTACCCCGCCCCGGGAGGGGGGCGCTTGCGGACTCAGGCCGCGCTACCCCGCCCCGGGAGGGGGGCGCTTGCGGACTCAGGCCGCGCTACCCCGCCCCGGGAGGGGGGCGCTTGCGGACTCAGGCCGCGCTACCCCGCCCCGGGAGGGGGGCGCTTGCGGACTCAGGCCGCGCTACCCCGCCCCGGGAGGGGGGCGCTTGCGGACTCAGGCCGCGCTACCCCGCCCCGGGAGGGGGGCGCTTGCGGACTCAGGCCGCGCTACCCCGCCCCGGGAGGGGGGCGCTTGCGGACTCAGGCCGCGCTACCCCGCCCCGGGAGGGGGGCGCTTGCGGACTCAGGCCGCGCTACCCCGCCCCGGGAGGGGGGCGCTTGCGGACTCAGGCCGCGCTACCCCGCCCCGGGAGGGGGGCGCTTGCGGACTCAGGCCGCGCTACCCCGCCCCGGGAGGGGGGCGCTTGCGGACTCAGGCCGCGCTACCCCGCCCCGGGAGGGGGGCGCTTGCGGACTCAGGCCGCGCTACCCCGCCCCGGGAGGGGGGCGCTTGCGGACTCAGGCCGCGCTACCCCGCCCCGGGAGGGGGGCGCTTGCGGACTCAGGCCGCGCTACCCCGCCCCGGGAGGGGGGCGCTTGCGGACTCAGGCCGCGCTACCCCGCCCCGGGAGGGGGGCGCTTGCGGACTCTGGCCGCTAGGCCGCGCTACCCCGCCCCGGAGATGGTGTCCATAGACTCTGGCCGCTAGGCCGTAATACGCCGGCTACCAGGGGCAGACCGAAGGACAAGCGAGTGGTGCAGCGCTAGGCCCCAACCCGCCCCTGCCACGAGGGGGTGCTGGGGCACCGGGCCCATCACAGTCAGACACCAAGAAGACCAGCACCATTCATATTCTGGTTTTGGATAAAATACTTGATCTTGTCTACATCATAGAAACCTTCCTCTCTCCAAGTCTACACCCCACTACACCCTTTAGCAATAAAGTAACCATTAAACAAGTTCTGAATCAGTCGTCTTCCCAATTTAGTTTTAACAATAAAGCTGCAACGTAAGTAGCTATGGGAGATGACAGTGCAACTACTAGGTATTGGTGGGGGAAAAGTGTGCTAGTAATGTCCTGGATATACTGGCAGGGCCAGCTTTAGGCCAATTCAACCAATTCCCCTGAATCGGGCCCTGCCCCTAAGAGGGTCCTGCGCCCAAGCCCCGGTTCGGTGTATTGGCAAGAATCGGTGCACTGTACCGGGATGGCCCGACTTCTCCAGGGGACAATTTAAAGGGCCTGGGGGCCCTTTAAATTGCCACCGCAGCCACACTGCTGGAGCCCTGGGGTAGGGCTGTGGGGATCTGTGGGCTACTTAAAGAGTCCGTGGCTCCTGTTGCTTCTATCATCCCAGCCCTTTAAATAGCCACTGGAGCCCCGCCACTTCCCCAGGGCTCCGGCAGCTATGTACATGGCCAGGGCTGTGGAAGCAGGGGAGCCCCTGGTGGGGGAGGGAGGAGGAGGAGGGAGCAATTACCATACCGGGTGGTCTGTACCCCCTGTACCTGCACCCCCTGCCCTATCTCCAGCCAACCCCTGCCGCACCCCCCTATGGCCCTGCTTGAAGCCAGCCAGCCCAGCCCACCCCACCCCACACACCCCTGTCTCCAGCCATTGCTGCACCCCTTGCCCTGCCTGCAGCCAGCCCCATGTCCACTGGTGCCCTGCAATTCCCTGGGCAGTAACCCTGCATACCTGCTTCAATGATGGGAGAAGAGAGCAGCTGGTACCCACACATGTGCACACCCTAGGGTGACCAGACAGCAAGTGTGAAAAATCAGGATGGGGTGGAGGTTAATAGGATCCTATACAAGAAAAAGACCCCAAAATTGGGACTGTCTCTATAAAATCGGGACATGTGGTCACTCTAGCACACTCCCAGGGAGTGGCGGGGACCCACACATGTGAAACGGAGCTCATTTCTAGTTCAGTCCCATCTTTTTAAAAAATAACTGTAGGTAGGGTTAACATACAGCCGCATTTTCCCAGACATGTCAGACTTTTTGGTTCTTAAATTGCTGTCCGGGAGGAATTTTTAAATATGGACATATGGTAACCCTATTGGTACCAAAAATACATACTCTGGCACATCCCTTAAATCAGAACTTTTTATAGGGAACCGGTTGCTAAGAAAGGAAAGGCTTTTTTTTTAACCTTTTTTTTTTTTTTAAAAGTCATCCCTGCTGGGGCCCCGCCAAAAATGTTTGAATTGGGTGGGCCCCAAACTTCCTAAAGCCGGCCCTAACTAGTCTGTTAAGTGTTATAGCTTTTAATATGCTAATGCAAACACTGTAACAGAGCATTAATGTCCCAATGTACTGTAGCTTGTTTTAACTTACCGTAATACTAGAAGTGGTGCATGTGAACATTGCCGTAACGAGGGCAAGGCGAGTGAGGCCCTTGCCTCGGGCACGGAAAGTGAGGGGCTCAGAAAGTCTCTCCTTCAGCGGCAATTCGGCAGCAAGTCCTTCCCTCTGAGAGGGACTGGGGGACCCGTTGCCGAACTTCCGCTGGTCGTCATCAATGGCGAGGGGCGGCACATACGGCTTTTTTGCAGAAATTCGTTGGTGGATCCTTCCTTCCAATACGGAAGAGCCGGACATGCTGCCTCTGTTCTTGCCTTGTGTGCAAAAATCCCTAGTTATGGCTCTGCATGTGAAGCTCTCTTAAAAGCTGACACTACAGTAGTGATATTCCCAAGCCAGCATGCATAGGGCTGGGAGTGGGGAAGGGGAGTGCATTTAGGTACAGGTAACATCTCTCACACCAAACAGGAAGTTTTCCAAAGTTCATTATTATACCTTGTCTTACAAACACCAAAAACTATTACATATGCACAAAGGTCAATAATCACCCTCTCCCCATATATACAGAGTTGTGCTTCTGCATATAGTATCTATCTCAGATTAATATTGAGCTACCAGCTGTTCAGGAATCGGTAAAGAGTCAGCTGACAAGCCACATGCTGAATCCTATTGCAAACAGTATGGGTGACCCATGAGGCATTCTGAAGCAAGAGATTACTGTAAAACTTTAAATAAGATGCAGAAAGAATAAACTTTTCCTAGGTTTTGTTTCTGTCAGATTTATTGTATTATGTGTAGTAGGTGTTTCATATAAAAACCAGGTAGTATGGTTTACAATGTTATAACAAGACATTATGCTATTACCATTATCCAGTCAACTTGCACACTACTATTTTGAATTAGTGATAATTCACAGAGAAAGAAAGAAGAAAGCTGAATTTAGATAATTATTAACCAGATTCCTGGTTATTCACCAGCCACTTTGCTTCACTCCATGGCATAAAGCATCATAAACCCAGGACAGTATTGACAAGACAATATTCACCTCGAATTTGCATCTGCTATACTCTCTGCCCCTGCCTCATTCCCAGTCACAATATTCAGGATATAGCCTAGTGAGAAAGTGGCATGGCTGAAGCATGTAGCTGGCAACTGAAAACTAGTACAGAGTACAATAGCCCTGAGAACATTGCTTAATTCTGAGCACTGTGTCTGCAGTGAGATGCAGGGTGGGTCTGGTGCCACGGCACTGTTGGCACCATTGTAAAGTCGGTACTGACTCTAATCCCCCTCCCACAGGAAAACTCCTTTGGACCTTTTCTGGATGCCACTAAAATTATAAAAATCTGCTTCCCCGGTGCTAATTTACTGCTACAGGAGACTTGATGCAGTGAAATAATTTCCCTATATTCCATCAAACTCTGCATCACATCTCTTGAGTATTTAAAAGAGTATCTCATAACTATTTGTCTATGTAAAGTATCAAAACAATTCACAAATTTTAGGATTGCCTTTTGCTGCATTACTCTTGCCTGTGAATCCAGCTCTTACAGTCCCATGTTCACACGTCATTGCTTGTGTGTAGAAGCTGATTCACAAATATTCAGTAAGTGTATTATATGGTCTCACCCTACATCATTCCCAAGGGCAAAAATCTTCTGCAACAATGAAGGCTTGGGCTGATGACCAGTGGCTGCAGAATTTTTGGATGCATCTTTGTGCAAAACTCACCAAAATGAAAGCTGCACTGACAGTGGAGAAGAAAAAACAATTGCACTATGGGGATCTGCAACACCAGATTACTTTCTGTCAATCAGTGGTCTCTCTCCTAAACTAAGGTGAATGGATTTCTTTAATGTAAGTAGTCACAACATATGGTTAAATATTTTATGATCAATATCCTGTTAAGAACTCAGCGGTCACAGATAATACCTGTCTTCTTTGGAAACCAGGCCACATTATCCAGTCTTTTCCCCCACCCCAGCACAACAAAAACTGATCTTGCATAAAGCAGTTAATGGAGGTGTGAGACATACCTACTTCCTTGGTGACAAGCTTTAGGCAACACCCCTATCCTCATTCACACCCACCGTAGCAGTAGGACAGACTTCTAGTAGTGAAACTCTGGTTGATATCTGATTGATATCCAAAATACCGAAGCAGACAAATTAATTGTCAGCCCCCTGAAGGAACACCACCCATAGTAAGAAGTGATCAGCTCCTATTATCTAGCCTAAAGAAATTCCTTCAGTCCTCGGTTTACCCATAAGCAAATCTAGTGTTCTCCCATCAACCAATTCAACCAATTGCATATTTTCTCTACCAAACCATTTCCTCCCTCTCAATTAAGAATTCTTATGCGTGCATAGACCCAAAGTATGCCTGATTTAGAATCATATAATAGAATCATAGAATCTCAGGTTTGGAAGGGACCACAGGAGGTCATCTAGTCCAACCCCCTGCTCAAAGCAGGACCAATCCCCAACTAAATCATCCCAGCCAGGGCTTTCTGAAGCCTGAGCTTAAAAATCTCTAAGGATGGAGATTCCACCACTTCCCTAGGTAACAACATCTACTCCTGACAGAATCAAGATTCTAAGTTAAGAACATCAATGCAGACTCACGAGTTCAAGCTTCCTGGAGTGGGTGAGTTCCCTCATTTTATCTCTCTGTTTCCTTTTCTACCACAGGTATTAATCTTTAAGAATGTAACTTATTTTATTTAGGCTCTCCTTGTGATGTAACAGTGATGATAGGGACATGCTAAATCTGGGACGAATAAGGGTGTCAGCTTGAAAGTGCTGTTTGAATCATTCTATTGGGCACACAACCAGTACATTGATAGATTTACACAACCCCCCACCCCCCAGAAGAGTAGAAATATCGAGGAAAACCAAGACAAGTAACCACAATAAATGAGCATATCCCAAGTAATGGGCAAATCTGTTAAAAGTACCCAAATAATAAGGATCTTCCTGGCTAACTGCATGAATAATAAAGAATCTTCACAATATAGTCATTTCTTAAATGGTTTGCAAGCCTGTAATCATGGTGATTTCTTTATTGCTACCAATTTCTATATTGTTTATCTGTGCGGGTCTGTTTTTTTATGTCTTTGGCTGACATATAAGTAATTTTGCTTGGTTTAAAACAATTTAGATGGTGGGATCTAATTGGTAAGATAATCAAGTAACATTATGTTATGGTTGATTAGTTAAATTATATTACAATGATTGATTAAAGGCATTGATGAGAATGAGGCATGGCCACCCAGAGGTGGGGGTGCAAGTGGGGCAATATGCCCCAAGCCCCGGGCTCCGCAGGGCCCCCCAAGAGAACGTGTGAGGCTCCCGCCCCAGCCTGACCCCGCCTCCGCCCCTCTCCCGGAGCCTCAGCGGATCCAGCGGATCCACATTGAAATTGAGCTTTTCTTTCATCACGTGTTGTAGGTTATTAATGCATATTTGAGCTGTGTAGTTGAGAAAGCAGATGGAAAGGTAGGCTTCTTACTGTGATGATACATGAAAGTATACATTGATTCAATAAGTAAACAATCACGTGAATGTGGCACAACATATTTAAGTCCAAATACCCTTGAAATATCAACAGACACCTGTTATCGCAACATTTCTGTGTATTTACTGCTGCCAAAAATTTAGTAAAATGTATTTGGAGGTGCATATCGGACATACAATAGAGGGCCCCATTAGTTTTGCTGTACAGTTCATTGGGTCCATTAATTGTACACAAGTATGCAAACAGCTTAGTCACATTTTTAAATTAAGTAAGACAGAGCACATTGATTACAAATCATTTTGTTTTTATAGGACACTCTTACATATACGTATCTGATTTGTAAAACGAAGGATCCCTTGCATGTCTGTCTATATTAAATTAATTATGTGCTTGACGTGCCACAATTATTAATGCATTAATAACTTTGTTGACTGTCAACAGGTACAAGCCATCTCAGCAGTAGTTTCCACTGTCATTCTCTCAGGCAGAGATACTCAAATGAAAGTGAAGGTAAATGCTAATGTCGGAGAAAAACTCAGTTCTCGCTTTTTCTTTTGGCAGCAAAATCAAATACTTTATTATTTCTCCAGTAATTACAATGGAGGGAGAAAGTGCCCTAGGACACAGGGTTGCCCCAGTCCCGGACAGGTCTCTCAACTAGTAAACAATTACAGCAAGCATTTATACCTTTGTTACAGACAATAACTAGCAATAATACAGACAATAATAAGCAACAACTGCATTTTGTTTATACATAAGCCATCGTGCTATCTTATTTTTTTCACTCCTAGAAGACACCAGTCTGCATATTTGGTTATCAGTTGCAAAGTCATAATAACTTTTTACACAGTTCTTTCCCTCTCGCCTCACACCATCCTCGCTTCTACAAGTCTCACGTCATTAGGGTTACAGCTGGCCTAACTCTTGCTAACTATTAGCTTGACTCTTGCTAACTGACTGACATGCATTAAAATCCCCTTCAAATCCTTGTTAATTCTTTCCCTACTTCCACACTAACACACTTTCATACATAGCATGAGAAAAGCTCAGTTTCATTCAGTGAGTAAAACACAGGTTGAAACAGCAAATCCAGTGGTATGTTTGATGTGGAGGAGTAGTCTAATAGTAATACATGTAATGATTTTGGGAAATACAGTATAACGTACATTTCATGGTTTGCTTCACTGGAAACTATAATTGAAATTCTAATGTTTTGTTTTTTAAATAAACACAGAGTGAATTACTTCAAAATGATATATTATTGCTTCCTTACCACACACCAGGTCATTGGGTTATTGCGGTAAGATGTTTTCTATTTACTATAATTTCCCTTGTTGTGGGTTTTCAGTGAGTTCAGTGCATGCAAAGGAAAGAGGAATGTGAATATTATAAAAAATTGCTACTGTCACTTTACATTGTTCATGTATCCTGGAAGAATACATTCTGTAAAGAATTGATTGATTTCACAATATGCTTATATCTTGTGTGTTACTGAGACATTACAAATGACAATATGTTAGTAGCATAATGCTTGTTGATAAATCAGTATAAAGTTTTTGAAAAAATCTCATTACCAATAAAATTTGTGAATATATTGATACTTACAGATAGCCTTGATGGGGAAAAAAAGGAATTGTTAATAATTGACCCCTTGTGTGATGAGATCAGATATGAAAGGACATGCCTGAGGAATTGGAGGTGATTTATTAGATACTTACTTTTACATTGGACATTAACTGTTCCATTGAAATTTTTTTTAAAGGGAATGTAACAATAGTGAGACTAATATCTTCCTGTTAGCTACAAGTAAACATTGAAACAGCATGTACTTCTATTGAATATGCTTAATAATGGACTTTGAGTGAACTTGTGTGATTTGATTCGGGGAAAGACTTCACAGAATGTGGACAAGAAACAGTAGCATGTTGCATGATTGAGAATGTGTTATTATCAACATAAAGTGTTCTCCTACAGGTTTTTGTATATTGCCATTCCTAATGTCTGATTTGTGTCCATTTATCCTTTTCCTTAGAGACTGTCCAGTTTGGCCGATGTACATAGCAGAGGGGCATTGCTGGCATATGATGGCATATATTACATTGGTGGATGTGCAGGTGAATGAACCGGTGATGGTGTGGCTGATCTGGTTAGGTCCTGTGATGGTGTTGCTGGTGTAGATATGTGGGCAGAGTTGGCATCGAGGTTTGTTGCATGGGTTGGTTCCTGAGCTAGAGTTACTATGGTGCGGTGTGCAGTTGCTGGTGAGAATATGCTTCAGGTTGGCAGGTTGTCTGTGGGCGAGGACTGGCCTGCCACCCAAGGCCTGTGAAAGTGTGGGATCATTGTCCAGGATGGGTTGTAGATCCCTGATGATGCGTTGGAGGGGTTTGAACACTTCAACCTCCCTGGCCACACAATAGCAGATTTTAAGGTGGCCATCCTACAGCAAAAAAACTTTAGGACCAGACTTCAAAGAGAAACTGCTGAGCTCCAGTTCATCTGCAAATTTAACACCATCAGCTCAGGACTAAACAAAGACTGTGAATGGCTTGCCAATTACAGAACCAGTTTCTCCTCCCTTGGTTTTCACACCTCAGCTGCTGGAACAGGGCCTCATCCTCCCTGATTGATCTAACCTCGTTATCTCTAGCTTGCTTCTTGCTTGCTTATATATACACCTGCCCCTGGAAATTTCCACTGCTTGCATCCGAAGAAGTGGGTATCACCCATGAAAGCTCATGCTGCAAAACGTCTGTTAGTCTATAAGGTGCCACAGGATTCTTTGCTGCTTCTACAGAACCAGACTAACACGGCTACCCCTCTGATACTTAAAGGTATTGAATACCAAATTGCCATTAATATTGGTTATGTATGTTTACTTATCCATGTTGAAAGTAAATGCCAGAGATTACCCGTGGGCACTGCACTGGTGTCCTTGCCAGGGTGTACGAGGTGCGCTTCTGGCCCCAAGAAGGAATGAGGTCTCCAGTGGAAGGTGCAGTGCTGGGGGGGACCAGATTCTACCAGCCAGCCCTTCCTGACAGCTGCTGCTGCAGTGGCCAGGAGCACCAGGTGCTTGTAAATCACCGTAGCCCAGAGCCCCTTTCGCTCCCCCACTGTAGGCAGCCCTGCCAGGAGCGTTCAACAGCATTGCCGGACCCTATGGCTGGGCCGCTGATGTGGGGGCGATGGGATAAAGGGGGCAGCGCCGTTAAAGCATAAAGCACTACCACAGTGGAAGTGTAATGTCAGCCATGTATGGGCCGGAACCAGTGGCCAGTTGTTACCAGTACACTGGACCGGCCCACTTTCACCTCTGGTACTTATGTGTATTCTAAATATCTGTGTTGGTAGTTTGCAGAAACGTATTTGCAGCACAAAGACTTCAGTGCGGTAGAAACAACACAAGAGGCTAATACTGCGTTTAGAAGACATATAGCAATTCTTCTAATGAAGGAGTCAGGTAATTACTTTCTTGCATGTATTGTGGACTCATTAGGCACATGTGAAGATAACATGAAGAGTGGAACTTTGTCACATAGTAGACAGTTATCTTAACACCCCTAAAGTGGGATATCTCACAGGTTTGGTTCTCTAATGGTGACTATGAATCAATAATATCTTTAAGTACACAAAAATGTGAATGGGGTGAATGATTGCTATCGATCAGTTGAATGAAATTTGCATTTTTAGATACAGGTGCAGTAAAGTAAAAATTTGAAAAAATATGATTCCAAAAAAAGAAAAAAAAGTTCAAACCATTGACTGCATTAAAATATTGACAAGTAATAAATCAAGGTTTGCATTTTCAGTGTTGGTCATACCATATTCATCATTTCATAACGCTATATTTATTTTTAAGAAAGCGTGGAGGACTACTGCATATACTGCAACTGTATCAACTGTGAAAAAGAAAATGAGGATTGCACGATGGTAAGAAACATGGTATTGAATGAGAAATATATGCCATAAACTGGTTAAGGATTATGATTCCTGTAAAAATTCCACAACAGTAATCATTTTCTTCATGCTGATAGTCATATATTAGGTAACGCTCCCATGTGGAAAGAATAGCATGAGTGAATGCTAAGTATGTGTAACATTATAACTTCTGTGATTTCATTTCTTAATTGTTACTTATCAAAGGTCCAGTGTGATTCTTGCAAGAGGTGGGAACATATACCCTGCATTGCAGAAGGAAGCAATCAAGAAAACCTGACAGATGAGAAGAAAGAGTACAACTGCAAGAAATGTGCATAGTTCACTTCATTACCCCCCAAAAAAACCCAATAGAAAAACCCATAGTTTAAATGCCTCTTGTTCAAAACATAAAACTATATTTCGTTGGGTTGCATTATGTATAATCAGAATTTAATAAAACATGTTTTTTACTTGAAAAAATTATTCTCTGTATTTGTGTCCATATATATAATGCAAATTATAAAATTATAAAAATAAATTAAAAAAAAAGAAAGTGGTCTCATCATGGGCTTCTCCATACCCCCAAACCTTACCTCCCTTTTCACGTATTCACACACAAAAAAGTGAAAGCGCGCGCCTCACTCATCCAATAGGTCAATTTGGCATATTAGCCAGGACGAAGCAGATTGTGAGCATTTTCAACCACAAACCCCATCCCTCCAGATTTGCAACCATCCCTGGACCAGTGACAGGTGCACAACCATCCCTGGACCAGTGACAGGTGCATAGGCAGCCAAGTCATTGGAAATAATCAAGGAGGAAGCCAGTGGAAAAAATGAATGGGACCACTCTGGTATCACCTTGGGGTCAGGGGAGTGCTCTGTACCCACAAACCTTACCTCCCTATTCACGTATTCACACACAAAAAAGTGAAAGAGCATGCCTCAAGCATCCAAAAGATCAGGGTTTGGCAACCTTTCAGAAGAGCTGTGCCGAGTCTTCATTTTGTCTCTCTCATTTAAGGTTTCGCATGCCAGTAATACATTCTAATATTTTTAGAAGGTCTCTTTTTATGGCTATAATATATAACTAAACTATTGTTGTATATAAAGTATATAAGGTTTTTAAAATGCTTAAGAAGCTTCATTTAAAATTAAATTAAAATGCAGAACCCCCCAGGACCCTGCAATAGGTCAATTTGGCACATTAGCCAGGAGGAAGCAGAATGTGAGTGTTTTTGACCACAAACCCTGTCCCTCCTGATTCGCAACCCCATGGATCAGGCGGCAGCAAGTCCTGAGCAGAAGCCCAGATGGTTACATTGTGCGGCAGAAACTGCAACTGGTTGCAAAACGGGAGGGTTTCGAAATGTGTCGTCGCAGGGGCTCTCAAGCCCCCAGCAAGATGTGGCCCGTGGCTTTCTGCTGCTGCTCCTCTGAGCTAGACAATCCGGTGGAACATTTATGGTTCCAGTTTAAGGGACAAACTGCATGCTGTGCCTTAAAAGACCACAAATGAATAGATAATCTCCTGGGTCTGATGTTTGATAATTAATCCTGGGGTTTTGGTCTGTAAATGAATCTTGACTCTGAGGGTACGTCTATACTACGGGATTATTCCGATTTTACAGAAACCGGTTTTTTAAAACAGATTGTATAAAGTCGAGTGCACACGGCCACACTAAGCACATTAATTCAGCGGTGTGCGTCCATGTACCGAGGCTAGCGTTGATTTCCTGAGCATTGCACTGTGGGTAGCTATCCCGTAGCTATCCCATAGTTCCCGCAGTCTCCCCCGCCCATTGGAATGCTGGGTTGAGATCCCAGTGCCTGATGGGGCAAAAAAAATTGTCGCGGGTGCTTCTGGGTACAGCCTCACCCCTCCCTCCGTGAAAGCAGCAGCAGCCAACCGTTTCACCCCTTTTTTCCTGGGTGAACTGTGCAGACGCCATTCCACGGCAAGCATGGACCCTGCTGAGCTCAAGACAGCAATCATGGACGTTTTAAACACCTTGCACATTTTCGTGCAGTCAATGCTGAACCGGGACCTGCAAAGCCAGGCGAGGAGGCGGCAGCTACGGCAGCGCAGCGACGAGAGTGATGAGGACATGGACACAGAATTCTGTCAAACTGCGGGCCCCTGCGCTTTGGAGATCCTGCTGGTAATGGGGCAGGTTCTAGCCATTGAACGCCGAGTTTGGGCCCGGGAAACAAGCACATACTGGTGGGACCGCATAGTGTTGCAGGTGTGGGATGATTCCCAGTGGCTGCGAAACTTTCGCATGCGTAAGGGCACTTTCATGGAACTTTGTGACTTGCTTTCCCCTGCCCTGAAGCGCCAGAATACAAAGATGAGAGCAGCCCTCACAGTTGAGAAGCGAGTGGCGATAGTCCTGTGGAAGCTTGCAACGCCAGACAGCTACTGGTCAGTCGGGAATCAATTTGGAGTGGGCAAATCTACATGTGTCTTCACTACAAGGTCACATTTTGCATCTTAATATTGAGTGCCCGCAGCTTTGGTGTTACCGGTGAGTGCTGCTTCTTTCCTGTTAATGTGCAGCAGCAAAAACCACCCCGTGGCTGGCATCATGGAAGATCACTGCTAAACACCCCCCTTTCCCCGCCCCCAACCGCGTGGCTGGTAGCAGGAAAGATCCCTGCTAGCCAAACGCGGAAAAGCTCAGCACCAATCGCGCCCCCCCTCTTCCCCCCGCTTGGCTACCTGCAGGGAAGGATTTCTTTTAAGCCACAGGCAAACAGCCCAGTAGGAATGGCCATCTCTGTCCCCTTACTTAAATTCCTGAATTTCAACCAGTTTACCATGAACGATATCACTCTCCTGAGGATAACACAGCGAGATAAAGAACGGATGTTGCTTGAATGCCAGCAATCACCGGGACCATACGCAGCTAGGCTTTGTCATGCAATGATACCAGATTACTTGCTACATGCATGGCGTGGTCAAGTGTCCTACCATGGAGGACGGAATAAAGCAGCACTGCCCAGAAACCTTCTGCAAAGGCTTTTGGAGTACCTCCAGGAGAGCTTCATGGAGATGTCCCTGGAGGATTTCCGCTCCATCCCCAGACATGTTAACAGACTTTTCCAGTAACTGTACTGGCCGCGAATGCATCCCAAGTCTTCAGGGCAAATTGATCATTAAAAAACGCTTGCTTTTAAACCATGTCTTATATTTACAAGGTACACTCACCAGAGGTCCCTTCCATGGCTTCATTGTCTGGGATAGTTGCTTGGGAGGGTAATTCCGTCAGGGTGAGAAAAAGCTCCTGGCTGTTGGGGAGAACGGAGTGCTGTGTGCTGTCTACAAGCTCGTCCTCCTCTTCCTCCTCATCTTCCCCGTCTGCAGAATCCTCAGCCATGGCTGCGATTACCACCCCCACCTCGGAATCCACGGACAGGGGTGGGGTAGTGGTGGTGGACCCCCCTTAGAATTGCATGCAGCTCAGCATAGAAGCGGCATGTTTTTGGCCCTGCCCCGGACTTTCCGTTTGCTTCTTTGGTTTTCTGGCAGGCTTGTCTGAGCTCCTTAACTTTCACACGGCACTGTACTGAGTCCCTGGTGTGGCCTCTCTGCATCATGGCCTTGGAAATTTTTTCAAATGTTTTTTCATTTCGTCTTTTGGAACGGAGTTCTGTTAGCACGGAATCCTCTCCCCATACAGCGATCAGATCCAGTACCTCCCGTGCAGTCCATGCTGGAGCTCTTTTTCGATTCTCAGGAGACTGCATTGTTACCTGTGCTGATGAGCTCTGCATGGTCACCTGTGCTGGTGAGCTCTCCATGCTGGCCAAACAGGAAATGAAATTCAAAAGTTCATGGGGCTTTTCCTGTCTACCTGGCTAGTGCATCCAAGTTCAGATGGCTTTCCAGAGCGGTCACAATGGTGCACTGTGGGATAGCTCCCGGAGGCCAATACCGTCGAATTGCGGCCACACTAACCCTAATCCGACATGGCAATACCGATTTGAGCGCTACTCCCCTCGTCGGGGAGGAGTACAGATATCGGTTTTAAGAGCCCTTTATATCGATATAAAGGGCTTCATTGTGTGGACGGGTGCAGCGTAAAATCGGTTTAACGCTGCTAAATGCGGTATAAACGCGTAGTGTAGACCAGGCCTTAGTTTGGACTCTTGGACCTGTTTTGAATTTAGATTGAGGAAGGAACAAGATGCCCTTCGAAGGAGCATGATTATTTTTAAGTGACACTTGAAATCACTGTTTTCAACCCCGGTACATCAAGTGATGGTCTCACTATAAATTAATATTTTCTGGTGTTTGTAATTCAGATTTAAACTCAGCACAAACTGAGATTTAGCATAAAATGTTACATCTCAGAAGACATTTTTTTACAAATGTTTCATATTGGTTTTGCTATTTTAAGTCCATTTCAAAAGTTGAGTTACAGCATTTATGGGGAAGAGTAGGTTGAATTTCAGGTGAGTCTGTGCTCCAGCCTCAAAAAGTCTTAATTTTTCACAATTACCATTTGAGCCATTATCACAAACTAATTTCTCCTAAAATAAGCAACCACTAGTCGTACAGTTTGCCTTGTCTTCACTTAATTCTTTGGCCCCATATTATGATTAATGTGTGGAACACTGGCACTGTACAGCCTTCAGTGAGCTATGCACAGATACAGGGCAAGACATGGTCATTGCCCAAAGGAGTTGCAGTCTCGCTCTATCAAGTGTTCTCTTACTGGGTTTTGAATGTTATGATTCCTGATGTCAGATTTGTGTCCATTTACCAGTAGGAGAACACTTAAATCTTCCTGGTCACTCAGTAACAAACCTGAAAGTGGCAATTCTTCAACAAAAAAATCTTCAAAAACAGACTCCAATGTGAAACTGCAGAACTGGAATTAATTTGCAAACTGGACAGCATCAGAATAGGCCTGAATAAAAACTGGGAGTGATTGGGTCATTACAAAACCTAAACCTGATTTTCCCAATACTAATTTCCCCCTACTGTTATTCATACCTTCTTGTCAACTGTCTGAAATGAGCCACTCTCATTACCACTTCAAAAGTTATTTTTCCTCCCTCGGTATCCTGCTGTCAATTGAATTGTCTCATTAGACTGACTTCACACTTGGTAAGGCAAATCACATCTTTTCATGTATTTATACCTGCTCCTGTATTTTCCACTCCATGCATCTGATGAAGTGGGTTTTAGCCCATGAAAGCTTATGCCCAAATAAATACGTTAGTCTCTACGGTGCCACAAGGACTCCTCATTGTTTTTGCTGATACAGACTAACACGGCTATCACTCTGAAACCTTTTCTTACTGTGTAACTCCTACAATAAACAATGGATCCGTTGTTCTGGAATCAAACCCAGGTCACTTGCTTGGAAGACAGCTATGCTCACCATTATACCGCCAATGCATCAGGCTCCAATCAGCAATGGAAGGAGTGGCATTCCACTGCTATAACTCAAGTAAACAATGTGCATCATTTTGAAGTGCATTTGCATAAGTATTTAAATATAACTAAAGGTTACTGAATGACTTGGCAATTACTTAACATTACCATATACTTCCCACCTAATTCAGTGTAGTTCTGCCATTGTACACAGAGTTTTGTACATAGTTCACACAATCTGCTATTACATACTAGGTCAAGTCAACCTTGGATTTTTAGGTCAAGAACCATATGATCAATTCTGATGGCATATTAAATCAGCGGGATAAGGTAGAGTCTGCAATCAGTTCACATGGTAAAACTAAAAACAGTTCCTTCAATGGCCCATGTTTATATAATATGAGCAGCCATTTAACTAAATTGGTTTCCATGGTGTGGGCACTCTTATTCTGGATTTAAACAAAATCAAAATAGGGCATTCTTAATCCAAAATAAGTGTCCCCACCATGAAGTTGCACTGATTTAACTAATTGAGATTGTTCAGTTAAATTGGTGCTCAAACTGATTGTGTACACCAGCCCTAAGTCATAGCAGTAGCTTCTGAGGAAGCTGAGTGCTACACTGGAGAGAGAAGTGACTGGGTAAATAGTGCCTTTTGTCTGTTAAAATCCTTTCTTTTGCTGAAGCCAATGCTGCAAACCAGACAATATGCTTTGAAGAAAATACATCTATGTAAAATACACGGGCTTTCATTGTTGGATCAAGTGAGTTAACGCTGCCAGCTTACAGATCAAAATAAACATACAGGCAAATTTGGCAAAATATAATGGCTTTTTCTGCAAAGTATTATCCTGTGGGAAATTAAATTAATGCTGATTTTAAAAAGGATCCACGTTGTAATGAATCATGAAGAGGTGAAGAAAACGAAGGAACACAAGACATTTTTGAGAACTGTAGAAATGTAAAATTGACCCACCTAAATATTAATGTGCCAATATACCAGTAAAAGTGCCAATACTTTATACTTTATATTTTAAAGAAAACAAATTATACTTTTTGGTATTTGAACAGCACGAATAATTAAATATAAATAATCTGAAATGAGTGTATGCAGTGGTGGTATAGCCTTGTTGGTGCCAGGATATTAGAGAGGCAAGGTGGGTGTTTTTTACTTTTAATATCTTTTACTGGACTGCCTTTGTTGGTGGGAGAGACAAGCTTTCCAGCTTATAGAGAAGACCTAAAGAAGAGCTCAGCAATTCCTGAAATAATAGAGAAGACCTATGTATGCGACTACTGACCTCCCCTCAAACTCCCATTTAAAAAAATTTTTTTTTTAAAGTTGTGATTTTTACCTGACCTTTCTCTCAACACTTCTGTCATTGGCTGTGTCCAACACTTCTGTCACTGGCTTCTGTAACCTGGCTGTGTCCACGGAGCTCTGAGGTCTGAAGCAGTCTTCCACCAATATACTGAAACTCAGTTTCAAAAAGTAACAGTTTCTGTCCTGGAAATTCCAACATGATTTTTTTTCTATGCTCCTGCAAGGGAAGGAAGGGAAGGAAGAATGGGGGGGACACCATTTTTTTGGGGGTGGGAGGGTGTCCTCTGCACAGTTTAACTGTTCACATTTGGTTGTGCGCTTTGATTTTGGCTACTTTTAAAGCTTTTGGTGTTGCTGTTATTTTGGTTTGTTTATGACAGCTCTCCTGTCAGGCAATTGTTTAATATTGTACTTGTCCAATACATGTGTAAAACTAAATGTTTTTATTTTATAAAGATTTTTTTTGCCATTACCTCAATACGTCATATTACATGTATTTCAGATATTAGAGGTAAACACATGATCAGAGACAACGGGGAGATTTATGCAAAATCCATGTCTCCATACAACTATATATATCAATCAATACTGTTCCCCCACCCATTTATAAGCAATCATGTCATTCAAAAGTACAATGCATGGCAATCAACTCCCCCACCCCGGCAATCAATGCTCCTCCCCCCCCCCCCGGCACATTCATAAAGGTACTATTCTCCCTCTTCCATTGAGCCATGCAAATCCATAATATGGGAGCACAAAGCATCCCCAATTTCAATTGCATCCATCTCCAGCTAGCCTCACAAAGATTTTGAAGAGCACAGCAAGCCACAGTGATACGGATAGAACTGATGACATTGGAATCCAAAAGGGTCTGTAGACATTTTCAGCGGGATTTCAATTGGCCAAATACACATTTGACCATCATTCTACACCTGCTGAGAGTGTAAGTAAATGTTATTTTGCTAGGGTGTGACAGAGTGCACTGCTGTATTCACACCCTATACACTATTGTAATAATCTTTGTAGAAAATATTCCTTGTAAGCTCTCATTTGAAAACTCATATTTGCTGATCATTATTGTCCTGGTAAAGTATGTGTGGCAATATTGTAGGTGAAGTTATAAGATTCCCCTGTATGGTGTTCTTAACACATGTTCCAAACCCCACAGCCCTGCCCAAACAGAAGTTGGCAAACAGGTCTGGCCTACACAAAGGAATGTGTGCCCTGCTTAATTTGCAGGAAGGGAAGACAAAGGAAGTTCAAACACGTGAAAAAACCAGCAGGGAAGATCCTTCAGCATAGACTCTTTGGCTCCTGGGTCTCTGCTGGAAATGTTTTTCAAGAGGGGGACTGAAACTATAAAAAGGAGAGACAAACATACCAACACCCCCCCTTCTCTCTCTGCCCATTGCATTCACTGCACCTAAAGAGACAAAGGAAGCAGTCATGGGAATGTAGGGGAGGGGTCCTGACTGATAGAGTTTGGTCAGTCCCAGAGTGCTGAGAGGGAGAGTGTGCGGTGCTGCCGCAGCCTCCCCAGCCCCGGGAAGGCTGGCACCATGGCCCCAGGCCCCTAGAGCCCAGCAGTGCTGCCAAAGTGGGGCCCTGGGGGGGGGCAGAGTGTGGGAGCGGGGCCACTCCTGGCTGTTTGGGGAGGAACTGCCTCCTCCAGTCTTCCCATCTGCCCCCGGCATGCTCAGTCCCAGAAGTGATGTCACTTCTGCCCCCGGGCCCCACACTCCCCTAGGGACGGCCCTGCCCTCAGAAACCTGGCAGAGGATAATTTTTTTGATCCATCAACTTTTGGGTTATGGGCCCAGCACACTTCCACTGCACCACACTGCTGGTTGAAATATTGCTTTAATCTAAAATAGTTTAAGTTCAGCATTAGTAAACATCTTCTCTTTATTTTTCTTGTAAACATTTCTGACTTTTATACCTCATTACTTGTACTCTTAAAATTTCTCTCTTTGTAATTAATAAAACTTGTTTTTTTTAAATCTAGTATGTTTAAAATGAAGTGTCTGAATAACTATTTGAGATAATACACTGACATATTATTCTCTTAAAGAAATAAGACAAAATATTTGTACTGTCCAGGAAATGGCTGGGCAGCACAGGACATACATTTCTCAGAAAGATCCGGGATTGGTGGTGTGTTGGGGTCACCCTGTGGTATAACCATGGCTGGTGAGAGCCAGAGTGTAACCCAAGTGTGGCTGGCAGGCTGCAGTTACACACAGACACTCAGGGTGTGGCTTGCATGCTGGAAGGCTGTTTGTGAGTGGCCCCGGTGGGAGCTACTTCAGCAAGGCATTGTAAGGCACCAAAGGTTGCAGGGCAGGGGTTATAGCCCCCCACACAGGGCCTCTGAGACCAGGGTATAGTTTCATAAGCCAAGGCAAAAGGGGTGCGCAGGGTCCCACAGAATAACACTGGGGACAGTAACTCCATTTATGACAATGTCATGTGGTGCTGTGCGGACTTCTGGGCTTGGGCTGCAGCCTGAGCTCTGGAACCCTCCCACCCCGCAGGATCCTAGAGCCTTGGCTCCAGCATGAACCCAGAAGTCTACACAGCAGTGAAACAACCCTGCAGCCATAGCCCAGTGATCCCAAGCTGGCTAGCATGGGCCAGCTGCAGGTGTCTAGCTGCTGTGTAGACATACCCTGAGACTAATTGGGAACACCCTGCAGGGGGCTGCGACCACGCCGCAAACCAAAGACAGCTGGGAGGTAGGAAGCATCTCAGGGAAAGCTGGTCCTGTGCACCAAGGAGAGGCAACTAAGACACTCCACACCTCCCTTCCTGGGCTGGGGCTGGGTTGAGAGGGAGGGTCTGGGTGCCCCTACCTTTCCACCTGTCTGTCCGAGTAATGATAAATCAAAATTTGACTGGTGGGCCCACTGACTGCCAGGCAAACCCATCCCAGGACTTTGGGGTAGAAAGACTGTTGAGCCATGACCTTCCCACTAGGCCTGCTGACCTCCGAGTGAAACCTGATATAATCCAAAGAATTTTGATTATATACAGAAATCGCTTCCCTCACCACTTAAACTCAGCCACTTCTGTAGTGAAACATGCACACACACAATACTACTACTGTGCATGAGTTGAGGTCCAAAGGTAAAGAAAACCTGATCTAAGTGAAACTGAAGCAGACAGAATATTTAGGTTTTGGCTAGGGAAGCAAAATATTTTGTGTTATCTGTAATGCACACAATTAGCCAAAACCTTAGTGTCCAATATCAACTGAGAATCTGCATCGTCTCACTATAATGGGGGCAGAGAGTGAGTTGGTTCAGCGCTCAGTTCAAAAGAAACAATGCCTTTAGGTCCCATTCAAATTATAACTAAATCCATGATTTTAATTATAACTAGATCCATTATAAGGTTAGGGGCATAATCATCTGAACTGCTTACAAGTTGTATGGTTAAACTTGTGTCTTTACAGCAGCTTCTCTGTCTTCATGATTTTGCATCTGTACCCAGCATTCCACCTAACCATATTTTTAGGAGTACATTGAGGTACAGTCCAGCATCTCACCCCATAATGTCCCAGGAGTTGCTCACAGCACCAACAATTATGGGTATCTAGTGGTCCCCACTTCTGCTGAGGTCTATGAGATTTCTTATCTAAAGCCCATAATCTACAGCCTCAAAGGTCATAGTGGCCCTTTACATCATGGGGGCAGATGTGAGAGTGTTACCCTAGCAAAACAAGTTACAGGCATTTTAAATCTGCCAGCAGCTTCTGGGAGAATTATCCATGTGCATGCTCTGGGATAGCTTAATCACAAAGGATAGGGTCCCCTGAGGTCAGGCCCAGAGTGGCATTCTCAACACATGGGAAAGTGCAGTGTGGAACATGCACCCACAAAGAGTTACGCTGTGGAGAGGGCTTGATTTACTGGTTACAGTGAAACAGTCAGGAATGCCCATCCACAGAGCAAAACAACTGTGTCTTTAACCATTTATAAGAACCCAGACTAGGCTCTAGCAGGGGCAGCACACAGTCAAATTGTTATTAGCTGTGTGGACATGAATGAGATTTTAGCCATCTGCTCCACCAACCTGTTAGTGGCATAGTAAGAAGCTGTCATGTGGACAAGGCCTTAGCAAACTACTAGCACCACCTCTTGCAGCATCTGGGTTTCCCAAATGAATATTTACCAGGCTTGACTCCAACTGGCATAGATAGAAGATTTCACATTACTGCCATAGAGGATGCTTGTACTCCCTAAGGATGGACACCTAAACACTACAGGGATGAGTATGTTAAATATAAGCAGCAAAGAATCCTGTGGCACCTTATAGACTAACAGACATTTTGCAGCATGAGCTTTCGTGGGTGAATACCCACTTCTTCGGATGCACTTCTTGACTTGCATCCGAAGAAGTGGGTATTCACCCATGAAAGCTCATGCTGCAAAACGTCTGTTAGTCTATAAGGTGCCACAGGATTCTTTGCTGCTTCTACAGAAACAGACTAACACGGCTACCTACCCCTCTGATATGTTAAATATATACATATTAGATAGACAGAAGGATAGTCCTTTACAAACTTTGTATTATGGAGACTACCCTCCAGAGCTTTGCCCATCACACAGTCTCACACAGCTGTGTTTAAATATGGTTGAAAAATAGATCCTGTTTAAACTAATTTGTCTGGCTGGTGGGGAGGTTTGGAAAAATGGCTTTTAAATGATGTATCCTCAACCACAGTCACCAGTCAAACTGTGATCTACCAGGTTAGTGGAATCATGCTTAAATCATGTTTAAACATGAATTTTAAATATGTCTCTAAGACTACTGTATGCATGGCTCAGCTAGGTTTTTGTTTCCTTAGATTGCTCATACTCCCATACTTAACAGTCTCTGGTCCCTAAAGGGAGATTTGGATTCTTGTCCTCCTCTCCATATCAGTGGCCACAAATGCAAGCAGCTTTGCTGTCTTATCTTACTTTTTCTCACTGTTCTATCAGCAGGAAGGTTTCTTTAGGCAATGAAGAACCTGGGTGCTGCTAGAAGCAGTGGGAAGCAAGAAGTAGGAAATTTTTGGTTCTTGACAGACCACCAGTCATCTGCACACACCACAGATTGGGAATTGCTGCTCTATTCTTGTATTACTATTATTACTTATATGCCAGGGATGTGCTCAGCACTCCTCAACACCTAAAATCAGTCCCTGCCCTGAGCAGCTTAAAATAATCATCACTTTCGGCTATTATTTACCACAATTAATAAATACAATTAAGGCAATCAAGAGGTAGCACAGGGTGATGGCTTACAACGGTTTCAAGCACACCCACACAGTGGTGATTTTAACACATTTATAACCTTGTTAAAATAGGAAGTCTAGTACAAGTTAGATATTACAAAGCAGTTTGCAATGTCATTTTTATTCAGATGAAACTAGTAGTTAAATTCTAGATTCCAGCCCCTGGAATTTCCTGACACAAAGCAATTCACACCAGATCATTCCAAGGAATTAACATATTTTGACTGTAACCTCTGTAATGAATCTGCCATGCAGGGGGAGAATGAAATTTTGTGGACAGTACTATACAGGCTGTTCCATGTGTGTGTGTGAGGGGAAATGGTTTATGTGCAGAGAGATAAAAACACATGTTGTGTGTGAAGCAGTGATTGCGTGACTGACTACAGAGTCCAAGAGAACAAGTTTCTGTACTGACTTTGTGTGTGAGTAGCTGTCATAAACAGATAGTTAAGGGTTAAGGTCTCTTTTACCTGTAAAGGGTTAACATGCAGTACCTGATGACCACCTGACCCGAGGACCAATCAGAGACAAGATTTTTTCAAATCTCTGTGGAGGGAAGCCTTTGTCTGTGTTCTTTGTTAGAACTCTTTTTGGATCTAAGAGAGGACAGTCATGTCTCCAAGTTCTCCTGGAGTAGTTTCTACTAATTAATAGTGAGTATTAATTAGAAAGGCGAATTAGTCTTATGATTTGATTTCTATATTTGCAATTGTGTGTTTGCTAAAGGAAATGCTTTATTCCTGTTTGCTGTTATTGCTTTTACTGAGAAAGGGGGGAGGGGGAATTCTCTCCAGAGATTGATAAGCTTAGACCCTGTATGGTTCTATCTTGAATTACAGAGACAAGTTACTTTCTTTTTATTCTTTAATAAATTCTTTTCTATTAAGGACTTGTTTGGTCTTTCCTTGGGTGGATTCTCAGGGAAAGAGAAGGGGGAGGTATCCCTCTGTAGTTAGATCCCGGTATCTCTCCTAGGAAAAGGGAGGGGGGAGGAAGCAGGGGGAATGGTTTGTTTCTCCTGGGTGTAAGAACTCCATGGATTTGGGGCTCTTGGAATCCCCTAGGATTTTGGGGAAGGACTGTGTCTCAATCCACATTTCCTGATTGAGTGGTGGCAGCTTACTAGATCTAAACTAGGATTTTAGTTTAGAGGGAAACCAAGTCAGGTCCCCACATTGGAACCCAACAGCTCCAAGTGGGGGTGAGACCCTATGACATGGTGGCAGAATACATGCGGGTCCCCATCTTTGAACCCACAAGCTCAAAGTGGGGGTGAGACCCCATGACAGTAGCTGTTAAATAAAATATTATACATATCTGATGAAATTGCAACTAGGATCTGTGAAAGTAGAATGAATTATATTGTAAAAATAAGAATGGATTAAAGAAATGTTGTATGTACCTTTAAGCAGAAATAAGAAATGTTGAAATACAGGTGTCAGGAAAAGAAATATTAGGCATAAACAATGGTGCTAATGGCAAAACATTAACAGAAGATCAGTAATAGTTAGTAAGGAAATAAGATATGCATGTCTAACCCAGGTAAACTTATCAGATTCTGCTTCCTTTGTTATCTTGTTAAGTTCTCGCCTTTTTATCTGTATAAATAAGATAGTTTGTGTCTTGCATGGTGCTCACATTATCTGGGTGTTATTAGCAGAGCGCTGTGCTAATAAAACAGAGTGGTCTGACAAACTGTGAGTCCTGAGTCTAACTTTGACAGATCTTGTCCACATTAAGCATTTTAGGGAAATCATCCACTGTTGTTCTCTTCTAGCGCTAGCAGTGGTAAGAGTGCTAAAGGTAGAGCAACAAAAATGGCTGAGGATTCCCCCCACTCAGTCTTTTCCCCCGTAACCCCCCAGTGGCAGAGGCCACTGGAGCAGAAACCTCACTCATGGCTGAGTCAGGGTCCACCATGGAGGAGAAGTGACAGGAACAGCCACTGTAGGGGGGATAGGAATGATAAATTGAAGGGTTGGGGGGGGGAGGGAGGACAGATGTTAACCACTGAGCTGTGTGAGGAGGTGGGGGAGGAGGGCACAAACAGAAACTGGAGAGATTAGTGAAATAAAGGAAGATGAGTCACAATCAGTAGTTTGGGGGAATCAGCTCCTCCAGCCAGTGGCGGCTCCAGGCACCAGCACTCCAAACGCATGCCTGGGGCGGCAAGCTGCAGGGGGTGCCCTGCCAGTCCCTGCAAGGGCGGCAGTCAGGCAGGCTTTGGTGGCTTGCCTGTGGGAGCTCCGCTGGTCCCGTGACTTCGGTGGCAATTCAGCGGCGAGTACGCAGAAGCTGCAGGACTGGCGGACCTCCCGCAGGCGCGCCGCCGAAGGCTGCCTGACTGGCGTGCTTGGGGTGGCAAAAACGCTAGAGCTGCTCCTGCCTCCAGCTAGCAGTGGGTAGCGGGGAGGAGAATCACAAGCACAGGGAATGCAAAAGTGCATGGGGCAAGCAGGGCTGGGCAGGGCAGCCAGGAGGTAACAAAGTCAGGGGAAGGGCTGGGCAGGGAAGACAATGCAAAGGAGCCCCTGGGCAGGGCAGGGGAGGAAGACAATAAATGATGGAGGAGAAATGCAGATCATAAAATATCAGGGTTGGAAGGGACCTCAGGAGGTCATCTAGTCCAACCCCTGACAATTAGATATCAGGCAGTCATGACCATACTGCCATTTGTAAATGAGAGAGGGAGCTCTGTTTTGATCCCAGCCATATTAAGGGATATTGATCTGACTATATTAAGCACTTCAGGGCTGATATTCAACTGGTGGAAACTGTCACAGCTCCATTATAGCCAGGGTAATATCCCACTTTCACTTTCAAATTTAGTCCTGTATAGATAACAAGCAGTATGCTTTTTCTGCCAGTAGTTTTATTAATGCTGCTGCTATTCCCTTAAACATATGCATGTGAGGAAATAGGCTACTAAATATCCATTAAATATCTTTCTTTTAAGAGAAAATACTATCAAGTGATAAGTTGTTTCAAACCCTCTTAGTAATGTTTCAGCTTGCTTGCTGGGAATTTTCTTGTATGGTTTAATCAAAACCAGTTACTATAATGATACTGGAAAATTAGGTGCATAAACTTACTTATTTTCCTAGTGTTTGCAGAACACTTCCTTACATCTAATCACAATGCTTAACCATCTCTGAAAGACTTTAAAAGCAGTTAGGTTTCTAACTTCAGCACTTGGTATATTATAGCCAATTTCTCATTCTTTCTGTCATACCAGGCTTTGCTGGTTCCATCATTTGAGATGGTCTAATTTAAGGTAGTTTATTCAAACTCTTAAGAACATAGGCTATTTTTTAAAAATATAGGTACTTTAAAAATCAGGCATTACAGTGTCTAAATATGGATTTAAGTAAGTGGCCTGATTTTCAGAAGAGCTGAACACCTGCAAACAGAAGAAAATGTTTGGACACTGATCTACATTTTAACCAAACTTCCAAACCTATGAAAGTTCCTCTCCTTCAATGAAGCCCATGAGCCAGGTCTCATAATACCCCTTTACTTCCAAGCCTGTCCTTGACAGAAAATACCATAGGTTACCTTTGGTCAGACTCAATGGACTTTTGAGCCTTTTCATCCCATGATGTTCCTGTTATCCAAAAAAAAAAAAAAAAAAAAGATGTTAGCTATGACTTGGTACACTCCATTAGCCCAATAACTAAAGTGTTAGTTAGTTATTCGCATTTGACACTATTGGGCTGCACTGATACCTAAAATAATTGCTTTTTTCTTATGGGCTAAAGTGTTGAGCACCTTCATTTAATTATGCTGGAGACAGATTGTACAAGAACAACATAGGGGAAGTATGATAGCCTTTGTCTAAAATCAGATTATTTTGATATATAAAATGACTGGAATCTCTGTGTTTAAATTTTAAAGTTAACTTTGAGGTACTCCTTTGATTCTTTAATCTACAATAGATGGGAAACCCATGAGATATAAGAAGCCTGTGAGCATAGCTCAAATATCATATTAGTACCACTCCCCTTATGCCCATTGACATGCCATGTGGATGTAAATCTGCCTGGGTGAGCACCTTCCAGGATTAAGGCCTTCAATGATAACTTCCTGTGATAGACAGTGTTTCAAAACTGTCTAAAAACTACAGCTGCAATGCACAAGCAGAAAAGTCCAATGGGAGTGGTCTCCTAGGCCTGGGATAAATTAGGGTCCTATTATCTCTCCTATTACAGTACCTGGCATGGAGCAGAACCAAAGGTACAATTGCAGTGGAAAAGCCCTAAGAACACTACCATATGAGCACAGTACTTTGCCTCCTGCTCTATCCCAGACCTTCCCATGAGTCTGTGGAGAGTGCAGGTGTGGAGTCAGAGATGCATGTCTAGATATAGAACTAAGTATGTGGAGAAATTGCATAGCTAATTGTAGAATAGCAATTGGTTTTTCAGTAGTTGATGCTGTTTGTCTCTGGGGTTAGCAACATCATTTCTGATACTTCCAGAATGAGACCCTTGCGAGGGTCAGTTTCCAACCTGGTTTAATAATCAAAAAAGCTCTGCCCCTAAAACAATTGTAAAGTATTAAGTATTGGAACCTCTCACTACTTATGCAGCTTGGAAAATGGTTTCCACTCTTTTACACAGAGCTATACTACCACATTCTCATGTGTCACCAATGACCTCCCTTTTCAGCAAGATAGTTGAGAAAAGCCCATTAAAATTAAAGTTCTTGTTTTTTATAAATACACTTCCACAGTTCATTCATGGTGAGAAGTGCTCCTTAATCTCTGAATTTCTATTCTCCTGGGCTGAGCATGCAGAATGGTGTTTCCATTTAATGAGACTGAGCACAATCACTTCTGCAACTGGAAATGATAGAAGCAGCAGTGCAAGTTTGTGGAGGGAAGGTCATTTCAGTAAAGAACATTCTTGCCTTTTAGCACTTTGTAGACTAGGTGGTTATCAGTGGTTTATTTTCTCTTTGACATTTTCAATATTATTGTGCTTCTCTAGCAGCACTTAAGATTAGTGTGACATTTTTAAATTGCCCCTTATCTTTTACTTAAATAGTTCATATAAAATAAAGGTAATAAAAATATTCCTAAATGCAATTTGCCCTCATTAGATCAGTGCCTACAAGCAATCTGTGTGAAATGAACCTGTGCAAAAGAATATACCCTGAAGAAAAAAAAAGGCCCTCAACTTTCTTTCTCAAACACAAATATTTGAAAGGGTCCCACATCTCTTTAAAATTTGCAATAGGTTTGTTTGACAAGATCCTTCCTCAACTTCAACTGACTCCCACCTGACTCCCTGGCATTTGTCATGGCATGTGGGAAAGTCCCCATTGATTGAAGTATTTGACTCATGAATGGATATCTTTTTAAAAGATCAACCACAAATTATTGGGCTGGATGCAGAGATTACTGGGTGAGAGTCTATGGCCTATGTTAGGCAGGAAGTCAGACCAAATGATCCTAATGGTTTATTCTGGTCTTAATCTATGAAAATTTAATTATTTGTTTTTCAGCCTCAGTTGCAGTCCCCAATGTAGTAAGTGGGTCTGCAAGCCAGTTTCCGATCCAGCCCTAGAAAAGGGAGTGGAGCCACACATTATATAGATTGTTCCATCCCACAGTAAAACCCACCAGTGGACTTTTAGGGTAAACATCTGAGAAGATGCCCCTCCCCCAGGATGAGACAGGTATGTTCTCCCTGGGAAAGTGTGGGGTCAGAGCCCAAACCTGATGGATCTGCAGAAAGCTATGGTTGTCTGGTGCAACTACCATGCCCCTGCATGGATTTTGGCTCCCAGAATCCTTCCCTCTTTTCTCCCTACTGGAATGGTTTCATTGGACCCACACTACTGGGTATTCCTTCTGGCTATGGCTGCTTCTGGGAACCCTGGCAAGACTGTGTGAAAAAGGTAAGGGCCATCCTTAGGTGTATGCAGCATATGCAGCTGCATAGGGTACCTGAAAATTTGGGGCACCACTGGGACAGCATGTAAGAGTGGATTGGCTCCTGCACACATGCTGCAGTCTCCTTAGGCAGGGGCCATATTTACAGAGCTGAATGCATTGGTGTGGTGCATTCTGCATGAGGGAGAGGGTATGGGCTTCTTTGTGGGGAACTGTGACTCTCCGTTGCTGTGAGGTGGGCTGGGTGGCTTGGTATCCTTTGCTGCCTTGTTCCTCCCCGCCCAGGGGCTGCTGCAGCATCTGCTGTGTACAAAGCTTGATGTGTGTCAGCAATGAGGAAGTGGGGTTTCTCCTGGGGTCCACAGGCACCAGTTTAATAATACTGTGTAGGGCCTTATAAATCATAGAATATCAGGATTAGAAAGGACCTCAGGAGGTCATCTAGTCCAAGCCCCTGCTCAAAGCAGGACCAATCCCCAGACAGATTTTTGCCCCAGATCCCTAAATGGCCCCCCTCAAGGACTGAGCTCCCAACCCTGGATTTAGCAGGCCAATGCTCAAACCACTGAGCTATCCCTCCCCCCATCATAAGGAGGGTCCTGAAAAAGGTAATATAGCCCAGGTCTAGGTAGAGAGGATAATTTGCATACCCTGCCCCTGTCCTCAGTGCACCTGCCAATCCTACTTCGTGTCTGTCCCTCCTCAATACAGACCAGGATTCCACCAGATTTGGCTGAGGAGGAGAACAGTGTCACAGAGGAGGCAATAAGCTCTTTCTTCATGGAAGGCCCCTCTACAAGTGGATCTCTGAGAGCACCATCTGTTCTATGACAATCTAGTGAATGGTGCCCTTGCAGTATGGCTCATGTAAGACTATACTGAACTATAAGCCAACAAAATTTTGCCCCTCCCCCTAGAAAGTTCAGCATCATCATTCCAGGCCTCCTGTCCAGACAGTGCATAGTCTATTCCAGGGGTAGGCAACCTATGGCATGTGTGCCGAAGGCGGCACACAAGCTGATTTTCAGTGGCACTCACAGTGCCCGGGGTCCTGGCTACCGGTCCGAGGGGCTCTGCATTTTAATTTAATTTTAAATGAAGCTTAAACATTTTAAAAACCTTATTTACTTTACATACAATGATAGTTTAGTTATATATTATAGACTTATAGAAAGAGACCTTCTAAAAAAGTTAAAATGTTTTACTGGCAAGCGAAACCTTAAATCAGAGTGAATAAATGAAGACTCGGCACGGCGCTTCTGAAAAGTTGCCAGTCCCTGGTCTATTCTATTGGTCCTGCACCTGCAATAGGGAATCATAATCGACAACCACCTATGTGCTGTGCTGCTAGCTGCACATGGACTTTCAGCAGTGTGGGGCCTGCTTTGATACTTCTGGCTACGTATCCTGGATCCCAAAGGTCTGTGCTTTGACCCCCCTCTGTACATTTAGTACTGTTATTTTTAACATGGAATTTGGTAATACTTTCTAGAGACTCAATAATGAGGAGATACCAGCTTTATTCCAGTGTGGTTCCATTTATACCATTGTGAGAGCGGAATCATGGATAGTATTTCTTAGTACGGTGTTAAGACATTTCAAGACAGAGCGAGAGTGTGCGTATCTCAACATCGTTGGGGGTTTACAACATTCAGCATCTTGCAGAATTGAACCCCAAGTAAAATATTGATTGAAGACAGTAACATTAATAAAAATATCATTTTATTCTACAGGCATTCTGAAGTAACCCAAAGTCAATTGAGATATCAGTGAATGTAGAATAGCTTAGGCACTGTGCCTTGTTATCTCTGGTAATTAATACCTTTTTGAAATACAAAAGTATTTTTGAAGGCTCTGTGTCTTGATCGCAAATGAATGTCATGCTGTATGGGATTATTATAAAATATTTCTTTGTCTCACAGGGTGACATATAATCCAACACAAAGAGATGCACACATCACATGGTGTTACTGACTTACTAGAAATAAAAGCCGATAATTGTCTATTGAAAGTAGGTATATCTTCAGTAACCTACATTTACATAGTTCCTTTATCCTGAAGGTTCCCAACGATTTTTTACAGACTATATAGGAATTGCTCATTCAGCTAACGTGCTTAGAACACAGCATTCTTTTTTCAATAGAAATACCACAAAAGTTTTAATAAAAGGAAAGTGAAAAATAACTTTCAATTGAAACGTCATGGGGAACTTTTAGGTAGGCTGCATGCCAGGATATCAGGATTAATAATTCTACTCCTGCAAAAATGTGCTATGAAGTATTTTAAAGACTACAATTGGTCAAGACCTTCATTTTACAACTGATCCAGAAATGACACTTTCCAGCTATACTGAGGATTTGATTCAATACTGACTTAGGGCTAGTCTACACTTACCATCCGGGTCGACGCGGTGAGTTCGACTTCTCGGAGTTCGAACTATCGCGTCTGATCTAGACGCGATAGTTCGAACTCCGGAAGCGCCGCGGTCGACTCCGGTACTCCACCACTGCAAACGGCGGTGGTGGAGTCGACGGGGGAGCCGCGGAGTTCGACCCCGCCGTGTCTGGACGGGTGAGTAGTTCGAATTAGGGTACTTCGAATTCAGCTATGCTATTCACGTAGCTGAATTTGCGTACCCTAATTCGAACCCCCTTTTTAGTGTAGACCAGGCCTTAGAGAAAAGAGCGAATCAGCAATTGAACCTACTGAATCACCAATACCAATTCCTTTCAGTTCTCCCTATCAACTGGTCAGGCCTAAAGCAGCTTAGTTTATGAGAGCTAATGACAACTTTAATGGGAATTAAAGTGCTTATTTCCAAAGAATTCAGGGGCAGATTTTTCAAGTGTTCAACATGAACAATTGCAGCCAGATGAACCATCACTGTAGCTAATCCACCCCCTGAGAGGCGGAATCTAGGTTGAAAAGTCTTCCATACACCTAGCACTGTCTACACTGGGCGGGAGGGGTAGGTCATCTTAACCAAATTGCTTAGGGGTGTTGGATTTTTCACATCCCTGAGTGATGTGGGTCAACCTAACTTTTTAACAAAGACCTGTCCTAAGTAACCTAGCCATAAGGTTTAATAGTTAGAAAGAATGGAACCACTGGAAATGAGCCACTTAACCTTAGGCATTAGGATTTTCAGTACTCTGCAGGATCACCCTGAAAGAACAGTTTATAGCTGTGCTTGAGGTCAAAGCAGTAGTATTCTAGGATATTTTTATGCAGTTACTTTAAACCAAATTCTTTTGTTTCAAAGTCTGTCTTGAGGGCTCTGTTATTTGACTAGAGTCAAATGTTAAATAGTTCTTATAAGGAACTCTGTCCTTACAAAGGGAAAAGGGTGCTAAAACTCTGTTCGAACAAAAGTCCTATAATGCATTGAGCTTCGCTAGGTGGCAGCATAGTTAGTGACTTTCTTCTAAGCACAGCTGAAAAAACGCACCTCACGTCCCATGTATGTTTGACTTATACTTTAAAGAAACTGGATAGGAAATTTGCATGAGGGGTCAGAAAGAGCCAACAGACAAGGGGGTCACCTGGGAAATTAACATTAAACATAAACAAATCTACTGCAGGAGCTTAAGATCAACCACACTATTTTAGCAAAGCCCAGACTACAGTATCAACTTCAGGAAGTCCTCTGTACTAGTTTTCAGCTACATTCTGAATACTGAGATACTGTGTGGTAAAGATCCAAGACAGAGGTGAAGAAGGTGATATGCCTAAAATGATGTGCTAGATATCCTAAATGAAAATATCAGTCTTTAAGAATTCCTTGCTAAGGTAGACTAGTCCTTATGCACCTAATAAGGAGTAGTAACAGGGTGGTAGGTTCTAAGACCCCCTTGGCATTTTATATTTGGACTGTACATGCCTATTTTAGGAAGATGCCTTCCTTCTCTTCAGCAAAAACCTAGGTTAAACCCTAGTAATCAGGAAAATTTGGTACTAAAACATAAATGGACTGAAATAATCCAGTCTGCTTAAACTCCTGGCCTCCGCTCCTCCACACATACCCTGTGATCAATGGTTGTGTATTCTGAAGGGATAATTATGGTTTATTAAAATGTTCTTTGAGCAAGCTATTTCCTGGTACACTCAGACACAATTATCCAGTGATCTATGATCTCCAGCATCATGCTCAGCCAGTACTTCTTAGCTCTTTGTAAGTGTGTTTGCAGTTACATTGCTGCTAAGTGATTTAGGACCCAATCCTGCAGCATTTACTCAGGCAAAGATTTCATTGTCTGTAGAATTTTGCCTCACGGAAAACTGCAGGATCAGTTCCTTTAAATTGCAAGCCTTGAACCTAATCCTCTTATTAAAGTCAGTGGAAGTTTTGCCATTAACTTTACTGAGGCACATTTGAGTCCTTGGTGTTTTCCAGTGACATTATCTTGCTGCTTTGACTTTCCTTTCATTATGAAAGAAACATATTTTTATAGGTCACAAATATCAATGCAGTCCCAAATTGAATTCCAGCCTTGGTATTTAATCAGGGGGATTGGCTGCCATTCACAAATAGCTTGAGTTGTGCTCTTGCTGTTTATGATTTCAGCAGCATCCCCTGATTAAATTACAACCTTGTTCAGTCATGGATGATGTATTCTTTTACATTTTTGGCAGCAGATCTATGGCACAGAAGCAATATATAATGTGTTGTAAATGTTATTGTTTATAATAAAATAGGATATATTTTGTATATTGATCCATCTATTTTTTTTTCCATGGGGAAAAGGAAAATAGGAAATTTTAAATTCAGGGGAACTCTAGGAGGCTGGTAAATCCAGTCCAAATTATGCATATTTGAATCTACTCACCACTACCCTAAATCTTGAGAGAATCTGTTTGGGGATTGGAGGAGGAGATATAGCAGGATTATTTATATAACTAATATAGTTACACAGTAACACTGTGGCTAAGACACATGGAGCCCAATCTTGCAGTATTTACTCAGGGAAAAGTTGTCTATAAGGATTCAGGCTCAGTTCCTTAAATCAGACACCTTGACCCTGTTCTCACTGAAATCAATGGGAGTTTTGCCATTAACTTCATTGAAATTAATCATGTCTTGCTTCTTCGACTCTCGTTTCATTACTGAGGATGCTCAACTACTAGACCCCCTGCCCCCACCAGTAGGGCTCCCCAATCATCTCCCCAACTGTGATGGGGAGAGCATGCTGTGTGGCACTACTCTATCCCTGTGTGCTAGTGGGTAGGGAGGGGCTTGACACAGCCTTGACTCCATCCCCCAATACTATGCACAGCGGAACTGAGTTGGCATGGGGTTGGGAGAGTGATGTGTCACCAGGTGAGGGGCTATAACAGATAAGTCACAATTCCTTCCCTGGATTGCTCTTGGGACAGCTCAGATGCATGCCATCATGCCTTAAGGAAGATTGTGTCAAAAGGCACATTCTAACTCTAAAGATCTGTAAATAATTTTGATTAAGAAAGATTAAACACCTTCACGTCTGCTTTCAAGCTAAGAATCAGTGGCACTGGAAAATGTCCACTCTTTAAAATAAATCCAGTGTTTCCTTCTTTCAATAAGTATCTGTTTGGAAATGATAAATTGATTCTATGCTATGTACTTTCTTTGTTCCTTTTTTTTTTGTCGCCATTTTATCTTCTAATTAGCTAAAACATATGTTATTGATTTACCATTGTAGAATGTCCAGAAATTATAGCATGAGCAGTTATTCCAACCTCTGTTTTCTCCTTGAGGTAGAAGCTAAATCTTAATGCATACTTTCCTGAAGATCTCTTTAAGTATAATCACTGTGCTTAAAAACAAAAACCAGCAACAATCCTAATAATAGGTGGCAAGGGTCTGGGAATGATTATGTTACCATGAAGTACAACTCTGTTTTGTCTTCAGTGGAGAAGAGTCAAACCCACAAATGATGGTCAAGGACAAGTCTATTATTTAATTTATTTCCATGAATCATAGTCAAGTGCAGAATAAAATAATGGACTCAAATATTAGGAGTGTGGCTTGATTTTTGTAAAATACACTCTTAGTTACAGTATTATATGATTTTGATTTGGATAGAACTATGTTGTAGAGGTCCCACATGACAAAATGTAATGAAATGTAGTGAAACCAAACTTCAGCTCTATAAACTAGCAGGCATTTCGGGTTGGTTTGAAAAGGGTGGGAGCAGTAAGAAATCAATAAGACATTCAACAATATGAAAAGTAACTAAAAAGCATGTTAATATTCTGTGTGCACTTCACAAGTGAGGTCACGATCATGCTAACTCGTACCCATGCAAGCAGTGTTGCTGAAATCAAGGGCACTACTTAAATTAATAAAGGGTGCATGACTGAGTCTTAACTTCAATATTGAATGTGATTGAACATAACATTTCTAACATTAAAGAACATTAATTATGCAAGGCATATTTAGGGGAATACAGAATTTTCATGATGAGGTTACTGTGAAATTGTGAGATGTATAGAAATTACAGTATAATTAAGTCATAGGTGAACAGCTGTTCTATTATTACTAATGCTACTGTCATATGCAGTGTTACCAGATACTATGCTGATGAATGCAGAATAAGAACCTGAACAGAAGAGAGCAGGACCAGTGCAAATCATTGTGCATCAGCAAGGCCGTTTAAAGGCTTATTTACATGAATGCTTAGTATGTGGCAAACTGGGGTGTGGATCACTTGATGATTACCTGTTCTGTTCATTCCCTCTGGGGCACCTGGCATTGGCCACTGTCATGGGAGACAGGATACTGGCCTAGATGGACCTTTGGTCTGACCCAGTAGGGCCATTCTTATGTTCTACCCACACTAGTTTGCTGTACACTAACTGTAATTCATTAATGTGTTTTGATCTAGTCCCTTTCAAAGTGGTGTAGATCAAAATGCACTAACAAACTATTAGTGCCAGAGGTGAAAGTAAGCTGGTATGGTCTGGTACAGCATACTGGCAAGAGCCAGTACGCCGTGCTGGACTGCATCGGCTTCCGTGGCAGGGATTTAAAGGGCCCGGTGCTCCAGCCGCTGCAGGGAGCCCCGGGTCCTTTAACCCCCCCCAGCAGCTGGGCTTGGGCGGAGATTCAAAGGGCCCAGAGCTCCCGCGGCAGCTGGAGCCCCAGGCCCTTTAAGTCACCCCGGGGGCTCCCAGCCACCTCTGCAGCTGGTAGCTCTGGGGTGATTTAAAGGTCCTGAGCCACAGCCCATGCCCCGGGGCCTTTAAATCTTGAGGCCCCGCCTCTTCCGGGGGAGGCCACACACCCCTCAGGACTCTGGCCCTACCGGAAAGTCCTGTAAGTTACTTTCACCCCTGATTAGTTCTCATCAGCATGCAGCTGGCTAGTATGGGGTAGGAGTCACACCCCAGGTTGCTGTGAATTAAATGTTCATCTAGACAAGCCCTAAGTGAGTTCAGAACTTTCTGTGTGGGCCTGGTGGCTCTCGCAGCATGGAAGATTTTCAGATTGGCAGAGTTCATATACATGGTCAATATACAATTCTAGTCCTCATATCAGGGGCTAAATTTATGTGTGTATTGTCGATGCTCCTAAAATCCTCTCCCTGTATGCAATGGTCTTAGTGTAAAACCTGAACAGGATTTGCAGGGGGAGCCTCTTTCTTACTTTTTCCAAAATCATGGCTAGGTCTGAAGTAAGTGTAAAGCACTCACAAATCAGAACAATAGCACTTCACAGCCACTTTGCTCAGGTGTAAATGATTACATAAGGTGCTGGGCAGAGGAGAGTCAGACTCACATGGTCAATAGAAATGTTATGCAGGCTCAAAAAACCCCAAACCAAACCAAACCAAACCAACAAACAAAAAAAAACCCACACAAACACACTGGAGAATCTGAGTTCTGGGGAATCACTCTTCTGAACTGCAAGATAAGTTGACTTATCTACTTCTTAAGTTAGGTATACCCTGAAAATGTTATGGTAGGTCAATGACTCAAAGAAAAGAAGACAATTATCTTACATTTATATGGTTCCTTTTACAACAAATGATCCCAAAGTGCTTTATAGACTTAGGAACTTGTCTATATTAGATAAATTGTATTGGTTTAACAAACTCAATTTGAGGTTGATCTAGTTATATCAGTTCAAATCTTTATGGCAGACACATACAAATCATCTTAACACTCGTGTATTATTTTTAGTAGTATTACCATATCACCTAGGTGCCCCAGTCATGGATCAGGACCTTATTGTGTTAGGAGCTGTACAAACAAAATAAAAAAAGACAGTCTGTGTCCTAAAGACACTGCAATGCAAGTATAAGACAAGAGACAACAGATAGAGACAGACAGGGGAGTACAATGAGATAATATTGATCAGTATGATAGGCAGTGGTCTCAGCACATCAGCAGCCCAACTATTGTTAAGTTTTTTGCAGGCATCACGGGCAAAGGAGAATTTCAAAGATAAATCAGTTTAGGTTACCAAGGTAATTTTAAATGCAAGTTAAAATGATTTAGGTTAAATTTAAAATCTATTTAATTAAACTGGAACATTTTTTCTAGTATAGACAAAGCCTTAGGGTCCAATTGCATACTGGGATCTGCTAAGCTCCATGGGACTTTCTGTGGATGGTAGGATCCATGCTAGCAGATCCCAAAATTCTCCACAACTGAAATTCAGTCACCTAGCTACTCTGTATAGAAGCAAGGGGTCAGAACTGAAGAAGAATACTGTAACAAATTGAAACGGCAGGGGAAAATCTAGATAGTGAGAATGTAATTACCCACACTGGAATTTAGTTAGGAGACCCAGGTTAACATCACCAGTCTTATGAGTCAGAAAAAGTGTAGTAAGAGAATGTCAGTAATCCCTTCAATTTACAGGAAAACTCTTCCATTGACAGTTAACATAAGTAAACGCTATTCAGAGCCTAGCTTTGTCATCCTTTCACATTCTGAATTCACATTGAAGCCAATGGGAATTTGAGTGCAGACTGATGGCACAACTGGCTGATGTGTGTATGAATGAAACAGTTACAATGCAACAATTCTCCTGTCCAAAGTAAGCTTGATTAGGTTTGACAGAATTTGATTTTTTAAAAAATATTTCAATGGATAGTCTCTTTATTTTTAACCACTTTTTATTTATCAGTATAAATTTTCACAGTTGCCAGAAATTGTGGACAGGGGGTTAGGCAATAATTATTTAATGACAGCAGACAGATTCAAAATGTTAAAGCTTTATAATCGTTAAAACAGATTGTATTTTGACATGTGATGTTGACAAAGTAAATATTTTTAACTCAAACTCTAAGACGTTCTCAAGCAGCATTTTCCTCACTTTGCCTAGCTGTGCATTTTTATTATTGATGGAAATATTTTTTCATCTGTGTTTACAGAGAATTTGACATGTGCCTACATTTACCGATAACAATTGAATTCTTCCAAATTCCTCCAGTTGATCATGCTGAGTTTTGGCCACCCTGCTAATGAGGGCATTTTCCCAGTATGAAGAGAAATTTAAAATAAATAGACAGGGCTGCCCGGGGGAGGGGAGCAAGTGGGACAATTTGCCCCAGGCCCCGGGCCCCGCAGGGGCCTCCACTAGAGTTTTTCGGGGCCCCTGGAGCGGGGTCCTTCACTCGCTCCAGGGGCCATGGAAAACTTTCGCGGGGCCCAGGCCCCTGGAGCTTCTTCCGCTCCGGGTCTTTGGCAGCAATTCGGTGGCGGGGGGTCCTTCCACTCCGGAACCTGCCGCCGAAGTGCCAGTTCTTCAGCGGCTATTCAGCGGCGGGGGCTCCCCGCCGCAGGTCTTCGGGGCACTTCGGCGGTGGGTCCCAGAGCGAAAGGATCCCCTGCCACCAAATTACCGCCCCGCCGAAGCAGGCCCCCCCGCCCCCCCGCCGCCGAAGACCCCAGGCCCCTTGAGTCCTCTGGGCAGCCCTGTAAATAGATCCCAACACAGCTCGTCAAACTTTAGTTATGGAGACAATTTGTGGAATGCCTTGGGATTCTGGCTAAATTTAACAGTGGAGCCTTCAGGCTGTCCGCTATATGTTCAGTGGCAAACATGTTGAGGCAATTAACAATATTCTAAGGCAGCGGGGTCAGACTCATTCTGTGGAGAGGCCAAACTGTGTTCTACAATCTAGTCTTCAATTTAGAAAACATGTATGTTTCTAGCCTTTATGGTTGCATGGAAAATCTTAAAAACATTAGTTGAATGTAAACAAATGCAGTGTGTTCTTTCTGGAACTGCAGAAAACCTGAAACAATAGCTCTGAGAATTGAGAGCTACCCCCATTCATGTCAGTGTGGTATTTAACTCTGACACATAAACAAACAAAGATGGCAATTTAAAATGGCAACATTGTCAACTAGTTCATTGCTGCTAATTTTAGCAGAAAAACCTCAACTATTGTGCTTATCCCCCAATCATTTCCCACTGCTTTTCGGTGCTAAAACCTTCAATTCCCCTGAAATTTTTGTAATGTTTTTTATATGTTTCAACATAAAATTTGCAGCACCTAGAAAACTGAGAATATAGGGAAGGCATAAAATACACTAAATATCACACTAAATATCACAGGGGTATGTCGTTGAATGTATTAGTCAATTAATACTTAATTAAGTTAAGGGTTTTTTTAAATTAAATGGTGCTGCCACAGTATTTTCAGTCTGTTGCAGAAATTAGAAGGTCTTTGTCACAGAATTTAGGCCCAGCTTTCTGTTCTTGATCACCATTGTCACTGTATTTTCTGCACCTTTATCTGATAACAGCAGGTTAGTATGCTTCTTCATAATTCCTTTCAATTTTTATGAGTTATGGCACTGGTACTGCATTGCCTTCCTAGCAATATTTCCCCCACTCCTTCCTCTGTAATTACATACTAAGAATCTTTGGTATATACATCTTGGGAGAGAGGGAGTAGTCTGTGGGATTCTTTAGTTGGCTTTTAGCTCATGTGGTAGAGGCTCATGCACTAAGCTCCAGAGGTTCCTGGTTCAATCCTGTTTGTCAGCATTACACTACTCTGGGCTGTTGTTCTGTAGCGGGGTAGTCACCCCGCTCCTGCTCGGAGGTGTTAAAAGCAGTCCTGGAGGGGGGTTGTGGTTGGGTAAAAGGGATTTAGAACAGCTGGGGAAGTTGAATGAGTAGCTGACGACAGCTGTGGCCAGTTCAATTAGGGCACAGCTGGCCCTTATAAGAGGGCTGTGAGCCACAGGCTAAAAAAGAGTCTCTCTCTAGCTGTTGAGAAGGGTTGGCCTGGTTGCTGGAAGCTGAGTAGGGTACCTAAAGTGGAGCAGGGCTGGGGAAAGGCCTGGGGACCTCTGGCCTGGAAAATCCCCAGGCTGCAGGCCTTGTTAAAGGCCGAGAAGGTATTGGGGTTGCAGAGGGGCAGCCTAAGTGTAGGCAGAGGCAGCAGGTCCGAACCCTCCTTGCCAATGATGAGTGGCAATTATACTGCAGTCCGCCCCAGTGAGGGGCTAGATGCTGACTGACAGTAGCCCAAGACTGAGGCAAGGTGGCGATAGGGGGTTGGGGGTTCCCTGGGGAGGGGAGACCCAGTGAGACTGTTGGGTACTGTCGGGGGCAGAACCCCAAGAGAAGGGGCACCAGGGGCCAGGAGGGACACTGGGGCCAGCAGCAAGGCAAGACACTGGCCTGCAGAGGGTGCTCTGGAGACTGGTGAGCTAATTCCCTGGGTGACCAGCAGAAGGTGCCGCAGGCGTGAGTTGTCGGCGTCGCCCTGCTACGTGTTCATAAACTTCTTTTGCCAAATCTGATTTAAGTAAATCATATCTAATTGATAAGTGGCATTTGAGAAAGTATTCTGCTCAACTATTCTGAGGGGTAGCCTCAAGTGTAGACTTATGCAATAAGTGATGATAGAAATCTGAAACACAGTGATGAAGGATTCCAACTTTTAAGGGTCTACATAAAACATTTTACTAATCCACTTGATACTGGGTGATACACATCAGCTCCAGTGTATCTAACTTAATTTTCCTTGACAAATATTTGAAATTCTTTGCAAATGAATTGAACACAATTATCTAAAACAATCTCTTCAAATGGCAAGTTTGCAGAGGTGCTTTCTGTAACTGAAGAGCATTTGTCTTGTAGATTCAGACAAGATAGCTGCATCCACAGCTCCTTCTAGGGTAATTTCCTTTGTATAACTTGGGCTCAGCAGCTGCTCTGCTGTTCCTTAGGCCTTGTCTACACTACCAAGCTTTGCCGATAAAAGTGATGTCAACACATAAAAATCATAATGTCATGATTACACTCACGCCCTCTGTTGGTAGAACACGTCCATAGTTGGGGCATTATCATTGACAGCGTGAGCAATTAATTGTGGGTACCTGTCCCACGGTCCAGCTCAACACCTTCTGTCGCTATGTGTTGTGGGAAGGCGGAGCTGATCGTGGAGCATCTTGGGACCAGGCTCAATGTCCCATGAGGCATTGCTTTCTGTCCCAGCATTCCATGGGCTTCCAGATTTCTTTCATGGCATTTTTCAACAGCCCTTATTTGCTGTGCAGCCCAGCATCTTTGTGAGAAGGGATGGATCCCGCACTGCTCTCGTATGCTCTGTTAACTGTCATGAAGACATTGCGGATGGCAGCGCAGTTAATCATGAAGTTCCTAACTGAAGAAGACTCCTGCCCTCCTGCCTGACATGCTGTGTGATATGGATAGGAGTAACTTTAGATTACTTTTGGTATTCATGGAACAGCTGCATAGCAGAGACCGTTGCTTTTGGGCTTGGGAAACAGGCCCTGAATGGTGGTATTGTATTGTCATGCAGGTGTGGGTTGATGAGCAGTGGCAACAGAACTTTCGGATGCAGAAAACCATGAGGGGGGGCAGGCCTCCGCTAGGGGTGGGGTGGGACTGGCGTGGGGAACCACCCCCCAGCACTCACCAGCAACATGGCTGGGGCCAGTTCCGCTGCACTTCCTGTTGCTGGTGAGTACAGGCCCAGCCCTGCTGCAGTCCTCAGAGGAGTGGGGGCAGGGCTGGGGTGGAGTAGAGGTGGGGCTAGGGGCCATGGGGAAGAGTCGGAGAAGGGTGGGGGCTTTAGGGAAGGGGTGGAGTGGGGGTGGGACTGGGGCAGAGCAGGTGTGGGAAGAGGCGGGGTTGGGGTGGAGCAGGGGTGGGGGCCATGGGGAAGAGGCAGAGCAGGGGCTGGAGCAGCACGCAGCTGCGCAGGGCACCAGGAAACTTGGTGCCCCACATTTCCTGGTGCCCTACGCAGCTGCGTACTTTGCGTACGGGTAAGGACGGCCCTGTGTGCAGAGCTTGCCCCAGCACTGCGGTGCAAGGACACCAGAATGAGAGCTGCCCTACTGGTACAGAAGCATATGGCAATTGCTGTGCTGAAGCTGGTGACTTCAGACTGCTACCAGTCAGCTGCAAATCAATTTGGAGTTGGGAAGTTGATCACTGGGGGCTGTGTTAATGCAAGTGTGCAGGCAATAAATCGCATCCTGCTATGAAGGATCGTGACTCTGGGAAATGTGCATGAAATAGTGGATGGTTTGCAGAAATGGATTTTCCTAACTGTGGAGGGGGGATAGATGGCACTTATATTCCAATTTTGGCACTAGACCATCTTGCGACAGAGTACATCACTATGAAAGGGGACTTCTCCATGGTGTTGTAGGCACTTGTGGATCACCGTGGGCATTTCACTGACATCAGTGCGGGGTGATCTGGGAAAGTGCATCACTCACACATCCTCAGGAACACTGGCCTGTAAAGAGAGCTACAAGCGGGGACTTTCTTTCCAAACCAGATTACAGTGAGGGATGTTGAAATGCCCATAGTGATCCTGGGACACCCGGCATATCTCTTACAGCCGTGGCTCATGAAACCTTACACAGGTAACCTGAACAGCAGTAAGGAGCGGTTCAACAACAGGCTAAGTAGGTGCCAGATGACAGTTGAACATGCCTTTGGCCGATTAAAGGTGCTCTGGCAATGCCTTTAGTGCAGGTTAGGCCTCAATAAGGATAATATTCCCATGGTCATAGCTGTGTGTTGTACGTTGCATAATCTTTGTGAAGCTAAAGGTGATAGGTTTGCTCAGGGGTGGAATGCTGAGGCAGACCACTTGGCGCTGATTTTGAGCAGCCAGATACCAGGGCTATCAGAGGAGCCCAGAAGGGCGCAATTCAAATCAGGTAGGCTCTGAGGCAACACTTTGAAAATGAGAACCAGTAATGAATATCTCTGTGATTAGTGCTGCAATGTTAAATTACATGTAGTTTTCCTAGGAAGCAATGGTGAAATTTGGGGCCTGACATTCCAGCAAGTACATGAATAAATGGCCTGTGTATGTATTGGTAGTGCCTGCTATCTCAATTTGTAGAAAACAAATAAAGATGAATTACCATTCAAAAACTTTGATTTTATTGCACAAGAAACAACAAACACACAAAGACGCTTGGTGGGAAAGGAGGTACCAGGGAAGGGCAGACTTTCAGAGCAGTTCATAGGTCCAGCTATCATTATGAAAGTTGTCTGAGGGGGTGGAGTGAAGGGGAAACCAAGAAGTCCCGGAAAGCGGAAAGGACTGTGCGGGTGAAGTTTGGGGCGGGGCATGGAAAAAAGTTCTGAATGTGCTGCAGGGGAGGGCAGGCATGCATCTGCTCAGGCTGCAGCATTATTAAGGACTCCAGCAGCTGCATTTGCTCCTCCATTACTTTAATCATCCACTCAGAAGCGTCCTTAACAAACTCATGATTTTCTTTTCTGTCCTGCCTTTCAGCTTTCCACCAGTCCTTGCGTTCCCTTTTCTCTGCATCGGAGAAGTGCAGTACTTCCCAGAACATGTCGTCTTTGCTCCGTCTTGGGCACTTTCTTATCTGGCAGAGACGCTTGGCCAGTGTGTGTAGGGTGTTCCTGAAGGCCACATCTGCTGAAGCACAAGGAAAAATGCACAGAAGCATGATTCTAAAATTCAAGCACCGCATTGAAACATTTCAGTAAAATACACCATTTGCAGCATAACAATTGCTTTCTAACTGACCCTTGGCAAGCACACATCTCTGCAAATACCCAAAGCATGGTGAGTGTTGGGGGGGGGGTGCCATCAACATGGGGAAAAGAACACTCACTCTGCATGGGTTGTGGTGCAGCCAACTAGGGAAAAAATTCTAAAATTGTCCTACACTTTTCCACAGGTGGGGGGTCATTCTAGCAGATCTCTCACTACTGTGGGTAAGCAGGGAAATAAGGCTACATCTGCTACATGCTTGTGGCTTCTGCCCTGCTTCCTATGCTGCTCGCTCGCCTGTGTGCTGCTTTGGTCCCTGCACAAGTGATTCCTGAATGGCGTGGGAAAGTTTCCTACAACGGGAGAGGGAACAAAGCTGCTCTGCCACGGACTCTTCAGCAAAGGATTGCAAAGTACCTCCAGGAAACTTTCCTGGAGATCTCTCTGGAGGATTCCTGTGAGATCTCGGCATGCATCCACACCCTGTTCCCCGTACTGATTAGCTACACAGAGAAATATCCAGCTCACAGAAACACAGCCAGCCTTCTACATTTCTATACCCACCTTCGCACTACACAAACCACAGTCACTTACCAGGCATCTCCTTTCCTGCTTCTTGCTCACCAGAGAGCAACTGCTGAGACTGGCTAGACACCTCTGGAGTGGTGAACCGTTCCTGGCTGCCTGCTCCACAGGGCGACCCCGACAGGAGCTCCACATTGTCGTCTAACTCCACCTTTTCATCAATGACTGTGTCCTCTGGATTAGGTCCTCTTTTCGCCACGTCCAGGCCCGCCCAAGTATCCATGGGGCTCTTGGTGATGGATGTGGGGTCACCACCGAGGATAGCATCCAGCATCCAGCAGATCTTAGGTGCAGCACCGGAGCAACGGTTTGCCTCCCTCGTCGTATGGTACTCCTGCCTCAGCTCCTTTATCTTCACTCTGTACTGCTACATGTCCCAATCGTACCCCTTTTCGCACAAGCCTTGAGAAATGTACACATGGGTGGCTGGTGACCAGGCTGTTGGAGGAGGCTAACCCCTGCCCCCTCACTTGTGCCCAAGGCCCCGCCCCTCCCCATCTGCCCCCCTTTCTGTCCCCCTCCCCCACAGGAGCCCAGAGCACCGCAGTGGCAGCGCTCCTGGCCCCCGGTGCTCTGGGCGCTGTGGCTAGCCCCGGTGCTCCGGGCGGTGCAGCACCAACACCCGGACTCCCTGTGGGAGGCAGACCAGCCAGGCTGGGGCAACCGAGGCAGAGTGCTGGGAACCACAGGAGGGGGCCTGGCCTGGGGGCAGAGCATGGGAGAGGCCACCTTACCCATGCCTACGATACCCGCCGCACATGAACGTACCTGTAGGTGTCCCAATTCCTGCAGCTCAAGCGCAGCTGGGACTGCACAGCCTCCTCTCCCCATATACTGAGCAGCTCCGCAGTGGTCCAAGCGGGAGAGCGTTTGCTGCAATAAGCCACCATGGTCACCTGGGAAGATGTGATGAGACCTCTCCATGCAGAGCCAACAGGAAACTGAATTTCAAAAATTCCTGGGGCTTCTAAGAGGGAAGGACGGATGGTTGTTTACCTGGCTGCAGGGCAATGGAGTTCAAACTGCTGACCCCAGCAGTCACGAAGGGCATTATGGGACATCTCCTGAGGCCAATAAAAGCGATAAAATCAAGCACTTTGTCAACAAAAATTTAGAGAAAAAAAGACTTATGTCTCTCGTCAGGGTGGTTGTATTTTGTTGCCAAAACAGGGCATTTGTGCTGCCAGAAGTCGCACTGCAGTGTGTACGCATTCACTGTTTTGTCGACACTACTTTGTAGTGTAAACAAGGCCTTATTCTAAAAACAAGGCTGACTCTCCATATGATCTCTAAGGGCTTCTTACTGGAAGTTACAAAATGACATATAGTGAAGAGTTTCATTAAATTGAGTAGGTGTTCAGAAATATTTTGCTTCCATAGTGGACGAGGAAGTGGAGTTGGAGGAGGATGGGGGGCAGGTGACAAGGACATGTGATCTGGGACTTGTTCTTAACTCTGGAGGGGTCTAGCCAGTCCCAACACTCTGGCTCTGGCATGCCTGATGCAGGAGAGAGGAGCTCTGGTAAGTACTCATTGTGCTTTGATACTGCAGGGAGACATGAGGTAGAGCTATGCTTTTTAAAAATCAGGATAGAAGAGGCATTAATATACAGGAAAAAGTTCTGGGGGGAGGAAGGAAATATTTTTCTGACAGATTTTAAAGATTGGTGACTGACCTGCTTAGAGATTTTGAATGCTAATTGTCCTAGTGGAGATTAATTAGTGGGTAGAGTGCAAATGAAATAGTCTGTAACAGGGTATCACTACTCACCACTGGGATGGATCCTTGTGGCTCATCGTGGGATTAACTCTTGACTAGTCTGATGCTGCCTCTTTCAATTGCTCACCCCATGGTCTCTCTCTCTGGAGTCCTGTTACTCCCTCTTGGTGACTCAGGTGCTTCCTCATGGTGGCTTGGCCCTCTGGCCAGGTCATTATAGTTTTCCCCTTCCAGGGTTTCAAAGTCACTGGACTAGTTGACAGGGTATTGTTCCCAGCAATCCTCCAATTCAAAGCTATACCCCTTACCCAGGGGCTGTGAGGAGAAGCCAGGCCCATCCATCCTCCACTCTGGATTCCATCTCAGGGATCCTCAAATCAGCAGCCAAGGTCTGCGCCATCCCAAACCTTGCTGCCATCTCCCTGAACCTTTGCCTACTCCACCTCTACTGAGCTTCTTCTCCACCAACCTTCTGGGTAAACCCTTCCTTCAGGTCCTGGATCTAGGGCTTCTACTCTCCCCCGGGTCTCCTCCTTGCCCATTCTAAGTGACTACGGTCTTTCACACTGCAGTCTCCTTCTGCCCTCACTGCTTGCCTTATACCAGCTCTGCTTGCTACTGCCTAGCTGGGCTCTATCTTCAATCAGAGCTTTCCTATCAAGGTCGACTCTCTCTCTCAGGTATGGCCTATCAGGTTACTTAACCCCTTCTGAGCCACATTAACCCTTTCCAGGCTAGTGTGGGCGTGGACACCTCATTGCATGGTCAAAGAGTAATGATAAATACATTTTTTCACATGCCTATTTCCTGCAGATATATTGTATACTATGCCAAAGAAAATAACAACATAGCCAATAAGCTCAACAAAATGTGTCTCAATAGATAATATAATTGGATGAATTATCCTGCATTTATCTATGTGATTATTAAATTTATAACAATATTTTATTCAGACCCAGGTGGAGGTGACAGAGTGATGTCACTTTGTCTTTTTAAGATGTATACTATTGTTAGTCATGGGATAACCTCCCATCTCTAGACCTTAGAATATGGCTTCATTGTCTCAGAACGCCTGAGGACAGAGCAGAATGTCTACAGGCTTTGCTGTTAAACTAGCTAAAAGAAATTCTGAACAATTAGTTTAAAAATTATTTTTTTTATTTAATATTATTACTGCTGGAGAGGCCCTAATAAAGATCAAGACACCCCCGCACCCCTGCAGTACTAGGCACTGCACATATACAGAGGCAGACTTAGCCCTTGCCTTGAAGAGTGTATGGTCTAAGAAGAAGTACAACAAAACTGAACTATGCAAAGAGTTGTGGAGTTGGGTTTTTTTGTTGTTAAGTTTTTAATTTTTCTTCTTCTGTGGGAAATGCCTCCCCTCCCTTATTGCTAGGGAGGCTGAGGCTTGGCATGATCAATAGCTGTTGTAAAGCCAAATCCTTTTATTGATATAATATCAACAGCATACTAGAAACTTAATGATCCTGAACAGGGGCGGCTCCAGGCCCCAGCATGCTAAGCGTGTGCTTGGGGCGGCATGCCGCGGGGGGCGCTTTGCCGGTCGCCGGGAGGGCAGCAGGTGGCTCCAGTGGACCTCCCGCAGGCGTGCCTGCAGAGGGTCCGCTGGTCCCACGGCTTTGGTGGAGCATCCGCAGGCGTGCCTGCGGGAGGCCCACTGGAGCCGCGGGACCAGCGGACCCTCCGCAGGCACGTCTGCAGGAGGTCCACCGGAGCCGCGGGACCGGCGACCGGTAGAGCGCCCCCCGCAGCGTGCCGCCATGCTTGGGGTGGTGAAATTGCTAGAGCCGCCCCTGATCCTGAAGATAAGATTCCTGCTGCAAAGAACATACTCACTTGAACATTCTTCTTAAAGTTAATGAGACTACTTGTAAGATGACCAGGGTTTGAAGTCAATGGGGCTATTCATAAAACTACAGTAGGGTCTCAGAGTTACAAACACCTTAACTAGGAAGTGACCAGTCAACTACATGGAACCAGAAGTATGAAATCAGGCAGCAGCAGAGACCGCATCCCATCCCTGACCCAGAAAAAAACCAAATACAGTACAGTACTGTGTTAAATGTAAACTACTTAAAAAAAAAAAGGAAAGCAGCATTTTTCTTCTCTATAGTAAAGTTTCAAAATAGTATTAAGTCAATGTTCAGTTGTAAACGTTTGAAAGACCAACCATAACGTTTTGTTCAGAGTTAGGAACATTTCAGAGTTAAGAATAACCTCCATTCCCGGGGTGTTTGTAACTCTGAAGTTCTACTGTATCAGGATTTGAAGCCAATGACCCTGATCTTCAATTCCCATAAAATTACAAAATAGTTGAGGGTGCTCAGCACTTTGTTGGAGGTGCTCAACACCACCAGGGATTAGTCTTCATGGCTTCAGTCCAGCAAGGTACTGAGAATTTGAGTGCAATCCAGCAAAGCAACTGAGATTATGTGAAGTTGAGAACATTAGTTTTATTAACTTCAATGGGACAATTCAGATGTTTAAATTTAAGCAAATGCTTATGTGCTTTATTGGACTGGGATAGAGAGTGTTCAAAAGCTAGCAAAGACAAGTTCTATGCCAGTAAGACAAGGAGAATTTGAATATAAAAGAAATATTGACATTGATTTCAATAGCGACAGAATGAGGGCTTTGGTTCTTATTCAAGGTAAGAACATTGCCATCTGACCCCCTATTCTGGGTTCCAAGGTCCTCTTGAATGTAAAAAAATCCACCACAAAAATCAAGTTACTAACCCTTCAGTACATTCTAAAAATCCTAACTGGAATTAAAAACAGAAGGAGAGAACAGCTGTGTACATCAGACAGACTGAAGACTGCTGAGATAAAGATCTAGAGAGGCTGGATTTTTATAGAGGATTAAGTCCCTGAAATACCAGACAAAATAAATTGCAGATTTGTGTTGGATGGGAGTCATAACATTGGGTCTGGGTATAAATAAAATTACATAAATTAATCATTCTTGTTATAAATGTTAACTTCCTGATGTAATCAATTATTCTGCTATAATGCCATATTTGGCAGGCTTTATTACTAAATTATGGATTAATTTTCATGCCTGTTTCTGAAAGGCAGGTAATGGAATAACAAATCGTACTGCATTGTTAATAAAGCTCAGAGTCTATTTCCACAATATATTTCCATGAGGACCTAATGTTTAGGATTTCACTCACTTTATCAATCTATTCACATAAAAGCTATTTTTATCTGCGCTATTATCAGTGGAATTCATTTAATTGGGGGACTTGCAGAAGGACATTACACAGGGGGAGCCTAGAAAAATGAGGATGAACTACTATAAGCATACCTTTATTTGCTCTAAAGTACATTCCACTTCCTATTATTTGGCATCATTAAAGACTCTCCTGACAATCTTTCTACAAAATGGGTATCTATAAATACTATGTTGGCAGCTTTCTGAGCTAAAGCTGTCTTAGCTTCTTTTTTTTTTCTGTAACATCAATAAGTATATAACATTTCTTCTATAACACTGGAATTGAGAATCTGCCTTTGAATCAAGGATAGACAGTAATGGCAAATGGTCCTAGGGGATAGAACACCAATCACATTGTAAAGCCCTATTTTGGGCAGACTGTACGTACCTTGAAAGATCTGTCACTTTTTTTAAGATACATTTTGGCAACACTTGTGTAGCTTGTCATGCCACTAGAGCAGTGGTTCTCAACCAGGGGTATGTGTAACCCTGGGGGTACGCACATGTGTTCCAGGGGATACATCAACTCATCTAGATATTTGCCTAGTTTTACAACAGGCTACCTAAAAAGCACTAGCAAAGTCAGTACAAACTAAAATTTCATAGACAATGACTTGTTTATACTGCTCTATATACTATACACTGAAATACAAGTACAATATTTTTATTCCACTTGATTTATTTTATAATTATATGGTAAAAATGAGAAAGTCAGCAATTTGTCAGTAATGTGTGACACTGTAAAGTGTTTTGTGACACTTTTGTATTATGTCTGATTTTGTAAGCAAGTAGTGTTTAAGTGAGGTGAAATTTAGGGGGTATGCGAGACAAACCAGACTCCTAAAAGGGGTTCAGTTGTCTGGAAAGATTGAGAGCCACTGCACTAAAGTATTACTGAAGGACTATATAATAGAGAGATTTTTAATTCACCAAGTGAATTATTGTTGATATTTCTCTGTTTTCTCTAGGTAATTCAGCAATATTCAGGTGACAGGACGCTGATGGATCACACTTGGAGTAACTTAATTAGGTCATTTAAAAAAAATACCTTAATGTTTTACAAGGACCAAGTTCTCTTTTCTCTATGGAGTTGGGGCTGGGAAGGATGAAAAAATATTAATGTTTCCCATTATGGTGCATCTCCACAGTTGCATAGTTATTCAAACCAAATATCAATTTGCTTTTTCTACTGTTTGAAGATGTTTTTCCATAATAATAATGTGCAGAATTTAAGATGTCATGGAATGGAATGATGTCTGATCTGATTATCGTCACAGTTAACGTGATAGTAGATAATTAGTCTGTTGCATCTGAAATGCTTCCACGACATATTTCAAAATCATAAAGAAGAAATGGTAATTTCTCTACTACTGGAATTCACCCTTAGCATAGCAACAGTACCTTTCTCCAGAGAGAATTCTGCTTCACATTCATCCTCCTTTCATCGGTTGATCTATAAGTCCCTGATGAACTTTTGTAGAGACAGTATTGGTAGTGCCCATGACAACATTCGTGCGTGGGAAGCTTGTTGTTATGGGACCAGGTTGTTAAATCACACAGTACATGGTTTTGGTTTTTTTTCTTCCAGGAAACATATGATGAAAGGATGGCATTTCTGTGTGCCATCTCCTCTTTCACTGACACTATTGACTACATCTAAAATTTGAAAGCACATACTTATGCACTTTAAAAGATACACTGAGAAGGCTCCTATGCAAATGAAGAGTGAAAGCTACATTAATGAATAAGATAAACTAACTACCATTATGTCTCTTCCTCCTGAGACACTCCAAACAGAGAGGGTATTTTTTATTCAGATGAAATCTCATTAGGACTTCTTATGCTCTTAAATACAGTACAGATGGGCAAGCTGTTTCCTGCAATTTAATTATTTTATTTAACCATTGAATTTTTTCTGTTCATGAATGGTCTGTGAACAGATCTTGAGGTCCATGAATTTGTTCATTGTTCAAAAATTACTCCATTTATGTTTTATATAAACATATTTCAGCCCAATAGTTTATTGGATACTTAGACCACATGATATATTTCTGTTTTCTAGGTAGATGAGTGTAATGCATAGAATCAGGTTTCTGGTGAAATTACTATTGTTATGATTTCATAATTCACTTTCCATTAATATTTTGCAATATTCACTTAAAATTCACTGTCTCTGCAAACTTTCCTGTCAGTGAAAAAATTCACTAAGGACTCAACCCTGCAAAGACTGTCAGACATAGTGAATATTACCATGATTAGTACCATTTATGCCAATGGACCCACTCCTAATAGTAAGAATGGGTCCCATATTAAGTAAGTTGTAGGACTTGTCTACATAGGAAATTCACAGGGAGGTTAGTGAAAAATAAGTAGGGTGTAAATTTAAAGGGCAATAGCTATTTCACAGTAGACTCCTGTGTAGACACTCTTCTTACTATCCTTCATTAAGGGTATGTCTACACAGAATATTTAATGCAAAACTTTTTGATGTGTGTCTGGTATGCTGCTGCTGCAGCACTGTTTCTGGGCCCAGTAAACCAGAGTAAATTGGTGGTAAAGGATCATTCTGCAGGCCAGGGGATGACCAGCAGTGAAGAAGGATTTTCAGGATGGGAGGGCTATCTTTTTTGAGGTGTGTGCAGAACTGACCCTGGAGCTGCAGCAGTGTACCAACATGTGATGCCCCATAACTTTAGAGAAGCAGGTCACCATTGCCTTCTGTAAGCTGGTTCCCCCAGAATGTTACCAGTCTGTAGCCAACCAGGTCAGCCCAGGGAGATTAACTGTTGGGTCCATTGTCATGCATATACTGCCTAGCCAGGTTATAAAGCTGGGTCATGCTCAGGAGATTATTGAATGCTTTGCACACACGGGATTCCCAAACTGTATTGGAATCCATGTGTCAATCATTTGTGCTGCCCTCCCCCATTTTTCATCAGGGTACAGAATTTATAAATAGAATGGTGTATTTCTCTATGGTCTTCTAAAGGCTGATTGACCACCATGACAGGTTTACAAACATAAATAGCGGGTGATGTGGAAGAGGCCATGATGTGAGGCTCTTTTGGAACTCAGTTCTATTTAAATTAATGGAGAAAGGACTACTTTCCCCTGGAGACTACTATGAACTTTAATGGTGTGGAAGCTTATCTGCCGATGCCCTGGTTAATGAAGTCATACACAGGCCATTTGGACAAAAGGAAGGAACAATTTAACTGTTGCCTAAGTGTTTGTGTACACACAAAATGCTACAGAAGGACAGCTGAGCTGTTGCAGCTGTGGCACTGGAGCGCTTCAGTGTCGACACTACCTGTGCCAACAGGAGGGAGTCTCCCATCGGGGGACTTAGATTGGCTTAACTACATCACTCAAGGGTGTGGATTTTTCACACCCCTGAGAGACATAGTTATGCTGACCTAATTTTCCATTGTAGGCCAGTCTGTAGTAGTTGCAGAATGGTGGCTGAGCATGCATTTGGCTGTCTGAAAAGCAGATGGTGCTGTTTTGGGAATTGTTTTGAAGTTGCAGAAAAATACGTCCCCCCCATTATAGTTGTGTGCTGTGTTCTGCACAATATTTGTGGGACCAAGGAAAAAAGCCTTAACAATGGGTGGGAGGCTGAGGTGCAGAGACTTTCTTGACAGTTCAAGCAGCCAGCAAGGCATCCCACAGAAAACACTAATACCTAGGGGAATTTTGTCAGGGATGCCTACTGTTCATATTTTCAGTCTCATATGTAGCTGTACATCCAACTGCTAATCTGTAAAGGGAGGGATGGGAATAGACTGTGAATAGTGTAGTATGGTTTATGGTGGTGGAAGTGGGATGTTGCCTATGTACTTTTGTAAAACAGTGTAAATTGTTTTAGATTTATTTGAAGGATTTTGTGTTACAGGTAGTGATGAGTCAAAATTGACCAAAATGGATTTTAAACAGTTTTTACTGTGAAACAACAGTAACAAATGTAAAACTAAAGTTTTAATTGCATTGGTGGATAAATAACGATACTTTTTAATTTAAAAATACATTTACCAAAACAAAAGACTGACTAATCAATAACCCCCACAAACCTTTAAATAGGATGGTGCAACCCAAACTGAAAATGAGACAATCTAAACAATACAAAAATAACAAGGTTGAAGGGTGGGGGGTTAAAGTTACAGGTGCATACAGGTCTTTCCTCTCCCTCTTCTTGTATGAAGGGGTTCTGGGGTTGAGTGCCACAGCTCAACTTTTTCAGGTGTATTGCAGGGCTCAAAAGTGCTGGGCTTCCAGGAACTAGTGTTCTTGGTGTGCAGATGATGGACCTGAGAGGAGAATGGTTTCTGGGAAAAGCGCTGTGTGGGTCTGGCATGGAGGAGTTGCTGCTGGTCCCAGTAGCCAGTATTATCAAGGGTCTGAAGGACATGGCGGGGTTCCAGCTTATGGGACAGCGGGGTCTGTTGGCCTAGCAGGAGAATGTTTTGTAGGAGAGCATTTTGGCTCAGGATAGTGTCCAAGAGTTTCCTCTGCATCTTCCTGTCTTGCCATGTTCTCCTTGGCCATGGCAATGCTTTCCTTGGCCATTGCCATGATCTCCCAGGAGACCTGCATTTTTTTATACCTCTGGATCATCATGTACTGCCTCTACCTATTAGCCAATGTACTCTTCCTCTGGGTCTCTGCCATGCCTCTCCAAACATCTCATCTGAGTCTTCCTTTTTCACCACATCAGATTGGCCAGCCTCTCAGCAATAGATGAAGACCTTGTGCTGGATAGTCTGGCTGTTGCAGGTGCTGTGACTGTGAGAGTATGGAAAAAACCCTAGTAGCTTATTGTTCCTCTTCCAGATAGCCCATGTGAGAGAATTTTTTTAGTATGCATATGTGACCATACATCCCTAAATTCCTACCTCAGAGATGGTAAATGGTCTGCATTGAAATCTCTGTCTGCTGTGAATGCTATTTGCTGTTGTACCTTAGCAGGTTAAGGGGTGGGGTGGGGCTGGAATTATGCTGCTGTTTTGGTTTTGCAGGTTTGTTTTTGCATTTGAGATGCTTCTGTTGTGTCAGAGTGGTTGCCGGGGAGGGGGTGTTCTGGGGAGTGGCTACAGGGGTTGAGCCAGTTAGTAATCCCCTCTGAATCCCCTTTAGGTGGATGACTAGGAGGCAGAGAATGGCCTTATTTAAAAAGGCAAAGGGCAGATTAGTGAGATACAAGATACGCTGTAAAGTTATTTACCAGGATGGTCCCTGCTAAAAGTGCTAGAGGAGTGGAAGAGGCTTGAGAGCTATGCCAGGGGATGGGCTATTCCCTATAATGTGTGATGCAAAATCAAGCAATTCCGTGGTCTTAAGTTCTTGTTTGTCTCCCCTGCAGACATGGAGAAAGTACAGAGAAAAGAAGATTGCCATTTAGAATGCTTGTTATAGGACATTTACACCTCAGCAGGGAACAGTATTGTTTGTACCTTTGTACCTTTACCAGGCATGCAATGCCTATGTCATGTAAACGGTGGACCAAACTTATTTTCCTGTAACCATTGTCTCAATAAACTGTTGCATTTTCCACAAATTATTTTTTCATTATTTGAATGTTCTGTGTGGGGTGGGGTGGAGGGGCACCATGTGTAGAGGCTACTGTGGCTGTGCCAAGCTGCTAGCTGCCATTTTAGGCTGGCAAATGGGGTTGTGGGCAGATGAGGGAAGGGTAAAAGGAAAATAGGCAGATGGGCAAGAGTCTCTGTGCTGCAGTCCTGAAAACTGTCAATAGTCATGACTTTGGCATGAGACAGAGTTGGGCACCCGGGGGTGGGGGGAGCACCCACCATTTTGGAAACATGTATAAGGGGGCTAGATACTCAGAAGGACTCCTAGCTCACATCTATCTAAGATGGCTGCAGCCAGGGGCACCTAGAAGGCAGAAAGGCAGCATAGCACAATAATAATACTTAATTGTAAGGATCGATGCTTGCATGCCAAAGTTCCATCCAGGGGATCTGCCTCTTTGGTTCTGGCTTGGGTTTCTGGCTGGGACTCTAGCTTGGTTGACGTAGGGCAGAAATCAGGGTACATTGCAGAAGGGGATGACTGTGGGTGGCTTTCCAAGTGGCCGGCATCAGGGTCCTGAGTCCCAAAAAGATCCTGGCTCTCAGGGAACAGTTCCTTTCCAACATCCTTCTGCTCATCCCCCGGAGGGCCTTGCCAGTTAATCTCAGTGGTGGGGCGAGTGTGGGCAGCAGCCTTCACATGGTATCTTGAATGGATTGTTCCATAATTGTGTAGGATCCATTCTTGTCCAGTCACATATCCCCTGGCAGATTGTCTCCTTTTGTTCCTTGTTTCATTTTACATACTCCTGAGCTACTTGCTCTTTATCTGGCACTGGCCAGCATCCTGGTTTTGGCCCCTCTTGACATCTGCTTGGCAATGTCCACGAAAAGGGCTTTATTCATTTATACAAATGGCTCTGAGATCCAGGATCTCAGCATGACTCCAAGCAGCTGTTGTGGGGCTTCTGGTGGGCTATTACAGTTGTATTGCAAGAATGTTGACACACAGAGCTTCAGGAGCAAATGGGCAAATTCTGGACCTGTGCCAGCTTTTAAAGTGGTGGAGGGGACATCCTGGGAACTTACTAGCAGAGCAGGGGAAGTCACACAGGTGAACTGACAAGTTAGTAACAGCTGCCCTGCAAAGCACTGTGGGATAGCTGTTGGAGGCATGGAAGAAAGTGGAGAGCAGCCACTGTGTCCACATGAACACTAGCCCTTGCTAATTCAATTCTCAGCAAACCTAGTCCACTTGGCAACAGGACTCCAGAGTTTGTGGCAAATGTGGAGTTAGTGTGCAGAAATGGATTGTGTCATGAGTACATAATTGTTTTCAAACCAGATTAACTCAGTTTGATCCACTTTAAAATCCCTGTGTAGACCAGCCTTAGGAGTGTATTTTTGCACTTTATCTTAATCCACTTCCAAAGTGGATTAAGCTAAACCACACACAGTCATTCTTAGTGCACAATAAAAATATCCCCACAGAGTACTAGTGTGGAATAGCTATTTAACAATAGCTTTTTTGCCATGTAAAAGAAAATCCTTAGACTATGTGGGCATAACAAATACAAGAAGGAATAATTCAGTCAAAGCCAACTGGTCTACAAATGAGAATGATGTTTATGCAGTATGTCAAGTCCTATTTTTAACACAAAAATTGAAAAACATGACTGAAATATTTTCAGACTTCTAAAACATAATTTAAAAGATTTTTATCTGATAAGAATAACGAGAAGATATTAACAAAATACTGTTTTAATACTTATGTGAATAGTCCATGGGAAGTGGAGGTAAACTTTTGCAGGATTAGACCATTTTTGTCAATCATCTGGTACATTTAAAACATGATTTCAAATTAATTCTTATATTTAGAGACAACTTTTCTTGTATTATACATTTATAATTTATTGGGCAGATTCTTTTTACCTCATCTATGGCATCTTTGTGTACTTAATTGTACTATATCCAAATTGCAAGATTTTTCATTAATTATCAACATTACCTTCTAGACATAGTCAGGTAGTCATAATATGTAACACTTCTGCCCCAACAACTACTTAAAAAAAATTGTTGGGTGAAACTACACTACTTTTGTGGAAAAACCATCTGAGATAGTGTAAACTTTTGAATAATTTCAGGACATATGTAAGCTACTGTAGTAAGTGTGCATCTTCTGTTTCTTTTTAAATTATTTGTTTGATAATAAATAATACTATATATCAAAAGGATTTAAAAGTTAGATTAATTTAGCTTCTACTTTAATGAAAAGTGTAATCTTCTGAAGAGAGAGTCAAATCTAGTTTTCTATACATCAAAACTACCAACTGATGATTCAGAACAGTCTATACTCAATTAAGAGGACCTCTTGTCACATATTAATGTCATCATGGACAAAAAATGAATTACTGGATGTACAGTAGAGTGACAACTTATTTAGCTGGCAAAATGGGGACCACAACCTGAAATAAATCTTTTCTGAACCCCCCACTCCTGCCCTTCAAACAATCCCCCAGCCTCTCCAAGCCCATCACCAAAAACAAGCTCGGGACACACCAACTCAAAGCAGCACCACACCCTTCCAGGCCAGAACAACAGATACAAAACCTGTAGACATATCTGTACTGCTACAATGATCAACACCCCACGTCCCAACACACTGTTCAAGATCCATGGGTCCTACACATGCTTATCACAACATGTGGTGTACCTCATCCAGTACACTACATGTCCCAATAACTAAGTGGGTGAAACCAGACAATCACTACACTCTCAAATGAACTCACACAGAAAAATGATAAAAGACAAAACCACCATCACCTGAGGGTGAACACTTTTTACAAAATAATCACTCTATATTTGACCTCTCAGTAATCATTCTTAAAGGAAACATGTACAATACCTTCAAAAGATGAGTCTGGGAGATTAAATTCATAACTTTGCTAGACATTAAAAATCATGTACTGAATAGAGACATGCTGGATTTATAGCTTATTGCAACAATCTATAACCCACTTACAATCCCTACCACCATGCCAAGCTGCTTTTTTCCCTCCTTCCTTCCTTTCTCCCCTGTAACTGAAGGGGAGTTAATGGGCCACTTCATCTTGAATGGCCCTTATGCTAAACAATTTGTTCCCCCTTGTATTTAGCTGTGACACTCTGAGTACATTTTGCAGACCTGAAGAAGAGCTCTGTGTAAGCTCAAAAGCTTGTCTCTCTTGCCAACAGAAGTTGGTTTGATAAAAGATATTATCTCACCCATCTTGTCTCTCTAATTTCCTGGACCAACACAGTTACAACAATGCCGCATATATACAAAATGATGCATTGAGACCTAGCCGCGCAATTCCTGTTAATGTAAATAGGAAATACATGACCAAATCCCAGTAGATGGCTCTGAAAATATTCTCTTGGCTCTGTGCTGATTTACATCTCAGTTGGTGTCTCATTTCTGAGGAACAACAGAAAGGTTTTGGATTTCTTTTTCTGTGCATTGAAACTATATAATAGAAATAGTAAAGCTGTTAATTCCATTTTCTGCTGGAACATATTTATTGTAAAATGACTTAGATTCCTCTTTTAGAGCTGAAATTTGGTTATAAGTTCATAGCTTATTATTAGTGACTGGTTTGTGAATTGTCTTTAAGCCTTCCTCTAAGCCCCTAATTTACAAATCACATAAGCACGTGGTTAAGTTCTTTGCTGAATCAGGGCCTTAGACTGTAAACTTTTGAGGCAGTGAACCAGTTGTTAGTCACATCTCTCCCCATACTGTAGAGTAGAGTGCACATTTAAGGTTCTTTTATGATTATTATCACTGAGCCAAATCCTGAAGTCCTTATTCACTCCTTACTGAGAACTCTACTAAGTTCTCTGGGAATTTTGCCTTAGTAAGGTATGAATGAGGACTTCAGCATTCTTATGTCATATAAAGAAGTAAGATAATAATTCTTGATACTATTGTATTTTAAGGTGGAATGCTCAGTTATGTAAAAGTATCTGGCTGTAAGTCCCATGGAAAGCTCTAGCAAAAGTAAAAATGGTTATTTTTTAACTGGCCTTTGGTTATTTTCCACTGTTATGACCCAAGTTTGGCTACAGTGCTTCATCTCTAATTGGGATCCTTTCAATTTTCACTTTCTATGAAACTGAAATGCTAGGCTCAAAATACTACAAGAGTAGCTCTCTTAATAAAATGGGACAGCTGAGTGTTATAAAGCTATAGGCAAATCCAGTCAAAAGCCAGAGTGGGCACAAATCTGAGTCCAGGGAACAGTTCCTGTCAAAAGGGGAAAACCAAAATATCTCAATCTTGCTTTTGATTGCTTAAAGTTTATAAAAGGTAAGCTCACAGTTTTTCCACTCACAGCCCTATTTATTAGAGCAAATAGATGGCTTCTAGTGCAGTAAGTTGAATGATAGAAATTGGAAGAAAAAATAGTATAACATTCCTAATCCTTCTACTTGCAATTGAAGTCATTCCTTCCTTTCATTTAAATGCAAGAGCTCAGTGATTAAGCTAATTACTGATCATTGATACATTCAAAGAAGCAATTACCCTCATAATTAATACATTAAAATATTTGTATTATTAGACACCAGGAATACCCCTATTGACCTTTAAAAACAAGAATATTGGCCTTGACATAGGTTAACACTCCAATGATTTGTAGTTCTCTGGCTGTTAACTCCTGATCCCACAAGGAAAGCCTCTGGGCCTGATTCTCCTCTCATGTATTCTGGCTGCTGATGTGAGAAGAGAATCAGGCTCTCTGTGTCTAAGAACGTACTACCAGAATATTGTTAGAATCTCAAAACACACATGTAAGAAACAAAATCACATGTTTCTTGTTTGCAAGACAGACCTCCCAACTGTCTCTCACTGGAAGGGGCATCTCCAAAATTTCCTTGCAGCTCATACAGACCCCTCCCCCCATATATTAAAATAACAATTAATGACAAAATCACTGGCCCTGTGTCAGAGAAGAGGATGCATGGAGTCCACTCCACCTCTGTGTAAAAGCTAGACAGAAGGTATTCCTTGCAGTTCACTGAGTGAAAAATTGCACAGAATTCATGTCCCGCACAGAATTATTTTTTTCTCTGCAGAAAATACATTCTGCCGGAGTGGTGCTGCAGTTAAGCCTTTCGCCCACCAGAGGGCTGCTGTTGCACCAGAACAGAGAGCAGTCCCAACTGCAGATAGGGAAGAGAAAAGGCTGCATTTCTCACATGGCCTTGCCCATGAGGCCACGTCAGAAGGCACAGGATATGGGGAGACTAATGGTATGGTGCAAATGGGGGGGTGTCATTGGGGTTCAGAAGGGCTAGTGGGGGGGACAGACTGGGGCAGGAGGCTGAATGGGAGTGGTGGTGCAGGGACACATGGGGACCAGGGTAGATGTGCCTGACTGAATGAGAGAGGCTAGAGGTGAGCCAGGGTCTGCATGGGGGAGGTTCTCTAACAATCCCTCCTTCCCCAAATTCCGATGAGGTCCAGCAACTCGGCATTGCTCCAAGTGGGGGATCGCCTGGTGCATGGAGCAGGCATGGCCACCTGGAAAGATACACTGAGACCACTGCACTCATCAAGGGCGGCTCTAGGGATTTTGCCGCCCCAACCACGGCAGGCAGGCTGCCTCCGGAGGTTTGCCTGCGGAGGGTCCGCTGGTCCCGCGGCTTCGGTGGACCTCTCGCAGGCGAAGCCGTGGGATCAGCGGACCCTCCGCAGGCACGCCTGCGGGAGGTCCACTGAAGCTGCGGGACCAGCGGACCCTCCGCAGACAAGCCGTGGAAGGCAGCCTGCCTGCCGCCCTCGCGGCACCGGCAGAGCGCCCTCCCGCGGCTTGCCACCCCAAGCACGCGCCTGGCGTGCTGGGGCCTGGAGCCGCCCCTGCTCATCACCAAGCAAACAGGAAGGGGACTTTCAAATTTGCAAAGGAATGTATGGGGTGGGGCTGATGGTTGGTCACTTGAGGGCAGGGCAGTAGAGTTCAAACCAATGGCCAGAGAGGCGAGAACAGGCATTGTGGGACACTTCCCAGGGGCCAGTTGCAGCACTGTAATCTCCACAGTGTCTACACTGGCACCGCAGCGCTGTAGCCCTGGCACAGAAAGCTCTATGCCTCTTGTTGGAGTGTTTTTTTTAGAGTGCTGCATCTGTGCAGTTTAAGTGGCTTGGCAGTGTGTACACCTCGAGAGTTACAGCATTTAAAGCTGCTTTACTGCTCACAAACTTGCTAGTGTAGACGGGGCCTTAGAAGCAGGGTGGGTAATATACAGGGCAATGCCAACTTGAAATCTAATTGATTTTTAAAAATGAATTAAAAGTAGCTTCAAGTACTACACTTGCCACTCAACCCCTCCACCCCGTCACTTTTTGTGGTTTTACAGTAACATTTTCCCAGTTTACATTTTTTTCTCACCTTTGTTCTTAAGTGACTCACCCAAATAACAGGGGAAACCCATTAACTAAACTGCCATACACAGAGTGCTATCAAATGTTCAAGCAATTTGTTCTGTCATCTTGGATTCACAATCACTGTGTTGCTTGTGACAATAGCAGATTAAAAAACCGTTCAGACAGAAATGTGACTATTTAAGTTGATAGTCTCTCCCACTAAAACTGAAATTTGATTAAAGTTGTGAGGGTTAAAACTCCACTTCTCACAAGCCCCACAGCCCTGGAAGGGGCTAGACCTGGTGAGATCCCACATTGGAGTTTGGGTGAGTTGTGAAGCCTCTGGCTAGACACGGGGGATGGGGGGCGGACACAGCCAACAACCAAAAAAGTGGAATCATAAAACTGCAGTTATATATCAAAATTAAAGTGAATCATTTCCTGCTCCTTCCTCTTCTTTTTCGTTATTGCTTTGTCGCTTCCCGGGAGGTTATTTGCCACCCGTTTTAAGAGCAAGCGTCTTGCATGGACAGACATGCAAATTGGGGGTCAGGGTGCAAGAGCCCACCTCCCACCAGCCTCCCGGCTCCCCAGCAGCTGGCTGGGTGGGGACACCTTGCTCTTCCTCGGGAAATTCCGCAGATGGTCTCCCCGGCGCCGCTCCTGCCTGTTCCCAAAGACACGGGCATTCCCATTTCAGCACGTAGCTGCAATGTGTGAATGCAAGTGACACAGACACAGAGCTCCCCTCCAATACAAGCCCCGTACCCTTGTGCCCTCCTCCTCTCTTTCCTGCCGGATCAGTGCCTCTCCTTGCGGCTCCTCCTCCTCCTCTTCCTCCCCCGCCCGGCTAGCGGGGACTCGGAGCCGCCGGGAGCTCGGCAGTCTGGCAGAGCGGCCCCAAGGCGCAGCGCAGCGCAGCGCCCCGCCGGGGGGAGGAGAGGTGGCACCGGGGGCCGAGCGCCGTGCAAACCGCTCGCCCCTCCCGAAGATCTCGCAGAGCAGCCGGGAGAGGAGAAGGGCAGGCACCCTGCGGGGGAGCCGCGGGGAATCCCGGGCTCTTCGGGGAGCGGAGAAACTTCCCGCCTCGCCTGTCCTCTTGTAGCAGGGAGGTAAGAAAGGGGCTGGGGTTGGGGGCGGCCGCCTGCCCCGTCCCGCCGCGGGCTCTCTGTCCCCTGTGCCTAGCTCTGGGCGGCCGCCCCCCCCCCCACGCTTAAGGGATCCTGCCCCTGCCCAGGGGTCCTGGGCGGTCCCCGCCCTCTCCAAGCGTCGGCCTCGCCCGTACCCCGTGCCAGGGGCTGTGGGGTCCTTTGATCCTGTCCCTAAGGGCGCTGGGTCCCTGTCGCGCCCCTGGCTCGGAGCCCGCCCCCACTGCTGTCCCCGCGGCTCCCCGTGGCGCACGGGTACCGCTTGGGGTTGGTTTCTGTGGAGACGGGTTTCAGGCTGGGAGGCGAGACGTGAAACTTGGCGGCAGGCGGGCGGGCGGGCTGCGCCGCGCCCCCGGGGGGCTGGTAGCAGCGGGCGGGCGGGCGTGAGTGGCTGGGCGCGGGCCGGGCCGCCGTGCGCCAGGCGCTGCTGTGTGGGTGGCCGGCCGGCCGGCGGGCTGCGTTTGCGGGAGCTCCCGCGGGGTTGGGGGGCGGCGCCGCTCGCACGGCAGCTGAAAACTTTCCCGCCTGTCTCTCCCCCTCTCCAGCTGACAGATGAGTCCCGGCAGCCAGAGCAGCTGAGGCGCCCCCGGGCCCCGCCGGCTCGCGCTGCGGTCCAAGAGCCCGGGGCCATGGCGTCTCCCCGGTGCCCAGGGATGAGCAGGGGGCAGCAACCTCTGGCTGGCCGTGCAGCTGCCCAGGTGCCCGCGCCAGCAGCTCCCGGACGGCGAGCCGCCTCCCTGGGCCAGGAATAAGTGTCCTGCCGCTGCCCCCCGCTTCTCTCCCTCTCGCGCCCCCCAGCAGGGCTCTCTCGGCCCGAGGCGCGCTCAGGATGGTGCTGGGAAAGGGCCAGGCAATCGGCTGCCCAGCCACCCGCTGAATCGCTCCCGTCTCTCTGAAGAGGGCCTCTGCCCCCCCGTCGGCGCCGAGCAGCTCCGGAGTTCTCCGCTTGAGCGGCTGAGACTTTGCACAGTCACTGCAGGTACGGAAGGGGTGGGGTCGGCTGGGGTCTTACTAAGCCAACCTTCTCTCTCCCCCCCCACCCCCAACCCTGTCCAGAGAGCTATTTACACGCCGCACCCTCCCAAGTCAATCGGAAGTGACTTCGGAAGAGAGGCACACATCTGAGCTCTCGAGGCAGGGAAGACCCGGGATAGGGAGAGCAACGCAGCGCCTGTTCTGCCCATCTGTAAAACTCCTTACCAAGCTGGGAGGGAGGAGAGACACCCCTTCCTTTAACTCACTGCACTAACCTGGGGCAGGGGAGGGGGGCATGGCATTGGTGGGCAGCCTGAAATACAACAACCCCCCCCCAAATTCTGCCTCCTAAATAGGACCTTTGGCATGCTGGAGGCTGCTGGTCTCGTTGCAGCTGCTACACCCTCCAGACTAACACGGCTACCCCTCTGATACTTGACCTCTTTTGTTGTGGTTTCACAATTCTGAAATACTTCACAGGCTGCGATCGACTCATTGGCAGGAGTCGCTAGTGAGGAGTGGAAGCAAAACGGTTGTTCTTTTCCCCAAGGCTAGTTTGCCTGTTCGTATTTATTTGTATAGAACTTCGATTTTTGTTCGACTTTAGGTTTGCTTTGACAGAAATGCTGGTGTACTGATTGGTGAGAGACAGATGGAAACTACCAAGGAGATTGTATTGTTTCCTTATATCCATACATAACTGACTACTAAATCATTCATCAAGTGGACAGAAGCTTATTAGTAACAGTATGCTCCTAAAGGAGACTACAGCTACAGTTTAGAGAGTTGTTAGATACTTTAAATTTCTTCCTAGGCACAATAATTAACAATAGTTATGTGGAATTCAATCCATATGTTGCTCTGCAGAATTGAAAACACTTATCTAGTCAATATTTTAGGATTGAGAAGGTTAATTTTTTCATTAATGATCATGCAATATGTTGATGCAGAATTATTGTGTATTCATTTAAATTCTTGGCATAGTATATTTTATTCAATAGTTAAATATACAAAATAAGTGTCTTTACTGTTTGAAGAGGGGATAATTCCCTTAATTTGTCCTTTTGGTATAACACCAGTTGCAAAACAACTAGTTGCAACATGAGCTTGACCTGCATTTTATTATTATGCTTTTAAAGGATGAGAATTATATGGTTCAATAAAATTCTGTCATAATAGGTTTCCTATTTTTGTGATTTATCTTGATTCTAGATTGATACAGAAGTGGTTGTTCTCTTATTTTGCTGTAAATAAAAGGCACTCCTATAAAGTGATGGGAGCCATATAAATACCTACAAAACAAAAAAGCCCCATCAAATTTCCCCTTCATTTGTTTCTAAAACACTCTATGCAAAATATAGAAACTTCAAAAGCAGCAAAATATGTTTTCATTGTATAGAAACTGTAGCTGAATAATTTGGAAATATTGCTACATTGTTTTAAGTTTGGAACATTTTAGTGTATATATTGCCAGTAGCATTTAGTTGTAGCAAAATACTTTGAATATAATTATGGGACAATTAATCTTTTGTCTTTAGCAGAAAACAGCACTCCATACAGGGAGATGAGCTGCTTTAAATAGATATAAATTACACATGATTTTATTCTCCAAATTACTATGTTGTTGGCATAGAAACATATTTTACTTGTTGCTCATTTGTTAGAGCCAGCGTGAAAGTGCAGTATTGCTAAAGGGATACTGACTCACAGATCCAGACTAACACGGCTACCCCTCTGATACTTGAGAGTTTTTAGTATAGTAAGATTGCTCTCCTTGAATAGAAGTGAGCTACAACTGATGATTTTTACTCATTATAATTTTGTCAGAATCCAAGGGTTATTTTATTTTCATGGAAAGCTCCATAATCAGATTAAAACAGTAAGGCATTAAGGGTTCAATCCTGCAAGGTACTGAGCAATCCAGCCTAGCATTTAACCTGTAATTACATAAGTAGTCCCAGGTTCAGTCCCAACTGCTGACCTGTGATGGAGTTTATTATTTACATATGCTCATAGTCCCACTGATTTTTAATGCAACTATTTGCTTATTTAAGTGTTTTGGACCATGGCCAGAGTTTCCCAGCCTCTTGCAGGATCAAGCCCTAATTCACTGAGATCTGTTTCCATTTCCTTGGACTTACATGGTAATATGACAGAAAATACCTATTGCATACCACAGGAACCAGAATTTGTGGCTAAAATGCTCTTGGGTCATTCATGTCTCTCAGTTTAAAAAAACAAAAACAAAAACAGAAAATCAATAGTTAGTTTAGGGAAAAGATGAATAAAAGACACATTTATGGTACAACCAAAGGAGATGGCTACTAACTGTAGTTTATTCGTTTGGAACCAAAATCTGAATTTTTTTTCCCTCAGGCAAAATTCCCATTGAAGTTGTTTAATCCAGATGAAAATGTGATATACAAAAAGTGAGAATCAAAGGTTGCTGTCAGGAAAAGTTTGCTATTTTAAGATCACTTTATTTTTTGTACAGGAATCAATAGGAGTTTTGCTTGAGTAAGGACTGGAGGACTTGATTGAAATGAGAGCCTGATGTAGTAGTAATTTGGTGTCAGACATGGTGTTTTAAACCTTCTGATGTATTTTGTAAGCAGTGCAGTTATTTTATTCAGTAAGGACTCGATCCTGCCTCACTGAAGACACCAGGCATCTTGCCTTTAACTGTGGTAGGAGCAGAAACAGACCCTAGGTTGCATACATCTCTGGTCTCCCCGTTAAGATTTATGGTTAAAAACAAACAAATGAAAAAGGCAACCAAACTAAGAAAAGAGAATAAATAACTGAGCTAACCAGAAAAAATAGTAGGGGGACAAAAGCAATGATTAATCACCTAACCAATGTTTACATATTTTAAAATAACTATTTAATATTTATATTATAGCAGGTCCTAATAAGGATTGGAGTGATGGTGTGCTAAGTGATGTACAAACACATACAAAAGCCTGCCCCCAAAGAGTTTATAATCTAAGGCTCTGATCCTGAAATAAGATCTATGTGAGTGGACTTATGTGTCTACACATGAAGCTGAATCTGGGTATTTTATTGGATAGAAAAGAATGGGTATAAATTCAGTATCCCTATTATTATACAACTCTGATTCTTTGTCAGCCATGGTGTGTCATTAACTGGATAACTGACTCAAAATGATTAATAAAAGTAAAAATCTAAAAACAGTCAGAAATCTGCATATTGCTGAAACAATAGTTTCAGAGGGGTAGCTGTATTAATCTGTTTCATCAAAAACAACAAGGAGTCTTGTGGCATCTTAACAACTAACAGATCTCTTAGAGCATAAGCTTCCGTGGGCTATGACCCACTTCTTCAGATGTATGGAGTGAAAACTACAGTAGGCAAGCATAAATATACAGCACAGGAAAGGTGGGAGTTGCCTTACCAAGTGGGGGGGTTCAATGATTCAATCAGGGTGGATGCGGTTTGTTTATCAGCAAGAGGAAGACAGAATATATGGCTATCAATGTTCCAAAAGTAACCATTAGCATGAATGAAGAAATACTAGAAGAAGAAAATCATGTTACCTATCTAGAGAGTGAGAGGTTCAGCGATGATGACACTGCTGCTTTTGATATTTGTTGCTTACCCTCTAGCATAAACTACTTTCATAAACCTGAAAAGACTGGAAAAGTAGTATAATTGGCACAGACTCAAAAATATGAATTTTTAACAAGAGGATCATGTTTGTCCTCATTTATGGAACAGAGACATGGAAATTACCAAAGAAATTGATAAGAATGTTTATTCCTTCGAACGTAAATGCTTCTAGATGATCTTCAGAGTCCATCAGAAAAAGAGTTTCTTGCTACACTGGAAATTCTAGAGCAAACCAATCTAAAATATCAAACCTGATATAAAAATATGGCAATGGACATATTTAGGATAAACTTTAAGGATTCCATCAATATGACTTCCGTGGCAAGTGATAAGATGGCCACCACCTGGAAAGAGAGAGAGGGTGACCTAGAGAAACATTATGCAGAATAATAGAGACAGAAACCAGATCTATCAACATGACACTCAGAAGCCTAAACAGACCAGCACAAGACCAAAATAAATGGTGGAAACTGGTGGATGCACTATGCACTGCAGGAGGATAAAGAGGGGAGAGAATGCAAGTGGAGTGCAGAGTAGGTTGGAAGGTTAAATCCTCTTTTACATGGGATCAATGAGTGAGGCTGCTGCAGAGACTTATTGTGTGCTATAGCAGCAACAGCTGATTTCACCAGTTGTGCAGGCTGTTGTGTATCTTTCCTCTTTCTTTATATGGGGCTTAAGTGCTGTGGAGGACCTTCTGCTAGTCTCCCACACCTTGGGTGAAATTCACGCTAATGGTACTGAAAGTAACTGTCATTCTATTGCAGTAATATTCATTTCTACACATGACAAAATTCAGTACATAGATGTACATACATAACTCTTATTCTCAAGTCAATCTTGGTGGGGGCCACCCATGTGAACATGATAGAAGAAGTTGTCCCCAAAGTATGATATATATATATATATATATAGTTCATTTCCATAAATGAAATCAAGTTATTGTAACTGAATATTGTCACAGGGTCTCCTGCCTTGAATCTAAACCTCTTGGTTTTGCCTAAATGCTTACTTTTCATAAAGGCCTTGGTTTAACTTTGGTATACATCTAGCAACAGGGGATGACTATCTTGTAAAAAAGTATTAAAGAACTCCAGGCAGCCTTCAATTCGGCATTGAAAGTAGGTTCAACTGCCACTGAGAAGGATTCATGAGCACAGAGCAGTGATTTTTATTTACGGTGTTGTGTCTTTACACAGCAGTAGCATTGGGAGGAATATGATGGCTTGTTGAAAATAATGTAGTTCTGTATAAATAATTCTGTAACATTTCTGTATAGGGTGGGGGAAAAAGTATTTTTTCCTGAGTCCTCTTCTGCTCCTCACTACTCAGCCTTTGGGAAGGAGATTGATATTTTTTCTCTGTATCCGTGCTCCCACTGGCAGAAGACTGTGCTAGAAAGGAGCAGAATTAGGTGTTCGCTGCAGCAGAGGACTAGTCAACATAAATCCCACTTTCCCAGAGCTGGAGCTCTGGGGAGAAAGTATAGCTGCAATAGGATTCCCTGATGTAGTAGAGGGCCTAACATAAGCCCAACAGAATGGAGTTGTAGAAAGTAAAGCAACAAAATAATTTTGTGTGTGTGTGTGTGTGTAGAGTATCTTTATAAACCACATGAGGCCTTTGCCATGAGTGGCATTTCAGGCTCCTTATGTACATTTCCATCTATATTTTATTATTATTATCCCTTGTTGGAATCTTACACTTTCAGAAAACTGAATGATTGTGTGTCCATTTTCCCCCAGCTAAACGAAGTAAAAATTAATGAAAATATTTTTCTAAATTGTTTTTAGAGTTTTATGGTGAAATTCTGGCCTCACTAACATTAGTGACAAAGCTCCTATTAACTTCAGAGGGATCAGGATTTCATCCCTAGAGTTTCACACATGCATATTGACCAAATAAATTATTTTTTTTATATAACTGTGGTGGGGCCTTCAGTGGCCAGGCAGCTTAGCAGCTAGATCGTTGGTTTGGGCAGGGGGGGGACCTGCCCTCCTTTTCTTCTGGTGCTGGCTCAGAGTCCTGGGCCACTCACACCCCTAGACAGGTGAGATGGATCTTGCTCCTAGCCGTGACGGAGGGCTTAGGGCCTGTTGTCTCAGCTGCTCCCCATGTAAGTCCTCTAGTTTGGGGCGTGGCCCTGCTAGTCCAGTTTCCCTACAGTTGGGGCTTGGCGGTAGATTCCTCTTGGCAGGGGAAGACTTACTTGCTTCCAGTGGCCGCGTTGGCAGGCAGGTCATGTCTGTGCCTTCAGGCAGACACACAGAGAGCTCCTGCCTCTTCACCAGTCAGCTCCTGACTGAACCAGGCTCCCTTCTTTTCTCCCCCTTCCAGGCCTGGCATTGGCTGCAGTTATAACAGGGTGGGGCTAGCTGAAACCACAGGTTTTCTTTAACTCCTGCTGTGCCTGGCAGCCATCTCTCTGCTCCTTCACACATCCCCCTACCCCCATGAAATCCTTTGGGGTCTGCGCCCCCCGCAACTGTCCTCCACCATCCTGTGAAAAGAAGTCCACATTTAGATGGGCTTTCCCAGCCCAGTGCTGGATGCGGAAGGAGATAGGCTGGAGAGAGAGGTACCATCATCTCATGATTCGGGGATTTGTGTCCTTCATGGCATGGAGCCAGTGGAGGGGGTCATGGTTGGTAACTAAGGTGAAGTGCGTTCCCAGAAGATGATAATGGAGTGAGTCCATGGCCCATTTTACTCCCAGGGCTTCTTTCTCAATTACAGAATACTCGCGGAAACAGTTTCCTGCTAATATACAGGATGGGGTGTTCGTCGCCCCCACTACCTGTGATAGAACCGCTCCTAGACCCATGTCTGAGGCATCTGTTTGCAACAAAAACTCCTTGGTGAAATCAGGGCTGTAGAAGACCAGCTCCTGAGAGAGCTGGGCCTTCAGAGTTTGAAACGCCGCCTCCACAGGCTGTGGTCCACTGGATCCTTTTACGACTCTCGTTCTTGAGGAGATTGGAAAGGGGGGCTGCAATGGAGGAGAACCCCAGGATAAAGTGGCAGTAATATCCAGCTACTTCCAGGAATTGACATACCTGCTTCTTTGATGATGGTGTGGGGCACAGCTGGAGGGCCTGGACTTTGATAATCAAGGGTCGGATTATACCTCTTCTGAATGTGTACCTGAGGTAGGTGGTCTCATGCTTCCCAAGTGACATTTGGTGGGGTTTGCTGTCAGGCTGGCCTCTTTGAGGGACTCCAGGACTACGGTCATGTTTCAGATGGTGCTGCCAGTTGCACCACATCATAGATCACCACATCATCTAAGTACATTGTTGTATATCTGTAATGGGGGCAGAGAATTCAGTCCATTAGCTGCTGAAATGTGACTGGGGCCCCATGCAAGCCGAAGGGCATAGTCCGGAACTGGAAAAGCCTGAAGGCGGTGGAGAAAGTATTTCCCCCCTCCCCCGGACTCAGGAGTAAGGGGGATCTGCGAATAGCCCTTTAAGTCTAAAGTTGTGATGTATTCCGCCTTTCCGAGCCAGTTGAGCAGTTCATTAACGCGAGGCATCAGATAGGCATCAAACTTTGATACCGCATTGACCTTGCGGAAGTCTATTCAAAAGCGAGTGCTTCCCTCAGGCTTAGGGACCAGAACCACAGGACTTTTCCAGTCGTTGAATGACTTCTCAATCATTCCTAATGTGATCATTGAGCGGAGCTCATCTCTCATGGTCTTTCTAAGCTTCTCGGGAAGGGGTGGGGGGGTTTCTCTCACTTTAATGCCTGATTCCGTCTGAGTATGAGTTATCAGGTGAGTCCGCCCTGGTTGGATTGAGAAAACGGAAGAGAAGGCAGTGATCTATTCTTGTGCCTGACCTCTCTGCTTGGGGTTAAGATTATTCCCAATCTTGACCACCCCAGGGTTCGCGGGCCTTGTTCAGACTCTGGTGGGTAGGGTGCTATTAGTAAGCATTTCTGAGCTTTCCATGTTTTTAACAGGTTCACGTGATAGATCTGTTGTATCCTTACATTTGTCCTTTTGCTTGATTTCATAGTTCACCTGCCCCACACGCTGGATCACCTTGTATGGTCCTTGCCAGCAGGCCAGGAGCTTTGACTCCAAAGTGGGCAATAATAATAGCACCCAGTCACCGGGCTGAAACTCCTGGAGATGTGCTCACTTATTGTAAGCTGCTTGTTGGGCATGTAGGAGGTTCTCCCTGGCAAATGAACCTAGGGCCTCAAGTTTCTCCTGCAGGTTTAGCACATACTGTACCACGTTGTCGGCTCGGGATGGTTGCTCCTCCCACATTTCTTGAATGAGGTCTAAAATCCCCCAGGGTGGCCTCCCATGTAAAAGCTCACACAGTGAGAAACCAATGGAAGACTGTGGTACTTCTCGGCCCACAAATAAGAGAGGTGGGAGCCACATAACTTTCTTCCGGTAAGGTTTGGACACCAAGAACTGATGTGGAACATCTTTGGTTGGTTGATCTTTCTCTGTGTGGTACAGACGGTCACCTTGAATCTCAAAGCGTAGGAACCGTCCCGCTTGGTGGGGTTCAACAGTCTCCCCATTCACCACTGCCACTTGTGGCTCAGGGTGTTGTCAGCCCGTTGCTCCTCCACAAAGTTAGAGAGGCGAGTCAGGATCCCTGATTCGGGTAATGGAGTAAGTTCCTCTCCTGGCTGGGAGGGGACCTGGTGGGCCTGAGTTGGCACTGAGGCCTGTGATGCCCCTTTACCAGTGTCATCTACTTTCCCCAAGCCTGCAAGGGTCACTGCTTCAGGCTGGCCGGTGTCTGGGATCCTTGACCGTTGGACAGGGGCACCACCAGGTTCGCTAACAATTCCCCAAAATAGTCCCAGTTCTGGCCTAAGATAAGCAGGTAGGCCAGTGTCGGGGCCAGACTGACCATCAGCAGCTCTTCGTGTTTCCCTATTGTTAAAGTCACTTCCGTGTGGGGGTAGGCCCTCACATCCCCATGCACACACTGCAACATGATGGTGCCCTGAGGTGGGCCAGGATTAGGCACCACTGTACTTCGTACCAGAGTCTGGGCACACCCTGAATCTATGAGTTCAATCACCTCTTTCCCATTTACCCACAGCAAGATGCTCAGCTTTTGCTGGGTCCCTGGGGCATGCTCGTGCCTGCAGACTCCAGATCTTCCCAAAGCTACATTCCATGTACGGGCAGTCTCTGGACCAGTCCCCAGAATGGCCACATGTGAAACACTGGTCCTGCTCTTGGGTGGCACGTGGGGTTTTCTGCCTTGGTACCTGGGTGCTCGGGCATGATGCGTCTCCCCGAGTTCTGGTGGCTAAGTAGTTCTCCATGAGCTGAATGGCTTCCGTCACGGCGTCAGGGTGATGCCACAACACCCACTCTCTTCCCCCAGGGGGGCAGGATCTGGACAAATTGCTCTAGTAGGACCCGTTCAGCGACCTGCACCCGTCTTTACTTCTGGTTTTAGCCATCTCCAGCATGAGTCATGCAGCTTCTGGGTGACCAGGTGGGGTTGGGCCCCCACAGGTACCGCTCCCCATGGAAGCATTGCCAGAACGTTTTCTCTGAAATATTTAGGGTTTCAAGGATCACTGCCTTGACTTGGGCATAGTCCTGGGCAGCAGTGGTGTCTAAAGCGTGGTATACGGTGTGTGCTACTCCAGTTAAGTATGGGGCCAGCACTGCAGCCCATTGGTCTCAGGGCCAGGGCTGGCTCTAGGTTTTTGGCTGCCCCAAGCAAAAAAATTTTTAGCTGCCCCCCCTCCAGCCTTGGGCTCTCGCCCCCCCCCCAGTGCTCTCGCCCACCCGCACCCCCTGTCGCCCCAGTCCTGGGCTCTCACTCCCCCCAACTAGTACTGACTCCGCCCACTCCCCTCTCACCTCCAGCCAGTCCAGCGCTGGCAGGGTCGGGGTAAGCAGCGGGGCTCCCGGGCCGCACCTTAGCCCAGGGTCCCTCCTGCCAGGGCTCCCACCTCCAGGACCGGCTTGGACCCGGGAGGGCAGAGCCGGGGGTCCGCCCTGGCAGGGGGCTGAGGAGCCGGGGCAGGGTAGCCCCAGTGAGCCCTGCAGAGCAGGACGCGGGCCCCACACAGCAGCATCCTGTCCTCTATGGCCCTGCTGCTGCTTCTGGCCGCCCCGCCGCAGTCCCTGTGTGGCTCGGGCTGCTTCGCTCAGCCCCGGCTGCGGCACTGGGGGGCAGCTGCCCTGCGGCACCTGCAGGCAGCTCAGTGTGCCCCGTGGGGTTGCCCTCAGCCTAAGTGTCCCCCACTCGGAGTCTGCCTGGCCCCGACAAGGTGCGGCACAAACCACAGCGGCCCCAGGGCATCCCCTGTGCACGACACGCTGCTGCTACCAGGGCTGGCTCTAGGCTTTTGCCACCTGAAGCAAAAAAAAAAAAAATGGCCGGAATGCCGCCCCTGAAAATGTGCCGCCCCAAGCACGTGCTTGGTTTGCTGGTGCCTAGAGCTGGCCCTGCTCAGGGCCTCTGGGCTACCATGGCCACCTGTTCAAAAGTCTCTAAGAAAGCCTCAGGATCATTGTCAGACCCCATTCTGGCAAGCCCAATAGGGGCAGGGTTAGGAAGCTCTGCTGGGGCAGCGGGTTGCAAAATGGAGGCCACCTGTTAGACCAACTGTTGTTGCTGCTGCTGGGCTGCCAATTAGCAAATTTGCTGCTACTGCTGCATACCCATCTGCTGCAGGAGTTGCTGTTGTTGCTGGGTGTTTTGTTCGGCCATCCATTTCAGCAGCTGTTCCACCTCCATTCAAGGGCTTGGCATGGGGCGGCTTCTCTCTCTGCCCCATTTTTTGTTTGTTTTAACTCCCTGCAGCAGGAAATGGGTTCACGCCCACATTCTCCACAATTTGTGATAGGGCGCTCAGTGGCCGGGCAGCCTAGCGGCTAGATCGTTGGTTAGGGGCTGGAGTGGGAGACCAGCCCTCCTTTTTCTCGGGTCCTGGGCCACTCACACCCCTAGACAGGGGAGATGGCTCTTGCTCCCAGCTGTGATGGGGGTGGGGTTCAATAACTGTTGTCTGAGCTGTTCCCTATGTAAGTCCTTTAGTTTGGGGCATGGCCCTGCTAGTTCAGTTTCCCCACCGTTGGGGCTTGGTGGTAGATTCCTCTTGGCAGGGGAAGACTTACTTGATTTCAGTGGCCGCGTTGGCAGGTAGGTTGTGTCTGTGCCTTCAGACAGACACACAGAGAACACCTGCCTCTTTGCCAGTCAGCCCCTGACTGAACCAGGCTCTCTTCTTTTCTCCTCCGTCCAAGCCTGGCATTGGCTGCAGGTATAATGGGGTGTAGGGTGACCAGAGGTCCCGATTTTATAGGGACAGTCCTGATATTCAGGGCTCTGTCTTATATAGGTTCCTATTACCCCCTGACCTCCATCCTGATTTTTCACACTGGCTATCTGGTCACCCTAATGGGGTGGGGCTAGCTGACCCCACAGGTTTTCTTTAACCCCTGCTGTGCCTGGTAGCTGTCTCTCTGCTCCTTCACAATAACCTATTCATAAAAATAACTGAAGCTACTTTCCATCACAACTGGTCAGTGAAAAAACAATTGAGAAAGAACAGAAAATTCTACTTTTGTGAATTTGCTGCTTTTTACCTGCTGTTTCATAAGGGAAGGGAGACTAAGCACCTCAAGACTGCCATCTTGGATTTCCTCCATAGAAAGAGGCAATCTGAGGCTGAGCTTTTATGTAATTTGTATATACTGCATTGGGGTTTGTGTTACCATGCTTGTAAAGTATGTGTTGCCTCCCCACCTAGAAGCTGACGTGTATATAGAGGAAAACAACCTTAAAGTGCCACCAGTTAATGGACTTACTTTTTTATCTCAGGTGGCAAAGGTGTGTACTTTGGTCCTGAAGGTGCCAGGTTAAAACACCACTGAAGACCCATGGTAGGGATTGTGGTGTGTGTGTGTGTGTGTATATGTGTGTGTGTATATGTGTGTGTGTGTGTATATATATATATATATATATACACACACTCCATAAATAAAATATGAAACCAGAATGGGGCTTTTAGAACTTTTACAATGACAGCTGTAAGGATTCCTTCCACAACAGGAGGGAATTCAGAGAGCAATTTAACTATTTTTATAACCTATGTTTTTATTCGTTTAAATCATTACAAAATCACATTAATTAGGAGGCCTTTTAAAAAAACTTCACTTTTATGTTTGGTGTGATATCACTATTGCCAGGATGTGAATTTTGTCCCCACCCCCCTCCATTATGAGCCTGAATGTTTCCACATGAATATCTCTGCTTATTTGTAAGCAGTAGACTGTTATTGGAGAACAAGTTTATATTCAATTAATGTTTTCACTTAAAATGTACTAAATATTAAACTAAAAATATACAAAAGAGGCTTGGTCATTCTTCCAATAGCATGTGTTTAAACTTATCCACTTGACTTGCATGATGGATCTTTACCACTCCTACTCTAAATAGTTAATCTTGCCCAAAGGTATTACATGCTAAAACACAAGGGCAATATGACCAAAAGTTGAATATTGTCATGAGTGAGATGAATTTCCAATTATTATAATTTATTCCCATATTTAAAATTCATCCATGATTTGTTAGGACTCAAAGCCTTAAACTGCAGTACAGACAGTGGCTCTCAAACATTACAATCAAGTCCAGCTGTTATCAAAACAAATGAGCTCAGGAAGCCCCACCTTCCTATCAGTTCAGGTAAATCAGTATTCATATATCACTGCAATTAGTGTAATGCCAGACTACTAAAGCACACTTACAATAGCAATAGCTTTCACCTTGACATGTTCCAGTAATATGGATGAGCTTGTTTCTGTGCACCTAACTCAGACCAGGTGTGGAATCATTTACTCACACTGATAATCTGTAGAGGGACTCACAAGTCCCCACTACTCCCAGGAGAACAGGGACTTGAGGGGGAATGTAGTTAGAGACCTGAGGTCTAAGAGGAAATAGGCTTATTGGACATAATGAGGGGATACATATTCAAGGGATAACCAGGACTCCAGGGAGCGCCCCCGCTTGTCTTCTCCCCATGTTCTGTCCTCCCAGTCCTCAGGCTGTTCTCTTTTGTCTTCCTGCCAGCAAGGCCCTGAGGCATCTGGCTGCTTCCACCCCCTTTCCACAGAAGCACCACTCTGTCTGGGCACCACTAGGGGGAGTATAGGGAATGGAGAAGAAACAGTTTTTCCTGCCTTTAGCACTAGCAACACAGTGTTGCCCCCACCCCAGGTAGGGTGGCCAGGTGCCTGGTTTTCAGCCGGAAAGTCCGGTGGAAAAGGGGCTACGATCAGACGCTAAAAGTCTGGTTACTGCAGGAAGGGGAGGTGGGGAGGCTCTGGCTCATCACCCGCGCTAGCCCCTGCTCAGCCAGGGCCGTCTGCTACCTGCTTTGAGCCGTTGCAGCTCCCAGCCTCGGCTCTGCAGGTGAGTCCCTCTGGAGGCAGGCTGGTGGGAAAGAAAGGGAGACCAACAAGCAATGGGGGAGGGGAGAAGAGAAGCGAATGGGGGACAGTGCCTCAAGGGGAAGGGCCGCGGGAGGTTCAGGGACTCCTGATGGAGTGTCTGTTTTTTAAATATTACAGAGTTGGCAACCCTAACTGCAGCTGGACAGGAGTCATCATTGTAGGGGAATACCTTCTCAGTTCCTGCAGCCCTGAGGGATGCATGAAAGAGTTTTTAGTACGAGCTGGAAAAAAGCGCACAGGAAATCTAACAATCTCAGGTAGTAATTTGCATTTTGTTCTTGTCAAGACTGTACATGAAAAGACAAAGGTTTCAAGCCCCATCCAGACATGGGAGGAAAGCAGATGAGAGAGGCCCAAGAGTTTGAGAAAGCCAGGTATAGACAGCTCTTCTAATTTATTTCCCTTAATAGTGTCTATAAAACCTAGTCTCATTTCATTTCTGTGTAAAGAGGCTTAGAAGTAATTGTGCAAACATGTATGCTATTTTCATTATTTTCTATTCCTCTAAAATTAAGGCTATCAAAGAATTTAGATTGTGAAAAAATAAGAACTCCTTTTTTACCCTGCAGCTGAAATGATTGAGTTTAAACCAGTATCATTTTATTTTAAATTACAGAAATGTTTGTCATGGTGGACATATTTACAACATTAGATCTTGTCCCATTTGAAGTGTGACTTGTGCTACTAGGTCACTTAAATTTTCAAAAGTATGTCACTCTCTGACGTTTAGTAAACTTCATTTCAAAATAGTTAATTTCATTTTCAGGCTTGGTGTTTGTAAAATTTAAGAATTAAAGTTTGTAGTATTGTTGTAGCTGTGTTGGGCCCAGGGTATTAGAGACACAAGGTGGGTGCGGTAATATCTTTTATTGGACCAACTTCTGTTGGTGAGAGAGGCAAGTTTTTGAGCCACACAGAGCTCTTCTTCAGGTCTGGGAAAGGTATTTAAAGTGTCACAACTAAAGACACATAGTCAACACTAGGGCTATTGATTAATCTCCGTTAACTCATGCGATTAACTCAAAAAAATTAATCATGATTAATTGCAGTTTTAATTGCACTGTTAAACAATAGAATACCAATTGACGGGCTCCTTCACTTTAAATGGTCTCTCAAAATATGTGTAAACTAGGGCTCTCAAGCAATTAAAAAAATTAATCAAGATTAGTAGCGCTATTAATCGCACCGTTAAACAATAATAGAATACTATTTAAATATTTTTGGATGTTTTTCTACATTTTCAAATATATTGATTTCAGTTACAACACAGAATACAAAGTGTACAGTGTTCACTTTATCTTTTTTACAGATAATAACAATAATATAAAGAAAATAAATAGTATTTTTCAGTTTACCTCATACAATACAGTAATGCAATCTCTTTATCAGGAAAGTGCAACTTACAAATGTAGACTTTTTTTTGTTATGTAATTCCACTCAAAAATAAAACAATGTAAAACTTTAGAGACTATAAGGGGTCCCCAACGTGGTGCCCGCGGGCACCCGCGGGGGCATCTAAATGTACCCGTGTCCTGGCCGGCAGTCGAGCATCTGCCGAAATGCTGCCAAAATTCGGCAGCATTTCAGCGGCGATGCCTCTCGATGATGTCGCTTGTCGGCGGCAAGCAGCGCATCTAGAGGTGTCGCCGCCGAAATGCTGCCGAATTTTGGGAGCATTTCGGTGGATGCTCGACTACCGCCACGGTCCTTCGTCTGGCGCCCACCAGACAAAATGGTTGGGGACCACTGCTATAAGTCCACTCAGTCCTTCTTCAGTCACGAAGACAAACAAGTTTGTTTACATTTATGGGAAATAATGCTGCCCTCTTCTTATTTACAATGTCACCAGAAAGTGCCATTTGCATGGCACTTTTTTAGCTGGCATTGCAATGTATTTGTGTTCCAGATATGCTAAACATTCATATGCCTCTTCGTGATTCGGCCACCATTACAGAGGACGTGCTTCCGTGCTGATGACGCTCATTTAAAAAAAAAAAAGCGTTAATTAAATTTGTGACTGAACTCCTTGCGGGAGAATTGTATGTCCCCTGCTCTGTTTTACCTGCATTCTGCCATATATTTCATGTTATTGCAGTCTTGGATGATGACCCAGCACATGTTCATTTTAAGAACACTTTCACTGCAGATTTGACAAAACGCAAAGAAGGTACCAATGTGAGATTTCTAAAGATAGCTACAGCACTAGACCCAAGGTTTAAAAATCTGAAGTGCCTTCCAAAATCTGAGAGGTGTGAAACATGCTTTCAGAAGTCTTAAAATAGCAACACTCCGATGTGGAAACTATAGAATCCAAATGACCAAAAAAGAAAATCAACCTTCTGCTGGTGGCATCTGACTCAGATGATGAAAATGAACATGTGTTGGTCTGCACTGCTTTTGATCGTTATTGAGCAGAACCCCTCATTAGTATTGATGCATACTGATGGTGGTTGAAGCATGAAAGAACATATGAATATTTAATGCAGCTGGCACATAAATATTTTGCGACGCCAGCCAGAACAGTGCCATGTGAACACCTGTTCTCACTGTCAGGTGACATTGTAAACAAGAAGTGGATAGTATTATCTTCTGCAAATATAAACAAACTTGTTTGTCTGAGTAACTGACTGAACAAGAAGTAGGACTGAGTGGACTAGTAGGCTGAATGCAGTTATATTTTGTACATAATTCTACATTTGTAAGTTCAACTTTCATGATAAAGAGATTGTATTACAGTACTTGTGTGGGGTGAATTGAAAAATATTATTTCTTTTGTTTTTATAGCAAAATATTTGTAATAAAAATAAATATAAAGTGAGCACTTTACACTGTTCTGTGTTGTAATTGAAATCCATATATTTCAAAATGTAGAAAACATGCAAAATATTTAAATGGTATTCTATTATTGTTTAACAGTGCAATTAATAGTGCTAGTAATTGTGATTAATTTTTTAAAATCGCTTGACAGCCCTAGTAACACACATTTTTGAGAGACCATTTAAAGTGAAGTAGCCCATCAGTACCTCTGCAGGCATAGGACAAAAAAAGGGAAGGGTTAGTGGGTTACTGATCGTTTTAATAAGCCATAAATCCAGTATCTTTATTCAGATCATGATTTTTAGCAAAGCATCCCGTGGCTCCAGGAGGCCCCGGAGGAGGGGAGGGAAGCAGAGGAACTCTGGCCTGTGGTTGGAGCTATGTTTGGACAGAGAAAGTTTTGGAGTGACTACAGATGGGAAAAGATAGGTTTAGGAAGATGAAGGGAATTGTAAAAGTATGTAGAAGTATGAGTGGGGGCAGGTAAGTATTGTAGGGTGAGTAGTTAGAGAGAAGGGTTGGGATAGTGGAAGGAACAAACATTGGGATATGCATGAAGGCAGTGGTTCTCAACCAGGGATATATGTACCCCTGGGGGTACACAGAAGGGTTCCAGGGGTACATCAGCTCAACAACAGTTTTACAACAGGCTACATAAAAAGCACTAGTGAAGTCAGAACAAACTCAAATATCTCACAGACAATGTCTTGTTTATACTGCTGTATATACTGTACACCAAAATGTAAGTACAATATTTTATATTCCAGTTGATTTTATAATTATATGGTTAAAATGAGAAAGTTAGCAATAGTTCAGTAATCGTGTGCTGTGATTTTTTTTTATTTTATTTTTATGTCTGATTTTGTAAGCAAGTATCTTTTAAGTGAGGTGAAACTGGGGGTATGCAAGTCAAATCAGACTCCTGAAAGGAGTGCAGTAGTCTGGAAAGATTGAGAGCCACTGTATTAAGGGACAGGGAAGTAGAGGTGGGTGAATATATTTGGGGATGGGAGGGAATGACTATTGGTGGGGGGCAAGTGGAGAGAGTGTATCATAGAGAAGGATGCCAGTGTGTTTGCTTAGGCTTTGTGCAGGGGGAGACACATAATGTGGCCATAGATTCCTACTTACTTTTCAAACCATACTGTTTATTTCCATCCTACTACGGTGTCTGCTTTATTCTCCCAGGATTTGGCCTCTCTGACTGGTGTACAATGTGGAATATGACTGAGGCCCTAAGTGCCTTGTTGGAGACAGTTCAGTAGTTTCAGACTATATTTTATTAGAAAAACATAACTTGCTTCCTGAGGCCCTGATCCTGCAAATACTTATCGTATGTCAGGAAAGATAGCCATGAGCATTTGCAAAGTTTGCAAAGTTAGTTGTGAGATATATTATGTTCCACAGAACATACTTTTTAGTCTATCATTTGGGGTGTTACTGACATTACTGCTGAAAAAGTGGCACGGATATAAGTTGTACTAATTGTGTGGGTGTGACATACCGGGGTACAATTCAGACTAGTGGGGCCTCTTTCACTCCTGTCCTGCAATCTAGGGTGCCTTACAAAGCCTTGCAAAAGTAGCTCCCACTTGGCCACTCACAAACAGCCTTTGAGCTTGCAAGCCACACCATGCGTGTCTTTGTGTAACTGCAGCCTGCCAGTTGCACCCTGGCTCTCATCAGCCTTGGTTATACTGCAGGATGAGCTCAACACACTCCCAGTTCCAGATTTTCCCCAGACATGTATGTCTTGTACTGTCCAGCCTTCTCTTGGACAGTTCAAATATATTAAGTTTGGTATTCCTATTAGGGAATAATAAACTGGTATATTATCTTAAGTAGAATTACCCAGACACTTCAATTTAAACACACTGGAGAAAACAGTGAAACAAGTTTATTAATTACAATGAGAGATTTTAAGTGATTACAAGTAATGAAGCGCAAAAGTCAGAAATGGTTACAAGAAAAATAAAGATAAAACACTTACTAGTGCCTAACTTAACAAACTATATAAGATTCAAGCAAAACTTCTCACCACATGCTTCCAACAAGATTACTGGTCAAACTCTCAGGTCAGGACCCTTCCTCCAAAGTCCAATGACTGTGTTTCCTTTTGTCTTCTCAGATTTAGAGAATGTTAGGGTCGGGGGAGAGAGAGATGGGTGGATTGGGATGTTTGCCCCATCTTTTCAGAAGTCCCCTTCTTGAAAATGTTTCCAGCTGGGAACTAGGAGACAGAGTCCGGGTGGAAGGATGTTTCCTGTTGCTTCCCCCCCCGCCCGCCCGCCCCCCAAGCTGTTTGAGATTTATTTGTTGCCCTTCTTTGTGACTCTGTTTACTGCTTATATGCAAATTAAGGCATATGTACACTCCTTTATTCATGACAGGCCTGTTTGACCAGATTGGTGCTACAATGAGTTTTGAGCATGCACTCTTAACATCATACAGGGAAATCTTAGAAGTTCACCTACAATGCTGCCATACATATTTTATCAGGACAGTATTGACCAGCAAATTATGAATTTTCAGATGATACCTTACAAGGTATACTTTCTACAAAGATTATTACAATAGTGAAAGAAGTGTGCACCTGGAGCAGAAGATGGGTAAGATTTGTGATGGTCCTTAGTTCATGAGGGAGTTCATTCCATAGTCTGACTTCTCCCTGAGAAAGCTTTGTCTCTTGCAGAATTATGGTAGAAGGTTCCATTGTTTCTGAAGAATGGGATTCTTGACCACATTCTTCATTCCTGAGCTTTTAAATGATCTCTTGGATATGCTGGGTCAAGGCTATTGAGTGCCTTGAAGATGAGTCAAGTTCAAGGCCTCAGTCCATCATATTCATGGGAAGTCGGGTAGATTATGGAGGACAGATTTGATATGCTCCCATTTAACTGGGGGGCTGAGGAAAACACACTGCAGCATTCTGTCCCTAGTTTTTTTTTTCTGAAGTGGCCACCTCCTAACCTGGTAGTTCTCTCTGCAGGTCTCAAACAGCAGTCACTGAAAAATATAGGTCCAATAACTAAACTTACGTCCGAGAGCTAAGCAATCAGACAGAGGCAGGTACTTGTTAAAACCACAGGCTGGAGCATGAATGGTCTTTGCAGAGATGTTGATGCTGCTGAAAATGTTCATAGGAGGATATTTCTCATGAGCATGGGCGGCTCTACGTTTTTGGCCGCCCCAAGCAGTCATGCCCGGGAGGCGCCCCGGAGCCGCGGGAGCAGCGGACCTCCCGCGGGCATGACTGCGGAGGGTCCGCTGGTCGCACGGCTCGGCTGGACCTCCGGACGGTTCACAGGTCCAGCGGCTCTGCTGGAGCTGCCGCAGGCATGCCTGCGGGAGGTCCAGCCGAGCCGCGGGACCAGCAAACCGTCCGCAGTCATGCCTGCGGGAGGTCCACTGGAGCCGCGGGACAAGCGCCCCCTCCGCAGTCATGCATGCGGCAGGTCCGGTCGTCCCGGGGCTCCGGTGGACCTCCCGCAGGCATGACTGCGGCAGGTCCGCCGGCCCAATCTGCCGCCCCCCCGGGAAAGGGCCGCCCCACGCGCCTGCTTGGCGCGCTGGGCTCTAGAGCCGGCCCTGCTCATGAGTCATTTCCTCTGGAGTTAGAAGGATGCTGTCTTGGAGCCCAGTGGGATTTTTGCCTGACGAAGAGGGATGAGGTTGTAAATTGTCTATTTCCTTAAACTTTGATTGTTGCTTATGCTCAATCCTGTGATCTCCTGTGTATAGAGCATAGATCGGATTCAATGATGCTAACATAACAGTGGGATCTGCTTGGAGATTTTGCTATTGCTCACTCTGCTACTGCTGTTCTCATTTCAAACTCTATCTGCTCTTTTGATTTAGTCACTGTGGTGTGATCAGTGTCCCACCTGTCTGGACTAAACTCTTTCCCATACAGCCAGTGGCCCTTTTGCTTAATGCCAAAATGACAAAAGTGGTGGTACTCAATTTATTATCACTTTTATTGGGTGACCTGTAGAGGTGTATGTGGGAAACACAAGATGAATATAGAGCTGTGAATATGATCAAATCAGGAATAAAAAACTTGGACAGGAAGGATAGGTCAGTACTGTAGCAGCAGCCTGTAAAATGCTACACTGCACAACTACAAAACCCCCATACTGCCAGTAATCTGTTGCAGTTGGTGAAGAAGTTAAGTGGTTGACAGGGTCAATTTTAGGCAATGCCCAGCGGAGGGTGAAGTGGCATTGATGAGCCTCCTATTACTCCTTAGTAGTGGCAGCAGAGCCCTTGCAGAACAGCAGCAGAGGGCACCCCCCGATCTGGCCCTGGCCTGCTCTAGTGGTGTGTGCAGCCAGGCATTTTCCATTGCTGTTACTTGTCTACATTTTCATGCAACCATCTCTGCATTGGTTACGCTGGGTTTATGTTTTTAAGCTTTTTTTTCTTTGCAACCTTGAGGTTAATAAACATAATTTTTTTTTCAGTGCAGGCATGGTGGGAAGCCAGTTCTGTCGACAAAACAAACAGCAGTGTCTACATTGATGCTTTGTCACTTTAATTTTGCCACAAAAGGCTTTATGCCTCTCGTTGAGGTGATTTTATTTTTTCAGCAAAACAGCAGAGTTTTGTCGCCAAAAGTAGTTTTACAAAAGGCAGTTTTTGCGGACGAAACTTTGTAGTGTAGACAAGACCTTAATCCAGCCCTGGTAGGTGACTAGTTTCCAGGAAAGAAAATCCACGTGGTGAGTGTGAAATATAATGTCTATATAACCTGCTTTGCACTCTTCCAAATGTGTTGGGATCCAGTTGGTTTTCAATAGAAAATCATAATTTTGGCAGCACAAAACTGCCCAAAGCAGCAGAAGTAAATAAATAAAATTAAATAAAAAATATAAATGTACCATTTTCACATTTCTAGAGCACAAAGCCATGAGGGCAGATTAAACAAGCTTATGTCTGTGTGCAAAAGTTGAAGGACGAACGTTGTTAAGCATTACTTGCTTTATGTGGATCTTCAAGAGAACTATCAATCATGGAGGTAAAACTATAAAAACACATACCTTGAATCACCGCAGAGAGCTGAAAATGAGCCAAAAACTCTGGCCTGGGGTTTGTCTCCCAAGAAAATAAGAGATGACAGGGTGTAATGTCGTGACTTTTTGTAGATTGATCAAACTAAAGGGGATGGATGGCTTGTATTTATCACTTCATATTTTGTTTACTGTTCTAAATTTCAGTGGAGTATATTTTATTTGCCAAACATTATTTTTTATTGCTCATTCTCAGGCTAGGTTTTGTTTTTATTAAAACAGATGCCACATTTTTATATTGCAACAACTCTTCCCCACTCTGCACATACAGTAAAATGAACAGAGAACAGGCTGGGAATCCATTCTCCCTGCTACAAACATTCACAAGTTACGATAAAAGAAATCATAGCCACGTATCCAGCCTTCTATTCAAGGGTCTGAATGTTTATCTGAATCTGTTAAGGTCTTTTTAAGGCCTTGCACTCAAGAAACTATTACTTCCCTCAAACAGTTCCTTGTTTCTCCCCATCCCTCACCACCATATGGCCTTGTGGGGAAGAAGTTTGTGTAGGTGGCCTGCTACCTCATCTCTAGTGTATTTGATTTCAAATGGTGGACCCACTCCATTTCTAGAGTCTTTTGGTGTCAAGTTCTCTGTCTTCTCTTCTGAGGTTTCCTTTCCTGCCACCAGAAAATTCTAACCCCACTGATCTTCTGTGACCCCATAACATCCCCTTCTTTCTAGATGCCCACAAGAAGTCCTGTTTCTATACTTCATCCTTCCCCCCCCACTCCGTTGTCTCCATTTCTTCTCACCTCTTTGTTTCACTGCTCCTGCATCAAAGTCTGTATTCCCTAAAGGTATGTCTACACTGCACACACCTTTTAGCAGTCTGTAGAGCACATACACCACATGACTCCCTAATGTGGGTATGAATAGCAGCATAGATGGTGAGGCACTGCTGAGATGAGTAGAATAAAGAAACAGCCAAACCCTGGGGCATATATCTTACATGGCTCTCTACATGCCCAAGCAGCACCTCCTGTTTACTATTTGTGGTAGTGTCCCTCTGTTTCCTCTCTGCGGATATAGATTCCAGCAGCAGGGAAAGACTCTGGCAGGCAGCTCCCTGTTGCTGAGACTTATCCCATTGCCTCCCCCTGCCAGAGCCTTTCACTAGCAAGTGTAACCACACGCCACAGTGTGGACATAGCCTCCTTTTCACTGTGGTATGTATTGTCTTAGATGTAGCTGAAGGGGGTGGGAGTGGTGCTGGTGCCACCCAGACTAGCCAAGTGCTTCTGCTGTTAGCCAAGTGAGCAGCCAGCAGCTCAATGCTGGGTCACTGTGTGGACTCATTTAGGCCTGGTCTACACTGGGGGGGGATTGATCTAAGTTATGCAACTTCAGCTACGTGAAAAACGTAGCCGAAGTCAATGTACGGAGATCGACTTATCGTGGTGTCTTCACTACAGTGAGTCGACTGCAGCCGCTCCCCTGTCGACTCTGCCTGCGCCTCTTGCCAAGCTCGAGTACAGGAGTTAACGGGAGACCGATCTGGCCGGTAGTGAAGTCATATGCTTGGTTTGTGAGAAAAGTAACTCCTAAGGCTGTGTAAAAGGAGAAAGTAACTCCTAAGGCTGTGTAACCCCCAGTGGTTCAGGAGAGACATAAGGGCTCTGATTTTCTATTTGCAGTATATCAGTTTTACACTGATGCAACTGCTTTAATTTCAAAGCAGTTACTCTGAACATCGTGAAACTGGTTTAAGAGAGTGGAGGATCATGCCCTGTTGACTCAGAATAAGGAGGTATATAGGATATGGGAGCTTACTCTTCCTTGGCACAACCTTCAGTTACTTACTCAAAGAGTTATTTTTGGCTTCTGGTTTGCTGACCATTCTTTTAAATACTGTGGGTGAAATCCTGGCCCCACTGAAGTCAAAGGCTAAACTGTCATTGACTTCTGTAGGGTCAGGATTTAATCCTGTATGTTGGCTAGTTATGGAGCCAGCATATGCCACTCTCTGGCATGTACTGGCCCCCCCAAAATCAAAAGCCCTAAAAAAAAAAATCACAGATGTTTTTTGTGAATCAGGCCCTTTGTACATAAACAAGGCAAATAGGCTCTCAAAGGACTAAAAAAGATTTAGTTCAGAGCCATGGCAATGAATTTCAGTTAAAAAAATGCAGTTCTAAAAGACCCCAAATGCCTATTGGAATGTAATTTATCCAAAAGAGCCATTCTAATTTATCTCATCCTATTATGTGTATTTAAAAGTCCCAAAATATATAATTTGGATTTTAAAGTGTTTTGTATCATGCACAACTTATTTTACATCTAGCATTCCAACTGGAATCTACTTTGAGAGTAAGAAGGGTTTTTTTCTTGTTTCCCTGGCGATATTACTTATATTTATAGTAATATACAAGGCTACAACGAGTTAAGGACGGGAGCTCAGCCATCAGTTAGAATCTTTGATTGTTAGTTTAAAACTTAAATTAGCAGGATTTTTGTTAATCAAGATGTAGAACAGCAATTCAGTGTCCCTATTTATGGCATTCTACCCTTCATGGGAGTACATTCAGAGGGGAAACTTGTTCCTTCCAGTCCAAGGTAACTATTTAAAAATACCTTTAGGTATTATTCAACCGAAGATAGGAGTGGCTTTCTGAGTCCTAACAAACCCAAAAAGGCTTTGCTGACTCTACAGCAAGCTGACTATGCACCAAAGCACTCACCATGCAAAAAATTTCCCCCAAACCCCCAGCTCCTGAAGCTCTGAGGTGGGGAGCTTCTGTAGGAGGAGAGCTAATATAAATGAGTTCCATATTTGTGCTCTACAAACCCTTAACCTGGACACTTCTCTCTTCCTTCTACTGGTTCTGCAGTCCCCTTTGTTTAGGGCTAGGAAGGAATCCCTCCAAATAATCTGGGAGTATGTAGGCATGACATTTTCTGCTCCTGAGCCCAATCAGGCCTGCCTGGCTGATAGGCTTTCTTCAAAACTGAGCTATTAAATTTCTCCCTTGACTTAAAAAACATTTTAATGTTTCAGAAAAGAATTTCCTCCTATGTTAGGATGTCAAAAGACATTACTGAGTATGCAAGCTCCCCTGGACTTTATTCCAGTGAGCACTGAACTGGCATTCTGAGGTCCCTAACACCTTCTCTATAGGTGGGAGTTCTAATAGTTGCAAAAATGAATTTTAATTTTTGTGATTAATTAGACTTAATGTCATATTGTAGGAAGTGTGTTAACAATGGTCAGTCATTTATGAGACAGTTTGCAGGCTGACTTGTTCTTGTTCTGGACTATTTAGAATATTAACAGTAAATTTGCAATGCGTTTTTGAGGTATTTGTAACGCAGATTGTAATGCTTAAGCCATGTACTACAGTACTTTGGAATTCTGTCTTCAAAGCATAAACAACCTTGAAGTAAAAGCACAGCAGTGGGAGCCTGGGTTGTGTTTCTGGCTCTGCCACAGAATTCTTGTGTGAGTTTTGGAAGTCTCTTTATGCCTTAGTTTCCCTAGCAGCAAAAAATGGCTTAATATTTACCTACCCCATGTGATGCTTCACATTCATTAATTTTTATAAGGTTCTTTGAGATCTTTGGCTGGAAGGTGCCAGACAAGTGCAAACTACTACAGTAACTCCTCTCTTAACATCCTCCTTTTAAACATTGTTTCAAAGTTACGTCACTGCTCAATTAGGGAACATGCTCGTTTAAAGTTTTGCAGTGCTCCCTTATAACGTCGTTTGGCTGCCTGCTCTGTCCACGGCTTGTAATATTCTGTAGAAGAGCAGTGACTTTACAAAGAAGCATTGCACAAGTTCCTCTTCTCCACTCCTCCCCCTCCCTCCCAGTGCTTCCCCCACCACCAAACTTTGGTGGCACTTAGGACTTTTTGGGAGGGAGGGGGAGAAGTGGAGAGGTGGCACTTCCCCACTCCTGCCCCTCCCTCCCAGAAAGTCGTAAGCACCACCAAACAGCTGTTTGGCAGCAGGGAAGTGCTGGGAGGGAGGGGGAAGAGCAGGGAAGCCCTGCATCTCCACTCCTCTCCCTCCCTCCCAGAAAATCCTAAGCGCCACCAAACAGCTGTTCTACTTTGGGGGAGGGGAGCGGGGACCGCTGCTGCTGCTGTGGCACTTCCTAGCGTCCTTGCCTGCAGCAGGCTGTGCCTGTGTGGGGTAAGTCATGGGCACTTCCCAACCACAGTACAGTAAAGTACTGTACAGTATATAATGCCTTTTGTCTGCTCCCCAAAAATTTCCTTGGAACCTAACCCCCCGCATTTATATGAAATCTTATGGGAAAATTGGATTCATTTAACATCATTTCACTTAAAGTTGCATTTTTCAGGAACATAATTACAACGTTAAGTGAGAAGTTACTGTATTATGTTCTTTGATCAAAAGGAGTTCTGAGAATGTTGGAGCCTGAATATAATCTGATAGCAGAAGGCACTTTAATCTAGTGGACGAAATCATAGGAAGATCCAGTGGCTGGAAGCTGAAGCTAGAATAAAATTTAAGATGGAAATAAGGCACACGTTTTTAATAGTGAAGGTAATAAGCCATTGAAACAATTTACCAAGGGGTTTGTGGGGTCTCCTTCACTTGACATTTTAAATTCAAGATTTCATGTCTTCCTAAAATATATGCTCTACTCAACCAGAAGTTATTGTCTCAATGCAGAGATTATTGATGAAATTCTATAGCCTATGTTATGCACTAGATCAGACTACAATGGCCCCTTCTGGCCTTAAAAATTATGAATCTTTTTTTACTGATCAGTCATGTGTTTCGAGCTAAAGATGTGCTTTTCTCTAGAGGAGTTTAACTTCCATCCAGACTATTACATTATGCATTTTAAAGTAAGATCATTATTTAGATGAACATGATGGCCTAAATGTTTATTTTGAGCAAGTATGTCCAGCTGTATTGATAAACAGATGATGGAGAGGTTGCTGCTGAAGATAGAAAGCTGTTCTCCAGTAAGCAGGTCCCTGAATAGAATGAAGATTGCCCATGCTCAATGAAGTGAATGGGATACAATGAATTCCGCTGAGTAGGTGCTAAAGCTTGTCTAAATTAAGTTGGGAATGCCGCTCTGCAGATATATTGTACTTTCAAGTACAACATTCATTTAAAATTAAAATCTTTTGAAGATGTATTCCAAAATAGTATTAACACAGAGCTTGGAAACAGTTCACAGCCTACAAGGTGCAATAAGCAAGACATAATGGTGATAGACATTTCCTATATAGAGTATTGCATTCCAGCTGTTGGTAAAAATTTTCATGCATCAGACTGAGATTTCATATTCTGTATGTCTATTTATATGACCCCATTACTGTATTATCTTAGTGCTTCCAAAATATTTTAAAATAGAAATAATGTTTCTCTTTCTTGCTTTACAGTCTACAGGAGAAATAGCTTGAGTAGATTTAAAAAAAATGAGTGTGAGGGAATAGGTAAACTTCACTGAGAGAGAGCACAGTAAGAGAGATGAGGTGTGCATTTAGTTCTGAATGGAGAAGGGTCAGTTGTCATTCTTATCTCATCTGGTAGCGAATTCCACAGTCTAAGTTTAACACCCATGAAAGTTCTGACTCCTGCGCCCATAAGGGTACAACTGTTAGTCAACAGATTAATGGTTTCTATGGAACAGAGCTGTCACAGGAGTTCATGGTTGTATGTCTCACCAACTCTCTATAGACGTGTGGTAATACAGGAAGAAGATTGAGCCATGTGAGACTCTTGCAATGAGAACACTGGAGGTGGAGGGACAGACTGTAACAACAGTCTGGGTTCTGTCTGACAAGAAGGAAGAACTAAAGACATTTTAGGGCATTTCTGTTCAGCTCTGCAGCCTCTTGCAAGTGGGACGGGGTAGAAATTATCAATACTGCAGAGAGGTCCAACAGAACAAGTATGACTATCCTTCTCTTAAAGCAATCTGTAGCGTCTGTTGCTATCACATAGCTGGGCTTGAAGCCTGACTGAGAAGGATTTAGAGTACTGGCATCTGACGTGTGGTACAAGATATTTGTTAGCTTTTTGTTTAGCAAAGGGAAGTTAGGCAGAGCAATGGTTTCTTTAGCATTGGTTGGACTACTGCATGTTTTAAAATAGGTGGCCAATTATCAACACTCCTTTGACAAAGGGAATCTAGTAGGGATTGCAACTGTACCGTCTCTTCTACTATCCGGGGGGAGCAGGAGTCAGAGGGCTGGTCTACCCTGGAAACTTAGGTTGGCATAGTTACATCTCTCAGGGATATGAAAAGCCTGCACCCCCGAGAGATGCAGTTATATCGATCTGACCTCTGGTGTAGACAGTGCTATGTCAATGGAAGAATTCTTCTGCAGGGTGGATTTGATTTAAATCACTTGTCAGGAAGATTCAATTTAATCATGGATTTCTACATAAAAGTGCATTCTTGTTGGTTGTTATAACATTAATACATATTCTTCACAGCTCTGAGATAGATGTAGGTCTCATTTTTAGAAGGTACACACTACACATTTTTAAACAGTGATTTATTTTGAAAATTTACAGCTATATCAGAAAATGAATGATTGTTTGGTTATTTCATTTACCAAAGGTAATAGAAGCAGATATTTATGAACTCACTGGGAGGTGAACTATCTCCAATTCAACAGGTTAATCATTAATATTTGGGGGATTTTCTTGCCCTGCTGTATTAAGAGGAGAACATCACCAGACAGATTAAATTGTTTTGTTTTAACTAAAACAACAACATTATGTATTCTGGATTTTTTTTCTTCAACAGCAAACATATAATTTAACAAAACAAGCATATGAATGTTTGAATTTAGTTAAACATTCAAGATTTTTAAAATCAGGTTTGTTTTTTGTTAAAATTGTTTTTAACTAAAATAGTTAAATGAAATATTAAAAAAAATTTTTAATCAACTATGTTAGCCAGATCAACATGAGAAACTTAAAATATTGGCTTCTTTAGCTAACTCAGTCATCTTCACCTTCATTTTCCTGTTTGTTCATAATCTGGAAAAGAAAAACAAGCTTTTCTGCTTTTTCAGGTCCCAAACGATTTCTCAGTTTGGAATGAATTAGTCCAAAGGAAGAAAATATTCTTTCTACACTGGCAGAAGAAGCTTCTGCTGTTAAAAGTGAGATTATCACTTCAACAGTCTCTGAATCCAAGAGCTTAAGTGACTTCCACTAGTTCATTGGTGTGATTTTTCTTTAAAACATCATCAGCAAACATATATTTCTTGAATGGTTCACCCTTAGCTCTGAAGTTTATTATAGTTGGCATTATGGAGGGATGGTTGCTGGATGTCCATTTCATAGCCAACTCCTCTTCTTCAGCAGTTAAGGTTTGACCTTGGTACGAAGTATTGCGAATATTTGAAAGAAAATGAGCTGGAAATAGTGCTTGTCCCATTCATTTTTTAAATGTTTTTAATTTAACTCTGTCATTGCATATTTCTCTTTTTAAGATCTCACTCCTTCCAAATTTCAACAGCGTCAGCAATAAAACAGCTATTTCCCTGCATTTTGTTCAAGGCTACAGAAATAGGCTTCAGGGTACTCCGCATGTCTTCAACTTTCTCTTAAGTCCAATGTTGAGAACTTTGGCTGTGACAGTGCCATCTATTTTTTTCATGATTTTTGTTCACAAACTGTCATCAGATTAGGCCAATTCTTGATATAGTGCTCAAAACAGTCCACTACTGAGTTCCATCACATGTCTTGTGGGAGAGTTAGCTTGGTTTCGCCCACTTTTTTCAGAGTAGCTGCTGCAAAATGGTTGTTATGGAAGTATTTTGCAATTTCAACAACATTAGCCTTTAATTTTGGAACACTGAAGTCTTTGGCTAGGAGGTGCATCAATGAGCACTGCAACCGTATGTTATTAGCTTGAGACTCTCTTCTCTCTCTCTCTCCCAAATTTCTTCTCATCTTGGATACATTTGTAGCATTGTCTGTGACCAAGCTGCATACTAGACATTTGATTTTTTTTTCACAGTTTGTAAGTACTGCTATTCCTTGTAAGTATTCTGCTGTGTGCGCATTTCCTGATGTACAGGCGAGTCTCATCTTACGCACATTTAACATGCGTGAATTCAGCTTTGCATGGTCGGGGAAAAAAAAATTTAAATACTCTACCTGTAGTGCGGGCGATTCCTCCCGCCATTATACTCAATGTAATTTTGACTATACGCGATTTTCGCTTTACGTGCTGACAGCGGAATGTAACCCCAGCGTAAGATGAGACTCACCTGTATCAATTGTTTCTGTAAGGAAGACATTCCCATTCTGTTGTATGTGCTTGTGTGACAACAGAAGATCATTGTGGACATTGCTCCACCCATCAAGACTCAAGTTAACAATTTCACCCTCTAGACCTTTTGCACGCTGCTCACTTTCTCTTTCATACACTTTATCCAGCAATTTGCCTGTGACATCTGCTCTGTTGGGTGGACTGTATCCAGGGGCGGCTCTAGGGATTTTGCCGCCCCAAGCACGGCAGGCAGGCTGCCTCTGGCGGCTTGCCTGCGGAGGCACGCCTGCGGGAGGTCCTCTGAAGCTGTGGGACCAGCAGACCCTCCACAGGCAAGCCGCCGAGGGCAGCCTGCCTGCTGCCCTCATGGCGCTGGCAGAGCGCCCCCCGCGGCTTGCCGCCCCAAGCACGCGCTTGGCGTGCTGGGGCCTGGAGCCGCCCCTGACTGTATCCTGGTCTTAATGACTGAACCATGTTAATGAAGTGTGGGTTCTCAATCATACAGACAGGAGAGTTTGTTGAATAAACAAACCGGGCAATTTTTTCATCAATTGTCTCTTTGTAATCTGTTGGTTCTTATCACAAACTTATCTATGGCTGTTTCTGGATGATGGAGTTTTTTGGTTTTTTTTTCTTTTTGCTACAGATGATATACTGTGGCTATGTGACATACGTGATGTGACTGAAACGCTATCATTGGCAGATTAACTCTGAAACTATAGAAAAGGACGGTGATCTTGAAGGTGGATAGTCTTCAGAATCCTGTATGTTGAGGGTGGATTCTCCTTAACAAAATAAGTCAATGCAGTTATTTAATTATTATTACCATACTGCTCATTTAGTACTCATTTAAAGGTGAAATTGTAAAAGGAAGATCTGCCTATTTCAGCTATTTATTTTTTATCACAACTGCATCTAAAATGATAGTACGATAGAGTAACAGCTATATTTTTTGCTCAAACATGAGGAGAATTCAAGAATAATTCAGAAGGAAGACAGGCAGTCCTTAAGAAAGAAGTATGAAATAAAAAAGTTTACCAACCTGAAGATACTGCGTGTTCAGACATGTTCCTTTCATTATCTTCAATGAAGCTTCCTTCTGTTTCATTTGGGCAACCATGCCTTGCATTTCTTTGTTGCACTGTTTGCATTTTTTTCACACATGCCTGTGTTACCCACAGGTAGAGGAACTTCATTAAAATATTCCCAAACTGGGTCTCTTTTACGGCCTGCTGCCATTATAGGTTTTCCCTTCTAGTGAGAGAATGCTATGGTAGATCTCAAATCAATGAAGGCTACACTCAGACCTCAAGACTTCTGGAATATGCTGCTCAAACAGTTTCACTTCTGTTTCTACTGCCTGTTCCTCCCTTATCACATTTATCTCCAGACTTCTTCTCCTTGTCCAGATCTATTCCGCCCCCAACAATCTTCTATTCATTGAACTTTTTGAAATTTTACACTTTTGGAGAGAGGTAAGGGATTGACTCTGTGTACAGAAATTTGCAGAGGGACAGTAGGGTTGAGTTCTGTTATTTCTCACCTTTTTGTTTTATATTGTATTATATAAAACATTTTTGCTGTTAACAAGTATGTTATCTGTGGAGACAAAAATCCAGTTTGAGAACTGCAAAACTAAGCATCACTGATAGTATCTTCTAGACTGAGCACTGAGTCCCATTGGGTACATAGAAATATTAACCTAAATAATCTATACAGAAGCCACTGGAACCCCATAAGATTGGGGTCTCTAATCCATGAATTATTGGAACTCATTTACAAAACTTTTCTTAAACGTTACATGACTATATTGTCTCACACTATAGAATTAAAATTTATAATCCCTATTCCATGATAAGATACACCTCTACCCCGATATAACGCAATCTGATATAACACGAATTTGGATATAACATGGTAAAGCAGCGCTCCAGGAGTGCGGGGCTGCGCACTCCAGTGGATCGAAGCAAGTTCGATATAACACGGTTTCACCTATAATGCAGTAAGACTTTTTGGCTCCCGAGGACAGCGTTATATCAGGGTAGAGGTGTATCTTTGAGCTATAATGTATCTTAATTAAAACTATCTTTAGATGGATGTTTTCCCCTCAAAAAATATTTTATCAAAAAATCTGTTTTAAATTAAAAAAAATCATTGATTTTTATCCACGCTGCTCTTGACCCACTACCAAACTTAATGGATCTCTGGGATTTAGAGAGGATGGGCCCTACTGTCTCTCTCTGGCAATACAGCTCCATTGCAGCCATTCTACCAGGGCTTCTTATTGGTTGAATTAGCCCTTAGGATTCCCATGAGAGCAAAGCAGAAAATATAATATAGTCAGTGGTTGTATTATACTTTTCACCCAGTTTTTGTGGGGTCTAATGTGGGATGAGACCATCCCAAATTCATGGTTATAAAATCTTTACACCACACAATCATTAGGCTGGAAGAATTATATTGTTATTTGTAAACATCAGTTTAACTGTACATATACACCACACCAGGAAAAAAAATTTACATAGATGATAACCAAAATTTACAGATAAGCAAAGTAAGAAAAATGCTGCCTGAGAACTTAGGCAAAATCCAGTGATTGACTTCTGAATTAGGCTTGTTACAAATGGACTAGTGAATGACTAGTAAAAACAGGTATGATTTGTTGATTTAAGGATATTTACTGTGTATATTTTGATGTGATGTTGACAATTTGTTTTAACAATTTATAAAACTTTAACTTTTTGAATCTGTGTCTATCTCCCATAATTTCCCGCAACTGTGAAAATTTAAATTGATGATCTAAAAATATGCATAAAGATAAACAGATAACATCCGTCAAAATTATTAAAAAATTAAAGAATTAAAAAAAATTAAAGAATTCTGCCAAGTCTAACCACCATTTACTCACTCTCATGTATAACACATAGTTAAATAGAACTATACATCTTAAGACTTGAAAATGACCAATAAGGATATTTTAAAGCCAAATATTCTAAGCTAATTTCAACTTTGACCTAGTATGTTCCAGATTCTTTCTGCCTCACAGTCAAAGATATTACTATGCTTATACAACCAGGATAATATGCAAAGAAAGAAGAAATCTCTGGAAAAGTATTTTTGAAATATATCAGGAGGGAGAGTATAAGCATTGTCAAAAAATGACTGATTTTCATAACCATTTAGTTCATTATAATACATATGTAAAGGGAGGGAACATGCTGTCTGAGTTTTCTTCAGCGAACTATGGGAGATTTCATTTATGTTCATTCCAGCTTATTGAAGTTGTTCAAAAGCTCCCTAAATGGAGCACATCTCTCTTTCCGGCAGAATACCAACATCGTCTTAAAATGCTGAAGGCAGAAAAACTGCAGCTCTTATGAGACAGGACAAAAAGTAGCTCAGCCCTACTGTCTCCCAGAATTTTCATAATGGTTTAGAAATAAACATTTAACCTCCACATTTTATGTTTTCTTCCAAAGTGTGTCTGTTCACATTTCAGTATTTTGAAATATGTTTATTCTAGTTCCTTTATTTATTCAGCTGGTGAGTTACTAGTCTCTGCAGTCAAGACACTGACTTAAATACTATTTCTAAAATTCCAGAATTAATGTAAATACAGTACCAAATAATATATGGACTGCAGTACTCCTTTGGTTAAGACCTTGCCACAACAATACTTATATCAGCTATTTAGAATGGGCAAAATTCAATTTTTATTTTTTTAATAATTTTGATAGATATCTGTTAATTTTTAAGCATTTTTTTAAAAGATTTTAACAATTTAAATTCAAAGCTGCAGGGAAGTTAAAAGGGGTGAGACAATTATTTAATGACAGTAGATTCTGAGATTCAAAAAGTTAAAGCTTTACAACCATTAGAACGCAAATTGTCAATCACATGTCAAAATATACAAAGTCAATATCCTTAAATGTACTAAGGTCTCAAGCAGCATTTTTCTTTCTTTATCTTTATTTTTTTATTAATGGATGGAAATATTTTTTCATTAGTTTGTGTGTGCACGGTGAAATCTTACCAATAAGAATATTATCCTTCAAAACCTACATATATTCAACTAAATGCATCATCTATTTACACGGGGCTAGATTGGTGCCAGTTAGGCACAGCCATATAAAAGGGTAGAGTGTGCTGTCCCACCCTGCTTCAACACTCATCTCATTCTGTCTCTGAGTTTCAGGGTGAACTATATGTAGCATGCTTATTATTGTACTACTTTTAGTGGGCGTGGCTTATTCCCCCTCACAAAAGCGGCAAGCCCTGGTGCATGGAGAGCAGCACTGTTAGAGTAAGAATGTAGCAGCCCTGATGCTTCCCAAAATGCTGTGGCTGCAATATTCAACTTGGCCTTTCTGCAAGTGATGCAAATGGGGGAAGGCTCTTCACACTGTGGTCCACACATGCTGCTCACTCGGACCAAACAGGACCTGCCCTTTGATTATACGGAGTCTATTTCATGTGATATAAAACTGTAATATTCTGGGTATTTATAATTCACTTTATGGTGATTGTTTAAAAAAGATTTTATATTCATTTATTTGATTGAAACTGTAATTAATTTAATATAACAATAAACATTTTATTTATTTCTGTTTAATAAATGCATTCCAACATCCTCCTCCACCCTGCATTAGTTTTAGTAAAGCTAGTGTGACATTTAAAGTTCTAATGGCTTTTCTCTTCAGCCACCCACTGTGACCAACTCTATCTCTGTGGGGCAAAACTCTTATAGAACAAAGTTCATCTAGAAAGGGGCAAATGGGCAGATTCTGAACATACCCAGGACATAAGCAGCCAGAAGGGGGTGAATGAGGCGAGTGGGAGCCCAAACTGAACTTGCATTTTTATGAAGGCCTTGTTCTGTCCATTATGTAGTCCCTTCCCCGTTCATGTGTTGCATCCATTCCCTTTGAATAGGAATGAATTAATTGGAGTTCAGTATTGCCATTGATTTCAGCAAACTTTGTCTCAGCACCCCCAGCACCTAGAGTTCCAGCACCTATGCATGCAAGCCTTGGTGTTCATTTCCTCTTTGTTGGCAAGTGCACACAGATAGGAATTTTGCTCCATCTATGACAGGAGAATCTCTCTCTCTATGCATTAGGCTGATTGTCTTCTTCCCATTTATTATGAAAACCTTATCAGATTCAGGTCTGTTCTCCCTAAAAGGAGCAGTGCTCTGAGACTTCAAAGTTCCAGTAGGTTGATGCTGTGCTCTCTCTCTCTAGTAACCATTTCCTGCATTGAAGGGAGAAGCTCCCTTCAAAGTAAAAATCTGATTCTCTGCATTCACCATTTGTGGGATTAGAGAATGTACAACTGGAGCTAGAGCTGTGCTAAAGGAAGAGATAGGGTCAGAAGTGGCGGGGATACTGGGAATTACTGGATAGGTGTCATATAAACTCTGTCATTGAAACATGCCTGTGCATGAGATCAGAATTCTAAATAGGCTAAAATAAGAATTGGATTTTTGTTTCTGTGACATCACTTATTTTCCATTATGGCAGTCTTCATCTTCTGTTAACACTCTTCTGAGATGAAACCTTGTATCTAATAGTATATTCATCCTCAGCCCAGGCATATGATTGGCTTCCGGGCACCGAGCATCTGTATTTGTCCAGAAGCCCAGATTCTCTAGGAACCATATCACTGTGTGTTTTGTGTCAGCTTTCTCCTTCTATAGAACCTTGATCAGAAAAATTTGTCTATGAAGACATAATTGAATTTCCTTCTTCCCTAAAGCCGATATTTTTGCTACCCAGAGATACCCTGGGAATAAATCAAATGGTAATAGTCAAAATTGGCAAAAAGAAAGGCTGCCATCCATCTACAGAACAGAAGCATTGTCTGAGAATAGTAAAATGCGAATGCTTTGAAGACAAGCCTCCTTTAGGAACGTGTTTAGATATTTCAGCTAGAACCTGCTCTGCCTGTCCCCTGTGGTTGCCTATGAAGGGCCTGTACAGTGAAGAGACCACTCTTTTGGGTAAAAAATTCCCCAGTTAGAAACAGTGTCTCTTCCCACCAGGCAAAACAGCTACATTTATCTTCGGAAGTAATGCGAGATTACATTTTGACCAGGTACACATTGAAGAACTTTCTGGCTTTATAAAATGGAGGCTGAGGGGATGGTGGTATAGAAAGAAATACATAGTGGGTCAAGAGGCTTCTTATTGCTTGCTGGTTCTTCCAGAGCCAGACTGCTGCCCAAAAATACCCCCTCTGTGGGAGAAATAGAGGTGGTAGTGAGGCATGGCAACCTGAAACAGAAGCTGGGAACAATAACCTGGACATTAGGGCATGGTGACATGCAGTGGCGGCGAGGGACAACCACCTGATACTTTCTCAGTCTTTTAGGTGTGGCAGAAAAATCCTCTCCTTCTATTACTCCTTTCCAGGGTGCATGAGAAGGAATAGAGCGCTCTAGTTTTTTAGGGCCATGTCTACACTAGAGACCTTACAGCAGCACAGCTGTACCAATGCAGCTGTGCTGCTATAAGATCTTCTGTGTAGCCGCTCTATGCCAATGGGAGAGAGCGCTCCCATTGATATAATTAAACCACCCGCAATGAGCGGTGGTAGCTATGTTGGTGGGAGAAGCTCTCCCGCCGACATAGTGCTGTGCACACTACCACTTATGCCAGTGAAACTTATGTCACTAAGAGGTGTGTTTTTTCACACCCCCTGAGTGATGTAAGTGGTAGTGTAGACATGGCCTAGAGCACCTGCACGCTTCCTAAACATAGTTTCACAAGGATCAGTAAACTCTTGCCTGGTGGTTTTTTTAAAATATGTTTTAGTATTTGAGCTTCTAACTCTGATTTGGCCTTCTGGCCTTCCTCCCCTAAAGAGGAAGCATTCCCTATGGAGGAGGAGTGTGTGTGCGCACACCTGGTACTATCTATGGAATTTTCCTCAGAAAAGCTCTGCAGCAGGGAGGTCTGGTTGAGCCTACTTGCTGTTGGGGAGGTATAAAAAACAGGAGGGAACTTCAGAAGATGAGGCACTCCCCTATTGCCAATGACTGATAGGTCTGGTTCTGCCCCATGATGTAAGCAGGGTGAATTACCCATTGAAACAAATGTGTGGATTTTAGCACAAAGAAGAAAAACTACTCCTGCGAGTAGAGATTTTCAGGATCAGGTCTTCTGTGGATATTTTATGCCATAATGTAGTAACGTACTTTATGGCACTATATAAATAATAGTCATCATAATTCCTAGGTGTGCATTAGAATGCATATACCATATTGTTAGTTATCAATCAACATTTTTATCCAAGTCTGCAAAATAATTACCACCATATTGTCTCCCTTACTCACAATAAACAGGACTTTACTCAATGTGAGCAATTCCATTGAAATGCATGGGGAGGGATGGAGAAATCACATGAGCAAAGTACTACTCACCGTTTGAAAGGTTGCAGAATTGTGTCCTAAAAACCTGTCTGATACTCTTACATTAAATAGCTCTTTGATAATAGGCCTTCTTATAGAGTAAGGTCATATTCAGTGTGAATAAAGATACCAGAATTTAGCCCTAAATGACAAAGCATTGCTGATATTAAAGAATAATTGCAGCTATTTGATAAAGAATAGTAATAAAATTGTTCATTGGGTGATGCAGGTGGTACATTACCTTCTCTCACTTATGACTGTGTTGTGTTTGTGGTTTTTTTACAACAGATGCAAACCTCAGCTCCCTATTAACATCTTAGCTGTTATTAAAATCTTTATTATAGGGAGGATTTGAAAACAGTATATAAAGTTTCTTATTTGGTTAGTTATTTTTTTCCACTCTCAGCAGATGTTCAGACATATATGGCCTGTAATTAAGCACTGGATTTTATGCCAAGTGGGTTGCAGATGTTCTAGATTTGAATTAATCTTCAGATGTTGATAAACAACATTCAAAGATTTGTAACACTTTTGTCTAAGTGGTTTTCCATTCTTCATTTGTGATAGCTTATCCTGAATTTTTAGAAGTTATTGAGAATAATAAATCACTTATGATGCCTTAATTACCAACACGGATCTTATTTATGTCACAAACACTAACCTTTGTGCAGAAGAAAAGCTATATGAATAAAAAAGCATGAAGTAATCCATAAACATTCAATAAATCTTTCTTATTGCAGAGACAATTAAAAATACTTTCATCATGTCTCTGTAGCTGTTGTGTATGGAACACCTAGACTAGAGCTGGAGTACACAGCTCTGAGTATGGATCGTGATGAAGATAACGTCTCTGCAATGCATGGAAAAATATTTTCAAATCAGGGCTTTAATCTCTTCTGTTTGCAATGTGTGGAAAATATTTTTAAACAGAAGAGCATTTGAGCATATGTTTAAAGTTAAATGCATGTTTTCCTCTATGTACTTACTCAAATGGAACTTAAGGACATGCTTAACCACTTTGTGGAATTAGGACCTAGATCTGTAAAGCACTAAACACACCTTTGGTGCTACTTATATAATAGTAAGGGCTTGATAGATGCCCCTAAGCCATGGACAATGATGGGGGAGGGGCTAGCAATAAGTTGGAATTCTGATTTACTGTATGTTCCTGAAGATTAGAAAATGTTTAGAGAGAGACTGTTGCTGGGGCCTGCACTGGTGAGCAAGGAAGGAAAACGTGAACCTGTGACCCCTTAGGACTTGTTCCTCCTGCACATATTTTGGCCATAGTTATAATTCCCACACTTTCATGGGGGTAGGAGCTACTTCCTATTAGGACTGCCTGGGGTGCTAGTCACCCCAAATGGTGGGGAATAGACACAGCCATCAACCCAAGCTCCTGTGGACCAGCCAGCAGGGCTCCTGTCAGTACAAGAGAGTGTGCAGAATCCCTTTAAGAAGCGTAGCAGCAGATGTGCTCCCCCTGTCTGACAGGATGTACTAGGAGACATTGGGTATGTCTACACTGCATTTAGACAGCTGCAGGGTCCTACAGCCCCGGCCCCAGTCCCAGCTCAAACATCTACACTGCAATTAAACAGCTCCTTAGCCTGAGTCAACTGGCACCGGCCAATGGCGGGTGTCTAATTGTAGCATAGACATACCCTTAGTGCCTCTGAACTGCTCCTGACTGCAGCCTCCAGGGGACAGAGGGCAGACCCATTCACTGTTTGTAGCATCTTCCAGATTCAGTTCCCCATGCTTTCTGGGCATCTCCCCCTTCTGTCTTCCTTTTATTGGTACTATTATTTGTCTTACTGTAGCACATATGGGCCCCAGTTGCAGACTTGAACGCCATTGCGCTAAGCACTGTACAAACCCAGAACAAAAAGATGGTCCTGAGCATGCTCTGAGGGTATGTCTACACTGCAAATATAAGGTGTGTTCTTAACCCAAGTTAGCTAACTGGAGTTAAAAGCAGCACTGAGGACATGACAACGCAGCTTTTAACTTGGGTTAGCAGCTTGAGTTCAACTCCAGGCTCCCCTATGGGCTTTAATTCAAGCTGCTAACTTGAGTTAAAAGCTACGTTGTCATGTCTTCCCTGCTATTTTAACCCAGGTTAGCTAACCAGAATTACTGCAAAAAAAGGTGTGTTCTTGAGATTCCCAATTTTTTCTCTGCATGTGCACAGTTCTTTCCTTTTACTTCTGTTCCTATCTAGCCTTGCCTCACTGTAGTTCTGTCTTACTCCAATGTCCATTATGTCTTTCTATTCCCTACAAAGTTCCCCATTCCTGTTTCATAAGAACATAAGACCATAAGAATGGCCGTACCGGGTCAGACCAAAGGTCCATCTAGCCCACTATCTGTCTACCGACAATGGCCAATGCCAGGTGCCCCAGAGGGAGTGAACCTAACAGGCAATGATCAAGTGATCTCTCTCCTGCCATCCATCTCCATCCTCTGATGAACAGAGGCTAGGGACACCATTCTTACCCATCCTAGCTAATAGCCATTTATGGACTTAGCCACCATGAATTTATCCAGTTCCCTTTTAAACATTGTTATAATCCTAGCCTTCACAACCTCCTCAGGTAAGGAGTTCCACAAGTTTCCCTCCATCACTCTTCCCCTCCCATTACCCCACTGAGATTATCACCAACAAGCTATGTAAGGCTGTTGCTGTAACCCTGATCCTTTCTCACCTCATCCTGTTTTGCTACCCCCATTTGTTGCATCATAGCTAAGCTGTTGGGACATGTACCTGTGCCTTTCTATCTGTCTTGTAAAGTGCCTACTGCCTTCTGAGTTATCTGAGCCACTGACCCAATTCCCCTTCCCATCAAGTAGAAGCTGGGATAGCAACATTCAGCAGTGGGGAAGAGGCAAAAACTTCAAATAATAATAATTGTTAGCCAGTTTGGGAGAAATGCAGAGAAAGGGACAGAGGGTCAGAGAAGTTAAGCAGAAAATCTGAGTGTACTGCCAAAAACTGAAGATTAGCCCGGTCTGTATAAATATCGTATGACTGTGTTGGTCTTCTGCAATTCTGCAGCACTCTAATACAGGGAGATAACATTACTGATTTCCCATCACATTTCAAAGTGTGACAATTTTCTGCCTAAAGTAATGTCAGAAGAACAAAACCACACACACTACATTTTTCAGCTCGGAAAAGAAAATATTCTAGCTCTTTGGGCAGGTCCTTCCCTTCAGTGCGGCAGCTCTAGCTGCCCTTAAGCCAGTTAAACTGGGCCCAGGAAGATTCCACCTGTATAGGGGATCCACAAGTGGTGTAGATCCACCACAGCACTCCCTCCTGGTTAAGGGGTAGGGACTGTGGCTGACAAAAACGAGCCTGGTTGGAGCATCTGAGCAATCCTTGGCTGCTCCTTGGCTCCTTAGGGGGCTGTGACCAGGCAGCACATATTAGGGCAGCTTTCAGCACTGCTTGAATGCAGCAGAGGACGATGACCATTTTGTACATACAGTCAGCCTCACAGTTCAATTTTGAATACTTATACACACACCCATTAGAATATGCATGTATTGCTATAAACAAGGATTAGACCATGTCTCAGTCAAGAAACGAGGTAAACAGAGACACACAAGTTGTTAAGCTATAAACCAAAGCCCCAATTCTTCCCATTTGAAGTCAGTGTGAGGTTTGCTATTGACTTTAATGGAAGTCAGATGAAGATCTAGAAGAATTTGGCTCTTCTGGTAGATGAGGACTGAGGGATTTGGCATTAAAAGTGCAAGCACTTATGTTTCACACAGCATACGGGCAGAAACTCTGTCTCTAGGCAGCTGTGAATAAAATCAAAGTAATTATAAAGAATAATTCTTTATTGCTGGAATTTCTCTCAGAAATTGTTTTTTTTTAATTTTAAAGATATCTTTTTAAAACAAGTTATTTTGACTCCCTCTAATCTATCTAGTAAGTAAATAGCAAGCTGTGGGGGTGTCTCTTGACCTAGCCTCTTCTGTTTTGGAAACTTGAGTTTGACCTTTGTCTTTTGGTTGGCAGCACAATAGATTAGTGTTGATTCATGCAATTATCTTAAAATGTATTCCTCTTCCAGGAAAAGTTTGTGTCCATTGCAAATTTTATGACCGGATGTTAGAACCAGTACAAGTAGTTCCAAAATGCTTCTAATATAAATAAATTTAGTTTAAGATTTAGTATTTAAGAGAACAACATTTATGAGAAGTCTAGTCCAATGTGGTAAGTTTCAGATCCTTTGCCTCCAAGTCCCCCTGCCTACTTTTGCACTCTTACAATCTCCCTGCCCCCCCCACCCCCAAAAAAATTCATACAGCAACAGAGGAGAATAAAAAATGCATACAAACAACTATGCCTACCTGATCACACAGGGAATAGTGAAACTGGTCATACAAAAAGTATTGTCAAGTACACAAAGTCAACGAAATGAAGAAAGAGGTAAAATGTCTATCTTGTCTAATATTGCTCAATTATAGGAATCTTAAATAATTGTAATAATAGATAAAAATGTTTAAGTAAAAATGTGGTTTTGTTTTTTTTAAATTGACTGTCACTGATTTCAAAAGAGAATTTCTTGGTTTTTTTTTTTTTTTGAAAGGTTGGTACTCATTTGTGCCCTGATCCTGCATCTGGGTTCACACTAGCAGAGCCTTATGTTGGGTTAAAGACTCAGGGCTTGTCTGCATGAACATTTAGTTTGTGGCAAGCTGGGGTGTAAATCTACCCCACACTAGCCTGCCATATACTAACCGTCCACATGGACCTTGCAAATACACATTAACAGTTGCTAGTGCACTTGACCTACCTTGCTTTCAAACTGGAGTAGATCAAAGTGCAATAAGTAACAGTAAGTGTGTGTCAAGAAGGTCCATGTGGACACCTTAGGGCATGGCAGGGTAGATTTATACCCTGGTTTGCCACACACCGACTGCTCATGTAGACAAACCCTCAGTCCTGCAAGGTGCAATGAGATTATTGACGTGTAAAGTTAAACATGATCTTAAGTTCTGTGTTGGATCTGGATCCAGAGTGCGCCAATGAAGTCAATGGTAGTTTTGCCACTGGCTTCAATTGCTGTGGGATCAGGACTTTACTAATTATGGCCCTGATTCTGGAAAACACTAAAATATATGCTTTAACTTTAACTTGACATACAGTAGTTGCCAAGTTTTGTGCAGCTCCCTTATATTTCTATAATTGGCAAATATGTAAATCAATTGCCACCCTAAAGCTTAAGGACAACACAACCTTTTGCAGTCAGTGGCAGGAGTAGGGCATGGAGCTGCACTAAACCTGGCAGCTGTGGCTAGGATATGGTAAAAGGAGTTTGGGGGCTTCTGCGGATAGCTGGGTGGATGAGTGTTGCGGGGAGTGTGGCAGCTTCAAGAGAAGCTGGAGGAAACTGGGGCCTACCTGGGCCTCTCTCCTTGGGCCCATTTCTTCAGTCCCACTGGGTGTGTGATCTCGCAGCTAGGCTGCAGGAAGATGCAACAGGGCTGCCTGCCAAGCATGTGCTTAAATATTACCCTGAATAGGGATGCTTTCCTAATTGGGGCCTCTATCTAGGATAATGAGCTCATAGCTGATATGAAAAAATAGCAAAAAAATTGTATTTATAAAGTGGTCACTCTTTGTGAGTCTTTATTACCCTTCTCTTTAATAGAGCTTCCTTATTTAAAACTATTGAACTGTAGCTAATGGTTTAAAACATTTTCTGTCAGAACCAGCAGGCAGAAATATTCAGAAATCTTGGCAAACAAGATGTAGCTTTATGGTGAGGGAGCACTGTGCTTAAAATTACAGTAAAGGAAAATTCTTTTCAGTCCCATGATGACATAAAAATGCTCTGTTCTTCTAATACATCTGCTGTGTTTTTGAGCAGCATCTTCCCAGCTGTTGGCAAGTTTATAAGGATGTTTGCAAGAATTTGAAAAACCTCAAGGAGGTATGCTGGGCTGCATCTGTGAGACAATTCATGATATGTGCATTTGAGATGTGAAATGGTTTACATTCTGTGAAACTTATAGGATCTGTGAAATTCCAATTCAATTTTCATTAAACAGTTAATGCTTCCTTTTAATCATTTAAGTGGCTTTCATCTTTAGAGGGTCCCCCCCCCCTCTTTAAATGGTGTGACTTATAACATGAATCATTCTATGCAATATTTGGGTTAAAGAAAAGCACTTAAATGCTTCTTGATATTGACAATTATACGGAAAGTGAGGTGCTGTCAGCTTGTTGTATAGGTTCTCATTTGTCATCTCTTGTGTATAATACCTGACAAAAATCTACATTAAAATGAAGTTAAGTTTCAGTGTAACTTAGAGCCAAATACGTTGCACAGATGTTGTAATTATCCCAAAATAAAGCATTATAAATCCAGGAAATATAGAGTTTTGGTTACACTTACAAGAAATACAAACATTTTAAGGTAAGAAATGCACAGTTAAGGCACTTGTGGCAGGTTGGTTGTGTCCTTTACATGTGGCCCCGTGCTTCAGTTTCTCTTTTTCAAAGTCCCCAGTAACTCCACGCAAGATTTCAAAGTATAAATAACCTTTGCATGTTTAATATATTACCAAAAAAAAAACAAAAAACCAGCCCGGTGCATATAAACCATAACAAAAGTCCCACAACTATAATGCAGAATTCCTCAGCACAGTCCAAAGAAGTACATTCAATCTTTCAAGTTCCAGCAGTTCATCAACACACCAAGTACAGCTCCAGCATCTCTCACCATACTGAGGCTCTGTGGTACAGCTCCATTGCCTCTCAGCACACCTCACCTCTCAGGTACAGCTCTGGCAATTCTCACCATTCTTCACACCAGCCCATCAAGCTGGGGTGCTTCCTTGTTTTTGTTCTCAAGTATGGTTCTAATTTTCACCTGGAGACATCACCCCTTCATTGTTCCCTAGCCTTCAGCCCTCTGGCTCAGATAGCCAGCAGCCAGCTCCATCTGCTGCCCTCAGCCTTTGGTCCTCTCCTGCCATGGCCTGGGGAAGTTTGTAGGTGATCCCCGCACCCGCAATTGCATTTTGCTGTCAGCAACCTGATCCGGCTCCAGTGCTTACAAGGAAACAATCACTGTTCTCTCTGTCAGAAGCATTACCTCCCCTGCTGCGAAACCCCTCCTAAGCTCTCAATCCACCTCTGCTCCTCTCCTGCATTCTCTCTGCTTCTCTCTCTGGATTCTGCGTCCTCCCTTGCTTTTTCTCATTTATAACTCTGGGGGTAGCTCCACCCTCCTCATTACACCAATCTAGGAAACACCCAGGCTGGAACAGGAGAGCTGGGCCCGATTTCATTTAAGGTGCTAGCTACCCTGTGACAACACCCACATATCTTTAACTCTGTCCTGTAGTGATGCCATGCAATAATCATAAGATTATGATTGACATTTTAGTGTTTGTGAATTTAATTTAAAAAAATTTTAAAGACAGATTTTTCATATTTTTTCCTTTCATAGTTTCACTTCAAGTGTATTTGGGATAAGAATTTTGTTGTTGATGTTGATTATGGATATCTTAAAATATGGCTGAACTCTAGAGCTGCACATCCCATTGGATAACCCTCTGGAGAATAGTTACATAATGCTTTAGAAAATCCTACCGCATTAAATTATAAACAATTTACTCTTGCACACTAAGGTTTTTCTTTCATAAATGTTGTCATCTGCTTCAGTGCTATGGATTTTGTGTGCGTCTAGTGTGGTGATGTTTAAAACCAATTAAGTTCCACAAATACACCTCTAACTCCATGAGTGAAATCCTGTCCCATTCAAGTCAATGGAAGTTTTGCCATTGACTTCCATAGGGTCAGGATTTCATGCAATATTGCCATAGCTAGGATCACTGTTTCAGTCCAGCAAGGAAATTCCAATGTTCCTATGCATACAGTTTGGGAACATAGTTAAGGTACCGTTCACACTATTCTGTTGTTACTGGGTGAGGGGACAAGTGTTTTGTAGCCAGGTCCGCAAACACTGTTCTATTGTGATATAGTACGACCTTTATACTGTGCTTCCATGATATTGCAGTTATGGGACAGACAGCCAGTGTTTACATGCAATAGAATAAGCAATTGCATATGTTCTCAGACTATGGGATCACTCCTTCTAGGGGCAGAAATGACTTTCCTTCATGCCTTTCATTGTTTTCTGAAGGCATCTGCATACTCTCTGTCTCGCTTGAAACTTGATCTGGAGTTTGTGTAGAGTGTTCTTTCAGACACAGAACAATCTAGCAGGTTTATTTTTCATTAGATATCTCTTCTCCCCACCCCCCTCCGAGTTGTCAAGAGCTTAAGAAAAATAAATTGAGATGAAAGTGAGAAATAAATAAGGCAGCATGGAAACACAAACAAGCATTAAAACCAGACAACCCAGAAACAGGAGGAGGAAAAGAAAGGAGGTTTGAGAAATATGGCCTTATTCAGCATTCTTTGCCTGCTGGAGTTTCAGTGCTCAAGAAATGCAGGATCTAGCATCATGGATGAATTCATCCTGTGGATGAAAATCACCTACATGATAAAAGTGGACTACAAAGGCTTTTTAAAAACAGCCAAGATCCTATGTATGTAGAAAGCCTAAAATCTACAAACTGTTTTGAGAGAGTGAACCTGAGCCTGCAACACTTACATGAGCTTCCTGGAACAGGAACTATCTTTATGTAAGTCTTTTACAGTATGGAGCACTTGTCAGAACTTAACAAGTAATGATCCTTATTCACTAACTTCAGTGAGATGGCCCATGTGAGTAAAAAGGAGTAGAAAGTAATTGAGGGTACAATTCTGATCCAGAGGAGAACTATTTGCCCTATAGAAACATTCACCAGTTTGCAGTACCGGGCCTTTAGCCCTTCACATATTTATCAAATCCTGTGATAAATTTCTCACATTTCTTTTCAACTGTTGATAGCACCATGAAAAGCTCAGGATCCAGTTCTCCTCTTGATTAAGATATTTATAATATGGGAGTGTTAGGTAAAAAGCAAGTCCTACTCACCTCTCCAGCACCCGAGTTAGTGCGGAGTTGGTATAAGGCTCAGAGATCTGTCAGAGACCAGACAACAATTCGTTGATCAACGGGCTCACACCATCCTTAGCTTAAGAGCCAAGCTTTGGAGGAGTGTGGCAAGTTTATTAGGGGTAAGCATCAATGTTTATACACAGAAGTAAACAAAGTGATTAACAGATCATAATGGTCATGCATAATCAATCAAGATTCTACAGGACAAAACAGGTTAAAATGTAAATTGGAGAAGACAAAAGAGGGGATGGCTACTTATGGCTACTTATTGGGAGGGGAGGGGTCATGAGTAGTTCGCAGGTCAGAGTTTTTTGATTAAAAGTTTCAGACAGAGACATGAAGTCTGAGTTAAGTTTCAGTTCATAAAAAGTTCAGACTCAACATGAGCATAAATTCACGATTTGGGAAAGCAAGAGAAGGGGGAATGGAATAATTTTTAACTATTTTATTTTCTAATGTAAATATATTGGTAATGTATAAGGCCCCAATCCTGCAATTTGCAGGATATAGGCATTTGTCAGCATGTACCATCTATAACTGATTTGAGATCTTATAGTTTTACATTAAAAAAAAAGTTTATCTTGTAATAGACAGTTTAAAAAATCACACAGTTTGAAATATTTTTAGATACTGTTGCTAAAAGCAACACCTTCAGTACTGAGACTGATATTAGATTAGTTTTCTCAGGTTCCTCCCTCCAGCCCCCAGTGCATTTGTGCATTTTTCTGCATTTTGTGTAGCACCAGTTTAATTTATGATTTTTTTAAAAAACAGACCTGATCTCTGAATATGTTGTATCTTGTTGGAATTCTCTATATAGAGAGTGATGAAGAAAATAGAATTCCTACATTAAAAGTGAACAACAAAGAATAAGGAATTACACACTCTTCCTTTTTTATGCATAAAGTTGGCCTCGTTTGTTTCTTTGTCTCTCTGTGCCTATTATTTACATTAGCAATATCAGGCCTTGATTTCCCTGTTTATGGGCTCAGTTTTGCAAGGTGTATTCTGGGTCAATCCAGCAAAACACTTGGATTTACAAAGTAAGTGTTTCACTTGAAGCACATGAGTAGTGCCACTGAGGTCAACTGGACTATTTATGTGCTTAAAGGTCAGCATGACTGTTAAGTGCATTGCTAGAATAGGCCAGAGTGCTCAGCATCTGCCAGGATCAAATCCTGTGCTGAAGAGCTCTGTCAGTCTTTGGAGGAGCTGAACAATTAGATCAGAGTTTGAGGCTGAAATCTGAACTTCAGATTTCTTATTTGAGGAGGGAGAAGATGCTGAATCTGAGTTGTTTAATTCCACTGGTATCTCACAAATGACCTCCTCACAGAGTAACATTGGGGTATCTCAACAACCCCTTTCCCCCTTCAGACAGGGCTGGAAAAGCTGCAATTCAATTTCTAATGTAAAAGCTTAATTTTTTTTTGCCACCTTTATACATGATAAAGGACACAAACCTCCTTTGTTTGGCTATGCAGTTCACCTTTAAGTATAGTGCTAAAGATAGACATTCTCAAGGAGATCAGTTTGAAGAAACACTCATTCTGAGTGAGGCAAAACCTTAAATTTGTAGAAAAAGGTTCCTTTTAAAATTTAAAGTGACCCAGCCAACATGTGGTCCAGAGCACGAGCTTCATTTCAGCTCTATGTGGAGAAGACTATTTGCTGAGACTTTCAGTTGAATATTAAATTCCAGACTGTGAACCATTGCTTTCCTCATAGCAGAAGACAGACTTTATGGCAGCTGGACTGTTTCAGCAAGACACTTTGCAGAGAGGAAAATAAAAAATGGCTTATGTAATTTGTTTATTGTATTTATTTATTTCATTTATTATGCATCTAAACAGGCAGAATTTAAACTTGACCTATATTCTGTGATCTATTTAATATGTCAACCCTTGAGATGCTGATGGAAAGTTGTTAACTGTTACTGAGTCACTTGTCATCCCTCTGGATTTATAATATGGTTTTACATGATACACGTACGAGCATCCTCACTACTAAGCAGCATAACAGTATTGATGCTAAATCTGGTTAATATTCAGCCAGCAGAGAGTTTAGAAGGAATTCTTGCCATTGCACAGTATGTCACTATGCTATTAGACAGACAGATTGATATCTTTCTTTTGCAATGGGATTTATGATACATTCTTCCTCTCCCTACAAAATTTAGTACGAAGAGAGTTCTTGGGATTTAAAGTGGATTCTGAACTGCATAGAAACCTGTTTTAAAAGAGAGAGATTAAAGGCATTTTGTAATCAGAAAGGCTCCCTCAGCAACAGGCAGATAAATCTTCAGTAGCAATTTTGCTAACCTTTCTCTGAGATCATTTTTAACTAAGAAAAAAATATTGTTGCCATATTAATCCAATTACACTTTAAAAGAATCTATCATGAGTAAGGTTAAGATTTAGTCATGAGTCTTTTTAGTAAAAGTCATGGACAGGTCACAGGCAATAAACAACAATTCATGGCCCGTGACCTGTCCATGACTTTTACTAAAAATACCCGACTAAATCTTAGCTGCTCCTGGGGCCCCAGGGCTCTGATGGCAGGGGCTCACTGTCCCTGGCCGCCTGCTGCACCCACGGGCTGTGGGGCCCTCTAGTGCAGGACAGCTGATGCTCCAGCAGGCCCCAGGGCCAGCTGCACTGGCTGCTGCTTGGGTGGCCCCAGGGCCAGCTGCCTAGGGCTGCCCAAGCAGCCGGTGCAGCTGGTCCCAGGGCCACCCCAGCAGTGGCCGGTGTAGCTGCAGAAGTCACGGAGGTCCCAGAAAGTCCCAGAATCCAGGACTTCCATAACCTCCATGAAAGACTCACAACCTTACTCATGAATTATGGTTTTTAGCAGTGGGTGTCAAAAACATTTTCTGTTTCTGTTTGCAGTTTATAGAGACAAACAGATTGGAATGCTGAAATAAAGAGTGAAAAATGCCAAAGATTATATCCTAAAATAGAAGAGAGTCACCATATAAACAGATTAGGACTACTGACAGTATGGCTGTTTTTTTTCTTTTTTCTTTTTTTTTAAAATGGTTTTCCTTCCCTTTTCCATTTACAACTCCTAATAGACAGTACAGAGTGTGGCTATATAATCCACACTCTGCAAGATCTGGATTCACCAGCAGAGAGGCTGCCACAAACATTGGGCCTAAAAAGAGATTCTTTAAGAAGTTGGTGGATGTGGAGAGTGGAGGAATGAGGAGGGAAAAGGTTAGCAGGGAGGACGGGGAACAGCCAAAGCCTATTAGTGGCTTCTGGGTAAGTAGGGAGCTGGGGAGGTTATTGCATGTCAATGAGAAGGAGCTATAGCAATATTATTAGATAGGAAAAAGGAAGGAGTGAGGGGAGATCTAATTGTCAATGTGACTATTCACATGCTTAAAGTTAAGCACATGCATAAATGTTTGCTGGTTCAGAACCTAAGGATAATATTTTCCAAAAGTGCTAAGAGACCTAGGAGCCTAAGTCACTTTTGAAAATGGGATTTAGACAGTTTCTAAAATTTTACCCTGTGTGTGTGTGGGTGGGGGAGTTACTCTATTTACAGAATGGGGATGGCCCCCTTGGTAAAGTGTTCTGTGTTCTACAGATAAATAGTATTCCTGGCAGCATAGACCCAGGGTTGAATCTACCCCATTTAAATATATTTATATTACTGATATCCAGGATCACCACTTTACTGTAGCACTGTTTAAAACTATGTACTGGTATATTGGGGTCTTTATTATTTTACCCATAGGACATGTGAGTCAGGAGTTCTCTACTTGAAGCAACATCCCTTGCTGACCAGCAGTTTCAACTGAGTAAAGAAATGCTTGTCATTAATCCCAGCTAACATTAGTCCTCAAAATTGGCATAGATATGATGTAACCTAGTTACTGTGTCAGAGAAATAAAGGTCCTTAAAATCTGCAGTTTCCCCATATCATGTGTGCTGGCTAAGGTAGGGGGCAGGTATAACAATTTAGATGAACCAAGCCATGCTGAAAAGTACCTCCCTGCCCCAGCTCACCTTTCACGCACAAATTAAACTATAATTCTCTTCCATCCTACACCTACTCTGTTCTGCCTGCCCTCTCTCCAGGTTCTTTTTATTGCCCACATTCTTTTTTTAAGTAATAAGTTTATGAAATAATTGATTCAATAAAGAAAAGGGGGTTGCTTTGGGGCTTACAGGAAGACTGAGGAATCAATTATTCAAAGGCGGGGAGGTTATAAGTACTAAAGCAGTGGAGAAGGATAGCTGTAGCCTGCAGTGGAGAACATTGGAGCAGGCATGGATTAAGCAATGAAGTACATATTAGCATAAGGCCAGGGCAAGCACAATTAAAACAAGTTCATCAGAACATCTCACCAAGCCAAAATATATGTCATTAAACACAACAATCAATGTTGATGCAATGCTCAGTTGCACAGCTAATTCCCAGGTATCAGAAAATGCAACAATTAAGGTTCCAACAGCCAGGTTAACTTGGTTGAATTGCACTGCTTGCATGTTTTATAGCAATATGTTTTACAGCACAAAACATTCTATATTATGTGAGACAATTAGGACCAGATGACTTTAGTCAAGCACAGACGTGGTGTGTACTAAGGAGCAGTGATAGCAATAGTGGAGTAGTGTTGGGCAGTAGTAGAGAGCTACACCACCTGAAGTGGAGCTTTGGGAATGCATTATGAGCCAGGGAGCTAGGATGAGACAGCATGCTCAAATCTCTGCTTCTGGCCAGCTCTGCTGGCTAGTTCAGAGGGTTGTCAGGGCTGTGGGCTTCTGGGTGGATTTGCATACTCAAGGGCAGGGGTCGGCAACCGGTGGCTCGCGGCTCGCCAGGATAAGCACCCTGGTGGGCCGGCCCGGTTTGTTTATCTGCCGCGTCGGCAAGTTCGGCCGATCGCGGCTCCCACTGGCCGCGGTTCGCGGTCCCAGGCCAATGTGGGAGGCAGGAAGCCGCGGCCAGAACATCCCTCGGCTCGCGCTGCTTTCTGCCTCCTGCATTGGCCTGGGACCGCGAACCGCGGCCAGTGGGAGCCGCGATCGGCCGAACTTGCCGACGCGGCAGATAAACAAACCGGGCCGGCCCGCCAGGGTGCTTACCCTGGCGAGCCGCGAGCCACCGGTTGCCGACCCCTGCTCTAGGGTTACTGCAAGGGAGTTTAGGGGATATCATAGTCCAGGCTTACCAGCTAGGCTTTCTGTAATTTACACTAGTCTTCCCACTGTTACTGACTCTAGTAGAGCTGAAATGGTTCTAGTAAGAGTGGGAATTTTTTTTGTGAAAAAATCCTTGTGTAGATTGGAGGTGGTCATGGTGGAAGAGGGTGTAATTCCTTCCAGACTATGTTAGTAATTTGTGAATTTGTCCCAGTGGCTCCCTGGCAGGCTAAATCATCCAATAAATTGTCTTGTTTCTGTGAAGACCTGTCTAAGTTCCAGTGTTTTAGGAGCACACTCAGAAACACTTGTGCTGTTAGCTTGGGTTTTGCCATATTTATGGATTTATAAATCTGCAAAAATAGATGTACAACAGATATTGAGAGTTCTAAATCTATGCTTCTGCTGTGAGGCTGCCCAGCTGTGATGTACTGGTTCTTGTGCTTTTGCTGTCATAGCAACATGCAGTGGAGCACTCTTGCTGAGAGGCCAGCAGGTGCGGCATTGGTGCCGGCCTGTTGCTAGGTACCTGCAATGTTTCCTCTGAGCCGGGTTGGCAGGGTGGCATGCAAGTGCTGATGCATTCTAGCAGCACCCTACCCACCCCACTCCCATCCCACCATACCAAGACAATTACATGTATAATGTAGCCAGATGTTCCCTGTGAATGTTTTCAAGCACAGTTTTAAGTAGCTCCACACTATTAGGAGTATCTATGCTTCCCACCTAGAATTGGCAACAAGTCCTCTAAAAAAGTGGAAAGTCAGGATGAAAAGAGAAAAAGGATCAACAAAGAAATGAACTGTCCCTAATGGCAGCTCAGGAATCTATTTTTTAATAACTAGGACTAGGGAAGAAATCTTTTTTTTTTCTGGGCCCCACTACTGTTTTCCATAGTTGGGTCTTTCTATTTTGAGGTTAATCTTCTAGTATTAACCCCAGCCCCAAAGCACAACTCTTGGGAGTATCATTGATTCTGACCTGCACTTTTAGTCACAGATCAACTCAGCTGTAGATTCCATTTGTTAAATATTTCTGAAATTCATGGCTATTTAAAAGGCTCTTGTATAGGAAGCAGAACCCAGCCTCTCAATTAGAATACATCTGGTTTACAGCCAAGCCCTCAGTCACCAGCCCAGGACCACAAGAGTCAGGTATACCTAGGCTGATGCTAGCCACACAGCCCAGCCTCTTTTGCCAGGTGCTACCCTACCTAGATGCCAGAGACTTATGGAGATCTCCTGCCCGTACAGCTTATTTCTCTCACTTGTTGCCTATGACCCTAATCCAGCATCTATGGAGTTAATATGGAGCTTTTCCATTGACTTCTATGAGCTCTGTAGCAGGCTTTATGTGGTTGCTAAGGGCAGCTTCTTGGCCTCCTTGAAGACCGTGATGTTTCAGGAGAGTGGCCCTACCTAGTGATCCACATGAAAAAGTGGGAAGCATGCACCAAGCACACCAGGGAGGGGTACTGTTAGGCAGCATGCAGAAGGTGGTGGACCCCTCAGTACCAATCAAAGACAAAAGTGTGAAGTAAAGGGTGCCTGTGACTGGAAGGAGTGAAGAGGTAGAAAAGAAGGAGGGATATTTCCAGTAGGCTTTAGTTCTGTAGAATCCAATCCTCAAAATGAACCACCAGGGTTTGACCAGCTCCCAAGTCAGTAAGCAGTCCTGACTGTGTTATATATGTCTAATTCCCATAGCCCAGACCCTACAGAGTTCATTCAGTCATGCAGTCCAATAGTTCTCACAGTTAAAACCATGGTGCCTGCTTTGATTCACCTGTAACTCAATTCTCAGTGGTCTTTGTCTCATTGATTTCTCATTTGCAGCAGATACAGAATCATGTGGTTCATTTGATTTTTTTTTCATTGCCTCTTTTCTCCCCTCCATGTTACTCTCTTATTTAGTCATCTGCACTGGTTAAGTTATGAATTCAGGGTAACATTCTGTCTCTAACATTCCAGGCCCTTTGCACATAGTTCCCTGATCTGGTTCATCTCTGCCTTCTGCCCTCTATGTTCACTCTGTGTGGTCCTTAGCACTTGCATCTCTGTCATCCATTATCTCAGTGTCAGGCTTTTGTTCATTTTGGATGGAACTTTCGCCCTCCTGGTATTTGAGCTGCTAATTCCTGTCCATATTTTAAAACAAAACAATTTTTCATCCAGTTACTTACTTAGCTAGGCTACTGAACTGTGACATTGGTGGTTGTTTTTGCTGCAGTACATTGATTGCCTTGAACAAGCACAAACTAACTTGTTTTCTCTTGTATGGCCCTTCATGGCCTCTCACATACATATTATCAACCTGCAAATCATATCTGCAGTGCCATCCTTGATAGCACATTTGTCAAATTTTCCAATAAGCACCTTTACAGTTTTTCCCATGCCACTGCTTCTACAATGTCAAAATCCACAAGGTCACTATAGAGGAGGTGAATGAGCTTTCTTTGCATCTCTTTTTAAGACACACCTATGACAGGATGCCTAAAAAACACTTGACAATGTTTAGGCAACTGGCATACTGTGACTGCTGCTTATTACACTAATCATAATGGTCTCACTGTTACCTAGTGCTCCGCCATCTGTTTGTTGTATCCATCTGCTGTCTCTTGTCTTATACTTAAACCATAAGCTCTTTGGAGTAGCAACTGTCCCTTCATTGTATGTTTGAACAGTGCTTGTCACAATGGGACTCTGATCGTTGATTGATAGCTTCTAAACACTACTGCAATACAAATAAAATAGATATTTGTGAAAGGTGCCATACAAAATGTTAAATACTAATGAATACCCTTAAATATATTTGAGTATTCATTTTGTTTTCACTTGTCACATTAGCTGTCTGAATAGTCTTCTTTTAGTATAGTATCCCTAGGATGCTATTTTAAAAAAACATAATTGGTAGTGTATATATATCATGACCATCCCTCCCCCCACTGTAAACTGAAAGGTAAGTAGCTCTGTATATACCTACACTGCAATAAAACACCTGCTACTGGCCCATGTCAGCTGATTCAGGCTCATGGGGCTCAGGCTGCAGGCCTATAAAATTGCAGCAAAGGTATTCGGGCTGGAGCCTGGGCTCTGAGATCCCAGCCTGAGTATTAAAGTCTCCACTTCAATTTTATCGCCCCACAGCCTGAGCCCCATGAGCCCAAGTCAGGACACAGGCCAGCTGCAGGTGTTTTATTGCAATGTAGACATACCCTCTGTGGTTATCTGAATGTTGGTAGATACATACTGCTTCAATCTAGTATAGCTATCTTCTCCCACTTTCCCAACTTCTTCACTCAGCATTCCCACGCACAGATGACAATCTAGGAGCCTTTTCTTAGAAAAGAAAAAACCCCACACTCATCTGCTGGTGCTTTGTAGTTGGCAGAGGCAGATTTATTGATCTTCTTTTCTCTTGAGCAATGTATCAAGAAATTGGGTTAACAATTTAGAGGTAGAAAGCTGACTAATACCAGCGATCCTCTGTGATCGTCTGAAGAGACCCTAAAGTAAGAAACATATACATTTTACAGTAACTGGAAAAACATAACTCTAGATTCTCTTTCATGTGGCCTTTTAACTTCTTATTGATATATTCTCTGGGTTGTTTATACAAGTATCACAGTCCAAATCACCAGCTTTTAATAAGATTTCATGAATAGTTTTAAGTTTGCATTCATTTTCATTTCTAATTTCAACACAAATGAGTTATCTATATTTTAGGTAACTGATTCTGATCTTTACACCAAATTGGTGTAAATAAGGGGCATCTCCCATTGATTAAATGAATTGATGTACATCTTTGTAACTGAGAGCAGTCAAATTCAGGAGCAAGATAAGGTAGCTTATTAACAACATAGGGCCAGATTCTACCTACAAGTAGAAGTGGGTCCCCTAATAGCTTCAAAAAGAACTTTGCATGTGTAACTGAATACATTTTAACCTATGATGTGCATTAATAAAATCTGACATAGCAAGTGACCCATACCTAAATGAAAGCTTTATGTACTGCTGATCAATCCCAACATCTGTTCTGAGCCAGGTTGAGGTCCTGTCCACAAACCATCTAATTTATGGCCTGGTCTACACGGGGGGTGGGAGGATCGATCTAAGATACGCAACTTCCGCTACGAAAATAGCGTAGCTGAAATAGACGCATCTTAGACTTGGAATCACTTACTTCGCATCCTCGCGGCGCGGGATCGACAGCCGCCGCTCCCCCATTGACTTTGCTTCCACCTCTCGCCGAGCTGGAGTTCAGCAGTCGACGGGAGAGTGATCGGGGATCGATTTATTATGTCTACACTACACGCGATACATCGATTCGCAATAGATTGATCGCTATCCGGCAGGTAGTGTAGATATACCCTATGAGAGGCATAAAACCAGACTCTGAATGAAGAGCTTCCATTTTCAGCTACATACAGGACCTGAGACACATCCATTATTAGGTCTATAACTAGTGCCCCAATTCTTTAGCCAGTATTCTATTTATTGTTCTTGACATATTAGGGACAGTCTCATTTTTTCTCAGGCCTGGTAGCCTACAGTTCTACAAACTCTTTAGCAGGAAACCTGCTGTAGCAGTAGTGACTGGTACAACTGGTACTGATTTTGAATGTGGTGTGATACATTTTACACAAATAGCAGAGCAGGTGTATACTGATTTATAGTTGCACAACCAAGCAACAATAACTTTGCCTTGCTTCAGAGTGGCTACACTTGGGACAGAGCTGGGGTGAGAAATAGGTATTTGAAATTTAGTTCTGAGTGCATAGTGGACAGCGAGTTAGATCTCAGTGAGTGCAAGGGAACTCTGTATGGCAAAGTAGGTAAGAGATAGGAGGTGGGAGCAAAGGCTGACTGTAGTTTGAAAGCATGTCTCTTTCACCAGCAGAAGTTGGTGCAAGAAAAAGATATTATCTTACCCACCTTGTGTTTCTGATATTTTGGGACCAACATGGCTACAGCAACATTGCTAAATTGCTTTTGATACCTTAGTTTTCATAACTTCTGGCTACCTGTCAAGAAAGTGAGTATAAGTGTGAATGATTAGAAGCTCTAATGATGCCCTCATGTGGACATTTAGCTAGTTCACACTAATTTAATACTAATTGAAAGCACTATATAGCTTTACCATATATTTTATAATGATTTCTTCATATCTTTTAAGGTATCACAAACATAATTCAACTGTTCGTGCCAATGTAATTTAGCAAACGGAATATTTTTTTCAAACAATGCATTTTCCATTCTTTACTAATACTGATTTGTCCTTCATTAAAAGTCTGCCTCTCAAAAAGGAAAGCTCTTCTAAGGCACCATACAGTTTATGCAGAAATTGATTTCACATCTGTCAGCATACATTCCTTAACCCTCTCTTTGGATCTCTTCACCGGTGAATTTTGTGCCTGTTATTCTGTCTGCCACTCACTGAGTATGTATACAGTGGGAAATTACATTTTGTTAGAACATGTTAATTAACACGATTAATTTAGCATTCAGTGTAGACAAGGACATGTTGTGTCTAGACTAGAGTTTTTGCTCAATTTAACTCAAGTTAAAAGATTGCCAGTTAACTGGAGTTAGCTAGTATGTCTGTAAATACTAGTTTAGATGCTCCACAAATGTTTGTGGCTTAAATTCACCTCCTTATTTGTTTTACGCTGGGTCAGTGTACAGAAGTGAATGGGACAAGGATTAAGGGATCAAGTAAATTAGCTCAATATTTATAAACTAAATTATTTCTGAGTGTTTTGGGCATTGTTCTTTGTTTAGTTTTAGGGGGAAAACTGCATTCATCCAACTTCTGGCACTCTGAGCCCCAGAGTGTTTAACCATGCACTGACTTCATATCCAATCTCATATGCCAAGTCATACAAACCTTGTCTTTGCTTTACACCCCAGAGAGTAAGCCTTCTATTCGGCACCACCACATGCTGCACCTCAGAGGTGTCAGAATCCTTTGAAATATTTATTTCATGACTTATGGTTGATGTCTAATCTCCACTCTCATCTGCATCATGTTAGCTTCGATCTAACTTCCCATTCGTTTTTTGTATATTTGGGATTTTAGGTTTAGAGATGCTGAGCTACAGAATTATCTTCCAATATCCTTTGTTCTAATTCTAGAAGAAGCTCCTTACCCCTATTTCTCAATCTCTAGAAGACAAAAGCAGAACAAAGACGAATGCGTATAAATATGTACAAACCCACATCCTTCACCTACGCAGTTTAAATTAAAATGAGCTCCTAAAGTTTTCAACACACAGATTTTCTTTCAGTGGTATCACAAGCAGATATAGCTTATGACATAAAAGATGAAAAACACTGTACCTGTTTCATCTAGAGGTCCATGGACTCTTTTTTCTAATTCCTAGAAATTAGGACTGATAACTATGAATGAACTGGTATATTCAATACAGATATTTGGACAAATAGCTAATACCTGCTTCTGATCACAATACTGATTTTGATTGAAAAAATGACTTTACATAAAATAAAATGCTGAAATGGCTTAGAGCCACATTCTGCCACTTTACTCATGCTGGGTAGTACCTTATTTAAGGTAAACCAAAGTAAATAGAAGAAATTAAACAGCCATCTCTCAAATAAACTGGAAATTCAATCAATTATAAGCAAGCACAAGATATTCTAACCCCATTGGGTTTATTTTCCTGTACGCACATGCCATTTTTCTTCTTCTTTCCTTTTCAAACAATACAACTGCTTTATTATTATGCCCCCTTGTAAAGCAGCCTTTTCTCGTATACCATAGAATTTCTTGCCATTTTTATTTTCTCACTCTTCCTTTAGCTCCTTGGATTTGTTTCTTGTCTCTCTTCTGTGACATAGACTATATCCTCACATAGCAGTGCGTATGTATATATGTGTGTATGTGTATATATATATATATACACAGTGTGTATGTGTGTGTGTATGTGTCCTTACTGCCCTGCATGCCTCTAGGTCTCATCCTCAGCCCTTCTCAGGCTTCTTCCCACTGTCCATCCCACGCTGCTCTTTTCAGACCCTACCTAGGCTCCAGTCATCTCCTCACTGGAGAGACCCATGAGTAGCTGCTACTCACCAGGTCTTCCTTTCTTCCTCTCTATGGCCTGGTCTACACTACGAGTTTATGTCGAATTTAGCAGCGTTAAATCGAATTAACCCTGCACCTGTCCACACAACGAAGCCATTTTTGTCGACATAAAGGGCTCTTAAAATCGATTTCTGTACTCCTCCCCGAAGAGGGGAGTAGCGCTGAAATAGACATTGCCATTTCGAATTAGGGTTAGTGTGGCCACAATTCAACACTATTGGCCTCCGGGAGCTATCCCACAGTGCACCACTGTGATCGCTCTGGACAGCAATCTGAACTCGGATGCATTGGCCAGGTAGACAGGAAAAGCCCCGCGAACTTTTGAATTTTATTTCCTCTTTGCCCAGTGTGGAGCGCTGATCAGCACAGGTGACCATGCAGTCCCAGAGTCAAAAAACAGCTTCAGCATGGACCGTACGGGAGATACTGAATCTGATCTCTGTATGGGGAGATGAATCTGTTCTATCAGAACTCCATTCCAAAAGACGAAATGCCAAAACATTTGAAAAAATCTTCAAGGCCATGATGGACAGAGGCCACAACAGGGACTCAACACAGTGCTGCGTGAAACTTAAGGAGCTGAGACAAGCGTACCAGAAAGCCAAAGAATCAAATGGGCGCTCACAGAGGGAGGGGCGACTGACGACTGTAGCTATCCCACAGTTCCTGCACTCTCCAAAAACCATTTGAATTCTGGGCTGAGCTCCCAATGCCTGAAGGGTCAAAAACATTGTCCTGCCTGGAATATCATGGCAGCTGGAGGATTCTGCCTCAGGCTGTTCTCCCAGTCAGCAGCACTGCACAGTCGCGCCACCCCTTGTTACCAGGGTTCACAATCAGATACTTAGACCTCTACATTTTGCCGAAAATAAAAAAATTAAGCTGCTGTTTAGAACTGTTCCCCAACATACATATCCTGGGACATTTTGTATTTTACCAGTCACAACCAAAGGCACATACACAAATGGAGATTCAATCCTGCCTGTGCTTCTATCCTAGTGCTTATCACAGATTCCCATTTTCAGCTGTAGGCTGAGCAAGTGCAGAATGGTGGTTCACTCTACTTCGCTGTAAGCCAACCGCCCTCCCCTCCCCCCTTTGATCTCTGCTTGCAGAGGCAATAAAGTCAGTGTTGTTTCAAATTCATGCATTCTTTATTACTTCATCACACAAATGGGGGAATAACTGCCATGGTAGCCGAGGAGGGGTGGAGGAGGAGGGAAGCAACGGGTGGGGTTGTTGCAGGGGCACCCCCTAGAATGGCATGCAGCTCATAATTTCTGCTGGATGTCTGGGGCTCTGACCTGGAGTGGCCGTTTGCCTCTCTGGTTCTTTAGTAGGCTTGCCTGATATTCTAGGCAGGACTGACTCTCCATTAGACAAAACTTAAAGAAGAGAAGGACCTGGGGAGTCATTCCCATTTTTGTCCAGGCGCCGCTGACCGACCTCACTGAGGCTGGCCAGGAGCACCCATGACAGCAGCAGATGGTACAGTATGACTGGTAACTGTCATTGCCAACTTGCAAAGCAGCAGACGGTACAGTATGGCTGGTAACCGTCTTTGCTAACTTGCAAAGGCAAGGAGATGCTGCTGTGTAGCACTGCAATACTGCATCTGTCAGCAGCATCCAGTAGACATACGGTGACAGTGAAAAAAGGCTGAACGGGCTCCATGGTTGCCGTGCTATGGCGTCTGCCTGGGCAATCCAGGGAAAAGAATGCAAAATGATTGTCGTCTGTTGCTTTCACGGAGGGAGGATTGACTGACGACATTTACCCATAACCACCCGCGACAAATTTTTGGCCTCATCAGGCATTGGGATCTCAACCGAGAATTCCAATGGGCGGGGGAGACTACGGGAACTATGGATTAGCTACCCACAGTGCAACAATCCGGAAGTCGATGCTATCCTCAGTATATGGACGCACACCGCCGAATTAATGTGCTTCGTGTGCCCGCGTGCACTTGCCTTTTTACAATCTGTTTCCAAAAATCGATTTCTGTAAAATCGGAATAATCCCGTAGTGTAGACATACCCTGAGAAGTACACTATAACTCCCATTAGATGTTTTTGGGCAACATCTCCATGAAGCCTTGCCAGAGGAACAGAATTGTGCTGAGCCATAAGCCTACCTTAAAAGGCCCAGCATACATTGTTACAGGCTCTGAGGGGCTGATACAGACTCCAGAGATTACTGGGGACAGAGAAGCTCTGGCTGTGCTCCCTTGCTGTCAGCAGAGTAGGATGCATGAGCTAATACACCAGCTCTGTGCCCTTGTAGATTCCTGCCAAATTGGAGTGATCCCCCTGTGGTTGACTAGGCTAATTTTAGGAACATAAAAGAACATAAGAATGGCTCTACTGGGTCAGACAAAAAGTCCATTTAGCCCAGTATCCTGTCTTCTGACAGTGGCCAATGCCAGGTGCCCCAGAGGGAATGAACAGAACAGGTAATCATCAAGTGATCCATCCCCTGTCACTCATTCCCAGCTTCTGGCAAACAGAGACTAGGGACACCATTCCTGCCCATCTTGGCTAATAGCCATTGATGGACCTATCCTCTATGAATTTATCTAGTTCTTTTTTGAACTCTGGTATGATCTTGGCCTTCACAACATCCCCTGGTAAGGAGTTCCACAGGTTGACTGTGCATTTTGTGAAGAAATACCTCCTTTTGTTTGTTTTAAACCTGCTGCCTATTAATTTAATTTGGTGACCCCTAGTTCTTGTGTTATGAGAAGTAGTAAACAACACTTCCTTATCTACCTTCTCTACACCAGTCATGATTTTATAGACCTCAATCATATCTCCCCTCAGCCGTCTCTTTTCCAAGCTGACCCAGTCTTATTAATCTCTCCTCATACGGAAGCCGTTCCATACCCCAATCATTTTTGTTGCCCTTTTCTGAACCTTTTCCAATTCCAATATATCTTTTTGAGATGGGGTGACCACATCTGCACACAATATTCAAGATGTGGGCGTACCATGGATTTATATAGCGGCAACATGATATTTTCTATCCTATTATCTACCCCTTTCTTAATTATTACAAGCATTCTGTTTGCTTTTTTTACTGCTGCTGCACATTGAGTGGAAAAATGACTCCAAGATCTTTCTTGAGTGGGAACAGCTAATTTAGACCCCATCATTTTATATGTATAGTTGGGATTATGCTTTCCAATGTCCATTACTTTGCATTTATCAGCATTAAATTTCATCTGCCATTTTGCTGCCCAGTCACCCAGTATTGAGAGATCCTTTCCCTAGCTCTTCGCAGTCTGCCTGGATCTTAACTATCTTTAGTAATTTTGTATCATCTGCAAATTTTGCCACCTCACTGTTTACCCCTTTTTCCAGATCACTTATGAATATGTTGAAAGGACTGGTCCCAGAACAGACCCGTGGGGGACACCATTTACCTCTTTCCATTCTGAAAACTGACCATTTATACCTACCCTTTGTTTCCTCTCTTTTAACCAGTTACCAATCCATGAGAGCACCTTCTTTCTTATCCCGTGGCAGCTTACTTTGTATAAGAGTCTTTGGTGAGGGACCTTGTCAAAGGCTTTCTGAAAATCTAAGTACACTGTATCAACTGGATCCCCTTTGTCCACAAGCTTGTTAACCCCCTCAAAGAGTTCTAGTAGATTGGTGAGACATGATTTCTCTTTACTAAAACTATGTTGACTCTTCCTCAACAAATTATGTTCATCTATATGTCTGACAATATTGTTCTTTATTATAGTTTCAACCAGTTTGCCTGGTACTGCAGTCAGGCTTACAAGCCTATAATTGCCGGGGTCACCTCTGGAGCCCTTTTTAAAAATTGGCATCACATTAGCTATCCTCCAGTCATCTGGTATAGAAGCTGATTTAAATGAGAGGTTACAGACTACAGTTCTGCAATTTCACATTTGAGTTCCTTCCTGCAGCAGTAGCACAGTGCAAAATGGCCTTAATAGAGAGGGAATCTGGGGCATTCTCTCTTTCCTGGCTGAATCACTAAACTGTCTTTGGAGCTGACATTTTTGTTGCATGAAAACTAGTACAAAAACAAGTTGGAAGGTCAGAGGTTTAAAAAATCTTTGTTCTTTAAAAGCTGGATGGTAACTGGTGCTTTTGCACCAGCAGGCTGAAGATGTTATGTTTTATAAAATGAATTAGGCCAAAATTGTGCTGCGCCCACTGCCTATCATGCTAAACAATATTGTCTCATTGTTTTCTTGTACTCCTCTCTGTCTTAATTCACCTGCTGTCTCTTGTCTGATACTTAGATTGTAAGCTCCTTGGGACGGGGCCCTCTCTTTGTTCTGGGTTTGTACAACACCTAGCACAATGGGTCCCTGAGCTAGGCCTGGGGCTCCAAGGTGCTATGATAATACAAATGATTAATAATAATTAATATAACTCTGCCCCTCTCTTTCTCCTTCTGATCCATTGCATCATTATCTGATCCATTTTATAGCAGGGCTGAAATGTCACTCAGAAAGCCACCAAAATAACAGATTAAATTGAAACTTTTAACATACTCCACTTCAGCTCTGAGTCAAAATCTCTTAAAATTTGCTTGTTCAGATGTGTGCATTCAGAGATTTGTCTTTTCAGTCAAACTGAATATAGAGATACACTGGAGTTATCTGTAATTCCTCTTTAACATGAATATAATATAGCAGGGGTCGGCAACCTTTCAGAAGTGGTGTGCCGAGTCTTCATTTATTTACTCTAATTTAAGGTTTCACATGCCGGTAATACATTTTAATGTTTGTAGAAGGTCTCTTTCTATAATTCTATAATATATAACTAAACTATTGTTGTATGTAAAGTAAATAAGGTTTTTAAAATGTTTCAGAAGCTTCATTTAAAATTAAATTAAAATGCAGAGCCCCCCAGACCGGTGGCCAGGACCTGGGCAGTGTGAGTGCCGCTGAAAATCAGCTCGTGTGCCGCCTTCGGCACGCGTGCCATAGGTTGCCTACCCCTGTAATATAGTTTGTAAAAAGCTTCCTAATGTTAAAATGCATTTCATCCTAATAAGTAGATAAAACATTGTACCATAAACGAAGATGCGATGTATTGGAGCATTGCTATGTAAGGTTTAATTGCTATCCTTTCTTATAAAGCCAGGTTTTGATCTCCTGCCAATCTAAGTCCGTAGTGATTACATTGATTTCTGTGCAGTTACTCCAGATTTACATGGAGGTAAGTGAGATCAGCGTCTAGCCATTTCTGTTAGCACCAAGGTGAAGCTTAAATCTTTGCCAGCCCTGCACCTTATTTGCTTTATAAACCTGGTGGTGGAGGGGGTAATGGGAGGGGGGAAGGCAGAGAGAGAGAGATTTTTCTAGCTATAAATTTAGAAGTAATTCTACAATGAGAGTGAGGTCAGGAAATAGGAAAAATAAGGGATTGTAGTCTCTGTTTTCAACTGTTACTCTGGCAAAAAGACTTTTCCAGTCCTGCAGCCCCCTCCTACTACAGGTTTTCCCAGAGGGAAAAGGAGTAATCTGTCCTTAAAGAATATAAGGAATCAGGTACTTAGAATGTGTCTCTTTCTCTCCATCAGCTAAGCTATTGCTGAACAATTAATGACTAGTAGACGCTTTTCTTCTGTAACCTTTGTGAAGTCTGCAAATGGGAAGCATTTTCTATAAAACTGGGGACATTTAACTGTGGGATTTTCAGAAGCACGTAAATGACTGTGTGCCCAAAGGAAATTGGGGACTTGTGCTCCTGAGTTTATGTATTTTTAAAAAATCCCATCCTAAATGTCTGGGACCTGGAGAAGGATAATAGGCTAACATGCAGAGGTTAGTTCTACCTGTCAATATTAGTATTGTTATGGCATGCTTCTCTTCATTTACTTTATAGAAAAACTAATTACATTTAAATTGAACCCTAACAAAAGAAAACATTTTCCACAGACTAGGTCCTGTTTATTTTTGTCTGGAATCCAAAACAATGTTTTACAAAAACTGAGAAGAGTCATCTTGATGTTTGTGTTTTGGCACAAACCTCGTAAGCACATATGCGTATGAGCAAATTTTGTTTTCATTTATCTTTTTTAAAAAAAAAATCTGAACCTTAAATACTCAGTTATTTTTACTCTCCATTCTGGAGTTTTTAAAATTACATATATTTTTAGAATGTGTCTTTTCTGAAGCATGCAAGAGACCACATGGCAGTAACACGTTGAAGTTACCAAAACAGCACTGAAATGCAGCTCCAGTTTAATTACAGGGGCAGGAATTTTCAAAGAAGTCTAAGAGACTACCTAATTCCTACTGAAGTTTTATTAAAAAAACTTGACATCTGATTGTGATTTTTGCTCTTCAAAATTCATAAAGTACTCTGTGTACCCAAGCTGGCAATCTTTACTCACGCAAAACTCCGAGACTTGTCACAGAAGCTATCTATTCCTTAATAACAATGAAGCAGTTAGGTAGCTTAGGATGTCTATCTCTCTCGCTCTCTCTCCACTCACTAAGCAATGTCTGAACAATTAATAATGAACACTGGACACATTTCTTCTGGAGAAGTGCTCCTACCTTGCCCCCATTCTCTAACAGTTCTACCCGCTCACCATTCATGTCGTGGTAATGTTAACTGTTACCGTGTTGGGCCAATTCTGTCCTTAGATGTGCACATATGACACCCTGTTAAGCCAAAGGGTGTTGTATGCATGAGTCAAAGGGCAGAACCTGCCCTCTTATATTTAAAAACAACCATCATTTAGATTAAATCTCAGGAAAAACTTCCTAACTAAGGGGTTGGCTACATTTGCAGCTGTACAGCGCTGGGAGTTAAAGCTGTCTTCGTACAGCTGTGTAGGGAAAGCGCTGCAGTGTGGCCACATTTGCAGCATTTGCAGTGGTGTTGGGAGTGGTGCATTATGGGCAGCTATCCCAGCATTCAAGTGGCTGCAACGTGCTTTTCAAAAGAGGGGGGTGGGGTGGAGTGTGACAGGGAGTGTGGGGGAGACAGAGTGAGTGCATTTTTGGAGCTGACACTGTGTCAGCTCCCTGCCTTGCAAGTTCTAAGGACTTGAAGATACACAGCACCAACCTTCAATCATTTTAAAAGTTTCGACCCCTTCCCCCACCCCTCTCTCATTCACTAAATGCAAATAGCCTTCAGACCAGATAAGCCGCTGCTCCAAAACAGACCCCCCCCCCCCCTTCCAGGCTGCTTCTCTCCTAAAGCAAACACTAGCTGTGGACATTCATCCCCCTGCCTGCCTCTGCTGGAGCAAACAGTAGCTGTGTTTGTTTTTTAGATAAGCAGCTCCGGGAGCCCCTGAGTTCACAACAAAACAAAGGGAGGCATCACAACAAAACAAAGAGTGTTATCTTTACTTAAAAAGCATTATGGGAAGGTTCCGGAGGCCAGTTACAGCGTAGTAAGATTAATCACTGTTTACACTGGCACCCCAGCACTGCAAGAGCAGCGCTATAGTCGTTATTCCCCAGGCCAAGGTGGAGTACAGCCAGCGCTGTAGCCAGGGAGATACAGCGCTGTATGTGCCTTGCCAGTGTGGACAGGGAGTAAGTTACAGCGCTGTAAAGCCACCACCAGCGCTGTAACTCTCAAGTGTAGCCAAGCCCTAAGAACAGAAGGACAATGGAACAGACTGCCTATGGGGGTCATGAAAGCTCGTTCACTGGAGATTTTTCAAAAGGAGTCTGGATAGCCATCTGTCTTGGATGGTTAAACACAAACAAATCCTGCGTCTTGGTAGGAGGCGTGGGGGGGTGGAGGGATTGGACCAGATGATCCTTGTGGTCCCTTCTAACTCCATGGGTCTATGGTTCTATAAATCACAGATCTTGTCTTTCTTTATTCCCCTCTGTCACTCAGCTTTCTCTTTGTCTATTCACAAAATCTCATCACTCTTGGAGCAAGAGCCTTCTCCTCTACAGCCATTTAAAACTATCTTCCTGTGTATCTCAGCCTAATCAGGTCTCCATTTCACCTGAGCACCATTTCTATACTCCCTGTCTCGTATCTTTCAATTATTCATCCTCTCTCTCTTATTTGTTAACATTCTTTGATGTATTATTTAACCCTGGAAAGCATTCTGAAAGATTTTGTACAAAATAAAGTTTTATTTCCCTGTATTTTATTGGATGGGTACTTTCTTGGCCACTCTCAGATGTAATGATCTGACAAGCACAATTTCTATAGCTGTGCACATTCCTCCTGATAGTTTTTTAAAACAGTGTTCGTTGAAGTTTTCCACATCATTTATAGACACCCAGGCATACAGGTAAACCTAAGGGGAAAAACTTACTTCAGACAACTAGATGATGCTGATTCAGAAAGAAGGATGTAAACTAAACCATGGTGCCTTGTGCTCCATGAAAAATCAATGAAAACGAACAATGGAAAAACTTTAGGATTGCCATGTGGATAAGGCAAGCATTATTAGGAAAAGGCAAAAATGATCCTATAATTAGGAATTAAAATCTAGTATTAATAAACTTAATAATGTAGTAGTAATAATAGAATGTATTTTTAAAAATACACTAAAATCTATGATAAAATCATTGTCCTAAAGATGATATTCAGTACAATTAATATTCACACTAACTGTGATTGTTTCACAGCTTTTAAAAGCTTTTTTAGACAATCTTGAAGTTTTAGCTAACACGCATATGAAAATGGTATGAGATAAAGTCGATTGCTTTGTTGGAGACCAGTTCTGAACGATGCCATATATTAAGCATTTTCAATAATTTCATTTTATATACTCCTGATAACTCACCATGAGCCATCTTATTACTTTTCCACTATATTTCTATCAAGTAGGCCATGCATATTACCTAGCTTTACCGTGTTCAAAAAACAGTTAGTTTTCTCAAATTCCATGTACATGTGAAAGTTGCCATTTATGAAGAGCTGTTAAAATGTAATGGCTTTTTAAAGTAATATTTATTTTCATAAAAAGTAAATGTCTGATTAACAAATGTATATGTATATTATATTGAAATTACTTATATTAGTATTTCTGTTTTCTTTTCCAGGGCAGAATATAGAACTATGATAGCAACTGGTGGAGTAATAACAGGGCTGGCAGCCTTAAAGAGGCAAGACTCTGCCAGATCTCAGCATCAACTAAATCTTGCCACATCACCAACTTCTGAAGAGAAAAAGCCAGTCAGACGCCGGCCCAGGGCTGATGTAGTAATTGTCAGGGGCAAAATCCGACTTTACTCCCCGTCAGGATTCTTTCTTGTTTTGGGAGTGCTCATCTCATTCATGGGAATTGCAATGGCTATCCTTGGATACTGGCCACAAAAGGAGCAGTTTTTAAGTCCTGAAACTAGTCTAGCCTTAAATGAAACCCAGGTCATAACAAACCAAGGTGGAGTTATATTTCGTTTCTTTGAACAACATTTACACTCAGATAAGATGAAAATGTTGGGCCCCTTTACTATGGGCATTGGAATCTTTATATTTATTTGTGCAAATGCCATCCTACATGAAAATCGTGACAAGGAAACAAAAATCATACATATGAGAGACATATATTCCACTGTAATAGACATGCACAGTCTGAGAATCAAGGAACAAAAGCAGTTGAATGGCACTTACACTGGTTTATTGGGGGAAAGTGAATTCAAGCACAGTGGGAACTCATATGCGTCGCGATTGGCTGCAAACACAATTGCACCTTTCTCTGGCTTCAGGAGTAACTTTCGAATGGATAGTTCGGCTGAAGAAGATGAAGTTGCCATAAATGAAGACAAGAACACTTCTAACCTTCTACCACCTTTGCTGACTGAGCATTCTGGCTCTGTCTTTGGACTCTACCCTCACAGTAGCAAAGCAATGGATGACAAAAATAGTAGCTCTATAAAGTGTGAAACAAAGTCAATTGTATCATCCTCCATTAGCGCTTTCACACTGCCTGTAATTAAACTAAATAACTGTGTTATTGATGAACCTAGTATAGACAATATCACTGAGGATTCTGAGATCACTAGAAGCCAGTCTAGAAATTTGTCAATGGACTCTCTAGCCATTCCATTAACTGATACCAATGAATCCTACAAACCTGCCAGTGCAATGCTACCCCGAAATAATTCATTTGTAGAATCTCCATCCAGTCAGTTCAAATCTTCTATGACTCTTGGACCAAGCACTGGAAAACTTTTATCACCTGGTGCTGCCAGAAAACAATTTGGGTCCAACACATCTTTGCATTTTCTGTCTGCACATTCAAAATCCTTGGATTTAGAGAGGGGTCCGTCTACACTCACTGTCCAAGCTGAACAAAGAAAACACCCCAGCTGGCCCAGATTGGATCGAAGCAACAGTAAAGGATACATGAAACTAGAAAACAAAGAGGACCCAATGGATAGGTTACTTGTACCACAAGCCACAGTTAAAAAGGACTTTACTAATAAGGAAAAGCTTCTTATGATATCAAGATCTCATAATAATTTGAGTTTTGAACATGATGAATTTTTGAGTAACAACCTAAAGCGGGGAACTTCAGAAACAAGATTTTAATATTTAAATTACAATTTACAAGACACCATACAGTATTTTTAAAAATATTTTGACGAGTGTTTCTTTTTCAACGAAATTGGCACAAGCCTGTTTTTACCAAATTCAGATTGGCTTGTGTGAACAGAGATCATCATCTCTGTAATGCCAAGAGTTTCATGTGTTAGTAACATACAACTGCAATACTGTATGTTATCACTACTCAAATATATGTTCGTGCTACAGATCCCATATTCTCCAATCTGTTGCTCTTTTGTTTCTGTATAAGCACATGACCTTTCATCACTAAAAGTCAAGAAACCTGCATCAGAATTGGAGCTCCCATAAGCTTCTAGTTTGTTTTTTAAGTGATTGCAACATTCTAACAACGATGCTTCCAGTCTAGGATGGAAAGTGAGTAGCAGTATCTACTGGAATTGCCAAATCCAAACACACATTCTAGATAGTTTCTTTTACATATGATACATATTGGTAACTGCAATCCTAGAATGTCATTGTGTTTACATGTTGGGGAGGGAGGGTAGAAGAAAATTGGGCAGATTAAAACCATTTTTGTGAACTCACTGTAAATGGTCAAGTTGAATACCAGTGTTGTGAATTCTAGTTAACTATGCTTTATGTGATAACTTTCTATATCCACTATAATTTAGTACTGCAATTCAAGAAAATCATATGTAGAATAACCATGGCTTAGAAATTTGCAGATTTTTCTGGGATTAGTTATCCAAAGTGCATTAATTGGCAACAGCTTTACAAATAAAATGACAAAATTAACTAAAAATATGAACATGATGAATAACAGGATTTTAGAGTTAGATGTACAGTATGATATTGTGACAAAAATCTAAAGAGAATAATTAAATATATTATATATAGTGTTTATAGTAACCAAATCTTAAATAACAGGATTGCTATGTTTGAAAAAATTGAAACAACAAACTACAATTCAATATTTACACTAATGTTAATGTGAAAGCCCAATTGGCTAAATTAAACTTGTATATTTTGCATAATTATAGCTTGATGGCTCAGGGGAGGTTTAGCTGTGATAAATTGCATAGAAAGCTTTTGCAAATTTGCTGCCCCAAACACGGCGGCACGCCACGGGGGGCGCTCTGCCGGTCGCCGGTCTTGCGGCTCCGGTGGACCTCCTGCAGGCACGCCTGCGGATGCTCCACCGAAGCCGCGGGACCACCGGAGCCGCCTGCCGCCCTCCTGGCGACCGGCAGAGCGCCCCCCGCGGCATGCCACCCCAAGCACGTGCTTGGCGTGCTGGGGCCTGGAGCTGCCCCTGTGCAAAGGATTGACGTTTAAGACCAAAAGGTTTCTCTCAGCAAAGCAAGCTTCACAGTTGCAGTTGTAGGCTAAGAAAGTTAATATGAATGACTCTACTAGAAAGTTTTCATTTATTCCATTAAGCCATTTAGGCCTTGATCCTGTCATGACAGCCACACTTGAGAGCTCCTTCCACCATTCACCAAGCAGTATTGGGGCCTTAACTGGTCATCTTTAACAGGCGTTTGATATTTTCACTTAACCTAAATACTCAGGAATTGTGTTTTTTTTAAAGGCTTTCCCCAAAAAAGAATTAAAAGTTGGAATGTTGTACTTCAGTTGATCATGAAAGATGAAAGACAGAAATATTTCTTTTTTTAATTTCCGGCTCCATTACTTGCTCAGTGAATTGAGGCATAGTGTTACTTGTTAGAACCTCAAGCCTATATATTGTAACAGAGTTGGCTAAATATTTTGCTATGAAGCTTTTAATAACTTTCTGGTTCGTGTTCTTAATACATTTGCTATTTTTTGAAATAAAATAAAATGTATATCTATGTCTATGGTAAGACTGTTTTTCCCCCTCTGCATATATAGGATTTCTCCATATCTAGAAATATCATACATTACATTTGTCAAACATATTGGTCCATTACTGGATATTTGCCTGTGCCTCCCCTTGATTTCTTTTTGCCTGACAGCCACATGTGCACATATCAGGATAGCATTTGGAACACTTTAGTTCAGCCATCCATGTATTATTATAGAAGCCTAGATTTAGGGTCCTATTCCAGTACTTTCCACATTCTGAAGTTTTTCTATTGTGTCAAGTCTTGGCCAGAGTGACAGCCAATCTACTCAAGAGTATCCTGCTGACCGACCCATAAAGCAATGTTGGTGTTACCTGGAAGGATGGAAAAAGAGGCTGATCCTCACTTTAAGAAGTAAGGTGCTGATTACTTTGCTATTGCCATTAAATATTTATTATTATTTATTAATATCACCACCTTCCTCTTATATAGTGCTTTTTATCCATGGATCTTAAAGTGCTTTACAAAGGAGGTAAATATAATAACGAATAGGTAAGTAAAGTTGAATTCCACATTATAAATTCAAAGAATAAAATTATCAGGCTCAATGGCGAGTAAGGTACTTTACTTTCTTTGCAGAGAAATCTATTACATTCTACAGGGGACTGAGCCAAAAACCCATTGAAGTCCATGGGAGTCTTTCAGTTGAGTTCATTGGCTTAGGGTCATGCCTTGGGTGCCCAAAATTGAAGGTCACCAGGTACCGTTTTTCTCAAGCAATGCCATTGGACTCAGTAATATTGCTAGAGGAATAAGGCATTATTTAATACAAGTCCATGTATCACAATCTGGCCCAACAGAAATTAGAGTATTACAGAGGGAGTTGATATTGACCTCTTGTGACCCCAGGAAGGGGTTAACCCTATACAGGGTGCTGGGGAAGCCATTCCCCTTCACTCCTGCTGGGCATACTCCAACTGGAACCACACTATAAAATGGAGCAGCTAACCGGGGAGGAGAGAAAGTGTTGCAAAGTTCTGCCTGGGAGTTATTGGAGCTTAGACCACAGAGGCCAGGCAGGCCGAGACCCAGGCAAATACCTGGCAGTCCACAAATGCCCGCAAGGGGAAGGAGTCATTGGGAACTTCACCTGCTGACTACCCTGGAGGATCAGAGGACCTGTGAACTATGGAGCAGAAGACAAGGTAAGAAGTAGTCTAGGGGAACCAGACATTGATTTGGTTGTGGAATCGGGAACAGAGTCAGTGCATTTTGGAGGGATCCCCACTGACTCATGGTGGATACACTCACTGCTGTTAGGGCCCTGGGCTGGGACCTGGAGGAGCAGGGAGTGCCTGGGTTCCTCTACCCCGGACACCAACCTACCTCTGGGTGGTGGCCCACCCCCTGCCTAGCCACTCGGCCATGCTGACCTGCACGGAGGGGTAGCCCCATTGACTCTGGCCACTAGGACACGCCGCCCTGCACAGAGGAGGGTGGTCCCATTTACTCTGGCCTTTACGTTCTACCACCCTCTGCTGAAGGGTGGTCCCATTTACTCTGGTTGCTTGGCCAGACAGTCCTGAACCTAAGGACAGTTCCCTGACTCTAACCATTAGGCTATACACCCTGAGAGGAGGAGCGGTCTGTTGGACTTGGCCACAGGGCCATAATGCTACTGCCTTGGGGTGGTGGTGTGACAGGCTATACTTGCCCACAACACCCCTATTTTAGGTTGGCTAATACTTCCCATTATAAGAATGCTTGGGACCTTTTATTTAGGAAGCTCTCACATCTCTATTAGTTGCAGCAGGCCTTTGATATTTGGTAGGGGGAATCCCTCTGGCTATGTCCTATGAAATTCTGTTCAGATTTTGCTGAGCCCAACTGTTAAAAATCATAATTTCTCTTCCCTCACCTACATTCCTCAGGAAAGTATTGGCAGCCTGCCCAAATCACAGAACATTCCAAGGCTGGGCTCAGGGTGTTCCTGTCACAGCAGCACCACACATTGCAGGGGGAACATCGTGGAGTGACAGGACCAGCTGACTATAGTGTTTGTGTGGGAGGCTGCAACAGAGTTGGGCCAGGATGCCCCCACTCTGTAAATCATCAGACCCAGAACATGGTCACAATGGCCCATTTAATAACCCCGCTCCCCAACCTTTTTCTTTAAAAAAAAAAAAGGGTTAAAACAATCTAGGAAGTTACACAATGTTACAATACGTTACAAGAACGTTGTTTAGGTTGCAAAGTCAAGCACTCAGAAGTTAGGAATGTGCAACCTCAATTCAGCTTTCTGGTGTGTATGCATTATGATACAATATTTAATTATATGACCACATACTATTTTTTCCAAATGACCCCATTCGGTGTACATGATGGATCTACACAGGGTCAGAATTAAGGTTGCATGGGCAATTGTAAATCTTGCATTTCCTAATTTTGTGTTCTTGACTTTGCAAACCTAAATTATATTATTTTAACATGAGACCAGCTTTTCCTCAGACCTGAAGAAGAGCTCTGTGTAATCCCAAGAGCTTGTCTTTCTCACCAACAGAAGTTGGTCCAATAAAAGATATTACCTCACCCACCTCTCCCTCTAATATTCTGGGATCAACATGGCTACAACACCACTGCATACAATTATTTTAACATAGTTTGTGTGTGTAATATGAAATATGTTCATACCTGGGCTAGATCTAGGGAAATCTGCCACCTCTACCACTTTTAATTGTATAACTGCATTTATAAAGACTGAAAAGACTATTTTAAAATGGATGACATGATCTTTCTTGACTAGTTAAATTATGTCTTAGCCTAAAAGCTGGCTTTTGAGCACTGTTTTATGGAAGAGTAGTGGTCCTTTCTAAGTAGTAGAACAGCTGGTAGTTGGAAATTTGAATTTAGAGACTGATACTGTAGAATTTACTCCCAAATAGTTGTATGTCACTTGGAACACAAGGTAAACAAAGTCTTAAACTTCTGAAAAGTTTCATCACAAAGCTGACTTTTTCTACAGAAAAAGCCCAAACTAATTCACATTTTGATATAGCTCAAGACAGAGGCTGCAGGACTCCACCCATGTACTAAATTAAATTCTACTATTGCTACCTATTAAAAGGAAGAAATCAAAAAAGCATGTCATATCATAAATGCACCAAAATCAACCAAAATTTACATATTGCACCAAAATCAACCAAAATTCAGTTTATGCACATTACATTCAGTTAACAGCATTTATCGTCACTTACAAAAATAACTGGCTCAGGCTAGGCAAAAATTTATTATGTTGCTCAAGCAATATATTAACACTTAAAAGTGTTAACCTTTTATTTTGCAGGCTATAGCAGCTTTTAAGGTGCAGAGTGCCTTTCTGTGACCTAGGGGTAATTCTGCCTCTCACTACAGTATGAAGTTATCAGGCTCTAGTGAACAAAGTCTGAGAAGTACTTTTAACTTCCAGCCTAGCTTTCTCCCTGAATAATCTTTGTAGTTATACACTGGCTAGTACAGTTGCCAGACTTACTCCTGTTACTTTCAACCTCACATTCTATTTCCCTTCAGTTTGTGTCTCTGTTTCTCCTTCTAAGAGTGCAAATGGACATGTGATTTCGGAACATTCTGGTCAATAGACTCCTTATCTTTGTGGAATAATCTCATATTCTTTGTCTTTGTTACAAAGAATTCAAGCTAAACACAGGGTCAAACTAATTCCAGCCAACATCTAAAATCACATTTAACTTCAGTTCACCCATTTCAACTCGTTCATTAGTGTTATCATACACCTACAGGGCGTGGTTGTAATTTGAATTTTTGGACTTGAAACCACAAAATATCCTTTCATAAGTAATTCATATTCACACACAGAATGGCTGATTTTAGTGGATTATTTGTGATAGTAAGGTGTTCGCAAGATTAGGTCCCTTAGGAGGGAGTGGAAACTAAACTGAAAATATTTTTATATTTGGACTATTATGTTTTGTTGAAACTAGAACATAGCACATACCAGACTGGATCAGTACAACTGTCCATCTAGTCCAACATCTTGCATTTGACACTAATTCATAGCAGATGTTTTATAGGAGGGCGTAAAACCACCATAAAGTGCCTATAACGAAGGTGGGTTTTTTCATAAGAGTAGTAGTTAGTGAAAGACATATACCTTCAGGCATAAAGGTTGCTATCTTTATCAACTTTTGTCCCAACTAATGTAATTGCAGATGACTGTATTCATGAAAATATCTATTTTTTCCTTACTAAGCTCTCCACCTCACTAATGTTGTTTTTTGCAGAATTCTGCAGGTTAATTATGAGTTGTGTTTCCTTTTAACAGCTTTTAATTGGCTCTCTCTTAATTTCACTGCAACCTCCCATCATTTTAGTTTTAAGAGAGAGAGTAGCAGGAGCACCTGATTTCCATTTGCTATAACAGTCATTATTTTATAGGTCTGTGTCAAGTCCCCTCTTATTCATCTCCTTTCTGAACAGTTCTTTCTTATCTTTTAAATCTTCCTGCATACGAAAGTCTTTCTGTGCCTCTAATCATTTTCCTTGCCCTTCTCAAGGCCTATTCAATTTCTACACTATGCCTCTGGAGATGGAGTGATAAAACTAAACATTATATTCAAGGTAAGAGTATCCTGTTGATTTCTATAGCAATATACTATTTCCAGTATTAATCTCTATCCCTTTCTTAAGGCACAAAAACATCTTATTTGCTTTTTGTTTGCTCCTGTGCAATGAAAAGGTTTTCATTGAACTGCCCTCTGTGACACACAGGTCACTTTCTGAGTGGTTACAATTAGTTTACAACCTACCACAGTGTAGGACTATGTCAAATGATTCCTTCCAATATGCATTTCCTTACACTTGTCAGAAATAATTATAATTTTTGACATGTTCTAGTCTAACTTTTAGGGAATACCTTTCAACAGTTTCTTTTTATTACTCTTACATTCACATGACTTTCAAGGCTCTCCATATGTCAAATTAAAATATATGAGTAAAAGAATATATACAGCATTCAGATACTGAATCTCACAGAATAGGATATAATTAAACACTTTTAAAGTGTAGAGAACTCATTATCATTTTAATAGACAAGAAGCACTTTGAGGTAGTACGAGTGGATTATATGATCTCTTGTTTACCGGTGTGCTGCATTTGCTCTCTAGACCTATCGTAGGCCTATGTAGGGAAAGTGAGTAAAGTACATCAAGTGTTCAAAAATTAAAAAAGGTATGGTAGAATCTCATTAAACTACAATTTGTTAATCTGCACCTTTTGTAATTTGTAACCAGTGACTTTTGAATGAACTTTTGTGTTCCTTAAAAAAAACACAACAACCTTGAAAATTAACTTGAGGAGGTCTGTTTCACAATCAGATTAAGAATGGGTTTCATACCAAGTTGATGCTGAATTTTGTCTCCATGCTGAAATTCAGAAATTCACTTTTGGTCTCTCATAGATTCAGTGGCACTCACTGAATAAGCAGCTGGTATTCATATTTCTCTTTGTCTAATGGGGCTTATGACAGTTGCTGTATGGAATTAATGTACAATGTCTCATCATTGCATTTCATCACTTTCACACATAGCTTTCTTTTTCCTACACTGTCTGGCAAAATAGTTCTTTTGGCAGACTCCAGTTTTGCTTGAAGGCTGGACAGTATTTACGTATATATCTATGTCCACACATCTCTCACTGTCTGGTTGCTGCAAGGTCTGGGACCCTTCCTTGCACTATCTGTACCTTACCGTGGCTTTATGGTATTCTTTAATAAGGGAATGGATAGATTAAATGGCAGCTCAATGTCATCAGGCAGTCTATGACTTTAACACCCAGATCTTCTGTCTTTTACAATGACGACTTATCCACAACACCCTGGTGACTCCTCAGGCAAATCATCTCACTAGAAGGCACTATGGTCTGGTGAGATATATCTATTGCCTCTTCCATTTCTGTGTGATTTCAGATCTCTGTTCTGACATTAAAACCCAAGGTCACAATAAGTATGCTTGCTAATCCTCTAATTCTTCTTCTCTGAACCCTCTCCAATTTATCAACATTCTTCTTGAATTGTGGACTTCAGAACTGGACAAAGTATTTCAGCAGAGGTTATTCCTGTGCCAAATATAGAGGTAAAATAACTACTCCTAGTTGATATTTCCTTGTTTATGCATCCTGGGATCACATTAGCTCTTTCAGACACAGTCACATGGGTGCTTATGTTCGGATGATTATTCATACAATCTCGTAACCTTTTTCAAAGTCACTGCTTCCCTGGATAGAGCCCCTCATCCTGTAAGTATGGTCTATGTTCGTAGAGGTATACATTTACATTTAGCCATATTAAAATATATAGTCGTTTGCTTGTGTCCAGTTTGTCAAGTAATCCAGAGCACTCTGAATTAGTTACCTGTCCTCTTCACTATTTACCACTCCTCCAACTTTTGTGTTATTTCCAAACTTTATCAGTGATGATTTTATGTTTTCTTCCAGGGCACTGATAAAAACATTAAATAGCATAGGGCCAATAACTGGGGATCCATCTGGAAACATACCCATTCGATGACAATTGCCCATTTACAGTTACAATTGGAGACCTATCAGTTAGCCAGTTTTTAATCTATTTAATGTCTGCCATGTTAATTTTATCTTGTTCTAGTTTTTTAATCAAAATGTTATGCAGTATCAAGTCAAATGCCTTACAGCAGTGTAAGTATATTACATCAACACTATTATTTTTAGTAACCAAACTTGTAATCTCATAAAAAAGATTTGACATCAATTTAGTTTGACAGGTTATTGTGAGGTGTCATTCCATATTCTTTATGAAAATATGCTTATGATATGAATGACATAACTGAGATGTACTTTATGCAAGATGGCTCATGTGAGGTATCATTTGAAATGCTATGATTTACTGAATTATGATTATCCAATTTGTATGCCTGTGTCATTTCTGTATCAAAAGTTAGGAATATTGACTATGTATTTGTATTTCAACTATGCTACTTTGGGTGATGCTCACTGTGAACATTTCAGGTATGACAATGAAAAAGCTAGACAAGGCGGATGGCCCATCAGCGAGGAGAATAGACTATGAAAAGCTTGGCCTTCCTGTGGACCCTCCATACTGCCACTGACTCATGGACTCCATGATCCTACAGAGGCAGGTGGTCTTGTAACCTGATACTAAAACATTACCTGGGACTTCTTGTAACTTTTCCACTGGAAGGGAATCAACACACTTTGGAGGTAGAACTAATGTCAGGAGCCATCTGGGAAGGCAGCAAAGTGAAACAGAATAGCTACTTCAAGTGTTAAGGCCAAGGCCCACAGCTCTGATATGCCTTGTCAATAGAAGCCCAACAAAGGATTGCCTGACATGAGAAGCCTAGTCCACCACCCATGCAGCTATGCCCTGGATACTGGAGTAAGTTTGGGGAAACCCATCTTCTGTCATGCCTGTTATTTCCATGGAGGATACACCTGCAGCTCCCTTGGTGATGCTCCTGGATGGTGTGTGTGTGGGGTGGGGAGGAAACTATGCTAGCACTGAAGAATTGTGTTGTGGAAGGTAATTTTCCTCAGTTTGTTCCTGGAAGATGGAGACTAATTTACATTAGACGAAGGGGGAAAAATTACTCTAACTACTACTCCATTCTCACAGGAAGTCACCCTTTACTCAGGGAGTGGAACTACTCACAGTTCCTTCAACATTAAATCATTCACTCTAATTTTTTGCTGGAGTTCTCTTTGCTGGAGAACATTACTAAACATAAAGGGGATACAGCATTAGACTCTGAGATTGAGATGAATCTCTCAATCTGTTTAGAGGCCAGAAGTTAGCTGTCAATTTTAAGCATTCTTCCTCTGATGTTTGTGAGTACTACCGCCTATAAGCAAAAATTGGCCTCCATTAGCAAATATCTGTCCCATAATGTAACAACACAATAACTCCATATTTTATGCTGAGAAACCAGAGAACAGACAGACACTCGCTTTTGCCTCAAGGAAGTGAAACTTGAGTGCTGACTCAAATAGAGTAAAGGCTAGCAGAGACTATTATATGAATTCTCAAATCTTTTGAGGCGTTAAAGTCTAACTGAAGCTGAGGAGACACCAGCGTATATCTTGTGATGCCAGTTGTTGAAGCTCTGATAGTCCATCTCTGCATGGAAGTACTGGATCAAGGCATCAGAGGTGAAGGCATGAAAAAGAAACTATTTCTGAGCATTTTGATGGTATGAAATCAGGATAAAGAATAGCCTGAATGCTGGATCTTGTGTTCAAGCTTTTCTTCTGCCCCTCCGAATCTCAAGATGTTGTAAGAGCAGCTACAGACAGGCCAGCAGAAGGAGAGCAAACCAGAAATAATTGTACAGGGAGAACAATACCAACAGAATACAACACCCATGAATAACATGATGCAGTTGCGAAAAAGGCTAATGTCTTTCTGGGGAGTATTAACAGGAGTGTATTATGTAAGACCCAGGAAGAAATTGTCCCACTCTACTCAGCACTGATGAGGCCTCAGTGTCCAGTTTTGGGTGCCACACTGTAAGAAATATGTGGACAAATCGGAGAGAGTCCAGAGGATCACTAGAAAAATAATAAAAGGATTAGAAAACCTGACCTATGAGGAAAGGTACAAAAAAAACCCCTAAGCATGTTTAGCCTTGACAAAAGAGGACGGGAAGAGGGACCTGATAATAGTCTTCAACTATGTTATTAGCTATTCTAAAGAGGATGGTGATCAATTGTTTTCTATGTCCTCTGAAGGTAGGACAAGAAGTAATCTGCAGCAAGGGAGATTTAGGTTAGATATTAGGAAAAGCTTTCTAACTATAAGAGTAGTTAAGCACTGGAATAGACTTCCAAGGGAGGTTGCAGAATCCCTGCCATTTTTTTCCCCTAAAAGAACACCTGTCAGGGATGACACTGGGTCCTGCTTTGGCACAGGGGACTGGACTAGATGACATCTCATGGTCCCTTTCATTCCGTTCAGTGATTCTATGAAAGTATCATTGGTCAATAAAGAACATAAGGATTTGACCTATCTGTTGTATAGACTGAAATGAAGCTACAATACAGTAGATGAATTAAATTAGAAAATAAATAATTTGTCAATTTGTAACTTAGCTTCAATCTCATAACAGATGCCATCTAAAATTAGGATATGTATTATTAGAAATTAATTTAATAAGATTTAGACTCACCTCAGCATGTCCAATCTTAATGACTCAGACACAAACCAGATAACTAAGTGGGTCATTTAAATAACTAGTAATTCACTTACTGTAAAAAGCAGATAACCTTTAACTTAGAATCAAGTTATCTGCATTCTTGTGCTATATTTCCCCCCCATATCTATGCAAGACATCTGCTGCTCAATAATCTTTTTTTCCTTTCACAGAGAAGCAAATCAGCTCTTACCTGCTAATACAATTTTCTTGAGGGATTTTCAATTTCCCAGAAAAGCAAATTCTCTCATTAACATAATCAGCAAATGTGATGCTTTCTGTGTTACCACACACATTTTTTCTCCCTGCTTTAGCATTAGAAATGTATATAATTTAAAAAACGAAAAAAACAAAACCATACACATGCCTCGAAAGATATGATAATAGCAGTCTTTGCTCATCTGCTAAGAAGAGGATAATATGAAAAGAAAGTTAGTCTTATATAGCTGCAGACATTTTGTACTTTGGCAGCTCAATGTATAGTTAAATGAGCTTGATTACACTTAAAATACAGCAGTGGTTAACAACATAAGGATTGGCATGACCATACAAAAATATTCATTTGAGTGCTACACATACTCTGCACTTTCAAATGAGATCTACAGATTTAAAAAAATCCCATAGGGAAAAAGTTATCAATGTCATTGCAAACAATCCAATAAGAAATGTTTCATAGGTTCTATGACATCAAAATATAGGAGCCTTTACTGTTGCTGAAAAACCGTTTCGGGGAAAAGATGTTCCTGTGCATTTCACTGAGCTGAGCAAATTTCACTTTTATGTCAGTTTACATAACATTTGTAAGCAAATTGCAACCACTCTTAAATTTAGATATTTAGATGTATATGAAGTTTTCATTGCAAATTTCTTCCAATATGACTATTAGAGGTAAATTTCTGTCCCCATTGAAGTCAATCACAAAACTCCTGTTCATTTCAGTCGTTCTAAGATTTTACCCTTAATGAAAGCTGATTTTGAATTTTTCATATACAAACTTCAGAAGCCAGGGAGTTACTTACATAAATCATGGGGTATTTTTTTCTGTCACCTAATCAAATGACTATGCAACTAACTAACTAACACAGCATGAATTTGCTATTTTGAATGTTATAATCAAAAATAAAAGCAAAAGTTGAATTGTGGTAATATTTAAGCTCAAAATTCATTTCCCACAAATGCTAATGCTAGTAAAGCATAAATGTCTTTGTCAAACAAATATGAATGTGTCATGCACATGGTCTAACTGAAATTCATTTTCAAACTTGAATGAATATTTGGAGAGAAAAAGTCCACTATTCTCTCACTTTAAGTTTTCAGCTTTAACATTGCGTGAGAATTATCTTGGCATTTAATAAAATGTGGGTTTGGTGTCAATGTACATTATACCCCTTATAGTAATTGTACAGTGTATAAATGCACTCCAGAAAACAAAAAAGTGATTTATTTATCCATGTTCAGTTTTTAAATAATACAAAGAATATTAGTGTATAAAGAGCTTTCCTTTAAGGGTGAAATTCACAAATCCCAAATATTCAGGATCTGATGAAGTGCTGTAATGAGGGTTAATTCACATTCTCAAGTCATAGCCAGGAATCCCACAACCGCCTATACTCTTTAAATTGCCCAGCCCCTCCTCGCTGGACAAGTTCTGGAGCCAAAGGGTCCGCATAAACTCAGATCCATGACCCCTTCTTAGTCCACCCACAAAGTGATTTTCTGTGCCAAAGACCACTTCCTGAACACACAGGGGTTGCAGGGCCAACCCTCTACAAGGACTCAACCAGCCAACATCCTATACGTGGCTTATATGGTGAGATAGCGCTAGGTGCCATAACCTGCTGTACCACAGATTAATTTCTCCCTAAATGAAAACTGGTATCTACTAGAGTGGATCAGAAGTTTTCTAGTAAAAAATTCTATTGAATTTCAAAATTAAATAAATAAGCAAACCCCACATGCACACAGGGCAAAGTTAGAACTTTCAACTTTCTCCCCCTACCTCCCTTTTTCTTAAACCAGGTCTAGCATCTTCCTTATTCCTGTCAAGGATGCAGGAACAATGATGTCATGAAGGAGACAACCAATAAATGCCTATATTTTTAATATTTTTGTTCTGATTAAGTCCTGTCAAAGAACATGTAGCAATTGAATGGAATAGACTTTGAAGGACTCTTCAATGTCTTGTCAAAAATCACAATCCCAAACACATGCTGAATACTTTGGACAGAGAGGGGGAAAGACACACAAAAATCACAGTTGAAGGAACTGAATGCCTGTCGTATTAAAGAAACAATGAATTATATGGACAAGTTTGAAATGAGGATTAATTTGCTTTTACTATTTATAGAATAGAAAGCTGTTGAAGAAATTCACCTTAGCCAACATTTTGCTACATAGCAGACTGAAATGTATTTATCTTTAGGTAACTTAAGTGCTGGTCAAAGGTGTTAGAATGACAGCCTCACTCCACGGAAGTGCAGCTCCCCCCCGCCCCAAACCATCCCACAAGTATGCCTCAAAGTTGTTTTAGAGGGAAAACCTCCTACAGCTATAAAGGGGGCTGGTTTCCATGCTCAGTCATTCCTATGCCTCTCTGACATTAACAAAAAAGGGCACCAGATGAATGCCAGAAGTCAGTTTGGCGATGAAGAGCCCTGTCCATTAGTAATGAGATTGCAACAATCTCATTTCACATAGACTACTGGATTGTTTTGAAATGGTAATAACTTTTAGATACTGCTAGTCAAAATTACATCTGAACACTGAAAAAGGGTAAGGATCTTCTATTCTTTATATAATGAGGCTCTTGCTCTGATTGGGGTCCTCTGTGCTACTTGAATATAAAGAACAATAATTAGTCCCTTGTACCATCATGCCCAATTCTCCTTTAAACTTGTTTGCATTACTGCGTTTATTTTTGGATAGAAGGATATGCTCCAATTTACAACCGCTCCTTTGAGATCCCTGTGCAACTCAAGCCTGGAGGCATTATCTTAAATGATAGAATGCAGTCTCCGCTATATGCCTTTTTCAGTATGAACAAACCATCTGTTTTCTCTCCTACACAAGTAATGCTGGCAAAGGACATATATAACTGCTGTAATATTATCTAAAAGGAAAACAACATTTGCTTGCTCCAAGCAACATAAATAATATGTTGAAAAGTATATGAACATCTATAGTATATGCATATGTAAAAATAGTAGTAATTTAACTAGTGTAGTGCCAAACTTGATGGTTTAATATCAGTGGGAGTTCAAGTTGGTCAGATTTTAGTAGACAGGCTGGCGAGGGAACAATCCTGCCCAGCTGTCCATTTTATTCTCCCCATAGCCACTGCTTGTACCTGCTACTGCTCTGTTCTCTCCCCCAAACCTGTCCATTTAGACATCTCTGCAAAATGTGCCCAGTTTCAATGGGAGCAGTGAATCCTGTAAGTCATTCACTCCAAAGAGGAAAAGACTCACTGAGAAGTAAGTTGAGTCATGATAGTGACAACAGAGACAGTGCCCTCACAATGAAAACACTGGAAGGGGCACCCTCCAGGTAAGGAAAAACTGTCCCCTATGGTGTAGTGCAGTCTACACTCCAGCTTTAACTTGTTTGGGCAATGAGACTGCCACAATTATTTTCTTACCCTCATCTCATCTATTTCCCTATCATCTTCCATGTCTCTCAACCCTCATTCTTACCTCGCCCTCATCCCCATCCCATCCTCCTCGCCATATGGACAGAATGAGTTCTTATCTTTTTGCTTTCTCCCACCTAGCTGGCTCGCTTTTCTCAGGATCTTCCTAATCTTTTAATTACAGAGAATAGCTGATTTCACTGCCTTTTACCTCATTCCACCACCACTGCTAGAGTCTAAACAAGGCACACAGCTGACACCACTCAGTTCACAAGCTCCGCAAGACTGGACTTCCATTGGTCAAGTGCACCCCAAAATGCACTGCACACCTATTGCAAATGAAATAAACCCCTGTATATCTAAACACCTTTCCATTTTTTCACAGTTTATTAAAACACTAAAGTGCCAAATATATTTGTATCTTTAGCAGAATGAACAATAGAAGCAGCGTTGCTACCTAGATAATGACCTGGAAAAAGCCAAACTACATAATGCATACCTTTGGATCACAGAATTGTGTTACTGTGAAAGTACCAAAATAACCACAAACCAAACCAAACAACCTGTTAAAGGGTCTATTTCTGAGCTGTCACAGGAACTGGTCACGTGCACACAAAACAGGTCATTGTTAGCTTGTGAATTAAAAACAAAGAGACTCATTATTTATTTTTCAATTGTTTTCTTTTTGTTTGGTTTAAAAATTGCATGTGAAAGGAAAACCGATTCACTTGGACTCCACTTCAGTGACCTGAGTGGCTCAGTCTATCCTTATTGTGCTTGAAAAAATAAAACTATTACTCAGTACCAGAGCATGGCCTCAAAGACATCTCTTTAGTCACAATGTTCTCTTAAAGGGCTCATTGCACCCATGATATAGGGGAGCATATTGGAAGCACATGGCCAGTGCCCCATCCTGCCCTAACGTTCATTGTCCAATAATAATTGAGAACCACAACAAAGATCAGAACAAGGAAACGTTACCAGAATGCCTGGAGTGTGACCACGACTTCTAAAAAGCCAACCTAAGGGGCTAGAAAGAGCACTGTGATGGAGTCACTCTCTGGTTTTCAGCGTTACAGCTTGTGACTGTGGCAGGGGTGTTGCTGTCTCCTCACTTGGAGAAAATAGCAAGAAAATGAAAAGTCACCAAATCTTAAACTGAGACCATTCAAAATCATAAATGTTTGTGATTACTCCATTACTCTGAAAACAGAAAAGGCTGGAGACTCATTTTGGTTTCAGATCCTTAAGAAACCAGCAATTGAAGAACATAAGAATGGCCGTACCGGGTCAGACCAAAGGTCCATCTAGCCCACTATCTGTCTACCGACAGTGGCCAATGCCAGGTGCCCCAGAGGGAGTGAACCTAACAGACAATGATCAAGTGAACTCTCTCCTGCCATCCATCTCCATCCTCTGACGAACAGAGGCTAGGGACACCATTCTTACCCATCCTAGCTAATAGCCATTTATGGACTTAGCCACCATGAATTTATCCAGTCCCCTTTTAAACAATGTTATAGTCCTAGCCTTCACAACCTCCTCAGGTAAGGAGTTCCACAAGTTGACTGTGCACTGCGTGAAGAAGAACTTCCTTTTATTTGTTTTAAACCTGCTGCCTATTAATTTCATTTGGTGACCCCTAGTTCTTGTATTACGGGAATAAGTAAATAACTTTTCCTTATCCACTTTCTCAACATCACTAATGATTTTATATACCTCTATCATATCCCCCCTTAGTCGTCTCTTTTCCAAGCTGAAGAGTCCTAGCCTCTTTAATCTTTCCTCATATGGGACCCTCTCTAACCCCCTAATCATTTTAGTTGCCCTTTTCTGAACCTTTTCTAGTGCTAGAATATCTTTTTTGAGGTGAGGAGACCACATCTGTACACAGTATTCAAGATGTGGGCGTACCATGGATTTATATAAGGGCAATAATATATTCTCAGTCTTATTCTCTATCCCCTTTTTAATGATTCCTAACATCCTGTTTGCTTTTTTTGACCGCCTCTGCACACTGCGTGGACATCTTCAGAGAACTATCCACGATGACGCCAAGATCTTTTTCCTGACTCGTTTTAGCTAAATTAGCCCCTATCATGTTGTATGTATAGTTGGGGTTATTTTTTCCAATGTGCATTACTTTACATTTATCCACATTAAATTTCATTTGCCATTTGCCCAGAACCAAGAACCAGCCCAACAACTCCTTGCCTTTATTTCCCCTCGTGAATGGCAGGCTGCTTACAAAAATAGTTTAAAGAAATGGGAGAGCAATAACTCCAGCGGGACCTATTCTCTCATTGTTGTGTCCTCCATACCTCTGCACATTCTAATGCACACTGTCCTATAAATGCCTCAATGCGATCCTGGTGATGCAATAAGTGGGGAAACCAAGGACAGAGCGGAGAGGAGCCCTGTCGCAGGCAGGCTGGCCCTGGAGAGTGCTGCAGAGATCCACCTGCTGGGTGACAGGGGGAGAGCAATGCTAAAAAAGAACCAAAGGGAAAACTGCCAGAAAGGTGCAGGGCAGGGAAGAGATGAACCCACCCAAAGGCCTGAGAAAACAAGGTTTCTACTTTGCCTAGGAATAGCCGGGGTCCCAGTGCCAGAGCAGAAAATGGAGGGAAAGCCTGCTGCTGAAGGGCATGACAGGGGAGATGAACCCTCCCCACCAGTGACTGCGAGACAAACAGCAGTGATGTCTCTTGCACAGAGCTTGGAGACTGCAGGGCTAGAAAAGGGCTTAGCAGGGAGGGAGGCCTCCAGGAGCTGGCCAGTCTGCTAACAAGAGTAGGTTGCTGAGAAATCAGGCAGGCTTCCAGGGTCCTGGTTTTCCAGTGAGAAGAGAGTGTTGGCTCCCTGAACAGAGGTACAGGGAGGACTAGGACCCCAGGCACCTAGTGTAGACAATTACTTCATTTGATCACTATTTATTCTGTGTTGTGTAATGTGATGATTAACTAACATGCTATGTCATATATGCTAAATCTGGGCCACCCAAGGGGGGCAAGTGGGGCAATTTGCCCCAGGCTCCCACAAGAGTTTTTCGGAGCCTCTGGAACGGGGCTTTTCACTCGCTCTGGAGGCCCCAGAAAACTCTCATGGGGCCCAGGCCCCCGGAGCTTCTTCCGCTCCAGGTCTTCGGCGGCATTTCGGCGGCAGGGGGTCCTTCCTTTCCGGGACCCGCCGCCGAAGTGCCCCAAAGACCTGCGGGGGGGCTCTTTCTGCCCCGGGACCTGCCGCCGAAGTTCCCCGAAGACCCGCGGCGGGGGGTCCTTCCGCCCCAGGACCCGCTGCCGAAGACCCCAGGCCCCCTGAATCCTCTGGGCGGCCCTGTGCTAAATAGATGTAAATTGTAGGATTATAGAAGTATAAAACTGATCAGTAGTCAGATGCAATAAGTATGCATTAAGTATCTTAGAAGGGCTAAAACGCAAGGCCCGCAGGCAGGGGCAGCTCTATGTTTTTTGCCGCCCCAAGTACGGCAGTCAGGCGGCCTTCGGCGGCACACCCGCTGGTCACGTGGATTCGGCGGCGTTTCTGCGGGTGATCTGCCGGTCCTGCGCCTTCGGTGTGCCTGCTGCCGAAGCTGTGGCACCAGCAGACCTGCCACAGGCATGGCAACCCGCTTGCCACTCCAGGCATGTGCTTGCTGCACAGGTGCCTGGAGCCGCCCCTTGCCCACAGGCTGAGGCCTGTAAGATGTCAGCGTAGCCACACTAGGCCATTGGCTTAAGGAAGGCTTGACATAAGTAAGCAACCAAAGAACGACCCGATGCTACAAGATTACGCGAAAAGATGTACCAATGGGTGGTATTACAAAAAGTTAACCGTAAGAGTAATTTTGACTATAAGATATCCGATAGTCACATTTTTCTAACACATACAGATGCGCAGAGTGTTAGGTGTAATCAGAATCACAAGATAAAAAAGAGGGCTCCCAGACTGGGTAAAATGAATTCCCTAGGGGAAAAAATCCAGCAGGAACCAGCCCTCTATTGATGATCAATTTGCAAGACATCCATCAAACCCGAAGAATATTGCTAAGGATGTGAGTATGAATACATTTGTAACTTGTGCATAAGTCTTTATAGAACTTCTATATGCTTGGGTAATCATAATCCTAATTAAACCTTTAATAAACCTTGTAAACCACAGTAGACCTTGTACTTGTGAATATATGTGTGGTCACTATCCTTGGTCTTTAGGTGTTCCTAGAAATGCTAAGCAAGTAGCAGAGGTGACTTTCACTCTGTTGATCTTGAAACTGCAATCACAAGAGCTGAACCTACAATGGTGTAATACAACATTACTAAATTCACTTAAAATAAAATAGAATAGGCTACATTAGAGATATGATTTTCATTGTTCATATGGGAAGAGACTTGGCCTACAGGAGGCTGAGGGACACTGGAGTGGGCAGCTGAGTCTGTAATGGTAGGAGTAGCAGAATAAATACCTACCATTACAGGGTTGCCAACTCTCACAAATTTATCGCATGTCTCACAATATTTGATGTTTTTGTTAAAGGCCCCGCTCCTGTCATTGGGAGGATTTCAGCTCTCATTGTGGGGAGGCGGGAGAGAAAGTTCTTAGAATCATAGAATATTAGGGTTGGAAGAGACCTCAGGAGGTCATCTAGTCCAATCCCCTGCCCAAAGCAGGACCAACACTAACTAAATCATCCCAGCCAGGGCTTTGTCAAGCCGGGCCTTAAAAACCTCTAAGGATGGAGATTCCACCACCTCCCTAAGGCTACGTCTATACTACCCGCCCGGGTCGGCGGGTAGCGTTCGACTTCTCGGCGTTCAATATATCGCGTCTCATCTAGACGCGATATATCGAACTCCGAACGCGCTCCCGTCGACTCTGGAACTCCACCACCGCGAACGGCGGTGACGGAGTCGACGAGGGAGCCGTGGACTTCGATCCCGCGGCGTCTGGACGGGTGAGTAGTTCGAACTAAGGTAGTTCGAGTTCAGCTACGCTATTCGCGTAGCTGAACTTGCGTACCTTAGTTCGACCCCCCCCCCCAGTGTAGACCAGGCCTAAGTAACCCATTCCAGTGCTTCACCACCCTCCTAATGAAACAATGTTTCTTGATAACCAACCTAGACCTCCCCCACTGCAACTTGAGACCATTGCTTCTTGTTCTGTCATCTGCCACTGAGAACAGACAAGATCCATCCTCTTTGGAACCCCCCCGCCTTCAGGTAGTTGAAGGCCACTATCAAATCCCCATTCACTCTTCTCTTCTGCAGACTAAATAACTCCAGTTCCCTCAGCCTCTCCTCGTAAGTCGCGTGCCCCAGCTCCCTAATCATTTTCATTGCCCTTCACTGGCCTCTCTCCAATTTGTCCACATCCCTTCTGTAGTGGGAGGACCAAAACTGGATACAATACTCCAGGTGTGGCCTCACCAGTGCCGAATAGAGGGGAATAATCACTTCCCTCAATCTTCTGGCAATGCTCCTACTAATACTGTCCAATATGCCATTGGCCTTCTTGGCAACAAGGGCACACTGCTGACTCATATCCAGCTTCTCATCCACTGTAATCCCCAGCTCCTTTTTTGCAGAACTGCTGCTTAGCCAGTCGGTCCCCAGTCTGTAGCGGTGCATGGGATTCTTCCATCCTAAGTGCAAGACTCTGTACTTGTCCTTGTTGAACCTCATCAGATTTCTTTTGGCCTAATCCTCCAATTTGTCTCGGTCACTCTGAACCTTATCCCTACCCTCCAGCTTATCTGCCTCTCCCCCCACCTTAGTGTCATCTGCAAACTTGCTGAGGGTGCAATTAATCCCATCATCCCGGTCATTAATAAAGATGTTGAACAAAACTGGCTCAAGGACTGACCCCTGGGGCACTTTGCTTGATACCGGCTGCCAACAAGACATCGAGCCATTAATCACTACCCGTTGAGCCAAACAAGCTAGCCAGCTTTCTATCCACCTTATAGTCCATTCATCTAATCCATACTTTTAACCTGCTGGGAAGAATACTTTGCTAAAGTTACGGTATATCACATCCAGCGCTCTCCCCATATCCTCAGAACCAGTTATCTAATCATAGAAGGCAATTAGGTTGGTCAGGCATGACTTGCCCTTGGTGAATCCATGTTGACTGTTCCTGATCACCTTCCTCTCCTCCAGGTGCTTCTAAATGGATTCCTTGAGGACCTTAGCCCTCATGGTTGCACAGAAAAGCTTGAAAACCTGACCTGCACACATAGGGGTGCTGAAAATAGGGGTATTGCTTGTAGTAATAACAACCCAAATACATGGTTTCTGCCTTCGGCACCCCCGCTATAAAAACTGTTTCAGCACCACTGCCTGAACATAAGCTAAAGACTCAGAAACCAGAAGATAAGGGGGTGGGGGAACCCATGATTTTTAAGCCTCTCGTGATTTTTAGGGCCTGATTTATAATTTTGGAATCCTTGGCATTGGTAATACGGGACTTAGCAGAACCAGGGCTGTCTGGAAGACCTTAGGTTCAGGAACCTGAACATCTGGGACACCAACTCCACTCAGTGAGAGCCACGGTGCTGACCTGTCCACTTTGATGATATATGCCACATGAAGCAGGTGGTTAAATTCTCAGTGCAGCTCAGCCAGAAACTGGAGGGTAAGGACAGCATCCATTGTCCACTACCCAGAAGTGAAACCTGATTGCTGTGGAAGCTGTTAAGGAGCAGCTGCACTCTACCAAGCAGAATGTGAGTGAAAATCTTTCCTTAGCGGCAAAGCTCTGCAGTAGCATGGAAATGCCTGGTTGCGGTGGGAACCCCAAGGGGCTTTCTGGATCACTTAACCAGAATGTTGCCTACACCCCTGGGGAGTGAACACCATAGTGGGAGCTTTAACATCCTTTTGCAGGCTGTAAACATGCCCTCCCCTGGAGACATGTCCAGCTTCACTGGCTGGTGAGACAAGAGGATGGTGTCATCTTGTATCTTTTGGGGATGCTCACACCAAAAGTAAGTGCTAGCTTTATGCTTCCCAACTGCACTGTGTATAGGAGTGACAGACTCCTTGCTCATCTCCACTAGACCCGACCAAATATGAGCATCTGTGGTATTTTAAAAGAGATGTTTCTTTTTGCTAGCTATTTTGTGTTTTCTGCAGATGGGAAATCATGCTGGAGGGGAAGTTTGGCTTCTCCTTTTGCCTTCTCATATGCATTCTTAAAGATTCTTTTTCTCCTGATCAAACTTTAGATTGAGCCTGTTGTAATGCTGTTTGCCATATAACGGGTCAGACTGTCACATGAGGCTACAGGTTTCTTTAGATGGCTAGTCAGCCTGGGAGGTAAAGTGCAATCTGGCAAATTTCTAGTGCATCAAGAGGAGATGGGAAAAATCTGTAGGAGCAGTAACAATTACTCCATTTTACACACCCTGGAAGCTCCGCTATATTTTGGCGATTGGTTTTTTTCCCTCTCCTTTATGTTCCATTTGAATGATTTCATATTGGAGTGGGTAACAGTCCATGATATTTGACTGGGAGGACTATTAGCTGGAAATGGTTTTCCAAAGTTTAAGATATGGAAATAATAATAAAACGATATAGAACAGGGAGGGCTGCATGGGTGACTAATACAGGCAATGTAACAAACACCAGAACTTGCTGTCCTGTGGGTAGCAGCTACCTGTTGCTTCTGATATTGGTTTATTGCACATAACAGTCTTATTCAAAAAGCATACACCATGCTGAGGCAGTGATTTAAAAAAAAAAACTGGCAGGAGCATATAATGCTGGATGGATTTTGCCACTCAAACTACATGTGGGTAATAGCTGGTAGTGGGTAATATGTAGTGTTTGACCTTTATATAAATGAATGAATATTACACTAGAATGTTGATTGGTAAGAACTTTACTTCCATTAAGCAGTAGGAATTGTTTCTTGCTGTTTGGGGCAAAAAGGTTTTACATAATTAGAGTTGTAATTAGAAATGCCAGCCCTAATTACCCGTTACCTACTTCTGTTTGAGGACTGTAGAAAAAATATTCACTTCTGACAGCTATTTCCACCCTCTAATTACTAGTGAGAAGGTTTGGACAGAAAGCAGAGTCTAGATCATCTAGTAATAGGAAAGCCAATTAAAAGAAAAAGCAAGCCATTACTTCAGTTCTCTGAATGATTCACTGAATTATTGTGATGTCATTATCATCACACATTATATTCCTTCCAGTTTATTGGTAGTGTAGGGCCTGATTCTCATTTACACAGAGGCCCCTTTATCCTGCTCTGTCAGTTTAAAGGAGCCATACAGTAGGAATAAATTGCAGTGTAAAGGGACCTTTGAGCAAAAGTGAATCAGGCCCTAAGTCTTCAGAAATACTGGGTATCCAGTCACCACCCAGCCATAGGGGTAGTAAAGAGTATGTCAGTATGAATTCGGCTCTTTGGGTCACTTGCTTTGACATGCATGTGTCACGGACTCACAGATTGTGCCCACTCTTGGCCCTGTGCGGTCCATGGGAGGTGCCCCTTTCAGTGTGACAGCCCTTCTCGGGGGTCCACTCTCTCTCGGGGTCAGGCCCCTCCACCTCCTGGAGCCGCACCTCTCTGAGCCTTAGCTCATCTGCCTCTGCCATGGGCCCCCTCAGGGAGTCCACGCACTCTGGACCCCCTGGGCCTCTTCACCCCCAAAGGGGTTAATGCAACCCTGTTCTCTAGACCGGAGTGATTCTCAGCGAGCATAAAACAGGAGGGTTGAACACAGCACAGGAAACTCTCAGGGCCTCAGGCCTGGCCTCTCACAATAACAGCACATCCCATTCTCCCTGCATCCAGGTGGGCTCTGCTTGCTTCCCCTCGCCAGCCCCAAGCCCCCCTGCTTCCAGCTGGGCCTCTGATATCCCCGGCCTCAAGCCCCACCTCTGTCCATTGTCTTCTCTCCAGGTAAACAGTCGTAAACAGGAAGGCCTGGGTCTCCTCTCCTCCCAGCTCTCCTCTGGCTGGAACCAGCTGGTCAGGTCACCGGGGTCCTCTCTCTGCAGCCCTTTGTCCTCCCACTGGCCAGAACCAATTGTGTCTCCTGAGCTGGGTCTCCAGGTCACCAGGGTCTCCATCCTCCAGGCCATCGGATGGGGTCCTGAGTCCCTCTCCAGTCCTCTGTAACAACAAACTCCCTCTCCCCTCACCTCGTTAAACCAGTAACACCCAGGGACATTGAGTCCCACCCCCTGTGCATGCAAACCACTGGAAAACACAGAAAACCCCAAGAAAACCCCCCACTTCGTCACAGCATGTCCACGGGGTTTGTCATTTCCCCTTGAATCAACAGATCCTTCTGACACCCATGAAAGCTAATTAACATGAGTTGCCCACAGCCATTATTTTTAAAGCAGCTAGTCCAAAGCAGAGCTCAATCTCCCCCCCCACCACGTAAAGCACTGCAGGCATTAACTGAGGACAGCATTGTGAAAGCATTTCTGAAGTCTGTCCCTCCAGCAGAGATAACACGATATGTTAGCGCTGGTATCACACTGGTTGATCTCATGCATGAGCGTGGGGGCATACTACATGTCCACATAATACTTTTGCTGTACTCTGGGCTAGTATTAAAAGTGGCACATCAGCTACTGTGAAAGCAGCTATTGATATTATGGTATCTTCCAAGATAAATCTGCAATATTATAAATGGATGTAAGGTATTACAAATGTTATATTTGACAACTATTGGGCTGTGGCGCTTCAATAAGTACAATAAGACCTACAATATATATCTCCAGATCAGTGGCACCGCTATGGGCACCCGTATGGCCCCACAATATGCCAATATTTTTATGGCCGACCTGGAACAACGCTTCCTCAGCTCCCGTCCACTCACGCCCCTTCTCTACCTACGCTACATCGATGACATCTTCATCATCTGGACCCATGGGAAGGAGACTCTGGAAAAATTCCACCACGATTTCAACAGCTTCCACCCCTCCATCAACCTCAGCCTGGACCAATCTACACGGGAGGTCCACTTCCTAGACACCACGGTGCAAATAAGTGATGGTCACATCAACACCACCCTATACCGAAAACCTACCGACCGCTATGCCTACCTTCATGCCTCCAGCTTCCATCCCGGACACACCACAAGATCCATTGTCTACAGCCAAGCACTGAGGTACAACCGTATCTGCTCTAACCCCACAGACAGAGACCAACACCTAGAAAATCTCCACCAAGCATTCTCAAGACTACAGTACCCACACGAGGAAATAAGGAAACAGATCAACAGAGCCAGATGTGTACCCAGAAGCCTCCTACTGGAAGACAAACCCAAGAAAGAAACCAACAGGACTCCACTGGCCATCACATACAGTCCCCAGCTAAAACCCCTACAACGCATCATCAGGGATCTACAACCCATCCTGGACAATGATCCCACACTTTCACAGGCCTTGGGTGGCAGACCAGTTCTCGCCCACAGACAACCTGCCAACCTGAAGCATATTCTCACCAGCAACTGCACACCGCACCATAGTAACTCTAGCTCAGGAACCAATCCATGCAACAAACCTCGATGCCAACTCTGCCCACATATCTACACCAGCAACACCATCACAGGACCAAACCAGATCAGCCACAACATCACCGGTTCATTCACCTGCACTTCCACCAATGTAATATATGCCATCATATGCCAGCAATGCCCCTCTGCTATGTACATCGGCCAAACTGGACAGTCTCTAAGGAAAAGGATAAATGGACACAAATCAGACATTAGGAATGGCAATATACAAAAACCTGTAGGAGAACACTTCAACCTCCCTGGCCACACAATAGCAGATCTTAAGGTGGCCATCCTACAGCAAAAAAACTTTAGGACCAGACTTCAAAGAGAAACTGCTGAGCTCCAGTTCATCTGCAAATTTGACACCATCAGCTCAGGACTAAACAAAGACTGTGAATGGCTTGCCAATTACAGAACCAGTTTCTCCTCCCTTGGTTTTCACACCTCAACTGCTAGAACAGGGCCTCATCCACCCTGATTGATCTAACCTCGTTATCTCTAGCTTGCTTCTTGCTTGCTTATATATACCTGCCCCAGGAAATTTCCACCACTTGCATCTGAAGAAGTGGGTATTCACCCACGAAAGCTCATGCTGCAAAACGTCTGTTAGTCTATAAGGTGCCACAGGATTCTTTGCTGCTTCTACAGAACCAGACTAACACGGCTACACCTCTGATACAATAAGACCAAGAATTAAGGTAAATGGTGATAATCAACAGTGATATGTCCAAAATGTCACATTTTGCATTCTTTAAAAATAAATCCTCCAAAGCAGGTCTCACAAAGAGACCATGTCTATTTCACTGCAAAAGCTGGAGGAAGAGGAGGAGGATGTAATTTCATGTTGTGCCTAAGGCTAGCTAAATCTTTAATCTATCCATCCATAGATGTATTGTACTGTTTGAAATAACTACTCCCTTAGCTCCGTATTACCACAAACTGCCTGCAAGAACTGTCTGTCAAGTGAACCACATCAAAAGTCAGACCCTCATTAGACACATTCTAGTGTGAGCATCTCACGCCAGGTAAAGTAGGGAGCTGTCTTTCCTTTTATTCTTTGCTTTATAAGGCTGAAGTGTAATCCAATATATTTTCAGCAATGGCCCACATAACTGAATGATGTCTGTTTGCCCAGAGAAGGAATAAAAATGGCGGATGGATATCTGGGATTTAATATTTCAATTTTTCTTCCAAATACTAATATTTACTTGGGGTTAAATTTTCATTTCTTCTGCTTCTTCTTCTTCTTCAACACAGAGACATGAAAAGATCAGCATATATGTTATTTTAGTTCTTCGATGATGAAAACACTGCAAGAAGAGCAAATCTCATGTTGTTTTTGTCCCAGTAACAGCTCTGCTAGGTATTAAAAATAGATGAAACACACGGACAGTTGCTATACCTAGGTATAGCCTGGTATGTTTCAGACAATAACCTACTTCCCATCCACTAGGGTTTTAAGGCTGATGTTGGAAAACTATTTCTTCCTGGGGGGCAGACTGGCTGTATCAGAACCCAAATCTCTGTTCTACAAGTACAGTTCAGAGCAGATATCCTGCCTCCCTAATGCAGAAAATCACTTTTCTTCTGCTTCCCATCTCCACAGCTGACTACGGCCAACCTAGTATTAACCTTAACCCCCTCCCGCTCTGATCTCTTGGACATGTTCCAGGGCCACCCAGAAGGGGGGGGCAAGTTGGGCAATTTGCCCCAGGACCCGGGCCCCGCGAGCCCTGGCCCGGCAGTGGTCCAGGTCTTCGGCGCATTTCAGCAGCGGGGGGCCCTTCAGTGCGGCTGAAGACGCGAAGTGACTGAAGGGCCCCCCGCAGCCGAAATGCCGCCAAAGACCTGGACCGCCGCCGGGTGAGTACAAGTGCCACAGGTCCCCCACTTTGCCCCAGGTCCCCTGAATCCTCTGGGCGGCCCTGATATGTTCATATTTACCAGTATTTTTCAGGCCTGCCAGTGAGTCACACACAACATTCATGTGAGAACAAAACACAACTGAAAGATTAGGAAAGGACCATTATACAAAAAAAGGAGGCCCAAACATCATACAAATGTGCTGTTTCAGGGGACTAGCAATGGAATACAGAGACCTTCACCTATAACTTAATGGTGTGAATGGATCAATTGTGCCCACATTATTACTAAGGCTGGTCAAATTAATTCTGAATAATATCCAGTGTGAAATTAGGTTCCCCCACCCCTTTTCATTGAATGTTTGTGAATTCATCCCACTTTTCACTCATGTATTTGATATTTATAACAATTTACCAGATAGTTTGATTAAACAATTTTCACCCTACGGAATGTCTGCAAACTGTTCACTTTTAATATTCACTAGTTATTATTCATCATTTGTGGTGTGTAATTGTTCACTTAAACTGAGATTTAGGAAGGAAATTAATCGAACGTCAGGGGAATTTCAGCACCTAACTCATCAGGCTCCTTTGAAAATCCCAACCCTAATCTAATGGTGGTGTTTCCCCTCCTGATTAGATGACTGAAACCTTCTAAGCAAGAGAACAATAAAAGCAAATAATAAATACTCGTGTTAATCCACAAATACCCTTCTCTACATGGAGATAGTAGTATTTCTATGAAGAATAAACATTTCCTAACATTTGTGAAATCCAAACCCTGTTTTCACAAATATTTGCACAAAAGTAAAAAAAAAAAATCTGATCAAATTTCAAATGAATGGTTGTAAATAGTGTTTGGCAGCAATCAACTAGCCCTAGCTACTACCATCCAACAGCTACAGAATACTATATGGTGTGTGGCAAGGCACCTCCTTTGACTTGCTTGGCTCAGTGTTTCCCCCTCTGGTGATGGGTTGGGAGGCTAGGGTAAATCAGTCCCACTCCAGAGAGTTTTTATTCATCACTTGGTTTTATTTTCCAATATTTACAAAAAGTGAGCCTCGGCTGGCGGGGGGAGCAGTACTCTTCAGCCAAATAAAAAAATAAAAAGCAACTTATAACACAACAAGGGAATACCTTTCCCTGCCGCCTTGCTTGGGTATTATCCTATTATGCTGGCTGCTGGGTGCCAGTCTTTCCCCAAACAATCCATTAGCTCGGTTGTTTTCTCTATAAGGAGGAGAGCAGCCTTCCACTCAGGAGAAGCCTCTTCTCACTGCTGCCATTAATGCTTCTGCCGTTTATCTGTCACCTCTTCCATCAGAAGACGGGTTTTTAAAGGCTACTGGCAACTCTTAGTTGGACTTAGTTGACCTGATGTAACTTTTTTAACTCATAGGGAAAAGGGCTTTTGGCATACCTGTCTTCCACCATTCTCTGGTGGCCCACCCACTTCCTGGAACCCAACAGGACCACTCTCTGGTGGCAGTCCAGTCTGACTTTGTCACAGGGGGCCTATGTGAAATTAATTGGCAGACCAGTTCAGTATCTCTGCAAAATTCCCAACAGAAAGGCTTACAATTGAATGAGTATAGAATCTGAACTGCGCTCTTATCTTTAGGGTTGTTCTCTCATGGTTGAAGCAGACTGACAGGACAGTGTCCAGAAGCTACTACTGAACTGAAAATTGATCTATCATTCGGCACCTTTCACAAGCACTAAATACAACTAAAAAAATTACAGACCAGTTTCTGCCAACCATACATAAAGTAGTATCTTGTAGTATCAGAGGAGTAGCCGTGTTAGTCTGGATCTGTAAAAGCAGCAAAAAGAGTCCTGTGGCATCTTATAGACTAACAGACGTATTGGAGCATGAGCTTTCGTGGGTGAATACCCACTTCGTCAGATCATCCGACGAAGTGGGAATTCACTCACGAAAGCTCATGCTCCAATACATCTGTTAGTCTATAAGGTGCCACAGAACTCTTTGTGGCTATCTTGTAGTAGTTAGCTATCACTCCACAGGAGTGACGGTGCCAGAATCTGGCACTAAAGAAGCACTTGATTTTGGTAAATACTTGTAATAGGAGAGCTTTCTTTCTTCAGTAACTGTCCCTAAACTAGACAGAGTTAGTACTCCTGTAAGGAACAAGAGCTAATTTCAGTCTCATCATTATTCATGTAATACTCGCTCTCATTTTTGATGAGGAAGGATATCCTCTTAAATGAGTTTTGAATCTCTGTATTTTCCTGTAAAATATGGCAGCCTGAGCAAGTAACCCAAATTCCTAATTCTTCTTGTGTGGCATTTTCATGTAACATCTTGATAATGAGTTTTTTTCTTTTAACTGTTGCTTTGATTTATGGCATGCTCAGTGTGACTAAGGATGTTAATTAATTCTGACTTGATCAAATATACATGTGTGACTCACATACTGTATCTAAATTTAAAGCAACTATAAACCACATTGCAATACTGATGTAAACCTTTGGCATTTCTTTGATGTATACAGTTAGAGATGGACTGAACTGATACTGGAAAGTTCACTTGACTGAATATGAGGATGCCTTTTGTTTCTAAATTAAGCATGTTGAAAGGCTTAATTTAAATTATATATATTTGATTCACATACAGTATACAGGAATATAAAGTAGACTAATATTTAGTTAGGAATAGGATAGGAATGTTGGTTTGTGCGCTGCCTGTACTGCTCTTGCTTTTTGGAATGATACTAATCCATAAAATCATGGAATGCAGATTAAATCAGGCCTATTTTGATAGAAAGTCTATTTTAATATGAAAGAAAAAAAGAAGATTGTAATTATGAAGGATTACCTTTTGTCTGCAATGGTCTTTGTAGTGACTATTACATAGAAATAAACAACAAAGCCCATAATACGTGTCTGGTGCAAATGGAGTGCTGGTAAGAAACTGGCTTTTATTTCCTGGCCCCAGTCACATGATCTGGGTCAATACCTCTGCCATGCAACAGGGGTCAGTATGCACTTCCATGGCTATTGTTATTTCAGTTTTATAGTGTTTGTTTCAAGAGGGCTTCCCCTGCAAGATCTGGACAAAAGTAATTAGCTGTGAGTCACACACACACAGACTGGAAACTTTATTTATAGGCATTATTCTTATTTATTATTTGTATTACCATAGCACCTAGGAGCCTTTGTCATGGACTTTGTACATACTATTTTAATTGTATAAGTGTTGCACAACCTTACTTTGACCCTAGATGTCTGAAATGCAACCAATACTATTAATAAAGTTTCATGCAACAATATAAAAACATTTAAGAAAAATGTGACTAAAGCTATATTTTCCCTTATGTTTCTTTGCCTCTTAAACAATCCTTTACATTGCATTTGAACAGAAAAAATATCCCCTCATCTAATTTATTTCTAGGGAAAAGTTGTGACAACCATTTCTAGTGTTCCAACTTGTAGTGATCTAGGGATTTTAAATCTGAGTTTATGAGACAGATATGAATTTGGTGGTTTCATGTTTCTTTGTTTGTGGTAACTAAATGCTAAAAAACCTGTCCTACTAAAGAAGAAATTCTGAAAGTAGGCTTGTGCAGCATGGCATAAGTCATGCTAATAGTGTGGCTCATTGTCCTAATAGTGTGGCTCTAAAATGCTCCCCCCTCACAGGTTCTCAGAGCCTGGGCTCCAGCCCTAGTCCGAACATCTATACTGCTATTTTTAGCACCGAAGCCCTGCAAGCCCAAATCAGCTGACCCAGATGCAGACTCACTGTCTCAGATGTTTTTTTTTTAAATGAAGTGTAGATATACCCTCTATGATCCAAGCATTGTTTTAGGCTGATGATTGAGATCATATTTATCTGCTGATAAATCTGAAGGACTACTATATTTTCCTGTATTTAGAAATTCCAGAACTTCATCTGTTTTTGGTAGGAGATGTGTCTTTAATTGCAATGTCACTCAATTTTCCACAGAAGCTAGATTCTCAGTTTGGCTTCAGGTACTCATGGCACTTCAGATCATTCCATTATTTCATCAACCAATGCTCTGGTTCATCCATCATTTTCCATATGACTACACGATCTTTGGTCATTTTGATCCTTCTGTGATGCTATGGGGTCAACATGAATTTTTTCAATGGTGTGCATTGCAAAAAAAATGTCAAACAAAATTTGCAATGCACACCATTGAAAAAATTCATGTTGACCCCATAGCATCTCAGAAGGATCAAAATGACCAAAGATCGTGTAGTCATATGTGTATGACTACTATGTGTGATATATGTAGTCATATCATTACAAATATTCTGAAATTTTTGAAGCTGTGGTAACAATTTCATGTCCATATCCTCATTAACAGATTCAATAATCAACTTCTTTTATATTAACTTCCTTCCAGCTGAAATTCTGTATCTTTCTATATTATCTGTTTGGTTATTTGTAGAGCCATGAAATAATGGTGAAACATTTCTCAAAATTTCTCATATTAATGTTTTTATGTGCAATTTCAAACAGAGTGAGTAAAAACTTATTTAATACAGCTCTCACTATTTAAATCTATTTTAATTTTGTTTCCCCAGACCCTTGTTATAAGATTAGTACATTGTTATATTACAAATCTTGAATGAAATATATCTCTACTTCTAAGAGTCACCAGCATAGTATAAGTCACCTGCATTTGCTAATAACCACCATGTTTCTGGCACTGCTATGTGTGTTTTATTTCAATGTTAATATGGGTGCTTTCAAAACTTCCTTCAGTTCTCGCTAATTAAATAATTACTTGCTTTTACTTTAGTCAGTTTAGCTCCTTTTATTCCAAAGGTTTTTTTCTTTACATTTTTGTTCAGGTACCATTTTGTAAGTGAGCACTGTTTACAATGGAGAAGCAAACTGATCTGAATTAGTTAGGGCTGCAGAGGAGCTGAATATTTATTTTGGTTAAAATGATCTTTCAACCACAGAGGCCAGACAAAAAAATTCTACTTTTCCTTTAGTCCAACTATTATCTTCTTGCTTGTTCTTTCACTCTCCTTTCCCATATGTTTTGCAGCCTCCTCCTATTCTTTCTTCTCTCATTCTCATACAGTTTCCAACTCCCTTATGATATCTGATCACCAAGGTCCCATCTTGCAAAGAGTTCAACATGGGTAGACACCAGAGCCCATGAGGAGCACTGTTGACTTCCTTGCAAAATCTGGGCTCCAAACACAATATACGAGGGTGGGGTAGAGGGTGGAGGTAGGGGTGATGGATGTAGAGTGACCAGATGTCCTGATTTTATAGGGACAGCCGCGATTTTGGGTCTTTTTCTTATATAGACTCCTATTACCCCCCATCCCTGTCCTGATTTTTCACACTTGCTGTCTGGTCACCCTAGATGGATGGGACAGGCCTTCTATAAAAAAGGAAGGGGAAGGATTGACAGAGAAGGGTCTTTTAGGAGCAGCGAAGGGATGTGAGATGATTGTAATCTCTTCTGGGCAGAGGTTTTATACATGTCTTTATGTGTGTTTGTATGACACCTAGCACAGGCAAGCCCTGATTCTGATGGGGGCCTCTGGGTGCAATGATAGTATAAATAATACTAAATAATAAAAGGTGGATGCAAGGCTTATATAAGCCAGGGCCGGCTCCAGACCCCAGTGCGGCAAGCGCACGCTTGGGGCGGCATTTTGCCGGCAGGGCAGCAGCCGGCTCCGGCGGACCTTCCGCAGTCATGCCTGCGGGAGGTCCACCGGAGCCGCAGGACTAGTGGACCTCCCGTAGGCATGACTGCGGACGGATCGCTGGTCCCGCGGCTTGGGTGGACCTGCCGCAGGCATGACTGCGGATGCTCCACCGGAGCCGCGGACCAGCGAACCCTCCGCAGCTGCTGGAGGTCCACTGGAGCCGCGGGACAAGCAAACCCTCTGCAGTCATGCGTGCGGGAGATCCGCTGGTCCCGCGGCTCCGGTGCACCTCCCACAGGCATGACTGCTTGGGGCGGCCAAATTGCTAGAGCCGCCCCTGTATAAGCTACAGATAAATATCCAGATTTTAGATGCTGATACAAACTGAATTGACTTGCCAGGCTGTATCAGCTTTGTCCTTCTCTTTCCTGCCAAAAAGGAAAGTGAAGCAGCTATCTGCACAAAACAAAGAAATGCGTTTTAAACAGGAAAATGAAATGCACTCTAGCCACCTCCCAACTCTGAAAAAGATCAATTCTCAATAGCTCATTCAGGTTTTGTACATATTATTTAATAGTAAAACTTTATCTATCATGTGCTGTTTTGCTTTTTTCATTAAAGCAAATTACATAGTGTTTCTATTGGTTATGGGAAGTTATATGATGCTTCCCCTCGCCCCTAAGGAATATGGGGATAAAACCTGCCACTAGTCAGAACTGGATTTTATTAGTTTTAATGCACCACAGACACTTTCATTATAGATGGGGCTTGACTGACAACACAAAGTGAATGAGCACAGTGATAGCACTGACAGGACTCATCTATGCTACAAATATAACTGAATCATGGGACCTAAGTACAAACACAGACGGTTCAAGATTTTAACCCATGAATGTCTGAAGACATGGCCAGGTTGCACTTACTCTACACATTTTAACCATGCTGTAGCTGGGTTATTGGACAGCTGTGTTATAACTGATGCCCTGAGTTGGTTTTATTTGTAGTGCAGACAGGGCCTTAGTCACACCATAGCACAGTCTTTTATTCATACAGTTTTCTTGGGAAGCTGGAGAATAGCATTGAATAAAATATGAGGGAAAGATTCAAGTTGAGCTTCCATTTAAGAAGAATATCCTTTTGTATTATATCAATAGTTCTAAAAGTCATTAGAAAAATGGGTTGCAAAGGGTTTATATTTTCATAAAGTAAGTTTAGTTAAAGATGGTGTTTTTTGCTTAAAAAAACAAACAAACCTGAAGGAGTTTAAAGAGCCTGGTTACAAAAGGGCAGGTTTAGCACAGAGAACCTTTCCCATCTGAACATAGAATAGGATTTATTAATTAGTAATTATTCTTGTAAAGGATGGATTCATCCTGACAGCAGCAATGAAAAATTCATGACAGAGACTTACCATTTCTAATCAGCTCTATTACTATGTGGAGACTGCCAAACTTCAGAGACCAGCCAGTGCTAGAAACACAAACAAACATCATAGTTTCCATAGTAACCGAGATCACCTTGGAGATGATTAATACCAGTATGACTTACAATGGGTGTTCCAAAGATATCATCCTTTGCTGATTTAATCATGAACCAATATAATGTCATTTAACATCTTAGTGAAGAAAAAGGAATCTGTATCTTTGAAGTATTTTCTCTTATTCATTAGCGGTAGGGTCCCAGAAGGGAATGCTCACTATCTGCTTTTATTCTATTTCTTGCTAGCAAAAGAAAAAACAACATATATGGCCATGGCATATGAGCTATAAGAACACAGATAAAGTGGATACTTTATAGGAATGGTAGGTAATTTCCTTTAAGCAAAATACCGTAAAGCATGAATTACTCATCCACTGTATGAAGAGCCATGCAAAACAACCACTGAAATATTTCATGTTTTAGAGGAACACATGAGCTGGCGAAAGGAAAATTTTTGCCATTCTGTGAGAAGCACTTTGTATGACAAAATAATGGATACATTCTGGTTGGGAACAAATCCAAAGTTTCCACATTTTTGCTCAAGGTGAAATTTTGCCAGCTTCACCCAAGCCATATGGTGGAAAATCAGAACAAAGACAAAAATCCCATTTGTAATGGATGGAACCTGCATTGTCTAGGAACTAGCACAGGCATAGGAACAGAAAGGTGTGGATTCTGTTCTTGACTTCCATTGTGTCATTGGCTTAACTACAGTTTCTTGGTAAAAAGTGGATAATACTACTTATGTTTCACCAGTTAATTACTATTTCTAAAGCACTTGGATAGAAGGCACTAGAGAAATATAAAGTAATAATTTTATTATTTTCATTAAACTAGCATAAAATTTGATTTTCACTGTATTTGTCAGTGTGAATTTTTTCACATATTCTATAGTATATAAGTTTCAAAGTGGATACCAAATTCCTGGTACATTCATCCCTTTCACTAACACAGCTGTTGATCTGAAGAGCTGGGGGTGGAACCTATATGCAGTGTGGGAGGAGATTTGCAGATAATTAGGTTCAGTATAAAACTGGAGTCATTCCATTCACTTCAGTGGAATTACCCTGATTTAACATTAGTATAATTAGCCAATACTTTGCTCTATATCTCAGGCTGTATTTGAACATTTTTAGTTAATTCAAGTGCTTCAGTTATAACTCAAAGCATACAACAGATTCTCTATTCATTTTCTTATTCTCAACTATTTCAAAAGGAACAGAATTAGGTACATTGTTTATTAACTTGTAATTGTGAAGTATTACTTTTTCTTAGTCATTTTAAATATAATAAATCATTTATAGGCTTCTACACAAAATACTAGAAGTCAAGAGATTCTCTTCAAGAAGTCTATTCTCAACTCTGCCTCAAATATCGAGTGACAAATCACAATCTCTGTTTGAAATCAATGGGAGCTATAGGTATCGCCCCCCTGAAAATCAGGCCGTGAGTGTTTCAAGTTCTCTACCTAAATTAATGTACCCTTTAGACAATTTTGAACTTACTGTCTCTCTCTCTCCCCCCTTTGGTAAAATGTGTACAATGCTACTTTTTTGTAGTACCTCCTGTTAATGTTTTGATGCTTGTTTCATTCATCTTTATATCAGTCTTTAGGAATCCTTGGACGTGTTCCTCACAAGTGCCAAGCAGTACTGTATGATTTGATATAAACAGTCTTTCAACTCAGGGAGTCAAACACAATTTTTGAGCCTATTTCTGATTTTGGCCAGTACGCTGAAAAAAAGTGATACCATATGACACACCAGAAGTAGCCAAGAGTGGGGCAAACCCATTCGTATCCTACTTCATTACTAGTTTAACAATCAAACTACAGACTAGGGCCTTAATCTAACAAACACTTAGGCACATGCTTAGCTCCGCTGTCATGAATAGTTTCATTGATTTTAATAAGACTACTCATGGTAGTAAAATATAACACATGCATAAGTGTTCCTAATCTAGTCTATAAGGGTTCTTATGCTGTGCTTATCATAGTAATATCTGAGTGCTAGATGTCTGCAGGATTGCGTGCTTAATGTTGAAACATAGAACTTTTTAATCAAGCTATTAACTAGGAAAATATAGGCTCCCGCCCTTTCCCCCCCATATGTAATCATGCAAGTCTGAGCACAAATAGTCATCTTTTAACAGAGAGCTAGCAGTAGAGTTGAAAATGCCAATGGCAATTTAGAGCATTTCACAGTTTACAGACTTCACAGAAAATTATTTGGATCATATAAGCTTCAGAATACATACTAACAAAAATAAGAGCAATTTTCTTTCCTTTCAAAGGACCATATTGTGACTTTCCACAACCCCTCTGTATGCAGATAGACTCCTGACTTAGCGAAGTCACTGAAGCAATAGATAGAGATAATCCTCAGAAAAGTTTTGAATTTGTATTAATCTAGCATGCATTAATGTGCTAATAATGAAGAGCTTTGTGTAGTTTTCAGCTGCCCTCCTGCTCTGACTGACAAGAACTGATTTGCTTTTCTTCTGGGGTGACTGTTTTGGTTTTTTTGGTTTTTTTTTTCGATTAATTATGCTAAGGTGTCTAAAATAACACAGAAAAGTTCAGAAATTCAATCATATTTTCCTGATACGTCTTCAGAGATGGCAGTATCCTCACAGTAATCCAAGTGGGATACATGTAATATTAAAAAAACAAACAAACAAAAAAAAAGGCTTTTTCTTATCTTAGTGCAGCAAATATTATACGTTTTATGTTTCTTAATGCATCCTTAGAATTCAGATCAGTGATAGATATGTAATATAGGAAACAACTTGTTGAATTACATTTATTATAAAAAAGAGAAGGAAAGCTGCTTAAACAAATTTCTCTATATGTCTATATAAAAATAATAATCCATGAATGAATGCTGAGTTCCTTCCATTTGAGAAGGATTTGCCAGACAAAAAATGATTTTTTTTTAAAAAGATCAATGGACTAGATTTGTTTATCTTATTTGCTAAACAGACTAGGAACAGATCCCTCAACCAACTTCATGCAGGCAGTTCCCAGTTGCCTTTAAGGGGGATTCACGTGGGTGCAGGGGGCCGCTCAGGCAGACTCTCACTGAAATCAATGGAGTTCCATTAATGTTGGAACCACTGCAGGATCTCAACCTAACCAGTTTGCCTGTGTGTCTTGGATTTAACCATAAAGCAGTGTACTGTATCTGCAGAGTATGCTATAGCTTTGTTAAGCACAGTAGGCTGGGATACTTCACCTCCAAAAATTCATTTGTACAATTACTTTTCACTGACAAATTACTTACTTGAAGTCTCTTTTGAGAGAAAATTTGGTCCTCTGAGGCTGTGCTACATTTTGTCTTATTGTTATTGAAAATTACTGCAATAACAATATATTGTTTTGTTTCCAACTAGTGTTGACAATTGAGATTTTTCTGCAGTGGTGATGCTGCCTCATTCAGGAATATTATTATTATTTATTATTTGTATTGCTTTAGTTCTAGGAGCTCTGGTCATGGACCAGGACACCTTTGTGTTAGGTGCTGTACAAACAATGTATTGTGTGTAATACATTAATATTTACAAATTAATAGTAGAACCTATCTGAGTTTTTGACAATACTTTGCACCTCTACACCTCCTTTCATCTATGGATTTCAAAGGGCTTTACTTAAAAACATGAATTTAACTAAGCTCCGTGACACCACTGTCAGATAAATAAGTATTATTTTGCTGATAGGAAACTAGTTTGAAAGGAATTAATGGACTGACTTTTCAGAGGTAAACCCACAGCACCAGTTGAAGCCAATAGGATCTCAGAGATTATCAGTGACAGAGCACTGATTGTAAATCTCCTGCTCTATACACACCCAATCACAGCTCTGCAACAGCAAACAGCCCCTGGCCAGTCAATCAGGCTCATAACTTGGGCATCATCTTCAAATCTGACCTCTGTCTAGATCAGATTGGCCCACGGCCCGCCAGGGTAAGCCCCCTGGTGGGCTGGGCCAGTTTGTTTACCTGCTGCATCCTCAGGTTTGGCCGATCGCGGCTCCCACTTGCTCTGGTTTGCTGCTCCAGGCCAATGGGGGCTGCGGGAAGTGGCGGCCAGTACATCCCTCAGTCCGCGCCGCTCCCTGCAGCCCCCATTGGCCTGGAGCAGCGATCCGCAGCCATTGGGAGCCGCGATTGGCCGAGCCTGTGGACATGGCAAGTAAACAAAGTGGCCTGGCCCACTAGGGGGATTACCCTGGCAGGCCATGTGCCAAAGGATGCCGATCCTTGGTCTAGATCCTCACATACAGTCTATGTCAAATTCTTTCCATGTAACATACTGATTTTCCTATCCATCTGTACCACTAAGACTCTTGTCCAGGTTCTCATAATCTCATTTCACGATTATTCCAACATTCTCTCTGGCCTTGACATATGCAATCCACTCATATCCATTCAGAATGTTGCTGAAAGATAGTTTCCTAGCCCATCGCTTTGACCATGTCACTCCTCTCTTCGCATCCGACGTAAACTGACGATCTTCACTTTCCACATCCTACCAATTATCTTTCATTCACTATTGAAATGTCAGCTCCCACTACTGACTGGCCCGTAACACTAGAATCCATCATCCACTTAAGTTTTCAAACGCACACCTTTGTGTTTTCTCCCAGTCTTCCCCTTCTGCTTGGGAGGAGAGACCTGTAAACAAAGACACCTGGGTATGCTCCTTCAAATACTCCTTAAAACTCTCCTTTTTCATCCTGTCTACAAAAAAATTGACAGCAGTGAGGCCTAGGTAGGCAACTGGCATGCAGAGACCTCTGCCTATCACACTGACTAATACAGTTTCATTGTTTCCTTGTACCTCTCATCTGTCTGTCTGTATCCGTCTGTTGTCTCTTGTCTTATACTTAGATTATAACTCTTTGGGGCAGGGATTGTCTTTTGTTCTGTGTTTGGATAGTGCATAGCATCGCGGGGTCCTAGTCTGTGACTGGGACACCTAGGCATTACAGTAATACAAATAATAATAATGTGTGTCAGTTATCTTGGCATCAAATCTTAGTGGAGACAAGCCATAGCCAGCTTTTATCATAAGGTAGTTAGATGAGGTCCCTCCAGCAATGAAAGCTACATAGCTTCGTCTCCATTAGAATTTTACAATGAAATCATGAATGTATACTAGTTATAACCCATATATACAGAACTCTTTTGGCAGTGAAGACACAGCCTAAGAGCTAGATCATGTCACTGAGTCACTGCCTTTAGCAGGAGGCAATATGGCTCTGCTACTCATATGCAGATTCTCACTTCAAACTTCATTTTTATAAAAGAAATGCTTCAGATATTTTAGGCAGCACTAACTAAACTGATTTTTCAGTAGTTTAGATGCATTCTTTGATCTTTTACAAACTTTTCTTTGAACTTAAACCAAACCTAATTTGCAAGCAGAATATCTTGCATGTTGCTTGTTCATTAATGTAGAATTAGTTCCTTTTGATATTTTGACAAAGAGAATGTCAAATTAAGCACCATTACAAATTGGGTTTACTGAGATTTCTGAAACATTATAGGCATTTGTGTTGTTCAGACAATAGAAAAAAAAACAGCACTTAAGCCCTTAGGTCATTGTGGAATCCTATGAAACCTTAAAGTATATTACTCCCATGTTGAGACTTTGTATGCCAAGTTTCAGTCTGTCATGGTTACTCGATGGTCTCCCTCCCACATTTGCCACCCTACATATATTTTGTAGCTTTAGATTAGAATTGTTGCAAAACATTTCCTTATTTATATATCTTGGCTATTTATAGATCAATCATTAAGCAGTAATTAAAGACTCCAATCCACCATTTTGATAAACTACTATTTTCAGTTTAGATGTGTAATGAAGTCACTTAAATCAGCGCCTGATGATAAAAAATGCCTGTCAAAGGAATTCAGTTACTTGTGGACCAATTTCTGTAGCACTTACGTTCATACAGAATTCTGGGTCTTATTCTCCACTCTCTTACACCTCGTGTATTCAGTTAAGGCTTGGTCCTCCAAACACTTAACTTTAAATCAAGGGTTCTCAATCCAAGTGTCCACCCTGCCTCTCAACTTACTAATTAAGAAGGGAATCCTGGCTAGTTCCTGGATAGATGGGAGAAGATACTAGAGAGGGTCTTGCTATGGAAAATGGGTTTCCTGAATGGGAAACTGGAGAACAGCTTTAAGCGTACGAGTAGGCCAGCTGAGGACAATGGGAATTCTCCTGTGCTTAAAATATAGAATGGGTGTAAATGTTCGAAGGATTGGGGCCTTCCAACTGAGCCAAGTGGGTGTAAAATGCTGCCAAATCAGAATTCTCCACGTACTCATCCTGATGGTAGTTTGTAACACTCACTTTTGTCAGGTATAATTACCAAAGGAGCAAAGCAGATGAAATTCAGCTATCCTGGCAAATTTTAAACATCAGAAATATTATTATTATTACTTGTACTGTATTACCATAGTGCCTAGGAGCCCTTCTCTTGGACCAGACCCCAATGTGCTTTAGGAGATGTACAAACACGGAATGAAAAGCAGAACTAGTGAATACATTCAATTAATAACTCTCAATTTGTTTAGGAAAAATTGATGCATGTCAGTGCTAAACATCACCTGGAATTAATCCAGCATAAAGGTAAAACACCTGTAAGGAACATTATCTTATGGTACATGTGAACCCAATATATGTGCACTGACATTTATTTAAGGGACAAATGTACAGCGGCTCTAACTTTGGTACAGCTTCTGCCCTTTGTGGTACAACTACAACCTCACAAAAGAAACTGTAGCTCTGACTTGAGGAACATGCATATCCAAAGGCAAAATAATGAAATTAGGAATAAATGGCTGGGTAGATGGTCATCTTAGATTAAAAGCTCTTCTGGTCAAAGGACCATTTCTTCACATGCATTTCATAGAATATCAGGGGTGGAAGGGACCTTGGGAGGTCATCTAGTTCATCCCCCTGTTCAAAGCAGGACCAATCCCCAGACAGATTTTTGCCCCAAATATCTAATTGGCCCCCTCAAGGATTGAACTCACAAGCCTGGGTTTAACAGTTGGCCAGTGCTCAAACCACTGAGCTATCCCTCCCTGCACAGCAGTACCTAGTAGAATTGGGTACTACTCCGGACTGGAGTAGCTGGGCACTGCATTAATACAAATTTTAAATACATACAAGATTTTGGACTTTGGAAACAAGATCTATCCCATTCTGTTCCCAGTCATTATCAGTAGAATGTGTATCAGAGCTGTAGAACGTTATTAAAATTCAATTTAGTAGATTTGAGGCCTGTCCCTCCAGGGGAAGACAAGCTCATACTGACTTGTGCACTGCACAGCCATAATGAGAAGACACCCTAGAATGAGTGTAAGGTCTTGTAATATAACAGGCTCCTATTTTGCACACTTCTTTTTTAATTAAGTGGTCTATTCTGAGCGCTAATGTCACACTGCGGACACTAACCAGGAAATGCCTACTAGCATCACTCATATGAATACTTTATTAAAGGGAGACTGCATGAGCTTTCAGGTATAATTAATATCATACTAAAAGCAACCTCTGCTTTGACATCTTGCAGATTTGCATCCAGAGCACATTTTCCCCTTTCAGCCATATATGTACATTTCACTTAGAGTAATTGCAATTAAAAGATGCTTTTTACCCACTAAAAATGCGTCACAAACTTGGAGCTAAAATTGCTGCAGGGTGTTGTTTTGCCCACACACTATATTAACAACGTTTCTTAATTTACACTGAGCTGTTTCACCTGTTTTGTCAAACCCTTTTTCTTTTCTACAGACATACAATGTAATCCACCCTTCATGCATGCATCTGACTAAGTGTTAACATATCTACCTCTTTGTTCACACACAGCTAGCTTCCCAACTGAGGAAAACACAAAAGCCTCTACTTGGAGCACCACTGGCTTTAGAGATTTCTTTTCAAGACCATACACAATGAGTAAGATGACTTTCAAATGAAAATGTCTGTGTGAAGTTGCCTAGTAAAAGCTTAAAGCCTTATGGGACTATTCTGACAAGTAGGCTGTCTGGCATTCATATACCTACTTCATTTCAAGCCCCAATTGATTTTGATTTAACATTCATTTAGGCATTTTAAAGGGAATATTTTCATGGGTGTCTGCCTTCCTATTTGTCTATAATTGAGGACATGGGATGGAGGGAGGTTGTTAGGTTAATTCCTCATGAGGATGATCTTGACATTTCCTAGAAACATTGTGTCATGACCAATAGGTCTCACACCCAAGTCCACAGGGTTCATGAGAGCAACCACACTCCAAGCCTCCACCTAGCAGCATTCTGACAATGGCTTACACCTGGGACCCGTGAAGCCCAGCCCCAGTATCAAGCTCCATCCCTGAGCTCCAATTGGTGGAGCCCCAAAGCAGCTGATTGGCCCACTGGCCCTACTTATGCCAGCAGCAGGAACAGGAAGCTGTTCAAACAACTCAGCTCTGGCTCTGACTCCACAATTTCCTGGCATCCCAGCCTAGCTTGAATCGACACCTGACCTGTGATTCCTGACCTCCAGTTGGCGTCCTGTCCTGTCCTGACTTTGGTTCCCAACTTGTGATTCTGATCTCCATTTTCTCTCCTGATTCTGATCTTCTGGTATCCTGACCTTTGACTCCTGTTTTGTGACTGTGGACTCTGGCTTTGGCTACTAGGTCTAGCTGTCCACAACCTGACTGTGACATAGGGTTTTGTTGTACACCACCATCTTCTCTGACATTAACCAAAGAGATTTCAGTGAGCCATATAAACTGTCACTCTGTCCCCTCTCAGACAATACTAGGATAAAGAAAAGACAAACGGCAATTTCAGTTTTTACGTTCCATTGCTGTTGATGCAGCAAAATGTATACAGTGTCTTTGTTATAAATGTCTCTTGTGGTATTGTGTGTACACATGTCAAAATGAAAAAAAATCTGAATGTAGACATAAGCTGTTAAAAATTGGATAACCCAAAGAAATTAACTACTCTACATGCAATTGCAACCAAAGAAAGGAATACATTAGAAGTAAGAGGAAGACCAAGGACAGGGTAGGCCCACTGCTCAGTGAGGAGGGAGGAACAGTAACAGGACACTTGGAAATGGCAGAGATGCTTAATGACTTCTTTGTTTTGGTCTTCACCAAGATGTCTGAAGGAATGCCTAGCATAGTGAATGCTAATGGGAAAGGGGTAGGTTTAGAAGATAAAATAAAAAAAGAATACGTTAAAAATCACTTAGAAAAGTTAGATGCCTGCAAGTCACCGGGCCTGATGAAATGCATCCTAGAATACTCAAGGAGCTAATAGAGGAGATATCTGAGCCTCTAGCTATTATCTTTGGAAAATCATGGGAGACAGGAGAGATTCCAGAAGACTGGAAAAGGGCAAATATAGTGCCCATCTATAAAAAGGGAAATAAAAACAACCCAGGAAACTACAGACCAGTTAGTTTAACTTCTGTGCCAGGGAAGATAATGGAGCAAGTAATTAAGGAAATCATCTGCAAATAAACACTTGGAAGGTGGTAAGGTGATAGGGAATAGCCAGTATGGATTTGTAAAGAACAAATCATGTCAAACCAATCTGATCGCTTTCTTTGATAGGGTAACGAGTCTTGTGGATAAGGGAGAAGCGGTGGATGTGGTATACCTAGACTTTAGTAAGGCATTTGATATGGTCTTGCATGATATTCTTATCAATAAACTAGGCAAATACAACTTAGATGGGGCTACTATAAGGTGGGTGCATAACTGGCTGGATAACCATACTCAGAGAGTAGTTATTAATGGTTCCCAATCTTGCTGAAAAGGTATAACAAGTGGGGTTCCGCAGGGGTCTTGGGTTTTGGGACCAGCTCTGTTCAATATCTTCATCAACGACTTAGATATTGGCATAGAAAGTCCACTTATTAAGTTTGCAGATGATACCAAACTGGGAGGGATTGCAACTGCTTTGGAGGATCAGGTCATAATTCAAAATGATCTGGACAAATTGGAGAAATGGTCTGAGGTAAACCGGATGAAGTTTAATAAAGACAAATGCAAAGTGCTCCACTTAGGAAGGAACAATCAGTTTCACACATACAGAATGGGAAGAGACTGTCTAGGAAGGAGTACAGCAGAAAAGGATCTAGGGGTTATAGTGGACCACAAGCTAAATATGAGTCAGTGTGATGCTGTTGCAAAAAAAGGAAACATGATTCTGGGATGCATTAACAGATGTGTTGTGAGCAAGACACGAGAAGTCATTCTTCTGCTCTACTCTGCGCTGGTCAGGCCTCAGCTGGAGTATTGTGTCCAGTTCTGGGCACTGCATTTCAAGAAAGACGTGGAGAAATTGGAGAGGGTCCAGAGAAGGGCAACAAGAATGATTAAAGGTCTAGAGAACATGACCTATGAAGGAAAGCTGAAAGAATTGGGTTTGTTTAGTTTGGAAAAGAGAAGACTGAGAGGGGACATGATATCAGTTTTCAGGTATCTAAAAGGGTGTCATAAGGAGGAGGGAGAAAACTTGTTCACCTTAGCCTCTAAGGATAGAACAAGAAGCAATGGGCTTAAACTGCAGCAAGGGTGGTTTAGGTTGGACATTAGGAAAAAATTCCTAACTGTCAGGGTGGTTAAACACTGGAATAAATTGCCCAGGGAGGTTGTGGAATCTCCATCTCTGGAGATATTTAAGAGCATGTTAGATAAATGTCTATCAGGGATGGTCTAGACAGTATTTGGTCCTGCCATGAGGGCAGGGGACTGGACTTGATGACCTCTCGAGGTCCCTTCCAGTCCTAGAATCTATTAATACCATATTTCCTTGATTTCTGGACATGCAGAAAGTCCAATATTGAGTTAAATGAGCTTTTAAAAATATAATTTAAATGGTTACTTCACTATTCTATAAAGCTCATTCTGATAGTCTCCAAAATGAAACTGAGCCTGGAGGAAGCATGTTCTAAAAGGTTACATAACTTTTTCAGGTTTTTGTTTGGTTTAGGAACAATTTCTCAGAGCCATTTTTAAATGTACATCAGCCCCTGCAACTTAGTATATTTCTGAAATGTTGCTGTATGACTTTTCTTAACATTATTCCCAGGTAGCCCTGGGGGAGCGTCATAAAAGTACAGATGACCTATGAAGAGAGCTCACAAATTGCTCATAAATGGCTTCTTTTCAGATTCTCAGCAATAGTAAAGGTGGGAGGTTTTAATTGCATATTCCTAACACCCCAGTTTATGTAAATGTTAAGTTATCTCAGAATGTGGAAATGAAACAATGATGTTTAGAAAAGAATACACTAATAACTCTCCATATGTTCTTTGCTTTACTCATACCATACACTTTAATGCTGATTTCTATTCCACTGCTTTTAATACAAGATACTGTTGCAATACTCCCTAAAGCCTTCCCCGGGTCTTTTTGTGGCAACTGATTTATACACCAAGTATGAAAACCATTAAAGACTCTGAAAGTGACAATTACATGATACAGTGTACCATCTGGTGTTAGAAAAGGGTCAAATTAATTCCCAGGGTGATCACAGTGACAAATATATCAGGAAAGGCCCTAAGAATAAAAGATGAAGTTTCTATTTGCTGAGAACTAATTGTCTTCAGACTTTAGATCAGGGTCTAAATGCACAACAGCCAGTGGTGAATGTCTACAAAGATTTCTTTTTAAAATATGTATTTACTGAATATTAAATATCTTCAACATAAATGCTTAACATGACATCTGTACCCATAAGCATAGTTTGAGTTCTATATGAGGGAGGGGGGGAAGAAGAGGGCAGCTTCAACCAGCCCAACCGGGCCACACGTTTGCAGTTTGGGGGGGGGACAATGCCCCCCCATGCCCATCCCAAACTACAGCCATGTTTGTATTCCCTTCTCCTCTACTCACACGTGTAACATGGTAGAAAGTTCTATTGCTCCAGAGGATTGGAATTGGTGACAACAATCTTTATCCTGGAGTTTAGGAGGTCTTTTAGATATCTTGGGCCCAGGCCATAGAGCACCCTGAAGATAAGGACTAAGACCTTTAAATTAATTCAGAATTCTACAGAAGCTAGCATAGACGATGAAGAACATATCTGATGTGTTTGTGGTGGCCGGTGTTGTTGATGGGTATAGTGTTCTGTACTTGGAATTTCCTGTGTGCTGATGGCTTCATTCCCAATACATTTGTATATTGATTGCTGTTTTCCAGATGGGAGATGATGAAAGCATGAATAACTGAGGCCAGGTCATTATCCATCAAGAAAGGATGTGGTCTCCTAAGAAAGCATTACTTGGAGATGCAGATATGTGAGAAGTCAGTCAATGAGGAACCCAGGGGCACTCCTGAACTACAGTCTGAATTGATGGATTGTGGGCATGTACCTTCAACCAAAGGAAAGTGAACCATGGCTACGAACTCTTCATAGTACTTTCTTCTGCCAACCAGCATCACCTGTGTCTTGTTTGGTTTAACTTCAACTGGCTGTTCTTCATCCATGAGCCGATATTGTACAAGCACTGGGTCATCTTGGTGGTAGTGGGATGGTTACGAGTGGTGAAGGATACGTAGAACTTTGTCATCCTTAGGTTGTTGGCACTTGAGTCCATATTTGTCTGACCAGTTCACATAGTGGCTGCATGTAGATGTTGAATAGAACTGGAGAAAGAATTGATGCTTGGCTGGCAGGCAGACTTTTGTTTTATGGGAGTGAGACAGAGCTCACTGTATAACATTCGTTTCAGGAGAGTATGCCCAAAAAACTGCATAAAAATGCTTTGAAATCTGAAAAAAAAAATCTGGAATCCAGCAAATATCTAAAGACTTCACTAAAGGTGGCTCTCCATCTCTTCTTCCACAAAATGGCTATCCTAGAAGACGCGTGCTGTGTGGATACCTCTCTATTTAGATGCCATCAACTCTCGACTAACTGAATAAAAAACTTGAATGGTCAACCAACTTTTGAAGTTGAAGTCACTTTATATCATAGAATCATAGGAATGTAGGGCTGAGAGGGACCTTCAGAGGCCATGTAATCAACCCTCCCATGCTAAGGCAGGATCACATATACTTATACCCTCCCTCACAGATATTTGTCTAATCTGTTCTTAAAAACCTCCAGTGACAGGGATTCCATAACTTTCCTTGGAAGCCTAAAATCTAGTGGGAACATCTGATGTGAATAACTAGTGTTTCATATACTGTATGTATGTTAACAACATGGGAAGACTCCATTCTTATTAAACTAAACTACTTACAGAGATGTTCCAGAGGCACCTTAACATTCTTAGCTACACAGACTGACTTCCTTGTCCCTCTTCCAAATTCTTCCCTCCTACAACCAATGCCCCCAGTTGCATGCAAGTTGACACAAACAGGAGCACTTCTGTGTGGAAGAAATATGCAGAACAACAAGAGCTGAGTCTTTTGGATTAGACCTAACTATCAAGGAGCTGACTATGTATCAGGATCACTCTCTGTAAACAGCCATGAAGAAAAACACATTTGTATTTTCAGATAGTAATTTATGTATGAGACTTTTGGAGAAAATAATTAAAAAAAAAAACAGTCCCAAAAATATGGCATGGATTTTTAGTTTTTACAAGAACATATTTTGAGGAATGTTAAGTACTTTCAGTTGCCACAGTTGAGCCTTATTGGTTCCCTGTTTTACACCTGTTGTGCAAGGTGTTTGTTTATAACATGCTGTTCTAAGGTAATGAATAATTTATCTAGCATGTGGGGGCATAACTCCCAGCCCTGAAGCCTTTATGGCGCTAATAGGCCTGACACTGCAAGGGAGACATCAGGGCCATTTACAGCTAGTAACAGTTCAGCATAGCTCAGCTGCAGCTGCCTCCTTCTGATCCCCTAAATTTCCCCTCCACTAGAAACTGTTGCCAATGACTCAGGACGACTTCTACATGTCCTCTTGTCTGTCAACTCCTCTGCTTTCCACCACCTCATTCAGATTAGTGTGCATTGAAGGCTAAAGACATGAGACATTCTCCTTTCCTTATACTTGGTATTATAACAAAGAATTTGCTAATGATGCCAAGCAAAGAGCCTCTGAATCTTCATTACTTTCTCTGAATATTCCCATTCCATCCCTTGTTACATTTCCCAACACCTACAATGAGTTTTGATGGGAGGGAAAAATGCATTGACCTAGAGTCATTCATTTTCAATAGAAATATTCATCACTTACACACAATAATTTCAGTGGTAACTCAAGCAGTATGCTTACAGCCTTTGAAATACATAAACCTCTTTCAACAGCATCTTGGAGAATCCATTTATTTTATAATAAGGGAACTTGTTATGCATGGAGAGTCAGATGCTGCTGGTACAAGTGATTTTGAAATACTCTGCAAATGATTTAGGTAATATGTATGATAATTCTTCACAATGAAGCCACTATTCATATTTGCAGCAAGACACTCATAATTTATGTTCCCTGTTCTTGCTCTGCCCTGGTTTTTGCAATATAATTGCTACTGCAATTACAAAAAGCCAAATAGATTTCTATATTATTGTTTACTATGTAATACATTTTTTAAAAGCCTGACATGGGGGAAGGAGTTTAAATATAAAGTAAAGATCATATCCAAAGCTTCGTTCAGAGCCAAGGGTCTGGGAACTTTGGGGCTATTTTCCTAGTGAAGTATATTTGTTTTAATGTCAGAAATGTAGTTTCTCTATGAAAGGCTGAAGGATCACTGTCCAATTCCTGGAGAATAACTGTCCACATCACCAAAACCATCATCACAATTGGCACTAATTGGCAGCCCTGCTGGAAATCTCAGCAGAGAGACAGACACCCACTCACCCTTTGAGGTTGGCTTCTCCAAGGCAAAGTTGAGACACATTGTTATAGCAATAGGAGAAGTTTGCACTGTGCTTCTGTATATAATTAGAGGATTGGAGTCTCCAGAACTTTTATTCTGGAACCCTTCACAACACTAAATTCATTCATATTAACAACTATTATTATTTAAAAAAAGAAAGAACAAAGTTGTTTCCTTGAAATAGCTGCAGTACACAGTTCAGCTTATAGAACAGCACAGGAGAGCACAAAGTAGATAATCCATAGCACCTCTCAGTTCTGATTAATGTTTTTCTATAACTACAGGCTAATGAACCTGACCAAATCTTAGTGCCCTGCTGATGTTTCATCCTTAGACAATGTGAATTGCACATTACTTACTTGCCTTTGAATGCTATTCAATAGATTCTTTTTAGTCACTTCCTGGAAGAGACTTTCAGGGACGAATTATGGCTGGCCCTGCAAGGGTACACTAGCTAAAGTGTGCAATAGGTACATAGAACTCTCCCTCAGCACAGCACACCACACCACTCTAGGGCACAGGCATAGTTGGGCTGGCTGCATGGCGCAGGAGGTGGCCTGTATTAGTACTTCCAAAAGGGGAACATCCAGACAGGGAAGGAGAGGGACCATGTCCGCCAATCCTGCACCAGCAGACCTGTATGTGGGGAGTGGGTGGTGAGTACTGATTGCATTTTTAACAAGATCTAGAATGTGAATCAGCGCTGCCTCCAAGAAACAGCTTTGTTGTTCCTATAACTCAGGCTATTATGAGGAATAACTGAACACAAACTTTTCAAAGCGTATATGCAGCTGTTCTGTGGTATGTACGGGTTGACTATCAAAGTAGTTAATAGCACTTAGCCCTTGGAAGCCAAGGGAGCACCAGAGGCATTCATAAGGCTTCTCAGAGTTCCATGGCACCACACACGCTGCTACCCCTCCTTAAGGGGTGCAGCATCCTCACCAGCTTTTATGGCCAGAGCATTTATGGCCATAGTTGTACCTAATAATATGCCCTGATTTCCCCCTCCAGTCTCCACTATGCTGTCCATTTACATGCACACACACAAAAATATGCACACTACTATATACCTATTATGTGTCTGTACAAATAATAACAGACTAGCCCTACCTCGATGAGCTTACAGTTGAAGTCTCTGATCCTACAAATGCTTACGTACAAGAGTAACTTTACCCAACAAGGTGGTATAGCAAACAGAGGGATTGGGGGTGGCAAGATGAGGTAACAGTAGCAAGAACAGATGGTTATGCAGAATGGAAATGTGCAGAGTTTTGAGGGATCAGGGGCATTGTTTGGGATTTTTTTTAAAGGTATACGTAAACAAGACATTATAGATAGCAATTGTCCTTACTGGCTACCTAACTAATCATTATATAATGTACTGTTAACATATAACCCATAAAATTAAATGAGTAAAATAGGTTGCTTTTTCTGAAAAAGGAAAAAAGGGACTAAACTTGGAGTATTATTTGATCATTTTCCTTCCTGCATCATAAACCTTCATACCTCCCACATGTGTTAGCTAATCACTTAGTGGGGACAGGAGAAGTAACTAACATCAGGTACATTAGATCCAATTAGAATTCATATATTTAGCTCTGTGTGTGCCTTGCTGATTCATTTATGCCACACACCAGGTGACATTTGTTTTACCTACAGTGGGAGGGCTATCCGAGAAAGAAGGGAGGGAGAGAGTCAGAGACATCATTAAGAAGCATTTTTGTTCTCAGTTCCATTTATCTCCATTCCCTTCCCCTTTTGTGCTTATTTTCTTTGATCTCATGGCAGCAGTGCTGATCATACTACAGTTAGGAGATTATACTAGTACTTGCACCAAACTTAGGCAGTCATATTTACATTCATGTTTTGAATGGTGAACACCAGACCAAATTCTGTGGATGCAGTTTTTGAGAGGAGGTAATCTGCCTATTCACAGGTTATTTCTAATTACTCTTAATTACAGTCCAGAGGAACCATGGCAGGGGAAAGCATTTTAACTCTACCTTGTCTCTATGTTATCCCTTCTAATGCAGTGCAACAAAGGATGTTATAAGCTCTCTCTGCACCACCCAAGCAGGACAAACCAGCCCTAGAGCTTCCTTAGCTTGTTTCTTGTGGATTCCCATGCATTGATGAGCCCTCAGGTGACAGAGTTTTGCCTTAGTAGCTCCTATATCTACCTTTTGAGGAGTAGGGGACTTGCCCAATGGAAGGGGATGTGACTGGGTTGTCTCTACATTTTGGTGATTCCTGGCTATTGGAACATCCTCTGGGGGTCCACAAGTAGTTTGCATAAAATAGAGCAGCTCTGAGGCTCCTCTAAATTATGCCAAAAGTCCAGACCGCAGATTGTCCTCAGGATCTGGGGGGCTGCAAATGTGTGACTTAAAGCCACCTATGTCTTCTTCCTGCCTGCCCTCTTCCAGTCTTGTGCCAAACACAGCATGGTTAGACTGAAAGTTCTGACCCACTGAATTTGCAAAAGATAGGCTGTTCCCTCCACTGTAAATCATGAGGAAATTCACAGGGGTGAAACTGGCTTTAAATGAAAGCAGAATCAAGTCCAAAGGGATCACATTCTAACCAGAGCTTGTAAGGATATAACTCGTGATAAAACTTGGCCCACCTACTGTCAACAGTTTTAAATCAAAAGTAATTGATCCTAACTGTCCACAGCACCGCTAAAACTGGCACCCTTAGATACCAAGGATATAAGGGCATGAAGCCTGAATTGCTGTCTCTTCTTTAGAAACTATCCATCCAGAACAGTGGCAGAATGGCAAACACATTCTAATCAAATTAAGGGGTCAGTTTTGCAAAATGTACTCATAATCCAAATAGTTTATTACTTTGTAAAAGGACTAAGCCTCAATATTTGCAGCTTTGTTCTTAATTCAGAGACCCATTTTAAAGAAAGAAAAGGAAGTTTCTTCTATGTAAACAGGGTGTTTTATTTTAATAGCAAATACAGTACAAGTGCAATGACAGCATGCTAATTAAGGGCCTGACCCTGAGATCCTTTTTGACTGAGTAACGATGGCTGAATTGAGTTCAGACAATTTTTAGCAGGCTAGCTTGTTCAGAACGAACACAGATAGGTCTCCTGGAGCTGGAATTTATTCTTATCAGACCTAGTGTATCATACCATAGATTGTGATGAAATCACCCCTTAACCTTCTCTTTAATAAGATAAATAGACTGAGCTCCTTGTTATCCAATCCCTTAATCATTCCTGGGGCTCTTCTCTGAACCCTCTTCATTTTTTTCAACATTCTTTTTGAAACGTGGACACCAAAACTGGATACAGTATTCTAGTGGTGGTTGCCAATGTCAAATACAGAGGTAATATAACCACCCTATTCTTACTCTATATTCCCCTATTTATACCCAAGGATTGCATTACCCCATTAAGCAACAGCATTGCACTGAGAGTTCATGTTCAGCTAATTATCCAGTATGACCCCCAGCTCTATTCTGTGAAGCAGTGACTCTGAGAAAGTCTCCCATCTTGTAAATGATGGCCAGCATTCTTTGTTCCTTGATGTATAACCTCACATTTGGGTTTATTGAAATACCTATGGTTTGACTGAGCCCAATTTAGCAGTCTGTATCAGTGACTCATCCTCATTATTTACCATTTCCCAATCTTTGTCATCTGCACACCTACTCAGTAATGATTTTATGTTTATTGGTATTAATTATATTATCCTCTTTTAGTTCTTTACTGAGTCCCATACCAGCCATTCCATTATTTTGCCAGGGATCAATATCAGGCTGACAGCCCCTGGGTTATCCTGTTTACTCTTTTTAGATATTGGCACAACATAAGCTTTCTTCTAGTCCTCTGGAACTTCCCCAGTGTTACAAGATTTATTAAAAACCAATATTAAGTGTCCAGAGAGCTCCTTTGACATCTTTTTTAAAACTCTTGGATGCAAGTTACTCAGACCTTCTGATCTGAAAATGTCTAACTTGAGTAGCTGCTTGCTATGTAATACCATCCTGAGTAACTGTTGGGAGAGAAAGCATTTCACCAATGTGATACAATATGAATATACCCCACATACAAATATTTAAATAATAATAAAAAATCCAAAATAACTTATTTATAAAGGAGGCTTTTAGTCTGTGAATAAATATAGTCATTACATTGGCAAACTTCATTATTCACAAAACAGTTCCTATCCATACAAAACTGACAAAGCAATAACCTGTAGCCTTTCATATAATTAAGATACCATCTAGGAAGTAAACTGGATATTTTGATTTCAGGAAAAATATTTTATAACGTAGAAATATAGCAGTTATTAGTAAAATAAAAAAATTGTAGAAAAGTCAACAATTCTGTTTATCTTTAAACAAAAGTTCATAGCTAAACTGGAAACATTTACTGGCAGTTACCAATCTGTGCTATCTAGACAGTATAAGGAAATACTAGGAGTATTTAGTGTAAAGGCCTGTTCTTGCTTCACCTTCCAGGAGGCTGCAAAATCCTGCCCTCTTTCTCTTTGGGTTATTGGTGGGAAGAATATTGATTTGGAGGAATATCTTTAGGAGACATCTTGTATAGTTAAATGTTTATTAAAGTCACAGCACTTGATAAGGATCCTAATTCCTGTCTATTTTCTCCTGGCCCTCTGGCTACTGCAATACAGATACAAACTAAAACAAATGGCCACACTAGGAGAAAAAAACTAAACTAAACTAATTTAGCTGAACTGTGTTTGTGAAGAGGCTTTCAAAGTAGGTCAGTGTGCCTCAAAGCTTCCAGAGCTGTAACAAACTAGCTTAGATCAGAACCACAAGACACTTTCCGTAAGAGGCCCTCAGTTTTGGAGTTCATTTCCCCACCCCCTTCATCTGCCAAAGCCCAGATCTGTTAAATTTCTTGGGAACAGTATAAAATTCATCTTGTTTCCTGAACTTTTGAGGATGGGAAAGGAGGAAGAGGGGTTCTTATGTCTGAAAGGAGGGAACAATATTTTCTTTACTGGTGGATATTTATCTATTCTCTGAAGTGGGTAAGATAGTCCATTCTATTAGATCAGTTTCATCTTTCATAATGTGAACATTACACATGACTAGCCTGTCAGAGCACAGTTTCAAAATGGCACACCCTGCTAGGTGATTTTAAATCATATTAAGGCATTTGGCAATATCAACAGGATTGTAGCAGTCATTGCATGCTTCTAGCATTTCTCTACTTAGGTCAAATAAGAAATACAAATCCAAAATAGCAATTATAGACTCATAGACTTTAAGGTCAGAAGGGACCATTATGATCATCTAGTCTGACCTCCTGCACAACGCAGGCCACAGAATCTCACCCATCCACTTCTATAACAAACCTCTAGCTTATGTCTGAGTTATTGAAGTCCCCAAATTGCGGTTTGAAGACCTCAAGCTGCAGAGAATCCTCCAGCAAGTGACCCCGTGCCCCATGCTGCAGAGGAAGGCGAAAAACCTCCAGGGCCTCTTAAAGGGTAAAAAGCCAAAACATACACAAAACAGGTGGACAAGAGCTATTTGGACTAACAGGCTAGTGGTGGCGCAGATACTGGATGTTATGCTAGACACATGACCAAGGAGGGTTGTGTATTGTGGTGAAGGGCAGTTTTTATTCTGGAATCCCGCTAGCAAGAGAGGAAAGCATAGCAGACTGAGTACAGATAATAGAACATACTGATCTAAGTAACCCTCAAAATTAAAGAGCAAGGAATCAGTCACATAAAGTTGGAAGATCTGAAGCCATTCACCCTCCCACTCTTATAATTCTGGCTGGGTATTTTCCCTCCTAAGATATCTTGCCCTTAGAATTTCTTCTTTAGTTTCTTCCAAAAGCAATTCATGCTCTCACTAGCCTCATTTTTACCTCACATGGGCTTTTATTAGAGCCATCCATAAAGTCTGAATGGAATGAGTTCCCCCGTATCTTGTTGTCAGAAGTGGATTAGTTTGTTAGAACTTGGTACCCTTTCAAAGTTTCTGAATCCTAAAATATCAGGGTTGGAAAGGACCTGACGAGGTCATCTAGTCCAACCCCCTGCTCAGAGCAGGACCAATCTCCAATAAATCATCATAGCTCTTGCTAAATGTTTCATTTACTGTGACCAGAAAAATAAGTCTCAGCTAACTTGCAAATTGCACATGGGAGGCATTTCTTGATTTGTTTGGTATTATTTATAAGTCCTCCTCACTAATATTTTCTAGTACCCTCTATTTAGTATCTTCCTTTACTGTACTGCTTACTCTCCCTCCCAGATCATTAATGAAGACAGGATCCAAAAAAGTGATCCCTGCATCAACCCACTCAACATTTCCTCCAAAAAATACAAATAAACACTGGACCAGACTGGACCAGTGACCTTCCATGTGTGGATCTCCTGCTCCCATGTGGGAAAGGAGTCCAGCCACCTCAGTGGCATTGTTTTTCCTTCTCCCCTTTGTGGAGGGCTGTCAACAGCTCTAGGTTTCTGTGCATTGAGAGTGGTTGGGCTGAGCTGGTTGCGAGATATACATTAAACGCTGTCACTCAGCAGAAACAGCAACGATAATCCAACAAGAGGGTGTAACTTCCCAGCAGGGACCCTTCCAAACTAGGGAATTGCCTTAAAAAGGGAGTGCTAAAGGCAGGCATTGGATGGGGAGTCTCTGGCAGTGTGGGTCCAATGGAGATGAGCTGTGAGGGAGAGGGAAAAGGGTCACTGGGGCCCCAGACCTGGTGCAGAGGCACAGGGCCTCCATGCAGATGGCCCTGTGGCCCCAGTGAATCCCTGAGAAGGACACAGATTTGAGGGGATCTGTGAGGTTTTTAGAATGGAACACTGACCCTGCCCATTTATAACCCCATGAGGATCCCACACTGTGATGCAAGGCAGAGAAAACTCCCCAAGGAGGACAGGCTATTTCTGGATAGTGGTATTATCTGGGCCATCGTCATTTATCATCCTTTCTATATGGTCCTTCAGCAATTGTGCATCCATATGATGGTATTACAGGCTATATTCTCATCCCAGTTACACTGGTGTATATCTGCTGTAACTGAGATCAGTAACTGAGAAATTAATGTGTAACAATCAAGAGAAATGGGGAACTTATTTAAAAAGAAGAACGGGTTACCTAGGGAAGTGGTGGAATCTCCATCCCTAGAGGTTTTTAAGGCCTGACTTGACAAAGCCTTGGCTGGGATGATTTAGTTGGGGTTGGTCCTGCTTTGAGCAGAGGGTTGGACTAGATGACCTCCTGAGGTCTCTTCCAGCTCTAATCTTCTATGATTCTATGAATGTATTATTTGTACAACACTGTAGCCTGGCAAGTGATTTTCAGCAGCCCAGAAGGAAGGAGACATGTGAAGGCAGGGACTATGCTGGTGATAACTTTCACACCAGAAGATAAGAAGTAGCATTGGTAGAAGCTCCAAGCCATGGGCTGGACCAATACGTGTGTGATTGGACCTTCTGACCCTCAATACAATTAAAAAGAAATGGCTTGCCGTCATGCAACTTGCTGCAGGCTTGTATTACATAGATCTCACCTGGAAAAACTGACAAGCACCAGGAGGGGAAAGTATAAAAACTCTAATTGTTTTCAGTAGAGCTACGAATGTCATTCTTGATTTCTACTTGATGAAGGGCACCAGAGGGCCAAGTGCCATGACCTGTAAATTAATCAAGATCCTGGAGAATAAGTTAGAGAAAATATCAGGAAAAACCATTCCAGCTACAAAAAATAAAATGCAAGTAATGCCTGTTTCTCCTCCTCCTTCGCCTGCATATTCAGTTCCTTCACCCATGTCAGATCATTTTAAAAACGAGATGTGTATCTGGTTTTGATTAACAAAACAAAAAGAAGAAAGTGACCAAACTGTACTGGAATCTGCCTCAGATGTTTCTCTTGAATTTTTATTAGCATAACATCCTAGACTGTGAGACGTTCAGCAACTCATTGTTTACAGTTGAAAAAAATCACAAATTAATGTTCATAAGTATTTAAAAAATATAAATTGTTTAATAAAAAGGTGCCGCACTGGCAGCCCAGGAGACAGACATTGTATATGGAGCCACAGAACAGGTAAGGCACTGGCAGCAACAAAATAAGCATATCCAGACTGCAACTTGTGTGCCCAGTTCTGATCTAGAGCACCCACCTGTAGGGGTGAGAGGGCAATCCAGTCACTATTCCCATTCAGTCCTTGGCAACTCTTCTGAGACTGAAAATATGGCCACCAATCTGTGCCAACTGAATTGGTAGTGTCTGATGTAAACATCCATTCTGACAACCTCCCTACTTCACATAAGCCAATTAACAGTGATCATATGGTAACAAGTTCCAGTCATTACCAGCTTGAGCTGAATTTAAATCAGCACTCCAGAGGCTGGCTTCATTGCCTTCAAAGGAGCTAGGTCAATTTACATCAGCTAAGGGTGGTCTGATCCCATTTCAAAAGCGATATGTCCCGTTGCTAAATCCCTTGAGCCACACATTGTGCTTTTGTTCTTTTATGTTTGTTTTATTTCGGACCAATGTCCAGTTATCCAGCTAGCTGACTGGCCAACAGAAATTCCTGTTTATAATTTTCCATATAAAGCATAAACTATCCAAATGCCACCAAAACATCTTCCATGTACTTTGGTTGATATTTGGGCATACTACTGTGCAGCCAAGACTCATCTTTCTGCACACAAAATCCATGGAGGGGAGGGGAATGGGTTGTATGCGAGTGCAGGAAGTTAAAATGAGCCATCTGTTGTTTTCAACAGCTACATAAAAATAGTGCTTCTAAGCCTTATGACTGTAGTGCAAGGAAAGTGCTTTCATGTTACTGATTTTTTCCTGAGTCATCTCAATGCTTGGTAATAAAGTCATAGCTTTGAGGTCTTGTTTTGTTTTGTTTGCTTTGTACTGTTTTATGACTCAGATTGTGCCCAAGCTCTACATGTATGCACAAAGGAATAGCTCAGAGTTTCTATCTCTTATGCAATTCCTTGGCAGTAGCTAGATACAACAGGAAGTCCTACACTCAAGGTGTATGAGAGGAATTTCAGTTAGCAATGAACCTCTGCAAATGGGGTAAGAGGAGAAAGAAGATGAAAGGCCACAATTCTTCCTATTCCCCACAGCTATCATGACATATGGAATTGTATCTTCTTAAACAGGAGGCATTTAAGAAAGAAAACAGCTGATAACAATAGAAAAAACAACAGCTTTAGTTTCAGCTTGGTCTCCTTCATTTACCAGGGACCACACCCTGCCTGAAACAGTCATCTAATGCATGAAAACTATATTGCAGGTAAACATACCATTATACTGCACTGGACAACTCTGCATTATAGAGAGGAGCAAACATTGCATTCTCTTTAGATTGAAATACATGCAGCTTGTGGTTGTTCGTATCCAGGGTTTATGTTCAGGAAAAAGTCTCTACCATGGACAAATATTTTCTCATCCTTCTGAATTTTTACTGAGAACACCATTTATGCACACTTAAGTTAAATGTGCTGCATGTTATAAGTATAGTGCAGACACTTTTCATGCACATTGTAACTACACTGTAATTACCATATAGTTTTGGGGGGTACATACATACATCATAAAATATAACTAAATTACATCTACAGGTATTACAACCCTAGAAATGGTTTGAATTCTGAGCCCATGATGTTAGAGTTCTGAGTTTGCCCGTCCATACAATGAGTCATAGAAGATATGCATTCTTTTCTCACTCAAATCTTCTATTAAAGTCCATGGGTCTTTTGAGTGAGTCAGGATTTAAAAATTGGGCCATAGATATGCATATGTGGGTGATGGTTGTTCCAAATTATCTTTAAACTCTATGGTCCCTCATCAGGCATCACCAACACACCTTCCTGTCCTCTCATCCTATCTAAGGGAGAGGAATTCCTGCACTGCTGTGTTGCCCGCTTGTGGGAAGGTGGTCAGATGGACTGCTGCTCTTTCTTGTGTTAGGGTCTCGTCTTCAGGGAACACCAAGTGTTTTCACGAGACACCCTACTTTGCCCACTTCACTTGTCACCTTATGTATTTTCTTCTAGGGCAACAAGATGTCTGCTCCTCCATTGTAATACAACAGAATCCAGGAGACCCCTGAACTGGATCATACTGCGGCCTCTTTAAAATTTAACACACACACACACACACTTATGAGTTTGCTATGGATTCTAAAATCCTAGAATGCACAAAAATCTGTTCTTCATCAAACCCCTGAGGCAGGAATGGGGGACAACCCACACCTCCAAACAAGTTCAGGTATGTTTAGAGGCAGGAGCTTTGCTTCAGTGGGGTTCTTATTTTTCCTTAGTAACATTTCACTAGGGATGGGATAATCAATTATTTCCAAAGTAAAAACTGTGTTTTGGAGTGGAAATGGTCAAACACAACGCACAGTGTTAAAGCAAAGACATGTTAGTGCTTTGCTTCATCTGTAAAACAGAAAATATCAACTTAAGATGTGTCACTGCCAATGCCCACTGACATAGCTCTGTACATCTATTTGAATACAACCATAAATGTTGGCCAAACTTTTCAAGCCTGGTGCCTACATATTCAGGGTTCTCAATAGATTAATTATTTAGGAATCTGTATATGAAGAATTTAAGAGCCTAACTGTAGACTTGAAAAGGTGAGCCCATATTTATAACTGTGGGCTGGGATAATAAAACATGTACTAAGATGACCTTTTTAGGTGAAGTGCAAATTATTCTTACAACATCAGAAGGGTGTTTAAAATGGGGGGAAAACATTGGATGAATAAAACATTTACAGTTATGCGGAACATGAAAGAAAAGGTCTTTGTGTGGTGGATTTTTAACTAGATTTCATGCAGCGTAGTTTCCTTTACAAAGATGCAAAATACTCTGTATGTACTGGAGAAGTCATATGCTGGCATGCTGCCATTGGAATTTATTATTTCATTGTGGTAGAAAGAAAAGAAAGGCATATTGCCACTGTGATTGTGACCAGAGTCATTACAGTTCTTTAAACCACAAAGCACCAATTGAAAGAAAATATTGCCATTTATATTAGCAGTGAAATTAAGTTTTTTAAAACTGTAATACAAAAGAACAGCAACCTCTAACCAACAGAGTTGAACATTTTAAATCACAAGATAATAGTGTATGTCTGAATAAACAGAGTCTGATTAAAGCCACAAAATCAAGGAAATCCAAAGTAATGAATGAAAAGTAATCAGCAACTCACCATGCTTTGCTATCAGAGTACCATATACTCTAATAATCAAGTTCACTGAATCACACACAGTGTAGGTATATTTCACCTCAGAGTGCTGGGCCTGAGCTGTACAATTACCTTAAATGCCAAAAGGAACTGAGCATCTTAAGAGTACATGGCAATATTTAGAAAACTCTGAAGATGGGTTTGCTTCTGTATATATGCACCACTACCCTCAGCTGTGGGTTATCTGCTCATTACTCTATGTATATAATTTCATCCAGCTGACTGAAGATTTGACCCCACAGACTACTGCACTATGATATTAAGTGGTGTGGAAAGGAAAAACAAACAACATTTGCTCATCAGCTACCCAGAGAAGCCTTTGCATAGTTTAATCAACAGCAATACATATTTTCTATTACTTCCTAGTGGTGGATGTAGTTTCTTTAATGCCTTCACTTTGTGGTTCAGCTGATTCATGACTATGAAACAGATTCAGATCTTAGAACCAGAATAATTATTCAGTTTCAGAATTGTTGCTGTTATGATTCCAAGTGTATGCTGAATGTAATTACAGTTGCTGAGGTTAGTATATAAAGATGGGGCTGCACCCATAAATAATTGTACCTGCTGAATTCCTTTAACTCTCAGACTACACATTCATTGTGTGATGCATATATTGAGCACTGAAGAAATTTATGTGGGAATTTAATGTTGCATTTCTGAATTTTCATGTTTTGCACTTCTAGAACATCTTTTCCTCCAGCTGTCATCTCCTAAGAGAGTCATTCAGGTCTTATGGAACACGGCCCCAGAAGAAAAACAGACCTCTTGCTCTGATCTTCTGGTCCACAATCTCTTTTTCCTGTGATGAGGTGGGCTTGCTGCATACTTTAGCCCCAGGCTCTCTTACCTTGCCTGATATTTAAAGCATCTGAGCCTGGTTACCTGATGAGATCCAAGATCTCAACTTCTCAGACCATTAACTTTTTTCTGCTTGTTGCCCAAATCCTGTGAACAAAAATGGAGGTTGGGATGGGTCCCCAAGGGAAATCACTTTAAATGATGCAGTATGAGTACCACCCCCCCCCACCATTTTTTTTTTTAAACAGGAAAAATCTTCTGAAAAAGTGGTGGGTTTTTATGTTATTTTGTGTGCAGGAAGCAAATTCCACACCCTTGGAGCCACCATATCAAAAGGTCAATCACCCATTAAACTTAGATGCTCTAGTAAAACCTTGAAAACTGGGTGGTGTTAGATCTATTGGTACCTGCCAGAGAGAGGCTGAAAGATGTGGCATTGAATAATATCAAGTGTTTTCCCTGAATCCACCTAGGTTAAAACATACTGCTTTCTGAATATCAGAGGATTTGAGGAAACCACTAACCTTTTTGGATAATATAATGATTTCACTTTAATTTCTCAAGAGAACAAATGTACAGTTTTATTTCATATAATCACTGCCTCAGATTCCTGTAGAATATTTATTTAAGATGAATAATTCACTATTACAAGTGAAGTTTTAACAATCTGCAGCATAGTCATTGCTCTTGTTTCAGTAGCCTCTGGACCTTTCCAGTGTTTCATATGTGTGTACTAATGGGCTGGTTACCCTTCTTTTTGTATATCATTCATATATTATAGAACCAAACCTGTACTGTAAGCTCTTATTTTTTGGCAAACCTCTACTATGTAGGTAACTCTGAGTTCCCACTTATGTTTCCATATTCCCTTTGGCCTAAATCATGAATGACAGATTGACAATATTATAATAATGAAAAATGCTGAAGGATAAGATAATTATCTAATTAGAGAAGCTAGAGAGACCTGGCTGCTAGAATATGTGACAGATAATTAAACAAACAATGAATTACTTGTTTGATTTCTTGTTCATTAAGAAATGGTTCTACCAGAATTAGAATCTTAGCTGAGGCTGTACTTGTAACAAGGATTTTCACAGCTTCGTAGGAACAAAATGGATTTTAAAATCATGACACATGACACGAAAACAAAAGATTTGAAAAGCTAAAGCAGGTAGCTTGGAGGACATGTCTGATGAGCTTCTGTTTGAATAAAGGATAAATATACCTCTCCTGTAGATTTTCAGATTGGTGCATTTAACCAAGTTTGAACCAATGATAAGAATTCAATGAACAAATTAAAATATAGAAATGACTTGTATATAGAGTAAATATGCTTGCACAAGTAGCTAGAGCTACAGCTTGGCAGCATTACTGGTCTTAAAGGGGGAATCATTCCACCAATCTTTGAAGATGAAGAAAGGGGTGGAATAGGGAAGCTGAGCATTTAAAAGCACATGATAAGAAGGCTCAGTGCATCCATACAACCTGCCAGCATGTGATTCACTGTACCCACCAGAGATGAACAGAGTCTTCTTCAATCTTGTGATCTGTTACACACAGAGAAGATTAAGCAGAGCTATGTAAAACATTTCAGGTTTTAAAGAGAAAAGGAGACAAAAATACCCCAACCAACGTGGGCTGTTCGCTTGGTCTTACAAAATGAGGAACAGTTTTGGTACATTTTAACTAAAGTGAAGATTTTTAAAACAACAATGGAAACATTTTCTCACAAAATTCAGGTGGGGAACTTCAGGAGATTCAGAGGTTAGTTTAAGATAAATATCCATGTGTTTGGGCATTCATTAGTACATTATCTATACTTTTAGTCTACAGAATAGGACTGCCAAGTTAAAAAGAAAAGCCTTTTAACATGCTGTTCCTTTCCTTCCTCACTGAATCTATGAAGGACAAAGAGTTTAATTCAGGTTCTTTTTGAAGAATGGGTGAAAATTCAGGTCAGTTTTTATTTGATCTGAACTGGTTCCCCTTTCCTGTAATAAGAAAGAACTTGTGAGACTAAGTTTTCTTGAATGCATTTGCATCATTTCTTCCTTGTCCTAAATCCCAGCCTCATTCACTCACTAACTATGCCAGATCTTGAGCAATGGGGCAAAACCTGCATAAATAGGCTTTCCTACTTAAGAAAAAAGTCACATGGCCAAAAGACAATGTCAGCCCCAACTGCCCAGGTGTCAGTGCATCAGAACTGCAGATGTCATTTTGGGTATGGAAAGCAGCAGCAGCTGCCCTGGCCCCAGAGTGGGGATTCAGCCCACTGTAGCCACACTGTTAGTGGACCCACTGGACACATGTCCAACGTGCCCACCAATGCCTCTTCCACATAGTGACTCAGCGAGCTGCCACAGAGCTGAACTCTAGAACAAGCCTGGGATTGTTGTGCAGAGAGCCCTGTATTCTCAGCCTCTATGTACAATTGTTTATGAAAGTCAGCAAAAATGGAGACAAAGACTAATACAAACAGTGTTGTTTAAGGTTTCAGAGCAGCAGCTGTTTTAGTCTGTATCCACAAAAAGAACAGGAGTACTTGTGGCACCTTAGAGACTAACAAATTTATTTGAGCATAAGCTTTCGTGGGCTACAGCTCACTTCTTCGGATGCATAGAATGGAACATATATTGAGGAGATATAGACACACACAGAGAGAGCATGAAAAGGTGGGAGTTGCCCTACCAACTCTAAGAGGCCAATTAAGTAAGGAAGAAAAAAAAAACTTTTGAAGTGATAATCAAGATAGCCCAATACAGGCAGTTTAATAAGAAGTGTGAGAATACTTACAAGGGGAGATAGATTCAATGTTTGTAATGGCTCAGCCATTCCCAGTCCCTATTCAAACCTAAGTTGATTGTATCTAGTTTTCATATCAATTCCAGCTCAGCAGTTTCTCGTTGGAGTCTGTTTTTGAAGCTTTTCTGTTGCAAAATTGCCACCCGCAGGTCTGTCATTGAATGACCAGAAAGGTTAAAGTGTTCTCCTACTGGTTTTTGAGTGTTATGATTCCTGATGTCAGACTTGTGTCCATTAATTCTTTTGTGTAGAGACTGTCCGGTTTGGCCAATGTACATGGCAGAGGGGCATTGCTGGCACATATCACATTGGTAGATGTGCAGGTGAATGAGCCCCTGATGGTATGGCTGATGTGATTAGGTCCTATGATGATGTCACTTGAATAGATATGTGGACAGAGTTGGCATCGGGCTTTGTTGCAAGGGTAGGTTCCTGGGTTAGTGTTTTTGTTCAGTGATGTGTGGTTGCAGGTGAGTATTTGCTTCAGGTTGGGGGGTACTGTGCTAAGAGGTCTTCAAGGTTCCTGGTAAAGTCATTGGTTGGCATAACAATAAGCTGAAAGACTCTAGAAATGGGAGAAACGTTTATGGTTGAAAACCAATCCAAACACATTTTGGTGATTTAATTTTAATAAGATGGGGGTTTGTCACCCCTTCTTAGGCATTGCTTATCTGAGAGTCACTAAACAGGAACATCAGCATGGGTGGACTGGAAGAAGCTTTACCATCATGACTGCCACCCCAATCATATTGTGGGATTCCAAAACCCACCAAGACACTATTGGGTCTTTGTCATCCTCATCCTGAAAGGCATCCTGATCAGACCCAGCCCAGAGAGAGAGAGAGACTCAGATGACACCACCACCTCCACGTAGTTCTTGTCTTAAAAGGAGACAGAGTCAGATGTCAGCAACAACAGCTCTAGAGGATCTAAACTACTTTTCCCTCCCCTAACGTCCCCCTCCCCCAAATAAGGAAATTGAATATCTTATCTAAAAGACTGTCAAGCCAGGGTGCTCCCCTATAAGACAGTCTGTGTAGCTAAAGTGAAAGGGAATAAGGAAAACTGTTACAATGAAAGCTTTACTTAAGGCTTTACATTTCAAATGCTTTACTTGTGTTTCTTTCCCCCTTCTATCTTTAATAAAAGGTTTTAAAAATTTTAATGGTGATTGTTACAGTGCAAGCTTGACATGAAGCCTTAGACCACACTTAACTGTTCAAGGTTGTAACAGGGAAAAGGGGATTTATAACCATCTTAGCCCTTTGTTGGGCCCAAGACACCCTATCAACACAACAGGGTGCAGATTCTTCTAGTGAGCAGTCCTGGCTCTCCTGTGTAAGGGAACCATATCTGAGTCCTTGTGTAACCCACATGCCTAATAGGGAGATATCTCTAAGAGATCTAGAGAGGAGAGGTAGGAGGAGGAACAAGTTTTGTCTGGGTCATTTTTGCTAGGCAAATGCACAATTAGCATTCCATGCCCAGAAGTTTCTGGAACTGGGTGTTGTAATTTTGGGCATGCTCAATAGGCTCCCTGTAGCTGGACTAATAGACAGTATTGAGGGCAAATAGTCAGGGCAGCTGCTTTACAAAAGGACATTTGACCTGCATGGGTTGGGAGAAGCTCAGACACAGGAACAGAAAGCAGGGTGGTGTCCCCCAACTTTGCAGTGGGTTGCTGATATCATTAACTTTCCAGCAAGGAAGCACTGGCAGAGTTGTTTATAGAAAGGGGAAATTGGGAGGGAAAACTAAGTTATATCATTTCAATTGTGTACTTTGAACATTATATATTGTAGCCAAATTGTTTTGGTCAAATTGCCTTAACCAGTCTGGTTCACCAACTAATTCTTTCCTTATATAAATGGGATGATGTGGAAAGTGTCATCTATATTTTGCTATTCTGTTTTGTATTTTTCTTTTAACAGGGTTTTTCCAAGTATATACTTAATACTGATTGATTGGTTAATTAGTTAGCTGACTAGCTAATTGAGAGATTCCTCAGTCCAGCAGGAGGAGGAGAAAGAGTTTGCAGGGGTTCCCACTAGAGATTTTTGCAAGCAAGAGGAGGGAAGATATTACAGTGCTTTTGCCTTAGCAAACATTATAGAGTTGATGAACAAAGACTCTGAGGGTATGTCTACATTGCAATAAAACATCTGTAATTGACCCATGTAAACTGACTTGGTCTTGAGGCGCTCAGGCTGCTGATCTATAAATTTGCATTGAGCTCAGGCTGGGGTCCCTGAGCCCAAGTTCCAGCCTGAGCCTGAACATCTACACTACAATTTTGTAGACCCACAGCCAGAGTCAGCTGATGTAGGCCAGCTGTGGGTGTTTTATTGCAGTGTAAGACCCTCAGACTCAGGTTAATGCAACCTAAGCTTTTGGAACTCTGTATTTCTGTGGGGACTAACCTGTTCCAATTTAATTTGTTTTGTTTGTTTATATTTAAGTACAACTCCGAAGATAATGTATGTGGATTATGAAGTGGCCTTGATAAACATAATAGCTTAATTTCTACTATGTAACATTAAATTTTATAAAGTTGGTACTTAAGAATTAAGTTTAGTCCTCTTGTCCTTGACGGTGGGGAGGCTGACCCTGTGCAATCCTTGCTGAAAATCCTCAGTGACTAAATTCTGGGTCTTAATGTGCTTTTCTATAGGAATGGTATTGAAGCAATAGGAGAGGGGTGGCAAAGTAAATGCTAGCCCACCCAAAGGTTACACTTACACTCCTTTGCAGATTGACCACATGGTAGACTAATGAGTTGTTACATAGATTACAGCTGTTACACTTCATTATGATCTGAGCAAAGCTGGGGCAGACTGTGCTTGCTGCTGGGCTCTATATTTAGCTACACTCCATGCTACATCTGCCACAAAAGATGCAAGGAGCTACAGCCACAAAGGGATTTAGGCATTTAACTACCACTTAAGGTGTCTAAAGTACAAAATTAGACCCTCAGAACCCCTGCTCAACTGTCATCTAACGCTGTCGGTTCCTAAATTCCCTAGGCACCTAAGCTAATGCAGGTGGGTGTATGCACAGCCAGTTCAGGCCTGGTACCTACCTTATGCCAAAACCCTGGCAGGATTAACAAACAAGGCAATCTCCCATCTATCTTTTCTGTGGGGCCTGATCCAGTAGGTGTGTTCTAAGGTTCAGAGGATGCCAACTGAATCAGGTCTTAAACAAAACACAGCTGGAGGCACACCTTCAATATCCTAGTGATTAGAGTAGTCATCCAGCATGTTGGAGACCCAGGTACAAATCCTCACTCTTCCTGAGAGAAGCAGGGACTTGAACCCAGACATCTCCTCTCCGAGGTGAGTGCCCTAACCACTGGGCTAAAGAGTCACTTTCTCTGGCTCAATGAATATATTTCATACAAAGTGGAACAACTTCAACAGGAGAGATTGAGAGAGACACCCACCCCAGAATACCCCCATAACTTGACATCAATCCCGGGCAAAGTAATGGAATGGCTGATATGAGATTGAATCTATACATAATTAAAGAATGAAAATATAATGACAATCACCATGACTCTATGGAAAATTGATTTTGTCAAATAAAGTTGATACCATTTATCAGAGGGGTAGCTGTGTTAATCTGGATCTGTAAAAGCAGCAAAGAGTCCTGTGGCACCTTATAGACTAACAGATGTATTGGAGCATGAGCTTTCACAGGTGAAAACCCCTTCGTTGGATGCACTTCGTCGTCTACATGCATCCAACGAAGTGGGTATTCACCCATGAAAGCTCATGCTCCAATACTTCTGTTACTTGATACCATTTGTGATGCATGGCCAGAAAGGGTTAAACATCCTGCAAAATAAATAATCCTCAAAAGACATGTGGGGAGATAATGTTTGTGTTTGTCTGGATTTACATATGTATGAGTAGGGTCAACAATGTAATCAACAGTCCCTGTCTATGCTGTATTCTGATAATTCAGAGGTCAAAAGAACATCCTAGCATTTAAATGAATTGTAAACATGAGTACAGAGATATCCCATCTCTCTTTGAAATGTATAGCAAATAACCTGTGAATAATGGAGGAACAAGCAAATTGCCTTATGTTAATTCTATAGCTAAGTACCAGTGATGGCTCTCCTTCAAAGTCATGCTAATTACCTTTTGAACTCCAACTTGTCAAAAAGGACATGACATTGGATAAAAGATCCTTGGGTCCTGATTCTGTTATCTCAGATCTGCTTAGGCTTCATCAGGGGAAGTTCGAGTCACCAGACTGAGGTCCCAGTTATGCTGGTATACCCTGAATATGCTATTTGGACATTGGACTATAATCTATGAACTATTGCTAAAAGAACTCTTTGCAACTATAAAGATCATCATCTCTGCTATGAATCTGCACCTAAATGAATTGAACTCATGTCTGTATGTATACTGACCTTTTAACCATACTCTCTCTTTTGTTTTTTAATAAGTTGAGTTTAGTTAATAAGAATTGGCTGTGACATGTATTTGAATAAGATCTGAGAGGTAATGTGTCCGATCCTTTGGGATCCTTTGGGATTTAATCATATAAAAGAAAAATCTTTTCTTTTATATGATTAAATAAGATTTACAGAAATTTTCATCATATTTGATGTGGGTACCTGGATGGAGGCCTGAGGCTGGATCACTTTAAGGGAACTGTGTTGTCTGGACTTCTGAGTAACCAGTAAGGTAATAAAGAAGCTGTTTTATGCTGGCTTGGTAAATCTAAGCATTGGAATATCCACCAGTTTTTGGTGGTGGTGGTGGTGGGGATTTTCTGCCCCAATCTTTGCAGTTCACCACAGCTGGCTCCCACTGGGACCCTGGTCATACCATTCTTCGGCAAAATTACAAGTTTGATTGTAAAAGGTAACTGCTGACACAGTAATCAGCTTTTGGAAGGCATTTGACTTGCACCACATGACATTCTAATTAGAAAATTAGAACTATATAAAACCAACATGATAGATATGAAATGGATTAAAATCTGGCTAACTGAGATCACAAAGTATAATTGCTTATGAAGAATCATCAACAAGAGGGGGTGTTTTTAGTGAGATTGGTTATCGACGCAGTGCTATGGCATAATCAACATGCATATCAACACAGCCAAATCCCAGGTGGTACATCTAAGAATAAAGAATGTAGGACACATTTATAGGATTGGGCATTTTATCCTGGAAAGCAGAAACTCTGAAAGGAATTTAGGAGCCACAGAGGGTAACCAGTTGAATAGAAGCTATCAGTGCCATGCAGTGGCTAAAAGGGATAACAGGATATTTGGATATGTAAACAGAGGAGTAGGGAGATACCACCACCTCTATGTGGTGAAACAACTACTGGAATACGTTGTATTGCATCCACAGTTACAAAACATGTTAAAAACTGTTTTTTTTACATTCAGAGAACAACTACAAGAATGATTTGAAATCTGGAAAAACAAGTCTTTACAATCAGAAACTTAAGAAAATCAAAGAGAAGGTTAAGAAGTGACTTAGCAGTTTCTATAAGTACCTGACACAAAAGGGCTCTTAAATTTAGTAGACAAAGGCATAACAAGATCAAATGGCAGGACACTTATGCTAGAAAAATTGAAATAGGAAATAACATATAATTTTATCGGTGTATAAATAACCAGTGAAACGGCCTAGTAAGATCTGGTAAATTCTGCATCACCAGAAGTTTTTAAAAGATGGGATGTATTTTTAATTGATATTCCAAGACTACTTCAACCATAAATTTTTAGGCCCAATGTAATAGTCACTATTAGGTCAGGTTCTCTGGCCTGGGATGAGCAGGAAGTCACACTATAAGATCATAATATCGTTCTGGCCTATAAATCTATGAATCTTCAGATAAGCATCTATACTTTTGGGTTCTTATCCATACTGAACCCAAAATTCCAGTCTCTTGAAGTTTGCCTATGACAAATAGTCACTTCTCTGATTATTGAACAGTTACAGTGTAAAATAATCCAGTTTGGAAATTATACAAACATTTAAACCTACATTTCTTCTTCAGTTTACTGGAAACAGTCAATTCAGACACCAAGGAGCAGATTTTTCAGCAGGTGGCAAAAGAGAATCAGATGCTGAGCTCCCAATGTTGCAAATGGAAGCTGTGCATTTTATTGTCTGTTTATTGTTAAGAGTCACCTTAGGGTTCCAGGTCTGGGCTTCCAACACAGCCACTGAAGGGAATAGATAAAAAGGAAAAAAAGTGTTCTGAGAGTTTCTAGATGTTCTTCATTCCCAGGGAAATGCTCACCTTTGTGAGCACCAGTTCATAAAAGCTGTTTGATTTGGTACCAATATTTAGACAATTAAGATTGTTAGGAAGAAGTTGGATGGGGAAAAAAACACTAAAAATACAGCAACTGGACAAGTAGCTTCTATGATGTGGTGTGGCAGTGGAGAAAGAGGATCAGGACAGGGAACAGAATTTCAAACTACTCCCTAAGGGCTTACCTACACAGCATGGGCAAAGCGCACTAGAGGGATCTGAGCTCTAGAGCACTCTAATGTGTTGTGCTTTAACTGTCCTTTGTAGACCCTACTGGCATACTCTGAAAGGAGCCTAGTTCACATTGATATAATTCTGTTTCAAAAAGGACTACGTGAACTAGGTACCTTTAAGAGCACAGTGTAACATGTTAGTGCGCTTTACAAATTGCGCCCCTCTGGCGCACATTACAGCACCATGTAGACAAACTCTAAGCTCAGGGGCCCATGCCTAGGGGTGCTGGGCAATTGGAGGACCCCCAGAAAAATGGGCACCGCCACACCCCAACCCACTCCTCCTCCCAGTGCTCCTGCTGAGGAGCCAGGGAAGCTCCCTGCATCCCGACCCTGCTCCCCTGCAGGAGCACTGATGTGGAGGGGACTGCAGGCAGAAGGAGTGGGGAGGGGCCCCTCACTTGCGCTGGCCCGGGGCCACACAAACCCCTAATCTGCCTCTGCCTAAGCTAGCTACCAATGTCTCAAACAAAACATTCCAAATGTTTTAGGAAGGCTCTTTAAAAATAATCAGTCCCCTCCAAGTCCTAACAAAACATCACCACAACCTCCCATTGACTGCGCAAAGATTGAAATGAGTGAATTATTCATACCAAATAATTTATTGTATGAATTTGGCTATTATCTGTACATCAGTGCTCTAGGTAGTGGTAAGGAAGAAGGAAGGGGAAGATCCACTACCAATAGTTCCCCTAGGCTTGCCCAACTCTGCATTCTTGTGTGCAGGAAAGTCTCTACGGAGCCAAGCTCTGAATTATGCACAGCCTTCCCAAATCCTACCCCTCCTTCTGAGAGGTTTGGGTTCCAGTAAGGACCAAATCCAGAAGTGCCACAAGAGTGGCTGGTCTAAGCAGGACTGGAACCAGCTCTTTTCTGTGGGTGACATACTGGCCCTACTGAAGTCAATGGGAGTTTTGCCATTGATTTTAGCACATCACCCATGGTATTTCTGTCCCCCCACCATAGTGCACCTTGAATATGTTTGATTGCATTAAATCAAGATTTTGGAGGGGGTAAGCAGGGTAATGAGCCTCCACTGACTCAAGCAGAAAAGCCAATTACTACTGACAGTGGGAAACCTCCAAATTTAGATTAGCATCTAAAGTTCGCCAGAGCAATCAGAGTTTTAACACCTACTAGAACATCCATGGGATGGTGATACAATACTGTGGAGCCTGCAGCTCTTATAACCCTGGGTCCTACCCCCCAAACCTATGAGCCTCTTCCCAACATAGATCCAGGAAAAAGAGCTTCCTTGGGGAGCAAGAGAAGGGGGTGGGGAAATTTCCTCCCCTTCCATGCTGGCTAAGGCAGTTATGCCTCTGCCTTCGTTTATCAGCAGCTAGCCTACCTACTACAATTTTACAAACTCTTGGATTTATTTTACTACAAAACAGTTGTTCCATTTTTCTATCCAGCGAGTCAACAGTTTCAGATAAGAAGTAGGTCCAATCTGTGTCTTTAAAAATATGACATTTAAAAGTTTCTTTGGAACAAACAGTTGCAGCACAAGGCAGGAAGAAAAAGGGTTCAAATTAAGAGCAAATACTGAGTCTATTACACAAACCTTTTCATGCTCCAGAAAAAATACCCCCTTTTAAAGAACAGTGCATTATATTGATGGATAGAGAACTGGAAATACTACACTAATAAGAAACAATGTACAACTTATCATAACATGAAAAGACAGGAAATTGGGACTCTTGTGAATTGGCTAAGGACAAGAACATTATTATTAAACTGGCAGACAAGCGAATCCATTGTAGTTATGAATTACAGTGATTATCTTAGGGAAATACTGTAGCATAGAAACGAAAGTATCAAAAGCTTCTTTATATTATAAGCCTCCTGCTTTACAAGACAAGAGTGGCAGAGACATTTTTATCTCATCCATGCTTGGACCGTATAGTAAGATGACTAGCTTGAAACATTTTATAAAGCCTTCACTAAACCCCAGCAGATACCTTGTCGTATCTAAGGCTAAAATGTATACAGGTTGGGGTAACAAAATAAAGAAAGAACAACTTGTTTGTAAATAACAATTTATGGGCGCCATTTTCTGAATAAACCCTTTTCCAATGGAAACTCCTTACCTGAGTAAGAACTGCAGGATTGAACTCCTCCCATAACAGGAAAAATATAAAGATCACACACGTAGACTATACAAAACTGACCTTAAGTAAATACACTCATGAGCCTTGAATAACTGATATTGGCATGCCTTACATCATCTATGCTTCTTACATTTCCCCTTAATTTAAGCTGCTTTATCTTGCTCTCAATCTTCCTACTAGTTATCCCTCCTAGTTCTTTACTGGAAAGGTGAGAATACCTACTGTGTGTTCATAAAGTTTTACATACGTTTATAGTGTTGTATAAGTAAGGCTAAGATTAACTACCTGAAAGGGGGTTCCAAAGAGGATGGATCTAGACTGTTCTCAGTGGTAGAAGATGACAGAACAAGGAGTAATGGTCTCAAGTTGCAGAGGGGGAGGTTTAGGTTGGATATTAGGAAAAACTTTTTCACTAGTAGGGTGGTGAAGAACTGGAATGGGTTACCTAGGGAGGTAGTGGAATCTCCTTCCTTAGAGGTTTTTAAGGTCAGGCTTGACAAAGCCCTGGCTGGGATGATTTAGTTGGGTTTGGTCCTGCTTTGAGCAGGGGGTTGGACTAGATGACCTCCTGAGGTCCCTTCCAACCCTGAGATTCTATGATTCTATGATTTAGTCACAGGTATTTTTAGTAAAAGACATGGACATTTCACCGGCAACAAACAACAGTTTATGGCCTGTGACCCGTCCATGTCTTTTACAATAAATATCCCTGACTAAAACTAAGCACTTCTGGGGCCTGGGACACTGCTGCTCTGGGAAACCCCAGGGGCTGACAGCTGGCCCCTGCTTTGGCAGTGGGAGCTGACTGCCCCCCTCCCTGCCTGCTGCTCCAAGGCTCCTGGGGACTGCTGCTCTGACAGCCTCCAGGGTGGCCCCTGGAGCCAGCAACACTAGCCGCTGGTCGGGCAGCTCTGGGGCCAGCTGCACAGGAGGCCACCCCAGCAGCTATCCAAGCGTCCGCCCAAGGGGCCCGCCTCAGTGACCAGCCCCAGGGCAAGCTGCTTAGGTGGCCCTAGGGTCAGCTGCACTGGCAGCTGCAGAAGTCACGGAGGTCCTGGAAAGTCACAGAATCTATGACTTCCATGACAGATTCACAGCCTTATGTATAAGTGATTTTTAATACCATTACTGTTGCTACTTCAGGAAAATGGCAACTTTTGCTATCACCTGTAGGACAGATGCATGTGGAACTCCATTGCATTTTTTCTCCCCCAAAACTCAACCCTTTGATGACACATTTAAAGCTAAAAATCAATCCTATATGCCTCAAATGTCTGTCTCCAGCTGATTTCTCCCCATCAGTGTAAATACCATAGATTCACAAAAGCAGCAAAGAGTCCTGGGGCACCTTATAGACTAACAGACATTTTGGAGCATGAGCTTTCGTGGGTGAATACCCACTTCGTCGGGTGCATGCATCCGACGAAGTGGGTATTCACCCACGAAAGCTCATGCTCCAAAACGTCTGTTAGTCTATCAGGTGCCCCAGGACTCTTTGCTGCTTTTACAGATCCAGATTAACACGGCTACCCCTCTGATACATAGATTCACAGACTGTCATCTTCATGCCTAATGTCATCCTTACAATCTCTCAGGTCCGTAGTCCTTCATTCCATCACAGATTGAAACAGACCAGCCTAATTTCACTGGGTAAAATGTGTGAAATTTGGTTTCCCTATGCCCATAGATTTTAAAGATTTCAATTATCTAAATAATTTATAACAACACACATAAGGTTTTAAAAATCTTATTTTTTGTTATAGTTTTCATTATAATTACATGGGCCATTCAATATCAGCAGTTTTTAAGCAGGACTCCATTGAATGGGGTCTTCTGCTTATAAACTAATGGCATGATTGAGTTCAGAGGTAAATATGTATGTGAATGTGTGTTATGCATTAGGTATTTGACAGACGGTCTTTCAGCATCTTAACATATCCAGCAATTTGGTAGGTTAGCAGTTTCAAAATGCCGAAATGCTGGTAATAAAAGCAAACTCAAATATATGGAAGAATATGCAGAGGCGTACATGGTCAATGATGCCAAGCAGTAATAATTTTTAATCTGATAGCATCCCTTTTACATGCAGCTCCAGAATGTCCACATATATCCATAAAACAATGATACAACTGTTCTTTGAAACACTAATCTACAAGAGAATCAATTTTTTCCACAATAATTAGTAATTATGGGCCACTGCTCAAGAGCTGATTTTGTTCCTTTATTTGTGGGGATTAATAGTTGTGTGTGTCTGAAATCAGACTGCTACTCTCAGTTTGAAAGGGATGTTAAGAGTGCACAGTCTATTTTAATAAGGTCTAAATGCACATCTTGCAAGCAACAAACAGGATGTGCTGTTTCCATAGAAACAGAAGCTGGTATTATTAAAAAGGAATAAGCCACTCTGTGGCTAGTTCCCCTTAGAAAGCCTCATTTACAGTCACTTTTGAGTAAAAGGTGTATGTGAATTATACCACCTGTTAGTAACTATTAGTTTCCTCGTGAATATCAATGTGGAAAAACAGTATCACCGACATATAGGATCATTTGGATTTTTATTTTTAAAATTGAAAATTAAATCCAAGCCTATTTCCACCTGACTTGATTTTGGAAGCTACTGCTTCTCATTGACCTGAAGGGAAATCATATGCAAAGAATTAGGGCCCAATCCTGCCTGTAGTTACTCAGGCAAAATTCCCACTGAAATCCTGGTGGTTTTGCCTGAATAAGGACTGCAAGATGGGACTCTTTAAAGAAAACGCCATACAAATAGCCTCAGAAATGGGGAATAATATTTCAGAAAGTTACTGCTCAGACATTACAATTATGAATATATGTATCCTGTGATTGATATGCAATGGATGCAATGCTTTCTAGTGCTGGAGGATAAATAATTTTAACTATAATGATTTTCAAGATAAAAGAGGTTTTGTTTTTGCTCTTCTGTAATATTATGTCAATAAGACTAAATTCAGTCTTGTCAGTGTCATGTTTTCAATGCTTAAAGTGTAAATGGCAAAGCAGATGAGCAGTGAGAAAGAGTATCCAGACCTTCCTGCCATTACCAGGCTAAATTAGAATCTGATAATCCAGCTCAACACATCACCAGTGTACACTATTGCTCTACGGAAAGAGAAGTTAGAGGACTATATCAAATAGGGGCTTAAGCCAAGTGTGTGCTATGCTCTTCCCCAAATTTTATTTTATTTTATTTCTAGGGCATAAGGATAACACTGTCACTTCTCCAAGTATTCTACAAACCTAGTAGTTGAGCAGCACATGCTTTCAATTCCATGTTTATTTATAACTGAGGCCATATGGGGCACTCTATATTCAGTCTATACAGTTACTATGGGGATTTATAGCTCTAGCTGCAACTCATTAGGGAACCGCTAAGGAAGGACAGTGACTTGTAGATCGTACATGGACCTCATCTGCACAGTGTTGCGCACGGGTGGTCAAATGCTGCCACTCCAAATCCACATACAGAACTTCCTGTAGGTTGCTGCTTCAGTATCTCCATGCACGCCATTTCTCTTCACATCAAAACCTTTTGTCATGAATTGGCAGCACAATATTGAGAACAGCACTTACTTTGAGGCAACTCCTTCATGCACTAGTGGCCTTCTTTGTTCCCCCCTTTTCTGATAGGCCTAAGTCATATTTGGATGTAAAATACCTTTAGGCCATATGTGTTGGCAGCACCCTATCACCACATTGGTTATGTTGGAGAGATTTTATATTTTAATGTAGATTCAGAAAGGTTTTCTTCCATGTGCAATCATAGTGTGTGCATTTAGAATGGAAATTTATATTCAAGTATATTCTGTAGAACCTGGACATTGTTGTATACTGGTACGTGTTGTGTGTATTTCACCATCAATTCTAAGAAATATGCATCCAGTTATTTTTAGGAAATTCACAGCATTAGTTCTGTTCCAAACCACTTTGATTGCTATAGAGCTTAGAGTGTGTGTGGTGGGGATGTTCATCAGAATATCAAGCTTTGAAACAGATGTTTATTTATTGGTGCAGAGAGCAGCAAGATTTTACTAGTCAGGACAGTTTTAATTTGTGATAGACATTTCCACAGCTGACTTACTCTTACTAGAGGTTATCAGAAAATGTAGCCTTATTTTCTTATGCCACTGCTTATTGTTCTCTTGTCAAAAATAATGCTGGTTGAAAGTTTTCCAAATAATGTTTTTCTGTTGGAAAATGTCAGTCATCAAAATCAAAACATTCTGCAAGAATACTGACAAAACTGCATTTCGATAAGGTATGGTAGGAGTCTCAGATACTGCTATACACTGGCTCAGTGGATATCTTTTTGTACTAGTTTTCTCTACCCATTTTTGATGTCATTAGCCTCCACTGATGGTAACCAAATACAATATAAATCAAATTCATTCTGCAAAAGCAGCAAGCAAAACAATCAAGCAGTGACAGGTAGGCTCCCAAAAGATCAGGAACAACCCACAAGTTCAGATGTTTAATATCCACCTCCAAGGTCTGCCAAAGCAAGCCTGAAATCTCACAGTAATAGACTCTGACTTTATTTCTGCTTTCTGTCCCAGCCAGAAAAATGAAATCTAAGGAGAGAAAAGTTAAACATTTTTCAAACCTTAACATATAGTTGGTTTGAGTTTGGGGCAAAAGTTTGAGAGGAATCCAAACCAGTATGTAGATCCCTGAAAACAACATGCAAGGATTTCAAAGCTGGTAAGTAGAGGGGGTGTGTATGTGTGTGTGTGCATGAAATACATAAAGTTACTCGTCTCTTCTTGCACTGTTGCTACAAGTGTTCAGGTTACTTTACTGTCAAGGAAATTAACTATACATTTTCTTAATTGTCTGCCTAGTTTGTCAGAACGTTCAGCCGTGGCTGCTTTGAGAGCTGCCCAGTAAAGCAAGATTCAGCTCTCAAGTGAGTCACCCTATATTATAAGCACCATGATACACTGGAAAAGGACCTCCAGAGATCTTTTCAAAGTGTTAATTAGAGCTGCTATGGAAGAATATGTTTTGAAGGCTGGGTTTTTTAAAATGTGAAATTTTGGAAAAGATTTCAATGCAAAGGCAATTGTGCAGACGATTTAACTATTCAAAGAAACTAACTCAGCTTTTGCCTTGCTCTTTATGTCCACCTACCTGTGGAGAATGACCTGACCAGTCTCAGTCTCCACTCCTCAAGCTTCTCGTCCCAGTCCCTGTCGCCTTGCACAGGCCATTCTCAGCCCCTCCCCCCAACTACTTGTCCCCAGCTCTCCCCTGACACCCTGGCTCCTCATCAGATCCAGCTCCATTCCTCACCCCACTTCTTCCCCCCACCCTACTCTAGCTCTTGATCCCAGTGTCATCAACTAGCAAATTACTGTGTCTTTTTCCTCCCCCTTCCCTGGCTCCACATCCATTTTCAGCCACTCCCCCCGACCCCTCCTCCATTTGCCTTGCTGGTTCTCAGTCCCAGTCTACTTGCCCAGCCAGTCTGTCTCTTCCCCACTCCAACTTCCAGTCCAAATCTTCCTCTCCCCCTCGCTAGCCTCCAGATCCCATTTCCACCACAACCAACCCTCATCCCCAGGCTTCTTGTCCCAGGCCACCCCATGTGGCCCATCCCACCCCAGCAAGTCCAGCTATTGTCCCCTCTGCATTAGAATCAGATAGCTTTCTCCTGCAGGCTGCCTGGGCCCAATGTATGTGTGGTGGTGGTGGTGGGGTGTTACCCAGATCGCAGAAGAGACAGGGCCACCTGCTTTCAGTTCGGGTGCCTGGCCCCAGACCTGACAGGGCCCACAGGAGCTCAGAATTACCAGGAAATTCCAGCTTAGCCCTGCACTGCAGCATGCTCAGAGCAGATAGGATCTTTGGGGCATTTAGTTGCTAAAATCTAAGGAGTCTCTACTGAACATGTGCAAACCATGATTTTTCAAAGGTTTATAATGTGGCCAAATTTGGGCAGATTTTCATGGGAGCAGCAAAGAGCACATCCCTGACACAGGATATGTCGACACTGGAATAAGGGAGCTACAGCTAGTCCAGGCTCACAGCATGTAAAATTTCTGTATAGACATTTGGGCTCAGGCTCCACCCCAAGCCCAAACATCTACATAGCTCGAGCCTTCTGAGGCCAAGTCAACTGACCTGGGCCAGATGCGGGTGTTTAATTGCTGTGTAGATGTACCCACGAAGGCCAAGTCCCCTGCCACATTTCAAGTCCTTGCTTCAAAGCATGAGGATGCCAGAGCTTTTCAAAGAAAAGGTCACCAGAATTTACTAAGATGGGCAAAACAACATTTTCTCCTAGCTTCATTCTCAGAAACAGCTGAACCATTTTGGCTGAAATTTTCCAAAAATCAGCCTGAGATAGACACCAATGTGGAAGCTTCCAGCCCAAAGAGTCTGGCAAAGTTATAAGCAACCAAAAAACTGGATCTTATAACAGGAAGTGTCGTGGAGCCTTAATAGGCAGTACAACCAGCCATACCTATAACAACTTATAAAATATCAATTAGTGAATAAATCACACATTGTAATGCATTCTATGCTAGATCTGAAAAAAAACCAATCGTTTAGTTTGCTTTTGGTTATCAAAATAGCAATATAGCCAATTCTTGTGATTTTATTGTGTCTCATAATTTTGGGGGGGTTTCTTAAAGTCCCAGCCCCTAAAAGCATATGATTAGGTGAGAACCTCAGCATTCATTTAGAAATTTTTTTTTCCTAGACCTCATGGTTGTGGAGAAAAGCTTGAAAATGTGACCAAAATGGATTGTAAAGATTCAAAAACCAGAAGGCAAATTTAAAAAGTACCTATCATTTATTTTTAAAAATCTCAGTACTTGTAAGCCAGTCTCATGGTGTTGGGGGTCTGACTCATGACTTTTGAATGCAGGGGTTGGCAATACTGAAATAGTGCTATACGAGAAGAGCAACTGCTGAATGCAAGAGGACTGATTCTCCAGTCACATAGTCTGATGTAAACCTGGAGTAGCTGTACTGAAATAAATAGAATTACAGCTGTGGTGGGGAAAGGAAAAAAAGGATCCCAAGTAAATTCTCACAAGCTCTGATTAGAATTCCATGACGATTTGGACACAAAAATTGGTGTGTGAAAACTGCACCTCAAAGTAACACTGAAGCTTGAACTCTTCTGAAATAGTCACTGTATAGCACCAGTCTGCTTATATAGTGGGTTGTGAGTTTCAGAAACTGAGGTATTGGGAAAATGTTTTCAAAAGGAACCAGTCAGAATTAAAATGAGAAGTGAAACTTGGCTATCAGAATGAAGATAGCAGGCCAGAGCCTCACATGGTATAATTGAATGTAGTTCTGTTGACCTCAGGGAGGCTACACTGTTCCATACCAATGGAGAAAATGGTATAGACATTTCAAGAGACATTTGTCATAAAAAAAAAAAAGTGAGACTAATTTATTTGCTACAATATATTTTGTACCACTGAGCTAAACTGGAAGTCATAATGATGAAACAATAAGTGCATTCCATGCATAAAGAAGTGACATTGAAGACAGCATGGAGATGGTGGTGTCTGAATCAGATTAACTGGGCAACAAGGTTGACATCATTAGCAGAGCAGGTGGTCAGGGAACAATATGAGAAGAGATGGGACTTATTAAACAAATGTGGTTTTTTTTCCCCATGATTTGAGCGGTTTGGGAAGGGTTTGTATCAGGCTTTCAGTCTTTGTTGGGAGCATTAACACAAACATTTCTGTTCTGTGTTTGGAAGGTTTTCGAACATCAGAGAAAGTACTGAGGGGGCAGAGAAAGAAGAACATCACCACATGATAAGATGGATACACATTTGTGATTACTTTCCCGGGCACTAGTACATCTGTCTGAAAATGGTAAAAAAAAAATTAAATCCTGGCCCGCTTTTCAGAAAATAACCCAGCTCTGATAAAAACAGTGCAAAAATCTGATACAAAGGTGACAACAAACAAGGACTTCTAGCTGTGTCTCTGAAACTCACCTGCCCCCGCCCCGTCTCCAGCTTCAGAGGCCAAGACACAACTTCAAAGTGCTGTCTACATAGCTATTTTTTAGAGCACTATCCCGAGCCCCACAAACCCAAGTCTGTTGATCGAGGCTAGTCTGTGAGCTCTGTAGACATACCCTATTAATGCTCTTCATATCATTTTCTGGTCAAATCCCCCATGTGGACAAGAAGAGAGTCTTGTTAAAGTGAAAGTGATTAAATTACAACACCTTGTACTCAACAAAGCTGCTCCATGTGTTTACAGGTAGTGAGTCACAGCAAAAACATATAACCCCTTTCCCTGTGTGTCCTATTTACAGTCACCTTTCAGGGTGTAAATCTATTTTACCCCTACTACACAGTGCTGTGATGCAGATTCTAGCCAATGCATAATAATGCAGGTCCAATTTGGATATTTATCATCAGCTAGACTAATAGACTGAAGTGAACAAGGTTCCACTCTAGCTGCAAACCTCGTAGGAGCCTTGCAACACACCAGGTGTGACCCTTGCTGGGGATACACACCAGCTAATCGGTTTCACCTCAGGATCACTGCTCTCTGCTCAGCACACAGCACTTAGATAAATTAACTTATCTTCACTATAAACGTAACAAAGAACAGAAATTCAAGAAGCAACAAACAGAATGGAAACAAATGGTTAAATATAAAATAAAATCATAAACACACTAAACATAACTAACAACACATTCTCCATTCTCAAACAGGTTAGCTCGCCCAAAGTTTCTCTCCCGGTGTTAAACAGGCACACCGGCTGTGATCCTTCATTCACAGGACAAGCCAGCTGGCAGCTTGTTCCCTAGGTGAAGGGTAACTAGGTGTAACTCTGCACCCCCAGATATTGTTCCATTCACTTCTGAACACTTTGCTTTTTCCTGCACAGTGTTTCCCCTGGAGACTTTGCAATCACTTGACTAGCATTTGGCTCATAAATCATACAAAACACAATTTACATATAGCCAGAGAGGAGCTAATTATGCTAATGTGTGACACAGGCCTTCATTAGAGACCTTACGTAACATCCTTGGACTAACTAACTTATCTAGAGAACAGATCCAGGGGATCCCAGTAACCTTATGCACCCCGGTGCCCTCTGCCAGTTGGCACCAAGAGATTCCTGGGTCACACCAAATCAACTACCAACACACCATTAACAGTCACTTGTTCTCAAAAGGAGGATGACCAGAGTTTCTTTCAGAGATTGCAAAAGAGATTAGGACTGCTGGGGTGTGTTATGGAAAACAAAATCCTGAGGAATGGATCTATACACTAAGTGGGAGATGTTTTCTCCCAAACAGCCTTGCTTTGTATAGAAACACTAACAAAAATTGATAGGAATTGCAGAGAATGAAGTGAAAGGGTGGAGGTAAAAGTCACAGCCCAAAGGGAGCAAGAAGAATGACTTTTCTTCTCCTCCCCTTCCAAATGCTGCATGGAAATACTGATGCTATGGTGACAAGTTCAGCAGAAGCAACTGTATTATTCCACTACAGGAAGAAATACACACTCTTTTTCATTATGCTGGAAGGATTTGGCTAGAATCTTGCACCACTTTCACAGCATGTGGGTAGTCAAATGCATGATATTCTTGTACAAGGCTACATGTTTTACTTTACCACCATGACTTAGAAGCTGACAAGAGAATGCTATTCATTAATGGCATAACTTAGAGAGTCCCTAAAAAAAAAATCCTTAAATTACATATTTTGGAAACGCAAAATAAATTTTATCCTTCAAATTTTTTTTTTAAAGTCATGCTTCATAGACATTCAACTGAAAATGAGTGGGAAGGAGCTTGAAATACATAAAAAAATTCTATACATATATATTATAGCACTGAAACATTAATAAAATGTTTAGAAAAGGTCGAAAAAATATTTTTTAAAACAGCCTTTGCCTGCTTGGAAAGGATTTTTATCACCCATATTACTCATGAGTTTTAACCTGCAATACTCCATTTGTGTGTCTGCAACATAGAATTTTAATTTCAGAACATGAATGGAAGCACAAACTCCTAAGGTGCAAATGTCAGCTGACTGCCATTCTAGATCAGTGATAACAGTTCAGTTTATGGTTTCAGTTTAGATTTCATTCTTCAAAATATCTTCAAATGTAAAGTACAGTAGAAAGTTTAAATACTAAGTAAGAGAACCTGGGGCGTATCAGAAGTCATTGGGTTTTCCATGGATGGTATGAAGCATGCTCTAAAGCCGCACTCCAGCAATGTACTTAAATTAGTGCAAAACTTATAGCATCTGAATAGTCCCCATTGATTTCACAGATCTTGGGAGACAGGCCAGTCCTCGCTTATAGACAGCCTCCCAACCTGAAGCAAATACTCACCAGCAACCACACACCATACAACATAAACACTAACCCAGGAACCTAACCTTGCAACAAAGCCCGATGCCAGCTCTGTCCACATATCCATTCAAGTGACACCATCATAGGACCTAATCACATCAGACACGCCATCAGGGGCTCGTACACCTGCACATCTACCAATGTGATATATGCCATCATGTGCCAGCAATGCCCCTCTGCCATGTACATTGGCCAAACCAGACAGTTTCTACGCAAAAGAATAAATGGACACAAATCTGACATCAGGAATCATAACATTCAAAAACCAGTGGGAGAACACTTCAACCTCTCTAACCACTCAGTGACAGACTTGAAGGTGGCAATTTTGCAACAAAAAAACTTCAAAAACAGACTCCAAAGAGAAACTGCTGAACTTGAATTAATATGCAAATTAGATACAATTAACTCTGGCCTAAACAGAGACTGGGAATGGTTGGGTCATTACACTAATTGAATCTATTTCCCTATGTTAAGTTCTCCTCACACCTTCTATGGGTCATCTCAATTATCACTTCAAAAAGTTTTTTTTCCTCCTGCTGATGATAGCTCATCTCAATTGATTAGACTTTTCCTGTTGTTATGCATACTTCCACCTTTTCATGTTCTCTGTATGTATAAAGATCTCCTGTCTGTGTGTTCCATTCTATGCATCCGAAGAAGTAAGCTGTAGCTCACGAAAGCTCATGCTAAAATAAATTTGTTAGTCTTTAAGGTGCCACAAGTACTCCTGTTCTTTTTATTGATTTCAATGTTATTCCTATGTGTACTTTAACTGCACGAGGCAGGTATGATGTATGGATATTAATGTGATAGTCAGAAGCAGTGGTGGGTAGCTGTCACACTCTTCTTTCCATACCAAATCTGGAAGGTCAAAATGATTCTAAAGGAGTATGAAGTTTTAGGCAGGATACTGCAGGACAGTGAAATCTGTCCCAATAGTTTTGATTATGGAGAAAGAAGTTTCTCTCCCCCACAGCACTCAAATGCTTCTGAAACAATTTCATTCAAAGTTTTCAACAACAATATTCACTACTAAGCTACTTAAGAACAGCCATACTGGGTCAAACCAAAGGTTCATCTAGCCCAGTATCCTGTCTTCCGACAGTGACCAATGCCAGGTGCCCCAGAAGGACTGAACAGAACAGGTAAACATCAAGTGATCCATCCCCTGTCGCCCATATGGAAAGTTTTGGCCAGAATTTTCAAAGCAGTCTAAGAGTGTTTATGCATCTAACTCTTAAATATATCAACCTTCAACTCCAAAAGAATTTATTTCAGAAGCTATAGGCAAATAAACATGGAAATTAAAACCCAACATTTAATGGAAATTAAAACCCAACATTCAATTGCACCTACCTTTGCTTGTCATAATAAGAGCAGAAAAGCTGATCAAAGGCACAATTGCTGGATAAGGTGATGCATGTTCACCATGAGTAAAGCTGCCATATTGAGCAATAATTTTATGGAGTGTTTATATATTGTAAATAAGTCTCCTTCACTCAGGAATCAGGGCTTGCAGCAGAGCCATGGGCAACTTACTGAGAGTAGCTGGCTTGTAGTAGGCTGCCTGTTTGGCTGTGCCACCAGATTGGTTGGAAGAGTCAGCAGACCAGCTCTTATGCCCAGTAGCAGAGTAGCAACTGCACAGAATATTTGCCCATGACTGTGATTGCTCTTGTGGCTGCTTGTACCTAGCCTTGCTCCTGCCTTGCCTCATTCCAAGTAACCTAGTTCTGACCCTTGGCTCTGATTGCTAACTTCCGACTGGCTCTGACCCTTGGCTTCTGACTCCAATTGTGATGCTTAGGTCTGGCACCTGGTCTCTGGCTCTGACTCTAGCTCCTGCCTCCTGTTCTAACCTCTAGGCCTGACTCCTGCTACAACCTCTTGGCGGCATGACTGCCCACATCCCGGTCATGTGATGCCTGCTTTCCTAAAAATGCATCCTCCTGTATTGCAAAGTTATGTTTTTCTTAAAAGGCGTTAACATGAAACCACAAGTACCACAACAGGCACAAATTGAATTTGGCTCTTACTATAATTACTATTTATTAGAGCTGATTGAAGTTTCCAGATTTCAATTTTTATATTTTCAGTTTTGTTTACTTTTCAGAAGCACAATGATTTTTTTTTTTTACAAAATTTGAAAAAAGTTTAAAATGTAGATGAGAAAAGCCAAAAAATTTGATGGATTAAATGTTTTGATCAGATCTGATGCTTATTCATTAGCATATAATTTAGCTCCTCTTAGTAAAGATAAAACAATCCCTTTTATATATTACACTACATCTCAATTTATCAATTATAAAGCTCTTAGCACACTGGCGGTATTACCACAAACAATGAATTAATAATGATATTTGTAAGTATCATCTTACTATTATCCAGATATACCCCTTCTTAGTTAAGGCCAAATTACTTGGGCAAACATGTGATTAACAGAACAGAGTAGTGAAGGTGAGCATCTGAATTCTCCATCCGTCCTTGGCTAGATGTCTGTTCAGCCCTGCCATAGAGATACTCCACTGGGAACAGCAGTAGTGGCTCAACGGAGCTGCTCCTATTTAATGGCCAACTGCACATATTTACACAGGGCTTTCAGGCCAGAGGATTTGTGTGGTTCACTGGAAATATTGGCACTACCGTCCCAGCCTGCCCACCAAGACATCCCCCTGCCACACCCCCAGAGAGCTACTACCAAGCTCTGTTCCAAGGCATGCAGATGTATGCGCCAAGCTGCTTTGTCTGCCAACCGTCAAACACAGCAGAAACGTGACTCCCACTGCACTGGGGTTATGCATTCCTGTATAGGAACCCACACGATTAGCCTTTATGTTAGATCAGGGGTCGGCAACCATTCAGAAGTGGTGTGCCGAGTCTTCATTTATTCCCTCTAATCTATGGTTTCGCGTGCCAGTAATACATTTTCATGTTTTTAGAAGATCTCTTTCTATGATTCTATAATATATAACTAAACTATTGTTGTATGTAAAGTAAATAAGGTTTTTAGAATGTTTAAGAAGCTTCATTTAAAATTAAATTAAAATGCAGAGCCCCCCGGACCGGTGGCCAGGACCCGCGCAGTGTGAGTGCTGCTGAAAATCAGCTCGCATGCCACCTTCGGCACACGTGCCATAGGTTGCCTACCCCTGTGTTACATTATCACAGACTGCAAGCCTTAGGCAGGCACAGAATTTGCCCCCCCATGCACGGCCCTATTGGCCTGTTTCAAGCTGCCTCCTGAAATATAGAAGTCAAACTTCACCTATAGATAATTTCATTATCTTTAATGGAATTTAAGTGGATTTCCATCAGTGTAAGAGTGGAAGTTGACCCTTTGTGTCATAAGGTTGGTTCATCCTTCAGTAACGATTTTAAATTGTGACTCGTCCAATTACACTTTGATAAGAGATCAAATTATTTTCCCTCTTCTTAAAAGATTTAATATTAGATAAGCCTCCACGTGTTGAAAATTGATAATCCTTAATAAAAGATGAAAGGTTCCTGTAACGTCTCTGCAGCAAATATTTTGAAGTAGCTGCTAAAGTGGATACCAAGTGAAACATACTTCAGTATAGCCTTGATGAAAATATTAGGTTGAGGGGAGTTGTTAGACTGTAGACCATTTTGTCTCATATCATACATTACATCTTGTATATTTTATGTAACATTTGGCTAGAGGATCCCTTGGAAACCACTGGTTATGGGACACATGCAAAATGGACACCAACACAAAATGAAAAAGAATAATCTCAGAATGACAGGTATTTCTGGATGCTGCATCTGGGTCACCTACCAGCCACCTATAACTTCTAAAAGTTCCTCTGTGTTATCATTCAAGTGTGTATAAAGGCAAAGCCTGACCCATTTCACCATTCCATATGCTGATAATTATTGAATTATCCTTTGATTATTACCCATGAAGCTCTTAACACAAAATGAAAGAACACATATGCACAAGTCAAAGGCACCCCCAAAAGGAAATGCAAAAATTCTGCAAATTACTTTCTTAAAAATCAACAATTACACTGAGCTTTTTACTGCACAGCAGTATGTGTCACTTTATGCATTATATTTGATAATGTGCTGACTTTAGCAGAAGTTGCAGATACTCAACATCTTTCATGATCTGCACCAAAAGGCCTAATTCTGCAAGGCACGGAGCATCCACTCAGAGGTACTGTGCTCCCTTTATGTTGCATTAGAATCATGGCCACTTTTGTGTGTTCACTAGCTCTCAAAAGGCATTCAGCACCTTGCAGCATCTGGCTGTGAGTAATAACCCAAGTAGTTCTGAGGACGTCAATAATTATTGCTTGCTACCATACCCACACCGGTAGGGCTGCTCAGTATCCAGAGTGGACATTTCAGTGAATGAGGTGGAAAGGTATACGACTCATACTTTAGTACCCATCTACTAATCACGGAAACAAGATGGTTATCATCAGCAGGGTTGGGGAAAAAAAATTTAATGGAAAATTGGGTTTCTTACTAGATTAAAATAGTCACCGGGGTGTCTGCTTTTCCAGAAAAATTTTCTCCTTGCAAAACCAAAAATCCAAAAATGTGGCTGAAGTTTTTAGGTTTCCAGCTTTGGCGGAGTGGAAATTTTCCATGCAAAACCTCTTATTTCCTAACCAGCTCTAGTTATTAGCATTACTGACAAAAATGGTCCTGATTCTGCCTCCATCAAAGTCATATTGGGGCAGGAGAAGGCTCAAGGTTACACATCCCCAGCTGGAGTAGTTCCTTAAGCAATGTGCTTATCGGTAGGGTTTAATTGTTTATGCTCTCCATAATGGCTAATCCTTCATGGACAAAGTACTGTATAGGACCAATTCCAGACTCTAGCCATCGCAAAGAGTCCCAGAATGTCCATTCAGCAGGCTGGTAGGCTCCAGATTTTTAAAGCATGCAGTGTTAAGAAAGTTACAAACAGCACACATATATTGATGTCAAAACTGAGGGAATCCTGCGTGCTTTAGTAATCTGGAGACGGTACAGAAAACACATATGCAAGGAGCAGATTTGATAAGAGATTGCAATTCCTAGGAACCCACGCTCAAGCCTTGAAAATGAAAAACTTGCATAATATGGCAGCTGAGGACAGTCTGTATTCACAATTAGGTTTTCTTTTCTGCCATCACTACACAGCAATGGGATTAAAAGATTAAAAGGGAAAAAAAAAAAACCCATTAGCCTGACAGTTCTGACAAATTAAACAGCCCACAATGACTTCCAGGCATGTGAACCATACGTTGTTCCTTCAGCTCTTTCTTGGAAATAAGCAATTAATTCCTTAAATGCTAGTCACCATGTGACCAACACACACAAAAATAATTTCTTAAATATCACACAGATGTCAGAAATAAAGACACATCATTCTACCAAAGTTAGCTCTGCATCACACCATCAAGTCTGAAAATAAACAGCAATTTGTATGTCCCAGACAGACACTTGTTTGTTAAACACCTTGTTTTCAAAGAAAATATTCTGAAACACCAGTGCTATAATGGTACGGGCTGCTGTACTCAGTGAAAGGAAATAATGACTTTTTAGGAGTCAGTGATGCGCTGCTTCTCAATGCTCCCTGGAGGACTATGTGCAAAATTAATAAAACTCTAGCCAAATGGTATAATATTTTAGTTGGAACTGCTGAAGCTCATTGGTTGGTTTTAGGGTTTTCTACAATGCTTATCTGTTGTGTATCAAAGTGATTTAACTTTTGAAAATACCACACTGTATAACTGCTTTACTAATGTTCCTGTTTGATCAATGTTTACATGTTACAGATCCAGGATGAATTTCATAAGCTTTCTAAATGTTAGGATTTGATAAGAGCTTTTACTCCAGAGTCAGTAGCTAGATAACCAGAAGGCAGGCTAGTGGCATAGCTGATCATACATATTTTGACAATGCAAGAATTGCCTTGGGTGGGGAAGGAACATGCCAGTTCCTTCTGTGCGTGCAGCCTTCTCTAACCCAATTCAATCTGTTTCTCCAACCTTAACCCCCCCTTCCCTTCTAGTCCAAATCATTCAGTTATGTTTTCCAGGTCTCCTTCCTAAGTCCCACACCTGATTGATAAGCACAAATGGTCAAGATCAATTGTTGCCAATAGCCCACAAAATTCTAATAGACTCCCCCTCCCTCAGTTTACTAGAATCACAATAGTTGCATGTAATGTACATGAAATACACACTTCAGAAAATCTGGGTCATAATAAAGTACCAGTATATGCACGTAGATGCATAGCTCTGGTAAATTTATGTAAATCATCAGATAAGTGGTCATTTTGATATTAAATGCAAATTTCTCTCCCCCTTCCTTTGGTGGCTCTTTTCTCCTTGTTACTACTTTCACTCCCTTTTTAATGTTTGCTGTTTTTCCATCTAGGCTTTTTTCATTTTCCCCCTCAATCTTGACTGTAATATTTAATAAATCCACTGCTTTTTTCCTTTTCTTTTCCTCCTTCAAAAGTCTCACCCCTCCCCATCCCATTCTCCTTTCTTCTGTAGTACTAACGAACAGTCTCTGTCCTGTTCCTCTTTCCACAAGCAAATAGCTTTTTGTTGCCGTGCAACAACTAGTGCTGGATGATTTCCCCTCCCCCCACTCCCCTCACAAAGAATAGTAAATCTGGGCCAAATTCAGCAAATAGTTTCAGCCAAAACATAAACCTAAAAAAACAAATTGAAATGGCTGGTTTTGAAAGTGTCAGTTTGACATTTTGTTTTCAAAACATCAGTTTGAACTTGATATTCAAAAGATTGAGTTTCATCCTGAACTAAATGTTTTTGGTTTAGTGAAGGGAAAAATAGTTTTGGTTAGAAACTAACTGATTTATTTTTGATTTTTTTCTCTATTTGGCCATCAAACCCCCCCCCCCACACACACACACACAAACACACTTATTTGCTCAGTTCTGACCACAACCATAGACAAGGCTTGATCCACATAGACTACACCACAGCCTGTGTTACAGAGAGATGTTGCTGGCCCTCTATCCCATCCTATTGAGCCTCTGGGATCTGCTTTCCTCTGCATTTCAGCTGATATATCTTATGGTAGGACAGGAACTGTTGGTTATGGCTTTACAGGGAACCCAGTGAGATTTCCACTAGACACAACCAACAGGATGAAAAAGCAGGTGTTTTCAATCATCTCTGGTGGCTAGAGTGAGTTAGTGCGGGCAACAGCTCTAGGGTCTGCTGTTTCTGCTGCCTTCAGTGACGTGGCCGTACTGGGCACCCCACATCTGACACAAGATTGGTATTGGCTAATGGGGCACATGATGACCCATTGGCAATATTAATGTTTTCCTCATATTTTTACTCTTGTAATTCTTCACTCTTTTACTTGTAATTTGTGTTACTTATAGGGTTACTTTCCCTCAAAAGGAAAATTGTGACAGTGTTTGCTTATCTGTGAATTGTATATAAAATCCTTCAAACTGATGGAAAGCTTTGTGACACTGCATCCCATATTCTCCATAGAGATATTATGATAGAATTATGCCATAATTCTGATGTATTTTATGCAAGATAGGTCATGTGAGATATCATTGGAAAGGTTATGATTTACTGAATATTATTATCCTATTTGTATACATGTATCTTTTTTGTATCTAAATTTAGGAATATTGACTATATATCTGTATTACAAATGTGTTTACACCTGGGGAATGCCCACTAGTAAGAATGCTCTCAGTCTAGATGGCTGGCTGGGAAAGACCCATTCAGATTAAAGGGTCATTAGAAAAAACAGCAGGCCTTAGAAGAAGTTTATCTCGCCTCTTCCCTCTTCCCCTCCCCCCCGGGGGCGGGGTGGGGAGGAAAGAGAGGTTGGGGACCTTCTTGAGAACACTACAAACAGCCTCTGACTCCTGGCTACTATGACACTACAGGCACATATGACCAGGTCACCTTGTGCTGGACTCCATCTTGGGACACCAGTGTTTTTCCACTGACTGGTGTGGGAACCAAGCTTTGAAATGAAAGGTTTCTGCCAGATGCAAAAAGCTATTTAAGGCAGGGGAGTGACATCATCATGGTTCTTCACTGACTCCCCACCCAAAGGGACTCTTGGAAACACCTAAGAAACAAAGACTGACCTGGTAGTGGGGGGAAGTCCTGGACCCAGGCTAAAGGGATTTTTAAGCTGTGAATGAAACACCTGGGGATTCCAAGCTGTAAGTTAGTGAAGCTTCCCCTTAAGATTCTGCAGTCTGCTAGTATCATTGTTTAGGATGAGAATTTGCTATTCATATCCAATCTATTTAGAATATTAAAGCTTAGATTGCATGTATTGTTTATTTTCTAGGTAATCTGCTTTGATCTCTTTGCTATCCTTTATAATCATTTAAAATCTATCTTTTGTAGTTAATAAACTTGTCTTTGCTTTGTCTAAAAACCAGTGTGTGGGGGAATCATAACTTGGGGCAGAAAGTGGTTGTATATTCCTCTCCAGATTGAGGGAGAGGACGAATTTCGTGAGCTTATGCTGTACAGTTCTCTGTGCAGCACAAGATAATATAATTTTGGGTTTACACTCCGGGGGGGAGGAGAGCCTGGGTTCGTGCCTTAGGACCCGGAAAGTGTCCTAGCTGCGCCTTCCCATGCAGGGGCTGGTTAAAGAATCTGTCTGCATATAACTGCAGCTGGGTTTGTCCCTGACTGTGTGCGCACTGGTAAAAGTGCAGGCTGGAGCCCAGGAAAGGGCTTGGCAGGCTGGTCACAGCAGTGTAAAGGGAGCCCAGGCTGGTGGGTCAGGGGGCTCAGTGGTACCCCAGTTCCAGATGGCATCCTGGGGGGAACCCATCACAGGCTTAATAAAGCTTCCTACTGGAGTTTAAAACACCATGATAATGTATTATTTGGTGTATATATTTAAATATTCACAAGAGACACACAAATGCCTTTTCTGTCAGTCATTCAGTTAAGTAGTTCTGCTATCAAACCAAATTTAGAAAGCAAGATACCTGCAATACGATGAATAGTATCTGATCATGTCTGAACTATTACAACTGTGAAGCACTAAGTTATATGGTTATGTTCATGTTTAAATAGTCTGCACTACATAGACAGCTGACTCACCTACTTCTGAACAGTCTTTCGAATTAACGCTACAATGCAAGCTGCTTTAATAGCACTGTTGAGCTGTCAGAGGTAAATCTTACTACATAATAATCCCTTTAAGAAGTCATTTTTTATTTAAAAATTCAATTTAAAATTTCACTGTACACTTCAGACACATTACATAGAATTTCTAACCGTGGCAGAAAGCAAACAAGGATACACTTCACTAACTATCTGAATTACAGACCCAATTACATCTCCAATGAAAGCAATTGCAAAAAAACTCCCACCTGTGCCTATAGAAAGATTATTATCCAGTAGTCAAAATGAGAAGTATGAAAGCTTACTCTAATAGAGCAGAGTCTTACCTTTGCAATCTCATTTATAGTGTTGGGTAAGAGTAATGCATGCAAACTAAGATCCCTGTTGTGTAACTGCCTCCATGTAAACAGACTACTGTAGTACCTGCATGGCATGACATGGATATTCTGCAAACATGCGCACAAGAACTTTACTCAGATGAGTAGTCCCATTAGCTTCATTATGTCACAGGGACTGGTTACTGATCTGCTATATAAAACATATATATTCAGAATGGGTTGCTTTCCAGGACCCCAATCCAGATTCCATTGAATTGATGGGAATAGATCAGGTTCAGAGAGTTGGCTTCAATGTAACTATTCATGTAGGTAAAACTGGATTATGAATCTATAGGAGTACGTATGTGTTTACAGATTGGTTTTGTCTGTATGTGTATAGGTCTGAAGCTGGCCACCAAGATCTCGTCAGGCAAATGTCCCAAAAGTAGGAACAGGGTTTTCTTTATAATTTCTTGCAAGTCACAGACTGCCTCAACCATTGCATTTGCTTTAGAAGGCATCTTATTGTGGTGAAATGAACCATAAGAGACCACATTCCCAACTAAACAAATCCTAAACTGTAGACAGGTCAAGGAGAACACTAATTTTGGAGAGCCTGAGTCAAATGTTCTCACACTTCAACAGCATTGCCATAAATTGAATTCTGTAGAAATGCTGAGAAAGGTGACTAAGTTTTACTACAGCTGGTAGGATAGGGATCAGAGAAGCACAATGTTCAGCATGCTTTAGAGTTCTGTAACTTACTCTCTCCTCTGATCACTTCTGCTGCTTAGAGGATAGCGTCCTAAAAACCTGATCCCAGGAGGTACTTTTCATCCATAATTCCTACTGACTTCAAAGTGAAAGGCATGCTCAGCACATCTCAGGGTTAAGCCCCATGGTACCAATACTGTTCCCACTGAAGTCAGTGGCAAAAGGTTTGGAGCAAGATAAGAAAGAGAATAATATTTCATACACCATTGAAATGTGTCCAGCAGCAGGGTGAAAATCAGCTGTGAAACAGTGCAGAGATTGCCATGCAATGATTTAGGATGTTTAGGGCCAGATTCTGACACTCTTACCCATGAGCACCTTACTGCATGTCATCCTATCGACTTCATGGAGTCAAAGTTCTGTTCAACACAAGTATGGTATCAGAATCCAAGCGTTACTGAAGATATTCTATTTAACAGAGACTGGAGGGATTTATTAAGACAGAATGTGAGGAAGATACTTTTGGAAACAATATCCAAAAGAACACAGGTAGTTTGACTGCTATCAAATGGAGATTGCTGCTTAAAGATGAAAGCTCTACATGTCTAGTCTTACTATAGCAGTAATAGATATTTGCACTTTAGTTTTCCTCTTTAAGGAAGAATGTAGAGACAAATATAGGGGGAAAATGCTGATTCAAAATGTCAGGATCAATCACACCTACCAGAATACAGAACAAGAAATACAGCCTCCCATTGTCAGCTCCACTACACCTTTTAACCAGTAAAAAGAATGGCACAATCATTTATGTGGAGCACAATCGATAGAATAGCAAATAGACATTTCCTAAAGGTGGAGAAAGAATGAGCATAAAGGGGGAAAAACATTTCAAAGTGGTTGAATCAGATTGAGGCAGGATCTGACCTTCAGTAAAGGTTTTTATAAATAGATTCTTCTCTTTATAAGAAAAGAAATTAAACTTACCCCATACTCTATTATATTTGAGATATAGCCTCCAGCAGAAAATAAATAGATGTGTTTACACCTGTAGAGAGTTTGCAATTTGATTGGATTTCCTTCCCGCCCCCCTCCACCCCTCTTCCAACCAACACCAGAATCTGACAATTGGGATTTTTTAAGACAATAAATTGAATTTTGTCTTGTCTCTATATTTGGTTTTGAATTAAAAAAAAATCACTTCTTTCCTGGGCAAAAAGTGATGGGCAGACAATGTATGTCAGTTCATGAAGCTGGAATACGTCAGAGTGAAAGTGGAGCTGAAGATCATACGGCATTTTAAATTTGAGAACGTTATAATCTTCCCTTCCTCAGGGTTCACAGCAATCCTTTACTTGTACAAGGAGGCAAACTGACTCCCACAGTGTCAGACCCTTACCTCTGGGCTGAGCCCCTGTATGCCAAGTGAATTTCTGAACCCTAAATGTGAGGTCGGTAATGAAAATGCTCTGAAATACTTTACTAGCATTATGCCAGCATTGCTATAATTAGCTCTTCTCTCCTGTCATATTTGAACTCTTGATTTGATAAAGGTTGAGACAGTATCCATTTTCTTTGTAAAGATTATTCCAGTCAAAATGTAAATACTACTTGATTTCATATGCACTTTGCATATTCAAGGTATTCACTTTTTATACAGTAATGAGTCAGACACTGGAAAACCAGCCATTATGCACTCAGTAATAGATCACAGACACTCTTGGATATTTTTATAACAAGAGGATTTTCCCATTCATTTTTTAAAAGGGCTACAGAATCCATAATTTTCACCTAGTCATTAAACTAAAATTCTCCAGTTGATGTTTCATCCAAAGGTTAACATGTTCAACAGTTCATCTCTCTTCCTCCCAAATATAATATAAGTCACAATAGGGGACTTAAAACCTAGATCTTTTTAGATTATAAGGCAACTTTTGACCTAATTAAGGCTTCTGTTTTGGGGGGTTTATTTCTCATTTGAACCTGACTCTGCAGCTCCGGCTGCCCACCATCTTGACTACAAGTAGTGCCCCCATCCATCAGCAATTAAACCCAACTCACAGCAATGGGAAATAGATCAAGAATATTCAATCATCACAATATCCACAGCACAATCATTTGCACTGGGTACAGTGTTTTTATCCTGAGGTTAAACCCAATCCATAATCTAATCATCTTAAAAAAAATTAGAGTAACATACCCTACTTTTAATTTAAAAACGACAGAATAATCAATTTATAATTCTAGGAACACTGCATTTTTTTTCCATTTATATAGTATTGTAAAGAAAGACACACAATGACATTGTACAGCGAGAAGCAGATCTGTGACCTGAAAGGCTTAAAATGCAAAGGTATAAGGGAAAACAAAGAACAAATAAGGCAGGACATACACAAGAGAGGTGTGGCCATAGTTGCTTAAACATGTGAAAGAGGTGAGTGTTCAAAAGTTTCTCGAATGGGCAGATGGAAGAAGATTGGGGGTACATTAGTAGTGAGGCTATTCCAGGTATATGGGGCAGTACAGAACAAGGCACACAGGGTGAAGGAGACAAAAATGAAACATGTGGGGGAGAGTTTTAAAGGCACAAAGGGGAGTTAGGCACTCATCTCCCATTGATTTTAAATGTAATTCCTTGGGTACCTTTGAAAATCTCCCCCTATATCAACACAATACTATAGTGGTACTATTGGGCAAATCTGCCATCTTAGCATCAGTTCCTCAAATGGGCAAGGAGAGCATATGTCCTAATAAGAATAAACCTGTATGTCATTCTCTAGTCCACGGAAAATACTCTCCACTTAACAGGATTTTATCACATGGATGAGGAAGGACCCTTTCCCTGCTCCCTTTAAGTCAATGGCAAAACTCCCACTGACTTCAATTGGAAAGATGGAGTCCAAAGGGCTTGATGCTGTTCCCATTAAAGACAATGGAAAAAGTCTTACTGATTTTAATGGGAGCTGGATCATGTCTTGAGTAAATACTGATGAAGAGAAAAGAAAAGAAGCGAAAGCAGATGATGGTTGTTCATCAGCTTATGGCTGTCACATATCTGTCAATCCATCAAGCACAATATGCAATACTGGCAGCAGCAAAGTTCCTGCATACAAAAATAGATACTAGGTCTGGGGCGGAAGAGGGGAGGGAAGAGAAGAGAACACAAGGAGTCTGATTATCTTGTCAGCTACACATGCAATTGGAGCTGGCCATGTGCAACTGATGGGATGATCAGGACCAGGAAACGTAGCAGGAAAAACAAGGTTAGCGGTAGAAGGGTCAAAAGAGACAAAACCAGCAAGGAGCAGGTTAAATGAAGGAGGCAAAGCAAGATGTGGGCAGGACATGAAATTATTCAGTGGATGAGACAGAAACAAACACTCAGCCAAGCAGAGGAGTATGTGTTCTCAAGAATCCAAAATGTTCTTGGCAGGCCTGGAATAAGCCACCTGTTTTCCTCTTCCTTTTATGTCTCCCTTTAACTTTGCCACTCTTCATCTACATAGGGAGCTATGTGGAGTATTTTACTTCATTGTACAGTTTGGAAAACACACTTAGTCCTAGATGACTCCTTGCAGAAGTAGTCACATCTTGCCAAGAAAGCATCATGCATTTTTTAAAAGTAAGTGCGATTAAAAATAAAAAGACTCTCGGATTAGCAAATAAACTATTGAAATGAAGAAAGAGGATGGAGGGGGGACCCTTTGATTTATATACTTCAGAGAAGAGCTGATTTCCTCCAGAAAGGCAGTTGGTCTTTAATCGTAAAATCTTTTCAAGTCAGGGCAATCAGGTCATAAGTCCTTGGAGTTTTGCAGCAGTAAATATAGTCAATAAAGTCTTTTGGTCAGTTAGAAAGGGAGCTCTAATTTGGTTTCTTTGCTCTTGGTAGGATTGTTCAGTGAAGCATGATGTAGAAACTGAAGGGATCTGTTCAAAAGATTCAATCTTAGGCCTGGTCTACACTAAGAAGCGGGTTCGAATTAGGGTACGCAAATTCAGCTACGTGAATAGCGTAGCTGAATTCGAAGTACCCTAATTCGAACAACTCACCCGTCCAGACGCGGCGGGGTCGAACTCCGCGGCTCCCCCGTCGACTCCGCCAACTCCTTCTGCCGAGGTGGAGTACCGGAGTCGACTGCGGCGCTTCCGGAGTTCGAACTATCGCGTCTAGATCAGACGCGATAGTTCGAACTCCAAAAAGTCGAACTCTCCGCGTCGAACCGGCAGGTAAGTGTAGACGTACCCTCAGATGCGAGAGTTGCAGAAGACGACTTACCATAGGCTGTAGTGACAGGAAAACCCAACTAAACTAAATAAAGTTTTACTGGGTGCTGATTTTAGAGTCCTTTGGCTTGTCCAATATGACCATTTTATATGAAAAGATTTTCAGATGACTTCACAACATAATGGCAGGTCACTTGTCTTGCTTTTCTTTGGTAAATGTTTTGGTCCCAAGAACTTAATTTTGTTTAAAGGGAAAAATAATATGCAGGACTAAAGCTTGGGCAATATATTTGAAATTGTCTGATAAGTGAGGTAGAGGCAGAAAATAATGTAGTGGCTTGATTATGAGCCTGATCACCAGAAACTCCTGAGTTCTAATCTCAGATTCACGATTGCCGCAGTCTGTGGCCACTGGATAGTCCCTTAAATTCTCTAGCCTAGTTCTGACCTCAGGTACATCAGTATAATCACAGTGAAGTTACTCCAGATTGAGGAGAGGAAGTCTCCCTTCAGCTATGATCTTTTTACATTGCTGTCCTGTAAGAGTCCTGGATGTGGCCAGAAAAAAAATTCTCCTGGCACAAACTTTGTGCAATGTGGTTTACACTGCCCTACAGGGCCTCCCCTGTGCGCTCAGGCAGAATTTCAGGGCTAGCAGGGCATGTTGAGGATAGGAGAGTGCACTCCACCCCACTCTGGCTTCCACCAGTATTAGTTACAACCAGCAAGGTCACTTCAACACACTCCCCAGTTTCCCCAAAGCAGTGTACTCTGCAACATCCAGGCCTCTCTTGGACAGTTCAAAGAAATAATGAGGTTCCTTTGTTCCTCTCAAGACACAAAAGCAGATCAGAGCTTTTTAACTTATAAGGGATAAATACACCTTTCCCTACAAGCACAGCACTAAGTTGGTTTATAGTAAAAATGCAAACATGGATTAAGTGATGCCAAGTAAAAAGAATGAAGTTACAAAGGGTTACAAGCAAATAAAAGTGAAAACACACACCGAGAAGTCTAACACAATCTAGCAAGGTACCAGCTTTGTTCAAGATGCTTTTTATCACCTCTATTCAGTCCCCAGAGTCTTCAACCCCTCAGCTCCACCCTCCACCCACCGCTTTGATTGAGGGACACATTTTCTCAGCTTGTAAGAACTCTGTTCTCTTGTGACTGTCTAGTAATTGATGCCAAAGACTGCTTCTGTCCTTGCTTATGTCTTTTAAAGTTCAACTACTTTGTTTCAAGAGGCAGGATGACCTCATGCTTTTCTTCCCTTCTTGTGAGCTTCCAACTGTGATGCTGGTAGAGCAGGTGGCAGCTCATGCCAAAGTCCACATGTCTCAGTTGAACACTGACAAATACATAGCTGGAATCAGTCTGGGTCACCTGTGTGTTAGTATTGTTAAATATTAAAGTCTAAACACATTCTTATAATTCTATCGAATGCTTGTGAGTTGCTGCATGTATTAATCTCACTTATAACATCTGTATCTCATATTGTGAGATAATATTTGAGTAGCTGAATTTTAAGCCTCTGTGACTTTGTAAATCACCAGACAGAAGAAGAGCATTAATGTGAATTGCTGATCTCCAACAGAAAAGTGTTACATCCTGAACAACAGGAAAGCTCCAACAACACCAGAAAGACTATTGTGGGACATTAAAGAGGACAAGAGACATTGGTTGTTCTGCCCTCCCCACCCAAAGAAGACCAGTCATGCAAGTGGATTCCTCCCATTAGCTAAGTTTGAAGCTCAGAGCTCAAGAGAGTAGGGGGATACAGTTCCTTCTTGTTAGGGGTCTTTATCTCTGTGGTGCTTGGACTCTGAGTAGTGGGAAGGGTGGAAGTTTTCTAGGCATAAGCAAGAGATCCCCAACTGTTTTGCATGAATTAGCCCTGTTGGATGCAGAGTTTGCTTATTATAGAAGCTTCTATTATCTTTTTAAATTTAAGATTGTAACTCATTTGTGTATATGTTTACCTGCTTTAACCTTGTAAAATAATTCTTGATCCATTTTCCTATTTAAAATAAATCTTGATATAATTTATCATAAGAGTGGCTACCAGGTTGGGATTGATGTGAGATCTAAATTACAATTGACCTTGGGTAAGTGATTGGTTCTTTGGGACTCTGAGTAACCTGTAAATTGCTGTGATTCTTGGTGTAAGGGACCAGCTATCACAAAGGTACACTCACCTGTGTGGTGAGATAGATCAGCGTACCCCAGGGGACTGTCTCTGATTCCATCTTTATGCTCTCATACTGCATGAAAAGTTTACATTTGATAACTGATTGGTGCAATCTAAGAATAAAACTCACAATCAATTTGGAGTTTGTGCCCTACTTCCTAACAGTTTGCCCTGAGGCTGGTATTCACACTGTTGAGTCACTGCAGGCCCGATGACACCCCTCTGTATGTAAATAGGGCTCCCACTGTTTTGGTTCCACCATGCTTAATTTACATAGAAGACAGGTAAGTAGCTATCTTCTCTCCTGTATGGCAGGGAACCTGTTTCTCCCTGTTTGCCCAGAGACCATAAAACATCACATCATTAACTACCCATGTTTCCTCACAGTGTTAACACACACATTTTACAGATATTAATCATCAGTGTGTCATTAGCTTTCAGAAAAGACTTCACTCTATACACTTTTACAAGACATGAATATTGTATATAGTTGATTCAACTGCTTATCACTTGAAATTCAGCCCTTTCCCCTTCCCGATCTTTATAGACCACTAACCGTTTGCAATGTATTCTTTGAAAAGTAAAAACCCAGACCAAGCTCCTCTCTCCTGCTGGGGCATAGACACCCTACTGTCTCCTCCTTCACTTATTGGCTTGATAGCTTTGTTTACTTCATATGTAAAAATAGATCTTCATTGTCTTTGCCTGAAGAGCAGGCTGGCCAAAGAATCAAATACACATTCTTTTACTTACAGCAGACAGTACTTGCGCATTGCTTGCCAAATACATTTTAAGAATATAATTCTAGTGCTTTTTCATAACTTTTTGGATACACTCCATGCATATATCATGCAAGAATATTTGTGATCAGTGAGTTATTAATTTTCCAATGATGCCTTATATGACACCTTCCAGATACAGATTATATAACCACAGTGAGTCGGGTACACCAGAATGGCCAGGCCAGCTGAAATTCATTACCCAGTACCAGTGAGCCCCTTGCCCTCTGGGTCTGGGACACTCTTACGGTCACATCTCCTACCTTACAAAATTACAGGAAGATTTGCCACTGGCTGACCCAGAGGCACCAAGTCAGATCCCCCTTTCCTAGGCAGGGCATCTGCCACCATATTTTCTTTCCCCTTTTTATAGTAGAAAAAAACCTGTTCTGTGACCTTTATCTGTTTACAGTCTCTGTGACATAATATCAAAGAGTATCCATAATTTCACTTACCAAGTTGTTACAAACACTTCACAATGACATGAATGGCTAGCGTGTTATTAGATTTCAAATGATATATAACATGTCACCTTTTGAATAAATAGTATGACACCGGTATGTTAGGTGTAATGAATACATCAGGCCTGACAAGAGTTGCTGAGAAAGTAGTGAACCACAAATGGGGCTCTGTATCACAGTCTCCCCTGCCCCTGCAAAGCCTTTTGCATTGACATCACTGGGACTACTCATGGGCTTAAAATTAAGCCCGGGTACAAGTCTTTGCAGGATGGCAGCCTCACGTTGATGTGAATGAAATTAGAACGTGGCTGTTGATGATTAATTGTCCCTAATTATGCCCATAAGAGTTTACAATCTAAGAAGACAAGAAAGGCAGAGGACAGGCAAGCAGTAGTGCTGATTGGGAATTTTCTGATTAAATGTTCTTTCTTCAGAAAATGTTGATTTGCCAAAAAAATGTTTAACAGCAGGTTGATTTTGACAAATGTGATTTTTTTTTAAAAAAAAGTCAAAATGTCTCAGTTTGACACTTTCAGAACAAGTTTAGGGTTCTTTTTAATTAATAACATTGTTTTGAAATTTTACTTGATTTATACTAAAAGAGTTAAAAATAAAAAAATAAAGAGGCCAGAGTCTAAACATTCCAATTGGCCTGACCTGAATTCCCCCCCACCCAATAACCAGTGACACTGAACCTGTATTCCTCCTCTATGGTATCTCTCAAAGTTTCCAGCACCTTTCTTGGGTGAAAACTACATCTCTCCCCCACCTGCTTAGGGTATTAAGGCTGCATGGCTCCCTGCCTTTCACTGTAATATCTCCAGAAAGGCAGTCTGCCTAAAGGCCAGCTGCTGAACTTTTCTCTCAGAGTATGTCTACACTGCAATTAGACAATCACATCTGGCCCATGCTGGCAGATTCAGGCTAAGGGGCTGTTTAATTGCCATGCAGACGTTTGGGCTTGGGATGTAGCCCAGGCTCAGTGACCCTCCCACCATGCCGGGTCCCAGAGCCTGGGCTTGAGCCCGAGCATCTGCACATTAATTAAACAGCCCCTTAGCCTGAGTCAACGGGCATGGGCCAGATGTTTGCATCTAATTGCAGTATACACATACCCTCAGAAGGCTATGAACAGTGTACTGCCAACAGTTATGAATTCCCACACAACATCCTAGGGGAACCCACGGTTTATCCCCTGGCATTTCAGCCATTTCCTTTCATAATTGTACATTTCAACTATTCATATTATAAAATATTCTGTAAACAAGCCAGCACACATTCATAAATCCATAGTCATTTAACAACCCTCCAGTGTAATTCTCTTTGAAACTTATGGGGGATCTGTAGAGGGAACACATGTGCCTCCTCTTATCCATGTCACCCAGTACCTTTGGGGGTGAGTTTGAGACGTTGTCCTCCCACTTCCACCATCCATCTAGTTGTAGGGAGCGTATGTGATGCCTCTTTGTCCCTCCAGGCGTTGGCTGTCCTAGCTACAGGCTCCCTACCCCTCTTTGGAGTATTCCAGGAAGCAACTCTTGACAAAAAGTGAGAAAAAGGTAGGGCTGGCTCCTTGCAAAGCATCTTTCAACCATGCCCAGAGGAGGGGTCAAGCAAGGGAGATTTTTTCAAACCTCTCCCACAGCCAAATTCTTTTTTCCTGCCTCACCTTTTTGGAAGTCAGGGCCTAAGGGCCCCTTTGGCCGAACTTCAGTTTCTTTGAGGGGAGCAGGAGGAGTATTGATCCCCCACCCCACTGGGCTGGCCTTTTGATCCCCGCACATGGAGACAATGTGAGCAGTTCTGTGACCTTTACATTTTCACAGACCCTCAGGCAGTAATGGGTGGTGGGGGAGTTCCCCTCCTTCTTGGCTGCAGTTACTGCCACCATCTCCCAAGAAACTGTCATACGCTTGGGCATTTTCTCCACTGGATGTGTGTCATACATTTTGCAGTTTGCTGTAGCTGCCTCAATATCCCCACTTTTGGCTAACGAGACCACCGCCACCATGCTGTGTACTGCCTCTGGTTCTCTGGTAAGGTGCAGGGGAAAACAGAGACTGTATTTTCCTGGCCAGGGCTTCAGGACTTCAAGTTTAAGTTTCCTTTCAGGTCAGTGGGGCCCCATGCTCCCATAGAGTAGGAGGCTGTCTTACCCCATGTTCACTTGCTGCTAAGCACCCGCTCATGGCCAGGCATTGCATAGTAGCTCTCTCCCTGGGCTAGTGCCTTCTGTCAATGGTCATTCTGGTGCTGTGGGGGTTTCTCTGCCAATAAATTAGCCTTCTGGGTGGGCCACTGCCTTAAGTCCACCCTTTCCACAGTCACAACTAGCCAAACTGAAAGTCCCCAAAATGTCTTTAACAAACAAAAATCCTTCCCCTGGGGGCTCTTCCTCAGCCTGGCTTCAGCTCAGCCTGTGGCCCCTTGCTGGGCTTGATAAGCCTTGTGGTGGATCTGAAGAGGAACCCAGTCCCACCCTCTATTCTGGGCTGCAGGCCTGGGCCCTGTACCTATGCTGCAGTTTTCCCTGGGCCATTTCCTATCCAGTCTCCTAAGTTCTCCTCTGGGTTTCTCTATCTCTTCCATAATCAGGGTCTCTCCCAGGCCCTGAGAGCTTTTCTTACTCTGCTTGGCTGTCTCTCCCGCTTTTCCCAGCTGAGCTTTCTCACCACTTAAGCCTAGCTCTCATTCCCATTACTACTGCCACCTTCTGCTCTCTGTGGGGAATCTGCCAGACTCCCTCCAGGTGGGGATCATTCTGTAATCAGGTTGGCTGAGCCCAGGGGCGGCTCTAGAAATTCCACCACCCCAAGCAGGGCAGCGTGTCGCGCCGCTCATGCCGCCCTTCCCCGGTCCCACGGCCGGGGCAGAAGTGCATGCGGACCATCCCATGGTCCCGCGGCTCCGGTGGAGCATCCGCAGGTATGCCTGCGGGAGCTCTGTCCGAGCCGCGGGACCAGCGCACCTGCCGCAGTTATGCCTGCGGGAGCTCAAGCGGAGCCACGGGAAGAGGGGACCCTCCGCAGTCATGCCTGCGGCAGGTCCGCTTGTCCCGGGGCTCCGGTGGACCTCCCGCAGGCATGACTGCGGAAGGTCCGCCGGAGCCAAATGCCGCCCTGCCAAGACAATGCCACCCCATGCGCCTGCTTGGCGCGCTGGGGTCTGGAGCCAGCCCTGGCTGAGCCCCAGGCTCTACAGCCTGGGGGATTCGCCCTGTTACACCCTCCTTCCCTCACTCTCAGGTATTTGGTTGCATTTGCTGGAAAGGTGATGATCTCAACAGTGTTTCCTGTCAGACACTGGCAGGGGGGACACCTCCCACTGTCAGCTACCCCATTTTGGCTGTCCTAGTCCCTTGCAGGTTTGGAGCTAACTGAAGGGGTCTGACTTACCTCTTCTGCCTTCAAAGCCAAAATATCATTCCCCATTAACAAAGAAAATGGACATCTGCCAACATCCCTACAACCAACACCCCTGGCCCTTCCTGGATCTGTACAAAAAAAACTATACTGGTGGTAGAGTGAAGGCTTTTACACTGGGAACTCTGAATGTTCTCAGGGTGTGAAATCTATGGTGTTTCATAACATGGGGTTTAACTATAGTTTTAGCAGTCTCAGTATCTCTCTATCCAATGAATGTTTCCCTATTTACTACGCCTTCCGTGCCCATTAGGGATCAGAGGGATGTGCGGCATGACATGTGGGCAGTGGTTTGGGGTCTGAATGGTTTGGCCTGAACATTATATGCCATCAACAGACCAGTTGTGTGACTCCTTCCCTCCAGAGATTGTCATGCAGTTAACTCTGAGATTGGGGTACAGCTGGCCTTTCTAGCACTGCACTGGGCCTCAGTTAGTGGAACGGGCAATCTCAGGCAGTGATCCAGCTGGCCACAGATGAGACACCACTTTTATCCATCTGTCCCAGGGTTTCTCAGAGATGGCTTCCATCCCCACAGGTGTTGGTCTCGGATTAGCCCAACCCCCATCTTCTGATCCTATTCCATCCGTATTAGATTTTCTATCAAGCCCAGGCTGACTATCCACATAATGGTCTGCCAATTTCCCAGCTATGGGCACATCTCTTTGTCTATTAACCTCAGGAGGAGTGGGGGAAGAGTTTGTAGAATTGTTCTAAATCAACCCACCAATCAGCTTCTCACTTTCATATGTAACCCCTAATTTGTGATGAAACCTCAACAAGTCATATCCCTCTTTTTAATTCTGAATTCTCCTGTAAGCTTCAGGGATCAATTTAAACTTATAAACAAGCTTTGTTGCAGATTGCTCATAATCTTTACAGTCCTTTCTGTCTATAGGGGTGAAAATGTCCAAGATCTTTGTCTGTGACAGTAGTGGAGCCAGATATCTTATCATATCCTCCTGCTCTACCTGGTTCCAATCATAGTATTTCAAAAGCATTTAGAAACACATCCATGTCACTTCCTTCCCTAAAGTGGGGAAATAATTTGAAGTCTATGCCACCCAACAGAACAGGTATGTGGGGTCTGGCCCTACCTACCAGATTAGGGTTTTGCTCCCAGTCTCGCCATCTTGAGCAGATGTCTTTGTCTCTTTCTCTCTCCTCATGCTGGCGCCATTTCTCTCAGTTTGCTCTTTCTTGCTCCTGGTCTGTCAGCAACTGGGCTTCTAGGTGCAGTCTGTCCATCTCCTGCTGAAGCTTCTCTTGGTCTGCCTGTGGATCTGTCCACAATCTCTGCTGAAGTCTGGGTGGTGCATGGTTATTGTCTCTGTCAGCCTCTGATGTGTCTCTGAGATTTCCCCCACTTGCTGGACTCCCTGCCAGTGGGCTGGATGTTCCCTGTGACCCTGGACCTACTTGCTATATTCTGAGGACCAGAAAAAAGAAGTCAACTGCTGTGCCTTTGTCTGCTCCTCAGTGTTGAGCTGCCTTTCTCTGCATATTGTGACCAGTAGACTTTTTTTCTTCCAGCTGTTCATAACTCATTTCCCCCCCTCTCTCTTTGCACTATTCCCTTCCTGGAAAAGCTATGAGACTTTTCCCTGTGCTTTCCCCTTCTACAGTACTTGCCAATAAAGTGCCAAGAGCAGTAGAAGCAATTCCCCACTGTCATAGAACTGACACACATTGCCACAGTTTCAGGGTAACTGCCATTGTATTTCCCCTCTATCGTCCCTCAAGGGCACCCACTTAAGGTTTCTGGGCACCCAACTGTCACTTGTCTTGGGTGCAGACCTGCATCTCCCTCCTGACTAAGGTTTTAAGGTTGCACTGCACCCTGTAATATCTCCAGCAAACCCATCTCCCTAAAAGCCAGTGCCTGGGCATTGCTTTTTCTCTGAGGGCCATGATCAGCATTTTGCCAACCATTACAAGTTACCACACAGCTTTGTTTAAGTAAGCACCTTTATTATGATGGCAAAAGCAATGCAGAGGAAAAAATATATATCTTAAAAAAACAATGAAAGTTTCTATATGCACGCTAAAAAGCTTACCAGAGATCACCCATTGGTCTTATGGGACCCTAGTAGATCAAAGTGTTTGCAACCCTTCCACAACCTCCGCTTGTACAGAAGGTCTTCTATGTTTGTTCGATCAGAAAGAAGGCCCTAACTCAGTTTAAAAACAGTCTTTTAAAGCCAAAAGTCCTTTATTTTCCTAGGTTCTGGAAACTCAGTGTGAAGCAGTATATGCGAACCTCCCTAGGAGGTGGTACCTCTCTGGAGATATTTACAATGTGAGTAAGGCACTTTAATCACCCCCACCCCAGTGTTTTAGTTCCTGGAGGAGTAGTGGTAACCTCTCCTATGGAGTAGGACACAAACATACAGTCCCTGACCCACAGTGATACACAGTCTTAATACTAACAAAGAATCCTGTGGCACCTTATAGACTAACAGACGTTTTGCAGCATGAGCTTTCGTGGGTGAATACCCACTTCTTCGGATGTCTTGCATCCGAAGAAGTGGGTATTCACCCACGAAAGCTCATGCTGCAAAACGTCTGTTAGTCTATAAGGTGCCACAGGATTCTTTGTTGCTTTTACAGATCCAGACTAACACGGCTACCCCTCTGAGTCTTAATACTATATGTTCCCCCACAGATTGCCATATCTGTCACAATCAGTTCTCAAAAACTGTAAAGATTTTATCTTTAACCAGGGGCCTCTAACAGGGAGCTTTGAGAGGGAGTTCTCCAGGTGAAGGAGGAGCAAATACGGGACCCTTGGGGTAAGTGGCTATCTGTAGTGTGTTTGGGGGTTACTTGCTGTGTGCTGAGCTTGTGTTTATCTGTCTGTTTGAAGGGCCATGTGCTGTGGCTGGCAGTTGGAAGTTGTGAGCTTCTAAACAAGGTTTGAAATCTAGAAGCCTCTGTTCATTGGCTGAGCCTTAGTCAGGAGGCGGGGCTATCAGGAAGGCCAAGGCTTTATAAAGGAGTGAGCAAGTGACCAGGGGTCGCTAACATGGAGTTTCGAGAGAGAGGTGGGAAGGGGAGTGGGCGAGGTACACTTGCCATTCTTTAAAACCTTTAAACTAAGCTATAATCAAAACTTCTTGATTTAAACAAAAACCCTATCATTAACTAGGTAGCTGTAAGAGAGAATGCAGGCAGAAGCCCAGCAACAGAGTGCAGGCTATCCTGTTTATTGTGCTTAGTGTAGCATCTATGATTACCTGCCCCGTGGGTAGGTGGCATATGTGTGCTTTCGGTGCAAGAAGCTCCTGGCCCTCAGAGACCGCGTACAGGCTTTGGAGGCCAGCGTGGCGGAACTGGAGGAGCTAAGGGAGGCAGAGAGGCAGGGCCAGCTCCAGGTTTTCTGCCACCCCAAGCGGAAAAAAAAAAAAAAGAAGCAGCCGCCGCGGCAATGCGATCGCGCCACTCCACTCTTCAGCAGCAATTCAGCGGCGGGTCCCTCAGTCCCTCTCGGAGCGAAGGACCTGCTGCTGAATTGCCGCCAAAGAACCGGACGCGCCGCCTCAATAGCAGCTGGAGTGCCGCCCCTTGGTATTGGCTGCCCCAAGCACCTGCTTCTTTAGCTGGTGCCTGGAGCTGGCCCTGCAGAGAGGTATGTTGATTAGGCTTTCCAGGACACTGTAGATTTGTCCCACCTCCGGTCAGCCAGCCCCTGCTCTGTTAAGGAGGATGAAAGGCTCAGGGAAGCAGAGCAGTCAATGGGAGCAGAGGGAAACCTTTCCATATTTGGGACCCTCCTTCCAGATGGTGCTGGGGTTGCCTCTCGCACTGAGGTTGCCTCTCTGGGGGAGGAAACTCCAGTCATTAGGAAAAGGCAGGTGTTAGTAATGGGAGATTCGATCATTAGAAAAGTAGATAGCTGGGTTTGTGAGAACCGTATGGTGACTTGCCTGCCTGCTGCGAAGGTTGCGGATCTCGCGAGGCACCTAGATAGACTTATGTTTAGTTTTGGGAAGGAGCCGGTGATCGTGGTACATGTAGATACCAATGACATAGGGAAGGGTAGGAGAGACGTCCTGGAGGCCAAATTTAGGCTGCTAGGAAAGAGACTGAAATCCAGGACCTCTATGGTGGCATTCTCAGAAATGCTCCCAGTTCCACGTGCAGGGCCAGGTAGGCAGGCAGAGCTTCAGAGTCTCAATGCGTGGATGAGACGATGGTGTAGAGAGGAGGGGTTTAGATTTATTAGGAATGGAGAAACTTTGAGGATAGGGAGAGCCTATACAGGAAGGATTGGCTCCACCTAAACCAAAGTGGATCAAGACTGCTGGCACTTAACATTAAAAAGGTTGCAGAGCAGATTTTAAACTAAGAGATGGGGGAAAGCCGATTGCTGCACAGGAGCACGTGGATCGGACAGAGACTTCTCTTAGAGGACAGTCTATTGATAGAGATTCTCTAGGTGTTAGTCAGGAGGAGAGGATGGAAGGATAAAGCATGGGCCAGATCAGATGAGAAACATTCACATAAAAAAGAATCTGACACATCAGAAAAGGGCAGACAAATAAACAGTGACAAGTTTTTAAAGTGCTTGTACACAAATGCTAGAAGTCTAAATAATAAGATGGGTGAACTAGAATGCCTCATGTTAAAGGAGGATATTGATATAATAGGCATCACAGAAACCTGGTGGAGTGAGGACAATCAATAGGACACAATGATTCCAGGGTACAAAATATATAGGAAGGACAGAACAGGTCATGCGGGGGGGGGGGGGGGGAGTGGCACTATATGTGAAAGAAAATGTAGAATCAAAAGTAAAAATCTTAAATGAATCCACATGTTCCATATGCAGAGATAAAATTTCTTGATACTTTAAATGACTGCTTCTTAGAGCAGCTGGTACAGGAACCCACAAGGGGAGATGCAATTCTCGATTTAGTCCTGATTGGAGTGCAAGATCTGGTAACTATAACAGGACCCCTTGGAAACAGTGACCATAATATAATAACATTTAACATTCCTGTAATGAGAAGAACACCTCAACAGCCCACACTGTGGCATTTAATTTCAGAAAGAGAAACTATGCAAAAATGAGGTTAGTTAGACAGAAATTAAAAAGGTAAGTGACTAGAGTGAAATCCCTGCAAGCTGCATGGACACTTTTCAAAGACACCATAACAGAGGCCCAACTTAAACGTATGCCCCAAATTAAAAAACACAGTAAAAACTAAAAAAGAGCCACCATGGCTTAACAACCATGTAAAGGAAGCAGTGAGAGATAAAAAGACATTTTAAAAAGTGGAAGTCAAATCCTAGTGAGGTAAATGGAAAGGAACATAAACACTGCCAAATTAAGTGTAAAAATGTAATAAGAAAAGACAAAAAGGAGTTTGAAGAACAGCTAGCCAAAAACTCAAAAGGTAATAACAAAATGTTTTTTTAAGTACATCAGAAGCAGGAAACCTGCTAAACAACCAGTGTGGCCCCTGGACGATCGAGATAGAAAAGGAGCACTTAAAGACGATAAAGTCATTGCGGAAAAACTAAATTAATTCTTTGCTTCGGTGTTCACAGCTGAGGATGTTAGGGAGATTCCCAAACCTGAGCCATCCTTTGTAGGTGACAAATCTGAGGAATTGTCACAGATTGAAGTGTCATTAGAGGAGGTTTTGGAATTGATAAACTTACCAGTAACAAGTCACCGGGACCAGATGGCATTCACCCAAGAGTTCTGAAAGAACTCAAAAGTAAAATTGCAGAACTATTAACTATGGTTTGTAACCTGTCCTTTAAATCAGCTCCTGTACCCAATGACCGGAAGATAGCTAATGTAACGCCAATATTTAAAAAGGGCTCTAGAGGTGATCCCGGCAATTACAGACCAGTAAGTCTAAAGTCAGTACTGGGCAAATTAGTTGAAACAATAGTAAAGAATAAAATTGTCAGACACATAGAAGAACATAAATTGTTGGCAAAAGTCAACATGGTTTCTGTAAAGGGAAATCATGTCTTACTAATCTATTAGAGTTTTTCGAAGGGGTCAAACAAACATGTGGACAAGGGGGAATCCAGTGGACATAGTGTACTTAGATTTCCAGAAAGCCTTTGACAAGGTTCCTCACCAAAGGCTCTTACATAAATTAAGTTGTCATGGGATAAGAGGGAAGATCCTCTCATGGATTGAGAACTGATTAAGGAACAAAGGGTAGGAATAAATGGTACATTTTCAGAATGGAGAGGGGTAACTAGTGGTGTTCCCCAAGGGTCAGTCCTAGGACCAATCCTATTCAACTTATTCATAGATGATCTGGAGAAAGGGGTAAACAGTGAGGTGGCAAAGTTTGCAGACAATACTAAACTGCTCAAGATAGTTAAGATCAAAGCAGACTGTGAAGAACTTCAAAAAGATCTCACAAAACTAAGTGACTGGGCAACAAAATGGCAAATGAAATGTAATGTAAAGCACATTGGAAAAAATAATCCCAACTATACATACAATATAATGGGGGCTAATTTAGCTACAACTAATCAGAAAAGAGATCTTGGAGTCATTGTGGCTAGTTCTCTGAAGATGTCCACACAGTGTGCAGCAGCAGTCAAAAAAGCAAACAGGATGTTAGGAATCATTCAAAAAGGGATAGAGAATTAAACGGAGATTATATCTTATTGTCCTTATATAAATCTATGGTATGTCCACATCTTGAATACTGCATATAGATGTGGTCTCATCTCAAAAAAAGATATACTGGCATTTGAAAAAGTTCAGAAAAGGGCAACTAAAATGATTAGGGGTTTGGAACGGGTCCCACATGAGGAGAGATTAAAGACTAGGACTTTTCAGCTTGGAAAAGAGGAAACTAAAGGGGATATGATAGAGGTATATAAAATCATGAGTGAATAAGGAAAAGTTATTTACTTGTTCCCATAATATAAGAACTAGGGGCCACCAAATGAAATTAATAGGCAGCAGGTTTAAAACAAATAAAAGGAAGTTCTTCTTCACACAGCGCAGTCAACCTGTGGAACTCCTTGCCTGAGGAGGTTGTGAAGGCTAGGCCTATAATAGGGTTTAAAAGAGAACTAGATAAATTCATGGAGGTTAAGTCCATTAATGGCTATTAGCCAGGATGGGTAAGGAATGGTGTCCCTAGCCTCTGTTTGTCAGAGGGTGGAGATGGATGGCAGGAGAGGGATCATGGGATCATTACCTGTTAGGTTCACTCCCTCTGGGGAACCTGGCATTGGTCACTGTCGGTAGACAGGATACTGGGCTGGATGGACCTTTGGTCTGACCCAGTATGACCTTTCTTCTGTTCTTATCCTGTTTCAGGAGAGGAAAATATTTCAAAATCTCAAAGGACAGGAAAACCATTTCCCACCCACCTCAAATGGAATGGGAAACAGAGGCACAAAGGGACTTGTCCAGGGGAATATAGCACGGCATAGATGGGAATATAATCCAGGTCTCCTAGTCCAGTGTCCTCCCCACTAGGCCAACTTCCAATACATAAATAGAGCTTTCAAGATTATCCACTAATGTTGTGCGTGTACTTACTGGGGACGAGTTAACGCTTAAGTATTTGAAGCCACAATTCTATTGATTTCACCATATCTTTTTCATGGTCATTTATGTTATTTTGATCATGTTATTAGGTACCACAGCACTACATTAAATCCATGTAGTTAAATCTGCTTTCAAGCTTCTGTTTTAGTTTGTCAGACAGCAATAAATTAGTGCCACTGTTTGATTAAAACCACAAACAACCTGTCTACTTGCCCAAATGTGACCTTGCTGAGATTAAAGAAATTAAATGTGTCTGGAAAAATGTCAGGGAGAAAAACAATTTAAAAGTACCACATGTTCTAATGCAGCCCCCACCCCCTAGAGCCCTTCTGGAACATAATGCATTATTATTTTTCTCTGCACATTCACAATTGAATTGCTCACGATGGGAAAATTATTAAACAAAAGATTCTTCCATTTTTTTTGACAAGTGGGGTAAACACAGCTTTGTAGCCAGATCGGCTCCCCTACCACATGGTTTCTTCTTGATTACTAAATTGATACTTTTTATGGCATTGAAGGGCCTGATTCCGCATCCATTAGATACCCACTGAGAGTTCTGAGTGCCGAAGGAAGGAAGGATTGGATCTGAAGAGTACTTAAACACTTTGGTTTTTATTGCTTATCAAAGGAGTACGCAGCTGGTGAGGAAATTCATTCAATATTTATTCTCAATAAATTAAAACCCTATCTGTCTAAGGGACTTATCTGACCCCCATGATAGTAGTATCTGACTCCCTCACAATCTTTTTGAATGTATTCTCACAGCACCTTTGTGAGATAAGGCTGTGTTATTATTCTTATTTTACAGATGAAAAACTGAGGCATAGAGGATAAGTAACTTGCCCAAAGTCACACAAGAAGTCTGTAGTAGAGTAGGGAATTGAACATGGGTCTCTTAAGTCTGAGGCTAGTGCTCCTAACCACTGGACCATCCTGCCCTGTTAGACAAAAATGCTGCAAAAGGGTGAGTGCTATTAACACATCTCTACTGTTAAAGGGTATAGCACTGGAATGTCTTTATACTCCTTCAGTTGTTTGTTGCCTACTTGTTCCTCCAAACTGGGTTATTCCTGGTTTAATGTCATTTAAACTAAAGGGGTTAAAACTGGGGGTGTATTTCACTCATTGGGTGGTATTGGATTTCAGTTACTGTGATGTAAATGCATATTAATGACTTCAGTTGCATTAGAGTTACACAGTATTTGCAGTGGTAAAATCGAGTCCAGAGTCTGGTCCATTGACTCTACAACAGATTTCCTCCATTAAATCCTCACCCCAGCTCTGGTCTATTTACACTGGGTTTAAGGACTCTCACTCTGGCCCTTTACAGCAGGTCAGAGAGCTGAAACACCATAAAGGGGCCCTGAAAGCCCCAGTTCTAGCCAGGGGGAGATTGCTGCCTCACAGGCACTGAAGAAGACAGCAGTGAGGCCTTCACCAAGGATCCCCTTGCAAATTCTAGTGTAGGGGATGTGCTGGGGGCATGGCTAGGGTGAGAGATGCATATTGGGGGCATAGCATCATCATTGTAGAGAATCCAGTCAGTGCTGTGGCCCACAGGGCAGCCCAGGGAGGCTACCATAATTTAGGCAGGCCCTCAGGGTTATTTAAATTATAGCCAGGGGCATCTCCAGCTGATGGAATGTGTGTCTGCTGCACTGCCCTGGGTTAGCGGGACTCGAGCCAGCTGACCCATGTTAGGGAACCCTGGGCTTGAGCATCTACATTGTATTTTAACCCTAGGTAAAGAATTTTCTGAGCCATGCTCAAATCTAAGGCTCTGACATCCACATGGCAGTGCTCAGCACTGAGTCCCAGAATCCCCGCCCCCTGAAATGTGGCTGATCTAGCTCTAGGAACATGATGCATGAGAGGAAAACTTTACTGCATGCCCTGCACATTATCAGGAAGCAGCTTGCTTTGTAAAAGGCTTGATTGGTTCACTCTCTATTGCAAATCCAGGAGGCTCTCTGACAATGTTCTTGCAGATCCGTGATAAGAACAGAATGGGTTACACTGACCTGAGCTGCTGCTGTTTGCCAAGGATGGGAAGGGGCTTCTGTTTTCAATTGACTGGATTGCAGATTGTTGGTATAAATAGGACTAAGGAAGTTGTCCCATGGAATTGTGGGATACTTCCAGATGTCTCCCCAAACCTGAATCAAGCAGGGCTGTGGCTACACTGCAAAGCAATAGAGTTTGGATTCTGGGTCCCAGCTTGACTTGAGCTTGGACCCTCCAGCTCTGCAGGGTCTTGGGACCCTGGGTTAGGTCATTTGCAGTGTAGACCCCAGAGGAGTTCGCTTTGAGACGGCTCAAGCATGGGTGTACATTGCAGTTTAGACATACCCAGGGCAGCCCAGGATTGGAAGCATGCAAAGGTGACTTAAAAGTCACCATGGTGTTGGGCTACAAATTCTGTGCTGCACAGAATCTCACCCTTCATGCTTTAGATTTAACAATCTGGAGAATATATTAAGATGGACTTTGAAGACTGAGAGGGGACATGGTAACAGTTTTCAAGTACATAAAAGATTGTTACAAGGAGGAGGAAGAAAAAATGTTCTCCTTAACCTCCTTAGGACAAGAAGCAATGGGCTTAAATTGCAGCAAAGGCAGTTTAGGCTGGACATTAGGAAAAACTTCCCAACTGTCAGATGGTTAAGCACTGGAATAAATTGCCTAGAGAGGTTGTAAAAAAATCTCCAGTGATGGAGATTCAAGAGCAGGTTAGACAAACACCTGTCAGGGATGGTCTAGATAATACTTAGTCCTGCCCTAAGTGCAGGGGGCTGGACTAGATGACCTCTCAAGATCCCTTCCAGTTCTATGATTCTATCTGCGGTCCCATTCTTCTGGAGAACATAAATATGGTGTTCAAAGTAAAGAATAAGAAAATACTAGCAGATTTTATACAAACTGGTACATACAATATGTAGGCCTGCAGACCAGTACAAATCTTTTGGGAAACACGGTTTTAAAACAATGAACTTTGATCTTGGGCTTCCAGTAAAACTCCTCCTGGGAGGTGACAATGCTGGTCCTAGTAATACATTGTTTCCTTTTGATCCAGGCTGAATTCTCTTCTAGGTCCTCATATTTCCTACATGAATACTTGGCACAACAAAATCTGGGAATTTCTTCTGTGGAGGAAATTTCTGCACCACAAACAAAAAGACAAAACAAAAATTGGCAATGCCCTGCTCGCTGCGCTCTGAATCCAACACTTGTACCATTAGATCCCAGATGCTATTGTCCTTTGACTCTTACTGACAATGTTGCTAGCTAATTTTTTCCTTTTGTCTCTTGTAGCAGCTAGGGATAGCCTTAGATTTTCTGTGCAAATAATGTTTTGCCTTTTCCTTTTCTGTAGCAATTGTTCCATATGCTGAATTTATTCCTTATTAGAAGCTAGGTGTCCCCTTTGCCCTTAGGCAGCTGCATAGAAGGGTGGATTCCCCTGCTGTGTGTAATCCCATTAGAGCTACCAAGATTTTGGGCCTGGATTCTAGGACACACAAGCATGTCTATATGGTTGCTGATCCCCTACCTGGACAAAGAATATCAGGGCTGGAGGGGACCTCAGGAGGTCATCTAGTTCAACCCCCTGCTCAAACCCCCAACTATTTTTTTTGTGCCAGATTCCTAAATGGCCCCCTCAAAGCTTGAATTCATAACCTTGGGTTTAGTAAGCTAATGCTCAAACCACTGAGCTCTCCCCACCAAGCAATCAGGACGGGGTAGGAAATAGTAGAAGCCCATGACTTTGACCTCCCACATGCTCACCAGCACGATGTGTGGGAAGTAAGCGACACCTTTGCCACTGCTGCAATGAATTACTTACTATATACCCCAGGTGTTTTAGGGATAGACAATGCAGTGTGCAGCTCATTCTGGACAGACAGCTACTCACCGCCTCTTAGTGTGTAACCCTATTTTTGCGTTATGATAATTTCTTCTGTTTACTATCTTCAATTTTTGTTGTTGAATTCAACTGTTTCTCACAATGTGGGACCAATCCTCCCAGGGTCTGACTGCTCTCCACTCCCACTGGAAGTGGAGGATTCTCTATATTCTTTGCATTAGCCATTCAAACCCTTGTAGGATCAGGAAAAACATTTCAGAGCTTTTTTTAAACCAACAGAATAATTGTGAAGTTCAGCCTAGTGTTCTTATATTAATAAAAGGTTTCCATTTGCTTTACTAGTGAACATCAAAGACCCTGATGATCTTAGCTTGCACTGACAAACGTTGATTATGCCTCACAAAATAGCTGTGAGCTGGTGCGCAAATATTCCTGTGATGTGGGCCATATAAATATACTTATACAATAATAATAATAATAATAATTAATAATACTTCCCAGCTTTTACATAGTGCTTTTCATCTATAGCTCTCAAAGCACTTTACAAAGGAAGTCAGTATTATTTCTCCCATTTTACAGATGGAAAAATTGAGGCACAGGGAAGTTAAATGATATATTATTGGTATCAAATAATAGTCAAATACCCAATAATTGGTTCTAATACTACAAAAACTTATGCATGAATTGAACTCTAACTTTGACTTCACTGGGACTATTCATGTGCTTAAAGTTAAGCAATGTGCATAAGTGTGTCCAGGATCAGGGCCATAGTGATCTGTATGTTTAATAAGATGTTCTCCAAATAACAGCAAAAAAAAAAAAGGAGAGCCAGTTTTAAGCAAGATAGGGCTGCATTCTCTGACCTCAGGGTACAAGTAACTTATGATAATACCAATGGGACTTGTATTATACAGCAGGAGAATTGGGCCCATATAGCATGGCGGGCACTCACCGCCACGGTGCCTCCTTCTGGTTAGTCCAGGAATTAGCTCTTTCCAGCCTTGGAGCACCTCCTGCTGGCTGGTTTCTCTCCCTTGGTTACCGGCCCTGTTGTCTCTACCACCTCTGGCCCCATGTCCATCCTGGACCCCAGTGCCCCTTACCTTGGGGTGCTGCCTCACAGTTGTGCCACCACACACTCTGGGTCTCCCCTCCTCAGGGGAACCCCAAACCCCTATGCCCACTCCAGGGCTGGAGTGACACTCTCCTAGCTCCTGACTCACAGCCCTTTTATCAGGGCCAGCTGTGCCCTGATTGAGCTGGCCACACCTGTGACCAGCTACTCCCTCAGCTGCTCTCACTCCTTTTATCCCAGGAGCAGGATAACCACCCCGGACATCAGTTGGCGGCTCCTCCACGGGGCTGTGAGCACGGGAGTGTACTTGGCGCGGTTTACCCCGTCCCAGACACCTGCCCCTTCTGCGGCGTGAGGGAGACCCTGGCGCACATTTACGTTGAGTGCGCCAGGCTGCAGCCCCTATACCGGCTCCTCACCAATCTCCTATTGCGTTTCTGGCTGCACTTTTCCCCCCACCTCCTTCTCAATGCACTCCCTATCCGTGGCCCCACAAAATCGCGGGACCTCCTGGTCAATCTCCTCCTTGCCCTGGCAAAAATGGCCATCTACGTGACCAGGGAGAGGCGGTTGGCCAATGGGGACTCCTGCGACTGTGGGGCTTGTTTCCGATCCTTAGTCCGTTCACGTCTCCGGGCAGAGTTCCTCTGGGCGGCGTCCGCTGGCTCCCTTGACGCCTTCGAGGAGCTGTGGGCGCTGTCCGGGGTTCTCTGCTCGGTGTCCCCGTCAGGCTCCCTTCTTATGACCCTTTGACCGCACTCCTGTCCCTGTTCTTTTATTAGTTGTCCCCCGCAATTAGTGGGTTTCTGAGGCCCTGTGGAACCTCCCCTTAGGCTGGGGGGGGATCCGTTAGCATGGGGCAGGCTTCGCCTGCCCCATTTCCCGGAAACCCAATAGATACAGCCCTAAATAATTAGCATTAAACAGAGTAGCGCAAAGATAATGGCAAAATGACATAAGTATTTTACTCAATGAACAATATTAAACTTTGCTTGGCAAAGAAGCACAGGGATATCATGTTCTCTTTCAAACATTTGACCCTGCCCAAAGGAAAATACCAGTCTCAAAAGTCTGCAGATTAGAGATGGTGAATCAACGTCAGTCCAAATAAAGGAGACAGAGTGAATAATAATCACCTTTTCTGTATTAGAATCAAAGTTAGTCCCACTGATATCCAAAATAGATGAGTCTACACAATGTCTAATGAGCAGCAGCAACTGCAGCCTCAACAGTGGTATCAAGAGGCAACTTCTGAAACTGAATTATAAAACCCCATTTGCATCCAAGGCAAAATTGCTTACTTTATGTAAACAAGAATTGTAGATCAGTAATTACAGAACACAGTCCCGTGTGAATTTTTTCCCTGCTACCTATGTCAAAACTTAGTTAGTAGACTTAAAAGAAAACAACAACAACAACCTTACTTATGCAGTGAGGTGAGCTGTACAGTAGCTAAAGAAGAGGGATAACTATCAGGCTTTGGAAGGTGCTTGTGTTGGTGTGGTGACAGTGCTGACCAGAATGTGAGTGAATAGTAAGTGAATATTTCACAAGGGGAAAAACAAGAACAAATGTAATTCGATGAGAAAAATTAAGAAAGGTTAGGAAAAAAATGTATCGTTTAAGAAAGCACTTAAATACTGCAAGAGCCAGAGATAAGTTTTCACTTCTATAACACTTCACCTGAGATATCCAAAGACAATGAACATTGCAAACATTGATCAATTTAGCTTTACAAAACTCCTATGAGGTAGTAGTATTACTCCCATTTTACAGATGAGGAAATTGAGGTATAGGGAATTTAAGTGATGATATGCCCAAAGTCACACAATTAGTTGTTGATTCAGTGATAAACCCATCATTAGATTTTGGACTCTGGCTCTTTAAACTTGTTTTGACTATAATGGAGGCTTCTGCAGAGGATAAACAAACACATTTTGCTGAGGCATATGATGGGCTATGCTTTGTTGAAAGGATCATGAATGAATCTTAGAATAGATGGAGCCCAGATGAGGTGTAACATAAATGGATATATTGGACCAGAATGTGAGAGTGATTAAGGCACACACCCTGAAGCCCTTTCTCACATGAGTAGCGCAGTTAACTTCACCTGAGATGCCTCAGATGAGAAAGAGCTGCAGAATCTGGTTCAAAGTGTTAAAATCTTTATTTTTTTAAATAATTTTTTAATCGTGACATAAAGGAACACAAACATTGTAGCCATTTAGGAGTATTATTGTGCCTCCTGCTCTGACAGCTTAGGGTGCTAGTTATATTTGCATTAAAAATGTGCCAACGCTATGGGGGATTGTTTAATGCTGTGATGGTTTAATGTTAATCAGTGTTTAAGCAAAAGGTAAGCTACAAACAAAAAATCAGAGAAACATAGGCTAAATTATTATTGATGTGTATAAATTGAAAGAAACTGTTTAAAGAGAAAGAGATTCCTTCCCCTGGGAGGACAATAGTAAATCGCAGAACAAGATAAACTAAAGGTTAAAGCACACCTGAAGCTGCTGAGTGATTGCTTTTATTTTCACTGCCTATATTTTTCCTCTGTCTGGGGATATAAGTAATTTGATTGGAACAAGTAATTTGATGCTATAAACGGAAAACAAACTCAAAGTTAAATAAGTCAGTTTTCCCAGTTTGAGCAGCTGGTAGACCAAGAGTTATTCTCATAGTCAGAAGCAGTAGACCTTCATACTAAGGGCCCAAACCTACAAACATGTATATGCTGAGTAGTCCCACTCAAGACAAAGTTAAAATGAACCATATGCAAGACTATTTACAGGACTGGGGGTCGGGGGGAAGGGAGGGAGGAAGATAAGACAATGAAAATAACTGAAGTAACCCCTAGTCAACAATCCATTAAGACTCAACAAAAAATGTCAAAGATGACCCAACGCTTACATTAGACTATGAATCTATACGAAATTCCTGCTGGTAAAACACTGGTTATTTTCATAAGGAAGTTCAGGAAAGGAGGCAGAGTGCTCTCTCCGGAGCTTAATTTGTATAGGAGTATTTATTTTCTCTACTTTTAAATTCTTTTTTTATTCTTACAAATACAGAAGAATTCATGGTAAATTCAGATGACACTTCAAGAATGAACAGTTTTTGACATATTAGGCCTGATGCTATGGGTCTGTACAGCCACTTTGTACCATTCCAGCAGCATAAAGAAGCCGTAACTCCTGTTTAACTAATCCCCCCTGTATCTGTAACACTTGCCTAAACTCGGTGCAGGTGAAGCAGAAGGTGTGCCCCTATTCCCCAGCAGTCCCCAAATGCCAGAACGGCCTCTTGAACAGCTTGAAGCTTGCGCTCCCTTGTGCTGGGGTGTGGACTGGCAATGATCAGTTGTGAATCACAGAACCACAGAAGTGCCTGAAACCTTAAGCCCACTTTTGGCACTCCTATCCCTCTCCAGATTTACACCACACACAACTCATCTGACCCAGAGAAACTGGGGCATTATGGTAAAAAACAATGGAAGGGGAAAAATATTTCTAAAACTCTTTAGGATTCTGTGCCCTGAAAACATGCCAGAGAAAATGGTACCGTGGAAGGGAAGGGTACCTGAAGTGTCTAAATTTGCCGGACAAACATGGCCCAAGACACTGCATCTTCAGTCAGAGTTATCAAACTAAAAGACTTCCACTCACCTCCCATCCCATCTCTGCAGTCATTGACAGGAGGGATGGGCTCACATGCATGCTGTCTCTGGCTCCCTTGCATGCAAGTTCCCCCTCCATGTGTGGGGAAGCTGAAGAAGGGAGATACACTGAAACCTTCAGCATTAATTTACACATTTTCCACACAAGATGCATCATTTTCCCCTTGGGAGCAGGATGTTGCCCTGAGCAGCTCTTCCCTCCCCCACTCTGTAGTTCAGGTAGCTATCCAGAGAAGGCAGAGTATGCTACTTGAGCAACTTCATTTTGTGTGCCCTCCTTTGCTTCACCATCAATGCTTCCCTCAACACAATGGGGATTGCTTCCTCTCTTAGTGCCATATCTTTCTCAGACATTTGAATGTTTAAAAAATCTGGGTCCAGGTACAAAATGTTGTGGCTTGAGCCCATTTGGTAAATGACATTTTCATTTAAAATTAGTGAATAATCTCTGGGTTTCTATAGAAAGTCTCCTTACTGAGGAATTCACTGAATAGACAAGGACTGTCTTAGCCATGCAGAAATAATTCAGTTGCTAGTTTAGTTGGTAGTGGTGAATGATTCTTAACCCTTGAGACATGAAACAGTGACAGATGGAGAACCCAAGGCATTATTTTTAAATTCAGTAAGAACCTTTAATAAGAAAAAAAAAAGATCAATGTTACTACATTATAATAACACAGGGTCTTTTTCTATTATTATTTAAATTCCCTTGCTAAGTTCATGAATCCACTTCTGGCAAATTAGCAGTTGCTTGTGTTTACCAAACCTGAGAGAACTGAGTGCCTTCTACTCTACTGACACTATATTGCATTGCTCTCATTAGCATTTCATTAGACCTGTCGTTCATCTCATTAGTATCTCAACTTCATAAAAATTTAGTGTCTCTTTCCTTACATAAGTAAGAAAGCTCAGATGTGAAGGAGTTAATGAAGTTAAGCATTTTCTCTACTTCCTAAGTGCACTTGCTATTGGCACTTGCTGAGCTGTGTCAAGCTGATATTTTTAATAATACACTGTGTTCTTTTTAGCCCATATCTCTGTGAATCACACTGAGCTGAAAGAAATTTCCAGCAGTTTAGGTTTCATGCACAGCTCAGTAGAACATCTTTAATATGGGGTTCTGATGTGACATGGGTTTGTGTAAAATTTATGCCTCTAAATCCTTCCTGACAGTTTGAAATTTTGGTGTCTGTCGCACTCTTAGCAGCAGATGCAAAAATATGTCTATTAGGAATAAATCTGGGGAAATGTATTTCAGATTTGCTTACTTTAGCAAAAGAAAAAAGGGTTTTGGGGGAATCATGAGACTCCACTATTCCTTCCACACTTGTTATATTTGGAATAGGAAACACTACCTAATATATTCTGGGCTAAAGATCTTCTGAAGTCATGAGGACAATTTTGCCTGAAATTCCTCCAATTAAAACTCCTCTCGCTATATAAAGGACCTAGTTTCAGATAACCATTGAATAACTCCACAGCAGGACATTCTTCCTATTTCTAAAACTATTTTCTTCCAATCATCATGCTCTCACAACCTCCACTGTAAGACTGTTCAAATGTGTACTCTCTGGGGCAGTCTTTATGTTATTTGTTTGTATAATGTCTGGTATAACAGGGCCCTGATCCTTAACTGGGGTACATAAGTGCTACCACAATGGGTGTAAAATAACGATATTACTAATAACGAGCATCCCAAAGTTAAGCTTGTAAAATGTTTCAGTATGTATAGAAGGGTGATGCCGAAACAAAAGGAACTGAGTTTAAATAATTCTACAGGTTCAAAAATTAGGGAGTTATTTCATTTCAAAATGTTATGATAATAATGTCAGCTAACACCATCTATTGGTGTTTACATTCTAATCTCCGATTTTCTCAAGTTCGCTTGAGAAACAACGGAGTTGTTGCAGATTGCTTCAGGCTAGAACTGGACCTATAAATTGTCAGTACCAAGGCAATGGTGTTTTTAATCAAAAAAGATTAAAATCAGTTTAAGCTGAAAACAGCAAAAGAGATGATTGTAGATTTGGGGTGGTTGTTCCAGCAATCTTAAGGTCATTTCCCCGCAGATAAATAAATTTTTAATTTGAAGACTGCCACTGATTTCAGTGGGAATCTATGCATTCAAAAGACTTCACATTTGAAGTCGAAGATCAAAATAGCATAGGGAGATCTGAGATGGGATTAAAGCAATACAAAGTTAGCTGACAGAGGAGGATGAAAAAACATGAATATTTAAAGAAATTACTTCGCCAAATCTGGGAAACTGAAGTATTACTGGATTTTTATTAGGAAATATGCAGAAGGTGCAAGCATCTTAGCTATAACAGTATAGACATTTCTTGTCAGTGACTTGTTGTGTCACATTGACTATAGAATGGACGTTCAGTGGAGCCAGAACCATCTTTTCACTTGTTTTTATGAGGCTTCTAGCACTTAGTAAATAAATAAATCAAATTGCTAAATAAATATCAGTTGATTTTGAATAATGTAACATATATTACTTTACAGTATTAATAGCCTCCTTGAATATATTTCTAGGGCCAGATTATCAGCCACTTTCTTACACTGGTGAGTGGTTACTCATCTGAGTAATCCCATTCACTCTAGTGGGCCTCCTCAGGTGTCTGATCCAATGACCACTGAAGTCAATGGAGAACCTACTATTGGCTATAATGGGATTCAGATCAGGCCCTGAGCAAGTAACCATTCCACAATGCAAGTAAGCAGTTCACAATGTGGCTCTTAATATTTATTTGGTATTTCATCACCTTAATAAAGTCCATAATTAAGATCTACTAAAGTGTATGACAAGAAATATTTATTGTTAATTGGAGAAATACAGAAGCTTGATTTGAAGAATATTTTTCAGTTGGGTGTACTGAGTCATAATTAAACTTCCTTTAAAGATCATCCTTTTTCTTGATTTATGCCTAAAATACAGTAAGCCTTGTCAAGCAGGCCAGAAATACTGAGCTACATAAATCTTTTAATGTGGCGTAATTTTTATGACAGATCTCAACAATTTATCATGGGACTTTCAAACTTTGAACAGATGTTCTATGTTAGAGCAAATTAAGGATTTTATTTAAGGAACTTCAACGGTTTTGTTTGTTTTAAGGGGTACTGGGTTTTTTACATCCTGTAGCAAGCTTAAGCGTTAACTACAGTAAGATCCCCATCAATTTCAATAGCGAAATATCAGACCCAAGAAGCACACCTGATACAGAGCCAATCTGTAGCCCATCTAACATGGATCCAGCTCCTCTCAACACAGATTGCCGTGCGAGTGTGAAATCAGATTTTGCAAAGGGCCTATTTTCCACCCTGATGAAGGAGGCAAGACGGGGTTGAACAAGACAGGGAATGGGCACAGTCTTGGCTGTCCCCACAATGTGCCAGGTAGCGTAGCTGCACTGGCACATCAGATGATGTGCGTAGTACAGGGTAAAGACTCAGCATGGCTCACTCTGTGTGAGAAACATTCCGAGTTACAATCTCCCTCCTGGGCTGCTCTCAGGGCAGGTCACTATCTTGTGATCTCTCCCATAATAATCTCACATTCTTCAATTCAGTCGAGAACCTTAGAGATTTTCTAGGGCTTAGATCAGCAGCTTTCTGCTTGTTAAGATTCTCTTGAAGGTTAAGATAAAATATTGAGGCTGGATTGAAAATTAGGCATCTCGTGTGGTTGGGACTGGGATGAGAATTCAGTGGAGTGCAAGATTATGGTTCAGTTTTCATTTGGGCCAAATTCTGCTCACCTTACTCACTCGAGGAGTCCCAGTGAAGTCAGTGAGCAAGTAAGATTTAGCGAGATTTGGCCCTTTTGGAACCAATTGGAGTTTACCCACTGATTTTAGTGGGAGCGGGTTAAGGTCTTAATATGTTGCCTACTTATTCAGGTTGTTGTTTCTGGGATCTGCCAACTTTAGCTGTGCTGACATTCAAATGACTGTAGTCATTTTATATAGAGAGGGAACAAGAGAGAAATACTCATGGAGAGGAAGTATTACATATAATACAGTGATGTTAACCTCTTTGTTTGGACTGTCTAAGAATGTCTAAACTTTTCAAACAACATGCTTTCCCCATGTTGTATGTCATTCTTCCTCTCCATGAGTATTTGTCAATGTATATAATTGTGCTTGGCAAAGCTGATGCAAATCACAAAAGGCAAAAAGCACTGGCTAGCTTGACCCATTAATAAAGGCAGCTTATTGTTTACTGTTGGTATTCTATTTAGTACACCTGAATGCAGTTAATTTATAAGACCAGTGCAATAGATTTTGTTTTCTAATCCTATTCTGCCATATCTTGGAAAGCTAATGTCAAGTGGTAGCCAAGACTAGCAGCCTGAGGAACAATGCTTCTACTTTTGAACATCATTATAGCCCTGATCATTCAAACTATGGAACTGAGCCATATAAAACTTTTTAATCGTGGAGGAAGCCAGGAAACTCATTTAAAATGTTTCCCCTCTGTTGTATCCCAATGAGACCCCTGAAAAGTTGCAACATTGAGAACCAGTTGTTTGTTTCGGATAGAATATATTAGCTAATAATACTGATCAAGACTCAGACATTTCAGCAATACAGTGCTAGCAAGTTTTTTGTCACAGTATAATTCACTTAATCATGACTCGCTTAATCAACTGACCACTTAACTGGGGCATTTCTCAGAGAACTGAATTTAACCTAATGATAGTGAGTGGTAATGAATGCTGCTTAATTAAAATAATATTAGCATAAATTCCACTTAAAGAGAATATATATTCAGAGAGTGTTATATTATGAAGTGGTGCTTCACAGGTGTGAAATTCTGAGCTCTAGTCATTTAATACAGAAGTTGCCAAATAATATTTAAGGATAAAAAAAAGAAGAAGAAGAAAGTTGAACTATGGATGAATGCAGTGCATATCATTTTTCTTTTTGTATTCTTAATCCTTATTTTGCCATATTAAGGTTTTTCAGATTGTAATTTAGTGACCTCATCTCTTAATAGAGATATCAGTTTACTTCGGACAATAGGGTATCCACTAAAGGTGATTGCATTAAGGGGATTCTGCTATATAATAAATCAGGGCGCCTGCATTCATAGATAGGGATTGGATCTTACAATGATTACCACCAAAATTGTTTGCTTGCTTATGTCATAAATATAAAGGGAAAGGTAACAACCTTTATGTATGCAGTAATATAAAATCCCTCTTGGCCAGAGGTACAGAATCACTTACCTGTAGGGGGTTAATCAGCACAATTAACCTAGTTGGCAGCTGACCAGCAGGACCAATGGGGAAGAAGATATTTTCAAATCTGGGGGAGGGGGAGAGAAGGCTTTGTTTGTGCTCTCTCGGGACAGAGAGAGGGACCAGGCAGGAAAAAAAACCTCTCCTAAAACTCTACCTGAAATAAGCATCTAAGATTACAAAAATTGTAATTAAAGCAAGGAAATGCATTAGATTATCTTTTGTTTTAGCTTGTGAATTTTCCCTGTGCTAAAATGGAGGTTTATTCCTGTTTTTGTAACTTTAAAGTTTTGCCTAGAGGGGAATCCTCTGTGTTTTAAATCCTATTACCCTGTAAAATTACCTTCCATTCTGATTTTACAGAGGTGTTTCTTTTACTTTTTTCTTTATAATAAAGTTCTGCTTTAAAAAAACCTGATCGGTTTTTAGTTTCCTAAAAACAAAAGGGTCTGGTCTGTGCTCACCTTGATTATTCTCAAGCTTCCCCAGGAAAGTGGGTGAAGGGGCTTGGGGGGATATTTTGGGGAAACAGGAACTCCAAGTGGTCCTTTTCCTGAATCTTTGTCTAACTCACTTGGTGGTGGCAGCAATACCGTCCAAGGACAAGGAAGGAGTTGTGCCTTGGGGAAGTTTTTAACCTAAGCTGGTAGAAATAAGCTTAGGGGGTCTTTCATGCAGGTCCCCACATCTGTATTCCAGAGTTCAGAGTGGGGAGGTAACCCTGACAGCTTAGTTTTTATTTTTAAAAATAAATGTAATTCCAAACACTAACAGACCTAAATCAAGCCATAAGCTATTACGTATCTCCACCACAGGTGGACACACCAAAATCAGTCTGAATGCAAACAAATATATCACTATCTCCAGCCATTTCAGCTTTCTTACAATCAATAAAAGAAAGCATTGAATGAAAAATGAATATCTGACATCCATATTTGCCAGCCACAGAAGTAAAATATTTCAACCCAACAATCCTGAGCAAGATTAGCCCTCAAACTCTGCATTGCTTGGTGTTTTATCAGGGAAGTGGGATTTTCCCTGCCCCCACAGAATGAGCGGTGGTACCTACCCAAAAACACATGGAACTTGGGAAATTAGAGGGATCCTTTTGAGGGGAAAGGGCTCTGAAAGAAAAATAATATCACTCAAAGTTTGGCAATCTCTATGGGGATGGTGGGACAGATGAAGTAATCTACTTGGCTCCCCCCATTATGAGGCCACTCACTTCACAGACCCATCCAGTCCCAGCTCCCTTCCTCTGAATCAGACACCAGCTCCATAGGATCTTCTGAAAGGGAAAGCTATTCCAGCAGAGACAGCTGCCTCCAATGTTCATGCATCATTGGGGGAAATCGGTGTACAGAGGGGATCTTAGGTGCACAGTCTGGTCCACAATTTGCAGTCCCTTGGGTTAAAAATAGTATATAAATGTAAGGTTCCTTACTATAACTGTCATTATTCCAATTCTCCAATAACCTGCTCCTACTGGGAACCCATCTCTCCCCAAGCAGGTTTTTGAGTGTAATAAGAATTGTGCCTAGAGACTCACTTTGAAAATTCTCTCTCTCTTGAAGTGTATTAAAATAGATCAACCTAAGGGATTTCTCAGGGAGATTGTTTTTCACCCCAAACATTTCTTCAGAGATCTAGAATATTACAACTTTCATTTTGCTGAGTTCTCATAGAAGGTAGCAGAGCAAAAGGGGTGGAAAGCAAAAGAAAGAAAAAATTGGAAATATGCTGAACTAGTGTCTGCAAACTAACTTCAAACACAGTTGAAAAGATAATGCTGATTTTTTAAAAAAATGTATTTTTCAAAGGAGGAGGCACTTCAGTGGCGGGCCCTTCACTCACTCCAGGTCTTTGGTGGCGGGTCCTTCAGTGCAGTGGAAGACTTGGAGCGAGTGAAGGACCTGCTGCGGAAGCGCTGCCGAAGCCTCGGAGCGCCGCAAGCAGTGGGGGGGGGGGAAGCCACGATCGTTGGCACTTAGGCTGCTCTTTCATTCTTCGGCGGTGGGTCCTTCCCTCCGAGAGGGACCCGCTGCTGAATTGCCAGCGAAGACCCAGCCCTGCCCCATATCCCCTGAATCCTCTGGGTGGCCCTGGGGATAAAATGCTGTAAGTGAAAGTCCTTGCTTTCCATTACATACTGTAGTGATATCAGTTAAAATTTTCTGCCTGTTGAAGCAAGAAGGGTGCGTTCAGAGATCCAGACAACTGGGTCAGATCCTCAGCCGGAGTAAATAAGCAGAGTTTCATTGATTTCAATAGAGCTATGCTGATTTACACTAGCTGAAGATCTGGCACACACAATTATTGAAACTGTTGATGGTGTCCCTTTAAATGATTTTCAAATGGCAGCTTTTGGCATGAAATGCTCCACTGTGGCCCAGCCAGCACACATCTTTTATGGATCTCTATGATTAGAAAAGTTTAGGTAGGAAGTAGAGTAGGAAGAATTAATAATGATTAATAGCACAATTAAACGCACTGTTAAACTACAATAGAATAGAATACCTTTTTTTTATGTTTTCAAATATATTGATTTGAATTACAACACAGAATACAAAGTGTACAGTGCTCACTTTATATTTCTTTTGTTTACAAATATTTTCACTGTAAAATACAAAATAAATAGTATTTTCAATTCACCTAATACAAGTACTGTAATGCAATCTCTTTCTCACAAAAGTTAAACTTATAAATGTAGAATTATATATAAAAAATAACTGCATTCCAAAATAAAATGATGTAAAACTTTAGAGCCTACAAGTCCACTCAGTTCTACTTCTTGTTCAGTCAATTGCTCAGACAAACAAGTTTGTTTACATTTAGTTCAACTTTTGTGAGAAAGAGAGTGCACTGCAGTACTTGGTGGGATGGAGTGGACTTGTAGGCTCTGAAGTTTTACACTGTTTTGTTTTTGAGTTCAGATATGGAACAAAAAAAAAATCTACATTTGTAAGTTGCACTTTCACGATAAAGAGATTGCACTACAGTACTTGTATGAGGTGAATTGAAAAATACTATTTCTTTTGTTTGTAATTTTTATAGTGCAAATATTTATAATAAAAAAATGTAAAGTGAGTATTGTATACTATGGCCTGGGCTACACTAGCGGGGGGGGGGGGAGGGGGGGTTTCGAACCAAGATACACAACTTCAGCTACGCTTAGTTCGACTTACCTGGCCGTCCTCACAGCGGCGAGTCAATTGCCGCGGCTCCCCCATTGACTGTGCTTACTCCTCCTGCCGAGGTGGAGTACAGGTGTCGATTAGCAGATCAATTTATTGTGTCCAGACGCGATAAATTGATCCCTGATATATTGAACACTATCCACCGATCCGGCGGGTAGTATAGACTTACCCTTTGTATTCTGTGTTGTAACTGAAATAAATATGTTTGAAAATGTAGGAAAACATCCAAAAATTATTCTATTGTTTAACCGTTCGATTAATTTTTTTAAGTTAATTGCGAGAGTTAACTGCGATTAATCAACAGCCCTAGTAGAAAACATGAATTCCCATAATACAATCTTGCTGATAATCTATTAGATGCTTCTGTTTTGACTAATCAGTATTTTCTGACAAAAAAAGTTTCATCAAACAATTCTCAATCAGCTTGAGCCATAGTTCCTCTCTGTTTCAGCACTGAGCAGCAATGTGGGACGGGCTCAGAGAAAGAAGCAGGCTACACCACCCTGAGGGGTGCAACAAGCACACTCCCCTTTGGTGTGGTGAGTTCTAAGAGGCTTTGTGCCTCCCTGCGACACAAACTGTCATAGTTCTCCTGCTGGAATAGTCCAGCTCTGTACCTGTGCATTAATAATACGATCATAGAATCTGGCCCCAAAATCTGGTGTTTCTTCCTATTTCCCTCTTGGTAAGAAGAAGATAAACTAGGTTTAGACATCAGTGAGTAAGAAAGTGAACTGAACTAATAACCTATTGACTGCTTTAATAATAGAGGCCTAAAAAAATTGCTGGTATAGTTCAAAAGAGCTTAGCCTGAATCAGCTCTGCCATCAGCAGTGAAGATCGCTAGAGAAAGGAGATTATTAAAAAGAGATTATGTAGGCGGTGAAGGAAATAGGACATTCCTTTTTTTAAAATATCACCCTTCTCCTGTTCCTGGGCTCCGCATTTGGAGAACAGCCAATGGCTAGTTTAAGGAGACTTGGGTAAGTGTGATGATAAATGAAAAATCAATGCTAGAGAAGCAGATATTATTTATTTCCCTTTTAGTGGAAAACGTAAGGCTTTCTGGGACAGTACCATTCTGCTGCAGAACTCGGACTTCTGAAACTTTCTTTTTTCTGAAATAATTTCAAGGCTCGATAGAAAGTTTGTTAACTTTGTCTCCTGGCTCATGATTTAAAACCAAAAAACTTTTTCTGAAATGTGTACAATATTTTAAATAAAAAGGCACTGCAAATATGGGAAAGATCCTCAACTGGTGTAAATCAACACAGCTCCATTGACTTCAAATACAAGGCTAGAGCTTATCAGGTGTAAATTGGCATACCTCTGTTGATACTGGTTTACACAAGATAAGAGGCTGCTCTATGGTATTTTGCTGGTTGCTGAAACCTACTATATAGCTTTGGGCAATGCTCCAGTTCCTCAGAGTATAGATGTTCTAGTATTTGGTATCTTTCTGAACTAGCAGTTCTGTGTTACTGTATACAGTACTAGAACTGGCCAAATAGTGAAATACATTTGCTATGAATATTCATTGGCTTACATTGGTTTCCCACTATAGGTGTTCACTTTCAGTGAGAATGTCTTACTTGCCCAAAAGTTTTTGCAGAAAATGAATATTTAATACTGAATGATTTATCTGAACAATCACAACGAACTATAGCTCAAATAAGCTACAAGCAAGTGGTCTGAGACGTGTCTGCAATGAATTCACAGAGGAAAAGAAGTTGCAAACAATGTATCTAATAATTCTGAATAGTGGAAAAGTGTGAAGGAAATCACATTTTGCTCATTGATCTTACAGGAGCAGAGAAGGAGGCTAAATATGTTAGATGTATTTTGTTAATTATTTGCCCAGGTCTACTGCACAGCCATGAAACCAATAGTGATGTATTCATTACCTTAAACTGCATTTTCAGCACCATGCCTTTGATTGCTTGCAATTCTAACACAGCATCTTAAGTCAAGAAGAAATTTCCTGCACAATCAAATGCATTACATGAGATTTAAAGCTTCTTAAACATCTATGATGCCACCCTCAGAGACAGAATATGGACTAGAAGGATCACTGGGCTGATCTGGTTTAGCATGTCTGATGGGTTTATGTATTCATCCCTCCTGCTATACAGACTATATGCATTGTGAGTCAAATTCAGGTTTCACTGGAAACAAAGGCAACATTCCCACTGACGTCAATGACGCCAGGTTTTAGCACGATATACCTAGAAATACATGTGCAACTCAAAGAGAGCTCCAAATACTGCTAAAGGTGATTAAATAAGTGAAAACAAGTTTCCTATGTAATTCATTAGGTTTAAGCGTGTTGCTGGCAATGGAATGTTTAACTCAGTATCTTCATTTCCTTTCTAGGATTTAGTGAACATTTCCTTCTATTCTCCTCCATGTCTATGGGGGTCATAAAATAAAATATATATTTGCAGAGAAGATCATTTGTTATGGATATATTCATTTCTCGGCCTATGATGCTAGCTTACTGACTCTGGTTTGTTTTAATAACTGTTTCTATGGCATTCTGCATATTATCTGATCCTCCATGTTACAAGCTGTCATGGAAGATGTACTGTGTAATTAAAGTTCCAAGCTAGATCTAAGGTGACAAGCATTTTTTTTTATTTATTTAACTATGGAAAAGTAGACTTATTGCTGGTGTGCCCCTTTGTGGCAGGGTGTGGCACCGTAGGCTCTTCTGCTAGCACCCACGTCGATTGTCGTTCTCTTCCTGCAACTTGGCCCCCCAGCCAGGTCATCTTTTTTTTCATCCCTTCTGGAGTAACAGAAAGCCAATACAATAAAAGTCTCATGTCCTTACATCAGGTTTTTGGCCCCTGACTCTGGCCCAGTGGTCTTCACAACCTTCCCTCAGGGTTCAGTCATCCTTATTTCCTTTTCTCAGATGGAAGTTCCTCACCACCTTCCCCCATAGCCCAGTGACTCTGTAGTTAGCAGGCAAGGTCACTCTGTATTCAGATCTGCCCCCTGCTATCTCTCCCTGAGCTTCTTCCTCACCCTGTCAATGTGCCTTTCCCACAGCCTCTTCCTAGGCCCACTACATGCCTGCATTTCTCAGTCTCTCCAAGGTTTCAGCCTTCTCCCCTCTTCCAGAGCCATGACTGACAGGATTCTTCCCTGGAGTTCTCCAACAAATCCAAGAAACATAAATACAAACCACTTGTATTTAAACCACTCCCGCCATTTCTGGGCATGAGCTTCACTCCTTCCCCAGTCTTTCCCAACATTCTGCTCCTTATTTCTCTCAGAACATTCCCAGAGAGCAAGAACTCCCACATTCCTCCCCACTGGGTCATTCTCCATCTGAGCTTTCTTAGTCTTTTAAAGGAACCCTTACTAGAGCTCTGCTTGGTCCTAATTTTTAGGCTCAACCTGGACCTAAATCAGATCCAAATCTACCTGACACCCCAGTGGGTCAAGTCATTTTCCAGTGCAACCCAACCCCAAGCCTTCCACCCACACCCGAGTCAACACCAACACGGCCTCCTTCCCCTGGGGTCGTCTCTCGTACCTGTGGGGGTCAGCGCGACAGTGGTTGTGTGACTCACTCCTGCCATCTGCTGCCCACTGCTGCACAATGCGTGCTTTGCTGCTGAGTGAGAGGCACTGCGACTCCTCGGCGCACACACTCCACAGCACACACACAATGTTGTGAGGTGATGGCGGCCAGGAGAAGTGAGGCACCCAGCCACTGCCATGCTGATCCCCTGGGCAGGAGGAGAAGAGCCAATTCTGGCCAAGCCCTAGTTGTTTTCCCACCCGACGGGGACCCAACACCCAGTTGGGTCCAATCAGGTTCAGGTCAGGTTGCAGGACTTTAAACCTGACTCCTTTCCATGTGGCCCTGCTAATTAACCTACTTAACACGCCTATAGGTGCCAAAAGATAGTTTAATTGAGTTCTGAAGTTCCCAGTAACCCTCCCAATGCCAATGTGAGGCATACCCACCATCACATTTGCATGTAAATTTATGGATATATCTGCATTACAGAGACTATAGGGTATAGCTATGTCGACAGAGACATCTAGTGTAGACACAACCTAAACCAACAGAAGGTGTATTTCTGTCAGTGTACAAATACCTCTCCAAATGACATTAGCTATGTCGACAGAATACTTCTTCCATCAACATAGCTGCATTTAAACTGGGAGTTTTGTGGGCATAACTATGACAGTCACAGGTGTGAATTTTTCACACCACTGACCAACAGCTATGCTGACATAACTTTTCCATGTAGACCAGGCTTATTTGTTGTAAAAACCTCACTTCTTGATATTGTTATTGCTTAAACAATATGAATATAGCAGTCATAAATAATAATAGGAGATATACTAATCTCCTAGAACTGGAAGGGACCTTGAAAGGTCAGAGTCCAGCCCCCTGCCTTCACTAGCAGGACCAAGTACTGATTTTTGCCCCAGATTCCTAAGTGGCCCCCTCAAGGATTGAACTCACAACCCTGGGTTTAGCAGGCCAATGCTCAAACCACTGAGCTATCCCTCCCAAACAAACTACTGATCACCTGACCAGGATGGTGACAGTGACTGAAATGATCAGGAAGATTCAAGAGGCTACAAAGGCTGAAAATGTAATAATAATGGGGGATATCTACTATCCTCATATTGACTGGGTACATGTCAGCTCAGGAAGAGATGCAGAGAAAAAAATTCTAGACGTAGTAGATGATTGCTTCTTAGAGCAGCTATTCCTGAAACTGACAAGGGGAGGGGCAATCTTGAATTAACCCATAGTGGAACACAGGATCTGGTCCCAAAGATGAATATAGCTGAACTGCTCCATAATCAAGACTATAATGCAGGGGTTCTCAAACTGGGGGTTAGGACCCCTCAGAGGGTCACAAGCTTATTACATGGTGGGTCACAGCCTCCACCCCAAACCCTGCTTTGCCTCCAGCATTTATAATGGTGTTAAATAAAAAAGTGTTTTTAATGTATAAGAGGGGTCACACTCAGAGGCTTGCTATGTGAAAGCGGTCATCAGTAAAAAAGTTTGAGACCCACTGCTATAATGTAATTAAATTTAAACATCCTTGTGCGGGGAGAAAACAACAAAGAAGCCCACCACCATAGCATTTAACTTCACAGGGGAACTACACAAAAATGAGGAAGCTAGTTAAACAGAAATTAAAAGGAACAGTTACAAGGTTGAAATGCCAGCAAACCATGGAGACTATTTAAAAACACCATAATAGAGGCTTAAACTAAATGTATACCTCAAGTAAAAGAAAACAAACAAAAATGCCACCATGGCTAAACAGCAGAGTAAAAGAGACAATCCAAAAGGCATCCTTTAGAAATTGGAAATTCCTACTGAGGAAAATACAAAGGAGCACAAACTCTGCAAGTCAAGTGTAAAAGTAAAAGGCAGGCCAAGTAAGAATTTGAAGAGCAATTAGCTAAAGACACAAAAACTAACAGCAATTTATTTTTAAATATACCAGAAGCAGAAAGCCTGCCGAATAGTCAGTGGGGCTACTAGATGATCAAGGTGTTGAAGTACTCAAGGAAGACAAGGCTGTTGTGGAGAAGCTAAATGAATTGTTTGCCTTGGTCTTCACTGGAGAGGATGTGGAGGAGATACTCACACCAGAGCTATTCTTTTTAGATGACAGATCTGAGGAACTGCCCTGGATTGAGGTATTTGTAGAAAGAGGTTTTGGAACAAACTGATAAAATTAAACAGTAATAAGTCACCAGGACCAGATGGTATTTACCCAAGGGTTCTTAAGGAACTCTGATACAAAATTGCAGAACTACTAACTTTGATATGTATCCTATCTTTTAAATCAACCTCTGTACCAGTGACTGCAGGATAGCTAATTTAAAGCTGATTTAAAAAAAAAACTCTCCAGAGACAATCCTAGCAATTACAGACTGGTAAACCTAATTTCAATACCATGCAAATTGGTTGAAATGATAGAACAGAACAGAATAATTAGATATATAGATGAACACAATATGTTGGGGAATAATCAACCTGGCTTTAGTAAAGGGAAATCATGCCTCATCAACCTATTAAAATTCTCTGAGGGTGTCCACAAGCATGTGGACAAGGTTGATCTTGTTTATATAATGTACTTGCAATTTCAGAAAGCCTTTGACAAGGTCCTACACCAAAGGCTCTTAAGCAAAGTAAACAGTCATGGGATCAGAGGGAAGGTCTTCTCCTGGATCAGTAACCAGTTGAAAAACAGAAAACAAAGGGTAGGAATAAAAGATCAGTTTTCACAATGGAGAGAGGTAAATAGCAGGGTCCTCCAAGGATCTGTATTGGGACTGTGCTATTCAACATATTAATATATGATCTGGAAAATAGAGGTGAACAGTAAGGTGGCAAAGAGAAAAGGTGGTGTGGAGAAACCACAAGGTGGTGTCACATAACACAACACAAGAACCAGGGGTTATCCAATGAAATTACGTAGCAGGTTAAAACATAAGGAAGTACTTCTTCACACAACACACAGTCAACCTGTGGAACTTGTTGCTAGGGGATGCATGCAGGCCAAAAGCATAACTGGGTTCAAAAAGGAACTGGATACGTTCATGGAGGATAGGTAGAGCCCTGCAAATCTGCAGATATCCGCTTTATATCCATGAATATCTGCGGACCATGTTTGCGAATCACGGATTGGATGTGGATACAAATTTTGTATCCGCCCAGGGCTCTAAGGATAGGTCCATGAATGGCTATTAGCCAAGATGGTCAGGGATGCAACCCCATGCCCCAGTTATCGCTAAACCCCCAACTGATAGAAGCTCGTACTAGACAGGGAATGGGTCACTCAAAATTGCCCTGTTCTGTTCATTTCCTCTGAAGTATCTGGCACTGGCCACTATTTTGGCTGTTCTTATGTTCTTACAGCACACAATGCAAAACAATAGATTGCTGTTGCAAATGTATGTCAAAGTAAAAGGTTTTCCTAAAGTTTTTCATACAGTGGAACCTCAGAGTTACGAACACCTCGGGAATGGAGGTTCTTCATAACTCTGAAACGTTCATAATGCTGAGCAAAACATTATGGTTGTTCTTTCAAAAGTTTACAACTGAACATTGACTTAATACAGCTTTGAAACTTTACTATGCAGAAGAAAAAGGCTGCTTTTAACCATCTTAATTTAAATGAAACAAGCAGAGAAACAATTTCCTTACCTTCTCAAATCTTTTTCTAAAACTTTCCCTTTATTATTTTAGTAGTTTACATTTCAAACAGTACTGAACTGTACAGTATTTTTATTTTATTTTTTGTCTCTGCTGCTTGATTGCATACTTCTGGTTCCAAATGAGGTGTGTGTGGTTGACGGGTCAGTTTGTAACTCTGGTGTTCGTAACTCTATTGTAGGTACTTATCAGTCATTTGGTATTGGGCTGCTGGGTGATCTTGGGCAAGTCACTTCCTCTGAATCAGTTTCCCAATACGTAACATCGGAATAATGATAATGACCTTTAAAAAGCACTTTGAGATCTTCTGACAAAAAGTACCTTGTAAAATGTTGGTTTTATTATCACTGTCGTGAAAAAAACAATTGTTAGTGACACAAGGCCTTTACTTGCTTCTGTATTAAACCATGCTTAATATCAGTAGATCATCATAAGAATTTTCATGTCAGGTTTCAGTTTTAAAATGTAAAGTGTAAAGGTATTTGCTAATCATTCTGCTATCTAATGAGTATTTAAATGCTTTCCCTTATTTTTAACATTGAAAGTGTACAGGCATTTCCATTTTAAATAGGAGAATAAGTCCTAGTCCTATTCCAGTGTCCATTCAAGGCAATGGACACACTCCTATTGCCTTCAGTGGGTTTTGGATTATCTTATAAATAGGATTTGGCCTGCAGCCATCGATGCTTGAAGCAGCCATCGATGCCTCTCTAAGAAATTGGCAATGAAGGTTGCTGTCATCTGGCGGCCTCCGCCCCAAATAACATATGCAATTTCCTTAAGCCAACATATCTGTTCTATCCTGGCACCTCTTTCTATCTATGTTCTTACATGGCTTTATCACTATGGTATCCAAGTACCTATGGCAATATGAAGTGCTGCCATTCAATTATCACACAGATTCTTGCCCCCAAATCATTTCAAGGTTTATTTTAGATTCACAATGACAAGATTTCATAAAATCAAAGGGTTATTGAGTTCCCCTTTTGCATCTTGGCTGCAGTGGTGAGCTGGAGCAGGTTCCCACAGGTTCCCAAGAACCGGTTGCTAAAATTAGACCTCCATGGAGAACCGGTTGTTAAAGGGCCAGGGGGTGGGCAAAGAACTCTGGTCCATGGGCCGGACCATCCTGTTGCTCCCAGGATTCCCAGCTGGGGAGGCTGAGGTTCCCCCCGCTTCCCCCCAGCTGCAGCGTGGCCAGCCACCAGCATCAGCTGGGCAGCTCAGCTGAGCTCCGGAGTTGCTTTGAGCTGCCAGCAAGGTAAGGGGGTGGGGGCTGCAAGCTCTAGGGCTGCTGGGGGGGCAAGTGGGGCAATTTGCCCCAGGCCCTGCAGGGGCCTCCGGCCCCACAAGTATGTCTCCGCCTGTCCCAACCCCTCCTCCGCTCCCTCCCCTTAAATCAGAACTTTTTATAGGGAACCGGTTGTTAAAATTTTGGCAGCTCATCACTGCTTGGCTGAATTCACTTAATTATTCCCAAACCATCCTTAAAGATAGCCTTCATTATTTCTGTTGGTGGTGATTCCATATCTTTCCTGAAAGCTTGATCCATTGCTTAAATTCTCTCAAAGTTTTTCTCAATAGTTAACCTAAACTTTCACTGCAGCAGTGTAAGTCCATTAATTTACCTATATTGACTTGTGAGCAAATTGATCCCTGTTCTTATTCCCCATTTACAGAAAGTTATGTCTCCTCGATCTTCTTTTCTCCATTCCAGAATGAGCCATTCCCATACGGTTAACCTTCCCTTCAAGCTATGGATCTTATCCAAACCTTTTGTAATTTTTGTTGTTTTCCTGTGAGCTCTTTCTACTCTATCCGCTTGTTTAAAAAGAAACAAAGGTGCCTAAAACTCAATGCATTTGCTCTTATAGTGCCCTAACTAGTGGGCTGGCTTATTTGCTTTTTTAAAGACATATGACACTCCAACTAAAACCTGACCAATACATAAGAACATAAGAACAGCCGTACCGGGTCAGACCAAAGGTCCATCTAGCCCAGTATCTGTCTACCGACAGTGGCCAATGCCAGGTGCCCCAGAGGGAGTGAACCTAACAGGTAATGATCAAGTGATCTCTCTCCTGCCGTCGGTCACCACTCTCTGACAAACAGAGCTAGGGACACCATTCCTTACCCGTCCTGGCTAATAGCCATTAATGGACTTAATCTCCATGAATTTATCCAGTTCTCTTTTAAACGCTGTTATAGTCCTAGCCTTCACAACCTCCTCAGGTAAGGAGTTCCACAAGTTGACTGTGCGCTGCGTGAAGAAAAACTTCCTTTTATATGAAGAAGGTAGCCATTAATATGACAACTTGTGATGATTTTCATCTATGTTTTTAACACACACTAAATGTCCGTGATTCAGGTGTTGCTTAGGCTATTGTGTGGGGCCTCTTCACTGTGGCAGGAGTGGGCAAACATTTTGGCTCGAGGGCCACATCAGGATTGCGAAACTGTATGGCGGGCCAGGTAGGAAAGGCTGTGCCTCCCCAAACAGCCTGGCCCCCACCCCCATCCGCCCCCCTCAGAACCTCCGACCCATCCAACCCCCCCGCTCCCTGTCCCCTGACTGCCCCTCCTGCAATCGCTCCCTGCTTCCTGTCCCCTGACTGCCCCCCAGCACTCCCTTCCCCTTATCCAACCCCTCTCCCCCCCACCGCCATGACGCTCAGAGTGGCAGGAGCTTGCAACTGAGTGGCCCGGCCAGAGCCAGCCATGCCACCCAGAGCACTGGCATCGCATCGCGCTGAAGCTGTGAGGGAGAGGGGACAGCAGGGGAGGGGCCGGGGACTAGCCTTCCTGGCCAGGAGCTCAGGGGCTGAGCAGGATGGTCCCGCAGGCCAGATGTGCACCGCGGGCCATAGCTTGCCCACCTCTGCCTTAAGGAACACTTGTGGGTCCATTTTAGATTTTTCCTTTTTAATTTTCTTGTACCTGAATCAGCCCCTTTTTACCAGTCCGCCATGGAATATGATGACCAACGAATTCTTAGGCAAAGACATCTGTGGCCCAGTCCTGCTCCTGTAGATGTCAGCTCTCCCATTAAATTCAATGGCAGCAGGGTAGGGCTTTATGTTCCTAAGTTAGCAATGAGTGTCTCTTAGCTGGAATATTAATGTTATGGGTAGATAATTAAAAGTTCAAAGCATCCAAATAGAAAAAAAAAAGAGAGAGACAAGAATTTGAGAATAAATGATTAGATGATCTGTTATGAGGCTTGTTTGCATAGCACTGTACTGTATAACTCATGTATTCTTAGTTACAAAAGGAAGAATTATAGTTATAGAATTAAATGACACATATAAGGAAGAAAAATAGGTAATTGTGACATGTCATTCCATATTCTCTATGAAAATATGCTTGTGATAAGAATATGACATAACAGATATACTTTATGCAAGATGGCTCATCTGAGATATCATTGGAAAGGTTATGATTTACTGAATATGATAATCCAATTTGTATGCCTGTATAATTTCTGCATTTGAAGTTAGGAATATTGACTATGTAGCTGTATTTCAACTATGCTACTTCGGGTCACAGCCACTGTGAACATTTCAGGTACAACAATGAAAAAGCCAGACAGGGTGGATGGCCCATCAGCGAGGACAATAGACTGTGAAAAGCTTGGCCTTCCTGTGGATGCTCCATACTACCACTGACTCATGGATACTCTGATCCTACAGAGTCAAGTAGTCTTGTCACCTGATACTAAAACGTTACCTGGGGGACTACTTGTGACGTTCCACTGTAAGGGAAGGGGGGTCAAGTTTGGGAAACAAAGAATTCCTGCCTTATGTAAATCCTATTTAAGGGTGGGGACGAAGGCAAACAGGACTCCTCCTCTCCATGGACTTTCTGCCCAAGAATTAAAACTGAAGGCAAGGGGAGAGTCCAGACCGGGACAGGGGTCTAGTCTAAAAAGGAATATATCTGGAACTCTGAACTACAGAAGCTTTGCAAACTGCCTGCAACAACACTAGGGTGAGAAATACTATTTGTAACCAATTTCTTTAGTGAAACCAGCTTAATTTGTGTGTTTGATTTTATTTGCTTAGTAATCTGCTTTGTTCTCTTTGTTACCCCTTTTACCATTTAAAATCTGCCTTTTATAGTTAATAAAATTTGTTTTATTAAACCCAATTTCTGTAATTTCTAACTGGGGGCGGGGTAAGAAGTCTGAACACCTCTCTCCACATTGAGGGAGGGGGCAAATTTCATAATATGTCTTTGGGTCTGCACTCCAAGGGAGATGGACATCTGAGTGCTGGAGCAAATCCCTTAAGAAGAAGTCCCTTAGAGAAGGTTTTAAGAGCCTGGCTCAGCAAGACAGGTTAAAGGGGAACCCGTGCTGGCAGAACAGGTAGACTCAATGTTATCTCAGCACATCAGGTGGCTTCCCAAGGGGTCCAACCCATCACAGTAATTATTCAGAACTATGGAACTATCATGGAAATCAAAGCTAGGAATAGAACTCCCTTGAGATTGTCCTATGTTATTATTAGATCTAGCCAGAGAAAGAAAATGTAGTTCGGAGGAAATAATATTATAGCACACTAGGAGTAACTACTAGGCACTCAATAGCAGTGAACTAGAATAAATCAGATACACCTTGTTTAAATAAGTGAAGTAATTGAGTGAGGTAATGGAGAAAATGATCTATTTGTGAAAAATTGAAGCCAAAAGAATTACTTGTGGTGGAATTTGTAGGATAGAACCTACATGAGGAAATAGATGGCTAATTAACTGGACATCAAGTGAAGATACTTAGCTTTCCAGAAAGTCCATACTTTAGAAGATGAAAATCATAGAAAGGTTCTTAGTATTTTAAATTGGGGAGGGGGGGGGCTGATTAATGAAGTCCATATTTGGATTCAGATTTGAATCTGAACTTCCCCAAAGTTCAGGTTATTTGGATACAGAGTTATAGTTCAGTTTAATTTGTTATGTGGTTTGAATGACCTTGCTCGTTTGAGAAAATTATTCTCACAATTAATGAGAGGGAGTTGATATTTTAATAGTATATGGGCTAACACTTGGGAGGCATCCCTACTAACAGATCTATAAACTCAGACACATTTTACCACATACAATCCCATTGATGTCAATGGGACTCTAGGAGGGTGTAAGAATATGCATTTGTACAAACCTTTACCAGGTCAGAGCCTATGTTGTCATCTATTCCATAAGTTATATGATAAACATTCTCCTAACAGTGGTTCCTAAATTGTGGTCTGTGTAGCATTTGATGATGGTCTGCAGGAAGCTGGCTGGTCACATTGCTGGCTTTTCTCCTTGTTTCCAGCTACTAAATAGCTTTAAAAGGAACTAAAAATATATTAAATACTTTCTAAAATTACTTTGTAATGTAACTAATTGTTGTGGTTCCCCAATGGGATGTTCTGACATCACAGATAGAGGGCAGGTAGTCTGCACAATCAGGAACAAGGTAGGTGACTGACATGAGACAATCTCTCTGGTAAGAACTGGGGTACAAACTCTGAATGAATTAAAGAACCCCTGGCCTAACACGTGGTAGAGAAGTCAGCAAGCATTTGTCAGATTTTCAGAAGTGTGCATGTATGATGGCTGCCATTTTGGCCTATACACCAGGGACCCCCAAAGCTAAAAGCATGAGACTCTATCACTTGAACTAGATAGCCAGGCTCCATTGAGGGGGATGGGGGAAGGCTGTTGTGGGCACAAGGGGAGATATGTAACACACATTGACCAGCAAGCTACACACACACACTTTTGAAAAATCTGTATTCGTTTCTCTTTCCCTTGTTCCTTCTTCCCTTGCCCTTTGAGGAGAAACAATTAAGCATTGGTATGATGCAGTGTACAAACCCCACACTGAGCAGCAAGAGCTTAAGGGCTCATTTTGGGCTCAGCCAGCCCCACCCCGCCACAACTGCAGCAAATGCTCCATCTGCTGGAGGAATTAAAAGGCAGTGAATTAGCTCAGTTGGCAAGCAGAGTTGAAGATGAGCAGCCCTGCAGCCCACAGCTCCAGCAGAGCAGGGCAGAGCGAAACTTAAAGGCTCTGACACAGTTGCCCAAAGGGGCCTTCCGTGAGGAACGGGAGGAGCCTCCACAGAGACAAGCAGAGAGGGAAGTGTTCTGTGGCCCTGGACAGTGGCGACTCCCTCTTGCTTCCTTGGGATTTGTATTGTCACATCAAGCGAAGGCCTTGGACTTAGGTGACTCTGGGGCAGGGGAGATGAGTGGAAGAGGCCCAGGGAGGTCAGCCTTAAGTGTTTTTGTTGCCAGGTTACTGGTTGCTAAAAGGGCCCTGGGTCAGAGCCTGGTAGAGTGGGGGGGCCCGGGCTCCGCTCCCCACAACCCCCTTGGCCGTCCGGGGTTGTGGCTGTGACCATTAGGCATCGCTTCCCAACCAGACTGAGTGGAGACCATTACAATTGGAATAAGAAAATATTTTTAAAACTCTTTCCCAACATTATTTTTATTGTAAATAATTAAAAGTTGGCATCCATGCTGAAAAGTCTTTTGTCTCAGGTTTTCACAAGTAGATCATTTTCTCCATTGCCCTATGTCCTACATTCATATCTCAGTTACTTCAGCTAGATGCATCTGATTCATTCCAGTTCATGACTCTTGAGTGTATAGCAGCTACTCAGATGTGTGTTACAGTACTTCCTTCCAAGCTTCACTTTCTTTCTATAGTTAAGTCTAATAACACTAAAAGATCATAAAGGAATTTATTTCCATATTAGTTTTGATTTTCATGATACTGGTTTGAACACAGTTCTGATTCTGAATAATATTACATTTCCACCATACAGTGTGTTGGTAAATGATCCCTCCATGTAAAACTCCCACTAAAATTGGCCATCTTGAGTATGAAATAAGCCTGATTTAAAAAAAAAACTATTAACACAACAGGCCCCATATTCCCTTCTATTGTGGGGTAAAGAAGGAAGCTAAACTACAGTGCTATTGAAGTTACATTTCAACAGAACACAATATCTCAGACAAAGGAGGAGTGGAGCATATGCAGCATGTTCCCCTCCCCCACCCCGCACCCCCATATCCTCCAGCCTGTGAAAGCCCCTTGGAGTGATTTAGGGAGCAGCATCCCTCTAGAAGAACCACAGATTTTCCCATATGTTTCTCCTGAGTGTTAACTCTCTGTCTACAGCTTCTGTCCTCCTTTAGTGCACAGCTGCAGACCAATGGTAGCACCAACACAGAGCCCACCATGCTGCCAGAGGGTGAGGCGACTAGGGATCAGTACAGAGGAAATGGAACTCCATGTGGCTTTTCCAACGATTGCAAGCAAGGGGCCAAGATTCCTCATGGATCCTCAGGTTCCATGCCATTAGGAGATCCTGCCCCTACTCTCTCCATGCGACTGTGAACCCTTTCCCTCCTAGCAGATAATGCCTCAGGTTGTGTGTGGCATCAGAGCCGTGGGAATTTTGTATTCATGTTTCCCTCTAATGCACATTTTTCACGGAAAGGAATTGTATTGCCCTTAATTTAAAATCTTTTCCATTTATTCCAATAAAGGCAAATCAGCCCCACTCCATATTTCCCTCCACTGTTACTGTCACAGTTCAGGGCAACTGCACCAGTATTCCCACTCTCTGGTCCAGCAACAGCGCCCACTCTAGGCTTCCAGCTCTTCAGCCGTCACCTCTCTTGGGTGGAGACCAGCATCTCTCTCCCTCCTGACTAGGGTATTTCCACACTGCACAGTTCCCTGCCTATCCCCAGCAAAGGACAGGCTGCCTAAACGGCCAGTATCTGCACTATGCTTTCTCTTCAGAGACTAACAATAGTGTAATTGCCCACAGTTATAAGTTACCATACAGCTCTTTCTACAGAAGCACTTTTATTCTTAAGGTAAAAGTGTTACAGAGAAAACATTATAAATAAAAGAAGCTACATGCACGCTAATAAGCTTACCAGAGATCACCCCCAAACTCCAACAAGGGAAACGGTTGGTGATTAGTCCTTCTAAGCCCACACAGTGTTTTTTTCTCTGGTCATATGTTCATCACTGTTCCAGTTCAGAACTAGCTCCCAAGTCTTACGGGGCCTCAGTGGGTCAAAGACATTCCAACCCTTCCCTAAGGATTGGGGGTCCGCTTGGAACAGATGTCCTGTTCCATTTGCTGGATCAGAAAGAAGGCCTTGAGTCAGCTTTAACTCAGGCCATTTAACCAAAAGTCTTCTCTTTGTCTGTTGGTTTCTGGAGAATCCAGTTTGAACCAGTACATACAAGACTCTCCCTCTCCAGGTGATGGTCACTCTCTGGAGGTGTTACAACCTGAGTGGATTTGCCTAACCACACCGCACTGTTCTTAGTTCCTGGAGGCCTGCGGTTCCCCTCCCGCATGGAAATACATACAATCCCTCAGTAGTACATAAACATTTGCATTTCATTACAATGAACTCCTAAAATATTTAACCCTAATTCTCTAAGGTTTAACTTAATTCCATAAAATTTGTCCAGAATATTGCAGGATATTATCATATCTGTCAGACCTCTGTCACAGTTCTTTGTAAGGTAGCATTTCTACAGCATTTCCCCATTATTCTATAACTGTACAACTTTGACTCTCATGTCATTTTTACTCTTAACTTGAAAAAAAAATACCACTGGGACTCGGAAAATATTGTGTCATTTATTCTCTATTATTCAGCAGCGAGGACAAAAAGATCTGATTTCCTTACAAAAGCCTAAATTTTCTCCTCAGATGCACACACTGAAGAAAGTGAAATCCAAATGAGTATGTCCTAGAACAGAATTGGCTGAAAGTGTCTATGGTGCCAGAATTAGAACTGAAAGATTCTGGGACAACTGAGAGTCAATCCTAAATTCCTCCTCCAAACTAGTGATGGGATCTCTGCCCTTTCCCACTGCTGAAATTTCAAGGAGTTTAATGCAGATAAAAAAAAACAGTTTCCCATATGCAAGGTTTTTTATATTAATGTTGATTTAGTAAAGACATTTTTAGTTCAGAATTTCCATAATTGCTTTTGTAGACCATCTTTTAAATAGTTACCTTTTGGCAAGAAACAAAGTTCATTTACATTCCTTAGAGAAATCACTCAATCTTTTAGATAAAAAACATTTCAGTTTAAACAGACATTTTAGGCTCAACTATTTTTAGTTCCAGGAACACTGTTAAGAAGGCGGGCAGCAGTAATATAATTCCCTTCTGTACAAAAGGTGTCTTATCACTCAGCCTCAATCATGCAATAGCCTGAGCAATACTAAAGATGCCACTGCTTAATATTAGAGATCTTGGACTCCAGCCTCCCTTTTTAAAGCAAAGTAACTGAGCAGCTAATAAAATAAAAAAAAAATCAGTCTCCAGTGCTCCCTACCAACTGCCAGTATTTTGGATGCCTCTCAGTCAGGCTTCAGCCCAGGGCATGGCATTATGGAGGAAGCACTTATTTCTCTGTGGGATGATGTGTGCTGGTCTGAAGATAAAAGAAATACATCCCTTGCTAGACCTCTGCAGGGCTGCGCATACAGCTACTTAACCTGTACAAATAATTAACCCCTAAGAAAACTTCAGGGTTCAGTGGAAATGCCCTGAAATGCTTTAAGCCCTTTCAGATCAAATCTAGAGTGTTGTTATGGGCAACTGTTCATCCACCTCCAAAGCCACACAAGGTTTAATTCTCTTCACACAGATGCTGAATAATATGTGGAAGTCATTAGGAGATCAGGTGAACTGCTGAAGTACAAAGATGACACACAGCCTTAAAACTCCTGTATGTCAAATGTAAACAGTATCACCTCCCAGCTTTCTTACTGCCTAGCAAAGATCAGCCCCTGGATGATGAGCAGCTGGCTAAAGCAGAAACCAGGCAAGACAGCTGATTCTGGTAGGAAGGAAAGCACATGGGACAATTTGCCTCCCACACTACCAGGTACATTTGTCCTCAGATTGTCAAAGAGACATGCAAGTTTCTAGATAGATCCAAAATGTATAGCTTGGACCTGTCTACCCACATGAGAAACATGCTCGTGAGTCACATAATCTATACTAAAAGGATCTTTTAATCTCTTTGTCCACTTCCTGTATTCCTTGGAGGTGGAAACATTATATCAATAACTTTTTTTAAAGCTAGAAACTAATTAAATTAACTGCCCAAAAATCCTCTTTACAATGTAATAAAAGCAAAATGCAAATCTCAACAAAGCATATAAAGCTCTGGCAGTCAAAGTGCATTAACTATTACAAAACAAAGCACTTGACCATTATAGAGTCATAGGTTTTAAGGCCAGAAAGGACCATTAGATCATTATAGTCTGACCTCCTGTAGATCACAGACCATTAAATCTCAGAGACCCATTTATCCTTGTATTGAACTCAATAACTTGTGGCTAAATCATAATTTGTGTTTGGCCAAGGCATATACAGTACTCCAGAAAGGCAGCCAGTCTTTTGGTGGTTTGTTCCAGTGATCGGTCACTCTTACTGTTAAAAATGTGTGCCTTATTTCTAATTTGAAATTGTCTGGCTTCAACTTCCAGCCATTGGTTCTTGTTATATTTTTCTCCACTAGATTAAAGAGCCTCCCTTTAACACATGGTATCTTCTCTCCATGATGGCTCTTACACACCGTAATCAATCCACTCCTTTATCTTCTAACAAACTAAACAGATTGAGTTCTTTAAGTCTCTCATTGCACGGCATTTTCTCCAATCCTTAAATCATATGTGTGACTCTTGTCTGCACCTTCTCGAATTTTTCAACATTCATTTTAAAATGGGATTACCAAAATTGGATACAGTATTCCAGTATGTCTCACCAATACCGTACAGAAGTAAAATCACCTGCCTACTCCTACTCATTATTCCACTGCTCATACTTCCACAAATCACAATTAGCCACAGCAAAAGTCTAGCTCTTGAGTTTCTTGTCCACTATAACCCTTAAGTTTTGTTCAGAGTCACTGCTTTCCAGGATACAGTTCTCCATTCTGTAGACCATTGGCTGTATTAAAATGCATTTTGTTTGAATGGGGCCCATGCTCACCAAGCAATTCTGGTCACTCTGCTGCCTTGTCCTCATCATGCCATTCCTCCACTCCTTGTTTTATTTTCACAGGTTTTAATCAGCAGTGATTTTATATTTATTTCCAGACCACTGACGAAAATGTCAAATAGCTTTGAGTCTTGTACCATCCACTAGACACACCCCCATTTGATGATGATTCCCCATTGACAACTACTTTTTGAGATTTGTCAGACAGTTCTTAATCCATTTAACATGTGCCATATTAACATGGTATAGTGCTAATTTTATAATCAGAATGGTGTGACATACTAACTCAAAAACCTTACAAAAGTCTAAGTATATTACATCGACACAGTTACCTTTTATCAGTCAAATTTGCAATCTTATCAAATGGCTCAACCTTGCTCCCACCGGCGCATGAGAGTTTTGCCCTTCATTGGCCTCCATAGAAGTAGCATTGGGGAGGAGGGATAGATCAGTGGTTTGAGCATTGGCCTGCTAAACCCAGGGTTGTGAGTTCAATCCTTGAGGAGGCCACTTAGGGATCTGGGGCAAAAAATTGGTCCTGCTAGTGAAGGCAGGGGGCTGGACTCAATGACCTTTCAAGGTCCCTTCCAGTTCTAGGAGATTGGTATATCTCCAATTATTACCTTTAGGTAGAAAACGTCATTCATATTTTCTCTAAAAATAAAAAAACATGGTCATTTACAGCTAAGTGTGGTATCCTCCACACTTCACAAGAAAAGACATTCCTTCTTCTGGTAAATTGCCATCAGATAGCATTCTATTTTATGAAGTTACAGAAAAATGCAAGTATCTCTCTCAGAAACGTTTCTCTGTCCTCTGCAGACACTTCTAGCATAGTATGCTAGAACCTTCACAATTTTCCACCAATCCTTTCTGCCCTAGGATTTATACAAAGTCTTGTCAATAATTAGGTAAAAAAAGTTATCTGCTGCAATGAGGTGAGCATATTATTCACTTGAATACCCAGTCCTCTCCTCTCTCATGATATTATACTTGCTTACCAACTGTTCCATGAGCTTTGAGACCTGATTTGCCAAAGTGCTGCACCAGTTTTACATCAGTGTGACTTCACTGAAATCGCATCACATTGGTGTAACCCTATGGAGAATCGAGCCCATAAAATTGAATAAAACAGCACTTCGTAAAATGTGTAAAGCATTTACACAGCAAAATTTTTCCCACTATGTTTGAATAATCAGTTAAGCAAAGTGGAAACTCTCTCTTGCAAACAGGCTCTCAATCTGCCAGCATCACAAACAATCTCACCTTTCAGTAAGATGACAGGCACCAGCAATAAGACTCCGAGATGCCCCAGCATTCAAGCACATTTCAGAATTTATATGTGGCAAAAATGTTTCTTTCCACATGAGCTTTTGGAGTGATATGCTGATTAGAATGGGCACGACTTTCTTTTAAATAAACATAAATCTTCCCCCACCCATAGCATTTGCATTAAATTAATGCATTCTACAGGAGATTAAAGAGGCGAAAAGGGGAAAACGGTGAGCTTAAGATGTTTTCAAACTGTGGAACAAATATCTGACAGGCTCATTTGAAGGATGTGGAAAAGAAAGGCAGCTTTATAGATACACAGATAAAACTTCTGCATGTTTTTGTTTTTGAAACTGTTTATAAGAAATATGAAACTGCTGGTATTTACAATATTTCAGTGTGAACTGTCTAGTTCTGAATGCATAATGATTGCCCTCTATTTCTATATAAAAAATCCTCAGGGTCTGATCCTGTAGTCCTTACATGGGCAAAATTCCTGCTATAATCTGTAAGTAGGCAAAGCTCCCACTAATTCCAATGGGAATTTTGCCTGTTTAAGAATACACACTTGCCCCTCCAAATGAATGTATTCTAGAAGATGAGGGTGGTCCTTTCCTCTATTTATTTCTCTATGCACAGTTTGTTTTGACTAACTTGGAACATTTGCAACACACCAAAGCCAGAGCTGAACAAAATTAAAATGCTGAGAAATGGTTTGTGTGATGTCAATTTCTTTCTCTTAAACACTTTGAATTTCATTTGTGTGTGGAATACCAGCAGCTGTTATTAATTTTAAGACAGTACGCTAGCCCTGTGTGATTGAATCCATCCTACTGGACTTCTATTCACTGGATTCCACTAATTACATCAAGTAATTTAGTATACATTTAATTGAAAAAAAATCTCCCATTAGATAATATAGTAAAATCAGGTGCACAAGGAGGATTTGTGTCTTTGTCTGTTATTGGCCTTTGGCAGAAACAGGATATCAAAGCAGATGGACCAATAGCCTGTTTTGTGAGACAATTATCCTGTTCCTAAAAAAAAAACCCAAACCCACAGATTTGATATAAATGTCCTCTGAAATACTGAAATGGTTTCTATGTTGCAAACACTGAAGCACATGCCTAACTTCAGTGGCAAAAGTAGCTCTATTAAGCCATTAAGTAAAGATAAACACAGGTTTAGTGTTTACAGGTTTGGGGCCTAAACGTGATAAAAAGGAAAAATGATAGTCAGTCATAGGAAAAAAAAAGTCCATGTTCTAATATTACATGTCTTTTCTCCATTTCACAATGGATTTTTTCATAAATATTTAGAATTCATTTTTTTCCTTTCCATTTTATCACAGTACATTCCCTGATAAAGCAAGCTGTGTGCTAGGTAAAAATTAATATTGTGATTAGAGAAGGGCACAAATTAACTCAGGTTTCAAATCATTCTACCCCCTTCTGCAGAGTATGAATGTGTCTGGATTCAGAGTTCTGACTAGTCTACTATAGAGGGAAGAGCCATCTGAGAAATTCACACCTGCTGGGTTTGGATTTCAAAAGTTCAGGGGTATTTGGACTTCTTGTTTTGGTTCAGACCCATTTTCAACTGAAATGAAGGGTAACAAAGAAGAAAACAACACTGGTTTTAGTGCTGTCCTGGAAAATATTATCGTTTCAAGTGTTATGGTCTCTCTCTCTCTCTCGCACACGCACACAGAGAGAGATTTGCTAATTATTAAGTGCCAACAATGTGCTCAGTGCTGTAAAAGACATAAATAAATAGCCCCTGCCCTGAAGAGTTTACAATGTAACAGACACATGGATTATAGGAGGTATTTATTATCTCAAATCTGGGAGCAACCCTTAAACAATTGGGAGACAAATAAAAATCTACAGTTTACATGGATTTGTGAATAAGAACACAGTTATCTAAAATATGTACATACTGTAAGTACTTACTTTTTAAGTTTTCTACGTATTATGGCCCAGATTTTTAAAGGTATTTGGGCATTGCTGCTCAGAGTTGCAATGCCTAACTGATTTAGGAGCATAAATCTCATTTTCAAAAGAGATTCAAACACACAGGAGCAAATGAAAATGACTATCAATGAAAATGAGATTTAGTCTCCTAAATCAGTTAGGCATTGCAACACTGAGTGCAACACCTAATTAGCTTTAAAAATCTGGGCCTATGTCTGTGTATAGCGGAAATCTGACTTATCATGGACCTGATATCTGTAATATCTGTTGTGTTAGTAACACTTTGATCTAGATCAAGTGATCAAAGGACAAAAATTAGAACAATTTGGTTCCCCAAAAACTCTAAAATATAGTAAGTAAGTACCAGTAACCATAGTCCCATGAATCTGTGAATAGTACTGCAGCTCTTTGCAGCTTTCAGTTACATGCTTTTCATAACCAGAGTTCTCTAAACCATACCTGTCCTTGATGGAGAATGGTGTCGCCCATTCACTGATTCTGAGTACAGCTCAGAACTCTTTCTCTGTATTTGACATATTTGGCAACAATCCCCAGTGTATACTTTTTATTTTTGCTGTCACACATATTATAAGTTAGAGTTTGCATAACAGGTATATCTATGTGATTAGTATATTTTCTGTTCTGTTCTGAATGGGTTGGTCACAAGATAAAGGGATAAACCACTCAAGCCTATTAACCTGGTCCATAGAATCACAGGTCTGGAAGGTACCTCGAGAGGTCATCGAGTCCACCCCCCTGCACTCATGGCAGGAGTAAGTATTATTTAGACCAGTGATTGGTAATCTGATTGTGGACCATGAGTCATTTTGCTGACAGTGATCGTCCCACAGGGACGGCCCCACATAGCTCCCACTGTTTGCAGTTCACTGTTCCCAGCCAATGGGAGCTGCAGGAAGCAGAGGGCTGCAGGGATGTGCTGGCCACCGCTTCCTGCAGCTCCCATTGGCCAGGAAGGGCAAACTGTGGCCACTGGGAGTTGCGGGGTGCTGTGCCTGCAGATGGTCAATGTCAGCAAAATGTTTCGCGGCCCACAATCAGATTACCTGGATAGGCCACAGGTTGCCCATCACGGATCTAGACCATCCCTGACATGTGTTTGTCTAACCTGCTCTTAAAAATCTCCAATGATGGAGACTCCACAACTTCCCTAGGCAATTTATTCCAGTACTTAACTACTCTAACATTAGGAAGTTTTTCCTAACGTTCAACCTAAACTGCCCTTGATGCAATTTAAGCCCATTGCTTCTTGTCCTATCCTTAGAGGTTAAGGAGAATAGTTTTTCTCCCTCTTCTTTGTAACAACCTTTTATGTATTTGAAAACTGTTATGTCCCCTCTCAGTCTTCTCTTCTCCAAACTAAACAAACCAATTTTTTTTAATCTTCCCTCATAGGTCATGTTTTCCAGACCTTTAATAATTTTTGTTGCTCTTCTCTGGATTTTCTCCAATTTGTCCACATCTTTCCTGAAATGTGGCACCCAGAACTGGACACAATACTCCAGCTGAGGACTAATGAGCATGGAGTAGAGCAAAAGAATTATTTCTTGTGTCTTCCTTACAATGCTCCTGCTAATACATCCCAGAATTATGGTTGGTTTTTTTGGCAACAGTGTTACGCTGTTGACTCATATTTAGCTTGTCATACACTATGACCCCCAGATCCCTTTCTGCAGTACTCCTTCCTAGGCAGTCATTTCCCATTTTGTATGTGTGCAACTGATTGTTCCTTCCTAAGTGGAGTACTTTGCATTTGTCCTTATTGAATTTCATCCTATTTACTTCAGACCATTTCTCCAGTTTGTCCAGATCATTTTGAATTTTAATCCTATCCTCCAAAGCACTTGCAACCCCTTTCAGCTTGGTATCATCCGCAAACTTTATACGAGTACACTCTGCCATTATTTAATCATTGATGAAGATATTGAACAGAACTGATCTCTGCAGGACCCCACTTGATATGTTTTTCCAGCTTGACTGTGAATGCCTGATAATTACTATCTGTGAACAATTTTCCAACCAGTTGTGCATCCTCCGTATAGTAGCTCCATCTAAGTTATATTTCCCTAGTTTGTTTATGAGAATTTCATGCGAGGCAGTACCAATGCCTTACTAAAGTCAAGATATACGACATCTACCACTTCTCCACTGTCCACAGGCTTGTTACAATAGACTGTAACATGGCCACACATGGGAAGAAAGGGATTAAAATTACAACCCCTCCTCATGTCGCTACACCAGTCCAGGTATGGCAGTGGAGAGTGGACGGGGGCATATGTAAACCATGAACAGGTGAGTGGGAAAATGAATGGAGCCTGGGCTCCTCCTCTTCCCATTCTCCCCACTCCTAGACATGGGACAAGCGGGCAGGGAGGGGGTAAGTTGCATCCTCGGGGTTGCAGTAAATTACTTTCCACCTGGAGCAAGGAAGACATTTGGTCACAATTCCTTCCCGGGACTCTTCCTGAGGCAGTGTGGTTATACATCACTCCTTACTTAGATCTGAGCCTTCCAGCTCAGGCTAGCCCAAAAGCAATGGTGAAGCTGTCTTGGGCATACCAAAGGAGATATGTAACTACATATCAGGGCTTAGACATTCTAACTGCAAAGCACATTAAAAAGTCATAGCCCTGGAAACTTCAGATATTGGCGGAGGAAGGTGATAATTACAAAACTGAATAATTCCCATCTCTGAAAATCCTTGGAGCATAGTAACCCATTAACACAGCCTGAGCTTACAAGAGATGAAAACAAATACAGGTTTCATTTCCCTCCAGCCTCTTAATCTTGAATAACCATTTTCAAGACAGATTCGTTGTGTCACCTCCAATCTGCATAGCATGGTTTAGCAGAAAGTGATGCTCCCATACTAACTGCACATACTGGCATGAAATAACAACAGTACCACTTTTGTCTATGGCTAAGACAGCACTAGCCATAGTCACAGCACAACATGAGAGGGCAGAGGCTTGGTGACTACATCCCCTGTGGTTAAAGTTATGGTACATGTGCAGTGATCAGAGTGGCAGAATTGGAGCCAGGACTCCTAACTATTCCCAGCTCTTTGGTATGACCCTGAATAAATCACAGAGGGCCCAATGAGAGTTTACTATTGGCTTCAATGTGAGCATAATTATGACTTTACTGTATCTGAGTTTTTCATCTGTAAATTGGATAGTAGGTGGAAGACGTTGTGGGGTCCAGTTAATGTCTGTAAATTCCTTAGGGCAGAATAATTATCTATTGCAATTGCTGAGAGCTGATTCTAGCACTGACCTTTAAAGGGGGGTCATACATATGAATAAATATAGAATAAACAAAGGGAGCTTTTGTATGGAACAATGTAAAGAATCACAGACAGAGTTGGTTTCTGATAACACCAAACAAGGAACTGAATTAGATTAAAGAAAGCATTACCCCTAAAGCTACTATGTGTCTCTGCTTCACTATACACTCCTGCCTAGAACCTTCCTCATCAGTTGTGCCTGGCTTCCTGCTACACTTTTAAAGAAATTGTACACCTATCCTCACATCTATGTTTGCACATAGTGCACTGGAGCAAGGGTGCAAGTTCCTAGTTTCCCAAAATGATGTCCCTAGTGATGTTGACGCTTCAGGAAAGTGACAGCCTTTTGTCTATTCCAGTCCCAAATAGTGGGCTATGGCAGAGCAGAGGTGACCTCTCTGGGCTAAGTAACTTGTGTGGCAGAGCTCTGACCTTGTCCCCGTTGGTCCCGCGCTTCTAGGAAGTTTATGCTAGCCTCAGTGGCTCACCGCGATCCTCCACGTAGCCCTTCTCTCTCTAGGGCCAGGGTTACAGTCTACTGATCCCTTTTCATCATAAGTCCGCAAGGAGGTTGGTGAGAGAACTCCCACAGTCTCTGTTGTCTCTAGGGCTTATTTCAGAACACTTTAGCCTCCTGTCCTGACAGGGGCCTGTCTTCCCTTCCTAGGAGGTGTTTCTGTAGTGGCAGGTTGGGGGAACCCAGGCCCGCCCTCTACTCCAGGTTCCGGCCCAGGGACCCTAATGGTAGCAGCTGTTGGCAGCCGACCTTTCACTGCCAGAGTTGCTATGTTTCCCGGGGCACTTCCCCACAGCTCTCCTGCTTCTCCCTTACCTTAGGGCTCCCTTACCAATGGTTTGAGGGTGTCTTCATTAACCAGCCCTTCAGCCGCACTTCCTCTCCCCTGGCTCTCTGGCTCTCCCCAGCCTGACTGGAGTGAGCCCTATTATAGTATCAAAAGGGCCTTAACTAGAGTCAGGTGTTCACATTACCTTAATGGACTCACCTGACTCTTTGCAGGTTAATTGGAGTCAGATGTTCTCATTAGTCTGGAGCAGCCTCTGCTCTGGTCAGTCAGGGAACAGAAAACTGTTAATCCAGTGGCCAGTATATCTGCCCTCTACTACTTTGTTGTACCCAACTGGCCTGGGTCTATCATACTTGTTAAAGCTTTTTGGTGCCTCTCTCATCCATGAACAAGTGGATTAAAAAGAAGAAGGGAGTGGAGTTTGTACAGGCATCTCCTTTTTGTTCTCTATAGCTATTTTTCCTGATCACATACCAATATGAATTCCCACAATATACCAAACAGCCTGCTTTGAGGAATGCCAGTCTCTAAGCACTTATACAAAGAGGATTAGTACATTTGATTTCCCATGTAAATGAACCCTAAATCAACAGTAAACAAGAGGCAAGACACTAACTGAGCTGAAGTTGTGTTTTCAGCAAGTGTTAAGTGTTAGAAAGTTTTCAAATGAAAACATTTTTGTACTGATGGTGCAGTGAAACAGCTGCTCATTTGAATAGGGGCCTGTTTTAAAGAGTAATGTGTAGTTTTAATTAAAGCCCGTCTGCTGCTTTACTGTTTTTGATTATTAAACACAGTTTGCATTATGAACATAATGCTTGGAGATGCAATTGCCTTCAGCTTTTGTTTATTATGATGTAAGCCTGCTGGGTTTGGGGAGTTATGGGGAAGAGAATTCATTTTTTCCCCTTTGCTTTGCGTGAACTCCAGCTGAGTTATGTGGTTCTTTTGTTGTTATTGTTTTTAAAGTGAGTCATTTTTATGGTAGACTAGTTACTTTTCATAATGTAAGCTGTATACATTAGATACATACCAAAATGTTAAGGTTTATTTTGTAAAATGTCAGTTTGTTTTAGTTGCTGTTTATTGCTGACAATTTATCATACAGTAATAAAACCTGGAAATATGATTCCCCTATAATATTTTGGAGACAGACACAATGATGTTGGAAACATTCATAAGGGTCAGGAATTCATTCCTATTTCTGTGTTATGTGACTTTCTTCACTGCTTGCTGACCTTTTATTTCTTATGAGGGTTAGTGTCTGTCAGTTATTCTGACAGGTTTTAAACCCAAAAATTAATAATGTATCAAACTTTAGATTTACCAGATCTTACACAGATCCATGGAGTCTCACACTCAGATGTTGTTTGTTAGAAGGCAGTGCTGATATTCATTTTAAACACTTAAATTGTGGTGTGATTAAAGTCCATAACTAGGTTGTGATCCATTGTGCTAGGTGCTGTACAAACATATATATGACAGTAGTTCCTACTTCAACAGAAGCTAACTTTGGGCCTGCTCAAACCACCTTTGAAGTCAAAGGGAGTCCACTGACTTACACCTTGCCCCTCTATCCAGACTGATAACTCTTCATATCAGCTTGAATGTCCATGCCTGGAAGACCCACCCAACCAAAACAAACCAGGAGTCCATCTTCACACCTGACAACTCATTCCTTCAATGAGCTATTCAAATGTTAAACCACAGTGCTAGTTAAAGCTGTCTCGTGAAGAAAATTATCTCCAATTTAGCTTCATTGTCTGGGTCTTCCATCTATATAGATTGTAATCTCTACAAGGCAGAGATTATGTCTTGTATAGCAGCATATACCTTGTTGACATTTAAATTATAATGCAAAAACCCATACGTTTATCAGCAATTCTATCGATCAGTCTTCTTAGGCCTATTTTGATGTCATTTAATTTTGAGATTTTTAAAAAAACAAATAATGTATGCCCATGAAGCCAATGCAATGGGAAATCAAAGTGTACCTACCCCACTGTCATGGTTGGAGGGTGTGCTGCATTTTCGACCTCCTCTCAGTTCTTCTTGGATGCATCCCTCATGCGACAGGCTTGGCTTCCTTCACTCTCTCAAGGATGGAACCCCCCTGGTTCAACTATTCTTGGAGTCCAGTCGGACTGGTGGCAGCTCCAGTTTCCCAACTCTGTAAATGTCACAGGCCCAGCTGTACTTAGCACCTGCAAGAAAACTTCTCTTCAGGAACCTGTGACCAGCAGCTGGATTAAATTGACTCAAAATAGTTTTATCAAAACAAACATCTGATTTATTCACTCAAGGTACATAGTGAGCAAAGAAATGGCTTAAAACAACAAAAGGCCTATACACCTAGGCCTGACATTAACCTTATCCTTTCCTTGGAAGTTGTTGGTAAGTTCCATTCAGCCCACACCCCCTACTTGTGGTCTGGGAGAAACACCGCACTGCAGCATTCTCTCAGTGTCTCTCTGTCAGAGTCTTACCTCCAACAGCTGTTGCCTGCTCCTCACTCTTCCTCTCTAGGCAAAGAGTTTTAATGTCCCTTTTGACTCTAAGCACTGGCCTTGGGGAAATAAATCTGTTAAACTGGCCGAAGTCAGGTAGGTAGGTATTTCCAATTAATAGCACCCATGTTCTCTTAACAATGCTTGCTATTCTTTTTGGAGGTCTATTATCTGTGTCATTGTTTCATTTCCTGCTTAGTATCCCTAACAGACTACTACTCCCTAGCTGTATAGACAGTTTTTATCCTCCATCTCTTTCTAAATCCCTAACAGATTCCTTTGATTTAACTCGGTGTATTAAAACAGAATAATATCAAGCCCATAAAGTGAGATACATATGATATTCAGAACAAATAATACAGACATTTCCCCCATTCTTCATACCCACTAATGGTGGTTAATACAGATCTGGATGGAATACCTCAAGAATAGATAAGCAATTGACATCCTATTTCTGTTCAGGTTTTGGCTTCATTAGTGTGAATGTCAACGTAGGTTTCAGTTATTGTCAATTGTGGTTGTGCTATTTGTCATGTCAGCACTGCTCCCCAGGGAATTGGACTGGGACCACCAACTCATTTTACATAGGCCACTGCCATCCATCAGACAGTAGCAACTTCTAGTCATATGGGCTGGATTCAAACCAAAGAATTAAGCCTCTGTGATTTATAAATCCCTGAGCATTCCTATTTTGTTATTTCATGTTAATATACCGATATCAGCAATTTACGGTTTCAGTGTCACCTACAGCAGAAGACCGGCTATGAGGGAATCAGCTAACATCTAAGAATATATCTGAAGTAATAGCAAAGGGAATGCAGAAAATAACCAAGTAAATTGCTTTTGGGATGTATGCTCTCTAACTCTGAAAACTACCACCTTTTAAAAAGGTTTGGATTAAACATTATAAACCTTTATTTAAAAAAAAAGATTGGTACCACATGGTACATGTAATAGGGCTTGCACGTACAAACATGTACATGAACAAAAGTGAAATAATCTGAAAGAAAAGTAGGTCTCAGGTCATATCATAGAACAGCAGCTAGAAAAAATCTACAGAAAAAAGAGGATATGAGAAACAACAATATTCTTTCAGTGAAAGAAAACTGATCTGAAATAAGAGGTGCATGAGGGGAAAGGCCATTAAAACAGGGCACTTAAATCAGTTATAAGGGTTGAGTCAATGGCCTTTTGTTCAGTGTTATGGTCTAACATGCAAGAGAAGCAGGACAAATTCCCAGCCTCAGTCTCCCACTTCCCATTCTAGCAATAGCTGTGAGAGAAACAGCAGTCAGTAAGCTCAGCCCCAGAGGAGAGTTTATTCCTTTTATTGCCTCTTCTGTCCCAGCAAGCAGTGATGTTTACACTGATGTGCTCCAGAGGGAGTTCCATTCACCTCTCCTTGGACAAAAGACATTCATTATGATATGGGGCCTTTAATGGATAGAGTGCAATTTAGGAATGAAAACCTTAGGGTTTGCCCTTCCTAAATTATAGTGTTCATAAAAACCCTCTGAAGAGAATTTGATTCTTTAACAGCTAGCAAATTTGATGAAAATAGAGAGCCTATGCCTTAGTAATCATTTCCTTAAGTGTCAGAGAATATACCCTTGTGCAGACATAACATTCTAACTGACATTCTGTGTGCTTGAAATTTACAAAACATTCAGGTACAGTCCACAATAAACCTATGGGATTGCTGCTCACTTTATATCTTCCTATTTCAAGGTCATTGGGCTGTCAACTGGATTGTGTTATCACTAGCCACTTTCAAGTATCAGAGGGGCAGCCGTGTTAATCTGGATCTGTAAAAAATGACAGAGTCCTGTGGCACCTTATAGACTAACAGATGTATTGGAGCATAAGCTTTGTTATATTTTGCATTGTTGGTGTCAAGGTCCGGTTGCATTATTTCTTAGTGCCACTACGTCTTCACTACCCGCCGTATCAGCGGGTAGCAATCGATTTCTCGGGGATCGATATATCGCGTCTCATCTAGACGCGATATATCGATCCCTGAACGCACTCCTGTCGACTCCGTAACTCCACCAACCTGAACGGCGGTAGCGGAGTCAACATGGAGAGCCTCGGACATCGATCCCGCGCCGTGAGGACGGTAGGTAATTCGATATAAGATACTTCGACTTCAGCTATGTTATTCACGTAGCTGAAGTTGCGTACCTTATATCGATTTTCCCCCGTAGTGTAGACCTGCCCTAAGCGACAGAATATAATAGTGCCAATTTAAATTGTTACAGATTTGTACTAGGGTGTCCCCAATCTATATGCTGCTGATTGAAAACTGAATATATGTGACAGTGATGGATCAAAAAATAAAACAAACAAAAGAACCATAGCAATCAATCTAGATCTTGTGGATAAAACCAGTTTCAGTTGAATCTCGGTCACTTTTTACAATGCATTAAAGAAAAAAGTTCCCAATTCAGCAAAATATTTAAGCTCAGGCTTATGTCCATCTCTATTCAGCAAAGCACTTAAGCACATGCTTGGTTTTAATTCTACTAAAACGAGAAGAACGGCTTAAACAAATGCTTAATGTTAGGGAATAGGGATAGATTGCTGAACTGGGGCCAAGGTGAACAACATTTCTCAGGGATAAGCTCAGTGACTGAATGGATGGAAGCCGAAATTCCCAATAATACAAGGTTACTTTGCATCAGAATTTAGGTGGGGAAAAGATAATCAGAAGCTGCTCATGCATGATGCAGCTAGAACATGGTGCTATTTGGCGTTTTAAGCAACTACTTAGTGACAATTTCACAAGGAACTGAACAGTTTTTCTAAGCACTTGAAGCTTTGCCAGACTACTAGAAAGTCACTGTTGTTGGAGAAGTTGAAAAGGAGCAGCACAGTCTAGCTGTGTGGGTGAAGTACTGTTGTGACTCTTTCAGGTTTGTTTATTTTAAACTTGCCTCCAAACACAGAAGCAGCATTAAAGATACTGGGGCAGCATCAAACACCATTTTCCACGGTGACATACAACTGCTCCTCCCCCACTTCCATCAAGACCTAGACAGAAATAAAGGCATTTCTAGAATACTGATTTAAATTAGGGGTATTTGCTATATAGGGTACATCTAGACTGCAATTATAAACCCACAGCTGGCCCATGTTGGTTAAACAATCACAGGAACAGGGACTTGAATTGTTTTGCTCCCATGTGAGTGACCTTACTACTGAGGTAATAATTAGAGATATACCAATCTCCTAGAACTGGAAGGGACCTTGAAAGGTCATTGAGTCCAGCCCCCTGCCTTCACTAGCAGGACCAATTTTTGCCCCAGATCCCTAAGTGGCCTCCTCAAGGATTGAGCTCACAACTCTGGGTTTAGCAGGCCAGTGCTCAAACCACTGAGCTATCCCTCCCCCCTGAGCTATGAAGTCACTCAGCTTTACTCATCTGATGAATATTTAATTATTCAGACAACATGGAACAGCTTCAGCAGGACAGCCTGAGAAATCCCTACTCCAGAATGGAGGTCTGCTTGGGCCTAATTTTAAAGCATGACTGGAACCTGACTTGACCACTGCCAAGCCAAATCTGAGACTGTCGAGTTGTTTCATACCCAACCCTGACTTTTGTAGTCAGGGGCTATTGGGTTTGGATCACGTTGCAAGGGTCTACACTTGAATACCCATAGCCCAATGGTTAAAGCACTCAGCTTCACTGTTGGAGACCCACATTCAAGTTCCTGTGTCACATCAAGCAGAGTAAGGATTTGAACCTATGTCTCTCATAGCCTGTGTAAGTGCTTTAATCACTGGAGTAACAGTTATGGTGGGGCGTAACACCACCTCCTAATTTTTGTGCATGAAAGGGCTTAGAAACCTATCTCAAGAAGAGGTTTCACAGCTGTGACCACCCAAGTGGTGATAGATGACTCACTCTGGCCTGGATTTAGGCACCTTAGTCCTCTTGGGGAGAGGGGTGATGCTGTATGATTGACTATGAGCATTTGTGTCTTTGATATTACCACTATTATACAATTGCAACAAATCCTGTACAAAGTATGTCATGTAGGGTGTCAGTTGAAAAGTTATGATTTGCCAAGTATGATTATCCTGTTTATATACATGTATCATCTTTGTATCTGGAGTTATGAATATTGGCTATGTACTGGCATACTACACGTGTTGTATCCCTGGGTAATGCCTTCCCCCGCCAATAGAAATTACATTAAAGCCAGACAGCTATGTATTGATAGTCCAATTAAGGACACTTCACTCTAACAATGGGCCATAAAAGAAACTGATCAATCCCAGTAAGCCTTCATCGCAGCAAGAATATGGGCAATGGCTGCCCCTGTGAGTCATCAAAGCATGTAAGGACATGTGATCTGCTCATGTGACCCTGGACTCCATTTTGGGCCAGTAACTTTCCACAAACAGAGACTGTGAGCTTTGTTTGGGACAGTAAAATTCTATGCACATGGCAGAGGATATAAAAGCCCTGAAGATCTTGTCTTAATTTCCTGCTTCATTTCTCAGGACTAGATTTCTAACAAGGAAGTTTTGAACAAGGACTGCTGAAACCCCGGTATGCTTGGGTAATTTCTAGAGAGACTTTTGCAAGCTAGCAGTTTATCCCATTGCTGCTATGATCCTGATCTATGAACGCCGTAAAATCACTAGTATGTATATGATCTATTAACCATTAATAACATTCTTCTTTTATTATTAAATCTTTAGTTTTTAGTTATTAAAGGATTGGCGTCAGAGTGATTATTGGGTAAGATCTGAGCTATATATTGTCCTGGCTAAGTGACTGATCTCTTGGGATTGGAAGGACCTTATGTCTGATTAAATTGCTTTTCAGTACCCACTCATAAAGTCCAGTGTCTGGGTGGTGAACCCAGGGCTGGGATGCCTAAGGAGACTGCATTTTTGGCTTCTTGTTAACCAGTGTGGTAAGACAGAAGTCCACTTTTGTTTCCAGCTTGATATAGTCTAATAACCACCAGTTTCAGGTGAGTGTCCTATTTCGCCTTCACTCGGAGAATTTGACAGCAGTACTTGTACTGGTCCTGCACACGCAGAGCCTGCCCCATGCACTGAGCGTGCTTTAATAATACACGTGCGTGACTGGTCTCCTCAGTTCCTTCTCTACAACGGAGGCTACTCCAACTCCGAAGTAGAGGGGAGGAGGGTGAGTAGTGGAGCCCTCACAGGGACACTCATCTCGAAGAACGTCAGTTACTGCACAGCTGAGTAACCTCCTCTTCTTCTTCTTCAAGAGATGTCCCTGTGGGTGCTCCACTCCAGGTGACTTAAAAGCAGTGCATCTCAAGAAGGTAGGGACTTCGAATCTGATAGGAATAAGGTAGATAATACAGCTCTGCCCAACCATGTATCAGTGAGAGGGCCTTGAGTAAGGGCATAATGCTTAACAAATGTGTGTTCAGAAGTCCAAGTGGCCACTTTACAAATGTTTTAGTCTCAGCTCCCTGTCTTTACGTGCCCTGGATTTCAGTTTGTTGCAGTGGGCACATTTTGGGGGGATGTGGGATTCCCCCAAACATTTTATACATTTTGAGTGGCCATCTGAGAGAGGAATGGCATCATGGCAGGTAGAGCAGCGCTTAAAGCCTGGGGAGCCAGGCATGTCGGAAGTGGCTGCCGCTGACAGGAACAAGAAGATTGTTGGGTTTTTTGGGTTTTGTTTTTTGGAGAAAAATATAGGGGAAGCGGTATCTAACAACTCTGGGAAGCTAAACTAACTAGGAAATTATTTTAAACAAAGGGAGAGAAAGTTCTCTAACGAGTCTGCTGAGCTCTGTCTCAGGCCAGGGACGGTAGAAAAGGAACTGAGGAGACCAGTCGTGCACACGTATTATTAAAGCACGCTCAACGCGTGGGGCAGGCTCTGTGCGTGTGCAACCGGTACGAGTACTGCTGTCAAAATCTCCGAGTGAAGGCACAAGGATGCACCAACACCTGGAGTGGAGCACTCACAGGGGCATCTCTCTTGAAGAAGAAGATACATTAAACCTAGCAAGCTAAGAGAAAATTTCAAAGAAACCAAGGGAGTTTCTAACATTATAGACACTGATATGAATCCTTCCTTAGCTGGTGGGCCTCATTGTGCTGTACGAATAAGCAGGGTTCTGCATGACCCACTTCCCTCTGCAAGTGGAAAGTAGTGAGGATAGACAGTTTGTGTTTGTTCTGAGACAGAGAGAGGGAGAGAGGCTGAGGGAAGCTGTCTCATTTTGTTGAAAGGGAGCCCTTTTCTCAGTTCCATAGAATTTAGTGACTCAGAGTTTGTCTCTGAGTAGGTCCACACTTGGAGTTGGGGGTGTGATTCCCAGCTCAAAGTGACCCACGTGGGATAGCTTTCATCAAGCTAGCATGCTAAAATAGAATGCTGCTGTGGCAGCATGAGTAGGCTGAGGGGCTAGCTGTCCTGAGTATGTACCTACCATCTCTGGGGGGAACACACTCGGAACAGCTTGTGCGACTGAGGCTACCATTCTATTTTTACTGCACTAGCTCAATAAGAGCCCGTGTGAGTGTGTTTCCTAAGCAGGTTATCACAGCCCCGGCTCCAGCTGTAGACCTACTAGGACTTCATCTCTGGGGTGTTGGCATAATTATATAGATATATTGACTACTTACTCCAGGAGCTTAAAATTGCTATATCTTTATAAATAATTCAAAATAAAAGTTAAAAATAATTAATTGAACTATCTGCCTCCTACCTAATGTATCAATGAGACCACACTTATCATATAAAGCAGATCACACGATAACCATTTAATAAGGACGATATAAGCGGTACACCTCTACCTCGATATAACGCTGTCCTTGGGAGCCAAAAAATCTTACCCGTTATAGGTGAAACTGTGTTATATCGAACTTGCTTTGATCCGCCGGAGCGTGCAGCCCCCCCACCCGAAGCACTGCTTTACCATATTATATCCGAATTCGTCTTATATCGGGTCCTGTTATATTGGGGTAGAGGTGTAGTTCATCACTTTGAGAACAGTCTCACTTTCCCCCCATACTTTCCAATACAAAATGAACATGTCACGACATGGCCAGACTGATGAGGTATTAATAAGGGTCAAATCCTGGGAGGATGCTGAGCTTCTCTAACTTCAAATGGGAGTTGCAGGTTCTCTGCACTTCTTGTGATTTGGCCTTTAATGTGGCCAACTAGATCCACCATTTTAGACTCCAATCTTGCACAGGTATGAGATAGTGCAGACCTCCATTCTCACAATGATGTCATTCTGTCTGCTGGAAACATACAAGTATTCATGCAGAGTGGATAATAACAACTGTGTTTTAAGTCAATGGGACTCCACATATGTCTATGGGTCCATGCTAGCAGATTCCCATGCAGAACTGGGCCCTAAAAATGCCAATAATTGTCCTGTCCTGTGCAATGCTGAGCCCCCTCAACCACCATTGGCATTAGTAGCAACTGAAGGCCTTCATCAACTCCACCACTTTGCAAGACTGGGCTCAAAGAGCCCTTACAAGCCTATTAAATAAATGAAACCATACCGTTAGTATGGAAAACCGATCAAGGAATAAACTGTCAAGATATTTTATTCAAATAAGCATCATATTAATATTAATTTTCAATTACAGTATTAAGGTTTGGGGGTTTTAAAAAAACCTAATAAGGAGAGTAACTGGCTGACCCCTATTGACACAACCTATTCTCAATGTGCTAGCAGTACCACTTTACTTTTCCCTTTCTGTAACCGTGCGGGACTCACCCCTGCGGCACCTCCTGCTGGTACCTTCTGGGAATTAGCTCTCCAGCCATCAGAGCACTCTCTGCAGGTCTGTGTCCCACTTTTCCTGGCCCCCATGTCCCTCCCGGGCCTGGTGCCTCTTGCACTCCAGGGTGCTGCCCCCCCGAGCAGTACACCCCTCAGTCTCTGGATCTCCCCTCCCCAGGGAACCCCCACCCACTATCCCCACCTTGCCTCAGTCTGTGGCCACTGCCAGCCATCACCTAGCCCCTGTTCCCTGGGGCAGACTGCAGTGTAAATGCCACTCATCATAGGCAAGGGGGGTTGGACCCGCTGCCTCTACCTATAGTGGAGCTCCCCTTCTGCAGCCCTAGTATCCTCTAGTGGGCCCTTTCCTCAGCCTGCAGCCTGGGGCTCTGCCAGGTTGGCACTCCCTGGCCCTTCCCCAGCACTGCTCCACCCTCAGTACCTTCCTCAGCTCCCCAGGCAGCCTGGTCCCTCCCTCTCCAAAGGCTAGAGAGAAAGTGTTCCTGCTCCTGGCTTCCCTGGCCTTTACAGGGCCAGTTAGGTCTGTTTGGGGCGTGGTCCCAGCTGCGGCTACTTCCCAATCAGCCCAGCTTTTCCCCTTGCCCCAGCCCTCTCCAGGGCTGTTTTAAGCCCTTCCAGGCAGGAGTGGGTGACCACCCTGCTACACTTTCCTACACCAAGATTTGTTCCAATCATTTTCAGCTCTCTTCCACATTCACGCTGAGGTTGGGGTGTTGGAGCCTGGAGGGTCAAGGGAAGGAAAACTTGAGAATTTCAAATAATAGATGAGAAAAGGTTTTTGTTATTGCCTTATCAGGGTTATTAATTTAATCAGACACTCTTTTGACAGTTACAATTATCAGAGCGGCATAGAAAATGAGCTGAGAGAATTGTTTCGTACACGTCTCTCTCATCAGTAATTCTTCCTTTCCCTTTAGCAAAGGGTGATAACTATTTAACATGGGATATAGCCTCTACCTGGGAAACACCTTATGGCCTGTATTAGGCAGGAGGTCAGACTAGATGATCACAGTGGTCCCTTCTGGCCCTTAGAATCTATGGAAGATATAGCCTGTAAGGCGAGAACTACCTAGGATTGCATACAGCTACACCGGGGTAAAGGTACTGAAAGTAACTGCAAGTACAGCGACACCTATTCTTATAAAAATAACACTTTTCCATCTCCAACAGACTCCTATGATTCTAAATGCTCCTAGGTGGGATTCTCTGTGTTTTCATGGTGTCTGGAATCTCTGTATCCAACAGCAACGAGTTACGTTCATTGATGCAAATTCTTACGAAGTAACAAAATTATCTACAGTCTGACTCCCCCCTCCCATTGTATATATATTTTGAATGCCTTGCAGAAAAGGTGTGTAACTGTAACTTAACTAACAGCATATTAGCCTTGGGAACAGTTCACATCCTCCTCAGGAGCTCAGGTAAGAACTGTAATACTGACAATCAGTGTATTTATAGACCGAATACTCTAGCATTGGATTTTTTCCCCAGTTTATTGGTGGAAACAAGGTCTTCCAGTTTTGAAGCAGAAGCAAGGGGTATTGGATGGAGGCTGTATCCTCCAGTGCCCACCGTAGTGCTGTTATTTCACTTAATATAAGAAACCTGCCAACTCCACTTTTTCTGATGTAGAAGGAATAAAGAAGAGCTAAAATAAGAGGAGATTAAATAGCAAAAGCCTTCCCTAATCTACAGGGAAATGATCCATTAATGTTTTATCCTCTTTAGGCAATAAATCCCATAGTAAAAGCATTACAGCCTTACAGAATTCTCAGACCAGGGCCTCCTCACTCAGCACCATTTTCTAAACTCAATCATTTACCTTAATAAGCTTTGCAAATTTATCTCCAGGAAATTCTCCTACTAAAGTGTAATCTATTCTGCTAAATCTGGGTAAACCTGACAGCTTCTTCCAATTAGCCCTCCTAAATAAGCATATTCTCTGTGTGCTACACTAGGCATATTGCCTTAAGATGAAGAAAATTAAGGAAGACAAGCTTGACACTAATATAAATAAATGAGCATCTTTTTCTTTGGCATAAAGATGTCAGAGCAGCTTTCAGGTCTAGGAGATTTAAGCACAGATGAACCTGCACCACAGCCATCTCTCTTACTGCAATAAGTAGAGGAAAGGTGCTCTAACAGAAAGGAGATACATCTTTGAACAACGTATACCTTTACATGGACCAATGGAGTAATGAAATAATATGATTTCAATGTCATTTAAGGATCATTGAATATATTAAAATTCGTATTAGTTCAGAGACTGATAATTTTCAATTACACAAATGTGGTTTGCCTTCTTACTCACTTTTTAAAACAAAAGTACAACTTTATAGTTAATTCACCTTTCTGCAAAGGGACACGGTCAGAAAGGAACAGCTCCCTAAATGGTACTTTGCATCAACCATCTAGGGCCGTGTAAAACAATAAAACTGGCTCTTTGCATTAAAAAAAATATAATTGTAATAGATTTTTCAGCGCTGTTTACCATTAATGACTCTGTTATTACGTACTTACTTAGTTTTGTGTGACCATCGGGATATCAAAGTTTATACAGATGTTAAAATCCACACTCTACCAAAATTTAGCAATATTTAACTAAAACTAGAGATAAACTGTGATATTTATGTTTAAATGTAACCTTCCTACATCAAAGCCCTTGATTTAAACATTGAGTTGAGTTAGCCCAGATTCTGATCCCTAACACAGCAGTGATTGTAGCAATTTCAGAGGTTACTTCCAATATTTACTGCTCACAATCTAGTCAAAGAGTTACGTGAATAAAAATCTTGAAAAACTGTGTTCATAATGTAAAATATTATTCAAACTACCGTGATGGGCAACTGCCACAGTGGGAGTCATTCAGGACCCGATCCAGCAAAGCACTCACTTTAAACATGCTCCTAACTTGAAGTAGTTTCACTGATTTCAACGGCACTACTTAACATGCTTAAAGTTAGGGCATATGCTTATGTTCTTTGCTGAACTGGGGCCTCAGTGGGAAAGACAAATATTAGATTCATAAGAATATAAGGGGAATATTTAATTTCTTAACTGTTTTATAAAGTCACATAATCTAGTACACCTGAGGAAGACATTTAAGAAGCACTGGGAGTCACTGTAAATAATTTAGGGACTAAAAAAGTATAAGTTAGAAGTGTCTGACAAATAGGCCCTTTCATATTTTTAGAACCATTCACGTGTTTACAGATTTAATTTAAGCATTGACCTCCTTTCTATAAACAAATGCATCAATTATGCTGATTGCATATGTTTTCTTAGCCAATAATATGAAGAGCTGCCTACATTTTTACAAGGAAATGTATTGTAGACTGCGGAGTATAATACAAGCAGGATAAATCCTGGTCTCTCTACTCACCCAAGTGATCAAAAACTTCTTGAAACTCCACAATCAGAATAAAATTTCATTTAGAAAAAGAAAACTCAGAAAAATAATGGTTTGTGCATGAGTGCATTTGGGTTCACAAACAATCCATAGCTGGAAATATGTTTGCCTAAAATGTTGGGAAATTTTCAATAACATATACAGTTGTTAAAATAAAAAAAATCTCATTGGATTAATTTCTGAGCAGAAAAAAGGACTACATTCATCATTGCAATAAATGTATTTGTTATAAATAGTTTATCTACAATTGGTCCCAATTCAGCAAAGTACTTCAACACTTCAACTTTAAGCATGTGCGTTGTCCCACCGATGTCAATGGGGCTACTCTCATTCTTAAAGTTGGTCACATGCTCAAATACGGGCCCTAATCAGCTAGAGTAGTTTCTGAAACATCAATATCTGCAAGAATGATAAAGTCCTCCATGTGCCAATCAATCCAGGATATAAATGGCTGGGGGGGAAAAAGTGCGTTTCTCAATTTTATATCTCACTTTTATTTTTTAGGAGTTGATTCATTCAAACATTTTTGCTTTAAAAAGGTATTTATAGCTAGAGGTGGTTGGAAAATTGACCATTGGTATTTCAAAAACTAATCTGAGCACTCTATAAGCCAGTTGAAAAACAGCAACATTTTTTCATGAAAATTTCTGAAAAAAAGTTCACCAAAAATTTTCATTGAAATTTCCAAAAAATGTTTACTAGCTCTATTTACAGCCTGAAATCACCACCAGAGGAAAGCAAAATAATAGAAGTGTTTATGGCCTGCATCCCATGATCCTTCTGCTCACAGAAAACAACCGTTGTCTTCAATAAAGTTCTCTCACATCAGGCTCAGATTTGTGTACAACAACAAGCCCCAAAGCCACATGAATTTCGCCTTATTTAGGGTTTCACTCAAAACTCAAAACTCAGAGCAGATTTGTCAGCCAAGCGATGCTGGGCACAGTTTGGTGTGAATTTAGGCAGATCCATGGTTTGAAATCAGAACTATTCTATTTATGATTTCACATTGGTCTAGTGTGAAACCAGGCGACACTCAACAGTTGCAAGTGATGCTTGCTTCGAAATGTTAAGCTCATTTGAAATCAGAACTCCAATAGTGAAATTCACCCCTAAGCAGAGGGCCAGCAGAAGGATTACATATAGCTCACTGATAAGTGTGTGTTACAAGTCCTCTTCTGTGCTAAACTACGGAGGATATGAGTTCTTACAACCCCCAGCTATGTAGCCTTGTCTCTTTAGCTCAAGCTGCAAAAGCTCATACTTTTTGTCCCCAGTGTGGTGCATTGGTGAAGATGGCGGCCATCACATATGCATTACTTAAGCTCTGTTTTGAGGACTTCAGTGTGATGCATAGGCCCAGTGTGGACCCTCTGCAGAGGAGTGAATTTCACCCCAGTGGGTTTGGGATGGATGGTTGCAAACCCATGCAGATCTAAATCAAAGAAAATGTGACACAAACCTCCCTAAAGTGAAGCCACCAAATTGGTTTTCATGACTGATGTTCAGTTTTGAGGTCTGAAGCCCAATAAAATTTGGGTCCCTGGCTATTTTAGATACTGCACTTCTCTCAGGACAGCCCCAGATTGGAACTCTGAGGTTTTCAGTTGTTGGGGCTTTGACTCTGAAATTGATCTCCGCATTGGTTCAATAGAGCCAGAACCAAGATTTCATGTTATCAGGTCTCTCTCTCTCAATCTCTCTCTCTCCATTCAGGCTCTTGCCACGGGGAGAGTTTCTTTGGTTGTTTGCATTCTCTTAAGCCAACATTCTGTCTTTTGAGTTGTTTTCATTTGTATATGGGTTTATGTGCTTAGAGGCAACAAGCATATGCATTCTAAAAGTTTTTAAATAAATACAATTTTGAAAATTTAAGCTCTGGTTTTAGTTCTTTTGCTCTTCTCCCTCAAAACAAATGCATTAATAAAAGTGACTGACATGAAACTGTATCCATTTATTGTCTAATTAATTTAGAGACACAGAGACTGAAGGAATGGACTTTTAGTATTTTAAAAGGTCCAGCTATAATCCCTGAGAGAGTGATCAGATACTCCTCACAGACAAAGTGGAAATAGAGCTTTCCTTTAGAACTTATTTGCAAAGACCCGGGAAGAGCCGTTTTATAGCTGCAGTGTTCCTATTAAACATTGCTATTCCATGTAAATACATTTCTGTCTTCAGATGTACAAAACAGCAAGCCCATGACTACCAGGTCCTGTATTAATGAAATGCTTTTTCTGTACCTCTCTTGATAGTCTTCAGCAGGTACTGTACCACACATGAAACACGCCGTATGCTAGGTTTCTATGGCAACAGCAAAATCTTTTACAAAAGTAGCTGTTTTTTTCTCAGGTATACTTAACCGTTTGCTGCATTTAAATGAAACTAACTCTACAGAACTGTGCTGATAGCTCCAGAAATCATGATACCGCTGTACTTAAATTATCTTGGCAAGTACAGAGGAGCCAAACCCAATCAGTGAACTGAGAAATTACCACAAGTACATAGCAGGTACAAAGTGGATTAAACAGGATTAAACAAAGACTGTGAATGGCTACCCAACTACAAAAGCAGTTTCTCCTCCCTTAGTGTTCACACCTCAACTGCTAGAAGAGGGCCTCATCCTCTCTGATTGAACTAACCTCGTTATCTCTAGCCTGATTCTTGCTTGCATATTTATACCTGCCTCTGGAAATGTCCACTACATGCATCCGACGAAGTGGGTATTCACCCACGCAAGCTCATGCTTCAATACGTTTGTTAGTCTATAAGGTGCCACAGAAATCTTTGCCGCTTTTTACAGATCCAGACTAACATGGCTACCCCTCTGATACATAGCAGGTACAGTTTCTTTACATTTCTTCCAACTGATATGACAGATTAGGTGTAGCTAAGACTTGGAATAAGAAAACTATTAATGGATAAAGCTTAAAGTTTTGCCTCAAACTATTTGGGGGGTTCAGAAATATTTGCACGGGTACATTAGTTACAATGTAGTTAAACTTTTTTATAACGAACTCATGGCTCAAACTGGGCTGGAGCAAACACTACAATTATGCATTTGTTTCTGTATATAATAGAACAGTGGTTTTCAACCAGGGGTATGCACACCCCTGGGAGTACGCAGAGGTCTTCCAGGGGTATAGCAACTCATCTAGATATTTGCCTAGTTTTACAACAGGCTACATAAAAAGCACTAGCGAAGTCAGCACAAACTAAAATTTCATACAATGACTTGTTTATACTGCTCTATATACTGTACACTGAACTGTAAATACAATATTTATATTCCAATTGATTTATTTTACAATTATGTGATTAAAAACGAGAAAGTAAAGCAATTTGTCAATAATAGTGTGCTGTGACACACTTGTATTTTTATGTCTGATTTTGTAAGCAGGTTGATTTTAAGTGAGGTGTAACTTAGGGGTACACAAGACAAATCAGATTCTGGAAGGGAGTACAGTAGTCTGGAAAAGTTGAGAGCCACTGTAATAGAAAACAAACAAGCAAAAGTCAGAGGGTTAAAAAAGAAACACAGAAGAGGGACTGAACAAGCCATATGCCTTCCATTAGCCTGATGACTTTCAGCGAATTGTGGTTTTGCGTAAGTTCCAGAAGCAGTCCAGGGAAGGAACCATCCTTTCCCTGCTCCTCTCCTTGCTCTGCAGAGGTAGCAATAGTACTCTGGTCCATACCAGCAGCAATCATACAGCTGTGGGTGGGTGGAGCCAAGGCTCTGTCTATTCTCTGCTTGTCCCCAGACCCCCCGCTCAGTGGGAAGTAATGGGCACACCCAGATTTAAGGGACGGGCAGCCAAGTAAGGTAGGGTCTTATGCAGTTCAAGGGACAATTTTACTTATCTGTTGTATCCCATTCCCCTTTTCTTTCTCTATTTTTTTATACTTTAAACTGTATCTTCCTAGATGTTTATGCAGCACCCAGAACAATCTATCTCCCATTGCCAGATGATGTGAGCACATGGTGGGTGTCCTCACAACACTCCCGTGAGGTGGAGAAGTGCTTTTATCCCCATTTTACATATAGGGAATTGAGACACGGAGAGAATAAGTGACTTGTTCAAGGCCACCCAGGAAATCTGTGGCTGAGCAGAGAATTGAACCAGGGTCTCCTAAATCCTAGGCAAGCACCCCAGCTGCTAGACCATCCTGGATCAGGGTCTTTCATCATTAACAGGATAGAAATAATTATGCAGGTGTCATTTATACCTCTTCAAAACAATTCATATTTCTACAGCTAAAATACTCTTCCTCATCTTCTTCCTTGAATCATTGAATTGGTGTCCTGTACCTTACTACCTCAGATTCAAACTTTTCATTTTTATCTCACTCTAAAGCTCTTGTCCAACTCTGCCCCTAGCACCTATCTGCTGTCATCACTTTTCTTTCCTACATTCTTCTCAGTTCTCACCTCACCAGAAGTTCCCTTTGTCCAGCTTCTCCTGCATGTAGTGCATTTTTATCTATGCTTCTCCCTAATGTTTGGAACAACATCTATCTGTCAAGCACATTTGATCTCTTTCTTCAAATGCTTCTGTAAAACTCACTTCTTCCAGGATTTCTTCTTCCTTTGCTTTTCCAACCAATAATCCCCCCATGCTATCCCATACCCTAACTGCTGTCTTGTCCTTGTTTGTCTGGTTTCTCTCTTAGATTGTAAACTCTTCAGGACAGGATTTGGGGCTGGGATTTCACCCTATTAGTTATTAGGGTGAACTCAGGGAGCAGAAACATATAATCAGTCATTAAGATTTTTGTTGGTTTTTTTGCCTTGAGATTTCCTAGCTTGCTGGTTTCTAATTGAGCCTGGGCTGAATCTACTGTTCATATAGCACAGCACCCAAAAATAGCCCAGATGAAATTTCACAGCAGTATTTGTCTATATTCCCTATGTAGTCCAGCCTCTATAGACCCAGGGACTTTTCATTTATAACATCAGTCAAAATCTTGGTGCAGTGATTCCACAAAGTCAGTACACAGTATGCAGATATAATGGAACCGTTAAGCTATATGAGTTCATGATAGGTAATTTTTCATAGACTGGGAGGTTGAGCTTAGCTAAACCCCACCATCTTGCATAAACCTCCACAACACTGCACAGCAGCAAGCACAGCTAGTCCATTATGGAGAGAAAGAGAATCTTTACCCGGGGAGCACATGTATTACAATCCCTCCTGGAGTTCAGCCATAGTGGCACAGATCTTCTCCTCCCTGCACTGTCCAGCCCAGAATATTTAAACCATTATTTTAACCTCATTTTCAGACTATTTCAAATGATGTCTCTGTTTAGAAGAACTCATTACAGAGTTGGTTAGTGTAAAGCGTCATAATACACAATGCCCCTCTCTCTCTAGGCTCCTCTAAGCAGAAAAGGCCCTGAAGCAAAACACCCCAAACTATGCAAAAATTTGGATTCTGATCCACAATCCTCCCTCACAAATTTGGATGTGTCCAGACCTGTGGTTTCAGTGGCGTCTTTTTATGCTCATGCCTGACTCCATAAAGTGCTTTCCATGCTCATTGAAGACAGCAATTCACAGTATCAGACCCAGTGCTATTATATTCAGCCCAATGAATGAAATTTGGAGTTCAAAGATCTTTCATGCAAACAGCAGCAAAGGATGTGGTGATGATGCAAGGGAGGAATGATGGCTCTTGAAGAATATTGATTTAGCTATATAGTCTAAAGAGCAGCTACTATCACATTAGCATTTATACCACAAATGCTCTCTTTAATTTAACGGGGTGCTCATCTGTAATTTAATAGATTAGTCACTTAATGGAACGAAGCATTGAAGCAACAAGTAAATAAAGTAGACAGGATCTGCTGCTGCTGCATGACTTCTGTTTTGTCATGCTGCATGTGTCAGCAGGGAGCAAGGATTGCTTTAATTACCAGCAGCTTTAGTTTCTGATGATTATTATGGTAAAATGTGAATCATGTTAATTTACTCTGGCAGCAGAACAATGGGATCACTTGCAATCTTTTGTGGGAGGAAAATAAACTTTACACACCGTGATTTCAGATAGGGTATACTCATGGAGTGATATTAATCAAACTGGTGTGGACTTGGAAATTAGCACAGCCTCCTGATCGCCTCACTAAGCCACCAGAATTTGCTATGGCTATCCAATAGTATAAAAACATTGAAGATTCTCTAGTTCACCAGTTTACAATTAATCTGTGAAACTGCAGTGATTGGTGGAAAAGGTGCTCCTATGACTTCCGAGTTTTAAAACTTTACTCAGTACTCTCAGGCCTCCCCACCCCCCCAGTTCTGTTTTTCCTCTAGCTTGCCCCAGTTTAGCATCCCCCCACTGGCCTGTGTATCTTGCAAAGTCAGATGAGGTTCAGAAATCAACAGACAGCTGGTTTTTACACAGAATGTGAATGAGTGTTCCTGGGGATTGTGTGGGGGCCTCCTTGGCTGAGATGAGTTAGTATTTACCTTAAACAAAAGAAGACACCAATGAGACTATTTCTTATCTTGTATACCTAAGAAAATAAGGAAAGTCCAAATTCAAACAACTGAGGAACTCCTAATTTGACAGTTCAGAGAAATGGAAAGCCTGCATGTCCACTGAGTGGTGAAGCCTGGATCTCCCACTTTAATGCATGGACACAGTGGACCACCAGGAACATGAAAGAGTCTGGGTTTGTAAAAACAAGTGCTACAGAGATCTAGCTGGGTGAAATACTGTGGACTGGATGGCCAAGCCATTGGGTGGAATGGGGTATGTGGGAGCCTGCACTTGTATCTCTGCAGGCATGCTTTACATTTCTGGCTAAGATTATTAATTTCTTTCAATGTTCAGCCACCATCATGACGTCCCAATAAATGTCGAGTCCACATAATGCCAAAGTAGCTACAATGAGCTATTATTAAAGCCAGAGCCTAAGTGCTGGATGCAGTGCAGCCATTAATCCAGCAATATAGTGAATCCTTAAATGAAAGTATTGACATTCAATGACTCATTGAGCTGGTGAGGCCAGTCATTGTAGATACAGTCCTTGAGGATCTTGGAGGGATGCTTAATGTAGCACCTCTAGAGATGGCAAATTCTAAGGGCGTGTTGAGGACTGAAGAAAGAACAGTAGCTAGATATAATCTATGGTTTTTCCTAGCTCCCTTTCTCTACTTCCTTACTTTCTCTACTTTCCAGGTTGGAAAAGGGACAATAGGGGGAAGGAGCTGCTTTGATTATGTCTTTGTCAAGACTCATCAGACCAACATAAGTGTAAGCAGGTTCTGACTGAGCTCTCCCCTGACATTAGTGATGCACTGGGGGAAAAGACTTCAGGAGAAGACTGCGTTTGCATAGACATGCCTACTCTGCCTAGGTGTGCAGCATGATGGAACTACATTGCCAAAATGTTCCATTTTGGCTGGTGTTGGGTTACAAATTGCTCTAGTATTCGAATGCAGAGGTAAGGAAATGTTCCTATTCTTATTGTACAACCAAAGGGCAGCAAAACTGTGCTTAGCATGCCGATTGAGGGGGTTACCCTAACCTGAACCTCACTTGCTAAATAGGAGTAGGGATACTTAATGAGTGTGAGTGGGGACAAGTGTTCTTATATAGCAGTTTGAATGCTGTATAAAGAGTTGTAGATACCCTGTAACTGTTACCTTTCCATGTTTAAAGGCAAAGCTGATTAGATTCAATTGAGTTATTGTTTCTGTTCTGTGATTACCAGAGCCAAATCACCAATCAGCAGTTCTATGGGGTATGCTTTATACCTGGTGTAGGGACAGTGGTGAAATGAAAGAGTGCAGAGGTTTTACCAGGAGTGAGGTTTGCAGTTACCCAGTGAAATCACAAAGAGCTGAAATCACTAAAGACCTGGATTAAGTGGTGGAATCTCAGAACATGATATCGCAGAAATGACAGTGAGCATCCAACAGCAGCAGAAGGGAAAAAAACAGTAGCAGTGAGCTGCGGAGGCTGGGGCAAACATCCAGTTACAGAGGCATGCAGTGACAGAGACATTGCTTGCCAATCCTCCCCCCCATGCCTTTTTGAAGTGGAAAGTGAACCCCTGTGAACACACCTCTGAACTCTGGGTCTTCGCTAACCAAGAACAACCAACTGTGATTGGGGTGCAGCAGAGGAAGAGAGGACTGGCATGTTAAAGGGACATTCATTCCTCAGACTTTCCCACCAGAAGGTGGGAAACCAAGGCAAAGGACAGTGCCCAATGCACTGTGTGGTTGGGTTTACTTATGGTTGCATTTTTTGAATGTGGTTGTGATGTTTCCCCAAACCAATGCTTGGGTCTCTTTCCCTTTTAATAAACGTTTTCTTTTGTTACACACAGATGCAGTGCTTTCAAGAGGGGAAGTGTTGCCTCTTAGAGGCTCCCAGAGATGGTGTTACATTTTCCCAGATTACTGGTTGGGGGCCCAAGCTGGTTCTGTTCTGTATTGTTAAGAGGAATCCCTACATTTTGAACCTGGCCCTTGTTGCTGCCCACTCCAGCTGGCAGGCGGCTTACATTAGGGAAGTGACAGACAGAAATCCGGTCTATGGACTCTGCCAGTGGAACCAGAAATATCTCTATGTTCACCTCATCAAAGCTTAGTAAGGACACTTGTGGACCAACCCTTCCCCAGACCAGCTTGGTGGAGAGAGGTGAAACAAAGCAGCTGTCCTTGGGGTGATCACTGGAAAAGGAGTGCGGCAGCCCAACAACATTGGAAACTGCAATTAAAGAGCCACCTATAGAGCCCGGATAGCGCTTTCTCCTAGGTCAGGCCACTAGAGACCTTCACCCCTAGCTAGTACCTGTAAGGAGGCACCCAAGCTACATTTATATTTGGTGTAAGGACTATTTAGAAAAGCTGGACATGCACAAGTCCATGGATCCAGATCTAATGCATCCGAGGGTGCTGAGGGAATTGGCTGATGTGATTGCAGAGCCATTGGTCATTATCTTTGAAAACTCATGGCAATCGGGGGAAGTCCCGAACAATTGGAAAAAGGCAAATATAGTGCCCATCTTTAAAAAGGGGAAGAATGAGAATCTGGGGAACTACAGACAGGTTATCCTCACCTCAGTCCCTGGAAAAATCATGGAGTAGGTCAGGGGTCAGCAACATTTCAGAAGTGGTGTGCCGAGTCTTCATTTATTCACTCTAATTTAAGGTTTCGCGTGCCAGTAATACATTTTAATGTTTTTAGAAGATCTCTTTCTATGTCTATAATATATAACTAAACTATGGTTGTATGTAAAGTAAATACGTTTTTTTAAATGTTTAAATGAAATTGAAGTGCCATTGAAAATCAGCTCGCGTGCCACTTTCGGCACAAGTGCCATAGGTTGCCTACCCCTGGAGTAGGTCCTCAAGGAATCCATTTTGAAGCACTTCGAGGAGAGAAAGGTGATCAAGAACAGTTCACATGGATTCACTAAGGGCAAGTCATGCCTCACCAACCTGATTGCCTTCTATGATGAGATAACTGGCTCTGTAGATATGGGTAAAGCAGTGGATGTGATATAGCTTGACATTAGCAAACCTTTTGATATCGTCTCTCACAGTATTATTGCCAGCAAATTAAAAACGTATGGATTGGATGAATGGACAATAAAGTGGATAGAAAGCTGGCTAGAGCATTGGGCTCAACAGGTAGTGAGCAACGCCTCAATGTCAAGTTGGCAGCTGGTATCAAGCAGTGTCCCAGGGATCGGTCCTGGGGCCAGTTTTGTTCAATATCTTCATTAATGATCTGGATGTTGGAATGGAGTGCACCATCAGCAAGTTCACAGATGACACTAAGCTGGGGGGAGAGGTAGATACACTGGAGGGTAGGGATATAGAGTCCAGAATGACCTAGACAAATTGGAGGATTGGGCCAAAAGAAATCTGATGAGGTTCAACAAGGTCAAGTGCAGATTCATGAACTTAGCATGAAAGAATCCCATGCACCACTACAGGCTGGGGACCGACTGGCTAAGCAGCAGTTCTGCAGAAAAGGACCTAGGGATTACAGTGAATGAGAAGCTGGATATGAGTCAACAGTGTGCCCTTGTTGCCAAAAATACTAACGGCATATTGGGCTGCATTAGTAGGAGCATTGCCAGCAGATCGAGGGAAGTATTATTCCCCTCTATTCGGCATTGGTGAGGCCACATCTGGAGTATTGCATCCAGTTTTAGGCTCCCCACCTCAGAAAGGATGTGGACAAATTGGAGAGAGTCCAGCGGAGGGCAACAAAAACAATTACATGGCTGGGGCACATGACTTATGAGAAGAGGCTGAGGGAACTGGGCTTATTTAGTCCACAGTAGAGATGAGTGAGGGGGGATTTGATAGCAGCCTTCAACTATCTGAAGGAGGTTCCAAAGAGAATGGATCTCGGCTGTTCTCAGTGGTGGCAAATGACAGAACAAGAAGCAATGGTCTCAAGTTGCAGTTCAGGAGAGCTAGGTTGGATATTAGGAAACACTATTTCATTAGGAGGGTGGTGAAGCACTGGAATGGGTTACCTAGGGAGCTGATGGAATTTCCATTCTTAGAGGTGTTTAAGGCCCAGCTTGACAAAGCCCTGGCTGGGATGATTTAGCTGGGGTTGGTCCTGCTTTGAACAGGGGGTGGGACTAGATGACCTCCTGAGGTCTCTTCCAACCCTAATCTCCTATGATTCTATGATTTTAAATTTTGCCAATTCTTTCTGCTAATGTCTCTAAGACATGGCCTTTCTTATCCATCCACACAGCTAAAACTCTTGCCTGAGCTCTCCTCTCACATCTCAATTATGGCAACATCCTCCTCTCAGGCCTTGCCAAAAAACAGCCTTGTTCTACTCATATCTATTCAGAATGCTGCTACAAAGATCATTTTCCTAGCCAGTCGATTTGACCGTGTCATCTCTCTCTTTTCATCTTTTCACTTGCTCTCCCTTCTCTGTCACACCAAACATGAGTTACATGTCTTCACGTCTAAGCCTCTTCATGGTTAATCCACGCACTACCTATCATCTGATTAATTAGCTAGCAGGCACTGTTTGCCTCCAGTCAGCCCATGATGCCAGCCTCCCCAGCCTACTTGTCCAATTTTCAAGCAAGCACTTTCATGCTGCTGCTTCCCCATATCTTCAGGACATGCTCCCTGTAAACATCCACTACACTATCTCATTATTCACCTTCAGATCCCTCCTCAAAACACTCATTTGCCCTGAGGCCTACAAAACACTTGACAGCAGCTAGCCTGTTGGTGTGCAGAGACCACTCCCTAGCATGGTGACCAATATTGTCTTCTTGTTTCCTCATACTCCCCATCTGTCTGTATCTGTTCTCTCTTGTCTTATATTTACAGTGTAAGCGCCTTGAGGCTTGAGGTGGACATTTCTTTTTGTTCTGAGTTTGTACAGAAAGTAGTATAATGGGGATCTGATCCACGAGTAGGGGTCCAACGTACTATGCTAATACAACTAATTAATAATAGTACATAATAATTCATGGCATGGTAGCCAGGCCAGTGCAGTGAGTAAGTGGTTGGCAGTTAAAGAAGTGGCATATTCAGGCCCAGCAAAGACACAATAGTAGCAGGTTTCAGAGTAGCAGCCGTGTTAGTCTGTATCCGCAAAAAGAACAGGTGTACTTGTGGCACCTTGGAGACTAACAAATTTATCTGAGCATAAGCTTTCGTGGGCTAAAGCCCGCTTCTTCGTCTGTAGCCCACGAAAGCTTATGCTCAAATAAATTTGTTAGTCTCTAAGGTGCCACAAGTACTCCTGTTCTTTTTACAATAGTAGCAGGGAGCTGGCAGGATCTAGGTAACCAGACAGCTAGGTGATTGCATCACCTGGTCTAATGAAACCAAGATGAAATCCTGAGACCATTAGAACCACCTGGGAGTTGGGACTACTGAAAATTCACCCCTGTAAATTTGGCCATCTAGCCACTGTGAACATCTGAATGTAAGAGCTGCCATACTGGTTAGACCCTGGTCCTGTCTCCAACCGTGGCCTACACCCAAGCTTCAGTGGGAGTGTACAGAACACGGCAATTATGGAGAGATCCACCCACCTTCCATTCCCAGCTTCTGGTAGTCAGCTGTTTAGAGGGGGGATATGATAGAGGTATATAAAATCATGAGTGATGTGGAGAAAGTGAATAAGGAAAAGTTATTTACTTGTTCACATAATATAAGAACTAGGGGCCACCAAATGAAATTAATGGGAAGCAGGTTTAAAACAAATAAAAGGAAGTTCTTCTTCACACAGCACACAGTTAACCTGTGGCACTCCTTGCCTGAGGAGGTTGTGAAGGCTAGGACTATAACAGCATTTAAAAGAGAACTGGATAAATTCATGGAGGTTAAGTCCACTAATGGCTATTAGCCAGGATGGGTAAGGAATGGTGTCCCTAGCCTCTGTTTGTCAGAGGGTGGAGATGGACAGCAGGAGAGAGATCACTTGATCATTACCTGTTAGGTTAACTCCCTCTTGGGCACTTGGCAAGGGCCACTCTCAGCAGACAGGATACTGGGTTGGATGGACCTTTGGTCTGACCCAGTATGGCCCATTATATTCTTAGGTACCAATCATGTAGGGAAAAGTAGGAGAAAGGTCTTGGAGGCCAAATTTAGGCTGTTAGGCAAGAGATTTAAGTCCAGGACCTCCAAGGTAGTATTCTCTAAAATGCTTCTATTTTCATGCACAGGGCCAGTAAGACAGGCAAAACTGCAGAGTCTCAGTGCACGGATAAGATGATGGAAAGCCATGATTAGTTTTCATCTCTCTCTCCCATTTCTTATCGGAGTGGCTCTGGAGACAGCCAAACATTGCACATAATCTGTTTCTCCATGTCACTTACCTGGGTACAACAGCTGCCTGATAGGGAGTAAGATGTAAGGGTGCTAGAGCGAGGAGATGGCTTCTGTACACCCGGGCTCAGCTCCTTTTTGTGTCCTGTACAGCCAGAAATGCTTTCCCCTGCATGCAGGAGCATGCACAACCAGGTATTGTATATGGAGATTATTTGATTCAAAGTCTGCTCAATCTCAGTTGGCCTTATTTTCAGTATGCACAGCCATGACCATCATACATCTCATTATCAAAAGTGGGCCCACAACCTTTAAAAGGGAGTCAGGGTCTTCACTTACTAAACAGTGTCACCATTACCATGTCACATACAAATGAAAAGTTTCTTTAATTAGAATGTAGCCATACGGTCAAAATATACGTTCATTTCATTTCCTCTGGTGATTATTTCCTTTACTAGTGAATTTCTCAAAACAGAGAAAAAGAAAGATCAAAAGTATTTCAAAGAATACTTCTACAGTGAAACAAGTGTCAGAAGAGCACGTTTACATTTTAAGGCACTTCTATCACAGGGAAAAGTTTCCTTTACATTTTGAGACCAGAGGCAACAAAAGCTTGATATCTGAAAGATAATACAAGATAAGACCCCAGGTATCTGTGTCTTTTTCTGTGTTGTTTCTGAGATGGCTCTAGAGACTGATTATACTTCTATCTGAATATCTCAAAATAGGTTCAAGCAGTTAGAAATCTATATAAGTGTAAACTGAAATATGGCTTTCAAGTACGGTTGTTGATTAATCGCAGTTAACTCATGCGATTAACTCAAAAAATAATTGTGATTAAAAAAATTAATCACAATTAATTGCACTGTTAAACAACAGAATACCAACTGAAATGTATTAATATTTTGGATGTTTTTCTACATTTTCAAATATATTGATTTTTATTACAACACAGAATACAAAGTGTGCAGTGCTCACTTTATATTATTTTTATTACAAATATTTGCACTGTAAAAAATAAAATAGTATTTTTCAATTCACCTAATACAAGTACTGTAGTGCAATCTCTATCATGAAAGTTGAACTTACAAATGTAGAATTATGTAAAAAAAAAAAAAAACCAACCCTGCATTTAAAAACAAAACAATGTAAAATTTTAGACCCTACAAGTCCACTCAGTCCTACTTCAGCCAATCGCTCAGACAAACAAATTTGGTTACAATTTGCAGGAGATAATGCTGCCCATTTCTTGTTTACAATGTCACCTGAAAGTGAAAACAGGCATTCGCATGGCACTATTGTAGCTGGCTTCGCAAGATATTTATGTGCCAGATGCTCTAAAGCTTCATATGCCCCTTCATGATTCAACCACCACTCCAGAGGACATACTTCCATGGTCATCAGCATGGAAGCATGTCTTCTGGAATGGTGGACAAAGTATGAAAGCGCATGTGAATGTTTAGCATATCTGACCCATAAATACCTTGTGAAAATGTAGAAAACATCCAAAATGTTTAAATAAATGGTATTCCATTATTGTTTAACAGTGCGATTAATCACAATTAATTTTTTTAATCGTGCGATTAATCACGATTTTTTTTAATCACTTGACAGCCCTGCTTTCAAGAAAAGTAATTTGAATCAGTAACCTGAAAATATGGGATTTATGTCCTCAAGGGTGATTATACAGTAAGTCAGGAAGGATGATCCACTGGTTAGGACACTAGCTTATAATGTAGGCAATCTGGGTTCAATACCTATGGACTTCCTTTGTGACCCTGGGCAAGTCACTTTATCTCTCTATGCCTCAGATCCCCATCTGTAAATCAGCAGTAATAATGCTTTCCTACCTCACAGGGGTGTTGTGGGGACAGACACATTAAAATATTGTGCAGTGCTTTGAGATATAATTATGAAAATAGGCTTTAGTATTTCTGCAGATAGCAGTGTGCATTTCCTGAGGCTCCACATAGCCCTGACCTCTGTGGACTTTTGAAGATTTTGTTAACTAGAAATATAACCCTGGGAAGTGTTTATCTTTTAATTAATACTGAGATGTCTGGGCAATGTTAGTTTTTTGTTAAGTATCCAGACACTCTTGTATATGAGGGCCATAAGAAAAATACCTATATTATTTAAATAATTTTATGTTCTGAATACTAATTTTCCCAGACACTGCACTAATGGGATCACAACCAGAATAAGTGGCTGTGTGTATTTAACCCAAATAGTTTAGCTTAGCTCTTCGCTGTGGGATTTGTGCTAGTTTTAAGATTTTGCTTGTTTGCTTCTTCACCGATATTGGTATCTGGGGATTTTTAGAAGATTAATATTCCAGATTCCAGACAGTTGCTGTAGAATTATGGTATCTTGATGAACAGGAAAGTACAGCTTTTAAGACATTGAGTGGTTCCTTGACCAAATTCATCCCTGATGTAATTCCATTGACTTCAGTAGTGTTACAGTACAGATGAATTGGGCTCATTGGGCCAGATCCTTTACACCATACTTGCTGATAACTGCTACTGAGGCAGCTCAAAGCATCCAGAAAGCTGCCATATCTTTGGGAATAGGCAGCTGGAATGAAGTTGGTATAGCCATCCACTCCACACCCTCACTCCTATATAGAAAGTGCAGAGGGGGAAAGGATGGAGGGCTCAGCACTTCAGCAGATTCTCAGCATGGTTCCAAATGGTGTAATTTAGAGCAGTCCTTAGACTGCTCTAAATTATGTCAGGAGCTGGTTTGGCTCTGGCATCTCCAGGATTGAGAGAATTAAAAGATGGCTTAGAACTAAGTGCAGAAGAGGATTTGGCCTGGTACAGCTATTCCACTTTGCCTGATACAATTTCATTTGTAAGATTTGTAGGGGAGAGATATTATAGGTTAATTGTGCAGCATGATGCATAAGGGTTTATGCACATAACTTCTAATAAGAAGGATGGGCACCATGGATATCCATAGGATACTATACAATTCCTTGGCAAATTCAGTAGGAGTGGTTCTTTTCTACATCACACCAATTTAACTTCACTGAAATCAATATAACACATTGTAGAGTCAGGCCCAGTGTGATCAGAGAAGAGTGACATTTGCAGAGCAAGTCATTTTAAAATTAAACTTTTAGGAACTGACTATTTGAGTGCACAGTTAGTTTTCTCTTTTTTTGTGAGGGTGAGGAGAAAGGATTTAGTGCTTTAAAAAGGCAACAAATTGACAGCCCTAGAACATATAACCTGTGCTGATAGCAGCACTGCAAGCTTCTCTACACTACTGATGAAATGTGTACCTGAACTGGAGGGACCACCTCTATTGGTAAATTCAGGCCCCATGTCATTCAGTCCTCCCCACTGAAACTGCCAATTCGTGCCAATTGTAGTGGTGATGGCTTTTTAAATATGGACACCAGTCAGAATTCTCTTTGGTGGGAAAAAAATCTGAACAGCTATGAAAGTCTGTATGTCATTTTTCAGATCCAACAGTAGCTTTAAAATAATTTTGAGACCACATTTGCTCAGCTACTCATTATAATCTCCCTAATATACTCTATCAATAAGATATCAGAACACGCACACTGCTTTAAGAGTTTACTTTAAGTATAATGAATGTTCTTAAAACATTGAAATTTCCATAGATGATAATTTACTTATCTCATTTTCAGTATTCCTGAGATTAAATATAGAGACCATTGCAAATCCAGAGGAAATATTTTATAGGACTTTAAGTCAAAAATGGAAAGTTTTGCAAGGTGATCACTGTAAGGAAAGTAAGAATATTTTAGCCATGTTGTAGTTATTTCATTATAGCACTTAATAGTCACAAATTATACAAAAACCTTCAAGTTACTGTAGCGTCACCACACTTGGAATATCTGTGAAATGCACTCTAAAGTATAGCAAAACCTACTGAGTCAGAATACAAGAAGCACATCAGAAATGTACAATAGCTTTAAGACATGCCCTCATTCTGTAAGAAAATAGCTGAAAAGAGAGTGTTGTCTTCACCAGCTCAAATGTCCATTGCTATTTTCAGTACCCGAGGTGAGAGGCAGTAGTAACATGATGGATTCACCTTCCTTGACCTTCAGAGCACAGGATAAGACTCATCTCTTCACTAAGGCATTATTCTAATGGATTGGCAAGATTGTTGTGACATCTAATGGAATCTGATCCTTTTTAAGTAAGAGGTTCTAAAAGAGGAAGGGGGGTGGCAGTTTGGCTGTAGTGTGGTGTAAATCGTCAGTAATACCTGGCCAAGCCCAAGAAGGATTAGACCTATTTCTTTGACTTAGAGACAGGCCAATTTTGGATAGCATTTACTTTAGCCTGTAGGGGGTTGATAGTTCTTTGACCCACCTGGTGTCCAAGATACATTACCCTGTTTAGGCCTATTTGACATTTTTTGGCCTTAATGGTTAATCCTGCCTCCCTTATGTGCTGGAAGACAGCTTGGAGGTGTTCCAGGTGTTCTGCCCATGAATCTGAGACTATAGCCACATCGTCAAGGTAGGCGACTACAAATTCCCCAAATCCAGCCAGAAGGTTATCTACCAGTCTCTGGAAGGTGGCGGGTGCATTTTGCAGTCCGAAAGGGAGCACATTAAATTCATACAGCCCTACATGGGTGATGAAGGCTGACCTTTCCTTGGCTGGGTCATCTAGCAGCACTTGCCTGCACCCCTTAGTTAAGTCTAAGGTAGAGATGAATTGGGCAAGTCCCAGTTTTTCCAGTAGCTCATCCATGCATGGCATTGGATAGTTCTCTGGACAAGTTACAGCATTTAGTTTATGGTAGTCCACGCGAAAGCAGATTTCCCCATTTGGTTTGGGAGCCAGAACCACTGGAGAGGCCCATGCACTCTCAGAGGGGTAGATTACACTCATCTGGAACATGTCTTTGATCTCCCTTTCTATTGCGGTTTTGGCTTGGGGAGTCATCCGGTAGGGTTGGGCTCTAATTGGGCGAGGATCAACTGTGTCAATGGAGTGGTACACCCATTCTGTCCCTCCTGGGGTGGCTGAAAACATTGGCACGAAGCTGGTGCACAGCTCCTGGATTTGCTGTTGCTGCTTACACCCAAGGGTTATGGAAAGGCTCACCTCTTTCATGCCACCATTGCTTTTTCCTTCATAGTAGACTTCTTCAGGCCACTCAGCATCATCTCTCTCCAGGGCTGTAAACTGGAGAACCTTAATTTCTCGGGAATAAAAGGGCTTTAGAGAATTAACATGGTATACTTTAGGTTTTACGGCAGGGTCTAGGAACGCTATGAGGTAATTAACAGATCCCAGGCACTCTCAGACCATAAATGGCCCCTCCCATGATGCTTCCATCTTATTGGCCTGGAGCACTTTCAGGACCATGACTTGGTCACCTACTCTGAAGGAACGCTCTCTGGCATGTTTATCATACCAGGCCTTCTACTCTTGTTGAGCCTTCTGTAGGTTTTCTCGAGCAAGGACTAGAGAGTCTTTGAGGATGTTTTGCAGGTTGGTTACAAAGTCCAAAATCTTAATTCCTGGAGAAGATGTAACCCCCTCTCATTGCTGCTTCACCAACTGTAATGGCCCCTTAACTTCGTGGCCATAAACGAATTCAAAGGGTGAAAATCCCAAATGGGGATGTGGTACAGCCCTGTAGGCAAAGAGAAACTGCTGCAACACTAGGTCCCAATTATTGGAGTGCTCATTTATGTGTCATGGCCCCTAAAGTCCCATTAAACTTCTCCACTAGGCCACTTGTTTGATGGTGGTAAGGGGTGGCAACCAAGTGGTTGACCCCATGAGCTTCCCAAAGATGTTTCATGGTCCCTGCCAGAAAGTTAGTTCCCAAATCCATAAGGATGGCTGAGGGCCAATCTACCCTGGCAAAAATGTCTGCCAATGCCTGGCTCACGCTTTTAGCCCTGGTGTTGCTTAGAGCTACTGCTTCCTGCCATCAGGTGGCAAAATCCATGAAGGTCAGTATGTATAGCTTTCCTTTGGGTGTCTTCTTAGGGAAAGGACCCAGAATATCCACAGCTACATGCTGAAATGGAACCTCAATTATAGGGATTGCGGGGATATGTGGCAATTATGTGCAATGCTCTGGCACACCTCACAAGACCAGACATAGGTAGAAATGTCCTTCCCATTCCCTCCCAGTGGAATGACTTCCCCAAATGGTCCTTGGTCCGGTTCACCTCAGCATGGCCACTAGGGTGATCATGGGCTAAGCTCAAGAGCTTTTCCCTATACTTAGTTGGAACTACCAACTGTCTCTGAGGATGCCAGTCCTCCTTGTGCCCACCAGAAAGGTCTCCTTGTATAAGAGTCCTCCTTCTACAACAAACCTGGACCTATTAGAAGAGCTGAGAGGCGGTGGGTCACTCGTGCCACAATCCAAGCTCCCTTGAGGCTCTAATCTGCTTCCTGCTCTGCCTGGAACTGCTCCCTTGTTGCTGGCGACATTAGTTCCTTGCTGGGTTGTGGACTTGGGCTTGGTCCCACTGGAAGCTATGCAGGTGATGGGGGTGTCTCCGTCGATTGTGAACCGCTCTCTGCTGGTGCACTAGGTTATATTTCAGACTCTGGTTGAGCTTTTTGTGCTGGGTTAGCAGCTGCTGCTGCAGGTGCAGGCTCTGTGGTGCTCGTTGGCACTGGCTCCCCTGACTCTGCTGGGGTTGCAAGGACGGGCTCTGGTGCTGACTGCTCCACCAGTTCCAATCCTTGGGCTGGGTCTGGCTGGGTCCCAGGAACTGGATCTAAAACCGCTTCCATAGACTCTTGTCTGAGGTCTGGTTCCACCACCTCTGGCTGGGCCCCTGGGCCTGTGGTATCAGGCGAGACAGACTGGATCCTTGTAGGGGGCTCAGAAATGGAGTTAGGTGTGGAAGCCTGTTTAGCCTGGCTGTGGGTGACCATCCCCACCCTTTTTGTTAGCCTCACATGGTTGGCTAAGTCATCTCCCAGCAGCATAGGAATGGGATACTCGTTATAGACTGCAAAAATCCATATTCCTGACCAACCCTTGTACTGGACAGGCAACTTGGCTGTAGGCATGTTAAGAGTTAGCCTTAAAGGGTTGCACTATCACTTGGGCCTCTGGGTCGATGAATTTGGTGTTCACCAGGGATTGGTGGATAGCTGACACCTGTGATCCAGTGTCTCTCCATGCAGTAATCTTCCTCCCGTCCACACACTCAGTTTCTTTTCGCTCTGGGGGTATTTTGATCTGGGCCTGAAGGCTCTCGGTGGGACCCCAGGGTGAAGAGTTGCAGTCGGCTGGTGCTCTTGGGGCAGTTGGCTTTCACATACCCCAGCTCATTACATTTAAAGCATCGCCCAGCTGACTGTGGTCTGGGGCAAGATGGGTGGTTGGAAAATAGGGTGGTGGGACAAGAGGGCATCTGGGGTTTCCCTGGCTATGTGGAGGGCTCCTCCTTGCCAGGTGGGGCCTTGGGCTGACCCTGATGGTGGAGTGTCATCTCGGGTTGCACCTTTTGGTACCCGCACCAACTGCTACTAGCTTTCTTCTTCTCTGCCACCTCCACCCATTTGTCTCCGATCTCCCACACCTCAATTACAGTTTTGGGGTTCCCATCTAGGACGTGCCTTTCTATTTCCTTAGGAACTCCTTCTAAGAACTGCTCCATTTGTATTAGGAGAGACAGATCTTCCAGAGACTTAACATTTGCTCCAGATATCCAGGCATCCCAATTTTTTACAATGTGGTAAGCTTGTCAGGAAAATGCCACGTCTATATATAGCTCTATATATACAATTGAACTAACCTCGTTATCTCTAGCTTGCTTCTTGCTTGCATATATAAACCTGCCCCTGGAAATTTCCACTACTTGCATCCGAAGAAGTGGGTATTCACCCACGAAAGCTCATGCTGCAAAACGTCTGTTAGTCTATAAGGTGCCACAGGATTCTTTGCTGCTTAACGTCTATATAGTACAACTGATTTGTATGGCATTTTACAACCAAAGAAAGAGTGCGCTGCCCTGAGAAGCTTCCAACACAGCAAGGAAAACAACCCATGGCAGAGGGTAGAAGGATATGGTAATGGTGAGAGTCTATGTGTAAAGATATGAGAGAAATACTTTTTTCATTTAATTGAATAATTTATAGAGTATTAAGATACTGTACTGTATCAATAATAATGCTTAGGTTTAACATTTTTTCATTCATAGAGCTCAAACGGCTTCATAGAAGAGGGTATTTTTGTTCTTGTTTTACTGATGGGGAAACTGAGAAGTGAAGTGACTTGCCAAGGTCACAGAAAAGTCAAAGCCAGGGCTGGGAAGAGAACCCAGGTCACCTGAGTCCCAGGCTAGTGCCCTCCCTGTCCAGGGAACCATGCTGCCTCCATTATCTCTCACAGGACACAAATAGACACAAAACATTTGGGGTTGGTGGGAAAAGAGCTGTAAATGTCAGAAGGAAATAGGCTATTTTCACACATGACACCACAAAGAAATGCAAACTGTCACTGGTGTTGTTTATTTTCCCTGGGAGAAGGTGGTTCCATCAGCTCTGGCTATAGCACGGAAGCGTCAAATCAGCTAAAGGGGATCAAATTGGAAAAGTCAATGAAGAGCAGACATGAGGCTGTAACCTTTCACAATTGATCCCAGGCACACAATGGCTCATCTGTGCAATGTTGATCATAATTGGCTCTTACCCCTTCATCTGATCCCCCCCCCCCCCAGGAAAGCAACATTTGCTTTTGCATTAGCATCCAGAATTGCTAGCACCACATTTCTAATTCTCAGCAGGCTGGTGAGGATATGGGGGAGGGGAGGGAGCTAAAGCTCTCGCGCATGGTAGGAATTACAAATTAGCCCGCCAGTGAATGGAGCTTCCCCCCCCTGCAGTTTTTTAAATAGCAAAATGGACGTATCACTTGAAAATAAATAGTTTCTGACTGTTACATCTTACAGAAAGGGTCTAGTTACTAGCTCTCAGAATTGCCTGTCTGAGTTTTCACTGGAAGGAGTGATAGAAAAAAACCTGACAAGCCATCTTGGATGCGAGCAATCAGCCCATTTCTACTCTAGTACATGTTACACAAAGCCAGCCACTGTCTCTTTGGTGTAAGACACATCTGAAATAGCAAACCCCAAAAGGGAGAAGGATTTGGATGCTCAAAAGAACTGACAAAAGACAGGGTTATTTTCTCTTGCACTGTCTCGTTATGCTACAGTCCGGCGTGGATTGGCCTGAATAGGAATGACTACCTTGTCAAAACTAAATTGGATTTTCTAGGCTTGACTCCTTCCAATCCAGAGCTAAATTGTGCCTCCTAGGCACAGCTTGTAAAGAGGCATGACCCAAGGAGTGGGGGAGCAGGAGCTCGCCAGCTGCTCTAAAGGGGGAATATTACTATTTAATACATTGCTTCAAGGAGTGTAGCACAATCCCCATTCCCCACCAGCCGAATGCTTTTCTGGCCATGGCTCCACCTACTTAGCTGCTCTTATGGGCAGCAGTTTGATAGCAGCCCCAGCACAAGGGCTATGATTCAGGTTAGTCCTTATGTCGCCTGGAGCAGTGGGGAGGGTAAGTCACTATTCCTTCCTCCTGTACACTGGTTTAAGGACTAGCCACCACAACCCAAGGTCAATACCTAGAAGTGCTAAAGAAAAGATAGGAATTGAATGGGTTAAAGATTTGGGGTTAGGGTTTTGTTTGTTTTTAATACTACTGGTTACTAGCCCTTAGATAAGCACAAGTCCTTTGGTCACACAGATTACTGCTGAATATACTCAGGCTGTATTCAAGAACAAATGCTTTGAGTGAAATTTCTCTCCTCAGTCACACACACATGCAAATGAAACACTTTCTTCAAGGATTTCCAGGCACATGCATCAGCCTGTGAAGTACAACAAATATTTTCCAGATGAACTTAAATTGGAATAAGTTTTCCCTCTAATTTATGCATTCCTCTTAACGTTATGTTAAGTTGTGGTCTTTGCAAGCCTCACTAATTTTTGCAGTTGTCCAAACCATTTTGGATGCACCAAAAAAGCTTCAGAAATGTTTAAAGGTTTCTAATTAATCAATCTTCTGAAGAATGACAGCTAATTAAACATCAGCATGGCTTTCTTTTTCGTGCTGAAATACATCCAATCCTTTGGAAGCCAAAAATTGGTGTGGGGTGGGAGGAACCAATACTGTAGAAACTTGAGGGCAGGGCTACACGAGAGAGTTTACAGCGGTGCGCCACTGCAAGCTCTCTAATGTAGCTGCTCTAAGCCAATAGGAGAGAGCTCTCCCATCAGCTTAACTACTCCAGCCCCCATGAGCGGCAGAAGCTATGTCTGGAGAAGCTCTCCTGACAAAATAGCACTGTCCACACCAGCACTTATGTATGTGTAATTTATGTCACTCGGGGGGTGATTTATTCACATCCAGGAGCGACATACGTTTTACTGCAGTAAGTACTAGTGTAGACATAGCGTAAGACACAGCTAAAGTTTTAGATGGATCCAAACACTTGTTTTTTCTCTCTCTCTCTCACACACACTTTTATAATCAAACTCTTTTTGTAGCCCTGGCAATACCTCTTTGGGAGAAATAGCTTAAACAGGCCAAAAACTATTTCTAAAGTTCTGCAAAATATTCAAACACTCTGAATCAAAGAAGTTAACATTATCTGCCTCTTTTGATTGGTTTTACAGGACACACAGAGATTCTTTGAATGTTACACTGTGAGCAATCCCACCTCATTATGTTAAATGGCTTTGAGTTCCTCCAGTCTATTGTGGCATTATATGCTCCCTCATTGAAAAGGCAAACTCTGTTCTTCATAGAAATGGAGGTGCGCTACTATGTAAGATCTGTGAGTATCTGTTGAATAGCTAGAGGATTAATCATCCTGCAGCCATATATTCAGGAAGAGACTGTACTGTATGTTAGATCTCTCTCTCTCATACACACTCTGAGGCCATCTCTACACTACAGCATTAAGTTGACGTAAGTTATGTTGATGCTCATAAATTGCTGTAATGACATTGCTTGTGCATGTTCACACAACGCTCCTTGTGTCGGTGAAGCACGTCCACAGTTGGTGCTCTAGTGCCGACAGAGAGAACAGTGGGTAAATATCGTACTGTGCATATGGCCACCTCTCCCACTGGGAGCTCTGGAACTGGATTACAGTACATCATGGGGGTGGGATCACCACCCTGTCATGCAGTCTTCTTTGTCCCATAATTCCAAGGCCTTCCAACTGCTTTTCCTGCCATTTTTCTACTGCCTTAGTAAACTTTGCACCCTCCATCTCTGCCTGAAAACACAGATCCTGCACTCGTCATAAGTGTTATGAACACAATGTGGCTTATCCTGTAGTATTTCATGAGCTGTGAATCTGAACAGGAATCTGTGGTGCCTGCCTTGCTGTGTGCCTTGGAAAGAAATTGATGTTGGCATTCATGGAGCAGCTGTGTAATGCCGACAAACCCTGGTTGGAGGCGGGGGGTGGATCGAACCGGGGACCTCTGAAGCTTAGTGCATGAGCCTCTACTGCATGAGCTAAAAGTCAAGTGGCCGGTAGCTAAGGCTGTAGAGAAGACTCATTCTCTCTTTTTAAGTGGTCTCAGTGCCACTAGATGGGACAGAATACGACACCCAGAAGGTGTGTAGGTTACAGCTGTACACAGTGGACCATCGCTATTGGGCTCGGGACACAAGCACTGAGTGGTGGGATCAGATTGTGATGCAGATATGGGATGACTAGCAGTGTCCACAGAACTTTTGTATGTGGAAAGCCACCTTCCTTGAACTCTGTGCAGAGCTTGCCCCTGCCCTGCGGCACAGGGACACCAAAATGAGAGCTGCTCTAATGGTGGACAAGCATGTGGCGATTGCTGTGTGGAAACTGGCAACTCTAAACTGCTACCAGTCAGTCATGAATCAGTTTGGAGTTGGGAAGTACACTGTGGGGGCTGTGGTGTGCTATGAAGGACTGTGACTCTGGGCAATGTGCGGAAAATACTGGATGGCTTTGCGGCAATGGGATTCCCTAACTGTGGCGGGGTGATAGATGGAACGCATGTTCCAATTTTGACCCCAGACAATCTTATGACGGAGTACATCAACAGGAAGGGCTATTTCTCTATGGCATTGCAGGTGCTGGTGGATCACTGGGATCATTCCACTAACATCAATGCAGGAAGGTGCATGATGCACACATCTTCAGGAACACTGGACTTTATAGAAAGCTGCAAGCAGGGACTTTCTTTTCAGACCAGAAGATTCCAATAGTAGCTTCAGAGGAGGATCAGTACAAGCGCCTAAGGATACTATTCTGAATACTGGCCCCATTTACACCCGAATACAGGCAGAGGTGACTGAAGCTGATATCTTGCTACTAAGGGTAACCAAAGACGCAAGGGTGCACCTCCTGCATGTGTGTGGTTTCAGACTGGGTCCACATGGTGCTCGCCTGTGTGCTACTTGGGTTCCTGGAGAAATAATTGCTGATTGACGAGGCAAACTGTCCTGCAGAGGAGGAAGAAACAAAACAAAACAGTTCTGCTAAGGAACCTTCGGCAGACCATTGCAGAGTATCTGCAGGAAAGTTTCCTAGCGATCTCTATGGAGGATTCCTGGGAGACTCTAGGGTGCAACAACAAACTTTTTCACAGGGCCCCCCACTATGTAGCTGCACAGGGGAATGAGAAGCAGATGCAAATAGTACCTAGTGTTGTCAATTTTGATCCCTTCTCCCATGTGCACCCTCTAACAAAATAAAGGACAGCTCTACCTTATGTAACTGCAGTATCACAGCAAAATGAGTACTTACCAGAGCTCCCCTCCGCTGCTTCAGGCACACCAGAGCCAGACTGCTGGGACTGGCTAGACCCTTCCAGAGTCAAATAGAGGTCCTGGCTTGCCACATCACCAGACAAGCCTGTCGCCTGTTCCACATCCTCCTCCAACTCGACCTCCTTGTCCACCACTTCGCCCTTGGAGCTGACTCTGCTGGCTGCTGCATCCAGTCCTCCCTGAAGTATCCACGGGGCTCTTGGCAGTGGAGGTGGGGTTGCCACCAAAAATGGCATGCAGCTACTTGTAGAAGCAGCATGTTCTCGGCACCAGAGCAATGGTTGGCCTCCCTTGCCGTTTGCATGCCTGCCTCAGCTCTTTGATCTTAGCACAGCACTGCTGCGTGTCCCTTTTCTGCACCTGCTCATCCATGCCATGAGCAATCTGCTCATAGATGTCAAAGTTCCTAAGGCTGGATTGGAGCTGCAACTGCACGGCCTCCTCGCCCCATACACTCAACAGATCCAGCAACTCCAGGGCACTCCAGGTGGGAGCGCATTTGCTGCAGAAAGCCAGCATGGTCAGCTGGGAAGATGCAATGTGAGCTGTCCACGCTGAGCAAAGAGGAAGTGTAATTTCAAAAATTCCCGTGGCTTTAAAGAGGGAGGGGCGCATGCTTGTGTACCTGGCTGAGGGCAGTGGAGTAGAAACTGCTCACCAGAGCAGTCATGATGGACATTGTGGGACACCTCTTGGAGGCCACTTAGGGTGACATAAACAAGCGCAATGTCTACACTGATACTGTGTCACTAACTTTGTGGCAAAAAGCTCTGTGCCGCTCTTCTAAATAGTTTTATTATGGCGGCATAGTAGGAGAGTAAAATCAACATGAAGAGCATCGGTGTACACCTCCACCGTTTTGTGGATGAAACCTGACTTTTGTTAACAAAACTGTGTAGTTTAGACAAGGCCTTATGAAATAGCATTTTTACATCCAAGCTAGCTTAAGCTATACTTCTCCGGCTTGATTTAAAAGGAAGCTAGAGGAACCTGTATGCTGAGCCAATCAAGGTTTCCCATACCTGTAACTGAGTTAACAGCAAAGATGTTTACTCAAGGTTATATATGGAAAGCTGCTGTCAGCTACATTGAATGTCAAAGAGTGCAACACTTTCTGTAAGATTCCCCATGTCCATCTCTACAGGAAAGCTTGTATTGTAATATAAAACAGATTTTCTTCAGAGCCTCACAAATAATTCCCCTGCAGGAGTTCCATTTTCCTCTGGTCTCTGATGTGTCTCTGCAGCTCTCAAAAGGATTATATTTATATCTATACTATGAGATATACAGTGATCTTCATTAAAAAGTCAGCAACGGCCACGTAACCATATAGTGATCTGAGACACCACATTTTCCTCCTTTACTTAGAATAGGTAATAACTGTGATAAATGTATGGCATTGCTTGCAAATGCTGACTTATTTATTCAGAACCTCTTTAGAAAACTTGCCAGTTGACTTAAGCAAATAAAAAAACATTTTCTCAGTGTTTGTAGCATTCCTACATCTTCCTTCTAGTTAGTAAATATAAGAAATTATAAGTAGGGTTCCATGGCTGTCACAGAGGTTGCGGAAGTCATGGATTCCGTGACCTCCGTGACTTCTGCAGGGGCCAGTGTGGCTGACCCCAGGGCCAGCTGCTCAGGTGGCCCACAGGACAGCCACACCAACCCCTGCTGGAGCAGCCTGGGGGACAGCCACACCAGTCACTGCTCTGGCAGCCCGGGCAGCGGTCCCCAGCTGGCCAGATTAGCTGCGGTCCTGGGTCTGGGCTGCCAGAGCAGAGCAGAGCTATCCTCCCCCTGCAGCGGCCCCAATGTCCCCCAAGATTTAATCACAGGTATTTTTAATATAAGTCATGGACAGGTTACGGGCCGTGAATTTTTGTTTATTGCCCAGGACCTGTCCATGACTTTTACTAAAAATACCTGTGACTAAATCGTAGCCTTAATTATAAGGAATGTTGCAAATACTAATGAAACCATATCTGTTTATCTAAGATCACACCAGTAAAATTTAAAGGAGACCATGGTATATCTACATACATAAGAGATTTTATAAGAAATTGCATCTGCTAATTCCACATATATTATAGAAACACACTCTTATACAGCACTAAAAATGCAATAATTTAAATGAGAGCTTTTGCTAGTTGGAACTACGTGGTTAAATTCTGCTTTCAGTCACTAATTTCACCGAGAGCAGAATGGCTCATATATTCAGAGGAAGAGAAACCCTCAAATCTATGTTTTTTTTTCAGAAGGGTGGCAATTTTGGATGACAAGGGCAGTACATAAAATAATGTATTTAGTTTTGAAGCAGAGAGAAAACTGAAGTGGGCATCTACATCTACATTAAAAGCAGTAAGATTCAATTTTAGCATAAACTGAATAGCCTATATGTTATACTTATAATATGAATAAAGAATACTCTGGCAAGAGACCTTTACAATATATTTCATAGCTCTTGCATCATATTAAAACATTCTACAATGTTTGAAAAAGCCCAATAAATTGAAATGACTTTTTCCTAAAATAAAAAAGTGAGGCTGTTTTAGCTTATTATACCATTCATGGGCAAACTATTTTAAATGCTATATGTAGTACAGTTGAATCAATGGAAAATGAACCTGCACATAGTGAAAATCTTATTACAGAGAAGTGAAATGAAATTCCCAAATTGCTTCAATGCAATTGAAGGGAACTCATTCTGCTTACAGTGAAGCTATTTTATTGCTCAAAGTGAGCAAGTACAGTGACGTATCCAATATTTGTGTTTTGTAATGACTTGCCACATACCAGACCTGCAACTCCTCACTCTCATCCTAGATTCCAGGCATGAAGGCAGCTTCTTAGGATGTACAGAATGTGCTCACCACAACCTTCCTGCAGGGGGTTGGGGTTGGAGAAGGTCTTTGTCCAGCTAGCTATAAGAAAAGGGGCATGGTCCCTTTAAGGGCTCCCTTACTACAGCTGGGGCAGGGGTGAAAGTAAAATACAGCTCTTACCAGTACAGGTCCCACTCCCCCCCACCCCCTGGAAGGGGCAGGGCCTCAGATGGAAAGGGCGGGGCCAGGGTGGAAGTAAGTTACATTTCTTACCTGTACAGTCCAAACACAAGCAACCCACCTCTCCTACATGCTTCATGGATCCCTCCCATTGCATGACTTAGATATAGAAAATAAAGCTACTATTACTACTACCAGTACTGTCTGTAATAAAACTTTACTATTGGAATAAGCCTGAAAAACTGAAAATTCACTGTCACATTTTTCTCCTTGTCCTCCCTCCTCCTCCTCCAGCCAGGCTGCCAATGCAGCTAGGCTGCCTGTTCCCCCCGACCCCTGCACTCAGCAGGGGCTACAGGGGCTCCCCTCTAGCTTGTAGCAGGGAGCAGGGGGACTGGCTGAGGGCGAAGCCTCCCCAGGTAGCCTGCTGCCTGCATAAGAACAGTTTAAACTTAGCTGTTCACTCCGCGGTCTGAACCGGGATTCGGGGCTATTTCTGGCATCCTTGCTAATTTCACTCACGGTTGTTGGGGACGGGGGTGACCAAAGCCAGGGCAGTTCTTTTCTGCCCCCTGAATGAGGCGATCTTCAATAATATAATACACAAAAAATACAATCAAAATCAGGAACCATTTCCAAGTTCAAATTGCAGATGGATTTAAAAAATAAACATATCGTTTTACACATTACCCTATATGACATTCACAAACAGTAGCTATGATCACACTCAGATGTTATGCTACTGCACTGTTTACCAGAGGTTCTCTATGTACAAACTGATAAGCACTATTTTAGTGCTAGTTGGTGCAGCTGGATCAAAGGATGGAAAAATAATTTGGCTCAAAGAATCAACCTGACCTTCACAAAAACCCAAACTAGACTTTTGGGTGGCTAGGAACATTTCAGTTAACTTTTCCCTCCATGTTATTTTTCGTTTTCATGCTTCTTTACACTTGCCTTCAGCTGGAAGTGGAAACACAGAAAGATACTGCTAAAAGCCTGTTCTTGTGAGATATCCACTCTGGTTTCATAGATTCAAGGAAGGCAGAGATCTAGGATTAGGCTCAGGTAAACATTCAGAAGTACAAATAAATATCTAAACCAGAACTCCTGAGGTTTCCATATTATTAATCTGCTTCTTAGACATCTGTAATCACAGAGATGAAAGAGCAAGGATGGTCATGTGATAAAGGTACCAGATTGGGGCTCAAGAGATAAGGGTGATATTCTTTGGGAAGTCATTTAGCCTCTGTGTGTGTCAGTTCACCATATATAAAATGGGCGTAACAATTCTTCCTTTCACTCATCCTTGGTATCGTCCATTTAGTTTGTAAACCCTTCAGGGCAGGGGACTGTGAGTCCCCCATCTCTGCTGGGGCTGGTAGAGATTACTGAAATGCAAACAGTAATTAATAAATAGAGCTGCATACTGCAAAACATCCCCTTCCTCATCACTTAAGGAATTTGTTCCTTAAGAAAAAGACATACTTGAAGATACATTTGGTTAAAGAAAAGTATTTCATAAAACCATATGAATAGAGATTTAAGAAAGATCTATACAATTTAAAAAGTATGCTTACTGCAAAAGAGAGTTTGCCAGTAATTTTAAGAATTGAATTTACTTTCTGTTTTCTAAAGCAAAAGTGCTAACATGCTGTGGAGAACAGCAGTAGATTAAGGTGGTGTCTTTCTATTGTAAGATAATGGCTTTGAGGAAAAGGTCAGTTGGAATTGTACTGTCACTAACCAGTTTTGAAATGGATTGTACACAAAGCAAAAATGATCAGTGATTGAAGAAATGGAAACAAAAGAGAGGATGTGTGTAAAGGAATAAGTATTGAGGGAAATAGCATTGTGTTCACATTTTAATGAAGCATTTCACCTATTTAACCACAAGTTAAAGTGGAGCTCAACTATTTGAAGTGAAGCTTATACAGATTTGTAAAACTAGCCTTCACTCTGATGTCTTCATACATTCAGCCTCAGTTTTGTTACAGAAGGTCATATCTGTGGTCATAGCTGAAAAGCTAGAGGAGTCCGAAGATTGTCCTGTTTGCTAGAAATGTGAATACAGCAGTTAAAAAGGAACTACATCCAATTTCCCACATTCACTGAGATCCTATCAAGGTTTACTGAAACTGTAAGTATGTTAGCATTTTGGAGGCAAAAGTTAGGAGTTTATCAGCTTTAAATTAGATGAGCATAGTAGCAAGTTTATCTTTTTTCACAAAACCCCTTGATTTTACAGATCAAAGGATACTCATCAGGAGAGTTTCACAGATCTCAAAGTGTTTCACTGCTAGTAACTATGATAATTATATATATATATATATATATATATATATATATATATACATATACACACACATATATATATGTTGATATTTTGGTTTGGGATACCACAAAGCAGGAACATGTGTTTAAACTCCTAAAATAGGTTATTATACCTCCTCTTATTCAAAATCTGACGCAGGGTATATATGCATGCCAAAAATTCAAAGTCAGAAAAGATTAAATCAATGCAAGACTAGAAGAAAAGAATTATTTTTTTAAAAAGCCTAAGCCTTAAAACAATTTTTTAAATAGAATTTCCCAGATAAAAAAATAGATTTCAAACAAAATTTTCCAGATATGGTTACCAATTGCACATGCCAAAACTAATTCCTACATTAGCCATGGTGCATTTTCCATTTTGAGAACTAATGAAGCAGGATGCTGAAGGTGCTGATAATAAAGAAAAAGACATGTTGTCCGAGACTTGTAGTTTATTGCCAACTACCCTGAATTGCAACAATGGAAATCTGTGCTGTTACCACTCAAGATTAGCTGTTACCACTCAAGAAAGATCTTGGAGTCATTGTGGATAGTTCTCTGAAATCTGCTGAACGTGCAGCAGCAATCAAAAAAAGCAAACAGAATGCTGTGAATCATTAAGAAAGGGATAGATAATAAGACCGAAAATATCATATTGCCGCTATATAAATCCACAGTACACCCACTTTTTGAATACTGCATGCAGATCGGGTCACCCCATCTCAAAAAAGATATATTGGAATTGGAAAAGGTTCAGAAAAGGGCAACAAAAATGATTGGGGTATGGAATGGCTTCTGTATGATGAGAGATTAATAAGAGTGGGACTTTTCAGCTTGGAAAAGAGACGACTAAGAAGGGATATGATCGAGGTCTATAAAATCATGACTGATGTGGAGAAAGTAAATAAGCAAGTGTTATTTAGTCCTTCTCATAACACAAGAACTAGGGGTCACCGAATGAAATTAATAGGCAGCTGGTTTAAAACATACAAAAGGAAGTATTTCTTCACACAATGCACAGTCAGTCTGTGGAACTCTTTGCCAGAGGATGTTGTGACGGTCAAGACTATAATAAGGTTCAGAAAAGAACTAGATACATTTATGGAGGATAGGTCCATCAATGGCTATTAGTCAGGAAGGGCAGGAATGGTGTCCCTAGCCTCTGTTTGCCAGAAGCTGGGAATGGGCAAGAGGGGATGGATCACTTGATGATTACCTGTTCTGTTCATTCCCTCTGGGGCACCTGGCATTGGTCACTGTCAGAAGACAGGATACTGGGCAAGATGGACATTTGGTCTGACCAGGGGTGGCTCTAGACATTTTGCCACCCCAAGCACGGAGGGTCCGCGGGACCAGTGGACCCGCCGCAGGCAAGCCGCTGAAGGCACCCTGCCTGCCGCCCCGCAGCTTGCCGCCCCAGGCACGCACTTGGAGCGCTGATGCCTGGAGCCGCCCCTGGGTCTGACTCAGTACGGCCATTCTTATGTGCTGATGGTTGAAAAGAAAGTATACATTACATTGGTCCTGGCAAAAATATTAAAATAATAATGAGAGAGATGGCTGTTGTCCTATAAAGAATCTAAGGGTCAAATTTTCAAATGTATGTAATTTAGGAGCCTAGGGACATTTTCAAAAATGGCAGGCCCTTAAGACTTAGATTCCCAAGTGCCTAAATCACTTTTGAAAATTTTGTCTTAAGTCAATAGAGATATTCAGGACATTTAATGAATGTAGTGTAATAAGAATGAGTAGAAGATGCTACATGCTACATGTCTAAGCTTGCAGACATCATGTATATCTAAGCTTGCAGAGATCATTGTGTGAGGTAATAGTTTGTTATTTGAGAAATAATAGGAAAATATTAAAGATTATAATATACGGACCCAAGGAAATGGAGCTAAGGTTGTATGTGCCATGTTCATTGTCAATTTTTGACATTTGAGTTTTTAGGCTTGCAACAGTGCCCTTAACTTGCTCTTAAGAGTTGTTTTAATATAATTTGCCATTAGAACTGGCCAGAAAAATGGGAGTTTCCTGTCAGAATTTCTCACAGGAACAATTTCCATATGAAATTTCCCCATCAGGAAATCACAGTTTTTCCGCAGCAAAAGCCAGAAAAAAATTTAGACAGTAAAGAAAAAAACCCTACATTTCCTCATTTTGATTGTTTTCTAATATTTGCCAACAAGAAAATACTATAAAAGTTACCTTCAGAAAAAAAATAACAATTTCACTTTTACTTGGGAACCTAGAAAATGGGGGCACTTCCTTACAATATCAAAATGAAAAATATCAAAAATGCAAAAAATGTCACCACCCCAAAAATTCCTTTGTTGTTCCAAAAAATCAAAACATTGCCAAAAATGAGATTTTCTGTAAAAAAAATTTGCTTTTGACAAAACCCTGTATTTCAACCAACCCTTCCCTCCAACTTTTTGTTGACAGTTTTTTGATCCGTTCTATTTATATTGATGTTGACAGCAAACCAGGTTAGGATTAAAGGGGAAGTATAAAAACCCCTTTAAAACTAGAAAGGATCAGCCTGTTTATGCTTTGAGAGCAAATTGTAAACCTAACACTGTGAGCTCTTCCTGCCCTTAATGCACTCTCAAGTGACAGCAATTTAAACCATAGAAGATTACTCAGACAGCTGAAATCTGCACTTTAAGCCAGGAAAATCTAACAAGGGAACCTTCAATGTGTATGCAGTATTAGAGTGAAAGGGGACATGATGTTTTCAGCTAACAAAATGTATTGTATTTTATAGGATTTGGAATGGGAAAATAGTGTCTTCTAGTCACAAAATCTTACAGAAACTAAGAGCTTTGTTATTTTTCAGCAGTTCACCACTTTGTCATTTAGTGATCAGCACCACATACTCCATTTCCCATAGAGAACACATTCAACATTTCAAGTTAGGGTGTGAATAAGGGGAAAGGGGTACAGACTGCATGCTAAAGAAAGGAACCAGCTATAACAAAAGAGAACCAAAATGGGAGAGTTACTTACTGACAAATTTATCTCATGCCAGACACCATGGCCACGACTCAGGTCACAGCTTTTCTCATATTGGTTTCTTAATAAAAAGAAAAGAGGTGATCTGTCCCTTTTGCAGCACTTGATGGATCCTCAATTTGCTATGAAAATCAAGATGGTACTAGTAATTTTTAGAGACACTGAACTTAAAAAAATTACACAAGTAGCTTTACTATTGTACTTGCAGATTTATTTGTCTATATGTAGACTTTGTGACAATACACGCGTATGAATAAGAGGCGCACTGGGGCATAGGAAAAAGCTTAAAAACTAGAGAGTACTGCAGGGTTAGATGAATATTTACATTTAATTAAAGACAGCCATATGTGCCATCAAAAATATTGTCTTCTGGGCAATGTCCTTTCTAACAGATGTGATTACAGATGCAGAATAAATATTTTGCAGAAAGGCATAATGGCTGCACAACCCATCAGGAGAGGAGAAAAATAGTAACATGAAAAAGATACCTTAAGCAGCTGCGTGCTGTTTGCCAAGGATGTAGATCCACTATGGACAATATCTTCCTTTAAATCTTGCCTGGAAAATCTCACAAGCTTCCTGACATTTACTTCTTAGACTCAGGATGAAATTATATGTCAGATACACACAGTGAGATTTGTGTTTTATCTCAGAATGAGACCAGGTAGCAGAAAAACCAACCTCAGGGCAAAATTGCATATTTTAGATACTTCTAGTCTGCTTGGTTGCACGTTTCTCTATTGCACAGATGTAGTTTAAGCTCTCCCTAGCGATCACAGGATAGACCTTGGTGCCTGCTCTATGCCCTTTGGACAACTGACTGCACCTGCTCAGCAGGTACGCAACTGGCATACTGGATCCTGCCCCAGTCTCATACAGCCCCCCATGCAAGGAATATGTCACAGGTAGTGTGCTATGCTCTGGCCCTCCCCAGCTGGCACAGTTTAGAGCAGCTCCCAGGCTTCTCTAAACTCTGTTGGGGATGGCATAAAAGGAGAACCAGGATCAGGGAGCCATTCATTTGATTCCTGATGCCCACCATCCCCACCGTGCCAAGCAGAGGTTCTGGGTCACAAGCCAAAAAAATGTATTAAGAAATGAGGAAAAACAAAAGAAAGTGCAATGAAAAAGGTGAAATTAAAAAGTGACAATGAAAGTGAGGTGGATAGTTGATTGGGAGTTCTAAGCGCTGACAAGTCCCACCATATGCTTTATACAGAAAGAGCTATCGTGCATCAGTCTACGTCCCCATTGTTACTACTGTTAAAATGTCATGGATAAGATTTTTGTAAATCCACTCCAGTTACTGTAAATTATAATAATTACTAATAACTTAATACAAGCTAAATATGGAAACTTGAGCTATAAGGTTCAGAGATTGTAGATTGTTATATTATGATGTAATAGTGGTTGAGCTGAATTATTCTTCCCTGCTGACATGGAAACGTACTTTCAAACTGCTTTTGGTTATGGTCGTTTAGGTTCCTCTCCTACTCCAGTTAAAGGCAATGGAAATAATAATACCACTTAGATCTCATATAGCACTTTTCATCAGCAGATCTCAAAGTGCTTTACTCTCCCACTGATTTCAGTGGAATATGTTTCAGGCCTTCAGAAAATACACCTCTACCTCGATATAACGCGACCCAATATAATACGAATTCAGATATAACACGGTAAAGCAGTGCTCTGGGGGGGCGGAGCTGCAGACTCCAATGGATCAAAGCAAGTTCGATATAACGCGGTTTCACCTATAATGCGGTAAGATTTTTTGGCTCCTGAGGACAGTGTTATATCGAGGTAGAGGTGTATGTTGTAATTCAGAGCAGTGCATGTGTTTGAGTAGAGATTAATCCACAAAGGTGATTTCTGAACTGGATCCATCTAAAGAGACAGGTATCTAAAAGCCCCTGATCATCTACCAACCAGAGTGCTCTTCGATCTTGGCTGCCAAAATTCCTGAATTTCCAACTTTGAAAGAAGAACCTCCCAAAATGAAATAATATAATTTGTAAACACTGATAATTATGAGCGATGTCCTTCCTAGAATTATAGCCTTCTGGAAACTGCACCTAAGGGTTGAGAATACATGGTGGCACCCAGTAGGCATGGGAGTGGAAGGGCAAAGAAAGTTTTGCACTCTATTTTAATATCATTAACTCATGGCCTTGAAGGAGTGAAAATCCAGATCACAGCAATTACGGAATTGTATTCTCAAAGAAGCCAATTACCCACCTTCCTCCTTCCTCTAGCAGTAGCCTGTACAAGATGTTTTGTACTTTAAAAACAAACAAACAAACCCTGATCTGTCCATTTGTGCAAAAGAGAAGAGCAACATCTTAATTTTCTTAATTTATAAATGGAGACTATTTCAACTTGTAAACACATTCTTTAAGAAACCAAGCCCTGATAGAGTTGGATCATACAAAAAGAGTAGAGTCTTTTAAGAACATTTGTTACATCTGCTTTTTTCCTAATAAGATGTTGCCATAAAATATATAGTTTGAATTGAAGCCTCATAACATAGCTATGATTATTGTTGTTTTAGGAACAGCTAATTACTTAAATTAGGTCTTTTTTGACATTAAGGATGCTAATTTGATGTTTTACAACACAAAATAATCCATACAAACAGAAAACTTGCTGGCCAGGCTGTTTTTACTAGGTACTAGAGGATACTGCTTATATTAGGGAAATAGTAGCCCCCTTACAGTATTTTCAATATTATTTGTCCTAGTCACATCAATTCATATATAGAATAACATAGAATGAGTATTTGAAAACTTGCAACAGTAATTAATGTTAATCTCTTCAATAAGTTAAGGTATTTAAAACTTGGGGGGTTTTCTTATTAACTCAGACAAGGAAATTTAGTACTGGCAGCTCTGGTGCTCTTTACCACAAACTAACCAAGCCTGGGGAATCATATAGTTAGCCCTGTTAGCCCAATGGTTAGCCAATATTTGGGGCCTTGCAGGTTGTTTCTATTGGGGAAGAAAATAATGATAGTGTCAGGTGTTTCTTTGATGCAAGCCCGTTGCTGTTGTTTTTGACAAGGAAGTTACACAATGTTTGGTCTCCCTGAACACAGCAGGAATCAAAGAAAAGGAGATAGTTTCTTTGCTCACAGGTCCAAGCCTCTTTCCAGTCAACACCCAGCCTCAAAAGCTCTCTCTCTCTTGGCTTTCTCTCAGAGCCATGTAAGCACCGCTTTTCTTGTTGTCTTGGCTTTCCTGCTGCCTTCTCTGTCTGCATCTCATTCAGACACACCTAGCTCCAAATGATACCCATTTGAATTTGAATTCAGAACCCAGGGAAAGCCCATTGGACTGTATGGCAGGGACGGCTTTAGGAAGTGCGGGGCCCAATTCAAACAGTTTCGATGAGGCCCTGGCAGGAATGACTTAAAAAAAACCAACACGTGGGGCTTGTATTCACCGGGCGGTGCTCTGAGTCTTTGGCGGCACTTCGGCGGTGGGTCCTTCACTCGCTCCAGGTCTTCAGCGGCACTGAAGGACCCGCTCCTGAAGTATTGCCAAAGACCCGGAGTAAGCGAAGGACCCGCCGCCGAAGTGCCGTCGAAGACCCGGAGACAGTGAAGGACCTGCTGCTGAAGTGCCGCTGAAGACCCAATGCGCCGCCAGGTGAGTAAAAATTAAAAAGGCGCCTCTAGCCAGGGAAGGGATTCTCACTGGGCGCGGGGCCGTCTTAGGTGCGGGGCCCGATTCAGGGGAATTGGTGGAATAGGCCTAAAGCCGGCCCTCGGCTCAACTCCTACTCCAGCCTCATCATACTAGTCTGTGATATGGGTGGTGGCTTCTGTTGCTTAGCTATTACTTAACAAAAGGATATTTAATTGCTCTCTCATTCAGATTCAAAGGAAGGTGACTATCATCCCCACCAGCTTCAATGAGGTTGTGACTGTCCATAGATCAAAATCATGCATGTTGGGAATCACCCAACTCCAACATAATCGTATAATTTGGATGGCTCAGAAATTATCTTTTGTAATTAATGTAAGGAAGCCAGAAGATAGGGGTTCTGTTTTCTGTTCTGGTATAGGCTTGCTGTGTTAACTTGGATAGGACACAATTTCAAAGTGTCCCCATGCCAGGAAAAAACACTTCAGCGTCTCAGTCCCTTATCTGTAAAATGAAGAGAATTAGGTTCTCTCTCTGGAGTGTGGTGGCTTAATTCCCAAAGAGTGCTGAGGGGCTTAATTCATTAATTTGTTTGGAGATCCTTGAATGGAAGGCACCGTTAAAATGTGAAATTTTAGTATTATTATGAAACTCTTTCTTTAAAGCCAGCTGCACGAACACACACCACAAAAATATTGCAGAGCAGCACTTTCTAATGTCTTTTCTTGTAACCCATTATCTAAGCACCCTTGAGCGCATTGCGCCTCTGAAATGCCACTGATTGAAGAAGAGTGCTGGATAAGAAATGCTGTTGGAAGCCATTGAAAAATCAGCAGGTTGCTATTGTGCAATGCTACAATAAGAAGACAGACAATGCTACAAAAAAGAAAAAGCAGCAGGAAGGAAAAGAATCGGGAACAGTACGTGGGAAGAGAGACCAGCACAAGTTCTGAGGGAAACATGGTTCATAAACCCATCACAATTTAGAACAGTTTAAAAAAAACCAAACGAAACTTTAAAATTATGTGTTATTTTCCTTCTTGCTGTTAAATCTACAATTAAGAACATGCAGTAATTATCCTTGTTACTAATTTTAGGTCTACAGGTACCATGTAGTTTGCTGTTGTAAACAACAGAAGTGCCTAGTCATGCTAGATTGATAAACAATAGTCTCAGAACATAGCAACTAACGTTTATTGTTGACAAGAGGATTCTGAGCCATCCATCTGTTCACGTAACAGACTCAAAGTAGTGTGTGTTGTACTCATTTCTGCAGCCTCTTCCCGACATGTCTTTTGTTTGGCCTTGCTGACACCTGTGACATTTATGCCATCTTCAGGAGCCAAAGCAGTCAGATTTGTCAGTCTCCTGTTATTGAGCAGCAGACACTGACCCACATTGGTAGCTAGGATATATATGTATTTCTTGTGCTGGTAATGCTGGTGCCCACTCTCCAATTAAGTATTATTTGGTTCTTATCCTACTGAAACATGCGACTAAACCTCAGCACAACAGCAATGGTTATCCCATACCCTGGCAACTCTCACCTAGGCCGCTTCAGACAAAAATCTCTCATTTATGTGTGCACCTCTTTTTTATGTCATTTCTCCCTGGGGCCACATGAGTTACATTGACTTAGCACAACATTCCTCAGCAGGAAATTCAAATGTACTTGACAGCAGTCAGTCAGGCACCTGTATAAGGCCTGGATAACCACATACTTCAATATGTGCTTCAGCTATAGGTAGGGTGACCAGGTGTCTGGTTTTTCGACCGGGAGACCCTGGCAGCTCCGGTCAGCACTGCTGACCGGGCCATTAAAAGTCAGGTTGGTGGTGCTGCGGGGCTAAGACAGGCTAGTACCTACCTGTCCTGGCACCGTTCTGCACCCAGGAAGCAGCCAGCAGGTCCGGCTCATAGGCAGGGTGGCCACGGGGCTCCACGCAGTGCCCCCCCCCCCGAGCACCGGCTCCACACTCCCTTAGGATGAGAACCGGCCAATGGATTGGGGGTGACGGTGCCTGTGGGTGAGAGCAGCATGTGGAGCTTCCTCCCCCCCCCACCTAGGACCCGGACCTGCTGGCTGCTTCCGGGACACAGCGCAGTGCCAGGACAGCCTGCCTTAGTCCTACTGCACCACTGACCGAGAGCTATTCGAGGTAAGCCCAGGCCCCAACCCTGAGCCCTGCCCAAACCCAGAGCGCCCTACTGCACTCCAAGGCCCTCATTCCCGGCCCCACCCCAGAGCACGCACCTCCACTCAGAGCCTTCAACACCCTCCACCCTAACCCCTGCCCAGGCCCAGAGCCCCCTCCCACACCATGAATGCCTCATCCCCGGCCTCATCCCCCTCCAGGACCCCAACCCCCACCTCAACCCGCAGCCCCCTCCCACACTCTGAATCCCTCAGCCCCACCCCACAGCCTGGAGCCCCCTCCGGCCCCCCAAACCCTTCATCCCCAGCCCTATCCCAGAGCCTGCACCCCCAGCCACACCCTTCACCCCCTCCTGCACCCAAACTCCCTGTCCTAACCCAGAGCTCCCTCCCACACTCTGAACCCCTCATATCTGGCCCCACCCCAGAGCCCACAACCCCAGTTAGAGCCCTCACCCTCTCCCGCACCTCAATCCCCTGCCCCAGCCCAGTGAGTGAGGGTGGGGGAGAGTGAGCCACCGAGGGATGGGGAATGTAGTGAGTGGGGGGGTGGGGCCTTGGGAAAGGGGCAAGGCTAGGCTGTTCGGTTTTGTGCAATTAGAAAGTTGGCAACCCTACCTAGAGGCAGGTAACTCCACACAAGTTAATTCACACATTGACAGAAACCGTAGACACCGATTAAAAGGCATTGTCAAGAAGAAGTGGGTTTCCTAGGACAGTGAGAAAGAGCTACTTCAACATCTGCTCCCTTTGCAGTTGATGCTACTTTTACCCATATGTATCCAGGCTTTGAATCAGAGGCGAGTCATTCTTATTTTATTAAAATTAGCAAATATAGTAATAAGTGCTGGATTAACAACCCCGGAAACTGAATCCTACGTACAACATCAGAAGCTTCCCTATCCTGACCCTGATGGTCCACATTCAGGGGGCTGAAAGTAGAACTTAGTTTCTATGCTCAGACAGTGCTTGTTTGCTGAGATGCCAACAAAGGTGCTAATCACAGTGATTGAGGTGTATTTGGGAGATAGGGGCACATGTTCTCTGAGAACTGGACTAAGACCAAAGATCTTAACAATTTAGCTAGGGGGTGTGGTGAATTCTCCATCACTTCGTGTCTTTAAGTCAAGACTGGATGGCTTCCTAAAAGATCTGCTCTAATTCATCTACAACATACGGGTTTGATGCAACAGTTACTGGGAGAAAGTCTATTACTGGTATTATGCAGGAAGTCAGCCTAGATTATCATAATGGGCCCTTCTGGCCTTAATAATCTATTATTCATTTCATACAGACCACTCAAAAGCAGGTGTTTATTTCCATGTTGTTCTCGCATTAACTAGGTCTAAGAAACAGCGCTATAGTGTGCATAAAATTATAGAAAATCAGAATTTGCTCAGCATTACTGGTGTAAAAACAATCCTTCAAGTACATGATCCAAAGTCAAAGAAAAGTCTTCCGCTGTCTTCAATGGACATTGGAACAGATCCCAGACAGACAACACATCCCTTCACTGGGATGCATCCTTCACAATGATGTGTTCCTTTTAAAAATGACACTATTGAATTTTAAAACCTTTTACTGGGATGACATATTCCAGAAAACCTAGTGCTAGTGACATTTACATGAACACAAAAAAACTTAAGGCAAAAAGTTTTTGTATTGAGTCTGGGAGAAGGAACAGTCTCAAGGGGGAAAGAGAAGGAACAGAAGAAAAAGAAATAAATGAAATTCTGTAAAATCCTACCTTCCTCTGGACAGGAGAATATACGGTTTCTGAGTAGGCCATTCACAGATTATTTAAAATATCTGATGATGGGCATGATATTAAAAACTAGACAGATGTTCTAGCAGACACCTGCTTACTCCTTGTGTTAACAGAATATTAATACGTGAACAAATAAAGGAATTGTTTGAAATAACGAGCTATGATTCATCACATCAGTATTTGATGAGGTTAGTAGAGACTGAAGCCCAGAGCATGTCTTTGTTCAAAGGACATGGTAGGGTTTTGAGAAGATTTACTAAACCAGATGCAGTAAGTCAATGTTTCTTATTCAGAGGGACATGATCCTGGGGAGGACGGGGGAGCATCTTGAATGGCAATGGGGGGGCAGAGTCTTGAGGGATTGAAAATTGTATTACAATCTAATGCAAAGAAAATCTCACTCCCCCACTCCCTGCACACCCTTATAGATTTTACAGTCAGAAGGGATCATCGCGATCATCTATTCTAGTCTGATCTCCTTCAGGGTCAAGTATTCTTGGCCAACCTATTGAAACATACACAAATTAAATAGGTCTATCATTGTCACTTTTATTAATGAATGTTACTATACTTTTATTTACCCATAAGAGGGGTTGTGAAAATTTTTCATTTCGAATAAGGGGTCACAAACCTCAAAATGTTGAGAAACCATGCTGTAACTGACCCACATTGTAGCATTGTGTTTTCAAATAGAAATCTTTTCTTATCTGAGTTCCCCTCCCCCTCAATCTGTGCCCTCTCCCCTTTGGAGTTGTAACTCCATTGTGCCACAATCACACATGTATCCTAAGCTGCCATGCACCAAGAAACCCATGGCAGAGAACTTGCTGCTTATTAACACAGTTTTCGGACTGCTTACTAATGTGTTCCATTTTAATTAAATTTTGATTGCATTTGCTTTAACACTTTAATTGATAAAGGGCTTGGCTACACTTGCAAGTTGCAGCGCTGGTGGAGGCTTTCCAGCGCTGCAATTATTCTCCGTCCACACTTGCAAGGCACATCCAGCGCTGCAACTCCCTGGCTGCAGCGCTGGCTGTGCACCCGTTCAGGTTGGGGTATAAGGAATGCAGCACTGGTGATCCAGCGCTGCTCATCAGGTGTGGACACACACCAGCGCTTTAATTGGCCTCCAGGGAATAAGGAGATATCCCAGAATTCCTGTTCAGCCACTCTGCTCATCAGTTTGCACTCTACTGCTCTGGCCTCAGGTGACCCGCCCTTTAAATGCCCCGGGAATTTTAAAAATCCCCTTCCTGTTTGCTGCAGCCAGGTGTGGAGTGCAATCAGTTAATCTTTACAGGTGACCATGCCTCCACGCGGCAAACGAGCCCCAGCATGGAGCAATGGCGAGTTGCTGGACCTCATTAGTGTTTGGGGGGAGGAAGCTGTGCAGTCCCAGCTGCGCTCCAGCCGTAGGAATTATGATATCTTTGAGCAGGTAGCAAGGTCCATGCTGGATAGGGGCCATGATCGGGATGCGCTGCAATGCAGGGTTAAAGTAAAGGAGCTGCGGAGTGCCTATTAAAAAGGCCGCGAGGGAAACCGCCGGTCCGGCGCTGCCCCCACGACCTGCTGTTTTTACAGGGAGATGGACGCGATACTTGGGGGTGACCCCACTGCCAATCCTAGGACCACGATGGACACTTCTGAGCAGGGTGGGGGACAGGAGGAGGAGGAGGAGGAGGCGGCGGCGGTGGGGGGGGAGGAAACCGCGAGTGAAGCTACTGGGATGGGGGAAGACACCCCAGAGTCCCAGGAGGCATGCAGCCAGGAGCTTTTCTCAAGCCAGGAGGAAGGAAGCCAATCGCAGCACCCAGCAGTTGCTGAAGGACAAGCAGAGGAGCGCGTTACCGGTAAGCGGCTTTTATTTTCAGGGTGGAAATGTTTCGGGAGAGGAGGGGGGGTTAGGGCTGCATGCACGCATGCCTAGATGTGGAATAGCCCATTGATGTGGTCTATCACGTCGCGGTAATCGGCTGCAGTAATCTCCTCAAAAGTTTCAGCCAGAGTGTGGGCAATGTGCCTGCGCAGGTTTATAGGGAGAGCCACTGTGGTCCTTGTCCCAGTCAGGCTAACGCGTCCGCGCCACTGTGCCACGAGGGGTGGGGGGACCATTGCTGCACACAGGCAAGCTGCATAGGGGCCAGGGCGGAATCCGCATTGCTGTAGAAGACCTTTCCGCTCTTCCCTGGTGACCCGCAGCAGGGAGATATCTTCCAGGAGTAACTCCTGTGGAAAATGTTGGGAGACTGTTTAGTGCAGATCCCCCATGCAGATGTTTGCTGTCCCCAACGCACAGAAACCCCTGCACAGCCCTGAAGCAATCAGTACCCCTTACTCACCATTTCGTGGCTGCTGTTGTGTTATGTGTGTGCTCTTATTTGTTATGTGAAAAATATACTAAAGTGAAGACTGTAAACTCCTTCAGTGTGTGGGAATTACTGTTTGGATGAGATAATGAACAATGCTACCCTGTTAACTGTTGCAATTTTTGCCTTCCAAAAGCGACCTTGACTGCTGGACTGCCAATCTCCACCACAGCACAGAGACTACAGAATCTGAGGAAAAAGCCACGAAAAACCAAGGAAGACATGCTGAAAACAGTTATTGATCACTCTGCTAGAGAGAGTAAACACCTGCAGGAGTGGAGAGAAAGTGAAAGCAGGATCCACCAGAGACATTGGCGGAGAAACGCTGTGGCAAAGAGGAAAAGCACAGACCAGCTGCTAGGCATCCTGGCGCGCCAAGCGGACTCTCTCCAGGCACTCGTAGCCATGCAGGCAGAGCAGTCCCGTGCTGCCCCACAGCCCCCCCCCATCCCAAATTTTATTCTCTTCTGCCCCAATGTCAGCTCCAAACCCCCTTCCCCAGCATCCAGGTTCTTACCACCACCAGCTGCCTCCAACACCTGTACGTTCACCAACCAGCCCTGAGAACTACGACCCTTACCCTCTGCACTCAACCCCCATCACCATGCAGTATATGCACCCTGAAGTGCAGCAGCCATTGCACAGCACTGCAGACAGGACATATGCAAACTTGTGACTGTACAGTTCACCAACCCACCCCCCTGCCCTAGGTTCCTGAAATGTTGTGTGTCTGTCAATGAAGTATTTTTCTTTTCAATAAAATAAATCTTGGCTTTGAAAACAGTCTTTATTATTGCAGATAGTGAAAGATACCTTATCCCAGTAAAGAAACAGTCACTGGAAATCATGTTAGGGATAATAGAATCCTAACAGTGTAACCACTGCACTTCACTCCCATGCAAGGCAGCAAACATTACTGTTGGCTTTCAGCCTCAAATTCTTCCCTCAAGGCATCCCTAATCCTTGTAGCCCTGTGCTGGGCCTCTCTAGTAGCCCTGGTCTCTGGCTGTGCAAATTCAGCCTCCAGGACTTGAACCTCGGTGGTTCATGCCTGACTGAATGTTTCACCCTTCCCTTCACAAATATTATGGAGGGTACAGCATGCGGATATAACCGCGGGGATGCTGCTTTCCCCCAAGTCTAGCTTCCCATACAAGGATCTCCAGCGGGCTTTTAAACGCCCAAAAGCACACTCCACAGTCATTCGGCACCGACTCAGCCTGTAGTTGAACCGGTCCTTGCTCCTGTCAAGCTTCCCTGTATAGGGTTTCATGAGCCAAGGCAGTAACGGGTAAGCGGGGTCTCCAAGGATCACAATGGGCATTTCGACGTCCCCTACTGTGATCTTCCTGTCTGGGAAATAAGTCCCTGCCTGCATCTTCCTGAACAGGCCACTGTTCCGAAAGATGTGTGCATCATGCACCTTTCCAGGCCAGCCTGTGTAAATGTCAATGAAACGCCCACGGCGATCCACAAGCGCCTGGAGAACCATAGAGAAATACCCCTTCCGATTAACGTACTCTGATGCTAGGTGGGGGGGTGCCAGAATAGGAATATGCGTCCCATCTATTGCCCCTCCACAGTTAGGGAAACCCATTTGTGCAAAGCCATCCACAATGTCCTGCACGTTCCCCAGAGTCACGGTCCTTCTTAGCAGGATGCGATTAATTGCCCTGCAAACTTGCATCAACACGATTCCAACGGTCGACTTTCCCACTCCAAGCTGGTTCCCGACCAACCGGTAGCTGTCTGGAGTTGCCAGCTTCCAGATTGCAATAGCCACCCGCTTTTCCACCGTCAGGGCAGCTCTCAATCTTGTGTCCTTGCGCCGCAGGGTGGGGGTGAGCTCAGCACACAGTCCCATGAAAGTGGCTTTTCTCATACGAAAGTTCTACAGCCACTGCTCGTCATCCCAGACTTCCATGACGACGTGATCCCACCACTCAGTGCTTGTTTCCCGAGCCCAAAAGCGGCGTTCAAAGGTGTTGAGCATTTCCGTGAATGCCACAAGCACTGTAGTGTCACACGCGGCAGGCGACTCGATATCATCGATATCATCGTCAGACTCCTCACTGTCACTTTGGAGCTGAAGGAATAGTTCAACTGCCAAACGTGTTGTGCTGACGACACTCATCATCACAGTCCTCAGCAGCTCGGGCTCCATTTCCCACAGAAATCGCGATTCACAGACAGAGAGTAAAAAACAGCAAGTGACTCACAATGGTGCCAAACGTGGCCGGAAAAACTGTGAATGCTGGGATCCGAAGCGATGCACCACGGGGCGTTGGGACAGGAAGCGGAATGACCCGCACCCTTCCGTCCCCTTCCCACAACCCACAGCGCAAAAATGGGACGAGGTGCTCTGTGGGATAGCTGCCCACAATGCACCTCTCAATACAGCGCTGCAAATGCTGCAAGTGTGGCCACACTGCAGCGCTGGTAGCTTTCAGTGTGGCCACACTCCAGCGCTGGCCCTGCACAGCTGGACGACCAGCACTGCAAACTACCAGCGCTGCAACTTGCAAGTGTAGCCAAGCCCAAAAAGTCTTACACTCATACATCATTCAGGAAAAGCTACAACCATGGCCCTACATGCTGAATCATAGTCACAGAAAGAATCTAGAATTAATAAATGCCAAGTTATAAGAGAGAAGCACAGGAGTGTGATTATTGTTTTTTTGGATAGGTTATCACATCAAGGATGGCATGAAGGTCTGCATTTCTCATTCCTTTCAGGATAAGAAAGAAGAAAAATATTGAACTGGCAGATGGCTGCAACTCATTACTGTGTGGAACTACAGCACTGAGGGTAAAATGATGGCAAATTAATCATCATTCACTAAGAATGAATGGCAGGGAATGATGTGTGCTGTTGCTATTTTATTTCATGTCATATTAAACCTGTACTAGATAACTGACAAAATGTGTTAAACTCACTGTGGCCTGTGCTAACATCAACAGATGAGCTAAGCGTCTCTTCTCGCATAAACAGCTATTTATTATTTTCTTGCAAATACTGTACCAAAAGTTACAGTTATAGACTGAACATAATCATGGATGAACGAAGACCCTTGAATATTGATATATAATTACTTCTGATGGAAATTACCTTATTTTATTGTAAATTATATCTTAATTTTAAATTACATTATGCCTCAACCTGATTAATTTCCATTTAAACCAGATACCGATTGCCTATGCAGTCAGGATTAAACACTTTTTTTCAACCCTAATGTAGTTCTCTTTAGCTTGTGCTATCACTTAAGGCAGAAACAAAAATGTTTAATGTCTGGCTGCTTTCTAGATCTCACTAAAGACCGACTTCCTTCCCTGATGCCTGGCTGCTTAAAAGAAAAATTATTTACAAAGGGGATATCAGACTGCATCTAACTTAACAAAGGTTCTTACAGAAGATGCTGCATTCAGTCTGCCACTCAATTCACCTGCTCTTGGACTTTTTCAATTGGACAGTTACTTCTCAGGTAAAAGCTATCTAAAATGCCGTGCACACTTCAAGTACTGCACAATTAATGGTCTATATTTTTAAGTGACTAGTGATTGAGATGCCTTAATAGCTGATTTTTCCGAAGTGATGAGCCCCCACTGTATGAAAGTCAGGCCCCTTTAAAGGTGTTAAGTTGAACACCCAAAAACTCAGGCACCCCAAAAACCACCAATCATTTTTGAAAGGCCAATAATGATTTGTACTTTTTAAATGGCTTGTACTGTAAATAGATTTTAAAGGGAACTTCCATGGCCTATGAGGGACTATGATTTGTAATACTGTTATGAACTAGGTGAAACCGGGCTTTGGGATAGAGGTTGACAGGTGTGAACTCACCCTTCAGTTAGAATAGCTGTAAGCATAAACATCACCTTAGACAAAGGGAGTGTGTGAACCTGCCCAGGAACTTTTTCTGAGTATTGTTTTGGATAGAGAGACAAGGAGGCAGAACAGCTGAAGGGAGCAGCTGAAAGCATGGTGGCTGACCTGGGAAGAAAAGTGGGGAGAGGTTTTTGGGTTGGGGTTCAGGCTGAAGAGAGTGCTTGGCGTTGTGAGCAAAATAAATTGTTTCCTGCTATTTGATTCCTTCTGTGTTCAGAGACACGGGACTTTGTACATAAACAAAACTGCATCAAAGAAATAGCTGATTACTACCAATTTCTACTCCCAACTGGAACACCCACATAAACTTTGATTAGCTGCTCAGTCAAAAGGGGCAGTAGTGAACATTTGTCCACAATAGCAAACAGCATATAGTTTGCTGCAATTAGCTGCCTCTTTGCAGACAAGGGCCAGCACTGGAATAGCTGGGGCTTTGCAGATGAGGACACATAAGAATAGCCATACTGGGACAGATCAGTGATCTATATAGCCCAGTATCCTGTCTTCCCACAGTGGCCAATTCCAGATACTTCAGAGGGAATGAACAGAACAGGCAATTGCTAAGTGATGCATATCCTATCCCCCATTCCCAGCTTCTGGCAAATAGAGACTATGGGCACTTCAGAGCATCATGCTGCATCCCTGCCCATCCTGGCTAATAGCCATTGATGGACCTATCCTCCATGAACTTATCTAGTCCTTTTTTTAGCCCTGTTATAGTCTTGGCCTTCACAACATCCTCTGGCAAAGAGTTCCACAGGTTGACTGCATTGTGTGAAGAAATACTTCCTTTGGTTTCTTTTAAACCTGCTGCCTGTTCATTTCATTTGGTGACCCTTAGTTCTTGTGTTATGAGGAGTAAAGAATGCTTCCTTTTTACTTTCTCCACACCAGTCGTGATTTTATAGCCCTCTATCACGTCTCCCCTTAGTCGTCTCCTTTCCAAGCTGAATAGTCCCAGTCTTATTAATCTCTCCTCATGCAGCAGCCGTTCCATATCCCTAATAATTTTTGTTGCCCTTTTCTGTACTTTTTTCAATTCCAATATATCTTTTTTGAGATGGGGCGACCACATCTACACACAGTATTCAAGATGTGGGCATACCCTGGATTTATATAGAGGCAATATGATATTTTCTGTCTTATTATCTATCCCTTTCTTAACGATGCTCAACGTTCTGTTCACTTTTTTGACTGCCACTGCACATTGAGTGGATGTTTTCCAAGAGCTATCCACAATGACTTCAAGAGCTCTCTCTTGAGTAGTAACACCCAATTTAGACCATATAATTTTATATGTATAGTTGGGATTATGTTTTCCAGTGTATATTACTTTGCATTTATCAACACTGAATTGCCAACAACGAGCTTTCATGGGAAAGCTTGTATAAGTTCCTATTGCATTGTTGCCTCTAGTTAATACAATTATGGTCCCTCACTTTCATTCACTAAATTTCTGTAACGATTTTAAAATAATAAAAGAAAAACATGTTTTGGTGGGGTTTTGGGTTTTTTTAGATTATTTTAATCAACTGTGGGTGAATCTCTACAGGTTCAGAGTTCTAAGCTCCCCCAAACCTCTAGAGTTGGCAAAGTCAGGCTGGAAATCACTCTCAAACAGCCTGCTCTCATACTTGCTTTATTTTCAGAGGGGTGTACACTTTACTGTGGTTATATATTGACAAGGCCCAGTAATTCCTGAGGTAGGACAGAAGAAACTGTCAGGGCAGCAAGCAGCACTGTCCCATGAGAGTGGATACAGGCTGCAAGGAACTATCAGTAAATATCAGCTAACCACCTTCACTAAGAGAAATAAAAATACATTCTTGTATAACAGGTTTGGTAACCATAAATAGGATGCAACACAAAATATTAGGTACTATGGCAGAGCTCTGACCTTGCCCCCGTGGGTCCTGTGCTTCCAGGTGGTTTATGCTAGCCTCAGTGGCTCACTGTGACCCTCCACGTAGCCCTTCTCTCTCTAGGGCCAGGGTTACAGTCTACTGACCCCTTTTCATCATAGGCCAGCAAGGAGGTTGGTGAGAGAACTCCCACAGTCTCTGTTGTCCATGGGGGCTTATTATCAGAACAGTTTAGCCTCCTGTCCTGACAGGGGCCTGACTTCCCCTCCCAGGAGATGTTCCTGTAGTGGTGGGTTGAGGGGAACCCGGGCCCACCCTCTACTCTGGGTTCTGGCCCAGGGATCCTAATGGTAGCAGCTGTTAGCAGCCAACCTTTCACTACCAGAGTTGTTACATTTCCCTGGGTCACTTCCCCACAGCTCTCCTGCTTCTCCCTTCCTCACCCTTTCCTTAGGGCTCCCCTTAACGATGGTTTGAGGGTGTCTTCATTAACCAGCCCTTCAGCCTCACTTCCTCTCCTCTGGCTCCCTGGCTCCCCTCTGCCTGACTGGAGTGAGCCCTTTTTATAGTATCAGTGGGGCCTTAATTAGAGTCAGGTGGTCACATTAGCCTGGAGCAGCCCCTGCTCTGGTCAGTCAGGGAACAGAAAACTGTTAATCCAGTGGCCAGTATATCTGCCTTCTGCTATTCTGCTGTACCCAACTGGCCTGGGTCTATCACAGTACATTTTTATATTTGTAATTTGTTTTTTAACTCTTGTTTTGACCACATTCTAAGACCTCTGACCTGTATACCATCGGGGTCAGTTATGATAGGTCCCATCCACATTCAGGCCAAGAGTTTGAATCTAGCCCATGGCTCTTCATTTCCCATACATCAATGAACTGCTAGTGAACAGGTGCCCATATAACAAACCACTATCACAAGCTGTACCCTCATGATTAGGCTAGATGGACAAACACTGAACTATCAACCCTCGAGGTGGTCAGGGTTGAGATATGTTGGGGGATTTGCATAGATGGAACTCAGTTGTACTGTCTGTGAATAAAATATAGCATGTCTTTTTATAGTGTTGCAGTATTTAGCACCATCCAAGTACTGGTTTTGTTTTCTTTTTGTTACACAGGAACAAGGCTAAACTTGGAAATGGCTGCGATTATGTTCCTCTTCAAGACTCAGGGTACGTTTACACTTACCGGGACGGTCGACGCGGCGAGTTCGACTGCTCAGAGTTCGAACTATCGCGTCTGATCTAGACGCGATAGTTCGAACCCCGGAAGCGCTAGTTCGAACTCCGGTACTCCACCGCGGCAGGAGGAGTTGCCGGAGTCGACCCTGGAGCCGCGGAGTTCGCTTCCGCGGCGTCTGGACGGTAAGTAAGTCGAACTAGGGTAGTTCGAATTCAGCTACGTTATTCACGTAGCTGAATTCGCGTACCCTAGTTCGACCCCCGAGCTTAGTGTAGACCAGGGCTCAGACTCTTCAAAAGTAATTAGACTAACACCAGAGATGCTAGAATGTAAAAACCTTAACTGTACTATTTTACTTACGATTTCTGTGTTGATCAGCTGAAAAAAAAAACTTTTCTAATTAGAAAGGTCCCTTAATTCCTAGCAGTTTTGCACAGACAGTCATTGCTCTCCAAGGGTGTCTCTTTAAGGGTGACATTCCCATCGTTACAAAATGCATGAGGCGTGTTCAGGCTTTATGAAGGTGGAGTGCAGATAGGTCAAGAAGGTGAAATTAAGTCTTACATGTCTGGCATCTACTGCAACACTGGAGGCTTCAAGTTTTTTCTTTAGATATGTGTGTGTTGTGGGAGGAGGGTACTTAACAGATTTTTTTAAAATAGCCCATTTTACTTCATTTATCAGGCCTCTTTGATCTGATTGGTTAACAGAAATTTAAGTGTTTTTAGGCTTGAAACTTGACCAGTCTTAAAACTATTTAAAAATCTCCCACTCCATGGTTGAGAAATACCTAAAACAGCAACTCACCTTTTGGGGTGGCTCAATACAATAACACAAGGTTTGAGGTCTCCGAGTGGCTCTTTAGCTAGTGTACAATAGCCCAGGTCATACAGAGCAACCTGGATCACTAGGTAAGCTGGGACTATTCAAACAGTGTTTTAATACAGTCAAATGCAAGGTCATAACTTTGGGAACAAAGAATACAGGCTATACCTACAGAATGCGGGGTGGGGAGAGCGTTGTATCCTAGAATACTGAGACAAGGAAAAGGATTTAGGGGCCACAGCTGATAAACAACTCAACACAAGCTCCCAGTGTGACACTGTGGCAAAGGGGATAATGAGATCCTTGGATGTATAAACAGAGGAGCTGTGAGTAGGGAGGTGGATTTTATCTCTGTGTATGGCATTGGTGAAACTGATACTAAAATACTGCATACAGTTCTGGCATCCACATTTTACAAAGGAGGTTGAAAAATTGGAAAAGTACAGAAAACAGCCACAAAAATTATTCACAGGCTGGAGAAAATGTCTTACAGTGAAGGACTTGAAGAGCTTAATCTGTTTAGTTTACTAAAAAAAATTGAGCAATGACTTGATTACAGCGTATAAGTGCCTCTACACTGAGAAAATGCCAGGTACTAGAGGACTTTCTAATCTTGTGGAGAAACTCATAACAAGAACCAATGGCTGGAAGCTGAAGCCAGACAAATTCAAATTAGACACATTTTTAACAGTGACGGTAATTAATCACTGGAAGAAACTACTAAGGGAAGTGGTGGAGTCTCCTTCTCTTGATGTCTTCAAGTCAAGATTGGATGTCTTTCTGGAAGATATGGTTTAGCCTAACACAAATTATTGGGTTCAATACAGGAGTAACTGAGTGAACTTTAATGGACTGTGATATACAGGAGATCAAACTAGATGATTTAATGGCCCCTGGCCCTAATCTATGAATAAAAATGCCAAGGTTGTTGTGTTCCAGTAGAAAGGCATGGGCAGCCATCAGTAGGTATAACATTTTTAGTGTCCAAACTTAAACTTCAGTTTTAATAAAATTATGCAGTGTTCCGGACATGTACTAGCTTGACAGTCCAGGAGACTCAGGTCCTTTGTCCATCCATACAAAGAGATGAATCCTCAATGATAGACCCAGTTTAGCCACACCGCTGTGTCGATTGGCAGGGGGTTGGACTAGATGATCTCCTGAGGTCCCTTCCAACCCTGATATTCTATGATTCTATGATATGCCTCAATTGAGAGCTTAGGTGAAATCTTGGTCACATTTGCTTCCTTTATTTCAATGGGGCCAGGATCTCATCCCATGTTCAAGAGCAGATAATAGTTCAGTCATAATGTTTATTTAGTCCTTGGTCTCATTGCTGAGACTGACATCACGAGGGCTAGCTGTGACATGGTCACTTGTCCACCAGAATTTGGACACCAACTTCATATCACATAACTCCCTGGTTATGATTAATTTTGGCCACTTCCAAATTTGAGCCAATGACCTAAAGCTGAAAGGCTCTGTCATTACCAAGCTCCTGAGCAAGCCTCCCCTTTCCACTATAATTACAGTAAAATTGATTTTAACAAGTAAGCCAAATTAAAGTAGTCCAGTCCCAATCACATAGCAGATTTACTTCAGCATTTGCTCTAAGGAAGAGCAATCCAGACTGTCAGTTCAGCTGTCATTTGGCTGACTCACACTTGGGCATGTCATATTAATAGATTGTTATGTTTTGATTACTATCCAAAATGCTCTCAAACACCTGGAATAACTCTCTTGTTTACTCTGCTTCAATAAGCTTGTTTTGATATTTCCAAAACTTTTTAAAAATTTTGTCTGACAGGAAATTGTAAAATTTTGACTTTGTTCCGATGCCGGACAAAGGGGAGTTTTAAAACATTGGCATTTCCTGCAAAATGGAAATTATGAGTTTTGACCTGCTGTACTCCCTGCCTCTTTCAAAGCTATACCATCAGATGTCTATATTGGTAACACTAGTTAGATGGCAACCAAAAGGACTTCTTTTTCAGTCTTTTTACAAACAGTGGCATTTCATCAAAACAGGCACATCAACTTCTTTCCCAAGATACTATCAAGTTCTACAGATCATTCAGGGCATCAGGTATTCCCCTTAAACTGAGCTACATCTAGTGACTTTATCTGATTTTCTTCTGGCTCTTATGAGCCCCTGCTCAGGAAAACACAGGAATCATAAAAACTAAAAGTGTAATCACACAACAGACAAATCCAGGACTAGGAATCATCATTCCACACTTTAAAACTGATTATACAAGTGTGATACTTTAGATTTACTTGTGTGAGAGCTGCAGGTGACCAGATGTCCTGATTTTATAGGGACAGTCCTGATATTCGGGGCTTTTTCTTATATAGGCGCCTATTATCCCCCGCTCCCTGTCCCGATTTTTCATGCTTGCTATCCGGTCACCCCAGAGAGCTGTAACAGTGCTTTTTAAAAAACAAAATGTCATTGCTCTGACAGAGTATCTGTTCCCTTTGTCACCCATACTGCAAAGACAGCCATGCATCCCAAACAATTGATCTGAGATCAGTACAATTTTTGAAGCAGGGTTGTTGATTTTACAGATAGAGAGTAATTGCTGTTTAGACAAACAGATGGAACTGACAGGATAATTTTGAACAATATTGACAGCAACTTGTCTTCCAAATGTGTCACTTTTCATTTGGCAACCAGATCATACCAGTGTGGAGGATGGAGAATTTTCTTAATTCCTTTCCAGTCAGAAACCAACCAGTCAACAACTATCTGTTCTATAATCCATCAACTGTCTATCCCTAAAATTATGAAGTGTGACAAGGGAAGATGAAGATGTACGTTAGCCTCTTCTGTACATAATTTCTCAGCTAACCATATCTCAAATACATGAGCAAATCAAACCAAAAAGTCTACGTGATTGTTTTGTACATAGATGCATGTTATGATCATCTAGTCTAACCCCCAGTATAACTCAGGCCATAGAACTTCTCCAAAATAAATTCCTAGAGCAGATTTTTCAGAAAAACCTCCATTCTTGATTTAAAAATTACCAGTGACGGAGAATCCACCACGACACTTGGTAAATTGTTCCAATGGCTAATTACTCCCACTGTTAAAAACATATGCCTTATTTCCAGTCTGAATTTGTCCATCTTCAGCTTCCATTGGATCGCATTATACCTCTCTCTGCTAGACTGAAAAACCTGTTACAGTACCAAGTATTTGCTCCCCATGTAGATATTTCTAGATGGCAATCAAATTAACCCTTAAACTTCTCTTGGTTAAACTAAACAGAGCTCTCTGAGTTTGTCACTATAGGGCATGTTTTCTAAACCTTTACTCACACTTGTGGCTCTTCTCTGAAACATCTCCAATTTATCAATAACCTTCTTGAATTGTGGACCCCAGAACTGGACACTGTATTCCAGCAACAGTCACACCAGTGCCAAATACAGAAGTAAAATAACCTATTCACTTCTAGCTGAGAGTTCCGTTTATACATCCAAGGATTACATTAGCCCTTTTGGCCTCAGCGTTGCACTGGGAGCTCATATTCAGCTGATTATCCGCCATAACCTGCAAATCTTTTTCAGAGTCACTGTTTCCCACAATAGAGTTGCCCCATCGTGCAAGTGTGAATTACCTTCTTTGTTCTTAGATGTTCATTGTGACTGATACGACTATTTCCTGCATATCCTCGGAAGACCTTATTGAATTATGTTTGAGTATATTTGGGTCCATTGCATTACATGCAAAGTTTATGTATTATTGTGGATAGTATGTTACCTCTCTAGGAGGGAGGATGTGCTTGCTGTGAGACTTGGGAGTTCAAGGACTGAATTGAAAATGTGTCAGACAAGAATGGACTTTTGGACAATTAAATGTGAAGTGGATTTCCTGGGGAATACCTAGGGAGAGGTTAATGCAAATTCCCCACAACCGATTATGCAAAACCCCAGCCTTTTGAAGCTATACCTGAGCAGTGGGTCAGTCTACTAATTACCTGTTCCCAGAAACTTGAGACCAAAGGCCTGAGCTGTGTAAAGAAATGGCTGAACTGCCCAGCTGGGGGTCTGGTTGTGAAACTGAGCCAGCTATGAACTTGTAACCAAGGGGAAAACCCAGTTGTGGGTTTTGAATGACTGACACCTACCAGAGCCCAAGGTTGGCGTCTGGTCACCTTCTTAGCATGTTTGTAAGTTATTTTATTGTTTTTAATACATTTTCATTGTAATGCTGTCACCTTAAGAATAAGTATGCTTGTTTATAAAGAGCTGTGTGGTAATTTATAACTGCAGGCCATTATACTGTTCATAACCACAGGAGTGAAAGTAAAGCACACACTAGCCTGTTTAGGCAGTCTGGCTATCACAGCATAGGCAGAGAACTATGCAGTCTTAAAACCCCTGGTCAGAAGGGAGTGAGAAACGGGTCTCTGTCCAGAAGAGATGATGGGTGGGAGCTACAAACCTTTCAGTGGGTCCCCTGAGGGACCAGAAGAGGGTATATATTTACATTTAACCATATTAAAAATATTATTTGCTTGCACCCAGCTTACCAAGCAATTCAGATTGCTGTGTCAGTAACCTGTCCTCCTCGTTATTTACTATTTCCCAATTTTGATGTCATTTGCAAATTTTATCAATGATGATTTTATATTTTCTTCCAAGTCATTGATAAAAACGTTAAATAGTCTAGCGCCAAGAACCAATCCCTGCAGGACCCTCCGTAGAAACAAAAACTCTATAATGATTTTCCTGTTTTCCATTTTGACCAGTTAGCCAGCTTTTTATCCATTTAATGTGTGCTATGCTAATTTTATATTGTTCTAGCTTTCTAATCAAAATGTTGTGCAGTACCAAGTCAAACACTTTACTAAAGTCTAAGTATATTACATCAACACTATTACCTTTATCAAATTTGCAATCTCATCAAAAAAAGATACCAAGTTAGTTAGACAGGCTCTATTTTTCATTAACCCATATTGATTGCAATTAATTATAATTAATTACCCTACCCTTTTTCTTTATTAATCAAGTCCTATATCAGCGGCTTCATTATCTTGCCTGGAATCAATGTCAAACTGACAGGTCTATAATTACCTATTTTCCCTTTTTAAATATTGGCACAACATTAGCTTTCTTCCAGATTCATGGATTTTTTCTGGTATTACAAAGCTTATTGAAAAACAACATTTATGGTCCAGTGAGAGCCTCAGCCAGCTCTTTTAAAACTCTTGGATGCAAGTTATCTGGACCTGCTGATAGTAAAAGGTTTAATTTCAGTAACTGCATATTTTTTGGATGAGCTTTTGTTCTATAAGACATGAAGCATTTAGTTAAGTACATCTAGGTTCTAGAATGTGTATTATGTTTTTATATGTAACCACTTATTGCCAATATTTCTACTTGCTATTATTAGAATCTCTATACTGTGTTAAATAAACTTGTCTAAGTGCTGTGGTGTGTGAAGCTGAGCACTGATCTGAGGTATAACTGGTAAGTCTGGGTGTGCTGATCTGTGAATATTGCAAGTGTCCACTAGAACAGGGGCTGCACACGCCAGGGAGACTCTCAGAAGGTTTGGGGTGTGCCTATCACTAACTGTAGAGAGAAAGCAGGTCCTGGATAGGCCTGGAGAGGAGTGCTGATGTTGCCAATGACTGCTAGAGACAGGGAGCTGACCCACAGCAGGCATAGACAAGCTTCCTCATGTAAAGGCAGATGGTAACGAGGTGCCTCACAAACCTGGGTACCCCTGAGAAGCCTCGCACCCAACCTGTGGGTATTAAGACAATTTAAAAGTTGCAAAGTCTGTCAGTCTGACACCTTTAAATGATTTCTAGTACTGTGAAAACTTGGGGAAAGTCTCTAGAGATATATAGGAATTAAGGTCTTTTGCTTAAAGCCCTAGTCTCGTACTCAGGATCAGTGTTCTATTTATATTCTGCCACAGACTTCCGGTGTGACCTGGGGCCAGATTTTCCAAAGAGCTCAGCACACTGCATGCTGAGCTGTGGAAATCTAGACACTTATTTGGGTGCTTAAATGGGAGCTGAGCTCTTTGGAAAGTCTGGGCCCAATGGTGGGTTCTGAGCTCTGTTGAAAAACTGGCTCTGTGCCTCGATTCCTCATCTGTAAAATGAGGAGAATAATATTTCCTTTCTCCCATCTTTGGTCTGTCTTGTCTATTTAGACTGCAAGCTCTTTGTGGGAAGGGATTGGCTGGCTGTGTGTGTGTGTGTGTGTGTGTGTGTGTGTGTGTGTGTGTGTGTGTGTGTGTGTGTGTGTGTGTGTGTGTGTGTGTGGTTCTTAGCACAACGATCGTGGGTAGTGCCCTTAGGTGCTAGTGTAGTACAAATAATAAATAAATAATACTGAGAATAAAAATGTTAAGTATTCAAAAACACATTGATTTTCATGCTAAAAGCTGTCTCAAAGAAAACTGCTAAAAATGCAAGTGAACAAAAACCAACAAATCCAACCCTTCCAGTCACAAGGCGGATTGTGTCATGCACTTTAGGAACTTTGTAACCCCGTTACAATCCTATTAGAAATCACAGGCCTGAACAAACAGAGCAAAGTCCAGACAAAGCAATAATGCTCGGAGCAAAGGGCAGAAAGTGTGTGTATGGGGAGGGGGGAAACAGAGAGAAAGGCCCAGAGCGTCTCTTTCAGCAAGAATGTTGCCGATGAGACTGGCCATGGGTTACACGCTGTCAGCATTTGCAAAGGAGCTGCCTGCCTGGATTATCTTCACTGGGATCTTCCTGCCAGTGGTTTTGCTCCTATTGTTGCTCATTGCCTACTTCAGGATCAAGCTGACAGAGGGTGAGTGAGACCCCTGGGGATGACACAGGGTGGAAAGATAAACCTCCTTGTATAATCAAATACATTTTACATATACTAAATAACCTGCAGTGAATAACGGAATCTGGGAATGGGCGACAGGGGATGGATCACTTGATGATTACCTGTTCTGTTCATTCCCTCTGGGGCACCTGGCATTGGCCACTATCTGAAGACAGGATACTGGGCTAGTTGGACCTTTGGTCTGATCCAATATGGCTGCTCTTATGTAAAAAGCAAAACCTGTCAAGCCTCCTGAAGCTGTTGTGCCACATTTAAACTGTTTCTCCAACCAGAAGATGGCTTATAGCCACAGTTCAGGACTTGGACTAAAACTACATTTAAGCCGCACAATTTTACTGACTGCGTGAACTGAAGCAGCAAAGAGCCATACTCATTTGTATTACAAATAACCATAAAGGAGAAAACATAGTGCAGCTAAACTACAAATCAGGTTCCTCTGCACCTTTGCTGCTCAAGCCTTCAGTGGGAGGTTAATAGTGATTGAGTCTTATGTCTATTTGCTCATTAAGTTGAATGTCTGCACTCCTGAAATAAAATTAAGAGCAGTGTACCTTCCCTTTTTACTGAGTGCATGGGTCAAGCTCCCCATCTGGCGTGTCACAGCTTTAGCCAGTCCATAATCAATTAGAGATCAATAGTAAGATTTTTTTTAACCCCTATGTCAGATACCAAAGACTGTGTGTGAGAGAGTGCGCCCACAAATGTGTGATTACCCACATATTGAACATTAGGCTCCAGAGTGCTAGAACAATCGAATGGCCCTTGTGCAAGAAAGGCCGTGGGATATCAGGACTGTTGCAGTAAAAGCTTGAATGATAAACATTTTAAAAAGGGACCTCCCAGGCTCTCGTGTGTGATTCCGACAAATTATCCATACAAGGAGACCTGTGCTGCATTCCTTCTCAGCTCATGTCATGGCTGCAGGTCAAGACTGAGCTGTAGTGGCAGACTGGCGCAGTGCTGCTTGCACTTCAGACTGCCAGGCTCAAGCCAAAGCTGTTTGGTCAGGCCAATGGACAGAAACTCCTTGATTTCTGTGGGTTTGGGATCAGGCCCTTAGCAAACAGAAAAGAGTAAATTCCTTGGGTGCTCCACAGTGAGTTCTCAGAGACCACAGATTCCATTGGATTCCAGTGTCTGGACTCTATAGGATGCAGTGTTTATTGGGCACAATGTACGTCAATACTCACTCACCAACGTTATCCAATAACACTTTTGCTGCTGCTATCAAGCTGACAGCCTGTTTTGCATTGGTTCTTCCTCTGTATACAGCATGTTAGAATTCAGCTACTGCTGTACTTGAGAAGTCTGTATTCATTATCTGAGGCAGAATGAGAGAGCACCTTGAATCTGATCAGGAGGACGTGTTAATTGTAAAGGGTGGCTAAGTACAATTTAAAGAGAAACACTGAAGCAGTCAAAATAGCAATGCCAGATTAGAAACCCCCCTCCACACAGTCTTAGACGTGCCAGTGATCAGTCAAACCTACCACAGGCAGTGCTCACTTTTCTAATCAACACTGACTGTGCATAGAACAACACTAGAGGAATTATCCAGACAGTCACCGGCACTGCACAGTTTGTTTTGAACACATGTTAATCCCATTATCACATGCACAATTCCACATTCAACAGATCAAATCTTCTTGACAAAGCACTAAAATCATCACTTTGGAGTAATTGTATCTGATGCCGTCTCTTCTACTTAGAATGTTTTTTTTGTTTTTTTTTTAATTGAGTTTTGGTGTAACTGAGATCAGCTGTCTTTGACTGTATCTGAGATGCCAGGTGGCACCATCACAAAGAGGGCTGTCAATTCTGTGTATCTGAATGAATTAGGAATTAGCACCCAAAGAAAAGCTAGTTGGTTTGCTGTGGCAGAGTCCTTCTCAGACCTCTTCATGAGGCTGTTGTGCCAGGAGGCTCCTCATTTTAGCTGCTTTCAGCACCACTCCCCCAGAGGAGCGTAACCCTAGTCCTCACATGGAGAGCTGTGATGATACTCTAGGCCTCACCTGTCAGGATAGGGCCATTCTAGGTAGACTCAGTACAATTAGAATCCTCTCTAGGGCACTCCATGTCAACAGTCATGAGTACTCTAACCACAGAGCTGCAGCTCAGAGCATAGTACCCAGCCCACCCATGGCCATAGACTCAGAGCTATAGCTAGTGTGACATGGGGCAGTGTCCTGGCTAGCACCTCTGACCACAAGGCTCTGAGGGCTATAACTAGGGTGCTGCACCCAGAGCCCCATCTCCTTGCCTCCCCTTCCAGGCAGCAAGAGGCACCAACTGCCAGAGCTGGGCACCCCATTAGAGACCATGGGCCAGAGCCACAAAAGGGCTTAGGTGCCTTACTGCCATGATAAGCACCTGAGGGAAGGGATAGAGCTCAGTGGTTTGAGTATTGGCCTGCTAAACCCAGGGTTGTGAGTTCAATCCTTGAAGGGGCCATTTGGGGATCTGGGGCAAAAAATCTGTCTAGGGATTGGTCCTGCCTTGAGCAGCAGGTTGGACTAGATGACCTCCTTAGGTCCCTTCTAACCCTGATATTCTATGAAATCCCTGAAAGTCCAATATTTTCAGTGCCACTGAGATTCTCAAAATCTTTGCTCAGCTGCCACCCTACCTCGCTGGTGCCCAAAGTCCCCTTGAGTCTATATTTTTGCTACTGACCTGCCCGAGGTGCCTATATCTTGCTGGCTGGGCATGTGCATAGCTGCCTCAATCCTGACCCCTCCCAGCAGCTCAATGCCTAACTCACCCCAAAGCACCAGCCAGATGCTCAGACGAGGTGAGCCACCAGCTCTCTCATGTGTGGGGATTTGAACACGCCTAACTCCCCACAAAATGGCTGGGAGGGAGTGAACTGGTGGCCTCCCTTATAACCTTTAGCCCAGGGGTCCAGCTGCTCATCCATGATGGGGAAAACCTTGATTGAATTCCTCCCTCTGCCTGATGTGGAGAAGGGATTTGAACTGGGGTTTCTTACCTCCCAGGTGGATCTCTAACTACTGGGCTAGAGAGTCATTCTCTCTGGCCCAATTAATACTTAATTGTTTAAGTATTTCATACCCAGAAGAACCGCTTTAACAGGAGATATTGAAAGTGAGCCATGCCAGAATACCCCATAGGTCTGTTGTTAAGGCACTCCCATGAGAGCAGGGAGACCCCCCAGCTCAAAGCCCTGCTCATATCAGGCAGATGGGGGAACTGAACCAGTGCCTCTCTCACATGAGCCCCCTAACCACTGAGCTAAATGTTTAATGGAGGGTCATGTCCTTCCTCCCTCCCAGCCCTTTTGTGTGGAGTTAGGCTGGAGTGCTGCCACCTTACTTGCAAGGAAGGGTTTCAATGCCAGACTCCAGCAGAGGATTCACAGCTGAGGATCCCAGGCAGATATAGGCATCTCCCTCTATCCTGGACTCAGGCACCTAACTCCTTGACGGGGCAGGGCTTAGGATGCACCCTATCCTCAGCATCTGCGCCTGGCTAACTTACGCACCTGCCCACTAAGTATGCTGGCTTCTGTGGATCCCATTCACCTGTCTTGCGCCATGCATTGTACAGGAAGCCTAGGCACCTCACTCAGGGTTTGTGGATTCCACTGAGTGACTAGCTACTGCAATGTTGAGCATTGCAACCCTGAGTCCCTTTATGAATTTAGCCTTATCGACCCAGAGCAGCCCCAGCAGGAAGCAGCCAGATTTCCCAGTCAGCAGCCACAATTCCCCAACCAGTTCAGGACAAGGCGCAGCCTGGGTAGAGTCTCCTGAATTATCTAGATGCCAGTCCAAGTAGATGCCAGAGCCCACTGGGGCACAGCAATTCCTCTGTTTCCAAAGCTTGTTCCATGCTCTAGCTGTGTTTCAGGCTTAAGTTCTGGTAATCAGGATGTTTGTTGTAGTCATTATGTAAATAAGGTGATACATATTCAAAGATGCAAAATAGGGAAATATACCATTTGCATAACATCTCCAGGTTTCTGAACTTTCGGCCTTAACAAAAGTGTGTGTAAATGCACAAACTATGTTACCTGCCAAGCTGCTAAAACAGTTATTCAAGCAGTCCCTTGTTCGACATGCACTTTTCAGACACTGACCATATCAGTGAAGCCCATTCTCTTTGCTTCAGTCAGTTCGGTCTTTGCCTCTCTGACTAAAAATAATTTGTAGCTACTGACAACAGAAAACCGACCATACACTGTGGTACCAAAACATGACACTATACAGATATATCAAACGTGAGGAAGCTGAAGTGTTGAGGTGCTACGAGAAATACCCAATACCGGTATTACCATAGAGAGGTGGTGTAATGGGAGAACAGGAGATGGCCAATGAAGTCCAATTATTGTGAAAGTGAATATTTATATTCGACTTTTCTTGAAATACAAACAAAGGCTCTCTCTTTTAGTAAAGAGCCATCTCGGTGACTGTGTATTAAATATACCTCAGCATTAAGGTAAACCTAGTGCAGTGCTTTCCAACCTTTTTGATAGCATAATCCCTTTTTCCATACTGGGACACCCTCCCTTGGCCATGTAGCTGGGATGTAGCCAGGATTCCCACTCTCATTTATCAATATGGGAAGGGCAGGGTGATCACAAGCCCTCATAGGTTGAGTCCATGCCATTGTTTTAAGTAACATTTCTTCTCGTTAGGGGGGAAAAAGAAGCCATGATGTTCAAGGCTGTGTCACTGATTGCTGAAGGCACACTCACTCTTGCTGTCCTAGAGAGTCATTACAGTACCAGTATCATCACTCTGAAAGTGCTTTGGGATTATCACATCTCTGAAGGTCTTTATGTAAAACCAGATGTTTAAATGTACTGCTAAAGTTTAGGATTTTGTTCACCTTCAGGTTTGGAGTTTGTTAAGGCAACTGGTGTTTTCTAACATCACACAAAGCAGTAATCAGTGGACTAATTGGCAGAGGAGTTCGCCAAAGGGATCTAGAACCTTTTATTATATATTGCCAGTAAAGACTGTGACTAAAAACCACAAGGCCATCAAATGTTAGGTGAAAAATTCAGTTCAGTTTCAAGTGGACACATGTATATGGTGCCATTTTCAAAAGAGCCTTTTGGCACCCAGTTCTCTGTGCCTCCGTTTCCCCTCTCCAGGCTTTAGACACCTCCATTTCCTGCACTTAAGCCAATTTCCAAATCTTCAATTTATTTAATTCTCTTGCCAAATTGTAAAGACTTCGTGTCTCCCTTCTGCAATACACAAGAAATCCAAAAAATCCCCCAAACTTCCAGCAACCTCATATTGAATCTTCAGCCTGACTCCAGGCTCAAGAGGCCTTCTGCCTCTCGTGTCAGGGGATTTTCATTCTGCACTTTTCAGTGGCCTTCCTGTGCCTGAGGTTCCAGTCCAGGAACCCAGTAGTAATCAGAGAAGTTCCACCAACTCAGGGATAGCTCAGTGGTTTGAGCATTGGCCTGCTAAACCCAGGGTTGTGAGTTCAATCCTTGAGGGGGCCACTTAGGGATCAGGGGCAGAAATTGGTCCTGCTAGTGAAGGCAGGGGGCTGGACTCAATGACCTTTCAAGGTCCCTTCCAGTTCTAGGAGATTGGTATATCTCCAATTATTACCTATTACCAGTGCTTCACTCTGCTGGCCACTTCTTATCTAGGCTTGTCTCCAAGTCTCTCTCAGCCCCTTGCTCAGATCTCTAATAACCCCCTTAGCAGGGCTTCTGAAATCCAGTCAATCCCTTTTCTTCATGGCTTATCAATTACTTTCATATCAGGGTTCCAGCTCTGGGTTTACTGGCACTCCTAGACTCTCCTTCCCAGCTCTTTACAGAGAGACTCCTAAGCACTTCCAACTATCTACCCCTGGCTTACAGCAAGAGAGCCCTCCCGCTCCCAATAGGTCTCTGGTACTTCTGAGCAGGCTCTCTCTTTAAGAGGCCCTACCCCCAGGCTATCATCATGTGATCCTGATCATCTGATCCACCCACCAAACCAAGTCCATCACATGGGGGCTGGTTAACTGCGCACAGGCAGGGCTGAGCACAACTCTTCTGAAGGACCAGTCCAACCCGTGACAGGGCCTTAGGCATTCAGGAGGAGCTGGGTGCCTCATTCATTGAGACCCCCTTGAAAACACCATCCACATTACCAAAATCAGTGTCTGCTTGTTCAATTTTCAAACGCTGTCTTGCACTTTCTCCCACGCTGCCCTTCAAGCACAAGGCGGCCTCATTGTCCTCCTCCTAATTCCCCCTTTAAGATGCCTTTTGTGTGAGGCCTCAGAAAACTCAGCAATGGTGAAACAGCTTGTGTGCTGTGACCAGTTTTTTATGCTAACCAGTTTTGTCTCATTGTTACTTTGTTCTCCCTGTTTGTTTGCTGTAGCCCTCTGTTGTGTCTTACCTTACACTGGATTGTAGGCTCCATGGGGCAGGGAATGTCTTTTTGTTCTCTGCATGTACAGCACCTAGCGTAATAGGGCTCTGGCCAGTGACTGGGGCCCCTAGGTACTATCAGAACACAAAATAAAATATCACCATTAGCACAACTGGCCAAGACTCAGAGTCTGATCTAAAGCCCAATGAAGTAAATAGGATTCTTTCCTTTTACTTCTTTAAGTTTTGGATCAGGCCTTCAATGGGCATGTAGTCTTAACTACCTTCTCATGCCCAGAAGGTTCCTTCAGCAGTGTTGGTAAGCTTACCCTACTGTCACCTTTCCTATGTAACAAGTTCAGAGCTGCTAATTAACACAACTGTTTCTGCTTTTCAGTTAACGAGGAATTGGCCATGGCCGATGATCCCACAAATGCCATCCTGAACTTCCACATCCAGTACCAGAAACTGAGATCTGAAAGAAAGAGATTAATCAAAAGGACATAATGACATTTAAGGGAGGTTCGCCTCAGAAAACAGGTTCAACACGAGCAGTCAACTCAGGAGGTTTAAAAATAACCTGCTGTATTACAAAAGTCATGGGGGAAACAAAATGGTGGGAAGTTAGTGCAGAACAGTACAAATGAAGCAGCTGCTGCTATCTGAAAAGGCCTTGTAACAGTTTTGCTTTCTCTACATGATACTTAGTAAGCAACACTTTTCTGAACTCATCAGCACCTGTGACTAAATGCAACGTACTTTATCGGTTGGCTTCGGAGACACAGCATTTGGAAAAAAACCTCATTGCTCACTATTCCTTAGATGCCTATATCAAGTAGAAATAGCTATAGGAGTGTCTTCACGTGACAGCTGAAGTCTGTGTAGGTCAATGAATCAGCAGCAGTCTTGTTGAATCACAGGTGCACAAACAGCAGGCTAACACGAATTAGGTTTTTTTTAAACCTACATATTGACAAAAGCATGCTCTCTGAACTGATGAGAAACTATAGAAGAACTTGAAAAGTGAAAGACAATAGTGATGGAAGGAAAAAAAAGGATTTCATTTATTTTTTCTGTTTCATATTTTACTAAACTCACCTCCAGTTCATACTGTATTATATTCTGTTTGAGACACAGAGCTGGTACACCTGCCACCAAACCAAATACCAAACCATGGAAAGAAGCAACAAATATCTTCTTAAAGGGTCTGAGTTATTTTAGTTTGGAAGCACAAAGAAGAACTCTTACAATACTTAAATAAGGGGATGATTTTTTAAACTAACCGGTGTAAATATGTTGTGAAATTCCCTTTCTCCATCCTGTTTTTTCATTAGTTGGAAACATATTTTATGTTCAATGTAATTATAAATATGGCTTCATTGCCATGTGTCTGAAACAGATCACATTACAAGAATGTACCAGTGGCCATTATTAGAAGAAAGCACCTAAGAAGCCAAATAGCAATCAACTTTACCATGCACAAAGTCTTCTCTGTATTAGAATTTAGTCTCATTCCCATTGCTTCAAATTCATGACAAATGGCATTGCTTTACATTTCCACACACAGTTTACTGTACATTGTACTGTATTATAACTGCATATGCAGAAGGGGGCTGAATTAAGTCTGCAGGGCAACGTTCATACTGGCATTTCCTAACTTGTGCATGTTTGACTTTGCAACCTTTAATTCTTAACTTTGTATTTCCTAATACGGTTTCATTTGAGAATAACCATAACTAACATTAAATAAAGGGGCTTTTTTTTGGTTTGAGAATTTAAATTGGGACTGAGCAAGAATTATATGCATGTATTCAGATCAAGCCACGAAAGTGGAATATTACGAGTGGCGACTACATATATTGATACATTTTCTAATGTCTTCTAGCCCTGATAAAAGGAAAAAGGTTTATCCAGCTTTCTTTCAGAACAGGCTATTTACTTTTATAGTCTCCGCAGAATGTGGACTAGATCCATTGAATGTCAAACAACCTTTGTGTAATTGTAGAGAATCCAAACTTCACGTTACTTTACAAACTCTACCAATTTAATATGCAATTTCTTCATTCAGTCAATAAAATAATTTCACTGGTCAACACAAAGAGTTATGTTAAAGGGTTCTCATATTGTGTACAATATAAATTGGCCCCCAGCTGCACATCCCATAAATATTCATAAACTCATTTCTGACATTACCATATGGTTAAATAATGTAACTCCCTTATGCTTGTTTAATACACCTTCAATATTTTGCATGATGATATAAGTAGAGGCTGTGAAAAAAACCTGAAATGTACATCCCCCTCACCCCAGTAACCTCCAGTGGATAGTGCAGATTTTCAGTGAGAGGAGCCAGTATTTCCAGAGGTCACGCTTAGTATTAACATGTAATCATTTAGGGCAGGACTATTGGTTCAGTGGGAGCAGAGTTAGACCAATGCTGATAGATACAAAGGGTAAGATTTGCAAAAGCTAAGTGGGCTTTCATTAGCTATAGCTAGGCTTGGCAGAATTAATTATCAATATTGTCCACCCTTAAAAATCAAATCGTCAACATCGCATGTCAAAACATACAACGTAAATACCTTTAAAATCAAACTCTAGTAAATTTTCAAGCAAAATTTTTCTTGGCCTAGCTGTACATTTGTCAGTTTCCATGTGCACATTGAAGTTGATGTTTACTGATATTTACCAATAAGAATCTAATCCTTCCAAGCCGAGATCTAGCTGTTACCTTGATGAACAAACTTATATCCTGTATAAAATTAGTGCTAAAGAAGTACACCCATCCTTATGAATGCAGCATGTTGAAAAGTCACGTCTGGCGTGTTTTGATTAAGTCCAGACAGAGCATCTTGAAAGGATGAAGAATCTAAGTTAGAATGTGAGACAGAGGAGGCAGTGATTGAGCTACAGATTCCTCTGGCAACTGAATGGGATGGGAACTTGCCTTAGGGGACGTCTACATTGCAAATAGATGCCTGCAGTTGGCCCTTTCCATCCGACTCAGGCTCATGGGGTTGGGTTAAGGGGCTGTTTAATTGCTTGGGCTGGAGCTCTGAGACCATGGGCAGAAGGTGAAGCTTCCCCTTGGGGAGTCTAGCCCCCTGCCTTGCCTCTTCTGGCAGAGGCACAGCCCCCCCATGGCCCCATCCAGGGCAAGGGGGGCAGAGAGCTCAGCCCTAGCCTGGGTCCAGCTCTTAGTCTCATCCAGGAGCACAGCAGAGCGCATTGCCCTGGCTGGAGCTCGGAGCCCCTCCCCTGTTCAGCCACTTTCACCTGTAGTCACACCCATGGCCCCACCCCATCCCACCCCCACTCCATCTCTTCCTCCCAAAGCCCTGCCCCCTGCTTTTTCCTCCCCCCCTCCACTGCAGCCCCAAGACTGAAAAAGCTCTGGTGCCATGGCAGGGAGCAAGTGCTCTTCCAGCCCTGGGGCTGTGGCAGTGGTGCTGGAACAGTTTTTGGAGTGGGGGTGCTACGAGTTCCACATTTTGGGACATTTTATCATGCAAACCTCACAAATCTAGTGAAAAACCATAGGTGCTTCAGAAAAGCACCTCTTCCAACTTGTTTGTACGTAAAATCCCCGAAGACTTCCCTTAAATGCAAACCTCTCCATTTTGACCCATTTTTCAGCTCACCTTGTTGCTTCTTGGCTGACAAGCCTTTCCAGTTTATTATGCTAATTTCTCCTATTCCATCCTGGGCTGCAGTTAATGAAAAGTCTTTTCTATTATTTAATTGACAGAGTGCCTCCATTATCTTTGCATGAAAGGAGATGTTACATAGGTTGCCAGTTTTCAGCATATTGTGACAAGTAATTACAAAAACACCCAAGTGCTTTATATTGTTTGACATTAAAATATAAGTTAACATACCAGTTATTGGTGACTTACATTATCCAGCTTGTATTAAGTAAGGGCTGATCCTGCCTCACTCTCCCACACCATATTCTCTGCCAACAATGAGCCCAAAAAGCAGTGGAAATGCTGTGGTCCCACTGGGACAGTAGTTGGCCATGGAGTCCACATGGGGAATACTACATCCTAGGTGCACTTCAGGGTATTGTTTTGTTCCACCGCATTGAGCGGAGGTTGTTGTTGGGGGGGGGGGGAAGACACCATGGTGCAAGGATAAGTGCCACACCCTTATTCATCATATCAAGGTCAAGCTTTTTGTCATATTCCAAGACCCTTCAAACCCTCCCCTCTCTACTTATTTTGTTTTTTTAGTGTTGCCACATTGTTGGAACTCTAGTAATACAAATAATACTTAGCAGTGATATAAGAATTTTCACGGACAACTTGTGGTGAAAACGTGATGGATGGGCTTCAAAATTTTGGTAAGTCTTTTGCTGGTGTCAGGTATCAGCAATGCAAATTTTATCTATATCCAGTGGGTTTTGTTAGTGTGTGTACAGCATATGTTAGATGTGCAATAGTAACAAGATGTGTTAAAGATGATAAAATGTCCCCAAAATGTGGAACTTGTAGCACCCCCATTCCAAAATTCAACATAGCATTAAAACTCTATTCAATTGTCTAGAGAGAAAAATAATTGCTTTAAGCAGTCCTATGATCCATTTGTTACTTGTAGACCATAATGTAGACCATACTCCATGAAGTCAACAGGGCAAGGTGCTTCTTAACATACGGAATGGTATAACATGTGGCCCTTTGCCAGCAATGGTAGATTTCTTTACTGAACGATGGAAATTGGCATTGCAACACTGAGGCCCATTCATTACTCTGTGTCAGCAACTCGTCAGGCCTGACAAACTCACTGCACCTAACTGTTGTCATAATCTGTATCTGAAAGGTGTCATGTAAGGTATTGTAGGCAAACTGGTAACATGTTGGGTCTCCAAAAATCACTGTGTGGTGTGTGTACAGGGTATGTACAAAGAGTAATGGATATGTGCTAGAATTATGTTCTTAAAACGTTTGGCAAGCAAGCCATAAGCCCAGTCTGACCTAGACAAAGGAATGTGTATTAGCTTGTCTGACCAGCCTGGTCATCAGGCAGACACAATTAAGGTACATTTCCATGCAAGGTTTGGGAAAAAACCCACCATCAGGAGAGCAAGGAAGGAAAAATGAACATTTAATCTACACAGGAGATGGAGACTGCACCACATGAAGTCTTCCTGCCTCTTGAAACAGGGTGAATGAACTTTGGGAGATATAAGTAGAAACAGAAAGCCATTTTGGTATCTATCACTTGAGAGATTAAAAGGGCCAGTGTTCTTGATATCATAGAATGTGGGATCCTTCAAAGAAGAGGGATGAAGTCTCTAGGAACTGAGTTTAGATGAGAAAACTGCTTAGGCAAGTATTGTAACTTGATAAAATTATGTGATAAATGTTTACTTTTGTTTTCGTGTAACCCTTTCTATCTTTATTCCTTATACTTGGTATCACTTAATCCTATGTCTTTTTGTTAAATAAACTTGTTTTACTTTACTATAAACCAATTCAGTGCATTGATTGAAATAAGAGTCATTGTCAAACCCAAATTAAATTAATGAGCTGCAGTGTATTGTCTTTTTAAAGGAACAATGAACTTCACTTCTGTGAATGTTCCAGGACAGGGCTGGACGCTACAGGGAGTCATCTCTGGGGAACCTGAGAGTTGGAGTTCATTGTTATTTGCAAAGCAAAGCTTGGACTGGCAGAGTCCTGAAGATTTTGCTGGCAAGGCAGACAAGCTGGTGTGTCAGGGAGTTGTGACACAGCTTAGCAGTGGCAAAATTCTCATTTCCTGAGGCTGAGGGGGTAACAGTAACTCACTATTCTGGGAACCCCAGCAGACTGTCACATTGGCAGATGATTTGGGGAAAATTTGAGAATGGGAGTGTGTGGGGTCACTTTCCAAAAAGTAACTAGGCAGTTGAAGCCAGGGTGTGACCTGCATACTTGTCTACTGGCTGTTGGGGTCAGGGCTGTAAGCCACAGCAGCAGAGCATTTAAGGCACCCAGAGTTGCAGGCAGGCAGTGATACAACTGCTTACTGGTCTGGGTTTAAACCCCAATGCATCAGAGAGGGGCCAATTAGAGAAGACATGAAAGTCACTGGCACTGTAATAGAAAGAAGAAAAGCGGGAATATTGAATAATATGGTCTCAAGTCAGACAGCAACGAAGCCTCCAACTAATTACTTTTGAAAGCTCCCTACTTTTTATACCTAATAATGCCTCAAGAGTTCCAGTTATTTCCCAGTTGGTTTGCTCACTTTAAAAACAGCCAGCATCTTCCAAATGTTTGTGTGTCCGACTAAGTGCCACAAATACTGTGCATTTTACATCAAAAATAAGAAAAATGACATGTAGAGAATAAACAAACTTTATTTTATAACAGTATTACAGAAAGCAAAATATCACTTAATACAACTTCAAGCTGCTATAAATCTAATTTGGCATCTTAACTATACACAGAGTCAACAGCAAAGAAATTGACATAGTTAACAGGGTTTCTATACAGGTTTCCCCAGTGGCAGCCTCAACAAATGGTGTTGCTTTTTTATTACCTACAAGAATGGACCCACACCTTTCCCTTAGTATCCTAAAAACCTGTATGGATCATTAAACTATCTGAAACATATACCTGCTCAACATCAGAAATGTCAGTTCTAACATGTAGACAATGAGGTTTAATAGAAAGCAAGCATTCTACACATGTACTTGAAAGGGAAGTGCTGAAGTTTGGAAACGTTAAGAAAAAAGCACTAAGGTTTTAAGCTGCCTGGGTCATCTTTTATTGGAAGGGCAGAAAGCATTTTTTTCCATCCTTCCTTATCTGGAATGTTGTAGACAGCAAAGTGTCTGTGAAGAGTTGAGCATTGGCACTGCAGTGCAAAGATTTCTAACACACAGTGCTCAATCAGAAGAAACTCGTTTATAACTCTCTCTCTTCTATAGACTATCAGCACCTGTTCCTCACAGAAAGGAGGAGACCCTCAGAACAGAAAGAGTTATAAGGTGTTAGTAAAAAAAATCCATCCACTCAAAGCAAAATTCTCAATTTTTTTTTCAAATTGTATGAAATGTTTTGTTTTTACCAAAAAAAATTCTCTATTTTTATGTTATCTGATAAAGTGTATTTACCTGAATAATCTGAGAAAAATCTGTAAATTACTCCAGTAACAGACTTGAGTTGAAATATTTGGAAAAAACTACATCTAAATTAGTCAAAGATTCTCCTTTCTGCACAACTTCACCTGTTCCAGTGAACAGTGCTATCAGAATACTTTTTGTTCACTCTCATATGATCAAGAATCATTTATAAAAATGGCAGGTAGTTGTGCAAATAAAGCAATCCCTCTAAAACCTCAAAAAAGCTAAGAATGTTAAGTGGTTATAAAAATAAACAAGAAAGATGTAAGGGGACTATATAGACCAGGGTAGTTAAGGTAGTGTTTGGTGTTGGCATTTCAACCTTGAGTGTCTGGTCATTGTTGCTAGGCCTGGTGAATTCAATGCAGTAGTGGTAGTGTCACCAACTTGGAATGGTCAAAGTTCTTCATGGTCACAAAGTGGATGGGGTTTTTTTATTCTAAAAAAAAGAAAATAAGATTATGTAAATATTCATGAAGAAGGCAGTCTTAAAACACAATATTACCTATAAGAACATTAGAACAATATACTGGGTCAGACCAAAGGTCCATCTAGCCCAGTATCCTGTCTTCCAACAGTAGCCAGTACAAGGTGCTTCAGAAGGAATGAACAGAACAGGGAATCATCAAGTGATCCATCCCCTGTTGCCCATTCCCAGCTTCTGGCACACAGAGGGTAGGAGAGCCCGGAGGTTGTTTTCCCATGCAGATCTTTCATTTCAGCAGAACTTCCTGAGTGATACAAGAGCTCCCGCCTCCCCATTCATAGGATAAATTGCTTAGTGTGTGGTCATATCTTGCTGCACTAGCACACTTGCTGTTTCCTGTAAATCCCTCACACCAATTCCCTTGAGATTCAATAGTTTGTGTCTCAGGGCTTGTCTAGACTACTGCGGTAAGTCGATCTAAGTTCTGCTACTTAGCTGGGTTGACGTAGCTTAAACTGACTTATCGTGGTGTCTACATCGCACTGCACTGATGTGAGACGCTCGCCCATTGACTTCCCTTCCTCTTCTCGGACTGGTGGATTACTGGAGTCAATCGAAGAGTGCTCTGCGATCAATTGAGCGGTTTTTCACTAGATCTGCTAAATCAACACCCACTGCATCAATTGCAGCAGCACCGATCTACCGGTAAGTGTAGACCGGACCCGAGTCTATTGCAGCTCGTACTATTTTTCTCTTTGTGACATTTAATAGTTCTTTTAAAAAAAAAGTCTGCTGAAATTTCTATGCTACAACTTACTGGACAAATTTATGATTTCAATGAATAAGTTCTAGGTATCCAGGTGTGTGTTTTTGCATCTCTATCAGCAAATGCAAGAGTATATATCAAGAATTCTCCTCCAATCGTAGCTAGGGCAGAGCCTTAACTGGTCTAGGTGCAATAATCAAGACTGGATGCCTTTCTGCAAGGTATGCTTTAGTTAAACACAAGTTACTGGGCTCGTAGAGTGGTAACTGGATGAAAATAAATGTCCAGTGATATATAGGAGGTCAGAATAGACAATCTAATAGTCCCTTCTGGCATTAAGATCTATGAATGGAAGCATGTACAAATGAAAGCTGGGAAGAGGACTGTTATTTAGAATTCCTTCACACTGGTCCTATCTGACTCCCATATAATCCTTTCAGAGCAACAGCTATGATGGAATTGCTGCACTCATTCTGTAGCAGGCAAGCACCCTCAAATGTGGCAAAAGACTGCTTTGTAACTACTGGGGACAGTTTTATACATGCACTATGTATGTCAGACCTTTCCAAAATTAATAGTGATCTTAATAGGCACAAAGGACTCTGCTGATTTGCTTGCAGGATCTTCTCTTCCTCTATGCTGCACTTTGACAAAAGATTTTATTACTCTCTTTTCTCAATGAAAATCAATTTCACAGCTGGTCATCACTTCATTTCCTTTCAGTGGAATCACAGCATGGCCCCCTCATGTCAAGATAATTTCCTCTTCCCACAACACATGCCCAGGAGATTCTCATAAGGAAAAGTGTTACTTTTTCTTCTTATGCTGGGTCATTCATTGGCCAGGTACATTACTTGGATTTGGGTAACACCCAAAACTTGTTAATTGTTTGAACACATCAAAAAAGAGGCAGTCCTTGCCCAAAGATCTTAAAATCTATACAGACAACGCAAAAACAATAAAATCACTTGATAAACTAGACAAGAAGCTAGAAAATCTTAGTTTCCATGTGGATCAGATTACTTGGGGGAATACCTCAGTTTTTGAGCTCTGTGCAATGTAGGAGGTTAATACCTGCCACCTCTTGTCCTTCTGTTCTAGTGGTTCTCAACCCATGGCCTACTTGCGCACAGGTGCGGCCCATGTGACATCCTCAGGGCCACAGAGATAGTATATATATTGTGTGGATGAAGCACACAACACACAGAGTTGCACATGCAGCCTACAATGGTAAATAGGTTGAGAACCACTGTTCTACTCAGATTTATCTGTACGGACTCATTGTGAGCAGAAATGTAGCAGTTTCCACCCAGACGCTTAAGAAAGGATATTCCTTTTCATGTTCTTTCTAACTGAAAGAGGCAACATTTCTTATTATTAACTGGTAGAAACAGGGTGACCAGACAGCAAATGTGAAAAATCGCGACGGGGGTGAGGGGTAATAGGAGCCTATGTAAGAAAAAGACCCAAATTCAGGACTGTCCCTATAAAATCAGGACATCTGGTCACCCTAGTTAGAAAAGGGGATACGATATGGTTAAAATCCAGATAATTAAAACTGTATTCCTACAACAAAGAACTGCCACTGCAACTCAGACTAGCATTCTTCCATGCAAAAGAAATATAATAAATGCCACACTGGCTTCCTTTAACTGCTAAGGGAAATAGATATAAATACAAACTGATACCAGTTTTTAGATCTGTTCTGTTACTGTTTGACCAGCCCAATCAATAGCTTTTCCTCTGAACTGAATTTAGAGCTACCGAAAGATATCAAATTAACAGCAGTAAAATTACAGTGCTATTAAATCATCCAGTATAGCAGAAGAAACTCAAGCTTCTTGCACCCCAATCTGCCATGGTGTCTCAACTCTGACATAGAATTGATGAGATAGCACATTCAATTCAGTGCTCATTCTTGCATTTCTGCAGAAACTGCCAAGTATGTTGGTGGTTTGTGTGACGTGGCCATGTCTATACATTAGGAAATGGACTGACACTACAAATGTACTGTCTGCCTTTACAAATATGAACACTGAGCACCTTTGCACCACTGTGGCTCTTCCTGGTTATTAGAGCAAACTTTTCACAACAGACGCTGATTCCCCATTAATAAAAGATCATAAAATGGTAGATTCTATTAAAAGAATAACTGCATAGACACATACAGACAAATGTGAGGGGAGCGGTGTTGTCCATCACTTTCCCATTACCACAGTTGATAAGAGGAGTAGGCTATTGAGATGTAAGACTACATTTTGTATCTGTGACACTTAGGTAAATCAAGAGTAACTCTTCTGAAGTTATTTTGGATTTACATTAGTTATATTGTTGCCCTGGATTTTAATGTGATTAAGCTAATTGCCACCATATTATGTGCATTCAGCAAAACATCACATAGTTAAGGGTTAATTTGAAGATAGGCTTTCAAAAGCCAGGTCAAAACTAGCTACAGTTTCTGCTAATCAGAATGGGAAGAGGGTATGTCTACACTGGCAGAGTTACAGCGCTGCTCAGAGGGCACTGAAGGGAAACCGCTGTTGTGTTTTCACACTGTCAGCTGCCTGCACAATAGTGTGTTCACACTTGCAGCGGTATTCGGAGTGGTGCATTCTGGGTAGCTGTCCCACAGAGCATCTCTTCCTCTTCTGCCATTAAGAGTTGTGGGGCACCCTGGGTCCTGTCCCAATGCCCTGTGATGCATTGCTTCACATCCCAGCAATCCCTGTGCTTCCATCTGCCTTTGGTGCCATCTTTCAATGGTTTATGTATTGCGCGCTCTGCTCTGCCTCTTCGGTTTTCAGGAATGGATCCCGCATTGTTGACCAATATACTGCTCACTCTCACTAACATGTCACGAGTGGCAGTGGAGTTACTCCTTGAACTACAAAGGCAAGAGCAGTTTGACATTGATCTCGCCAAGCGTAATAGCTATGACACAAGATTGCTTGTGGCATTCATGGAGGTGCTGACCACAGTGGAATGCTGCTTTTGGGCTCGGGAAACAAGCACTGAGTGGGTGGGATCACATCATGATGCACGTCTGGGATGATGAGCAGTGGCTGCAGAACTTTCGGATGAGGAAAGCCACATTCATGGAACTGTGTGATGAGCTCGCCCCAGCCCTGCGGTGCAAGGACATGAGAAGGAGAACTGCCCTGCTGTTGGAGAAGCACGTGGTGATTGCACTGTGGAAGCTGGCTATTCCAGATTGCTATCGATCGGTCGCTAGCCAGTTCGGAGTGGGAAAGTCGACCGCTGGACTCGTGTTGACGGAAGTGTGCAGGGCCATTAATTGCATCCTGCTCCGAAAGACTGACTCTGGGCAACGTGCGTGACATTGTGGATGGCTTTGCACAAATGGACTTCCTTAACTGTGGAGGGGCAATAGATAGCACGTATATTCCAATTCTGGCACTAGACCACCTAGCCACCGAGTACATTAATCGGAAGGGGTATTTCTCAATGGTTTTCGAGGTGCTTGTGGATCACTGTGGGCATTTCAGTGACATTAGCGTAGGCTGGTCTGGAAAGGTGCATGATGCACACATCTTTCGGAACACTGGCCTGTTCAGGAAGCTGCAAGTAGGGACTTTCTTCCTGGACCAGAAGATCACCATAGGGGAAGTCGAAATGCCCATTGTGATCCCAGGAGACCCTGACTACCCCTTAATGCCGTACACTGGGCACCTTGACAGCAGCAAGGAGCAGCTCAACAACAGGCTAAGCAATGCAGAATATTTGTTGAGTGTGCTTTTGGCCGTTTAAAGGCCTGCTGGCTCTGCCTATATTGGAGGCTAGACCTGGCTGATGACAACATGCCTATGCTTATAGCCGTGTGCTGTATGCTGCATAATATTTGTGAAGGGAAGGGTGAAAACTTCACTCAGGGATGGACCGCAGTGGCTCAGTGCCTGGAGGCTGAATTTGAAGAGCCAGAGACCATGGCTACTAGAGGGCCATAAGGATCCTTGAGGCAGCAATTTGAAGCTGAAAGCCACTAATATTTGTTTCTATGCTCAGGAGTGCAGTGCTTGTAATGCTAGGAGGTGATTGTGATTGGTGCAGACGATGCCCTATGATGGTTTAAGCAATTTACCTGTTGCTTTGCAGGGCTCTGATTGCTTTCAACTAATGGAATAAAGTTTGCTTTCAAACCAAAACAATTATTTATTTAATAAAACAAACAACCACCAGAGGAGAAACAAAAAAACCCACATCAGCACTGAGGGGGATGGGAGAAGGGAGGGTCCCAGGAGGAGGTGCGTCCTGGGACAGTTAAAGATTTGTGTATGTCCAGGTATCATATCCAACCTTCTCCTTTGGAGTGCAGCGCAGCGAGTACTGTACTTCATCAAGACTAAACTACAGAAGGACAGGTGTTGAGTGCAGTGGGTACTGGGAGTCTGCAGGGCTGGACTGTGAAGGGGGAGGAGAAGAATGCTGCGGGTACAGACTGGAGCCAGGAAGTTGATAAGAGAGTGTGGTGGTGGTGGTGGTGTCTGGGGGTGCAGCGCATGGGAAAGTTTTGCAACAGTGGCTTCAGGGGAGGCCGGGCGCAGAGCTGCTCGGTTTGTAGTGCTAGTAGCACCTGGAGTGTGTCCGCTTGGTGCTCCATAATGTTTAAGAGCCACTCCATGGCTTCATTCTAGCACGCCACGTTCTCCTTTCAGTCCCTCTTCTCATTGTCCCACCACTCCTTCAATTCTTGTTTTTCAGCCACAGAGTGCATCATGACATCATGCAGAAAGTCCTCTTTAGTTCTTCGTGGCCACTTTATAATTTTGCACAGCCGTTCAGCCGGCGATAAAGAGAGAGGCTGGGATCCCAAGGTCTTATCTGTGAAGCCAAAATGTGACATTTTACAGAAGCAGTATTGTTTGCAATACACAGACCACTGATTCAGTGATTTAAAACACAACCACTATTCACATACCTGTCATTAACTGGCTGACCCCAGGCAAGCACACAAGTCACAAGACCCCCAAAATGGTGAGTAACCACAGGGGAAATCAGTGTTCTAGGACTGTACTGTACACTGGGCCCGTGGCTCTTGGGGAGAGCCAGCACTGTAGGGTGGGCCTTATAATCATTCCTGTCCCCATATTTTCCACAGGCTGGGTTCACTATGGAAGATATCTCGCTTAGGGTGAGCAGGGAATCAAGGGAGGGTCTTCTCCAAGACTGAGGCTTCCGCCCCGGCCCTTATGTGGTTCGCCTGTGTGCAGCAATGGTCTTACCTCCCCTCCTCCCCCCATGATAGCTAGCCTAGCATTACCCTTAATGGGGCAAGAAACAAAGCAGCTCTGCCAAAGAACTGTGGCAGCGGATTGCCAGTATCTCCATCAGAGTTTTGTGGAGATCTCTGCCAGAGTCCTGTGAAATGAGGGAGTCAATCAACACCCTGTTCCGCTGCCCAGACTAGGCACGTGGTGGTATGCGCATCATACAGACACATGATGTCCTACAGACACAAGCCTGCTCTCTGCAACCCTCCTGCCGCCAACAACTCGCTTCAGTGATTCCGAACATCAAAGCCACTTACCAGGGGCCTCCTCTCCTGTCTGTGCTTTGCCAAGCTCCGACAGGTGTGACTGGCTAGCCTCCTCCGGGGTAGAGAAGACCTCCTGGCTGCATGCATCTCTGACCTCCAAGTCATCTTCTGCCTCTGGGTCCCAGTCCACATCCTCGTCCAAGATTTCCTCCTCCTGGCTCAGTCCAATATCGACTGGTACGTGAGCCACTGAAGTATCCACAGTGGCTTTCGCAGTGGAGGTGGGGTCACCACTGGTATCATGTCCAGTTCTTTGTAGAACCAGCAGCTTGTAGGCGCAGCATTGGAGTGGCGGTTTGCCTCCCACGCCTTGTGATAGGCGCTCTGCAGCTCCTTCACTTTGACCCTGCACTGCAGTGTGTCCCAGTCATGGCCCCTTTCTGTCATGCATCGTGAAATCTGTTCATAGGTATCAATTCCTACAGCTGGAGCACAGCTGGGACTGGACAGCCTCCTCTCCCCAAATGCTGATGAAGTCCAGCAACTCAGCATTGCTCCAAGCGGGGAATCACCTAGTGCATGGAGCAGGCATAGGCACCTTGAAAAATGTGCTGAGACCACTGCATGCGTCACCGAGCAAACAGGAAGGAGACTTTCAAAATTCCCAAGGAATGTAAGGGGTGGGGGTCACAGTTGGTCACCTGAGGGCAGGGCAGGAGAGTTCAAACCGATGACCAGAGAAGCAAGAACAGGCATTGTGGGAAACCTCCCGGAGGCCAATCGCAGTGCTGAAATTGACTAGGGTGTCTACACTAGCCCCATGGTGCTGTAGCCCCAGTGCAGAAAGCTCTACGCCTCTCATTGGGGTGTTTTTTTTTTGTTTTTGTTTTTTTTACAGCGCTGCATCTGCGCAGTTTCTGTGCATTAAGTGGCTTGGCAGTGTGTACACCTTGGGAGTTACAATGCAGAAAGCTGCTTTACTGTGCAGAAACTTGCCAGTGTAGAGAAGGCCTGAGACTGAAAACCTTGGTGGTGGGAAAACCTTGACTTTAAACGCTTCTGATATTAAAAGTTTAAATAAAGTTAGGAAAAGGGATGATGCAGTAGGGATTATTATGACCTATGTGTTTTGTAGAAGTTGGTTATAAAAGATTAGCTAATATAGTATACTTTGGATCCGTCCTCTGAAACCATCTACAGATGTTTTTCCTGCCACCTTTTCTCCCTGGTGGGTGAGCAACTGGCCACTGAGAACCTGCTGTTAATTACTTAATACCATTGCAGATGTTAGGTAAATATCTGGGATGTTCTAAACCTATTGCTTATGTCTGTGTATGCTTAAATCTAATAAACTGCAGTTTTAGAGAAGATTCATGCAAATAAGCGTGCTCTCTTATCAACAGATTTGCTGTGTTCTATTGATTTATTCCTGACACTGCCTGGATTGAAATAGCTAAGTTGCCCCTGCTGTGGGTTCTGAAACCATCAGGTACAGAAAAGAACCTTACCCATAAAGTTTCTGTGAAGGCAACTAACATCCCAAATGCCTAAATTTGTAGTAAAATTAATTATATTCACCTAACAAAATATATAAAATCTGCTAAAGAAAAACTTGGGGATAAATAAATTGAATAGTGCTCCTAAAATCTGAAGAGTCTTTTATAGGTGCATACAAGTATATCATTAGAAACTCAAAACAATTCTGCTGCAACTAATTGCCTACAAATTCTCAGTACACCAATACTAACATTTAATTGCCTATACTATCTCCTCCTACTCACAATGCTCTGAAGCAACAGTGAAAATGACAAAATGTCCCTCTCCAGCCCTTATGAAAATAAGCTGGTTCTCTCTTACGCAATTCTGGCCTTGATCAAGACCGTTTATGAGGAATTATTTACTGAGTGGTATAAATGGCCCTCATCTTTGCCCAGGATTATCGACTAATCCACCTGGTCCTGGCCCACATTGCTTCACTGCTTAATTAACAAGAACAGAACAGATAGTACCACATTTCATCTCATACCTCACATGTATTTTGAATGGTCCAAAACCATGTTGGGACTGTAAATTAAAACATTAGAGCGTCCAGTAAGATATTATATAGGTTATGATGACACTATGAAATTCAATCAAAATAAAGAAAGCATTCTATTTGTTCCATTCTTCGATCAATCCTATACGTAGCCAACAGTCAGTATGACTAAATGAAATTTAAAGAATCTAATACAGCTACTGTTTTAAATTGCCCATTATTTCACTATTAACACTAGACAACCCCTGGGTAAATAAATAGGGAGAATGTAAGAATAAAACATTCTCACTTTTAAAACAGTAACTTCTGCTTTTGGCCCATAGTGCTACTGGTCATTTAGTTCTTTGATCACAGTAGGAATAGATTTTCTAGTTTTAAAAATTCAACAAGGATGTGAATTTTTCCAAGTTTTGTTACCACTATAGGAAGATACTCTAATCCCAAATGTCCTAACACCAGGATATACAGTAATTCCCCATCTACACAGAGACATTCTGAAATGAGGACATAACAGATCAGGATTCCTTAAAATACTTCACTCAACTGATAAGCAGCTTAAATACTTTAGCCTCCAAATTGTTGACCCCTGACCTGATCTTGGATTGTTTAGTTTTGGGTAAAATATAATTTATTTTCCAAGCGTGCTTATAGGAATAATAATGGACGTTACAGCTTCAGTAACAGCAAGTAGGAAAACAGAAATAGTAGGGTTGTTAGGATTATATCCTATGTGAGGCTTACAGGTAGTTTGTGGTCTGACAAAGTAAGATGTAGGGGGTGACCTACATGGGTTACATATTTTTGCTTGCTCATTATGAGAGAACAAACAATTGATCCCAAGTTAACAGGCACACTGCAAGCTTTGAAATGTTAATATAAGGAATTTGGAGACTTGTTATAAATTTTGTTGCTAGGCAGTTAGATTATATTGACACATGATTAACTGTCATAAACTGTAGTTACTGAAAGTATGAATATAGTTAACTGAATGAATCATATGGAAAAAGGTGGGCTGATGGTATCTATGTCCGTGTCAGCCGAACAACCTAAGGGGATCAAAGATTTGGAACTTTCCTTGCTTCCTGGGGAGCGTCCAGTTGTAGAACAGCACATTAGTTGATCTGGGACCAATTTCCGGATATGTGCCACTTACTTTTTTTTCTATCTTTGTCACTAAAGGTCTCCAGGAAGTTGTAAGCATGGACAATGTAAGATTCTAAGTATGAACAACACAGGAAACCACTTTCCTGCACTTGTCTTATTTTTATACTAACATAATTGATTATTCTATATTTCCAATTATAGTTGTTTGTATTAACTAAAGCTCAAAGTTTGTGTTTTACCAATTTCATCTCCTTAATTAACTCTAAGCAGCTGCCTAAATAAAGAACCCGTTATCTGTAGCAAGTCCAATTTTATAATTGCAATAATTGATCAGGCTACAAAATTCAATTTAATTTAATTCCTTCCTGTGGTGGGGAGAAAAGGTTAACCATTTCAGAATGTTAAGATGGTGAAATAACTGACTGCATCTGATTCAGGAACAGAGAGTAGAAGCCCTTCACGACTGCAGGACTGTACGTGGTCTCCATACCAATACAGTAATTATTCAAACAACGGAACCCGAAATATAAGGCAGGTATGAAAAGTGTACAAACATACAGGTGAGTAGGGAGTTTGCTTCATATTTCATACTTTGCAGACTTTGCCTGAGTTGTGTTTCCTGAAACGTACTAAGGTAACGCGATGGGATGTCAGAGTAAATGCCATAGCAGGACTTTGTGACAAAATTGGTGGATATTTTTATGGGAAACTTGAAATTAAAATGGAGAATGAGTTTCAGATTGGATTTTAGATAAAACCGCACCGTACACTTGGGATTATAAATGACTGCTCCAATGTGCCAGTTTTCAGTGATACGCACTATAGATAAGTATGCTTTTTTTAAAAAAGCATCTATTATAAAAAAAGTATGGGTGTATTAAAGAAAGATGAAGCAACTTTTCAAACTATGCTGTATGTAAAGGGCAATTGTGAGGAATAAAGACCAATGAAGATATCTCAGGCCTAGTTGTACTATTTTGCTTGATGTCGCAGGCTTCCTTACCTTGACCTTACTCCTCGCCTTCCTCAGCAAGTTCAGTTTCTTTATGCACCACTACCCTCGTGACAGACATGTCAGGGTGCTGCTCTTTGGCTTCTTTGATTGCCTGTGCCAGTGCCTACAAACATATTGGAAAGATTTAGTTGAACAACAGCAGAGTGAAATTAAAAACTGCACCGGAGTGGTGGGCTAATGACAATACATTATACCATTTAATCACACAGTTATTCAGGACTAAAGCTCCTGAGTCTAAAGGGAATCAGGAAAGGAAACTGAAGAGGAAACCCTCTTTTTCTGGAAACTAGATAAAAATACCCTCCATCAATCTAACAACAGATTTATATGCTGGTTCAGAGAATCATACAAGTGCAAGGCTGAAAGGGACCTTGAGAATTCATCTAATCCATTCCCCCACACTGAGGAAGATAAAAGGGGAAAAAACAGGAGCAACATTACAGTAGAGCATATAGACCACCATATCAGGAGGAGGCAGGGGATGAGGCATTTCTAGAATAGAAATATCCAACACACAAGATCTGGTAGTAATGGGGGACTTCAATTACCCAGATATCTGTTCAAAATGTAATATGGAAAAACATTCTTGGAATGTAATAGGGACAACTTCTTGTTTCAGAAGGAGGAGGAAATAACCCAGGGAGCTGCCATTTTAAACTTGATTCTAACTGGGAGGAATTGTTTGTGACTCTGGAAGTGAAAAAGATCTTGAAGTGATGATTTCATGATTCTGAGGAAAGGAAAGATTGAGAGCAGCAGAATAAGGAAATGAAAGAGACTGTAAGCTTTTGATCAGCTGCAGACTAGCAATAGAAAGCAGACTCACATGTTTACCTAATAGAATGCACAATATGGGAATCTTATTACATATAATAATTTCCTCACTTTTGAAATTTGTGATATGATTTTGCAGATTATCTCTAAAGATTACAGGGATTAGACAATAAGGTTATACGCCTGTATTGGTTTCTTTGTGAAAAATAATATTTTCAGTTGTGAAATTTCTAGCATTGTTCTGTTTCATTTGAGTACTAATTGCTTAGATTCATTAAAAAGCAGCAAAGAGTCCTGTGGCACTTTATAGACTAACAGAAGTATTAGAGCATAAACTTTCATGGGTAAATACCCACTTTGTTAGACACACGTTAGTCTATAAGGTGCCACAGAACTCTTTGCCGCTTTTTACAGATCCAGACTAACACAGCTACCCCTCTGATACTAAGATTCATTAGTGATTATTTTCTTATTTGCCATCACTTAATGGCCTTCACTCTCACATTGGGGAGTCCCAAACCATTAGATAAAAGGGAAAATTCAAGTGTACAAAAACTTACTAAATTCCAAATAGTTTTTAACTAGGGAACACTTTGAATGCAGCAAACCTAAAATGGGTCTGTACTTTACATCAATATTCACACTGGAAAGCCAGCATGATAGGACAGTCACCATGACATATGTCTTTAGCTGTAGATACACTGGGAAAACCAGCAGGGAAATCAGACACTGGGAGTACTTCCTCCTATCCCCATTCAAAGAGCCTCAAGTTAGAAGTTTCTGGGTACACAGTATATAGTAATTCTGCAAGAAAGGCACTAATATTTTAGCAAGGCTTCAAAAAGCAAATAGTCACAGAAAGTTATCAGTTCTTGACTGTCGGAAGAGGTTTTGCAGAACAAAGTGGGGATGTACAGAGTGCTAAAAAAAATAAGCTTCTTTTGGGGTCCTCGAAGTTTTATCATATGGTAACTGGACCACACTTGTTATCAAACACCCATACATTCCTTTCCACAAAATCTTACCCCTCACCTTTAATCTACAGGAATACTGAAACTATTAAGTTTCATTTGGCATTATGTTAGGGAGAAAACAATTTGAAGTGGGATAGCATGCAACAAAGGAAGCAGATAGTATCAAGTGATGTTAAATGAAACCTAGAAGGCCATATTACTCTCACTCCTTCATGCAAGGTGTTTTAAAGTAACTGTGACAAACAATGTAGTTTGTCAATAAATTGATATATACTAACTAATGGACAAGGAAGGTGTGTATTAAATTAAGAAAAGCTGTTCTCAGACACACTGAACTACTTTTGCCCAAGAAGAATGGATAGTCTCAACAAAGACCAAATTAACTCAATGGATTAGGCAGAAACTTGCATACCAAGCCATGAAAGTGCGATATGTGTGGCTTATGAAAAGGGAGACTCCAAGTGAAATGGGGTCGAGTCTGATGGAAAATACCTTTTGGGAAGGTGATCCTTCCGTAATAAGATAATGAATTCCAAATATCAAAGGCTTGAAAAACAAGTGAAATTGTAGGGAGATGTGCTTTGCTGTCTCTGGATTTCTCCTCGTTCTTTTTGCTGATACAGACTAACACGGCTACCACTCTAAAACCTCTCTTTTTTCTGTAACTAAGCTAAAAGTACCTTAATTAGTTTAGCTAAGATGAAACTTAATTCTAGATGTTAAGTAAATGGTTTCTTTTTATTCCGTTTTCTCTGTTTTTAATAAACCCTTGTTTTATTAAGAGATGTACTGCTGCAGGTGAGCCTTGCAGTTACTCAGTCTCGACTTGCACTCAGTTTCAGAGGAGAAATGCACCTGCAACCTCAAAGGAAACATACACCGTGCAAAAGAGTTTTTGGCATCTACATGCCACACTTGATCTCAGTCAAGAGTCATGGGCAATGATGTCCTACCTGACTGAGCTGTGTTGCTATGGAGCTGCAGTGAGTGAACCAAGGGAAGATGCCAAAGAATCAAGTAGACGACAAGAGTTGGAGATACTGTTTCATAACAGTAATAAATCCATATACAGCTTTAATGACAAAACAGCCTAACAAACTATACTGAACCCTAAAAAGAATAGTGCAGCAAAGTAAGCATCTTAGCTTGGAGCACAGGGGGTTGAAGAGTGCCATTTCTTAAACTAATAGGATAATGGGGGACAAGAAATTAACAGAACTGTGAAGGGAGATTGGAAGGCCAAGAAAGAATGCCAAGGTTAGAAAGGAGATGCACTAATTAAAGATAAAGAGTACAGAGAGTCTTATTAAGAAAATTTGTGGACCCAAAAGGGAATGCTTCATTAGTACAGCTTGGTGCTTGCTGTCATCTCTTAAACCTCACAATTTTATTACTAGTTTGCATTTTAAGCAGCACAGTGTAATAGTATTTAATGGGCCTCCATGTTTAAGTGATTGTCATGGCTACAGGGCAAAGTAAACTACACCTTAGATCCCTTTAATCCCTCTGAGTGTACCCCTTAGGAGAACAGGCCTGGCTTCCTACACCACACTTTGGTGGAATCTTGAAGTCCAATCACTCAGAGTGGATCTCTGGGCTGCAGCCCCTTGGTTCCTACTCATGTTAATGACATGGCTCAACTTGCTTTTGGCACCTCTAACAGTTTTCCTTTGGGAGCTCATGAGTGTAAAAGTTTGCACTGATACAGGAACAGTACCTTGACACAAATTATGGTGACAGGTTTCAGAGTGGTAGCCGTGTTAGTCTGTATCAACAAAAACAATGAGGAGTCCTTGTGGCACCTTAGAGACTAACTAATTTATTTGGGCATAAGCTTTCCTGGGTTAAAACCCACTTCATCGGATTCATGGAGTGAAAAATACAGTAAACAGTGTGTATACACACACACACACACACAGAGCTTACTATATTTTTATACATCAGCACATGAAAAGATGAGTTGCCTTACTAAGTGGGGGTTCAGTGTTAACGAGGCCAATTCAGTTAAGGTGTAAGTGGCTTATTCTCAACAGTTGACAAGAAGGGGCGAATATCAAAAGAGGGAAAATTACTTTTGTAGTGCTAACGAGGCCAATGCAATCAAGGTGGACGTTGCCCATTTACAACAGTTGACAAGAAGGGGCTGATACTCACATCTGTATATGAGGGGCATATGATACTTATAAAATGTTTTAGGTGATTGTCATGGCTACAGGGCAAACTACACCTTAGAATCCCTTTAGTCCCACTCGAATGTACCTCTTAGGGCAGTGGCTCTCAACCTTTCCAGACTACTGAACCCCTTTCAGGAGTCTGATTGGTCTTGTGTACCCCAAGTTTCACCTCACTTAAAACTACTTGCTTACAAAATCGGACATAAAAATACAAAAGTTAATCTTTTGTACACTATTAATGAAAAATTGCTGACTCTCTCATTTTTACCACATCATTATAAAATAAATAGGAATATAAATATTGTACTTGCATTTCAGTGTATATAGCGCAGTATAAACAAGTAATTTTTTGTATGAAATGTTAGTTTGTACCGATTTCGCTAATGCTTTTTATGTAGCCTGTTGTAAAACCAGGCAAATATCGAGATGAGTTGATATACCCGCGAAAGACCTCTGTGCACATATACTCCTGTGGTACTTGTATTCCTCATGGAGAAACAGTGTCTTAGGAGAACGGGTTTGGCTTCCTACACCTCACTTTGGTAGAACCTTGAAGTCCAATCACTCAGTAAATCTCTCAGCTGCAGGCAACCTGGTTCCCAATCATGTTTGACAACTTCCTCATCCTCTACAGCAGTGATATACAGTAACTCCGCAGTTTAAGTCGTCCCGGTTAACGTTGTTTTATTGTTACGTTGCTGATCAATTAGGGAACATGCTCATTTAAAGTTGTTCAATGCTCCACTCTTATGTTGTTTAGCTGCCTGCTTTCTCCACAGCTGGCAGCTTCCCTATGCCCCCTGCTCCTCACAGCACCTCCCGCCCGCCGGCAGACCCCACGGATCAGCGTGTCCCCCCTCCCCCCCGCAGTAATCAGCTGCCTTGTGGCATTTCGGGGGCAGGAGCGAGGACTCAGCACGCAGGCTCCCCCAATGCCGCAAGCCAACTGATTGCCCTGGGCAGGAGGTGGGGGGGAGAGAGGGGAAGCTTGCGCGCTGAGTACTTGCTCCTCCCCCCTCCCTCCTGCCCCCTAAACACTGCAAGCCAGCTGATTGCCCCAGGCAGGAGGGAGGAGCGAGGACTCAGCGCGCCTCCCCACTCCCTCCCCTGCCTCCTGCCGGCGGCAATCAGCTGGCTTGCGGCATTTAGAAGGCAGGGGAGAGGGGGGGAAAGAGCGAGGACACAGTGTGGCAAGTAAAGGGGGAGGAGATGGGGGGGAGAAGAGGCAGGTCAAGGATGGGGGCTTGGGGGAATGGGGGGAGTGGGTGGGGCTGAGAGTTGAGCCCCCCACCCCGGTGCTTGCAGAGTAAGGGAAGCTGCTGCGCAACGTGCTTCTCCAAGCCTACAGCACCTTCAGCCTCCTTGCCTGCCTCATCTCCAGTGCCAGTGGGCTGTGCCTGTGTAGGGTAAGGCAGGAGAACCTCCCAACTATAGTACTGTACTGTATATACAGTATGTTTGTAAACACACAGCACGTGCACACTACTCTCCCCAGCGTAGTATTAAATTGCTTGTTTAAAAATTGTTTAAAATGTATATAATGCCTTTTGTCTGGCAAAAAAAAATCCCTGGAACCTAATTCCCGCCTATTTACATTAATTCTTAGGGGAAATTGAATTCGCTTAACATCGTTTCACTTAAAGTTGCATTTTTCAGGAAGGTAACTACAATGTTAAGTGAGGAGTTATTGTACAATGCCAACAGTCAAGAAGGAATCAATTTCCATGGTATAAGTTTGTTGGTATTATGAACTTTATAGATGCTTTGCAGAGTCAATGGTAGAGGAATCTATAATTTGTCATAAGCTAAATATCATGGTGAACTTAAATACAAAAATGTACTGTGTAGTCAATACTTACAACTTATTTTTCTGCTTCGTACTGTTTATTTCAGTATAAGAGGAGGACTTGGAGTTTTATTAAAGCTAAGGTATTGTCTGACCTTTTCAGATGTCCCAAATGTATTAAATACATTTCAGGGTAGATATAACCCATGCCTAATGCTAAACAGCTCTGGCATTTAATTACAAGCTTCAAGGAGAGATTGAACTTGTCATGAGCCACTTACTACAGGCACATCAAAATCTGAAATTAAATTTACTCAGAGCCCTCAGTACATTACAATTAAGAAGTGAAAATTAAATCCCTATTTGTTGATTTGTATACCTGCCATCAACTTAGAAAATGGCTCCACTGCAACATCATGTAAAGTGCAGACTTTCTTGCCTAAAGAACTCAGTGATAATTTTTTGTTTCAGCATTGTCACCATCGCCTCTTAAATGAAAAGTTATGCAAATAATCTGAGCAATCACAATCCCAAGGGACAAATAATTGCATTTTTCTGATTTTCCTGTTCTTCACTTTTCAACATCTTTTTTTTGTATGGGACAGGTGAAACAATATTCTAAACCCTCTCAATTGTGAGCATGAAAAAATGATGCTTGGTTTTGGGTACCTACTGCTAATAAAGATTAATTTATCTGTGCAAGATTCCAAAGGAATCCACAATTGAGTACTATGCTTAATGTATTGCTAATATACATGAATACACTATGAAATATTAGTTTCCTTGATATTAAAGGAAAGATCTTGGTGTCCTAATATTCATCAAAACTTGCATCATCACTTAGAAGACTGAGGATCCTCCCAGGAAATACACGATAGCATAACTAGTTGATGGAATTGACACTCTCAGAATCTACTTGCTCCTATGAATTCTGCTGAGCTCTTCCTTTTCTGTATTGCACAATTCTTAGAGGGACATGGATGGCATTCTGTAAAAGGGAATGGCATATGTACTCACCTGGTCATGGTCAATATCTGCATCTCCAGTGATGACAATGCGCTTCTCAATCCTTGTTTCTGATACTCCACCTTTTACTGTCTACAGATGGCACAAAACAAAGAAATTAATCTTTTAAATGAATCCATATAGGTAAGGAGGGAGAATCATAAAGCACATCTACTCTTACTCTCCAGTGCACGTGGCAACTGAGAGTTGGTGTGAAAGGGTTGCAGTTAGTGATACAGATTCTTGGTCCTACATCTAATCATCCTTTCTTGCTTATGGTTAACTGTTTAGCAGTGATGTCCAAGAGGAAGTTGCCCAAGAAGACCAACCCGAAGAGAAGGCCCTAAGACATTATCTGAGATCAGGTTTGGACAGATATGGAAATGGGGCTGTTAGATCAGGGTTCCAATCTTCTTAGTCATCATTTGGGTCTTGGTGAGTGACAAGTTTTCTGAAACTTCCTTAACTACTGCGTCTCAGCTCATCTGTTCTCGACACAATCTCACCATTATCGGTGCAAAATTCTCTCTCGTCTGCAGTTCCAGCCTTCGTGCATCTTTCTGCCTCATGAAAACTTCATTTTTGCCTCTATTTAATGTTTAAGGCATTTTGGGAAACAGTTTGTACAGAAGATACTATAGATGATAAAATTGTATTTTATAAAAGTATTTGACCAGAGATGAGATTAAGTTCTTCCTTTGAGAATATTATAAACCGATTGTTCTTTGAAGACAATTACGAAAGACTTCTATACAGCAATCAAGAACAACATTGAGATTCAATAATTCAAAAATATTTTAATTAACAAATATTCAGATCTATTTCTAATTTGGTTTCAGCACCATATATTTTGCTCTCTTTAGAATATTCCATTACGAATTTAATTCTGTGAGGTACAAAATTTTAAGCCAATTTATTTTGCATTAATCAAGAGAAATGAGTTAATAAGATATACTGGAATTATTTCCAGTATGAGTCCTTTCCATAGGAAGATTCAAATCCTTTTTGGCAGTTTCTGTATTTCAAACAGATGAATTAAAAATTCTGGATGCAAAATTTGAGCCAACACTGGAAAGTGCCTAGACTATTTGGAATCCAAGGCCACAATTTACTGTAATTATAAAGAGGCTGTTAATGGCGATGTAGCAAATTTGCTATCAGATGGCTCTTCCATACTTCTCTTTGACCTCCTGGCTGACAAAGTATCATCTAATTTAATTTCAAAATATGGTTCCTTTCATATTTATATATTCATATTTCATAACAGGTTTTTTAGCTCCATCTGTACATTTGATAAGAGAATTAATTTTTCTGTTGGAACAGAGGTGGCATTTTATTCCACAATGTCTTTTCAAGAGTCTGATGGTGCTGAACGATTCTAAAAGCAACAGGAAGTTGAAGAGGAGCTGCTCACTAAACTTTCTGATAAGACACTTAGTCTTAAATTCTTAGTTCAGTTTATTTTTGGTGACTTTCACTGGACAATTTCCAACATCCTTCGCTCCTGACCTATTCTGTGAATATATTTTGCTCTCTTTAGGATATTCCATTATGAATTTAATTCTGTGAGCATTGAATTACTATCTAATAAAATTAAGATTCTTGTCTTGAAATAAAATTTACTGTGCACCTTTCACTTCCCCTCTTCTTTTTTGTTTCACCATAAACTGGAGCCCTTCCTGAGGTTTTTCCTTCTAGAACTGCATTAGAAAATCTTCAGAATTCAGTTACTCGGTTTGCATGTCTCTTTTAAAAACAAAAACATGTTTATTCATCATTCAGGAAAAAACACATTTGTCAGCTGAAAAAGTGTCACACAGGACAGAAATGGAAATAGACCCAACTTCTTGCTGACTTTGAGTTTCTCGACTTTCTCTGAATGCTCAACATTCAGGACTTGATTCAGCTCTGGCATATGCCAATTTCTAAAGTAATCCAAGGCACAAAATCCTCAGTAGAAGAATCTGCTCAGAAAGGTAACAAAAGCTGATCAATGCAGTCCCAAGAGAGGATGAGTAAAGAGGAATGAAGCCAGGAGATAAGTTGTTTCAGCATATCCCCTGAGCTGACTCCATTTGTGGGGTTTCTACAGAGCTCAGTCACATTAATTACCCCTTCATCTGGCAGAACCCCCAGCAAAGGTAATCAAGTAGTGAGATGAACAGAGTCAGTTAAGGCTGGGTGCCAAGCTGTGTCCCCAAAATTCACAAAACCAGAAGTAACACCAGCTGCAGGTACTGCAAACTCTGATTATATTTCTCTCTCTTCTCCAGTTCTCCCTCCTGATTTCATCTGTGATATTGCACTAAGACTTGGTTTAGGAAAGTCAATTCAAGCCCAGAACTGGGAATGGCACGATCCATTTTAAATATCAAATTTGTTCAGTGATTTGTGAGGAGTAATCATTTTGAAGGAACCAATGTACATTTTGACAGGGCTATTTTTTAATGCACAGAGAAGTTGTCAGTTTACCTTAGTGATGTGTGTGGTTGTAGTTGTAGAAACTGATTCAGACGTTATAGTCTGTGCACTCAACAGAACACCAGCATCACCACCTGCACTGCCATCAAACTGTAGACAGTTGGGAAAAGAAAAACAAGAGTTGCATTTTCATGCCTAGGGATTTAAAACTTGTGGCTTAACAAAACGCAGTTAATGCAATTTTCACTACTAATACCTACATACTTCTCCTTTAGTTCAAGTGGAAGAGTGCTTTTGGACAGAAACGTCTGTGTTCTGTACACCATGCTGCCTGCATGGTTTTGCTGGCAAACAGAATGACCATATGAAGACAAACACAGGTTTGATCCACATTAGATGACTCTAGAATAAAAGCTAACTGGTTTGCTGAATCACATCAACCATTTTAACATGTCCTTTGTGGACAAAATTATAATCAAAGTTACTCTTCCCTTTGGGGAGCTCAGAGGTGAGTTGAGTCAGATCTCTGAACCCATACATTTTTAGACAACCAGATCCTATTCTATTTGATTTTTTAAAAACTCAAACCTTTAATGTTAGAATGATACTTGCTCTTCTGTCTACTTAGAGTCATTTTTAAATTGTTCCATGCTAACAAAATAATCAGGAAGTGTTGATTTGTAAAAAAACATTAACATGTTATCATATCTCTTAAATTTGGAGTTGATCATAAAGGCCAACCTGTAAACAGCATTATAAATGATATTCCAAATCACATGGCTCCTGTACCTGTGGAGATTCATATGTGATCGTTTTAGTCTCTGTTTGAACAATTGGGACTTCCTTGGTGGAGATTTCTGTTCTCTGTGTGGCATCTGAAATGGTCACCATCTCGGTCTTTACTACCGGAGGCTGTGGTGGAAGAGATAGGGCAAAATCAATCCAAGGGACATAAACCAAAGACTTGCATAGTGGGCTAAGATTAAATAGAACAAAAACACAAAATACAGTAGTGATAGAATATATATTAAGAATGTCTCCCACATACACACACAAAAACCACTATGAGAAAAATAAAGATAAAACAAATAGCACACCAGCCCATCAATACCCCCTCTACAAGAATCATAGAAGATCTGAGTTCCATGTCTTAGCCAGTAGCAGACACTGAAACCAGATCATCATCACTTCAATACTTCTTCAGATGTCTATTTAAAAATGTGTGAAGGACTATCAGTGGGAGAATCTTAGTTCAGCTACAGTTTCTTCCATCAGACAAATGTTGCCGGTGTTACATAAAATAAGCCTTGCATTAAAAATGGAGAATGAAGTCACTACAATATTTGACACATATCCCTAACAGTGGATAAAAACTTGCAATATTTTCTAATCATTTCTAAAGTTTAATTTTATTTTTTAATGTAAGCAACTTCTGGAGTAGACAAACCTACTGTCTATGGATTTTAAATAGCATATAGCTAAACTACATGTCTAGAATCAGGTTTAGGTACCAACTATTTTCCTCTGAAAGCAAACTTTACAAAGCCATTTTAGCCCTTGTTGTAGTAGATATTTTTTCAGTAGCATTCTCTGCTTGGGAACCAAAAAGCAATGACAAACTAGAACTCTGCAAGTCAGTAGAAACTGTAATGGTCTTAGACATGATGGACCAGATTAGACACCTAGTCAGATTTTCAAAAGAACCTAGATACCAACTCTAATTGAAATCAATGGGAGTTAGGCAGCAAGGTGCTTCCGAAAATCCCAGTAAGCATCTATATGCATCTTTAAGTGCCTTAATACCGCTAAAGATTTGGCCTGTTTTGATTATAGTCTTAGAAAACATGTGTGGAGCCCAATATAACCTTGGAGAAGCTAGTTTACTCACATTCTCAACCACAGGAACAATTGTGACTATTCACATAAAAGAGGGAAATAAGGTGGTCTCAAGAAGAGAAGTATGGGATGTCTTTAGGACAATTTCTAAACTGGTCTTCAACTGGAGCCGAGTAGAATGAGGAAAAACCTTAAATGACTGAAGGGTGACACCACAAAGAATTCTCCAGTGGCCAAAGCTTCACAGAGTTTACCATCTGTACATGGTCCTCTACATTTCACTTCATTACTCTTCCTCCCTCAAAGGTCCATCTAATGATTAACCCCATTAAACCTGTTTCTGTGCTAAAACCTACGGCCATGATGCCTTCTGGAGCCAATCCATGCTTCCACAAGTCTACTGGTACTAGAGGAGGCTACTATAAAGCAACAATAGGTGTGTCATCCCCTTACTGTCTAACCTGCCTTAACTGTAGGTGCTCTTACCACTCCCAGCAATTTGTATCAATATAGATTCCAGACACTGCTTTCAAAATAAAAAGATCTAGAGAAAGAAAAATCTGTGGATAGTAAGAAAAAACTGGAAAAAAAAGCTGAGAAATTTTTTTAGCATATATAGTTTAAATAACTTTCTGACGACATCTACAAGTCATGGGTGTGTCAAAAACAGACAACAAAACAGACAAGACAAGTACTTGAAAACATTAAAGACATTCAAATAAAAGTAAAAATTATGTAATAAGGAAAAAAGGAGATGGTACAGTCGTAGGAAGGTTTGCTTTACTGGGCAATTCCTATTCATTCCAGCAAAAAGCCAGAAACCATAACTGAAGTAGGCAGAGTTTCACTGCTCATCAGTGGTATCCCCCTTCCATAAGATTTGAATCTTGGTGAACACCTGAAGAGCTGGGAGAACAGGAGAAGAAGAAAGGCAGGTATATTTCCACCCCAAGGAACATCTCTATATAATCTAGTTCTCAAGCTGTGCTACCATTTACCTCAGAACAACAAATTATTTGTGGCACAACATCAATGTCAACATGAGAAACGTCTCCGTTTATTCTGAGCTGTTCTTCCTCATCTTCTGCTCTCAGGTCTTGCTTCCTCTCTTCCATTACATTCTTCTCTGCAGCTTTTATGGCAACCGCATTTTCCTGGGCCAAAGCCTTCGCTGTAACTTGCATGTGCTCAACTGTTACCATACTGCCTTCTTGTACAGTTTCCATACTCTGTATTACTTTTGTTGCACACTCCTCCTTTCTTTTGGCATCTTCATTTTCTTCTTGTTCTTCTTTTATGATGTCCTCAGCCGCCCTGTGATGGGGCTGATACTCTCCCACCACTTCATCCTCACTGTCACTACTGCTGCTGTTGCTGCTGCTATCTGATGACAATGAAGAAGAGTCCTTTTTTGATGCATGTTCCACCTTACAGGTCTCCTCAGCATCAGTGACAGCTTGCATTTTCCCTCTGTTGATTTCGTCTATGACTACAGTCTCTTCTATCCCCACCTCTGCCTGCTTCTTCTCCTCCACTACATTCAGAGTCTCATCTGAACTCTGCACAAAAAACACGGATGAAGAAAAACAAAAGTACAGTGTATGAATAAATCAAAATGATGAAAACAAAATGAACTGATGGCTGGTTCATGTCATGTAGAGAACAAAGGTGACTGTGATGGTTAACTGAAAAAAGGAAAAAAAGAATGAAGGTGGATCAGAAATGTCAGACCCGAGTTAACTATGGAAAAATCAGTAGAACCTTATCAGCATCGCTGGCTCCAGTGCAAGGCCCTTCTGCTCTGGAAGGAAGTTTCTGTGAAACAAAAAGCAACCAGAGGACACAAATCAATACGTGTTTTAAACAATAGATGACACAAACATTTAACATCTCGTAGACAAAACATGCAGACACTCTTTCATTAACTCTTATTGATGACACAGTACTGTTTGCATTAAAAGAGTTTTAAAATGTATGCATTCTGAAAACTCTGTGGGTATAACTGTTTGATTCAAGATCCATACAGAATTTACAGTTGTTTGTTTTCGACAAGCAATTCTTTAATCTAGTTTGTAAAATACCTTTTTAAGGTTTTGGATACCATTGGAATCATGTAAGATCTTTACCAAAAAGATTTGGAACAGAAGCATAAACATCAGCCAAGGCTGCTTCCTACTGTGGTAATCAATTATTTACTGCAAAAATAGTTAAATCAGTCATCAGACAAAACTTAGAGAAAGAAAGTCTTCACACACTATTCCAATGTCAGTTTATCCCCCCTCTCTCTCTCTCTCACACACACACGTATTTATAAATGTTTTGATGACTGGACTTTATTTGGTTTGTTGATTTAAGGAATTTGGCAGATCCTTTCAATAATTTTATAAATTGCAATAGAATATCAAAATGAGAACTTTTAGAATACTCTGATGTGAGAATGTCAAAGGGACCATGTTTCAAGATTTCCAAGAAGACCCGATTAAAATCTCATGTGAGATGAAAGAAATTATATTAGCATTTGTGCCATAACAAAACAATTTGTGATGGGTATGCATGTATTGTCATATTATGTGAAAAGAATTATCAGATTTAAATAGCCATGAAAATTAAACAAAAAAGTACACTAAAGCAATGTTCAGGATCAAATGCACAAAAGCAAAAATATCATTAAAACCAGCACACCATCTGTGACTTAATCCTGTTTTGTTTACCAACTGCAGTACGTACAAGCCCTGATCCAGCTCTCCTGGGGAATCAAAAATGGGAGTCAAGAGATATTTTGCGAATGCAAAGAATAGAGGATTAAGTCTCTAGTTCACCAAGTGATACTCCCTCACCCTAATAGAAGTTAAGATTTGTTGGACTGCTTTGACACAATGGGATTGAATAAAAAATTACCTTCATGTAAATTTTTGGTTTTGTGGGTCTATGTCGAAATTTTAACACTAAACCTAGTTTGTATTTGTGGTTAATCTATTTCTCCTCTATATTTAATGTCATTTATATAAAATAATATAATATACAGATTTTCTTAGGGACACATGGCGTCAAATAGGGCATCCTGTTTAAATTACTTGATGATAAATGTATGCATCAAATTTTATCTGACATGTTAGTGAATACCCATTTCTGTATATGTTGACATAGTGGGGAAATAAAGCAAAAAAGCACCTCAGGCAGTTGTAAGAAGGGTGAGGCAGAAAGCATTTCAGAAGGTACATTATCTTTCACAACAGTGCCCTCTGCTGTCCATGCGGTGGATGAAGTGAAGGTAGATTTCATGCTAGTGGAAAAGCCCTCTTTACTAAATAAAATTGACGTTATTTCCTCTTCTAGGCTCTAGACAAGTTATAAAATGGAAAGCAAAGAATTAAAATAGTGGGAGACACAACAGCAATGATCTACAGAAGAAAGGAGACGTTAGGCAAGAAAGAAAACAAATAGCACACAGAAGGATTTGATTCTGAAATAATTCTACAAGATCAAAGGAAAAACTAAAATGTGTCCCTTAAAAGGAAAAATATGACAATATGACAGGCTTTAATGACAAAAACTTGCTGTGTACCAAAGAAATGACAATATTTAGCCATGCTAGAATATGATATATCCCCACTTCAGTTCCTGTCTTACACATTATTTCAGATTGTAAATATTTATATATATATATATATATATATATATATATATATATATATATATATATATATATATATATATAAGAACATAAAATGAAGGATTAACAAAACCTTCCCATAACTGTCAGAACAGGACTACAGTTTTCTTTTAGACTGAATTTCAGATTCAATATTAGGAATATTTTTAAATTCATTCTTAAAACCTTCCCTGTTTCCCCTTGGGGCATTAGCCCTGAAAACAGGGCTTGGCATAACTGCAGATTTCTACTTTTGATGGTTATTTAAAAAGATTTTGTTCACCTTAACTTCAAAAGGCTGTTTTAAAAAAAACAAATACTTTAATCAGGAATCAAATGTGTATTTATCCAAGAATTCAGCATTAAAAATTTTAGAGCTGCTCCCATCTATTGGGCAAATACATATTTATCCAAATACTTCTTTTAAAGTACTAAGGATATTTATAGAATGCCTATAGTTCTTGCCACATAATGCTACAAATCTGTATTTAGATATAGTTCACTATTTTTATTATGTATTTGAAAAATAGTACAATGTATGTATAGCAGCCATCTTTTAAAGCTGAATCTCTCATTTGTTTCAGTTCCCCCTCCCAAAAAAATACCCCATGATGTTATAGCCTGTTAAAAGCTAAATCTTATTTTTAAAATGTGAGTTTGTGCTGTATAAGCTTGAGAACATAAAAACAGTACAATAATATTTTGATACTGGTGTAACTTATCAGCTGAATAACTTTGGTATTTACTGACTACAGCAAATTTCTTTCTAGTTTAGGACCTTGTATGCCGCAAGATCAACCCAAAGTACACTTTAGGACAAAGCTGTATTTTAAGCAAATATTTTATTAACAACTGTGGACACAAAGAACTTGCATTATAGACTCTGAACACTTATATAGTAGACTGTGTTGCTGCACATACTACATATAAGGCAAGATGGAGAAAGGAAAAAAAGAGGAAGAAAGAGACTCCTATAGTAAAATTACAGCATATTTTCAAGGTAGTCAAGGCAAATTTGGATGGGAGTTGATTCATTTTACCCTAATATTGTGTTTGACATTCATAGGGGACAATTACTTTTTTTCTTTTTTTTGTGGCTACTTTAGACAAAAGTTCATATACACAACCAGGGACCTTAAGAACTTTTGACTTCAGCCTGTGTGCAGGCAAGCAGGCTCATGGCCCTCTGGTTAATCCCTAAATTGTATTCCTACAGCATGCTGTTATTTCAGCAAATCAGAGTTGACAAACATACTCCGGCTGTAGTTTTGTATGTGTACACAAATACGCACACATTTGTTTGCAGTTTACTACCACCAATTTTTTAGCCCTTCTAACCTTTGTGGTTGTATGTGCCTGTCTACACAGTAAAGCTGTATACGGGCTAACCTACCTGAGCAACCTTAAATCCAGCTAACAATAATAGTGAAAAAAGTGCAGCGCATGCTTCAATGCAGGCTAGAGAGCCAAATACGTGCCCAGGGTCTGTGCCAGGCTTGTACCAACTGCATGCAGACCCACACTGTGTACACTGTTATTACCTGTGCTGGCTATATTCAAGCAAGCTTGAGTAGGCTACCCCGTGCACAGCTTTGGCTGTGTAAATATACTTTATGAAAGCAAGTAGATTGGCATTAGTGTTAGAACTGATGTTTTCTCTACTGTGACCAGTTGGCAGGTCAGAAGGTTGGCAGACTTTTACTATTATCAATGTATACCTAAAATTGGAAGACTTCATCAAAATATAAAAACTGTACAACATTTATCCACTGTAGATACTCTGTTAGCATCAAACAATCCTTTGGGTTAAGTGTACAAAACATAAACCAATATGAATTTTTTTTGGGGGTTAAAAATGGAGAGTGACTGTGATGATACTGGACATTCAAGACATAAGAGGGTTATAACCATAGTTTTCCTTCATAAATATTAAGTCACAGATGCTGTGCAATCAAAAGGATGGTGGTACAAATAGTGTTAACCAAATGTAAAATTTCTCTCACGCATAGAGAATACAGTTAATTAGCGTGTACTTTCAATGGAGCAGTGGGGGAGAGGAAGTAGGTCCCAATAAGGAAAATGGCAGTGCTCTACTTAGACTTAAAGGTGTATATACACACACATGCTTAATGCCATTTTGCAAAATTGCTATGGAAGCGCATCATACCTGGAACAAGATTTAGCAATCTACTGGCCAACCTAATACAACAGGGATGATAAAATGGAAGGGGGCATGGTGTGGTAGAAACGAGTATTTTATTCTGCCATAAAAAAGGCAGTACTATTTGCTTATTTTAGGGCTCAAAGCAGGTGCCATTATTATTAGAAGGCTGGAACGTTTCCTGTCCCCACTCCCTGCTTGACAATTGGCAACACAGCAAAATATTTTATACATTGTGTGTTACTGAAACACAGCATTTGTTCTTTGTTTTTAATCTGATTCTAAGTGTCTAGGTGAAAACAAGTCAAAGGTGATCTGATTAGTAGTAGCATGGCAATTGCTACTTCATAATAATAATAAATACTTGGCTCTTGTATAGTACTTTTCATCACTAGATCTCAATGCACTTAAAGGAAGAATCATTTTTCTCGTTTTATATATGGGCAGAGAGGCAGAGACGTGAACACATTTAAATCTAGTGGAGTAGATTTGATTGCGTTATTGATTTGCAGAATAGCTGCAGTAGTCACAGAACTGTGATTTATTCCCTGTAGAGTGTTGAACAATTACAGAAAGTGCATTTTGGTATGGAAATACATGTTTCTCTGTTACCCTAAACAAATAAAGATACCACAATGTTTTCAGTGATAGAATATAATACACTGAATTTTTTGTTGCCTTTTAAAAAAGTATTAATTATTCAGAATGTCAAAGCCAGTTTGATAGCAAAGATCAACACTGATCTATATGAAGATCTTAAACATCATCTCAAAGTTAGCTTTTTTATTGGTTTAAACATATTTTTTTTAAAAAGTGATCTGGTTAACTCAGGTCACACAACAAAGCTTTCCAAAAAACCGCCAGAGGTTTGAAGGTAGCCACCTGGTTAGTTTCTTCTGTTTTTGCCTCAGTAATCCATGTCAATGCAGTCCATTGCTTCTCCTCCACAGGCATTTTTTTCCTTTGGAAAATGTGGTCTCCTTTTTTCTATTAAGTTTTTGGTTTTATAAAACCAACATAAATCAACAAATAATGAGACGGACGTACATCAACATACAAAACATGAAAACAAATGGTCCTGAAAGCAGGACAAGCATACCAGGTAGCAGGAATATGCAGATAGAGGGACATGTAATACCTGGATTTACCTCCTCAATTAATTTGACACAAAACACACAAACACACAAAATAAAATAAGCCACTCTTTTGATATATAATATGTAGTCCCTTTTATATTGGAGCAAGTATATTTATCAGCAAAATACTGACAATAAATCCATCCACATTTCTGGATCATAAAGGAGGTTATAATTTTTGTTTACAAGTATATTGTGATGGTTGCAAAGTCTGAGTAATCATATCTTGGCAGTGACCATTTAGACCAACAACAACTTAAAAAATTAAAGTTAAGCAGTCTGCTAATCATCTGCTGGAGATTTTTTTCAAGTGAGCAACCAAGAACCCAATTCAGCAAGATATTTAAGCATGAGTAGTCCATTGATTTTACCAGGACTTCTCATGTGCTTTTTTAGTACCTTGCAGAGTTGAGGCCTTAATATGGAAAAAAAAATCATTTGACAGTGTTTAGCAAATTTAACCTGCGGGAATTTTAAAAAGTTCCCATATCTTGTAGTCTCAAGAACCATTAAACTTCCTGGAGCAATAATCAGGATAGCACACTCACTTATCAGAAGGAAAATGAGGTCAAGTTCAGAGACAGATTGATAGATGCTAAAGCAGAACATACTTGTGAGCAGCTATTTAGTCTTTATAAAACCAGAAGCAGATTTAAAGTGTTGTAAAATCACTAAGCATTTTTGAACCATGACAGAAACTTGTATGTCTAGTTCTCTGACCAAAAACATGTAGTAGTTTTTGGAAACAATGCTTTCTAAATTGCTAGTTCAAGGTGCTGTCTACCAAGAGACACAGCCCAAGTGGTCTTAAAAAGCTAATACAGCTTAAGAGCTATGCCATACTAATGCCTGAAAAATGCTTGATATTATCAAATATTATATCATGTATGTTCTTACTGAACCAAGCTTAAACATGAGCTTGAGAGCTGTTTACATGTAACTGCCTAAGCAGAGTTAAGGATGGAAACTTTTTTCTCACAATTTTACAGCCGCTGTAAAACCGATTTGTAAGAACAGCAGTCCTAAACCAGAATAAAGCCCAATCCTTGTTTCAACTGCTTTGTTCTGAGTTATTCTCTCATACTGAAACTCAAACAAGTTATTAAAAGTCTGGACCAAAAGTAAGTAACAAAATGTTAATGGGTATTTAGTATAAAGAAAAATGTTACATTCAAAAAGAAAATGTTAATATAGGAGGGCAATTTACATTTATTATATTTTCTAAACAGTTGTATGGAAATGCATGCTGACAAGTGTCTGCAATGACATACCCCTTGTGTCTGTAGAGACAGAGGTGTAATACGCCGCTTTTCCCATTCATTGGGGCGTGGCTCAGGTGTGGATTCCATGAAATTGCGCTTGAGTTCACTAATGCTAGCCTGATGTTTCAGTAAGTCGTCCTGGGTCTTATCCAGGTCCTAGCAATGTGCAATGTAAAAAACAGTAGGACAAAACACAACAGCAAAAGCAAACTTATCCTCAAAAAAGTCAATGCAAGAAAAGTGCCTTGTCTCAAGAGCCATTCTACTGTGGTACATTTTTAAAAAAAGATTAAGACCATAAAGACTCAGATCTGTATTACCATTTAGGAACAAGGCCACACTATACTGTTCCTGTCGCAACTGTATGTACAGGAAAAACAATAACACTTTTCATGATCAGTACACAAAGGACTATTTTTGTCTCAATATGAAGACACCAAATTTTTGAAATAATTATTTTGAAAGGTTGCTGGCTTTTGCTTGAAAGTTAAAGAAACTGAAGCAAAAATACCAAGATCAACATAGGTAGCCCTCAGTAATGCTAATGGAAGTAAATAGCGCTCAACACAAGAACTGTCATAAACATGTATGTATGTTTCTTAATAAGAAACTTTAAGCCAAAAATAAAGTACTTATAAATATGGATACTGTATTAAGTCCAAATCATGCAACCAGATATGCATATGCTTCACCTTCACACACACGAGTAGTCCCATTAAAGTCAAGGGGCTACTCATTGCTTATAAAGTTAGCAGGACCATAATTATGTGCAGGATCAGGGTTTAAGATTGCTATTAACCTGTTGTGTGTTGAAGCAATGGCAGATGGAATAACCATGTAGAGATAGCCTGGGCACATCTACATACCAAAAAGGGCCTCTGAGCTAGCCCATGCAGACTAGTACAGGAGGTGACAATGAGCGCTAAGTAACAGATTCCATTTTTAAAAGGATCCATTGACCCTAACATTGTGCAACTTGGATCAAAGGGCTATTGCTGCTCTTCCAGGCTACACAGTGGAGGAACGGGCCTGGGGATTGGGACTATGCAGCAACCTCCTCATTAGTGCTAATTTCGGAAGTAGAGTTCAGCTCCCCAACATTTCTGAAACTTCACTTGTATATAACCTAAACACTTGGGCTTTATGCAGGAGGAGCAAATTACATACAGGAAGCATAATCTTTCACTTCATACCATTCCTCATCTTGTGGAAAAAAAGCTACTCTGTGTATGCAAACACAGACATCGGAGTACAGATGACTTTACAAGTTCAACAGCCAGCAATTAAGTTTAGATTTGAGACCTAAAAATAAGTGTACTATGAAATCAAAGTACCTACTGTAACTAAGAAAAGTATTTGGACATTTGATATTTAATAATTTAGGCCCAAGATTTAGTTTTCATAACAAAAAGGCGTTATGTAGCTACATGCAAAACATGTGTCTGAATTTTTACTAAAACATTTTGGCTAGGATTTGAAAGTGTTCCTCTGCAATATCAGAGAGGTAGCCATGTTAGTCTGTATCCACAAAAATAACAAGGAGTCTGGTGGCACCTTAAAGACTAACAGATTTATTTGGGCTTAAGCTTTGATGGGTAAAACACTCCACTTCTTCAGATGCATGGAGTGAAAATTACAGAGACAGGCATAAATATATATTGGCATATAAAGAGAAGGGAGTTACCACTTTTTTCTGTAATTTTCACTCCATGCATCTGAAGAAGTGGGTTTTTTACCCATGAAAGCTTATGCTCAAATAAAGGTTAGTCTGTAAGGTGCCACTGGACTCCTCATTGTTCCCCTGCAGTGTTTACAACACAAATAACACAGAACTGTACTAGTGTATGAAAATCAGAAAGTGATAATCAGCTTCTAGTTTGTTTCATTGTCAATTCTGAAGTAAACCTGTAAAAAATAAATTTGATACTAAAAATGTACGCTTGGATCTTGGATGCATCTATTTCGAGATTTTTTTTAAAAAGCTGTTTGGTTTAAACAAAAAGAAGTTTTCTTAATTATTGGTGGAATATAAAAACACATGTTATACCATAGCAAATCCATAGAACTGCAGTGATATTAAGCAACTGAAGCCAACGACATTTTTATGGGTTGTTGTAAAGAATTGTGGCTTGAGAAACCAGGCACATTTCTTGGACTCGTTCAAAGCAAGGTTATGCAAAACATGCTTTCGTTGTTTTAGTAAATTATGCAAAAATAAATTTTGAACAGTTATCAAAAGCTGCCAAAAGCAACAACAGATTAGTCAAGTTACTGTAATCTACAAATCTTCATATTACTGTATAAATACTACTGTCATTAAATAAGAGATAAGCTCTTTCGTGACAGAGGGAATTCCTGATAGCCCCATTTGGATGGGGAAGGCTAAATAGACATAGGATAGGATTTTTCTATATATTTTGTGCAAGTTTTCTTTCAGTTATTCATTACCATACAAACTATACTGACTGCAACAAGAGGTACTCCCGTAATATTCCAGCATGAATGAACTGTACAAAACTAAATTTATTAAAACAAAATGTCTCTACTCCAATAATAAATAACAGTATTTAAATAGTGCTCCAAATTCAAAGCCGTTTACAAACATTAATCCTCACTAAGAATTAATTCTTTAGAAAATAAGAATTATTCACATTTCAAAAATGGGAATACTAAAACAGGAACACTAAGTGATTTGCCTAAAGCCACACAGCAGGTCACTGGCAGAGCCAGGATTAGAAATTCAAGATTATGGGACTTCCATCATTGTGAGTAAATTTGTAACAGCGAGAGTAGTTAAGCATTGGAACATTTTACCCTGGGTTGTGGTGGATTCTCTATCACTGACAATTTTTAAATCAAGATCAAATATTTTTCTAAAAGATGAGAGCTAGGAATTATGTTGGGGAGGTTCCATGGCAGGTCTTATACAGGAGGTCAGACTAGTTGATCACAATGGTCCCACCTGGCCTTGGAATCTATGCTTATTCCTCCAGAGCACACCAGCTCACATTTCAAGTATACACGTGTCAGAAAAGAAAATGAAAAAATATTAAGTGAGAGCCTACATGGGGTACCCATTAAGTAGTAGGTTTGTGTGGCAAGTAAAAAATCCCATTTTAGGGTAATTAATGGACCAATGAATTTGATTCATTACCAAAACAGGGCTATTATTCCCAACTGCCACTTTGAAAACTTCTAGCAGATTCACACTTACAAGCTGTTCCTTTATGGAAAAACTAGAATTTACAACATGCATCTCCAAGTTGCATTTCCCCATGCATTTCATGCACTGTGTCCATAACAGCCTGCAGGTGACCTCCCATCCCATGCAGCCTGGCAGCCCATGAGAACAGAAAGTGTTCCTTAAGTTATACAAACCTCCAACATTAAATTGCTATGTCTGACATAAATATTTTCCCCGTTTACTCTCAAGGAACTGTTCTGTGAAATTAAACCACACACACACACAAGAAAGCAAAATGAACATAAAATGTATCAGCAAGTAACCAAAAAGGATCCTCAGATTGATCAGAGTTTAAAAAATAAACAGGGGGATAAATGGTAAGAACAAAAGCTACTATTCAGACAACCTACAGAAGCTTCAAAACACTAACAATGGCAGGCAACAATAACCAGATTTAACTGAAAAATATCATCGACCTGCTGCTGCGTTTCCTCCTCTCCGGTTTCCACCTACATGAAGGCACATGGCAAATCATCAAAAGAAAGCTGTTGTTAGTGTGATCTATGGGAACAACAAAGAGGCTTCCTCTGTTTGTAAAAGCTGCAAACCATGTGCTATGTTTATATACCTTTATTGTTTCGGCCACAGACGCTGCTGAAATTATTAAGCCACTTTGGTCTTCCTCCACCTACAGTGTTGTAGAAATGGCTGAAGTAATATTTGGCATATATGAAATGGAAAATGGAAGTTTCTCTCTCTCTCTCTCTCCCCCCCACATCTCTCTGTTGCTGCATTTTTCATGCTTTCCCCATTGATGGGTGGAAAATTAAGACAGAGGAGAAGGAGAAAAGCCATATTGCCCCAAAGCTTGATGTCAAATTCAACCACGGAGATACTTTATAAAAGCATTTGAAGTGGAGTTTATACTATGAATTGGTTTTGGTAAAACGGCAAATGATTACTGTAAATGCCTGATACTGTGTGGGATGCATGTAGATTTTTGCTTTTTTTAATGCAAAATATGAGATAACTTAAAAAAAATTACATCCTGCTGATAAGTATTCTGAATGCAACTTTAAGGAGAGAAATTATTTTTTGAAAATACCCTGAGGCACAAACATCAATTGCCAGGTTTTCAAAGGATCACTGTGCAAGCTCGCAAGTACTGATAAGTGATTTACTTTTATTACATATATTGCTTAATTCCAAACTTTGTGTGAGGGAATACATCACATCGTATGTCATTTTTTTCTTAGTTTATCACATTTTCCTTCACCTCTCACTTACTTGAGGTTAGTGCATTTGTTGCAGTTTCACATCAAAAGGTATGTTGAACTATATTATGGATGGGGAAAATCTTTAGTGGTGTTTATTTACACCATTTTAGACTTTCTTTACTATATATATGTCTTTTACAGATGTCACGTCACATATCTAAGAGAAAGTACTCTGATATTATATATATAAATAAAACACTGTCTCAGACAGTTATTTCTGAATTACTACAAAATTTGAAATAAATACTGGGCTCACTCATTTCAAGGCTCTCAGTTATAAGGCTATAGTATTTTGCTTCATATTGCCATTGAAGTTCATAGTAAACTCCCCCCTTTTACAGTGGATGGTGTATTTGCTATCACATGCAGCAGCCATACGGAGAGCAGGTACTGTATTATCAGCCAGATCAGATGTTCAGAGTGCACACGCTTAATGTGATGCTTTTGCATAGCAACTTTAAAACTACATACTTTAACATTTTTTAAATGTTCACATGTTGATGATTAAAAAGTCAGCTACTTAACTGGCAATCCAGTTGAATAAAAGAAACTAGTCTTCACCTTGACTATTGCTAAATATGAATAAAAACACTAAAAGCCAGGGAGAACCTTGGACAGACACTCAACTTTGCACACACCCATGTAAAGCAGAAACAGTCATAATTCTAGTGCCCTCTTTGAAGGCATGAATTACAAAAAAAGGAAATGTTACTCACCCCGTGCAGTAACTGTAGTTCTTTGAGATGTGTCCCCATATGGGTGCTCCACTTCAGGTGCTCATGTGCCTTAAGCCCTTGATTGGTGATTTTTAGCTAGCAGTATCCATTTAGCTTGTGTGTATGCCCTATGCCCTCTCATGGCAGACACTGAGGCTATATAGAGATGTGGAGGCAAAATGCCCTCAGCTCCTTCTCTACTTACTCATCCCCTAAGGAACAACCAAAGTAAAGGGGAAGGAGGGTGAGTAATAGAGCACCCATAGGACATCTTAGCACTGTAAGAACTACAGTTCCTGCACAGGATGAGTAACATTTTCTTCTTCTTCGAGTAGTGTCCCTATGAGTGCTCCACTTCAGATGACTTCTGAGCAGTATCCCTAGAAGAAGGGCGGTTTTGGAACATGGCTCAGAACTGAAAAACAATACTGCATCCTCCTTACCAGAGGATGTCGTGAACCTCCTTTCCAGAGGATGTTGTGAAGGCCTAGACTATACCAGGGTTCAAAAAAGAACCGGATAAGTTCATGGAGGATAGGTCCATCAATGACTATTTGCCAGGATGGGCGGGGATGGTGCCCATAGCCTCTGTTTGCCAGAAGCTGGGAACAGGCGACAGCAGTTAGATCACTTGATGATTACCTCCTCTGGTTGTTCCCTCTGGGGCACCTGGCATTGATCACTGTTGGAAAACAGGATACTGGGCTAGATGGACTTTTGATCTGACCCAGTATGGCTGTTCTTATGTGTCGCATCGGATCTGATGGCATGGAGCAGGGCATAATGTTTTGAAAAACCTATGGATTGAAGTTCATGTAACGGCTCTACAAATCTCATATACGGGAATATTCTTCAAATATGCAGTAGATGTTGCCTGCAATCTGGTTGAATGCACTCTCATCCCGTGCAGGGGGAGGGGCTGAGAACCTGAAGATTCATAACAGCCGGAGATACAATCCAATATCCATTTTGAAAGCCTGTAAGCAGAAATAGGAGCCCCCTTAGACCTATCTGAGAAGGATATGAAGAGTCTAGGTGATCTCATAAACTGCTTAGTCATTCCTAGGTAGAAGGCCGAGGCCCTTCTAATTCCAGGGTATGGAAATAGGATTCCTGTTGAGAACTATGAGATTTTTAAAAAAACACTGGCAGATGGATATATTGGTTAAGACGACAGACAATCTGATGCAACTTTTGGGAGGAACTTAGGATGCGAATGTAAAGATACTTTATTAAAAAAACATGCTAAAGGGGGGTATCTGCAATCAAGGCAACAATCTCCCTGACCCTACAGGACAACGTGATGGCAACTAAGGCGGCCATCTTTGTAGATAAAGAAAGAGAACAGGTCACCATTGGTTCAAATGGAGGTCTCGTGAGGTGGTTGAGAACCAGGTTGAGGTCCCAAGCCAGGATATGGGATGTCTAGTGTGTGGGAAGAGATTGCCCAGCCTCTTAAGCTGGATGATATCAGGTAGCAAAAATGGAGAATCCCTCAACAGTGGGAAGAAAGGCCGATATGGCATCTAGGTGTATCTTGACTGAACTGATGGATATGAACTGAAGATGTCTTCAGATCTGGCAGGTAATCTAGAATGGGGAACTGATTCCAACTGGAGGTAGCGAAGGCCACACCATTGGATGAATCTCTTCCATTTCTGCAGATGATAGGTTGATGTTTTTTCTATTGTTTAATAACACTTGCTGCACCTTCGTAGAGTAGGAAACATCTATTCCTGAGAACCATGCATAAGCCACACCCTGAGGTGCAGAACTGCCAGATTGGGGTGGAGCATGGAACCCCCCCTTGAGACAGGAGATGAGGAATTGTTGGGAGCTTGACTGGTGGTTGGACACAGAGCTGAAGCAGGTCTCGGTCAAGTAGGTATTACAAGTATAACTCTGGCCTTGTCCTGCTTGATCTTGTTCAGCACCATTAGAATTAGGGACATTGGGGAAAAGGCATAGAACAGACTCTTCTTCCATGGTAGAAGGAAGGTGTCCCCCAGGGAGTGGTAATCCAGCTCCCCTGCCTTGACCCCTTCTCTGGAATATGCTGTGGAGAACCTGAGCAACCAGCTCCCTTTCGTAGTCCTGGGAGAAGTCCTGTTGCTGCAGTGATCCAGATGCCCAGAAGGTAGACTGCTGAAACCTGGATATGGTTGGTTATGCACCAGTTCCAGAGTTTTATAGCTTCACCACACAAGGAGTTGGAACTTGCTCCTCCCTGCTTGTTGATGTAAAACATGCTGGACATGTCCATCATGACCCTGATCATTTTTGCCTCTGATGATGGCAGGAAATGGAGACAAGTGTTCAACCAATACTCCGAGGTCGTCGTCCTCCTCTGTTACTTCCAACTGATGTGTCCCCAATTTAGAACTAAAATTCTTATTAATCCCTAAATGCATGACCTTGCACTTTTCACTATTAAATTTCATCCTATTACTATTACTCCAGTTTACAAGGTCATCCAGATCTTCCTGTATGAATCCCGGTCCTTCTCTGTGTTAGCAATACCTCCCAGCTTTGTGTCATCCGCAAACTTTATTAGCACATTCCCACTTTTTGTGCCAAGGTCAGTAATAAAAAGATTAAATAGGATTGGTCCCAAAACTGATCCCTGAGGAACTCCACTAGTAACCTTCTTCCAGCCTAACAGTTCACCTTTCAGTACGACGCATTGTAGTCTCCCCTTTAACCAGTTCCTTATCCACCTTTCAATTTTCATATTGATCCCCCATCTTTTCCAATTTAACTAATAATTCCCCCTGTGGAACCATATCAAATGCCTTACTGAAATCGAGGTTGATCCTTCCACCAATTTAGCGAGTTCTTTATGTGCAATGAGATTGTTACCCTCCCGTCCAAGGTGTACCTGGTTGGAGAAGAGACAGCTCTTAGCCAATCCTGGAAGCAGTGGAAACATAGCCTTGCATGATTGGTCACAAGGTGGAATTTGCCATATGGCCCAAGAGTTGAAGACAGTTCCTTATTGTGGTTGTGAGCTTCCCTGAATTGTCCGACAGTCCTGACATGGCCAGAAATCTGTCTAAAGAGCAGTACACTTTGGCTGTCACCAAGTCCAAGAACGCCCCTATAATCTGCATCCTTTGTACAGATACTAGTGTGGATTTCTTTATATTCAGTTGTAGGCCCAACTCTTTGAACAGAGCAAGCACCTTCTGGGTGGACGATAACACTGCCTTGAAAGAATGGCCCTTGAGTAGCCAGTCATCAAGGTATGGGAGGACAAGAATTGCTTCCTGCCAAGGGTAAGCCACCACTACCACCAGAACCTTTGAAAATACCACTGGAGCTGAGGGTAGGCCGAAGGGATGCATTCCGTACTGGAAATGATTTTGGACTACAGTGAATCGTAGGTATTTCCTGTGTGACAGAGGTGACACGTGGTGGTGGTGGTGGGGGAGATGGGGTAGGTGGGGGTCACAAATCCCCTCCCAATTTGCTGCTTGCCTTGTACTGAGAATGCTCACATGGACTAAGCATGCTCAGTAGCACTGCTAAAGCCAGCTGCCTTCACTCTGCTTCCCCTGCCTCCAATTGGCAGGCATGGGTCATCTCTGCTGTGTGATGAGCGTATAGTTATATGGAAGTAGGCATCTTGTCAATTAAGGGATGAAAACCAATCCCCTTCCTCTAGTGAAGGATTTGTAGTTGCCAAAGTCACCAGCCTGAACTTGTTTGACTGTCTCAGATCAGCTTCCAACCTCCATCCTTCTTTGGTACTAGGAAGTATTTTGAGTAGAACTCCCTGCCCCTGTAAGAGGACGGGACCACTTCCATTGCTCCTAGTCGGAAGAAAGTCTCCACCTCTTGCCTTAGAAGAAGCTTGTGAGAGGGGTCTCTGAAGAGGGACAGGGAAGGGAGTGGAAGGAAAGAAGTGCCAGAAACTGCATGGCATAGCCTATGACCTCCAAGAGCCACTGGTGATTCACTCCAAAGCCTGGTGGAAATGGACAAGACAGTCTCCAAAGAGAAGGTTAAAGTACACAACTGTAAAATCAGAGGAGCGGGAAGAGTCAAACTCTCAACTCATCAAAACTACTATTTAGATGATGCTTGGGTGGTCATGAAGGGTGGTTGATTGGCCCTCTTCCTTGAAATCGGTCTCTCTTTCTGAGGAGTTCTGCAGGTCTGTGGTACCCCAAGAACTGAGCATGGCACGATGTCTGAGCAGTCTGTGCCCTATTAAAATGTTTCTTGCTCATAAGGTATGTAAATGCCCAAGAAACAGAAAGTCATTCAGAGTGTATGAGAAAAGCTTATGAACATCAAAGGGGAGATCCTCTACCGTGTTCTGAACCTCTATCATAAACCCTGAAAGTTCAAGTCATGATGTCCTGTGCATATCTACTGTCTGAGAGTCTAGGGACTCTTGGAGAGCTGTTCTGGCCAATAGCTCACTCTCCGCAACTATGGACTGGAATTCCTCCCTGCAGTTGTGTGGCAGATATTCAATAAATGCCATGAACTTGTTGTAATTAGTAAGGCTGTATTTGGCCACAACCACATGAGTTAGGTGGGGGATAGGAAAATAAAAGGCTGAATCCTTAAGGGGCACATAGTATTTCTTATCCGCCCTTTTGCACATTGGTGGAACAGTGGCCAGTGTCTGCCATGCCATCTTAGCTGGAACCAGGAGAGCCTCGTTAACAGGTAGTGCTGGTCTGGAGGGTGTTGCTGACTGCAAAAATATCTAGCAGCTTGTGCTGTGGATTTTTGACCTCCTCCAGAGGGATCTGGAAGGTGTCCACTACCCTTCTAATTAAGTCCTGAAATTGTCTGAAGTTGTCAGCCATAGAAGGTGGTGGAGGCATAACTGCTTCTTTCGGTGATGATGGTGAAATGGGAATCTCAGGGGTAACTTCCTCATTTGCCCTAGCCTCCTGCTTTTCAAATGTCTCCTCCTGTCATGAATGGGTACAGGACGACACGAAACCCTGGTCTCCCTGAGAGAAGGTATTCGTGGATTGTTGAATTGCTTGAGATAGGCAGGACACACATCACAGTATGGCCACTACAGGAGTCCATAAAGAACAGGGGTGGCATACAAGGTTGGTTCCACCATCCTTGGTGTCACACAAGGTCCTCTCTGTGCAAGGGCATTTTCCCAAAGGGGTACATAAGAGAACTCCTGGCAGAAATTGAGGAGATCGATTGGGAGTTGTCCTCCTCTGCATCCTCCCATGGGGTACATCCAATGTAGATGAGGAGAGTCCTGTGTCACAGAGAGGCCACACAAAGACCGAGGTCTCAGTACTGAGATACAGGCAGTCCCAGACAATAACAGAGATTCTGGTTTGTCCGACACAGAGGTCCTTCAGGTATCAGAACTCCTGTGGTACTGGATGCCATAGCTGTAGGTGATGGTGACAACAATGATGGGTGAACTGAGATGTTGTAGATGTCAGGCACTGATGCTTGCTCGGTACAGAGGTTACTACTTGTAGAGACACCCCCAGCTGAGCTGTTTGCATTGGTACCAATAGCTGGATTAAGGTGCACAACACCAACAGCTCAGTAGAATGCCTTGGTGCCGATGGCAGTGCTGAGCTGGATGGTACCTTACTATCCTTACTGGTGGAGGGTACAGTGCCCTAACAGAGCTGTGCCTCCTGTCCTTAGAGCTCCAGGCTTCGCGGTACCAAGGACAAGTCCTTGGCCTCAACGGTAATATCAGACACTGAGGACCTTGACAGGGACCTGGTCTTTTTTGAAGGTGGCTCGTTAGAAAAAGTCTGCACTCCTCTTTTTGGGAGTCTTCCCAGTATCCAAAGATATCCCTTTTTTGGGACATTGGCTCTATCTGGGGACAGATATATGGGGCAGTGGGGCGTGTCTCCTGACCTGGCTTACAGAGCAGTTGCAGGGAACGTTCCATAGCCAACAAACTGAGCTTTATTTCCCTGCTCTTCCTAGCCCTGGACTTAAGGGCCAAACAGCAGGAACACTTCTGAGAGATGTGGGACTCCCCCAGGCAACGGATGCAATTGGAGTTTAGACTCCTAGCAAGAGTGGTGACGTTTGAAGCATGACAAACCAGGCATGCCCCGCCGGGAGAAGATGCATATTCCGGGATAAAAGGGAGGGGGGGGGGGAAACAGTCTTCTCAGCTAAAACTAACTAATTATACTGAACACTAAACAGAAACCTACAAACTATAAAGTAACTAACTAAGAAAGAGAAAAGGCCAAGAATGCTGTAGGAGGATAGTGTTCTGTTTCGGGCCAAGGCAGTAGAGGAGAAATTAAGGGTGATTCGTCCACGCACCCTATATAGCCTGGTGTCTGCCATGAAAAGGCACAGGGCACATGCATGGGCTGAATGGACAGTGCTAGCTAGAAATCTATGATCAAGGGTTCAAGAGGTACATGTGCACCACCTGAAGTGGAGCATCCACAGGGATATGACTAAGAAGGAACACTGTTTACCGCTTTCACAGTTTGCTGAACTAAAATAAGAGATTTTTACTTTACAGATTTAACAGAACCTCTGAGATTCAGCTCCATGTTTGTATTTCAAAGTTAATGGACTGAGAAGGGCAATAGTTGATGATTGATTTAACAATTAGTATAACGGAGGAATGTTGCTCAATAATTCTACTGATTAAATAATCTTATTCCAAAATATGTCTAATAAAATAATAATGTGCTCAAATCTTTTCAATTACAAAAAAAAAGTCTTCCTTAGATACAGCATCCAGGGGATAGAATCAAAATTATGTATGTTGCAACACAGTTGTTCATGCAGAAAAAACCAGATATTTAGAGTACCTCAGTATATCAGTGGCTAGTTACCATTAATGAGAACAAAGACATTTATATTGTACACTAGGACGTGTGCAAGGTTGAGTGCTCCTCAGTGCGCAGATGCAAAGTCCATGTGCAGGTGGCAGCATTTAAGTGACAAAGTTACACACCTCCTCTTCCTCTGCTTTGTCATTCAGGTCATTGTCATAAGAGGCGCTCAATGAAGTCGCCTTAGGCTCCAGGTAGCAGAGGGACAGAGCGAGAGGAAGGGAAAATGTGAGTGAGAAAGGAACAGACTGAAAAGCAGAGAGAAGCAGCAAAAAGATAAGGAGAAAAGAGGGAATGAATGAGGGAGAGGTGATAGGAACATAGTGTTGAAGATCAGGTGGGAGGTAGGAGATGCAAATCTCGGGGAGGCTAGGAAAACTGATGTAACCATCCTCATCAAGCAGTGAAAGGAAATTAGAAGCAAAGAGTTCGCTAAAGCTTAATGAAAAACTAAACTCAGTATCTTTGTAGTCAACTGTTTTATGGGGCTTTCCCTCTATTGCAGGAGAAGAATGGTGACTAACTGGGGGTCTCATAGGCTCCAAGATATTAGACAATGTCACTTCATTTCCACTGTGAGTTGGTATTACTCTCATGGGACTGCACTCCCAGCAGTCTGAGGGGCTATGGACATATTCCTGAAAGGGATCTTCCTCTGAAATGTCCAAAAGCATGTCCATCTCAGGGATAGTTGGCAGGTTTGTGGGACAGGATGAAACACAGTGAAGGGGTGGTGATGGTGGATACATGTGAAGGGACTGAAGAAAAAAAAAAAGTCCAGCCACAGTTGAATACGAAAACACAACAAAATGTAAGTTTGTTGGCAGAAAGAATGCACAAGAAGAGAGGAAAAAAAGAAATTGTTAGTTAGTGAAACCTTTTACTCAGAAGTAGAGCCAGCACTACCAATGCAATATAAAAGCCGAATAAAAATTGAAAAGCCCGATGTATTTTTAAAAATTAGCCCATTTATCCAGTTTTAAGAATTCTGAATCTGAACCCATTACACATTTTTTGTTTTAAGGCTGTGACCAACTTTGCACTTTTGAACGGTAGTAAGTGCAGTCACTTACAACTGGTGGGAGCAAACAAATGTTCAAAGCTTTGGCAGAAAGTTCATGGTATACAGCAGCACGTAAAAAAGACAAGCAGGCACTTTGATCCTAGGATTTACTACGATTTCCTCTGGAATTTAAAAACAGCAAAAAAAAAGAAAGAAACAGTATTTAGAAAATGCTATTTGCAGAGCTCGTACATGTAGCAAGCTACACTGAATACCTTCATAAAATATGCAAGCCCTTCCCAAACCATTGAGCTTTTCCATCCCATGGCTCAGGAATCTTTCTTGGTTGCATAATCTATCCTAAGGTGCCCCAGCTTTGTGGGACCACACTGGTATCTTGCCAGGAGCCAGAATTTGCATATTAATTTACCTAAATACATGTTTTCATCAAATGTAGAACTGTGTGCATCTTCCTTGACTGACTAGAAGTTAGCTGTTTAAGTTCCCTGACAATAAAAACATGAGGCTGTTCATGTTTGGTCTCACATTGCAGTTATAGGATGAGGGGGGCAGGGCTGTAAGCTGCATTGGGAGACCCGACGGACCAAATGTTGTGTCCTGGGCAGTGATTTGGGTACCCTTTGCCTAATTCACAAAAATGCAGTTTTCAAAATGAAAATTCCTTAAGGTTTTTTTAAAAAAAACGATAGCAACGGAAATTTCTGGATGTCTGCCAGGAAAAACAGGAATACATGTCAGAGAAGATACACAGATTATTTCTGAACTCCAAAGCTTGAGCTTACATTTTGGAAAGAGGTGTTGGCACAAATACTGATGTGAAAGCACATAAAACAAAATCCAAATTGCAAGGAAGCAGATCATAAACTTTAAACTCCAATAAATAAGACAAGTAAATGGCCACTTGCATTACAATTTCTCCACTATCAACAAACTCAACTTTCCCTGGAAAGCTTTGTATCAGTTCTACATGGAAATTCTTTTAATAAGTTAATGTGTTTCTATAACTGATACTGATGTATAAAAGGACAGCTTAAAAGATTTTTGCAGTTGGCAAATAAAGCAAGCACCATGTTAAGCATTGAAATTTACTTGAAAAAGACAAAATATATACAACCAAATAACAGATTGTGTATGATACCAGATATACTAGCACAATTTTTTGAAGTTTGTTCAGAGTCAAAATTATATAAACTAGCTAAATGTGGCTTAAAGTAAGTTAAGAGAAAGTTCAATTTGAACAATTATATACTGGAAGTCTTTATGTCGTGCCTAATTATGGCAAATTAACTTGTAGCAACAATTAAAAGAAAAAATTCACAAAATTGAATGTCACACATGCAAATTTGCAATTTGTTGCTCCCTTTTGGTTATATAAAATTCGCTGTGTGTGTATATTTATGGTTAAACAAAGGAGGAGTTTGAAATTTATTAACAATATCTTCTAGTATGCTGCTTCTTATTTTTAAAGACATACAACTCCACTTTAAATGTTAGTTAAGAATTATCTTTATTGTTAGAATCCATCATACCTTTTCATCCTGGGTTAATTCCAGTTGTGGAATTTTAGTTGGGCTTCCATCCTTATCTCTACCTTCGCCATTTTTTAACTTGGTCTGGCCAACAGCTTCACCATCAAAGACCATTTCACCAGCAGGTCCCACTGTGGTAGCAGAAAAGTCCCTTAGCAGACTTTGGTCTGTGATACCCACAGGAGCTATTAGAGAACAGAAAATTTTGGTTATTCTGGGTATGCTGGAAAGTTTTATTTGCATGACTTCTGAACATAAAATACTCTGTTTCACAACAGCTTAGCCATTTAGGGATAAGAACAAACTAGGGGAAAACTCTGTAACTGAACAGTAAATGAAGTTATGATAACATCCCAAGTGTATGATTCTAACTGGATTTATACAACTGGCAATGGATAACTGTTCCTAATTGTGATGTGTGTGTGTACTATACAGAGAAAATACTATAGTCAAGTAGCCATTTAAAAAATCATCACATATCTGGTAACAACAAACCACAAGAACAAAGAAGGCTGTACATGTCATTATATATCCATGATAAAAACCATCTTGCACAAATTTGATATTTTCAGTTTATTCTGTTTTCAGCTAATACAGAAACACCATGCGTATATAGTTCTCGCAAAGTATTTTTACTTCTGAACACAGAAAATCAGGCACTGTAGAAACACACAAAGTTCAACATAAAAAAGTTACACTTTTTCAAACTTTGTATCTTGAGAGAAACTTGAGTTTTTTCTTTTATCCAATTTGGTTTACCCATTCCTGTTAGCTAGTTACTGGAAATACTTAATATGTATATTTGATGTATGATGTAACAAACACAGAAGGCATTAGAGATACTGAATCAATTTTATTCTGACAGCTAGAATCACTATAATAGTGTTAACCAGCAGGAGGAGCTCTAAGACCAGCTGGCTCAGCCAAAACACTGGCAATAATGCAGCAGACATTCAACCTGAAATTAAAAATGTTTAAATAAGTTAGGGTGACCAGACAGCAAGTATGAAAAATCAGGATGGGGGTGAGGGGTAATAAGTGCCTATATAAGACAAATCCCCAAATATTGGGACTGTAAAAAAAAAAATCGGGACATCTGGTCACCATAAAATAAGTACACCCTTGAAAAGAGATGCAAGAGAGCAGTGAAAAGTGGCCAGAAGAATAAATATACATGGGTGAAGAATTCTGACAGGATTACACAAGCCAAGAAAGCTAACAGAAATGGTAGCTGTGACAAGAGTGGGAATTTTTCATAATATTTTGTATGAATATTGTGTGTGCCTCAGTTTCCCCTGCATGGGGCCTAGTTAACTAGGTGGTGGGAAAAGGATGTTTTCCTTTGTAGAGATGCAGAGATACAGGTTTGACCGACTCGTAGCTGCCTGGGGCCTGGCCCCCATGACCATGGAGAGTCTGAGAAGACAATGGCCACTCCAATTGCCCAAGCATTTGGCACCTAGCAATTAATGACATGGATGGCCCGCCGTACTTAGGAAGCCAGCCAGGTTTGACCAGCTGGAAAACAAAGGGTTAAGGAGGAGGGCACGGTGACAATGTTTGCCTGGGAACAAGAACAAAGGACTGAGGAGGGGCCAGGTGGGAGTGTTGGCTGCTGGAAGCAGGATGCTCCAGGACTGGGACTAACAAGGGGTCATCTGATCTTAAACATTTGATTGGCTTGAAGTTGCAAAATTACCCAAGAAAGTTTTACTGACTTAGTGTCAACCAAGACGAGAATGTCTTGCAGTGCACGTTACAGGGGAAGATTGTCAAAAGCACAAATGTCAGTTAGGTGCCTAATTCCCATTAAAAGTCAGTGAGAATTTAAACTCCTTATTTTATTGGGTGCCTGGGAAAGTGATTTATGCCGGTGCTCTTTTGCAGAGCAATGCTCTGTCCTACACCTCTCAGAAGCCAGTCACAAAGATTTGAGGGGTCTTTTACAAAGAAGATGCTTGGGAGTTTACAGCAGAGAGTTAAAGCTCACTCTGGTTACCCATGGTTTTCAGAACCCAAAGCTGTGGTAACTTAACTGTGTCACTCCAGGCGATGTCAGGATTAAATCAATGGGAACACAGTGCTTCCGGCTGATGAAAGATTAGTACAAGAAAGCATGATCTTATCTAAAACTACTATTGATTAGATTTAAGCACACACAGACATAAGCAATAGGTTTAGAACATCCAATAATTATACTTCTACCCCGATATAACGCGACTCGATATAACACAAATTCGGATATAACACGGTAAAGCAGTGCTCTGGGGGGGCGGGGCTGAGCGCTCTGGGGGATCAAAGCAAGTTCATTGTAACATGGTTTGACCTATAATGCGGTAAGATTTTTTTGGCTCCCAAGGACAGCATTATATCCGGGTAGAGGTGTACCTAAAATCTGAGATGGTATTGAGTAATTAGTAGCAGGCCAGCAATGGCTGGTCGCTTCCCAGTTGGGGAGTATGGGGTCAGGAAAAAGTATCTCGGGACAGCTTAAGAGAACTACTCCAAAGCGCACACTACTATCTAGTCTTTTTATAAACGATTTTTTACAACACACATAGCTCATACTGACCCCTACTGGGTCATCAATTCTAACTTCAATCAACTACTTATCAACAAAACATTTCTAATAATCTTAGCCATAATAAGCGTCTATATCAAAGTCCTCCAAACTCAAGGTCTCCATCCATTTATTTTCTTTCAGTCTCATAATTTGCTGACTCTTTTCTCCCCTCCTCGCATTCTGATTAGCAGAAACTGCAAGCCTGCAGCTAATATTTGACCTTGCCTCCAAAAGCCCTGCTTGTCTAAATTAACCCTTAACTATGTGGTGTTCTATTTTATTAATTAATGGGGGCTGAATGCACATAATATGGCTGCAATTAGCTTGATCAAATTCTGGGTAGCACACGCCTCAATTCCAGGGTAACTCTCACCAGAGCACTCTTGGATGAAGACCGCTCTATTCTGAGAGGGTCCTTAGTGCCTGCATCAAAGTGATATCTCATGAACTGGTCTTATAAGAAAAGTTTCAGGCAAGTATCTCTGAGATCATTTTCAAAGTAATCTATAGGTTGAGCACTTCAACGATATGCCCCCTCACTTAAACAAAATAAACATGGTATGCCATCACTAAGAAGCATGGCTGACTCACATGAAGGGCACTATTCAAAACTGGAGGATCTGGGCTCAGTCATTACGGCTGGAGCTCAGTACCTAGTTTATTAAAAAAAACAAACAAAACAAAAAACCAACCAAAGTTATCAAAAGACCTGTCAACTAACTACAACTAAAGTAGCTGAGTTCAACTAAAGTAATGGCTAACTCATACAAACAAAGCTAGCCAAGTTGCAGGAGATAAAGACATCCCCATGTGCAGTAAGAAGGAACTCAGGGGAGGCTGGCCTCGCTCCACCCTTTATGCCACCAGTTGGAGAGTGTGTGTGTGTGTGTGTGGGGGGAAATGGTGTGACATCACTCAAGGTGCAGGTGGAACTCAACGCAAGTTGCTAGCCAAAGGATTTCAAATCTCGAGACCACGGGGTACATACTTACCAACAATGGAACACATAAGGACAATCACTCAAGGAAGAACATGAGATACTTTACAGGAGTGCTGAGGATGATTAGTTCATATCTGTACAGTGCTACGAAAATGTGAAGTATTGTGTACCCAGCATATAACGACGACACTTAAGGCCAAGTATTTCCATTCTAATAGATCTTTAGTTTAGTATAGCTTCCTCAAACCTTTACTATTACTGTGGTTTGTTGAAAATAGATTTTGATCTGAACAAGTCATATTTAAAAAGACTGCACATATGCATCAATTTTTTATGCATTCATATGAACGTTGAGTAGAATTTTTCAATCAATATACAAATACATATGGAATATGATCTATATTGGGGTGGGCAAACTTTTTGGCCCAAGGGCCATGTCTGGGTGGGGCCATGAATGTAGGGCTGGGGCAGGGGATTGGGGTGCAGGAGGCGTGTGGGGTGCAGGAAGGGTTCAGCACTGCTTACCAGGAGCAGCTCTGGGGTGACAGCGGCGCACAGCGAGGCTCAGGCAGCATCTCTGCCTGCCCTGGCCCCACACTGTGCCGCTCCCGGAAGTGGCTGGCACCACACGCCTGTGGCTCCTGTGGGGAGGGGCAGAGGGCTCCATGCGCTGCCCTCACCTGCAGGTACCTCCCCCGAAGCTCCCATTGGCTGCGGGTCCCCATTCCCAGCCAATGGGAGCTGCAGGGTGCAGGGCCTCTAGGCGAAGGCAGTGCACAGAGCCCTCTGCCCCCGCCCCCAGGGGCCGCAGGTACGTGGTGCCATCTGCTTCTGGGAACGGTGCAGGACCCACGGTGCCATGGGTGTGGCAATCCCAGGGGCTGTAGTTTGCCCACCCTGATCTATATGCTGATTCCAAATGATCTTTTAGTGTATATACTGAATGAAGTAAAGCTTCACTACAGCCACTGCCTCATTTGCACTGGTGTATCAGAGCATATTTAGTGTTTTAGCTGACAGGATAGACCAGGGGTGGGGAAACTACAGCCCGCGGCCGGATTCGGCCCACAAGCCATTTTAAGCTGGCCCGCGAGCCACATCTGCAACTCAGCCCCACCCCAGCCGGGGAGCTGGGTCGGGGCCGGACCACACAGCTCAGACCCGCTCTGGCCGGGGGCCGCACAAGTGACTCGGCCCCGCTCCGGCCTGGGCGTCGCACCATGCAGCTCCCGGAGCTGCAGCATGGCCCCTCTCCAGCTCCTACACGCTCCAATGGGAGCTGTAGGGGTAGTACCTGCAGCTGGGGCAGCAAGCAGAGCCACCTGGCCGCACCTCCATGTAAGAGCCAGAGAAGGGACATGCCACTACTTCTGGGAGCTGCTTGAGGTAAGCACTGCTCAGAGCCTGCACTCCCGAGCCTCTCCCTACGCCCCAACCCCCTGCCCCAGCACTGATCCCTCTCCCGCCCTCCGAACCCCTCGGTCCCAGCCCAGAGCACCCTCCTACACCCCAAACTACTCATCCCCAGCTCCATCCCAGAGCCTGCACCCCAACCCCAATTCTGTGAACATTCATGGCCCGCCATACAATTTCTATTCCTCGATGTGGCCCTCGGGCCAAAAAGTTTGCCCACCCCTAGGCTAGACAGTGTATAGTGAATAAAATGGGGTCACTCAATGAGCAGCAAAAGTAACAGCAGTTGCCTCATTCACTTCATACCAACCAACATGGAAACTGAAAAAGGCAGTGGTCTTGTGGAAATAATAATACAATCAGATATTTAGAGAGTACATCATAATGAATAGGCACAAAGAGGGCAGAAATTAAGGCTGTGAAGGCAATTTGCACTTTGCCTTATCCAACTTTTAAGTGCTTTTCTTCACAACTGTGATGTTCTTTTAACATACATTTTTGGTGTGGAATTACATGTTTGGGAGTAGCAGCACAATCACAGATGAGAACCAGCCCTCGTATCCTAGCTCTACTACCTTCCACTGATTGTTCAGAGGGATGGAACAGTCTCTGTGTATCTCATTTTAAGCAATGGAAGGAGAACATTTGGTAGAAGTATATTCTGCCAAGAGAAAAGTTAGAATGACAATGGCAATGAAGCTTTAAGGCTCTGTTGGAGGAGCTGACTTTAAAGTCTGAATATGAGACTCAAGGCTCAGGGTATAGAACAGGGGCAGGCAAACTTTTTGGCCTGAGGGCCACATTGGTTTTGGAAATTGTAAGGAGGGCCGGTTAGGGGAGGGGGTTGTGGCCCGGCCCCCACCCCTTATCCATCCCCCCCCGGGACTCCTGCCCCATCCAAACCCTGTTCCCTGGCAGGACCCCTGCCCCAACCAACCACCCCTTCTCCCTGTCCCCTGACTGCCCCCAGAACCCCTGCCCCTGATTGCCCCCCACAACCCCATCCAACCCCTCCTCTCCTTCCTGACTGCCCCCCCGGGACTCCACCCTCATTCAACCCCCCTGTACCCCACCCTCTGACTGCCTCGACCCCATACACACCCCTACCCCCTGACCACCACCCCGAACTCCCCTGCCCTCTATCCAACCCCCCCCCCTGCTCTCTGCCTCCTTACCACGCTGCCTGGAGCACCTGTGGCTGGCGGTGCTACAGTCGTGCTGCCTGGCTGGTGCCAGCCACGCCACCGCGCAGCACAGATCACCAGGTCAGGCAGCTGCGCTGCCCCAGCAGCTCACAGCCTGCCACCCAGAGCAATGCGCCAGCGGCAGAGTGAGCTGAGGCTGCAGGAAGGGGCAACAGCAGGGGAGGGGCTAGCCTCCCGGGCCAGGAGCTCAGGGGCCGGGCAGGAGGGTCCCGCGGGCTGGATGTGGCCCATGGGCCGTAGTTTGCCCACCTCTAATATAGAATGATATAGTTGATAGTTAAAATAAACAAAGAATAAATTTAGTAACAGAGCTGATAAAGATAACAAAGAGGAGTAAGGTATTTAACCTGATGTAAAGAGCCATTATCAGATTATGTTCTTATCATACAAGAAGGTATGGAAGATTAATATTCTTTATTATTAAGGGCAATGAATAATATAACAAATACAATTATTAACCAGCTAAAGAGATTTTCCTGTACAATTATGTAGTAATGATCATTTTGTTATTCAGCCCCAGTTTGGGGTTCTTAGTAAAGTAAGATCATACACTAATCTCCAGAATTACTCCTTTTCAGAAAAAAAGGAGAAGCAGAAGAGAAAAAGTAGCACAGAGTACAGAAGGCCAAAGAAAAGCCTGAAAGGTAGGTAAAGGGGATAGCAAATGAATGATAGGACAGAGAGGAAAGGGGTGGAGGGAGAAGGGAGAAGAGAGAGAGAGAGCGCGCGAGCACATACGCGCGAGAGAGTGTAGCCTACCCCTGGGTTACCACATGATAAAGATATACATAATGAGTCAGTAATACAAGAAACCTATAGTTCCAAGCTTAAATTCTGAGCATAAGAATGAGGCCAAGCAGCTTTACCATAGTTCTTCAGTATAGTTAGCAGAAGTGAGTTAACCAGCAGTCACCCTAAGTCACAAGACAGAGTTTTGCAATATCTGATTTTGCTGAAACTAAGTATAAAACTGCTGATAGGTAACTGCAACAAGCCAGCTGGTACCAGTTTAGGGTATTTTTAGATAGGAAATCATCAGATGCCCAACCACATATTCCTATAGTAACCAATTGATGTATATGCTTACAAGCTTGGGATAATTAATATACTAACCTATAGGATAAGGACACCCCAACATTATTAGGATGAGGAAGTTTAGATATGGAAAAGGATGAGATTCTTGTGCATATTCATGGCAGCCGTTAAGGCCTTTACAACAACTAAGAGAATGTTAGGTGTCCTTATGGATGCTCCACTCTATGTGCACATGCACCCCATGCACCTCACATCGAGATTTTAGGTAGCAGTGTCTGTTCGGCTGTGCACATGCCTTCTGTAGCCTCTTGTCCAGCACCGTGGCTATACAGAGCTGTGCATCCGAATTGCCTCAATTCCTTCTCTACTGCAGAGCTCCACTGTAAAGAACTCCGAATCAGAAGGGAGGAGGATTGGTAGTGGAGCACTCATAGGGGGACATCTCGAAAAACCACAGTTACTGCACAAGGTGAGTAACCTTCTCTTCTTCGATTAGTATCCTATAGGTGCTCCTATCCAGGTGACTACTGAGTAGTACCCTCTACGGAGGGGTGGGGCTTCAGAGTTGAGTCTAATATTGAAGATAGTACAGTAGAGCCAAACATGGCATCAGAAGCTGAGGTGTGAGTAAGTGCATAGAGTTCACAAAATGTATGAATGGAGGTCCAAGTCATGGTTCTACATATTTTTGTGATGGGAACATCCTTAAGAAAGACTACTGAAGTAGAGAAGGATCTCATGGAATGAGTTAATACTCTAGAAGGAGGTTGAAGACCATGAGACTGATAGCAGTAGGTAATGCAGTCAGATATCCATCTAGAGTGTCTTTGCTTGGAAACTGGAGATCCCTTAGTTCTGTCCACAATGGAGAGAAACAAGCTGGGAGATTTTCCAAAGGGCTTAGTCCTGTCTAGGTAAACGGCTAATGCCCTCCTGACATCACGTGTATGTAATGCCGCATCTCCTTGATCTTGGTGTGACTTAGGGAAGAAAACTGGAAAAAGGACAGGTTGATTTATGTGGAAGTCCAAGGACACCTTTGGTAAGAACTTGGGATGTGGTCACAAGATGACCTTATCCTTAAAAAAAGGCTTTGAAGGTCGTATATGCCATTAGAGCCCCATTTCTACAACTCTTCAAACAGAAATAATGGCTACAAGATAGGCTGTTTTCATAGACAAGTATAGAAGGGAGCAGGTAGCCAGAGGTTCAAAGTGTGTGTGTGGGGGAGCTGTATGGCATCCGAGCACCAAGTTGAGATCCCGTGCCAGTGTAGGGTATCTGACTTCTGGGAAGGGGTTGGTTCTCCAGTCCCTGGAGAAACCTCCTGAACTTCAGGACCAGACTTCAAAGAGAAACTGCTGAGCTCCAGTTCATCTGCAAATTTGACACCATCAGCTCAGGATTAAACAAAGACTGTGAATGGCTAGCCAACTACAAAAGCAGTTTCTCTTACTCAACTGCTAGAAGAGGGCCTCATCCTCCCTGATTGAACTAACCTTGTTATCTCTAGCCTGCATCTTGCTTGCATATATATACCTGCCCCTGGAAATTTCCACTACATGCATCCGACGAAGTGGGTATTCACTCATGAAAGCTCATGCTCCAATACGTCTGTTAGTCTATAAGGTGCCACAGGACTCTTTGCTGCTTTTATTTGGATAATTGTTCATTAACACATTTTTTATTGGTATCTGGCCTGACTTGAGCAAACTGAAGGGATTTTAGCTTTTAGTGAATTAAAAATCTATGCAGTAATAGATTCCCAGTACATCTGTTTTAATCTAAACAAAGCAAATTCAGCTTGAGCTAAGGTTATTTTATTAATTTCATATCAGAGATTGGAGTTTATCTGAAGAGGGAGAATCAGCATAGCTGAGGTCTGCCTCATTGGGCTTTTTCATTACATTCGTCAGCTCAGTCTGCCTGGCTCTTTTGTGAGAGAGGTAGAATATTATCCTGTTCCTTAAATATGACTTGAAAGTGTCTTACAAGTTCAACTGTGAAACTGAAGGGCTGTTGTTGGTCTTAAAGGAAAATTGTATTTCTTCTTCTACAAGCCCCTTACACTAAAGTCCCTTACTACAGTCATATTTTTCAGGGGGAGGGGGCAGAGGAAGGGAGTCAGTCTCGAAAATAATTGATTGAAAAAGAGGGATCATCTTTGTTGGGGGTTACAAGAATATATGTAACAATGGAGATGCAAACTTTAACAATTACAAATCTTCCCTCCATGTCTTTGCCAGTTGATAGGATTTGTGTACCCAGTTTTTTTTTGGTTTTTTTTTTAACGGAACAGGATTGACACTTCCACCCCCTAGACTTGGCTGAGTAATTACCACAAATGCCATCACCAATCCAGCCTTTAAGTTTTTCAGCCTCAGACTCAATGAGGTGTGCTTCATGGAGAAATATAATACCAGCTTTCAAGTTTCCTAAGTGAGACACCTTTTTTCCCTTTCATAGGATGATTCCTTTTATGTTCCAAGAAATACATGTAAGTAAATTAGCCACAGGTACTCACAGGAGGAAGTGTCCCAGCAAACATTTTATGCTGTGCGCCCCAAAACTTAGGGCTATGGGTAGGGTGAGGTATATCTAGGGGAATTCATAAGTTTAGACAGAGAAGAGGAGCTAGAGGGGCTTAGCATTAGTTGAGGGTTGGGGAACAACGGGCTCTTTCTAGGACCAGGTCTGTATCAAGGTGTAAGAAAAGTATCTTAGACAAAAATTCTACTGGCTTGTCCTTTTCTACTTCCTCAGGGTACCCAGCCACTCTCAAATATTCTGGACTGTCCTTCCAGGTCATTGATTTCATCATGTAGCTTTTGGATCAGACGTTGTTTGTCTCTAGTGATCCTAATGGAGCCCATATTGTCTTCTAAAGTAGAGATTCTAATTTCTTCCTTCCCAGTGCTGGAGGATAGCCTCTGCAAACTCAGCTGTTGTGGTGCAATCGCGGCTTTAATTTCAGATATATCCTTGATATTTCCTTAAAGCAGGATCTGTTCTTTGGATATCTGCTTTCAAATTTGGTAGACTTGATCCAGGCCTTCTAGGCACTCCTCCTTGAGTCCTGCCATGCTGCCCTGCACAGGGCTGAAAGAGATCCTCTGTTTCTTTGTGATTTGTGGGGAATCCCAGGAGGGAGAGGGGTTAAAAATCAGGTCAATTTGCTACTAGGATGTTAAAGAACAGAATGAACCACCCAGAGAGAAAAACCTGTGGCCTTAATATAGTGGATGTTGGTGGATTTTTGTGGGCCTGAGCAGGAACTCCCGATCAAGGCATCTATTTTCCCCTGCTGGCTCCCAGAAGTCCTGTGTTTTAGTCTAATTCCATGCTTAACATTTCTTCATTAAGAGATTGGGCAAGTAGACATACCAATGTTATTTTTAAATATCCACTATAATTACTTGTAACAGGTGTAGTAAACCTTTAAAGAAAGGTCTGGCTTAGCAAAATTTGTATTTCCTCTACAAAGCTTTTTCAAAAAGATTTACAGCTCACAATGTTAGCACAGCGACAGTATCACTGCTAAAAAAGTTATTCCCCCTCCAAAGACAACACAAAAACAGCAACACATTAGGAATTGCAGAAAATGCTTTCACAAAGCACCTGGGAATAGGTGTAGTATAGTTAGCAGTCACACACATAAATTTGTAGAATTGAGTTGCAAATTTCATAAAGTCTGATTAACAACATTCTAGGCATGCAGATGTTAGCATTTTCTACAGTTATAAACTGAATTTAGAAAGCAGCAAGATGCAATGAACCCATCACGTAATACATGATATCTCCTTATCAGGATCTCTTACCTCCATCAAGACTCCTGGAGACACGTTTGCTTGAGGTGCGCTCAAAGTACGGAGCTGGTCTGTCTATAAGGTTGCTAGCCTGCCGTGTCTGTGCTTGCGTACGGCCACTGTAGCGGAACTTGGAACCCAAGGTCAGGAACTTTGCCTTAGGAGGCTGTTCTGGTGATACAAGTCTAAAAAACAAATATGAGAATAAAAGTAATTTCTCTAGTTGTATTAAATGTTTTAGTGCAGCACTTCATAACTGCTCATCATACTATGAGTTAATTTGGAAAGAAAAATTATTTAATGATAAAATTCAAGCTTTAGATAAACATAGCATATAAGATTGTTAAAAGTTTGTAAAGTTGGTCTTATCTTGCAAAAAAAAGTACAAAGAAAATTAAGCTACAAGTATTAAAATAACTGAATTTAATAAATTTTGCAGAGGATTACACTTAATTTTTAATAATTTTTTAAACTTTAATTGCTAATCATGATATTCAAAAATTTGCTATTGGTCTGCCAGGTATCACTGAGAAGTAGCAAGGTTCTACTGTATTTCAACAATAGAAATTAGTGACACTAGCCAGATGCTATTAACTGCTGTTAAATGACCAATGCTCTAGAAAATAGAAGAGTGGTGTTTTCATTTAAGATACTGATAACTGAAGAAGATTAAAAGTTCTGTTTGAGCAAGGCAGAGGGAAAAAACCCAGTAATGGTCCAGCAACACAAAAAAATGATAACATGCTAAATCCCTTGAAAATTACTCAAAGCATCTCAACTGATATAGATCTTACATTATTTGTTTGGTGCCCACAGCTTTAGCATTCAATGCCTATACCAACTTTAAGGTTTTTCATGTTGCAAACTCTGACAGTTCCAGAACTGTGGTCTATGAAGAACTGGATGGTCATGTGATGCTGAGTCTCTTTGTTTCTAGCTACTTCTTTTGATATCCAGGCTCTTTATTGCAAAAGAGAGAGATCTAATACTTTTAGAAGTAGTTGGAAACGAGGAGCAGCCAGCCTAGTTGTCACTGTTACATATTAGAAGAGAAGAAACAGGAGCTGATCACCAGTAGGACTGGAACTGGTGGAACAGCAAGGAAGGACTGTCCAGAGAAGCAGGGGGATGAGAGGACCAGATGCCTAGGCATCGACAAAGAATGCTGTGACAGATCATAAATGCAACAGGGAATCCAAAAAAGAAAAAGAAAAAAAAACAGTGGAGGGGGAGATAAAGAGAAGAAGTAGATCATGTGACTATTTTTTTCAAAAAACAAAATATTTATGCATTATAGACAGCTGAAAATTATACAAGTATGTTCCTTAATATTGTCTCATGAAAGCAACTGCTTTAGATGCCATATGGCTATTATGCAAGGACTAACGGGAAAAGAAATTTCCTTGTGGACAATCTCCTCTACTAAGCTGTGGTCCACACTGTAATAAGTTTGGGATAACCTGAATTCAGAAAAACAATGCTGTCTCAAAAACTGGAGAGCCTATTAATTCCTGAATCTTGCAGCACAGAATCCACATTTATCTACAAAGGCTCTTACTGCTGCCATTTCTAATCTGGTCCCTTCTAGAGACTCCCCTATAGCAATATTTGAAACCTTTAGAAGTCCTCTGTGAATTTAGATAAAGCATCTGAGCATTCCCTGTAGATTCTGCAAATTTCTCAGGAAGCATCTAAGTTCAAAATATATTTTTAAGATCTTCAATTACGATCGCAAGGATTCCTTCCTCAGATAAGTAGGCAAAAATGGTGGCCATCTTGATGAAAGGTTAATTTGCACACCCTGCTATTTTAGGATGCTTATACAGCAGAACTACTAACCATCTTGAGTTTTCTTTCTTTGATTGTGAGGACAGCCTTATACCACAATCCTGCCTCAATAATTTCTGTAAATTCTCATTGACAATACAGTGTTTCCTAAAGTAAGTATTTTGGAATGAGGAGAAAAAAGGCAGAGAATATATTTCCAGGGTTGTTACTGTTCTTTGTTTTCCAATGTTGGCAAGGCTATAGCATTAACTGCCTTTTTATCCTCTATCCTGCTGAGATAAACTTTTAATCCTTTAATAAGGAAAAAACAAGAGAACTAATTACTTCCTGATTAAGCATACTTTAAAGGATATTTTATATTTCAAGCTTAATTACATGTAATAACTGACAAAGCTATGGTTACATCAGTGCAAGAAGTTCTGGGAAGACACTAAAAAAATGAAAATTTCAAACATCACAATTACTATATGTGATAATTTATGCATGGGCATACACACACAATCTTTCTGTATATGGTATGGTTCAAAGCTGAAGACTAAGACCACCTGCGAAGAGCAGAGTAGATACCCAGTTTGACAGCAGTTCTTAAGTGGATTGTTACTTACTGGAAATGTAACTAGAATTCTATACGGTTTGAACTTCCATAAATATCATAAAAGAAGGGCACAAATTGGCTTGTTTTCATATTTAATAGTGTATGTACAAAGTTTGGTAAGTCATCTTTTAAACTAAGAGGGATAACATCCAATGTACAAAGCTTACGTTAACACAGGTCTTCCGTTATCTATGAGGAATTACTAACCTTATGAAAAGAGTTTTCCTTAAACCTGGAAGTTGAATTGTATGTGTGAATTCATGCAGTATGCACAGAACATGTGGCAGTAGCAGGGAAAAAAACATTAAAAATTTTTGGGCTGTAACAGTTGTGATACTGTTTATTTCTGGCATTCAATGAGAGAAAACAGATCTGGATTTATTTTATTATTTTAAAATCCTGATGAGAGGTTCTGGGGATTTTCTGCCTGATGACATCAGTGGAAGTACATGATGGTGAGAGTATTTGAAGCTTAGTACTTGTTATAATACCATTCCTGACTAGAAAAATCTATTTCTGGTTGGAATGAAATCCAATTGAATTCTGTGCTATTTCTGTGGAAAGATTTTCTGATAAATATAAAATGCCACTGAAAACATTTACAGTTGCAAATTACCTCTTAAAAATCTAAACTGATCACTAAGCTACAATAGATGACGAATTCTTTCCTATTTTGGACTAGATTCTAATTTAATAAATGACAAAATATAAATCATCAAGCACATTTCAAACTAACTATTTCAATGGTATGAATCATTTCAAGAACACTGATGTATCCCAGCAATGCAGCAGAGAGGCCTGTGCTGCATGTCACTCCTGGTCATGGATTGCACTCACCAAATGATTAGATTTTCTTACCTTAATATTCAGTTTCAGAAAAATCACATATCGCATATTGACAATGCATTTTTATTAATTAGAAAACCTTCCATGCTTTATATGCTTGTGAGGTTTATAGTGTCCAATGTTAAATTTCTTGAGACAGTGCATCAGGTGTGACACACTATGAACTGCTTTCAAAATGGAATGTTTTCTGAATTATGTATTTAGTGATTCACTGCTGAAACTTTACAGCGCAAATGGCAAAGCATGGTTTTCTTTAACAATAAAAACTAAAGGAGGAAGTATGGCTGAGAAGGGAAATTCCAATTTCTACTGCCAATTAATATAATTGGCTAAAGCTACACAAATATTAGAATTATAGAAATTTAGAACTGGAAGGGACCTCGATATGTTATCTACTCCACTTCTCTGCACTGAGGCAGGACTATCTAGACAAGAGTTTGTCTAACCTCTTCTTAAAAACCTCCAGTGAGGGAGATTCCACAACTTCCCTAAGTAATATGTTCCAGTGCTTAACTACACTTATTGTTAAACGGTTTTTCCTAATGTCTAACCTAAATTTCCTTTGTTGCAATTTAAGTCCATTATTTCTTATCCTGTCCTCAGTGGATAAGGAGCACAATTTATCACCCTTCTCTTTATAACAACCTTCTACGTACTTGAATATCATTATGTTCCCCACTCAGTCTTCTCCAGACTAAACAAACCCAGTTTTTTTCCAATCTTCTTTCATAAATCATGTTTGACTTTTAATAATTTTTACTGCTCTCCTCTGGACTGTCTCCAATTTGTCCACGTCTTTCCCAAAGTATGGTGCCCAGAACTGGACACAGTACTCCAGTTGAGGCCTTATTAGCACTGAGTAGAGTAGAATAATTACATCTTGTGTCTTGCTCACAACACTCCTGCTAATACAGTCCAGAATTATGCTTGCTTTTTTCACAACAGTATTACATTGTTGACTCATAGTTAATTTGCGATCCACTATAACCACATCGCTCCCATTAGAAAATATACATCTGCCACAAAAAGCTGTCTAGCGAGATGGCTATATTATTTAACTGCTTTCATGTTCACTGCAAGGCTTATGAGAGTGTACACTGTCAATCTGGAGTAATCTCACATTACCCACTTTCAAATATTCCAAAAGGTAGAAGGAGCTGAAAAATATTAGAGGAACATGTTTGTTCGAGAGTTACTAATAGGAGGCTAAACAATAACTGCAATATCTCTCAACTTAAATTTATTTGTGAGCAGGTTTATTTTCTGAAATACAGCACAATGAATTGTTGTGGTATATTTTTTCTGAAGAAAGCATTTAACAAGGGCAACTTGTTCACTCCTTGTGACAAGTACTGCACAAAAATACAGGCTGTCCTTTTACTTAACAGATTCTGGGCTGCTACAGTGTAAATGTAAGTATACAATTTAATCATGTACAGGAAGATTTCCTGTTTTCAGGAGAAATTTGACAGTAAATTTGAAAATAAAGCATTCCTTGAAAGTCTGGGAGGGCAAACAAGATATCAATACAATTAGCAAGGGCATATATTCCCATGGGAAATGCAGTGGTTATATTCTTAATGTAGTTGTAGTTGGGTATATAACTAGCGTGCAAACTAGAGCTGGACAAATAATAGATGTTTTTGGTTTACTGGCAATTCTGAAAAATTGAAAAAGGTATATTCAGATCAAACTGAAGAGAAAATTTTTCAAAAAAAATCCTTGAAAATAAAAAAAAGTCTAATTTTTTTTGCTCTGGGTCAAGATGAAATATTTTGTTTTGACTGAACTTGAAATTTTGTTTCAATTTTGGGCATTTCTACAAAAGCTAAGGAAAAGAATCATGAAAAGAAGCAGGAACGGGGGAGGAGGCTCCCCCCAATCACCTTTGACCCAATGATCTGGGTACTCACCCAGGATATGGGAGACCAAGTTTCAACGCCCCCTTCTGCCTCATGAGGAAAAGGGATTTGAACTTTGGTCTCCTAAACCGCAGGAGAGTGGCCTAGCTATTGGGCTATGGGATATTCTCATTCTCTCCTATTGAAGCTGTTCTACTTTTTATAAATAGTAATTGGATCAGGGCTTGAACCTGGGTCTCCGACATCATAGGTGTGTGCTCCAAGTAGCACCTATAGAGCCATTTTCACTCTCATTCCCTGTTCTAATGACTAAGAATTGCCATTATGAATGACAATTGATAATCATTGGGCAAGGAAAGCGCGTGAGAATTACTCTATAGCCTGCTAGTTGGGGCACTCACATAGGACAAGAGACCCTCAAGTTCAAGTCCCTGCCCCAGTAACTAGAGAAGTCTTTAGCAAATACACACTGAAAAGATGGCAGCATGTGGTCCCAACTACTACTGCATATAGTGCCCAGTGATAAGGGGACCTGATGCTTAAAAAGGCCTCCTATCCAGACAGTGGCTTGGTTCTTGCAAGTTTTGGTTTCCTCTTAGGTGTTCAGCTGCTGCACAAACTGAAATCTTAGCGAGCTACATTCTTACTCATGCAGATCTGGATGGTCAAGTAGGAATTGAGCTATAAAGTTGAATTTAATTAACCTTTTATCTAAGATATTAAAAATTAATAGTTTAGGATCAGTGATCTATGTGTATCTTTCACATGTTTCAATGGGAGCCAGAACTGGATGCAAAACAAGTGGAGAAAATATAGTCTCCCACACACACTTTCCTGAGAAAAATAAAAATAGTTTTGACTTTTAGAAGAAGGGGGATAAGACTGAGTATTTACCTGTAGAAAGTATGGTGCTCCACACAAACCTTCCATAACCTTTTAGCAGCCCGATGGTTTGGCAATTTGAACCCAATGGTGCTTTCAAACTGTTCCAGCTGGAAAGGAGCCACAAAATTAACACATTTCCTGAAAGCTGGCTAGCTTAGCAGGCTGAGTGAGTTCAGACATTTCCATTACCACAACAAGCACTAATTCTCCTTTCTTGAGACTCAAAATGTCTCAAAATTTCCATACTTCTAATATAATTGCACCGGGTGGACTACTCATGCAGGATAATAATCACATTATCACTTCCTATCAGTACTTACTAATGGCTCTTCTTTGGGAAAACCAATAGTTTTCTTTGCAAGTTTCATGACTAGCTGCCCAGAACTGCCCAGAATTAAAAATATATATTATATATACACATACATACTGCAGAAAGCCAATTGTGCTGAGAACTGTAGCAGCAGTCATGCACACTTTCTCCCCGTAGTCCACTAAATACTGTACTAGGCAGTGTTCAAGCTACACAGCATATTAAGTTTGTCATAATTTCTAAGCCAAAAATGTTATGTAAATGTAAGTACAAGATGTACACATGGATGGACAATACATCTATGTCTAAGAATCACAAGACGTAAAGAGGGAGAGAGATTTTTTTTTCAAATTACGATTTTGTATTAATCACAATCTATTGACATATAGCAATCTCCATTAGCATGGTTACAGTTCACAGCATTTCATGTAAAAGCTACTTATATTTTTAATTGACTTCAAGTAAGTAAATAAAAGGAGCTAGCTAGTTGATGAATTCATTAATTAGAATACCACATGTAAGTATTTGGTATGACTGGTCATCTATGAAGAGGATTCAGAGATCCTTTATTCCCAAACAGTTGCTGATATAAATCCCACATTTGAACTCCCTGCCAGAACACCTGGGGAAGTTTGGAAAACATCTTGCTGGTGGGCTGAACCTTAGCTTTCACTCTTGAACAGCAGCAGAAAGGTTGACCACAATTTTCTATAAAACATCACAAGCTGTTTATGAACAGAACTGCAAGAAATGAATAAAAGCCCTACTTACCTCTGCTGGCCTGACTTTGATGTAGAAGTTACTGCGTTTATAAGAGATTTTCAAAATTTTGGGCCAAGCAAAACGGTTGATTCTGAGTCTATCCTTGTAAATAAGTAGCCCATTAGCGCATACACCCAGCATGATGTCCACACCTTCTGAATCCTACCGCAAATGAGAATTTTAGACAAAATTTAAATAATGATATTTCATGGAGTTAACTATGTTAATACACTTGGGAGGAGGGATGTTGATTACACTGGTTTCATGTTGAAATTACAGTAATGCCAAATGGGGTTGCAAAGAAAAGGTACACAACAGCAGGAAAAAATCTGCATTTATTAATCTTAGAAACAAGGTTGGGACTCCTGCAGTGTACATGCTACAAATTTAGAAAACACACCAAAATGATGGTGATGGGGGCCACATAAAAAACAGATTAGAAACTGATCAGCAGTAGAAATGTGATGGATGTTAGCAAATGTTTCAGCAAGCATTAAAGGGAGAAGAAAAAAATGAAAGGGCTTGCAAACAGATTTTATGAAAAATAGAGCAGGTTGGTTATATCATATTGTGCAGTTATATATAACTATTACTTCAATTAAGATGGAGAAGGAAGTGGATATTTGGCTGACAATGACAGCTTAGCCACTTCAATCAAGGTGCTGGCAGATAGCATTTTAATCATTTTGGCCCGATGACAATGTCTGATCTCAGTTTATCAGTTTACAGAAGCAAATGCTTATTCATAGGAATTGCATGTAATGCAAGTCTTGAGAAGAGACTTCCCCACATTATAGCACAAATACCAACATCCTCCCAACCAACTAGCAATAATACGAAGTGCTCACATCCAGGTGTCACTAAATTCTAGATTGATTGGTAGAATTCTAAGGGCTGAAAATTGATTTCAGAAAATAGAGTTCTTGTCAGAGCTTTTACTTGCCATGAGAAATCGCTGTGGAGTAACTGCAAGCATTAGAACCACTGAAAGAGTGAAAATTCTTAAAGCCATTCAAGACCAGAGCGAGCTGGCATCATGAACTTCTACTAGTGGTGGAAATAAGGTTGCAGATGTATTTACCATACATCTCCAGTAAAGACTAGCGTACCTACATTAAATGTTTCCAAGAGCAACTGGGAAAGGCCATTAATCAAATTACAAAAACTTTTTACAAGACCCAACTACCTTTCCAAGTTCCACTGAATAAAGCAGAAGGTTTCTCTAGTATTTTTACACTATATATAAAAAAATCTGACTTTAGCTTCTCTTTTTAAATATTGGATTAATTTAGCATTCTGAGTCCATTAAATGAATTTTGTTACTGATGTTCTGAGAACATAGATTTTTTAAAATTGGATTATATTAATGTTTGTTTACTTTTCAAAATTAAAATATCAATAAAAATGGAAGTTCATTTCCAACCATCTAGATTAAAAATCTGTACTTAACTTCCACTGGTATAAAAAAAAACAACATTAAAGACACATTTTAGGCTCCACTTTGCCTCTCCAAGCCTATCACTGAGATAAACATTTGACATTTAAAACAAACTTCGTTGCTCCTAAGAATATTTTTCCCAATCTGTAAGTATGGAGCCACATAGGCTAAATAATCCTAGACTGAAGATAAACTCTCATGGTCCCTATGCCTGTAAACTGAACAATTAATATGACTGCCAGATAGTATAGCAGATGAAGGGCTTGCATTTACGTATCCTTAAATGTACATATATCTTCAGGTTGAGTGGCCCATGTTTATTGTGCTCTGTAATGGCAAGTATTTTTCAGAAAAAAATAGTTCAATACCTTGGCATGATGTAAATCCACTCCATACATGGAAAGCCTCTTGGCGTTTTCTAAGAAATGAGAATCTGCCTGTGCTGGAGTCAAGCCCCTAGAACCATTAAAAGATGCCTTCAGTTTACTGTTAAAAATAAATATCAAGATAGTAAAACCTAGTGAAAACAGTTACATTTAGGGTATGTTAAATATGTCAGATTAGAGGAGTCTAAATCATGAGTACTTTTGCACTTATCTGTATTTCTCTCCCCAAAGTCGTAGGTATGTATATTTTCATTCATGGTATATTATATTCTTAATAGCATTTACTATCTTTAGTGCTGCAACACAATTTTAATTATAACCTACTCAAACATCCCCCCACCAAACAAACAAACAAACACTTTTTCCACTTCAAAGAACTGGCTTCCAGTTTTCCCTCACCTCTCCCACAAACAGAATCAAGGATCTCTTCCATGACTCAATATAACTCAAGCAGTATTTTTTATGAACTTATAAGATTGAAAAGTCACTTTGGATCATGTTAAACAGTTATCTGCTGAGTTTTCCCAGCCCCCTCTGTGACACTGGAGTAGATGTTCTCCCCAACTGCCCTAAAAGAAGGGCTGTGGCTAGCACGGTTTTGTTTTCAATTATAAAGATCTTTTAAAAAATACATACCACTCTCCTAAAGACACATTCACTAACTTATCAGGAAAAGAGAAAGTCACAAGCATGACCATCATGGATCTCAGTGCTTTACAGGTGCTACATAATTTTTACTGCATTCTGGAATATTCCATATTCTAGTCTTTCATTTAAATATATTGATCTTTTTCAGTTGCCAGGACAGATCCTTAGACATTTAAAATGCTTTGCTTCCCTGGTAAGCCATCCTTGCAGAAAACCGTGTCCAGGTCAAACAGTACCACCACCAAAGGTAGGAATCTATCCTCCCCCCCACTTCGCTGAGGTGTGAATTTCAGAATTTTACTGGTATCCTTTATAATGCCAAGATCAATAAATAAGGTACATTTATTTTCTCAAATGTTCAACATGGAAAGGTTAACCTTTTCTGACTTAGACTGCACACTTTGCTATTAACTGTACAGTATTGAGAGAGCAATAATGTTCCCAAATTGTGGCCCCACTGAAGACAGTGGGGTTTTTGCTCCCAATATAGCTCAGGACTTCACTCATTTTTTATTATCATTATTATTATTATTTGTATTATGGTAATGCCTAATCATGGACCAGGAAACCCATTGTGCTAGATGCTGTACAAACAGAACAAAAAGACTATTCCTGCCCCAAGGAGCTTACAATCTACGTTCATAGCATTTATCTAACAAAAGACAACCATCCTTCTGTCAGTATGAGGGGAACATGAATAATTTTTCCTATCATCAACAAAACTAAAACAGTGACCGTGGTTTATTTAAGGTAAAAAAGAACATTACAAAGAGCGTATAGTTCAGGGCACTGGGTTTGGCCTATGGGCAATGCAAAGAAATGTATGATCTATTTTGCTGACTGAAAGCAATTGCCAATGTACTTATATTTTTCACGTAATGAGACTTTGGGACTTTAATTCTATCTGCACGTCAGTCATAAAATGGCTCCTCATAATCCGATGACAAATGTATTTTTAATAAACCAAAGGTAGCTAGTTTAGAGACTGAATAATTGTAGCTAATTTAAATGAAAAATTTCAGATTCTAAATGTTTTCTTCATATTATTCAAAACATCTCTGAACAAAATAAATTCAGACAATCATTCTTAAAAAGTAAGTAAAAAAGCCCGTATCATGAAATATAGCTTCAAACCTTTCCCAGCTGAAATGTTTATTGCTATTTTTACTGGCTAAAGCAAGAAGCCATCCATAATTGACTTTTTTGATGGAAGGCCTACTAAGGGGCTTTAATAAACAGAAGGAAAAAAAAAAGATGAAAAGAAAGTCAAACTAAAGACAAGTTCCATTTAAATGCATATAAGAAAAATGTTGTAGCTATATAGTATGTAAGACTTTCATAGTAGTGCTAAACTTCTTCAATCTAACAATTTTATACATATCTTTAAGATCAAAAGAAATGACAGATGTAACCAAGACCATATCAACATATTTTATTCCCACCAGGTCTGACACACCTGTGTGTTTTGTGCAGTTCTACTACTTTGTCCTCCATCTCTTTTGTTTGATTGGGTGCAAATTGGAATTCGCTGATGTAATGGTTACTGTGCTCCTCTGAATCATAGTCGCCTAGCTCGGCCTGCAGAGTATATGAACCAAGGAGGGCATGAGTCACAAAAGAACATGGCAGTCGGCCAGAAGCAATATCCTGACGAAGCTGTAGGCACAGGAAATATCTGCAAAAAGGAAAAAAAGTTACTTAGGGTAAGCAGAAATATTCCTGCAGGATATCTGTGAGAGCACACATGCACAAAGCTGAGTAAAATCTGTCCAAACATGTAGTTCCAATAGTCTGTTTTTTAAAAACCAAATGCACTGACAGAACCATTACACAGAGACAAAGTTCCATTTCTGATAGATTTTATCAACTAAAAACAAAGGATTTGGAGTTACAGTTTTAATACGAGAATCAATATATCTTTCATAAATCAGCTGAATTAGAAATATTCTGGTTCCCAGTACAAATGAGCAGTATGTGTCGAGCTTTACATAATAAAACTTGCTTACCAACTCTGTCATGTTCATTTTCAGGCTTGGTACAATTAGGGTGACCAGATGTCCAGATTTTGTAGGGACAGTCCCGATTTGTGTGTCTCTCTCATATAGGCTCCTATAACCTCCCACCCCCATCCCAATTTTTCACATTTGCTGTCTGGTCATCCTAGGTACAATCCATTTAAAAATGGATGATTTTTTCCTTGAAATCTAGGGTTTGGTTTTAAAACTTCAGTAATATATCTAAATGTGTTTGCACCATGTAATCCAGCCAGTCATGCCTTACAACATTATTATATCAATAAGCAGTGAACACTTGCATCCCTCACACAGGTTGTATCCATGTGAGTAATTACATTTATCTTGTACCTTGCAACTCTTGTCCATAAAGCCTTATGCCATGCACACACAAAGTAATCTTACATGACATACTAAACAAAAGTACATTTTATTTTTTACTAGTTTATTTTGAATTCATAGTGAAGCTCAAAGTATTGGGGATTTAGAAAATTTCAAAGATAATCAAGAATAACACTATTTACATTAATTGAACATAATCTAAAAGCCCAACTTAATTTCCTGAAAATAGTTTATAGCCAGCGTGGACACCTAAAGTTTGTGTTTTAGATTAATTGAACACTAATACAATTAGCTATACTACTACATGTGGAATGAGAGACAATTATAGACTGTATATGTAGTTTGTTTTGTATATCGTATGTTTGGAGTGGTCATTTTTCTCACAAATGAGGAAGCTACTAAGTGGTGAGTTATATAAATAATTTTAAACAAGTACCAATAAATCCTTTATATACCATTGTCACACAGTCTGTGTTTGCTACATACTGTATTTAACAAATTCTATTTGATAAATGTTTGACAACAAAAAATAAATTATCTGGACTATTTCTGTATCCCCCTCAAAACACTTAAGCAAATTACAATGTTAATGTTGCAACAGTAAACCAAGACAACTCTTGAGGAAAAAAATATTTCCCATTTTCTTTAAACTCTTTCTACTTTTCTCTGTTATCAGATTCTTCCTCCTTGGTTGTCTGAAAAGCATGTAGCACATAGTGGGTGCTATCATAAAGAAACAATAAAGGATAATAATTCTGTTGTACTATCTTAGTTTGTGTGTTTGTTACCATCTCTAATACCTATCTGTAAGCAGAGTCAGGATGAGCTCTAACCTGACATCTGGTGGTGAATTGTGGCAAGTGTGGAAAAGAACTTCAGGGGCTGGTCTTGTGCGCATAGGCACAGCCACCCCACCTAGCATGAGCCCACAGCTGCCCAAATGGTCACTTTAGCTGCTGTAGGATCTCCAGTTTCTCTGTTATTGGGGCAGGAAGAATAAAGTGTTGTTACCCTGATTATGTGAATCAAGGCCAGTGAAACTGTTTTATGACAGAGGGACTCACCATCAACTAAGTAGCACTCGCTAGACAAGGGACATGGGTTCCAAAACCCAGTGAATAGAGAGAGGTTGGGGACAGGTATGTGTACCTGATGGTATGGGCCCCTTTTCAGGGCCTGAAACACCAATTGCACTACCTCCTCTCTCCACTGTTGAATAGCAGAGCTAATTTTGATTCCATTAAGAATCTAGTTACAGGCTGCTGTGCTGAATTCACTTTGGGCCAATGGTGCACCAGCACTGGGGCTCCCCTACTACAAGCAGAAATCACTAAGAACTGAAGTCACTAAAGAGCTAAAATTACTGAGCTGAGATCACTGAGTGCTGTGTTAACCAGTGGGGGAGCCTGAAGATATTGCTAAGCAGCTGGCAGAGTGGAGCAGTTGTGAGACGGTTGGAGCGGATCACAGAACAGCGAGTGGAACAGAGAGGAGCGGAGCTGAGCAGTTGGCGGAGATGGCTGGAGCAGCTCATAGGATGGCTGGAGGAGTGGAGTGGAGCGGCGCGGCTGGTAGAGCGGAGCAGTTCGTGGTGAAGGCTGCAGCAGAACCCCACAGAGAGGTGGGGCAGTCGGCCTTCAACCATGTAAGGTGCCCCTTAACACCCAGCGCGCCCCCTTTTCCCTCCCTATTTCCACCCAGGCTGGCGGAGGGGAGGGGAGGAAACTCTGCAGAAAAACTTTTGAACTCTGGGGCTGCACTGACCAGGGACAGAGACTTTTGGTTTGTTGGACTTTTGGGTGATTTTGGGGTTGCTGGACTCAAGACCCTGAGGGGAAAAGGACACTGCCAAACTTACGTGGGGGTGGGTCTTTTGCTCATGGTTTGTGTTATGAATCCTGTTTGTGGTGTTTCCTCAACTAATGCCGCACTGTTTTCCTCCTTTATTAAAAGGATTTTGCTACACTCAGACTCCGTGCTTGCGAGAGGGGAAGTATTGCCTCCTAGAGGCCCGCGAGGGGTGGTATGTAATTGTCCCAGGTCACTGGCTGGGGGCTCGAGCCGGTTTTGCATTGTGTTATTGAAACGGAACCCCTAGATACTGAACCCAGCCCTTGTTGCTGCTGCTAACTCAGAGGGGCAGAAGGGTTACATATCTATGAAAATGTATTCTCAGCAATTCAGTTTATGTTTAATATAGAGTTAGCATATAAAGCACCTTAACATCTTTGAGCTTAGTACTCATATCAACACAAGTTACCCTACTTCTTACATCCGAACATAGAAGCAGCCCCTTAACATCCACTGGCTCCACGCCCCTGACCCTTAAGAGGTTCCTTCCCTTTTCTGGTCTCCTTGCTATCATGCTGCTTCACTCTATCCCACCTCTATCCTCATCCTCTGGTTTCTTGCTATAATTTTTACTTTCTCCCTCTTCCTTCTGGACTCCTTCATTAGACCCTCCCCCCATTTCAAGTAGCTTTCCCCCCCGTCATTTGGGAGCTCCCTTGGAGGCCTTATCAGATCCACTGAGTCCCAGTTCTCACCCCAGCTCAGGACTGCTCATGCTGTGAACTGGGGGCAAGAAAAGCTGTGTGATGTCATCATGCAAAGTCTGCAACTCCTACTTACTTCCTGCTGGCTACAAAAAGCAGCAGCACTGCACAGTATAGTCAAACTGTGCTGTAGCAGCAGACAGAATATTTAAACTTCCACGGCCATCCTGAAGTCTGTGCCCAGGATAAGTTCCCCAGTTTCCTCCCACACCTAGAGCCTCTCTGTTCCCTTAATCTATGAGGGAGGGGAGTTGCGGGGAGAGAAAATCTGCAATGTGAATTCAAAACACAGGAAGCAAGTAAAGTTGTTGACTTGCAGAGTGTACAATATAAAAAACACTGATTATCAAGGTTTATATTAAAATATGCATACCTGGTAATGTCTTCAGTCAACTGTGAAGGATCAGGAGGATAAAACTTCACATTAAAGGTGAATAGCCAGGGTAAACCTACAAATGGGAAATGGCTGATTATTACTCCACAAGAACTTTAACAAGCAACCAAAACAAAGATTTAAACCACTTGTGAAAGTCTTAATTCCTGAAATGCTAGTCACATCAATAAAAGTCAATTTTAAAATGTAAGAAATTTAGAAATTATATGATAAAGAGACAAAGTTAACAAGAGTGGGTTCTCTTCAATGCCAGGTAGTTACACTTGTAAACTGAAAGATCAGACCAACAGGTTAAGATAATTTATTTACTTTCTGAAGAATTTGTTACAATGTTTTTCTTATCATAGATTATGAAAACATCTATAAAAGTATTTAGAGTTTTGAATTCTCAGGCAACCATAATAATTTGATTTAGCAGCTTTAAAGGTATCTTTTGTTCAAAGAAACATTTTAGAGGGTTTCAACCTGAGCAACTATTTTTTGCATTGATTGTGAAGTAATATAACCAATGTTTTCCAGCTTCTTCCAGGGTAAGTCTCTCTCCCCTGTTGAGATGAGCTCATAAAACAACAAATTCCTTTTAATTTGGGAGATTGTAGAATCACTCACGGGGAGGAAAAACTGAAAGAACTGAGGTTTCTGATGCATACACTAAAGCATGAAGTAGAAATAGCACAGTTGTAAAGCACTTTATTTGCTGGCAAATACAGTAGCCCAACAAATGGCTGCTCTCATTAAATATATAAAACCACATACACATTACAGTTTCTCCTATATTAGAATCATAGATATGTAAGGCTGGAAGAACCCTTGAAAGATCAGCAAGTCTAACCCCCTGCGCTGAAACAGGACCAAGTAAACCTAGACCATCCCTGGCAGGTGTTTCTCCAACCTCCTCTGAAAAACCTCCAATTATGGGGATTTCACAAGCTCCCTTGGAACTCTATTCCAATGCTTAACTACCCTTGTAGTTAGAAAGCTTTCCCTAATATCTCATTTAAATCTCCCTTGCTGCAGATTAAACCCATTACTTTGTCCTACCTTCAGTGGACATTGTTGGGGTATCATTAAAAGCAACTATTAAGACCATAAAATCGAGCCACCACTCAAAACGCATTCACAGGAAAAATTCTAACCAAGTTGCTTTGTAATGACTCACAAATAAAACTGGACTTCAAGTGAAAAAAAAACATTTAAAGAAGGTAGGAAATGTTGACATTAAAGAATCATGTTTCCCATAACTCTCCCTCATATACTGACTTATAATATAGAAATATAAAATGAGTAATTGTAAATAGTGAGATTAAGCACTTTGATAATTATAAATCATTAAAACTGTAGCTACGTAGTGAATGAGTACAGATAAGATAAGATAACACTTAGGCTGACAAAACAAAGGTAACATATCATGTTGGAAGATGTAAGTGGACATTAATGTCACACCCCCTTCAGTAAGCTCTGATCCAGGAATTTATTAAGTTTTTAATGTTTTTGTTTTTAACTTGTACAGAATTTTTTTTGAAGTGTTTTCATTACTCAATAAAACAATATTGTTTGGAAAATAATTCATCTTTATTAGTTCCCAACATATGCTGCTGAATGCCTGGCGGTACTGAAGGCACCCACTTAGTTGTTATTGAACACTGTGACACAACTCATAGGATCTTTTACAAATAGTGTCATAATCGTATAGCAAGCACCACAAAATTAATAGATACATTGTCAGTGTTCTATTCATAAATTTGCACCAAGCACCACACAATTCCTAATAGGCCTCCAAACTGTAGGGTCAGGTAGAGCATAGCACACCACAACACGTTACTATGGCTCACCGTTAAAATGCTCTTACAAAGCCTTCCTAAGCCATACAGGTCCTGGTTGAGCTCCATTGATAACCCTTGTATCTGGCTGTTCAAACTCAGCAGACAGACATTCCACCTTTACCCTCCACCCACAGGCAACTTTTCTCCCTTTGCTTCACAGATACTATGCAGGACACTGCAGGCAGCTATAATCACTGGGATATTTTTATCACAAAGATCCAGTCTTTTGAGTCAACGTCACCACCCCTTCAAATGACTAAAAGCACATTCAACTGCCACTCTGCACCTGCCGAAACAGTAGAGTTGAATCGTTCCTTGGTGCTGTTGAGGTCGCCAATGTTCAGCTTCATGAGCCATAGAGTAAGGGGTAGGCTGGGTCTCCCATGATCACTACTGGCATTTTGGCATTGCCAATGGTAAATCCACCAGTCAGGAAAGAAAGTCCCTGCTTGCAGCCTTTTGAACAGTCCTGTGTTCTTAAAGATGTTAGTGTCAGGCATCTTCCCTGACTAGCCAACACTGATGTCAGTGAAGTATCCCCAGTGATCCACCGGCACTTGCACAACCGTAGAAAAATAGTCCTTTCCTCTGAGTCCTCTGGGGCAAGATGGTCTGGTGCCAAAATAGGGATGTGTGTGCTATCACTTCACCGCGGTTCATGAATCCGATCATTGCAAATCCATCCATTATATCCTGCAAGTTGCAGAGTCACAGTCCTGTGTAGCAGGAGATGATTAATGGCCCTGCACATTTGCATGACAATGGCCTGCACACTGGATTTTTCCAACTCCAAAATGATTTCCCACTGACCAGTAGCAATCTGTCATTGCAAATTTCCACCGTGTGATTGATACTTCTCCTCTGTCAGTGAAGCTCTCAATCTGGTGTCCAGATGCTGGAAGGCTGGGGCAAGCTCAGTGCAGAGTTCTAGGAACGTGGCCTTGCACATCCAGAAGTTCTGCTGACACGGCTTGTGATCTCAACCCTGCATGACAGTGCGATCTCACCAGTCAGTGCTCATTTCTCGTGCACAAAAGCAGCACTCCACCATTTGCAACCACTCTGTGAACACCACTGACAATCAGGAATGCTGGGACAATTTGTATAGTGGGGGTTCTGAGAACCATTGAACTAAACTGTAAAACCTGTACATAATGGAATGAACTTCAAGCCGGGGGTGTGGCAGCACCCCAAAGACCCCTGATAGTTCCAGCACCTATGCCAACAATGTTGAATTGGTTCTCGCTATGTCCTACAGCAATTTGGCCTCCCAAAACATCATCATGTTCTCCACAGCTCTTTCTGTAGATCTGCAAATACTGGAGAGTCGTGCATCCTGTGCTTGCAACGCTCATGACAATAGTGCAGAGTTCTGCAGGCTCCATGCTTTTGGACAGTGGAAAGCCCCATGAAGGTTTGTGGGATTTTAAAAAATAGGTGTGGAAAACTATGGAATAAAGATGGCATTTGGAGGTGGAAAAAGCTGCATGATGGGAACTTTATCTCACAATTAGTCATCCCAGTGAAACTCGTTTCTGCCCCACTATGCATTGCCAAAACTTCCCAAAAGACAGTGTGCTGGATGGTGGTGAGTAGCACACTGGGATACCTACCCATCGTGCACCACACTGTGCATTGAAACAAGCACTCATGTTGAGTAGGCACAGCACCAACGTAAGGAGCCAAGCACGCATGCACGTACGCACACAATATACTACCTGTGGCAGCTTTATGCCAACCTAACTTGAGTTAGCAAAAGTTTGTAGTGTAGACATGCCCTAGGTCTGGGGAAAGAAATCAGAGTGTCTAAGCTAAATACAAGTTGTGACAGACAGTTAAGCATAAAGGGTAACATGCTGTAGGAGGTTGCTTGAGCTGGCCTGGATAATAAGGGTTAGATTTATGTAAACCTCTTTTACGTAACAAAGACCCCATTAAGGGTCAGCTAGCAGATGTGTGTCAGATTGTTGTAATGAGCTATGAAACTAGCGTCTCTTAAGTCCATGGTTTCTGGTGTCTAGCAGCATTATGAATTTAAGTTCCCAGGTTCATCTTTTGAAGTGCGTATGCAGGTTTCCTTTGAGGACGAGTATTGAAAGATCAGATATGTGGTGATCATTTTGTGAAAAAAGTGTTCACCCATAGCTGATATGGTGGTTTTGTGTCTTATTTTCTGAGAGAGTTTATTTGATCACACAGTGATTGTCTGGCTTCACTCATATAATTTTTATTGGGGCATCTGATGCACTGGATGAGGTACACCACATGTGATAAGTATGTGTAGGACCCATGAATCTTGAAAGGTGTGGTGTAGGGGGGTATTTATCATTGTAGCAGTGGAGATATGTCTTCAGGTTTTGTATCTGTTTTTCAGGCAGGGTCTGGTGCCACTTTTAGTAGGTGCATCCCGGTAAGTGGAGAGCTTGCTTCTGATGACTAGCTTGGCAAGGTTTGGGGGTTGTTTTACGGCCAGAAGAAAAGGGTGTGGGAAAGATTTATTTCAGGATGTGGGCCCCATCAAATATTAGTTGCAACTATTTGATGATACCCCATATGGATTCGTGTGAGGTGGTAGGTGACAGAGGTATATGCTATCAGTGTTTTTTTGCCCCCTGTATTGAAATGGGTTCTTCCAGGGTATTTGGGTGGTCCTTTCCATGAAGCAATCTACTTCTCTAGTGGTATCCTTAATTAATGAAGGTGGTTTTAAGTGTGCATCCTGGACTTTCTCTTCATAGCAAATTCTGTGGTATCTAAGTGCTTGGCTGTAGATAACAGATTTTTTGGTGTGTCTGGGGTGGTTGCTGGATCTGTGGAGTAAGCATGGTGATCCAGGCATTTCTTATATATAGTCATTTGTAGGGTTTCACTGTTGACGTTAACTGTGGCATCCAGGGAGTTGATACTTTGTGGGAATGTTGTAGAGAGAGTTTGATGGATGAGTGGTAGTTGTTGAAGTTGTGGTGGAAATCTATGAGAATTTAGGTCTTTTGTCCAGAGGATGAAAATATAATCAATATATATAAAACCTGCTCACCCTTAATGGCCTACTCAAAACCTCCTTTACAGAACATTATAATCCTTATTGCCCCCCCCCGCCACAACATGTGTTACCCCTTACGTTAAACTCTCTGTCCCAACTTGTATTTAGCTCAGACACACTGATATTGCTTCCCAGACCTGAAGAACTCTGAGTAGTTCAAAAGCTTGTACCCTCCGCCAACAGAAGTTACGCCAATAAAAAAATATTACCTGGATTACTTGATGACTACCTGTTCTGTTCATTCACTCAAGCACCTGGCACTGGCCACTGCTGGAAGACAGGACACTGGGATATATGGACCTTTGGTTTGACCCACTATGGCCATTCTTATGTACCCACCTTGTCTCACTCATAACTAATTTCTGTTCTGAGACTAATACCATTTATTAGGTTTGTAGTATTTTGTGGGCCAAGGAATGAAACCATTAATATGTAACAATATTTCAACATTGTCTTGAACTCTTTTTAAAAAAACCAAACTATTACCAATTGGAAGGGAGAAGAGTTTGAGTTTATGAATTATATGTCAAATGAAGCATTGTTTAATGTCTAAACACGAAAATTCTCAAAATTTTGAATTTCTTTTTAAATTAAAATCTTCTATCAAGATGACTAGTGACTAGTGATTTGGGGTGCTTCGATTTTTGGATGCCCAGCTTGAACAACCTTCTGTGAATTAGATTTTCAGAGGGAGTGCTCAGTACTTTCTGAAAGTCTGGCCTCTGAGGTGTCAAACTGGGGTACCCAAAGTCACTAGTTGCTTTTGAAATTCATGGCCCCTTGTATCTCACAAGATATTTCTATTCACAAAACATCCTTAGAACAACAAGGATTTCTGAAGTGTTTACAGTGATGCATATACTAACACAGGACAGGACCAAGTCCAAAAGGTGTCACTGGAGAAAAAATGTCTAATGGTAACTAATGGGTCAAATGCACATACAATCAGAATGCCATTTTAACGTAGCACTATTGAATGAAAGCCATAACGGATGGAAACAGGTTAATCTATTCTCTCCCTGGGGACTGGCATCAATTAAAAATAATTAATGTTTAATTCTCTGAAAATGAAAACTCTATCAGCATGAACCCATATAAAAGTAAATATAAACATTTCATTCCAGTTATGGGGAGAGGCAATACACTTGTAGCTCAAATATACCAGGCTTCTGATATGTCTTTTTGTGAGAAAAGTCAATAATGGTGAGTACAGTCTTACAATAATACTGCATGAAAGCTACCTGATTAAAACAAAAAAAGTTGCTAACAAAAAACAAAGGTAAGTAAGAACACTACAGAAGTACATGGACAAAGAATGTACAGAGAATTTAATCATAAGCAAACTTTAATTGTCCTGCTATGAAAATACTAATTTTCTGCAAGAAGAACAGGCGTACTTGTGGCACCTTAGAGACTAACAAATTTATTTGCGCATAAGCCGCAAGTACGCCTGTTCTTTTTGCGGATACAGACTAACATGGCTGCTACTCTGAAAATAATTTTCTGTGAACAAAAAATAATAACTTAGATGCCTAGTAATTATTTAACTATTAAGAGAAGTGAAAGAGTTCCCCTTTTGAGACGAACAGGGCAACTGACATCTCTCGGTGGAATTCTTTCACTGTTCCAACTGCAGACTCAGCATTAGAAGAGTCCATTGGTTGCCTTTTAGGTCTGGTCTACACAAAAAAATTAATAACCTATTCCTGACACCCAGTTCATCTGAACCTGGTTTATCGGCAACTGTAGACCGGGGGGAAAACAAACAAACAAACAAACAAACAGTTCAGCATCTGCCCCCAACCCCTCAAATATAGTGAAGGCTTGCTTAATGCTCAGCTCAGTTTTTAATGGTTTATACTTGCAGTTAAACCAAGTGTAGATGAACTGACGCTTAACCCATTGCTGGCTGCTGTTAGCAATGTGTTTTTTTCCTAGCATAGATCACAGCTCTTAGAAGGCTCTTCGTAACCAGAAGATCTAAATTTTGTTTGTTTTAAGTGAAAGCTTATCTTCTGAAACATAAAATGCTCCTGGAGTTTGAATCCATGGGATATGTGGAAATTCCAGGTGTATACATCGTCAGTATTACCACAATTTAGACCATTATTACAGCCACAAACAAAATTCAGTAAAGCTGTTTGAAACTGACAAATCAACAATTTTGCACTGGTCACAGTATGAATTGCTGGCCTTCTTATATTTTAAATGGTAATAGGAAACTGTTTTTCCTTTGAACATAAGCTAAATGTATTAAACTGCTTGTGTACAGTCTGTTTCTGTACTTCTGACTTAGTCTACGGGTATAGCTCATGTGTACAGCAATGTGACAAAAACATACAAAAACTTGACTGTCTGTATAAAACTTTATACTGTGATACTGACATTATAAACTGCTGGGCAAGGTAAAAATGTTGATATTTAAATGATATTTAGAATTTTGTCTGTACTAGTGCTCTCTGTTTAATGGTGCTTAATAGTATGGCTTACTGAAATGTCAAGAATTTGTCTAGCCAACTTGCTACCTCAAAAATGCTTCAGAAGCAAGATTAGACACATTCTTCAAGGAAAAGAATGTAATAACCAACAGTGCACAATTAACATGATTCATCCCATCTATACTGGAGAATCAGTGTTTTATCCCAATAAAGGCATTCTTGTATCTTTTACTGTTGGTGTATATGCTATTTTTATGGCTCAACTAATAGTTTTGTGGGTAATGTGGCAAGAACAAATAAATTAATGGCACATGTAAAAAGGGCACCTGAAATTAAGGAAATTATTTCCCCTCTGCAATGTATTGCCCCTGAAATTGATCTAGGGAGTCAAGACAATCTATATCCAGTCCTTGTTCTTAAGACCCTCCATGTACTTAGTCCAGCCTACCTCATGGACCCTGTCTCTCCCCTCCACCTCCCCTCCAGTCCCTCTCTATTCACAGTCTCAACACAGCTGATGAAAAAAAGCATCTCTTCAGCAACTTCTCCTTTCCTTTGATTACCCTTATCTGTCACTCCATCTGAATTTCTCTCTCAAATGCAGAGGTTTTCCTTATCTATACCTCTTAAAATCTTCTTTTCCTCTTCACAGCAATTAATTTCAACTCCATTTAACATTACAAAGCCTTTGAGAGAAAGTTTATAGGAAAGATGTTATATAAAGCAAAATTTCTTTGTATACATCTTGATGCACAGGCCCTTAACCATACAGTTCTCCTTGTTAAATGAAAATCTGCTACAGCTGAGTTTAAACTGAAAATTTATATACCAGCAACTTTTTAAGTAATATAAAGTCTTGCAAAATTCCCAACTCATGGACTACATTTTACACTAGTGTTACTTAAGATTTTATTTGTGAAGTAAACATTATTTGATCTGATGTTTGATTTCATTTGGAAGTTCACCTAATTAGTCATGGCATTATTCTTTCTTACCCATCATCATTTCTGAGCAGCAAAGGAGATTAGCAAGCATACTGTAATGTAGGCTAACACTATTGTAATTCACCCTTACAGAACCAAGGTAGAATTTTTCCATACTCAAACTGCACTTACGAATGAATATATTCATTTTTAGTTCCCTAGCCAGCCATTCTTATCCCCCAACCCTTCACGCTACAAAAGAAAGGAGCTCTGCCCATCTCCATCGCCTTCATCCCTTTTATAATTCTGAACCTGTATCTAGTCACTGGGTGTAAATGTAAATCCTGTCCCAGCACTACCAAGGGACAGAAGTTCTGGGGACCCTGAAAAGGCTAAGTCAGGTTTCAAAGGCTGTCACTCACTCTTGCCTCTTGTTGGCCAGTGGAGTTTTGGGAGAGGGGAAGGAAGAGAAACAGCAGGGCAGGAGGAAAGTTTTCAAATTTCCTCCTCTGTTGCAGGAAATTCCTGTGATTGCCAGGGAAGGGAAGTGTCTGGCTGCTGAAGCCACTCATATGTATTTGTTTGCTTGTTCCCACCCTCAGCTCCCTAGATGATCCCTGATACATTTTGCCACTACCAGTTTAAATGCTTGAATGATTCTGCAAGATGCCATGAACGCTGGCCTCAAACCAGCAGAACATTTAAACATGTGCCTAACATTAAGCATGTGAGTAATTTCATTGAATTCAATAGGACTACTCACGGTTTAAAGTTAAGCACACAGAATCAGAGAAGTGTAGGGTTGGAAGGGACCTCAAGAGGTCATCTAGTCCAGTCTCCTGCTCTCAACGCAGGACTAAGTATTAACTAGACCATTCCTGACAGGTGTTTGTCTAACCTGTTCTTAAAAACCTCCAACAACAGAGATTCCACAATCACTCTAGGCACTTTATTCCGGTGCTTAACTACTCTGACAGTTAGGAAGTTTCTCCTAAGATGTTTAAATGCTTTGTTGGATTGAGACTTGGGTGTTCGTCACCTTGCAGAATCAAGCCCAAATGCACAGAGACATGGGAAGGTAGTGGTTTTAAGAGATGCCAAGCCACCAATGCCATCTGCTTTGGTTTCCCTCCCTGATACCAGAGATGTGCTTTTGAGCAACATGTGTCCTACACCGATTCCCAGCCTGAAATTGAGTCAAGAACAAGTAGCAGGGTGGTGAGACATACACTGGTGCAGGCTTGAGATCATAGAACTTTCAAGGGGGCAGGCTTGACTTTGCGCCACACAAGAATCTTACTTGCCAAGAAACCCTCTCGTTCTCCTGCATTAGGCTCCAGATCCCTTCAACTTCTCTTCTAGCATATGTCAGAATCACGTGTTTCCGGGTATTAGCAATCTGTGAACAACCCAGTTTATTAAGGGTGAAGTACCTTTTAGTATTTTCACTAACAGCTCAGGATATAAATGTGCTATTAACCAATCAAAATCTCAGACTTCAAGACTTTTTCCAGCAATAAGCCTTTGCCTCCCAAAAGAGTTAAGAAGTGATCTAGTTATTTTTAAAGTTACTGGAGTATCCAGACAGCATCCTACCTGGTTTGGAATAATTAATAAATACAAACAAAGGGTTCAGTCTATGCTGCTTTCTTATTGTACAAATCTCCTCAACTTCCTGTCAGATAGAGGTGTTCGCCACAAAACTTATAACACCCCCTTTAGTGTTTTGCTAAAAACTCTTGATCTAGATGATACTGCAAGATAGAGATATGTTGGCCCCGTTTGTTAATTTGACTGTTAACCATCTCCCAGATCCTACATCAAATGAAAGCTGCAATATTGTTATGTTTGCTTTAATGGTGCGGTTTTGGTGTTAGAGATCATAGACACAGGTCCGGGCAACAGAATTCGGCTTGCCGGTGGCCATGGTAAGCCATAGCCTTTCGGCTTCTGCAACCTTCATAAAAGCAGTGCCCTCCTTTCCCATACCAAGCAAAGCCTGTTGAGTGCTGCAGTTTTCATGTTAACGTGCAGCAGCAGAAACCAAACTAACCCCCCCCCCCATCCAATTCTCTGGGATAATCGCTTTACCCCTCCCCCCCACCACAGGGCTGGTATCAGGGAAGATCCCTGCTAGCCAAATGCGAACGAGCTTAGCACCAATGCCGCCCCCTCCACCCCCCCGCTTGGCTAACTGAGGGGAGGATTTCTTTTCAGCCACAGGCAAACAGCCCAGTTGGAATGGCCTCCTCTGAATGTCCACTTACTTAAATTCCTGTATTTCAACCAGGTTACCATGAATGATATCACTCTCCTGAGGATAACACAGAGAGATAAAGAACAGATGTTGCTTGAATGCCAGCAAACACTGGGACCATACGCTGCCAGGCTTTGTCATGCAATTATACCAGATTACTTGCTACTAGCAAGGCATGGTAAAGTGTCCTACTATGGAAGGCAGAATAAGGCTACTCTCCCCAGAAACCTTCTGCAAAGGCTTTTAGAGTACCTCCAGGAGAGCTTCATGGAGATGTCCCTGGAGGATTTCTGCTCCATCCCCAGACACGTTAACAGACTTTTCCAGTAGCTGTACTGGCCGTGAATGCATCCCAAGTCCTCAGGGCAAATTAATGATTAAAAATGCTTGCTTTTAAACCATGCATTATATATACAAAGGTACACTCACCAGAGGTCCCTTCTATGGCTTCATTATCCGGGATACCGCCTTGGGAGGGTATTTCAGTCAGGGTGAGAAAAAGATCCTGGCTGTTGGGGAGAATGGTGTGCTGTGTGCTCTCCTGAAGCTCGTCTTCCTCCTCATCTTCCCCGTCCGCAAAATCCTCAGCCATGGCTGAGAGTGCCCCCTCCTCGGAATCCACGGTCAGGGATGGGGTAGTGGTGGCGGTCCCCCCCTAGAATTGCATGCAGCTCAGCATAGAAGCTCTGTCCCGGAGCGTCCGTTTGATTCTTTGGTTTTCTGGTACGCTTATCTGAGCTCCTTAACTGTCACGCAGCAACGTGTTGAGTCCCTGTTGTGGCCTATCTCCATCATGCCCTTGGAGACTTTTTCAAATGTATTGGCATTTCGTCTTTTGGAACGTAGTTCTGATGGCACGGAATCATCTCCCCATACAGTGATCAGATCCAGTACCTCCCGTACGGTCCATGCTGGAGCTCTTTTTCCATTCTCGGACTGCATAGTCACCTGTGCTGATGAGCTCTGCATGTCACCTGTGCTGATGAGCTCGACTGGCCAAACAGGAAATGAGATTCAAAGTTCATGGGGCCTTTCCTGTACACCTGGCCAGTGCATCTGAGTTGAAAGTGCTGTTCAGAGCGGTCACAATGGTGCACTGTGGGATAGCTCCTGGAGGCCAATACTGTCGAATTGCATCCACACTAACCCTAATTCAAATCGGCGATATCGATTTCAGCGCTAATCCCCTTATCAGGGAGGAGTACAGAAATCGATTTTGAGAGCCCTTTATGTCGAACTAAATGACTTCGTTGTGTGGACGGGTGCAGGGTTAATTCGATTTAATGCTGCTAAATTCGACCTAAACTTGTAGACCAGGCCTAAGTGAATAAAGAAACTCGGGATCAAAGTGCAAGAGTGAACCTCTTTCCATTGTTAATACTGAAAGGCCCTGACTGGACATAGTGTGCCCAATTCTATTCAGTTACACTGATACTTATGTACAGATCTGTAGACAAAACCAGGCCCAGTAATATCTGGTTCATGGTGGCAGTTTTAAAAGTAGTTTGACAGAATTTACTCTTATAAAAAAATTTATCTCACACAGCTGATTTTCCAAATCAAGTTGAAATGTGTTCTAGTCAGGACACCCTGACAGAGGAGTCAGGAGGTCAGTGTTATGTGAGTAAAAAGGAAGCAACACCTCTGGCTTCAAACACTTGAACACACTATCTGAATTATACACATCTAAAAGGAACTATGTTCAAATCACATTCCACAAAAAAGGCTGATATATTCTTCCAAGGGAAAGAAAAAAAAAGTTTAGAGTTAAGGCTGAAACTAATCTAATTCACCACTTGTACATCCAGCTACCCACCTACCAACACTTAACAGCCCATACTGATGTTTGGAGACTTGCATTAACAACAAGAACAATAGTGTAAATCAAGATAAGCAAGTTTCATCATGACCACTATTCAAAAATTGTGTTTGAATTGTTTTCCTGCCCAACCCTTACCCACGGGGTTTATTGGGTCTGGATTTTACTTCCAAAGTTATTTCCAGAAGGCAAGGACCATGACCTAAATTTTAAAAAGAAGTATCGTGATTCTGGCTGCCAAATTTAGGAAACCTTAAACGAGCTTTGATTTTTCCAACATAAAATGTGGGTGCTCAGCACTTTCAGAAAATCAGGCCCTTTTTACAGGGTCTCAAGTTGGGCACCCAAAAACTGAGGCACCCTTAATCAGTGGACACTATTGAAAATTCAGGCTTTTACCTTTATGCATCATGAACATCTACAGTGCTAATAATAACAAAAGCAAATGTCTTAACTGTAAGAAGTGTTCATGGTATAAATCCAATTTAGATAAATTCTAAAAACATCTACACAACCAGAATAGCCTCTATCTAGTATGTTTCGACAACTAAAAAAATGCTCACTGGGGGTCACTAAAGAAGTTCATCTCCAGTGCAAACCTGTACATAAAAGTTTATAATGTTCAGTATTTGCCACAGAAGTGCGGCCAGTGGAAACTAGAAGTAGATAGCTAAGTAGAAGAGATGTCTTTTGGCCTTTTTGGCATTGCTCTGCCCAGCCTCATGCTACTTCATACCATTTCTATCCTTATTACATACTTCTGAAAGCACAAAGATTTGAAGGGCTCTAGCCATTGTTGCTCTACATTAGTTACAGAAAGTAATGTCAGTCAATGTATCAATTCATTAAAGAAAAACTTCTTTCACAATTACTTCAGTACAGTGGACAAGTCTTCAACATCTGTAAACTATAATGTGAAAATCCAATTATGCTCATCCACATTAAATAGGACTTTGAGTATTAGAAGTGTTTTGCAATACCCACCCTTCCACCTTGCTTCACTTTAAAGTTTGACCCCAAATTTCTTCCAGATGAAGAGGGGAAACTGGCAGGAGATCATTCTACTGTGTCCATGAGAGGGTTCCCTGAAGAGGGATGGGAAAAGGGATTGGAGGGAGGGATATTAACAAACTGAAGGGTGTATCCAAATTCCTCCATTAGGACCCACTGATCTGTGCTAATATGTGGGTCCAAACACACAGAAAGTGGGATAACCTGGTGGGTAAAAATGCGATAAGAGAAGCTGTCAAAGAAACTGGTAAGCTATCTGACAAGACAGACAGACAGACAAACAGACTGCTTGCTATTTCCAGGCTGTCTACATGAGCTTGCTGAAGATGAAAAGTGAGGAGCTAGTGATCACCTCTATGACTCTCCCCTTTCCTCCTAAACTGGTTAGGCTACCTAAGCATAAAGGACTGGTAACAGTAGAATGATTGAGGGGAGGAATTGCTTCTTTTTAGGGGGTGGACTGTAAATCCCCCAAAACTTCAATGTCGCCCAAAAGTCCTTGAGACTGTGAATCTTGCCATCAGTCTGCTGAGAAAAGAGGGGCTGTTCCTCAAAAGGGAGATCCTGAGCAGTCTATAGGACCTCCTGTGGAAAACCTGATGATTGAAGCCATGAACACCTACATATTGTTATCACAAATGCCATAGCCCTAGCTACAGAGTCTGCCCCGTGCAATGAAGCCTGGAAAGAGGTCCTAGCCAGCAGTTTACCCTCTTCCACTACTGCCCGAACCTCTTGCCTGACATCCCCTGGTAACCTGTCTGCAGACTTGAGAACATTGTCCCAGAGACTGAAATTTTACCTACCCAGCTAGGATTCCTAGTTCAAGATACAAAACTGGAAACCACTCAGTCCTTTTGACTGTTGGCGAAGAGAAGATAGGATTTTGTGAGAAATCCTAATGGGTTCCAGAATGGTCTCATTTATAATGAGAGCTATTTAGTATATCCCTTCTGATCTCAAAATGTCCATCAACCTGTAGGAGCTCTCCTGAATTACCTCCACCTGTACACCCAGGGAGGAAGGAATCCTCTTGAACAGGTCCTCACAGGCCCTGGAATCATTTTGAAGAAGCAAAGACACTCAAGATACCACCGCCTCATTGGGTGATGAGGAGGAGGAACACAAAGCAGGTTGAGTGGAGCCTCTTATAACTCCTACAAAGGAGATTCTGCTGGGCCTGCTCAGCACCCTAACTCAGTACTAGGGGTAACTTCCCGAGCCTCTTCACACAAACTATCATGGCATCTACTAGGAAACCTGGAGGGAGAAGGGTGCAGGAAAGATCTGGTGGTGGGAAGAAACCCCCTGGGTTCCAATATGGCAATTGTTAGAGCATTGGACCAAAACCTCTTTGTCCCTCGATCAACATGGAACCTCTGCCAGATATCAAGGACAAAATCCCCTCAATGATGAAGAGTGACGCCTCCTATCTTGGGAGCAAGACACATATGACTAAGTCTCTGATTCTGAAGAACAGCCTGAGTCATCCAACCAGTAGAGCCCTGCATGGATTCAAAAATTTTGATCTGCATCTGATCCAAGTTGGTAAACCAGTGCTCCCAGAACTGTGGGGCGCACTCCCATAGGAGGATGCAGAGGAACATTCAGAGGCGGCATACAGGGAGGCTCAGGCCAGCCCCCATGGGAGGGAGAGTGAGGGTAGGCAGAGAGCACCATCCAGCCACACTCTGATCCCAGCCTAGCTCCAGCCCCAACCAGCTCCGCTCCGGGCCCTGCTCCACCCTCAGCCCAGCCACAGTTCCACTCTGCCTTCTACTCTACCCCAGGCCAGCTCTGCATTCATTCCCTCTTTACCCCCAGGCCAGCCCCAGCTCTTCCCCCGCTCCCCAGTTCAGCCCCTAGCTCTGCTTTCAGCCCAAGCTCCTCTGCTGAGCCAACTATGCAGTAATGGAGGTGGGGGAATGGACAGATTCCCATTACTGGTAAGGGGAGGGGGGTGGCAACAGAAAAAGTCTGGGCACCATTGTGGTAAAAAGTACAACTGTATCCACGGATGAAAATATATATCTGTGGATTTGCAGGGCTCTACCGACTGGGGCTGTGGTACCCTCAAGTGCCGAGGACCACTGTTGAGACCGGAGATGATGGTATCGAAGGAAGCATTTTGGCTTTGCCTCTAGACAGCACAGGGCAAGGAGGCGCAAGAGGGTCTGATGCTGGCCACGGTACCAGAAGTTGATCTCTACCTGTAGGCATGTCTGATCCAGACTGAGGGTTCATTGGTACCAGATGAGATGTCTCCTATACTGCTGGAGAGGCCGTTATCCAGAAGCATAGGAGATCCTGTGCCACAGTATATGCCTCATGTGAGTCAATCTCTGATTCTGAAGAAGAGCCTCAGTTACCCTACTGGTAGAGCCCTGTGCAGATACAAAAATTTGGATCCGAATCCAACCCACGTTCCGCAAAAATGGTAAACCAGTGGTCCCCAAACTGTGGAATCAAGAAGGTCCCCTGACACTGTTGTTGTTACACTGAAGGGTTTGGTACATCAGCAAGTCTCAGTCTCAACTTCACAGGCACCACCAGTGCCAGAATTGATGACCCCACATAAGATGCTGTCACAACATCAGGGAGCACCTCTTCTCAGAGGACACAGCATAGGGCCCTCTCTGAAATATCTAAATAAGTTCCTAAACTTTTTTCCAGCCCGTTTATTGGTGGATGGTACCAGGCTTCTTGATCTCTTGGAGGATGTAGTCCTTCAAAGCACCCTGTCAATGCTTTCTTTGAAGTACTGGGGAAGGAGAGCGGCACTAAGATGCAGCAATGTTGGAGAAGCACTTCTGACTGAAGTACAAGCAGGAAGGCTCTGATGGTGGATGCATGGCCGCTCCATTAGAGAATATACAACTAGAGCTAGAACTCTGCCAATGGAAGAGATAGGGTGAGATGCGGAGGGGATACTCAAGATTATTGGGTAGGTATCATATGAACTCTGGATTGATGAAGTGTACCTACATACGATTTCAGAATTCAAAAGGGGTTCCAATAAGAACTGGATGTTTGTTTCCGTGACACATGTTTTTCATTATGGCCATCTTCCTCGTGTTAACATTCTTCTGAGATGAGACCTTGTACCTGATAGTATTCATCTTCAGTTCAAGCCTATGGCTGACTTCCCGAACATCACGTGTTTTTGTTTGTACTGAATTCTGTAACCATATCACTGTGTGTTTGCTTCAGCTTTCTATCTCCACAGAATCCTGATCAGAAAAATTGTCTGTGAAGAGAAAAGTAATTTGCCTTCTTCCCTAAAGCCAATATTATTGCTCCTCCTCAGGAGCCTATGTAAAAATGCTCAAAGAGGAGAAAAGAAAAAGGCTGCCAGCCTTTTGCAGAACATAAACTTTGTCTGAGGATGGTAAAATGGGAATATTTTGAAGGCAAGCTTCTTTTAGGAACTTATTTAGATATTTCAGAGAGGGCCCTATGCTGTGTCCCCCAGACTAGCTGGAGAAAGAAATAGAATAGGGAGCAGCCTGTAATACTTCAACCTGAAATAGAAATAAATCACTTGATAGATGATTTAATTCATGCCATGGCCTGGTTGCTGAGATTGGGAATGGGACAGAGCTGTTCCTGGAATTTTTGCACAATTCCACAGGGTACTCTCTCTAGACAATTTCTACTGACCTCATTTAATCAAAGCTATAGATAGCTTATTTACTGCCAAACTGACAGAGCTTGGCACCAGTTTGGGTTCTAGCTCCGAATAGGACTGGTTGGAGAACTGCAGATAACTAAAGCAAAAGAGTGTAGTTATTGACCCTGCATTTGTTCTAGCTATTACCTGCAAAGACGTATTTTCTCTTGTTGTACTTCCCAGACTGCTTGATCTTGTTGTATGACTGCCTTTCTGTAGAGCCAGTCAGAAGCCAGGATTGTAAGAGAACTTTTCTGAACACTCTGAATAGCCACAGTTTCTCATAAAGTTTCCAGTTGTATCACTGGTAACGGATTTGTGTTAACATCTAATCCCAAAGCCTTGTATGTCTATATGAACCAGATTTGAAACCCACTTTTTAAAAACTGATTGCTAGTCTAAAAATGTGAAATTTTCCTCAGAAAAGCTTTGCAGCAAGGAGGTCAAGTGGGGGCAGAAAAAGAGCCTAGAGGGAATTTCAGGAAGTTGGGCCTTTCCCTGCTGCCAGTGACTAACAGGTCTGGTTCTGCCCCCAAGATGCAAAGCAGGCTGAAGTATACATTTGTGGTCTTTTGCATGAAGAAGGAAAAACCTCTACCAGAAAATAGCGGCTAAAAGCATTGGGAGTCTTTAAAGATTCCCTGGGTGAAAAAAAGAAAAAAGAAAAAAAGTCATCTTTCAAAGGCTGATATAAACAAGCAAGCATCATAATGACCTTATTTGATACACAAGATGCTCACAAGAGACATTTCATTTAATGAGTTACATAAAATGCAGCGGCGGCTCCAGACACCAGTGCTCCAAGTGTGTGCCTGGGGCGGCAAGCCGCGGGGGGCGCCATGCCGGTCCCTGCAAGGGCGGTAGTCAGGGACGGCTTGCCTGTGGGAGGTCACCAGTCCCGCGGATTCAGCGGCAGGTACGCTGAAGCCGTGGGACCAGCAGACCTCCCGCAGGCAAGCCATCGAATCCGTGGGACTGGGGACCTCCCACTGGCGCGCCGCCGAAAGCGGCCTGCCTGCCATGCTTGGGGCGGCAAAAAAGCTAGAGCCACCCTGATAAAATGTCTCCCAGCAGTCACTGAAGACCACATTTTAACACAACTAACATTCAACAGACACGGAAAGGTTCAGATACCCATTTTACTGATTAACTCCTGATCACCACCTTAGGAAGTATCAAGTACAGTAATTATGGAGTACTTATGACCGCATGACATCTCAGCAGAGTCAGCAATAAACTGGATAGAAAATTGTAAGTATATACAACAATGAAAATCTATATCCATCTTTTATTCCAGTTTACTAACACTAATTTGTTTCAACTCCTTCAACAATTTATGCATTTAAAAATTACTGAAACTTAATTAAAATAATTTTGGAAAAGGCCAGATATTTCATAATAGGGATATTTTTATTGCCTTTTCTTTTTATTGTATGAGGGAAATGGGAAAAATTCACTCAGAATTCCATATTCTGAGATGATTGCTCCTCTGTTTATCAGGTAAGCTGCATTTGGCACATATGTATAAAACACCAGGTCTAAAAACGAATTAGAAACACAGCTCTGACATTGAAAAAACTTTTCTATAGTTCAATATCCTTCTATAATAATTAAATCATTGTTTCTGTGATTTCTTTAGATTAAGCATGGAAATCAAGATGACAGGAGTCAGGTTAATAAGATCATGCAAACAGGTAAACATATATACGACTCCCTAAATCAAAGAGTTTTCCTGAATTTTCCAGGACAGTTACCACCGAGAATAGCAACTCCAGGTGAGCTGGAGAAAAGAGCTCTAAACTTAGCATTAGTACTGAAAAGCTTTGCCTAAGTAAAGGATGTGATTACTAAAGTAACTAGGATTCCCTTGTATTTTCCTATGATTATGATAGGAAACACTCTGAATACTGCAAAAACCAGAGTTACCTGATTGGTAACTGTATAAAATTTACAAAGTTAATTAGCAAGGTAAATATCATGACAGTTTTGAAATAGGCTAACAACATTAGATCTCTGGTAAACTGTCCAAACCCATCCAATAACCAGGCAAAAGATTTAACTGCGACAGTGCACAATTCTTCACCATGGTAGGGGATTGTATGTTAAAAACATTTATTGCCAGTGTCATCACAACACAGTTGACTAATTAGGCTAGTGAGCGATGTTTTAATCCAGGCCTAAAACATTTACAGGCCTGCATAATCCTATCCACACTGATAATAAAAATCTGCTATACCATGGACACCACTACCCATTGTAGACAACTGTGTGCTCACATAGTTCCTGAACTATCTGTAGATGGGACTGTAGAGTCAGTAGAAATCATGTTTTAAAAATCTTCATCACAATCATTCCTGCCATATCCAAGATTTCTTTTAAAAAGTTTAACTTTGAGAAAATATATTTCTGTATTAGAAAACTGAGTTCAAGAATTTAACATCAGTACAGGAGTACTTACTTCTAATTTGCCTCTTGATTTCCTTTGAAGAATCTAACCAGTTCTAAAAAAGAAAGAACATCAGTACATAAGGAAATAATTCAGATGAATGAAATTGTGGGATATAATTTCATGAATTAAAATAAATATTTGTACAGTACATTCTTTTGATATTCTACTTTGAAAGTACCCTGAAGAATTTTTGAGTTAACTTGTAACTTCCCATCAAAATTGTGCTTTGATTTTCCTCACCCTCCACCCACACACAGCTTATTATGCAACACTTTTTACTTCATTCTCTTAGACAAGACCTTATAATTCTGGAAATTAAATGATATTTTATAGTCTATTTTCAAGGAAATTATACCTCACAAATCACCAAGTAATTTCCTTTCATTTATTCCTTTTATTGACAGAAAGCAGACCCCTATGTGTAATTTCTACTTACTCCTGCCTGCAAACCAATACAAAGTTACTGAATGAAAGATACTTCTCTCCCATTTTCTACAAAGTAAAAAATATTCTTTTTCTTCTCTCAACGTCACCCAAACACTAGCTCTGGCAACACTAGGAAGTGTTGGAAAAGATCTGTTCACAAAGCTTACTTTTTTCCATATTGCCCTCTTTTCAAAGGGTTTACATTGTGAACCAAGTATGGCATTAAAAGCACTGGCCAAAATGTTCAAACACAAGTATCCATATCTATATTTAGGCACCAAGATGAAAACTGCCTGCTTTTCAGAATTAGGAGCCTAGCTAATAAAGGATGTACCACCTTCAAAACAGAAAGCATCCCAGTACAATCTGTGTAATTTACTACAATTTGAAATTGGTGTAACTAGGCATTTAGCCCTGTGACTGATGATCCAGAAGTATTTCTAGAGGAGGAGAATTGAGAAAGACATAAAATGTAATTATTAGTAACTGGAATTATCCAGATTGCTAATCTTATCCACAGATGTTATGTAAAAGAGGCCTGCACAGTTTAAGGAACTTGTAACATAGAGCCTTTTGTTTATTGACACAAATCAAGTCGAGGTTGTTTGAAACCATTGCATTCAAATATCATGGTAATGAACATTGTATAAAAACATTCATTTCTAAATTCTACATACTCACTCTGTAAATCAGGTTTAATGCATTTTAAGAAGGGGTGAGGAAAGAGATAGAGGCTGAGACAGGCAAGGGCAAGACGGGCAATAATTTCACCTCACCATCTACCCCACAGGTGTCTGCTTTAAAATCTCCCAGGGATTCCAGAGGTGTTATACTGCCAAGGCTGTTGAGGGAATATCTGTATCAGTGCATTTGTTGCCTGACGTAGCTACGTTCTCTCCCTTCCAATGCATCCCACTTTTGGAGCTGTGCTTACATGCTCCAAAGGTCTTTTCTTGCCTTAGGTAAATTTAGCTCAGTAACACCAAATGCACTAAGCTGCAGTTCCTTAGGGCTTCTGTGGAGCAGGGAAATTTGCACCAAAGTAACCACATTGATATTTTCACTCTAGTGGAATCCTTTAACATAGACATGTCTTGCACCGGTGTGACTTACCCCACGAACTTCCTGGAGTGAACCACACTGGTCCAAGCCATTTTTGGTTATACTAGTGTAAATTTCCCTTGCCCAGAAAAGCCCTTAGATTGCTTTAAAACTAATGATAGCACCTGCAGGGAAAACGTGATCATAACATAAGATGAAAAAGATTTTCCACTCTAGTTCTACACCTTAACTTATTTGCACACATACAGCTACTGATTTGGGATTTTTAGTTAACAGTGTTTCACTTCACCTAAGAAAAACAAAATTAAATCCCTGAGTGCCAAGAAAATTCCTCTTGATAAGATCTCATCATTTTGGAGTGAGCAGTGAAGATTTTTCAATCGTGTTCTATAATATTAGCAACTATATTTTAACTTTTATAAGTAGAAGTGATTATAAATTTCCTTTTCTATAAACTTCTTAAAATTATGAAAATCATTCAGGATTTCTTACAGGAGAAGGACTGATTCAGCCTGCTTCTGCATTGGCTATTACAAATTTGTTCAAGGCTACTGCATTCTGTATAGTTGTGGTTTTAAATCATCTTGGTTTTTTGTAACAAAAAACCAAAAACCTGGACATCCTTTACTCTTCATAAGCCACCCAACTGCCATCTAGTGGAAAAGTCTTTCCAGGTGAAATCCTGGTCCTACTGAAGTTAATGGAAGTTTTGCCATTGGTTTCAAAATGAGACCAGGATTTCATTTCCCATGTGTCTAGCTAGGCTATCAGTTCTAGCATTAACACAATTCTTCAAATGAGCAAGGAAGAGTTTTATGCTATTTTACATCAACAACAATGCTTTAAAGACTAAGTCAGTAGCTTTCCCTCTAGAGGTTTCCCACATTAAGTTTGCAAATAAGCAAGCTCATCTGTCAATTTTCTTTCAAATACAGTGATAATGGTTTAGAACTTAGTCAAAATTATGCAAAACACAATTTCATATATGTACCACTTTCACATAATATTTTGGCATTAACGTTACAGAATACTATGATGTGGTAATATACTTAACAGTCATATCTGCTTATAAAGAGCGAGCAACATTCTTTACTTTAAACTATATTGGTGGAAAACAGGAACATAAAAACAAGGAAGTTTTAAAATGAAAAAGGCAGCCTTTTGTTTTGTAAGAGATGCTAGTTTCACTTTTTCTGATTATTTCTAAACCTGGAAGTAGTTCATAGTTTGAGCAGCAATTTCCTAAATTTGTTAATTAACTTTATGTTGCATATCTTTGCCACTGATTTCAGGGCACCTCTGCCAGATAAAATCAGTGGTCCTCGCTGCATAAGGTAGGTCTAATGTTCTACATAATATGGGACCTTAGCTATAATACATAGGAAGAGTTCTCTAAATTCATATATTTCACATGCATGCAAGAATATGTTTTTTTTCTGTGCCCTTCATTTTGGCTAGAGTATTATAAATCTATCTAAACAGTCTATCCTGATATGGGCCATTTTGCTTTGGCTTATTGTGAAAAGGAAAAGACAGTGTTTTAGCACAGAAGATTTAAATGTATGCATGTTAAGTTTGATCCAGTAGGCAAAACAAGATCATTCTGTTACATTTGTAAATGGTAGGGTTAGACAAGTAGACAGAGTAATGGATTGTCAGAGAATGTCAAAATATTCTCCACCATTACAAAATACAAAAAGTGTTTTTGTACAAATCCAGAAAAGCAGCATTTCCAGCTGTGATACATATCATAAGAGCACAAAACAGAGTATTAATGGAGCATTCATGAACTCCCTGTTGATTTCATTACCCTACGTGCCATCTAAACTTTTAGCAAACAACTTTAATGTTTCTACAAACTCTAAAATTTCAGAGAAAAGTGTATTTTTAACTTTATAACTTTTTTTTTTTAAAGTTTAATAAATGCTAATGAAGTCTAGTTTTAAGTTACAATACATCTTTCCCAGCTGCACAGAACACTGACATGGAAAAAAAAAATCAATAGGATCCCCTATATTTGCACTCCTGATGTTGCATTAGGGAGCAGCTCTAATTCTCCACTCAGAAGAGTGCCTGGCATTCAGTTTTCCACACCCCACAGCTGCAGTCTAGCACACCAGCTGGCTCATAAATGAGCGGCTGTGATAAGTGCCCAAGAATGGGAAAAACACATCATTCAGCATTTAGCACTGACTGGGCTGGAGGTCAGAGATTTGTGGCATTTTAATCTAAGGAGGCAACAGCCACAGCAGGAAAAAATGGATCAGAACGAGCTGGCGCCAAGATGAGGAAACAATCCAATCTTCAGAATCTTAATACAGAAAGGGGGAATAGAAAAGAAGATCAGCCCATAAAAACGGTGAAGCTTCCAACTCTGCTTTTATTTTAAATCTGTGGCTCAAAGCAGCTAATAACTGTTGTTTTTTTTCTGGATCAATTAACTCAAGAAGTGAGATGACCATTTTGAAACACAAAGGAAAAGAGTTGTGCAAAAGAGGAGGTAGAAATGTAATAGGAGATGGAGAATTTCAAGCATATGGTCTGTCCCTAAAACCCAGATACGTGCAAAAGACCTAAAGCTTTACACAGCAAAGAGGAACATACTATTTTTACCATTCTGAAAATACTACAAATATGAAATATTTCCATATATATGTAATGAGACTATGACTAGAACAGATAACTTAAAATTGTAAAATTCTGAGTGCACCTATTTTATGTAGTCCCACTCTGTATAGCTACACAGTCTCAACCATCAAGTATTTTGTGAACATGCACCATGGATGCAAGTCTGAAAAAACACACTACATGGAACTGGTAGTGTTGCCCTGATAAAAAATAGAAATAAATGCACCTCAGTCTCAGACAAAGGAAGAAAGTATGTACAAGATTCACAGCACATGCCGGGCCATCCATCCTCCTCTAGAAAGGGCATAATTATTCAGAGACACCATTTAAATTTATTTCACTCGATATGTCAAGATTCAGGATGGACCTGTCGTCATCACTGGTGATATCTGAAAATACACGGAATAAAAAAACAAAAAACAAAACAAAAAACCACCTTTCCACTCCTACCTGGTGGCATGAGTTCAGTTGCATTCTTTGCAAGAAGGGATTAGAGTTCTTGCTACTGTTAAGCTTTAAGAGTACACACATTTTGGGGGACTAGGGAGCATTATTTAGAGGAGTTTATTTAAATCTGACTTTAAAGTCCCTCTGTTATGGACTTATGTATTTAGCACATTGTGGCCAACAAGTATTAAAGGATCCAAGCCTCTCAAACAGACTGGTCTTTAAAGGTAAATACTGGCAAGATTGAAATGTTCTAGAGTGAATACCTAACAACCAGAGATTACTGCTGCTGGAAATTAGTGTTCAAAGCAGCCTCTGCTTCTGCAGGAAGGGGTGCCAAACACTCTTGTTCCAGTCAAACTGAACAATTAAATATCAAAACTGTCAATGCACCATGAGATCTCACACATAAGATGGTTGAAGGCATCATTTGTGTCTTGCTTCAGATTGTATTGTGAAAGAACAATTGCAAATGAATCCAGCAGAGGCCAGCTAAGTAATCTACATCTTCCAATTCATTCTAGGAGACAAAGACAAAAGCCTGCTTTCTCCTCAAATTTATCTTCTTGCTTTACAGCATTAATGCATTAAATGAATGCTGATGCTCATAAAAAGTAACAGTTTTAAAATACTGGTGAGATCCAGTTTAAAAAAAAAATTCACACACAGCAATGTCAAAGCATCTCAAACCAGACCTGAGGATCTCTCTTAGTTCCAAGTTAGATTATATAGTTTTTTTTTCCCTTAACAGTTTTATTTAGTATTCAGTACTGCACACTTTTCTCTGTGTGGCAGGGAGCCAGCAATATGTGCAGGAGTCTTGGGGAAGCGGGAGATGGGCAGTAGCAAATGTGGGGAAGTCAGAGGGTTAAGAGGTTGGATGGGTGTGTTTACATGGGCTTCCAACAGAGTTTCTAACTACTTTTAAACGAAAAGTTTAAGATTTGAAAACAATTTTTTTTTTAAATCGGCTCATGTACTTTTTTTATTCCTTAAGTGGCATAAGGTAGAGGGGACCAAAGACGGAGCTAACTGGAATCGCCACAGAGAGGAAGTGGAACCAAAGTTAAGGCAGATGTTGGAAGAGTAGTAGTAGAACTGCTAAGGAAGGAGAAGGCTGCAAAACTCCAGGGAAGATGGGATGGCAATGAGGAGACTGTGACTGACAATATAGAAGACAGCAGAAAGGTGAAGAAAAACAACATGTACATACCATAGTACAAAGAAACCCGTACTGGATATTAATAGCAGCTATAGTAGTAATTGTTCAACTTTGAATTCCCAATAATGAAGGCATTACTGTATGCAACTATCCGCTTACATAAGCTATAGTGAAAATACAGAGTCCTATTAGAAACTGCAGTAACTGTGGTTTCCTCCACAGCAGGAGACACCACTGTGCAGCAATCACTGAGGAGAAGCAAGCGCTGGGTATTTCATAGTACACACTGTAAATTATATGCAGTGTATGAAAACCTTCAAAATCCATTCTCTTATTCAAATTTTTTAATAGTAATGTTTCAGAAACTATTTTATGATGTGGCATTCAGTCTTCAGAACAATACTATGTCAGTAAGGTTGTTTTTTACACCCAGTACTGGATGTACTGAAATGGTTCTCACTTGTAAACTTGTCAAGAACATCTGAGGATCCAAGGCTCTCAGTGAAAAGATTAGAATTTGCTAACAGTGGAAAACTCTGACCTTTGCTCACCTTGTTCAGCCTAATTAGCAATATGACTATATAAAAAGACTACTACATTTGAGAAATCCTGTGAATGGCAAGCATAAATGGAACTGCAGAGGTTTCTGTATTAGCTACTTGAAACACATGTGACTGTATTTCGTGGGGAGGCGGGAAGTGGACTGAGGGGAGTAGGGGACAGAAAAGACATTATATAAGCTAGCTGCAGTATCCAAAAAAAGAGGTCTGAACATTAAAAATACAAAAAAAATTATATTTACTATTCCTTTTGGAGGAAAAATGAAGAGTGCTGTATGTAGTACATAACTTATTTGTGAGCAGAGTTTTAGACAGCTGTTTCATAAATATTTAAACACTGCAAAAAAGATAAGTCAGCAACTGGTAATTAAGAGATGCATAAAAACTTTCAGTTGACCAAAGTGTTTTTTTTTTTGTTTGAAGAATTTATAAAAAAAATTCAATATGCATCCCACCCCATCCTATAAGCAGATGAAGGTAATGCTGAAAGCGGCTAGGGGAAAATTATCAAGTTTTAGAAAAAAAAACAATTTCTGATTTTAGGTGGAGTCATTAAAAAACCTCTCCCCATAGACCAAAACTCCAGCACTGGGGAACTAGCTGCAGTTTCATCTTTACAAATGCTGAGGCTTCCCTCAAGAGTGAGATTTGGGAGCGAAGAAATGCATTTTGGAAAAGTGCTAGAATTCATTACATTTGAAAACCAGAGTCTAACACTTAAAGTGCTAGGCCTGGGATCCTCCCAACAAATTACTACTAAAGGTATCAGGAAAAGCAAGGAAGAAGTTTGAAAATGGGGATAAAGCTCTGATTTGGTTGGGAGATGAAAGAAGTATGGAAGGCACAGAAAAGGGGAAAGAAGAAGAGAAACTCAAAGACTGACTAAACTTCCCAGCTTCTGCTGCTCATCCAAAGTTTGCTAAGGTTTTCTCTAAAAATGATTGCCTTCACAGAAAGAAATGACAAGCTTATATATTAAAATATCACCCCCAAGTACAGGTTTGTATACACAAAGATTAAAAAACCTCTCAAAATCCTAAAGTAACAACATCTCATTAGACGTTTCACCCTATGAGCCAATATGTCACAATAGAACATTTTAGCCAATTTCCAGCAGATTAAAATAAATTCACATTTTATGGGCTTCATACTAAGATTATTTCCTTCATGATTTATGTCTCCCAGTTTAGACTCAGACTTTAAGGCCAGAAGGGACCATCATGATCATCTAGTCTGACCTCCTGCACAATGCAGGCCACAGAAGCTCACCCACCTAGTCCTGTAATAGACCCATAACCTCTGGCTTAGTTAGTGAAGTTCTCAAATCATGATTTAAAGAGTTCAAGTTACAGAGAATCCACCATTTACTTTAGTTTAAACCTGCAAGTGACCTGTGGCCCATGCTGCAGAGGAAGGCAAAAATCCCCAAGGTCTCTGCCAATCTGACCTTGGGGAAAATTCCTTCCAGACCCCAAATATGGTGATTCATTAAACCCTGAGCATTTCAGGAAGACCCACCAGTCAACACCTACGAAAGAATTCTCTGTAGTAACTCAGAGCCCTCCCCATCTTGTGTCCCATCACTGGCCATTGGGGATATTTGCCACTAGCAGTCCCAGATCAGCTACATCATACCATCCCCTCCATAAACTTATCAAGCTCAATCATGAAGCCAGTCAGGTTTTTGGTGCCCTCTGCTCCCCTTGGAAGGCTGTTCCAGAACTTCACTCCTCTGATGTTTAGAAACCTTCATCTAATTTCTAGCCTAAACTTGTTGATAGACAGTTTATATCCATTTGTTCTTGCATCCACATTGGCACTTAACTCCTCCTCTCCCTCCCTGGTATTTATCCCTCTGATGTATTTATAAAGAGCAATTGTATCTCCCCCCAAGTCTTCTTTTGGTTAAACAAGCCAAGCTCTCCAAGTTTGTTAGCGGAGTTATGCTAAAAAAGAATCTAACAACATTCTAGTAACACAAAAACAAATCTTAGTGCTTACCTTCTGATCTGAGTTATCTCGAATCAACAGGCCAAAATAGTCCTTTTCCAGTAAATTGAGCTGTTCGCACACCTTGTCAAATAGCACCTGGCCTTTAGCTCTTTTCTGGAGGAAGAAAAAAAAATCAAATAGCTGGTTAGCTTAATGAAAGTATTTAATTATTAGAATTCTGAGTCATTCATTATAGTTACATTATAGTTACACAATTCTAGTTAGGAAGATTTTAAATATATTGTACCTGTATAACCTGAATATTGAAAAAAATTGTCTCCCCTAACAGTTTAACACCATCAGTTTGCGCTTGAATAGGGACTGGCTGACTCACTACAAAAGCAATTTTCCCTCTCTTGGTATTGACATCTCCCTCATCAATTATTGGGAGTGGACAACATCCACCCTGACTAAATTGGCCTCTAACATTGGTTCTCCACTTGCAAGATGAAGAGAAGGGAGTTATGTGCCAATATATATTTATGCCTGTATCTGTAATTTTCACTCCATGTATCTGAAGAAGTGGGTTTTTTAAGCCACGAAAGTTTATTCCCAAATAAATTTGTTGGTCTTTAAGGCGCCACTGGACTCCTCATTGTTCTTATTAATAAAGTTAAAACTGTGAGGATATGCATACCATCTTGTTGCATAATATCACAAGAGCTGATGCTGATATTTAGCTCTAACTACTTACAGATGTCTTTTGTGTTAGCACTGTGAAAAACATGAGAACAGGTTTATTACATGAAAATAATGTTTGTGCCTTGGGGGGTGGGGGGGTTCATGAAAACAGATAGATTGATAGTCTGGGTGAAAGACCTCTACTAGTCCAGACAAACAGCAGAAGCCCAACCTGCTCTACATTGCTTCAACAAATCTCAAACATGACCTGAAGGGATCAACTTTAGGGGATGAGAATAGTTCACTCTCAGTGCATATTCAAGTTCTTAGCCTCTTTGATGGCTGCCAATTCCTGTAAATCAAAGTAGTTGGGGTGTGACATCAACCCACAGGAAACAGGATACCAAACTCATTGCTAATCTTTTTCATGAGTGAAAAACTCCATATCCAGCTACTAGTCCCCTGAGTTATCCAGTCCTATACACAAAGAAAACCTGTCAAAGTCTTATGTTAAAGTACACTAAGAGTAGAGGCAGTAATCATCCATAAAGAAGCTTCCTGTCCCTATCTTTTAATTTAAATTTATTTAAAACAATTTTACTACTGATACTTTTTAACATCCAAAGTGTAGATTATAGATGAGATTAAAGATTAAACTAAACACATTTTAATGTACATAATATTTATTTTTATTATTTGTTAAGTACATATGCTTCATGCTGTAAAATGTATAAAATGAAGACATTCTTTGCCCCCAAAAGCTTACAATCAAAGATATTAAGAAAAAAAGACTGGATTGACTGGGAAATCCAAAGATTGAAGCGTTGTCTCTTCTGCTTATTATTGTTGGCTTACTGTCTTGTGAGTACCAAGGCTGAAGCAAGTCTAGGAGGGATCTGATGGCTAAGAAGGTGATATCTAGGCCAACTAGAATGGAGGAGGGCATTCCACATATAAAAACACTATGAAAATTGATATAGGATATAGATATAGGAGTGGTGGGAGAAAAATGGGACACTGAAATCAACACAACAGGCAGAGAGCAATGTAATATGAAGATCGGAGATGTGAGCACAATTGTGTAGGGCCTCAAACACAAGAAATAGAAGTTTAAACTGGATGCTGTTGCCATTATCAGACGTTTGTCAGATAGCAATTTTAGGTAGAATTTCTAGAACAAAATGCCTTGCCTCAGCAGTCTGTAATCTTGTACCTCACCTTACAAGTACTCCAGTATGTAAAATGTGGGTAACAATCCTTCAGACTCAAAGCTCTTTGAGGCAGGGATTGCTCATTTTATGTATTTGGACCACACCTAACACAATGGGGTCTGTGGTGGGCTTATCCCCCATCACCTGCAAGGCAACTGAAAGAACCCTAATTTGTCATGCTCCCCATTGGGGGGGTGACTAACTGCCTCCTGGCCAGAAGAGATGGAGCCAGGCCTTATGGGTAGACTGAGGGAAATCAGTTGGCGATAGACTGCAGAGGCAAAGTAAAAGGAAGCCCTGAGATAGGCTTTAACAAATAGTAAACAATGCAGGAAGAACTCTACAGAAGCAGTTCAGGCCCCTGCAGGGAAATTCCTGAGTTAGAACCAACAAATGAATTACCGTGGAGCTTTAAAGGTGCAGAAGTACTATTAGTTTGAATATTTGTTTGGACTTGTTCATGTTACCCACAAAGGGGTTTAGATTTTCACATGACTGTCACAGGAGGTATCATCTGACACCCAGAGGGGAGTCAGGAGAAGATGAAGGCTCAGAAAGGCCATGGCAGGGCTGAGGGAGAGCCCAATAGAGAATGCCAGAGACTAAGGGTATGTCTTCACTACCCACCGGATCAGGGGCAGCGAGATCCCCGAGCGCTCTCCCGTCAACTCCTGTACTCCAGCTCTGCGCGAGGCACAGGCAGAGTCAACGGGGGAGTGGCAGCAGTCGACTCACCGTAGTGAAGACACCACAGTAAATAGATCTAAGTACATCGACTTCAGCTACATTATTCACGTTGCTGAAGTTGCATAACTTAGATCGAACCCCCACCCCAGTGTAGACCAGGCCAAAGACTGTGCAACACTGCAGCTAGAGATGAGGGGGCACCCAACAAGGTGAGGATGTGGTTTACAGGGCCTAGCTTGGTTTTGGCCTTCAGGCACTACCAGAATATAAATGCTTAATAAACAACAATTATTTTCTCCCACCAATTTTGTATCTTGTACATATAGACTAAACTGTACAGGCACAGACTCTCAATGTATATACGTAAAGCACCTACCACAGTGAGACCCCAATCTCAGGTTAGGAACATGCAGTGATAGCAACAGGGCAGTATTTATTTTGATAGCGTAGAAAGTACTACATTCAAAATCCAATTACACATATGATCAGTTATGAATCAATGTTTACCATAAAATCAATCATTTGAATGTATTTGCTCAGATACAAGTACTGATTTTGCCCAAACCATTCCAACTGGAATGCGTTTTGTATATGTATGACTAATGTAAAGGAACATATTATATCTAAACTTAATTTTACTTATCTGTTAGATTTGCCACCACTGAATACTTTGCAGTATGATTTTAATTGACACCATGAAAAAAATATAATACTTATCATCTGACTCATTAAATTTTAGCTATTTCTAAGATTTACCTATTTAGTGAGAACTGCGTAAACTTCTGCAAAGTAGCTTGAAAAAGAAAACAGAACAACCCCTTCCCCAACAGATATTTTTCAATGGAAAATGTGTGTTAAATGCCTACTTGGCAGAACAGGGAGTGTAACCAAAGTATACGTTACACATTATATAAAACAGGTCGATAGTAAAATGTAAATAGAGTGATGTTATCTGTGCTGTGATATGGAACCAGGAAATACATGCAAAAATCAAGTATGTAGCCTTTATGTATCTCAATTGCCTTACATTGTGTATGTGACTATGTTCAGCTAACCTTAAGATCAAAGATGTGAGACACTGCAGGAAATTAATCATCTACATTGCCTCATCTTACCTCTCTCTGTTAAAATGGAGGACCGGCTAATTGCTATGTAAATGAATGTAACTAATTTACCTGTGTATGCATAGGAAATAGAAGATTAACTTCAAAGGAAGAGTCCATAAATTAACTGCATTGCCCCATTCTTCCTCAGAGGAAAGCCCTGCTGTGACAATTTCTGGGAGGAGGCTTGTCAGCCTGCTAGAGAGCTATAAATACTGGACCTTGGGCATGATCCTTTCATCTCTAGTCTTCTGAACTTTAAACAGGGAAAGTTAAAGACATGGGACTGAGATCTTTCAAGTAGTTATTTAGAATACCCTGGAAAATGCAAGGAAAGACTTTACATCTAATCTGCCTTTGGCTTCTAACCCATTGGAATAACTCCAAAAAGATTTTTGCAAGCCAGCAGAAAACACATCACTGCTATGATCCTGATCTATGAAAACTGAAAGTCACTTGTATGTATATGATTCCTTAACCATTCAAGTGACTCTCTTCTTGTGTTTTATTAATAAATCTTTAATAAATTTACTGAGGATTGGCTGACAGTGTGATATTTGGGTAAAAATTGCAAATTTTAGATAGAGAGATAGACCTGAGGGCAAGTGTGTGATCCTTTGGGACTGGTAAAATTTTAAATATGATGAATAGGGTCTTCAGTAACCTATCACTATATTAGACCTGTTTGCTTAGATGAGAGCCAAGGGCTGGAATGCCTAAAAGGACTGGGTTTGGCTTCTCGTTAACCAGTGTGGTACTACAGAAGCTCTTTTGATACTGGTTCGGTGACTCTATCATAGATTAAACCACCAGTTTTGGGGGATTACCTGCCCTATTTCTTGCAGTCTGCCCAGAGTGTGGGATTCTTGGTGAGGCCCGTGGAGGCGCCCAGTCACACATGCATAACTAAGGCCAGGTCACCATCCACCAACATGGATGACAGTCACCTAGCTAACTGGAAATGGTAAATAGTGTTACTTGGGGATGCCACTGTCAGTGAGGAATCTAGGAGTACTCTTAAGTTAGGGACTGACTGATTATATACCTTCAATCAAAATAGGCTGCACCATAGCTGCAAATTCTTCAAATATTTCCTCTGGCCACCAGCATAACCTGTGTCTTGCTCGGGTTCATCTTCAATCATCTATTCTTCATCCATGAGCTGATCTCATCCAAGCATTCAGCCATCTTGGTGGCAGTGGTATTGTTTTGTATAGTGAACAATAAGTAGAGTTGTGAGCAATCTACATATTGCTGGCACTTTGAGTATGTATCATCCTACCAGTTCACCTAAATGGCTGCATGTAGATGCCGAAAAGGTCTGGAGAGAGAATCGATTTTTGTGTGACTCTACAAGTGAAGAGTATCAGCTGAGGTACTGTTTCCCATTACTACTCTTCGGGTACATCCTCTGTCGGATGCGATGCTATGGAAATATGGACTATTCAAAGACTACAATACTGAGCTATGACAGATGCCGTAGGATCATGGAATATTCTAAGACTACAGCTTTAGTTTTATAAATATTATACATACCCTTATGGACTGGTTAGTGATTTATTCCTGGCTAACTAGGTAAAGTAAAAATGTTTCCTGAAGGAACTAAACTCAATGGAGGGTAATTAATGCAAATTGCCCCAATATAGAAACAATGCAAGTAACAAGCCCTCTTGAATGTTTTGCTTCACGTTGGGACTAGCAGATTAGTGTGATTTAGTACGAAGGCCTTTGTAGAGAAAGGACTTGAAACTGTATAAAACAACAGCCCTGACATAGGAAGAGTTTCACAGATACCAGCTAAAAATTGACAGGCATGAGACTGTGTCCAACAGCATCAAGTCCTGTGAGAGGACTTCAAATACTTCAGATCTACCAGGGTCTCCTTAAGGAAGATGGGTGACTCCTGGAAAGCTAGGCATGCATATAAGCTATTTATTATTTTCAGATAGGATTATCATTTGAGAGAAAAATGTGTCATTCACCCTAAGGAAAGAAGAACTGCAGGTGCTGAACTGAAGTCAGACCTGCTGACATGATCACAGTGAATTGTAGCCTAAAACCCTGACCTGGAGGAAGCGGACTCCAGAATTCCACTTAGAAAAAGATGATGACTGGAGGTCTGAGACCTAAGTAGGGTGCCCTTCAGGCAGCCCCAAGAGGGTAAGAGGTGCAGTTAACTCAGGAACTGCAATACACTCTGCCACAAAGGACTTAAAACCATTTCAGTATTTTTCTGGATCCCTGCCAGATCTGTTATGTAGGACAGTGGTATCCAATAGTCAATCGTGTCAATGCTGACTAGAGGTCCAGGAAAATAGATGTCAGTCCTCTGTCCATTGACAGCAGGAAAAGATCATCCTCCAGTGTCATTAAAGTGCTTTCCCTTCCTAGGTGACAAAACAAATCTCTGAACAATTTAGCCTGTATAGAAATAACTTCTTCAGTGGTTAACTGAAAATAAGAATTTAAATAATTTTATTAATTTCAAGATTTCTGTCAGATACTGTGTGCACAGTAATCTGAGGTGTCTCATTTGAGCAGACAGGCACTCCTAAAGTATTTTCTTTCCACAGAATCAAAATACTACAGTCTGTGCAAATGACTACAGCTTTATCAGTTTTTCCCTATACCAGTGACTGTCAGTACAAACAAGGCACTTCCATATGCTTTTATAGTTGATAATTAAAAGCAGACCTATTTTCTACTTGCTGGGTACCAGATTTTTGGCACAGGATTTGTTGCACTGGAGACAGCAGCAGACAAGACAAAACAAAGAGGTTCAGACCAGTTTGCTTACAATATATAAACAAGGGTGGGGAGATAAGGCATTCAGCTTTTGGAAACTCTATTTCAAAAGCTAAATACAAATCTGTTGCTGGCACAACTGTACATGAGCGGCATGCAGCCTTACTTTTTTTTTTTAACGGAATCCTACATGCCTGTTCTGCTATTTGTGGCATTTATCAATGGGGCCAAAACATGGCATTTTTGGAGGCCTGGCAGTTTAAAGGAATTTTTGCATTTGCTTATCCTGCAGATTTCAGTAGATACCATACACCACTGCGATTCCACAGAAACGCCATCAGCTGTATATGTGTAGGCTCTTGTGACACTGAAGTTATTGTGTCTAGCAGACAGCGATAGAAAGCTCACAATATACTGTTCTCCTTGAGTTATGTATTTCACTATAATTTTTGTATAATTACACTATACAAATATAAATGCCAATGAAAGAAAGGTATGCAAAGAACAAACAAAAATAGTGAAGGCATTGTTTTTGCTCCCCTCCCCAAGAAATCAAAGCATATTAATTCAGGACTGCATTGTTCGGTTGACATCAGGGACTTTAAACTTGGCTAGAGTAAAAACTTTCAAAAGTACCCTACAAGTTTAAGATCAATTTCCAAATATGACTTAAGTCTAATTGAAATCAAATGTGACGTAGGTGCTGTTGAAATTTTTACCCTAGATCCTTAAAGACCGAGGGAACTATTTCCTCACCAATTTGGAGCAATAACTTATTTTCCTAGTTTATCCTCAAATTTACTTGGAAAAAACTCAAGTATACTTTCTTCCAAATTGCATCCTCTCCAACATATACAACTGATTCTGACAAGCATATTTAGAGGAAGGAGAAGAAGGATCTCTTGTGAAATCTGTCAACTGTTTATAGTAGAGGGTTTTTTGAAGTGCCTTATCCTGCTTTATAAAGAACCCAGAGGAAACAATGATCATCTCTGAGCTTAACTGAAAAAACTGTACTACATGTAAGTTACATATCAAAAGCACCCCTCTGGGTTACTTCAGAAACAGTACATGCCATGGCTAACTAAATCATGTGCATCACTTGCTAGTAGTATAACTTTTCATATCAGTGTCAAAAACTTTATATCGAAAATAGTACAATAGGCTCTTCAATTAAATAGGAGGCCCCACTTCGCTAGGTACTTTACAAACACAGTAAACAACAGTCCCTGACTTGAAGAATTTACAATCTAAATAGATAGACAGATGCAGGATAGGAGAAGGGTTTTTTTTTTATTTTTTTATAATATATATACACACACACACACACATACACAGAGAGAGAGACCTATCTCATAGAACTGGAAGGGACCTTGAACGGTCATCAAGTCCAGTCCCCTGCCTTCACTAGCAGGACCAAGTACTGTCCCTGATTGTGTTTTTGTGTGTGCGCGTGCCCCAGATCTCTAGATGGCTCCCTCAAGGACTGAACTCACAACCCTGAGTTTAGCAGGCCAATGCTCAAACCACTGAGCTATCTCTTCCCCCACTGTTTAACACACAAGCGGAGTGAACACTGAGGCCAAAAACTGCTATGTTGGTTTCCTGGGGTTTTTTTTTTTTTTTTTTTGGAGGGGAGGGGATACTTAAGAGGGGATAAGCTAAATGGAAAGAAAAGGGAATGGGAGTGGGTGAAGGGGACAGGCCAGGAGAGAAAGGGGTCAAAGGGCAGGTGTGGCATGAAGCTGAGATGAACAGACTGTGATGGAAGGCGAGGGAGATGTTTGGCTGTTTTCTTCAATCAGCAAAGGGTAAAGAAAGTCCAAATAAAAATTGTAGATAGTTTGCTGAATGTCCCTGCCTTGGCTGATTCTACTACTGGCTCCTCTGCAGTTTTCCCCAAAAGCACATTGCGGAGTGGGGGAAAAGAGAGGCACCGCCTAGATGCTAATGCCCCCAGAGTGGAGAGGTGTTGCTACCTTTGACACTTATAACCTACTGTGAAAAGATTGCAATTAACGGGTCCAATCCTGTAAACTTTTACTCACATGAGTAGTCTTCTTATGCAAGCAGACACTAGCTGCAAAAGAATTCCTCATGAGTATTTAAAAATACTGGACTCAATCCAGCAAAGTGTACCAAATTTAACACTGTTACAATTTTAGAAAATATGTGGTACCTGACTAGTAGAGCTGTGCTTTTTCGTTTTGCTGTCAGCTCAAAAAAAAAATCATAAAAAAATTGTTTGGTCTGGGTAGAACTAAAACCAACATTTTTGAAATTTTGGGGGAAAAATAAAAAGCATCAGAAAATTTTTGTTTAACAAAAGCAAAGGAAATGAAGGTCTAGATTCATAAAATAGAGGAGGAAGCTCCCCTCTGATGTTTAGGTTACTGCATACTCGACAGGGATATGGGATATCCAGGTTCAAATCCCAGTGCTGGAGTACATCTCAAGTGAGCACAAAACCCACCAGGCTATAGCATATTCTATGACAGAGCTCTTTAAATCTCTCCAGTTGAAACTGTCCACTTTTGTATAAAATACTTGAATAGCCATTGGGCCAAAGAGAGTGAGTGAGAGAATGATTCTATACAATTTGTGAAATGTTTCAGTCAACCCAAAGCTGCATTTTTTGGTGAAAAAAGTTTCAGCTGAAAAATTTCACCCAGATCTACTGAACAGAGCAGTGACTTGTATTCATATACCAGTCTCCAGATTTTACAACTCAACGAATTAGATTCTCAAGGAAAAACAAATAGTCTATAGTCAGACTAGTCAAAGGTTTCTGTTTTCCCAAAACTACTTAAGGTTTGTTTTTTTCCATTTTCCAGATCAGTGCAGTCTTACCACAAGATGAGGCTCCAACTTTAAAGATAATGGCACCAACGTTATCCATGCCTTAAAATGCAACACATTCACAACACAGTCTTATTGTGGCATATTATTTTGGAAAATTATGATGTGCATTAAAAATGGTTACCCACCTTCTCATAACTGTTGTTTGAGATGTGTTGCATACACCCATTACACTGTAGGTGTGTGAGTGTCCCATGCTGGTGCTGGAGCATTTTCCCTAGCAATACCCACAGGGGCAGCCCCACCAACCATCAAGATCCTCCTGCTCCAAAGCAAGGTTATAAAGGGTGAAGCACCTTCATTTCCTTCATATCAGAAGCCACGGTAGACTCTGATGTATCGTGAAAGGAAGGTGGATAGTGTAATGGATGTAGCAAAGAATCCTGTGGCACCTTATAGACTAACAGACGTTTTGCAGCATGAACTTTCGTGGGTGAATACCCACTTCTTCGGATGCAAGCAGTGGAAATTTCCAGGGGCAGGAGTGTATATATAAGCAAGCAAGAAGCAAGCTAGAGATAACGAGGTTAGATCAATCAGGGAGGATGAGGCCCTGTTCCAGCAGTTGAGGTGTGAAAACCAAGGGAGGAGAAACTGGTTCTGTAATTGGCAAGCCATTCACAGTCTTTGTTTAGTCCTAATGGATGTATGCCACACATCTTGAAGAAAAACAGTTACAAGAGAGTAACTGTTTTTTCTTCTTTGAATGCTTGCATACATCTGTTTCCTGATGTAGTTTGGAGTCACCTACAGGGTGAGGGACTATAGGACTGTTTTTCCTACATTTCCATCTTTCCTTGATGAGGTGGAGAGCATATGTCTGGTGATATATGAATGGAAGACAACATCAAGGCCTTGCAGATGTCCATAATTGGAACATGTGCCACAAATGCTGCTGAGGCCGAATGTCCTCTGATTGAACATGCCAAAAGTTTGTCAGGAGGTGTTATTGTGTTACCCCTCTGACATCATAACACATTGTGATGCAGCTGGTGACCCATTTCAAGAGTCTATGCATTGGGATTGGTTGATCTCTCATACGTTCTGCATAAGAAAGAAAAAGCTGGGAAGAAACTTGAAAGGGCTTTTTTCTATGCAGTGACTAAAAAAAAACGTTGTGTGTGGAACCATCATTCGTCCTTTTGAGTATGTAGCTTTGGGAAGAAAACCAGAAGATATGTAGACTGATTCAGATGGAAATCGGTACTACTTTTGAAAGAAACTTAGGATGTGATCTAAGCTGACCCTTGGCCTTGTAGAAATCTGTGTATGGCAGATCAATGACTAATGCATTCAGTTTCTCCCATTCCCTTAGCACAGGCGATGGCCACTAAAAGCTACCTTCACTGTCAGGTGCAAGAGCGAACCCAATACTAAAGGCTCATTAGGAGGGTCCATCACAGTGGACAACACTAAATTCAGATCCCAAGCAGTTGAGTCCCCGATAGGCAGAAGCTACCTATCAAGACCTTTCAGGTATCTTGTTACTATGTATAGATCTCTAAATATACTCACAGATAAAGAAGACAGCTGAAGCTTCGGACACTGGAAGTTCAGGCTTGGACCATGTGGTAGTGAGAAGGAACTCGAGAGGCAGGCAGTCTGCTCTCGTCTTTGTCTCCTCGGTCAGAGGCACCAAGTAAGCCAGGTCGTAAGTGTGGACAAGCAGACACTGCTTTCAGAATTATCTGGCTCCAGGCACATGCATACCCACAATGGAATACACATAAGGACCAGCATTCAAAAAAGGAGGATCATTCTGCTATGATCTTGCTCGAGCTCGAGGATGACCCTGGGAAATCGGGATACTGGTGGGTATACATACAGCAAACCCCTGCCTCACAGAGACAGGAAAAGTATCTGCTGTTGATCTGGGGTTGTGACCCATCCCGGAACAGAACTGGGGACACAAGTCACATATAGATCCTCCAACAGAAAACCCCCTATGCACAACACCTAAGCTAGAATATTTATACTGAGAGACCATTTGTGATCTAATCAGTTAACTCATGCAATTAAATAAAATTTCAATTAATCGCAATTAATTTTTTTTAATCTCACTGTTAAACAATACCAATGTGAGATTTCTAAAGATAGCTACAGCACTTGACCCAAGATTTAAGAATCTGAAGTACCTTCCAAAATCTGAAAGGGATGGAGGTGTGGAGCATGCTTTCAGAAGTCTTAAAAGAGCAACACTCCATTGCGGAAACTACAGAACCTGAACCACAAAAAGGAAAACCAACCTGTTGCTGGTGGCAACTGACTCAGATGATGAAAATGAACATGCGTTGGGCCGCACTGCTTTGGATTGTTATCAAGCAGAACCTGTCATTAGGATAGACATGTCCTCTGGAATGGTGGTTGAAGCATGAAGGGACATATGAATATTTAGTGCATCTAGCATGTAAATATCTTGCGACAGTACCAGGTTAATGCCTGTTCTCGCTTTCAGGTGACATTGTGAACAAGAAGCAGGTAGCATTATCGCCTGCAAATGTAAACAAACTTGTTTGTCTGAGTGATTGGTTGAACAAAAAGTAGGACTGTGTGAACTTGTAGGTTCTAAAGTTTTACATTGTTTTGTTTTTTATAGGTTTTTTTTGTACATAATTCCACATTTCTACGTTCAATTTCTTTACCATGACAGTTGCACCACAGTACTTGTGTTAGGTGAATTGAAAAATACTATTTCTTTTGTTTTTTTACAGTGCAAATATTTGTAATAAAAATACATAGTGAACACTCTCAAGTTTTGTATTGTGTTGTAACTGAAATCAATATTTTTGAAAATGTAGAAAACATCCAAAATAATTAAATACATGGCATTATATTATTGTTTAACAGTGCGATTAATCGCCATTACTTTTTTTAAGTCGCTTGACAGTCTTAGTCTAAATTCAAGAATCTGCTAGGCCATTCTGAACCCTTGGAAAGTGTGACACCCTGAAGGGGACAACTTTGAATGCAGAAATTCTACAACTTGACTGCCTCCTGACAGAGACTGTCTGAACTGGCACCCGCTTGCTTGCTTGCTCACATACTCACTGACATAATACAGCCGTGTTTATCTGAACTATCTTGTCCTGAATGTGAGGCAGGAACTGCTGACATGCACAGAATACGGTGCACAACTCAAGTACGTTTCTGTGTAACCTGGCCTCATGGGCAGTTCATAAACTTTGAGTCTGTAAGGTCACCCAGATGCACTCTCCACCTCCTAGCTAAAGCATCCATTACCAAAGTGACAGAAGGGAGATGGGAACTCCCAGGCACACACTGTTGTCTCATTCACCATGTCAGAGATGACAACACCATGTCCAGGATGCTTATCAACTTGTCTAGATGGTGACTCAGAGGTCAAAAGACTGACTTGAGCCATGCCTTCAGCTCGCTGAGGGGTCACATATGTACATGCAGCCATGTGACTTAAGAGTCTGAGGGAATTTCTCACAGTGGTTGGAGGCTGGATATTGAGGGACACCAAAGTCCTGTATAATCTGAAATCTAGAAAACGGTAGAACTAGCCTGGCAGAGGTTGAACCCAGGACTGCCCAGATGAATTCTATCCTTTTTAGAGGTGACAATGTCCACTTTTTTTTTTTAATTTCAGGCCCAGGACATTGAACGGACACACAGTTTGATGGACAGTAAGCTGTACTTGGTGTCTGGTGAGACCCTGAATCAATCAGTGATCCAGGTAAGGATACACATGGATGTCTCTCTTGTGAACATAGACTGCCACTACTGCCATGTACTTAAAGACCCTTAGTGCTGATGAAAGGCCAAAGGGCAGGACAGTGAATTGATAACCACTATCTCCTACGAAGAACCTAAGAAACTTCCTGTGGCCAGGATGGATCACCACATGAAAGCAGGTGTCCTTTAAGTTGATGGCAGCGTACCAGTCTTCCGGATCTAGGCAAGAGATAATTGTGAGGGACAGGCAGGTAATGCACAGTATGTCCCAGTTCCACCATGCTTAGCACCCACTTGTCTAAGATGATGTAGGGAATCAGATAACTTGTCCCAGAAAGGCATAGAAAGGCCAGTGAGATCTAGGTTGACTGCCATGCTGTCCTTGAAACAAGAATCAAATTGGCTGCTTAAAGGCCTGGGGATACCAAGATTAAGAGATCGAGGAAGTAGAAGGCATCGGTCACCTCTTCTGCAACCTTTACCTTCTTTTAGATTGGTCAGTCTGATGGAAGGGATCATTACCAGCCTAGAATGCAATATTATATTTTGTCCTCTTTGTTTCTGGACTAAGACTGAGATCCAGGATGGTAGGGTACCAAGAGGGGTCCTCACTGACAAAGAGCTAAGATCTGCATGTGATGCAGAAGTGAGGAAAGCACTTCTTTGTACTGGTTTTGAAACCATGACAAATGGAGCAGCTATCTCTAACACAAGCATTTGACACAGCGCGAATGCGCATAGGTTCTCTGCAACTGGGACTAAGTTTGACAGATAAGGGTCCCCCAGTGCCATGCAGGGCCCAAAGGCCCAACTGAACAGAAAAAAGGACAAATAGTAAAATTTAAAATAAAATAAAAAATAAAACAAAATATGGATTTTTAAGCATCAAGTCGTGAATAAAAGTATCACTAGGTAATCCAAGTAGATAAGTTTTTGTTCACAGGGAACACAAATGCTAAGACCACCGATGGAGAGGTGGTTTCAGCTTTTACCCTCTTGCTCTGGAGCACTAGGAGTTTGGCAGTGGGCTGGGCCACCCATACAGATACCGCTAGGGAAACCTCTCTGACATCAGTAAACAAAATGCATGTGTCTATTACACGGTAAGTGTGTATGCAAGCACTCAGAGAAAACATTTTTATGAAAATGCTCTCTTATTTTGAACAAGCATGTCTATTCTTGTAATATCCTCAGCTAAGTAGCTGTAATGCAGGCTCAAGTACTAGGCTCTAGCTCATACATTAAGTTATTATAAATAAAGACCTTTAAAGATAAAGTTAGCATATTCTTAACTATACTTTACAGTATTCCTTTCTGCTGTTTCCCTAGGCTGATGGGTGGTATTTTTCAAATTAATTTTAAAAACTTTGTCAAATTCAGTTCAGGGATAATATCTGTTGTAGATTCAGCATTTTTTCAAAAGTTAGACCTTCCTAAGGCAGAGGAAAAAAAAGCACATTTTTACTTTATCTTGGCAAACTGTAAGTAACTATTAAACACTTACATCAAGTCCAATACATTTCACTTGTTCATACATACATAAAATATGGTCATTCAGGCATCCTTTAAATGCCTTATCATAAAAAATTAATTAGAAGAGTGCCTCAGTGTATGAAAAAAGTCCAACAATCTTCATTTACTTCAAATTAACAGCTATTATATAGCCAACAATTTATATCATATTGAAATTATCCTATCCTCCATTAGAGTGTAGACAAATTACACTTAAAACAAATAAAACCTCACAAAATAATTTACATCTGCAATAAGGCATTGCCTTCTCCTACCCTAAAGACTGCAGTACTACAAGGAGCAAGGTTTCTATTCTCAGAGCAAGAATGACATTTGCATCATCTTAAAAAAGAACATGCATTTCCACTTGAGCTCACACAATTCAATTACCAGGCAGGGTGTTGGTCAAAATAAGATTGTTCCTTTAAAGCACTAGGAAACTGTTTCAATTCTGGTTCATAGACATTACCTCATGCATTTTAAGATTCCTCCCCCCGTCGTTCATATCCCCAAAACTACTAAAATCCAATGGCTCTACATTCACATCTCCTAAGTATTACAAATACTTGACCACACAAATCAATGGTTTCATTCCTTTAATTTTTTTTTTTAATTTCATTACACATGTAAGCACATGGGCTCAATTATCTCTGTTTAAAAGACTTGGAAATTGCTACTAAAATCTTTCACCACTACCATTTTGAAGAATTTCTCTCTTTTTTTTGGTTCATTTTACATTGTATTATTCCTATAAATAAACTTAAATTGCTTTCAGTGAAACTGTGACCATCTTAAAGTGTACAATATCTGAAGTTTGTTTCAACTCCTATTTCTCCAGAAGTTGAACTATTAGGAGACAGCTCTTCCCCCCGCCCCCATCCCCACATTACTGTGATGAGTTAAGAACATATGGATATTGTCATTAACAGCGATAGTAGTTTTAAGGTTAAAACATTATTCTACAGTGCTAATGTTTTCTCTGCATACACCCCATCTCCTGTGCTAATAGTCTTTGAACTTTAGTGTCCTTTTTTGGTAAAGTAGATCATACTTGAATATTTAAGGCATTTACCCATGCCCTAATCATCTCTAGCCTCAAATACTGCAACCAACCACTTTCTCAATCTTCTTGATACCCACATGGTTTCACTCCAGTCTGTCCGAAATGCTACTGCTTATGTCTTCCTCTCCTGCATAAACCACATCACCCGCTCTGAACTCCTCCTTTGTTTCACTGCTACCCTGGACAACAATTTCAAACTTCTTGTTCTCACTTTCAGAACCTTACACCCTTCTCCTGTCTATATCTTCTTACCTTATCTCTCAGTGCTTTCACACCCAACCCTCCCCTTCACTCCCTCTATTCCGCTAAAAAATTGGGCCTTGGGGTGCCTTCATTCCACTTTGTCCAATTGCATCCCATTCCTCTGCATGGATTAGTCTTCCAAACCCTCTTTACTAAGACAACTCCTGTCTGTCAAATCGCTCCTAAACTAAATTTACCATGTCACCTACAAGCACAGCGTTAATTCATTAGATTACAAGTTTGACAGACACATCAAGATGCACAGCCAAAACTAAATCTTCCTAATGGAGCCCTGGTCCTTCCTTCCCTGACAACCTTATTTGCCAGGCAAATTTAGGTTGTAAAACTCTTTTGGTAGAGACTTGCTTTATCTATTCCTGAAAGCACATTGTAAAAGCCACAACTCTCTTGTCAAACTGGTGGTCTTTGCTCAGAAGAATCCCCAGGCAAAATTGCAAGAGATACTTTTGTTTCCCCAAATCTTTCACCATTCTGACTAGAAGAACTGCCTCGTACCAGGGCTCATAATTATTGGAACACTATTTCCACACAAAGATACCCTTAAAGTAAAGATAAAGTTACCCTACAGTAACTTGTTTTTTTGAGCTGTGTCATTCATATATGTGCTCCAGGTGTACGAGATCAAAATCTTTTTGAACAGCAGTGTCTGTTTGGGTCACTTCTGTGCCCTGCATGCCTCAGGTCCTCCATAGCCAAGGCTATAAAAGGGCTGGATGGATGAACTGCTCTCCAGATCCCTTGCCAAAATGGAATCCATATGACCAGGACTCTGTAGTAATGGGGACAAAGAGTGGACCACAGAATACACATGGACAACATATGGCATATGTAAGTAACTGTTCTTTCTTCTAATATTCCACTTTGGCGACTCATAAGTAGTAATTAATGAGCCAGAGGTGGGTGCTCAGAGTCTACCAAAATAATGATAGCAGGCAGCTCTACCAAAGTGGGCATCAGATCTGGAGCCTAATACTAAGGAGTAGAGCTGAGTGAAGGTGTCACTGAACTGAAGGTAACTGCTTTACAGATCTTTGAAAATCTGTATTGAAGTTGTTTGTGATCTACTGGAATGGGCCTTCGCAAGTCCAGGTGCGTCCAAGAGGGCTACTATAGAGCATGTTCAGATGCTGCCAGGACCCATTTAGACAGACATTTTTTGGGTTGAGATTGGTTAATCCTTCATCCTTTTAGCAAATGCTAGAGACAGTCTAGGAGAATTTCCAAATGGTTTTGTTCTATCCAAATAGTAGGAAAGAGCTTTGACAACATCCAAAGTGTGATTTTGGTATTTCCTCACGAAGAATGAGTGTTGGGAAGGAAAACCAGTAGGGGACCATTTGGTTAGGATGCAACTCAAAGACCGCTTCAGGTAAGAACTTGAGGTGAGGTTTCATCATCACCTTGCCCTTGTAGAATACTGTGTAGGGAGGTCATGCCACAAAGGCTGGATCACCCCTACTGAGTTTATAGCTACCAAAAGAAAGCATTCTTCATAGATAGATGGTATAAAGATCAGATTGTTAAGGGCTCAAAAGGCGGAACAATCACTTCTGTTAAAACTGTGTTGAGTACTCCTGGCTGGTGGGAAGACAAGAATAATCCCTTTGAGAAATCAAACCTGTTGGGTGAGAGAAGGCAATGTATCCCTCCACGGGAGGAAGCTAAGCAGAGACAGCTGCCAGATATACTCTTCTGGAGCTGATGGATAGACTTGAACAAATCAGGATTAGCGAGTAATCTAGGATGACTACTGGAGCCTCCAAAAGGGAGTAAGTGAACCCCTTCCCATTTGCTGCATAAATTTTTCTAGTGGAGTCTTTTCTACTGCAAGTGAAGATGCTTTTTAGCAGTCCAGAACAAGATTTGTCTGTGGTTGTTAGCCATCCAGCATGTAATACAAGGTGTGAGTCAATTCAGAGACCTTGGCACCATGCAAGTCAGCAGAGATATCCAGAAGGAAATAATGCCATGCATTGACGAGACAGCAGCTGCATTCACTAGCTTGTATAAGATTTGGTCATTGCAAATCTACATCTTAATGACAGAACTATGAATCCTCAACTCAAATGTTATTTTTACCTTAACATATAGGTGTGAAATCTGAAAATCCACCAAAGGTATAGACAGACATCTAAATGCCTTAGGCTATATCTACACTCCACTTATGTCAGCAAAATCTGTGGCACTCAGGAGTGTGAATATTCCACCCGAGCAACAAATTATCCCAGCGTAAGTGGTGGCATGCACAGTGCTATGTCGACGGACAGCTTCTCCAACCAACATAGCTACTGCTGCTCGTTAGGGGTGGTTTAATTATGCTGACGGGAGAACTCTTCCCCGTCGGCATAGAGCAAATACACAAGAGATCTTGCAGTGATACAGCTGTGCCATTGTAAACTCTAGTGCAGGAATTCTCAACACATTTTTTGGTGGCCTCAGAGTGCGGCCACCAACTCTTGCTGGTGACCACTGTTACAATTGTAACTAAAATTCCTAATTAAGTTTAGGAAAAACATAAATATGTACATGTACAAGTCCAAATCATTGTGATTTATTTATGTTGGGATATTTTGAAGACTCAATAATAAAAATCATGTACACGTGTCTCTATTCTTTACTGAACCTAAACAGAACACATACCCAAATAAGGTACTTTGCACGTTCTTGTCTTTTTTGTTGTTTATTCTGCCTTTTTTTTTTTTTTAAAGACTTGCTAGCTAGTAAGTCTGCTACTATGAAAAGTGATATTAATAAACATACAAATATCACTTTTCACAGCAGCAGATTTACTCAGCCCTGACAAGCCCAGGGACAAATTAAGCCCTCGATGGAGAGGTGGGTAGGGAGGTAGTGGGGGCCAGAGGTGATGGGGAGAATGGATGGGGGGGCTGGAGGAGACAGTGGTGGCCAGGGGAGAATGGATGAGGGTGAGGCCAGGGCTTACTAGCAGCCTGCTACTCCAGCATTTCTCCCCCTAGAGGGCGGTAGGACCCAACCCCTGCTGGTGGACTTTGGGGAGGGGCCACTGCTTTGCCCTCCTCCACCATCACCGCCCAGGAGGCTGTGGCCGCAAGAAAAGTCCCTGGTGGTCACATGCAGCCACAGTGTCCACATCTGAGAAATGCTGCTCTAGTGTAGACCTAGCCTTAACCTTAGACTACCACGGTAAGTTGACCTACGCTACGTAAATCCAGCTACGTGAATAACGTAGCTGGAGTCGACGTACCTTAGGTCGAGTTACCACAGGGTCTACACCACGGGGGGTAGAGGGGTCGACGGCAGAAACTCTGCCATTGACTTACCTTACTCTACTCTTCTCGTCGGGGTAGAGTACGGGGGTTGACTGGAGAGTGAACTGCTGTCGGTTTGGCGGGTCTTCACTAGACCTGCTAAATCGACTGCCAGTGGATTGATCTCAGAGTGCCGATCCTGGCTGTAGTGTAGACGAGCTCTTAGAATGCAAATATCTCAAGGAAATACCTTGTATTAAACATAATGGATTTACAACAAATGCCAAGATCTGTCAGGGTTCAGTAAGTCCTATCTTCAGAGTTATCCAGAAAAAAAGATGAAAACATCTGGGTCATATGTTGAGAACGAAGTTATAACATCTGCCTGGTAGACATGCCATTGGACAACTCAAGGAAAATATAAAGGGGGCCAACTCAAATAATCCCTCTTTCAAAGTTTACTTAGAGATGGAAAACGTATGAGACATAACAGAGGAAATGCAAAAAGTGGTGGCACAGGGTAGACAGGGATGGAGTCCTGTTCATACACTAAGCAACATTTGATGGAGGAAAGATTCAAATTAAGAACTATGAAATGACAGCCATTACACCACAATTCATCTGTTACACTTGCAAAAAGCTTGCTACTTGTTTGTGACGGGTTTTGGTTTGATAACGTACTGTCATCTGATAAAAGAAAAAAAACTTGATTTTCTAAGGGCAGGTCTATGTTTAAAACACTGCAATGGTACAGCTGCACTGCTGCAGCACTTCAGTAAAGATACTACACTGATGGGAGAGCTTCTCCCATCAGCACAGTTAATCCACTTAGGTGAGAGGTGGTAGTTATGTGCCATCTACCCTGGGGGTTAGGTTGGTGTATCTGCATCATAAGGCTCCAGTGATCAGTTTCTCTCTGTCTGCTTTCAGAGACTGGTGCTATCTAATGGCTCTATACGTCAAAAGCACTCGTGAAGATCAACAGGGCTCAATCTTTTCACCTATCCTTTTTATCTGGATGAAGGAAGGAGGGTGGGAGGGGAGAGAGGAATGAAAACAATATGAGCTACATCAGTCCGCTGTAAATTACGAACTCAAGTGTTTGAGCGTCATATAGTATAAGCGTATGACCTAAAATGTAGGATTAAGGCAATCAGCAATAGGAAGGGGGCAGAAGTAAAACCTCTCCAGCACATTAAGGATCTACAACCTATCCTGAAGGACGATCCATCACTCTCACAGATCTTGGGAGACAGGCCAGTCCTTGCTTACAGACAGCCCCAAACCTGAAGCAAATTCTCACCAGCAACCACAGACCACACAAGAAAAACACTAACCCAGGAACTTATCCTTGAAACAAAGCCCGTTGCCAACTCTGTCCACATATCTATTCAGAGGGCACCATCATAGGACCTAATCACATCAGCCACACTATCAGAGGCTCGTTCACCTGCACATCTTCCAATGTGATATATGCCATCATGTGTCAGCAATGTCCCTCTGCCATGTACATTGGCCAAACCGGACAGTCTCTACGTAAAAGAATAAATGGACACAAATCAGACATCAAGAATTATAACATTCAAAACCCAGGTCGGAGAACACTTCAATCTCCCTGGCCACTCAATTACAGACCTAAAAGTCGCAATATTACTACAACAACAACAGACTCCAACGAGAGACTGCTGAATTGGAATTAATTTGCAAAATGGACACCATTAAATTAGGCTTAAATAAAGACTGGGAATGGATGGGTCATTACACAAAGTAAAACTAATTCTCCCCCCCCCCACCCCCACAACTGTTCCTCACAACTTCTTGTCAACTGCAGCAAATGGACCATTTTGATTACCACTACAAAAAGTTTCTCTCTCTCCTGCTGGTAATAGCTCACCTTAACTGATCACTCTCGTTAGAGTGTGTATGGTAACACCCATTGCTTCATGTTCTCTGTGTGTGTATATATATCTATATCTATATATCTTCCTACTGTGTTTTCCACTGCATGCATCCGATGAAGTGGGCTGTAGCCCACGAAAGGTTATGCTCAAATTTGTTGGTCTCTAAGATGCCACAAGTACTCCTGTTCTTTTTGAGAATTAAGACTGTTTAACAGTCAGTCAATTCAGAGCCTTCCGAACTTTTGGGTTTCTTCACTTTGGGGTGGCTTAATAGTTACAGTTTTGTAAGCAGAAGTATGGTTGTAAAGACATATTTATAACTGCGTGACAAAGTTGTGCCTGAGAAATGGAGAGATTATACCTTTAGGACAAATCCACCTGTGACACTTTGGGAATTCACCCAAATTAGTAAGGGGCTGTGTCACTTCCTGCGCTGTAACTCTGGGTGCTTCTGTGCTTGCAGGTTTGGCTCAAAGCCCTGACACCAAAAGCCTGCTCACAGCACAATGACCTCACCCTGGCTTCCATCAGACTGCTACTCCTTGCAAGGTGACACCAGCAGCCGCTCGAGTCCCAAGTATCCCCAAAACCATCTCCTCTGCAGTGCTTAGCCCCTCTCACTGCAGCACTCACAATCTTATCAATTTTGCTGCTCCTTTAAAGAAACAGAACACAACACCAGTCTTTTAGTTTGGTTGAAGATTTTACTCTTCATTCTGAAACACTATAATGAGATGATTCAATAATAAAACAAAATTATGTTTGTTAACAAAGAATAAATATTTAAATGATACCAAGTAGAAGGAATTGAGTTAGAAATGGTTACAAAACAAACAAAAGTAAAAATACACTTAAGACTAAAACTTAACCTAAACTAGAGCCTTTTGTTCAAAGTAATTTTCTCACCAGAGTACTTCCAGCATGGCTGGCCAGTTCTTAGCCAGATTCCAACACAGAGCTCAAAGTGCTTGGTTTCTTTGTCTCTTCAGGTGAAGGATGCCAAAATGTGTGTCTCTGTTTATATCCCTGTTTTCAAAGTCAGGAAGCCCTCCTGGGGGCTCAGTTTGCTGTGTTCACCAGAGATCTGACACCATGTTAATTTTTGCAGTCTCCACCCTCTGTCAGGATAGTTAAGTAACTATCTCCCCCACTTGTTAATTTGATGGCTTTGCTTACCTTTTACATAAATGTACTCCCATTGTCTCCATTGCTCAATTTACACTGGAGACATTCAAGCAGGCAGAACCACATTCCTTTGTCTAGGGCAGGGTGCTTTAAGCCCTACTTGCCAAACACATTTTAATATTGCCAGCACATATTTATAAATTTTTCATATATCACCAATACTTCTACAACACAATAATATTAATGGCCAGCGTGTTACCAGTTCTCCAATGATACTTTACATGACACCTTTTATACACAGATTATGACAACAGTTGAGTTGGGATACACTCAGTTGGTCAGACCAGCTGAGACTCACTGCAAGATACCAGGGAGTCTCTTGCCCTCTGGCACTGGGGTGCTCTTAGGGATACACCATGTACAGATCTATTTTGACAGCCTACATGTTAACAACGGGTCGTTACTGCGTCATTAAAATGTTTTAAATAAGCCAATATCTCTAAGCATCTATGCTAAATTATAGTAAAGCGATATCTTCATAAAAGCTACTAGCAAAAATCATGTTATAAATGTTTGTCTTTCCCAATATAATCCACTAACAAAAAATAAATAGGCCCCTGATGTTAGAAGTAATTGACAAGATATGATCTTAAAATATGTTTTTAGGCTCATTGTGTATCAAAATATAACTACTTGTTGATTTTTCCCCTACTCCCCAGCTTTTAGCACCCAGCGGTCTAGAGTCAACTTTCAAAGCAAAACAGCAATAACCTCAGCAGGAAATGTCTCAATTATAAAAGCACAGTTAGTATATTGTTCATGAAAAACTGCAGCTTTGACTTTTTGGTGGAGACGAGATAGCAATGCTGTAGGTTTCACACTTACACTCTTCAATAGTAAGAAAATTTCTGATAGCTTCTACATTTCTTTAGGAATTATAATGGCAAAGTTTCAACTAATATAGAGTTTCAGCACTTTAAAAAGCATATTTTCTGTTACACCAAAGAACGGTCAAATCTACTATTGCAAATTATGTCCCCTAGCTTAGGACTGGGTACATTGTAGTCCCTCATTTCATTATTCTGTTACTGCTTGTTCTGAAGTATTGAAATGACCTCATCCCTAATATTAGCAGTGCTTCCAGCAAGTTAACCCTTAGACGAAAGACTCCTCATCCTCAGTAGCACCAAATAACTTCCCAAATTGCTTCCTACAAATAAAAACCAAGGAAGGAATAGAATACTTCAGAAGTCTAGGGAAACTCAGATAAACCTGATATTTTAAGGTATCTGCGGCTTTAGCATTCCTCCTCCAGATAGATGAAGCTGCAACAGCGGATCTAGAAAACAAAAGAATCAATACTATCTTGATGCAAAATAGCTGCCTGAAAAGTCAGCCAAAAGAAGTAACCATACAAGACGCCACACCAACTGTAGTGTTGAAAGAACCCCACAGTTGCTCCTTTAACTATTTCATCCAACCTTGCCACTAACTAACTATAGCACAGCACAACTCATGGGCTAGTAACCCACTGTGCAAAACAAAAAGATAGATTATAAGGGATAGGAACTAAGTATAAAACAAGAGACGACAGCTTGATACAGACAGACCAACACAGGAGTACAAGGAAACAACATTCTGACCAATATTGTCTCATTAAGCAGCAATCCCAGCACACCAGCATCTGAACAATTGTCAAGGTTTTTGTAGGTATCATGGCAAAGGAGAGAGTTTTAAGGAGGAATCTGAAGGAGAACAATGATCTGGCTTTGCAGAGGTTTATGGGGAGTACTTTTTAAGCATGGGAGGAAGCCCAAAACTGCGTGTTTGAAAATTTAACAAGTAAAAGTACAGAGGCAGCGGTCACGGGTCAATTGGAGGTGGAAGTTGACTGAGAGATGGTAGGGTAAAGATAGATCATGAAGGGCATTGAAAGCGAAGACAAGTAGCTTATGACTGATGTGACAGAGACTAGGAGCCAGTAGAAAGATGCAAAGAGGGGGTGGTCAAAGCAATGGGCTAGGAAAATGATCTTTGCAGCAGCATTCTGAAGAGGCACGTGTGGAGCAAGATTGCCTTTGTCAAGAGTTGCCGTATTCTAGACGTGAGATGAGAGCCTAGATGACAGTTTAAACCTTGTGGATGGACAGTGAAGGTCGTATCTTAGAGATGTTATGCAGAAAGAATCTGCAAAACTTAGATGTAGCCTAGATCAAAGGACTTAAAGAGGTCTGACTCAGATGACCACCAGGTTATGGGGCTGAGTGAGAGGAAGGTGGGGGTGTCTAAAGTGAGCAAGAAAGGAAGCAGCAGAGAGGGCTGGGGGAGGTGGGGTGGATCCAGGTGACATACTGTGGTTACTGAATCTGAGCCCCCTCTCCCATACACTGAGTTCGAGCCCTATACTTGACAGTTTTCAGGGAATGTGTGTTGTGCATGTTCCTTGCTTTTTGTTGTGCATTCAACAGGGGGTCCCATCTCTTTAGAGGTTTTGCCTTGAGACCACCATTTATGGCTTATCAAAGTGTTCTAAAATCCACATGCAGACTGATTTTACTTAAGTGTTGTCAAGTAAATTAGCATGAAATTAAATTGAAGGAAGATGAAAGAGTAAGCAATTAGGGTAACGTAATCACCTCAACTATTTCCTAAGCAATAGGAATGAGTGTAATCAAAAGGAAAGCAAGTTGCTGGCTCACTTGATCAAGGAAATTTTGATGCAGAGCCCTCATAATGTGAGCTGTTCGTAACATTTTCAGATAACTTTTTTGGTGGAGAGACAGGAATATGAGTAGTTGGAACAATAAGGGGAAATCGGGAGGCTGCTGCAGCTATGCAAGGGAAGTGAAGGTTAGAAAGGTGCAGGATCTGCCCCTTTTGACCTGAGCTCTGGCACAGCAATTGCAGGACCAGCACACTCCTAGATGAGTGCTCTTATTAGTGTAAAGGATCATCCAAACACTGTTTTTGAAAACCCAGTTCAGTAAAATAGATTTTATGAAAAACTGGGTTTCCAAAAAAGTAGTTTTTCTATGATACCTCAACATATCGGGGGATCATCCTCAAAAGTGACCTTTGCTCTCTGGGTACTCAGAGGTACTGACCATAAACAGGGAAAGTTGGGTACCTTTTCTTCCAGTGACATAGCTGAAGGAAAGTACAGCAACAAATCCCCCCCACAATGCCTCTAGAAGTCTGAGAGAGGTGGACTCAGGAGCTCCCTTTACATCCACTGCTCCCCAATCAGGGGAAGGAATACTGAACTCTCTAGCTTCCCCTTACTCATTGCAGCACTGGGGAAGAGCTCCGGGCTCACCTCCCAAACTTCCCCACCTCCATACCCTCATTTCCATCCCCACTTCAGAACGTGTCCCCCACAGCGCTGAGACCTAGGGTTGCCAACCTTCTAATCGCACAAACCCAAACTCCCTTGTCCCGTCCCTTCCCTGAGGCCCCATCCCACTCACTCCATCCCCACTTGCTCTCCCCCACCTTCACTCACTTTCACCAGGCTGGGGAAGGGGGTTAGGGTGTGGGAGGGAGTGTGGGATCAGGGCTGAGATAAAGGGGTTCAGAGTGTGGGAGGGGGCTCTGGACTGGGGCAAAGGGTTGGGGTGAAGGAGGGGGTGCGGGCTCTGGGAGGGAGTTTAGATGCAGGAGGGGTTCAGGCCTGGAGTAGGGGTGCGTCAGGGAGTGAGGGCTCCATCCAGGCAGCACTTACCTTGGGCGGCTCCCGGAAGCGACTGGCATGTCCAGCTCAGGGGCGGCCAGGAAGCTCTGCAAGTTGCCCTTCCCTGCAGACAAACCCCCCCCCCCCGGAACTCCCAATGGCTGTGGTTCCTGGCCATGGGAGCTGCAGAGCTGGCGCTCGGGGCAGGGGCAGAGACCCCCCTGGCTGCCCCTGTGCCTAGGAGCCGGACATGCCAGCAGCTTCTGGGAGCCACAGGGAGCCTGCTTTAGCTCCGCTGCACTGCTGACCTATTAAAGTCTCCCGGATTGCTTTCAATAGCCATCGGGAGATCGATGCTGATTCCAGTAGACTCCTGGCCAATCCGGGAGCATTGGCAACCCTACTGAGACCAGGGCTGGGTGCTGGGAATGAGCATATTCAGAGCATGGCACAGGCACACAGTGCTAAAGCCAGAGCGAAGAATTGAGAAGGGGTATACTGTGTGTGGCCCATTTGCACTGAAGCCATGAGAGTGGGAATGAAAACACCCACTGAGATGAATGGAGCAGTCAGGGGTGGCTCCAGGCCCCAGCACGCCAAGCGCGTGCTTGGGGCGGCATGCCGCAGGGGGTGCTCTGCCGGGCGCCGGGAGGGCGGCAGGCAGCTCCAATGGACCTCCCTTACGCGTGCCTGTGGAGGGTCCACTGGTCCCGCGGCTTCGGTGGAGCATTCGCAGGCACGTCTGTGGGAGGTCCACCGGAGCCGCGGGACCGGCAACCGGCAGAGCGCCCCCCGCAGCGTGCCGCTGTGCTTGGGGCAGCGAAATGGCTAGAGCCGCCCCTGGGAGCAGTTCACATCTTTCAGAACTACGTTTTCAGATCCATGGGTCTGGTCATTCAGCTGAGAACATATTGTGATGAATGCCCCACTTCAAACCTCTCTGGGCCTCCTATACTGCAGACTGATGTGGTGTAGAGCTCCTTCCCCACTAGGAGGCACAGATTTGAGGTAGGGACTCTGCAACTCCACACTCCTGCCTCCAGTGAGTACATGCATTTCTCACAGCTGCACAACTTTCCCACCTCCAGCCGGAGAGAGGCAGGGAGAAGGTGGCAGCTGGTTTACATCTGAGGGACTAGATCAGAGGAATAGGTCTGTTGGAAAGAATATAAAAAGCTGGAGCAGTGGGAGGGGGAAGAGAGTCTTAGCAGTAGTGGGGAACAGGAGGTGCTGGAGCACTGAGGTGGAATGTGGTGGGGTGTTGGGGCAATGCAGGAAAAAGTGGATTAGAAAGGAGGGAGTCAGTTGTGCAATGGGGTATGTTGGGGGGGGCTTCAGCTCTGCACCCAAAAAACATCCATGCTCCCCCTCCTATCTGTTCCCACTAATGCCATGATAGTCCCTGCATCCTCTCCCCAGCTCCTCAATATGCAGGCCCCAGACAGACACTTGCCTCCTCATGAGTAGGACCACCAATGAGGGAGATTGGGGCTCTGCTGCAGACAAAATGATGAGAGATGATGAAAAGATAACAAAGGGACTAACATGCAGTCAGTTCATTCTCAGGGGCAATCATTGCCAAAGAGCCAGAGGAAGTGTAGATGGGGAGCTAGGATGTAGTACATGGGGATTCTGAGGATTTATTTATTAAAAACCAAGTAAATTAACTGTTCAGATTATACGTATTATAACAAAAGTGTGTCAGGTGGAGTATGTCAGGCCTGACAAGAGCTGCTGACAAAGAAGGTTATAGTCCTGTTCTACTTGGCCCTGGTAAGGCCTCAGCTGGAGTACTGTATCCAATTTTGAGCACTGAATTTTAGGAAAGATGTGGAGAGAGAGAGAGAGAGAGAGCGTGCAACAAAAATGATGCAAGATTTAGAAAACCTGAGTTATGAGGAAAGGTTAAAAACACTGGACACGTTTAGTCTTGAGAAAGACTGAGGAGGGCATCTGATAACAGTCTTCAAAAATGGTAAGGGCTGTTCTAAAGAAGACAATGACTAATTGTTCTTCAGGTCCAATAAGTAGGTCAAGAAGTAAAGAGCTTAATCTGCATCAAGGGAGATTTAGGTTAGATATTAGGAAAAACTTCCTAACTATAAGTGTAGTTAAGCTCTGGAACATGCTTCCAAAGGAGGTTGTGGAATCCCCATCATTCATGGCAGGTACTTCGGAACTGGCTAGACAAAACACCTACTCTAGGATTACTTGGCCCTGCGTAAGCATGGGGGGCTAGACTTAGCTTCAAAGTCCCTTTCAGCCCTACATTTCTGTGATTCTATAATATGATCGCACACAAAGGAATTTGTGTCTTTAACAGCCTACCAAATTAAACACAGAACATTAAGGTTATAAAGTCAAGCACTAACAAACAAGTTGAAAAGTTTGGTTTAAGTGATTTGCCTAGCATCATTTAGGAGCTCTATTGTAGAGGCAGGGATAGAATCTGATTTTCCAGGGCAGCAGTCAACTGCTTTAACCATAAGACGGCCCTATCTCTTCCTACGATCCCCTGCGTCGTTCACTATGGACCTTCCAACTTCTGCAACAGTATGAAGCAGGGGTCACAAAGATTATGGACTTCTACATTACTCAATGCCAATTCATCCTGAGAGTAACTCCATCCAGCACACTATGATTATGTAATCAAAGAGTGTATCCTAATGCATTTGCATTAAGGTTGCGCACACAGCCTTAATTCTTACATTTCCTAACATCTGAATGCTTGATTTGCAATCTTAAAATTGTTCTTTCACTATAGCTTATGTATAATATTATTTGCATTGTGGAATCTTGTCACAACACCATACTTAAGGTACAAACCTGTAATCAGAGTATGTGCTATATAATACATGTGAGAATTTACAAGTAAATCCATTAATTCATTTGAGATTAAAGTGAATTTAAGTAGTTTTACATCTGTTTCAGTCTTCATCCCAAATTATCTTAATATCTGAAGACAGACTTCAACAATGTTAATATAGTTAAAATTAATTGAAGCCTTGTACATATATTTTTCAATAAATAAGGTTGTAATTAAGCTTAGTTATTAACAAATGTTTTTAGTTATGATTATATAGGCTACAATCAGGTGAAGGTAATCCTCAAATGCAGGCCACTGAGACAATTAACTCAACTAATCACTACTCTTCCTCGAGTTAATTTGCATGCAACAATTCTATTGGTTATATTTAAGGCTACGATTTAGTCATGGGTATTTTTAGTAAGACTCATGGACATGCCACAGGCAGTAAACAAAAATTCACGGCCAATACCTGTCCATGACAAACTATAAGTACTCCTGACTAAATCTTGGGGGGGGAAGGGGGGGAAGAAGAGGATTGCTGGAGGGAAGTGCCTTTAAATATTAATTTCTAGAATGGATTTAAGTTGCTACTGTCCGTTTCAAGGTAACTGCGCTTGTATTTCCTTCTCAGTGGTCCCTCAAGAGCACCCATTTAGAGGTTTCTGGCTCCCAGTTGTTACCTCTTCTGGACAGAGGCCCACATCTCATTCCCTTCTGATCAAGGGGTTTTAAAACTGCACCAGTCCCTGCCTTACACTGCAATATCCCCCAGCAAACTAGACTGTCTAACTGGCCAGCACTTTCACTTTGCTTTCTCTCAAAAGGCTATACCCAGTGTATTGCCTGCAGCTACAAGTTACTGCACAGCTCCTTCAAAGCAACCACATTTATTCTTGTAGTAAAAGCATTACAGAGAAAACATATTAAAAAGAAGCTACACACATGCTAGAAAGCTTACCAGAGGTTACCCCAACCTTGGGCTCTGATCCATGTTTACAAGTTCACCCATGCCACATCCAGAACCAGAACTATAGGCAGATCAGCCATTTTCTTTATACAGCTTGGGCCTCTGATCTTGGCCTTCTGTAACAGGTAAATCAGCAGACAGTGACCCTCTACTCACAGCATAGCTTCAAAAAGCTGGGTTTTTGCATAACAGGAGTTGGGGAATTTGCATTAACCTCTCTCTAGGCATTTCCCAGGAAATCTGCTTCATATTTATTGTCAAAAGTTCATACTACTTTGGCACATTTTCAGTATAGTCTTCTGAACTCTCAAGTCTCACATCTATCACATCTCCCCTTAGAGAGATTACATACAATCAGAGCCCACAATAATACATAAACTTAATAAAATAAGGCCTTCCAAGGATACTGCAGGAAATTACCATATCTGTCACAACTACTACTAAATTTTTTAAATCATTAAAAATATCACACAGTAGCACTCTAGATATTTTTAGTATAACGTTTTTAATAATTTTGAAAAATAAGTAAATTCCACACAAAAGAAAAATCTACAGTAAGATCAAGTTAAAGTTGAGCATACATATAAGCAACTTAAAGGGAAAAAACACATCAAGAATGTTGTAATTAGCTTAAAACCAATCACTGAAAAAAAAATCAGGAAATTTTGAATTAAGGTTAAGGTTAACAGAAATCATGTTAGGGTATGGAAGTGCACAAGTTAAGATTACCTTAACTCTGCTATGCAATGACACAATGAAGGAGAAGGTTTTTTTTGTTTTGTTTTGTTTTTTTAAAAAGTGTTAAAATCTAATCTCTCTTTAAAAATTAGTTTTATCTAGTTTGGGACCACAAACTTCAAAATGCCTTAACTAAGGGCTCACAATAATTACGCTTGAATAAAGACTGGGATTGGATGAGTCATTACACAAACTAAAAACTATTTTCCCATGCTATTCCCCCCCCTCCACACACACACACACACACACACACACACACACACACACACAGACAGTTACTCACATCTTCTTGTCAACTGTTTGAAATGGGCCATCTTGATAATCACTACAAAAGTTTTTTCTCCTGCCGATAATAGCCCACACATATAGAGAACATGAAAAAAATGGGAGTTGCCATACCAACTCTAATGAGACGAATATATATATCTTCCTACTGTATTTTCCACTGCATGCATCTGATGAAGTGGGCTTATGCGCAATTAAATGTGTTCGTCTCTAAGGTGCCACAAGTACTCCTCGTTCTTTTTGCCAATACAGGCTTCCACTCTGAAAATTTGTTGCTTCTGTAGACCAACTGTATTGCACACACCAGGGGCTCCATCCCTGCATAGCTCCATTCCCCCACTACCCTCCCATCCCCCTCTATTCAGAGACTCCCTTCAACTCCCCTCCATCAGGAGGGCTGCATGCCCCAAGTCTCCCCATTGCCAGAAGTGCTGTGTATACCCAGTCTCTGTTCTCCTAACGTATCAGGGTCCCCCATTCCTCTCCCTTTCATGGCTCAGTGTGCACCCCCATTCCAACTTCCCCCAATGCGAGGGGCTCTACCGCCATAGGTTCTATGTCCTCTGTGCCCCCATTCACCTATACCAGGGTCTCCCACTGTCCCGTGCCAGGGGTTCTGTGTGTCCATCCCTCACATTACCACATACCTAGAGTCGCTCCCCCATCTTCCCCTAACCACAGCTTCTATGTTAGCCATTCTCCCTACCCCCTATGCCAGTGGTTCTTTGTGTAGGAACTTCCTACCTCTTCCTCCACACTAGCATCTCCCAACCTTCCTACAGACTAGGGGTTCTGTATGTCCCATTCTCCTACCCAGGGTACCCCTCCCCCACACACCAGGGACTATGTGTCTGCTCCCAATCCCCTCTTCCTCACCTTCCATTCAATGGCAGGGGCTTATTACCCCCTTTTCCCAATACATGGATCCCACAATTCCACTCACCCACCCATGTCAGTGGCTATGATGAGCGAATGGGGGCATACACAACACCATAATTCTTCTGAACCGGAGATAAATCATTCAGGGTGTTAACATGTTAAACTATTAGAAGGATTAGCAGAGCTGAAATAGAAGTATTGTCATTGCTATGCTGAAAGGAGTTAAGAGTTGCGATCAACCAGTTTGATCTACAGACATTTGCAGAGGTACTTGAAGCTGTGGCTGTGCTAATCAGATGCCAGGGACATCATGTGTTCCCAATTTCCTCCTCCTCAGCTTTCTGATTCCTGCCCCCCTCCCCCGAAATCAATAGGGTTTTGTCCACTGATGCTCAGAACATTCCCTGAAGTTTTAGAATTGAACAGATGAGACATTCAAAAGTTACTGTGTTACATACAGATAGAGAAATGCCCTTGAGTTGACTGTAAAGCTTTGCAAGCTTGACCAATCATAACTGCATTATTTTTGCATGGCACTTACTACAAATCATCCCTGAGTCCTTCAACCTTCTGTTGAGGCAGAATGGAAACTCTAACAGATCTATTTAAATTTAATTGCTTTTATATTTAATTTGTGTTTTTTTAAAAAAACAAGTTTGATCTGAAATAAAACAGCCTCTCTATATATTAAATTCAGTTCTATGTACAATTCTCAGTATAGCATCAATGTTTACATAAACACCACACAACTGCAAAATAAAAGACCATTTACAATTTTTCTCCTGAACGGAATTCTTTCCCAAGTTTATAAAAATATGAATTCATATTTTCAAATTAACTAGTTTTTGCATTTAAAACTAACTGGTTACCTAGAAATAGCATTGATTTTGTGAGTTAATACAACTGTTACCAACTCATATAGCAAAACATGTCCTTTTAAAACCATTGTCACATGCTGTCCCATTTCATCATTTTTAGCAATTTGATATGCACATGAAGGAGAAACTAGAGGTTAATTTACAGAAGTGACTACCATATATTATACATTATAATTATAAAATCCATTTGTGGGTTGGGAAAAGCATGGAAACAACATACAAGAATGTATATAGACTCATTCATACGAACTACAATAGCTGGCTGCAGCTTTATTCTTGTATGTTGTTTCCATGCTTTTCCCAACCCACATCCCCAGGCTTTTCTCATGCTAGAGCAAACAGATTCCACCAACCATTCACTGATGAGCACTGGATCAAGCTGGGAAAGTAAAAAGCTTTTATGACTATAAAAGGGTTATAGATACAGTAATGCACCAGTATTTAATTTATTTATTTTTAACTAACTCTGAAAGGAATGGCTCTAACAAACCTTCATCGACTAATATACAATGCCACTGCTGACTTAGCCACAATTCCAACAACAAAATGATACATGATAACTGAGCCCAAATTTCAAGTTTTCATTGTGATTATGCAGTTCTTTATCAACTAAATAATGCTGTCAGAAAACAGGATACCAGCCAGTCACACAGGTTGCTGCAGCATTCACTTCTAAGACATGTATCATTTCCTATTAGCAAGCAGAGAGTTGCTGTCATCTCAGCAAGCAAACTCCTATTTCAGCTTAATCTTCTGGTTATGGTGGTGATAATTAGCTAACAGCAGTGGGGAGGGAGAAATTATTTGTTTTAATGATACAGATAAAGCTTTAATTTAATGAATTTTATGATTTCTGATCATTTTTGTTCTCTCCCTTGCTCTAGGCAAAGTAACACAAACCCACATTATTTTATTTCAATGGGGTGGAAATGAAAGAGTAATTCTAATCCAAACCAAGAAGAGAGCATAAAAAGAGTAATGTATTAATAAAGCCATAGCTTGAATCTAAAGAGGGTTGTTGTTTGTTTTAAAGTATAAGTGAGTGTGATTTAAAAAACTCACTGTCAAAAAAATCAGGTTATTATGGCTTTTACTACAGTAATTAATTTCACAAAGTATTGCTCATCTATTTCTCTACCAGTAAGGAATATTTACTTATACAAATAGTAGCTTAATGAAAAAAAATATATTACAATAGAGATGCTAACAGTGTACAGTAAGAACTGCAAAGAATGACAGTTTCCAAGAACTCAACATGAAAATCTGCTCCAGGCTGAAACTTGGCTTAGAGTCTCAACCAGAAGGAAGTTGTTTTTGTGTGTCTTTTTGAGCAACTGTGTTTAAAATCCATTTGGCTCGATTTGAACGGTTATTTTGTTGCATTTAACGCCCCCCCCAAATAAAATAGTAATTTTAAAACATCTATACGTTTTCTAGATACCATATAGTACTTTGTAAAGGAGAATTCAAAACATAATTTAGTAAAATATGAAATATTAAAGGACTCAAAGGACTAGTACCTGGAAGTATTAAAACCCTTTGAAGATAGCTGCTTCTTAAATGTCAGTTACCTTGTGAAGTAGCTTTCTAAAGGCTTATACTACCATCCTTGTGGTAATGAAGTATATACAATATTCTACATACTGTACAGGTGCAAAAATAAGTTGACATTATAGACTGACATGGGTTTATAGTAGTCAGTGTTGTCTGCTCATGTCCCACATTTTTATATTTTTTGTAAAAGGTATGGCTAAAGTAATTGACATTCTTATTTAAATATCTATGTTGATCTCTGACATTTTTCCGTTTTCATTAATTTCTGCCTCTATCCCTCAAGGTAGCTCTTAATTCATTATAATTGCAATTATATAAAATTGCTGTGGCAATTATAGTTGAAATTTTTAATCAAAAATTAATTTGATGCTGCTCAAGTTTTAAACAGTTCTAATGTAATTGTGTTGGGATTTTTATATCTGTAATATCTTCATCCTAACTGTAAGTGCATGTCCCAGCCTAACTGCAAAAAGCAAGACATTTTAATTAACACATTACAGAGCTAATCCATTTATGTACTCAAAACCTAGATTCAATGCAAACATGTCATTTAGATTTAAGGTAATGCAGAATGACATTTATTTACATACCATACATCTTCAGATTTCAATGTACACTGCCTAGACGAAAATAAGATTCTGCTTAAGCACTGCTCCATTTATGTATTTTTTTCATGGTTCTAACTAATATTTTGGAGAAATCACCAAGAAGCACTGCTGTGGGTCTTCATGATATGATTATGTAAACTCTTATTACAGTGTGGTTTTGTAAAGCTATTTAATTTCTTTTTGTACAAAAAGAAATTAATCACACTCTATGCAGCAAATTCATCCTAGGTATATTCTCACATAATATGTTCCATGGAAATCCATAAGCATTTCCTCTAAAAAAATATTTTAAAAAGAGCTTTGTGTGACAAAACCCCTGCCATTTTAGAAATTCTGTTTTGGTAATTGCTCATTTTACTCTCACCCTCTAATACTCTCCTGTATCAAACATATGCATGCATGGGGTGCAACAGAGAGCAACCCCCCCCCCAGTATAACAGCTTTGTCTTTTTCCTCTGAAATCAGAGGGGATTTGTGGAGGACAGGAGACGCAGACCATATCTTACTCTTCCAATCATGTTAGAAGTACAATATATGAGACTGACAATATGGAAGGCCTCAGGGAACACACACAGAGAAATGAAACCAAAAACTAAGTGAAGGGTGAAATCCATGCAACTCCACCAAGATTGGCCCTATACTGTCAGTTCCTTGGAGGTGACAGCTCCCCTGGCATATGCCCTGAATTAGAAGAGAATAAGTAAAGTCTTCCCCAGATGTTGGGTGAGCAACTACTCTTAAAAAATACAGTTAGCAGCAAACCCTGAATTAAACTGAATATGGCTTTTCATTTTGCAAAAAGAGAAAGCACAACAGAATATAAAAGGTTCCTATTAGTATTTTTTTTACAAACATTGTTGCGGTCGCTGCTTGTGCGGATGTATACACAGGCATGGAAATCAAAAAACATTGTGGAATGCATGCATATAGAGGGTATGCCTCCAAGCCAGAGCGTCTGGGGACAGCAGCAGTCAGAGGAAGTAGTTGTTGCTCTTTAGAAAGGATGCCTGCATTCCATTTCCCTGCAGGCAGGAGAGAGCTAGTACTTATTTTTCCAGTATGAAGAGAAAAGGGGGCAAGAAGGAAGACTCGACAGTGTTAGACAAAAGGGTAAGAGTTTGTAAGTAAGGTAGCCAAGAAAAAAAAAAGTCTTTTTAGAAGGTAGAAGTGGTTAAAGAAACCGAAATTACAAAATGAGATTGTTTGTAGAAAGTATCCAGCACTAGGAGACTATGGAACACAGGGAGACCCATACATATGGACATAAAAATACCAAGAAAAATAGTATTGATACATTGGTGTGGACAGAAACACTGAATAAATGAAGGTGTCCAACTTTCACATTAAAGTAATTGATATTGTAAAATTACACTTTATCATAGTAAGAGTATCTTTATCCACAGCTCATTCTCTCTATGCAGAATTATGAAACAAACATAGAAAGTACATTTGCTCACTATGTGCTCTCTTCACTTAAGTATTTAAATACAACCAAGCACCAGGATTTCCAGCAAATACAGATAGATTCAGTGAACCTATTGCTACAGAAAGCACAAAGTTTGGGTCCTAATTAAAAAAGTTTAATTAGAATATAACTTTGAATTTAAGAAGAAAAAAGCTTAGTAGCTATTTTTAAAAGGAGTAGGCTTTGTATAGCTTTATCTTCACATTGATTGCTTCTGTATTTTGAAATAATGGCACTATTTCCACAAAAGAAGGAGCATCTATTAGAGCCATAAAGATCATCCAGTATGAGATTCTAATGAATGGTTTGGGAAACAATTCTTTTTAATAGGGTGATCAAGCAGTAGTTGTGGGTGGATTTTTTTGTTGTTGTTGTTTTTGGCAGTGAGGAGGGATACAGAAAACAAAAATCCTATCTGGCTACACATAATTAGAACATGGGTCAGATCAAAGGTCCATCTTACCCAGTATCCTGTCTTCCAACAGTGGCTAATGCCAGGTGCCCGAGAGGGAATGGACAGAACAGGTAGTCGGCATGTGATCCAGGCCCTGTCGACCAATCCCAGCTTCTGGCAAAGAGTATGTTTGTATAATCTACCTTTTGACAGCATTCCCCCCCCCCCCCGCGAGTAAATATAGTAAATATGCCAGATTGTTCAAGTACATGGTTGACATAGGCCAATAGTCTTCCAGTGGTTTTGTAGAGAAATAATTTCAGCTTTGAGATACACTATAATTTTCCATTAAATAGAGTGCTGCTAAACGTGTGGGAGCACTTTTAGATGAGTGTAGCGTAAGAGCACATGCATTTCAGTTGCACAAGATAGTTTCATGAACAGCTCTCTAGAGAACAATCTTCTTTATAATGTAGTTAAAGCTTCTTTTTCTCTAGGAGGAAGTTTCAGATACTGCAGCTGGGTCCTGAACTGGAGAACACCTGGTCTCCATATGTAAAGGACCATCTGTTCCTGTCCCCCAAAACACATTTTCAAGTTGGCAATGAATATTATTTCTAAACTAGAGAGTTTAATACCTCAAGAGATTCAGTAAATCTGTGCTATGAAATGTCTGCTCAAAGATATAGCTTACATATTATTCTGAAGGTGGAAGTGGTTCTACAGATGGAAGCTCTTCACACACACACAAAAATCTATATCCTTGCCCCCTACCTGAAGCACCCTGGGCACAGTGTACTGGAGAATCCCTTGAAACTTCAGGATATGGTCTAAAATGTATCATTGGGCAGGCATTTCTTATGAATCAAACAGAACTGGACCCTTGAAAATTTAGAGATTCTAAAAACAAAGGGGGAGAGGGCCACATACCCCATTTTTCTTTACATAGTTAATGTCTGTAAAATGTGCCCAGACATGATTTTGACTAGCTCAAAATGTTTGTAAAATAAAACAAATTAAAAAAAAAAAGGCCTCAATTACCAAAAATCACATTGGCAGAAATGTTGCAAGTTTCCATGCAGAGTTCATTTCTTGGACCGTGAATCCCCCATCGTTCTTGCAGAACGGCTTTGGATTTAACTGAGCAAGTTGTTCCTATCTGGGAGTAAACCTCTCCTATTTGTGTTACAAAGTACCTAGCTACCATGAAACAGAAAGTCGCTTTGACCCTATCCTTTTGTTTGGTTTGGTGCATGCTCACATGTTTTATCAGTGTCTAATTTCTCCCACTGGCAAGTTATTTAAAATTCTGTATTGGGTAAATTTCAGCTGAGATTACTTTTTCTAAAACTGCCTTGAAATGTTTTCCACTCCTCCAAGATGCAGGAAATTGCTTCTCTTTATGAAGTTTTCCAGGAAATACTCCTTGGGTCTTCTCTCCCGCCCCCCCACTTCCCTACTGCTTCTTTGCTAGCCATGGATTTGACTCTTATCCATATATAATACATTAAGTACAAACACCAGAGCTACACAATGATGCTTTAAAATTACCAATATTTCTCAAAACATTTTCCTGTCTAAAGAGTGAGTGATTAGTGCTGCTTTGGCTAATTCCATGATATGCTGACTGTACCAATGCTAGCAAACACTGAAAACCTAGCAAACTGTTCGCTCTGTTTTTCTTTACTGTATGGGAAACAATAACAAATGTGCTGAAAAGCTGATATGTTGTGATGATGATGCACCACAACTGAAGCATACAGTGCTATTGTAATATTCCACCAAAAACACATCAAACACATGGAAGCAGAAAAACTGGGCGAGAGGAAAGGAAACAAAGGCAGACAAGGAATGTGAGCATTAGATACCACATACTGACAATCAGCAACGCGACCAAGTGAAGCTGAATCTAAAATAACTGTCTAGTATAGCTAGGCTATAGCAAGTTGAGCATTCTGTTTTGAAAAAAAGTTGAAGTCAAGCTAAATGTTAAGTTTCATCTTGACCAGTCTAACGAGAATGTAGGTCTTCTGACTCCAAACAACAGGACTTAATATATAAATCTAATTATTCAATTTCCAATTCCCTAGACTAACCTCCTAATATAGCTTTCACACTGTATAGTTTTATAAATAGGCAATTCAACTTTGGGATGGAAAGTAGTAATTATTTTGCACTAGCAATCCTCTGAAGTTTAAAGAGGGAAATAACTCAGAGCTACAGGAAACATTTTATGTAGGCAGAATATAACTAGTTTAATCTGGCCAGGACAACTGCTTTGTACACGTGATTCAGATGCCAGTTTTGCATTCTTATACGAGTTTTACATTGGTTTAAGTCCATGAACATCAAAGGAATTATTCCTGATTTACATCAGCATAGATTAAAATGATGAATGATCAATCCCCAATAGTCTATGCTTGTTCCTAGTCCTCTTTCACCAAGGCATACTTTCAGAAGTAACAGTTACTAACCTTCCCATAACTTGTTCTTAGAGATGTGTTGCACATGTCTGTCCCACTGACTATGTGTGTGCGCTCTAGTGCACAGTTGGAGAGAGTTTTTCCATAGCAGTACCTGTTGGGGTGGCACAAGCATCCTCTCCTGCCTTGCACCATGCACGCAGGCATAAAGGATGAACCCACCACTGATCCCACTAAGTTCCTTCCTGTCGGAAGAGTCCAAAAGACAGAAAACAAGGGGAGGTTGTGGAATGGACGTGTACAAAATATCTCGAAGAACTACTTACAGTAGGTAACTCACAAGCAACCCAAACTGGAGGTGGGTTCAAAGTTTATTTGAACAGGGACTGGAGGACCACTTGTCCAAATTTAACATGGTCTCTAGATTGGGGAGGAGAGAGCGCACGCACATAGTGAGAGGCAAATATGTGACATGATGATCCTCTGTCTGGTAGCCAACTGGTAACATAGGCAAACAACTAGATATCAAAAATGATATCCTTTGAGTGGAACAGAACTTCCTCTCATTCTGTTCATTGTACTTGCAGACAATTGAGTAGAAAAGCTGAAAGATTTAGTCAGTTCCAGATAAAACTCTAAAGCTCTTCTAATGTCTGTGCAGTCTCTCCTAACCATTATTACCAGGAGGCTTTGGGAAGAAGGCTGGAAAGAAAATTGCTTGGTTAATATGAAGTGTTATCCAACTACATAAGAAACTTTGGGTGAAGATGAAGGAGGACTTTGTATACAAAACTGTATACAGAGTGTCTGATACTAGTGCACTCAACTCCCCCAGTCTCCTGGCTGATGGCCACTAAAAATGCTATCTTCATTGAAAGGTGCAACAGACAGTAGGTCGCTAGAGGCTCGGGGGGAAGGGGGATCAGCTTTGTTAGGACCAGATTCAGGCTCCAGGAGGGCGGCGGGGGGGAAGAATAGGGTTCTGTATGTGCAGAAATAGCCTGTCCAATCCCTTTAAAAATCTTACAGACATTGGGTAGGAGCAGTTATCAACAAGTAGTAGCTATATTGGCATTCCATCTAAGTGTACTTTGAGCTAACTGCCAATCCTTCATGTTTCAGGGACAGAAGATTATTCAGCACACACTGAATAGGACTGAGGAAACCCCTCTTGGTTAGGACCAAATGGAAAACCTCTTTCATTTAGCCTGATAAGTAGTTCTAGCTAATGGGTTTCTACTATTCAGCAGCACATCCTGAACTTCTCTAGAGCAGGACTCCTCCACCAAATGTTAACCATGAAGACTTCAGGTGAAAGGCCTGAAGATTGCGGGGGGAGGGGGAGAGAGGGGGAGGTGGTTTGAAGCGAGTGTGACTGAGGGGGGCTGACTGATCTAAGAGCTCTGAAAACTAGCCTTGACTGGGCGATGCCAAGGCAATCAGTATAACATGGGCCTTGTCCTGCTTGACCTTGCATAGAATCCTGGGCAGAAGAGATATATGGGGAAAAGCATACAGGAGACACTGACCACAGCAGCAGGAAAGCATCCATCAATGAACCCGGACTGTAGCCTGTCCGGGAGCAAAACTGGTGACATTTTCTGTTGTCTTTTACTGCAAACATATCCATATGATGAGCTCCCCAGAGGTGGAAAGTGGTCCATGCCACATCTGGGCTGAGGGACCCCTCATGATGATTAACCACCTGCTCAGGTAATTGGCCAGCATATTCTGAGACTTGGGAGGCAGGTTGCTTTCAGAAGTTGCTGATGAAGTCTCAAAACAGAATTGCTTCCCAGCAGACTAGTCGGTGGTGGCAGATGACAGAACAAGCAGCAATGGTCTGAAATTGCAGTGGGGGAGGTCTAGGTTTGATATTAGGAAACACTATTTCAATAGGAGGGTGTTAAAGCACTGGAATGGGTTACCTAGGGAGGTAGTGGAATCTCCATCCTTAGATGTTTTTAAGGTCAGGCGTGATAAAGCCCTGGCTGGGATGATTTAGTTGGTGTTAGTCCTGCTTTGAGCAGGAGATTGGACTAGATGACCTCCTGAGGTCTCTTCCAACCCTAATACTCTATGATAAAACATGGCTGTTGGATTTTTAGTCAGCACCAACACACCTCTTTCCCAATGTGTGGAAGGAATGCCATGCAAGATAATTCTATAGCTCGCAACCAAGGATGCCGGAACTGAGGAGGCCAGGGGCCATGGCCCTCCCCCTTTTTGAAAGTGGAGGGCCTGGTCCATCCACTTTTTGCCATGCCCCCCGCACCCGGCAAGTAGAGGGTCCATGGCTGCCGGCCCACTCCAGCTTCTGGTTTGGCCAGGGACAGGGTGGAGTCTCAGGAGGAAGGGGCCTCGGGAGGAAGAGGCCACGGGGGGGCAGCGGCACTGGGGAAGGAACTGAGTGGGACGTTAGGTGCAACTCCGCCTTTCATACCTGCATGAGACAGCAGAGATGGCTCATGCTGCCACGATTGGTATCACTAAGGGAAAAAACTCTGACAACTGTGCACTGGAGCGCATGCACACCTACAGTGCAATGGACGTGTGAAATCAAAGAACAATCAATCGCTTGTGCACTTTTCTGAAACATGCATCTACCACGTGTGTATACACATAATATAGGTTAGGTATGGAAAATGCTAACTTCTCTTGAGGTAAACAAAGCTAATAACTGAGTTTTGTGGAAGGAGGATAAGCTGAGAAATGCCTTAAGAGACTGTATAAGGACTAGAAACATTTTAACATTTGCCTTTTCAAAATACAAAGCAGCCTGTGAACAAAACAAAACAAAAAATCCACACAGTAAGCACATACCTAGTCCTATCTCCCCTAGGATTAAAGTTCTGTAAGCTTGTGGTGCAAAGCTATTTATTCTTCAATTCCCACTGTGGTCTGACTTTTATTAAGAATGTAATTCCTCAAGGCCAGAATCCCATTTAAATTTTTTCTTTTGGTTAATGTAATGCAAATGTACATTTAACTACAACTGAAAATATAAACTGTTTTCTGCTGTATTTAATGTAGACACCATTTTTACTTAGCCTGGCAGTAAATATGCAAAAAATGCTCAAGTATTAGAAAAAAGGAGCATCTACTTTTCCTTTATTACTTTAGCATTTCCTGCTTTTGTCAGTTTCTTAAGGCCAATTTTAAATATGGAAAGAAGCACAAAATTTGCAAAAAATCTAAAAGATTTAAGATGCAAAAAAAATAAAGCATGAGGCTATGGGGAGGATTAAGATTTGGCACAAATATGCAAGTTAAATCAGTAGTGATCTGCATTAAATCACACAGTCAAACCAGTTAACACACTGTCTAGAGTTCTTCATTACATGAAATAATTCTAAAAATCAAATTAAGCCGAACTTTCTAGTTTGTGGTTAAACACTTCTTTTAAAATAAAATACTTTAAGTACAAACAACAAAAGGCAGTGCCTTAAGGAAAATCTTTACTCTTTTGGGGAGGCGGCAGGTTCAGTTGCCAAGAGATCCATTTGCCCAAAGAATTTTGTTGTTGTTGCTGCTGAATTTGTATAATTTTTGTGAAACTGTTGCTCAGGGTGCCTTTTTGTAGCTTAACTGAGAAGTCTTAAAGATAGGAGTTTAAAATGGAAATAGTAACTGACCCTTAACTATAGCAATGTGAATGTGACAATGCAATGAACTCATTCCATTTAACAAAAACAAACATGCATTAGTTAACGCACACTGCAATGAAAGCATACTGTACTCATTGGTGTCTTTCTACAGAGAAAGATCTCTTTATATAAGGCTTGCTGCCTTACCTCTAGGTCACAGCTGTATTCGGTGCCATCCAGGAGCATCACTTTGCACGGCACAGTTTTAATCTTCTTGGGAGCTTTCTGAGGCGCTTTCTCAATTTTGATTTCAGCTGTTTGTACCTCTTTGGTCTCCCTCTTTTCTTCTACTTTTTCTTTTTCTTCTTGCTCATCGGCAACTTTCTCTACTTCAACCTCTTTGTCTTCTTTAGCAGGCTGTAAGAAAGATGTAGTTTAATACAACAACAAGTCCAACCCTTTCAGGATGAAGATCAAAGAAAATTCTTCTTTTCTATTTATCAATAATTAATTATTCTTATAACTATCCATTAAGGTTGTGCTCCCAGCTGGTGTTGTTTGGATGCATAATATATAGTTTTAAAGGGTTCCCCTTTGAGAAAAGATACTGAAAAACAAATTTTTCTATCCTAAAGGCCACTATCTTGATCTTTAAATTCTAGCAGAAGCAACCAGTCTCCCTATAGAAATCAAAATAAAAAAGTTACACTTTTTTCTTAAAAGCAACTCAAAATATAATGAGAAACTACATTAGAACAGAACAACATTTAAGGAAAACTCAAGCCATAAGTGACATGGGTTTGAATTTAAGGACTGACATCTGACTCTTCAGAAGGCAAGACTATGGAGCACTGCAGAGCAGAGGCACATGTATGGCATAGTTCCTCACATTTCAGCTCCACAGCCATCAGCATCTCAACACCAACATCCAGGCAGCAAGAAATAAAGACAGTATCCATAATGCATAGTCTTGAGAGAATGGAAGAGTAAAGCGTGGAATAAAATAATTGAGATCCTCGGGACCCAAAAATAACTACAGCAGATAATAAATGGATTGATTCAGGCACTAAGGGTATGTCTACACAGAAAACAAAAAAAACAAAACAAAAAAAACCTCACAGCAGTGAGTTTCAGAGCCCAGGTCAACAGACTTGGGCTCATAGGGTTTGTATTACAGTGCTAAAAATAGTTGTGCGTGCACCACATTCTGGCTCAGGCTGGAACTTGGGCTCTAGCCTGAGCCAGATCATCATAGCACGAGCCCCACAAACCCATGTCTGAAGAACTGGGCTCGGACTCGCTGCCTAGCTATTTTTTTTGTTGGGGCTGTGTAGACATATCCTCAGTAGTCCGCCACTAAAGTCAGCCCAAGCAGAAAAACTGCCCAAAAATACAAACAGGGAGCCATATTAATCCCTGGTATAATTTCAATACATGACATGTACTTCAGAGGAGTTACAGGAGCAATAAATCTGGTTCACTGACTAGCCATTAATATTTTCATTAATTTATTAGCTTTCCCACACATACCTGTGTGTCAGCACTGCTCACAGAATGCTTCTCCTCCTCCTTGTCATCTGCTTTAGCCTCCTGTTGACTCTCAATTGTTGCTTCTTCCAAGTTTCCCTTTGGCTGAGCCATATCCTCTGGAAGTTGACTTTCCCTCTCCTCCACTGCCTGTCTTTCCTCTACAGGTTTTTTCTTGGCTTCATCTTTGGGCTCCACCAAGGTATATGATTTTTGTTTCTTAAGCCATGGGGGGATAAAGCGAGAGATTCCCTTGCCTTCAGATGGATCTTTTTCCTTCTTCTGACTACTTGGGCTGCTTTGGGTATCTAGTGCTGGGGAAGAAGGAGAACTTTGTGCCTCTTCAGAGAGTGTCTTTTCAGACTTTTGATTTTCCTGACTCTCTGTTGCTTCCTCATGTTTTTCCTTGGCTGCATCTGCTCCTAGCTGCTCAGATTCCTTCTTTACTTCAGTCTCTGGGCCAACTTCAGTTGTCATGGTCACAGGTTATGCTAGAAATGCAACAATAAAATATTATTATGCATTGTTTCAAAGTTATACTTTTTGGCTCTCAACACCATTAATAGGAATGATCTAAAAATTAAGGCACCATACATAAATTTGGTTAGGATTAAAGAGCTGTTTTAATCCATCCTATTTAAGATCTTCAACCAAAAATAAAAAGTAGCAACAAACCAAAATCTGCTGCCATATTGGACATCTGGAATTTTAAAAAAATGCTTATGCTAAAGAGATACATTATGCTTCAATGCACCACTGCTTTCCTCTTGGAAAAGTGGTAGGAGTGCTCCATGGTTCCTAGAATTAACACTGAAATACACTTGCTACAATAGGGTGTTCTTAATGTTAAAGACAGACTAAACATAAGAAGTGTTCAGTAAGTAACTTTCACTCTTTTTCTGCAGGCTGTTCAAAGCAGTCTAATGGGTCTCAAATTTCAGGAGGAGTTGGGCACCTACCTCTCCTGGGCTCGTTTGAAAATCCCAGCCATACACTGATATCGTGGCCTCATTTAAGTCAATGAAAGTTTTACCATTGACTTCAAATTGGAAAAGGGTTTAATCCACAGTGTTTACAGCATTTTTATACATTTCCACCTTGATAAAAACACAGTGCTTAGGGGGAAATTATTCAAATGAAGAGTTCTCTCCCCTCTTTTGTGCTTTTCGGGAGTACATTTCCAATCCCATCACTAGAATGCTGGGTGAGAATAATTAACTTTAATGAAAATATTAAAGGCTATTTTAATTGGAACAGCTACATGGTCACCTTGTTAAAAGTAAGTTTAGTTGATTGTACTGAGAATGGAAGGCACATGTAGAATGCTAGCAACCAAGCCCATATGTTTGACAGCTGCATACTAACAGCTGTTAATGGACAGGCAATTTTTGTAAAATGTTTTATTTTAGTCTAAAAATCAAATTTGTCTCATGATTTCAGCAGGATGGGAATTAAAAAAAAAACCCTGATTCCCTAAAACAACTTCAACACAGGGACAGAAAGTGGAGTGCATCCATATTTAATGGTGCCTAAAACATTTATGGGCTATCAATATAAAAATGCCTTCAACAGACTGGTCTCTGAATCAAGTCTGGTCTCTGAATCAGAAGTTTACATAAGAAAGCACCAGACCATGATACTTTTAATCCCCATACATCTTTGCCCAACCCCTTCTTAAAAGCTTAGGATAAACTATTGGCATAGCTAGATGGCCTGAAAGTCAGCAGATTGCAACAGAATTCATTCCAACCACTGACACCAACAGGGCACCCCACTGAAAAATGCCTGCCATCAATCCCCTCTTGTTTAAAAACAGTAGGCTATTAGTTCAGGGCTCCTACTGATCTCCACAAATTCTAAATCATGCAAGGACAGAGGTAGTCTCTACGTTCATTAATTTAGTGATTTTGAGTCATACATGCCAATTTAAATTGCACTCAGAAACCAACTGGAAAAGCTGGGGTATTCTATTCCCGGCACGAAGCACCAGCAAGTGGGCTCCCAGTTTCTGCAGTAGCTAAAGTTTCCAAATGGACTTCATGTCTAACCACAAATGGAATTAATACAGTAAGACAGATTGAGGTGACAAATATATGGATAACAAATGAGAGCTGCATCCACCTAAGAGGTCATAAGCCTTCTTGTCAAATGGAGACGGTCACTGCTGATACTTGTAAAAAGCAACAATGAGTCCTGTGGCACCTTAAAGACTAACAGATGTATTGGAGCATAAGCTTTTGTGGATGAATACCCACTTAGTCAGACGTATGGGGTCTGATACTTGGACATCCAAAAGCAGCATATCGTGCCTTTATTTAACACAGTTAACATAACTCATTTTCATCGAGAGGCTTGACGGATATATAGGGCACAGTTTATAATCAACTACTCATTATTACAGTTGTGCTGAGCAACCAGCCATGACCAGCAGCAAGAGAATGGAGGTCAGTCAAAGCATTGCATGTTCGCGGTTAGGATCCACCTCCGCCACCAAAAGTAAAACCAAATAATCAAAGGACACTTCCTGGAATAAGATACTGTAGTAAGTGAGAAGTTACAAGAATGTTAACTGAAAATATTTGAGTCCTACAGTCACATAATGCAGAGATTTGATTTAAGCTCACATTTAAATACTCAAGTTTTATACTTGTTATTTTCCCTAAATTGTTATAAAAATTAAAGAAAAGAACTTTTGTCATGTTTAATAGATCTCTAGCGGCACTGAATGCTGCTTTTATATAACTGCCTAATTTCAAGATTAAAGCAGAATTTAATTTGTGATTGAAAATATAGAGACTGTCAAATTTATTTAGACATTAGTTTTACGGAAATATTTGATGATTTCAGGAAATGCCTGGATTTAATGTAAATTGTGCCAAATCTGAAATACTAGCTATAAATTTGCCAGATTCTGAGAAGTCATTCCTCCAGAAAACATTTGGGTACAAATGGGCAACAAATTCTATAAGAAATCTGGGAATTCACATCTCAAATCAACCTAGAAGAGCTTCACGATTTAAATATCAAACCACTACTTCAGCAAACAGAAAAAGACCTGGAGTGTTGGGGGAACTATGCAATTTCTTGGTTGGGAAGAACAGCCCCAGTCAAAATGAAAATTTTGCCAAAGATGCATCTTTCTTACTTCAAAATCCTTCTGTAATCATCCCAGATAAAACTCTGGCAGGAACACAGAGGATGTCATTAGAATTTATATGGAATAATAAATAAATAAATAAATAAATAAAAAAGGGTGAGTGCAGATACTTTGTATAAACCCTTTACACAGGGTGGACTAGCTGTTCCAAATATTCAGTGGTACTTTCAAGCCAGCCAGCACACAAAGCAGTAGTGGACATTGAGCACTTTGACCCAGACCAACCCAGGTCTTTACTGAACAAGAAAACTGTGTCAATGAAAACATTCTTTGTCTACCAATTAATTAAAATTCATTTTAAAAAAAAACAAAACCACACTCTCCAGAAATTACACCTCCTTTTAGCAAAGGCTATTCTATGGGCTTGCAATAGAACTGAAGATAAAATAAATTCTTTCCCCTCACCAATGACACCAATTGCAAGTAATCCCAATCTTAACCCAAATAATGAACCAGAGAGCTTTAAAGACCGGGAGTCCATATGGAATGCATATGGTTGTCCAGCTACTCAGTAAAGAAACTTTTCTAAATAATTTAGACATCAAAATTAACTTTAACTGACCCACTCTCCTGTGGTACCCATACTATCAAGTTAGACACTGTTTCTCAACTTCCTAAAAAATGGTTTTATACAGAAAACTAACTTTAATAGAAGCAATGGCATCTGGTCAATTAGGAAACTATCACCAATTGTTGAATATTTATTACCAAATAACCTTTTGGTAGCCCTCCTAGGGCTTCCTAGCAGAAATGGCTACACAAAAGAAAATGAATTAATTTCTCATCTGCTAGGCTGCCTCTCACTGGAAAAAAAATAAATAGTCCAACTATAGAGGAATAGTTCAAAAAAAAATAAGGGAGGTTGTTATGGAAAAACTAACACACTAATTACATACCCAGCATAAAATGGGCTGAAGAGAATTAAATACTTGAATAAATGGCAACCAAATATCTAATATTAGAATATTAGAAGTACATTCACTAGCAAAAAACAGCATACATGTTCTTTTTTTTTTAATATTAACAATTGATAGACATACCTGCTCTCTGAAATATGTATAATCAGAGATTTCACTCAATTTAATAAAAAAACTAGAAACAATGTCACCGGTTTTGTAATTATGTTCACTCTGTAATACGGTAACACTCAAAGAGAGAGGTCTGATGATTATATTACTGTGTAATATCTCTGAACAAAAGTTCACTGTTGTAATGATTATTGTTTTGACATTTACATGGCAAGGATTTTTTAAATCTGTTTATACTTCCTAAAACTGACATACTTACTTAAGTTGCTATTAGTCAAACCACATTTTGCTATTTATTTCTACTTTTACATGGCACTACCAAATTACTGTTTTATTTCTCTTGCATGCACATATCCATCCCAACTCTGGTACCAGAGCTAGAAATCATCTTTTCTGGGAAACAATCCACAACTATCAGCTTGCCAAAGAAAACTGAGCATATGCATTCTTTTGCAAGTATAGCATAGTCAAATTGTAAGTTTCAGTGTTAACAGTGGCAGTGCCAATTGAAACTGATTAGCTAGGAAGCAGTAATCTAGCCTTATGAAAAAAATTAAGTGAACTTCAAAGTGGCATCTTCTATTTCAGTGGTTCTCAAACTTTTGTAGTGATGACCCCTTTCATACTGCAAGCCCTTGAGTGCGACCTCCCCCAATATATTTAAAACATTTTTTTTATATATTTAAACACTATTATAAATGTTGGAGGCAAAGCGGGGCTTGGGGTGGAGGCTGACAGCTCACAACCCCCCATGCAATAACCTTGCGACTCCCTGAGGGGTCCCAACTCCCAGTTTGAGAACCCCTGTTCTATTTGAGAGCACATTTTCACATATTTATTGTTCCAACTACCAGTATTTGTATATCTATATAAACTGTGTCATCCTCCCCATCATTATAAGGGGTTTGTCTACACAAATATCTAGTTCACAGCAAACCGGGGTGCTAGCCTACTGGGGACTATCTGTCCAGGTGGACTTGGCTGACTGGGGACTAAAATCAAAGCTCATTAAACTATTAATGTGTGTGAGCAAAGTCTACACCAGGGATATCAAACTCAAATCACCATGAGGGCCACATGAGGACTAGTACATTGGCTCGAGGGCCGCATCATTGACACCTTTTCATATAAAGATACAAAAGCCACCCCTTCCATGAGGCCCTGCCCCTGCCCTCCCTCTTCCACGCCCCCATTCCAAACCCTTCCCCAAAGTCCCCACCCCAACTCCGCACCAAGACTGTTTGGGGAATATTTTTACGTAATTTTATTCATTTGTTTTGTGAATCTCATTTATGCTTGTACTCTGATTTGTGGACTAGAACCTCCATTTTGTATTTGACCCAACTTTGTGTCTTGTATGAAAAATAGTTTAAGCTGGTATATGCATAGGCTACTTCAGATGTAGGTATAACATAGTGGAGGAGGAGGGGGTGTTTCTCACCTTGTGAGGTGCTAACACAGAAAGTCATCCAGCCAGCTTCTAACAATTATTGACTTGCTAGCGATGCTCCCCCCCATGTAACAAGGCATATTGTGCACATGAACTCAGCATGACTGGGTCATGAGCTTTCACATTGGGGAATCATGAGTAAAACAATGTTTATAACCACAAGGACTTCAATGGTGAGTCCCTGTACACAGGCAGCAGCAAGAGAGAGACTTGTTTCAGGGGAAACAAAGGACTCTCCACCTAACTTGAACACAGACGTACCTCAGACACTGATAGAGGGCTGAGATCAGACGAAGATGCAATTGTGCTCAAGTTTATGTTGTTTTTCCATAGATATGAGAGAGAGAGAAGTTCCCTTTCCAAAGCCTGAATGTTTCTTGCTTTCACTGTCACATGGTTACACTGAAAGGTGTAACTAGAGAAACAACAAGTCACCCAGTCAGGTGAGCACGTCTGCAGGAACACATCTGAGCAACTGGGATGTGCCCTACAGTTGAAGCCCCAGTTCCAGGGTCTGGACAGCAGGGTTCCAATGCCAAGAGGGGTTTTCCAGACATAGGATCTGCACCTGGCGAGTGTGCCTCAGACACCCAGATAAACAAGCCACAAATCAATCAGAAAGAGTAATCCTTTAGGGGAGAGACACTTACTGGAAAAATCAGACAGTGGGCTGTTTCTTTCAGCTGAATATACAGGTATTAGCTAAGTATTACAGGTATATACAGGTATTACCAGGGCCGTCCCTAGCTATTCTGGGGCCCTACATGTGGGGGAGGCCTCTGCAGGGCAGCAGTGGGCAAGGAGCAGGCCCCAGGCCTCTGAGGGGGAGGAGCAGGGGGAGGGCTGGCGAGGAGCGGGAACCCCCCCCCCCCCAGCACTCACCAGCGACATGGCTAGGGCCAAGTTGCTGCACTCCTGCCGCTGGTGAGTGCAGCCCCGGCCCTGCTGCAGAGTTCAGGGGAGTGGGGGTGGAGCAGGGCAGAAAGAGGCAGGGCTGAGGCAGGGACAGGGCGGGGCTGGGTGGAGCGGCACGCAGCTGCGCAGCTGCATACTTCGCATATGGGTAAGGACGGCCCTGGATATTAGAAGGGGGGCTTGAAGAGATGGTTGCCCTTGGGAGAAATGTATGTGGTGGTGATATCAATTTTTTGCTTGTACGTTTTGGAGTATTCTTTATCCAAACATTACTAGAATGGAAGCCAAATTTTAAAAACAGTCACCTTTTTATTTTCATTTCAAGTACAGTATGTCAATTTCTCCATTTTAAGTGTGTAATATCCTGGTCCTCCAGCCTCTGCCAGGATGGTTGGTCTTTTTTCCAGGAGGCTCCTATAGTTCATTGTGCAGCCACCAGGCATTGAAAAATCATTGTGCTTCCTTTAATCCTGTACCTGAGCTGGTAAATCGCAGGAGAAAGGATAGTGTAGTATCCTATGAGAGAGACACAGCTGAGATGCAGAAGATATTGATTCATAAGGGTGATTTTGTGATATCTCTACTAAATATAGAGGAAGAGATCTCTAACAAAAATGTATCTATGCTAACATAAAAAAGTTTCCCTTTTTCAACTAATAGGGTCCACAGATTTATGTCCTTGGGCACTTCAGTCTGCTTTCAGTTTGGGGAGGACAGAACCAGACCTTTCGGTCACTGGCAGCAGAGGAAAGGCCCCATCTCCCAAGCTCCCTCTGATAAAGGTAACTTCCACAGCCAGGATAATCCAAAATCAGATTGTGTTAAATACAATTTGAAGAAAAAGTACTTATATTGGAGAGAATGTAAATTCCACCAAAAAATGAACCCAAATCCTTGGATGTTAATTTCCATCTATTCTAGATGCTCTATTTGTCCGCAGGTGGCCTATACTTGATGAAAGGAAGTTTTCAGGTAAGCATGTGTTAAAGTCCACAGATCCACTGTAATGAGATTTTCATAGAAATATAACTCTAGGGTGGGAAGCATGATCATCCTTTAAATAGGGATATCCAAAATGAGGTAGATTATATATAAAAATATCTCCTTCACTTAGGCTCTAAGATCTGAAGGAGAAGACTTCTGCCAAAAGAAAGGAAATGACATTGACTAAACTTGGATAACCAATATGTAGATACTGAGCTAATGGCAGACTAGCAAACCTCAATACAGGACAAATGATTACTCTTGCTCTGAGACTGATGCTTAAGTGAAGGAGGAATATTTCTTCAGTTTACTTAAAGGAATGAATGCTATGACAGTACTTGTCTGAATTAAAAGTACATTAGTGGGCCTTATTAGAGAAAGTTCTAAACTTCAGATAAATTAATTCTGATTGGAGATAGTAGCCATTGGCAGGCCTACTCTAATGGACAGGAAGTATAACAATGCCTTCTACAGGGGATCGATTTGAATATGCTGTAATGAGCAGAGTGAGGTTCCAAGATTGTGATCTTGCAGGGTTGAAATAATGCTGATTTCTTAAGGAAACATTTAATATTGGATTTGTTCAAGAGCAGGAAGCTTTGTACATGTCAAGAATATTATACCACAGAGACATGACCCTTTTGCTAAGGCACTCATACACTCACAATAAAGCTCTGCTGGGGAAACTCAAAGCTGTGTTTTACCGGTTTAACACATTAAACAATGGACTTTCCACCAGCCAGTATAATACATTCTATTCATTGACTTCTCTTTTGGAGTCCATGAGAGTAATAATCCTAGTGTTCATTGTAACTTGTGTGGCCCCAGATGGATGGATAGTCTTGCAATAGCAGACCTCCTCAGTGAGGTAGAGGCATCTGAAGAACCAACAATAGGTTAATCAGGCCTGAGGATCATAGCCTCTTCAGAAAGACTAACAAAATCACTAACACTCTCTCATTCCTATCTTCTGTACAGTGGAAAAGGTGAGAAGACATACAGAAGGGACCTTTCCATCTTTGCAAGATGTCATTACCACTTCACATCTGGGTCCTGGCACACACAGACCGCAGGACATTTTATTATTGTTTCCAGATGCAAAGAGGTAGATCAACAGCCCACCAAGTTAACTTATGTTGATTGAGATATTTTTGGGTACAGGAATCATGCTGCTAATCTGACTTCTGACAAGCAAGTTTTCATGTTCTTTTCCTTCTTGGTGGGAAGTGCACACAGAGATATGAACTTTGCTCAGCCAGGACAGGAGTAGGGATAGGCCTGATCATGTTCTTCCTTGTTACTATGAAAACCTTATCAGACACCTTGGGTGTCATGACCAGAACAGGTATGTTAGCTATGGAAGGAGTAGCATTGTGTATGAGACCTCAATGAATCAGTTTCCAGCTAGTGGATACGGTGCTTTTTCTGGTAGCCATTCCCTGAATTAAGTGGGCAAAGATTCCTTCACAATAAAAATCTGATTATCTGCATTCACCAACTGAGGGATTAGAGAATACATAATTGGAGCTAGAGCTCTGCTAATGGATGATATAGGGGTGAGCTGTGGAGGGGATACTCAGGATTACTGGAGAGATATCACATGAATGATAATCATTGAAAAATGCCTGTGTATGAGATCAGAATTCCCAATGGGTTCCAATAAAAAGTAGATGTCACAAAAACAAACATGTGTTTTTCATTATGGCCATCTTCCTCTTCTGTTAACATTTTTCTGAGATTAAAACTTGTACCTGACAGCATGAATCTTCAGTCCAAGCCTCTGATTGACTTCCCATAGCATCATGTGTCTGTGTCTGTACTGAATCCAAGCTGCTTCAGGAACTGTATCGCTGTGTTTTTGCTTCAGCTTTCTTTTTACTTAGAATCCTGATCAGAAAAAATTGTCTGGAAAGAGAAGTGATTTTCCTTCTTCCCTAAAGCCAATGTTATTGCAACAACGATCCTGGAGAAACACCCTGGAAGCATATGTAAGATCAAATGATAATGACTGAAGATGGATAAAGAAAACGGCTGCCAGCCATTTGCAGAACGTAAGGATGGTCTGAGGATGGTAAAATGGGTTGCTCTGTAGACGAGCCTCTTTTAGGAACCTATTTACGTATTTGAAATAGGGCCTGAGCTGCTTTTCCTTGATTCACTAGGGGTAGAAATAGGATAAAGAGCTTGCTCCCCTTGAGGATCTGTATAATCAAATTTAAGCTTCACAAGCCTAAGCAGCCATCTTAATGGACTGCAAATGGAAAGGAAGAGGAATTCCACATTAGAAAATACTGTAAATAATACATAATCGAAAAATTAGTATCTGAAAAAGGCATGTATGGTAATTGCCCCAATGTAAAGATATTGAAGGACATGCAATTATAAACAAAGAAGACGCGAGATTGACTCAGTTGAGAGCTACAGGACTAGAATTGGATGAAGTGAAAATTATTTCTCTAACTGGAGATAAATAAATTAGATAAGATATTTTGTATCACTCGTACTTATGACCAGCTAACTGTTCTACTTAAGATCCAAGTTCAGCTACTTAAAAAAATTGCCTTGCTCACTACCATTTATGATATGTAAATTTCATACCTGGTTCAACTGTTCACAGGAGCAGGAGTAACTATTACCCTCCTCTCCCCCCACCCCCCTTTAAGATCAGAACACAGTAAAATCTAATATTCTGGTTACCTTAGTGCTGTTCATTCTGGTCACCATTGTATTGGAATATTGCAGAGAAAACAATTCTAATGACTAGCCTGCCCATGGTAACTCTCAAGAATATAGTGTATGAAAAGTAGTGACAGGGACAAGGGACCGCCTAGCAAGCCCGAGATCTGTTTGTTCACTACACTTTTAAACAGGAAACTGCCTTACATGAGGAATAGATAATTGCCTTACAGTAGAGATCTCATGCCTTCAACTCTGCAACAAGAGAAGCCTACTTACATTAATGACAACCTGAAAGAAACAAGTCCTGACAAATTTAATTGAAGTTTCATTGGTACAAATATTCCTATATATTGTTCAAGAACTCGAAGAGAATTACTACTTTTACTTAAATTGTAAGCTCTTTAGGGGGATGTGTCTTTTTGTTTTGTACATCGCTGAGCACAATGGGGTCCTAATCGAGGACTGTGGCTCCTAGGCACTACAGTAATACAAATAATAGTAATAAAACATAATAGCCAGTTCTTGGAAACATGTATTTGAGAACATATGACTAAGAATGATCAAGAATCTGGAGTAGCTATTAGGAACTAAGATAACAGGAAGAGAGTGACTTCTGTACTGGGTAAAATCAAGTTTTATTTTTCTAAAGCAAATAAGCCATTCAAAAGCAACCAAACATTTATTTCTAAACAAGCTGTGCAATGTATTAAAATTCTTTCGTCTACTGTATCCTCTGAGTGGAGCGGCCACTCGTACTGGGGGAAGAAAACCCTGCTGAGGCAATCTGCTTGCGTATTGCAGTCCCCCGGGAGGTGTACAGCCCTCAGGGAGATATCGTGGGCTATACAGCACTCCCATAGGCTCAAGGCTTCCCAGCAGAGGGCTAGGGAGCGAGTCCCGCCTTCCCTGTGGTGTTGTCCGTGAGGACCCTGACCACCTTGCCACGAAGGTGCGTGTGGAAGGCCACGCACGCCAACCATACTGCCCTGAGCTCCTTGACATTTATGTGAAGGGACAAGTCCGGGATCACACACGTCCCCTGCGTGGTCTCCCTAGCCGAGGTCTGACACATTGGTCACCAGATCCATAGATGGGTTGGCCTCCTGAAAGGGAACCCCTTGCAGCACATTGCTTGGATAAGACCACCATTGAAGGGAAGCCAGAATCGGGGACAGAACCGTGAGGACCTTGTCTAGCCCATCCCGGGCCTGGAAGAATTAGGGAGGCTAGCCAGAGCTGGAGGGGCCTCATTCGGAGCCTGGCATGGCGGACCACATACGTACATGCCGCCATGTGACCGAGAATTGGAAGGCACGCCCTTGCCGTTGTCACCGGGAAAGCTGTGACCGAGGTGATGAGACCTCTTAGGGCCTCGAACCTGTCCAGGGGGAGAGAGGCTGTGGCCCTGGAGGACTCCAGCAGCGCTCCAATGAACTCTATGCGCTGAACTGGAACTAAGGTTGATTTGGTCTTGTTCACTACTAAGCCGAGACTGGTGCATGTTGAAAGGAGAGCTCCACGTGGGTCTGCACCTTGGAACAAGAGTCACCCTTGAGAAACCAGTCATCCAGGTATGGGAAGATCTGTAACTCCTCCCGCCTGAGGTAGGCAGCTACCACACAGTCATACACTTCGTGAAAACCCTGGGTGCCATGGATAGGCCAAACGGGAGGACTGCAAACTGGTAGTGGTCCATCTCCACTAGGAAGCGGAGGAAGCGCCTGTGCCCCTCAAAAATATGGATGTGGAAGTATGCGTCCTGGAGGTCCAGGGCTGCATACCAGTCCCCCGGGTCCAGGGATGGGATAATAGAGGCCAGGGACACCATGCGGAACTTGGAGCAGGCTAGAAAATGGTTTAGGCTCCGCAGGTCCAGGATGGGCCTGAGGCCCCCTTTGGCCTTCGGGATCAGGAAATAACGAGAGTAGAAGCCCTTGCCCTGGAATTCTACTGGTACTCTTTCCACCGCCCCCAAGTGCAGTAGACGGTCCAACTTCTGCCCTAGGAGGTGGGCATGCGCAGGGTCCCTTGGACCTACAGGGGAGGGCGGGTGGTTTGGAGGGGGTGAGGTGAACTGGAACCTGTAGCCCTTGGAAATGGTGCTGAGGACCCACTGGTCTGATGTGATAACGGGTCCACACCATGCGGAAGGCAGACAAATGGTTGCAGAACACCAACTTTATTGATTGGGTGGGGTCTCCCTGGCAACAAGGCCTGGTGCCCCTCTGCAACCAGTCAAAACAGTCTTTCCCTGCCTCTTTCCCTTAGAAAGGGTGGAGTGGGACTACTGCTGAGACCGGCGTTTTTAGTGTCTCGGTCTCTTATACGGGGGCTCATATCTGCTCCTCGCAGGTTGAGCCGATGGTTGCAGTTTGGCCTTGTCCTTAGCTGGAGGGACGTAGAGGTCCAAGGTCTGCAGGGTGGTGGGGGAATCCTTCATCCCATGCAGCCTGATGTCCATCTGGTCCACAAACAGCACCTTTCCATCAAACGGGAGGACCTGCATAAGGGATTGGGCCTGCATCGACAGTCCATATGGGAGGAGCCATGACACCCTGCGCATGGAGATCCCTGAAGCCATGGAGCGGGCTGCTGTGTCGGCTGCATCTGACACCACTTGCAGGGCTGCTTTCACTGCCGCCAGCCCCTCTTCTAGTAGCGTCTTAAAGTCCTTCCTGTCCCTGTCTGAGAGGAGAGGCTCAAAACTTAGGCAGAGACTCACACAGGTTAAAGTCGTATCTGCTCAGTAAGGCCTGGTGGTTAGCTACCCTGAGCTGGAAGCTTGCCAAGGAACAAATCTTTCTACCGAAGAAGGAGTCCAGTCGTCTGGTGTCATTCTTGGGGGTAGGTGCAGGTTGGCTCTGATGCTCTCTGTGGTTTACCAACTCTACCACAAGTGAGTTAGGTGCCGGATGGGAATACAGGTACTCATGGTCCTTGGCGGGCACAAAGTACTTTCTTTCAGCCTTCTTGGAGATTGGCGCCAAGGAGGCGGAAGTTTGCCACAGGGTGTTGGAAATGTTGGCTACACCCTGGTGCAGGGGCAGAGCCACGTGGCCTGGTTCCGAGGGGGACAACACATTAAAGAGGGACTCTGAGGGGCCCTCCATTTCCTCGGCTTGCAGCTGAAGGCTGGATGCCACTCGCTTTAGCAGGTCTTGGTGTGCCTTAAAATCCTCCTGAGGGATTGGTGGCGGAAGCACCGTTATGGTGTCGTCCGGTGCCGGGGAAAGAACCAGCAGGGAGCCGTGGGCCTCGGTCAGTACCGGGGGGGGGTGTAGAGCCCCAGATCAGAGTCTGGACACAGGTCCGCCGACTCGTGGCCCGATCTTCTCTTAGGCGGCTGGACAAGGCTGATGGAGCCTGAGACGCTCTGGCGACCAAGTGGGCGCCCGTCTGGGCGGGCATCTGCGGCCACGGTGCCCATTGGCACCACTTTCCCTGCCACAGGGCCCCTTGCCACTTAGCCGAGACTTAGCTGAGGGCCTGGTGGCGGCAGCTGTCCCAGCTGAGCCGCGCGGGCCGAGAATAGGCAGTTGGGTGCTGAGGCCGAGATCACCATCGAGCGCATGATGTCACAGGAACAGTATGGACGGCGGTGCCTACGATGCCGCCTCCCTCATAACCTGGACCTTGAAGTCGAGGAATGGTACCCGCACGAAGAGCTGCTTCGGTACCTATGCCAGCAGCGGGAGCTCCGGTGCTGAGGAATCACAAGAGAAATCTTGAGCACTACATCTAGTTGAGCAGGAACTAGAACGAGAATGATGACGCCTATCCCATCGAGACCGGCTACGGTAGTCGTGTTGCGAAGGGAAACGTTCCCAATGCCTCTCTCGATGCCTGTGCTCGCTGGCAGGCGGCATAGAGGGTCCCCGAGACCCCCATCCGGGTGGTGACCGGGACGGTCTGGTCAGCGTCAAGGGAGGAGTGAGCTGCCGGATGACCGGTTGCTGTGCACTGAACGGTGCGGGGAATGGTCCTTAGAGTGGGAACTGCGACCTGCAGGACAGGTTTGATGGACACCCAATGGAGGTTTGCCCCGGGACCAGGGACCTGTCACCAGTTGCGTGCCTGGAACCGGGAGACTTAACGTCTTTCGCAGCCTTCATCGCCTGTGGCGTCGATGGCATCCATAACGGTGGAGAAGTGCATGCGGACGGTGCCGGGCTGCTCCGCTCAACACAAGTCGGAGGCCTTGAGCATGGGGGGGACCGTGGGCTGCCCAACGTGGGACCAGCCTCCCCTCTTTCCTTGTCTCAGCGCCGCTGCGAGGTAGGGCCCTTTCCCTGCTTCTTGAAGGGGGAATGGTGCCGGCTAGTAGAGGGTGCCTCACTACGTACCGATGGGGCGGCGGCGGCAGTGGAGTCCGCCTGGTGCGCCAGAGTTGGGGCCAACGCTGATTCCATCAAGAGAGCGCAGACTCTAATGTCTCTCTCCTTCTTGGTCCGTGGCTTGAATGACCTGCAGATCTTACAACATTCACTGATGTGAGTATCACCCAAACAGTGGAGAGACTCAGCATGTGGGTCACTCCTAGGCACAGAATGGCGACAGGAGTCACACGACTTGAAGCCTGGGGCACGGCGCATGCCCCGATCCCACTCTAACACTGAAGTAACAATCCACGAACGGTACCACTAAGGTTCAGTAGAAAGGCTGCAGCAGAGCTGGAGCACAAAGTTCCGACTACCTTCACTGGCGGCAAGAAAGAACTGAGGGTGGGGGGAGCGTGCGGTCCCCCTTAGTGCGATATACAGCCACCACTCCAAGGCCGCCGCGGTGCTCTCTCAGTATGGGTACTTCTAAGGGAAAACTTCCAGCACCGGTGCACGTGGCGAGCACGCATGCCTACTGTGGAATACATATGAGCAACCACTCGAAGAAGAAACCAAATTGGCTCTTCAGTTGTGAAAAATAACAAATCTGCTATAGGAATTAAAGAAGCTTTTCAAGCCCCTGGGAAAAAAATTACTAACACAATGGGTGTGGTTTCTGATTTCAGGATCCTTGAGATACAAGCCAAGAGAAGAGAAAAAAAAAAAAAGCCTGCAAATTAGATTTATCCAGTACAATTAAAGTCAGCAGTCACTTTATTTATCTTAATTGTATTGCTACCAGTTTACTCACTACCGGTTTGTTTCCCAGAAATAGCTCCAAAATTAAATCCAAATTAGGCGTGATATTTAATTTTTGAAAAATGTAGCTCCCTGTACTTAAAAGAAATGGACTAAACTTGCACTGGTCCCAATCTTCATTTTAACAATTTGATAGACTCTTTAAAAATAAAGAGACAAAACCAAGAGAGACTATATTTTAAAACTTTAGCATGATAGTTCAGTGAAATTTAAAAACAAAAATTTTAGTTAAGACACCTACATCAAGTACTTCTCAGACTATATATCTATTCTATTTACATTAACAACTATTCAAACAGGGAAGCTAATTATGTACATCAATAAACCAAATATAAATATTTACATACTAAAGCTGGGAAAAAGCAGCCCAAACAGCGCTTATTACAACATAAGCATACTAAATCCCAGTCAAGGTGCACAGACTAAATAGGAAGAGTGCAGACTCAATTTTGTTTGTTTAAAAAGCAGTCATATGACAAAAGCCTGTCAGAGCCAATCAATCAGCTTCCCATGCTATGACAATCCTACCAGATCTAGGGCCTGAACTGATCTCATGCTGTCAAATCCTCTTCTCTGCAAGCTTAGAAATTACAGTAGTGATGGGCACAAATACCACAGCGATTCACCACATGGAACCAAATCAACAAAATTTGGTTTCTTTTAAAGGTCTCTCTCTGTAGCAGAGTCTTCTGCGACAGCCTGGGCGACTGGACAACTCAAATTACATTATTGTACACAGATCCTTTCATTTTCCATACTGTCAAAATCTTATTTCCAAACACTTATAAACTGACTAGCCTATGGTTCTGTTTCTTGCCTTTTGATGCTAAGTTGTGAGTACACTTCGAGCTAAGCAAACACGTAAGCAGATCGAAATGTCATTGCCACACCATAGGTTGGTCAGCAGATGGTGCTAGAATAGTGCTACAAATTAGCAATTCCACAGATCAAACTCATTACAGCAATGATTTCCCCAGCCAAAGTCAGACACTGAAACATATGGCAAAAGTAAGATCTCCCTGCTTATATTGTGACAGCCCATTTGGTTTTAAGCCAAATATTTTTTGAAAGATTTTTATATAAAATATAGCCACATATGGACTGAAATATTTTGCCATAATGCCTGAAAATATCCAGTCAACCAAGTGTACTTTAAATACTGTTAGGCCAGAAGGAACGGTCTCTATAAAATAGCATTTCCAACAGAACCATTATTCCAAAAACAAATATGGTATGCAGCCTGGCAAATTTACAGACAATGCTTTTGAGGAATGGTACTTCTAGGCATCAGTCCTTCCCTGATGGTGAATGTCACTAGTTACAGTTAGGGCTGTCAAGTAATTTAAAAAAAAATCGTGATTTCAAAAATTGCAATTAAAATAATTAATTGCACTGTTAAACAATAAGAATATAGTTTAAATATTTTTGGATGTTTTCTACATTTCAAATATATTGATTTCAATTACCACACAGAATACAACGTGTGCAGTGCTCACTTTCTTTTTTTACTGTGGAAATATTTGTAATAAAAATTATATAGAGTATTTTTCAATTCCCCTAATACAAATAATGTAGTGCAATCTCTATCATGAAAGTTGAACTTACAAAATGTAGAATTACATACAAAAAAAGAACTGCACTCAAAAGCAAATATAAAATAAAATTTTAGAGCCTACAAGTCCACTCAGTCCTACATCTTGATCAGCCAATCGCTCAAACAAGTTTGTTTACATTTGCAAGAGCTAATACTGCCTGCTTCTTGTTTACAATTTCACCTGAAAGTGACAACAGGTGATTGCATGGCATTGTGGTAGCCGGCATCGCAAAATATTTAGGTGCCAGATGTGCTAAAGATTCATATATCCCTTCATGCTTCAACTACTCTTCCAGAGAACATGTGCCCACGCCAACGGTTCTGCTCAATGATGATTCAAAGAGCGTGAACCAATGCATATTCATTTTCATCATCTGAGTCAGATGCCACCAGAGCAAGTTGATCATGTTTTTCGGTGGTTCAGTTCTATAGTTTCCGCATCAGAGTGTTGCTCTTTTACGACTTCTGAAAGCATGCTCCACACCTCAACCCTCTCCGATTTTGGAAGGCACTTCAGAATCTTAAACCTTGAGTCAAATGTTGTAGCTATCTTTAGAAATCTCACATTGGTACCTTCTTTGCGTTTTGCAAATTCTGCTGTGAAAATGTTATTCAAACGAACATGTACTGGGCCATCATCCAAGATTGCTATAATATGAAATATATGGCAGAATGCAGGTAAAACAGAGCAGGAGACATACAATTCTCTCCCAAGGAGTTCAGTCACAAATTTAATTAACTTTTATTTATTTATTTAAAAACGAGCAGCACCAGCATGGACGTATGTCCATGGGAATGGTAGCTGAAGCATGAAGGGGCATACGAATGTTTAGCATATTTGGCATGTAAATACCTTGCCTGTTCTGACCTTCAGGTGACATTGTGAATAAGAAGCAGGCAGCATTATCTCCCATAAATGTAAACAAACTTGTTTGTCTTCCCAATTGGCTGAACAAGAAGTCGGATTGAGTGGACTTCTAGGCTTTAAAGTTTTACATTGTGTTTTTGAGTGCAGTTATGTAAAATAAAAATTCATGTTTGTAAGTTGCATTTCAAGATAAAGAGATTGCACTACAGTACTTGTATGAGATGAATTGAAAAATACCATCTTTTTTTATTTTTACAGTGCAAATATTTGTAATAAAATTATAAAGTGAGCACTGTACACTTTGTATTCTGTGTTGTAATTGAAATCAATATATTTGAAAATGTACAAAAACATCGAAAAGTATTTAATACATTTCAATTGGTATTCTATTGTTTAAAAGTGTGATTAACTAAAAAACAATCGTGATTAATCGCATGAGTTAACTGCGATTAATCGAGAGCCCCAGTTACAATATTTGTTATCTTTTGTTATTCTGTTTACCTGCTTGCTGCCCATAAAGCATCTGAGTGTTCTGAGGCACACACTATTTTTTTCCCCCAGTCACAATAATCCACCTCCATTTCCAATAATATATTGTTTTAGTGATCTGTGCAAATAGGTATACAAACATTAATTCTGTAAAACTGAATTCCCTGCTTGTTTATAAAATTGGCATACACATGACATCTCTCGCTATTTACACTTCCCAAAACACATGAGAGTCATCACTAATTAGAGCTGACAAGTCCCTATAGAAAAAGGTGAGGACTGAACACCAGCTCCCATAGCACAGAATGCTGTAGTAATCACGTTTAAATATCAATGTTGAAGATCAAGGTAGAGACAAACAGCTAAGACCCCATGCAGCAGTTACAATGCTGTAGCATGCCCCCAAAAGCTACTTTTTAATAAAACTGGAAAACGAATTGCTGCAATCAAAACAGGATGCTATCACAACAGTGCTAATACACTGAAAGTTATCCGTAAACCAACTGTAGAAAGCTACTTCAAAAAGCAGCGTTACCTCATTTTAAAGTCAAAACAATCTGCAAATATGAATATTGTCAGTCTGACTTAGACACATTAAAAAACTAGATATTTGAGCACACATTCTGTATTATTCAAATACCCCTGAGCATTACTTGCACAGTTGTTGGTCATTTTGCAAATCAGAATCTTGTGTCTAGAAATTTACTCAGAGCCACTGCTGTCCAGATATTACTTATCAAAGCTTAGTTATACTTTTATATTCAGATGCACAGAAGTGTTAATTTTCTCTTCTCAGATATACTCTATATATTCTTTAAAGAGCTATTACCAAAAATCATTAGGTACAGAAAAAGAATTTCAATACATGTGAAATTTCTTGAAACGTCTATTCTTAAATGGTTTTTGTTTGCTGATGTCAGTATACTATAAAATACATATATTATAATTTGACATAAAATTAAAAAGCATTTAGAAGAAACGGATTTGTATCAAAGCAACCCTATGATTAAAAAAATCAAATATTAGAACCCATGCATTTTAAAAGAAACTATAAGTTCAGATTGAAAAACAAACAAACAAGGGTACCTTTAAAGTGTTACACATTACCAGGTGCCATTCTCTTCCAAATCCTGGCTCCTGATCAGAATATCCTTCTAGCGGAGATGAAATTTAAGCAAATGCACATCTTTCAAATAGCCTGACAACAATGCCACCCATTCGAATTCCCTTGCCAGAGACAATGGGAATCTAGTTTGCGTTTTGTTTACAAGCTACAAATACCTGACATGTTAGTACAAAATCTCAAGTGCAGCAACTTAAAGTCTATATAACAAAATACATACATATGTAATTTTTATTTTGTACATCAAGCCAGTTCTGTTTTTCCCTGACATTAAATGTGTCCAGCTGATGAAAATCCAACAGTCTGTTTGAAAAGCTTAATGAACAAGAGTGACCCCACCCAAGCCCTGACATTGCTAGAGAAGGACATGCTCAGTGGAAAACCAGTCTGCAGTTCCAACTCATTTCATTCCAGCAGCCAGAATATGCACATGGGTCAAACAACAACTCCGTTTTCCTATCTGTCCAACAAACCAAGAGATGAACAATTTGTGTGGGAAAATCCTTACAGAATCTTTTCAAAGAAGATATCTGCCCCAGTAGAAGATTGATTGTTTTGGGGTGGATTTTTGACTCTTCAAATTAAGCCCTTGTAGTAGCCACAGACAGAAACAAAAATAAGCTATAATGCAATCATCTGTTCTGTCCTTTGAGCAACTCCTTCCCACATACTTAAATAAATAAATAGAAATTAAAACCAAAACAACAACAACAAAAAACACTTTGGCTCTGTTTATTCAAAACTGCTAATGTTCTACATACAATCCAGCTGGAACAGGGAAACATTTCAGTTCTGATTCTGATTAAAGAAACCTAAACAAAACACTGATCAGGTCTGTAATATATTTAACATGTCAGCTTGTTTTGTATGATTTTATGGAGATTTCCTTCATTACTTCTCCAGTTTGCAATAAGCAAGGGTTGGGTTTTTTTGGACTTTCACCTTCCAAAACTACAATATAGTGACAGTTTATTACAAAGTCAGTTAATTCTTGTTAAGTCTTTAGCTATCTTTATAAAAAAAAGTTAACTTTAACTCTCTACTTCTTTCACATGCCACTGCCCTAAAACAAGTTAAGAGCACGGTTACTACCACACCTTTTCTAGCACAGATTGAAGAATAAGGTATTCATAATTTAAACTGAGAAACACAAGTATTATAAAGTTCACCTGATATCCCGACCAAGTATTACTTCATCATTTTTGTTTTGCTTGGCAGAATTAATATTTTAATTGACAAATATCAATGTCTATTTTAAATAACTTTCTATTTTATATATAGTGTGTGTATACATACAGTTACTTTCAGTTGTTCAAAATTATGGATTTTAAACATTTATATTATTGATTTAATTTTCACATTTGAGGGACATGATGGGGAAGGTCAGAAAATTATTAAATGACATATGCAGAGATTTAAAAAAAGTTAAAGCTTTGTAACAGTTAAATGCAAGTCATTAATGTGTCAAAATATTCAAAGTATCCATCCTTACATCAAATTCTAGTAAGTTCTCAGGCAATATCTCTCACTTTCTCTACCTGTAAATTTCAACTACCATTGATGGAAATGTCAGAGAGAGCGCGAGAATGGTGAAATCAACGTTTATTGATGTAAATCTAATTCTTCCAAGCCTCTCTATCATCAATAAGTTATATATGCCAATTACTATTTCTTGAGTAGAGGACACGTATCGGAGCCTGCAAAATAAGGAAATAAAGGCAATTGCAGGGTTCAAGGTCAAAGAGAATTGTGAAATGACTAATCTTCTCCCTTTGCTTTTGGTATGATCACCATGCTAGATTCCAACAAGCAGGATATTGTAAGTTCCTTTTGTGAGGGGATCCAACGTTCAAATGTATTTTATCAGTACATCTAGACTGAGTGCTATAGTACTGCAGAGCTAATTTTTGGACACATTCTCAGTAAACACCTGTCTTAGTTTCTAGAACTTTTGCAGTTTATGAACAGTGATCAGACACCATTGTGAAAAATGCATAATAACTGCTTACTCTGAATAATGTACAAGCAAAGAATAGAAGCAAATGTTTAAACAGCTCTGGGGCTATGCAGGCCCATAAAAAGTAAAGAAAATCATATATTCTAATACAAAAATGTAAAATGGACATGGTCAATTTGAAATCTGGGCATATAAAAAAAAATATTAAAAAGTTGAGTAGTTGCACATTCCACACCTGCTCCTGTCTCTCCTGCCCATTTTTGTGGTTTTATAATCACTTTTCTGCAGGGTTTTTTTTAAATTGGTTTTCAGTATTAAGTTTTTCTTCTTCCCTCTTGCTGTGTGAAAGATCCACGCATGCCCAAGAACCCCACTCACCAATGAAAGCTGACTCTACACAGGGACTGTCAAAGAAAATGCTGTCAAATGCACAAAAGACTTCATTCAGTGCCGTGACCTCAATCCAAAATCCACAGTGGTGACACAAACTACTAGCTGCTGTATAGGTGACATACTTCTGGATTCTCCAGATAAATTCCAGATGCCTTTTTCCACTAGTAAAGATACTTCAGATATCAGAAGAACAGCGGGAGCTGAAAAGGCAGTTTTGTCCCACATTCAAAGAAACAAAAAACTGTGCCATTTCCTCCAACAGCACAACAAATATCAATTAACCAGAAGAGCAAACTAGAATGGCTAGGCAGACAGCAAATTCCATATACTGCTCCTGAAAGAGTAACACATCCTCTCTCTCATCCTGTCTCCCTTGTCATTGCCCCAACCCCCGTCTCATCAACCATTAAGTCCTGTGTTTATTTTGTAAGTTCTTTGGGACTGGGATGGTCATTTTTTATATATTTGCACAGTGCCTAATATAATGTGGCCCAACCTAATTGCTATTGTGGTTTGAGTGTTTAATAAAGAGAAAAGGACTGATTCTCTACTCTAATTGTTTTCTGTCTCCTTGCTCAGTGCATACCAACTGCAAGATCCAACTCCATGCAAGTTAAGTTCTACCACACTATCAAGTACTTTAATAATTACTTCATGCTCTAACTATGTATTTGGGAGTGCATGAAATATCACCATTCGTTGGAAAGCATATATTCATTGTCTCTGTGGGATCACTGTATGTCCAACTTCCGAACCCAAGTTTTCAAAAAAGTCATGAGTCAGGCACCATCAAAGCAGCACAAGAAACTTACTGTCAAGCCACTATTTTGAGGAAGCAAACTGTTGAAATCTTTTTTTTTAAAAAGTCTTACTTGAAAAATGAAAACTCAGCTACAAAAAGCCACAAAAGGAGATGCACTCCTCAGATAAACAAAATGTCAACAAAAATTTCACAGCTCCCATGGAACTCTACTGAACCTTGCAGTTTGTTCTGCAGGGCTGACAGCAAAGTCTTTGCATACAACAGCATTTTTCTACATGTTTTCCATCACTGCAGCTCCATTGGTGGTGGCTATGGTTGAAACACGAAAGTTGTCAAGACACAAAGGGCTGCCACTATTTTAGCCACTTGAACACCTAGATCTGTCATGAGTTGGGTTACATGAAATGCCTAAAAAACTAGAAATGGGTCTACCACTGGTGGAGCTGCATAATTGGTAATGCAACAGGGAATTGTTAGAAATCTGCTATTGGAGGCAGAGTCTCGAACAATGGTATTAAAACTAACCATGTCTGATAATCAGAGTGCTTGGCTCTTTAGTTTGTGTCTTGAAAATCATATTGTCAAAGGTACTTATGACTGAACACATGCAGAAACCAAGAGACAATTTTTTTAGTGCAGGGGAGAGAATAGAATGGGATAGAAGGGAGAGGATGTAGATGTATAATTCACTTATGGACGTCAGGATAAAAATAACTCTCTAGGAGGGACTTGGAGAAAATTAATGTGATGCCTTGCCAAGACATGAATGGGAGCATATTACTATATAAATGCATATTTACCAAAGAAATCTCATTCATTTCAAAGCGACATGGATATCAAAAATATAGATGGAAAGTCATTATAGTAAGTCTGTATCTCAAATTAAATGGAGGATTTACAGTCTTATTGAGTCACATTTTCTGCCTCTATTCCATATGTGCAGTACATTTTCAAGCATTAGAATAGACTTGAGTGGACAAATATTTGAAATTCAAATAAAAATTGGCAACCATTCATCATTATTTGATCTAATAGTTTTATTAAAAACTTCTTTAGGAGGACAATGTGGGTGATATTCACACATAGTGCAAGATAAATTCAATGGAGCAGTACTTAGTTGCACCATAGCTGAATTCAATTCAACACAAGTTTACTACCACCAAGTTACATCCTTGGGGAAATAAGGACATTTTACTGTAACAATCTAAGACCCTTAACTTCAAAGAAGTACAAATGCTGCTTTAATTATTTTCGCATCAATTCACTGTAAACTTGTGCCACATCACATTTTGCTAGGAAGATCTGAACAGCTTAAATATGAATTCTTGGACTGCACATACTGAAGCTTGTGTCTAATAATGGTGCTAAGAGTCATGTTAACTAAAGTAATGAAAACAAGAAAATAGTGTATAAATACTTCTTTAAACAAGTTCTGCAGAATTGAATCCTACTTGAGTGGGTATTCGAGACTACCAACAGTGCTCATAAGAACAGCCATAGTGGGTCAGACCAATGGTCCATCTAGCCAGTCTTTTGTGCTTCAGAGAGAATGAACAGAACAGGGCAATTTCAAGTGATCCTGCCATCCTGTCCCAGCTTCACGAAATCAGGGGTTGAGAGACACCCAGAGCATGGGGTTGCATCCCTGATCATCTTGTCTACTACCCACTGATGAACCTACCACCCCCCATGAACTTACCTAATTCTAATTCTTTTTTGAACCCAATTATACCTTTGACCTTCACAGCATTCCCAGACAACGAGTTTTCACTGGTTGACTGCATTGTGTAAAGTACTTCCTTTTATTTGTTTTAAACCTGCTGCCTATTAATTTCATCAGGAGACTCTTAGATTCTTTTTTTTTTATTTGTTTTTATTTTTTGTTATGTGAAATACACTTACCTTTTCACTTTCTCCTTACCATTCATGATTTTATACACCCTCGATCATATTTCCCTTTAGCTGTCTCTTTTCTAAGATGAACCGTTTTACTCTCTTCTCATATGGAAGCTATTCCAAACCCCTAATCATTTTTGTTCCCCTTCGCTGCACCTTTTCCCAATATATATCTTTTTTTAGATGGGGTGACAGAACTGTACACTGTATTCAAGGTGTGGGCATAGATTTATACAGTGGCATTATGACATTTATCTATCTTTTTCCTAATAGTTCCTAACATTCTTAGCTTAAAAAAAGCCACACAGCTTCTACAAATTGAATGGATGTTTTCAGAGAACTATCCGTGATGACTCCAAGATCTCTTTCTTGAGTGGTAACAGGTAATTTAGACCTCATCATTTTGAATTTATAGTTGGGATAAATTTCCAATTTGCATTACTTTGCGCTTGTAAACATTGAATTTCATCTGCTATTTTGTTGCTGTCACTCAGTTTTGAGAGATCCCTTTGTAACTCTTCACAGTCAGCTTTGGACTTAACTATCTTGAGTAATTTGTATCGTCCGCAAAGTTGGCCATCTCACTATTTACCCCCTTTAACTAGATCACTTATGAACATATCAAACAGCTCTGATCTCAGTACACATCCTTGGGAGACCCCATTACTTACCTCTTTCTATTGTGGAATATGACCATTTCTTTCTACCCTTTGTTTCCCATCTTTTAACCAGTTACTGATCCATGAGAGAATCTCCCCTCTTAGCAGTCATGTGATTACTGTGCTTAAGAGCCTTTGCTAGAGGGACCTCTGATACTTTATACCCCAATCCTGTACCCTATATTCACCACTGTTATATGATTATGATATATTGTGTACAAAGTATGCCTTCTAAGGTATCATTTGAAAACTCAACCTACTGAACAGTCTCCTGGTAAAATGTGTGTGGCAACTTTGGCCTGGGCTACACAAGCAGTGGGGGTTCAACTAAGATACGCAACTTCAGCTACGCTATTCATGTAGCTGAAGTATCTTAGTTAGACTTACCTGGCCGTCCTCACAACAGCGAATTGACTGCCGCGGCCCCCCCGTTGACTCCGCTTACTCCTCCTGCCGAGGTGGAGTACAGGTGTCGATTAATGGATCGATTTATCGCGTCCAGACGAGATGCGATAAATCGATCCCCGATACAAAGGGTACATCTGTGTTCGATGTATGTAAAGTTCTGAAACTACTGTATAACAATTTTACTGTAACATGACACAAAGTTAGAAAACCTGGCTCAAACTAGTTTTTCAGAGACAAAAGCACACTGACATGCCAGCTAGCTGCTAAGAGGCCATTACATGTTTAACTGGAAATTCACCAGCAGGGGAGTTGTAAACAAGAAATTTACAATTCACCTGGAGGACAGCTGGCAGAGCACATACCCAATGGAACTGTTGACTCATTGACCCACCACAAACTTTTCCAGTACAAAAGGTCAAAATACAAGAAGGGGGGAAAAAAGGCCTCTGGTCTCTTCTCCTCCCACATCTCTACTCGAGGCAGCGAGATCACTTGAACCACAATAGCAGCATCAGACTGGGGGAAATTGGTCCTAACTGGAAGGCTTTCTAGTTAGTATGGATGTGAACATTTTTCGGTGAGAGAAATCTTTTTGCTTTCAAATTTTATGCATCTTGGTAAAGTTTACAAATTACTTTGCAGTTTTATCCTTTTATTTCTTGTGTAACCAATTCTAAGTTGTATGCCTTTACCTCTTATAATGACTTAAAAAAATCTCTCTCTCTAGTTAAACTTATTTTATTATTTTACCTAATCTAGGGTGTATTTGGATTGAAGTGCTTTAGAACTCCACTTAAGACAACAAGGCTGGTGCATATAAACATTACCCTTTGCTGGAACATTGGACTAAAATGAGCTTGTAATGCACAAGGGTCTACTGAGCAGTATAAAATACAGTATAAAACACATTCCTGAGGTGCAAGGCGGGGGGCTGGGGAATTTGTGGGTGTTTCCCTGTTCATGAGTGGCTGGAAGAGCATTTGTGTAACTTTGCAAGGAAAGACATTACATCAGCGATCCTCAAACTTTTGAGGGTCACACCCCTCCTTACCTACTGTCCACCCCCAACCCCAGAGCTAGGCGCGACTGGGCTGGGGGGACACAGACAAGGGTAAGGGGGCCGAGGCTGAGGCCACAGGGATGGGTCTGAGGCCGGGAACCAAATCGGGGCCAGGGGCCAAGACTGGGGCAGGAGCAGAGTTGCAACTGGGCAGCAGTGGGGACTGACAGCCCCTAGCCCAGTGCGGAGCTGTGCCAAGGCTGGGGATGGGGACCAGGCGTAGAGCCAGGGCCGCAGAGACAGAGCAGAGCTCAGGGCAGGGAGGGGTTGGGTAGCACTCTCTCCCTGTGGGGAATGACCCAGACCCACTGTGCCCCCTTAGGGGGCATGCCCTACACTTTGGGGACCTCTGCTAATTGCTGTCTGTGAGCAGAGTCTGGAGAGGCTGCTTGTCACTACCAAAGCAGTATAAAAGGCACCCCTGGGCTGGAGAATTAAAGGGACAACGATTCAACAGTCCAGATTGTACCCTGGGGGAAGTCACCTCCTCAAAAACCTTGTGAAAGTCCAAGTACACAGCATGCTTCTTAACACCCTCAAAGCATTCTAATAGATTTGTAAAGGAAAATGACACTTCACCAAAAACATGTTGGCTCCTCCCCAACATATCCTGTTCATCTATCTGTGGGTCTGCTAATTCTATTCTTTACTATAGTTTCAGCCAATTTGCCTGGTACCGAAGTTAGGCTTACCAGCCTATAATTGTCAGGATCATCTCTGAAGCCTTCTTAAAATCGGTGTTATATTAACTACTTTCCAGTCATCTGGTACAGAGGCCGATTTAAGCGATAGGTTATAAACCACAATTAGTAGTTCTGCAAACCCTTCCTTCAGAACTCCTGGGTACATACCATCTGTTCCTGGTGACTTAGTACTGTTTAATTTATCAATTTGTTCCAAAACCTCCTCTACTGACACCTCAGTTTGAAACAGTTCACATTTTTCACCTAAACAAAATGGCTAGGGTGTGGGGATCTCCCCACAGCCACTGCAGTGAAAACCAATGCAAATAATTAATTTAGCTTCTCCACAATCGTCGTCTTCCCTGCGTGCTCCTTAACCACTTCGATCGTCCAGTGGCCCCACTGACTGTTTGACAAGCTTCCTGCTTATGATGTACTTAGGTCCCTGTCCCCCAGTTAGGAAGTTGCTCTTCAAATTCTTTCATGGCCTGCCTTATACTTTTTACACTTCACTTACCAGAGTTTATGCTCCTTTCTATTTTTCTCATCAGTGTTTTACTTCCAGTTTTTAAAAGGATGCCTTTTTGCCTCAAACCATATCTTATACTCTGTTTAACCAGGGTGGCATTTTTTTTTGGTTCTCTTACAGTGTTATTATTAATTATTATTATTAAAATTTGGGGCTTTGTTTAGTTGAGCCTCTATTATGCTATTTTTCAATAGTTTCCATGCAGTTTGCAGTTATTTTACCCTTGTGACTGTTTTTTAATTTCCATTTAACTAGCTTCCTCTTTTTTTAGAGCTTCATTTTGAAGTTAAATGCTATTGTGATGGGGTTCTCTGGCATTTTCCCCCCTACAAGAATGTTAAATGTAATTACAATATGGTCACTAATATTAAGCAATTCAGCTAATTCACCTCCTGGATCAGATCCAGTGCTCTACTTAGGACTAACTCAAGAATTGCTTCTTCCCTTGTGGGTTCCAGGACTAGCTGTTTCAAGAAACTGTAATTCAACGTGTCAAGAAATATCTCTGCATACCTTCCCACGGTGACAAATATTCAGTCTATAGAAAAGTTGAAATTCCTCATTATTATTGCATTTTCTGTCTTTGTAGCCTCTCATCTCCATGCATTGCAGAGTCACCATGGCCATTCTGGTCAGACGGTTGGTAGTGTATTCCTACTGCTGTAGTCCTATAGTTCAAGCATGGAATTTCTATCCATATTCTTTCACAAAGTGCCATGCTCCCACCAGCGTACCCTTGTATTACCCTCATTCTACCCAGTTTCCACAATGCCTATTATATCAATATCCCCTTTTAATGCCAGGCACTCGAGCTCACCCAGTTTAGCAGTTAGACTTTAGCATTTGTATATAAGTATTTGCATATTTTGTCAATATTCACTTGCTTGTCTTCGTGTGTTATAATTAAATGGGACTTATTATTTGACTGTTCCTGACTAGCGCCTACCTGTACTTGACCAACGTCTTTCCCTATTCTCTTTCCTTAGGGATGAATTTATTAAAGGACAACTCTAGCCCAGTAATGTCTCCACCCAAACTCTGCTCTTTTGCACCTGTTGGCTTTCCCCCAGCCCTTCATTTAAAAAAAGAAAAAAAAATCCTTCTACAACCTTTTGAATTTTACATGCCAACAGTCTGGCTCTAATTTGGTTTAGGTGAAGCCCATCCCTTCTGTATAGGCTTCTCCTCTCCCAAAAGGTTCCCCAGTTCCTAACAAACAAATCCCTCCTCCCTAAACCATCATTTCATACACACAGAGTTCCTGCAGTTCTGTCTGTCGTTGGGTATATCTACACTGTAATTAAAAAACTCAGACAGTCCGTAACAGCCGACTCAGGCTTGTGGGGCTCAGATCAAGGGCATGTTTAACTGCAGTGTAGACATTCAGGCTCAGGCTGAAGCCCAGTCTTTAAGATCCTTCAAAGCTCAGCCTGAGCATCTACTCTGCAATTAAACAGCCACTTATCCCAAGCCCCATGAGCTCAAGTCAGCTGGCACAGGCCAGCCTCAATTGCAGCGTAGACATTCTTTCTGGCCCTGCACGTGGAACTCGAAGCATATCGTTGAATGCTACCATGGAGTTCCTGGACTTTAATCTCTTACCTAGCAGCCTAATTTGGGCCTCCAGGGCCCCATCCTACCTTTCCCTATGTCACTAGTACCTACATGTACCATGACCACCAGCTCCTCCCCAGCACTGCATGTAAGGCTATCTAGATGCCTTGAGAGGTCCACAAACTTTGCACCCAGCAAGCAATTTATCATGCAGTTCTCCTGGTCATCCTAAACCTTACTATGTATATTTCTAATAATCAAATCCCCCAATTACCTTGCTATTCCTAGTAACTAGTATACCCATCCCCAGGAGGGATAATCTCAGTGAGAGAGGATACCATGACAGCACCTGGAAGAATGGTCCCCAAAATGGGATTGTTTCCCTTACCTCCAGCTTCTTGTTCTTTTCTGAGACTTTCAACCTCATTAACAGCACAGAGGCTGTCAGACAGGGAATGGGACATCTCTATTGTGTCTCTGAGAATCTCCTCTATGTACCTCTGTCTTTCTTAGCTCCTCCAGTTCAACCATTCTGGCTTTAAGAGCCCATGCGGTCTCTCCGAAGGTCATGAGCTGCTTAGACTGCATGCACACATATGCCATGAAATCGTACATGCTGCATTCACTGCAATAAACCGGATAACACCCCCACTCTGCTGCTGGATTTCTGCTTGCATTATTTTTACTCTTACATGCTTTGTTGTTTGGTTTTTACCTTGTGTGCTTTATTTTGTTTTTGGGAGGCTATTGATTTAAGTTGAGAGGATGTTTGCTCTGTGTATTCATTCTCCCCCTCTGTCCCTCTTCTCTCTATGGTTCTTTTCTAGAGGCCTTTTCTGGTGCCCTTCTAGTAGTTAGGTACGTCCCTTGGCCTCCTCCCCTGCCACTGGACTCTCAGCAGCCAAACTCCCCTTACTTTGGTATCTCACTGTATTACGCTCTCTCACTCTGTCACAGGGCTCTCTCTACTTGAGAGCCGGCCCGGAAAGGAATGCTGCTCACACACTCTCTCTAAACTCTCACAAACCTGCCCTGTTTGCTAGCTTCTCTGGTCACTTTGGAGCTGGTTTTTTCAACTCCTCTTCTCCCTGAGTTAGCCTGCCCCTGGTCAAGGGATGTTAAAGGGGTTATGGATCAATGGATAGCTGGCTACAGCCTAGTCAGTAAGCTCTCAGCCTAGCCTAGCTGACAGCTTGGCTCAGCACACAGCCTCCAAAACAGACTACACTATAAGCAGAAACACAGCATGAAAGCAACTGCACACACAAAAAAAAACTAACAGGCAAACATGCACACAAACTCACCCCAGGATCATGTAGTGACTCCTCTTTCACCTGGATAATTCCCTTACAAAACTCCTGTTTGCTGCTCACAACATGTTACTCTGGGGCAGGGCAGGAATCACAGCTGCTGTTCCAGTACCATTCTAACAGAAGCTACAGGTTTTGTTTTGGGGTTGGGTTGGGTTTGTTTTTTGTTTGTTTTTTTGGGGGGGGGGGGGGAGAAGGGGAGAGTGGGAAGAGCGAGGGGGGAGAGGAAAGAAGGGTTAAGCTACAACCTGCAAAAAGACAGTCCTTTGGTCATTTCCCCTTTGCCCCTCAGCAATTGACTCTTGACAGTATCAGAGGGGTAGCCGGGTTAGTCTGGATCTGTAAAAGCAGCAAAGAGTCTTGTGGCACCTTATAGACTAACAGACGTTTTGGAGCATGAGCTTTCGTGGGTGAATACATGACATGCATCTGACGAAGTGGGTATTCACCCACGAAAGCTCATGCTCCAAAACGTCTGTTAGTCTATAAGGTGCCACAAGACTTTTTGCTGCTTTGACTCTTGATAGTGATGCCTACATTTTCGCATTAAACTGTAGCTTAATTTGAAAATTTGAAACAATTTACAGTGCAACTTCTTGGCATACGTCTGCAATGAGATTTTTAATGAAGAGGGGCATCTTGAAGACCAAATGGAAAGAGATACAAGGATTTCTTAATTCAGTTACTCATGCTGAAATAACTCTGAAGAAAGCAAAAGTCAAGCAGATTAATGTTATTCATTTTTCCCCCCTCTCCCCCCCTTGCCAAGTTTGATTGTAGTCTAGCAGCATGTGTTGTACTTTTCAGGATGTATAACATAATGGGTGAGAAATTTAAGTCCACCATAAGTTTCAGTTCAAGCTTAATCCCCATTGCTTTTAAAAGCCAATAACTTCCAGAAACGAAAAGCATTAAATATATTCATGCAATTACAAATAATCCACCATAAATTAGCAAAATTATTCAGATAAATCCATACAACTACCAAGTGCTGTCCTGGTGCACTACTGATATGTTTCTATAGCAACAAGTTCCTGGCTAGCTGTAGCCAATTAAGAAGATGCACCTACGTCATGGAGCACTCATCTGCCATGACTTTCAGTCTGAATAAGTTGACTTTGAAGTCAGCAGGTTACTAGACAGCACACTGATTTATTCTTCATGCCTTTCTTAGTTTCAGCTTTTTTATCCCTTCACAAATCCAAGACAAAAGGTGGAGTCAAGTGCATATCAATTACATCTGTACTTAAATATGACGTGTTTTCACAGACCCCTAAGGCACAATCAAGCAAAACACCTAAGCACATGCATAACTATAATTATGAGCTGAAGTACTTTGCTCAATCAAGATGTAAGTTAGTGATACTCAGACGGAGGATCGCAAGCTGCAAGTGGCCTTTCAATGTTTCCTGCAGCTCTTTGCAGCACATGATATTAAACACACTGATTTAATTATTAACCAAAGTTATTAACCAATCAGCAGGGCGGGCTCCAGGCACCAGCACAGGAAGCAGGTACCTGTGGCAGCCAATGTGAAGGGGCAGCACATGCGGGTCTTCAGTGGAGGGTCCCTCAGTGCCTCTTGGAGCGAATGACCTGCCGCCGAATTGCCGCCGAAGAATGAAGCGGCGCAGTAGAGCTGCTGCTGAAGTGCTGCCGATCGCACCCCCCCCAGCTTAGGGCGGCAAAAAAGCTGGAGTTGGCCCTGCCAATCAGGATGCTTTTACTATGTTATTAAAAAGTGTAGTTGATAAAATAAATAAATAAATAAATAATAGGTCACTCATTTTGCTGTGAGAATATAAATATTTCCCCCGTTATACTGTTTAAATATGACTATATAGTGGTATAGCAAATGAAAATGAATTCACACTACTGTGGCTCTTTTGGGTAATATTTTTTGCTAATTTGGCTCCTGAATCACGGTGGTCTGAGTTTCACTGACATTGAGTAACTCAGGAAATAAGTTGACCTCTCTCACTCATGTTTCTCATACTCCCAAACCATCCACAAGAAAAATCCTTTATCTGTCCATAATATTATCACACCCTTACAAGAGTAAACACTGGCAGAATAAAGCTGTCTATTGTACCTTTTAATTGAAGTCATCATGTGCTGAATACATAGATATTTCCCTAAAATGTAAGAATGTAAAACTGTACTTCCTTGTCTTTTCTCCAAACGGTATCCTCCACACTAAAGATCTTTCCAGACTCATATTTCCTATGCAAGTTGCCAATCGTTATATTTTCTGCATAAATTATATATTATACACATTATGGCTATATTTTGATACCATTTATTTATGTTTAAGGCAATAGTTTAATGTTAGAATTCTTTATCACACACACACACACACCTTTCAGCTGTCCATTATGAACTGGATCTGCTATACTGATATATTGCATTTAAGAGAAATTATGAAAACTGATTAGATTCAGGTCAGTTTTCATTTTTTTTTCCTTTCAGTAAAATGAGTTAAAGCAATGGCAATGGAATTACCTATATGCAAACTGAATGCCAGACTGGCTCTTCCTGGGTCCCCATGCAGGGACGTCAGGTGCCCCTCACCTCCCTTTGCACCAGTTCTACCTATTACCATAGTTGACAGTGTGGAAGAAAAAGCCACCTTCATGGGGGTTCTATATATCCCCCACACATGCAGTAGACAGGAAATTAGTGGACCCTGGCTCCACCTTTGCATCATACAAGGGAGCCAATACAGCCATGCTCTGGGTGTATGATCTGCTAGGTATCAAAGCTCTTTCTCCTAGTTCCTCCGACCCACGAAGGCAGATTGTGACAGTCTGCTACCGCATATACCAGAGGTGGGCAAACTACAGCCCACGGGCCACATCCGGCCCACGGGCCACATCCGGCCCAGCCCCTAGCCCAGGATGCTAGCCCCTAGGCCCTCCCCTGTTGTTCCCCTTCCCACAACAGCCTCAGCTCACTGCGCTGGCACAATGCTCTGGGTGGTGGGGCTGCAAGCTCTTGCTGGGCAATGCAGCTGCAGAGCCCAGCCTGATCCAGTGCTCTGTGCTGCGCGGTGGCATGGCTGGCTCCAGCCTGGCAGCACGGCTGCATATCCTGGTACTCTGGGCAGCGCAGCTGTAGTGCCGCCTGCCACCAGTGCTCCAGGCAGCACGGTAAGGGGGCAGGGAGGGGTTGGATGGAAGCCAGGGGAGTTTGGGGTGGTGAGTCGGGGGCAGGGTGGTCAGAGGATGGGGAACAAGGGGGTTAAATGGGGGCAGGGGTTCCCAGGGGGGCAGTTGGATGGGGCAGGGGTTCCAGTGGCGGTCAGGGAGAAGGGGTGGTTGGATGGGGCAGGAGTCCCAGGGGGGCAATCCGGAATGAGAGGAGGGGTTGGATGGGGCAGAAGTCCGGGGGAGGCCGTCAGGGAGCGAGAAGCAGCGGGGGAGGGGTGTCAGATAGGGGGCAGGGGCTGGGCCATGCCTGGCTGTTTGAGGAGGCACAGCCTCCCCTAACCGGCCCTCCATACAATTTCGGAAACCTGATGTGGCCCTGAGGCCAAAAAGTTTGCCCGCCCCTGCCATATACACACCTTGTGGCAAAGCCACAAATGACCCCTCAGAATGAGTACAGCAACAGTTCCAACACACAGCAAACTCTTTATGATCATAAAGGCTGAAAAAATTTGGCACACACACCGTAACTTCTACCTTTACTGAAAGTACAATGGCTATCATTCATTAACCCAATGAAGGATAGGTTTCTTGCAGACTTTTAAAGAGAGTAACAGTAGCAGGATTGGACTCTTCCTGCTAGGAATTTATCTGCATTGACTGGTGCAACCCACTGCCTTCAAATACATCAGTCGAGTCAAGGACTGAAACATCCATTCACCTACACCAAGTAAGACGCTTTCCCAAGTGAGTGACTGCAACTTCTGTTGAATCCAAGCTTTAATTTTTTTTTAAAGTTAGATTTCTAGTTTTTATGATTGTAAAGGTATATCAGTTAAACATTCATGTTTGGAAAGTTAATATTTTCTGTGTAAGGGTGCAGAGAGCTTGTGTCACCACTTTGCTACATTGCAGCAGAGTAAAACTGGCCAGTCTTATTTTTCACTGTTGCCACTGAGAGCCATATGAGCACACATGAAAATGACAACTACCAGGTCAGCTTCACAATTCTACTGTGCAGAGGAGCGGAAAGGTTGGGGGGTGGAGAAGTATGACCAGCAACAAGTTCAGAGGGCTACAAGATAGTCGTGGTTTTGTTTTGTTTTTATGGGGGGGGAGTAGGAAGAACAGTGACATCTCCCTCAACACACACACACACACACACACACACACAGAGCTAAAGGATGATCCAAGATAACAAATTATTTTTTCCATTCCTGCAACCAACAAGGGGTTGAGAAAAGTGGGTTCAAATTTAAATCAGGAATTTACTAATCAGAGGCTGATGCTCAAAATGAAGCCTCTAAAGAAGGGACAGCACTTTTGGGAGGAATTCCAGGACCCTCCCCTTTCCCAACAGCTACAGTGGAGGGCTGATTTCTTATAAGTGCAGTGGACTTGGACAGTAGGACTCCCATCTTTTCTATCAGTCGTTGACTAGTACTTTTAAAACCTCTGGCTACTGAGTCGGATAACATTTCCAAGCTCCATGTGAATAGGTGGGATATGTAGCCAGTCTTGCTCATGTACAATTGTTCGGATAAGATAGCAGAGAAGTATGTATTCTATTGAACAATTTTGGAGGGAGATGTAAGACAAGAGGTTGTGAACGTCACGTAGAGAAAGAAAGGAAAACAGGAAACAGACAATGAAGACAAAACAGGAAGAGCTAGGCCATGACCATGATCTGTGTAAGAAAGATTGTAATGAAGCCAAAAAGGGAGACAAAGGTAACAGGAAAGGTGATAAAAACAAGATGAGTAAAATTTTGTTAGGTAGAAAGTTGATGTTACAATTAATATTGTGCATAAAAATACACACAAAAAAAACTTATTCCTTTAAATTTTAGGGGAATAGCTTTGGGAGGCATGGCCATGCAGATATTTCAGTCTGGCTATTAGGGATTAGTCCTTGCGTCAGTATGCATTAAATTGTTCAAATCCTGAATCCAGCATCGTTCACAGGCACTAAAAGAAAATCTTTAAATCTTTAAATGAATATTTTTAAATTAACATGCCTGGTACAGACACTGCAACACAACTGCATAAAATACCCTAAACAGCTCACAAAAGCCAATCACTGTAATCCCTAAACACATTTCAAAATGCAGAAGAATTGTAACTGAGGGCCTGAAACAGCTTACCTAGATAATCTAATGCCTCACATTTTATTCAGTACAAGCTAAATTTGTTGCAATGTTTCCTGATATTTATTAAATTAACCTCATGCAAGAATTTTATAATATTGGAGTGGAGACAAAACTGACTAGATTATCTCCGCCACTTGCACATGTAGTCAAACCCTCAAGGTTTTTTAATTGTGAACTTTCGACTAAGATTGTCTAATGGACTGATGCCCTGAAGAGAAAGATTTCAAGAAATATTTGAGTTATGCTCCAAAACACTAAAATGAATTCAAGAATTTACAGTAGTTGATTTTGTTTTGTTTTTATATATGTTCACATATCCTCCTGCTCAGCAGTTTTCAAGTTTAGCTCAGAATAACCAAGATTAGATTCCCATTATTTCTGAGTTTTGGCTTCATCTTCAACTGTAAACTAGCCAACAACCAGAGTGCTAACTGATTAACTCAAATATCTTTGAATTTCAAAAGGCTACCAGTAATTGTTTCCTTGGAATCAATTTTTTTTTAAAAACTGAACATATATGCCAGATAACTACAGAATATCCAGCACAGGGTTAAATGCAAAATTTCCATTTATTTTAAACCAAGATGCAATTATTCTCTCTGAAATAATAGTGACACACTTAGGAGGGGTGATGAAAGCAGTTCATTTTCTAGGATTATTTTTCTAATTTTTTTTTGGTAGATGTTAGATTCTTTCCCTTCTATTTGATATTGAGAAGAGGAACAAGGGAATGAGGAGTTTTTTCTTTTTGCATTCCTTTATTTTCCCCCTTCATAAGATCCTCCACCAAAAAGACTGTGAAAAAGACTGACAAAATGTCCACAACAGGCTACGTAAAATGGGAATATTAAGCAGCGATTGTACATGCAGAAATTAGGACATAAACATTAAAATTCAAGATTGTAAATGTAATCTAGGAAACAGAACAATTCCCAGCACTCAAAAGCTATAATATAATTTTTAAAAGTTTATTCTCACGAGAGGCTGAATGAACATTTTCCTGTTGAACAAGCCAAGTTTAATTAATAAATACTTGTATTATGTCAGCTAACATCTAAGGTCAAGTTTAAGACTCACTAGAAATATGCATACATGAACTGCATCAGGTCAAGAGAGAATCCTGTCTGCTGTTAAGTGCATCACATAAGCAACAACATGGTCAACAACTGACTCCCTGCAACTTCATTAAGATGTCCTGCCCATGTCACGTCACACAAACACTTCAACATTAACTGTCAAAAACCTAATATGCAAACAGACATATTTTTTTTTGGTATACAAGATCTCAAGTGCAACATTTCTTATGCCAATTACAACAGTACTTCTTTGGCTCCCTTAAAGGCAACAACAATTCTGATGAAGATAGCCTAGACATCTATTTAAAAAAATCCAAGCATTAAGACATAAATTTAAGATTAAAACAACCATCTTCAGTAAGAATACAAAAGAAAAGGTGTAAGGTATGCCTTCTTAAAAAAAATGTGCTGGAATACAATACAGCACAGTTGACTTTTTAAAACTTGAAAAATCTCAAGTATTTGCTGTGATAAATGAAAGGGGGGAGGGGGTAGATCCCTTTTATGGACACCCAGCCAGCTTGTTAGCTGTAAATCCCTCTTGGTAACTGTTCTCTGCTTGCTTTACCTGTAAAGGGTTAAAAAGCCTCCCTGCATAGGTAGGTAGGTAGGTAGGTGCGCGCGCACACACACACACCTGACCAAAAGAGCCAATGGGAGGGCTAAAACTTTAAAATTGGGAAAAGCTTTCCCTTTGTTGTCTGTTGTTCTTTCTGGGCTGCAGGGACATGGAACATCAATGCTATAAGCAGGAATGCTGTCTAAGGTTTGAACCAGGTATGAAAAATTATCTTCCATACCTAGAAGGAATCATTGGGACAGGGAATGTTTAGATAGACGCGATCAGGTTTATTTTGGCTTGTGGATCTCCTCTGGGCTAACCCCAGATGCTTTTGTTTGCTTGTAACCTTTAAGCTGAACCCCCAAGAAAGCTATTTTGGGTGCTTAATTTTTGGAATTGCTCCTTTAAAATCTAGCTAAAGCCTAAGTTCCAGATGTATTTTCTTCCTTTTTGTTTTTACTATAATTTAGCTTTTTTAAGACCAGGATTGGATTTTTGGTGTCCTATGTGGTTTGTGCATATGTTGTTTAATTAGCTGGTGGCAACAGCTAATTTCATTGGTTTTCTCTCTCAGTTCTTCCCTGGATGGGGGTGAAAGAGCTTGAGGGTACACCAAAAGGAGAAATTCCCAAGTGTTCCTTCCCAGGTTCAAGGGGATTTTTTGCATTTGGGTGGTGGCAGCGTTACCAAGCAAAGGTCAGAGAAAGCTGTAACCTTGGGAGTGTAATACAAGCCTGGAGTGACCAGTATTAATTTTTAAAATCCTTGTGGGGCCCCCACCTTCTGCACTCAAAGTGCCAGAGTGGGGATTCAGCCTTGACATTTGCATAAAAAGGCAAATACATTTTTCATTTCTGAGATTTTTAGGAAATTAAACTTACATTTGTTTCCTGAGTGTCCAAAATCGGATCGCCTAATCAAAATACATGCGAAAAATCTTCAGATTGAAAAACTTAAATGAAATTCTCATCTTCAGATGGGGCTATAATTGTATCAATTTGTACTAGCCCATATTCAGATGTGCATTTACCAAATTTATTCTCTCCAATCACAATCCAGGAGCTAAAGATCCAGGAGAAGGATCTATTATAGTACTTGCCTTTAAATCCTTTTCTTTAAATTATTTACACCAAATAGAACAACTGCAAATAAGGAAAAATTAAACAGAATAAAAAAAGACTTTTTGAAAAGAAGTGTCAAGGTGCAACACTATAGTAGTAGGATTTTATTCTAAATTATATAAAATACAAACAATGTAGCATGTATTGGTATAATTTAATTTTTCCAGCCACTCTTTTTAAAACAGCAAAAAGGAATGGCCCAATGGGCCATTGGTAAAGATGCATTAGCCAAAATGTGTGTTTGAGCTAATTAAGGCAATAACAGACCTTTTAGGGTCACCACAGGGTAGGTTTAGTGTTTTAAAATAAGTAAAAAAAATACAACCATTGTTGGGTTTTTTGTGTTTGTTTTTTGCATTGCAATTTAATGTTTTTGTTTAAATGTTTTGTGTAAATTAATTTTGTTTTGCTTGGTTATTGGAGTGTTGATGTGTTTTTATTTAAGCCAGGGGTGGCCAGCCTATGGCTCCTGAGCGACATGCAGCTCTTCAGAAGAGAATATGCGGCTCCTTGCATAGGCACCAAGTCTGGGGCTGGAGCTACAGGTGCCAACTGCCGGGGGGGGGGGGGGCGTGTTACTGCTTAACCTCTGGCTCGGCCACAGGCCCTGCCCCAACTCCACCTCCTCCCCTGAACCTGCCATGCCCTCGCTCCTCCCCTTTCCCCCCAGAGCCATGAAACAGCTTATTGGGAAGTGCGGGGAGGGAGGGTGAGGCGCTGATGGGTGGGGCTGCCGGTGGGTGGGAAGAGGAGGAGAACTGATGGGGGGCTGCTGATGCATTACTGTGGCTCTTTGGCAATATACATTGGTAAATTCTGGCTCCTTCTCAGGCTGGCCACCCCTGATTTAGGCTGTTATAATAGGAAGGGAGTAGGGTGAACATTTAGGTTTTAATTTAGACACATTTAGCTCAGTATAATTTATATTAAATTTTTATTTTTATTAATAGTGGATTTCATGAAACTTTGAATGGATTATTGTTTTATATACAAAACAATTATTGCTTTTTTTTTTAAACAAACACTTATTTTAAAATGCTAAACCGACAACAAAGTGGTGACCCTAAAAGGTCTGTTACTGCCTTAAAATAAGCTCAAATTCTGGCTAATGCATCTTTACCAATGGCCCATTAGGCCATTCCTTTTTGCAATTTAAAAGGAGTAGCTGGAAAAATATAATTAAATTATACACCAATACATTTAATACGTTCTACATTATTATTTTATTTTAAATTATATAAAATACAAACAAAATCCTACACCACCACCGTTATAATACGTTATTTGGGTTTCAACCTTTTGCACAGATGCGCACACACTGATCTCACTGCATATCATATGCTTTTATATGAACCTCCTTCAGCCTCTGCCTTTCTTCCCCCACCAGCCTCCACTGCGCCTTTACCTAATCTTATTTACTTTTTTTAGGCCCTTCCTGATTATCAATTAAGTAGTGTGCCATCCACTCCTAAAGCTGCATCTATTGCTAGAAAGCCAGCATGCCAAACTGTCAAAATCCTGATTTATGTCCAAGCACATTAGTCTATCATCTTGATTGAAGAAAAAGGCAATGATTTCATATGCAGGCTAGTTGGTTTCAATAGCATCCACAGGAGTGCGTGTCAAATGACTTGTTTGCAAGATTGCTGGAACATACTTATAATCACTGTTATGTATTGGTCAGAAAAAACTACTTCAGTTATTCAAGTAATACCAAATTATTAATTACTGAACCATAGCCAAATTTCTAAGACAAAGAAAGCCTGCTTCAGAAATAGCAAAAGCTTTTAGCAATTGACTTTCAGATCCCAATGTTAGCTAGACAAAGCCTTTACGCTTGGTACACTAGCAGCTCAATATCCAATAGACATATTTAGGCTAAATAAATGTACACATTCTCTAGTCTGTAGGCTTAAAAAAACCAAACACACTAGATGACTGCTTTCTTCAGAAGGACTGTTGTTCCAGCTATAATATTTCCTTGCTACCTGTACCCACAACTGGCTATGAAGTAGTCCAATGACAAGAGAAACATTACTTCCCAAGAATAGTGTTAATCACGGACTCATTGTTGCACCACCTATTTTTGTATTCTCTTGTCAAAAGTTTTGGCTGACGAGCGAAGAGGAATTACTTATGTATGTAGCTAACTTGAGTATCTCCTTGATTCCTAGTAGGTGAAAACATCTGTTTTCTCTGGTTGAGGGAAGTGGGGGTGTCAACTCCATACTAAAGCTACTTTGACAGACTCATATCTAGAATATGTAAAAAACCAATGTCTGAATACTATCCTTGAAGAAAAAGCTTGTCTAACAGAAAACCCAAGTCAAAGTCGATCTGAAAGATAAAGACCATGCACTGACCTCCTTTAAATTGGGACGGATGGATAAACAGCGTAGTCACCAATCAATTTCATAATGCCTCAATCTGAGGCAGGTCTTAGACAACATGCTGTGTGATGATAATGTCCTGCATAGGGTGGGTTAATCAGTCTGCAAACTAAGATGCAAGGAGAGCTAGAGTCTGCATCTTCTCAGCACATGAATAAAAATCCCCCTTGACTTAACTATACTTATATCCTATCTCTTCTTTATTTTGAGGAAATTCCAGGATGCAGTCAGCAGTCCCAGGAAAAACAGACTCAGTCTTCACAGACTCAGAGGAAGGCCATTTTATTTGGAGAAGTGAGGGGAGTCAGTGGGCCTGCACCTGAAGAAAACTAGGGGTCGGGAAGGGATCTGAGATTCTGGCTTAATACTTGAGGGCTTCTCTCTTCATCCTGGACATGGAAACCATGCCAAGATCAGTTCAGCATTATTGAGCCCTATCCAACTAATCCCTAATGAAACCAAGAGAGAATTAGGTCAATAAAGTGGTTATAAGAGCTATTTATCAACAGAAGAAGAATTGCAGCATGATACATGCCTTTTGTCTTTTCCTTAAGCCCCAGCATTATAGGTCTGAGGAAAAGAAAGGACACTTCATCACATCTGTTGGAGTGAGTGATTAATCCCTTCAGGAAGCAGAGTGGAGAATAAGGAATGGAAAGAAGAAACTAAAAAAACCAAAACAAAAATCTGTGTTGGAGAGCAATGGTTTCTTTCCACTGTTGCTCACCAGTTTGATTATCCAGAGAAGCCAAAAAAAGACCTTTGGAAAAAATATATTCAAAGATGGATTTTGCAGACCAAGGTTAATATTTTATAAGTGTAGGTGAAGTCTACTGTAACAAAATATTGTTTAGTTTGTTTCTCAGTGTTTCTTCATTTCTACTTCCGTAGTCTTAGTCTAATGAAGTGTCAGACAAAGGCTATTAAAGTTTTAAAAAGTTTAAAGGCTACTAAGTTTTACTTTAGGATACATTAGCCATATGATTTTCCACATCTTATTTCATGCACAGTCACTTTTAAAGTAATCAAATCTAAAACTGTTTTAAGACGTTATCACAAGCATCCCCCAAAACGACCTTCTGAGAGAATTTAAAGATTTGCTATATATGATTTGGGAAAGCCTTTCCTAAATATTCAATCTTAAATCTTTTTAGGAATGAAACTTCATGGTGGATAACCTGCAACAGATAAAATAATGTCCAGTGTATGACAAGCTAAAAGAATAAGCAATGTTGCAAGATGGTGATGAGGGTTACAAACTTTTATGTACGACTGCCACTAAGACTGGAATATTTACAATATGCAGCAGAATTATTGTGTTATTTTCCAGTTTAAGTGCACAGATATTACAAATACCTTATCACAGTGCAGTAAACATGCATATTTTAAATGAAAATTATTGTAGTCAAGACTAGACTCAAGGATTCATTCCCTCAAGAGCTCCGGCAGAGACATTCCTTAAAGTTTTCCTCCTTGTCCTTACTGCAGTCATTGTCTGCAGAAACATGATGAGAAGCAACTCTGAGGAACAATACATGTGGTGTCAGTTGGTCAGACACAGAATGCCCAATATCATGTACTGTACAGTTGTATACTTGGGATAAGTAAAAGAAGGATGCACGTGGTATGAGGAGAAACCAGAGATACCCCCAGAATCTATACTGGTGACAAATTTATAAGAACAGCCATACTGGGTCAGACCAAAGGTCCATCTAGCCCAGTATCCTGTCTTCAGACAGTTGCCAATGCCAGGTGCCCCAGCAGGAATGAACAGAACAGGTAACCATCAAGTGATTCATCCTGTCACCTATTCCCAGCTTCTGGCAAACAGAGGCTAGGGACACCATCCCTGCCTGGTTAATAGCCATTGATGGACCTATCCTCTATGAACTTATTTTTCAACCCTGTTATTGTCTTGGCCTTCACAACATCCTCTGCAAAGAGTTCCACAGGTTGACTGTGCATTGTGTGGAAAAAAATGCTTGTGTGTGTTTTAAACATGCTGCCTATTAATTTCATTTGGTGATGTATTATTATATATGCAAAACAAAGTTGCAACCATTAAGCTTTTTTTGGCATAGGATGTTTGAGGTATAATTATGCCAGTACCATAAATGTGTGTGGTGGAATAGCTCTCATCTTTCCAGGATTAGCCATAAGAGAATGATACCCTAAAAATTAAGATTTTGGCTAGAGTACATGTTCGCTGAAAACAAGTTTCTGAGGTCCTGGAATTGGGCATACAAACTTAACTTTTCTAGTTAAAAATGAATGTATACCAAAAATATATGCACATCTATGAATAAAAGCCATGTAGGTTGGGATGTGTTGGAGAGGGTTGGGGTGGGGGGCGGCATTTGGTTTGTTTTACACAGTTTTGGGTCAGTGCAGTTAGAAATGGATTTTAATACAGACTCCCCGCTGTCTCAGCCTTTGCTGTGATGGGAATGAACAGAAAAACAGACACTTCAAACATTTTGTATAGTAAAAACTTACATTTTTTTCCACAAGCGCTATCTGAGGTTGTTTTAATTAAGCTAAATTATCAACAAGTGTAACTAATTTTTATTATTGGTGGCATTGGGTAACTCTCCCTATTAAGGTTGCTGGACATTTCCCATTATCAGACCCTGTCATGAATATAGGGGGAAGGGTAGCAACCTTTATGTATGCTTGGCAGCTGTACTGGATTGCCTTACCTGTAAAGGGCTAAGCAATTCAAATAACCTAGTTGGCACTTGACCAGAAGGACCAATGAGGAAAGAAGATCCTTCCGCCCCAGATTTGAAAGTACTTGTTTTGTTGTTCTATGGGTTGTTCCCGCTCTAGACGGAGGGAGAAGCCAAGCAGGTACAATATCTCCTGAAACATATACCTGGAATAATCCATCTAAAACCAGAGAAACTGAGTATGGCAAGGAAATGCATTAGGTCCTCTTTTGTTTTGCCTTGTGAATTTTCCTATGCTAAAAAGGTAGATTCATTCCTGTTTTGTAATTGTGAAGCTGAGCCCAGAGGGGAGCCCTGTGTTTTAAATCTTATTACCCTGTAAAAGTTACCTGCAAAATCAGTATGGAAGGTGTGATTCTTTTACTTTTTTCTTTACAGTAAAAGTCCTTCTTTTAAGAACCTGATGGATTTCAGTGTCCTGAAGACAAAGGGTCTGGTTGAGCTCACGTTGCTAAAGCAACTGGTTGGTATTTTAGTCTCAAGCCTCCCCAGGAAAGGGGGTGAAGGAGTTTGGGGGGATATATTGGGGCGATATGGATTCCAAGTGACCCTTCCCTGAATTTTTGTGTAAATCACTTGGTGGTGCAAGCAATATACCGTCCAAGGACAAGAAAAGAATTTGTGCATTGGAGAAAAAAAAAGTTTTAACCTAAACTGGTGGAATATAAGCTTAGGAGGTCTTTCATGCAGGTCCCCACAACTGTACCCCAGAGTTCGGGGGTGGGAGAGGGGAAGAACCATGACAGACACTGTTTTCATTTACTTATAAAACTTAACCAAAAGTTCTGTTTGGGTTGAAATCTTGTATGCTGTGTGGCTGCCTCAGGCCGAATTTTTCAGAAAGTTTCAACTAAAATCAGTTCAGATGATTCTGAGAAAGAAGGAGAATGTTATTTTGCCAATGTTTTGGGTAAATTCTGGTGATCTTTTCTTTGCAAAGCTCTAGTACTCCCATGCTTTGAAGCAAGGACTTGAAAATTTGACAGGTAGGGCGGGTGGCCTTTGTGTCAGGTATTGGCCTTTTATTGTACCCATAAAAAATCCATCCAAAATTGACCAAATGACTAGCCGCTGAAAAACCCCAGTTTGCACATGCTTAGTAGAGATTTGTTTGAGCTTCACAACTAAATTCTTTGAAAATTCTGTCCTCACGGAGTTTGCCCCAGCCCAGGGCTGAGAAGAACTTTCCCTGCAGTTGCTGGAATTTGTGTGTGGCAGCAGAATCCCATCTAAAATATCTATATTCATGTTATAATACTGGACTGCTTCTGTTCCTGTACCAATTTATATAGGCAAAGCACCAATCCTGTTCCTTCAGCAAACAATAGACAGATAAGCAAGTTACTGTACTACTAGTATTAATACTGGTAGATAAATGGAATGCACATCCCTGTGATACTAGCATTTTCCATGGTTCATGTCTACACATGCACAGTAGTACTGTGACAGAAGCACTCTACTTTTAATTACTGTTTCCCTTTCTAAATCAGAAAAGCCCAGGATACCTATATTAGGATGGTGTCTCGTTACAACAGTATATGTATGACTAGTGGAAAGGAAGGTCCTTAGTCACACATTTTTGTATATTTTTTGTTACTAATTGTGAATATTTAAATGTGTAATAAACATCTGAAAACATCCACTCAATGTGCAACAGCAGTCAAAAAAGTGACCAGAACATTGGGAATCATTAAGGCATAAGCTAATAAGACAAAATATCATATTGCCCTTATATAAATCCATGGTATTTGACTACTGCATGCAGATGTGGTCACTCCATCTCAAAAAAAGATATATTGGAATTGAAAAAGGTTCAGAAAAGGGCAACAAAAGTGATTTGGGGTATGGAACATTTTCATATGTATGTGGGGAGATTAATAAGACTGGGACTTTTCAGCTTGAAAAAGAGAACTAAGGAGGGGATATGATTGAGGTCTATGAAATCATGACTCGTGTGGAGAAAGTAAATCAATTTAATTTGGTGACTCCTAGTTCTTGTGTTAATAGGCAGCAGGTTTAAGACAAACAAAAGGAAATATTTTTTCCTACACAACACAGTCAGTGGAACTCTTTGCCACAGGATGTTGTGAAGGCCAAGACTATATAAACAGGGTTCAAAAAAGAACTAGATAAGGTTATGGAGGATAGGTCCATCAATGTCTATTAGCCAGGTTGGGCACAGATAGTGTCCCTAGCCTCTGTTTCCAGAAGCTGGGAATGGGCGACGGGATGGATCACTTAATTATTACCTGTACCGATCATTCTGTCTGGGGCACTTAGCACTGATCACTGTGAGACAGGACCAGATGAGCCAGTATAGCCGTTCTTATGTTCTTAAACATTTTAAAAGCTCCACACAGAGTCCAAACTCACAATATAGAAATAATGTATTTTCACAAATGTCTTCATAGAAATCTGATTTTACTGGTATAGTTGAGCAAAGACATTTTTATATTGAAGGAGGACTGGGAATTCCGAAAGTTGGATACAGTGTCTTTCATCACAGACAACAGTTGCTCATGAGAAAGGATCTAGTCTTACTGCACAAATACTCTTGATATGTTAGTTCCCACTAAATCTAAAACCTGGTAGCATTACTACTGTAAATTATTTACATGAGAAATGCATCAAAAATTAATCCAATTTTTCCTACAAACTATTTATATTAGAGCGCTGAAAATACTAGAACACAAAAAATACTTTAGATTCCACATATTCAAATTAGAAGTAACGCTAACATGAAATACTGCCACAAGGATGTTTCCATTTCGTTTTTGCAAATTACATATGCAGAAAAGCTACAGTGAGCTCTGATCAAACACAAGAGCCACTAAAAATTTGCATGCAAGCTAACCCAGAATTTAACAGAGAACTAGATGCTGGCTTATCTTATTGATGACAAACTGAGCTTTGTCAACGTGCAGTATTTTCTTGTTAGTACAAAAACCTGTTTTCCTGCTTTAAATCACTTTTGCATTCCCAATGGCAGAGATCTGCTAAAAAAATATTCAGAAGGCTTTCAAAGCAGATTCTTGGTGTTGACAATCTTTCAAGACCAGAGTAAAAGTACTTCATATGAATTTGTATATGCAGTGCTTTTCACCTTTATTCCCTACTACAGAACCTTCTTGAGAAAAAACAATTTAATATTCACACTGAAGTTTTAGTATCCTTTCTGTGGACACCACATGAAAAACAAATTTAACATTTTGCTACTAATCCCTGATTTACCTCACCGAAATACATTTTAAAGCTTTTTCTAAAAATATATTCGAATGGCATGAGAGCAGAGCTGGCGGCGGGAGGGCAAAATCACACTTCTGTCTATAAGCATCTCAGAATAACCTGGGGCTATATCTACAAAAGGACTTAGGCGTTGCAATGCCTAACTTTTAGATGCCTAGCCACAACCTTGAGTTCATAAATTCCCAGGCCAGAAAGGACGATTGTGATCATCTAGTCTGACCTCCTGCAGACCACAGGCTACAGAACTTCCCAAAAATAATTCCTACAGCATCTCTTAGAAAAAATATCCAACTTAGATTTAAAAATGGTCAGTGATGGAAAATCTATCACAACTCTTGATAAATTGTTCCAATGGTTAATTACTCCGACTAGTAAGAATTTATGCCTTATTTTCAGTCTAAATTTGTTTAGCTTCAACTTCCAGGCATTGGCTCTGCTAGATTGAAAGGCTCACTATTAAATATTTGTTCCCCATGTAAATACTTCTAGACTAATCAAGTCACCTCTTAACCTTCTCTTAAAGAGAAATAAATTGAACTCTTTGAGCCTCTCACTATAAGGCAGGGATGGGCAAACTTTTTGGCCTGAGGGCCTCATTAGGGTCAGAAACTGTATGGAGGGCCAGGTAGGGAAGGCTGTGCCTCCCCAAACAGCCTGGCCCCTGCCCCCATCTGCCCCCCTCCCACTTCCTGCCCCGACTGCCCCCCTCAGAACTCCCAACCCATCCAAGCCCCCCCCCTTCCCTGTCCTGACTGCCCCGACCCCTATCCACACCCCCACCCCCTGACAGGACCCCTGCTCCCTGTCCCCTGACTGTCCCCCCGGACCCTCTGTCCCTTATCTAACCCCCCTGCTCCCTGCCCCCTTTACTATGCCGCTCAGAGCACCAGGACTGGCAGCCGTGCCGCCAGGCCGGAGCCAGCCACGCTGCCACGCAGTCTAGAGCACTGGGGCAGACAGGCGGCTCTCGCAGCCATGCTGCCCAGCAGGAGCTTGAAGCCCCACCACCCAGAGTGCAGGCAGCACAGCAAGCTGAGGCTGCGGGGAGAGAGGACAGCAGAGGAGGGGCTGGGGCTAGCCTCCCCGTCCGAGAGCTCAAGGGCCAGGCAGGATGTTCCCATGGGCCGGATGTGGCGGGCCGTAGTTTGCCCACCTCTCACCTCTTTTTCTGAACCCTCTCCAATTAATCAACATTCTTCTTGAATTATGGGCACCAGTACTGGAAACAGAATTCCATGAGCTGTTGCACCAGTGACAAATAGAGCCAAAATAACCTCTCTACGCCTACTCGAGATTCCCCAGTTTATGCATTCCAGGACCCCATTAGCCCTTTTGGCTAGTGTCACACTGGAAGCTCATGTTCAGCTGTATCCATCACAAGCCCCAAATCTTTTTCAGAGTCCCTGCTGTCCAGGATAGAAAACCCCCTTTTGTAAGTATGGCAACACTCTTTGTTCCTAGATGTATACATCTGCATATAACTGTATTAAAATTTATATTGTTTGTACCAAGGTTACAACAAGTGATCCAGATCACTCACTCTGAATCAGTGACCTGTCCTCTTCATTATTTAGTACTCTCCAATTTGTGTGTCAGCTGCAAACTTTATTAGTGATTTTATGTTTTCTTCCAGGTCATTGATAAAAGTGTTCAATAGTGTAGGGCCAAGAACCAATCCTTGTGAAACTCCACTGGGAAAAAAAACAAAAAAAAACAAACAAAAAAAACACCCACTCAACGATGATCCCCCATTTAAAGATAGGTCTCAACATGTATCAGTTTTATATCGGTCTAGCTTTTAAATCAAAATGTCATGCAGTGCCAAGTCAAATGTTTTATAAAAATCTAAGTATATTAGATCAACACTACTACCTTTGTCTACCAAACTTATAATCTCATTAATAATAATAAAATAATAAATAATATCAAGGTAGTTTGATAAAAATCTGTTATCCATAAACCCATGTTGATTTGCATTAATTATATTACTCTCCTTTAATTTTTTATTTACTGAGTCACGTATCAGCCACTCCATTATCTTGCCTGGGATCAATATCAGGTTGACAGGCCTATAATTACAATGGCCATCCTGTTTATCCTTTTTAAAAATTGGCACAGCTTTATCTTTTTTCCAGACTTTTGGAACTTCCCCAGTGCTCCAAGACTTACAGAAAAACTAACATTAATGGTCCCACAAGCTATTCAGCCAGCTCTTTTAAAACTCTTGGATGCAAGTTACCTGGACCTGCTGATTTAAATACGTCTAAACTATAAGAGCTGTATAATATCCTCCAGAGATACTAGTGGAATGAAACAAGATGGATGATTTAGTTGGGGATTGGTCCTGCTTTGAGCAGGGGGTTGGACTAGATGACCTCCTGAAGTCCCTTCCAACCCTTATATTCTATGATTCTAAGAGATATTACCATATGATGAGATATCATCTGTTACTACCCCTAAATACAGAATATGAATATTTATTGAGTATGTCTGCCTTTTTAAGGGTCTAGGTTCCCTGTACAAGGCCTAGAAGAGAGTTAGGCACCTAAGAACGGCATGCATTCAAGCCAGCATGCTGAGCTAATAGGAAATGCTGGTGTGAGGAAGGGATCGAAGGGAGTTAGGCATCTTCCTCTCGCCTGGACAAAGGGACCTATCTCTGCTTGGGATTCATAGCAGGAACACTTTCTTGGAGACACCCATCTAAGCCTTTTGGAGGGGTTGGAAGAAGAAATGCAGTGGCCACCTCCTTAGCCTTTAGCCCAGAGGTTACAGCATGCACCAGGATGTGGGAGACCCACGTTCACTTCCTCTCATCTTCCTAATGTGGAGAAGAGATTTGAATTTGGGTCTCCCCTCTCAGGCAAGTGCTCTAAATACTAGGCTATAGAGTGAGCCTCACTCTTTCTTTGGAACAATGTATAACTTATACACAGTGGAACAGCTTCAATGGAAGAGACTAAGATCCACACCAGAATATCCCACAGCCTTAGCCATAGCCTTGTGGTTAGGGAATTTGCCTGAGAGGAGAAAAGACCCAAGTTCAAATTCCCTCTTCACATAAAACAGAGGGGGGAAATGAACCCAGTCCCCTAGGAGTCTACATCTTGGTTAAAGGCCCTAACTACTTGACTAAAGGTTAAGGAGGTGACCAGTGTATTTCTTCCAAAAAGCAGCTTATGTGCCTGCCTTCAGGACAGCAAACTGCTGTGAACCGCAAGCATAGGTAGGCATAGTGGTCTAAAAGTTAAGGGGGTCACTGCCACCTCCTCCTTCCCTCTGGTCATTTTGTCTGGGTTTAGGCAAGCTCAGAGCATGCTTACCAGATCAGGCCCTGCAGGCAATTAGAAGGGCACCTTATTCAAGGACTTACTGGGGCTTAATTGGGAGATTGGTGCCCAGGCACTTTGACTGAGGAAGTTGTGTGCACGCTAACTGAAAGTAATTTAAAGTGCTCTAGGCGCCTAATAGTGCAAATTTAAGCACTGAAGACTTCAGGCACATACAGGGTTAGGTGGCAACTCAGCAAGGGTTTTGAGGATGTCAAAGGCACCTAAATGTTGCACTTAGGCACCTAAAGTGGCCATTAGGAGCCTAAGTCCTTTAGTGGATCTAGCCATTATTTGCTCCACTTCACCAACATATTCATATCATAAGATACTGCATCACCTTTTAGCAGTGACTAACCCTAGGACAGTCCCAAGTTTTTTGAACACACTTATTCTGATGAGAAATTTCCCCAATTTTTTCTCCCCACCCATTTTACAATCCTCCTATTCTAAGAGTTCCAGACAGTGAAATCTCTGCAGTTCACAGATCAATGGTCCAACAGACCAATGCTCTGTGCAATTCAGGAGAGCATGAATGCCTGTGCTTCGCTGTGCCCCTTTCCCGATTGAGGCAGAAAGCAACACTGCCAGCCACAAGCCAAACAAATTCAAGAGTTTGAGGTTAGTCTCGAATTCAAAGCTCCCACATCACTGCCTGACAGTCAGCCCCATATTTTACGTATACCCAAATAAAAAAATAAAACCCAGTAATTGAAAAAACATGAAACGAGTAGGTGGAATGTATAAAAACAAATGAGAAGTGGAATGACTACAAAATGCCACCACAAGACAGCAACTTCAAGAGTCAATGGAAAGAACTTGAATACATTCTATACAGGAAACTTCTGGAAATTTTGCCAAAAAAGAGCGGAAACACTCTGAAAGGTATTCTCTGTGATAAAAAGATCACTTGGAACAGCTTGTGTCTAAGCTTACATTTTCAGGGTGGGAAATGTGATGCAAGGCAGAATAGTAGGAAAAAAGCAGAGAACAAAGAGGAGGATACTTATGGTGCCATATCAAGCAGTTGGCTTTTAATTGTCTAGCCAACCATAGTTCTTAACCTCCAGACCCTTTTGCTCGAGAGTACTACTATTTTTGCTTTGTGCTGGACTCTTCTCTTGCTTCTATTAATCCATGGCAAAAGGAGAAAATGGAGGCTGTACTCCAGCTATGGTTACTGTACACACTGAAGTTTTAAATACTGTGCTAAGGCCATATAATCATTAGGTAAACTAGAGGACTACCCAACTGTTGGACCACAGCTTAGCTATCGCTGCTTCCATGGATGAGATTGTGTGCATTTATAAGTGTTGTGGTATAGGGCATTGGTTTATAATATGGAAACCCTTGCATGATGGGGGAAGCATATTGGGTTCCATCCCTAGTTCATTCTAAATTACAGCCTGCCATAATCTTTAGGCCACCCATAGTTTAAAGCCTACCACAACCTGAGGACAAGAAGTTATAGTAATAAAAAACTTGAATTAACTACAGTGTTCACCATTACAAAAGGCAGCTATAAGTTAAAGTAAATGCATGCCGGTTTTGACAATCCTTAGATTTAATATTTTGTAGTTGGAAGAGCAAACTTCACACAAATTAAAAGGGTAATGCCATTCATAAATTTAACCAAATGAAAGTCAATTAATATGAAACACATTCACCTACTTAACACTGATCTATTGTGAGCACTAATAGCCATCATTCTGTGGTATCTGAGATAGAATAGATGTCTGGGTCGGTTCTTGGTGTAACAGAGAGACCAGACAGTGCTGATGTTATTGTAGCTTCAATCTAGGCGAGATCCTTGGCTTGGAAACAGGTCATCAGCATATATAAAACTTTTTGTGCTGAGATGGATCACTTGATCATTCATATATATGATGAAAAGTATTGGTGAGAATACGCTGTCTTGTAGTAGGCCATTTTTCTGGTGCCACCATTGGCTTCCCTTCCACAGTTAACATAAAAACATTGCAACCTCTGCTAGAGAGCCATCAGTTATATAGTGATCTTTCATCATGTGGTTTATTTTAGAAAGGAGCCTTCAGTGATTCACTGTGTCATATGCTGCTGATAGGTGCTGTGTTTGATGACCTGTTACCATACTCTTTTTAAAGCCATCTTCAATATATTGAGTGATGTTCAGCACTCGACCAGTGCATTATTTGCCTGGAGGAACCCTGCTTGCTCTGGGATTAAATGCTTTTCAATGAGCGATGATAGGTAGTTTAGAATGAGATGCTTGTAGAGGTGGTAGAGTAGCAATAGAGGCCTGAAGTCCTTCAGCTTCCTTGCTTCCCCGGCTTCAGGAACATTCATGTCATGACCCATCAGATTCTCTGGATCTGTGAATCCTGCTGTACACTTATCACTACAACATAGCCATTTACTTTGATTGATTCCTAGCATGCATTACAACTACAAACCAATACCAAATCAAAGGAAATCATCAAACCCAGAGTGCTTTTACATTTCTTACATTCCTTCATGATGAAACTGGACTGGCAAAGTGATACTATAGTAGTAAGGCAAATGAGAAATCACTTAATTATCAGAAATGCTAAATAGGCCTAAAAATTCATATATTACAACCCTCACCAAATCTGTAAATAAAGACATTAATGTGAACTTTTATTGATGTTAATAATGTGCAGTATCTTATGGATACATCGTTTTCCTCCTTTACGATTTGTATGGTATTCTTCTAAAGTACTTTCTGTGGGCTTTAAACAGGGTCACTCCCTTTGTAGCCACTCAAAGAATGTGTTTCACAATTCCCTATAATTTAATCATTGTTAGTCAGAAGTCTATTGTCAAAATATAATTCGCTCATTTATTTTAGCATCAGAGCACTCAAGCATGTTCAATTTACGAGCAACACAGTCACATGTCACGGCCACAAGAGAGATCCATTGCAGAACTGCTGGAAGGTTTTGTTCACAAATAAGCTGCATTTCTCATGACTATCTGTAGGATGAATCTAGGAGTCCAACAGCCGTGCACATTACTTTCAGGAGGAAAACAACACAAAAGCATTTAAGACATAGTTCTCAGCTTACTCCAACAAAGTCCTACACAACTAGTTGACTAATCACCATTACAGAGTTTTTATAGTGAGTACGGGAGTGAGCAGAAAGAAAATAGTTTGTTTCACTATCCTGCCCCATCTCTGAACTCAAAGGCCCATGAGTAGCATAAAAAGCCTGGTTCATGTCTAAATGGGTTGACAGTACCGCAGTCACTGCGGGGTGGAAGAGGGCCAGGACTGTAAAGAGAAGCTCAGAGCTTTAAAAATACAGGGAAGTGCAATGGGAGGGGTGCTTCATGGTCATAAGAAAATAAATGTCATAAGAAAACAGTGACCAGGCAGAACACTAGTGTGGTACATAACATGCACTACCTATGCAGCCAACTTGTTAGCAAATTATACTTAGACAAAGAACAGCAGGAACAACTATGAGATAGAAATGAGGGGAATAGTCAAGACTCAGGAATCATCCCTGAGTTGGGGGCGTGAGGAGAAAAAAAATCAGAGTAACTGAGTAAACATTAGCCATTATTGCAAGCTAATGGCCTAGACGCCAAAACTGAAGGAAAGAAAGCCATGAAGTCTAGGGCAGACAGTCACTAAATCACTTTACAAGAAGTGGGTAACCAAAACCCCAGTTAAAAACCATGAGTCCCAAATTAAGCCCCATCATGAAGATTAAAAGCAAGAGCATGTCAGTGGCAAAAAAGACCCTCCACATGTGATAGATGTGCACGTAGGATGAAATCATACCAGTCAATAGCACCTAACCTAACAGTCTGCTGCATGACAAGTCATATCTCATGCTCTGAGGGCACTATAGGAATACTGGAATCAAGACAATTGTGCATGCCCAGATCTTCATTGAAACCCTACAAAACATTGCTACCAGGTATAGCAAAGGTTGTACATGAATTTCATATGTAATCCTGCTCTCTCGTGCAGTCCTCTAAATGTTTGACAAAAAACACCTCTTCCAAGTTTTACAAGGGTAAAGAGGTAACCTTTCCATGGAGGGTGGAGGGAGAAGAGAACTTTCTTACTATACAAAACAAAAAGGGACTGAATTCGAAACATTTTAAAAACTTCTACCGATATACCAGGCAGATCAGGAGGAAGACTACAACCAACTTTTAAAAAAATAGTGCAGTTATTGGAGAATCACTTCTGTGCACACTCAGTGCACATTTAGGATTTCTGACAGAGGCTAAGGAAGCCCCTGCCACCCATCTCTCCATGGCATCTTTTTGCATGTTCTCTGTCCAGCTGATGCCCAGATAATATCCAGACAGAGTACGTCTCATTGTAACACACCAAGTTCTGCCAAAACTTAAAAATGCATTTCTTAATACAAGTGTAAAATATTAAGCTACAAAAGAATTGCAGATGCTAACATTTCAGAGGTCCCTGCAATTTGTGCTCCTATATATTCTGCAAGTTATAAGCTTTCATATAAAAAAAATTGAATTGCTATCCCTTTTTATTACTCAGATAAAGCCACCACAACATACAAAGACAACACACTGCTGTATTAACCCTACTTTGCAAAAAGCCATTTCCAGGCACGTCATTGCCCCAGCAGGATGGAACTTATTCTGTTCAATGCAATGAGGTGTGAACTTGAAAGTGACAGTGTTACATCTCTACCCCGATATAACATGACCCGATACAACACAAATTCGGATACAACATGGTAAAGCAGTGCTCCAGGGGGCAGGGCTGCGCACTCCAGTGGATCAAAGCAAGTTCGATATAACGCGGTAAGATTTTTTGGCTCCAGAGGACAGCGTTATATAGGGGTAGAGGTGTATTTATTATTATAATAAAACCACCACCACCTACGCAGCAGTAGCACCCAGACATCCAATGAGGTTACGGTTCCATTGTGCTACATAAATAACATGATCCCTGCATGTGGAATGACATGATCACTGCCCTGAAGATGCACCATGAAATTTGTCATTCTGTTTTGGAAATATCCATATTAAGAACTGAAAGTCTGCAACGGCCTTACAGGTCAGCATTAAAGTGCATTGGAACAGCTGTGTACAGAAACTTAGGTATTGTTATCAATATTTAATTAAAGAACATGACAATTTATCAAAATCTCACTCCCCTTTTAAAGAGCTTATGCAGTTTCTCAAAATAAAATCAGCAAAGAATCCTGTGGCACCTTATAGACTAACAGACGTTTTGCAGCATGAGCTTTCGTGGGTGAATACCCAGTTCTTCAAAATAAAATGTAGTCATTGTATAAGAAACAGTAACAATGTTTTGCATTTAGCTGAAGTTTCACAGATGAATCATTTACAAACAAAAAAAGACCAGTATAACAAAAGACCCAGCAAGCTACAAACTACCAGACTGGCATCTGAAAGCTGCACAAAGCTTTAATGCAATGAAACAGCACCACAACCATCTGATGTATCATTAATCCAAGCCAATATTTTACAGGGAACCTTTTCAGTCTCCAAAGGTTACTGATGATTCCTGAAAAAGATCCAATAATGATGCAGAGGTAATTTCTCAAGCAGTGTTCAATTTTGAAATTAGTCCAGACTTCAAAAAAGGAGGAGGATAAAAGTGGAATTTACTTTCCAATTAGGTCACACATCATAATACACCAATGGCTAAATGCTGTCAACTATAGTACTCCTTTGTCACACGCAGTTCTGCATTAAATTTGAAACACACATATTTGGGATCCATCCAAAACAATCTACATTGTGAGTAGCGGAATTAAGCTTTCACAGAGCAAAAACCTCTAGAAGGCAAGATAGAGAAGGCTAATATATTACAGAGCAACAGTAGTGACCCCAAAGTTACAACTGAGTTTCTATTATAAAACTTCTGGGATTTCTCTGGTAATATGGAATAGGTTCAAGTTCAAAGGACACTGGGGGAGTACAAGTCCCAAACTGCACTTTATCTAGAACTTTTCAGAAGTTCCATGGCATTATTACTGGAGAAGCACCAGCATTTCAGAAGTAAGGGAGAAACGTAGTGTTCAATTGCAAGGATTTGAAATAGGAAAGTTTATCTGAGCTCACCTGAAAGTTTACTCTTCTTGAGTGATCAGACACCTAGATCCATTACGATGAGTACTTCAACCTGCTTACACGTTGGAGGGCAGAACCAGACTGATTAGTCATTGATAGTAGGGGAATGCCCCAATCCCTGAAGTTTTACAAAACTCCCACAGCCAGAATAATTCCATCCTACTTCATTGAATTAGAGATTAATTTAGTTTTGATCAGTATAGTCAAGACAAGGAAAAAAAGTCTCTGGCCAAAAAAGCATGGACAGCATCACTGCTGGTCTCTCCTCTCCATGGTCTAGGGAGCAGTGCAGAGGGTGGAAAGAACTTGGCCAGCTTTGAAAGTGTCTTTCTGAATCCTAGGCCCCGAAACGTGGAGAGGCCATGAGGTCTTTTTGTTTTTTATCGATACAAAGAGGTCAATCAACCCATCAAATAGTCTAACAAATTTACTACTAATAAATGGCAAGACAATTCTGGGGGCATGCACAGTTCTGCTTAATCAAACTTGTATCACGAAAGCCCATCTACCTTTCTGTTTACCTCCTTCTTGATATACAGTGTACACCAAACAGGAAACTCTGCTCTGTCCAGGATTCTGATTGGCATAGGGCTGATCATACTCTTCCTAGTTTATGAAAGACTCAGACAGATTTGTCAATCACAACCATATCAAGCCTGTTATTGATGGAAGAGTGCTCCAAGACCAAGTTTCCCGCTACTAGATGCTGTAGTTTTACTGCTAATCATTCCCTGCATTGAATCAGGATCTGAATTAGAATTCTATATCTCATCATTCGTATCTGGTATGTCAATGATTGTGCTGCCTGGTTCACCAATGGGTGAAGGAATGTTTGCAAGAGTCTGCTTCTCTATAAACGGTAGTTAAGGAAGTGGAGAACAGACAATGAGACCTTGACCTCTTGATCCTGCCCAGACTGGGTTGAGAGGGGGAAAACCACATTCTGCCATAGAGAAAGCAGAGCTCCTCAATGAGACACTTAAAGGGCTGGAGCTTGAGCGAGATCTGTCCTTATGCCTGAGAGACGCTGTATAGTTTTCTACTTGAAGTCTGCAGGGGCAGCAACCTCTGCAGTACCTCAGACGAGGGAGGAGAGCTGAAGGGAAAAATTCTCTAAAGGAAACCAGACCTGGGATATGACAGGTATTAAGACATGATTGAGATGGAATTTAGTTTTCCCTCAAAAAGGGCTCTGCAGCAAGTAGGTAGAGTGTAGTGTGAGTGAGCAGCCATGTGGAGACAAGAAAAAACAGTGGAAACTTCAGAGGACAGTGCATTCCCTGGATGGCAGTGACTGACAGGTCTGGTTCTGCCCTCCCACAAGGCAAGCAGGCTGAGAACTCATAGTAATGCATCTGTAGAAATTAGCATGATGAAAACAGGTTATTTAAATCAAACCAGCTGATCCATCTCCACTTTGCCCTCCTTGCAATAGCAGTACAAGTTCAACAAAAGTTCTTCTAAACTGTTTTTACTGCTCATTTTAGACAACCAAGAGAAATTCAATTTTGTGTTGGATGCAAGGTCAGTAGAAGAGATCCTTGGAACTGTATTTCTAAGACGTTTTACCTTAAAAGTATTTTATTAAAGGAATACTCAAGTTAAGGCATAGTTGAGAAAGCGGTTTTATCTATATTGCAGACAATGAAAAAAGACTAAGCTGTTCCACTTTCAGGTCTCAGGCACTAGCACAGGGGTAGGTAACCTATGGCACATGTGCCAAACAAAGGCAGCACGCGAACTGATTTTCAGTGACACTCACTCTGCCTGGGTCCTGGCCACTGGCCCGCGGGGCTCTGCATTTTAATTTAATTTTAAATGAAGCTTCTTAAACATTTTAAAGATGTTATTTACTTTACATAAAACAATAGTTTAGTTATATACTTATAGAAAGAGACCTTCTAAAAATGTTAAAATGTATGACTGGCATGCAAAACCTTAAATTAGAGTGAATAAATGAAGACTCGGCACACCACTTCTGAAAGGTTGCCGACCCCTGCACTAGCACAATACAGCAATGTTTGTGCATCAAATCCTGCAGAGAAATATATAAGAATTCTTTCCATTGGAACTGATAATTTGATGTAAAACATTTATATTATCTTAGATTTTGTACAAGCCTACTTGTACAAAATAAATTTTGAGACAAGTTTCTAATGATCGGATCCCTTCCAAATACTCTGAGTTCTCAGCCTAGTTACAGAAACAAACAAATACCAAAACTAAGGAGAGACCAATAAATCTCTTATTGTAATATATCCACTAGAAATAATGACAATGATATATTATACTATTTTATAATTCATTATCCCAGAAATAGTGCATGATTTATGTCCAAAGTAATAAATATTGAGCAAGCCAAGTATGAATGAATGCAATGCTTATCTTTACAGCCAGCTGTATGATGGAGATGGATGGTTCCGAGATGAACATTAAATCCCACAAAGACAACTGAAGAATAAGAAAATGGCTAACCTTTACAGATGAAACGTTTATTTTGTGCTGAAAAAGCTTTTGCGGTGTTATTATGTATTGGTATCTTTTGGACCAGACAGACTGTTCTGCATTCACTTTCATTAGGCATCATTACAAAAAGGTGCTTTCAACACGGTCACAATTTTCACCACTGTTTCCATCTTTTCAAAGCCAGGAAAATCTCATCCTCCCACCATACCAGTGAAAATACTTTGCTTGGGTTCTTCTTTGAAGCTTGGATGTCAAATTACACCAAACACTTAGATTTCATGCTTAATAAATGCATTTGTTTAACCAGTTTCTTTTATCAGTTAGTTACTAAAAGAATTTCATTCTAAATAATACTGGTTATGACTGAGTGTGAATTTACCAGTTTGGGTAATTTAGTCAATAGGGTGCTAATTCAAGTCATATGACTGGGCAGGTGTTAAGGTGGACTGGTATCTGTAACTTGATGCATTGTAAGTGGAGAAAAATAAAGCCATATGCCTTTGCAAGCCATCTTTCCTCCTTCAGTTCGAAGAGCATGATACCTCACAGACTGAAAGAATTGCAATTAAATATTTCGAGGTCTTTTTAAAGCAAATTTATGCCACTAGAAAAAGTACTGCACTATTTACCATTAAAATAGAAGTATTGTGCATGTAGACCATAAAGATACCACTTTTTTTTTCTTTTAAAACAGCCTACATTTTCAAAGAGAGTTGTTTGACACTTGGCCACAAGTCTATTTGAAGTCACCAGGTAGGGTGACCAGATGTCCTGATTTTATAGGGACAATCCCAATATTTGGGTTATGTCTTATATAAGTGCCTATTACCCCCCACCCCGTCCCGATTTTTCACATTTGCTGTCTGGTCACCCTATCACCAAGTGCAGCTAAATCCCAGGTAACTCTGAAATGAGGAGCAAGTTTTAGCCCAATGCTTGTGTGCAAGTTTGGGGACAGGAGAGAAGCTGGGAGGGTAACCCTCCCAGTAAAAGAAATACAACACTACTCAAGGTAAAACCTTTCACCTAGGCCTATCGGGGTCATGGTATGTAATCAGTTAATTTTTAGGCTCATCACATATTGATTATAACCTTGAAATACTAACTGTTTATACTCTCTTAATTGTTAAAGTATAATTGTTATACTGAAGATTACTTGTCTGCCTGACCTTTTCTTTTAAGGAGTTAAGCTCATTCACTCAGAGATCTTTACTGAAAACTGTGCTGCCTTTTGTTTATTTTTAGGGTCTTTACTGTTCAGATCACTGAAAAATCTTTAGCTACATTATGTTTTTGCTGCAAGGGAAATACAGAAATATTTTCATTAGGAGCATGAGTGTTCCTTTGTTCAACTATATGTGAAAAGACTATTGCAGTATTAGTTTTAAGCCTTGTAACGTGACCCCAGGCAAATGAAGCGGGGGGAGGGGGTATCTCTGTCATAAACCTAGTTGCTGTACAGTCTTTTCAGTCAGCTTACAGCAGCTAAGTCATCCAATTTCACTGGAATTCAGAGGAAAAAAAATAGGCCAGAAAACAGTACACTTGAGAGCATTGGTACGCAACAGGTTTATGCAATAGCCCAGTGGTTGAAGAGCGCAGAAAAACCAGTCTGTTAAGCTCACCTTTCCTGGTTACCAGGAATAGGAAAAGAAGCTACATTATAGTAGGCTTACAGAACTGAATCCAGAGTCAAGGAGATTACCAGTCAGGTAAAACATACAGCGAACATTTCTGGCCACAATACGATGCCTGGGAATTGCTACTCAGCTTCAGTGACTATTGTATTGAGTAAAAACGGTACATATGTAGATATCAGATGGCCTTTTTATATAGCAGTGAGATTAAATGATGAGGATGCAGAGAATGACCCACAAATACAGGAATTACTGTTAATACTGTTGAACACAAACATTTATCCACATTGTTTGGCTTGTATGAAAACAAAACTGATGTTTTAGAATGAAAAGAACCATATTGTAAATAGCCTATAAAAATATGGGCATTCAGATGGCAATATGTGACCAGTTTTCCTTAAGAACTTCAGCTACCTATTCAATAGTGATACGTCAATGTACCCTCTCATTCCATTCCTAAGCTTTTGTTTCCTCCCTCTCCTAAAAGTTTTGTCTTGTATCATTTCGACTGCAAGCCTTTCAGAAGAATTTTTCATCCTTATTTGTAAGTGCAACAAACAAAAACAAAAATTCTTACATAGTCCTAGAAGTTTATTTTCTTACTAATTCCTCTGTAGGGAAAATACACACACACACTTTTTAAAAAAAAAAAAAAATCTCCTTCCTCTGAAGTATCAGGGATGGAGATGGGACATTGGAGGGGGTCAGCACATGGCTCTGAAGTGGCACTGAGTATTTTCTCTGTCAAGTGCTTAGCTGGCTGGTTCTTGCTCATATACTCAGGGACTAACTCATCACCATATGAGAGTCTGGGCAAGTATTATCTCCCAGCTCAGATTGGCATGACTTTGGAGGGCAGGGAGGAAGACAGACAGGGTTTGCCTTCCTCTTCAGTGTGGGGCCATGGTCAAAGGAGCACCTCAGATCCTCCTATTCTCCTCCTGTGCCATATAAGTCTCCTGTGGACTGTAATACTATGGTCTAATTTCAGTTGTTGGGTTGAGTGTGCAGGGGTTGGATGGTGTTGGTGGCCTGTGATATACAAGAGGTCAGACTAGATGATCTACTGGTCCCTTCTGGCCTTAAACTCTATGACCTCTAAGAATCTCAAAACAAAAAAACAAACATACACACACACTTTACTTCTAAGGACATGACCAGTCAGTTCATCTATTTAAGTGTTTAAACCATGCTAATTTATCATGTTATTTAAACAAGTAATTTGAGCACACTTTATAAAAATCACATTTAAATAATTCTCAACTGATGTTCAGAACTCTGCATTGGTACAGTTTGAGAACCAGAAAGTGAGATCCACTCACCAGCTCTGATCTCACTATCCAAACTGAGTTAAAGAATTGACTCACATTTCTTGAAAGCTTGTTTAAACCAGTATCCTGACAGTTATTTTCCCCAAAAGTCCTTTGAAAAAAGTAGTACTTTAAGAGAGTTTTGTCAGGCTGTATTTCAGAAAAGGCACATCAAAATTTCAAACTATCGAAGACAATTCTATGTATAGCACCTAGCACCATCAGGTCCTGGCCCATAGTGCTAGGGTAATATTAATATGTAGTTAAATGTTTTTCCTATCTTTCCTTAGTAAATCAACAATTGCAAATTAATGCACACTGGAAAACATAATCCCCAACTACACATCATATCATGGGGTCTAAAATTAGCTGTTACAACTCAAGAAAGATCTTGGAGTTGTTGTGGATCGTTCTCTGAAAACATCCACTCAATGTGCAGCAGCAGTCAAAAAAGCTAACAATGTTGGGAATGATTAGGAAAGATAAGACAAAAAATATCATATTGCCTCTATATAAATCCAAGGTACACCCACATCTTGAATACTGCATGCACATCTGGTCACCCCATCTCAGAAGAAAATATATTGGAATTGGAAAAGGGCCACAAAAATGATTAGGAGTATGGAACAGCTTGCGTAGGAGGAGAGATTAATAAGACTGGGACTTTTCAGCTTGGAAAAGAGATGACTAAGGGGGGATATGATATAGGTTTATAAAATCATGACTGGTGTGGAGAAAGTAAACAAGAAAATGTTATTTACTCCTTATCATAATACAAGAACTAAGTCACTAAATGATATTAATAGGCAGCAGATTTAAAAGAAACAAAAGGAAGTATTTCTTTACACAACACACAGTCAACCTGCAGAACTCAGCCAGAGGATGTTGTAAAGGCCAAAACTATAACAGTGTTCAAAAAAAGAACTAGATAAGTTCATGAAGAATAAGTACATCAATGGCTATTAGCCAGGATGGACAGGGATGCAAAACCATGCTCTGAAGTGTCCCTAGCCTCTGCTTGCCAGAAATTGGGAAATGTGCAATAAGGGATGGATCACTTAATGATTACCCTTCTGTTCATTCCCTCTGAAGCACCTGGCATTGGCCACTGTCAGAAGACAGGCTACTGGGCAAGATGGACCATTGGTCTAACCCAGTATGACTTTTTATAAGGAGATTAAATATAGAACAGATCGCTTTAGTTTATCTAGCATGGCAGGAAATGAGACTACATTACCTTGATGGGAAGTTACAGCTCAAGGACCAATAGTCTTGCATCTCCTAACCTCTATTCCTTGGTAACCAGAAATGGAAGTTTGTGTCTTGCTATCAACTGGTGGACTCCTGAGAGAACTTATCCAAGAATGAATTAGGTTTCAAGAATGAACACCATGTGTGGCACTACAGATTTGCTAATAAGCCAACTGACAATACACACAAAAAAAGTCTCCTAGGCTAAAAGTTCCTAAATGTATTTTTGCTAAGCTCCCCTTAGGAAAGTCACATCCTAGGCATGCTGTCCTCATAGAAGGACTAGGTTCCCTGCCTGTCTCGCTCCCTCACAACGGGGCAGCAAATGGGCCATGAGAGCTGGGGTCAGGAGAGGTGTGGAAAACTACAGAGTACTGCCCCCCCTGCTGGACACAGACCCCTCAACACTTCATCTGCTTCCTCTCCTACAGGCTCTGCCTCGCAGGGGAAGTAGACAGGGCTCTGTACCTTGGGGCCACGCCAAAGGGGTAGGGTCAGCAGGCAGCTCTGTTTGGCAGAGAGGTCAGTACTCCCAGGGTGTAGCCTTCAGCTCCCTGCTGGTAGAGTCCCCGCCACCTTCCTCTGCTGAGGCGGCCAACTGCTGGCTGGTAGCTGAGGCAGTGGGTAGTGAGACAGGCATGGAACCTGGTCCCAGCAGCTGAGACCACCCACGCAGAGCCCCCTCAGCATAGTCTCATCAGATTCTCACCCCCCCCATAACAATAACCTTGTGGCCTCACCCCACCCCAAGGCGGCATATCCCGCAGTTTGGGAATCTTGGTTCTAGACAATAAAAAATAATGAAGTGTTCCAGCCATAGACTTCATATTTATTCTGTTCTGCACATGCCCAGCTGCATGCATTTTATATTATATAAATAAAAATGATTCTACAGGTCACCATACAAAAGGACTCTTCTCATTGACCCTTCCCAATAACCCAGTCCTTCTCCTACTATTTTGTTCTCAATGTTATATTCTGCAGATTGCCAGTATAGGCTCCACAAAGCACATTTGGTGAATGCTGATGTCTTATTAAATTTCACCTTGTTGATGTACTAAAGCAAAGTACTACAATTAGAAAGGAAAAAAAATCAAATACACAAATGTAAAATGGAGAATAACTGCAGTAGTGTGGTAGTACTGCAGATGGTAGTAGTGCAAATGGTGTGGTAGTGCTGCAGAGAAGGATCTCAGGGAGAGAGTGAATCGCAAACTGAATACGAGTAATGTGATGCAGTTGTGAAAAAGGCTAACATTCCAGGGTGTATTGCCATGAGTGTTGCACATAAGAAATAGTAGGTAACTGTCCCAACAATTCAGCCTGGTGAGCCCTCAGCTGGAGTAGCGTCCAGTTCTGGACACCACATTTTAAGAAAGATGTGGACACACTGGAGAGAGTGCAGAAGAAAGCAACAAAAATAGATTTAGAAAGCCTGAGCCATAAAGGAAAGGTAAAAAATCCTAAACCTGTTTAGTCTTGAGAAAAGAAGATGGGGGGAGAGAATCTGATAACTCTTCAAATACATTAAGGGCTGTTCTAAAAAGAATACTGATTAATTGCTTTCCATTGCCCACTGAAGGTAGGACAGTAGTAATGGGCTTCATCTGCAGCAAGTGTGATTAGGTTCGATATTGGGAAAAAATTTCCAACTATCATACTGAAAGGTGAAGTGTCAAGCTGGAGAGAGGTTACTAGTGGAGTTCCTCAGGGATCAGTTTTGGGACCAATCTTTTTATTACTGACCTCGACACAAAGTGTGAGTGTGATGATAAAGTTTGCAGATGACACAAAGCTGGGAGGTATTGCCAGTACAGAGAAGGACCAGGATATCATACAGTAAGATCTGGATGACCTTGTAAACTGGAGTAATAGTAATAGGATGAAATTTAATAGGGAAAAGTGCAAGGTTATGCATTTAGGGATTAATAAGAATTTTTGTTATAAGCTGGGGACTCATCAGTTGGAAGTAACAAACGAGAAGGACCTTGGAGTATTGGTTGATCACAGGATTACTATGAGCTGCCAATGTGATATGGCCGTGAAAAAAAGCTAATGCAGTCTAGGGATGCATCAGGAGAGGTATTTCCAGTAGAGATAAGGTGGTGTTAGTACCATTATACAGGGCACTGGTGTGACCTCATCTGGAATACTGTATGCAGTTCTGGTCTCCCATGTTTAAGAAGGATGAATTCACACTGGAACAGGTACAGAGAAGGGCTACTAGGATGATCCGAGGAATGGAAAACCTGTTTTATGAAAGGAGACTCAAAGAGCTTGGCTTGTTTAGCCTAAACAAAAGAAGGCTGAGGGGAGATATGATTGCTCTCTATAAATATCAGAGGCATAAATACCAGGGAGGGAGAGGAATTATTTAAGCTCAGTACCAATGTGGACACAAGAACAAATGGATATAAACTGGCCATCAGGAAGTTTAGACTTGAAATTAAACTAAGGTTTCTAACCATCAGAGGAGTGAAGTTCTGGAACAGCCTTTCAAGGGGAGCAGTGGGGGGAAAAAAGACATCTGGCTTCAAGACTAAGCTTGATAAATTTATGGAGGGGATGGTATATTAATTGCCAAAATTAGGCTCTTTGATTATTAGCAGTAAATATGCCCAATGGCTTGTGATGGGATGTTACATGGGGTGGGATCTGAGTTACTACTCTGATTTCTTTCCTGGCTTTCTGGCTGGTGAGTCTTGCCCACATGTAAAGGCCCTGGGGGGTTTTCACCTTCCTCTGCAGTGTGGGGCACGGGTCACTTGCTGGAGGATTCTCTGCACCTTGAAGTCTTTAAACCATGACTTGAGGACTTCAATATCTTAGACATAGATTAGGAGTTTATTACAGGAGTGAGTGGCTGAAATTCTGTGGCCTGCATTGTGCAGGAGGTCAGACTAGAGGATCATGATGGTCCCTTCTGACCTTAAAGTCTATGAGGATAGTTAAGCACTGAAATCAGCTTCCAAGGGAGGTTGCAGAATCCCTGTCATTGGAGGTTTTTAAGAAGAGGTTAGAGAGAGACACGTCAGGGAAGGGCTAAATACACTTATCCTTCCCTCAGCCAAGGGAGGTGGACTAGATTGGCTTCTCAAGGTCCCTTCCAGCCCTACATTGCCATGATTCTTTAAGGAGCTATATATTGATTTTTTTTGTGCATCAATAAAAAAACTCTAGGATATGCAGCACTGTTTGGTACCTCAGATTTCCTGGCTCTCCCCATGCCCACAGTGACTCTCACCACCCCTCTTTTGCCAATTGTTTTACAAGCATGACCTTTTTATCCAAGCAGTTACCCACACCTCTATCTCCCTTGCAGAGGCCAGGACACACTATTCCCTCTCCAGGGGTACCAATAACTGCCCCAGCTAACAGTTCCAATGTTGTCTTAAACAAAGAGGGGGTTATGGTGGTGGGTGGGTGTAAAGGATTGTTAGCATCCGGCGGGGCGGGGGGGAAGGGGGGCAGCACAGAAAAATACACCACAATGAATACAATGCCACAATGAATGCCAGTATGGCCCTTATATTAACTTACAAAGTAGACCCTATAGTATCTGAAATCTCAAAATGACAGGCATGACCCTGGTGTCTCCCACAGATACAAAAACACAACTATTTTTGCTAGTGTAGATGATCATCACATTCCTCATAAAAAGTCTGCATTCCAGGAAAACTGGAGATCTTGAAGATATAGTTTAGGAGTTTTGTCAATTCAAATGTCAAACCACAGCTAACGTTTCTGATCACATACAGGTCTAGTCTAGACAATGATGTAAAGTCCACCGTAATTACAATCCCACCCAAAATTCAAAAGGACTGAGTCCTCAAATATAAATGAATTCTGGATAATATTTTTTTAGATACCCATTCGGAATGGGGAGACTTATATTTTGAAAGGACCCATTTCTCTTTCATCCTATCCCCTCCATATATTGTTTAATGTTCTTAATGATTCCCTAGACACCTCTGAAGCAAACTCTTGGTAAATATTGTTTGGATAACCTTAGCTACCTTTTTATTTACAACACTCCCCATATACCACATTGAAATTAGCTATAAAGTCAGATAGAACATAAAACAAGACAAACAGGTTTTACTAGTGATAAATAGTATGTGCACAGCTACTAATGCAAATATATAAGAGCAGTGTCCAGGGACACACTTGTCTTCAATGGCTAAAAGAATTCTGCTCTCCCTCTCCCCCTCCCCCAGCTCCTTAAAAAAAAAAAACCGCTTTTGGGAAGGTATAGCTTCAAACAAAGACTATGGCTGGGTTGTGCCCCAATCTGGGGAGTTTATTTACTTTCTAGTTATGATAAATTTTACTTTGTCACAATATTAACTCTTGAAAAAAGAACCTGCTGACAGACTTTTCTGCAGTCATTCCCACCAGCTCAGACAATTGTTTTTAAAATGTTTTGTTTTTAAAATGGGTATTTAAAATTAACATAAAGCCGTTCATTATAAAGTCACAGTAGAGTCACTCTTGAGGCAAACTGAATGAGAAGAAATAAGGATCTTACATTTTCTGCTACAATTAGCTTCAGTATAAAGTATGTATTTTATTAAAACTATCTGGGTGTCCCTCAGGATGTCGTCTTTACTTAAGTTTAGAATTACTGTAAAAATAGTCTGAAAAGCATTCCCTTCTCTCTAGTATTGCCACTCCCTGTATAGCTACACTCAATCCTAATTTAGCAGAACTCATTCCATTAATTACTTGCATTCTACATAGCCTCAAGCTAGTCAATATCTGTTGCCAAACACTCTTGTCTAACACCTACACTCTTCAGACTCAATGTAATAGCCTCCCACAGCTCTCGGAAGCTATTGTTCACCCGCACTTCTCAACAAGAAACTCAATCTATTAAATCCAGTCTCTACATTTTGGCAGCCACGGACTGCTATGTACTATCAACTTTATTTAAATGCCATTTAAAACAATTGGGTTGTTGACAATATCAAGGGAGACAGGGAGAAACATGGAGCATGCTTGAGGAAGTGAGTCCTACCTACAATTTACAGACTCTTTCCCTTAATCTTTGATATTATGGAAAACTCATCTTTCAGTCACCCATGGGAAAGCACTAATGAGGCCATATTTGTGGCCACATAAAATATATTTTTAACTATCTCACCATAGCACTACATGACTGTTTCACCCTCTCACAGCATCTGAAGGAAGGAGAAACCAATCAGAACAATCCTTTAGGAACCATTAAGGGTAGTCTTGCCTACTACTGCAGATATCCTTCCCCCATAATTTATTCTACAGCCTCAGTAAACAAACAAGGAACAATGAATCCAAAACAAAATTGTATTTCTTTTCAGGGTACTCAGGCTTAGGGGGTGAGGAGAAGGCTCAGAAAATTCTCATTGCACAAAGAATAGAAGGGAAGTTGTGAAATGATGTCTTATAGGGTTGTCAGGCATCCAGTTTTTGACCCGAATGCTTGTCGAAAAGGGACCCTAGCAGATCTGGTCAGCACCGCCAACCAGGCCATTAGAAGTCAGGTCGGAGGTGCTGCGGTTCTAAGGCAGGCTAGTCTCTACCTGTCCTAGCACCACGCAAGTGGCCAACAGCAGGTCCAACTCCTAGATGGGGAGGCCGTGGGGCTCCACGCACTGCCCCTGCCCCGAGCATCGACTCCGCACTCCCACTGACCAGGAACCAAGGCCAATGGGAGCTTGGGAGAAAAGTGCCTGCACACTAAAACAGCACATGGAGCTTCCTGGCCCCACCCCAGCAAGGAGCCAAACCTGCTCCTGGCCACTTCCGGGGCGCAGCATGGAGCCAGGAAAGGCAAGCGTGGAGCTGCCCAAGGTAAGTACATGCCCCAACCACCTGACCCAGCCCTGAGCCCTTCCTCAAACCTGGAGACCCCTCCTACACCCCAAACCCCTCATCCCCAATTCAGAGCCTGCATTTATCATACCACCACCAGGTTAGCTATACTTTATTACACCAATTCATAACTGATGAACTCCAATTAGCAATGCTCAGCAACCAAACATTAACCTACTCAAACTGGAATTAGTTAAAAAAAAGTGAAAAAAGAAGATAAATCTAGAAATAGTTTACCTTTTGTGGGTGTTTTGGGCTAAGCTAAGCTCCAAAATTTTAAGGTGTAAGGAAATCAAAGGTTATTTTTCTGTCTCTGCTAACAGTTTGCAACATGAATCCTACCAAATTGCCTCCAGTGGAAAAATGCTAGTCCAAATTAGGGAAGACATTTTCTGGTAGGACACTTAAGACAGTAGACATGGATCTCACAAAAAACACACCCCTCACTTGGTGCAGAAACACAGCAGTTCTCAAACTGTGGGTCGGGACCCCAAAGTGGGTCACCACCCCATTTGAATGGGGTCACTAGGGCTGGCATTAGACTTGCTGGGGCTCAGGGCTGAAGCTGAAGCCCAAGCCATAGTTCCTCGGGCTGAAGCCTGACCCCTACTGCCTGAGGCTGACACCCAAAGGCTTCAGCCTTCAGTGGCGGGGCTCAGGTTACAGGCCCCCAAACCTGGGTCTGAAACCCTTGGGGCTTTGGCTCCACTCTCCACTGCCTGGGACAGAGGGACTCAGGAGACTAAAGTCTGATTCCCACCTCTTGTGGATCGTGTAGTACTTTTTGTTGTCAGAAGGGGCGGGTGCAGTGCAATGAAGTTTGAGAACTCCTGAACTAACAGATCCACTACACGCCAGCCTCAACCTAATACTAATCCTATGTCTACACTACAGACTTCTTTTGGCACAGCAGGGCTGGTCAGGGATCAGATCACTTAACAGCCCTGACCAACACAGCCATGCCACCAGAAGTCCCTAGTGTAGGTGCAGCTATACTAGCAAAGCTTTGCTTACACAGATATAATTGGTTTTGTTCATGGGGGTGTTTTGCTATACCAGTCAAAGCACAGTTTTGGAACACAACTAGAAGCACTCTGCCAGTTTGTATACTGATATTCCTATAACAGTATAGCATTCCTAATGTAGGCTTACTCTTAGGCCATGTCTAACAGAAAAGCCAATTGTTGTGGTAGGACTGAACTGGGCACAGAGATATGGGTCAAAGCAGAATTTTATGGCTAAAAGGCAAGGCAACTTAATGAAAGAGTCCTAAAAAAAAAATCTCAGATTTAGGAGTGGTTTGCCACGATTCAGATCATGTATAGGTCAATAGCAGTAAGGGGAAAAAAGTCAAATATGACCATTTTTTTCCCTAAAAAAGGATTCTGATCTATATAGGTAAAACCTGATCACCCTAAACACATCTAGAGATTGTGAAGATGTCTTCACTTCTCAGAAGATGGAGGAAACAAGATCTCATGGTTGTAACTAAGGACAACCACCTCAGAGAAAATTCCCAGGACTGTATACAGTATTCTCTTGTCTTCATACAAGATTAAAAGGAAGGTTTGCACAAGAGAGCTGTCAGTTTCCTCACTCTAGTATACAGTCTTGCAATTAGGAAGACTCTTATTAAAAAGAAGTCTAGGAAAAAGTTCAGGCTGATGGGCTAAAGGAGAAGAGCAGAGTGTTTTAACATTATCTTGAAACTAGGAGGCCATGTGAGTAACAGAACAAATCTCAGTTGAGGGAAGCACCCAGTCTTTGGAATTTGCTAGTCTTAACAGTCCAGAACCTGGGAGTATAGTACCTTTTCAGAACATACTTTCCAAGAATAGGTCCATTCAGAGGACCCTCTCCCTGGTGGGAGAGGAGTCATTTTCTTGATCCATAAATAATGCTTTCAGTTATTACAATAAGCCAACTGTGCCAACACTAAGGACAAAACTGCTATAGGCTAATATATGAGAGAGAGAGAGAGACACACACACACACAGACTGACAGCAGTAGTATTGTAGCATAACCTTTCGTGGGTGAATATCCACTTCGTCAGATGCATGCAGTGGAAACTCACCCAGCAACATCAATTTATCCAACTAAACCTCAACCCGGCAGAAGAGTCCGTCCTATCTCGGGGACTCTTTTTGCCCCACCACGAACATGATACAGTTCTGCGGTGTTCTGGAAGCCTAATTTCGCTGTCTCCGACTCAAAGAATACTTTCAAGATAACACTGAACAGCGCACTGATACACAGATACCCTCCCACCAACAGCACAAGAAGAAGAACTCCACATGGACTCCTCCTGAGGGTCGAAATGAGAGTCTGGACCTATACATTGAATGCTTCTGCCGATGTGCACAGGCAGAAATTGTGGAAAAACAACATCGCTTGCCTCATAAAAACTTAAGTCGTGCAGAACGCAATGCCATCCACAGCCTCAGAAACAACCCTGACATTATAATCAAAGAGGCTGATAAAGGGAGGTGCTGTTGTTATCATGAACAGGTCTGACTACCAAAAGGAGGCTGCCAGACAACTCTCCAATACCAAATTCTATAGGTCACTCTCCTCAGATCCCACTGAGGAATATACTAAAAAACTGCACCATCTACTCAGGACACTCCCTACACTAGCACAGGAACAAATCAACATACCCTTAAAGCCCTGACCAGGGTCATTCTATTTACTACCCAACATCCAAAAACCTGGAATCCTGAATGCCCCAGCATCTCTGGAATTGGAACGCTCACTGAAGGACTGTCCGGATACATGGATTCTCTACTCAGACCCTACGCCACCAGCACTCCCAGGTCTCTGACACACCACTGATTTCCTGAGAAAACTACAATGCATTGGTGATCTTCCAGAAAACACCATCCTAGCCACCATGGATGTGGAAGCTCTCTACACAAACATCCCACATACTGATGGAATACAAGCTGCCAGGAACAGTATCCCTGATGATGCCACAGCACAACTGGTTGCTGAGCTCTGTGACTTTATTCTCACGCACAATTATTTCAAATTTGGTGACAATATATACCTCTAGACCAGTGGCACCGCTATGGGCACCCCCCATGGCCCCACAATATACCAACATTTTTATGGCTAACCTGGAACAATGCTTCCTCAGCTCTCGCCCTCTCATGTCCCTTCTCTACCTACGCTACACTGATGACATCTTCATAATTTGGACCCAGGGGAACGAGACTCTGGAAGAATTCCACCATGATTTCAACAGCTTCCACCCACCATCAACCTCAGCCTGAACCAATCTACACAGGACATCCACTTCCTAGACACCACGGTACAAGTGATTGTCACGTCAACATCACTCTATACTGAAAACCCACCAACCGCTATGCCTTCCTTCATGCCACTAGCTTCCATCCTGGACACACCACACGATCCATCGTCTACAGCCAAGCACTGAGGTACAACCGCATTTGCTCCAACCCCTTAGACACAGACCAACACCTACAAGATCTTCACCAAGAATTCTCAAAACTACAATACCCACACGAGGAAATAAGAAAAATCAACAGAGCCAGACCTGTACCCAGAAGCCTCCTGCTGCAAGACACGCCCAAGAAAGAAACCAACAGAACTCCACATCACTTATAGTCCTCAGCTAAAACATCTCCAATGCATCAGTAGTGATCTACAACCCATCCTGGACAATGATCCCTCGCTTTCACAGGCCTTGGGAGGCAGACCAGTCCTCGTCCACAGACAACCTGCCAACCTCAAGCATATTCTCACCAGCAACCACACACCGCACCATAGTAACTCTAACTCAGAAACCAATCCGTGTAACAAACTTCGATGCCAACTCTGCCCACGTATCTACACCAGCGACACCATCACAGGACCTAACCAGATCAGCCACAACATCACTGGTTCATTTACCTGCACGTCCACCAATGTAATATACGCCATCATGTGCCAGCAATGCCCCTCTGTTATGTACAGCAGCCAAACTGGACACTCACTACGTAAAAGGATAAATGGGCACAAGTCAGATGTTAGGAATGGCAATATACAAAAACCTGTAGGAGAATACTTCAGTCTCCCTGGACACACAATAGCAGATTTAAAGGTAGCCATCCTGCAGCAAAAAACTTCAGGACCAGACTCCAAAGAGAAACTGTTGAGCTTCAGTTCATTTGCAAATTTGACACCATCAGCTCAGGATTAAACAAAGACTGTGAATGGCTAGCCAACTACAAAAGCAGTTTCTTCTACCTTGGTGTTCACACCTCAACTGCTAGAAGAGGGCCTCATCCTCCCTGATTGAACTAACATTGTTATCTCTAGACTGATTCTTGCCTGCATATTTACACCTGCCTCTGGAAATTTCCACTACATGCATCTAACGAAGTTGGTATTCACCCACGAAAGCTCATGCTCCAATACTTCTGTTAGTCTATAAAGGTGCCACAGGACTCTGTCACTATTTAAAAATGAAGGCTGAAGTCTAGACATGGAGGCCTGGATGCACAAAGCAACACAGGCATCACAACACTCAACTTTTTGGGGTTTTTTTTGGCACCTCAGGAAATCATTGGAACAACAACAACAACGTGATCCAAAAAGTCTGAGTTAGGCACCTATGCTCTCTATACAACGAATAGGGAGACAGGCAACTGAGCGTGATTCACAAAAGCCAGCATTCTAAACTGTGAGGTATCCAAGGTAGTCAAAAAGAGGTGTATGTCCTAAACCATGTCATTCTGAGTTTGGTACCTAACCCTGGGAGGTTGCAAGGAGGTGCCCGAATCAGCTTACAATCACAGCCTGGAATCCCCCTCCTGAAGTAAGGCAGTTTAGCAGTCTACAAAACCACCTCCCTTATAACCTTTAATCCAGTAGTAAGTGTACTCAACAGGGAGGTGGGTGCCTCCAATTCAATTTCCCCCTCTGCCTCATGTGAAGGTATTTGAACAAGGATCTCATCTCTCATGTGAATAACCTAGCCACTGGACTAGGGAGTGTTTATCACTCTCTGCCCCCAATTAATATTATTTAATTGAAGTGGAACAGCTCCAACGAGAAACAGAGAACACCCCCATCAGAATATCCCATAGTCCAGTTAGGGCACTCAGCTGAGAGATGGGAAACGCCTGTGCAAATCACTTCTCATCAGGCAGAGTGGGGAACACAAAACACAAGAGATCTGTTTCTTTGTGATGGCAGATGCCAAGCCTGAAGTTTCTGCTAGTGAGGGTTGCCTGTATGTAGTTTGCAGCCTATGCTTCAAGGACCAGGATGTATGTACATTTTGTAAATAAATAATATGAAGAAAATACCCAACTCCACTTCACCAATTTCTACTGCAAACAGGAAACATACCTGCAAGGCCCCAAAAAACTGCCTGCTATCACTTGACAGAGGGGCAACAGTAATTTACAGCATCTATGCACTTATACAAGTCATGTTAGACCACAGGGTTACAAAACCCACGTGACCAGTGAGGTACATCAGTACATATTAAAGCCATTTTCTCTGTAAGATTTTGCAATACCCTTTAAATGTATAAAAATGCAGTGTTAGGAAATGTGCAGATCTTACGGTTCCTTCACGTATTTAGAGCCTGCCATATGTCAATTAACTGGTTAGCCTACTGTACAGATAGATTTTTATTATTAAAGAGCCATTCTGAGGCAATTAAGCAAGCTAATTCAAAACATTTTGGAATCTTTAAAGTACCATACTCTTCATCTTACTACGTGGTGTTATTTAAGCTTAAAAAAATTTTAAAAACAAAAAAGCAGCTTCTCTCAAACTGTCACCACCAGGGATATTTGGGAACCCTTCCTGAAAGAGCTTAGAAAAAAGTAAACTATTTTTTGTATCTAATACATTACAACCTGAGTCATTAGGTAGAGAGACTTCAATTACGATATTTTTAATAAGTTGAAAGACAACTGAAAATATCAACATATACCAATGAGAGAAGTTTAGGCTCTCACTGGAATATTGCTAACAGATTCTCAACTGACTGTTGGCTAGGAGGTAAACACCTCCTGCCTGTTCTCCACCCATTACGTCAAGGCCAGAGACAAAACATTTGGCAAATAAAGAAGCTCCAACAATGAATGCAGCTATTTAGTAGTGATTAACAGTGCCTGAATCTGCCAAGTGTCATGGCCAATGAGCTGGCATGGTTTTGAATGTGGAATTACATCAGCAGCAAAGGAAGGGTCAGATATTTTAGATACTAAATGCCAAAAAATTAAACTAGACTCTTGCTAAAGGAACAAGCATTATAAATCTTATTGAAATGATTACACAGTAAATGTCAGACTACTTAATTTTCACTATGCCATCAGGCTGATTAAACCCACCTTCAACGGCTACAGCAACATGTTTTAACATTACATGCACAATTCTCATTCAAAGTCATTTGCAAGGATATAGTGGTTTGTCAACTTTTCAGTGCAATGCATTAAATATGCATTTCACTGCATTTTTAAAATTAAACAAGTAACGGTTGAATGGCAAGGAAATAATGTGAACACTTCGTTGTTGCTATTAACAGAAATCTAAAATAAGTGATTATGTTACTACCTAGCCCATCCAGATCACAGTAACTAATTTTATAAAAGTCATCCATGATTACAAAAATGACTGAACAGTCACTAGTGAAATTACACCAGGCCTCAGGAATAAAACCCAGGACCTTTGCTTCCAACAGAGATATACAGCTTGAGGTAAAGGAGAATCTTTATGAGCTGTTGTACGGTGGCTTACCTTTGCAAGCCAGCGCCTGGAGGGTTATTGCATATACTTTGATAGATCCAATATTCTACCCAGAATATACACAGATAAATGTATCGCTAGTTAGTATATTACAACTGAGAGAACAGAATGCCTTTTCTTAAAAAAAAAGTGCATTACAACAGTACCTGCCCCACCAAAAAACCACCACCAAAGTTATCAGCAGACTACTGACATTATTCACAATGCCTTGTTGCTAGGAAGTCTGAGATTTTACTAAACCTATAGTGGAGGTACAGAACTGTGAGGGAATAACTATTCTAAACTCAACAGAAAAATCTATCTTTTCATTCTTTCAAGACACCAAATACCTTACATATCTGTTAAATGCTATAGTTTTGGGACTCTTTAGGACTCTCTCTCTCTCTCTCTCTCCAGGCTGTTTGAACAATTGAACTCTTCTCTGTTGGCACAACTTCATTTCTGTACTGCTGTGTAACAATGATTTGTCCTGTTAGTAATTTTTAGACACAAAAGTCAAGGCCATTCCTCCTTTCTTGCTGCAAACCGAAAGACCCACATTTGAGACCAAATTCCAGACCCCATATTCCAGACTAATGGAGATCTGATTACTTTTTTTTGAGGAAATAGAGCCAACAATTCATTATCAGCAGGCCCTCTAGCCAATTAACTAAAACTGAAGTTAGTGACATTAGCTTGAAAGGCTAGAAAACAATACCAGGCTGCAAAGCGAATAGGAGAAAGGAGGAGAAGACAAAGTAGTACACAGAAGGTCCCACTTCATTTCAGGTGGAATCTTCAATTTCTTTAGCAACTCCTGGATTTCAGCCGTGGAAAGAAAGGGGGAGACGAGATCCATCTTCAGACAAATTGACTGGTTTTATTAATGAACATTTTAAGGATTGCCATGTATCAGTGTATTAAATTAAAAAAAACTCCATCCAGAACCTCCTCCTTAAAACTATCAGAAGATGCTGTTCAAAACCCAAGAGTCTACATAATTATTTAACATTTGAAATCAGCAGATATGCTTCCTCAAAGTCTGCTTCACAAAACAAAAGTTTAATTAACAGGAGAGAAGGCATCTTTAATTGTTCCATCTAGGATAATCTGACAGTTAAAACCAAACCAACTATATGTAATGTTCATATTCCAGTTCTACATTCTTCATCATCCTCAAAAAACTTAAAAAGGTCAAAGAAAGTCTCTTTGAATGTTTCTAAAATATCCTTTAATCTGTAATCCAGACATTTTAAAGTATACTTTCCATACAGTAAATGACTGGAAGTAGGAGGATTTTGAAAGAAGCATTTTACACAAATCCATTATCTAGTTCTCCCCTGTATGCACCACAGAGTCTCACTGGAAAACTACATCTTGTACACAGATATATACTTCAAGCATTTATCAGAACTGCTTAAGCTTTTCCTTAAATTTTCAAAAACACAAGAGCTTGTTTTATCTAAACTCTCATTTACAGCATTCCGAATATCAAAACCTTACTTTAGTCTAGTATGACTTATTAGTGTGGAAGTAATGATTTAAAGGAAAATTCTGAAATACACACAGAAGTGTTAGGGCTGGTCTACAATGGCACTTTACAGCACTGCAACTTTCTCACTCACAGGTGTGAAAAAACACCATCCTGAGTGCTACAAGTTTCAGCGCTGTAACATGCCAGTATAGGCAGTGCACCAGCGCTGGTAGCTATGCCCCTCGTGGAGGTGAGTTTTTAAGAGCACTAAGACCTCTGCCACAACCAGCTCTGCCACAACCACACAAGCCATGTTAAAGTGCTGCCACGGCAGCGCTTTAACATTGCCAGTGTAGACAAGCCATTAGGTTTCCAACTCCTGTTTAAAGCTAATATGAGTTGAACACTAACTCTCCTCAAAAACCACCCTTAGGGCTTGTCTACACTATGGAGCCTTTGCCAATATAGCTATGACAGCAGAGTCTGCTAGTAAAGAGACAGCCTAAAACAGAAGGAATTCTTCTGCAGGTACAGCTACACCACCTCCCAGAATGACATTAGTTAAGTTAACAAAAGCACTCTTCTGTCAGCCTAGTGGCATCGACAGCAGGGTTTTGCCAACATAGCTATTTTGTCTAAGGGTGTGTTTTTTCCCTCCCTCTCACTTCTATCCAACAGAGTTATGTTGGCAAAACTTTGCAGCATAGATTAAGACTTTGTACATAAAGCACATAAGTTTTCCCATTTTCTAGGGCCTGGTCTACATCTAAAAAACTTAAGTTGAGGGGTGCGTACTCTTTTTCATAGAGGGGATATCTGTCTGAACACCAATTTGATCCAAGACTGAAGTGATCTCATTCTGAGACTCCTGGAGTGTGTTACATAAGGACAAGAGGTCATGTGGCCCAACAGTTATAGAAAGATGTACTGAATTTCAAGGATGAACTTTCAGGTCTGAAATTAAGTGGCAGATGCTGAAAAAACCTCTCTTGAGGGAGAAAGGCACCTGCTGTTTTGGAGTCCAGAAAAGGTCCAATGAATTTGATACCCTGACACAAAACTAGATTTGATTTCTTTAAATTGACAATTAGTCCCAACCTAGAGAAAAGATTTAGGACCATCTGAACTGAGTTTGTGACTTGTTTCCAAAGTTCCCCAGATCAACCAGTTGTCCAGATAAGGATATACATGTATGCCCTGATGACAAATATGGGCAGCAACAACCAAAGGACATTTCTTGCAGACTCAGCATCCCCTGAACAGATTGAATGGGAGCACTTGCTTGTCTAGCGAGACAAGAGGAACTTCTTGAGTGCTCAATGAAGCTGTATATGAAAATATACGTCTTTCAAGTCAAGCATATTGAACCAGTCCATATGATCTAGAAAAAGGTATGATGGAAGCGAGGGTTATGTGAAATTTGTTGCAATGAATGTGCGCACTGAGTAATCTGAGGTCAAGAATCTGCGAAAAAGGAAGGTTAGAGACAATCAGGAAATATGGAGAATAAAATCCTCTCTCCATGAACTGGGAAGGAATTACCTCTATTACACCTCATTGTAACACTGAATCTGTTATTGCATTCTATCCTCATGAAAATGGTCCTGAAAAGGGACCGGGAAGAAGGGCGGGACGAGGAATGGTCTGGAACTGTATGGTATAACAATCCTAAATGATCTGAACAATCCACTGGTCTGTGGTTATTCCAAACCACATCTCCATGAAAAAAAGAAAAGCAGAGTTGGGGATGCGGGGGGGGGGGGGGGGGGGAAGAAGAGAAGAGGAGGAAGGGTAATGGATACATGTGGCGAGTTCCTCCTCTGGAATCTCGGTGTCTGCCTACTCTGCTTAAAAGAAGGATCTCTGATGGGAAAAGCAGCCAGAAGTGCAAGATTGACATGTCCATTTAGTGAAAGTTTGGGGTCTACACCACTATCTCTTAAAGCTGGAGCTTAGAGGCCCAAGATTCTTAAAGGTAAGTATCTCATGGGTCCTTTAAAGACTATAAAGTATCATCTGTTTTGGAGCCAAACAGATTCTGACCTGCAAAAGGTTAAGTCCTGTACCAGACTCTGAACCTATTTAGGTAGGCCTGATGTGGTCAGCCAAGAATCTCTCCTTATGATAACAACCGTTTGCCCTTCATTGCAATACATGTTCCTGCATCCACTGCATCAAATGCTGCTTGTAATGAGGCTTTAGCAATTAACAAACCCTCAGAGAATAAGTAAATAAAACTCTCCTCTGAATTGAGGAAAGTTATTTTGAAACTTGTTACTCTGTCCCACTGAATGTAACTATATTTGGCCAACATTGCTTGATAGTTGGAAATTCTGACCTGAAGAGGCAGGAGTAAGTTTAACAAAACCTACCAACCAACCACACAGACACCACAAGTTAGGTGTCCTCCCCCCCATTCCCTCACCCCCTTTTTTTTTTGGTTCTCTTTTAGTGCAGATCTCCAAGACTTTCAGTAATTACTGCTAATGAAAAATCCAACAATGAAGGATTCAGGGTAGTATAAAATACTTGAACCCTTTAGGAGGAACTTTATATTTCTGATCTGCTTGTTTGAAAGTCGCCAACATAGAAGACAGTATCACCTGCAATTCTTTTGCCAGCTTAAGGCTAGCCTCATTAATGGGTATTTATTTTTCGTAGAAAGTTGTAGGATATTAAACAATTTATGATTTTTCTTACACAAGTTCTAAATGAATTTGTAATGTCTCTGCTATCCTGTTTGACAGCTCTTGAAAAAGCATACGGTCATAGGCACAGAAGAAGCCACAGCTACATCAGGAGAAGGAGATACCAACTGCCCTTCTGGGGAAACGATCATTCTGAATATCCTTTTTTGTACTGTTTTGTTTCCAAGTTTGGGGATTTCTGAGGATGCTATAGGCAGGCAATGTCTCTGTCTACATCCTTAGAGAATGGAGGGAACTGTTGATTTGGATTGTGCCAAGGCATCCAAGTATGGTCAGGACTGATATTCATACAGATAGGACATGGCATTTTAAGGTACTACCATCTACAGAGGTAACAGAGAACCATATGGTGAATTCTCAGCCTGAGTAGCTCTTGAAGATGATTTTTTATGATTCTTTAGTCTCTTATTAGGTATTGAAGAAGGCTCCCTACTAGAGACTCAGTTGAAGAGCAAAGAAAAATTCTGACAGCTGGACTACCTCAGGAGGTGCAATAACTTGCTTAGGAGTGGATAGGACCAGAGTCTCGGAAGCAGGAAGTCATATAGTAATTTGCATTACAGGTATTCTATCATCTTGTTGTACCAGAGATTTTGGTGAGAAAGAAGCAGGAGAGGTCTGCAGAATAGGGATTTGAACTCTGGAGTAGCCCTGATCTCCTGAGAGGATACAAATGCAACCCCTAGCAGGCACTCCAAGAGGGAAAAAAAGTCCAATCTCTCAGGAGAAGGATTCACATGCACAGGATGACAATACCAAGGAAGAAGCCAAATTCTTCTGAACTGAGATCTTTGGTACCGAATCCCCTGGTGCTGAGCAATTAGTTGAAATATGATGTTCTCACTGCCCAGCTTCCATGGTCAAGGGCATTGTTTGTGAGGCACTTGAGGCTGAAAGCAATGGTACCCATGAATCACTGAGTTTCCCTACTGCTGCAGCAGCCATGAAATTGACAAGGGCGCTAGATGACAGTGCTGCAGTGAAATTTACAAGGGTTCCCAGTGAGAGGCCTGCTTCCATGTTGATAAAGACTCCTTTAGAATCCACTTATCTGACCTCTTCTTAGCAGGTACCAGGGATACTGAATGGCAGTGGGCTGAATGTCCTGAGCATTGTTTTTCCTCCCACAGGCAACAAGGGTTTCTGACTGCTCTATCGAGATCTCGGTCTGTTGCGGCAGACTCCTACGCGATTTATGAAGTCTCTCAATATAATCTCCCTCATCTCTGGAGCACTGAAGGAATGACTAGAACAGGAGGAGACAGAAGTTTCCTGCTCCTTCAAAGCCTTGTGTCTGAAGTTGCTCTTGAGGTCTTTTCCATGAGAAAAAAATTGTCTTGATTCTCTAGCCTTGTGTGTGTTTTTTTAAAAAGCTTTGCAGATCACACACTTCACTGTGAAATGACTCTTCCTGAGGCAGTATAAACAGTTGTGTCTGTCTTCTAGAGGGATCACTCTTCCACAGCACACATGATCCAAAGCTGGGGAGTGAGGCTGGGGCATATCACAGACAGCCCAGTGAGTTACTGACTACTTACAACCTACTGTATCTTTTTATTTTTCATTCCAATAGGCCAAAAGAAACAAAAGGTGCATATGCAAAACAAAAAAAACTATAATAATTAGTTTTAGATTAGGATAGGTTGATCTAAACTAATTAAAAGTGAAGGAGGGACACTGAAAAGTTCTGACTCTCTCACAGGACAGTTTGAAAGAACTGGCTGGCAGTTGGGGGGCCACTCCACCCCTTATGCTCTTGGTAGAGGGAGCACAAGAGCCTGAGGGATGCAGGTGCAACCTCTAGCAGGCACTCCAAGAGGGGGAAAAAAAGTCCAATTTCTCAGGAGGAGGATTCACATACACAGGAGCTCAAAGAACCTGTAGTTTCTCTCTACGCTTCAGAAACCGTTGCCTACTTTAATCTAAATTTACTCTCAGTCTTTGAACTAAGAACTGCTTGGCTGTCTTTCGAGAATTAAGATTGTGCTACTAAGGAAAAGGGTGACATCCTTTTGCAGGGCAACTGCAGAAGGAAAGCTAAAAGGGACTCTTCAAATAGAAACTGATGCTTCCCCACTTAACCCACCCTTAGCTCTCAACGGGCTCCCAGACAGCTCTATAGATTAAAAACCTATGTTGTTCCCAGATGTTGAATCTTCTGTTTTGGTGTATTCCAATTTATACCCCACAGTCAAATAATTCCAGGGAAACTGCAGCTAAATGTGGCCTCTCAGTCACTTTTTTGCAGCTACTGCAACGTATACTAAAGCAGGCTCCAGATTGCACAACACTAGGGCAAAGTACAAGGAACCAGAAACTATGACAGGCAGTTAACTCCTGGATTCCCAAGTCTGGGCAAGTGTTACTTGACTTAAAATGTGCAGGAAATTCTTTTTTAAAATGTATGTGTTTACCCATAGATAAGGCAGTCATTTCTAAACTTAACTGCTTGACAACACCGGCACTCATCAAAATAAGCAGCATGTTCTTGATATTTTAGCAATAGTTGCTGTGGATGTTGGTGAGGGCAAAGAGGTGATAACTTGCCATAGCTTTGCAATAAAATCTCAAGTGATGTGGACATACCAAGCCATGAGAATTTCTGCTTCTGCCTTACCAGATTACTATGCCTTCAGATGTTTAGACCTCTTTGGGGTTTTTCCATTTTAAAAAAGTAGTAAGTTTCTAGACCTCACAGCAGCAGTGACAACCCTTCAAAAAAGTAACCAATGCAGTGACATCAGCCAGAATGTGCAAACAGTCTGAAACAAGACGGCAAACACCACTGTCATCTATTAATCTGATTGGAGCATCAACTTTAAAATTCCAGTGATGAAACCTTCAGTGTCAATATTATTTATTTAATTAGATATGTTAGTGGATGAATCCAGGTAGGTGGTCAGAGTGAAGCACATTAGGTTGGCAGTTACTGTAGCTTATGAAATGCACAGAAAAAAACAAAAACAAAAGAAACAGCAGAGCAGACTCACAAAAAAGGGAACACAGAGAAACAAAGGACAGGGGAAAAAAAGAAAGAAGGCAGAGATGCGGGTGACGTAAAGAGAAGCAGATTCTCATTGACTAACGCTGAATATGGCAAGTAACTAATAAATAACTACGTTACCATTATGTAAGAACTAAGCATATTCTCATCTTGATTTCTGTGCAAGCCTCCAGATATCTGAGGGCATTCCACTGTGCATTTTAGGGTGAATGAAGTCCTGAATTTATGACCCAAATCATGGCCCATACTTACACATAGAATTCAGTCCTCTCCTGTGGAGGAGTTTCACACGTCTGAAGTACAGAACAAAAACCCACAGCATTTTTAGTTTTGTATAAGAACTATTGTTATGTTTTCATTCTAGGTACTTGTTATAATTACATTCCACATCTGGGCCCTGGCAGGTTGAGAGGTATGCCTGCTGCCATACCTCACAATGCTAATATTGATTCATCTGCATGCAAGCTGCTTTACAGAATGGCCCAGTACACCCAGACACCAAAGGGGCAGGTCCTCAGTGTAAAACTATCATAGTATCCAGAGCTAAGATCTTCCCCTGTAAGTTCAGGCTAGAACTTATCAAATGCACATTGCCCGGGACACCCTGGAGAGCATATCTCAGCTATAAGAGTGATTGTGGCAAGTTCAGGCTACTGAGGAACTTCAGATAAACCTCAAAGCTGTTCTGAAAACACACTACAGATGCCAACCACACAACCCAGAACACTTGCTAGCATCAGTTCTTCACCAATCACAGATTAACTCAGACCCAGTCACCTTCTTTGAAAATTCCATGCTGACTTAACTTGCTTCATAGGAGAATCCTCATACAGGTACTTTTTACAAATTCAGCCCCAAATTAGGACAGTTTAATTTCTGTAGTCCAGAGTCATGCCTTACCTACAAGATAGAAGTATTATAAGTTTTGAATATTAAGAAAGTTGAAAATAAAATAGAACAGCCTACTAGGCTAACTTTTCAAAAATAAAAAAAAGTTGATGGACAGTATTATTTCTGAAACAATCCACACCAAAACACTAGAGTTTCAAAGGTTAGGGTTTGGGAAGATTTCCCCTCCCTCCCCCAACCAACCACACAGCTTCACAGACATGAGATGAGTGACCCAAGAAGAGCACCAAATTTCAGCCGCCAATTGATTCTCTTGCCCAATATGCTAGGAGAAAGAAAATGGAGATTCAAGTGTTATGAATAGGTGTCAAGCAACAGAAAAAACTCTCCTTACATAAAACACTGAATCAGAAAAATCAAGACAGCAATTTTCAATAAAATGCCATGCTTTCTAATTTTAAAAGGCTTAGGAGAAAAAGATAACGCTCTCATCTGAGAACTATTCTCCATAAGAGCAGAGAAGTCATGGGTCATTTATTGTTAAAGAGTATAGAACTTGCAGACATATTGAACTCTGAGTGCTAAACAACTTTTTTTCTGAAATGGAATCAATATTGAATTGCAACTAGAGAACTGTCATTGCTATATTCCTCATTGGCAAAACCATCCTGTAACTTGAGGAGAAAAAAGAAGTACCTTGGTCTGCAACAAAACATGAGGAAGTGAGACTTTTGAGTCATCTAGTAAACTTTGGTACAGATTTTAGTTGCTTAATGAAACACACTCAGCAAAGTCAACTCAAGACTCCACAAAGGATAAAGCAAAACTAACGTGCTTTTGGAATTAGAGGGACACAGATAGCAAATGTGTGCAATGACAGAATTTGCATAATATCTGATGATACTGCAGAATCTCACAAGTTACCTAATTTTGGGAAGACACTGATCAATCTTTTCTCTCCCCTCCCCTTCTTTTGCAGTTCACTCTTGGTGGGACACATTGATTTAGGAACTGTTCATGTTTAGTTAAGAACTCATCTCTCCTCTCCCAACAGTTCGCTTTCCAAAATTTCCACAAGTGCACCAATGCTGCCTCACATTCACATAGTTTACTTCAGGAGCATCAAGAGGATACAAGCCTGGCAATCAGAAGAAGCTCCAACAAAGGGTTCTTCAGTACTTACCACCATTCAACAAGTGGGTTTAGAAGTGGAATCCTTGACAAGCTTTAAATGAAAAGACTATAGCTACCTGTACAAGGTTATGATCAAAATGAAGATGAAGATAAATAATCCTGTTAGCCTAAATGGAAGGGATGTCTACACTGACAATTGAACAACAAAATTTGTGTGTCTTTCAGAGGTGCTTAACCCCCGCCCCCAAAAGACAAAAAAGTTTTGCTGTGACAAGCGCAGGTGAACAGTGTGTTGTCAGCAGGAGAGCTCTGCTGACGACAATGCAAATACCCCTCGTTGGAGGTGGAAGTTTAACAGCGGCTACACTGCATGACTTTTAGTGGCAGAGCTGTAGTGAGACAACCATGTCGCTAAAAGCTGTGTAGCTTAGACATAGGGCTTGGCTACACTTACAAATTTGCAGCGCTGCAGCAGGGTGTGAAAACACACCCTCTCCAGCGCTGCAAATTGCAGCGCTGCAAAGCGCCAGTGTAGTCAAAGCCCCAGCTCTGGGAGCGCGGCTCCCAGCGCTGTCCGTTATTCCCCACAGGGAGGTGGAGTACGGACAGCGCTGGGAGAGCTTTCTCCCAGCGCTGGCGCTTTGACTACACTTAGCGCTTCAAAGCACTGCCGTGGCAGCGCTCTGAAGTGTAAGTGTAGCCAAAGCCATAGCCTTAGAAACTCATCTATACAACAGCTCTTATTTTTAACCCTTGAAATCTATAAACAATATTTATTGTTGAACTGAACACGTGCCATGAGGATCCCTATAAGATTCATCTATCAACAAACAAACAGTACACCCCTCTTCAGTTTTAAAAGTCAGCAACTATAGTCTTCATTAATTCTGAAATGACCCTCCATCTTTCTTATTACTACCATATGAAACACTTTACATGAGGCTGAGAGCTGGACCTGAGAACCAAATATAAACACTGTTTTTCAAAGGAGTCACAAAATAATTTTAATACATACAGAACATATATGACAGAGCCATGGGAAGGAAACGAGGGAGCCAATAAAACCCTCTCTCACAGATGTTAGATGTACACAGATCCTCTGTACCCCAGTTTTTGGCATTATGTTTTCTTGCCACTATGACCTGGGCACATTAGTGACAATTAAAGTGAAGAACCACATACTGTCAGAGGCGCACAAAAAGAATATTAAAAAAGGGGAGGAAGCAGAGTCTCTGCCCCAAACAGACTAAGTTGAGATGAGAACAGGAGTAGTTAGGGAGCAAAATGATGAGGATAAAGACTATATAAACATGCAGTCCTTCAGCAATACATGTGTTTTGAGAGTTAGGGCTTGGCTACACTTTTACTAATTGCAGCACTGGAAAGCCTCCACCAGCGCTGCAATTAGTAACTGTCCACACCTGCAAGGCACATCCAGCGCTGCAACTCCCTGGCTTGGGGTATAACGAGTGCAGCGCTGGTGATCCAGCGCTGCTCGTCAAGTGTGGCCACACACCAGCGCTGTTATTGGCCTCCAGGGTATTAGGAGATATCCCAGAATGCTTTTAACTAAATTACTCTCTTTGTTTTGTTATGCAGCCTCTCTTTGTTTTGTTGTGAACTCGGAGCTCCGTGGCGCTCCAGAGCACAGGGAGCTGCTTATCTAAAAAAAAAACAAAAAAACAAACAGCTCCTGTTTGCTGTGATCAATCTGTACCTGACTGTGAACAATCAAATGAGAAAACCCCCTGCCTGTCTCATTCACAGGGGTTGAGTGTTTGCTTGACGAGGAACAGCGGGGGCAGAAGGGAGAACGGGAGTCCGTTGGATGCAGGCTGTTTGCAGTTAAGAGTTAAGATTAAGGGGTCGGGAACATTTTCTGATTTTGCAAGTCAGGAAGCTAACATACAGTGTTGGCTCCAAAAATCCACTCTCTCTCTCTCTCTCTCTCCCCCGCTCCCTGTCACACTACACCCCACCCCACCCCCCTCTTTTGAAAAGCACGTTGCTGCCACTTGAATGCTGGGATAGCTGCCCATAATGCACTGCTCCCAACAGCGCTGCAAATGCTGCAAATGTGGCCACACTGCAGCGCTGGTGGCTGTCAGTGTGGCCACACACCAGCGCTGTCCCTACACAGCTGCACGACCAGCGCTGTAACTCCCAGCGCTGCAACTTTCAAGTGTAGCCAAGCCCTTACAGTTTGGCTTTGTTTTTTAATTTTGTAGGACTGAAGATCAGAAGTCAACTTGAAATGTGTTTGATTGTGAGAGAAGAAAAACTATGACACAGTACCACTTGGTCAATGATAGCCAAAGAAACTGGGAAATCTAGTCAATATAAAAACTGACTACACAGTAAGCTTGTGACTTTGGGTCTCCAGAGACAAAAGGCTAGAGAAAATCCACACTGTGCTATTCAGCACTCATTATTGCATGTTTAACGGTCTCATACCAACATTAACATGCTTTCGTGCTACTGAATATTTCAGTGGGACAGAAGGGAAAAGGGAGAAAATGTAGGGAGAGCAGCATTTCAAATATTTCTAATATATTAAAGAAACCTGGGGAATCATTATCCCAGTACCATTCTGTTGGCAGCACCAATACCACATTACAAAGCTCTGAAGTGACTCAACAGAAGTTTTCCAGCATAAATAGAAATTGGTTACCAAACAAGATTTTTCATTCTGAGATTCCTTCAGACCTTTGTGGTGAGCCCTGCCTTCTCACCGGCACTCTCTCCAATTTCTCTCCAGCAGCAATTCCTCACAGTAAGGAGAGGGGGGAAACAGAGCTGGAATTAATTTGTTGGTAGTGCCCCTGCACCATCTCACACACACAGAGCATGTATTATAGATAACTATCTGAAGTGTGGTGAAAAATCTATTGGATTAAACAGAGGTCAGTCTCCTGTGCATGCCCATTTAAAAAAAAAAAATCCCATGGCCCTACTCAGATTTCCTTTGCTGACCCTTGAGCCAAAAATTTCTCTTCCTCCAAAAGAAGTGTAAAATGTTTAGCACAGTTGTCCAATTGGCTGTAATCTGAGCAACACTAGAGATAGTTTCCAATGCATGATACTTTGCATGCACATGTTCTTATAGACGCAATATAGAAAGCACTGTGGGGTTCCTGCAGGCTGAAAACACACAACTCATGCATGCAGTATTCTGAAATGTCTCAAACAAATTTCCAATGCATTTCAATTTTTGTTGAAGAGTTTCTGCCACACATCTGCTCATAGCATTTTCTTACATTTCCAACTCAAATACGATTTAGGTTGCTTTAATTCATAGTGGCTTCACTTACAGGATGAGAAAAGGGAAATGAAGTACAAATCAAATCTCCCTTTTTCTTCAAACTGTCTGAGGAAGAAAAACAGCTTATTACAGTAAATTAGCTACATTATCTAAAACTCCTGTAATGCCACTCATTTTTTAAATAAAAATTACATTTCTTCTGACAAAGATAATCACCCCACTACTGCATTCACAATTCAAAAACTGTTATAGAATTTGTAAAAAAATAAATTATGTTGATCATATTTTGAAACCTAGCTACATAACCACTTCAGCATTCTGTCTTTATATTCTTGGAATAAGACAGAACATTTATTGTAATAGCCTTTAAGGTACAATCTGCCATAAAGAAGTATTTTTTCTTATTTTTGCCTACCATTTGATATGTGCCCAAGCTATTTATTTTTAATAACTAACTGCAAGAAATTCTGGCAAATTAAAAAAAACTGGGAATGAGTGCAGTGAGGCAAAAGTATGAAGAAAGAGATTTATACATGCAAGTTAACACTAAACTTTTATAATGCATTTGTGTAAATATTTAAGTCAACAGTTACTGCAGCTGAGCAACCTTGTAAAGGGTGTTCTATCATTTCTTTACTGTGCTTTATAAACAGAGTTAAAATGTTTAAAACGGCTTACGCAAATAAGAGGAAATAAAACTATCTACAGGAAACAAGACAGCAGCTTATTGATCATAGATGGTTAGGTTGACTCAAATGTCTGGCACAGCACATAGCCACAATACTGTAGAGTCTGAGTCAAAGGTTAAAATGCAAACCCCCTTTGTTTCCTGCAGGGAGGCATTTTTTTATGCTTCATAACATTATTCAGAAAGTATCTGCTTGCCAGCCTTGAAGTTTTCCTTAAACATCTCACATATAACATGAAACTAGGAGAACAGGACCAAAAACCATTATCTGTGATTAGAAACAGGGAAGCAATGCGTTTGCATTTACAAGATTATAATTATAAAAATTTATATATCTATTATATATATAAATAAATAAATAAATAAAATTTTGCCACACACTAATATTCTTTCATTTCCCCCCTCATTTGCTAAGTAAATTTGGACACAAAATGTTTACCTCTGATAGCATAGTATAAAATTAGATACAAGAATAACCACTTGAAGGAAAAAAAAAAAACAAAAAAACACCACCACAACAGTGATTGTAATGGATTTCTAATGGTTAGTTTACAGGCAGTGTGATGGAACCTAGATAAATCAAGAGACATGCTCCCCCCCTTGCCCCCCATCCAGAATTTAATATATTTTATAGTCCTCAAAAGAAGCTAGCTAGGAAATTAGACTTTTCCCCAGTTATATTATAGTAGTCTAGATTCAGGGATGTGCTTTTCCCTGTCAGACAGGGGGAAAACGAACAAATAAAAGCAAGAGTTGCTGTGAGATAATTCCCTATTATACAGAGTTTTCCAGCTCTCATTCCTCCTTGTGAGGAGCTTGCTGCCTCCTCACAAATTGAATTCTTGTAACACTAAAACAGTGTTGTCTAGGAAGTCTTTTACATGGTATTCTCCTTCCACTACAAACAAAAACCAAAAAAGCACAGTTAGAATGTCTAGGATTGCACAACAGAACTTGAGGAAAGGTATTCTCTTACCTGATTGTTTTGAGGAATCAGTCTTCTATAGGCAAATGGACTTCAGTAACTATACCAAAAAGCAAAGCAGACAGACAACTACTTAGAAGCAGTAGAACACATAATTCAAAAAAGAAGCTACATCCAAGTAACTGTACCATACTAGAAATCCAGGTAGAAAAATACCAAGGCGCTCTCAGTTGAAAAGGAGGAAGGCCTTTCAATTAAAAAAAGCACTAATTGCTAAAAACTCAAGCAGAGTTTTTGCATAGCAACCAATTCTTTAGGGCTATCAGCACCAAAGAAAATTTTATCATATGACCAACCACGTCCTCTTGAGAAATAAATGCTGCCTATCAAATTGCTTTTCCAGTGCAGAAACTGAGGTCAGTAGAAATAGCTCCTCATTTAGAGGAAAGAGTGACCTGGAAAGAGAGAAACACAAAGCATCTTCCTTTTGACTACTGAGTAAAAGGAAGAAGAAATACTTTCAAAAAAGGAAGTTTTGAGATGTTAAGATAAGGGAAACAAATACACATGCTAGAGGTTTCCCAAACAAGTTACTCCCAGATAGCCAAGCCACAGAGACTCCCATACACAGCATCTCATACCCTCTGGGATTTCACTTCATTCTTCAACCCAGACCAAAACAAAACTGAAAATCAGCCTAGCATGACCTTTTTCCATTAGTACCATATGATCTAAACATCAAGGGCGGGGAGGGGAGAACATGTATTTCCAGGCTTCTAAACTCCAATGCAGTTCAAAAGAAAGAGGACTGAAAATGACATACAATAGCTTAGGCTACTAGGATTACTGCAACCACCAAAAATACTAGAACAATCTTTATAATGTTCTCTGTTGTGCAAATATTATAGACTTATAGAAAGAGACCTTCTAAAAATGTATTAGTGGCATGCGAAACCATAAATTAGAGTGAATAAATGAAGACTCGGCACACCACTTCTGAAAGGTTGCCGTCCCGTCCTAAGTTATTCAAGCAAAGGGACAGCCACAAAAATAAAGATCTTCCAGACAGTACAGACAGATGTATTTTTTTCAGCTGAAAGGACTAGTCCCAATCCCCCTGCTGTTTGGCTGAAAATTCCAGAAATGAGGTCTCTATGGGCTTATTTAAGATATGCAACTTCAACTACATGAATAGCTTAGCAGAAGTTGACGTACTTAGATCTACTTACCGTAGTGAAGACCCTGCGGTAAGTCGACAGCTGACACTCTGCCATTGACTCCGCGAGAAGTTCTGGTGGAGTACCAGAGTCGACAGGAGAGCACTCAGCGGTCGATTTATAAAATTGACCCCCGCTGGATCGATCGCTGCCCACCGATTCGGTGGGCAGCGTAGACAAGCCCTATGTCAAACAGAGATATACATGGCAACCGCTTTTTCCAGTAAGATACGGTGTCACTGGAAAAAAAAAAAAAACTGCTTGCCAGCCTCTGAAAGACCTGGCAAGCAGTTTTTCTTCAGTGGCACCGTATCTTCATTCACTCTTCATTCTTTGATAAAATAACTGATTTTTAAGGGAAATGCAGTAGATCTAAGGAGCCACCCTGAATATGGACATTGGACTATAACCTATGAACTATATCTGAAAGGACTTTTAGCAACTACAGGCTCACCTCTGCTATGTATCTGAACCTCAAAAATTGAATTCAAGTCTGTATGTATATTGATCTTTTAACCAACACTCTCTCTCTTTTCTTTTTTAATAAATTTTAGCTTAGTTTTTAAAAATATACTTGGACTTGGGTAAAACATTTGACACAGTACCACATGGGAAATTTGTTAAAATTAGAGATGAGGATTAGTACAAGAATTGGAAGGTGGATAAGAAACTGGTTAAAAGAGAAAAGCCAATGGGTTGTGCTGAAAGATGAACTATTGGACTGCAGGGAGATTACTAGCTGAGTTCCTCAAGGACCTGTCTTAGAACCAGTCTTATTCAATATTTCTATTAATGACTTGGCACAAAAAGGAGTGCACTAAAGAAACCTATTGATGATACAAAGTTGGGAGGCATTATCAATACAGATGGGGATTGGAGTATTAAACAAGAAGATCTGGATGATCTTGAAAACTGGAGTAACAGAAATGGGATGAAATTCACTAGTACAAAATGCAAAATCATGCATTCAGGGTCTAATTATCTGAATTTCTGCTACAAGCTGGGGATTCATCAGTTGGAAATGATAGAGGAGAGAAACCTGGGTGTATTGGTCAATCACAGTATGACCAAAAGCCGCCAACATGATTCAGCTGTGAAAACACACAAATAGGATACTTGGCTGCATCAGGAAAGGCATTTCCAACAGAGATAGAGAAGTATTACCATCGTACAATGCATTGGAAGAGCCCAGCTTGTTTAGTGCCACAAAAAGAAGGGTGAGAGCCGTGGCACTGGAACAGTTTTGTTTTGTGGTGTTTTTTTTGGGGGGGGGGGGGGAGGGGGAATGCTGAAAGCCATTGAACTGTAAAACCTATGACAGAAACCACTTTAAGCCAAGGGGTGCTGCCACACCCATATCCCCAGCACCCTTGAATGAGAGGGGATGTGACTGTTCTCTAGAATACTTCGGGGGATAAACACCAGAGAGAGTGAAGAGCTATTTCAGTTAAAGGACAATGTTAGCACAAGAACAAATGGGTATAAACTGGTCCTGCGGACACTCAGACTGGAAATTAAAAGAAGGTTTCTCACCATCAGAGGAGAGAGGTCCTGGAACAGCTTCCCACTAAGAACTGTGAGGCAAACAACTTAATTAGTTTTACAAAAGAACTGGACAAATTTATGACTGCAATTGTATGACAGGGTTGGTTGTGATGGTAGGGATCGGGGCTCAGCAGTCCTAAGGCTCACTTCCTGGTTATGCCTTATGTTCCTAAAAGCTCATGCTTCAAGTCTTCCTTCCTGTCTCCTGCCAATGGCTGGCTGGATTCCCCCTCCATTCCTGCCTGAAACACAGGCAGGTTAGTGGCCTTTCTCTGAAGCATCACAGATGCCACACCTTGAGAAAGGACACTATGCAGGGTGGACAAGTGCTAAGGCAGTACCAAGCACTCACTCACTCTCTCAGGTGCTTGGCTAGCTAGTTTTTGCCCACATGCTCAGGGTCTAACTGATTGCCATATAGGGGGTAGGGAAGGAATTTTCCCACAAGTCAGACTGGCAGCAACCTTGGGTTTTTTTCATTTTCCTCTGCAGCATGTGGCTGTTGGTCACTTGCCAGGATTATCTGGCTACATATCACTTAATCATTTCCCTGTCATTGCAGGGGGTCTCAGACATTCATGCATCTTGGTACCCCCTGATGTACCACAGGCTGAGTTTAGTCTTCTCTGGACTGCAATATTTTGGTCTAACTTCAGTTGTTGGATACAGTGTGTGGGTGCTGTGTTGTGTTGGGTGCCTCTGATAAACAGGATCATCTAGTAGAATAGATGATCCGTTGGTCCCCCTTCTGGCCTTAAACTCCATGACTACTGAACTAGGAGGACAGGCATAAACCCTGACATCATTGTACCACCATGTGCACAGAATCTGTTTACATTCAATTGCTCCCTCAGTCAAAATAAGCTACCACTAGACCACAAATGTACAGCTTGCTCTCAAGCAAAAAGAGGATTCCTGGATTCTTCAACCTTGTTTTAGCTGAAAAGCTGTCTCACTACATGTGAGACTATAAATAATTATTTCTGATACCAAAATTAAGTGACTGATGTTTTGGAAACTCAACAGCAATTTAGACCATGACACTAATGCTAAATAGGCAGAGATGGCAACACCAGATAGTCAAATTTTTTTTTTCCTAAAAAAGATTTTCATCTGGCTCTCACAACCTTCTACTGAAACTTATAGAAACTAATAGCTACATAAATTATAACATCTAATATACACCAAAATAGTATAAGATTTCACACAGATTTCAATTATTTAGGATACAAAGACTAAAATCCCTTAATTTCTTGATCAGAAGAAATTAAGTTCTTCCCCTCGTACACTACAAGAATCATTAATTCAGGTTTCCGCCCCTACCATCAAAAGAGCTTCCTATTCCCAAAGCTCTTCAATAACTATGCAAAAACTGGATGTTGCTACTGAATATTGTCAATATAACTGTCTCTGCTACATTATTTATGTAGTACTACAAATATTAACTAGCACTGTGTACAATTACAAATTGCTATTACAATACTTCAGCCACTCTGGTATTGATTAGTAAAATTAAATTAGTTTTGGTTATTTCATACATAAGTCTTGTTTCTATTACAATGCATTTTCAAAAGTATTCTAATAAAAGATTTAAAACTTGACTTTAGCTCTCTCGTGAAATTTAGATTTACCCCATTCAATATCTTAGTCCTGAAACAGTTTACAAAACTGTCTGCTCAGGACTTTTGTTTTTCAGGCAGCCCATAAAAGGACAGCTATTAGGAGTCCCTGAATGAAAAGTATACCCTTTGAATGTAAGCCCCTTGGAGCAAAGGCCAACCCTGTCTTCTAGATTATGTCCTAAGCATCACCTATTACCAAATTGCCTAGAAACACTAGTCATGGAGCAGGACCCCACTTTGCTAGGTGCTGCATATACATTGAACACTGTTGTAGTATGTTTCACATAGCACCTACATCAGCTACTTCTTACCCCAATACACATGGGATGCCTCAAAAGATTAGCATGGCAGTGAAAGTCTCTTCTCAATTAGAGCAAGATATGAGAAACAGTCTAGCTCCTACTCAACTCAGTATCACTGCTGAACTGTAGAGTGGAGGCAAAGTCAAAGGAGAAAAACAAACAAAAGAAGAATGACAGAAGGAAAGCAATAAGGGAAGACAGATGCAAGGGGAAAGAGAGAAAAATAGAATCTCAGGACTGGGAGGGACCTCAAGAGGTCATCTAGTTCAGTCCCCCGCACTCATGGCAGGACTAGAGTATTATCTAGACCAGGGGTCTCAAACGCATGGCCAGCCTGGAGTTATTTCCTCTGGCCTGCCAAGCTCCCCTCTCCCCCCGCCCAGAGCGCAGTGTCCCTGCTCACCTCCCAGCGCTTTCCCGCCGCCAAGTAGCTGTTTGGCAGTGCTTAGGATGTTCCAGGAAGGAGGGGGGAGAAGTGGGGATGTGGCACACTCAGGAGAGGAGGCGGAGAAAAGGTCGGGCCGGGATTTGGGGGAAGGGGTGGGAAGAGGCAGGGTCTCATGGAAGGTTTCAGTAATGCGGCCCTCAGGCCAATGTACTAGTCCTCATGTGGCCCTCCTGGTGATTAGAGTTAGAGATCCCTGATTTAGACCATTCCAGACAGATGTTTGTCTAAACTGCTTTTAAAAATCTCCAATGATGGAAAGTCCACAACCTCCCTGGGCTATTTATTCCAGTGCTTAACAACCTTGACAGTTAGGAAGTTTTTCCTAATGTCCAACCCAAACCATCCTTGTTGCAATTTAAGCTTATTGCTTCTTGTCCTAGCCTCAGAGATTAAGGAGAACATTTTTTCTCCCTCCTCCTTGTAATAACTTTTTAATATCTCCCCTCAGTCTTCTCTTCTCCAGACTAAACAAACCCAATTTTATCAATCTTCCCTCATAGGTCATGTTTTCTAGACCTGTAATCATTTTTATTGCTCTTCTCTGTACTTTCTCCACATCTTTCCTGAAATGTGGTGCCCAGAACTGGATACAATACTCCAGTTTAGGCCTGATCAGCTCAGAGTAGAGCAAAAGAATTATTTCTTGTGTCATGCTTACAACACTCCTGCCAACACATCCTAGAATGACATTTGCTTTTTCTGCAACAGTATTACACTGTTGACTCATATTTAGCTTCTGATCCATGATGATCTTCATACCCTATGACCTTCTGACCCTTTCTGCAGTAATCCTTCCCAGGCAGTCATTTCCCATTTGTATGCAAAATGATTGTTCCTTCTCAAGTGAAGTACTTTGCATTTGTCCTTACTGAACTTTATCCAATTTACTTCAGACCATTTCTCCAGTTTGTCCAGATCATTTTGAATTTTAATCCTATCCTCTAAAGTATCTGCAATCCCGCCCAGTTTGGAATCATCCACAAACTTAAGTACACTCTGTCATTATCTAAATCATATAAAATAAAAGGGAAACAAGGCCTCTGAGGAAAGACCAGGCAAAAAGAAACATTAGTTTCTATTGTGTTTTTTTTTTTAAACTTACACACACACACCCCCCACAGGAATCCAGAACAGTGAAGATAAATAGCAGGAGTAGGTGTAGGAAAATACCAGCAGTGTGTCCTGACTATTCTAGTTTGGATATATGATCATGATAGCTATATTAATTTAACTTGCTCATTTCTCCCCCGTCCTATGCTGATGAAGCAGGAGAGAGAGAGAGAGAGAGAGAACAAGTGGCAATTAGCCTGGATAAAGTTAAGTAACTATTTGTTAAAGATCAAAGTCCAATTCTTAGTCTCAAATTCTAGAGAAATTAAATCTAAAAAAAATTCTACACATACTGCAACTTATGTGATCTAAAGCCCACCCTGTATATCGCTTGGGTAAACAATCTTAGAACTGGATCTTTTTACTTTAGATCAATTAAAAGAAAGCATCTACGTCAGAAGAGACACAAACTGGACTTTTTAGCCTCAAAGGACTCCACTTAAAGTAGAACCCCCTACTGAGTGTTTTTTTCAGCGCTGACTCTAAGCATTCTCCTGTTAACCACTAGTTTCACGACCAGGACCTTTAAACATGTAATGTGAAAGTTAACAGTCTCCATGGTTAAAAATACTGCATACAACTTTAAACTGATTCACTCATCACTGCAGATTTATTCCCACCTCCAAACCTAGCTTTTCATCAAAATCCAGTTACTCAAATTCGCTGTTCAAATGTTTGTAATTTGCAACTTAAATAAGGTTAGACCTAGGAATTGAATGCATTACCTTACCCTTCTCTCCTGGGCTCTACCAGACTAAAAGCAAAGGACCATTATTGTTATTTATACAGAGCCATGAAATGTACCACAAGGATCCATAGCTGCAATCCCCTACCATGTGGTAGCATATTTTGCTACTATACCAAACGCCCAGCCCAATTGACTAGTAGTTAGTGGCTTGCTTTCCAAAAATACTACATAAAATAGTCTTGCCACAGAGGTTTTGGGCAGCAGTTTTAAAAAACAAGTTGTACATTATGACTTTAGTGATAGAAAATTCAAAGTGATGTGGCAAAGTAAAATTTCCCCCCCTTTTCTAAAAAGGAGCATCAAATGTAATAACTCAACAAATGTGAACATTCGGGAAACGCATATTATGGGATTTTTCATTACAATAGCATTTACTATTTTAGTAAGAACATTTTATTACCCTGTTCCGACAAATGTCTGTGTGCATCACATTTTAAATAATGATTACATTGTATTACGTTCATGCTCTCCCCAAGAAAATAAAAAAGTGAATATGAACTGCAAAGCTACCTGTAACTTTGCTTATCTTTGTATATATACACCAGACTAAATGAGTCAGCTTACTGCAACATCCTGGGCAAGGAACTTGAGCCTAATGAGTTCAACATACTTACTAAAATACCAATTACATTCTAAACAAACTAGGACAGAGTAATAGTGTAATGGAATCCATTAGAGCAAAAATAAAATTAAAAAAACTGTTCAACATCAAGCATTCTCTGCACGCACACTTGAAAAATATGGAACAATGTAATGATGTATTACATACTGGTAAAGGATTATAATTAGTATGAAATTTTTTTGCATTTCTTTTCCCCAGGTATTGCATTTGAGAGTTCTCTGTATTATAGCTGTATAATCCACATTCAAGAATTTGTGCACAATCTAGTAACTAATCAGCATCCTATATCAGTCCTGCTCTCTGTTACATTCCCACTCCTCCATGCACATGTCAAGTATTAGTCTGAGAGGGGATGGGGGGGAGTGACTGAATCAAACACAAAAATGCAGATGCAGAGAGGTGGAGGAGCAGTTTCAGTTAGAACAACTGAAAAATTTTACACACAAAAAGGACTTTTTGTTTTCCAAATAAGTGGAAAAAGGATCTTCTCTGCCTACCTTTAGGGGGGTAAATAGAAAGTGTGGAAGAGTAAGGGGAAAACCAGTCAGGACAGATTTTTTTCAAGCTACAGAAATCTAGGCAGCAGAAGAGTGAACCTTGAAGGGGAGTTAGAAGGTGTTAGCCAACATGTTCTAAAACTCTAGTGTAGACAAGGCAGTGTATATTCTTAACACATGCTAGCTGATCCCTATGATCTCCCTAGATTTCAACTGGACTACCTTAATACATGATAAAGTACATCTTATCCTGTCTTGACTATAGTTTTAGAAGGTATTAGATTGAACTAAAAAAATCCAATTCCACACGTTTAAATCCTAATTTAAAGAGCTTTGAGTCCTCTTTCTTTACAATAAATTATTTTGGCCCTGCATGGGTACAACCAGGTTGTCTATGCAGCACCTCCTTGTGGCCCATCAAGCTTCACAACTCCCCTACTGGAGATCCCTGCCAGTCAGGTGTCCCCAACCCCTCACAGATCCAGTGCCATGGAGTCCAAAACAAAAAAAGGAAAACAATGAACTAAAAATTAGGATCATCCAAGGATTTGTCAGCAGGACCCACACTTCTGCTCCAGGCTTTTGTCCCTCCTTGTCTACCTTCCTGGGTCTTTCTGTCCAATCCACCAAATGCCTCATCCAGGTATCAAGCTGCCTTAAGCTCTTGGCTGGGACCAGACTTCCCTCATTGAGGAAGTAGCAGAATTTTGCTCTCCTTCCTAGTCAGCCCTCAACTGGGCTAAGTCTCCTCCTTTTAACTCCTCTCTCCACGTTTGATATTGGCTGCACATATAGCAGGGTAGTGTCATCTGGGTCCACAGGCTCTCCTCAAGCTTCTCCTTGCCATTGTGGAGCCTATCTGCCTAATTAACTGCCTCATTGCCAGTACAGGACTTATCTGACCCATCACAATAGTATGTAGATAGGCTTTCTACAAAAATAAGTTTGCGCCTTAAGAAACTGGAAGTGGTTTCTGGGAAACTGTCAGCCTCAGATCAAGAGATTTTCCAGGAACAAGCAGCAAGTAAACCACTTGGAATATGATCTTAAAGAAACAAAGGACACTGCAAAGGAAATGTTAACAAGGGATTTTACAAAACAATACACTTTTCTAGAAAGAAAATTAGAAGTACCTGGAGAGGAAAAAAACAAAACAGTCAAGGTTTGAAGTGTCCATACTCTTGCAAATCTGGATATTAATGCCTGGACTCCCAATATTGGAAACTAAGTTATCCCATATATAAAAGAAAGCAAAATAATAATCCTTCTTACTTATATATCAGACTCCCTACATGTAGAAACAGGTATATAGAATAAAGGCAGCACTGTTATTCTGTCTAATGACAAAGAAAAGGAGCAAATCCTGAAAGCAGATTCAGCCATCAGGGCAATTTATGTCCTTGGTAGGTAGATTTCTTTTCTGTGGCTTCAGCTCTATCAGAGGCAGGTCAAAAAAGGGTTATACATTTTAAATGATCTGATTAAGAGGCAGAAGTGGAGGCATGGCCTTTTCATGCCCAGCCAAAAGTTTGGATTATTTATGAAAATCCCCTGTATCTTCTAGATCAGGCCTGCACAACATGCGGCCCGCATGGGCTCACTGTGAGGCCCACGGCGGCGGGTGAGGAAGGGGAGCTGAGGAGGCGAGCGAGTGAGCAGTGACAGGAGGGCAGGTGAGCCGGCAGTGGGGGAGGGGGGGTTGGGGGGGCAGGCGAGTGGGTGGGCAGGTGAGCCGACGGGGGGGGGGGAGGGGGGCTGAGGAAGCAAGCGAGCAGGCGGGCGGGCAGTGGCAAGGGGGCTGAGGAAGTGAGTGAGCAAGCAGTAGCTGGCAGGGCAGGTGAGCCGGTGGCAGGGGGGAGGACGAGGTGGCTGAGGAAGCGAGTGGGCAGGCGAGCTGACGGTTGGCCCCAGCTCACCGCCGCTCCGCCTCCTCCTCTGAACACTCTGCCCTGCTTCTCCCCCTCCCCGCTGCTTCCAGCGAATCAGCTGTTCGCAGGGGAAGCCTGGGAGGGCAGAGAAGCAGCGGCTTCACGCTCAGGCCCAGGGAGGCAGAGACGAGCCAGTGCAGGGAGAGGTTCCCCTGCACACGCCCTCCTCGCACCCCCCCCCCGTCCCAGCTCACCTCCACCTTCGTCTCCCTGGGCCTGAGCATGAAGCCGCCACACTGCTTCTCCACCCTCCCAGGCTTCCCGCGCAAACAGCTGATTCGCGGGAAGGGGGGGCGCGAGCTCGGCCTGACCCAGTGCTCCAGGTGCTGCGTGGCGGCGGCGTGACCCAGCTCCAGCCAAGCAGCGCAGCAGTAGCACCACCAGCCACCTCCAGGCAGTGCGGTAAGGGGGCAGGGAGCGGGCAGGGGGTTGGATGGGAGTGGGAGTTGGGGGGGGGTCGGGGCGGTCAGAGGGTGAGGAACAGGGGGGTTGAATGGGGGCAAGGATCCCGGGGGGCCATCAGGAAGGAGAGGGAGGTTGGATGGGGGGCAGTCAGGGGCAGGGATTCCAGGGGTGGTCAGGGGACAGGGAGAAGGGATGGCTGGATGGGGCAGGGGTCTCAGGGGGCCATCAGGAATGAGATGAGGGGTTGGATGGAGCGGCGGGGGGCAGTCAAGGGACAGGGAAGGGGGGTGGATAGGGCAGGAGTCCTGGGGGGCAGGCCACGACCCCCTTGTGGGGTGAGGAGGGAACCGGTTGTTTAGGTGGAGGGATAGCTCAGTGGTTTGAGCATTGGCCTGCTAAACCCAGGGTTGTGAGTTCAATCCTTCAGGGGGCCACTTAGGGATCTGGGGCAAAAATTGGTCCTGCTAGTGAAGGCAGGGGGCTGGACTCGATGACCTTTCAAGGTCCCTTCCAGTTCTAGGAGATTGGTATATCTCCAATTATTACCTTTTTAGATTTTGGCAGCTCATCACTGGCTGGTGGGGGTAGGGGGCTGAGGAGGCGAGCGGGCAGTGGTGGGGGGTTAGTAGGCGAGGGCGAGCGGGGGTGGAGGGGGCTGAGGAGGCAAGCTATGAGTTGGTGGCTGACCTGTTCTACTGATCTGGTCTGGCTCCCATCCCCTCTCCAAGGATTGCAGCTGTCTGGGAGGTGCTGCCTTCCACATGCACACTTCGTTCATTCAACAGGGCAATTGATTATAAAGTAGGGGGAAGATTTTATTCTACTTCTAGCAAAAAGACATTTTTCTTTTACCTTAATTATACTACCTTAGGGGCCCGCTATAACATATTACCAAGGTTCAATATCGCTGTTTCGGTGGGGTGGCGCTGGCGAAGGAGAGTTTGTTTCCGCAGGGCGGGCAGCGCTTTGGGGGGGGGGGGAGGGGAGTTTGTCCCTCAGCTGTTTTCTTTGGAGTAATATGGCCCTCGCCGCTTTATTAGTTGTGTGAGCCTGTTCTAGATCTTTGTCAGCAGGGCTTTAAAGCCCAACTCTGAGTTCTCAGACGAGGTCGACAGCTTAAAAAAAATTATATTTTAATAGTCACCCATTAACGAGAGGATTTCTTACTCATACATTAAACTTAATCCACTTGTTTGCCAAGTTCCACACCCTGTAGTGAACTATGGCTGGACCTGAGGTATTCTATATTAAAATGCCTTCTTTCAGAATTATTTTAGCTCCATTAGAATGGCAGTGCACACAGTGAAGGCCATTGGAACTCTTGTGTGTCACCAGACAAGACTCAAGGTTTCAGAAAGTGTAGTTCAATATTAAATCCACTGTATTACAAAAATGGGGCTGGGTAGAATCTTTGCTTAAGATCATTGGTTATGGATGACAGATTTAATCTTAACTATATGATTGTGTTTGTTATTCCATTCTTTTTTTAGAGATGTTATCCTTTGCTGTAAAGTCCTCTTTATTAATGTTAAGATGCAAATTGCATAGAATCTATGAAAGTCTAGTCAGTTTAAACTTTAGACCAGATTTGCCTTTATAGCCACACAGATGAATTTATAGAGATCTCTCTACAAATTTACTACTTTATTTATCTGAAACTATGTTTAAGCAGCAGAGGTAATTAAAATGCATCAACCAATCAATGAAATAAAGAATCCTCGTATATCATCCACAACAGTTTTCCAGATGAAGAATCTTACTATATCAAAATTATTTAAAAAAAAACAAAAAAACCACCAACCACCACACCCACACACACCCTTAGGCAGGTGTGTTCAGTGCCTCTTATCCCCTATTAAATGGAGTCTATTTTGTGGTATTTTGCCTAGTTTTGAGATAGTGAAATCAAGACTGTCTAAAAAATAAGGAAAGCTATGAATAGACAGGCTTAGAGATGTAGAGAAACCACACTTTTTGAAAGTGACACATGGTCCAACAAACCAGCAGCACTCAGATATCAATATACAAGTCTTTAATAAAGCCCTGGCTAGGATGATTTAGTTGGTGTTGGTCCTGCTTTGAGCAAGGGGTTGGACTAGCTGACCTCCTGAGGTCTCTTCCAACCCTCATCTTCTATGACTCTGGAATTATTACACACTAGTTCAGGGGTAGGCAACCTATGGCACGGGTGCCGAAGGCGGCATGCGAGCTGATTTTCAGTGGCACTCACACTGCCTGGGTCCTGGCCACCAGTCCGGGGGGCTCTGCATTTTAATTTAATTTTAAATGAAGCTTCTTAAACATTTTAAAAGCCTTATTAACTTTACATATAATAGTTTAGTTATATATTATAGACTTATAGAAAGAGACCTTCTAAAAACATTAAAATGTATTACTGGCACGCGAAACCTTACATTAGAGTGAATAAAGGAAGACTCGTCACACCACCTCTGAAAGGTTGCCGATCCCTGCACTAGTTGTTTCTAAACATAATGTAGAACTTATTTTAGTCTGCAGGAACTGAAATTTGGCCACGTCTTTAAAGTTACTGAAACAGCATAAGTGTATTCTACTTTGCATAGTTACATGCAGGGGCTTTAAAAATTCACTCACCAGTAGTAAGTGGGAAGCTCTTCCTGGCTAGTCCAGGACCCAACTCAAATCAATCAGTTCTTGCTCATGGATTTGCCAAGAAAAATTAAACAAGACTAACCAGTGGATCAGCACAACTAAAAACAAGTGTATATTTTAAAGAGTTTAATGTAGCAGTTATGAAAGCATAGACAGAAGTCTTGTCTTTTGTATATCTGAAGTACTAATGTTTTATAGGTCAGGGTTGAAATAAACTTTAGACTACCTTCTCCTGAAGTGAGAGGCTATTCCACGTAGCATTTAATCCCTGGCCTCTAGTGAAGACTGCAAATAAAAAAGTATCAATTTGTGCCAGTTATGATGGTGTTTTTTCATGTGAAACCTGCCCCTCCATCCACTTACTGTCTCCATCAACTCATTACACATAATTTGGCCCATCAAATGGTAACAACTGGTTCACTACCAGACTGGTCTAGTTTTTAAACCAGTGATCTTGAAGTTACAGCTTGTATTATGTACTCTACTACTAAACCCCAGGAACCATCCACTCTCAATACACAATATTTTGGCAGGAATTCACACTTTCCCACGAGAACATCAGATCACTTAAATATAGGTTTAGATGATAGGGATTTAATATCAGAATTTCCACACTTCAGGAAAGATGAGAGATTTTACCACATACTCAAAATAGGAGGTGGCAAATGAGTCAGTGTATCCCAAAAGCTACACCAAAATGAGAGGCTTTAGAAGAAACTACATTACCAAGTATTTCCTTGTGTTTTGCATGTTAAGATGGAGAATATATTTTGTAAAAACATTTAGAAGTCACAGTGATGTCTGTCACGCATGGACCATAAAATCAATGTCTCTGGAGGAACTGATAAAATTAAAAGCCATTCTTCCACCACTCATTAACTTCTCTATTTACTACACATTCACCATGCTAGCACAATTTAAAGCAGAAGGTCTTCAAGATGTTATGAGAGAGTTTGCAATTAATGTTATTAATGGGTATGGACCCAGAATATTTGTGGTTGAAAGCCTAAGAGCCTAAGGACAGTTTCTAGCTTCTACTTTCAATACCACAGATACCATGTCCTATTTAGCTCAAAAACTTGTGGTTTGCTATAATTTTTAGTGGATGTGGGGGTTCACATGATTATTTAGTAATGAGTTAAACATCTCATCCAAAGGAATGAAAATAAAGACAGTATCAGACTCTAAGGCCTGGTCTACACTGGGGGGGGGGGGTCGATCTAAGGTACACAACTTCAGCTACGTGAATAGCGTAGCTGAAGTCGAAGTACCTTAGCTCGAATTACTTTCCTGCGCCGTGAGGACAGGTTCGACGTCCGCGGCTCCCCCGTCTACTCCGCTACCGCCACTCGCTCCGGTGGAGTTCCGGAGTCGACGGGAGCATGTTCGGGGTTCGATATATCGCGTCTAGATGAGACGCGATATATCGAACTCCGAGAAATCAATTGCTACCCGCCGATCCGGCAGGTAGTGAAGACGTACCCTTAGTCACTACAAAAATAATTTTCCCTCTGTTGATACTCACACCTTCTTGTCAATTGTTGGGAATGCGTCACATCCACCCTAATTGATTTGGCCTTGTTAGCACTGACCCGCCCCCTACTTGGTAAGGCAACTCCCATCTTTTCATGTGCTGTATTTTTATACCTGCTTACTGTATTTTCTACTCCATGCATCTGATGAAGTGGGCTATAGCCCACGAAAAATTATGCTCAAATAAATTTGTTAGTCTCTAAGGTGCCACAAGGACTCCTCATTGTTTTTACTGATATAGACTAGCATGGCTACCCCTCTGGAATAAGTCCATTCTGATAGCCTCTGGTGTACAGTAAAGGTTCTACAGCAATTTTTAAAAAAGCTACCCCATTCTCCTTCCCACGCATTTTCTCACTCCATAGAGCAGGATTCAAAGTGTCAATGAACTCAGGAATAGCTTACATACAGCTTAACCTTTACTACATTTGAATGATAGACACTGTATTATCAGCACTTTCTTGGTAACATTTTTTATAATACTTCAAGTATGAGAGGTAATGTACCACCAAATTCTATTTTGCAATTATCCCATATAATTTAAATCAACTCCCTTAATTCTCTGAATGTTAGGAAATCAGACTCACCACCAAAAAAGATACTTCTATATGAATTAAACCCTGGTAAAGATTTCTTTTGGCTTTTTAATGTGGTTTCATACCAGATGTTGAGTTCTTTATTGAACAGAATTAGAAAGCAAACATTGAGATACCCTCAGGGATTTTGTCCTGCTCACATTTAATATGTACAAATGAAAAAAAATAAAGTGGCCTTTCAAGTTGCAAGCAACCACAATCAAAAATCCTGGAAATACAGAAATCTCAGCCAATTCTAGAAAGTGTGTGTGGTGGAAACAGATTACACCATCCCTATAATACATGTAAAAACACAGAAAACCCCACCACAAAATATAGCCAAGGGAAGTAATTAGTTGCTTCTATCACTCTACAGTTAAGTGCAAATGTTCAACTAGTAAAATGTGAGAATAAGGTGAATGAGGCAATATATTTTATTGGACCAACTTCGCTGGTGAAAGAGACAAGCTTTCAAGCTTAAACAGAACTCTGTAAAAGCTTGTCCCTTTCAGCAACAGAAGTTGGTTCAATAAGAGATATTACCTCATTCATCTTTTCTCTCTCAGATCCTGGAACCAACATGGCTACAACACTACAAATAACAAAAAACTTTACTTATTTCAAGTTCAGTATACTCAATTAAACCTTGAGTACCAAAAGTGTAAAAACTGATTTCCTGTTAGGTCACTTGAAATCAAGGTTAGCAGCACACTGAGTCCTGGGCAAAAAGGAGCATCATGCAATGGTCGGTTACCATCACTGTGGCTGAACAAAGAAGTGACACAGATGACCATAACTTTATTATAAAGCCCTACTCTATCAAAGCCTGGCCACGGTAGCCACTTTCAGAGAGGAGTCCTCTGAGAAGGGGACCCGAAGCAGTTTTAAGATTGGGCACTAATTTAAGTAGGAAGATTATGGCACCAGGTTTTTAAACTATCCCTCTTACAGGCACTAAGTTCATGTCAGATGCATGATGTGATGGGACAATGTCCCATCACAGAAAGTATCCAAAAAGCAAGATGGCAGAGAAAGGAGTAGGTTCACCGATAGGTAAAGATTAATTATAAGAAGGCTGATACTTATTTTCCTTCAGCTACCATTTAGAAAAAAAAATATGACAAAAATATTGAGGATAGCATTATTGCAACTCAGAATCAGAAGTCATAGGACTGTAAGGGACCTTGAGAGGTCATCTAATCCAGTACCCCGCAGGACTAAGTATTATCTAGATCATCTGACAGGTGTTTGTCTAACCTGCTTAAAAATCTCCAATGATGGAGATTCCCCAACCTCCCTAGGCAATTTACATGAATGAACATGTCAACCACTGCATAGTTAACTAGAACATATTACTATTAGTAGGGTCACATGAAAGTCACTTAGGTATACTAAATGAACTAACAGAACCACTGGTGATTGTTTTGGGGAATTCCATCACTACCAGAGAATTTGAAAATGGTATACACTGAAGCTACTTAGGAAATGGGATAACACAGATCTGGAGGTTACAGACCAGTAAGTTCAATAGCTGATTAATTTATCATGCATTCCTTCAATTTAAGTAGTAAACACTTACAGGAAAAGTAATTGTGCAATTGGCAAGCAAACACAAGTTTGTTTAAAATAGGAGGGTGACTACAAGAAAGGGTGTTTTTGAGAGAAGAAAACAAGGAAGGAGTAGAAAGATTTGAAGGCAAACTTCCTCTCAACAACAGAGGGAAAACATAAGTACACTTTCCTTTGTAAAAAGTTATAGCTAGCTGTTGCACAATCCTTAAAAAAAAAAATCAAAATTCATACAACCAACCAAACCAAAAAGGAGATTATATTGTATATTTCTGTGAGATGTCTAAAGTATTGTATGAAAAGACAAGTTTATTTTTGCTGTAGACTCAGTTCAAAGCACTTCAATATAGATATTTTTGCTGCAAGTTTTGAAAAACCATAGACAGAATAAAAGAGTACTGTTCAGGCAACTTCAACTAAAAAGAAAGAAAGCTCCTAGTTTTCACATCATGTGTTTTAAAATTATACTGAAGAATACTATCAAAAAATATAAAAACCTACATTCTTAAAACATTGTAGTCAAGTTTTTAATCCAGGCCACTAAGTAAAGTAAGCCAAGGTTATTCTTTGTAGTTTTCAAGCCACAGTAATAAGATAGTGATTTTCAGTAAAACCCGGTGTTACATTTAGCTGTACAACACTACTAATTACAGAGTAATTTCAACAATAAATATTTTGGTTAAACTCTGCTTTGTCATCAATGCAAGTAATTTTAGTCAAAACTGATCTTTCAGGCAGCACAGACATTTCCTTGGTTTTTAAAAGTCTATTTTTATTTTCTGGTAACAGGGTAGCTTTTGCAACCAGAACACTTCTCTAGAACCGGTGCTTTGCAAACACTAAGCCACAGAGACAACGTTAGAGAAGCAAAGGAACTGACTTAAACCTGTAGCAGTAAGACAATTGGGTTAGCCTTCAAACTGTCCTTAGTTCATCCTATTGTGCTTCTGTGTAATGCATGAGTCTCCAAATAATGGCCTTACATACCACACATGCTGCATTACCTAAGATTAGCTGAGTAAATTAAAGTCAGAGGATCAAATCACATCTTCCTGCAAAAATAATTCCAGGAGCAAGACAAGAGGAACTGTGCTCACCCTGGATTTTCTGTCAAGTTGTCTTTTCCAAGTGGAGCAGCTAGGTACCATAAATCAATTATCGCCCAAAACCATCTTCAGGATACATAACAAAAGGAACCTGCAATCCCAGAGAGTCCTTGCACACTGCTACTATTCCCCAGCCCCTTGGCAGCAAAGCTGAAAGAGGTTCTTCAGAAGCTATTGACAAAATCCTCCATGGGTAAGCTGTAGCAGAAGCTATGGAAGGATGCAATGGGAATTAATGCTGTTTCAAAACAGCACTAGTTCTCAGACTTCTGCACTGATATTTACAGGCTCAACAGGAAATGATGGGTTCAGCTGTGCTAAGACAAGCTCCTTCCCTATCATCCCAGCCCCCCCAAAAACTCATGGTACCACTGGAGGGATGGCATCTGATGTTAAAGGGAAAGGGTACAAAACTGCAGCTCCCTCATCTGGGAAACTTACAAAGATCCCCTAGATTTGAGTCTCCTGTGCTCACAAAAGTGGAAGTGCAATCCAGCCCATAGGTGGGGAAAATGAACAACTATTTTCTTGTTTTATAAATCGGTTTCATATTTGTTTTTGCACGTACTCTCCCCATCATCCAACAAATTCATTGGAAGTACCACCACACACTACCTTTTCCTTCTATTAAAAAAGGCAGTTGAGGACTGAGTAACATTCAATTATGTAACATGGTGGGATAGACATGCACTTTCTTCACCTGTAAGGAAAGCTGGAGTTCAGGCTGCAGTTAATTACACTGGCTTCACAATGAGTGCTTCACAATAATGTCAGACCCAGAAATGCAAAGTTAAGGTTGTACTTCTTAAACAAGATACCAAACCCATCCCTGCCTCCGTAGAGCTGCTCACAATACAGAAAAATCAAACTACCTTATCCTTCCATAACACTTGCATTGTATCTGTCTCCTCAAAAGATATAAAATCACGATTTATTTATAAAGTCCAATCCATCTTTCCTTTTTACATCAACAGGAGTTGGGTCAGGTCCATAGTATACTTGCTCTCTATACCAAACAATTCCACTTTATCAGTTACGACCACTACTCTAAACCAGAGCTACCATTCCTATACTCCAGTATGTCTCTCTGTACTGTCCATGCAACACCAACAGTCTATAGAGCAGTTACTGGTGGTCAATAGGTAATGCGGACCACAATGAGCTGCCTCTTCTTGCTTCCAACTGCTAAAAATCACATTAAAAGAAGCTAGCCATACCTTCACATTTCTTACTGCTTTACTGTAGTTGCCAGAGGATCTTATCAAATAAGCAATGGAACAGAAGGTAGTATATATAAGATTGCACATGCAAGAGGAGGAGGCCCAAAAGACTGACTATTATCCATGCACTGGCCTGCCCTCAGAAACTGACTTAAGAAAAGCTGGTTTATCTTTTGTTTGCAACTTAAAGCCACGGGTAACTGCAAATTTTATTTCTGACCGCCAGAATAAAGGAATCCTTTATCACTTTATCGGCCTCAGTGAGTGTTTACAGGAACCTACCAAAGGCTAACACCTGTGAAGCCTAATGTTTGAAATGTCTACAGGACTTACCTCCGAGCTCACGATACACCCAACACTCTACCACAGGGGTGGGCACACATTTTGGCCTGAAGGCCACATCTGGAAATAGAAATTATATGGCGGGCCATAAATGCTCAAAATTGGGATTGGGGTCCAGGAGGGAGTGCGGGATCTGGTTGGGGCTGCAGGCGCCAGATGAGGAGTTTGGAGTGTAGGAGGCTGTTCCGGGCTGCGACCGAGGGGTTTGGAGAGCAGGAGGGGGGATCACAGCTGGGGCAGGGGCTTGGGGAGAGGCTCAGGGATGCAGGCTCCGAGCAGCGCTTACCTCAAGCAGCTCCCAGAAGCAGTGGCATGTCCCTTCTCTAGCTCCTATGTGGAGGCATGGCCAGGCAGCTCTGCACGCTGCCCCATCTGCAGGCACCGCCCCTGTAGCTCCCATTGGAGCGCTGCAGGGGGCCATTGGAGCACGTAGGAGCCAGAGCAGGGCCATGAGGCCCCCGACCCAGCACCCCAGCTGGAGCGCCATAGTGGGGCAAACCCCATACCCTGCTCCCCAGCAGGAGCTCACGGGCTGGCTTAAAACAGCTCACCATAGTTTGCCCACCTCTGCTCTACCAGATGTTCAGGAACCAATGTACCATAACACTCAGTTACATCCTGTAATGGGGTCTTTTTTTATACCAAATATAAAGTCAATGTTCTGTGGTGCACGTTTACAGTACTCTCTATGCAAAGAGCATTGCCCATGCCAAATCAAAGTAGTCTGTGCCTGCTTTGTTCAAGAAGGTCAACCTTCATTTTGCATTTTTAGTTTTCTGACATTTTGTTTTCAAGTTTTGTAGCATATGTATTGGGCAACCAGGGAAGAAACCCTAATTCAGGCACAAAGTTTGTCTGGTAACTACAGCTGTAAGTTTATAGTACAGCCCATAATTAAAAATTATCCACAAAATGAACAACACTCCTGATGTAAGCTTCTCTGTCACCCATCACCATAAAATTTGAGCACGTTGGCAAACCAAATGTACCAAATTTGCTACCGTTTGTTCACTTTGTTTCAGAAGTTAGTCTTTGCCGATGATGGTCCATTAACTACATATTAGAGCCGAGAAAAAAAAAAAATCACTCCTTATGTCACTCAAAGGTCCTTAAAGATTATGATTTAATAACACATCCTCTTTTAAGTCCAATCTTATTACACTTAGGTCAATATAGTTGTGTGTGCGCACAAGTAGAAAATAACTTCAACTCAGTGGGAGTTCCATCAGTGGAAAAACTGTAGGCTCAGGCCTATGTTCTGAACTTCCTCATCTGACCTTTTGGTACTACACTACTTATGGTTAAAAGCATTACAGTACTTATGGTCTAAAACAATGATTGAGCTAAGGTAGCATATGCTTTGCAGTACTGTAGGCCAGAAGCCCTCAAACTAAGTATGTAAGAGACAGATGGGGTCACGCCCAAGATTATAAATTAGGCATCACTACATATTGAGATCTCAAAGTGTAATGCAGTGTGAGGTGGCAAAGGCGTGCCCCAAAAGTTGTGATTGGCTAGCAGTGGAGGGTACTATCCTATGAAGTTCCTTCTGGTTCTGGCCCCCTCCTATTGAGGGCAGGATGGATACAGGAGATAGATAGATAACAGATAGAGACTTCCAGTGGAAAAAGAGTGTCGCTCCCAACCAAAGAATCCTTAAGGGGTTGGTTGCCAGTAACTTCAGTTCATAGTCTAGGGCCAGGAGAGATCACTGATCATCTAATCAGACCTCCTGTGTAGCACTGGACATAGAATTGCCCCAAAATAATTCCTTTTGAACTACAGCATATCTAACAAAAAAAGAAATCTTTGTTTAAAGATTGCCAGTGACTGACAATCCACCATGACTCTCGGTAAATTGTTCCAATGATTAATTACCCTTACTGTGAAAAATGCATACCTTATTTCCAGTGTGAATTTGTCTAGCGTTAGCTTCCATGCATTGGATCTATCACTATATGCATGTTCTCCAATCCTTTAACCAACCATTCTCATAGCTCTTCTCCAATTTATCTACAAAAACTTCTTGAATTGTGGACATCAGAACTGGACGCAGTATTGTCCTGATCGCATCAGTGCCAAACACTGAGATAAAATATTCTCTCTAGGATAGAGTCCTCATGTAAGTATGGCCTACATTCTTCATTCCCCGATGTGTACATATACGTATAGTCATATTAAAACACATGTTGTTTGCTTGCACCCAACTTACCAAGCAATCCAGATCACACCATGTCTATGACCTGTCCCCTACATTTATTTACCATTCTCCCCATCTTCTGGTCATCTGCAAACTTTATCAGTGATTATATGTTTTCCAGATCATTGATAAAAATGTTAAATAGCATAGGGCCAAGAGCCTAGCCCAGCAGGGCCTCACTAGAAACATATCTGCTCAATGACGATTTCTCTTTTACCATGAGAGTTTGAGACCTATCAGTTACCAAGTTTTTAAAACCATTTAATGTATGCAATGTTAGTTGTATATCATTCAATTTAAAAAAAAAAAAAACCCAAAATCTCATACAGTACCAAGTCAAACACCATACAGAAGTCTAAGCATATTATATCAACACTATTGCCTTTATCAACCAAACCTGTAATCTCATAAAGAAAATATGTTAGTTTGAGAGGCTCTGTTATCCATAAATGCATGGTCCTTTGCATTAATTACATACCCCTCCTTTAATTCTTCGATTAATGAAGTCCCATATCAGCTGCTTCATTATCTTGCCTGGGGTCAATGTCAAACTGACAGACCTATAATTAGGCAGGTCATCCTGTTTAACCTTTTTAAATATTAGCAGAATATTAGCTTTCATCCAGTATTCTAGAACTTGCCAAGACTCATTGAGAAAACACTAAGAGTCCAGCGAGCTCCTCGGCCAGCTTTTTTAAAACTCTTGGAAGCAAGTTATCCGGACCTGCTGATTTAAGAATGTCTAACTTTAGTAGCTGTGATTTAACATCTTCCTCAGTTACTATTGGAACGTAAAGTGTTTCATTATTATCATTGATAGGACTACAACATCTGGCTTTTTGCAAAATATAGAACAGAAATACTTATTGAACACTTCTATTGTTCATAATTTTATCACTTCCATCTAGTAATGGACAAATACCATTGTTAAGATTCTTTGTTCATAATATACTTAAAAAACTCCTCATTAACCTTAACTCTACTGGCCATAGCTTTCACCTTGGTTTCCCTTATCAATTTCCTACAATTCCTAGCTTCCAATTCATATTATCATCAATTTTCCCTTTCTTCTATTTGTTATATATTGAATTGGGGAGGAGGGGGGCTGTTAGTAACTCCAAGCCAGAGAGAGGAATGACCTTGAGCCAATCAGCTGACCCAAAGGACACAGGCTAGAAAAATATGATACCACTGTGAGAACATTTGAAGAGGTTTTGGTGAGGGGGAAAAAAAAAAAAAGGAGCAGCTCAACTGAGTTGGGAGCTTTAATGAAGGAGCTTGATCCCAAGAACAGCTGGACTCAGGCAGAAGGTCCAAACCAACCCAGCAATATCAGAAACAGAGCATCCAGACAACTGGAATCAGAATCCAGAAGTAAATGAGTTCACAGCACACACTCACATCAATGACAGCAAAGACTTGAAGATAGAAGTCAAACAAGGAATCCTGGAACTTTTAATCAGGTCATGGAGCACTGAACTGTATATTTACATATTGGACAGGAGACACTGTATTATTTCTGGGGAATGTGTATGTATAACTTCCCATAGGGGTCTCCTCCTGGTATTACCCCTGATACAGACTGAAGGTTTTCCCTGCTTAGATAAAAGTATTGCTTTATTGTGGAGAGTGATGTCCACTCCTGGGGTTACCTCCTACTTCACCAAAGGAAGTTCATGCTTCTCAGAAGTAAGAGGGCTAGTCCCAGACCCAGTAGATAAGGACCTGGGAGCCACTAAATCAATCCCAGTTGGCTCCCACCTGACAAGACATGGCTAGCACACCTTGACAAGTGGACTACTTTTTGTTTACCCAACTTTTGTTTGTCAAATATTCAGGATCTGTAGATGATGAGAGCAGAACTGAGCTCTGCACTGAATTGCTTTACCTATAGAGCATGAAACTAATTAGGACTGAACAATCCTAGTCAGTTGCATTCTCAGCAGGCAACTTCAGTATAGGATCACAGTTCGCTAGTTGCTAACCTGAAAGAAGGAAAAGAGTCAAAAGCAGTGGGTGGAAAGAAGTAGTTGAAATGGAAAGAGTGGTGGTCCAGAAGTATCTCCCTACTTCCCACTCTGCTGTCCCACATTATTCATGCCAAGGATACAGGCTACCAAAATTTAGCAGTGATTCAGGGCAGTCTGCATTCTTAGTTCGGGATTATCTGGTTTACCGCCCCCCCCCCCAAAAAATCAGACCACGAACTCTGAGACCCACCAGCGCAGTTAGATGTACAAGCACTTAAATTAGAGCAGGAGAGCAAATTTCAGCCAGAGATTTCTAATAAGCAGCTAGTGCCTCTCTGAAACAGTTTTGCTGCTACAACTATAAAAAAAAAAATCAGGGCTTGCAAACACAGGCGATACTCTCTACACGTTCACAGGTCGAGAAAGGCCCCTAGGCTTTAATACGGAAGTCGTCACCACCCCATGCAGACGAAGGACTCTTCGGGGGTCAGTTTCCAGGCTTACAGCGCTTCTGCTTTTGACTAAGGGGGAACAGAGTAAAGCGTCCGCGCCGTGTGTGTGCGGGACTCCCAGCCCGCGGGAGTCTAAACGAGGGAGATTTAAATGACAGGATGATGGTGCGTGTGTCTCGCTGAGCCCCTGCAGCAGCCCCCCTGGGACGGGCGGACGGACGGAGGGAGCCAAGGCCAGCCGCCCCCCTTAGCGAGCGGCGAGCCGCCCAGCAGTGCCGGGGTGGGGGGTCCTTGCGAGCGGGCCGGGCGCATCGCACAGCGCCGCGCTGCCCAGAGTGTCTCGCCCCCGAGCCCTGGCGGGGCGGACTCGCGTCCTTGGAGGAGCCGCCCCCACACCGCTGCCGCAGGCAGGCAGGGGCCGCGGGGCTGAGACGGCCGCGCCGACCCCGGCTCAGGCCTGCGGTGGCCGAGAGCTCCCGCTGCGGGGGAGCGGGCAGCGTCCTCCCGGACCCTCCGGCCCGCGCCGGGCGCAGCGACACCAGCGAGCCGCGGGGAGCCCGGCCGCCCAGGGGCCAGGCAGCCAAGCCAACGGCGGGGCACCGGGGCAGAGCCCGCCGCAGCCCCTCGCCACCGGGCGGCGCCGGGCATCTGCTCCCGGCTCGCACCCGCCGCCCCGAGCGGGAGCTCTCGGGGGAAGGGGGTGAATGGACCCGCCCGCGCGAGGCGCTCTGACCTACCTGCCGCCCGCCGCCGCCTTCAGCTCAGCCACCTCCGAAGTTGAAATTCCCTGACCGGAGCCGTCAGCATAACCCCAGCGAAACCGCGCGCCGGCCAATCCCCGCCCGGCTCCGCCCACCGCTCGTCACGCCTCAGTCAGGGCCTCTCGCTCCACCCAACCCCACCCCTCCAGTTTCCTAGCCACGCCCACTCCGCCTCAGGCCCCGCCTCCACTCGGCCATGCATCCCTCCTTCACCCCACCACGCTGGCCACGCCCCGTTAGCCCCGCCCCCTCACCCAGACCCCCTCCCCGCCCTCAGAGACCACCATCACCGCTGCGGGCCACCCTCTGCAAATCTATTGGCTGAGTCCTATGTCTGTCATGAGAATTGGCTCCGCTTTGTCTTCCGTTCCTTCCCACTCTCCTGTCTGAAACCGGATTGAGTTTAATGCCTTGGGGGAAGGTTCTTGCTGGAGCGAGGGGCCCGGTCTAGCCTCAAAGGAGAAAGAAGAGAGACACTGCAGGATCTAGGCTGGCAAAGTGCTGTGGCAGCCTTAGCAGAGCAGTGGTTTCTGCAGTCATATTCAGGAAAGGGTCTTACAGTCAGTCACCTGCCCCCATGGCCTTGCCTATGCTATGAAATGTACTAATGGCTGTCCGCAGGCATGTTAGTTGAACTAGGGTTGAACACAGTTCAGTGCTTAAGCTGTAGAGTTTAGCACCGTGCTTAATTTGTGTCAGGGCAGCCCTGGAAACTCTAGGGTTGATAGTTCATAGCCCAGGCACCTCTGGACTTTCTGCATCAATTATGAAAGTTAAAAAAAATTGCTTGAGCCCTGGCACCTCTTTCATTACAAATTAAGCACTGGTTTAGTGGTAAGTGTAGACAAGGACAATCTGTGTCCAATACTCTTTTAGCTTACTGGGGTTAAACCTTTAGCAAAAATAATGTTGGAACACATTTTGTTTTTGTATACCCACAGCAAAACCACCTTCAGCCCTAGTTCAACTAACATAATTGCTGACCACTGTGTTCAGATGCAGAAAAATATGCTATAGATAAAAGCCCAAAGGTCCCTCCCTTGGAAAGCTTTTAGTCTAAATAAACAGATGAGAGAACAGATGCACTAGAGTAATGATTTTGTGTAGCTTGTTTCTTTTCCTTCTGTCTAATTTGTTACTGCTTCTTTGAGGTGAGGACCTATCTTTATAGAATAATGGATTTAAGAGGGTTACTTGAAAGAGGAATGTGCGGAAAAGGCATTGCATCAGGAGACAGAAGAGGTTGCAGGCGCATAGATAGGCAGGTCCTTACATGAAGTTTCCTGTACAAGGTTCCCTCCAGCTTGTTTCCCACCTACGACAAGCTTTCCCACCTCCACCTACATGGGTGCTAGGCCACCTCCTCATAGCCTATTACCCTTCTCACTTCCATAGTCTGACACTAGACTCAGCATTTCTCCCCCCGGGGGGGGGGAGAGTGTTAATTCTTAACTTTGGTTTATTTACAAGGTGGGCCTCAGAATAGGCCCACATAGTTCTCTTGAGCAAACAAAACCCACTACGCAAAAGTTATACATTTCCTTGCCCCCACCAGAGCATTGACTTATGCTGGCTTCTTCCCCAAAGAGAAGGAAGCTCAATAAGGAGGGGAACATCCATCTACCTAGAAGGCGCTTTTTCTGCCACTTGCTTCTCATCTCTTCTCCCTCCCACCTCACCAGAAGAGGGGCTTTTAAAGATCACCAGTTGTATTCAGGTGTCTCCAATTAACCTGAGGCCCCCTCTTTTCAGTTCATAGGAAAAAGGGTCTTCACAATTATAGGACTAATATACCTGCCTTCCATCACTCTCTTATAGCTGTCAAGTCTGACTTTGTCACACACACACACACATCAAAAAAAAAGGCTATGGCAAAACCACTATGTAGGTTATGTGGTCTGTAGAAAGTGAAACCAAAGAGAAAAGTAGTTGCAGCATCCTAGACCATGAACAGGGAATGGAGCTAGTGCTTGGACTGGCTGGGTGTGTGTGTGAGAGAGAGAGAGAGAGAGAGAGAGAGAGAGAGAGAGCAGGGTCTTTTCTAGCACTGATCCGTCCTAATTCCCAGGAGAGAAATAAGAAATTTAAATTACATGCAAAAAACTATGTTAAAAGAACATTATTAAGGATTTCAAGTGAAGGTAGGAAATGCCAGAATTAAGGTTGCCTGTGAAACCTTAATTCAGCACCCTTTTTCATATGAATTCTCATATAATCTCTCATTACAAGATCACACACTATTTTTTCCTACAGGATTCCTGCCTACATAATTTGCTCCCCAAGTTTCCTCTAGGCCTACACCAGCTCAAAGAGTTCACGAATCATAACATAATCTTCTCCAGCTCCCCAAGGAAATATTATTCTATCTTCAGAGCCTGGTTTTCCTATCCAGAAATAGCAGTTCCCTGCTTTATCCAGTGCTGCCTCATGAAGGCTTATTTTACCTAGGTAGTAGGAGAGGTTTTCAATCTCACCTGCTTTCCTAAGGCTACCCGAGTCCCATTTCATCCAGATTTTCTAAACACTTCCTAGTGTTGCTGGCACCAGTACAACTGCCAGCATTTTAATACCATTGGTCTGAGAAGGTTTAATCAGCACAGAATTAAAAGCAGCTCTGGCCATAGCAGCCTTATCTACAGTAGGGCTACCAATACTGTTAACAATAGTGGGAATTTTTTAGAACATTTCCCTGGATTAGACAAGTCGAAGGAGAGTACAAAGGGAGCAGCTCAAACTCCTCTCTTCTTTCTCCTGTCAACTGTCTCTCTCAATAGCCACAGAATCTTGGTGTCCAATATTCGTTCCGGACCCATAGAGAGATTTATTACTTCTGAAATTTCTTCTCATGCAGTTTTAGGCCATTTGTCTCCAGAAAGAACAGTTGCCCTGTGACACACACTTATAAATTGAAAAGAGGACTGCTGTAGAAAGGTAAATAACCTAGCTGTCAGTTTTGTTGATTTAAATGACAACACTGCTGCCTCACTGTTTGCTTGTCTCTTTCTTTAACATCAACAAGTTTATAATCTATAATGTAATTTTTGGTTTGTGTTTTTCTTTTGGTTCTTCACTAAGGCCTGGTCCACACTAGGACTTTAATTCGAATTTAGCAGCGTTAATTCGAATTAACCGTGCACCCGTCCACACCAGGAAGCCATTTAATTCGACCTAGAGGGCTCTTTAGTTCGAATTCGGTACTCCACCCCGACGAGGGGAGTAGCGCTAAATTCGACATGGCTATGTCGAATTAGGCTAGGTGTGGATGCAAATCGAACTTACTAGCTCCGGGAGCTATCCCACAGTGCACCACTGTGTTGACGCTCTGGACAGCAGTCCGAGCTCGGATGTTCTGATCAGCCATACAGGAAAAGCCCCGGGAAAATTTGAATTCCTTTTCCTGTCTGGCCAGTTTGAATCTCATTTCCTGTGTGGACGTCGTGGCGAGCTCAGCAGCACTGGCAGCGATGCAGAGCTCTCCAGCAGAGGAGTCCATGCAATCTCAGAGTAGAAAGAGGGCCCCAGCATGGACTGACCGGGAAGTCTTGGATCTGATCGCTGTGTGGGGCGATGAGTCTGTGCTTTCGGAGCTGCGCTCCAAAAAACGGAATGCAAAGACCTACGAGAAGGTCTCCAAAGCCATGGCACTCAGAGGATACAGCCGGGATGCAACGCAGTGCCGCGTGAAAATCAAGGACCTGAGACAAGGCTACCAAAAAATCAAAGCGGCAAACGGAGCTTTTCGAGTACCTCTCAGAGAGCTTCATTGAACTGTCCCAAGAGGATTTTTGTTCTATACCTATATGCATTGACCTTCTTTTTATATAGTTTTTATTCCTGTTTTGTTAAGAAATAAATGTTTACATGTTTATAGCACTTACCGACTGATCCTTCCCCTGATTCGGAGTCCGGGTTAACGGCCGGGGAGGGTTGGTAGGGGATCTCTGTGAGGGAGATGAAGAGATCCTGGCTGTCGGGGAAAGCAGTATTGTAACCGCTGTCGCCTGCCTCGTCCTCCACAAACCCTTCCTCATCTTCCCCATCGGCGAACATTGCCGAGAAACTGCCCCTCGACACTATCCCATCCTCAGAGTCCACGGTCACTGGTGGGGCAGTGGTGGCAGACCCACCGAGAATGGCATGCAGTGCCTCGTAGAAGCGGCATGTCTGGGGCTGGGCTCCGGAGGAGGTTCCTGGGGAGAGGTGCCTTGTTGGGTGCTCCGTGGAAGCACACTCTTCTGCGCCAGGCCATCAGGAGGTATAATGGTAGCATCGCCTCGACCAGCATGGCAGCATAGGGCCCTGGTCTGTGCAGGGATTCACGCAGCATTCGCTCTCTGTTTGTCCTGGAGACCCACCTCAGGGTGATCTCGCTCGGCGACTGCTGCATCTAATTAGGGGAATTACTTTAATGTTACTATTGTGAATGCTTGACTTTTCCTTTGCATAACAATGACCGTCGTTTAACAGCCACGTGTTGTAGGCTGCAGAGGAAAAGCATACAGGGATCTTTCCCGGGGACAGCCGCGAGGGGCTGGAACAGGGTCAGACTTTATGCTTTCCAGATTGCCTGCAGCAGGAGGGCCCTGCTATCCATTAACTGTTAAGCAGCCTAAAGTTTCCGGCTTACCAGGCCTGGCTGCTACACGGATTCTGCTGTCCTGCCCCGCTTGTCCGATCTCCAGTGCAAGACCCCAGGCAATGAAAGCGAATGCCGAAAATTCGAACTTGTCCTGAGAGCACATGAGATTAGGTGCCCTGTATGGTCTTGTTCACAGAAACTGAGTAGACTGTGTTCAGTGTTCGCAAACATGTATCTTTGGAAGGAAATCACTTCCTTTTTCCCATCACACAGCTGCGGCTCTTTCCCGAACTGCCCCGGCATCCCCCTCACAGAGGCTGGCACAGATTAGGCGGCGAAAGAAAAAGACTCGGGACGAGATGTTCTCTGAACTGATGGCCAGCTCCAGAGCCGAGGCGGCCCAGCAGAGCCAGTGGAGGGAGACCCTCTCTCAGCAGCAGCGCTCACACAGCGAACGGGAGGACAGGTGGCGGCAGGAAGACCAGCAGGCGACTCAAACGCTGCTTGGACTAATGAGGGAGCAAACGGACACGCTCCGGCGCCTTGTGGATGTTCTGCAGGACCGCAGGCAGGAGCAGAGAGCCCCCCTGAACTGTATCTGCAACCGCCCTCCCCCGCCACAAAGTCCTGTCCCCCCCTCACCCAAAATCACAAGAAGGAGGGGCGCTAGGGGCCGTGAAAACTGTCACTCCACCCCAGCAGAGCGCTCATGTACCAAACAGCTCTCATTCCCTAAAGTATGAGAATTGCTTGCCTTCCTGGCTCACCCGATCCCAAATCCCAGTTTCATCCCCCAACTGTGTAGTTGAGTATTAAAAATAGTTTGCTGTTCATTATTGTTTCCGTCATGTTTCTTTGCAGAAGACTTTGTGTGAAGGGGGGGGAGGGGTTTGTTAATTGCATAGGACAGCCACCATTAACAGGGTACAGACATGGGGGCAGGATCAACAGCAGGTCACACACAGAGTGCAGTCACTAGGCACCCGGGTCACTCTGCGAGGTGTCTGCTGCCCCAGGTCAGTCTGGGAGGTGTATGCTGCCCCAGGGTCCGAGCGCCTGGCATCCACAAATGACAAGGCAGGCTGCCCTTACCATGCCCTTCCACCCTAGCCATGAACCTCTCCGATGCCCTGAGCCCCAGCCAGAGCCATCATCCACCCACACCTACTCACCCTTCCCACACACCCCTCACCCCTTCCTGCAAACCCACCCCTTCCTGCACACCCTCCTGTAACCGTCCTCCCCCCAGAGACCGCTGTAGGAGCAGGAGCCTGTCATTCCTCGAGTGTAGAAGCGGTCTGTACATCACTGCACACCGTACCCACCACAGTCTGCGTCCCTGTTGGAACCCTTGAACGAGAATTCGTTAGTAAAGAAAACTTTGTTTTTAAACGTCTGTTGGAAGGGGGGAAACCTGGTGAACGGGGTATGTAACCGCTGAAAAAAGTCAATAGTAACTGAAACAGGGGCAGGTTCAGCTTCTCTGTAAAGAGACTGGACAGTCATAGGTTACCCTGCTCTCTGAGGAACCTAGCTTTCAAAGCCTCCCGGATGCACAGCGCTTCCCGCTGGGCTCTTCTAATCGCACGGGTGTCTGGCTGAGCGTAATCAGCAGCCAGGCGATTTGCCTCAACCTCCCATCCCGCCATAAAGGTCTCCCCCTTGCTCTCACAGAGATTGTGGAGCACACAGCAAGCTGCAATAACAATGGGGATATTGGTTTCGCTGAGATCCGAGTGAGTCAGTAAGCTCCTCCATCTCCCCTTGAGACGTCCGAAAGCACACTCCACCACCATTCTGCACTTGCTCAGCCGGTAGTTGAAGAGCTCCTTGTTACTGTCCAGGGCGCCTGTATAGGGCTTCATGAGCCAGGGCATTAGCGGGTAGGCTGGGTCCCCGAGGATCACTGTAGGCATCTCCACATCCCCAACACTTACTTTGTGGTCCGGGAAGAAACTAACTTCCTGCAGGCGTCTAAACAGACCAGACTTCCTGAAAACACGCGCGTCATGAACCTTGCCCGGCCACCCGACGTAGATGTTGGTAAAACGTCCCTTATGGTCCACCAGTGCTTGCAGCACCATTGAAAAGTAGCCCTTTCGGTTAATATACTGGCTGGCCTGGTGGGCCGGTCCCAGGATAGGGATGTGAGTGCCATCTATAGCCCCACCGCAGTTTGGGAATCCCATCGCGGCGAAGCCATCTATGATGACCTGGACGTTTCCCAGGGTCACCACCTTTGAGAGCAGTAGGTCAACGATTGCGTGGGCTACTTGCATCACAGCAACCCCCACGGTAGATTTGCCCACGCCAAAGTGGTTCGCTACTGACCGGTAGCTGTCTGGCGTTGCAAGTTTCCAGAGGGCTATGGCCACTCGCTTCTGCACACTCAGGGCTGCTCGCATATGGGTGTCCTGGCGCTTCAGGGCAGGGGCCAGCAAGTCCCACAGTTCAAGGAAAGTGCCCTTACGCATCCTGAAGTTTCGCAGCCACTGTGATTCATCCCAGACCTGCAGCACTATGCGGTCCCACCAGTCCGTGCTTGTTTCCCGGGCCCAGAATCGCCGTCCCATAGCATGAACGTGACCCATTGCCACCATAATCTCCACTGCGCGGCATACCGTGCTTTGTGAGAGGTCTGTGCCACTCTGACACTTCACGTCCTCACCGCGCTGCCGGAGCCTCCTCACCCGATTTCTCAGCAGCTGACTGTGGAAGAAGTGTTCGATAAGGTGCGAGGAGTTGACAACGGCCATAAGTGCAGCAATGATCGCAGCGGGCTCCATGCTCGCAGTGCTGTGGCGTCCGCGCTGTCACTGACCAGAAAAGTGCGCGAACAGAGTTCCCGCCGGCGCTTTCAAGGAGAGAGGGCGGGAGTGACGGTTGAATGATGACAGTTACCCAAAACCACCCTCGACACATTTTTCCCCCAGAAGGCATTGGGGGCTCTACCCAGCATTCCAATGGGAAGCGGGGACTGCGGGAACTGTGGGATAGCTGCCCAGAATGCACCGCTTCCAATGTCGACGCTTGCCCCGTTAGTGTGGACTCACAAAGTCGAATTAGTGTCCTTAGTGTGGATACACAAATTCGAATTCATCAGGTCGAATCCACAAATTCGACCTAAGTTAAATCGAACTACTCCTGTAGTGTAGACATACCCTAAGAGAAAAAGAAGACACTTGCTCTGAGGAATGCAGGATATAGACAGGGTCTAAGGCAGATGAGTGGCCAAATGTGCTATCATATATGGATGGCCAAATGTGGTCTACGGAATTCTACAGTGTAGTTCAGAGTCACCCTCTTAGGCAATTTTCAATAAGTTTCCCTCTGTAGCAATAGCACCAGTGCAGCTCCAGTGGACCAACTGCAGGCATTTTTTCCACCTTGTGACCTAAACCTGGTCTAGATCCCACGGTAGTAACAACAATTGCAGCTGGTCTATGCTGTTGCTACTGCTAGTGGGAGATTTCCTGAAGATTACCAAGATAGCCAAGGCACTGTTTAACACAGAGGTGCCACTCAAAGCAAATATTGTACAAGTTCCAGCCACCATTTTTCTACAGTGAGCATTATGCTGTGATCTGTAATCTCCGCACATTGAATCTTTGTATGCAAGAAGAGGTTAGCTGCAATCCACTTTATTTTATAAAGGTAGGTACAGTCCTTGGGCTCTGGCAAGTTGCCATTATATCCCCTCATTTGGATAAAATTAAACTCCCCAGCTATAGCATATTTCCTGCAATGGCATCATGTTATCCTGATAGCCCATACCCTCAACAGAGTAGTTTTCTTGACAGATATAACAAGAAATAACTATATATCTCCAATTATAAACTGCCTGATGGTAAAAGAAAAAAAAATACAAGCAGAAAGTAATACAGGAGCTTTTTCAAAGAATTAACATTAGATTTTTTAATAAAGAGGAACAGATCTACTCAACAAGTGTAAAACAGGGTGTACAAAAATAACAGCTAATGTGTAAATACAATAGTAATGCAAACATCTGATTTATAGTACATTATATAGCTGTAATTATTATGACAGCAAGTAAAAAGAATACTTAAGCATTTAGCATTGACATGGTAGTGTAGTTGTAGCCATGTTGGCCCCAGGTTAATAGAGAGATAATGTGGGTGAGGTAATATCTTTTGCTGGACAAACATCTGTTGGTGAGAGAAACAACCTTTCAAGCCACAGGCCACTCTAGCTTGAATGGTACCTTACAATATGTGCTAACTACTTATGCAAAACCATCTGTTCCACCTTGCATTTTAGGAGTATGTTTCCCAGAGCTGAAGAAGAACTCTGTGTGGCTCAAAAGCTTGTCTCTTTTACCAATAGAAGTCTGTCCAAAAAAATATATTACCTCATCCACCCTGTCTCTCTAGCACTGACATTGGCATTGGCAGTACTGGATGCTAATACATTTCCAGGGGGAATTCAAAGTGTTGTTTTAACCTGTAAAACCATGAATGTTTTGGAGCTTGGTTAGCTGAGAGACCACCTCTCTCTCCATACTATACTGCTCCAATTAGAGGAGGTCCTCGTGCTGCAGCTTCTTTTTTATAAATGGGAAGACGCCGCTGGCATGGGCTTTCTGTGAAGGGGCTTTTCTTCAGATTTGGAATTCACTGTGTCTTCCCACCTGCCCACCAGAGTCCAATCTGTTAACCGTCAGGGAGCACTGCAAGGCCCAACTTTTCTCCCAGGCATTTGAAGATGGGGAGAATTGGAGAAATTTTGTTGTTTATTGTAGGGGTTATTTCTTCTGCTGTTGTTTATTTCCTTTTTACCTTGGTAAATCCATGTTATATGAAATTTTGAAGTCAGATGCACAGAGCTTTGGGACAGGAGCCTCTGTGGTTATTATAAAGCAGATCAATAAATGCAAATGTTAACAATTTCAGAAACAGCCAAAAGTCCAACCCTATAAACATTTACTGCTGGATAAAGTGCTTTCTACTGTGAGCAAATCTTTGAAGTCAATGGGATTATTCATGGTTACCACCATACCGGGTAGTAAGTGTTTGCAAGGTTACATCAAATAAAAAAAGGCTTATAAAGAAGAAGCTTGCCTTACAGTTGTGGAGAGGGAGAGCTACTTCACAGACCTTTCCATTTTTATGGGTCAAATTCTTAGGTCCTTACTCAGTTTAGGCACTGGGTGTTTGGCTGAGTAACAACACAGAAAGAAATTTATGATTCGATCCAAAATAATCAAGATTTACTTTGAAGATCTGTTTGTTTTAAAAATCTGTGTCCACTACCTCCCTAGAAACGGATTTAAAAATGCAGGGTTTAAAGAAGGACTTTTACTCAACTTAAAATGTGAAGAAAAAATAATAAAAGATGTACACAGAAAACAATTCATTTTGGCAACAAATTGTTCCATCTAATATTATAGTATATTTATCCCTACAAATGAATGAATCCCTATCTCTTTCACCATCCATCTCTCTTGTTCACTTGATCCTGCAATGATTTCAAGGGCCAAAGTCTACCTTCTGGTATAATTGCCCTCAAATGGATGCACATATATTACTGGTGAAACAACATTATACGAACCTACACTGGGCCATACCACAGCTACCTCATGAAGATTATTCCTGGTATGAGCATATGTAATCTCCATTTGAAGATGTGAATAGTTTCCATTGCCACGGTATGAGAACTATATGCATTGTTGTATGACCAATGGCTGGTAACTCTTAGTCATAAAGATCCTGCAGAATAGTATAAATAAAGTTTTTCTAGAAGTTAGCCTATGTGCCACCAGCAACCAGAATTTAGCTCATTATCTCATATTTTAAAAATCAGTTTGCAGAGGTCTTTCAATATTAGCCTGTGCTTTCATTATCAATGTCTTATAATTTTAAAAGTTTACCATTTCAGCTCGAATATATTCTTGAAGTTTCCATGTACGGAGAAGATTCTCAAGGAGCATTTCTTTGGAAAGTTTGGTAAAATTCCTTTCAGTTCTTCTTTCAGAGCTTGGGCCCAAACTTGCTCCCATTAAAATTAGTGGCAAAACACCCATTGACTTCATTTCAAAGAAAGATCTACTGTAAGGGCCAGTAAAGTGGGAGTTAGGTGCCTACATCTTTTTGTGTAGCCCACTCTCTAGCTCATTCAAAGGAGCCAGTAGTTGAAATTAACTTTGTGGACTAAGGCTTAAATCTTAGCTCCAGCACACTATCCAATCAGAAAGACTAAGTAGTGGGAACTTCATTAGGGGCTTTGTGTGGGGGATGAAGAAGGACTCTTCCATGAGCAGAGATCCACTCTACAGCCACTACTCCAGACACAGGGCTAGAGAAGCCAATGGAATGCCTCACCTCTTGCTATGTTGGGGAAAACATCCAGTCGATCCAGACAGTGGCAGATCCTCACTACCAACCTATCCCCAATAACTACAGCATAGTGGTTCACAAGGACAATAGAAGGGCTCTGTAGAACTGGGCTCCAAGAGTCACATCCACTGTTCAAGCTACTCAAGCTCCGCCATCTCAGATACAGCTTCTTGCAGACAGCAGGGGCTCTATGTTCCTGCAAATTAGAGAGCAGCATTTGATGACTTTTCAGACTACACCAATATTTACAAGTAAAACCTTTCTAAAAAAGTAGAGTATACTTGCCAATAAATGTAGCTTATACTAAGAGACATAAACATGAAAATGTCACACTTCTCTAAACACCCACAGCACTGACCATCACTTCCACTGCTCTTAGTCAGTTTCAAATTAGAAGCAAGATAGGCATGAGCGCCATGGTGTACAAACTATGTGTCACACAAAAAATGTTGAAAAATTGTTCTAGTTAACCGTACTCTTTAATTATAGAACTAAAAAACATTTTCTTCTAAATAAATGCAAGTCTTTGATATAAAACAGTTAACATTCAGTACTCCCTCCTCTTAGCTGCTCCACATACCTGGCAAGTATCAGGTTTATTTTTGAAAGCATTTACTGTGGGCATTGCCAGTGTAGGCATTGCAAGACTGAGCATTATGGTGCCAGCTTTTAGTGGACTGGAAATCACAGGAACAGCACTGCAAAGCATAAAGCTGAGTTAAGTGCCGAGGCTCCTATATAATGACTGGGGAGAGATAGGCAACTCAGGATCCACAAAAAAAATCCATAAAAGCCAGCACACGAGGCAGGGAGCTGCTTAAGCTAGCCAATGGGGGATGCTGACAAGACAGGTGTGTCCTAAGTCCTATACCTCTCATGGAGGTAGGCGCCTAACTCCAGGCTGCTTAGCAATCTACAAATGACTCCAAGTGGATTAAGCACTGCTTGTGGGAATAAGTGAAGTGCCTGCCTCACTCTTCACAAAATGGCCAGAGGAGGAGGAGGAGAAGCTATAGCACCACCCCACTTAAACATTTTAGGCCAGGGATCAGAGCACACACCTGGGTGGGGGAAAGGATTTGAAGACCGGTCTCCCACCATTCAGGAGAGAGCGCTAAGTAGAGGACTGGACACTGGGTCTCCCATCTTGGTACCTTAACTACTGGACGAGATGACAGATACTCTGTAGTCCAGTGGTTAGGGCACTGAAGTGGTAGATCCAGGTTCAGCCCCCCTATTTCAATCACTCTTTCAACAGTTAACCACGGTGGAACCACTTCGACCAGCAAGATGGAGGGAGTCCCTTACATCAGAATATCCCATGGCTCAGTGGTTAGCACACATATTCCTGAAAGGTGGGAGACCCCTGTTCAAATCCTTTCTCCCACTCTGTCAGAAAGCAGGGAATTGAACCTGGGCCTTCCAGGTGACAGCTCTAACCACTGGGCTAGAAGTTATAAGGTGGACAGCTCCACATCCTCCAGATGGATTCTGAACAGGGCCTGATCCAGTAGGTGGCCTCTGAACACATCTACTAGATCCAGCCCTGCACATGATGAATGGCTATCTTCCCCCAGCCTGTGAATCTGGAGCTCAGGCAGGAGATAGGCACCCAGATGCCTAGAAAGTGGCAGCAGTGTTCATGCTCAGAGGCAGAAACATTGGCATGGGAGGAACTTTTACCCTGAAAACTTAGGTGTTGAATGAGTTTAGGCTCCTACAGTCTTTGGCAGGAGTTGTGTGGAACTTAAAACTTGGATTTAAACACCTCAGGCACCTAAATTTCTTTATGGATCTGGGCTTTATTTCCAATGCATCTGGAATATCAGTCACCTTATTTCCCAGGATGTGACCCAACCATCAAGGCTGAACTACTCAAGTGATTTACATATGTGCACTTTATGCTAGCAATATAAACAGACCAAAAGCTAATCTCATTTACAAAGCTGTCAGTCACAGCATTGATTACTTGTTTATATAATGGTGTTAGTGCCATCACTGAATAGCTTCCAAGCTTTCAACATTCTCTCTTTCAGAAGCTGCTGAGGCCTCCATGTAAACTACAATTACAATTCATTCAGGGAACCTGGTTATTGACAAGTAGTTCCCTAACAGTTTAAATGTTTATGTTGATCTACCCTTAAGAGTTGCCTGTTGCACCCTAAAACCTCAGTCCGGCAATCATTTACACACATGCTTAGATTTACTGTTTGCATGACAGAGGACTAATTTTTCCCCACTCCAGATTTCCGAAGTAGCTAATTAGTCTCAGGTATCTCTCATTTCAAAACTCTTTGAGAAAAGATCGTCTGTGTTGGGGTCCTTTCCTCACCCCAAAGGGGACATTGGTAGTGAACTGTCATTCCAAGAAGTGGTGGGGAGGCCCCTGACTAGGACTGTCATTTTCAAACACCAAAGTTTTGGTAAGTTTTAATATTAAGGAATTCTTGTCAGACCAAATCACTGAAAAAACCTCTAACAGTTGAGTCTTTCCTGTTCATTCATCAAACATCATGTTGAAACCAGATTGCTTATACTTGAAAATCTACAGATCAGACATAATTGCTAATTATTACAACTTCAGAGAGAGATTTTCCAAGGAATAACATCCTAAAAAAATGCATATGTTGACAGCTCTTTAATTCTGGTTATGTCACAGTGAAAATTAGCATGGTGATTTCTTTCCATGACCTTGTGGACATTTAGCCACCTCACTAAGCCTCCACACAGTTTAGCATGCTTGTTAGTCTCTGTTCACAAAATACAAGGACTAGCAGGAGTGTTAGTGGTCAGAAATGGGTTGAATGGGCACTGCTGTTTGAGGAAGCTTGCCAATCACTCATTTGTATTATGCTTCCCTTCCCCTAAAATGGGTTATTGTAACATCACTAACTTTCAGATAGGGATGCAATGAATGTTTTTTGTAATCAATTCATGCATGCCATTTTATATGTATGTATATTCTGAATAGTACTCCAAGGAAAAAGTATGAATGTCAAACAGGTGCATGACCATAGTGTTGGGTTTTTTTTAATTCCTTTTACTACCTCCAAGCTATGTACAAAAGTCCACAAAATGCAGCCTGATTCATAGCTTGATCCTGAAAAGTGCTGAATGGAGAATGTTCTGCATTGTGGAGGACTGCACCCTTAAAAACCAACCATCTTAAAAGTGATGACTTTTACTCAGGCCATTTTTTAGTTAAAAGAAAGTAGTGCCTACCACAATAGAGCCCTAACCTGGCTGAGGATGCTACTACAATTCAATTGTTAAATAGAATATTGAAACATTTTGAATTAAACTTTTTTTTTTAGTCCTCAGATAATTTAAAAATAGCATGTCCTAAAAACTCCGCATGTTATCCTTCCTCAGTAGGAGCTAATCTCTTCCTTCCGTAAGGAAAATTAATTAAGAAAGATACTTATCACAAACACAGAGGTACTGAGTATGTAGAGATTGTCATTTTCATAATTTTGAAGCCAGTTATGATATAAAGTGTTATCTAAAATGGCTGTTGTATATTTCATCACGACAATTATTTTGATTGTAACCTGTGTAACAATGTGCAAGTAGTTTGGATTTACCCAAAATAGTATCAGAGGGGTAGCCATGTTAGTCTGTATCCACAAAACCAATGAGAAGTCCGGTGGCACCTTAAAGACTAACAGATTTATTTGGGCATAAGCTTTCATGGGTAAAAAAACCCAACTTCGTCAGATGCATTGAGTGAAAATATTTCTTTACCATTTAAAATTTGTGTGGGTAACGAGTGACATCCCTTGATTGTTTGGCCTTCATATCATTTTAGATTCATTTGATTTAGGGGATTTTTTAAATTGTAATTGCTGTTTATATGGGTGATAGTGGTTTTGACACATCTGTTTACCTCCCTTGTCTTCTTTACATTACAAAGGCAACCTCCTGCATCTGGTCTCCCAGTCTAAAAATTGCACTAGTTTAACTAAAAGTATATTGATTTAAACATTGTAAATATCAGGTTACCTCCCACTAGTAAATTTACAGGCACAAGCTAAACAGATATAACCAGTTTTAAACTGATCTAAATATTGTCTAAACAGAGGTTTGCGCTAGTTTCACTAAATTGATTTTTTAACTGATTCGGATAAATTAGTGCAACTTCTGTATTTAGAGAACTCCTATGACTTTTGGAGAAGGGGCAATGAGAAAATTGGCATTAACTGTAATTGTCCTTTTGAGGAGAACGGAACACCAGTGCTCTTGGCCAACTGTAAGTCATTTAGAACTGTTTGAGCGTGTTACTGAGTGCCAAAGTGGGGCAAAGTGTGATGTGACTGACTTCACCTGCCATGCCCTGGCAGTCAGTAATTCACAAGCCTCATTAATCTGTTCTGGGTCTTCCCCGCATTACTGTGGATTAGTGACGTTTTACTATATAATACAACATATTCTGCAGAGCATAGGGGATTTAGCTCATAGGGAGCACTGCTCAATAGCCTATTGGATCAACAATAAACCTATTCAGCTTTTTCACCTGGTGCAAGTAGAAAAATAAAAACACACTATTGCTGTCTAGAGATATTTTGGAAAGAACTGCTTATACAAGGGGAAAGGGCTGCTGCAATTCACCCCAGGGAGGGGGTAATAGTCTAGTCTCTCCCATACAAACACACACAGGAATGCAGGGGCAAGATTAGAAAGGTAAGGGCACAAAATGAGCTCAGACTAACTATGGGAATAAAGGGAAACAAGAAGACTTTTTATCAATACGTTAGAAGCAAGAGGAAGACCAAGGACAGGGTAAGCCCACTGCTCAGTGAGGAGGGAGAAACAGCAACAGGAAACTTGGAAATGGCAGAGATGCTTAATGACTTCTTTGTTTTGGTCTTCACTGAGAAGTCTGAAGGAATGCCTAACATAGTGAATGCTAATGGGAAGGGGGTAGGTTTAGAAGATAAAATAAAAAAAGAACAAGTTAAAAATCACTTATAAAGCCTGATGAAATGCATCCTAGAATACTCAAGGAGCTAATAGAGGAGGTATCTGAGCCTCTAGCTATTATCTTTGGAAAATCATGGGAGACGGGAGAGATTTCAGAAGACTGGAAAAGGGCAAATATAGTGCCCATCTATAAAAAGGGAAATAAAAACAACCCAGGAAACTACAGACCAGTTAGTTTAACTTCTGTGCCAGGGAAAATAATGGAGCAAGTAATTAAGGAAATCATCTGCAAACACTTGGAATGTGGTAAGGTGATAGGGAATAGCCAGCATGGATTTGTAAAGAACAAATCGTGTCAAACCAATCTGATAGCTTTCTTTGATAGGATAACGAGTCTTGTGGATAAGGGAGAAGCGGTGGATGTGGTATACCTAGACTTTAGTAAGGCATTTGATACGGTCTTGCATGATATTCTTATCGATAAACTAGGCAAATACAATTCAGATGGGGCTACTATAAGGTGGGTGCATAACTGGCTGGATAACTGTACTCAGAGAGTAGTTGTTAATGGTTCCCAATCCTGCTGGAAAGGTATAACAAGTGGGGTTCCGCAGGGGTCTGTTTTGGGACCGGCTCTGTTCAATATCTTCATCAACGACTTAGATGTTGGCGTAGAAAGTACGCTTATTAAGTTTGCAGATGATACCAAACTGGGAGGGATTGCAACTGCTTTGGAGGACAGGGTCATAATAATGGTGATCTCAGGCTGCAGCTACATCCGATGATGCCCATCATTTTTCCTTTTCCTCTAATGTTAAGAGAATAGGATTGTCTGGTTGAAACTTGGGTAAACTAATGATGATTAAAGAAGAAATTCTGAGGCTTCTTAGACTCACAGACTTCAAGGCCAGCAGGGACCATTATGATTATCTAGTCTGATCTTTTGCACATCGCAAGCCACAGAACCTCACCCATCCATTCCTGTAATAGGCCCATAACCTCTGGCTGAGTTGCTGAAGTTCTCAAATCTTGATATAAAGACTTCAAGTTACAGAGAATCCAGCATTTACTCTAGTTCAAACCATCAAGTGAACTGTGCCCCACACTGCAGAGAAAGATGATCTGGTGATCTGGCATCTTTCAGCTTCACACACATCATATCCACCCAGCCCTCTTGTATGTGTGTGTGTTCAATTAATTCATTTTCTTAAACTTATCTTACAAAACATGTAAGTATGAATATTTTATATTTATGTGAATAAAAAAGCCTATAAAGAACTACAGTATAATAAACCTTATTATAAATAACATATTAGCAAATGAAAATGTATCAAATTAAAGTTCAAAATTGGTCACATATCTTCCTAAGTATCTCTGGATAAGTATTATGTTCTAATGGAATACTTTTATTTCTACTTTAGTCCATTCAATAAAAGGTACAGATTCCTTTGTCCAGCATTTTCATGCTACTGACAATGCCAGTCCCACTATTCTCTGATGTCTCTTTAACTTCTCTTCTAAAATATTTAACCTGGATGCATCTCAAGTCTTGTCAATTTAATTTAGCTGCTCAGTTCACATTTGGAGCCCAGCAGCTGAGGCGCTAGCAAGAAGCGTTGCTATTGACTAATACCAGCTTGCTTTGATCCTTAACTGTCTCAGCCATTTCTCTTTCTGTCTTTATTTATTTTTGCCAATATTGTGTTATGATTGCATTGTTAAAGTTAGAATAGACGGGTATGTTCAGAAAGAAGTGGAATGGAAGATGTGTATTTGAGAGGCAGTATGGAACTTCTTTAGGGACATAGAAGTGAATGAGAGTTTTGACACTGAATTCAATAGAACCAGAAATCAGCCACCACCACCGTACAATAATCAGCACTTTGTTGTTAAAATTTTCTTAGAACACTGATTGAGTGTAAGTAAAGAAAGATCAGCAGACTGTAGAAGAACAGTATAAACTATTGACCTTAGGTAACCCAGGGCATGCATAATAATTGAGACTGCCTCAGGACAGGAATTGTGCCTTCCTTTCTGTTTGGAAAGTGTCTGGCATGCTGTCGGCTGTCTTAGAAATAATAATGCTATACCTCCAGCTTCAAATATTGGAATATAGTCCCACTTTTTTAAAGCTTGGGCTAAAAATATAATGATATCACCCTTAGAACAGTTAATATTTTTCTGGGCTCTATGAATGTTTAAAGAACGGGAGCATATATGAATCCAATACATAACTATGTGGTTTTCATAAGACTAAACCAATCCCTTTATACCTGGGAAACTCTGGGTGCTAGCAGTTTTGAAAAAACAAACCAGTTATTTAGGTGTCTACTTTGGAGCCTAAATTTAGGTTTTCATTTTATATCTTAACCTACATGTCCACAGAGTTATATGGTATATATAAAAACAAACATACATGAAAATATTGGGCTCAATTCTTCTCTCTCACCAGATACAATTTAAGTTAATGGGGTTATACTGGTGAAAAACAGGAGTAAGTCAGAGGAAAACCAGGACTATTGTGTTTGCAACAACTTCTCAGTTATAAGACCTACTATTAGAAACATGATTGACGTTTCTGTGGCACTTGTTTTGATTGATGCGTTGATCAGATATTTGTATTACGTATGATAATGGAACAATCCCTTGAATGGAACTCGCCACTGTTCATTAACTACCTTGATTTCGAGAAGGCATTTGATAGCGTCCACCATCCATCTCTCTGGAATATCCTAAAAACATATGGATTCCCTCCGAAAGTTATTAACATCCTCAAAGATATGTATGCTGATAATAAGTGTTGTGTTCGCCATGAAGGACAGCGGAGCGAGTGGTTCCATGTGAGAACGGGAGTTAGACAAGGATGTGTTATTTCGCCCATCCTATTTCTTGTGGTTATAGACTGGGTGATGTGGAAAGCCACCGAAGATAGGCCAAGAGGGATCACATGGGGACCCTCTGGTCATATTGAAGATTGTGACTTTGCGGATGACATCGCCCTGATTTCAAGCTCTCAGATGGACCTCCAAGAGAAGACTGATAGAGTAGGTAGAGCAGCAAGGTGCGTGGGACTTAATATCCACGCCAGTAAGAGCAAAACAATGAAAGTAAAAACAGCCAGCTCGACGAAGACAGTAGTATGTGATGTAGAATTGGAGGAGGTGAACGATTTTAAATATCTTGGTAGTTACATATCGGCTGATGGTAATATTCAGAAGGAGATATCTACCAGAATCGGTCTTGCAGCAACTGCATTCTATAGACTTCAGAACATTTGGAGGTCGGCCATCTTGCAAATGAAAACCAAGGTAAAGATCTACAGGTCGAACGTCCGCTCTGTGTTGCTTTATGCGGCGGAAACATGGAGGACCAACAAGAAGATAGAAAGTCGGCTTTGGGGTTTTGAAGGAAGGTGTCTTAGGCGAATTCTTAACATACACTGGCCGCAGCGTATCACCAATGTTGAAGTGAGCCGATTAACGGGCATTAACAACATAGTGGATGAAGCCAAACAACGAAGATGGAGATGGACCCTCATATTGCCCTACGATGGACACCACAAGGAAGAAGAAGGAGAGGTAGACCATTGGGGACGTGGCGAAGGACCATTGAAGAGGAAATGAAAGGCATGGGAATGAAGTGGGATGAAATTTGCTGCCTCGCTCAAGAATGAAATGAATGGAGGAGAATGGTTGACGCCTTATGCTCCACTGGGAGTGAATAAGAGGAAGAAGAAGAAGAAGAAGATTAGAAACATATTGCATTACAGTTTAGTTTTACACATTATTACGAAACATTTTAGAGAAAGAATTCATCATAAACTAATGAGATGAGTTTTAATAGCTGAGGCAGTGACTCAGGATGTCGAAAGAATGGGAGATTTTGATACAGATAAAGTATGGGAAGGAAGAAAAGAGCAACATATCTGACAGTGAGCTGATTACTATTGCAATATGGGTGCCCTTAAACATACAGCTCCAAAATCTATTTCACTATTGACAAATTGTTGATACTCCAATGTAATAAATGTCTATCTACACAGGTACTTATATGGCCCTTACCACCATAGTATGAATACTGCACAGATATTTAAAATTGCACCAACACTAACAATCTCATCAACTTCCTTTCTAACCTGCAAGAAATAAATGTTTCTTTTTTGGTCTGTTTCTTATTTTTGTGCATGAGAGTGCAAGAAAACTGAGTCAAAGAGATTAATTTTGCATTGCTGTCTGGGGCCCAGATCCACAAAGGTATTTAGGCACATAACTGGTCCTTTAGGCACCTAAGTCTGACATTTAGGCATCACTGGCATTCTTAAAAATCACCATTCAGATGCTGCCTAACCCAGGGATGATGGAAGCTCCCTAAAAGTGGATGGGCTATCGGCACCTGAATTGTGGCTCCGTCCTCTGCACTGCCCCTTCCTCGTGAGGCCCCGCTCTCATGACACCCCTTCTCCCCAAGCCCCCACTTTCATACTGCCCATTCCCCCGAGGTCCCACTCCCATACTGCCTCTTCCCTACCCCCTGCTTGCTCCTTTCTGCCCTTCCCCCCATCCCAAGTGGAAGGGCATATCCCCTCCCACATTTAAAAGTGATGGGGCCATGGCTCCCTTGCCTCCCCTGGACTGGCGCCCCTGGCCTAACCCTATAGATGCCTAAGTTTCTGCTAGACGGCATTCACAAAGCATCCTAAGCACTGATGCCACTACACAGATAACGAATTGCTCAGAGCCCTAGCAGAAGCCAAAACCCTAGTGTTTTCAAAGCTGGATTCTCAAACGAGGCAGGGGAACATGGATCTTGCCATCAGGCCCTAATCCTGTAGGTATGCTCTGAGCATGCCTAAAATCTGACAGTCCCCACAGCAGGAAGGCTGGATGCAGGTCACTGATAGGTGGCAGGGTAGCACAATACCTGCTAGAGACAATGTGTGATTACAGAATACCCAATAGCCTAGTGGTTAGGGAACCCACCTGAAATGTAAGACCCACAGGTCAAATCCCAGCTCTTCCTGATTTGGAACAGGAATTTGAACGCAGGTCTCCCATCCCCCAGGCAAGTTCCCTAGCTATTGACTATCCTGGGGAAGGTTTTACTTAATCTCTCCTATTGGAGCTGTTTCACTTTGAACAAATAATTATTGGAACAGGGACTTGAACCTGAGTATCCTATAGCTTAGATGATCTCACTAACCACTGGTCTCTCTCTCTCTCTCTCTCTCTCTCTCTCTCTCAATGACTACCATATTTTTCCGTGTATAAGACGACCCCCACTTTTCTAACCCAAAATTCAAAAATCAATATTTTAAACATAAAACAGAACACATTTTTATTTAGTAATTAGGCAACATTTACATACCAGTACTATGATATTATGCATCACACTTAGCTTTGAGCAAATCACTTTATTCAGCCTCTATTGCATCACTGCTTCTTCTTCATCACTATTAGTTTCGAACATATCAGTTTCTTCAACTTCTATTGCATCACTGCTGTCTACTGAGTCACTGTCTATATATCTGAGATCATCCTCAGTTCCGTCCATGGCATTGCTGATTCCACATTTCTTGAAGGACTTCACAATCACCTTTTGTTAGACGCCATACCATGAGTTTAGAACCCAATTGCTAACCTCAGTAATGGTTGGTTTTTTCACTCTTCCTGTCGGTGTCAAGTTACCACCTGCTTTTTGAATCCATCTACTCCATTCTTCTCTCATCAGGGCTTTAAATGGCTTGTTGATTGAAACATCTAGTGGCTGTAGCTGACCTGTAAGTCCACCAGCAATAACTGCTAGCTGTGTTCGCAAATCCGATGCAACCCTTTTTGTCTTTTCTGTTAAATGTGCTCGGAACTGATCAAAGATAAGTAGAGCTGGCTTCTTTAAGAGCCCTCCAAGTCTTCTGGACCAAACCTTTGCAAACCAAATGGCCATAATGTCTTCATTCATCCATCCCTTCTCCTGAACTTGCACAATAATGCCAGGTGGTATGGTCTCTTTAGGATATGTTTTCCTCTTAAAAATAAGCATAGGAGGCAGTTTAGTACCATCTGCACAGCATGAAAGCACAGCAGTATAGTGTGTCTTTTCATGGCCACTTGTTTTGATTGCCACTGTTTTGATTCCTTTCACATCAACAGTTCTGTTGGAAGGCACATCAAAATTGAGAGGCACCTCATCCATGTTTGCAATCTGACTTGGTTCAAAATCATATTTTTTCCGAAGTTGTATGACATAGGAGTGAAACTGTTGGATTTTATCCTCATAAACTGGTGGCATTTTCTGTGCTAACTTTGTTCGTGCTCTCATGGCCAACCCTTCTCTCCTCATGAAATTGAAGCACCATTTTGCCTTTCCTGTAAAATCAACAATTTTCATTTCGCTTGCAAACATTCTTGCCTGATATTGAATAAGCTTGGTTGACACACATAAGCCACTCTGGCGCTGCTCCATAATCCAAGTCTTAAGCCTCTGCTCCAAGTTTAGCCATTTTGCTGGTTTTCCTCTTAAGGCCTTCTTCTTTTTTGGCATCTTAAGGAGTTGTTCTTCCTGTTTTCTCCACTGTCTGATCATACACTCAGTGGGAGGAGGTCCAAACTGTCTCTCTGCAGCTCTATTTCCATGCTCTTTTGCATAACTGATTACATTCAGTTTGAATTTTGCAGAGTAAGACATTCGCTTATTTATTTTTTTATTTTCCGACATCTTTATGGGCTCAGAACGCTCCGACATTACCGGTCCCTGTCGCATCTGCGCACTGCCTACACGCTCTCCACCTCCAATGGGATGTGTTCCAATTGGTTTGTTCAGCATCAGCTGACGTCAGTTACATAAGGCTCGTGATTGGAGGAAGCCTGTTTGCAGAGACAAGCTATCGGCAGTTTCGCTCGTGATAGGAGGTTAGTGATTGGAAGAAGCCTGTTTGCAGAGACAAGGTATGGGCAGTTTCGCAACTGCGCGGTTCTCTCCTCGGCTTACTTCCGTGTATAAGACGACCCTCAATTTTTAGTCTAACGATTTTAGGAAAAAGTATTGTCTTATACACGGAAAAATACAGGTAATTCATCATTTAAACAACACAGAACAACTCCAACAGGCAAACTTGAGCATACCCAATAGCCCAGTGTCAGGGCAACCAACATGGCATGTAGGAAACTTGGAGGTCAATCCCTTGCTCCAAATCAGGCAGTGCAGGGATTTGAATCTGGGTCCCCCACATGTAAGATGAGTGCACTAAGCTATTGGTAAGGCTGCAAGTCTTTCATGGTGGTCACGGATTCTGTGACTTTCCAGGACCTCTGGGTCTTCTGCGGCGGCTGGTGCAGCTGACCCCAGGGCCACCTGAAAAGCTAGGGTGGGGTCACGGGGCTGGGGCAGACCCAGGAATGTCAGTCCAGGAGCAGCAGCGGTGCCCCGGGCCACCCCGTCTCCAGCAGCAGCAGCAGCAACGGCAGGGCCCCGAGCCCTCCCTTCCTCCCACCAGCAGCAGCAGAACCCTGGGCCACTCCCTCACCTCAGCAGCAGGGGCATCCCCAGAGCACCCCTTCTCTCCAGGAGCAGCAGCATTCCCCGAACCCCACCCCAGAGCAGCAGCGTCCACGGGAGCACCCCCGCTCCCCAGCACCTAAGATTTAATTGGGGTATTTTTAGTAAAAGTCATGGATAGATCACAGGCCGTGACTTTTTGTTTACTGCCCGTGACCTGTCCATGAGTTTTACTAAAAATACCCATGACTAAATCATAGCCTTAGCTATAAAGGGAATGGTCCATCTTTCTCCTAAGAAAGGGCTGACCTGGCTGAGAATGCTGAGCAGATGGAAGTATGTACTCCTGGTCCATTAGTCCAGCACTCAAGGCCTGGATCAATGGGAGTTTAGGTGCCTAAATACCTTTAGGGCTTAAGCTCTGTCCCTTTCCTCTGCATTCCACTCCTGGCTAGTTTCAGCAGCTCCAGACTCAGCATGCTGACTTCCATGAATCCTTTCCTTCACTCCTCCTCCCCATGCACTGTATGGGGATCTTCCATGGCAAACTCATTGCTGACAGTTCCACTAGGTAGCAAATAGCCAAGGGGTTAGGCACAATGCCTAAGTACATTTGTGAATTGGCGTCTTGAAAGTAGTTGGATCCATGACCATTCTCTTTTGCAGTCAAGTTCTCTCGCCCAGCCATAAGCTAAGCACCGCCCCCCAACCCCCAATCAGTAGTTTCTGGTTGCAGTGGAACACAGCTTTGTGGTCACAGAGGGAGAGGTACTCTCTTACGGTAGCTAGGGCCAACCCCAAAGATTTTTATTATCAGGACAGAGACGTTGAATTGTACTTTGTATTCAACAGGAAGCCAGTGCAGAGAGATGAGCACTGGTGTAATGCACTCAGCACTCATAGGGCCTGATCCAACACCTGCTGAAATTAATAGGAGTCTTTCCATTGAGTTCAGTGGGCTTTGGATCAGGTGTATGGTGACCTGTGTTGTTAAGCAAATGGACGGCTGCATTTTGTACTCATTGGAGCTTTTACCAGGGTATGTGTCTTAATTTCTGGATAAAATGAGGTCCAGTAAACAAATCTGGATGTCGTGAATGACTGTGGATGACTAAGGAAACACGATGAGGAATCCAGAGCTTTTAAACAGAATTAACCAAGGAACATTTTGCACAATGTTCTCAGAACACTTGTAGTTTAAACTGAACAGTTAGTATCTTTGACATGTTAACTATCTGAGCTCAGTAATCCAAGCCTCCCTCAAGCAAACAGCCTTTGTGTTCCAACTGCGTACATCTGTTCTTTTCCACAACATGTTTTTGTCGTCTAGTGTCTCCCTTTGTGTTTTTATTTTAAGGAAAATATTTGGCCTAATGATCTTTATTTATTTTTTTAAAAAAGAAACAAACATGTTTAACACATATATATTTGTAACAGCAGTACAGAGGGAGTGCCAATTTTATAAATCATATGGACTTGCCTCTGATCTTTCATATACTGGTGTAAATTGGGAGTAACTCTGTTAAATCAGTCAGGTTCAGGATCAGTCTTTCTGGCATTAGACTGGTAGAGCAGCATCACAAAACACTGCATTATATAGTGACACCAGGAAGCTAGATACCACTGTGGAGTAACTGGTTCAGGACAGGAGAAAAATCTAATTAAAAGCAGCAGCCAAATATATTTTAGTAACATTCAAAGGGTTAATTTAATTAAATTTAATGAAATCAGTTAAAATATCTATAGAATTAAAAAGGCAGACTCTTTAGATAAGTCACACTAAATCGGCTACCGGTATTTGTTGTCCTAAAATATTAAGGAGCTGGCTTTCAGAAATGCTGAACACCTACAACTCCAACTGAAATCAAATCAGTGGGAGCTGCAATGCTCAGCACCCCTGAAAGGGCCGGCTACTAAATGGACAAGTTAGATTCCACTAGCTCTTCCCATTTTACTATTTTACCACAATGACGCTCCTCACAGTAATCTCAGAAATGAGTAACTGTGCCGCTGTTTGAACATAATGTTGGTAGATGAACTCAGTGTTGGGATACGGCTTATCAGTCATTCTGGTTGATCATATTTATGGTTTTTCATACAGTATAGCAATTTCCATGATTAAAAAGAGAGTCAAATATACTGACACATATTGTGTTTATTCCTCTGTTGAAATGACAACCACTACTATCCTTTAAGTGTCCATTACTAAATCAAAACAAAGCAGCACTCACATAGGACTTGTTTAGTCTGCTTACTTATTATATCTGAGGGCCGATTAGTGCTGCATTAGTCTGTTCCCAGGATTTTCCAATTGCCTGCCTGGAGTGTGTCACAGGGAAAGGGTATTATATGAGCTTCACAGTAAGCATATATAAGAACTTAAAAAATAAAATAAAAATATGATAAGGAATATGTTTTCTACAATAAAAAAAAACCCGCCTTAAAAGAAGCATATGAAAAATCTCTGAGCTGATTAAATTAGGGACAGGCATGTCTAACTTTCTTGTAAAATATGTCAGGTGGATTTGTAACACATTGTCAAAAGAGGAAACCAAAATGTGCCAAGTGTAAGCATAAAAAGTAAAATTTACTAGAAATAGATATTCCCATAGGGTTTCCATTGGTGTACCCATTTAATCTTTTAAGTAGGAAAACCTCTAAATAGAATAAAAGATCAATACACAATTAAAAACTAACTACTCCGGATGGAACACATTCAGACAATTATTCTGCTTATGAGGCCTTTCTGTTCTTTGTACTGTTATTTAGCCATGCATATCTGGTTCTTATTTATAAGGAAGCTAACAAAGTCTTTATAGCCAAAAATATGACTGAATATAATAATATTGTTTTATGTCCTGTTACTTGACTGAGTTTTACAAGTAATTTTTTTCTTTGGACAAAAATTCTTTTCATTGGTATTAAATATCAAGTCCTGGGTTTTTTTCCTGTTCACATAATTTGTTCAATGTTGGCATATTCAAAACTATTCTGTTGGTTGTTACATTACTTGCTGTTTCCCATCCCAATAGTGATGGCAGTAGCTGTGTGTCTAAATCTCAAAGCACTACACTATGGACTTCCTAAGTGATTAGTGCAGAGCATTATCATTCTACACCATCTGGCTGTCTGATATAGAAACAATATTAAAGAAATCCAATGAATTATATGTTCTTCTGTATTTTAGACATAAACTCCTATTATACATTCAAAACGTGAATGCTGAGTTTAAATAAGATATATATTTTAAAATGTGCCTTCTGATTGCAAAGAAGGCATATTCCAGTTCCTCTTCATTTTAATTACTTGAGAGTTTATTAACCCATACATAGGTACACCCAGATAATACAGCTTAGCACATATAGACAGCCTGCATATTCAACATGCAAGGAGACTAAAGTGTGCCATCTGCTTAAATTAAAAGACTAGTTCAATTTCTGACCTCACCACTGTTAGTTGATGTATCTAGTGGATTTCTACACTTTGATTCATCCAGATTCTAAAGCTTTTTGAAGTAAAACATTTCAAATAAAAGTTAAATCAAAGAGCCGTCACAAATTTAAATGTTAAGGCTCTGCAACACATAAAAACTCTTGCAACCCAGTGTACTGTTTATCCTTGCATGTAAAAATATCCTTTTATAAGGAAGAACAAAAGATGCTTCCCCACTCCAGGAACATTACACAGAATAAAGAGCCACTGAAGCACAGAATGCAAGCTTGTACTGGCAGACAAAAGTGAAAGCCTATCCTGTTTTCTCTGTGTCCAGTGTAGATGCTGTGTCAGATGAGGAGATCAGGGTAGATTCAAAATTCAGCAAGAGAAAAGTAAAACCATGCAGAAGAAGCTAAAATCTGGTGAAATACTATTTATAAGCACCTATATTTCTTTTTGCAAACACTGCTTTAGGCTGTTCTGCAGATGTGCAAGGAAAGAAGAAAATTCAAAATTGGTTAGTTTTACTTCCTCCACTTGCAGAGATGTTGAATATCTTGTTAGGTTTGTTGGTAGGTGTTACGGCCCAGGCTACTCCTTGAAAGGGACCAGCAAAAGGTAAAAAAGGCTTTGTACCTTAGGATGTTTAGCTTTCTCTATACATTTTTCTTGCTCGTTTTTACCTTTAAAAAAATCACAAAAGTAAACCTTATCGTCTCGTTTTGCCAAAGAACATAGTGAGATCCCAGAGACAAAGACATCTTTCCTCTCAATTGTGTGTAAGGCATTAGCGTTCAGTGTGTTAACAACCAATAAAAAAAATATTCCCATCTCAATTTATCAGGTTTCACTTTCTTGGTATCTGTGATGCCATAATCCTAGTAGTTCTTTAGTCATCCAGAGTCTTCTAAGATAGACACGTGAAATTTTTAGAGTAAAAATAAAATAAAATAAAACATAAAAAATAAAACAAAAACACCCACAACAACTCCCCTCCCTCCCTATTTTCAGGTCTCCTTTTTACCTCAGGAAGAAGCAAATGAAAGCACAGCAATTCATCCCCACCCTCTTTTGCATATAGATCATCTCATTAAGGTTGAAATCCTGGCCTCATTTAGGTAAATAGGAATTTTTCCATTGACTTCAATGGGGACAGAATTTCTACCTATGTATGCATGGTCTGAGAGTGAAATCCTGGCCCCACTGAAATCAGTGGCAAAACTTCCATTGACCTAAATGAGGCCAGGATTTCACCCTGAGCATCTACACAGCACTGACTAAACTCCCAAAGTCCTGGCTCAGCTTGCACTGGATACAGTGTAAATCCTGTGAAAGATTCTCGGGGGCAGCCACTTTTCTGTTACAAAGTCCTGGTCATGAATATAGAGGGCATTTCTGCAGGCCAATAAACTGAATAATTTATTATAGATTTAGTTGTCAGGACTTATTCTGAAATCCCTTGGGACAGAGGCTGCACTAAATTTCAGCTGGTCTAAATTTAATTCACATTCTATATTACCTTTAAAATATTTTGGGACAAATTCTGCTCTCATTTGACTGTAAAGGTTTTTACCACTGTAAATGAGTACAGAATATGTCCATTGTCTATAAAGTTGACATTCCAGATCTTCAGATGAATATTAAAAAACAGGAATTTAAAATTGTGACCGTATTAAAAAGTGAGTTTTAGAAAGCAGAATGTGATCGGACAATCAATGTACACATACTCTCTTTTGAAAGCAAGCTAGCAGAGCACAGAACTCAAAGGGACAAAAATTACAAGCATCTATGTATACTGATCTAGTCAGCTTCTAATAACCCTTTGTGCATTACTGGTACACACTGCACAGGATCTGATCCCGCAGTCCTTATTCAGGCAAAAATCCCAATTGCCTGAGTAAGGAATGCAAGATTAAATTTATGCATAGTATGCAGGGTAAGTACCAGTATGTAAATACCTGTATGAGTTATCAGTAAATAACAATGTGAGGAAATTTTAAAAGCAACATATTTAGTAATTAGCACTTCCTGGCTATGTTGAAAATGTTTAGATTTAAGCCAGAAGACAAAAGAACCTACAACAGGTAAATAAATTTGCACTGAACAGCTGTTTTACTGCAGGACACTTATAGTACATGTCTGAATGCAGGAACACATAACAGCAACAGTGTTTCCTCCTGGTCCCAATGGGACTGTGTTCTTGGCAGAAACTGCCCTGGTATTCCATATATGCCCTGTCTCCTTTCAGAATTCTAGTAGGCTCACAAGTGAATATTCAGTAAAATGCATGGGGATTTAGCTGTTCTTTGCCAGCAGTGGGAGAATCACACAGATAAATCTGTGTCCCTCGTAATCACATTGAACACTTACTCTTTGTCTGAGAAATACCACTTCATATTACTACTGTATTCAGTAACTGGAGGGTGAAATATACATTTTCTTTTTCAATATGTTAGTTTGTAAAATTCAGTTTGTGAGTTACAAAATAAACAAATATCTTTACAGATAGTAGGGCAGGTATAAAAAATGTAAAGGCATCTTATGCTTTGGGAATTACGATTTATTTTCAAAGTTTTTATTTTTAAAAATTAAAAGGCAACAAGTCTTACTATACTGCATGCCACCAACTTAAATGTCATCTCTCATTACATCTCCTGAATATAACACTAGTCACATACAACATTGCTAACTGAACCTGATGAGACGAGTTGTACAGAAATCAATATTAGAAAATACTATTGGAAGAAACAATACTTTCTTCAAATAGTCTGAGCCTAAAAAAAATCAGAATATGCATTTGCAGAAATTCTTACATCTGATGTTACATTTGGAGTTATTGGATTTTTTCCCCTACAGTTCTTGCTGGAGTGGGATGATATGTCAAGCCCAATCTATGCCAGCGATTTAGACTGAGAATTTTTAAAAAGGACTGTGGCTTTTTCTGTCAAAGTTTGAACTGATAGCATCTTCCACTCAGAAAATTCTCATGTCCAAAGCTGACAACAGAAAATTCAGTCAAATCTACCGATTTTGCAATCATAATGCACACAAGCTCCGGTTGAAGCAGATGAAGATATGCATGTGTAGAGGTAACACTAAGTACCATGGCTAATAGTGCTGTACATACAGCATATTTGTGTTGTGTCCTTGCATCCTTGTCAGGATAGGATAGTGTGAAAATAATTATATACAATGCTACTGGAAATGCAGTGGGTGAATCAAAACATACAGTGACATAGTAAAATGAACTGGGATTACATCCACAACAAACATCTGACCCATTCAGATACTAATTAATGGACTCAAGCCCCCCCCGCCCCCTCCAATTACATAGGAACTTGGATCCCAAACAGCATACATCCCAAACCATATATATTATATGGACATAGGGTGTTATTGTCAAAGTCACAAATAGGGCAGTTAGGCATCTGACTCAATCAATAAAATCAGTGCATGTTGAGCACCTAAATGTCCTTTGTGCCCTTGAAAATCTCCTCCCTTATCAATATATTAATGAAAATCTATATGACAAGTCAGTCATGTTGCTGGTACATCCCACAAGTCTCTGGAGTCCTTCAAATACCCTACATCAGCACCAATATTTTGCTGCAGACTCATGTGCTAATTTGACAAAGGTGCACTCGAAGTTGCTTTGTGTGGTTTTATTTGCTTTCCTTCTTGCTCCTTTTTTTATGCAGCTCATGAATGGGAATCACACCATATGAGGGATAGGGACCTGGCCACAAAGCTTTTTTGGAGGACAACCAACCACCATTTTCTGCGATATCCTTCAAATTTGAGCAAGCCTTGGTACTACATTATTCCCTTCCTAGGACCCCCAAAAGCATAAAGCAAAATATTTTTGGGTGTAACTTCACTCTTTTTGAGAGTATTACATGTAACTTGCCCTCTTTCTGTTAATTGTATGCCATGGACCAGATAGAAGAAACAGGCCTCAGAATTTTAGGTATTACTTTTTTGGGATTTCATACAAATGGCAGAATGACATCAGAAAATACTAATAGTTTATAGCCATTGTCTTTTTTTTGATGTTTGGTATATCTGTTGTGCCCAGAATTATTAAGAACAAGTGTAAAATAAGAGAGGGCAGCTTTATCATAATGTATCATTACAGGGAAAGCTATCACACCTCTTGGACAGGTTAAAGTTAATGTGAGTGTATCTGACATTGCAACATTTTGAACCAAATCTGAATTCCTTAAGAACATAGCAGAGGAGGACTCAGCAGGGCTGGCTTTAGGAACTGCGGGGCCCGATTCGAATACCAGGCGGCAGTCCGGGTCTTCGGCAGCACTTCGGCGGCAGGGGGTTCTTCTTTCGCTCCCGACCCCCCGCAGCCGAAATGCCGCCGAAGACCTGGAGTGAGTGAAGGACCCCCCGCCGCCGAAGTGCTGCCAAAGACCTGGACCGCCGCTGGGTATGTAAAAAAAATGTAAAAGGCGCCTAAGGCCTGGGGCCTCTCTTAGGTGTGGGTGCAGGGCCCTCTTAGGCGCAGGGCCTGATTCCCGGGAATCGGCCTAAAGCTGGCCCTGGGACTCAGACTTTGGAGGTCCCCTCCTCCTTCCACGAAAGAAGGAATTTTCAAAAGGGTGTTTCTGAATGCATCCATAGGCTCCTTTCTCTGTGGCTGGCTGGATTCAGAATGGATGGTTGAGCCTCAGCTCTCCTTGGTTTTGGGACGGTTTTCTTAAATAGAAACTGAACTGGCAGATGTCACTTTTAAATAGGAAATCACTTGGACATTAACTAAAATCCAAGGATGGTTGTGGTTTTGCCTACATGAATGTAAGTTCTAAGGAAGGAACTAAATTGGTGATATGTATCCTACAGTTCTTTTGGACCCCGAGGGGAAAATTCATTTCTGCCCTGTAGCAGCAATTATGTTAGTGCATAGCAGGTGACAGGCCCTGTTTCATTAGCAACAAGGGAAGTTGAATGGAGCTTAAGTTGAACAAGCAGAACTTTATTAACCCCTAGGCACTGCTCTGTCCATGTGGCTGACTTACTTTCAGCTTAACTCCATATGCTCCCAGTTCACTTAGGAATATGGGCCTTCTTACTCCAGTTCCACTGATCACGATACAAACATTAAAACAAATAATTGAGACCCAGACTCCCATCCTGTGCCCCTTCGGCCACATGTTGCCAGCACACAACTGGTTACACAGTCTTTGAGATAGTTTAGTCTCCTCAACAGGCAACAACACTGGGCATAACCGATCGCTGTCTCCTTGACAACTGTCTCTTAGGTCTAGCAAACTCTCTCTCTCTCCCTTTGTGAATTTGGCCTCTGGATGGTTCTTTGTCTCTCTATTCTATGATGATCTCTGTAGGCTCTCTCTGAGTGTTGTCTGCTTGCTCTAATATTCTTCTTCCTTCAGATCACTTGTCCTCTTGCGTAGTCCCTTAGTACAACCTAGTAGTCCCTTCGTACACCACTGCAACCCTCACAACTCCTTTAGTCCACTCCTTCTGGTGTCTCTGTAATAGCTGGATCCTCACAGGGATGCCTGTCTACAGAGATGTAGGTCCTTGTTTGACCTGTTGTTCTCTAGGGCCTGCTTTCTCAGATTGTTGGCCATCTCCACTCAGCAGTGTCTCCATCCTTCTGGCTGCAATGGGTCTCTCCTCACTAGTAATGAGGTTTTGTTCCTTTGTCTCATCGGTGCCTGCACTGGACTGTTTTGACACCACTATAATGGGGTATTCCTATGTGCCAAAACTGCTAACAAGGGTCTGAACCAGAAGAAACAGCCTTGTGTAACAGTCTCCTAATTGCTTTTACAGCTGATTACCCTTTACATTCTGTGGGTGTGCTGGGGAGGATGTGTGGTAGTCAAACTCCTATTTGTGTGCAAATTCCTTGAATTCTTCTGAGGCAAATTGGGGTCCACTGTTGGTGAATACAGTGTCTGGAATGCCACATCTCACAAAGTGGGCTGTCCATTTGCCCATCATTGACTTGCTCCTTGTACCAGAAAAGGCACTCATGTCCCCCAGATTTGTGTAGTAGTCCACTGTAATCACTGCTTTTCCATGAAGGTAAATAAATCTGCTCCCATCTTTTCCTATGCTCAGGTGGGCAGCTCATATGGTAATACAGTCTCTTTCTACTGGTGGTTATCTCATAACCAGCAGGTGTCACAGCCTTACATCAAGGATAAGAGTTGTGTATTTATTCCCAGCCAGTAAATACAATCTCGAATCCATCAAAGACAGCTGTCAGTGCCCAGGTATGAGCCATGTATTTTTTGCATGACATTTTTACAGAATGAGGCAGGAATAACAGCTCTCTCTCCTTGAAACAGAATTCCATCCTGCACACTCAGCTCATCTTTAGTGTAAAAATATGGTTCTGCGCCTACCGGTACTTGGCTTTTGTCTTCTGGCTTCCTTGATATCATCACTCTCTTCACTGGCCTGTAGTTGGATGCCCTTTTCCATAGCCTCTTTGATTTGCATCAGCTTCACTGTTGAGACTGGGAGATCGTGCAGTATGATAATGGATTCAATGTCCTGATCCCCTTCCCCCCGACTTTCTGATACTGAGAACACATACCCTACTCAGGGTGTCAACTTACAGCAGTATAATTGTCTTGGACAATATCTGATCTCTGCCTGGTAGCACAGGAGGTGTCAACATGTGCTGCAAGCTTTCTGGAGCACATAGAAGGCGTTTTGCCATGATTGTCTCTAGGGTTTGTGCTCTAATTGCACTATTACTTTGAGGCCATTGGTGTACTGATTAAATCCATTCATTCCAAATACCACAGCCAGAGACTCTTTTGCTATTTGTGCATACCCCTTTTCAGTCTCTGGCAGGGTTCTGCTGGCACAAGTGATCAGCTGCTCTTGCAGAAAACCTACACCCAATCTTTTCTCTGATGCATCACAATGGCATGTCTGTGGCTCTTCTGGCTGATAGTACTTAATGGAATCATAGAAATGTAGGGCTGGAAGGGACCTTGTAGCGGGTCAGTCTGCTAGCCAGCTGGCATAGTGGTCAGAGGCTCCAGTTTTCTTCAGTTTGCATGTTCTAGAAGAGGGCATTGACAGGTTGTATACAGCAATGGTATACACCTTCTGGTGAATGTCTTCTTCTCTCCTAAGCACTCTGTCATAACAGAGGGGAAGAGGAGCTGAGGAGGAGGACCTGGGCCCTCCCTCTCCACCAGGTCACAACCCAGGACCTTAAAGGGATGTTGCAGTGTCCAGATCACTTGTTGGTCCACCCTAGGTCACTTCCTACCAGGCTGTGGCTCCTCTGTCTGGGGTGTGGTCAGAGTCTTTGCAGTACCAAAGCACAACATGTTCTTCAGGGCCACTCTTGGGTTCCCAGCTCAAAATGGGGGATAGAAGGGAATACAGATCATTGCTTCCAGAATGGCTTTATCACACTTCCTATAGCTCCAGGTGTCAGCCTTACTTCCTGATGCAATGCAGCCTGTAACTCCTTGCCCCTGGGCTACCGGTGCCCTTTTAAATTGTCCCTCCACCTGGAGCATGCCCTGCAGCTGCTGAGTGGTGGACCTCCCTGTCCCACTACTGCCCCATGCCTTTCTCTGGTTTAGTTTGGTTTAGTTTGGGATTTTGTAAACCCCATTACATACCCTCCTCCCCCTCAGCTCCAGAATCATCAGGTGGACTATCTCCCGTCCCCCCTCAGCCGCCTCATGAAGAGACGTTCACAGTTTTATGATCTGTGTTGACTTGATGTAGCATTTCAAAGTAGTACGGTTACAGAGACAAATACCACCATATGATTCGGGACTTGTGGTCCTTCATGCACTGTACTGATCATAGAGGTCCGTGGTCAATCACCAGCCAGAATGGGTGACCCCATAGGTAGTAGTCTGGGGCATCTACAGATCACTTTACTGCTAAAGCCTCCTTCTCAGTCACTGAATAGGTGACTTCCTGGGAGAACAATGTTTTGCTAAGATAAAGGACAGGAGGTTTCTCTACCCGCACTTCTTGGGACAGTACGGCTCCAAGGCCGACTTCAGATGCATCCATTTGCAAAATAAAAGACTTCAAGAAGGCTTCGGAAATAAAACAGGTTCCTGGGTCAGTCATTCTTTTAGTATCCACTAGTCCCCATTTTCCTAGTTTGCTTATGAGAATGTAAGGTGGGACTGTGACAAAAGCCTAACTAAAAATCAAGACCACAGCTACTGCTTCTGCCTCCATCCAGGAGGCCAGTAACCCTGCCAAAGAAGGAAATCAGATTGGTTTGGCATGATTTGTTCTTGATAAATCCATGAAGGCTATTCCTTATAACCATATTATCATCTAAGTGCTTACCGATTGTTTAATAATTTGTTCCAGTATCTTTCCAGGTATTGACTATAGGCTGACTGGTCTATAATTCCCCAGGTCCTGTTTGTTCCCCCTTTTAAAGATAGATACTATGTTAGCCTTGTCCAGTCTCCTGGGACCTCACCTATCCTCCAGGAGCTCTCAGGCTAATTGCTAACAGTCTCGAGATTGCTTTACCTAGTTCCTTAAGTACCCTAGGATGAATGTCATCAGGCCCTGCTGACTGGAATACATGTAACTTATCTAAATACTCTTTAGCCTGTTCTTTCCCTCTTTTGTCTTGCATTCCTTCCCCCGTATTGTTAATATTAATTATATTGCATATCAGGTCACCACTAACCTTTTTTGTGAAGGCTGAAGCAAAATAGGCATTACACACTTCAGCATTCTTCATGTCATCCATTATTAGCTAAGTAGAAGATCTACACTTTCCTTCATCTTTCTCTTGCTCCTAATGTATTTACAGAATCTCTTTGTATTAGCTTTTGTATCCCTTGCTAGGTGAAACTCATTTTGTGCTTCGGCCTTTCAGATTTTGTCCTTACACGGTTGTTCTATTCTTTTGTAACCCTCCTTAGCAATTTATCCATGTTTCCACATTTTTTGGGATTCCTTTCTGATTTTCAGGTCATCAGTATGGCTCCATTAAAAGTTCTGCAGTTTCTTATCTTTCCTTCACACTGGAATAGTTTGCGGTTGCACCATTCACATTATGTCTTTGTAAAACAGCTCTCCTGAACTGCTTTTCCCCCTACATTTTCTTCCCCTGGGATCTTACCTACCAGTTCTCTGAGTTTGTTAAAATCTGCTTTTTTGAAGTCCATAGTCCTTATTCTGCTGCTCTTCGTCCTTCCTTTCTTTAGAATCATGAAATCTATCACTTCATGATCACTTTCATTTGAATTGCCTTCACTCTTCAGATTTGCGACCAATTCCTCCATGTTAGTCAGACTCAGGTCTGCCCTCCTGGCTATTTCCTCCACCTTCTGAAACATAAATCTCTCCCCAATTCGTTCTAATAACTTGTTGAACATTTTGTGTTTTGCCATATTATTTTCCAACATTATCTGAGAAGTTAATCCCCCTTACTGCCATGTCTTCTGTTTTGGATATTTCTGTTTGTTCTAGAAATGCCTCATCCACCTCTTCTCCCTGATTTGGTGGTCTATAGCAGACTCCTACCATGACATTGTCCCTTTCCCCCCTTTTATCCTCACCTAGAGATTTTCAACTTGTCTGCACCTCACTTCCTTCTGCACTCAGAACCAATGTATATATACTCTGGACATGGTATTGTCGTAACACCCACTCTCAGCCTCTCAGTGATAGTAGCCATATGAATTGTTCAGTTAAAATTAACTCAGTCATCTGGGCCACACACGGTTCCTTGGGGTGGAGCCACCGCCAGCAATGCTCTTTCTTGGAGCAGCTGCTCTCACAGGTTCCAAGTGACACAGAGTATTCTGTCTGGAATCTAGGAGTCTGTCAAGTCCCGAAAATTGCATGTAGCAGCCAGTGTCTATAGGTATGTAACACAGGGGTCTATCTCTCCCTTTCAGAAAGGTGTTTAGTGAAAAGCCAGGGTCACTCCATGGTTTTGTTCTACTTTGGGGAGCAATAGTTCCCTAGGGCTCCAAGGACTGCTGTGAAGCTTGAGGCAGTGGTGAGATTCAAAAGGGTGCACCTCTCTCTGCCTTGTTCCTCGGTAAGTTTAAATAGTTTTACTTTCTTGATGCTGTTGTCTTCCTGCACGGCCTGGTCTATGTACAGATCAATGTCCTCCCACTGCATCCATTGCTGGGCTAGGTTTTTGTCTGCAAATCCAGGGCTCCAAGGAGTGGGATGGGGCAAAGGGGAAGGCTGTGGCTTTTACTTGCTTGTAGTCCTGTTCTCAATCTAGGTTGCGATAGATTGACTGTGCCTGCCCCCTTCAAATATGGCACCAGTATGAGAGCCAGTGCTTGAGGAGCCACTGAGCGGCTAGTGCTACCCTCTCAAAGGTGGTCAAAAGTGCCTCTGGGTTGTCATTTGGTCCCATTTGGTTTAACTTCCCCACAACCTGTGGGAGAGTTAGTCCTGGGGAAGTGGGCCCTGATGGGATCCCCTGAAGGAGTAAGACTGGCATTAACTGTTGAATCAGGTCCTTTTGAATCAGGGTTACCATCTCCCTTAACAGCTGTTGTTGCTGTGACACTTGTACCAGCTACTGGATAGTCCATTACTGCAGCAGCCGCTGTTGGAACTATTGCTTTTGAATAGCCTGCTGTTGCTACATCTCAGCCAACTGCTTACACCATTGCTCTGACTCCATCTCATTTAGAGCCCATGGTCTTCCATTCTCTGTATGAATTTTTGTTTCTTTTTTGTTTGCTGTTTGTTTGTTTGTTTGTTTAAATCACGCTGGTGTCAGGCATGGGGGTTAGCGCTAATTTTCTCCGCCATTGTGTGATAGGCTAGGTCTCTCTCTGGGGTCACACTCAGGCAGTTTTGGAATCTCTTCTCCCTTCCCTTTTTCCTGCTGGGGATCATTAGCCCAGCCTTTCTGGGTCCTCTATTGTGTGGTTCTCCTGCTCAAGGGGTGAAGTTCAGTCTAGGAGTTTCCTTTTAAAGGTTTAGTTTGTCCTTGTGGGCAGCAAAGGCTTGTCAGCTGTTTCCCGCTCAGTCACTCTGTAGCTAGAGTCAGCTACTTCTGAGGCATAGCAACTTTCTTCCAGGTTGCTGACCCTTCCTGTGCCAAGTTTCTCTCTTTTAAGCTTGCTTCCTCCAGCTGGAGCAGGCTCTGCAGGAGGGCGTATTGGGTAGCAGTTGAGCCCAGAGGACCTTGTTGGCCTTCTCTTGACAGAGACGGGGGGCATGCCCCCATCACAGTTCCCCATGTGGATACTTATAGACTAATCAAGTCACCATTTAACCTTATCATTTTTAAACTAAATAGATTGAGTTCCTTTAGTCTATCACTATAAGGCATGTTTCCCAATTCTTTAATCATTCTCGTGACTTTTCTCTGAACTCTCTCCAGTTTATCAACATCCTTTTTGAATTGTTGACACCAGAACTGGACATAGTAGTCCAGCAGCAGTCCCACCAATGCCAAATACGGAGGTAAAATATCTTCTTTATTCCTACTCGAGAGTCCTTTGCTTATGCATTCTATGATTGCATTAGCCCTTTTGGCCACAGCCGATTCTCCACCATGACCCCCAAATCTTTTTCAGAGTCACTGCTTCGCAGGATAAATCCCTCATCCTGTAGGTATGGCCTACATTCTTTGTTCCTAGATATATACATTTCCATTGAACCGTATTAAAAATACACATTGTTTTTATGTTAGTTTCAGCAACACCAGAGGTAAATCAATTTCAAAATTAAAATGAAATACAAGACAACAACATTTAATTATTTTTTCCTCAGCAGGTGTCAGCTTGGCACTGCCCCAAAAACTACAGTAAGCGTAGTTTTCTGAGCCACTGCTTTGCAAAACCAGGGCACCAGTTAACATCAAGTTTTTCCCAGCTGGGTAGCGGGGGGAATATAACATTTAAGAAATATATTTTGATAACAGTGTTTTCAGTCATGGAGTATATGGTAGAGTTTACTACGTCCAGGTGCCAACCAGCTTACAGCTTAGCCAGGGTTTCCCAGACTGGGCCAAAGCTCAAAATCCAGTTTCTCCTGCCAGATCTGAAGGGTAGCCAGCGTCTTCCAGATGGCACCAAAGTACAAACAGTTTCCTGCTAGATCTGAATCAGACTGACTGGGATTAAATGTCCAAAGAACAGATACTGATAAGACTCATTAAACAACAAGGAACAGCTGCCATGCATAAAAAAGGAAGACTATAGGAATGCCAGTGGGGTGAATAATGATGATCTCAACCTGAGGAGAAACTGTATAGTGCTAATTATACCCCAGAAAGTGGGCACTTAGGTTTTGTGATCATTTCTATTGGACCCCATTGTGCTAGGTGATGTACAAAGACACATAGAAGAACATGGTTCCTACTTAGATTACAACAGATGAAGGATGCGAAAAAATGCGTACAACACCACAGTGTGAGAAGAGTGATGGCAGGCACATATCAATGGTAATGCAACTAATAAATAATAGGGCTGTTGATTAATCGCAGTTAACTCACGTGATTAACTAAAAAAATTAATCGCGATTAATTGCACTGTTAAACAATAGAATACCAATTGAAATGTATTAAATATGTTTGGATGTTTTCTACATTTTCAAAGATATTGATTTCTATTACAACACAGAATACAAAATGTACAATACTCACTTTATATTATTATTTTTATTACAAATATTTGCACTGTAAAAATGATAAACAAAAGAAATAATATTTTTCAATTCACCTCATACAAGTACTGTAGTGCAATCTCTTTATCATGAAAGTGTAACTTACAAATGTAGATTTTTTTTGGTTACATAACTGCACTCAAAAACAGAACAATGTAAAACTTTAGAGACCACAAGCCTACTCAGTCCTACTTGTTTAGCCAATCACTAAGGCAAACAAGTTTGTTGACATTTATGGGAGATACTGCTGCCTGCTTCTTATTTGCAATGTCACGTGAAAGTTTGAACAGGAGTTCGCATGGCACTTTTGTAGCTGGTATTGCAAGGTATTTATGTACCAGACATGCTAAACATTTGTACGCCTCTTCATGCTTTGGCCACCATTTCAGAGGATATGCTTCCATGATGATGATGCTTGTTAAAAAAATAATGCGTTAATTAAATTTGTGACTGAACTCCTCAGGGGAGAATTGTATGTCTCCTGTTCTGTTTTATCCGCATTCTGCCATATATTTCATGTTATAGCTGCCTCGGATGATGACCCAGCACATGTTCATTTTAAGAACATTTTCACAGCAGATTTGACAAAACACAAAGAAGGTACCAATGTGAGAATTCTAAAAATAGCTACAGCACTCACCCAAGGTTTAAGAATCTGAAGTGCCGTCCAAAATCTGAGATGGATGAGGTGTGGAACATGATTTCAGAAGTCTTAAAAGATCAACATTCCGATGCGGAAACTACAGAACCCGAATCACCAAAAAAGAAAATCAACCTTCTACAGGTGGCATCTGACTCAGATAATGAAAATGAACATGTGTTGGTCTGCACTACTTTGCATCATTATCGAGCAGAACCAGTGTGCAAGGAAAATTATTTTCTTCCTGGTACGGGAGGGGAGGCACAACAGCTAAGGGGGGCCACATGACCTCCCCACGTGACCCTGCCCCCCAGCCCAGGGCCCCCACACTCTTCCACTTCCCTCCCCTTCCCACATTAACTGGGGGGGGGGAGGGCTGGGAGTGGTACAGCATCCGGAGGAGCTGCCTCTCCTAGCAAGGAAAGGAGTAGAACCCCAGTCCCACCCCCTGTCCTTCCAGACACCGAGCAGACGCAGCTCCCTGGAAGGGCAGGGGGCAGGGCTTCTGTTCCTTTCCCTGCTGGGAGAGGCAGCAGAGAAAGGAGAACACCGGCAGCTCCCCCTGCTGCCGTACGGCTCCCATCTCCACCCGCCCCCTGGCCCTGTTCTCCGGAGAGGCAGCTCTGTGGAGGGGCTGGTACGGTGTCTTTCTGGTACGCTGTACTGGCTATAAATAGCTTGCTGGTACAGCGTACCGGACTGTACCGGCTTACGTACACTGCTGAGCAGAACCCATCATCAGCATGGACGCATGTCCTCTGGAATGGTGGTTGAAGCATGAAGGGACATATGAATCATTAGCACATCTGGCACATAAATATCTTGTGACGCCGGCTACAACAGTGCCATGAGAAAGCCTGTTCTCACTTTCAGGTGACATTGGAAACAAGAAGTGGGCAGAATTATCTCCTGCAAATGTAACCAAACTTGTTTGTCTGAGCGACTGGCTGAAGAAGGACTGAGTGGACTTGTAGGCTCTAAAGTTTTACATTGTATTGTTTTTGAATGCAGTTATTTTTTATACATAATTCTACATTTGTAAGTTCAACTTTCATGATAAAGTGATTGCACTACAGTACTTGTATTAGGTGAATTGAAAAATACTATTTCTTTTGTTTTTTTAACAGTGAAAATATTTGTAATAAAAATAAATATAAAGTGAGCACTGCACACTTTGTATTCTGAGTTGTAATTGAAATCAATGTATTTGAAAATGTAGAAAACATCCAAAAATATTTAAATAATTGATATTCTATTATTGTTTAACAGTGCGATTAATTGCAATTTTTTTAATCACACAATTAATCATGATTGTTTAATCGCTTGATAGCCCTAATAAATAATAATATCATGTTAGTTCAATAACCAGATTTTCTGGGGAGTGGGGAGGGAAAGGCTAACATAAGAAAGGAGGGGAAAGCAAGAAGCACAACAGACAGGGAAAACTGAAGTTGAGCAGCTGAGGTTCTAAAGAAGATAGATTTATGTCAATTAGTTTAGACTAACAAATGTTTGACTAGTTAGTAACTATGTACTTTCCTTCACCCCCCTCCATCTGGAATAACTGAATTTTGGGCTCTGTGCTGCATTCCTTACTTGCCTAAGACTCCTGTTTCTTGCACAAAGAATGCAGGATCTGTCCCCCTCATCTGGAAAGGAAATAGCTGTACGACTGCCACATCGTGCTGTTAATAGTCACTAAGTTTAAATTAAAATTGTTTTCTAACAGCTAAGTCCACATATGGATTCTCTCTCCTACATAAAACACTTTCTAGTCTTGTATTTTTCTTAAAACTCTATTTGAGTCAGAAAATCAAAGTAGATAAAACTGCACAACAATCTGGAGCCATCAAATCCAAATTCCCCACCCTTTAATCCAAAAACACCATTTAAAAAAAAATTAGGCACACACTTTTCCTTCGGTATAGGATGTGTCGTCCAAAAATGTATCAGAGTTTTCTACCACACTTAACTGTTCAATGACACCCTGGCTTTGATGACTGGATTTGTCAGTGTTCTCTGGAAAGTGAATCTTTTTGCTTAAAGACAAAAGTTTTCTTTGGCAAGAGCAAGAGAGACAAAAATGTAGTTCTCTAAATCATTTAAAGTAGTTTCCTGCTTTGTACTCATAGTTTGCAGAACACTGCGAGATCCTGTAGTGATGTCCAAGTTCTGTATTTTGGAAGCATAAGTTAAACATCTGGTGCCTTTAGCGTACATAGTACACCATGTGTGTAAAGGATGTCAAATAAATTAAAATGTCTCTAAAGAGATTACATATCTGAAAAAGGCCTGGGTAGAAGTACAATTACCCAAACAAAACAACGCCCTTCATTTAAAAAAACTAGATAGGTTTGTTAGCTAAGAGCAATTTATATAACTATCCATCACATACAAAACCAAAGAACATAAAAGCAAGAAAGTACTTATTAAGAAATCTACAATTCTTACACTGTCCACATAATAAACAAACTACATTATTCTTCTCTAGTACAAAGAAATACATTTTTCAATCAAAGCACAACTTTAACTCTGACACGTTATTTTTGTTATATGTATTCTGGTAAGGAAACATGTTACATGGGAAATATTATCAGTTAAGTATTTATCAACTGACAATAGAATTTGTTATGGCACTTGCAACAGCCATTTCTCGAGAATAGGTAAGGTTACAAAACTGCCCATTTGCTGCTTTTGAAGTTTAGTCATCTTTCTTTAAACCATTTGTATGCATGTTCCCCCTCCCACCTGCCACCTGTTATCTATAGTTGGCATTTTTCTCACCAAAACCATTATTTAGTATATGGCAGACATCTAACTTAGTCATTGCCTTATTTTCTACACTGGATTTTTCCTCGGTATGACTCTAGATAGGTCAGTGAATTTTCCATTAGTTTCTTCCTGTTCTGTACTCTTACTGTAATGTAAGTTGGCTCTCTCTGTGATCAACAGATCATGAAAGTACTGAATCCCTCCACAGAAAATACTTTACACAATGATTTTAAAATTATTAGTCTATAAGTATCTAAATGGGGATCAAATATTTAATAATAGGTTCTCAGCCCACCAAAGAAAGGTATCACATGATCCAATGGCTAGAGGCTGAAGCTAGACTGATTTAGAAATAAGGCATACAGTTTTAACAGTGAGGGTAATTTAACCACTGAAACAACTTACCAAGGACTCTGGGGGATTCTCCATCTCTGGCACTTTTAAAATCAAGAGTGGATGTTTTTCTAAAAGATATGCTCTAGGAATTTTTTGGGGAAATTCTACAGTCTGTTACACAGGAGGTCAGACTAGATGATCACAACCACAGAGTCATATGATCATAGAAATGTAGGGCTGGAAGGGACCTAATGCAGGACCAAGTAAACTTAGACCATCCTTGACAGGTGTTTGTCCAACCTGTTTTTAAAATCCTCCAGTGACTGGGACTCCACAGCCTTCTTTGGAAACCTATTCCAGAGTTTAACTACCCTTATAGTTAAAGTTTTTCCCTAATATTTAACCTAAAACTCGCTTGCTGCAGATTAAGCCCATTAAGTCCTACCTTCAATGGACATGGAGAAAATGGATCAAGGCCCTCTTTATAACAGCCCTCCTAAGTCCTCTTTTCTCAAGAGTAAACATGCTTAGTTTTTTTAACCTTTCCTTACAGGTCAGGTTTTCTAAACTTTTTATCATTTTGATTACTCTCCTCTTGACTCTCTTCCATTTTTCCACATCTTTCCTAAAGCGTGGTGCACAGAATTAGACAGAGTACTCCAACTGAGGCCTCAACAGCACTGAGTAGAGTGGGACAATTACCTCCTGGGTCTTACATACAACACCTCTGTTAATATACCCCAGAATATTAGCCTTTTTTTGCAACTGCATCACATTAATGTTGACTCAATTTGTGATCCATTGTAACTTCCATATTCTTTTCAGCAATACTACCACCTAGACAGTGACATACTCCCCATTTTGTAGTGCTGTATTTGATTTTTTCCTTCCTAAGTGAAGTACTTTGCACTTGTCTTTACTGAATTTCATTTTGTTGAATTCAGACCAATTTGACAAGGTCATTTTGAATTCTAAATCCTGTTCTCCGAAGTGATTGCAACCGCTCCCAGCTTGATGTCACCCATGAATTTTATGAGCATGCTCTCCATTCCATTATTCAAATCATTAATGAAAATGTTGACTAGTAAGGGATCCAGTACTGACCCTGCAGGGTCCCTCCTGGCCTTGGAATCTATTAAATATCTTTGAATATATGATAAATTCATGCTAATCAGCTGCTAATTAAATATTCTCTCCAATAAGTACACTTCCATCAGAAGCGGTTCCTTTGGTTTTTTGCATTGGTTCATTAAGGAACTCTTCCATAGCATTACTGGCTTTAATAGTTGTCATATTAACTTTAAATTATTTTTGTAACAGGCTTTATTTTCTCTCCCTTCTGTTTTCCAGTTTGTGACCATTTTTTTTCATTTCTTTCCCTAGTAAGCAACTTATTACTATCCAGAATGTCAGCTTTGCTTTGTTCTTCATTCCATCAGAAAAAAACCCAAACACATCTTTGGCCATCTTTGTTCTTACTTTTTCTTGACAATTTAACCCATACTTTCACTCTGTGGGAGTTGACTGGGTTGGCTTTTCTCCATCAGAATTGCCCCTTTCCAAGGTTAAGCTGGGCTTATTTTAATATCAGAGGGGAAGCCGTGTTAGTCTGTATCCACAAAATTACTATTTTAATGAAGTCTGTGCTACCAAAATCTTAACAAAGGGCTTCCTGCAGTCTAAACTTAAAATGGTAATGAAAATCCAAAGGCTGTCTTGCTTTATCCAAGCCCCTGGCTAGTATCCATAAAGGGCATATCTGCACTGCAAAAACAAAACAAAACAACCCACACACACCCTGCAACAGCAAGTTTCAGAGCCTGTGTCAACTGACTTGGGCGCACTACAAGGCTAAAAATAGCAGCGTAGACGTTCCTGTTGGAGCTGGAGTCCAGGCCCTTCCCTGCAGGGGTTAGTTTGAAACCCAGACACAATTCCCAGAGGGCAGCTGTAAGATCCAATATTAGTTAACTTGAATATGTATGGTGTGCTTCTTCAACTACTATGAAACACATTACATGTCCACTTGTCTAATTGCTGCACTCTAAGCAGCACATTTATGCTCTAGAAAAATTTTGTTTAGCTTAAGCTTCAAATCGCCATTGTACAAACAGAAATTTTCATAATGCGCGAGGCCAGGAGTTTGTCAAGTTCACAGCAAACAAACAGAGAAACTAAACAAAAAACCAAACACTCTTGCTGGAAGGTTGCAACCTAACCCTTTATTTGCGGATAGAAGGGTGGCCAGGCCAAACCTCTGTGAGGGGACCAGCCACCCTATGCGCCAGGAGCAGGAATCTGAACCTGCCCTGCAGTATGATTCCTGCCAGGGCTCGCCCCCTTCGGGCCAGGACTCCAGACCCCGCCACATGGAACGCGGGGGGTCTCGCGGCCACTGGCAGCCTAGGTCGCGTTGCGCCGGCGCTGCCCACGTGCCAGGAGCTGGCGGCCCCCGCACCTTACGGCCTGGGGCTAAGCGGCCCCCAGCAGAGACAGGACCCCGCCCACTTCCCTGCGCGGGATCAGCCCCGCCCCAGCGCGCGAGCCAGAGCCAGGCACGTACTTCTACGAACCAGCGAGCAACGCGCGGGCACGGCGCTCTCGGTGCACTGCACGCTGGGAGTTGTAGTCCCCGGGAGCCGCATTCCCCCCGCTCCCCCACGCGCTCTCGGCCTGGAGTCGCCCTTCGCTCCCCGTCGGTGACTCAGTTTGGCCCCTGCTCCGTCCCCCCGCCCCGCCCGGTCATGCGGAGGCTGCTATCGACTCTCCGATTCCAGCTCGCCCGGCTATTGGCGGCGGCGGCAGCCGAGCTCCCCGCCCCGGGACACAGGGCACCGCCGCCTGGCTGGGGGGAGCGGCGGGCAGCGGCGGCCGCCTGGGCGCTGGGCTCGGGTCGCTCCATGGCGCAGTGCGGGGGCGGCGCAGCGCCCCCACCCTCCCCGGAGGAGGCGCAGGGGTCGGGGGCAGCCGCCGGGGACCCTCCCCCCAGAGCCGGCGAGTCCCTGGAACACGGTGAGAAGGCGGCCGGGCGGCCCGGGCCTCAGAGCCCCCCGGGGGTGGGTCCCGCCCGCAGCCAGGCCCTGCCCCCCCGGCGCGGTCTCGTCCCAGCTCCGGCCCCTGCTTTGCAGCCAACTCTGCCGAGTGCGGGGCTAGGCCCCCCCCGCGGCCCGCCAGCAGCCGCGCCGCTAGCATCGCCTGTGCCCGCTGGTGCTACGCGGCGTGTGTGTGACCCGCCCCCCGCGCTGCTGTGCTGGCCCCTGGTGCCGCCCTGCTCTCCCCGCCTAACAGGCCTCTACCGTGTGCGCAGCCTGAAACCCCCTTTTCCCTTTGCGCCGAGGGGAGGGAGGAGTGAAGGCGTAAAGTCCCTTTGCCCGAGCTGTGCTGTTGATAGCACATACAGACACCGCCCCCGTGCTCGGCACTGTAGTAATAGTCTCCACTCCGAGGAGCTCACACTGGAAATAGGCAAGAGCCAAAGAAACTTTTAGCCCTTTGTTTGCAGATGGGGAACTGACGAGATTTAAGTGATGTGAGGTCATTCCAGCAGGCGATTGCAGAGCAATGAGTGAGCCCGCCTCCCCTGAGTCCCATTTCAGAGCCATAAACACAACACCATCCTCCCTGTAAAGCCAGAGATAGGATGGATGTTGATCCACATGTTGCACTCTCTCCTTCCTCTCTTTGAAGGTAGGAAGAGACTATGGTTGCGTAGATGGTATAAGTACATTCCTGTTTTTGTAGTCAGTGTATGACTCATTTAACTGAATACAAAAGACAGGGTTATGTCCCCGTAGCAGCTTTTAATATCCAGTTTTGTGTGATAATTTAGGTGCATCAACACCTACCAACTCAGGCAGCCAGGGTGTCAGACCAGTCTAGGAAAATTTGAGCAGGTATCCCCTCCTATAGTATCTTAGCAAAGAAAAGGGTGTGCAGAGGACTTTGCACAGAGTGGCAGCATCAACATGGGACAATGAACTTTGGTATATTCTTACCCGCAGGCAACTGAGAGGAAGGAAGATCATCTGTACCAGTTAGTTATACAGAGTCATAGCTAGGGTCCTGACTACACTGCAAAAGTAGTGTTACCAGCTAGTTGCAGGACAACAATGCAGACCCTATGCCTATCTTATGGCCAAGGCAAAATACTCCTAGCTTTTGCAGTTTAACAGTAATGTTAATAGTGTGTGGACAGTAACCATAGTTAGAGACAATCGTATCTAACTGTAAATGGTTAAACTCTTACGTATAGTTTTAACATACACTGCCATCCTCCTTTTCCCTTGAAAGGGACAAGTTAAACACTATGGGCTAAATCTACAAAAGCATTGAGATCCTCAAAATCCTTGCTCAGCTGCCACCAAACACTGGGCACCCAAAGTCTCAAATTTCCACTGGTAAAGTCTCAAAAGGCAGCTACAAATCTGCCAGTGAGCATGCACATAAGTGCCTCAGTCCTGACACCTGGGCACCTAGCTCATGCCTAAGCCCTGGTAGAATCCTCAAACTAGGTGTTCTCTTGCCTTGGTGCCCAATCTGGTAGGCAGCTTTTGAGAACACCAACCAGATCAGGCCCAGCATGAAACACCGCGGGAGGAAGTGGTGCAACCCTTCCCCCCAAAAGACCACAATTCAATTCCCGCTTCTGCCTGAAATTGAGTAGCCACTTGAGCTTTGTTCTCTCTCCTCCTCCCAGGACTGTGCCCAACCCACTGGACTATGGGGTATTTTGGGGCAGGTCTTGCCTTGAAAGGGAGGGGAAGAGGAATGCAGTCAGATATAGTTAAATAGATAAGAGCTATCCCCCTCTCCTTATATTCCTTTTGTTAACCACAAAGTGCATTTTAGATGATTGGAGGAATCAGAACTCTTAACTCTTGCCCATTTTAAATTCAGATATGCTTCTTTCCCCTACTGAAAGAGGCTCTCCTTTTTATAGTAGAACATTTGGATGAGACATGCTGGTTATGAATAGGTTATGAAAAAGCTGATTTGTGCTTAAGAAGGTAGTTCCATTTGCGTCCCTAACTTTGGCCTATCATAATCAGACTTCAGTTGAGAGATAAAATGAGAATGAGAGAATTGCAGCCTACTTAAAGAAATGCCAGTGGCGCTGGAACATTTTTAATAGTGGGGGTGCTGAAAGCCAGCTCTCTTACCCCCTGTCTGCACCCCCTTTCCCAGAGCTGGGGCCGGGAGCAGGGCCGTGTCTTGGGGGGGACTCGGACAGAGGTAAGGGGGTCAAGGCTGTGGCCACAGCTCGGGTTGAGCGCGGGGCCGGCTGCCCGGACCCTCAGACACGGGGCTGGCAGCTGCATGCAGGGCCATAAGTGGAGGTGCGGGGCCACGACTGTGTGGGGGGCCAGAAGCGGAGGCGCGGGGCCAGCAGCCAGGACCCTCAGGCATGGGACTGGTGGCTATGTGGGGGGCCAGAAGTGGAGATGTGGTGCCAGGCTGTGTGCGGGGCCAGAAGCAGAGGCGTGGGGCCAGCAACTGGGACCCCCGGGCATGGGACCAGCACCCAGCTGCAGCACCGCTCCGCACCTCTAGTTCCTGCACCTATGAGGAATGCTATCACACACAAATAGTTATATATACACACACCCACATAAAAGTTCTCAAAGTAGTAATAGCCATCAGTTTCACCATCTCCTTAATGATGAATGGTCCGTCAATGGACTACCATTTTACTGATACTTCTCCAATAGAAGTTTCATTCTGGTAACTGAGAGAGAGTCAAGAAATACAGCATCCATTTGAGTGAATAAAAATGAAGGCGTATTGCAGTTTCATATTAAAATTATAAAGTTCTGGCTAAGGTAACTAAAGTGAATTTTTAAAAAAACCTGAACTTCTAACAGCCTTTGATAGTCAAGGCATTCATTCATACTGCATTCTCTAGTACATAAATATCAGACTAGCAAGATGTCAGTTTAAACTATTGTTAAATTTAAGACTTTTTAAAACAAAGTAGACAGCTTTTTCTCTTTCATTAGATTTAGTGCTTAAATATATATTTTCTTTGAGTAATGACCAACTCATTTCAGTGACTGAAAAAGGAGGGAGTTGTTTACTTGGAACTCATCCTATAGGATTTAGGCACACTCTTGGTGCTTGCCAATTTAGGCCAATTGCACATCCATCACTCAGTGACTGAAAGAGGGACATTGTCAAGACTAGTTGTTCCTCTGCTCTGCCCATCTGTTATTGTAAGCAGGCAGAATTTTTCAGAGTGGCATTTGTTTTTCAATACACAGCTTTCTTAGCAGACTGAGAAAAGGGAGGAAGTAACATACTGTAAAAATGCCAACATACTGCATACTGGCCCCAGTCCTCCAACTGACTCAATGCAGACAGATCCCTGTATTTACATGGAGCCCCATAAATTAGTGGGGCTTGTCATAGGCATCGATTGCAGGCTTGGGATCTAAGAAACCCAAATCAAGTTATCTTCTGGATGCCTAACTGGAAATGTGGACTTCTATGTAGGATTCACATTTTAAAGGATTGACTTTTAAAGGATTTGAGTGAGTGGAAGCATTCTTAGAGTCAGACTAAACATAAAGCCTGTATACCTTGACAGTGGCTTTCATCCGTAACATGTAGTTGTCATTGCTATTTATACATGAGTAAGATTCTCTGATCATCTAGCATCTCACATATAGGGTTTACAAATGAAAAGCTGAGGAAAACAAGGCAATAAAAAGGATTATAAAAAGCCAGCAAGAACACACATTACTTTTTCTAGTTAGTTACAATTTTTGATTATACATCTGTAAATGAGAAATCTGATGCAGGAACCTTATGCAACATGCTTTACTATAAAGTAAGACTAAAACATGTAGTATAGGCCTGCACAACATGCGGCCCAGGGGGCCGCATGCGGCCCGCGTGGGCTCACTGTGCGGCCCGCAGGAGGTGAGTAGGTAAGCGGCGGGTGAGGGAGGGGGGCTGAAGAGGCGGGTGGGCAGTGGCGGGGGGTGAGGAGGCAAGCCAGGGGGGTGGAGGGATGAGGAGGCGAGCGGGCGGGCAGTGGCAGTGGGTGTGAAGGCAAGCCAGGAGGGGTGGGGGGCTGAGGACGCGGGCAGTGGGGGGTGGTGCAGGTGAGGTGGGGGGGGCTGAGGAAGCGAGTGGGTGGGCAGTGGCGGGGGGTGAAGAGATGAGCCGGGGAGGTTGGGGGGCTGAGGAGGCGAGTGGTGAGTCAGTGGCTGACCTGTTCTACTGATCTGGTCTGGCTCCCATCCCCTCTCCAAGGGGTGCAGCTGTCTGGAGGTGCTGCCTTCCACGCCTTCCTCATGCACACCTCATTAATTCAACAGGGCAATTGATTACAAAGTAGGGGGAAGATCTTATTCTACTTCTAGCAAAAAGACATTTTTCTTTTACCTTAATTATGCTACCTTAGGGGCCCGCTATAACATATTACCAAGGTTCAATACCGCTGTTTCGGTGGGGCAGCGCTGGGGAAGGAGGGTTTGTTTCTGCGGGGCGGGCGGTGCTGGGGGGGGGGGAGTATTTCAGGGGGGCTGGGCAGCACTGTGGGGGGAGTTCCAGGGGGGCTGGGCGGTGCTGGGGGGGTGTTGTGTTTTGGGGGGGGCTTGGTGGCGCTGTGGGGGGGGTCGGCGGTGGGGTTCAGCCCTCAGCTGTTTTCTTTGGAGTAATATGGCCCTCGCCGCTTTACGAGTTGTGCAGGCCTGATCTAGTATGACAATGGAGTCTAGTCCAAATATGTTCTTAGTTTGTGAAGGATAGGGAGAAAAAAAAGTGCATACACCCACCCAGTTCCTAGAGCCAATAACAATACACCAGCCGCACAGATGATCCTTAAAGGAATTCCTTTAGCTTACGCTATTTCAAATTAAATACAATTATTTGTCTCAATTGTCTAAGAATTGCCCATATCCTGTTATTTTTGTTAGCCCATCTCCCTCTCCCACACTTCGACCTCTTGTTTGTTTCCTTCATTGGTTCATTTAGATCGGGGTAGGCAACCTATGGCATGCATGCCAAAGGTGGCATGCAAACTGATTTTCAGTGGCACTCACACTGCCTGGGTTCTGGCCTCCAGTCCGGGGGGCTTTGCATTTTAAATGAAGCTTCTTAAACATTTTAAAAACTTTATTTACATACAACAATAGTTTAGTTATATATTATAGACTTATAGAAAGAGACCTTCTAAAAACGTTAACATGTATTACTGGCATGCGAAACCTTAAATCAGAGTGAATAAATGAAGACTTGGCACACCGCTTCTGAAAGGTTGCTGACCCCTGATTTAGATTGTAATTTCCTTGAGACAGGTATTATCCTTTTGAATAGGTTTGTACACAGAGCAAGTGGGCCCCAGCTTGATTGGCCTCTGAACCCTACCACAGTCTATGTTAAATAATAATAAATGTAATACTGTTCAAGCAGTGCTCACAGAAAAACTTTTGTATCTCTGCTTCTTAGTGTCCATTAAGCGAGCAGGCAGCCCACCTAAATACCTTATTTCTTTTGAGAGAGAGGAGGTGGGTGAAGTAATCTTTTATTGGACAACTGTCTGTTGGTGAGAAGGACAAGCTTTTATGCTTACCCAGGACTCTTCTTCAGGTCTTTTTAGTCATTTAGGGCATGGCTACACTTGCGAGTTAGAGCGTGTCAGGTCTTCTCCCCCACTTGGAGCTTTTGGGTTCCAAGATGGGGACCTGCATGGGACCTGCATGGGCTAAACTAATCTTAGTCTAGATCTGGTCCTGCTGCCACCAGTTAAGTTTAAAGTGGGTAACACACTGCCTGTTCCCCCAAAACTTTCTCTGGGGAACACAGATTCAATCTCCCTGAATCTCTACACAAAGGGAAGCAGCCCAATTCCCCCCTCCCTCTCTCCTAGCCTACTCCGGAGAGATACATACCGATTCAACTCCCTGAATCAAACCCAGGAGGAACTCACTCTTCCCTCCTCCCCTTCCCCTGAATTCCCACAAGAGAAGGAATTAACCAAGTCCAAAAAAAGAAAAGAATTTATTAAAAAGAACAAAAAGAAAGTACACTATCTCTATAATTCCAGGATGGAACAATACACAGAGTCCAACCTATAAACCTGGAGAGAATTCCCCCTCCCCCTTTCTTTCTCAGTAAAAGCAAAGTAACAGCAATAGAAATAGAGAGATTCCTTCAGCAAAACACACAATTGCAAATGTAGAAATAAACTTATAATACTAGTACGCCTTTCTAATACTCACTAGACTGAATAGATGAAAAATACTGCAGAAACCTGGGAAGACTTGATTAAGATGTCTGGACTCCCTTAGCTCCCAAGAGAGACTCAACACAAACAAAAACACAGCAAAAAAAATTCCCTCCACAGAGATTTGAAATTATCTTGTTCCTGATTGGTCCTCTGGTCAGGAGTTCATCAGGTACTGCTTGTTAACCTTTTACAGGTAAAAGAGACCTTAACCCTTAACTAACTGTTTATGACAGAGCGCATTAAAGCAGCCTAGTGCGCTCTAACTCATGATGTGTCCACACTGGCAAGGCATGTAGAGTGCTCTGACTCCGCAGCTAGAGTGCTCCTGGTACTCCACCTCGGTGAGTGGAATAACGTTTGATGTGCCCCTGCTGGAGCACCACGGCGCCAGTGTGGACACCGTGGTCTGTTAATGCACTCTGATCGGCCTCCAGAAGTGTCCCACAATGCCTGTTCTAGCCACTCTGGTCATCAGTTTGAACTCTACTGCCCTGCCCTCAGGTGACCAACTGTAAATTCTCTGGGAATTTTGAAAATCCCCTTCCTGTTTGCTCAGCCAGGCATGGAGTGCTCTCAGCGAATCTTTCCAGGTGACCATGCCTCCGCACGCCAGGCGATCCCCAGTATAGAGCAATGGTGAGGTGCTGGACCTCATCAGTGTTTGCGGGGAGGAAGCTGTCCAGTCCCAGCCGCACTCCAGCCATAGGAATTACAGTACTTTCGGGCAGATATCAAGGGACATGAGGAAAGGGGCCATGACCGGGATGCTCTGCAGTGCAAGGTTAAAGTGAAGGAGCTGCAGAATGCCTACCGCAAAGCCCACCAGGCAAACAGCTGCTCCCATGCTGGCCCCGCGACCTGCCATTTTTACAAAGAGCTGGATGCGATACTTGGGGCTACCCCAGCTCCACTCCGAGTACCACCATGGACACTTCAGAGCCCAGTCTAACAAGGCAGGAGGAGGAGCAAAGCGGGAGCGAGGGTGCTGAAGAGGAGGAAGACACCCCAGTATCCATAGATGCATGCAGCCAGGAGCTGTTCTCAAGCCAGGAGGAAGGTAGCCAGTCGTGGTGGCTGGTGGTTGGGGAAGGACAAACACCAGAGGAGGTTCCCAGTAAGCGGCTTTTATTTTGGGAAGGAAGTTACTCGGTGCGGGCTCTTGGGGTGAGGAGGGTTAGGGCTGCATGCATGCCTAGATGTGGAATAGGCGTTGATGTGCTCTCTCACATCGCGGTAATCTGCCTCAGTGATCTCTTCAAGGTCTCATCCAGAACTTGGGCAATGCACTTGTGCGGGTTTCATGGGAGAGCCACTGTGGTCCTTGTTCCAGTCAGGCTAACATGTCCGTGCCATTGTGCCGTGAGGGGCGGGGGGAACATTGCTGCACACAGGCAAGCTGCATATGGGCCAGGGTGGAAGCCACATTGTAGTAGAAGACCCTCCCTTGCTTCCCAGGTCACCCTCAGCAGCGAGATATCTTCCAGGATGAACTCCTGTGGAAAATGTGGGGACAGTGTTCAGTATAGGGGCCTCCTGCAGCTGTTGGCTCTCCCCAAGGCACAGAAACCCAGAGGACAGTGCAGCCATGAAAGAATCCGTCCCCCTTGACCCTGTGCTTACCATTTTGGGGCTCCCAGGGGTTGTGTGTGCTCGCTTTGGGACGGGCAAATTATGCTATTGTGTAGACTGTGCTTGCCCTCCTTAAGTACAGGGGAATCATTGCTCTGTCTGGTGTGAACAATGCTGCCTCTGTTAAGTGTTGCATTTTACCTTTACAGTTGCAACTCTGAGATCTCAGCTGTCCGTGTTATCACTGGCTGAGAAGTTGCAAAGAATCAGGAAGAGGCCACGTAGAAGCAAAGAGGACATGCTGCATGAAGTCATGCAGCACTCCCTTAATGAAAATCAAAAAGTGCAGGAGTGGCGGGAGAGTGAAAGGAGGTTCCGCCAGCAGAATGTGGATTGCTGGCACCAAAGCACGGAGCGGCTGATAAGCATTATGGAGCGCCATACTCGATCCTGGCGCTCATAGCCATGCAGGCGGAGCACTACCACCCCTGTCCCCCCGCTGCAGCCCTTGTCCCAAAACTCTTTCCCTTGTGCCCCCATGTCACCTCCAACCCACTTTCCCCAACATCCAGGTTGTTATCGTCACTAGCTGTCTCCAACACCTGTAGCTTCACCACCCAGCCCTGAAAACTACATCCCTTACCCACTGCACTCAACCCCCATCACCATGCAGTATAGCCATCCTGAAGTGCAGCACTCATTGCACAGCACTCCAAACAGGAAGGCTGAGTATGATAACAGGACATACACAAATCTGTGATTGTACCATTCCCCACCCCACCCCCTTGCCCTTTCTGTTTCCCAAACAGATGTGTTTCTTTTCAATAAATGCATTTTCTTTTCAATAAATGCATTTTTTTTGCTTTGAAAACATTATTATTGCATAAAATAAAAGATACCTTAGCCCAGGAAAGCAACAGGCACTGCAAGTCAGCATATCATATGTAGCAAACACAGATTACTACTCACATTGGAACCACTGCACTTCACTCCTGTGCAGGGCACCAGACGTTACTGGTGGCTTTCAGCCTCAAATTGTTCCCTCAAGGCATCCCTAATCCTTGCAGCCCCGTGCTGGGCCCCTCTAATAGCCCTGCTCTCTGGCTGTTCAAATTCAGCCTCCAGGTGTTGAACCTCCGAGTTCCATGCCTGAGTGAATCTTTCACCTTTCCCTTCACAAATGTTATGGAGGGTACAGCACATGGATATAACCGTAGGGATGCTGTTATCGGCCAAGTCCAGCTTCCCATACAGAGAGCACCAGCTGCCCTTTAAACAGCCAAAAGCACACTCCACAGTCATTCTGCACTGGCTCAGTCTGTTGTTGAACCGCTCCTTGCTGCTGTCAAGGCTCCCTGTGTACGGTTTCATAAGCCACGGCATTAAAGGGTAAGCAGGGTCTCCAAGGATCACAATGGACCTTTCCACTTCCCCTACGGTGATCTTCTGATCTGGGAAAAAAGTCCCGGTTTGCAGCTTCCTGAACAGGCCAGTGTTCTGAAAGATGCGTGCGTCATGCACCTTTCTGGGCCAGCCTGCGTTAATGTCAGTGAAACGCCCACAGTAATCCGTAAGCACCTGGAGAACCATTGAGAAATACCCCTTCCGATTAACATACTCAGAGGCTAGGTGGGCTGGTTGCAGAATTGGAATATGCATCCCATCTATCGCCACTCCAAAGTTAGGGAAACCCATTTGTGCAAAGCCAGCCACAATGTCATGCACGTTACCCAGAGTCACGGTTCTTATGAAGTAGAATGTGATTAATGGCCCTGCAAACTTGCATCAACACGATTCCAGCGGTTGACTTCCCCACTCCAAACTGGTTAGCGACTGATCGGTAGCTCTCTGGAGTTGCCAGCTTCCAGATTGCAATAGTCACCCGCTTCTCCACCGGCAGGGCAGCTCTCAATCTCGTGTTCTTGCACCGCAGGGTGGGGGCGAGCTCCTCACACAGTCCCATGAAAGTGGCTTTTCTCATGCGAAAGTTCTGCAGCCACTGCTTGTCATCCCAGACTTGCATGACGATGTGATCCCACCAGTCAGTGCTTGTTTCCCAAACCCAAAAGCGCCGTTCCACAGTGGTGAGCATGTTCGTGAAAGCCACAAGCAATCTCATGTCTTATGTGTTACTCGAGTTGATATCGTCAGTCCTCGCTATCACTTTGGATCTTAAGGAATAACTCGACTGCCAAATGCGATGTGCTGGTGAGACTCATCAGCATATTCCTCAGCAGTTCAGGCTCCATTCCCGCAGACTAAAAGGGAAGACAGAGCACACAGTACAAAAACCGTTGAAAGATGGTGCCAATTGTGGACGGAAGCAGAGGGATTGCTGGGATGCGAAGTGATGCATCATGGGGTGTTGGGAAAGGACCCAGAATGCCCCCCCCGCCACCTTACCACAAGCCACACCGCCAGAATGGGAAGAGGTGCTTTGTGGGATAGCTGCCCACAATGCACTGCTCCCAATGCCGCTGCAAGTGCTGCCAATGTGGACACACCAGTGTGCTTGCAGCTGTCAGTGTGGACAGACTGCAGTGCTTTCCCTACTGTGCTCTACGAAGGCTGGTTTAACTCAAAGCGCTGTACATTTGCAAGTGTAGCCATGCTCTTAATAATCAGTTCAGTAACTGGAACAGCTCCTGGGGAGCCTCAGTACTCAGATCACAATTTACCTTGTGATTTTCCCCTCCCCCCCTTTATGTTGAAGCCAATTAGTACTTAATCAGGTGTCTTATCTTCCCTAGCACTAGGGATGAGGTATCCAAGAAACAGTCTACAGGGTTCTAATAACCCAGATCAGGTTTGTTATACTACATTTGTCAAATCAGTGGTTGCTTTGTATGCCACAAGAACATAATGTGGATGTTTACTGCCAAGTTTTCCCCTGGGGTTAGATTTGGAATATCTGCATTAGTTACCAGTGGAGCTTTGAAAATGTGCTTGTCTGTGGTAATGAGGTGTCCTGTGATAAACTGCATTTCTGACATAAGTTTATTTTCCAGTACACTAACACCATTGTAATGTGGAGTTTTCCCGGAAGAATACTGCTGGATGCTTGCTTTTGTGCACAGTTGTTGAGAGATGCAAAAGGAGGTTTCAGCTTTACATTTTTTAGAAGATATAATTGGATATGCATAATGTCAGAATAAAATGAAAGAGTCTGAAGCAAACATAGGAAAATAAGACTTGTGGATAAATTAATGTTGCATAATTAGTAAGTTTAGAAAAATTATTTTGTATGAATCATTGGTTAGGATGACCCTTTCATTATTGTGTTGGCTTGATATCCTGCCAGTTGTATTTCACAAAGAAGTTTAGAAACTGAACTTAGCTCTCTTAAATGAAAAACAAAGTATATCGAGTGGAGACAAGTGAATTGTGATTTATTCTGGCTCCCTATCTACAGCTTTCAAAACTCTTAGATGCAAATGCTGTAGTGATTGACAATTCTGAGGAAATTTTAAATTGTCCTGTTGCTTATTAATTATATTTCAATGACCTGTTAACTTCAAAGAGCCTTGCCATAGCTCATGTATTTCATGTGATACTTACACATTTTCAAAGTTTGTCACATGTTTCTGCACAAATAGTAAAATGTAAGACATTTTAGAAAGAGACCCTTTCCCCACAGAATATTTAATAGAGGAAGGTGCAATACAAGACACCATGGGTTCTAATTCTAGCACTTCTACTGATTATTCTTAATACTTCTGTGCACTTCCCAATTTTTATTAACCCAGGCCTCTGACCTCTACCTTAGGTGAGGCAATCATTTACCCATTTTACAGATAAAAGAGGTTTAATAAGGCACTGTAGGCAATGCTAATACAACAGTCCCAAGTTTCACACATCTCGCTATGCTGCCTTTCAGATGTAATTATGTGTTTGTCTGCCCATGCTAATGCAGTGTGGATCTTTATCCCTCTTTAGCAACCAGACCAGAGAAGTTTATGAGTCTGTTACTGCCTCCTTGCTTATGTACATTGATCTTTAGCCCAAATGATAGAGGCTCAGGTTTTTAGAATCAGTGATCCCAGGTTTAGTCACTGCAGGTTACTCAAACAGGGGTGTCATTATGCTGTCTTCAACCAATAGACCGTACTCTACTCATAGAGCCAGGAATAGAATCCTCATGCCCAGCATACAATTGCTAGTTCACAGTTATGTAACCCAGTTATTAAAAACGTGTTTTCTCTCTCTCTGGGATGCTCCCCACAGATGATAACAGCACATCTCATGTAGTTATTCCTATAATGAAAGTGGTAGACGTCTCTGGTGTCTGTCTGAGGGCTATGGGTTCAGTTCTGGTTTATGACCCAGGTAGTAAAAAATATAAGCAAGTTAGTGTGCAAATCCTAGAATAAATGAATATTTCATATTGCAAGTCACATTGAGGTGAAGTTGGATATTTGTTTTATTGTATTTTTAGTCTTTGTACTTTGGTTAATAGGTGTTTTCCCTTTAAGAACAGGGTAGGGGCACATATTATGGCATTTTTTGAAAAAACGGAGCAATGTCTGGGAGATGTTGGGTGTGGGTGCAGAGAGTGGAAGATCCTGCCTGCGATATTGCTAACCATTTGTATTAGAAAATAATGAGTCTAACCCCTCAAATCTTGAGATTGGCTAAAAATCAGGACATTTTAAAAACAGTAATATATTTTGAGAATTCTTTTTATTTGCCTTCTGGTTTAAGCCTTTAGGATAACCCTGGAAATTTGGTGCAGGTATTTCTCAGCAACCTCTATAACAATGAAGTCTATAAACTTGCTTGTTTAAAAATGAAAGCTGAGATCCTCATGTAATCACTTGACTCCAGAAGCTGGAGCTTTAAGAAAAACAATAATAAGATTCTTGATAAAATCAAAAGAGCTGGCAACACCATGCCTATGTAAGTTCCAAAAAGGTAAGAATTTGATTTTAAAAAAATCTTACCTTTCTAGAAGACAAACAACTCTTGCTGAAGATGTAACATTAACCCTTACCAGGGGATTAGATGCCTCATGACATTGTTAATGATCTTCAGAGGCTTTTTGTCCCGGTAGGTCACAAGTATGACTCCAACCACTCAGCAGATATTAAAGATTGTTATTGTCTAATAATGGATGTGTAGTGGTCTCTATATGAGTTGGGTTTAGTGAGTGTCAGTTCCAGCTCCTGCATCATAAAGTCATCACTACCACGCTTTGCACTAATTGGCAGACTCAGCATGGGCCCTGGAGACTGACTTAGCCCTCTTATCTCTAGAAATCGCCCCAGAGCTGAGCTATGCCGGTAGGGCAACCTTCCTTGTTGCTGCCCTATAGATGAGCAGGGCAGCATATAGTAGAGGTATATGAGCACTAAACCCACACTTTTTTTTATAGCTAGAGTCTTCGTGACTCAGCCTTCCAAGGTATCAGAGTCCCTCCATACAAACATGGCAGTCTTCCCTTCTCTGCCCTGACTGTGCCACTCCTCCTGTGGCTGGTAGGGAAACACAGGCCCACCCTCTACTCCAGGTTCCAGCACAGCATCTGTAGCAACAATGGCCTGCTTCTTTCCTCACTATGGTACTCTTGCTCTGGACTCTTTCCTACTTCTCAACTCTACATTCTGGCTTCCCCCATCTCTAGGTTTACCAGCCCAAACACACTCCTCCCATGGAGCAACTTGGCACTGTAACCCCCAAACACGCCTCCCCTCTCCCATGGAGTAAATACAGACTATTTCCTGACAGCCCCTTTCTGTTGGGATGGCCCAGCTCCTCCCCCAGCTGGACTTGTTCAGCAATTAGGTCTTAGCAGGCCCTGGCTTTCCTCCAGGTGCAGCCTATAGTTTAATTGGCCTAATGTACCTCTTCAGGCCTTGTATGAGTTGGACACTCCATCAGAGGAGGACATTGTCACCTCAGAATTCCACCTAATGATGGCTCCACGGATGTTACTGCAGCCTTGCAAAGAGGGACCAGGATTAATGGAGAGATACTTAACCTGTTAACCATGACCAGCTCACATGTTTCTAAACATCATTAACTTTGTCTACACTAGGTACTAAGTAATGTTTAAAAACATGTTAATTTTGACATAGAAATTAAATAACGTATTTTTGAACATCACTCATTTTCCCAGTCTACATAAGCCTATAGTGACCCCTTCTGCATCTGCCTGCCTTTCCTTAGGACTGGACAAGATGATATGGAACCAGCATATATGGCTAAATGGACTGATACACTCCTTTACTCCAATGTAGCGTAAGGTCAGGATTGAGGTCCAACTTTGATTAAGCACATTTACTGATATTTTGAAGCAGGAAAAAAATGGCAACAAATGGGAGAGAGCAATTTGTCTTACTGATAGAGTAATATATACTATATATATTGTCTCAAATTAGAAATCTAAGACTAAATGTGTTATTTTAAATATATTCCAGATGGGCTGGAAAATGTGCAGGAAAAAAAAATCATTCGAAAGAAAAAGAAAAGAACAAAAATAAGAAAAGGGTCACAAACTCCTCCTGACTCTATGGATTATTTGATGGCAGAAATACCATTTGCCAGTACAGATACTGTATATGAATTTGGCAGTAAGTATATTAAAAAAAAAACTGGTTTAAACATATGTAGATCAAACATTTAGGCTATTATCTGCTAGTTGGCCCATGCAGGCATACCTCGCCGCCCAAACAAAACCATGTGAACTAGCTTGCAGAGTCAGGGCCATATAGTCACCGTTATTAGACTCAATTCTGCAAACACTTAAGCATGTTAGAAACTTACCATTCCTTTGTCTAAAATAAGACTCTTCTACTTACAACTTCTCTAATCCTATATATTATTTTTGAAAACTTAGTAAGAATGGGATATAGTGCCTTTTACCTTTATGTTGCTGGCTCAAGGCCAACTCATGTTGGTGTAGTATTTCTTGTGTATATTTTTTTATTAATCTGTATGTACAAAATAAATGTTTTGCCTTCTCCCTCTCTTCCCCTAGCTACTAGTACATTTGAAATGTGTTTTAAAAAGAGGAGAAAAAGAACTACTAGAAGTAAGACTGAAGATGACGATCAAACAAAGAAGAAAAAGCAGTATCAGCCAAACTATTTCATCTCTCTTCCAATTACAAACCCAAAGGTGGTATTCTTCTCTATTCTCTTTTTCTATGGGCAAAATTACTTCGACAGGAGTAAATAAGGCAAGCAATATTTAGCCTAAAGGGGCAGTTCTCAAACTATTGGGCAGGCCTTCCATGGGAGGCGTAGGAATGTGTCAAGGGAGGTGTGAGCTGTATTCTTTTTAAGAGCTCTGGCTGTCAGCACCAGCGGTTAGGGCTTATGCAGAAGGGCTGTGCACACCCGAGAGGCAGAGATAAAAGGGACAGCCGAAGCCCTGCCACCTGGGCTTGAACTCTCTTCCCCACCAATCCCTCACCTCTCCTACCCTGCCTCCTGCCATTCACTCATTGGGAGGCAGCCCAGGCTCAGGCTCTCCTCTCCTCGCTCCTCCCCACCCCCGCAATCCCTCACCTCGAGGCAGCAGAGCTCTGGCTGTCAGCCCTAGGGTGCAGCAGCAGTGCAGAAGTAAGGGTAGCAGTGGGGCGCTAAGTCTTCTGTGAAAAGTGTTATTGACAAATATCACTTTTCACAGTGCCACACTTACTTTGTTGCTGCTGGCATGGCACTGCCTTCAGAGCTGGGCACTGAGCCAGAGCTCTCTGCTCTGCCTTCAGAGCTGGGTGGTGGCATATGGACTTCAGGGTGGGAAGGCAGGGCATAAATAACTACTGACACAAAGAAGGGGGGCCCGATCAAATAAGTTTGAGAACCACTGGCCTAAAGTATGACAAATTATTTTATATTATTCTTTAAGGAACAGTGTCATATTAAGAATCACACTGAAACTGTTTTTACTAACCATTATTACAAATAACAATGGATTACTCTAACTGAAAGATAGTAGAGAACATTTTTTCTCTTGTTATCCAGTTTGTTAGATTTGTGGATTTGACAGCATTCGTGTGTAATCAGTTTTAACGTTTCCATCTGTATACTCAGGCTGTTTGTGAAAGTCATTCAACAGCAACAGGGGAGAGAAACACTTTAAAAAATAGGAAAATGTAAATAATAAATCCACAAAATTGTAGGAAGACTGAGGACAGGTGTATAGTACATGAAACTACCTTAACTTATTTTATGAAGTTGAGTAGATTTCATTTAGACTGTTTTCCTTTAATTACATGGAATTTGTCCAATTTGCTGTATAATTCATGGTGAACAAATCACCTCCATCCAAAAACTGTAAACCTGTTACGTAAAACACATATTTCAGGGTGATTATTGTCTAAAAAGAGGCATTTATAGGCATACTGTGTGATTTTTACATATACCTACTATCATCTCACTAATACTTCAGTTCTAGTAGCAATGTTCATTTTTTGTTCTGATTCTGCAACTGACTGCACAGATAGACCCTCTGACCCATGCACTCCATCCTTGTGGAGCCACGTGCAGGATCAGGGCCAATGTGTCAAATATCATTAGGGGACCACAGCTACTTAAATAATTATTTTATCCTGAAATTTGCTATTAAAAATAATTACTTATCGTTTACTCAAGATTAGGTGGTATATTAAAGTCTGATTTGCCCTGAGTAGAATAGCAGCTCGCCCAATAGGGGGTGTGTGTGTGATTTGATTTTTAATGTGGATACGTTTTAGTTAAAAATAGACTGATACACTATGTCAGACAAACTCCAGCTACAATTTAGTGCCCCCAATCCTGCAAACACTCATATATGCTTAAATTTATGTTCATCAGTATTCCCATTGATTTGAACTACTCATGTGAGTAAAGTTACATGCATGCATATGTGTTTGCAGGACTGGGACCTAAGAAATACTGGTTAGTTCTCTTCCTCCCCCAAAAGGGGTCCTTCAGTGATTTCTTCCATCCATAAGACAGTATGTTATGATAACTGACCTTCTGGAGAAGAACTGGACAATTCTGTTATTGCTAAGAACGCTGGGACAAGCAATGATGGTTAAAGTTGAAAATCTAAATCCATCCTAGTTCACATATATAGGCTTGAGAGTCAATTAGGCAGTTACAGAGGCAGCTCCAAGCCCCAGCACGCCAAGCACGTGCTTGGGGCGGCAAGCTGCGGTGGGCGCTCTGTTGGCACCGTGGAGGCGGCAGGCAGGGTGCCTTCGGCAGCTTGCCTGTGGGAGGTCCGCCGAAGCCATGGGACCAGCAGATGTCCCGCAGGCAAGCCGCTGAATGCAGCCTGCCTGCCGTTCTTGGGGCGGCGAAAAGCCTAGAGCCGCCCCTGGGCAATTATTAGTTTCACATGTCTCTAAGAAGCATGTTGACACATATTCTTAATAAGATTGAGAGATTGGAGTTTCATGCAGTGCAAGTGGTTTCAAGACATACATTAGGATCTTTAAGAACATGTATCTCATGGTTGTTTAAAATGTTGTAGCTGTGTTGGTCCCAGGATATTAGAGAGATAAGGTGGGTGAGATAGGGATAAAATATATTACCTCATCCACCTTGTCTCTCTTTCTTGTGGTTAGCATGCATTGTCTTAGTTAAGGTAGTAATAGCCGAGCATGATTCCTTCTCACTAGCTGACATATACACTGAGTTTTGCTAGCTATGGATGTTGTGAATACCTGTTGTGGCTTCAGCACAGAAAATAAAAGACAGTGTTAGGTGTAAAAGTTGTGCTGTCAAAACCAGTACTTGAATACAGAGTCTGAATTAGATTTTTAAAAAGATTTGTTAGCAGACACCATCAGATGTGTTTTGAAGGTCAACGAAAGAGTGGAATTGCATCTGTGCTATATACTCACAGGAATTCTGAATAATGTCTGAAAATGAATTTAATAAAACCAAACTAAGTATGAAAGTTGTGGTGAAATGTTCCACTCTTAGGTGTCAGTGTGGAGGAAGATTGCAATGACTAATTATATCAGACTCCAAGACAGCCTTTACTAGATAATGAAGAAGTGAGATCTTTTACCCCATCTGAATTTGGAATCTCTCACTGCCTCATTTTTGCTCTCATGATATAACAATTGCAAGGCTAGTGTAGTGGTTGAATACATTGATACATCATAATTGAAAAAAAGTGCTCCTGTTATTGCTGATAGGATTTGAATAATTTTTGTTGTTAAAGCAGAAAAGCTAAACTCTGCAGCCATTTTCATGCTGCCTAAAGTTGGTAATTCCTGTTTTTGACTTCATTTGTCATTAACAGTAATTGTGAGGATAGCAGCTGTTCTAAGTCTCATAGCATTTGATATAGGGGTTATTAATTATTATTATTTATTTACTTTGTCATTCTTAGCCTTTACATTACAAAGTTCTGTTTGTAATTTTCTTAGATGTAGGGTTTGCACTGGAAGTGGGAGGTGCTGGTTGGATTTTATACTGGTAGTTTTATCCTGAATGGAAAAATTCCAACTAATACACATGGGATCCTGTAAAGACAGAGAGGAGCTTGTAACTTCTGCTGCCATTTCAGATGATGATGGACAAAGAGCTTCCTTTTGTGAGAATTTCATTTCACTACTCCTGAGGTGTTCCAGGCAATAGTACAAGCCTTTCTGAATTAAGATTTTACTTAATTTTTTTTTAGCTTTACAGTGAAAAACACCCCTTTGATTCAGGAACAGTTTTGCAGTGGGGGATTTTTCAGGAAACATTTAATGAGTTATCCTGCTTGTGACTGAGAGATTTCTCTTGCTATTATTTTAATGGTGTTTTGAATCTTTGGAAGAAAAATATGATGCCCCATTAATTTTAACATCATACTCTGTTACATTTTACAGAAATAGTTAAATGAAAAATAATAATTGTTTCCATCACTTTTGGTAAATCTACTTGGATGAGGTTAAATTTCAACTGGTATGCTATGTGTCTGAAGATGCTGTTTCTAGGTCCTCAAGATTAGATTTTAATTAAATTGATTATACTTGATGTGTTACAGCTCTAAAGGTAATCAGTTTTGTATTAACTTTTTAGCATTATTCTTGCATGCAGCAAACCCAAATTTTTGCATTTTAGAATAATGTTATTTGATACTATTCAGAATTACATATTGAAGTTAATGGTGAGGATGACCAAGAGATCAGAACTAGACTCCTTTTTAAAATTTATTTTTAACACTTTATTATCTGGAGAAGGAGGTGCGTAGCGAGTTGTTGAAATCTGCCCTCAACAATTTATTTACTGAATTAAAACTACCATGGTTTGTGAAGAAGACTGGAAGAATCTAATTAAATTAAATTGTCAGCAAAATTGGCAGATGAAATTTAATGTAGAAAAGTGAAAGGTAATGTACAGTAGGAAAAACCATTTAAACATTTCATATATATTGAGTTCATCACTAGATATGATAGATCTAAAAGGAGTCTTCTTTAGCTTAATTAAAATATCTGATCTCTGTATCACACTGCTCAAAAGAGTTAATTTAGATACTTGGCTGTATTAAAACAGAAATGAATTAACAAAACCTGAAAATGGAAGTCTGCAAATTGGTCGTACATCTACACCTTGTTTGTTGCATTTAATTTTGGTTACCTGAATTCAAGCGGGACATGCTAGGATGGACTTCTCCCAGAGGCTCACAAACAAACTTCTGTGTAACAATATTTTGCCTTTGGAATAGTATATAGTTTCTCGGCTCTATGAGCTAAGAGGTGAAAACATTATCTAATAGTATAGAGAACAGTGGTTCTTAACCTTTCCTGAGTACTGTACCCCTTTCAGGAGTCTGATTTGTCTTGTGTACCCCCAAATTTTACCTCACTTAAAAACGACTCGCTTACAAAGTCAGACATAAAAATACAAAAGTACCACAGCACGCCATTACTGAAAAATTGCTTACTTTCTCATTTTTACCATATAATTATAAAATAGCTCATTTGGAATATAAATATTGTACTTACATTTTAGTGTATAATGTATAGAGCAGAATAAACAAGTCATTGTCCGTATGAAATTTTAGTTTGGACTGACTTCACTAGTGTTTTATGATGTAGCCTGTTGTAAAATTAGGCAAATATCTAGATGAGTTGATATACCTCCTGAAAGACCTCTGGGTATCTCCAGGGGTACGCGTACCTCTGGTTGAGAACCACTAGTGTGGAATGCCGACCCTCATAGCTGCTCTTTCCATTCTTTCCCATTTCTGACTTTGGAACAGAGGGGCATCTCCATTCTTACTTCCCTGCTCATTCTCTGACAGTAAGGTTAGTTGTGGTTTACCTCTGGATCCGGCTGTGGTCTGCCATCTTTGAAATTGACCGTGTACACAAATAAACATCTGGGGGTTTGTTTGTTTTGAGTCAAGACAGTCTTGATAATAGCTTCCAAGTTGTGTAAGCATATATCTTCTGTATACCGAAGGGCTTGAATTGTTATAACTGCTGTTGCTTTTTTTTTTCTTTTGCTGTCTTTCAGCAATAAATTAAACTATTCACTGTCTTGAAAATTTTCCTGGAAACTATAATCAGAAACTGAGTAAACTGGTAATTGAAATGATGGACCACTCCATCTTTATAATTTGAACTTTTCCCCATTGGGATAATTGCACTTTTCTCCAGTTTATGACATTAAGTATTATCTGTGCAGTCAATAAATTGCAATTATCTGGGATCACGTTCATCAACATTTTGTGTAACTGTGGAGCTACATATTTAATAACTTTTGGGAATTCAGTGATAGTGTCATTTATTTGTGGGAATGTAAGTGCCAAATTGTGACAGTGGTGAAATACTAGTATAATCTTATTGCAGTGTAATTTATGATCAGACAGAGGGACATATTTTTTTTCAGATGACATTAGACATTGCCTAGACGTTACTGGCTACAGAGAAGCCAAAGCATCTTCCTCTACTAGGCATGTTATTTTTTTCCTTCTTTCTTTTCCATCACTCCCCTTCTGTTCTAATTTGTTACTTACTTATATGGTGCCACAGGAAGTACATGGCACATAAAGACAAGTCTCTCATGTAGAAGAGATTATCTAAAGCCCTGATCATGAACAGTGCTGAACTCTCACAACTGGCCGTAGTGTTTGATAGATGATAATCTGTTCATAATTCACTTAATTTAGTTCAAGAAATTTTACCAAACACTCAAGATTATAGTAAATCAGCTACGTTTGATTTGATTTTCACTAATATTATATCTAGGCTGTGTAGCAATTTTTCTAATAACCATGATGATTATTGTACTTTCATGTGCAGTAAAGACTGTTGGACAAAATTTATCATGCAAGCCTTCCTTTATGTGTAGTTGCTGATAGAAGGAAAACATTAAGCTAATTTTTTTAACAAGCAGATTGACAGTATTTTAATAACAGTATGTATCAATATTCTGTTTAAAGAAACTGCTAAAATATATTTGAAGAATGGGTACGATCTAACTTTCTCCTCAAATAGAAAAATCAGGAGTTGTAACTCAAATGGCCCAGCAAATTATTTACTGAATTCTCATCTGTGTGCTACATACAAGATCTTGGAAAAGCTGGCTGTAGTCCCTCATCCCCTACTGCATCACGAGGTTTATCATAGGCTGGTGGAGGAAGTTCTTGCAGAAGCCTCTAATTTAGAATGTTGACAGCACAACACTGGGGAAGAGTGGAGCACCTTAAACCAATGGTTCTCAACCAGGGGTATGTGTACCCCTAGGGGTACACAGAAGTCTTCCCCGGGGGTACATCATGTCATCTAGATATTTGCCTAGTTTTACACCAGGCTACATAAAAAGCACTAGCAAAGTCAGTACAAACTAAAATTTCATACAATGACGTGTTTATACTGCTGTATATACTATACACTAAAATGTAAGTATGATACTTGTATTCCAATTTATTTATTTTATAATTATATGGTAAAAATGAGAAAGTAATTATTCAGTAATAGTGTGCTGTGTGTGACACTTGTATTTTTACGTCTGATTTTTGTAATCAAGTAGTTTTTAAGTGAGATGAAACTTGGGGGTATGTAAGACAAATCAGAATCCTGAAAGGGGTACTGAAAAGGTTGAGAGCCACTGCCTTAAACTGTTCCAGGAATAATCATGCTTCTGCTGAGGAAAAGCTACTACTGAGCCCTGACTCTGGGATGTCCAGCCGTACAATAATAACTCCATTACTTCCTATCCACTTTGAGTTTACTCAGGCAGATTAACAAAAGTCTATAAGAAGATGATGAAACTTGTCTGCTTGCAGAGTTTTTATGCAAACATCTGATGTTAGTAAGTTTGTTTTCTTTCTTGCTTGTATTGTGGGATAGAAAAACTATAATAACTAGTTTTGTTTTAGAGTAGCAGCCGTGTTAGTCTGTATCCGCAAAAAGAACAGGAGTACTTGTGGCACCTTAAAGACTAACAAATTTATTTTGTTTTTGTGTCTTGTCTTTCTTAGATTACAAGAGGTATTCAGGCTATCCAAGACACAGTAGTACAAAAGGATCACAGGCTTTCCCAAGCAATGGTTCGTTATGGCTCCTTACATGTCACCCTGTTAGTGATGCATTTATCCAGTGAAGAAGAAGTTGGCACGTAAGTGTTTTGCTGTTAAATTTTGTACATTATAAATCTATTTCTTTGGTTGTAGGGGAGTTCAGGAAGAAGACCCCATTTTAAGGTACATGTATAAAGGGTAACAATTCTAAATTTCCTGAGACTGATCATATACCTACACTTGGGAATGTTCAGAATAACATACTTTGGTGTATGCTTAACCCTTTAATTCTGAGTTGAAACTAAAGTGTGCAGTGGGCCCTGTGGGAGATGAAAGAGTTTCAGTTCTCTCACCACCTTGCAATCCTTTATTTAGGCAGAGTTATCCATCCAGGTCCAGTTCTGCAGCTCCTCCTTAGGCCTGGTTTTTCATCTCTCTTTCTGCTGTGAGTTAGCATAGGTAGTAGCTCCCCTCTGCTGGCTGACAGCTGCTTTTTGTTTTTCCTCTAGGTCAACCAACTTATGTAGTTAGTTGATTTTAGCTGCCTCAATAGAGCATGAGGAGAGAGGTGAAGTCACAGTTTCAGGTAGCTATATATAGAGCTTTAAAGATCAGTATCAACACCTTGAATTATACTTGGAAGCAAATACAAAGCCAGTTTAGTCTGTGAAGTAGCCAGTCTCATTAAGCACTTGGGCTGCATTCTGCAACAGATGAGCTCTGAATTATCTCTGGTGGGAGTCCAATGTAGTTGCACATTACAGTTTCAATCTAGAAGTCACAAAGGCTTTGGGAACTGTGACATAGTCCACGTGTGGAAAAACTGGAAAGAGTCCAGCAGAGGGCAACAAAAATGATTAGGGGGCTGGAGCACATGACTTATGAGGAAAGGCTGAGGGAACTGGGATTGTTTAGTCCGCAGAAGAAAAGAATGAGTGGGGATTTGATAACTGCTTTCAACTACCTGAAAGGGGGTTCCAAAGAGGATGGATCTAGACTGTTCTCAGTGGTAGCAGATGACAGAACAAGGAGTAATGGTCTCAAGTTACAGTGGGGGAGGTTTAGGTTGGATATTAGGAAAAACTTTTTCACTAGGAGGGTGGTGAAGCACTGGAATGGGTTACCTAGGGAGGTGGTGGAATCTCCTTCCTTAGAGGTTTTTAAGGTCAGGCTTGACAAATCCCTGGCTGGGATGATTTAGTTGGGAATTGGACCTGCTTTGAGCAGGGCGTTGGACTAGTTCCCTTCCACCCCTGATGTTCTATGATACAAGAAAAATAGTTTCATTTATTTTGCCAAATACTGATGAATAGCCCTCCTGGGATTTCAGGAACAGGTGGGGATCCAACAGTCCCCTTAAATTGCATGCATCCTTGAAGAAGGGTGAGCAAACCTTTCCAAGAGTAGAGGCAGATGAATATTACACATTAGACCAGGGATCAGCAACCTTTGGCCCGCGGCCCGCCAGGGTAAGCACCCCGGCGGGCCGGGCCAGTTTGTTTACCTGCCGCGTCTGCAGATTCGGCCGATTGCGGATCCCACTGGCTGTGGTTCGCCACTCCAGGCCAATGGGGCTGCAGTAAGCTGCGCAGGCCGAGGGATGTGCTAGCCACCACTTCCATATCCATAGTACTACAGTGTAGTATGATAGAAAACTAAGGTTAAGGTTCTCTTTTAAAGATTGTTTGACTTTACTAAATTTACAAATTAACTATAAAGTAATAAGAATTCATTGACAGAATTAACTGCGAATTTCCAAACTTTACTGTGTGCTAAGTTTGTCAGTATAACATTTTTCAAAGCTGTTTTTATGAGTGGTGCACAATTTAGTAACCTTCATTTACATTTAACTATATTTTTTGTTTGGCAATTGCAGTTAATAAATGTTAGCTGTTTGTTTCCTTGCTTTAGTCAATTTTTGCATTAGCCTTAACGTTACTACATTACAATTGCATGTGAATGTGCTTGTTTTTTCTGGTCTTTTTATTTCAATTGTCAAGTGGTTCTCAAGTTTTACTCCAAATTATCTTGAGTTTGACCAAGGTCACTGCAAATAAATCAAGATGCATTAAGAGCAAATGAATCAAATCCTTATTTAATTCTGTGGGAGGAATGCTTTACATGTTCATCTCCCTAAAAAAAGTTCTGTTTAAGCAATAAAGACACAACAGACAGTGTTTTTGTTGGCATTGTTAGAAGGCACAAAATTCAATGATATATGATTTTCTCTGAATAGTGCAATCATTGCTACAAAGCACTACTTGGGGTGTCTTAATGTTGTTATGAAATACCAGGTGTGTATGATAATAAACTAGTACATTATTATGATGTCATCTGGAGCCAAAGATTCTAATTGTATTAAACGTTCCTAAAATTATTTTATAGTTACAATTCCAAGTTGTAATTTAGGGCATATTTAGCATTTTGTCTCTAGTAAGGGATTAAACAGCCTTTTCATGGGTACTTCATGTTTTGAGTGTCAACGGAAACATTTTGGTAGCCAAGAGCATGATTCTCTCAATAAGAGAAAAATATTAAATGTACTGAAAGTATTTGGGCTTTATTGTATTAAGTTGCAATAACAAAAATGAGATATTGGACTCTCTAAATTATCTACTGTGCTTGTTTCCCCCTTTCCACTCTCATACATTTGGGACATCAGAACCCCTTGGGCTCTGTGCCCTCATCCTTCCCCGGAACACATGAGCAGGAACCTGCCAGCTTCTACCCCAAGAGATGGCGCATAAGTAAGGCTAAGATTTTGTCATGGTTATTTTTAGTAAAGTCATGGACAGGTCACAGGCAATAAACAGAAATTCACGGAAGCCGTGACCTGTCTGTGACTTTTGCTGCTGCGGCTCCTGGTATCCCCTGACACCGTGGTGGCTGAGAGCTGTGGGGTTCCCCCTCCGCCCGCGGCAGCTAGAAGCTGCAGAGTGACTATATTTACCAAAGAGAAAACGGGACACCCCCAGCTGCTCACCTGAGGTGTCCCCATCCCATGCAAGGCTCTCGGCCATCGTTGGAACCGTGAGGAGGGCCCCCTCAGGAGTCTGTCACCTGTTGCTGGAACCTTGCAAGGGGCCCCGGCACTGCTGTCAACAGAACCCTGCCACGGCCCTGCTGGCTGCCAGCTCCAGAGTCCCACAGCCCCTGGGGCTGAAGAAGAGAATTTCATGGAGGTCTCTGGAAGTTATGTATTCTGTAACTTCCATGACCTCCATGACATAAACATAGCCTTACGCAAAAGGCCCTGATGGGAGAGATACAGAGGTAGCCAGCAGGAAAGAACAGCAGGGAGAACGGGCCACTATCAATCTGTTGGACACCCTCTCATCCCCCCCAAATCCTTTGTCCCCTGAAATACAAGAGCAGGAGCACATGGGCTTCCTCCTGCCCTGGGCAATGGCCCAAGGAGGCCATTGCTGCCTTAGGGCAGCTGCTGTGGTGTAATGGAAGTATGCTCTCAATGACTCCAGATGATTTCACATCCTGCTGATGTCAGCAGAATTGTTAATTGATCTAAACTGTGAAAGTTCAAGAAGTGGGGGCAATACGGGGTTGACTGCTAATTAGAGATTGATCCTGGAAGAGAGAGATGCAGAGAAAAAGGAGATAACTGGCATTAAAATAAAACAAAAGCTGAAAGTAATACAATATAATAGGAGGCATTAAAAGCAAAATAAAAGTTTCTGTGAGATGGCTGGGGTGAAAGACGGGCATGTTGGTTCAACAATAGGGGAGCATATTGGTTGAGGTGTCTGTACAGAGGGAGAAAAAAATATGTGGCTAGGATGGGAATATGGCTTGAGGAAACCACAATTAAAAATGTAACTGAAGTACCTTTGACTGTTGCTCACATGTTAACTGTCTTTTTCAGTTTACTTTGTCTAATTGCACTGTAGTCTCTTTGGACAAAGAATGTATATTTTTTACATAGTTATATAGGTCCTATACAATGGGAGCTTGATCGTGATTGGGGGATGTGGGCATTTAATAAAAATAATGCTCTAGATTGCTTACAGTAGAGAATGAAGAATTTTAGTTCTTTCCTGCATGTGTTCAAATCGATTATTTCAAAAGATTAAAGAGTGAAAAGTTGAACTGTGCTTTCTTTGCTTTTATATACTTCACTAATTTCTAGTACAGAACACCACTAGATTTACAGAAAGAGACAAAGTGCTAAATAACTTTTAACAAGTTTGGTTTCAGCAGGGTACATCTTGGCCCTAAGTTGCTCTCACATCTTAATGTTACAGCAAACAACTGGTAACTTTTAAAAATAAAAGCATTGAACAGAGAAAGAAAGAGAAACAGATATACGCCATATCTGACCCCCTCAGCACACATATACGAACAGCTGAAAGGATTCCAATTTTACTTTGCTTATATTAACTTTGTTTTTCTCAGAGACTTTTAAATTAACAATTTAGAAAAGAGTTGAGATCCATACTTAAATGTCATAATGTTTAGATTACATAATTGGGGGGGGAGAGATAGCTCAGTGGTTTGAGCATTGGCCTACTAAACCCAGGGTTATAAATTCAATCCTTGAGGGGGCCATTTAGGGATCTGGGGCAAAAATCTGTCTGGGGATTGGTCCTGCTTTGAGCAGTGGGTTGGACTAGATGACCGCCTGAGTTCCTTCCAACCCTGACATTCCATGATTCTATGAATTCAGAAAAAACATGGACAGCTCCTAAAATCCATTTTACATGCTTCATTTGTAATATCCTGCAAAGAAAGGCAGCTGAATCTGCACTTGCTGAAATCTGTGAGATGTCTTCATGTATAGCTCCACGTAGAAGCCTGGTGGTAGAAAAGGCCTAAATGACTGGGGAGGTGTACGTGCATAAGGAACAGTCAGACCCCTTTGTCAAGCACAGATGAGTAAAAGTACGTTTGTCCACTGATCCTATCTGGGCATCCAGAAACTTACAGGTTTTATTCATATGGTGAAGGTTGCAAACTTCATTTTAAAAATTGACAAGGATACCCTAATGAAAAGAATATATCACATCTGCTGTTACCTCTAGATGTGTTCCTAATTCAGCCAACATCACTTTTTACTTGAACTAGGTTTCAGTCAACCATCTAATTCTCACCCAAGCCCCCAGTACCATAGAGACATTGGAAAAGTAGAGGGGAGTGCTGTTCAGATATGATTATAAGAATATACACACACCTTTGTAGGTAAGAATATACACACACCTTTGTATGTGTGGGCATAATGAATGAAATAACCTACTATACCTGATAGGATACGAATGTTCTTAGTTGCCATGGTGATAGCTTGCTTATAAAAAGAATCATAGGGCTGGAAGGGACCTCGAGATAGCATCTAGTCCAGTCCCCTGCACTCAGGGCATGACTAATCTAGACCAAATACTAAAGATAGATCAAAATAAATGATGTAGATTCTACCAGTGCCTCTAAGGGTACATCTACACTGCAGACTCCTTATATAAGCGTATAGAGTACATACACTGCATGCCTCCCTAGCATGTGTATAAACAGCAACGTAGACAGTGAGGGACTGCTTAGATGAGTAAAGACATGCATGAATCCTTAAGGTACACCTCTACCCCCATATAACACTGTCCTCAGGAGCCAAAAAAATCTTACCGCGTTGTAGGTCAAACCACATTATGTTGAACTTGCTTTGATCCGCCGGAGCGTGCAGCCTCGCCCCCTCCCCCCCGCAAGCGCTGCTTTACCACGTTTTATCCGAATTCGTGTTATATTGGGTCATGTTATATTGGGGTAGAGGTATATATACCCTATGCGGCTCTTCATACATCCAAGCAATACCTCCCCTTTCTACACTGATACTTTTTAGCAGTGTTGTGACTTGCTGCTGGAGTGTTTCTCTACCGCTGGGAATTGCTGAAGACTTTCCCCTCCAAAAGGAAACACTCCAGCAGCAGGGAAAGGTTTTGGCAGGGCAGAGGCAGCGGGGAAAGGATCTGTCAGCTTGCCACTACTGGAGCCTTTCCCTGCCACAGGGAGTTGCCAAAGGCTCTCTCTACCACAGTGAAAGACTCCAGCTGTGGGAAAAAGCTCTGACAGGGGTAGACTGTGGAGCTGCTAGAACTTTTTCTTGCTGCCTCCCCACTGCCAGGGCCTTTCACTGATGTGTGTAGCTACACACTGCTTCATGGACACAGCCTGCTTTTTACTGGGGGGGTGTAGCTACGTGTACACCCTACGCAGTGCCACCGGTGGTGTGCAATATAGACATAGCCTAAGAATATATCTATTTTGCAGATAATTACTGCCACCTAGTGACTATAAAGTCAACATCCCATCAGTGAAGTAAAAGGTTATTTCATTGACAATAGCTAAGGAAAAAATTCATTGCAGTAGGTGGGGAATACTACATACAACTTCCATCACTGAGTTGTATGTCTTATAGCCCTTATGTCACTAAAAATGTACTTGTTAATCTCTCTACCTCCTTGAATCTGAAGGTCATTTCAAGACAAGTACAACTATTTCACATGTACAAAAATGTCTATTAAAAATGGTTATTAAAATGCTAACATCTTGTTTCTCAACTAAAGCATACATTTATTCTTATACCTGCATGCCACTTATCTCCTGTTATCAACAAGATAAAGTAAGGAAAGTAATAGTACTTCCTATCCCAAAGTGCTTTGTAAACTGATTACAATGATTTACAAAGGATCCTTTGAAGCACCAATGAAGTACCACTGGAGTGAAACGCAGCATCTTTTTAACAGAACACAGTAACGGTATGCAATAGTTTAGGATAGGAGGTGAAGTAAAATGCCATATTTAGTTGAAATTTCAGGACAAATTAGGGAAGCAGAATGTTAAGTAGTAAAGTTGGAATTTGGCCAGTACACTGAAGATTTCTGGAAAGTTTGAGCAAAATAGCTCTTGAAAGAGTGAACAAAAATATTCCCCTCCCCCCCCCCGCAACAGCAATCTGGCAGGGGACCTCAATCTTTTGTGTGGGGTACCTAAAAAATGACTGGCCTTTGTAATTTCAGATTTAGCATGGTCATACTGTAGTACTTAAATGAGCAGTGTATATTTGAAAAATACTCATTTTAAAAGAACAAACTTATAATGTTTGAAAATGCAGAGCTGCATATATACAGTAAGCAATTCTTATTAGATGTGATGCACAGGAGTTAAAAATACATCTATTTGAAAGCTAGTCTGTTTTAAAAAATGAGTTAAATAGTATTTTGTGGTATTACACCTGTCATCATGTCCCCCAGGAGTCCTGGGCCGCGTGCTGCCAGTGTATTTATTCCTATTATCTTATTTTTCTTCCCTTCACAGAGCAGTTGGTGCTCTTTTAGAAAGCAAAGATGCAGTAGAAGAACTCCTACAAGGAAAACATTTGGATTTATCATTTCAAGGAATTGATGATTTTAGAAATGAAGTTGTATTTGTGAAGTTTGCAGCGAGTGACCATACAGCCGCACTTACGGAGATATCAGGTAAAACTTGTTAATATCATTACAAAGTGCTCAGAATGCTCTTCTAAGCTCTTGCTAATATAGGACTACGTTATCCACTAAATGGGTAGTACAGTAACTCCTCACATAAAGTTGTCCCGCTTAACGTTGTTACGTTGCTGATCAATTAGGGAACATACTCATTTAAAGTTGTGCAATGCTCCACTCTTACGTTGTTTGGCTGCCTGCTTTCTCCACAGCTGGCAGCCTCCCTGCGCCTCCTGCCCGCTGGCAGACCCCACGGATCAGCGCCTTCCCTCTCCTCCCCCTGCCTCCTGCCTGTGGCAGTCAGCTGGCTTGCGGCGTTTTGGAGGCAGGAGGGAGTGGGGGAGAAGCCAGGATGCAGTGTGCGAAGTAAAGGAGGAGGAAGTGGTGGGGGGGGGAAGACAAGGCAGGTCAAGGATTGGGGCTTGGGGGAAGGAGTAGGGTGGGCAGGCTGAGGGTTGAGCCCAGGGTTCCAGGCACCAGCCCAGCAAGCAGGTGCCTGGGGTAGCCAACAGAAAGGGGCAGCATGTCCGGCTCTTTGGCAGTGGGTCCCTCAGTCCGTCTCAGAGGGAAGGACCTGCCGCCAAATTGCCACCGAAAAATATGAAGCGGCAGTGGTAGAGCTGCGGCCGTTGATCTTTTTTTTTTTTTTTTTGGTCGCTTGGAGCGGCAAAAATGCTGGAGCCGGCCCTTGTTGAGCCCCCTGCCGCTGGTGCTTGCAGAGTAGGGGAAGCTGCCCTGGAACCTACCCCACCCCCATTTACATTAATTCTTATGGGGAAACTGGATTCACTTAACATCATTTCACTTAAAGTCACATTTTTCAGGAACATAACTACAACGTTAAGTGAGGAGTTACTGTAATTACAATTGGAGCTTACACATTCTTCTGTTGGGAGGGCTGGCATTTCAGACCACAAAATTCATGGATTTTTTGAGCTCCATGGACACCTTCTGCAATGGTTCGTGGCCCATCTTTGCACTGTTCATCCCAAAATCCATGTTTACTATCTGCCCTAGAACCACCCTCCTAAAGGAAGTTAACTACATCATGGAGGAGAAAGATAGGTAAATTAACGTTGATTGAGTCAGGATTAACTTCCTTACAAGTTTCATGGGTTGGGTGTGTTGAAACAGTGCTTCTCCATGGCTTCCTCCTTGATTCACCTCATTCCCCATGCTCATACCTGAAACCTCATGAAGCACCCTGAGAAGGTTGAAAAGGCAATAATATTCCTTCTCTCACCCTGGGTCATAGAACCATACAATTAGAAGGGGTCACAAGGGTCATCTAGTCTAACTCTCTTCTCAGATGCAGGCTTTATTGTGTCTAAACCATTCAAGACAGATCGCTATCCAGCCTCCTTTTGAAAACTTCCAGTGAAGGAGCTTCCACGACCACTCTAAGCAGTCTGTTCCATTGTGATTCTGTTACTACTGTTAGGAAGTTTTTCCTGAGATTTAATCTAAATCTGCTGTGCTGTAGTTTGAACCCACGGCCTCTTGTCCTGCTCTCTGTGGCAAGAAAGAACTTTTATTCATTATTTTTATGACAGCCTTTCAAATACTTGAAGACCGCTATTATGTCCCCCCTTAATCACCTCTTTTCCAAACTAAACATACCCAGTTCCTTCAGCCTTTTCTCATACGACTTGCATTCCATACCTTTGATCATCTTTGTCACTCAACTCTGGACCCTTTCCAGTTTCTCTACATCCTTTCTATACATTGGTGACCAGCTGAGCCTAACCAGCACCAAATAGAGCAGTACTATCACCTCCTGTGATTTGCATGCTATGCCTCTGTTAATGCAATCTAAAATTTTGTTTGCTTTTTTTTGTAACAGCATCACATTGTTAACTCATGTTGAGATTGTGATCCACCACAACTCCTAGATCCTTCTCAGCAGTGCTGCTGCCAAGACAGTTTCCCCCTTCTGTATTTGTGCATTTGTTTTTTATTCTCTGTAGCACCTTACATTTGTCTTTGTTGAATTTCATTTTGTTGTCTATAGCCCAGTTCTCCATTTCATCAAATACTTATACCCTACCCTTGCTGTAATTGAGGGTATATCATCCATAATTAATCCCACTGGATTAGAAACAAACAACAAAAACAAATAGAAGGTCAAATGCAGACCCTCTTCCCATGGGTGTGAAAGTTCCCTAGCCAGTGGGACATGGGCAGACCAGGAGAGGGGTGGGACCTGACAATCTGCCTCACGAAGTGGGCGTGGGGTGTAAAAGTCCCTGTCACTGTATTGGTCTCCCGGGGCACCCCCTGAACTATCACAGCTTTTGGTCTTTGTTTCCAGGCAGCCAACACCACACCTCCATCCAAGGGCTCTGCTCTTCTCCTAGGTCTGACATCAGCTGAGCTGGGCTTCTCCCTTTTACATCTTCCCTCCAGGCCTGACATGCCTTGCAGGGGTGGTAGGGCTGCTTGAGCCCAGTACAGTCCATTACCTTCATCACATACACCTTGTCACAGTCCCACATAGTTGCTTCAGAGTTTGGGCTGAAGGTAGCCTCTATGGAGGAGCTTTGGAGACATGCTGCAGATTGTAGAGTGAGCATTCTTCTCCCCCCCCCCCCCCCATGTATCTGTTCAGCACCTAGGGCTTGGCTACACTTACAAGTTGCAGCGCTGGTGGAGGCTTTCCAGCGCTGCAATTACACCCCGTCCACACTTGCAGGGCACAACCAGCGCTGCAACTCCCTGGTTGCAGCGCTGGCTGAAAACCCATCCCGGCAGGGGTATAAGGAGTGCAGCGCTGGTGATCCAGCGCTGCTCAGCAGGTGTGGACACTCACCAGCGCTTTAATTGTCCTCCAGGGAATAAGGAGGTATCCCAGAATTCCTGTTCAGCCACTCTGCTCATCAGTTTGCACTCTACTGCTCTTGCCTCAGGTGACCCGCCCTTTAAATGCCCCGGGAATTTTAAAAATCTCCTTCCTGTTTGCTGCAGCCAGGTGTGGAGTGCAATCAGTTAATCTTTCCAGGTGACCATGCCTCCACGTGGCAAATGAGCCCCAGCATGGAGCAATGGCGAGCTGATGGACCTCATCAGTGTTTGGGGGGAGGAATCTGTGCAGGCACAGCTGCGCTCCGGCCGTAGGAATTACGATATCTTTGAGCAGATATCAAGGGCCATGCTGGATAGGGGCCATGATCGGGACGCACTACAATGCAGGGTGAAAGTTAAAGAGCTGCGGAGTGCCTATTACAAAGCCCGTGAGGGGAATCGCCGATCCGGAGCTGCCCCCACGACCTGCCGTTTTTACAGGGAGATGGACGAGATACTTGGGGGTGACCCCACTGCCAATCCTAGGATAATGATGGACACTTCTGAGCAGGCTGGGGGACAGGAGGAGGAGGCGGAGGCAGAGGAGGAGGCGGCGGCGGGGGGAGGGGAGGAAACCGCGAGTGAAGCTACTGGGATGGAGGAAGACACCCCAGAGTGGGCATGCAGCCAGGAGCTCTTCTCAAGCCAGGAGGAAAGTACCCAATCGCAGCAGCCAGCAGTTGCAGAAGGACAAGCAGAGGAGCGGGTTAACGGTAAGCGGCTTTTATTTTCTGGGTGGAAATGTTTCTGGAGAGGAAGGGGGGTTATGGCTGCATGCATGCCAGACTAGAATAGCCCGTTGATGTGGTCTATCACGTCGCGGTAATCTGCTTCAGTTATCTCAGCAAAAGTTTCAGCCAGAGCGTGGGCAATATGCCTGCGCAGGTTTATAGGCAGAGCCACTGTGTTCCTTGTCCCAGTCACGCTGACGCGTCCGCGCCACTGTGCTGCGAGTGGGGGGGGGACCATTTCTGAACACAGGCAAGCTGCGTAGGGTCCCGGGCGGAATCCACATTGCTGTAAAAGAGCCTCCCGCTGTTCCCTAGTGACTCGCAGCAGCGAGACATCTTCCAGGATTAACTCCTGTGAAAAATGTTGGGAGACTCTTTAGTGAAGAGATAGGGAGATAGTGAAGATCACCCCTGCAGCTGCATCTTCACTCAACCCCTCTATCACTCCAGATTACCCGAAGCAACCAGCTCCCCTCTATCAATCAAGCCCCACTTCTCCCTCTATAAGCACCCCTCACTCACCATTTCGTGGCTTCTGTCGTGTTATGCGTGTGGTAAAAGAATGCTAAAGTGAGAACTCCCTCAGTGTAACAATTCATGTCTGGAGATAGTGGATACAATGCTGCCCCTGTTAAATGTTGTCATTTCTGGGTTTCTACAGTGACCTTGACTACTGGACTGAGCAGATGTTCCACTGCACAGAGGCTTCAAAATTTGAGAAAAAATCCCCGAAAGAGCAAAGAGGACATGCTGAAAACTGTTCTTCATCACTCTGCTACAGAGAGAAAGGAATTGAAGGAGTGGAGAGAGAAGGAAAGCATGATCCGCCAGAGACATTGGCGTAGAAACGCTGTGGCAAAGAGGAAATGCACAAACCAGCTGCTAGACATCCTGTCGCGCCAAGCGGACTCTCTCCAGGCTATCGTAGCCATGCAGGCAGAGCACTACCGTGCTACTCCCCCACCCCCCCCGTCCCAAAGCTTTTTGCCTTGTGCCCCAATGTCAGCTCAAACCGCCTTTCCCCAGCATTCAGGTTCTTACCACCACCAGCTGCCTCCAACACCTGTACGTTCACCAACCAGCCCTGATACCTACCACCACCCTTACCCTCTGCACTCAACCCCCATCACCATGCAGTATATGCACCCTGAAGTGCAGGATTTGTTAAACAGCACTCCAGACAGGACATATGCAAACTTGTGACTGTACAGTTCACCAACCCACACCCCTGCCCTCTTGTTTTCATGAAATGTTGTGTGTCTGTCTGTCTGTCAAGGAAGTTTTTTTCTTTTCAATAAAACAATTCTTGGCTTTGAAAACAGTCTTTATTATAGCAGATAGTGAAAGATACCTTAGCCCAGTAAAGAAAGAGGCACTGCAAATCATATTATTATTAGGGATAATAGAATAACAGTGTAAACAGTGCAATTCACTCCCATGCAAGGCAGCAAACATTACTGTTGGCTTTCAGCCTCAAATTCTTCCCTCAAGGCATCCCTAATCCTTGTAGCCCTGTGCTGGGCCTCTCTAGTAGCCCTGCTCTCTGGCTGTGCATATTCAGCCTCCAGGACTTGAACCTCGGTGGTCCATGCCTGACTGAATGTTTCACCCTTCCCTTCACAAATATTATGGAGGGTACAGCAAGCGCATATAACCGCGGGGATGCTGCTTTCCCCCAAGTCTAGCTTCCCATAGAGACATCTCCAGCGAGCTTTTAAACGGCCAAAAGCACACTCCACAGTCATTCTGCACCGGCTCAGCCTGTAGTTGAACCGGTCCTTGCTCCTGTCAAGCTTCCCTGTATAGGGTTTCATGAGCCAAGGCAGTAACGGTACGCGGGGTCTCCAAGGATCACAATGGGCATTTCGACGTCCCCTACTGTGATCTTCCTGTCTGGGAAAAAAGACCCTGCCTGCATCTTCCTGAACAGGCCACTGTTCCGAAAGATGCGTGCATCATGCACCTTTCCAGGCCAGCCTGTGTAAATGTCAATGAAACGCCCGCGGTGATCCACAAGCGCCTGGAGAACCATAGAGAAATACCCCTTATGATTAACGTACTCTGATGCCAGGTGGGGGGGGGCAGAATAGGAATATGCGTCCCATCTATCGCCCCTCCACAGTTAGGGAAACCCATTTGTGCAAAGCCATCCACAATGTCCTGCACGCTCCCCAGAGTCACGGTCTTTCTTAGCAGGATGCGATTAATTGCCTTGCAAACTTGCATCAAAACGATTCCAACGGTCGACTTTCCCACTCCAAACTGGTTCCCGACCGACCGGTAGCTGTCTGGAGTTGCCAGCTTCCAGATTGCAATAGCCACCCGCTTTTCCACCGTCAGGACAGCTCTCAATCTTGTGTCCTTGCGCCGCAGAGTGGGGGCAAGCTCAGCACACAGTCCCATGAAAGTGGCTTTTCTCATACGAAAGTTCTGCAGCCACTGCTCGTCATCCCAGACTTCCATGACGATGTGATCCCACCACTCAGTGCTTGTTTCCCGAGCCCAAAAGCGGCGTTCAACGGTGCTGAGCATTTCCGTGAATGCCACAAGCACTTTAGTGTCACACGCGGCAGGAGAATCGATATCGATATCATCATCAGACTCCTCACTGTCACTTTGGAGCTGAAGGAATAGCTCGACTGCCAAACGTGTTGTGCTAGCGACACTCATCAGCACAGTCCTCAGCAGCTCGGGCTCCATTTCCCACAGAAATCGCGATTCACACACAGAGCAGAAAGACACTCACAATGGCGCCAAACGTTGCCAGAAAGACTGAATGCTGGGATGTGAAGCGATGCACCACGGGGCGTTGGAACAGGAAGCGGAATGACCCACACACTTCCTTCCCCTTCCCACAATACTCAGCGCCAAAACGGGACGAGGTGCTCTGTGGGATAGCTGCCCACAATGCACCTCTCAATACAGCGCTGGAAAGTGCTGCAAGTGTGGCCACACTGCAGCGCTGGTAGCTGTCAGTGTGGCCACACTCCAGCGCTGGCCCTACACAGCTGCATGACCAGCGCTGTAACTCCCAGCGCTGCAACTTGTAAGTGTAGCCAAGCCCCTAGTCTGGCTTTTCAGACTGAGTGCTGTGCTCAGAATTTGAGTTTAAATAAAAACAGACATGGCAAACATAAATGTTGATTGTGTTCCTGCTGCAAAGTGTTCTAGGCACATACTTTTTATATTTAAAAAATAATGAATTTTAATAATTACTTGGAAGAAGTGTCACGTATAGGTGTCAGCATTATTTTATGTTAGCAGCAGCATGATTTTCAGGGCAGTTGTGGGTTCATCATGAAATCCAAAAGATTGGAGTGTAAATATCACTACTATTTTTCTTTTTCTAAATCTAACTCCTATGTATTTTAGAATAGAAAGGCCTGAAAGAAATAAAAAATAAATAAATAAATTTATCTTGTGGCTCATTTTTTTTTTTAAGCCTATCTATAATGTATCTTAAGATCATTTAGCAGACCATGTTAGCAACTTATTATGTCTGATTATGGAAAAAGCCCTACTGAAACTATAACTATGCATTCTCTTTTCAAATTATTTAATTTAGATATTCATACACATTTTTAAATGCTTATTGAAAGCTCTAAATATCTATTATATATATATAAAACACATCATTTACTCCAAAACAAAAAGAAATAAAACCATTCTGGCCACAAATCCCATCACTGGTGACCACATCCTTGAAGTATAGTGATACCATGCAATAACTGTACAATTGCTATTGCTGTATTTTAGTGTTCATGATCCCATAAGAACATAAGAATGGCCGTACTGGGTCAGACCAAAGGTCCATGTAGCCCAGTATCCTATCTACCGACAGTGGCCAATGGCAGGTGCCCCAGAGGGAGTGAACCTAATGGGTAATGATCAAGTGATCTCTCTCCTGCTGTCCATCTCCACCCTCTGACAAACAGAGGCTAGGGACACCATTCCTTACGCATCCTGGATAATAGCCATTAATGGACTTAACCTCCATGAATTTATCCAGTTCTCTTTTATATCCAGTTCTCCCTGTTATAGTCCTAGCCTTCACAACCTCCTCAGGCAAGGAGTTCCACAAGATGACTGTGCGCTGTATGAAGAAGAACTTCCTTTTATTTGTTTTTAACCTGCTGCCCATTAATTTCATTTGGTGGCCCCTAGTTCTTATATTATGGGAACAAGTAAATAACTTTTCTTTATTTACTTTCTCGATATCACTCATGATTTTATATACCTCTATCATACCCCACCCCCGAGTCTCCTCTTTTCCAAGCTGAAAAGTCCTAACCTCTTTAATCTCTCCTCATATCGGACCTGTTCCAAACCCCTGATCATTTTAATTGCCCTTCTCTGAACCCAAGTTAAATTAAACTGATTTTGAAAGACATTAGATTTTTTTTGAAAATTTTCCTCATGATTTCACTACAGAGTTAAGGTTGTTTGGACATCTTAATTTGTATTTCCATATACTTTTTAACATTTAACCTTAATTTTTTGTATTTTCTGGGTTTGCAATGCTTGTTTTGGGGAGAATTACAGCAGTGTATTATATCCTAAATTGCTGCTATGTACGGTTAACCTTTGAGGGGTCAGGAGAAGAGAGTGGGGATTTGGGGGGAAGAGAAGGAAGCAGAAATGTCTTTAGGCCTCGGTAGGAGGTGGTGGGGAGAGGACTGTTTTTGGGGAAAGGAACCACATTAGAGAGAACGGTACTACGTGAAGAAGAGATCTGTGCTGTAAGGACTTCCCTTGTATTGCAACCTCAGTGCATATTGTAGCAAAGGCAGCAGTACCATGGGGAGCCTTTCAAGCACTGGATGCCCAAGCTCACATGTGACCATGCAACCTGCAGCAGTAACAGATGGGGCCAAGTGATTTGCTACTGAGAACTTTTGACACGTGAGTCCAGTTTCTCTCATGTCACTGGCTCATTTCAACTAACAGAATTGTTGTATGCAGATTAGCTGTAGAGGAAGGGTTGTGTTTTCTCTAATGTCAAAATGGCTTCCCTTGAGAGTGACCTCAACTTCAACCTAGCTCCATTTGTATAATCATAACAATTAATTAAATATAGCAAATATGCCAATTGTTAATTGTTAGCTTCAATATAACCTGATTTTTTCAAATGTAGTTTGTGCATAAGATTTAATGAATCTTAACTATATGAACATTTTGAAAAGTCTTTTATTCTGATATTGGGATCATTTTGGGGGGAAAGTTTAACACAAAGTGCTAACTTTCTCAAGTGAATTTTAGTTCAAACAAAAGTTTTTACTTGTAAAAATCTCAGAAAATTCACTCTGGACTCTGTAATTCTGGGGAGGACCCGTATTCTTAATAAATCACAGAGAGGTCGAATCCATGCTTTAAGTACAAAACTCAACTCTGTTTTAACTATGGACCCACAACCCACTTCTTTGTAACAGCTATTGGCTTTGGCACATCAGATCAAACCTGTCATAAAATATAGTTCTTGAAGATCAGTTAGTATGAGTATAGATCAAAAATAAGTGTAATATCAACTAAGTTCTGCTCTCCAGAAAAGCGGCAGATGGTGCCTGGATCAAAACAAAACAGAGAAGACACATCATTGCATCGCTCTAAAATCTGGGCTTAAAGTACGTTCATAAGTATTTAATAAAAATATCTCAGAGCACAATAAATGTCTCTAGTTTGTCATTGTCCTTTTAAGCTATGCCAGCAATTTCAACTATTCCTTGGAAAGGTCCCCTTAAAGAGACTTTCAGTACTGATGAATGATCCTTTGTGCTCTGAGGAATGTGAGGTCACACCATTTTTAAATATGGGCATAACCCATATAGGACATTTTTCACAGTAGCAGAGACCACAGCCATCATATTGTCTCCGGTACATCCCAACAGCATATGTTAATAAAGGCTTGTTCAGTTTTTCTATGCTTTCTCCAGTATCTCATGTATCAGTTCAGTTTCCCAAGCACCTTTTGATTTTAGGGTTTATTAGTCTGTACCTTATAAAAGATGGAATGACAAACAAGCAGAGGTAGGAAACTCATTCGGCAGTCTACAATAAAGTACACTGCTGCTGGGTACAGTTTTATTATTTGAAGCCGCTCCTGAATTAGAAGTACACCTCTACCCCGATATATCGCAGTCCCCGGGAGCCAAAAAATCTTACTGCGTTATAGGTGAAACCACGTTATACTGAACTTGCTTTGATCCACCGGAGTGCGCAGCTCCATCCCTCCAGAGTGCTGCTTTACCACGTTATATCCGAATTCGTGTTACATCAGGTCACGTTATATCGGGGTAGAGGTGTATTTTTAAAATCCAGCCTGCTGGAAGTGGAATAGTGCTTTCAAATCCAAAGTGATTTCAGTGGTTTCTAGCATTATTATTTCAAGTACTTTATGGCCTTTTAGTCCTATGGTAACTCTGCTTCCCCACTGTCACGTCCCAAAATCTCATTGGACATTTACAAGATGATTATATATTATACAGAGAGAATTTTAGAAAGCTATGGTAAGATCATTCGTAAGCTGATTGCTCTTTTCTAGGTCTCCCATGTAAGAGAATGAATGTTGGCTGTTTTTGACCTAACTATTTGGGGTGGTGGTTGTTTTTTTGCCAGACTTGTGTGTTTTGTTTTAAGTATAATATAATATATACTATTAAAATATAATAGTACTGTTTGCTTTATCCAAGCCTGGATGGACACAGTACGTTTGAGCAAGAGTGAATACCTAGTTGTTGGACTTGGTTAGTGAGATGTAATGGAATGTTGGAGGGTGAAATATTTCAGCTTTGGTCTTCTCTGTAACCAGAGAAATCAGATATGCTACAGACCAGAATAAGTCTGAGTTTGAAAACTTCAGAGTAAATGATTCAGATCTTCAAAATAATCCCTAGCTAAAGTAGCTTGGACATTGAAAGCCACCATCTATAAAACTGTAAGAAAGTAAGTGAGAGCACTTGTGAGTAATTTTCTAAATGATTTCAGATTAGTTGTCCAGATTCTAAGATTGGCATAAGATATGATCAGACTTTGACCCTTTGTCTTCAGTAAGACATTCATTCACAGTAAACAAACTCATAGATCAATGTATCATTAAAACCTCTACATCAAGGTGTGAGGGGTAAGAGAATAACAAAGCTGGGTATTCTTGGGCAGCTCACCACTCTGTGCCTCAGTTTCACCATCTGTAAAATGGGGATAATGGAGACCTCCTTTGTAAAGTGCTTTGAGATCTGCTGATGAAAACTGCTATCTATATAAGAGAACTGAGGAGATCACTCTTCATCTTTTCAATGTTTGCAGTTGCAGCCTGCTTAGGTCATTCCTTAGACTTGGGCCTATATTTCAATCTCCAGACTTCTGCAGTAATATTTGCATTAATTTGGAATTAATTCTGAAACAACTTGGGGAGCTGGACACCTGAGGAAAATGGCAGAAAACTTAAATTGTCTGACTTGTGTGACTTTGATAGAGTATTCTGAAATCTTTAACTGTCAGGCATCTGACATTTATAACTTAGTTGCCTCAGATTCCTGGAATCAAAGTACAGTATCTCTTAAATTCCCAGAAAGTCGTTATCAGTGGTTCACAGTCAAGTTGAAAGGGCATATCAAGTGGGGTCCCACAGGGATCAGTTCTGGATCTAGTTCTCTTCAGTATCTTCAACTATTTAGATACTGGCATAGAGAGTACATTTAGAAAGTCTGCTAAAGATACCAAGTTGGGAAGGGTTGCAAATGCTTTGGAGGATAAGATTAAAATTCAAAATGATCTGGATAAGCTGGAGAAATGGTCTGAAGTAAACAGAATTAAATTCAATAAGAATAAATGGAAAGTACTCCACTTAGGAAGGAACAATCAGTTGCACACTTACAAAATGGGAAATGACTGCTAGGAAGGAATACGGCAGAAAAGGATCTGGGGGTCATAGTGTGTGACAATCTAAATATGAGTCAGCAGTGTTACACTATTGCAAAAAAAGCAAACATCATTCTGGGATGTATTGTAAGCAAGACAAGAAGTAATTCTTCCACTCTACTCTGTGCTGATTAGGTCTCAACTGGAGTATTGCGTCTAGTTCTGGGCGCCACATTTCAAGAAAGATGTGGACAAATTGGAGAAAGTCCAGAGAAGAACAACAAAAATTATTAAAGGTCTAGAAAACATGATCTATGAGGGAAGATTGAAAAAATTAGGTTTGTTTAGTTTGGAGAAGAAAAGATTGAGAGGGGACATGGTAGTTTTCAAGTATATAAAAGGTTGTTAAAAGGAGGAGGGAGAAAAATTGTTCTTAACCTCTGAGGATAGGACAAAAAGAAATGGGCAGAAATTGCAGCAATGGAGGTTTAAGTTGTACATTAGGTAAAACTTCCTGTCAGGGTGGTTAAGCACTGGACTAAATTGCCTGTGGCAGTTGTGGAATCTCCATCACTGGAGATTTTTAAGAGCAGTTTAGACAAACACCAGTCAGGGATGGTCTAGATAATACTTAGTCCTGCGATGAGTGCATGGGACTGGACTACATGACATCCTGAGGTCCCTTCCAATCCTATTTGCTACAGTAGTTATGCCATTATTCTTTTATCACAAGTATACCATACTCTGTGAAAACAAACTCAATCCCACTTTTTGTTTGGTCAAGAAGTTGTGAGAATGGATCTTCAGTATATTGTCAGTTATTTGTGTGTGTCAAAAATTAGGTTTCTTACTTTTTAAATAAGTATCTGTTTCCTTGGCATCTCAAAATGCAATCTTTTGAATGTTGGCATGGGTGAGAAAAAATTAGGCAGATTTTTGTATGTGTCCCATATGCTCAAAGTGTTAGAAGAGGTTTTGGAATTAATTGATAAACTTAACAGTAACAAGTCACTGGGACCAGATGGCATTCACCCAAGAGTTCTGAAAGAACTCAAATGTGAAATTGCAGAACTATTAACTATGGTTTGTAACCTGTCCTTTAAATCGGCTTCTGTACCCAATGACTGGAAGATAGCTAATGTAACGCCAATATTTAAAAAGGGCTCTAGAGGTGATCCCGGCAATTACAGACCGGCAAGTCTAATGTCAGTACTGGGCAAATTAGTTGAAATAATAGTAAAGAATAAAATTGTCAGACACATAGAAGAACATAAATTGTTGGGCAAAAGTCAGCATGGTTTCTGTAAAGGGAAATCATGTCTTACTAATCTATTAGAGTTCTTTGAAGGGGTCAACAAACATGTGGACAAGGGGGATCCAGTGGACATAGTGTACTTAGATTTCCAGAAAGCCTTTGACAAGATCCCTCACCAAAGGCTCCTACATAAATTAAGTTGTCATGGGATAAGAGAGAAAATCCTTTCATGGATTGAGAACTGGTTAAAAGACAGGGAACAAAGGGTAGGAATAAATGGTAAATTCTCAGAAGGGAGAGGGGTAACTAGTGGTGTTCCCCAAGGGTCAGTCCTAGGACCAATCCTATTCAACTTATTCATAAATGATCTGGAGAAAGGGGTAAACAGTGAGGTGGCAAAGTTTGCAGATGATACAAGATAGTTAAGCTCAAAGCGGACTGTGAAGAACTTCAAAAAGATCTCCCAAAACTAAGTGATTGGGCAACAAAATGGCAAATGAAATTTAATGTGGATAAATGTAAAGTAATGCACATTGGAAAAAATAACCCCAACTATACATACAATATGATGGGGGCTAATTTAGCTACAACTAATCATGAAAGAGATCTTGGAGTCATTGTGGCTAGTTCTCTGAAGATGTCCACGCAGTGTGCAGCAGCAGTCAAAAAAGCAAACAGGATGTTAGGAATCATTCAAAAAGGGATAGAGAATAAGACGGAGAATATCTTATTGCCCCTATGTAGATCCATGGTATGCCCAAATCTTGAATACTGTGTACAGATGTGGTCTCCTCATCTCAAAAAAGAAATACTGGCATTAAAAAAGGTTCAGAGAAGGGCAACTAAAATGATTAGGGATTTGGAGCGGGTTCCATATGAGGAGAGATTAAAGAGGCTAGAACTTTTCAGCTTGGAAAAGAGGAGACGGGGCGGGTATGATAGAGGTATATAAAATCATGAGTGGTGTTATTATGGGAACAAGTTATTTACTTGTTCCCATAATATAAGAACTAGGGGCCACCAAATGAAATTAATGGGCAGCAGGTTTAAAAACAAATAAAAAGAAGTTCTTCTTCACACAGCACACAGTCAACCTGTGGAACTCCTTGCCTGAGGAGGTTGTGAAGGCTAGGACTATAACCGGGTTTAAAAGAGAGCTACATAAATTCATGGTGGTTAAGTCCATTAATGGCTATTATTCAGGATGGGTAAGGAATGGTGTCCCTAGCCTCCATTTGTTAGAGGGTGGAGATGGACAGCAGGAGAAAGATCACTTGATCATTGCCTGTTAGGTTCACTCCCTCTGGGGCACCTGGCATTGGCCACTGTCGGTAGACAGATACAGGGCTACATGAACCTTTGGTCTGACCCAGTATGGCCATTATGCTCTTATTTCTGACATTTTTAATCTAGTAGACAAGGCATAAAACTATCTAATGCCTGGAAGCAGAAGCTAGACCAATTCAGATTAGAAATAAGATGCATTTTTTTTTACAATGAGGATAATTAACAATTGGAATAACTTGCCTAGCGGTGTGGTGGATTCTCCATCACTTGAAATCTTTAAATCAAGAATTGATATCTTAAAGATAAACTGTTGCTCAGTCATAAATTACAGGCATCACTTGGTGAAATTCTACTGCCTATGTTATGCAGTAGGAAGGACTAGAGAATCACAATAGTCACCTCTGCCATTAAAATCTAAGAATCTGTTTCAAATAACAGTGCCTCGTTTTTTATCCCTTTCCCATACAAGGAATAAAACGATGAGAAGGATGTGAAAACAAACATACATTGCTAGATTGCATTACACTGCTTTTTTCTATTTTCAGAAATCAGTAACTTCCAGGAGTGTTGAAAAGGAGACTATATCTGAGACTTAAAAGAAAAATCCAAAAACTCTTTTCAATTTACATATTTTCTTCCCAAGTCATGACGTCTGCTTCTGTAAGTGAGAGAGATCTGGATCTAGGATGAGGACAAGGAAGAAGGAGAATACTTTCCCCAACCTTTGTAGTAGCGTCTACATTGATGCTCTGGGGAGATCCTGTTCCATGCATGAGGGAGTGGGGAGGAGCAGGTTTAGAGGGAAGCAGGGCTTGAGGATGGCTGTTGTCTTCAACATTATCCTCTTGGAAACTCATGAGGAACCCATGAACAAGACAGAATGATGTGATGTAAACTGAGAATGGGCTTGATGTAGAACTTACATATGCAAATTGCCTATTGACTGATGTTCGCTGCCAGTAGCATGAGACAAGAGTATATGCTTTCCCCTGACTGCACACTTGTAGTGAATGTATGAAATTAGTATTGGTTTCTATCATCTTGATGTCTCTGTTGCTGAATATATTCCCTCATATCTCTGTTGCTCTGGGTATCACATGTAACATGTCAGAGCTCAAGTGGTTTCAGTGTTGTTTTTTAGGTTCTTGTTGCTGCTTATAACAGCAGTTATTTTTGGCAGCCAGAAATGCCTGTAAACCCCCTCTATTGTTTTATGCTTTCTGTAATTAAGATTTATTTTGGCACCTAATTGTGTTTGTACATAACCTAGCACATTGTAGGTACTGCCAGAAACCATAAATCTATCAAATGTAAAGAAACCTATGAGAACAAATGTGCCATTAAGTGAATTTCCTACAGTACACTAACACTAAGCGGGTTGCATGTCTAAACTTACACCTTGTGCTTGTGCTCTATTGACAATAGCCCAAACACATGATTGTAAATGTAGACGAGCAAGAGAAAATAGTGTAAGCTATTGTAGATGGGGGCTTTTTTATTTTTGTGTCTTGATTTGTGGCATGTACATTATCAACACATAGCATAATAATCCTGTGTACATCAAATATATTTATTGAGTGCAGAATTCCTGACCAGGATTGTTGAAATACTGTAGCTGTTTGTTTTTAGGGTTACTTAGTTAAGGTTATGAGGGGTATGATTTTACATGATTTCTGCTACATTCTGATGTTGTCAGTTTATCATTAGTGTTCCATGGTGACAAGTTTTAGGAAATTATTAAACTCGAATTTGTCACCCAGGCAGACCCCATTCAATCCCATGAATGTAATGGAAATATTTTATATGGTATCAACAACATATGAATTTGCTACAGCATTATAACAGTAAGCATATGTCTGGCAGCAAGCTTCTAAATCCAAGTGACCTAGAGGCAAAAATTCAGAAAAAAGCAGGCCTAATATAGATTTTCTGTTTGAGTCAGTTGATTTTTTTATTATTCCACAACAAACTATTGGAACACATTTAGCACCATATAATTATCTACCAAGAACCACAGGGTAATTATGCCTAAAATGTGATGACAGGAGGGTAAGAAAATTTTATTCTTTGTAGTTTTATTTGGTCATTTTAGAATTCCTGAGCTAAACACAAAGTAGCTATTGAGAATTTACTTTTGAGTCACTCTAGTTGACATTTAAGGCTTGACTGTATAAGGGGGTGAGTGTCCTCAGTCTCTGGCACGACTGGTTCCTAAAGACCAGATGCCTTTAAAATGTGCTACTTGTAGTCTATTAATGGAAGTGAAACTGTCATGATTGGTTAAGTCACATAGACTACTATAACAGTTGTATTCAAGGAAGGTAGACTTGGATTTTTTAAGACTCAGTGTCTGACTCTCAACTCACTTTTACCAGCATAAATCAGGAGTGAGTCCAGCAAGTGTTAAAACCAATGTAAGTGAGATCAGAATCAGTCTTTTGGTTATTACAGGCATCCTAAATGAATTGATTATAAGGATCTGTTACATCATTGGCAGTATCTGCAATGTTACTGCATGTTTTATCTCTTCTACAAGTACATGTTTTGATGAAATACTAAATATATTGTAGAAAAGGTTATGCACTATTTGGTGCAACGTAATGAATTTTAATCTCATTAAATCATCACTAGTACCACTGAAACAATAAACATACAGACCTGTAGGCTTCACAGACTTTGGATGAGACTCATTGGTGTTAACAGGTAGTGTTCTGACCACTGGAGGGAGCCTATATTCCATGAATAGAGCAAGCATTCTTTAGTTCAGAGGTTCTCAACCTTTATTTTCTCCGAGGGCCCCCCCAACATGCTATAAAAACTCCATTGCCTGCCAGTGCCACAACTGTTTTTCTGCATATAAAAGCCAGGACCAGCATTAGGGTGTAGCAAGCAGGGCAATTGCCCAGGGCCCCACAACACAGGTGTCCCCACAAAGCTAAGTTGTTCAGGCTTCAGCCCCAGGTGGCAGGGCTGGGAGCCCTGGGCTTCAGCCCCACATAGTGAGGCTTCAACTTTCTGCCCTGGGTCCCAGCAAGTCTAACTCTGGCCCTGCTTGGCGGCCCCCCTGAAACCTGCTCACGGCCCCCCAGGGGGGGCCGGACCCCTAATTGAGAACCACTGCATTAGTTAATATGACTGTATCCAAGGATGAATAATGTTCATGAAAAGCAGACTATTTTACTGTGTATTTAACAAACAAAAAACAAAAAAACCACACACCCAAGTAGAATTTCTCTGCATTGTGGATCTCTCTGAAAGCCAGGCACCTACCAAGATAATTATTTGTATGTGATGTAAGAGTGAGCGAGCCTGGGTAGGAACATAGAAAGAATACAGTTTTGATGTTTGCTTTTTTCTTGGAAACTTTCCAGATTATTTATCATTTTCTACCCTCCTAAATTCTGACCTTACAAATAGATGTTTTAGCATGGACTTCTGTGCCCATCAGATTATGGCTATAGACTGTAATGGTGGTGCTCCCTTATTAGCAGGGCTCTTTGTACAGCCTGCTGATATTTGTCAGGAATAAGACTGTCGCATCGCACTCGAGCAGGAACAGAGCCCAAGCAGAGAGAGAGAGAGAGAGACAGCGTGTGTGTGTATGCATATGCTTCTTTATTCATTTCCCAGCATGCTCTTATATACAAGATGGTGGCTAATTGATTAATCAAATCAACACAGCTGCAGCTGTAACCCATAGGGTAATTATCCTACACACCTGTATCCTATTTACAATTAGCTGGCCAATGAGAACAAGCCCAAGGCCAGTCCTTCACACACAACTCCCAGCATAATCAGCTCAGTATCTCACATTCTAATCCCACATCTCCCCCCTCTATTCAAAATAAAGAAGAGGGAAAGGAAAAGAGGATAAAAAACATTCACAAAACATTTCCAACTTATAACAACATAACACCACAATCTATCTTAGTCTTGTCCAAGAAGTTTAAATTATCATAATAAATATTATGGTGAAAAACTAAAGAACAATAATGTTTAAAACAGATAGGTGCAGGTCCTCAGCTGGTGTAAAATAACACCAGCTGAGGATCTGCCTCAGAGCCTTCAAATAAAATCACAATACACGACCACTAAATAATCTGTTCACAAGCCAAAAATTAAAACCTATATAACCATGCAATCATTAACATATAACCGCAAAAACACCAAACAAAGACAAAATACAACAAACAAGTGATGTGAATTTTACAGGATTCCCCCCTCTCTGTTTTACCAAAGCATTCCTCAGATGTCAGGCGATCAAACTGACACTGAGGATGGGGGGGGTATTCCCCCTTCTCTGCTAAAAACACATCACTTAACAACAACAACAATAATTCTGGCCAGAAGACATCACAAGACAAAACAAAAAACACAAAACATAACTCTTAATAATAATAATTGCATGGTACACTAAACACAAAATTTCTTGAGCAAGTGATAGAATTGTAAAAACTAAAAAGCAGTTATAGCTTTAACTCTCCAATATAGCTTCTCTAACACAATTTTCAAAACAACATCTTGAGAAGCACAAATAAAGACAGTAAACAAGTTGGACATTCTGTAGTGAATGTGTCATAAGAATAAAATCTGTGAGGCAATTTCTATAAAAAACATCACATACTGATTTAAAGGCAGCTGCAAAGCAGTCTGAGTTAACTCCCAAGTCTTAAAAAATTTAAAAACAAAACAAAAAACCTTTCCATTTAGCAACACTGTTCTCTTATTAAAACTGAGTTCTTATATATTTTAACATGCACTCAATGGCACAGAGATAGTGTTTTCTTTAGAAGGAAAGGCAGCTGTTCATGCTTGAAGAGAACTCCTACTAAAGTTCTGCAGCTGCCTGAGAGACCTTGATCTTCTCCACCCCCGCCTCCAGCTTGATTTCAAAGTTCCAAGCTCCTCCTTGTTTCACAGCATGGAGTCTAGAGGACTCTGGTAATTGTAGGGGAAGTAACAATCCCACATGATGATCTCCGGGCAGTCTTAAGGATCTCAACACTTGCTGTGCTCAATGTCCTGGAAATCAACATCATTAACTGGTAAGACCTGGTCTCCCTCCTGCAGCCTGCCCCGCTCCGCGATGCATATCTTCCGCTTCCACAGCGGTTTCCATGGCAACTGCTCTGCCCTTTCTGCGACTTATAGCCGCTCTTCCCTGGGCTCAGCCTCCCTTTTAACTGCTCTGCCCTTCTTTCGCGACTTATAGCCGCCCTTCTTCTCCGCGACTTATAGCCGCCGCTTATCTCTGCGACTTATAGCCGCCCTTCTTCTCTACGACTTATAGCCGCTCTTCCCTGGGCTCCCTTTTCAGACGCCCTGCAGCTTGCCGCTCACCACTGAGTTCAGGTGCGCCTCCTTTCTTTTTGGGACTTCCTGCGGCTCCTAGCCACGCAACACTGAACTCAGGTGCGCCTCTTTTCGGACGCCCTGCGGCCGCTGCTTCAACTCTGAGCTCAGGTGCGCCTCCTTTCTTATTGGGCTTTCTTGCGGCTCCTAGCCACGCAACACTGAGCTCAGGCACGTCTCCTTTTTCTCAGGCCATCGGCGTGTGTGTATGCATATGCTTCTTTATTCATTTCCCAGCATGCTCTTATATACGTGGCTAATTGATTAATCAAATCAACACAGCTGCAGCTGTAACCCATAGGGTAATTATCCTACACACCTGTATCCTATTTACAATTAGCTGGCCAATGAGAACAAGCCCAAGGCCAGTCCTTCACACACAACTCCCAGCATAATCAGCTCAGTATCTCACATTCTAATCCCACATCTCCCCCTCTATTCAAAATAAAGAAGAGGGAAAGGAAAAGAGGATAAAAAACATTCACAAAACATTTCCAACTTATAACAACATAACACCACAATCTATCTTAGTCTTGTCCAAGAAGTTTAAATTATCATAATAAATATTATGGTGAAAAACTAAAGAACAATAATGTTTAAAACAGATAGGTGCAGGTCCTCAGCTGGTGTAAAATAACACCAGCTGAGGATCTGCCTCAGAGCCTTCAAATAAAATCACAATACACGACCACTAAATAATCTGTTCACAAGCCAAAAATTAAAACCTATATAACCATGCAATCATTAACATATAACCGCAAAAACACCAAACAAAGACAAAATACAACAAACAAGTGATGTGAATTTTACAGGATTCCCCCCTCTCTGTTTTACCAAAGCATTCCTCAGATGTCAGGCGATCAAACTGACACTGAGGATGGGGGGGGTATTCCCCCTTCTCTGCTAAAAACACATCACTTAACAACAACAACAATAATTCTGGCCAGAAGACATCACAAGACAAAACAAAAAACACAAAACATAACTCTTAATAATAATAATTGCATGGTACACTAAACACAAAATTTCTTGAGCAAGTGATAGAATTGTAAAAACTAAAAAGCAGTTATAGCTTTAACTCTCCAATATAGCTTCTCTAACACAATTTTCAAAACAACATCTTGAGAAGCACAAATAAAGACAGTAAACAAGTTGGACATTCTGTAGTGAATGTGTCATAAGAATAAAATCTGTGAGGCAATTTCTATAAAAAACATCACATACTGATTTAAAGGCAGCTGCAAAGCAGTCTGAGTTAACCCCAAGTCTTAAAAAATTTAAAAACAAAACAAAAAACCTTTCCATTTAGCAACACTGTTCTCTTATTAAAACTGAGTTCTTATATATTTTAACATGCACTCAATGGCACAGAGATAGTGTTTTCTTTAGAAGGAAAGGCAGCTGTTCATGCTTGAAGAGAACTCCTACTAAAGTTCTGCAGCTGCCTGAGAGACCTTGATCTTCTCCACCCCCGCCTCCAGCTTGATTTCAAAGTTCCAAGCTCCTCCTTGTTTCACAGCATGGAGTCTAGAGGACTCTGGTAATTGTAGGGGAAGTAACAATCCCACATGATGATCTCCCGGGCAGTCTTAAGGATCTCAACACTTGCTGTGCTCAATGTCCTGGAAATCAACATCATTAACTGGTAAGACCTGGTCTCCCTCCTGCAGCCTGCCCCGCTCCGCGATGCATATCTTCCGCTTCCACAGCGGTTTCCATGGCAACTGCTCTGCCCTTTCTGCGACTTATAGCCGCTCTTCCCTGGGCTCAGCCTCCCTTTTAACTGCTCTGCCCTTCTTTCGCGACTTATAGCCACCCTTCTTCTCCGCGACTTATAGCCGCCGCTTATCTCTGCGACTTATAGCCGCCCTTCTTCTCTACGACTTATAGCCGCTCTTCCCTGGGCTCCCTTTTCAGACGCCCTGCAGCTTGCCGCTCACCACTGAGTTCAGGTGCGCCTCCTTTCTTTTTGGGACTTCCTGCGGCTCCTAGCCACGCAACACTGAACTCAGGTGCGCCTCTTTTCGGACGCCCTGCGGCCGCTGCTTCAACTCTGAGCTCAGGTGCGCCTCCTTTCTTATTGGGCTTTCTTGCGGCTCCTAGCCACGCAACACTGAGCTCAGGCACGTCTCCTTTTTCTCAGGCCATCGGCATCAATGCCCGCAGCTTCTCCGCCATTTGTCGCATCGCACTCGAGCAGGAACAGAGCCCAAGCAGAGAGAGAGAGAGAGACAGCGTGTGTGTGTATGCATATGCTTCTTTATTCATTTCCCAGCATGCTCTTATATACAAGATGGTGGCTAATTGATTAATCAAATCAACACAGCTGCAGCTGTAACCCATAGGGTAATTATCCTACACACCTGTATCCTATTTACAATTAGCTGGCCAATGAGAACAAGCCCAAGGCCAGTCCTTCACACACAACTCCCAGCATAATCAGCTCAGTATCTCACATTCTAATCCCACATAAGACCCTGCAGCTGCACCTGCCTAGTCTCGGGACAGCCTGATGAACACAGCTGGGCTGCATCCGGTAGACCCCCTGACAGAATGCCTGCCTGATTGGCTGAGGAAGCTGGTAAGCCCAGCAGCAGCAGTTCGCTGGCTGCTCCAAGCATTCACCCATGGCTGCAATAACTCCTGTGCCTGCCTGTTCCCAGCCTTGCTCCCACGCTGCACACAGCCTTGCCTCTGCTTTGCCTGACTCCAGGTAACCTGGCTCTGACCCTTGGCTTTGGCATCTGGCCCCCGACTCTGGTTCTGACCCTAGGCTGGCTATCGATGCCTGCTCTAGTCACTGGGCATCACTGCCCACATCCTGGTCTGATGCTGTTGAACAAAATTGCGCATATTCAGGCTTCAATTTCTTACCAGCGGATGGTATCTAGGACTAAGAATATATTTATTAAATGGCTGCTAACAGTAATATGGTATATTGGTAATTTTAAAATGTTAATGATGGTAGTTGGAAAAAATACTTACAATAAAATTTTACTTTACATGTTTGTGAAGTATTTTATAGTTTAAGAACACTATCAATTTCAATTATCTTCTATTCCTATCTTCTTAAGGACCAGATTCAGATACCTTGACTCATGTTCTGTAGACAATATTTATGTTCCATTTTTGGCTTGGACAGTGACAATCAAGTCACTTGTGTTTGTCAATTTGACTTTCAGATTCTTAAAGCTGCAACATGTGGGTTTCATAGGGCTGGTCCACACTAAGAAGCAGGGTCAAACTAGGGTACGCAAATCCAGCTACGTGAATAGCGTAGCTGAATTCGAAGTACCTTAGTTCGAACTACTCACCCGTCCAGACGACGCGGAATCGAAGTCCGCGGCTCCAAGGTCGACTCCGCCACCGCCTTTTGCAGTGGTGGAGTACCGGAGTCGACCGCGGCGCTTCCGGAGTTCGAACTATCGCGTCCAGATTAGACGCGATAGTTCGAACTCCGAGAAGTCGAACTCACCGCGTCGACCCGGCTCGTAAGTGTAGACTAGCCCATAGACTCTCAGGAATTGGGGTCAGAAGGGACCATTATGCTTATCATCCAGTGCTCTCTTGTATAACACAGGGCAAAAAACCTCACTACAGGCATATGGTTATAAATTAGAATTATTTTCATTAAAATCTTATTTAAAATGTGGAAACATTTCTTTTGATTTTAAGTCTTACTCATTTCATTTGTATTTAATTTATACAAAGCCAGCATCTATTTAAATTTTGAACTGATTTTAAGTTCAGTATTTAAGCATCTAAACTTTACATTATTTGAGGCTAGCATCTCATATCAGTAAAATGTGAAGTTGAGAGACCTCAAAGGATTTTATGTTAAATATTTATTTCATGCCATTGTGGTCCTTTATTCTTCAATAAGTTTTGATGCGGCTGATTAAATGTTTTAATATATTCATGACTGCAATGGAAAGGAACACACAATAAAAAGATCACATAGGCATATAGCCTACTCCGACAACTGACAAGAGTGGATGCCTAATAAATCATTTAGTTGCTGTATACTTTTATAGAATGCCTTAGCTTAAAAGCTATTGTAATTTTAATGGAGATGCAACTAATTTTATACAGAATGAACAGAAATCTGCTAGCCCTCTCTCCTGTAATACACAATGTATTCAAAATGTGCTGCTGTGATTTGATGGGGTTTTTCCTCTACTTTTGGTCCATATGCTGTTATGTAAGGGTCACAGGTGTGCTGGTAGCAAAATGATAATCTAAGCTATGCAGCCCGAGATCTTGGCCTAACCATAGCAAGCAAATGAAACTGATTTAAGATTGAAAAGAAATGGCAGTGTGCTGGTCATAAGATTTCAAATATATAATTACATACAGAGGCAAATACATCCATATTGTATCCATTGGTGAAAATAAAAAGCGGCAAACTCCCATTTTTGTTGAGATGGTTGGAGGAGCGAAGATGTCTGCTTATTGTTCACATTTCCTTTGTGCCCATTCAAGTGAAGGTTGATTGTCCTAGACCTAGCTTTAGCTCATGCCTTCTGATGCTATGCAGTTCCCTCCACACAGCCTCTTTTAATCTTTGTTCTAAACAACACCTCCATTCATTTCTGTCCTCCTCCACTGGTAGAGGCTGAAAATAGTGCTAAACTGTTTCATGGCTTTTGTCAATATCATAAATTTTCCCTAGGGCCTAGTACAACAGAAATAAGATTTACTTTTTACATTTTGTCTAATCGGTATTTAAACTTGCGTCTCCAGCATTAGACTACCAAATCTACAGCACTAGTGACCTCTACTTACTAACAGAGTATTTGTGTCTGCTTTACAGACACTTACAAATAAAACATAAAAGAATAAATGGACACAAATCAGATGTCAAGAATTATAACATTCAAAAACCAGTTGTAGAACACTTCAATCTCCCTGGCCACTTGATTACAGACCTAAAAGTCACAATATTACAACCAAAAAAACCCTTCAAAAACAGACTCCAATGAGAGACTGCTGAATTGGAATTAATTTGCAAATTGGACACCATCAAATTAGGCTTGAATAAAGACTGGGAGTGGATGGGCCATTACACAAAGTAAAACTATTTCCCCAGGTTTATCCCCTCTCCCCCCCCCCAGTTCCTTACATCTCCTTGTCAATTGCTGGAAATGGGCCATTTTCATTACCACTACAGTTCTTTTTCTCTCCTGCTGATAATAGCTCACCTTAACTGATCACTCTCCTTATAGTGTGTATGATAACACCCATTGTTTCATGTTCTCTGTGTATACATATATACATCTTCCTACTGTATTTTCCACTACATGTATCCGATGAAGTGGGCTGTAGCCCACGAAAGCTTATGCTCAAATAAATTTGTTAGTCTCTAAGGTGCCACAAGTACTCCTGTTCTTTTTACAAATATTCAGTCTCTGCTGCAGATAGCTTAAAGTTTTCACAGACAATTCACAAATGCAAAAAGGACTTGTGGGGAAAGAGGGGTAGGGTGGGAAGCAACAAAAGGAATGTGACCGAATGGTGATGTTCAGTTTGAGGTGTTAGTCACATGATATTGTAGGAAGGGAAATGTTTTGTAAAGATTTTCATATGTCTAGATTAATACTTTTGTCACAGGAGGATTAGGCCTTTTGGAGGAAATATCTTTGAAGGAGACACTTTAAGGAGGAGAAATTGAAGGCCTGGTGGACTGGGTCATGGGTGTCAGGAGTAGGGTGACCAGATAAGTGTAAAAAGCAGGACATTTTTTTCAGGGTTGGTGGGTATAGTTGCATATATAAGACAAAGCCTGTAATATTGGGATGGTCCTGATAATATTGGGATGACTGGTCACCCTAGTCAGGAGTAAGGGATTTCATGGAAGAGTGGAAGGACAGCACAGATAGGATGGGTAATTGTATGGCTTGGCAGAGCAAAGAGGGCAAGGAGGGAAATGGAAAGAAATGAAAGAGAAAAATACGTGGGAGCTATTTTGTACAAGATCTTGCAGATGAAGATAAGACCTTAAATCTGATATGGAAGACAACAGGAAAGCAGTGTCTGGACTTTGAAAGAGGCTGAATGAAATCATAGAAGATTAGGGTTGGAAGGGACCTCAGAAGGTCAGAGAGTCCAACCTCCTGCTCAAAGCAGGACTAATCCCCAGACAGATTTTTACCCCAGTTCCCTAAATGGCCCCCTCAAGGATTGAACTCACAACCCTGGGTTTAGTAGGCCAATGCTCAAACCACTGAGCTATCCCTCCCCCCATCACAGTAGTGCTTCTGTGATACTCACCCAGGATTGTGAGGCACCTCACCACCACAGGCGACAGGTTCGTATAATTTTTGGTGGGGCCCAAAATGGTGGTCCCCCCCCCCCCGCTCTCACCCTGTAAGCTGATATAAAATGAAGCTACAATGCGTCAGCACCACAAGATTACAAGGGTCAATTAAAAGTGGAAAGTCAGAAGCAGCACTTGCCTATTAATACCTAATATACGGTATTAAATTTTGTTGCACCTGTTGTGACAAAGTGGGAATGTTCTTAATGTTTTCTCTGAATACTGTGTGGGTGCTTCAGTTTCCCCTGCAAAGTGCCAACTGACGGTGTTGGGGACAAAGAGATCAGGTGGCCTCCTTGTCCGGAAGAGACACAAAGGCCAGATGAGGGAGTGTCAGTTTGGAGCTGGCTGGGGAAATCGGGAGAGGCCCAGAACTTGGGTCTGGGCTCCCCACCCCCCCAAGATGGACCTGACTGAGGGGTCCTGTTTTCTGTACTTACAAGCTCTGTTTTAGACTGTATCCCTGTCATCTAATAAACCTTCTGTTTTACTGTCTGGCTGAGAGTCACATCTGACTGCGGAGTTGGGGTGCAGGGACCTCTGGTTGCCCCAGGACCTGCCTGGGCAGACTTGCTGCGGAAAGTGCACAGTGTGGAAGGGCATGCTGAATGCTCCGAGGTCAGACCCAGGAAGGTGTAAGCTTCTTGCCCTGGAGACAGTATGCTCAGAGAGGAGGCTCCCCCAGAGTCCTGACTGGCTTTGTATGGAGTTGTTCCAAAGCATCCCAGCATCCCCTTCCACACCATGCGCTTCCCGGAAGTCTGCACAGGCACTGACACTCCCTCCTCTGGCCTTTGTCTCTTTTCCAAGCATTAGGAGGCCACCTGATCTCTTTGTTCTCCAACACCTTCAGTTGGCACCTTGCAGGAGAGTGGCCCAGGCCATCAGTTGCCTGGAGACAGGGTGTCAGCCATTCTCTGTGCAGACAGCATCACACTGGCCCTCTAGGGCTTTACAACAATCACACCCCCTTATCCCACCATCTAGAGCCTTAAGAAATGCATTGGGGAAACTGAGGCACACAGACAGTATTCAGAGAAAACACCTGTATACGACCAGTTACATACTTTGAAGGGTGTAAAATAATCAAATATTGTGCTAAATACAATGATACTCCAAACTGACCACCAAATTTAAGTTGCATGTTTTTCCCCTCAGGTGAGGGTTCTGGGGTGGGGCTGGGGATGAGGGGTTCACAGTGCAGGAGCGTGCTCAGTGCTGGGGGTGCAGGCTTTGGGGTGAGGCAGGGCTGAGGATGAGGAACTTGGGGTGCAGACAGGCTGCCCCAGGGCTAGGGCCAGAGAGGACTCCCCATCACCACCACTGGCAGCAGCAAGCTCCAGGGGAGGGTCCCCTCCTGACCCCCATGGAACACACACTCTGCACATGCTCCTAGAGCCCCTCTCAGGTCCAGAAAGCTCACTCCCCTCCCCTATGATGGGTACTGGGCGGGGGGCACAGGTGGCCTTCCATGTTGCTGCCCCTCACCATAACTTCACTGTGGATGGGGGATGGGGCTGCCCCTTGCCCAGCATGGGGCAGAAGTGGGGTAGGCAGGGTGGTGGCTGGCTATGGGGTGGGGGAGCAGGGTGTCATAAAATTCACCCAAGCCCCAGCTGCTCAGGTCTAGGAAGCCTCCCTCTCCCATCCCTCCTGTGGCGGGTGGGTTGGTGGGTGCTGGGGGAGGGGGCATTGCCTTCACATGTGGCTTCCTGCCTCCCCTGTGCAGCCTGCTGTGCCTCACTGGGGGGCTGGGACTGGGGCTGGGGCAGGGGGGGAATCATAGGGTCAAACACTCAAACATAATAAAAAATCATAGGGTCAAACACTCACGGAAGCCCCAACTGCTGCTAAGGTGAATGATGTCTGTCTCCTGGCCCGTTTGTGTCTCCTCCAGGTAAGGGGAAGGGAGGGGAGGCCCCCTCCACTCCCCTCCCCCTCCTGAGTGCTTCAGCAGTCGTTAGCACATTCCTCTTACGCCCGTCTCCGCCACTCCGGATTCGGGGATCTGAACCCGACTCCCTTTCGATCGGTCGTTAGCACATTCCTCTTATGCTAATGCTTAGCACATTCCTCTTATGCTAATGCTGCAGCCCTTAGGCTACCGGCAGCAGCAGCAAAGGAGAGTGAGAGAGACGTGCTGTGTGCTCTCTTTACATTCAGGCAGGAAAACTCTGGGGAGGGGGAAAAATCTAATATTTCCAAATATTGGTGGAGCAGAGCCCCTGATTATGAATATTCCTGGGGCTTTAGCTCCAAGAGCCCATATAAGTTGGCGCCCATGCTCACCACTACCTGCCCTAAGCATTAAATAGTCTTGTTGTCCATGCTTGCTGTAGAATAACGCCCTGATACCAACAGCCTGTGGCAGCACAAGCGCTACCTTCCAGGCTTCCATGGGCCTTGCTCTCTCTGTACAGGTAGCAACAGGCACAAACCAAACCTGCAGATCCGCGGAGTGTTCCCTATAGTGTCCAGGCCCTTAACCACTGAACACTCTGACAGAATGCCAGGCCTGCTATTTCCAAAGGAACAGTACACACCAGCTTGTAAGATTCAACCCAGAATCACCACTTTGCTTAACACAACAGCACAGCGATGCATTTATAGTGAAAACAAGAATAAGTTTATCATCAAAGACGGGAGACATAGGAGACAGTAAGCATACTGGAAACAAATGGTTAGGTATAAAACAATAATAATGTGCTTTTTAAAGGCTGAACTTAACTAACAGGTTAACCTGTCTAAAGAAGTTTCTCTCACCCAAAGTCCTCTGCAGCATTTTCAGCGAAGGTTGCCTGAGACCCTGCTTTCATGACTGCAAATGTGCTGTCTGTTTACTTGCAGCTGTAGGATGAAGGGGCATCTTTGCCTTTACTGCTCATTGTCTTTATTCATAGGCAGGATAACCCCCTGTGGCTTATTTTTTTCCCCTGTGTGCTCTTTTCCCATTGTTTTTGTATCTTTAGCATTTGACTTTGTATGTAAGTGGACAAATACACTGTGTTAGCTTACAATGTTTAATTTACATCCCAGCCAGATACACATTTCTTACCTTCTGTCTAGAGGCATTAGTCTAAGGCATGACACCTTTTAGTGACCTGCTTTTAACTAATTTTCTGGTAACTCCTGGCATACTACATGCACATACTGTTAACCATGACATTGATAACCAATGAGACACTAACTTTCATTTGAGACCTCAAGTGAAAGTCTTTGGTGAAGTAGTATGTACATACGAGAGTCAGGAAATACCTGTAACTCTTCTGCACCCCCTTACCAGTTGGCATTAAGAGTTTCTTGGGTCTCAAATCAAGATAGAATATTTTTGTGTATGTATTTTGGACAGATTGTTGCTGGTGGTGGGACAAGAGATTAGGAGCCCAGAGATGAGGATGTTAATAGACAAAGGTAAGAAATGACCAGGGTCTAGTCAAGTGGTTTTGTAATGAGTGGAAACAAATTTTGGAGAGGAGGTAGAGCAGAGGAAGAATGCAGGTTTTAGTGACAGTTTCAATGAGAGGGGAGGAGGTGAGAAAGGAGTAAAAGATGATGCACAGGTTGCTAGTGAACAATGGCAATGAGAAAAGACAAAAGAAGGAGAGTTTAAGAAGAAAAATGGGTTCACTTTTAGCCATGTTAATATTGATCTGATGGAGGGTCATCTATGAAAAGGAGGCTGAGAGCCAATCTGAGATGTCACTATGCAGCATGGAGGAACACATCAGGGTAGAAAGGTAGATCTCGAGTTATCAGCATAGTGCTAGTAGTTGGAGTTGTACATCTGAATCAGATCATCCAGGTATAGAGGAGCCCTGACTGATGCTGAGATGGCAGGAGTAAGGAGAACAAGAGAAACCTCCAAAGGAGAAACTCAAGGAGCAGTTAGAGAGGTAGGAATAGAACCATGAGAGAAACACATTGAGTATATTAAGGCTAGAAAGAGGAGAATTTCTAAGGAGGTTGTGATAAACCATGTATTGGGCTGGTGGGAGAGGGAGCAGTGCACATGATAAATCTTGATTTTTAGTAAGTCTTTTGACACAGCCCCACATGACTCATAAGCAAACTAAGGAAATGCGGTCTAGATGACATTACTATAAGGTGGGTATCCACAAATGGTTGAAAGATCATACCCAAAGAGTAGTTGTAAATGGTTCACTGTCAAAGTGGAAGGACATATCTAGTGTGGTCCTGCAGGGGTCAGTCCTGGGTCCAATACTAGTCAATATTTTCATTAGTGATTTGGATAATGGAGTGAAGAGTACACTTATAAAATCTGCAGATGACACCAACCTGGGCGGGGTTGCAAATGCTTTGGAGGACAGGATTAGAATTCAAAATGACTGTGACAAATTAGAGAATTGGTATGAAATCAATAAGATGAAATTCCACAAAGACAAGTGCAAAATACTTTATTTAGAATGGGGGAAAAAAATCAAATGCACAAGTACAAAATGAGGAGTAACTGTCTAGATCAGGAGTTCTCAGACTTTTGTACCGGTGACTCTTTTAACACAGCAAACCTCTGATTGTGACCCCCCTTATGCATTTAAAACACCTTTTTATATATTTAACACCATTATAAATGCTGGAGGCAAAGCAGGGTTTGGGGTGGAGGGTGACAGCTCGCGACCCCCCATGTAATAACCCCGTGACCCCCCTGAGGGGTCCCAACCCCCAGTTTGAGAACCCCTGGTCTAGATGGTAGTAGTGCTGAAAAGGATCTGGGGGTTATAATGGATCACAAATGGAATATGAGTCAACAGTGTGATGCAGTTACGAAAAAAGAAGGCTAATATTCTAGGGTGTTTTACATACAACACTCGTGGTAAGGCAGAGGAGATAATTTTCTTGCTCAGCAATGGTGAGGCCTCACCTGGAGTATTGGGTCCAATTCTGGGACAACACTTTATGAACAATCTGGACAAATTGGAGAAAGTCCAGAAGCAAACAACCAAAATGACAAAAGGTTTAGAAAACCTGACCTCTGAGGAAAGGTTAAAAAAAACTGGGCATGTTTAGTCTTGAGAAAAGAAGACTGAGAGGGGACCTGATAACAGTCATCGAATATATTAAGGACTGTTCTAAAGAGGGTTGTGATCCACTAGTCTCCAAGTCCACTGAAGGTAGGACAAGAAGGAATGGGCTTAATCTACAGCAAGGGAGACTTAGGTTAGATATTAGGAAGAACTTTCTAAGAATAGTTAAGCTCTGGAATAGGCTTTCAAGGGAGGTTGTGGAATCCCCATCATGGACGCTTTTAAGCACAAGGGGGACAAACATCTGTCAGAGATGGTCTAGGTTTACTTGGTCCTGCCTTATCACAGAAGGTTATACTTTGTGACCTCTCAAGGTCCCTTCCAGCCCTATGTTTCTGATTCTATGCAGAAGAGGACAAGAAGATGAGGATGTGAGAGATACTTTGCAGCTTGCATAGAAAGACTGGTAAAGGCTGCTTGAGCAGGGTAGACAGATGCCACACTGAAGGGGCTCAAGGAAGGGGGTAGAATAGAGAAATTTGACCGCAGTCAGCCTGGCAGCAGTAGTCTGCATGTGCAGAAAACAGAGAGGGAACATGGATAAAAGTTGTTCTTGGCTCTTCAGTGATTAACAAGTTCCAGTCAATGTAATCTTATTTAAAAGTCTTTCGTGTTATGCTGTGTGTTCAGGTATGGTAATGATATCGATACTAAAAGGCAGTCTTTAAATGAGGGATTACAAGTCATTTTCTTCTCATCCTTAATAATGAGATTTAAATGTATTCAGTTTATTTCATGGTGTTTTATCTTTATACCTATAGCATTAATTCATTGCCAGTTTAATCCTCACTCATAATTATATGTCTGAGAAGAAAAAAATAGTGTTCTAGCCATTTGCTTGTGCAACTCTCTAATTCTGCATTGTTTAACCTCTCTTTCAAGATAACTGATTCAGAGATAGCTTAGATTGTAAGCCTCTCTGTTTACACAGCACCAGGACAATGGGGCCTTGATCCTTATTAAGGCCACTGGGCACTACTATAATACAAATCACCTTGATTGATCAGTCCATCAGCCCTCACAGAGAGAGCGCCGATCACAACACGTCATTCATGTTGTTCTAGCCAGTCCTTCAGCCACCGGCTGGCCAGGCTATTAGTGGCACTGGATGCCCAATCGGTATAGTGCACCACAACCCAGAATCCCTGAGCGATCTGCCAGCCTCAGGCTCCCAAACAGCTGGGATTACAGGCGCACACCACCACACCCGACTTAATACAAATTAGGATGCGTCTCCTCCCCTCATTTCCCCGCAGAGTTCCCATTATTGAGCTCCAGATTTGTTCTTGAAATGCTGCACATGGAAAGCTGGATAGACTTCTGAAAACATGGGGACTGGTCCCACTCCTTCAAATAAATTATCTCTTACATTTTACTGGGACCTAGTGAACAACTGTAGCTATGACAAACGCATACTTAAGATGGAACAATGACTATCTAATTTTTGCTGACTCGGAAAGATTGTCCTGATGTAAAAGTATCAGCCATTATACATTGCTTAGGCCAGAGGCCGGGTGGAAGACAGACACAAGTTATGGGATAAAGTTGGCCTCAGCTTTTTATTAGTAAATTCAGCCTAACTCCAGGCAAGGAATTCTTGCCAAACCTGAATGCCAGCGTGCATTGGTAACCCACATGGCAGTACACTCCCTGAGTTGTAAATCTGCTGGCATTCACTGTTTAAGTCCCTTGACATATGCACACAGAGAGGTTACTTGGTGCAGCTTCTTCCTAGATCATGCTTTATGAACAAGAACATCTGTTTATATACCCATATGTATACCTGAACAGCACACAACTTGCACCACAGATACTTGGGAATGCTATACCCTGTACCATTAACAAAGGTGAAAACCCCCTATAGGCAAAACCCAACACCATCAAAGCAAGTTACAGTGGAAAAACCTAGAAATAAATTTCTTTTACACCTCTGTTCACCTATGGGCATGATGTAAAGACAACCGTACACAGGGGAAGTGCTACACATGGGTGGAGAAAACAAGATGTTCCTTCTTCACTGGAGAGATCAAAAACAAGGAGAGTTTCACATGAGGCAACCCCCTTTTTACTCTCTGAAGAGGACACTGCTCAGTAGGTTAGGTGGCATGACCCCAGGCCCAATTGTCAATCTGTTTGTCCCATCAGAGATTGAAGGGTTACTGGGCCAGTCAGGACCCACTGTCTTTGAGCAGGACAGCAAGAGTCACCCCTGAGATCAGATCCCTTCCTTCCGCCCCAGAATGAATAGGGTGGCCCTGATAGGCAGCTTGACACTGTGATCATACATTCTAGATCATTAATTTGATTGCAGAAGAAGACTTACCCAGTACAATAAACTATAATGTATATATGTAGGTGTGATATAGACACAGAAATATTAGCAACTAAAATCATTAGCTTAGGCTTCTTAAGTATTGTTATGACTATTATTCACATTATTGTAGCAGCCAGAGGCCCACAGAGAGTTTCAGGCCCCTTTGTGGTAGGTGCTGTACATGCAAATAATAAGGAACAGTCCCTACCCTGAAGAGCTTACAGTCAAAATAGACACAGGGTGGAGAGAAGACAGGCGCAGAGGAGAATTGACTTGCCTGAAGTTATGCAGCAGTTCAGTGACAGAGCTGGCAACAGAAGCCCAGTCTCTCATACCCTACTCACTGGACCACACTGCCTCTTGGCAATTAAATTCATGTACATAAAAAACAGAAAAATCTTTGTGGACTGCTGAAAACCAGGGCCCGGTGCTACATTGCCTTACACACTATATAGCCCCACTGAGGTCAGGACAGAATGTGACTCCCCTAGTGCAGTTTTCACAAATTTCATGTTTGGTCCAATTCCCTACTCAGGTTCACTTTGAAGTGGTATTAGAAAAATCAGAATGCACTGACATGTTCAACCTCCTATCATTTCTTTCCATTTTATAAGTGTAAGATATGCGATTCTATAAGATGTGTGCCATTTAATAAAGAGAAAGAGAAATTACTGTTTTTAGCTTTGCCTTTTTAAAAATTGAAGTTACATTGTGAATAGGTTGCCGAGATAACAGAGCAGAGGAAAATGCACATACTATTCACAACCCATACGTAGGTATTTCTAATGAAAGCTGGAAAATGGAAATAGCTATTTGTGTTACAGTTTATGGCTCAATGTCAAATTCACCATATGAATCACTATTGATTTAGCTATTCCATTTTTGGGTCCTTCCACATGTAATTATTTTGACCATCTTTCCCCATAAATAGGCTTGAAATGTGATATAGCAAAAGTTACATTAGATGCAGCTGCAAGTGACATGGGGGAATTTGAACATTATGAAAATAAAAGTACAAAATACTAGAGAATGTCAAATTGCATGAAAGATAAGTTTTCCAATAACTTAAGAACTGCTCCAAAAATGAGTGCTAGGAAGTAATTTTTTTTTAAAAAAGGGCAAACTTGGATCTTACTTGTTAGACTGAGGGCATGGCAATATTGATTTATGAACTCAAATGCAAGGTACCATTTAGCATTGCACATGGGGGATTGTATTACTAGTAATCCTGTCACTGGCTTTCTACTCTCTTCCAAATCAAATGCATACCTCTTATTCAAGTCCCTCCACAAACTCTCCTACCTTTGGGCTGTTGTGTCATTTTACACTCTCTTTACTCATCACCAGCTTTCCACCTGGCTGTCCCCCTTTGTGTCCTTCTCTCACATGCCTCCTACACTTGGAACTCCCTTTCTGACCCCATCTGCCATGCCTCCCTCCCCCTACGCCGTTAAATGTCTTCTGAAAACCCACTTCAAGTAGGTGTATAACCAATAACCTAATAACATTTTAAAAATCACTTTGCAAACTAAGAAAGTTCTTTGTTATATTCAAGACTCATGCATTAGCCACCCATGTGCTCTCATAATCACACTGTCCTTTCCCTCTTCTATTACTTGAGTCATTATCTCCTCCTGCGTATTCTCATCTTCATTTTAAATTGCAATAGCTTTGAGGCAGGGAATCTTGCTTTATTTGTTCTGTAAAGGAGAACACACACAGTGGGGATGCTATATAGAAGTAACAAATAATAATGATAAAATATGGAGACCTGCACCTGTGGTATTGGTTGAAGCAGTTGGAAATCACTGGGGCACACAGCTCCTCCTTCCTCTGGCACTTGGAAATACCCCCAGCAGTGGGCAGTCTGTGGGGGTGGTAGAGGCACACACATACAATTAACTGAATATAAACAAATAATACAAGTATGTAGGGAAAAATAGGAAGGCCAAGGCACAAAATGAGATCAAACTAGTTAGAGACATAAAGGGTACCAAGAAAACATTCCACAAATACATTAGAAGCAAGAGGAAGACCAAGGGCAGGGTAGGCCCATTACTCAATTAGGGGGGCAAAATAATAACAGAAAATGTGGAAGTGGCAGAGGTGCTTAATGACTTCTTTGTTTTGGTTTTCACCAAGAATGTTAGTAATGATTGGACATCTAACATAGTGAATGCCAGTGAAAATGAGATGGGATCAGAGGCTAAACTAGGGAAAGAACAAGTTAAAAGTCTCCAGGGCCTGATGAAATGCATCTTAGAATACTCAAGGAGCTGACTGAGGAGATATCTGAGCCATTAGCGAGTATCTTTGAAAAGTTTTGGAAGATGGAAGAGATTCCAGAAGACTGGAAAAGGGCAAATATAATGCCAATCTATAAAAAGGGAAATAAGGACAACCTGGAGAATTACAGACCAGTCAGCTTAACTTCTGTACCTGGAAAGAGAATGGAGCAAATAATTAAGCAATCAATTTGCAAAGATCTAGACGATAACAAGGTGATAAGTAACAGCATGGATTTGTCAAGAACAAATCTTGTCAAACCAACCTGATAGTTTTCTTTGACAGGGTAAGAAGCCTTGTGGGTAGGGGGAAGCAGTAGATGTGGTATATCTTGACTCGAGTAAGGCTTTTGATACTGTCTTGCATGACCTTCTCATAAACAAACTAGGAAGATGAAACCTAGATAGAGCTACTATAAGGCGGGTGCATAACTGGTTGAAAACCATTCCAGGAAGTAATCTTCAGTGGTTCAGAGTCATGCTGGAAGGGCATAATGAGTGGGGTCCCTCAGGGATCAGTTCTGGGTCCGGTTCTGTTCAATATCTTCATCAATGATTTAGATCAAGGGTCAGCAACCTTCAGCATGCGGCGCATCAGGGTAATCCACTGGCAGGCTGTGAGACATTTAGTTTACATTGACCGTCCAGAGACATGGCCCCCTGCAGCTCCCACTGGCCACAGTTTGCCATTCCCAGTCAATGGGAGCTGTGGGAAGCGTCGGCGGCCACTGTCCGGGAATGGCAAACTGTGGCCAGTGGGAGCTGCAGGAGGCCATGCCTGCAGACCGTCAATGTAAACAAAATGTCTTGCAGCCCACAAGTAGATTACCCTAATGGGCCGCGTGCCGAAGGTTGGCGACCCCTGATTTAGATAATGGCATAGAGAGTACACTTATAAAGTTTGCAGATGATACCAAGCTGGGTGGAGTTACAAGTGCTTTGGAGGATAGGATTATAATTCAAAATAATCTGGATAAACTGGAGAAATGTTCTGAAGTAAATAGGATGACATTCAATAAAGACAAATGCTAAGTGCTCCACTTAGGAAGGAACAATCAGTTGCACACATACAAAATGGGAAATGACTGTCTAGCAAGGAGAACTATAGAAAGGGATCTGGGGGTCATACTAGAGCACAAGCTAAATATGAGTCAAAGTGTAACACTGTTGCAAAAGAAGGGAACATCATTCTGGGATGTATTAGTAGGAGTGCTGTAAGCAAGACAAGAAGTAATTCTTCCACTCTACTCCACGCTGATTAGGCCTCAACTGGAGTATTGTGCCCAGTTCTGGGCGGCACATTTCAGGAAAGATGTGGACAAATTGGAGAAAGTCCAGAGAAGAGCAACAAAAATGATTAAAGGTCTAGAAAACGTGACCTATGAAGGAAGATTGAAAAATTGGGTTTGTTTAGTTTGGAGAAGAGAAGACTGAGAGGGGACATGATAACAGTTTTCAAGTACATAAAAGGTTGTTACAAGGAGGAGGGAGAAAAATTGTTCTTCTTAACCTCTGAGGATAGGACAAAAAGAAATGGGCTGAAATTGCAGCAATGGAGGTTTAAATTGTACATTAGGTAAAACTTCCTGTCAGGGTGGTTAAGCACTGGAATAAATTGCCTAGGGAGGTTGTGGAATCTCCATCACTGGAGATTTTTAAGAGCAGGTTGGACAAACACTTGTCAGGGTGGCTTAGATAATACTTAGTCCTGCCATTGATGCGAGGGATGGGACTAGATTACCTCTTGAGGTCCCTTCCAGTCCTGTGATTCTATGAATTCCTTGGAAACTTAAAATTGCTATCTCCTCTCACTGAAATGATACATTATGCAGAGCACTTTATTTTTAAAATTAAAAAAGTGTGTGTTTTGAAAAACATCCTTTCCTGTAAAGTTAGAGATGATGTAACAGATGTACAGGAAAAAGGTTGGTCACAGTTGGCAGAGAACAAAGAGACATGGGCCATGGATGCCCAGTTCTTCCACCTATGCTCACATTGAGTAGCACCATACTCCATGAATAGTCAGTCCTATTGAAATCAATGGGACTGCAATCAGATCTGTACAGGTGGACCCGTGTGCTGGCACAGAGCTCTGCTGTGTCAGTGGGGCTCAGTATGGGTGCAGGGATCCACTCATGCAAATCCTGATCACAGGATTTGAACCTAAAGTCCTTCTCAGTGTAAGTATGGGTGTCAAAACAGAGCCCTACGCAGACAAACAAAACAATGCAGTGCACTGGGCTGAGACAAAGCATCAGAGGCTGGTGCAGAGTTGTTTGTTTTAATAAGAATAATCCTTCTTTGTTGTGAGGACTAGGGTTGATAAATACACAAAACAGTAGAAATCAAACACCCATGAGACTATAACATGGATTTGTTACAGAGCAATGCAGATTTTTTTTAAATAAATGTAATAACACTTCTTTATTCAGCAGATTATTTAACCTATCAACAACAAAGAATAAACTGGAGGATACTTGGAAACCCATGAATAGGAGTTACCAATTGCATTGTTTTGAACATGCATATCTAACTTACTTTTAATAGTCTGTTTTTGATGTGCTAATCTGCTGTTCACTGACATTTGCCTGGACAGCTGTATAATCTTTGGCATAATTCTTCAAATTCATGTCCCACAGAGACATACAAAACATTATTTCAAATGTAGAAATAGGTAAAACATATTGACAAATAGCTGGCACTTTAAACAGAGCAAACAGTGACAAGCTCTATGAAACTCAAACATGCAAACAAATCTCACACTGAATATGGCCATATCATTAGAATGCACCTGCTACGATAACTAAATGGTACAGCCTATTTACATTAACATTAGCTTAACAACTAGAAACTCTAATATTGATGCTGCTGTGTTACTTCATCTCCAGCTGCTGTATTCATACCAAAATATTTTCAGATAACTTGCTTTTACATTCTAAAGGGCCAAAATTCAGCCTGGTTGTAACTTCAATAAGGTTGTTGATTTGGCACTTTAATGGAAAAACTCTTGACATAAAACCAGGTTCCCAAACCTTGCTATGGTGTTCCTTCTCTAAATATAGGAAAAATATTGCAGTCTTCCATGTATAAATTGAATTGGATGAAGGACCACGAAGGAAGGAAAATAAATGTGCATTTTAGAGTATATTTTAAACCAATGGACACACCTACCCTACTATTTTCCCTATTTCAGGGTTAAATTCACCCCTATGCAGAGGGCCAGCCTCAAGTGAGATGTAAGTGGTTCACAGACCCTATGCTGGCCCTCTGCACAGGGATGAATTTCACCTTTATGGGGTTAATTTTTGCTTTGGTGTGTTTATGTAGAATTCAGCCTATTGAATATTTGCTACTCTGCAGCTAAAATGAATATTTATACTGCCCACCACCACATGCATTTTGTCTGGACTGTCCCTTGGCAGAGAAGAGAAACAATATTTATACCGAGCTCTTATAGCACTCATCAGTAGATTTCAATGTGCCTTCCAAAAGGACAAGCAGACATTCTCAGGGGGAAGGAAGCGTCTCGTGACCGAACTTTATTTCTCCCCAAGAATAGTGAGGTGCTTCAAGGGGAGCCCATTGTTGCATAAAGCCCAGTGGGTCTGGAAGGTGGAGAAAAGGAAAGGTAGCTTATATCATTTTAGCATTTATTATTTTATTTATGGTAGTACTTGGATGCCCAAACTAAGAGCAGTGCCCTTTGGGTTAGGTAATATACACTTGGACAGAGAGACAGTCCCTGCCTTTAAGAGCTTAAAGTCAAAATAGACAAGACAAAGGATAGGAGGAAGACAGAAGCATAGAGAGGAGCAGTGACTTGCCGAATGGCCTGCAGCAGGTTGGTGGCAGAGCTGGGAATAGAACCCAGGAATATTAATGCATGCTATGAAACGTTAAAAATATGCTACTGAATGCATCTGCATATGCATGGCTAGGATAAGTACTAGTGAAAATCAGTTGATCTAGGAGTCCATTTTCCTTCCATCCAACCTCACCTCCATATTGGACATAGTGGGGCTCCTTGAGTTTAGAGCTAGTCAAAAAAAGGAGAGCAATTTTGCCAAATAAATAAATAAATAAATTTCCACGGATGCCAACAGAACTTCTGGAGTTTGTTAGTTACTTTTGGCTACTACAAAAATAGGGCTGGATCCTGCTCCCGTTGAAGTCAATAGGAGTTTTGCCATTGACTTCAGTGGGAGCAGATTCCAGTCTACAGAGATTTGTGGGGTTTTGGTCCTGCAAGTAAATAAAGCCACTATCATGTTTAGAATGTCCACAACATATTCTCTCTTTTCTGTTATAAAATGTTATTCTCTATGGAGAAAACCTTCAGTCCTGTTTCTTGCCAGAACAGCCAGGTTGGGCACTGATGAGAAAATGAAGAGTGATTCCTTTCCATAGACTGTGAATCCTCTCCACAGAGCCACTCTTCAACCAGTGTTACAGCCTTGAGGATTTAATAGGACAGGTCACAGAACCCTGATGTGCCCCCTCTGCAGGTATGGGAGGATCTACATAGGAGCGAATCTTTCAGTCCACCGTGCCCTTCCTATCCTTATTGCCTTGGTGTGCAGGAAACTACCCTAGAATTCATCTGCACACAGGGCAGGGGGTGCACCCCCCCCAACCAATCCTGTTCACTCCCTCTTACCAGTTCCACTACCAGAACCTTGATGGCCACAGAAACAAGCATAGGATTGACCCCTATGTATTCTTTAAATAAGTGCTATTACTGTAGTTTATTTTCTGTTTTTAAAAGCTGAAACCACTCAAAACTAACCCCAAATCAAACCTTTGTGTATGTGGGCACGCAGAAACATGCAATACGTGAACACATTTTGGTAAGGATTTGTTATTGCATATAGGCCTTATACTACAAACACTTAAGCATGTGCATAACTCAATACTTGAATAGTCTTGTTGAGCTCAAATTGGCATATCATGAAATGTGTGCATAAGTGATTGCAGGATCCGGACCTATATTTTAAATATATGGCCAAGTGACAACTACTTACAGGTACGTGTTCTTTTAGTAAACTGAAAAAATTAAAAAATAAATATGGTAAAATCCTTTGGATTTTAAAAAACAGTATGATGGTATCTTTCATAATTTAAGTTTCTTTTTAAAATACACTATGTAATTTTACCTTTAAAAACCTAAATAATTTTTTTTCTTAACTAATGTTATGAATAGGCTATTTTTTAGTTTTAGTTATGTATTTTACAGAGTGCACTTGGGGGAAATATTCACTTAAAGAATATGAAAGATAATGTGGAGTTATGCCTTTTCAAATCCAGAGGATTTTCTCTACAACATATTGTAACCACAGCTTTAAATTAGACCAATTTTAAGCTCAAAACTTTGCAGTGCCTCTTTAGATCTTGATTCTCTGAAGGCTTAGGCACATTCTTAACTTTACATACTGTGTGAGTCATCCCACTGAAAACACTAAGAGCTTGTCTACAGACACAAATACTCAGGAAGCTAAGGCAAATCAATTAAAGGTGGGAAGTCAAGGAACATATATTAAAGCTCTTTTAACCCCAAACCTCTCCTCCCCACTGACTCCATATGTGGATGCTCTCATTCAGAAGTAAAGTGACCTTAATTTGCTGTTACTTAATACTCATACTTTAACCTGTTTAATCTATTTATAAAAACACAATAGTCAGGAAACAAGCTTTAGTTTTAATTTTCGAAGGTATCATTTCAGAGAGTATTTTTTTTTTAAATTATGACCAAGGAGGATTAAGACCACTCTACTCCTAAGTGAGAGCATTCACATGGGAGATTAACATTCTCTAACTTATGCACATTGATTTCACATATTTAGTTGATCCACCTTAACTTTCCTGAATCTTTCAGTATAGCCATGCCCTAGTATGCACAGTTGCAAACACTCTATGTAGTGTTCAAGCTGGTTAACTCTAGATAGTATCTGGTCTAATGGGGTGCAAGATCACTATGGTAGATTTCATTAGTGTTGATTGTAGTTGTGATGATTTAACTTCCAGTAAGTTGAACATTTATATTGCTCTAGGTAGATGGGCTGGGAGGGAGTAAGAGAGGTCAATATAGAAGCTTTGCCTAGCCTTGGATGTAGGCAAATAGCCACAATTAAAAGAAAATTTCCAGTCTTCTCAGTCAGTTGAACTGCACATTCCACTTTACACAGGTGTCAGAAAGGCAACTGATAGTTAAAAATAAATAAAAAGCAAACATCTAACTGTGGAGCACTGGTGAAGAACATCACATTTGATCTATTCTCAATCTTTGCCCTTCACAATTAGGTCAAATTTGGTGATTATTAAGCAAAATTCCCTTGGCCTGAAATGGTCATTCAAATAAGGACCATAGAATTTGACACAAATAGCTTTGTCTAATGAATTTCATCATCTATAACTATTCTTTTGTAATTTGCAATTGCTTCAATCATTGCAATCCCTGAACAATTTAAATGTAAAGGTACTATCCAGATTTTAGACTGGATATTGATTGGTTTAAATAGATTGCCAATGATTTCTTTTTAAATGAAGTAACTTGTGTCCCAGATCAGCTGCAATTATCAGATTGATCTGTTGAGATATAACATGCAGCTTTGAAAGCTGTCTTGCCCTTCTTATTGATTATCTTCACTTTTCACATGGGATGGATGTGACTCGTATTACAGTTGAAAGCACATTTTTAAGCATCCACAGTATTTGATATTTTAGGGCCTCTGCATTTTTCATTCTCCAGAGACCATGAAGAAGATATTTCAAGAAAAGGGCATCTTGGCAGGAGAAAACAGAGCTTTTAAACCTCACTTGACCTTCATGAAGCTGTCAAAATCACCATGGCTACGTAAGCAGGTAAGCTCAAATTTGATGCAGCACGACAGCAGCCATCCAAAAAGTTTATTTTAGAGAACAAATGGTAAGCACACTAGTTTTACTTTAGCCATATTCTAGAGCAGTCAAGGTTCGACTTCTTTGTAACCAAGTGGACTGGTAAGACTTTAAAATATTAGTTTTTTACGAAAACAGTTAATATGTAAAATATTTTGTCCAAAGTTATACTACAAAATACTACTCTTGATAGTCTCGATATGTTAACAATTATGGTATATTTTCTCTTGCAAAAGAATCTAAAGATTACAATTATTGTCTGGATTATTGTTCCAGTGTACCTTAAATAAAGATTTTTGAATTATACGGAAATTAACTGTCCAGCATGTAGGACTACTGACTCTGGAATGAAGAGCATTTATAATAATATGAGTTGATAGATCATATCTTTCAGGCTGCCTTTTTTGGGAGAGGTCCTCCTGTTTTTCTTGCAACCGCATTATCCTCTCCCAGTGGCATTCCGCTTTCCATTCTAATGGAAAAACAAAAAAGGCAAGCAACTTTCTGCATGAACCAAAGCACAGTAATTGAGGATCAGCCATAAGGGCAAGCTATTTTAACTCTATATTCTTTGCTAAAAATGTTTAATTATGTATGCTGATGTGAACAGATGCAGAGGAGATCTCTCCAAAATATTTGTTCTTTATCTCAGCTTTTGGTTGTGTAAATGAGATATTCATTTGTTCACTGCAAGTTATTTATTAATCTATATAGTGTTATCCAATACTCTGAAATGGAGCTAATTCAACAGATCAAAACCTTATCTGACTTTCATTCTTTTTGTACTTTTGAACTAACTTCCTCTCCTCCCCCTTATACACTTCATTGTCTCTGAAGCTTAAGGGGGCGGGAGGGGGAAGGGAGTGCTGTTTCAATAAACCTGGGATGAAATCCTCATCTCACTGAAGTCAACTGCAAAACTCCTATTGACTTCAACTGAGTCAGGATTTCCTCTAGATATTTTGAAAGTGCTAAGTAATAAATGTTTGTTTTACTTGAGCTTAACTCAGTTTTTAGAACTCATTCAGTTATACTGAACAAAGTGTTACCTTTTTTTTCCCTTTGGTGAGCTGGGGAAACAATTGCTTCACTGCAGTGTTGACAGAAAGAATATGAACTGTTTAGGTCAGTTGATTTTATAAAAAATACTTTGTAGTAAATGTGCTTAGAATACATGTATTTGAAATAACTTTACTAATTCCAAAATTTACTCTCTGTTGTTTGATGATATAGTGTACACATTTTAGCAATGTTTGTCCCATCTTTTGAGGTGGTCTTGATAAGAAAAGTCAGGAGCTTTCATTATAGTTGCAATTGTCTTCTAAACCTGGTAAAATAATTACCGTCTGTCTGAAGTTTAGCTTATAATAGACAGACTTGTCTGAGGAGACATCTGGAAAGTCAGTTACATTTTACGTGCAACTGGAGGTATGTAAGCACTGCAACATCAGGGTGCCAACTTCAGGAACAGATGCTCTGTCTAGCATAAATAAGATTCCAAGCAATCCAATTGTAGCAATACGTACGTGAAACAATAGAAAAGGGGTGGAATTCTTCAGGTACAGCTTTCCGCATTAGACCATAGTTTGTTTGTATGATCCACCTATTGAGGTCCTGATTAATCAAAACCCTCAAAGGACATGCTGAAATACTTTGTTATATCATGGGGTAAGCCCACAGTTGTATCTTAGATAAAACAGTTGTTTTTCTTTTTTTCCCCATCTCCTGTTTATCACATGAAAAAAGTGGAAGCTTTAACCTAAATTTGTTTTTAATAGTAGATTGTGGCAGAATGGCTTTGTTTCACTTGGTTGTTGAACCATACTACTTTATTTAAGCTTTTGAAAACTTTTATGTAGTATCAGGACACACATTGTGTGTGCTGGGTGCTATATAAGCAAAAATGTTACCATGTTTGTCTTCCGTTTTTTTTGAAAATAGAGACAAGAGATGAGATTAATTAAATGTACAAGGTTATTATTTATCATGGGGTACAGGTAATGTACTGAGAAAGACTTATGCTTCTTGTGTGCAGTTGAAACATTGATTCGTTTGGATTGTTTTCTGTTGACACTGTGTGGCAGAAATGACCAGTTTCTAAACAAATAAAGATCATAATCCATATCTGGATTATGCACAGTATGTATTGTGACCTCTCTCTTTTTACTGCATATGCTGTGCTGAATTCCAGGACAAGCAAGAAAAGAGATATGACACATCCTTTTAACTACACTCTTATAGTTAACTATTACTTGCCTTACTCACGAAAAACTCCACACTAGATTCTTTGATTATAAATAGTACATCAATAAAGGTAAAGTGTAACAATGGTAAGAAAGAGAACAAACATAAAAGCAATCATGGACACAAAAGTGTGACCCACAATAACTATTTAATCCAAGTTTTTATTCCACTCCAGTTCCCATTATGATGCTACATCATTTTAAACCGAGCTATATTTCCATGCAACTATTTTTTTCTGCCCCTGTATAGCATTTTATGTGAATTTCTTATCATTCTCTTCTTTGACGTGCATAAGTAAAGTTATACCTGGAACTAGCATTATTTGTCAAAATATTGAATGAAAAGAAAAGGTGCTGTTGACATTAGCTTATGTATACATTTTAAACAAAGTATTTTATTTTGATAAACATTACAGGGAAAATGTTTACAAACAACATTGGGAGTACCACTAACAAGTATCAAAAATGCTTAAGTAGAAAATTATATAGTTGGATTGAGTAAAATCTTGGATTGTAAAACAGTCTTTCTTGAATACAACTTTAAAGATACACCACAGTAGTTTAAGGGCATAACAAACATAAAAGGTAGGAAATCAAGGAAGGAACTAAAGACTTCAGGACACAAGTTCTGGCTGACATGGCATAGCACTTACTATTGTAAAAGTCACTACTGTGTAGAGATCTTCATTAACCACACACAGTTATTTCTAATTTTGTTATTTATTTTAATGTCAGAGGCCATTAGGGTGTATGAGATATTTACTGTTTTCCCAATGTGCATTATTTTACATTTATCAACATTATGCTGCCCTGTACTCTAATGTGTTGGTCTCCACAGTAGTTAATAACAGAATCAAATTACTGTCATCCTAATTCATATTACTTCTCCAGAACACTGAATAATAAATATACTAGTGGCTTAGCTATTAAGTGATATGCCATAGAAAAATACCATGAGAGACTGATATTAAATAACAGTAAACACTATTCAATGGGATATTTCTTTGTCAAAACTCTCTCCATCTTAAGAAGCAGCATTTACTATCATTCTTTGTTTCCTATTGTTTAATCAGTTCTTTGTGCACATTTCCTCTAAGTATAGTAAATAAACAAAGCATAAAAAGGTGAAGATAACACATTTTAACAAGTTTAAATGAATTTTTAGATCATGCAACAACAGTATTACAAGTAACAGAGAAAAATTAATAAAGGTTATCGTAGGAAGAGCATATATATAACATTGTAAAGTAACAGCTGATAGATCAAAAATAATTTAAAATACAAACCACCAGATTGATAGTTATAAACATTCAGGACAGAAGGATTACTGATCTCACTAACTTTATTTAAATTACATTTTGGGAAAATTGATAAAACGTTCCATTTCTCCATCTATTGTAAATATACCTAGGGCTTCAGGGGAAAAGATAGAAAATTCTTGAGGAACAAAAATTCTGAAAAGTTACTTTTCCAAGGCTGTAAAATATTTAATAAAAGAAATTACTGAGTTCAAGATGAAGGTTCTGTAACTCTACAGAGGTATGAAAAGTAAGTCTCTTCAAGAGATTACCCTTAAGACATTTAAAGCTACAGAAAAGTAAAAAGTCAGACTTCTTTTATTTAATGGAATAGAAGCTAATGAAGGATAAAAACATTAGCTGCTCCATTTACATTGAGTTAATTGGATGAGAGAAAATCTCTCTGGAATTCCCCCCCTCCCAGTTTCTCAGGTGAGAAAAAGAACATAGTTTACAATAATTGATGGAAGTGGAAGACAGTTAATCAAACTTGGCCCCTTAGGTCCAGTGGGACAATTCTGGGGATGAATGAGTTAATTGAAAAGTTCCCCCCAAATGCTGATACCACATTCTCCATTCCTACCTAGGACTAGGAGCCCCTGTGGAAGGAGATAACATGAAACAATTTATTATACAATTGATCCTGGAAAGACTTGAGCATATGCATAACTTTATGCATGTGTGTAAGTCTTTCCAGGGCTGAGGCCTTCAACAATAAAATACATGGGGCAGGTACCATATCTTCTATGCATTGTCCAGTGCTGGGCACACATTGCCTACAATATATAATGAAAGAAGTGAGTTCGTTTTGTGGTTACAGACAACACTCCTATCCCCAGGTCTACCACTAACTGCTGTGTGACTTTGGTGAAATGAAGTATTGAGAGTTTGTTACTGACTCAATCTATTACTTATTTGCTATAAGGCTTCATTGATAAATGTTGTACGGTGATTCGAGATCCGTCAATGCAAGGGGCTAAAGAACTGCAAATATTATTATAAAATTGAGTCCTTAAATTGTACTGCCTGACTATGCTGAATTTCTCTGATCATTTCTGCTTAATTAGGTCCTTAGTGAGTAAAACAAAATCATGTAATTACAAACCACAGGCAAGGCTATTTTAATAGTAAAGGCACAAGGCCTGATTCACTGTTGCTCCGCAGCTTGCATAGTCACGGACACCATTTGCAAAGCAAATGCAATCAGATCGGGAATATTTTCAACTCACTTTGCACTAATGTAAGCGACTGTACAGGGTGCATTGCAGTGGTGAATTAGGCCCATAAGTAAATGAGTCTATAATTTAACTGCAGTGATAAGTTAATTGCATAGTTGCTGCACATTATTTTGAAGACAGTACATTATAATTCCATTGGAAACAATAGTAACTGCCTGTTGCTGTAATTTATCCCTGTTGTCGTTTCCTGTTAATTGTGTTAATTTGTCACCACTGTACGTTTTCTTTATTTGAATCTATAGTTGTATATTTTGTAGTCTGATAGCACACCACATAATGCATTAAAGGAAAAATCACTACATTGCAACAAAATCAAAGTTCTGCCTCAATCAAAATCCTATTGATATGCAATCTGACTAATTAATTATACTTGCCATTTTCAGCTACATACACTAAACAAATTAGAAGATATTTAGCATTGAAAGTTATGAAGTTAACAATTTTTTTTCTTAGTGGCTGACCCATGCAAACCTTTCCTCATTTTAAGTAAAATTAGCATATTTAGCTCCTTGAAACCACCATCCTCAAGCAAGTTCAGCATAAAGAAAATATAGTAACACTGTCTACGTCTTCTGCTAGCTGTACCGTGAGCAGTAATAGCATAGTTTTGGCATTCAGTCCAAGCTGTCAGATGCCCTGCCGTTTGTTTGGGTGTGGCAGCTGAGTCAAGTTATCACATCACAAGAAAAGTCGGCATACTGAGTCCTACTTCTGCTTTACTTATCTAACAATATGCTCTGCTGCTTGGTGCTATGAACATTTGTTATTACATCATTCGTTAAACATTGTCTTCACTAAAGATCCTTTCATTGATGGTCTGGACAAGGGGAGGGGGAGTGGGGAAGCAAAAGACTAGTCACCCCTTCCTCCCAATGCAATTTCCCCATCCTCAAATTTTCATTTAAAACTCAGAGAGAATTTAAAATGTTAATCTCCGTCTTAAATTCTCAATACATTCTTCAATTCCCTTGCTTTCTGTATGTTTCTAAAAGTAAGTGGAGTCAAAAATAATAAAGTTTGTATCTTTTATAATATAGAACCCAAGGGGGGAGAGCAGTTCTTGCTTCAGCAAACCAAAATGCATCCTCACATGGTTCTGCCAATGCATGCTGATTCTGCCCTGCAACATTCCATTTATGACAGCTCCTAGCTTTTCCTGAGCAGAGACTGTCCATTAAGATAAATTATGTGATTGCTTTATTATGTGAACAAACAACCAGCAGCTAGCAGGATGAAACCACAATTAAATTTCTACTGGTGACCAATAATAAGCAGAGTTCAAATGTGGACTTCCCCAGAAGTAATACACTATAAGGTTGTTAAATCACCGCATCACCAACCCCCACTGAGTGTGCCATTTTTCTGGACAAGACAGTTAGTGGTGTAAGAAATGTCTTACAGCCCATGACATCATCCCATTTTCCCCTCTATTATCCTCATCCTCAATGCCCTGCACAGTGACAAATGTTTTTTTCTGACTCAGGGGAACAGGATACACATTTCTGTGCAATGTCTTGATCCTGATCTGAAAGTGACTAGAAGAGTCACTATAGTGTGATGCAATACACTCTCTTGCATTAGGGACTGAACACTTTTTACCCTTACATCCTTCCTCAGCCGATAGTACTGTATCATGGATAGGTCCCAAACTATGATCTTGTACACAATGACTATGTTGTACTTCTATAGCACCTTTCATCTGTCAATCTTAAAGCACTTTACAAACCTTTAAGCCTCAATATGTGCTCTGAAGTAGTTAGATTATTATGTACTCATTTTACAAATGAGTAAACAGGTACAAAGAGGTTAAGACTTTACCCCAAGGTCACACAGATGGAAGAGAAACCAAGGTCCCTGACTTCCCGCCCTCCTGCGCTGCTACTACCAGATAAAAAGGTCACATCTCAGACAGATAGGTAGCCACAACAGTTGTTTGAAACAGGAAAAAGGAAACATAACTTTTACAATAAAAATATTTTAAAATTTAAATATGGGGTGGGAGTATTGGTCAGAGACATTATTGATCATTGCAGAAGTTATTTCATTTCCTCTGGAGAACATAGATCTCTTGTCCATGGGGTTTTTCAGCTGGATATTGGGTAGTTGCTTCTGTATGTTGGATTGCATTTCATATTTGGAGTTGAAGAAAATTCACGGAAGGGATATTATTCCCATTAATATCAAAATTATAGGGACATTTTAAGCTCCTCCCACCAAAATGTTTGTTGTTTGACAGCAATGGAGGCCTATAGCATATAGTCCATGTTTCTAGGGTTACATGGGTACAGAATGGAGGCTGCGGAGGGCAGCACTTCCTGACTCATGAACTTCTCTAAGTCCACATGAGGGTTATCAAGGTCTAGGCAAAGGAACTTTTCCACCAGAGACTTGCATCTCTCTAGCTGGTTCCCTTTGGATGGATGATCAATACGTCTAATAGGTTTTCCATTTCGGATAAGCTCTGATACTTCCATTCCTCGTGCAATCACTTTGGGTGGCATCCCAGCCAATGCAGCAATATTGGCAGCATGGCTAACAGTAGACACCCCCTCTTTGAGCTGATAGAAGAATATTAACTCATCTCCATCTTGGTGGGTCTCCATTGTCAGGTACTGCACAAGAGGGGTGTCAGGAAGGAGCTTCAGCTGCACCAAGCTGTGAAAATTAGTGGAGACAAAGACCTGCGGGCACTGACTTCCCTGGTTGAGCCAGTGCCTCAGCACAGCGGCCAGAAGGGAGAGGCCATCCACTGTGTTGGTCCCTTTGCCAAACTCATCAATGAGTACCAAGGACCTCTCAGTGGCATTGTTCACTGCTTTGGCAACCTGGTTGAGATCAATCATGAAAGTGGAGAGTCCCACAGATACTGATTCTCTGCTGTGAATCCTGGTGTAAATCCCATCAACTGCCCCAATCTCAGCCTCTGCAGCAGGGACATAGCTGCCAATTAGGGCCATGAATGTTATAAGGCCCACCATTTTTAAGTATACACTCTTCCCAGATGAGTTGGGCCCTGTAAGGATCTTTATGCGCCCATTAGCCTCACCACTGTTCACAGGATTGGGCACAAAAGTCTTTGCACATAGCTCCATGAGTGGATGCCTGCCATCCTTGATGTGGATGCCATGGTGGTGGGTAAAGCATGGGCGGCTATAGCTATTCTCTCGAGCCATCACTGCCAGAGCTAGCAGCACATCTAGGTGTGCTGTGTACTCAATCACATTGTTAAGCACCGCCGACTTCTCCAAGATCTTTGTCTGCATCTGGTGCATGATAAGTGTTTCCTGGTCTCTGATCTCACAGTGCAGGTCACCCAGAATGCTGTCTAGTTCCTTTGTCCTAGCACTTCTGTAATGCAGTTTATCCTCTGACAAGAACATGAAGTCCAGGCCTTCAATCTCAAAGTCACTCTTGTCCAACATTGTGGGCAGCCGTGGAATGGAAAGCAAGAATCCAATCAAGGGAATATAGATCACACAACAGGAAGGAATCCGATTGTCCAGGGTCTCCAATTCCTTCCGGGCCACCTCTGTAAGGAAGTCTGAGAGACCCATCAGCTTTCGTTTCTTTTCATCAATGGTGGAATCCACATTGGGTCTGACGGTGAAGCGGTTTTCTGAGATACTGCCTTCAAAATCTACCACTTTGCTGATGAGACTGGCAATATAGTGCAGATCATCGGTGAAGACCTGTGAAATGGTCTGGAAGAGCTCGATGCTGCTAGGCAGGGAGCGGCATGTATCTCTGAGGCACACTGCACTATAAACTGTCTTGTAAAGTGCCTGCCAGTCACTGACCTTTGTATGTGAAAGAGTCATTCTTCTCAGAATCTGAGGTACATTTTTTATATTCTTGAGGCAGTCTTGAAGAGTCAGGACTGTTTCATGGTTCTGAGCCAGCAAGAAGAACTGAATAACATCCAGCCGTTTGTTCAGCTCTGTAAGGTTCCGGGTGGGCCGCATGAGCCACAACCTCATCAGTTTCTCTCCCCACTTGCACCTGCAGCAGTTCAAAATCCCATACAAACTGAGTCCTTCTTTCAGCCCACTGGCCAGCTTGTAAACAGAAGGATGCACCTCACTTTTAAATATCTGTAGGACACAGTAAGTATCTTGGTCCATATTCACAATATCCATGAGCACAAACTTTTTAAAGGCCAAGATGGGAACTCCGATTGTGCTATCTTCCAGTTCGACTCCGATCCGCCTCCTGTCAAGAAACTTCAACAGCCCACCTAATGCTCGTACCATGAGTGGGCTCTCAAAGGGAATGATGGAGGACAAATAGAGGATTTTCTCTGTTGCAGTCATATGAGAGGGAATGAAAGGGAATTGCCTAGATAGGATCCGTTGTTTGCTCACTTCCAGGCCAAAGTCCATATTGGGGAAGAGGACAATTTCTGGTTTGTCCACATCCCCAGTAGCAGCACCCATATTGGTCAGGAATTTGGCAATGTTGTGATCCTGCTTGGCACTAGTCACTATGCATCGAGGAAGGACTTCATCAATCACTTTCTGCAGCAGCTTGAGGTCTTCATTATCAGGCATGTCGGGCATGAAGTAGACTGAGCAGTCGCCTGTGTCATAATAAGTGATCCCCAGCTGCCCTACGTACCACAACACACACATGTATATCTGAGGTTGCTCTTGCTCCTCCTCTTGTTCAGGCACAGGCGGGGGTGGGAGACAATGGGTGTTCAGTGAAGCAGTGGTGCTCATTCTAGCTAGTTCCAGGAGCTGTGTTGCTGGTGAAGACGGACATTTTTGTTGACACATTGCATAAGTCCCTTCCCCAGGAACAAATGACTCCCTTCACTTGTCCATTTTATCCACCTCCCAGCTACTACCTGATCCACTTCACTCCTCTCCCTCTCTGGGCCACCTGCCCCTTTTCCAACAGCTTTCTGCTGCTTGCATCAGTCCTCTCTACCCACACTCCTGCTGTATGCAAATCCTCTTCCTTCAAGAGGTAATGAGCAGGCTGTGTTGAACCACGAAATGAGTTGGATGGTTGGGCTGAGAGTTTGGCTCTAGTAGGCCCCAAGTATCCCTGGTTAGTATGAATAATAATGAGGAATGGATCTCATTTCCTGTTGTGAGTACAGTGGGCTATGGACACTACTCTGTAGAAATTAAAAGCTAGTAGAGTCAGCACCTAACTGCCTGCTTGGACATACAGCCACACTCCACAACTACGTGTATGGGCATACGTGAGTGCACATGGAAATGCCCATTCTATGCACACAGACCCACCTCCATGGGCATATTCACACAATGCCACCCAACACCCACTACCTACACACCCAGCACCACCCTGTAAGCCCCCCCTCCATATGAACTCACAACACACCACCCCAGGTGATCACATTAGTCCCACATATGCAGAGACCACTCCCCACAGAACAATGGTCCATAACCCGCCCTCCCTGCTGCCACCCCCACAGCATAAACCTTCTCCCAGATCTCAGTTTTCTTCCTACCCACCCACCTCACACATAAGCCAGGCAGCTCTTCTCGGGCTGGGGGCTTAACCTGCCTCTTTCTCCTATCCCTACCAGCTGCTCAGCACTCCCTCAACCCAGTTTCTGATCAGGGCTGGACCCTGCCACACAGATACTGAGCTGTAATCTGTATCCCTGTCCATTCCTCATCTCCTTCCCCCCCTGTAGCAGGGTGGACCCCTGCACCTGCCCTAATGGGCTTAAAACAGCCCTGGGGGAAGCTGTGGCTGGAGAAATCAGCTCTAAAAGGCTGGGCTAACTGGGGGAAGTGGCTGCAGCTGGGGAGCTCCAGCCTGGAAAGCCCCAGGCTGCGGCCTAGCATTAGGCTAAAAGGTACTGGGGGTTGCAGAGAGCAGCCCAGGGGCAGGCCAAGGCAGCAGGTCCAAACCCTCCTTGCCAGTGATGAGTAGGCTGATACTGCAGTCTGCCCCAGGGCGTGGGGCTAGATGATGACTGGCAGTAGCCTTATACTGAGGCGAGGTGGGAATAGTAGGTAGGGGTTCCCTGAGGAGAGGAGACCCTAAGACTGAGGGGTTATTGCCAGGGGGCAGCACCCCAGGTAAAAGGGTACCGGGGTCCAGGGAGGGACACGGGGCAAGAGGACAGGTGAATTACCGGCCTGTAGAGGGCGCTCCGGAGCTGGAATGAGCTAATTCCCAGAAGTCACCAGCAGGAGGCACCGCAGGGGTGAGTCCGCTCATCTACAATCCCCCACAGCTCACTATATCCCCTGACCCTATCTATCTCCCTTCTCACCTTCCCCTGAAGAACGCCACCTTTCTCCCCCCCGCACAGATCATACACCATCCTGTAAACCCCACCGCTTCCACACACCTCCATAACCCTTCGCAGTACAGAGCACCACTCTCACCCCCCCCCCCCATCCACACAGCTCTGCCCCCACACAGTGCTGTGGTCTGTAATTCTCCTGTAGCCCCCACGTACCACAGAGAGCAGCACTGTCCCGCAGTCTGGTCCTGCTCACTCAGTACCTCGTGGCAGCACAGGCCTGTCTTCACTGCTGCGAGGCTGGCGGCCGATCCTGGCTGTCTCTGTCCCTGCCTGGCGGCTCAGTGTTCTTTTGCCTCAGCTGCTCCGTCTCCCGCTCCCTCATTGAAAGTGAGGCGCTGAGGGCAAGGCGGGTGTTGATTGGCTGGCAGGTGCAGACTAGAGGGAGTCTCAGTCAGCAGCCCAGCCTGCTGGCCAGCCAGGGACCCCAAAAGGGAGGCTGAGGAGCCAGAGATAAACATACGTCTGGCACTACTCTATAATTCCTTCACCGCCCCCATGAAAAGACACTGCCTTTAAATGCCTCCAACATACAAGCACAGTTCCGTAACTGCCTCCCACCCACTCACAGACAAGTGCCATTCCGTAACCCCACCCCCACCAGAAGTGCCAAGTTTTGTGCAGCTCTTGTATGGCTTTTTTGCAAATTTAATGAACTGCTATTTCTATTTGCACATAATTAGCATATCATCATAAACACCAGCGTATGGTCAACACACCCCGACCCACACAGTAATGAGTGGATGTGGAGTGGCATTAAATTTGACATCTGTGCCTGGTATTGGTGGGTAGAAGGGTGATTGACTGGAGATACCGTGTTGAGTGGGTGCTGTACGTGGGGGGCTGGATGTTTTGCTGGTCATCTGGGGCTGGAGTATTTGCTGTAGGCTTCTGATTGGTGGAGCCTGGTGCAGCTCACCAAGTGTGGATGCTTGATACCAATATTAGGACTCCCATCTTGCAGTAATTTTGCTGCCTCTGCCAACCACTACTGCCTCTTCCTGCCTGACTATAATCCAGCAGAGGGAGCAGCAAAAGAGGAAGCTTAGCTGATGCCATAGCGGCCCCATGCAGTTGGAAGGCACAACTGCAAGCAAATGCCTACAGCCTGCTCACACCTTAGCTGCAGGTGTGAAAATCCAGCCGAGACGTCAGCAGGCAGGACAGAGCTGCCAAGTCTGTGTCACATGGCACACCTGCCCCATACATGCTACCTTGTTACAATCCCACACCAAACATTTTCATCAGCAGTGCCCTATAACTTCACTCCCCATTTGTAACATCTCTGTGCAAAAGCATTGACTCATAACTGCCTCCTCCCAATCAGTGCACTGAAAGAACCCTATTGTGTTAACGAGGCCAACAAGTTTACCCTAATTGTAAGCTTAATTGTAAAAAGTATATGAAAGTTTATAAATGTTAACAAGCAGGGCAAAAAGCCTAGTTTGGCTGGGTAGAAACCACCATGCTCTGGTGGCCCAAAGGCATGAGGAAGGCTGCCCTAAACAGCCAACTGGGATTCTCCCAATAGTGGGAAATTTCCCCTGAGTAGAGCTGACAGAGCCAATAATCCCCAGTTGTGTAATGGCCCTTTGGGGGCTGTTACAAGCCATTGGAAGTTAGGGCTGCTCTAAGACTGCTCTAACTCATGCTGGGGGCTGAACTGGCAGAGGGTCAGGTGGGGGTGGCATAAAGGTGGTATAATGCCACTCCCCCTCCTTCTCCTCAGGTCCTGCACTGAGTACAGCTCAACCAGACCAAAGGATCAGACACTTTATAGTGTAAAGTTTTGTTTGTTTATATTTCTAAATGCATTCTAAAAAAACATTTGTTCCAAACAGAATAATAGAAAATAAATATGAAAATCTGGTCTCCTAGTGAAATGACTAATGTAATTTAATTTTGATTATTTAAAAGGTGAGAAAAATTGACCCGCACCTGTATGAGAATTTTAAAAGCCACTATTTTGGAGATGAAACGCTGTACCGCCTAGATCTTTGCTCCATGTTGAAAAAAAAGCAACCCAATGGCTACTATCACTGTGAGTCCTCTATCACAGTTGGTAAGTACAATACTATTTTGTGTTATTTCTTAATTTTTTGAATTTTGTTTGAAATTGAAGAGGTTGATAAGCTGTTAGTACTGGGAATGTATGTCTGGCAAATCTTGCAGAGAAACGTTACATGGGCATCAAATCCGAATTAAATATTGTAACATTTTGGCAGTTAAGCTACTTACTGCTCTCAACAATGACACGTGGCTCAGCACTAAAGTTTCATGCTTCTATGTACTTTTGGCTTTCCCTCCCTTTCCTGTGTTAAGTTCAGCAAGCTCTACAGGAAAAACTTCAATTAATTTCCATGTTAGTTCTTTACATAGAGAGCTTGCAGGATGGTGGTTTTAACAATGAGTTTGTTCAGCTTTGTTAAGAGCAGCCAGAAATAAACTTGAGTTGGAAGCAGTGGGCACAGATTTAAAAAAAAAAATTACAATAATGCCCAGAGCTCCAGTTAGGATCAGGACCTCATTATGTTAGACCAGGCCTGCACAACATGCAGCCCGTGGAGGCTCACTGTGCGGCCCGCGGGGGGATTCTAAATCCCACGCATACGGCGCTCTGCGGGCAGCCCAGAGCCCTTTGAATCCCAGCCACGGCTGGGATTTAAAGGGCTCTGGGCTCCCCCTCGCTGCGGGCAGCCCAGAGCCCTTTGAATTCCGGCCGCGGCTCCAGCAACCGGGCTGGGGCTGGGATTTAAAGGGCTCGGGCTCCCCTCAGCAGCAGGAGCTCTGGGCCCTTTAAATCCCTGCCCCAGCCCCGCAAGGCTCCGGTTCCCCCGGCCGCCGGCGCCCCGGGCCCTTTAATTTGCCCCTGAGGGCTCCCAGTCACCTCTTCAGCTGGGAACCCCTGGTTGATTTAAAATAAAATATCACCTCCCCACCCTCAACCTTCCTTTTTGGCCCACAGCTGTTTTGGTGGGGCAGTGCTGGGGAAGGAGGGTTTGTTTCTGCAGGGCTGGGCGGCGCTGGGGCGGGGTGTTTCCGCGGGGCCGGGGGGGTTTGGCCCTCAGCTGTTTTCTTTGGAGTAATGTGGCCCTCGCCGCTTTATGAGTTGTGCAGGCCTGTGTTAGACGCTGTAGAAATGTATATGAAGAGACAGTTCTTGCCCCAAAGAATTTACAGACTAAGGAGACAAGTGACACTTAAAGGGTGCACAAAGAGAAATATACTTTTTTTCATACATGTATTTGCTTTTTTACCTATCATTAATTGGCTGATTTTGTATCCGTATTATAGTAGTGGTGGTGCTTGAGGACATATTTAAGGCAAGGAGAGGGTAGTGGCCATATCAGATCAGTTCAATTCAGTTCAGTTCAGGGAGTGTGTTATCTGAACACACAGTACAGCTGGTGTTTGTTTGATAACATGGCATACCTGCCTAGAAAGGTTAAGAGCTATTGGGATAATTTCCATGTGCCAAAATTTGATAGGCAAGACTAACAACAACAGCCTCAAACTGCGTCATGTCCCAAGGTTCATGTTGAATGTTACTATAGCTCTTTTCTTTTATAATTTATAAATGTGAAAGAATATTCCTTTCAAAACACAACAAAAATGTACACAATAATAATCAAGAGCTCTTCTTGTGCTTCTTTTGGCAAGATGGCAGAGAGCAGTGTTCCAGCTCAAGAAGAAAATTGTCACATTTATTGGAACAGACCATGACTTACATTAAAGTAGCAGGGAAACAACTACTATTATTATGTATTCTTTTAAAAAAGTCACCAGGAATAAGAAACACTATGGAGAAAGACTCCAAATTTAAGACACTCATCACAGAAACAGAAATTTATTTTTTGCTTCTCCTATATCTCACAACATTTCCCCCCAACAAATTCCTAATCAAACAGTTTTTAAAGTAACGTGAAACTAATCAGAAGCCACTCAAACAGGAAAAACCTCACATGGAGGCCCCTCTACTTTTCTGCATCCCACACCAAAGAATACTGGAGATATTTATGAAAAAGAGTGAGAATTGCCATAGAAGGGAAGGACAATCCACGTAGTGATGTGAAAATCTTTCAAGACTACTACTTCCATCACTAGTAACTGAATGGAAACATCTTCCCTTTGGAACCTCCTGTTCTGTAAACAGCTCTAAAGGAAAACTGCCTCTTTTTCCTCAAGTCTTTGAAATCTCACAGCAAATAATCTCTATTTTCTGAGATGTTTCTAAGCATGTCCCCATATTATGCAAAACCTTTGAAGTGATGATATTCTAGGTATATTTGGTCCTGACTTAGTGCAGGAGGCTGAACTAGAAGTCATCTCGAGGTTTCTTCCACCTTCTATTTCTATGATTCTAGGGTGAGCATAATTAAGGGAAATCTCTTGTGTTTTAAGCATATCCTCATGTAACCTTATGCTTCCAGTCAATGAGATTTTGGTAAAAAAGAGTCAAACTTTTTAAATGTCTTGTCAACTGACAGGACTGTATCAGAATTACTCATTGTACCATTTTTTTTTAAATTCTCTGGCAGATATTCTACTTAACACACAATAAAAATATTTAGAAGTTACTCTGTATAATTTACTATTCTTCTGGCTACCCTCAAAGATCTTACTACTTGCATTCCCAACACCATGCCAGAACTAAAACTGCAGTGTAAACCAAATGTGTCCATACACAGCTGCTGCTACCGTCTCTGAGTCAATAATTGTTTTGACCATCTTTATGCAAGTGCTGGCATTGGACTTCATTGTTTTCTGAAGGAATAAGCACACTGCTGAGTCATGAAGTCCAGAATTTTAATTTTGGCATTGTCAGTGACTTGCTGTGTTGTCTTGGACAAGTCACTTCACCTTTCTATTTCAATTTCTCCATCTGTAAAGTGAGGATAGTAATGCTTACTGACCTGTCTCACAGGAGAGTTGTGAGGATTTACTAGTCAATGTCTCTACAGTGCTTTATACATATAAGGCACTAAAATGCTAAGTACCTGTTGCCAATGATACTAGGCAATTTTAGTTTGCACTTGAGTTGTCTCTATTCTCACAAAATATAGAAAAAAAATCACGTTTTTCATATTATACTGGAGGATATTGCACATGGCAAATGAAAAACAGTCTGGAGTAGAAAAAAGAACAGATTGGGATAGTTATGGTTGAATTATTGGTGACAGCAATGTGAAGAGAAGCCAAAAATGTTTCAAAAGATTTACATATATTTTATTTACATTTATACATGCATGCATACATACATTATATATACATGCATAATCTACCTACCTACTGAACATGGGACAATAGATTATATATGATGTGGTATGAAGGCTTTAATTGGCATGAAATTTGGGCCTGCTGCATTATTTACAAGTGGTGGAGCATTCTAGAATATGTCTCTTCTGATAAATAATTTGGATAATAAATATTTCAAAATGAAAGCTGTTCTGCAACAAGGATAAACCTATTTGACAGCTGTCGGACGTGTTGTTGTAAGCATTTGTTTAAATCTAAGTGTTATTTTTGCACTTGTCATTGGCTGACAGTTTTATTATACTAACTAAATTCATAGATACCTTGGAATACGTAAAGCAGAATATTCAATTACACAGATTTATTTAAAATATGAATCTCATTAGAATTGCTTATAAAGCAATCAATCAGCTATTATTACAGGAAGAGCAGGATGCTTGCAAGTTGGGTTTGACTCAGCCATGGTGTGATAACAAAGACTTTGTGGAGCCTGTCATTTTCGTGACCAGGAACCAAGTCCTCTCCTTTTTTGAGAGAAAACTAAATTATTTTCCTTGCAGTTAATTTATAGGGATTACCATGGCCATAGTATCTCAGCACTTCCCAAACACTAACTAAGCTTCACAACACCCTGTGAAATTTTGTAATAAATAAAATAATAATAATAATATCTAGCTTTTAAATAGTAGTTTCCATTAGTAGATCCCAGAGCATCTGACAGTCTTTAATGCATTTCTCCTCCCAACACTCAAGTTTAACACAAGTTGATATTTTGATCCCATGCAAGGTGGGAGCACAGTGTTTAAGGCAGAAGCTAGAAAAACTAAATGTTGAGCCTCACAGAAAGAAAAACAATCATTGAATATTTGAAAATATAATTTGAATAGATTTTGAAAATATAATTTGAATAGATTTTTTCTGAACTGTTTGGTTACAAGAATATTTAGGTGTTAAATTAACCACAGAGGGGAGCGAATGCAGCCCTATACGTGTGACAGAAATGTAATGAAAGAGGTAAATAGAGTTTTTCATATAAGGATAGAGGTCAAAGAGCACTGTGTGATTCTAGTTCATTCTAGCCCTGTATATCTACATTTGTTTGAACTGTGTTTTCATGTCTTTGGAACATACAGTATTAAGCATCAAAGCAGTATTTACTTTCTGTCAGCTAGAGTTTTGGCAGCTTTTAGGATACACATATGATGTGGGGAGATCTAAAAAAGGGGACTGACTGACTAAAAGAGAAGTCATAATATAAAGGATTACACCGCTTTATTATTACCACTGCTATTATAAGCCCTAATGCCTATCAGCTTGGCATTTTAAAAACATACTGTAACACAGAAAGAATATGGAAGTATAAAGGCTTGATCTTGTCAGGTGCAGAGGTGAGATGCTCACCTGCCAAGCTACAAACATGTGCACAGCAGGTAGCAGATTCACAGGTTGGAACAACACATTAGAGAGAAACATCCACTATGCTCAGCAGAGTGTGCAGGCAACAGTACCAGCAGGTCTTTCTGCATGGGTGCAGAAAACCCAAAACATGGGGATATAGGTGGTGAAGATTGGGCATAGCTACAGCAACATGCCGAACCCTCATCCACAAAATGAGGAGTAAGGTCATTCTTGGAAACAAAACAAAAAGCCCAGCACCGTGACTACCTTAGAGAGCACAGTATAAATCTTTACATACTTAGGATGACTTAATTGTGGGTATCTACTAAATCTCTCCAGTCTCTATACATTGAAAAATGCAAACACACATAATGTACTTACACAAATCACATAATCATAGGACTGGAAGGGACCTTGTATAAGCTGTGTCCTAGAGTAGCTGTTGGTCTGAGAGAGGCCCTGAGTGCTGCTAAAACCAGCACTTTATTTATATATTTGGATTTCAATACAACATAAAAGGATACCTAATACTGGGCTGTAGGTATCCTCTCTCATAATTAAAGAAATTATATGAAAAAAATCAGTAGAAAAAAATCAGAACAGCAGCACATTTCTCCTCCCACCCAAACATCAGTCAGTGCACACATTACAAAAATCTCACATCCAACTGCAGCAAATGCCAGATGAAACAGATGGGCTTTACAACAGATTCATCCTCTTTTGGAAGAAGTGTGAGAGCCATCAGGCTGTCTGAGTCATCTCCCTTTTTTTTATACCAAAGGGCATCTAACATCTGCTTCTCATCTCAGGTATGGCAGCCTGCCATGGCAAGAGAGGGGGGGTCTCCCAGGTAGGAAAGTACCAAACCATTTAGAGTTTAATAGGTCAAAACCATCATCTTAACTCCATCCTGTGGACAAAAGGCAGTCAGAGCAGGTCTGAGAGCGTGTGTCATATGCTTATGGCAAGATACTATGATTGTCGGTTTCTCCACTAGCTTCAGCTTCTGACTGGATTTAGGATTTAGCCCCCTGTAGAATTTATTGCAGAAGTACAATATAGGGGTGAGAAAAATGTATCATGTTGGCAAGCTAGGCATTTGTGAGGAAAGGCCATAACTATCTGGTCGGATACAGAAGAGGGAGGAAATAAACTACACTCTTGGTCACTGCTGCTATTTAGCTGTCTAAAAGCTGCTGGGACTCTAACTAGAACCAAGTTGTAAACTTGGGTTACAAGTGATGGAGAATCGCCTTTCAGTCATGGGGGTTGCAGGAAGGAGGGGAAGGAGTGTGGCTTTACCTTGCCACCATTATCATCTCACTCTTTTCAGGACTGTATCTCAGCCCACTGGCTCTCATCCCTGCACCAATCTCACCCAGGCTCTGAGAAAGACATTTGATGGCCTTTTTTGGGCTGGATGAGAGAGATTTATAAAGTTGGGGGCCATCAGTGTACTGAAAACACTTTAGCCTACATCTCCACACTTACTCTCTTAACATTATATACGCCTTGAATGAGAGAAATGGCAGAGTAGATACTTGTGGTACCATATATAAGACAGCCTGGGGCAGCAGATAATTTGCCAACAAAATCCTTTGGCGTCCCTCAGCAAGAAAGGAATGAAGCCACAGAAGAACAATCCCTCTATTCCTACCAAGAACCACAGACATCCATGATACCAAAGGCAAAGAATAAATCTAACAGTATCAGTATGGACACCTGATCCTTATCAATCATCAGATCATCACCCAATGCAATAAAAATACCATGGGGGTCCCCGTGAAGCTACATTGCTCAGGCTTCGGCTTCAGCCCCGGGTGGCCGGACTTAGGGCCCCGGGCTTCAGTCCCAAGCAGTGGGGCTTTGGCTTTCTGCCTTGGACCCCCAGCAAGTCTAACACTGGCCATACTTGGCAGCTCCTTTGAAACCTGCTTGCGGCCCCCCAGGGGACCCTGGACCTCTGGTTGAGAACCAGTGCTCTAAAAAAACAGGAGTACTTATGGCACCTTAGAGACTAACAAATTTATTTGAGTATAAGCATAGACCTAACATTACTAAGTTTTATGTATTAAAATTAAATATTCATTATCCTTGGCCATTTCAAGCTAAGTAAAATGTGAAAATAAAACAAACCATAGAAGTGGTAAAGAGTAAATTAGGTTTTTAATATTTTTATTTTTAATGATGAATGGAAATATTACTAAAATAATTTTTTATTTTTGGAAGTGTGCCTTTGAAGATAACTTGATACATCAGTAAAAGAGGTAATATAAGTTCTTAGTACCAGAAGGAAACTGCTTGGGTCACCCTAGAATAATTCCCCTACAATGTGATACCACTCAGATATTCCTCTGAGAAAGGTTTTTCAGGTATGTCTACACTACAAAATTAGGTCGAATTTTTAGAAGTCAGTTTTTTAGAAATCATTTTTATACAGTCAATTGTGTGTGTCCCCACACAAAATGCTCTAAGTGCATTAACTCAGCAGACTGCATCCACAGTACCGAGGCTAGCGTCGACTTCCAGAGCGTTGCACTGTGGGTAGCTGTGAGTAGCTATCCCACAGTTGCCGCAGAAGCCCATTAGGATTCTGGGTTGAGATCCCAATGCCTGATGGGGCAAAAACAGTGTTGCGGGTAGTTGTGGGTACATGTCGTCAGGCCCCCCTCTTCCTCCCCCTCTCTGTGAAAGGAACGGCAGACAATCATTTCACGCCTTTTTTCCTGGGTTACCTGAGCAGACGCCATACCACGGCAAGCATGGAGCCCGCTCAGCTCGCCGTCACCGTACGTCTCCTGGGTGCTGGCAGACGTGGGACTGCATTGCTACACAGCAGCAGCTCATTGCCTTTTGGCAGCAGACGGTGCATTACGATTGGTAACCATCGTCGTCATATTCCTGGGTGCTCTTTTAGCCAACCTCGGTGAGATCGGTTGGGGCGCCTGGGCAGACATGGGAGTGACTCAGCCAGGTCATTCCCATCTTCTGCCGAGCACCCAGGAGATGACGATGGCTTGCAGTCATACTGGACCGTCTGCTGCCAGCCTAAGATGTAAAAGATAGATGGATCAAAACAAGAAATTGACCCGATTTGTTTTGTGAAACCAACGGCCTGTTAAACCCAGGGTTTTGAGTTCAATCCTTGAGGGGGCCATTCTGTGTCACAGTTGTTTGTGTTTCTCCTTGATGCAAAGCCACCCTTTTGTTGATTTTAATTCCCTGTAAGCCATGTCGTCAGTTGCCCCTCCCTCCATCAGAGCAACGGCAGACAATTGTTTCGCGCAAAACCAGGTGAGGAGGCGATGGCAGCGTGGTGACAAGAGGGACACGGTCATAGACTTCTCACATAGACTTCTCGCAATGTGCCCCGGCAATGTGGACATCATGCTGATGAGCTCTGCATGAGCTCTGCAAACACGCTGGCCAAACAGGAAATTAAATTCAAAAGTTCGTGGGCCTTTTCCTGTCTGCCTGGCCAGTGCATCTGAGTTGAGAGCACTGTCCAAAGCAGTCACAATGGAGCACTCTGGGATAGCTCCCGGAGGCCAATACTGTCGAATTGCGTCCACACTATTCCAAATTCAATCCGGCAAGGCTGATTTCAGCGCTAATCCCCTCGGAGGTGGAGTAAAGAAATCGATTTAAAGAGCCCTTTAAGTAAAAAAAAAAAAAAAAAGCGGGGGGGCTTCATTGTGTGGACGGGTCCAGGGTTAAATCGAGGTAACGCTGCTGAATTCAACCTAAAGTCGTAGTGTCAGTTGTTCAAAGGACAATGAAAGAAAGGAAAGATGTGCTGTTTTTCTGCTGAAATGTCAGAATTTTTTTTCCAACTGTTGATGGTTTGTAGAAGCTCTTGAGATTTGCACTATGTACTGCATGATTACACAGAGATGCTGCTTTGCTGACTGTGGAATCCCTGTGAGGTATTCTAAAATAAGACACAGCTGCACAGGTCAGTACTTCAGAAATAATATGAACACTGCATCAAAAACCAGTTGTTAAAAGTGCTTTGCTGTGGCTTATAGATTATCTCTAGGCAACAATATCCAACAATCAATTGGAACAGGAGACAATTTCCAGAGTTTTCCTTTTTTCAGACTTCAGGGAATGAAAAAAATATATTTTTGGAATAGTATAAAACCCCTAAGACTTATTAAAAAAACAACAACCCTTTCTTTTCAGAGGAGATAGAAGTCCTGTGTATTGCGCAGTGGTGACACTGTTTTAAAACAGAGAGCTGTTATATGCTAATATGGCACCCTTATGTCTCACCAGGAAGTAGTTGTGCAGCACAGCATTGTTTCTTATGGAAACAAATATATATAACACCACATCGCAAAGTAAGATTGTGTGGAATATTGTTGAACAAACAGGATCCTATGCAAGTCATTTATTACATTAGTATAGGACTTTGCCATGCTCCTTGTTTATTGATTTACATTTGTTCAATATTCATAGATTTTTTTTAAGACCACAAGGGATCATTATTATGCAGTCTGACGTCTTGTATATCAGAGTACACACTATAGAACCTCACTCCGTAATTTCTGCATCAACCCCATAACTTCTGAATTAGCATTAGGATTTCATGTCTTTGCAGATGAAATCACAGATGTACCCCTCTTTACAAGAGAGTTGCAGAAACATGAAATTTGTGAACTATCAACGGTGGGTGGGGTTATGAGTTATGCAGAATATGAAGGTTGTCAGTGAGCATGCAACATATATTTTATAAACTTGACACTAGAGGCCAAAAATTTCAAACCTGGGTGCCTAAAGTTAGGCTTCTAAATCCATATAAAAGATGCAAGTATGTGGCTTGATTTTCAGAAATGCTGAGAAGCCATAGATCCCATTTAAGTCAAGTGACTTTTGGCATCTAAGTACTGAAAATCTGTGCCACAGCTTCTTGTTTTCCGAAATAGTAGATATTCAGAATTTTATTATATGTATCCATCAACTCTCTCTGAGCCTGCTGAGTACAACAAGAGTATTATTGCTGGTTCAAGACTGCATAAAAACATTTTTACTTTGAAATTACTTAAATGTAAATGACATAATTGCATTCAGTTATATTTTCACTGCTTCTCAACAGAGTACATTGCATAAAATTCTTTGTTTAAATTGTCTTGACTCAGCAACCTGAGGCATCAGAGCTCTCTTGTTCTAACCAGTAGGTTATACAGCACACTAAACTTTTCCTATATGTCAACTCCTTGTCCTTGGCTTGTCATATTTTAAACACAAACAACTTTGACTTCCATATTAAAAATTCTATGAAAACTTTGCATCACTTTAATTAGGACTGCTAGAACCCCATGACAGACAAAAAGTGTATTTATATAACTTAAATGTTAAGCAACATTAGTTTTAATTTAATGCATTATGATAGCTAGTTGTATTGATTCAATACTGTCATGTTTTTCAAGTTAGAATCCCTGAACTTTCGGGGGCAAGGGGAGAGGGGGAATAGAGAAATAAAGGAATAAGGCAGCAGACACAAATCCTAAATATCCCTCCCAAAAGTAGTTAAGTTACTTAAACAAATATTCATTAAAAAGCAGACAAAAATTACATGAACCATCAAGACCCTGCCTGTACAAACACACAAAAGCGAGCAACCTGTTATTTTATTTTAGACTGCATGTATGGTTATTGACCGTGTCCTTCTATTTCCATCTTTTAGAAGCATGCACTTAGGAAGGAACAATCAGTTTCACACATACAGAATGGGAAGAGACTGTCTAGGAAGGAGTACGGCAGAAAGGGATCTAGGGGTTATAGTGGACTACAAGCTAAATATGAGTCAATAATGTGATGCTGTTGCAAAAAAAGCAAACGTGATTCTGGGATGCATTAACAGGTGTGTTGTGAGCAAGACACGAGAAGTCATTCTTCCTCTCTACTCTGCGCTGGTTAGGCCTCAACTGGAGTATTGTGTCCAGTTCTGGGCACCGCATTTCAAGAAAGATGTGGAGAAATTGGAGAGGGTCCAGAGAAGAGCAACAAGAATGATTAAAGGTCTAGAGAACATGACCTACGAAGGAAGGCTGAAAGAATTGGGTTTGTTTAGTTTGGAAAAGAGAAGACTGAGGGGGGACATGATAGCAGTTTTCAGGTATCTAAAAGGGTGTCATCAGGAGGAGGGAGAAAACTTGTTCACCTTAGCCTCTAAATGATAGAACAAGAAGCAATGGGCTTAAACTGCAGCAAGGGAGATTTAGGTTGGACATTAGGAAAAAGTTCCTAACTGTCAGGGTAGTTAAACACTGGAATAAATTGCCTAGGGAGGTTGTGGAATCTCCATCTCTGGAGATATTTAAGAGTAGGTTAGATAAATGTCAGGGATCAGGGATGGTCTAGAGAGTATTTGGTCCTGCCAGGAGTGCATCAAGTCCAGCCCCCTGCCTTCACTTGTGACCTCCTCAGGGATTGAATTCACAACCCTGGGTTTAGCAGGCCAATGCTCAAACCACTGAGCTATCCCTCCCCCCCAGGAGGGCAGGGGACTGGACTCAATGACCTCTCGAGGTCCCTTCCAGTCCTAGAGTCTATGAATCTATGCAATATAGATACTACTTTTTTGCTGATGTATTCAGTTTTCTCCATATTGGAATAGTCTTTTGTGGTTTATTGCCCAAGCTTCTTAGAAGCTAATCTCCAAATACCTCAATTTCAGTCTATAACCTAGATTAGTTATTATCTCAAACAATCATTTGCATCATCCTGCTGTTTTGTTTTAGGATCTTTTATGCAGACTTTTATGACAGAGCTTCTCATGCTTATTCTCTCTTCTAAAATGTATATAAATATAAGTAAATCATGCTGCAGAATTCATAACCTCAGCTGAAATTGTTGTGGATGCAATTCACTAAAGATTTATAGTCTCAGCTTTCCTTAGTTATGGAGACAATAGTCCCAAATTCAGCGTCAAATACTATGGTAATCAGTATCTTCTAAATACAGATAGTAAATATACACTGAAAGTAACTTCCACAATTTAAATTCAATAACTCAAACATAATAAATATATGGAGATATACCTATCTCATAGAACTGGAAGGGACCCTGAAAGGCCATTGAGTCTAGCCCCCTACCTTCACTAGCAGGACCAAAAACTGATTTTGCCCCTGTTCCCTAAGTGGCCCCATCAAGGATTGAATTCAAAACCCTGGGTTTAGTAGGCCAATGCTCAAACCCTGAGCTATCCCTCCCCCAACTATGCATATGCTTCCCAATACCTTGTTTATGGGTTTTTTTAACTACTGTCAAAGGCTGTGTGAACATGATCAATGTAAATTCTTACGCCTGGTCTGTAATATGCTGTCTTTTAAGGAAATATTGTTTATATTACAAAGTTTTAGCTATGGAACACAATAATTTCCAACAACACCAACAAAAACATAGAGAATGAGTACAATAAACTAAGAAACACTTAAAGCTTCTCAGGGATGGGGAGGAATGATTCTGTGTTAGGAGCATTTGAAAAGTAGTTTCTCCTGACTGGATTTCAACCCATTTAATCTTAAATTATCCAAATAATCATTAATTTGTTTACTCTGTTCCTTTGTCTCTTCTGCCTTCCTCAACTTTGAGATTCAGATGAAATAGAGTCAGAAGTGGTGGGGTTGTTATAATGGATTTTTACTTGGGACAGCAGAGGAGACAAAACTGTGACTTTGGGAGAGCATCAGATAGTGTAGTGGCAGTGAAGGCAATAACTGTTTGCCTCACTGCAGGTAAATGAAATATTTTTGAGGGGAAAAAGATTAAAGGCCTTTGCTAATCAGATCCCTGATCAGTGCCACAACTTGAATATTTTACCCTTTGAGAATTTTTTTTTAATATAGTAATGAACTAAGCTAGTGCTGGTACTTATGAATGCTTCTATGTATTTTGGGTCTGGCTTTCACTTGTTGCTTCATCTTTATCTGCCTGCTTTTAATTTATCTAATTTTTTTATAATGGAAAATGAAGGGAGTTGGGGAGCGGCTGCTTTATGCCACATGCACCAATTTTTTTCAAGGAGAAATTTGGTAACTACTTTTAATAGGTGGACTTAGCGCACCTGCACAGCAGGCAGACCATAACAGGTCATTCTATCAGTACAGTGAAATTAACAATTTTCTTTCTAGGCCTTAAGAGCTATCACGCTGAATCTTTTAAGAGCTGTTCTTTAAACAGGTTCCCAGCTGTGGATCCACACTCTTTGTGCCAAGAAAATAGGATACAATGGGGGCTTGATTTAGCTCTGGGTTATGCCAGCTGTGATAGCTGGAAAGGCCACCTAGGGGAGGAGTTGCGATGGCAAACACTGCTCTGGCGTATTAAGAGGGCTCTATCTATACATGTAAATAGTTACTATATAAAGTGCCAGTAGATGGCACTCAAGATTACCTAGCATAGCTCTTTGGCTTTGTAGGCACAAAGCTTGTGCTACACTGCGAATGGCTTCCTTTGTGTAACTCTATTACCTTGGAACTCTTAACATGCCGAGGGCCTGTCAATGATCAGTGTAGTCCCCAAAGAGAGCACTGCTAGCCTGGAAGGAGGGGTAGGGTTAGGGTACATCAGGAATGCACTGAATCCGTGCATTCTTGAGCAGCCCTGGATGGTGGGGTTCCTGCGTAATCTTGACCAAATGTTAAAGATGTCCTCTCCTGCCAACAAGAGCAGGTCAAAAAAAAATTTTTTTTCCAACGAAAAATGCACGTTTCACAGAACCGACCAGAGGGATCCAGGCTCTTTACCTCTCCAGCTAGGGTGACCAGATGTCCCGATTTTATAGGGACAGTCCCAATTTTTGGGTCTTTTTCTTATATAGGCTCCTCTTATCCCCCACCCCTGTCTCGATTTTTCACACTTGCTGTCTGGTCACCCTATCTCCAGCACCTAGGCTGGAAGGCTCTTGTCAATTTCCATTTTGGTTCTTTCATAATAGAATTTGGCACTCTCCCCAGAATTTCTGCTGCAGTATATATGATTCCTCATTAAAATGTTATTTTCCCTAGAAAGGTTAGGAAGTTGTCTGAATGCACAGATGTATCTATCTATAAAATAATCAAGTTTTTGATCTTCACCTGTTGTGTTTATTTTTCTAATTACCTCTTGTTTTGTACTGATAAATGATCTCAGGTAGCACCTTTGCAGGAGGAGATATATTAATATACAAAGAAAAGTTCCCTCTGGGCATCCATGAGTGGACTAAAAGCACAGATCTTCGTTTAGAGTTTAGTATAGAACAATACATTAAAAATAAGAACAGATACAGAAAAGATTAAAAATAATCATTTTGACCATAACCAGCAGTTCTCTCCAGAGCAATATATATTGTAATTAACAAACAAAACAAAACCCTCTTCCCATTCTCTAGCGGGAAATATAGTCCCAATTTAGAGGTTTACACAGAAATCAGATATAGATAAATATCCATATTTTGTCTTCTTTTAATATCCTGGTTAGCCAGGACTACACATTGCAAATACTACACATTTTTTTCAACAAAATGAGACAGGGAAGTAACCATCATTTTTCATTTAGCAGCATTCTGTGTCCTCTCCTTGCTCTGAGAGCATTTCAGAAATCACACTTCTTCATTTTCTGGCCTGTAAAAATGTCATTGTGTCCTTGAGGGGGCAGGGGAGGGGGAAAGATGAGTGGGCAGAGAGATAAGTAGAAATGTCCAGTCTATTTGACTTAGATGTCTGTCTGGTACAAAACAAGTGCACTGAGACATAGGCTTTTCAGTTCCATTTTTATAGAAGCAAAAATGTTGCCTTTTAATTAGGCTTACAGTGTAATTAGAATAGGTGTTGATACTTAAATTAAATTCCAATTTGCACTTCCCTCACACTACTAATTCTCAAATATAAAGTTCACAAACAAGTATGCTTCTAACAGAAGCTAGATATGAGGAAGTTTTGCGAGGGAGGTGTTAGGCTATGATAACGGTGTAGTTTTTTTTAGAAATCCTGCTAGTCAGTTATTCAGAACTGTCAGATTGCCTTGTTCACAATTCTCATGCATGTCTAGAACCCTCAAATATGAATTTTCAATTTTGTCCACTTTATAGTGGATAACATACTTTTTACAAGGAGTTGTAATGGAAGAATTTTAAAGGTACCAGTTTTGCTTTACTCTTCATATTTTACTTCTAGCTTCCTCCAGATACAGGTACCATTTCTATTAATTACACTATGCTTCTTGACAATGATCTCCTACAAAAGAACTCTTTCCCCTGAAATTATTTGAAAACGTATTTCTTTTTAATTTATAGGTACCTTATGTTAATGATCTGACCTGTCAGACAAGTTATACACTTAGATTTATATTACTTCAATTCACCTTTAAAATTCCTGTGACAAATAGGCCAATGGAACTGGAAAAGGCCAATGGAACTGGAAAGTAGCAAAACCAGCAGAAACCTGTTTAAATGGGCATTTAAGTAGGAGGTTAATAGTCTAGAGCAGGGGTTCTCAAACGTCATTGCACTGCGACTCTCTTCTGACAACAAAAATTACTTCACGACACCAGGATGGGGGACTTAAGCCTGAGATCACCCAAGCCATGCTGTCCTGGATGGGGGGCCAAAGCCCAAGGGCTTCATCCCCAGGCAGGGGGCCTGTAACCTGACCCCTGCCACCGGGCTGAAGCCCTTGGCCCCAGTAGGTGGGGCTTGGGCTTTGGCCCCAGGCCAGAGCAAGTCTAACGCCAGCCCTGGCGACTCCATTAAAATGGGATCGCGACCTACTTTGGGGTCCTGACCCACAGTTTGAGAGCTGCTGGTCTAGAGTAAAGGCATAGCTGGGGGTCTAGAGAAAGTTTCTGATGAAATTTAGGCAGGCTAGTGCTTGTGTTTTTTGTTTTCAGCTGCAAAGGGCATGACTAAAGAAAAATGTCTCTCCATGATTACAGTGGTTGAAAAGAGTCAGCTCGCATGTGTGACAGCAGGAGGAATCAAACTTGAGCCACTGATTCCTGATAGACATTATGGATAAATCAAGTAGGATTTCACCCTAGTCCCACTAAGTCAATGTGACATCTCATATGAGTAAGACGAACAAGATTTGGCACTCTGAGACAACTGGAAAAAAAAATCCCTGTAAATAATTCTAGCACTTATCAGGCTACTGCACTTGAGCATTATACAGCGGCTGAAAGCGAGCCTGGGGCAAAGGCACTTGATATTTTATTTATTGTGTGAATCATGGTAAACTTTAACAGACTTTAAAAGATGCAGTATTTTTCTTTTAGAAATAATATTTACAAATTGAATGCTTTGGTGATAGTATTGTAATAAATCAGGCAATTGAAAACAAACAGAAGTTATTGGGTTGACTATATTTGTATTTCTGATATTTCTTGGATTGCATATTCTCAAAACATTGGGCTTTTTTGCAGTTAAAAATAAAAGCTAGCCAGCATTTCTGGTCCTCTCTTATTTTACATGCAGGAAGAGTTCTCTCAGTTTTGGTCTCAGGAAACCTTACACAGAGTAGCCAAGGAAATACATCTGTTACTGGCTACCCTGTTTTTTTGATAGACTAATCTGGCCCATCTCTTAGTGGTAATGAATCCGATAGATACACAATGAGACAGCTGTGGCAATAGAATACTTTTCTGTTAAAATTAAACAATCTGTTGGCCAACTTCCAGTCCTTTGGAAGTGTGTTTAGCATGGTAGACCCTATGTTAATGGGGGCAGGTGTAAGTGATAAATTCAAATGATTCACTATGTTGGGCTTTGTGCTACAAAGATATATTTATCGTTTAGTGTGCTTTGTGCTTGCTTGTGAGAATTTCATTTCAAAATTTAAACCTGGTTTTAATTAAAAATAGAAAGAAAAGGACTTGATAACGGAAGGTAAGAAAAAGCTTTTTACTTGCAGCAAAGAAATAATTGCTAGACCAAACTGTTAAAATATACTAAAATATATGCGGGTTAGCCCCTAAAACAGTTTCCATTGCCACACATCTTTCTTAATTAATCTATTTTGTTACAAAGAAGCAGGATAAAGTTGTTTCTGAAATGTTTGATTTAGCTAATGTACTTACAGAAGATTTTTCACTTTAACAGCTTTGCTGCATTCTCTGCCTACAGAAAATTACTCTCAAAATATCAGTTTCCACTGATGTAACTACTGTAGCTCAGTTGCTTTAAATTACCTTTGTGCATCTCAGATAAAATAGAGTTCTACACAAAGTAGATAATGCCAACCATATTAAAAAGGAAAGAACCCTGAGGATCAACGGTATTGTTTTTTTGATTGGGAATCAAAACTGATAAGTGATGACATTTTCAAACATAGCTATTAAGTATCTGAGCCCAGCACTGTACACATTTAGACAAAACTGCCATGGGGACCTGCATAATTAGGTATAATAAGGCAGATATTGAATAATTATAATTGCTTCTAGATGTGTAGAAGTGAGGAAGGATGATTTGTGGTTAATACATGAGATTGGGATTGAGGAGTTCTGGGCTCAAATCCTTGTTCTGTTACAGACTTTCTTGGACAAATCCTCTATTGCTGTGCCTCACTTGCACAATAATAATTCCTTACCTCACAAGGATGCTGTGAAAATAAATTCACTAATGATTATGAGGCATTCAGACTTTATAGTGAGGGGAGCTATATAAAGTACACAAAGTCTTTCCAATCATTGCTTTACTGCTTGGGGCTATATTTTGCCCCATGGACGTGGGCTGCCTTGGTTATCTTTAGTATTCACCCAGAGCAGAATTTGACCCCTGAAGTATCTAATTTTCATAACCTCTGTGAAACATTGCATTTTTTTCCGGCTTATATAGTTATGGGGCAGGGGCCAGTAGTTTCCCATACAAGATGTGGTTTGGAGATAAACTGTTTAAGTTTATTCCATTACAGGCTTTTGTGATTAAATGTGTTTTCAAAAAAAAAAAAAAAAGGACAAGGTTTCAAAGAGCTTCAGATGACAAATGGACAGTATCTTACTTCCTCCATTGTGAAATATAGTGCATATATTTATTGACTGTTATGCTTGTAAAAATAATTAACAGTGGAAGCCCATCTAGTAAAAGTAATAATATTGGCTTAGTGAATCATGTTTCCACTCAGACATTCTGAATATATTTCAAATTCTTATTGAGAGAAATTATGATTTGTGCCTGAAAATATTAGTAATGTTATATTTTAAGATATATTTTGGGGGCTTGGAGACAATTGTATTGTTTGGCTGTAAGATAGTGAACAAATTATTATACTGTAAATCAGGGATCAGCAACCTTTCAGAAGTGGTGTGCCGAGTCTTCATTTATTCACTCTAAGGTTTCGCGTGCCAGTAATACATTTTAACGTTTTTAGAAGGTCTCTTTCTGTAAGTCTATAATATATAACTAAACTATTGTTGTACGTAAAGTAAATAAGGTTTTAAAAATGTTTAAGAAGCTTCCTTTAAAATTAAATTAAAATGCAGAGCCCCCCCAGGCCAGTGGCCAGGACCCGGGCAGTGTAAGTGCCACTGAAAATCAGCTCGGCACGCGTGCCATAGGTTGCCTACCCCTGCTGTAAATAAATTAACACGAGCCTTCTTTACAAGCAAACATAGCAACCTTCATAGGTACCAGCTGTCACTGATTAAACAAACAACCAAACAACCAGCAAAGTAAATTACTTCATGAGAAGAAAGCTATTTTTCCCCCTCTCTTCAAAACTCACAGCATTGTTCTGATTATATTTTATTAACCTATAGCAGAACGGCTCCCATTGGCAGATCAGAGATAGTGTATGTGGGAGTGGGAAATTGTAACCTCTCTATTCCCTCCCGCCCCCAACCATACTCTGAAGAATTTAATTTTTCATTTAGGGAAAATAGTTTCTAGACCTTCTGGTTGTGACTATAGCATTTTTACACAAACTGATGCAAGATATCTTCCTGAGTCTGCGTACACACAAACGTAGAACTCAATGACTATATTTCATGGCAATGAGGTGGGTGGGAAGCGAGGATAGGGCTGCTTCTCCTTCTGCCACTGACTGGTTAGTATAGAAGAGATGGCAGTAGCAGTGAGAAAGCAGCAAGCATGCTACTTCGCTGGGCTGATGTCTGGAAGAGGGAAAGGATTTGTGCAAACTGAGGATTTTTCCAACCATGTTTTAAGATTTAAGACCATTGTTTTAAAAATGGCTATTAATTTTGGATGCTTCAACTTCTGGGTGCCCAACTTGGAACTCATGAGTCCAAATGAAGTCAATGAGAGTCAATGGAAATCAACTCACATATGTTTCAGGTTGGTCACCCCACGAATGAGGTACCCAGAATCGTTGTCCACAGAGCCAGCTTCAGGCACCAGTCAACCAAGCACGTGCATGGGGCAGCACCTTCTAAGGGGCGGTCAATCTTGGGGTAGTGGGGCAGCGCTCCGTTTTTTGTTTTGGGTTCGGCGAGGCGACGCTCAGGAGTTTTTGTTTTGGTGGGGCAGCACTGGAGGGGGTGGTTGTTTTGGCGGGGCGGAACTCAGGGGGTTTTGGTTTTGTTTCGGCAGCGTGGCGCTCGGGGGGAGGTTGTTTCGGCGGGGTGGCACTCGGGATTGTTTTTTTTGGCTTGGGGTGGCAAAAAAGTTAGAGCCGGCCCTGGTTGTCCACTTTTGAAAATGCTATTTGAAGAGACTGGTGGTCTGAAGGAAATGGGACATTGCCTGGCCATGCTGGAAGAAAGACAAGAGGCAATGAATGTGGTTTAGTTAGGGAGCAACTTTATTCACTTAAAATATCTGGGTGCAGTATATTTTACAGTGAGGTCATCATCATTTCCTACTGGATCCCTGCCCTGCTGTGGGAAGGTGAAAATATCTACCCTGCCCTGGCCAATCTGAGGGGGAAATTCCTTCCCAGCCTTCAAGGAAAAAGGGCGATTAGCATAATACCTACAGTGGATCATAAAGAAACCCAGTCTTACTGTGACTCAAATTGTTGCCAGCCTAATCCCAGTAAGAAAGGGCTTCACCAGAACTGCCTAGGGTATAAATACTCCACCCACTCCTGCTCACCCAGAAGGGCAGTGCCTCCATCTGATCCAACCAATTCCTGTTCCTGCCTGCTCCGTCCAAGGGAAGCTTCTCCTTCCTCCCCCTCTGCCACCAATTACTGACAGAACCCTTATAGAGACAGTAAGAGCCTTGTCTCCTGTCCAGCCAGCCAAATGACCTACTGCATACAGTTGTGGTGGGCACATATTCAAGGATTTCCTTTGTATTCTAATCTAGAAGATCCTTCAAAACAAAACAAACAAACAAGAAGTGGTGCCTTTCCTGATGTCCCACAGAATGAAACATCTTGAAAACTAACCAGTGAGAGAATGGGACTTAGGTAGGAAGGGAAGACCATGAAAGAATCCATTTCTTACAAAATGGCTTTCAGAATCAATGTTTTATATGTAAGCTAAGAGAGTTTTGCCAGGGACGCTTCAGCGATATTTGCCCAGTTTACCCTCTAAGGCTCTAATGCAGGCACAGCGGCAGCTCCAGGCCCCAGCGCTCCAAGCGCGTGCCTGGGGCGGCAAGCCGCGGGGGGCGCCCTGCTGGTCGCTGTGAGGGTGGCAGTCAGGCTGCCTTCGGTGGCTTGCCTGCGGGAGGTTCCCTGGTCCCACAGCTTTGGTGGCAATTCAGCAGCGGGTACGACGAATCCGCAGGACCGGGGACCTCCCGCAGTTGCGCCACCAAAGGCAGCCTGCCTGCCGTGCTTGGGGTGGCAAAAAAGCTAGAGCTGCCCCATGCACAGGCAGACTGCAGTGGACCTTTGTGTGGGTGCAGAAGTCTACCCATGTGCTGTCAACTGCAGCATCAGAACCAAATTTTGTTAATGCGAGTGTTTTAAATGTAGAAAAATGTAATTAAAATAAAAGGTTACATGATAAGTCCATAGAGTTCATTGCTTGCTAACTTTATGCTGTTTCCTTTATTCTTCAATAATTTATTCAGATCTAGCATTCTTGGCAGGTGAAGTAAACAGGTTAAATATGTATACTGGAGGAGTTTTAAATTTACTGATGCAAAATTTTCCAGTTTTTTTTTTAAACTGTGTGAATCCATAAAAGCCACCAATATAAATAGAAAAATATAGCTGCACTACAGAGCAATGAATGTTTGGTACACCACTCCAAGGCTTTAAACTACACTGGTTATTTGCATACCACCACCAGATTTCACATTCTGAGTGACAGACTTGACACTAGCCATGGAAACAATATAAAAAATTTCTGAAACGTGCTCCAAAACTATGTCTTTCAGTTTTCATCACTAAGCAACCAAAAGTAGCCTCCAAAATATAGTAATTACCAAAACTCAGAAGCTCCTTGGGTAGCTCTCTATCCAACAATAATTTTCTATTTTTACTTTTTTTCTCCAAATTTTGAAAATACACACATAGGTTCCTCTCCAATGCTCTGAGCACTTATCCCATAAATGAAAAACAACAAAGCACAGCCCATAAATAATTCATCTCAACCTACACTTCCTCAGCAGTTTAAAAAAAAGGGGGGGGGAGAAGATGGGATTTGTATCGTGCTTGGAAGGTTAACAAAATCTGGATTGTAGTGGACCAAATGGTGGTGATGACTTCCAAATGAGGGGCACCGAAAACGGGATGAAGCTGGGGGCCAGGATCAGATTCATTGTGTGCAATGCTATGTCTACGATGGGAAATTACAGGTATACTGTGCACAGGGAGTAGGAGATAAGGTTGTTTATACACTAGTTCCAAATTCCAAGGGAAGAATTCTAACGCAGCATACCTCTTCGTAAGTGAGACAATGAGGCAACAGTGATAAAACAGTAGCCCCAGGAATAGTATGGCTACTGGGAAGTAAGTTGGGGTGGTGGGGCAGTGGCAGTGGCAAGAAATTTTAGTTTACACTAAATTGTCACCCACTTCCCAAGTATTGCCTTTATCTTGGGAGTGGAAGTATAGATGGGTGGCCATGGAAAGAAGATCATAATTGACGCTACCATAACTGTTGTTGTTTTTTTAAACTTGTCAGTCTAGTTTGTTTCAGTGGAAACTTCTTACAGTTATTTTTTCTTTATTAGAAAGAGAATATTGCTATATTGACTCTGAACACTCAGCTGTGCCTGCTGACGATTTGTAATGTTGATGTTATGTGGTTTATACAATAGTTATGTACATTGGATAGATCGAGTTTGTGTGTCCTATTTATTATGTCACATTTTGTTTTCAATTTAGAAAAATTGGCATTCTTTTGAGTGGGATAAGGGGATGGAAGTAATAACACAGAAAAACCTCTCATTTCTTTCTCCTGAGGGCCATGTCATCCCATTTCTTAAAAGGCATATTTAACAAACCAAAATGAAAACAATGCAGAAAGAAAAAACATCAACATCGTCATCTAGGCAAAATGGGAGAAAACCCATTTTAATAACAACTTCAAAAGATGCAGAAAAAGTATCTTCTGAAGATGAGTTAAACATAACCCATTAAAGACAACAGAAGATTACTAAAATAATCTTGACATGGATTCTCACTTTCTTCTTCTTCCCTGTTTATCTACATAATAGAAAAACAACTTTGTCAAGAGGCTCTGCATAGTCCCACTTGCATGTACTGTGGTGCTTTACAGTAATACCTCTTCTAGCAATGTCAGCTAGAGCACTCGGCACTCCCTGCCCCTCCCTTCAGCTTCATGATGCACTAAGAGTGAGTCTATAAAGGGGCAGAGAGCCCTCACCTTCTCTGTCCCTTCCAATTGCGTGCCTAGACGGATGTGAATCGCTCTGGTCTCTTTGAAATCAGTCTCTTTCTACTTAGCATTAGCATCATTTAGTTAGTTAGTGATTAAAAAAAACACTAAACAGTTCTGGGTTATGGAGGAACTGAAGAAACAAAAGGTAACTGGGTTTCAAGCATGCTTCCTGCTCGTCTGTCTCCCTGGCATCCAACAATCTCTTGCAGTGCCTCAAGTGCCTAAGAGAAGGACATTTGCCTTCTGTGCATTCAGTCTGCTGAACCCTTATTCCCACAGTCCCCAGGAATATGGAGACTCACACTTGCAGCTTCTCCTGCTCAAGGAAACCCTTGAGGCTAGACCTTTGAGATCCAATCAGGTCTTGGATCCCAGGGCTAAGAAGACAATCTCTGTTTCTGTGGCTATCAATGCCAAGCGACTGAAGGGTTCCAAGGAGCCACAACCCCTGTCAGGATCAGACTCAGTTCCTGCAGCTCCTTCAATAAAACCTCCAAGGCTACAGATGTGTGAACCAAGGGCCATTTGGTCAGATTTGACTGTCCCAGTTCTGGAAGAAAGGGCAAGAGACAAGTTGGCTACCTTCATTGGTGCTGTACCTCATGCCTAAGATTATGAGTATGTCACAGAGGTTACGGAAGTCACGGATTCCGTAACTTTCTGCAACCTCCATGACATTGGGGCCCCACAGCAGCCCAGCCCTGCAGGGCAGCAGGGGGATCCTCCAGAGTTCCCCAGCCCTGCAGGGGATCCCCCAGAGCTTCCCATCCACTCCCACTGGTGGCACCGGGGGATTCCCCCCCTCAGCTTCCAGCCACTGGGCAGGGGTGAGGGGCCATAGCTCCCTGCCACTGCATGCAGCAGGGAAGGGTGCTGGACTCCCCTCCATCTCCATTTTCTCAGGGATGTTTTTAGGAAAAAAGTCATGGACAGATCATGGCTTCCATGAATTTTTTGTTCATTACTCGTGACCTGTCCATGACTTTTACTGCAAATATCCATGACAAAATCGTAGCCTTACTCATATCTCCCAGTTACCAGAACACAATTAAACCCCCTGCAGCTACAGGGCCAGGGTTGGTTGTGACTTCCACTTCTGGATTCTGGAAGATGGCATTGATTGGGTTCGGTTCTGTCCGTCACGGCATCAAAGAAGAAGAGGCACAGAGACAACATGGCCACTGTTAGCAGTGCAGTTCCTGTGCAGAACTGTTAGATCCATCTGATTCTGACAGGACTGCCATGGTTCCAAAATGGAGATCCAGTCCACCCCTGGCTTCAACAGCAAAAGGTGATGGAGTTGGGGAGGTCAGATCTGAGGATGTCCATGTCATCAGATCTGTCACTGATTCCTGGGCCGGTTATGGCCGCATCCTCAGTTCTGGAGAGTTCTGTCACAGGAACAGTCCAGGCTCGCCTTATGGCTCTGCTTGACTTGTCAGTTCCGAGTGGGGGAAAGTTTCCAAAAGGAGGTATGTGTCTCTGGTACCACGATCTTCTTCCTCATTCACTGTTAGGAAGAAGAGGCCAAAGGATGTTGCTGGGCTGAATGCTCTATTCTTCCTCCTAGGACCTGTACATGGTCCCAAGACCTGGATCTCTGTACTTCCATTCAGATCTGCTCCTGTCCCTGGTATACTCTATCTCTGCTCCAGACCTGGACCCTTACCAGGAAGAAGAGAGAATAAGAATGCTCAGTTTGTATCACCCTATGGTCCTCCTCCTGCAGGCATATTCCCAAACCCTGAGGAGAATGGCAATCCTGGGGTATGGGGTCTTATTGGAGACCACCCTGGGAATTTTTCAATTTACCTCTCCATCCACTTGGAGGGTATGTGTCATCTGTTAAAGATCTGACAGTCCAGAGATCATTGGATCCGTCTCCTCTGGATCTCCACTTTAAATCTTCCTGCAGTGCCTGTAGAAGAGACATCTCACCCAGTGTTTGATATCTTTGGTGCTACTGAAAGAAGTAGAATATTCCTTCCAATTTTGGATGGCTTGCTGCAACTTGCTAAATCTGTGTGGCCCATGCCTGCTTCTTGTCAGCCTGTTTCTAAGAAAGCTGACAAGTAGTATCAGATACTATCTGAGAGGTTCTCCTACTCCCATAACCACCTTGCCCCTAATTCGCTTGGTGGTGGCTGCAGCCAGTAACAGGGCTAGATCAGGTCTACTGCAGTCCAACCCAGTGGATAAAGAAGGGAAAAAGATTGATTCACTGGGGAGAAAGGTGTTCCTCGTCATTGTTCCTTGGTGTTATGGTGGCGAATTATCAGGCAGTCATGGCCCATTACCAGTTCCATTATGGAAAAAGATGACATTTTTACAGGACTTGCGGGATGACAAATGGCAAATGTGATCTTAATGGAGGGACAGAGCATGGCCAAACATTCACTCAGGGCCTCTTCTGACCCTCTGGTGTGACCATCAAGGGACATGCATGGCTCTGTTTCTCCTCTGCAATTACGGACACTAGACTTAAACTGGAGGATCTCTCTTTTGAAGGGGAAAATCTTCTCAGTGAAAAGACAGATGAATTACTGGGAAAACTAAAGGACAAACAATAGATACCACGCTCTCTGGATAGGATTCCCTCTACTAGAAGGAGGCCCTCCATGCCCTACTTTCTGATGCCAGATGCATTCCCTCCCCGAGCCATCATCATCATAATTTTCCATCAATCAAGAACATCAGCAGTTCCAGCAGCCTGCACCTCCTAGAGTCACTACAAAAGAGGCCTTTCAAATCTAGGCCAAAATCTAGACAAGTTGCTGCCTCATCAGTGTCTTCATCTCAGAAGAAGAAGTCTCAGTTTTGACTAGAAGATTGGAAGTCAAGATCTAGCCAATCAGGACCAATCTACCCTTTCTTTGGAAACAGGCTAGCTCACCACATCAACAAATGGAGGCAAATTACATCAGACCAATGGGTTCTAGAGATTGTAGAAAACATCTATGGCACGCAATTCAACACATTCCCTTCCCCCACCTGCTCCTCCCCTCTTCAGGAACCTCTCTCATTAGACTATTCTTCTTGCAGAAGTGGAAAAGTTGCTTCTGTTAGGAGCACTCATGGAAGTTCCCAAATTGCTGAGGGGACAGAGCTTTTATTCCCAATACTTTCTGGTGCAGAAAAAGGATTGGGGGGGAGCAGTTTATCTGATATCAGACTTAAGGAACTTGAACAAGTACATTCAAAGGCTTCCGTTTTGAATGTTGACTTTGGCCTCCATATTCCCTTCGCTGTTGGTCATGGATTGTTTTGCATCTCTTGATCTAAAGGATGCCTATTTTCGTATTTCAATTAATCACATTCATTGCAAGTACCTTCAATTTGTGGACATTTCCAGTGCAAGGTGCTTCCATTTGGCCTCTCCATGGTGCCCAGAATTTTTACTGAGTGCCTCTCCATGATAGTGGCTCACCTTAGGGATAAACAAAAATATCCTGATTCCTATTTGGAAAACTGGCTATTGAAGGCTGCTGTGTGCAAGGACCTGTTAAGAAATACTTCTTACATAGCCAATCTCTCTTTAGATCTTGAGCTTCTTCTCAACCACTAAAAGTCAGTTATCTGTCCTACTCAGAGGATCCCTTATACAGGCTTCATACTGGACTCTGTGGAATGGAAAGCTTTTCTCCCAGAGGACAGGCTTTTCAAAATAAGACAGTATATGTTAAATATCTGGTAGCATCCCACTCAGAGGATGGAATCTCTTTTGGGTCTCATGGGACTTATGGCAGCCACTATTTTTGTGACTCTGCACATTTGAGAAACAGACTTAAGCTGCATTTGCATATGACTCAGGTCAACAGACCAAGTTGGCCAGCTGTCAGAGGCATGTTGATCACCGTGCCTCAGAACATTATAGTCTGTCTAGAATGGTTGTCAGTCAGAGCAAATGCCTTCAAGGGTTCAATCCTCCAGGTCCATCCCTGACAGTAATGTCAAATGCATCCAGTAGCAGCTTGGGTGGGGGTAGGGGTGGATACATCTAAATCATTTGACAGTTCAAGGACACTAGTCATCTTAGGAGAGCACCCTGCACATAAACGTATTGGTGTTAAGAGCTGTTCTTCTAGCTCTAAGGTTGTTCCTCATCTGCAGGGAAGGGTTGTGCAGGTGGTGACGGACAATACATCAGTGATGTATTACATCAACAGGCAGGGGTGTGCTCACTCTGCTCTGCGGTGTGCAGAGACTGTAAGTCTATAGCGCTGGTGTATCCTTCATGATGACATTTATCCTAGGACCGTGAATCTGGCAGAGGAAAGCAATGTAGTTGTAGATTGGCTCAGCAGAGACAGCTCTCAGATGCATGAATGTTCCCAAGAGGATCTGTTGGGTTTGGACCCTATTCTTCAGATAGGATTGAACAGATTTGGACCTGTTTGCAATGAAGTCCAACAAACAGCGTTGCCTATTCTGTTCCAGAGCGGGCAGGGACAGTTAATCTCTGTCGGATGCCTTCCTTCTGCACTGGCGGACAGAGTTGATGTATGCCTTTCCTCTGATCCAGAAGGTAGTAGAAAAATATGTCACAACACGGCAAGGATGATTCTCATTGCTCTGGCTTTGCCATAACAGTGGCTTACCAATTTCCTTCAACTGTCCAGCAGAGTCTTTCTGCATCTTCCACTGTCTTCAGATCTCCTGTCTCAACAGGAGGGAAAGATCTTTCATGCAGACCCACTGTCTTGTCACTTGACAGCATGGACAATCGGTCTTTGACTCTGTCGGCACTTGAGCAGTCATACTCTTCATATGTAGTGGTACTAATTAATTCTAGAAAATAGGCTACTAGGTGCTGTTATCATTTAAAGTGGACCAGATTCAAGACTTTGAGGAAGAGAATATCTGATTGCCCTGTAACTTCTTGTATTCCTTGCATTCTGGAATTCTTCATGCACAGGGTTATTTAACTCATCATTAAAAGTTCACTTGACAGTCATCTCCCTGTAGCATACTCCAGTTGATGGTGGATCACTGCTTATTGTTTGGTTAAGGATTTATAAAAGGTTTATCAAATGTGTATCCTCCTGTCAGAAATCCTGTCCCTTCCTGAAATCTGTTTGGTATTGGCCATGCTGGTAGAATCACCTTTTTGAATCTTTGGCTGAGTGTTCTATCATTTCTCTCTCAAAACAGCTTTCATTGTTGCCATCACGTCAGCTAGGAGAGTGAGTAAATTGAATGCCTTATGGCTCATCCACCTTTCACTTCTTTTCATAAGAACAAGGTAGTCCTCAGACCTGATACCAGATTTTTACCTAAAGTGGTGTCTGATTTCCATGTTAATCAGAACATTAATTTGCCAGGTTAGGAAAACCTGGGGAACCCCTAAAACTTCAATGGGGAGAATCGGTACTACATAGTTTAGATGTTAGAATGACCCTCTCTCCTATTACTTGGAAAGAATTAAAAGTTTTGGTACATCACCTAGATTGTTTGTATTTTATGTCAAGAACCACATGGAGTATATGATCTCTTCAAAGACTATTTCTCGGTGGATTAAACAACATATTGCTGAACGTTACACAGTGGCAAAAGTTTCCGTATATTGCTGTGATTCGTTCACATTCCACTGGAGCTGCTTCTTTCACCTGAGGCAAGTACCAGTGGATTAAAGTTGCAAGACTAATCTGGACTTTGGTGCTTCCCACCTTCCTTCCCCTCTCTGTCAGAGTCCTTACTGCTTTATGTCTCTGACTTTAGGGTGGAAGGACCTGAGGTGGTGAAGGAGCTCTGCCCCTTTATAGGCTTGCCTTCAGTGCGTCCTGAGGCTAGGAGTGGGTGGGGTGGGGAGGCGCAGAGTGTTCCAGTTGATGCTACTAGAAGAGGTTTTACTGTAAAACACCACAAGGTGGCACAGTACCCATAAATGTGAATACGCAGAGCCACCTTGAAGAACTCCAGTTGCAGGTAAGTAACCTTCATTTATCATTTCAATATACAAAATAAATAGGGGGGGGAGGGAAAGTATTTTATTTGATCTTTTAAAGCTTATTTAATAGCATCACAATGATTGAGTTTTTTTTAAAATGAAGATAAATGAGCAAGATTCCAACACATTCTTCAGTTTATTTTTAAAATATTTGTAAATCAAACACCAGAATTTTACTTTGCACTTCTCCAAATTGTTTACACAAAGAGGGGAAACTTTCCCTAATTAAGTCCTCCCAAAATGGATATTGGTCAGATTAATTCTCAGTAATTTATTATGAGACTTTACCAGCAATCTCCCACCTCCAATTCCTTGGTAAAATAATTGAGAATTTAATGGAAAACCAACCTATGACCACACCTTTCTTCAACTGACAGTGTCCTAGACCCCTCACAAATAGGATTCAGACTGAGACATGGTGCAGAGATGGTCTTGGTGGCGCTGATGAATGACCTCCCCTCATGGCTATGGACAAGAGATAAATCGTGATACTTGCGGGCCTATCATGTCTGAGTGGGAGTCTGAATTTTCAATCCTATGTTTGAGTGGGTTGGAAGTTAGCCATTTTGTCCATCCTTAAACAAAATTTATTTTTTTGTTGTTAATTTGTCACTTTTTCAACAAGTTGACTCATGTCAAATCCTCTGTTAATAAAGGGCCTTGTAGTTCATTGTGCTGCTACAGGATGTGGATGCACAGTTGTGCTCAACATATATTTTGCTATATAGCCATGTGAATTGATACCATACAACAATTTTGCACATAGTTCTCAAATACACATTGAGAGGCTTCTGCAACTAGTGGGCTGAATCACAAATTTATGTTGGTAATCTGAATTTTTTTAGAAGGAAAAATAGAACTATTAGTATTGTCCTTAATTACATCTTACTGTATTTCAAATATGGCCTTTAATTAATTTGTTAAAGATATTTTAGTCACTGTGTGTGTGTGGGAGGGGGGGATCTAAAATCTCCCCGTTGCAATTCCTTGATTATTTTCTGATTTAAGGCTTTTCCTTCCCCACCAACCCCATACATGTTCCTTAACATTTTGAGGGTTTTTTTCCCACAGCAATACCCATGAACTGAACACTTAATGGCCTTATGTAGAAAACACAAGCAAATATTAATTATTTATTAGTGAGGCTTTGACATTACAATCAAAATATCCAGTCCAACCACCCATTGAAGCCAATGGAGGTTTTTCCATGGACTTCAGTGGGTGGTGGATTGGGCTCAAAGCAAACAAAAGCAGCATACGGCCTTCCCAGGTTATGCAAAATATTGCTGGGGCGTTACGGTGTAGTGAATGGAAGACATAGAAAAAGTGGATAAAAGCAAGATTATTTCTCTAGAAGGCAGCTTTGTAATATAAATATCTGTGGTGAGGGTTTACTGTACATATGTAATTTCATGTGGCAAGAATCAAGTTCTCTTTTTAAAAGGGCATAGTTAAAATACTGTATAAATCTGTATTGCTGAGTTAAGTGTCAGCAATTGTATTTTTTCCTTACAGTGAACCTTTATATGAATTTTTTTAAAACATTGTACAATAAGAATCAAACCTTTTAATTTGTACATTTTTGTACTGCATCTTTTCACCAAAAGAATTCAGTTTTGTAGTATTTCCAAGAGTGTTCATTTCAATGTGTTTTTGAATAATGGGGGAGGATAGAGTGAAAGAAGTCAGTCATTAATTCTTGCAGGTTTAACCATAGAGTGTATTATTCTACTACTTTAGACCAAGCGTAAGGAACATACAAACAAACAACCACAAAAAACCCACCACAGCCTGTGTATTTCATGGTTGTCAGGTGGATGATTTCCAAAGATTTCCCTTATTATTATTATTTTTTAAATAAAGAAAAGAATTCTTGGCAACATCCTAAATTAATAGGTGTTCCCAACACACCTACCATTTGATACTAACCTTCCTTATGGGCTTGGAGACCTGTTTAGATTGTAGATTCTGGCAGCCAAAATTCTTTTACTTCCCATAAAAAGCAGATTTCCTACATCTTCCCCGCCCTCTTATGTAACTAACACCACCAGTATCCTCAACAAGAGCTTAAGCTCTTTGGATGAGCTAGACAGTATTTTGGAACAGCAGAAGCTTCTTTCTACTTAGAAACTGAGTGCTTTTAATTATCTCTTAGCTTCGTTCAGCTCATGAAAAGAGAGACTCCAAGACTCAAAAACTGAGATTTCTGCTTGATGGAGCCTAATACTACTACTTTTGCACTGAACTGGCACTAGCTTTTGCTCTTAGTGTTCTTACACAGAAGGTGACAGATCAGTGTCAACCAGTATCTCCCTCTTCCCCAAATTCTGTCACTCCAATTACAGGAAATGGATCTTGTCATACACCCTCTTGGTCCTCATGAACAATCCCTATTTTTGGAAAACTCTCCCCAAGATACTTGCTAATATGCCTTGGGGATCATTAGTATTAATCATTCTTTGATAATCACATTTAGGCTGCCATTTTAACCTTATGTGGCAAGAATTATTGTAGTTATGCAGTTAATATTATATAAATAGACTAACTGGTGAAAGCCTTGTCTGTTTGCTAAGACTTCTATCAGAAATGCCCTTTGCATTTTTTAAATCAAATTTCAAGAAATGTCAACGCAAAGTAAACTAAAGTCTCAATCCAGTAAAGCCTTTAAGCATGTACTTAACTTTAGACAAGTGAGTATTCCCATTTTAACCAATGGGTCTAGTCTCATGCTTAAAATTAAACCTATGTTAAATTGCTTTGCTGGATCAGGGCCTAAAACATCAGTGGATATTAACAAATTATCATCGACTGTGGCTGCCCAAAGTTTATTCAAGTGGATATTGAGACTTGATATCTACAAACTGTCAAGAATGTTCAGAAAGAGAAAGGTAAACAGAACTGGGCTTACACAGCTTGTCCTAACAGGACACTTAGCTGCATGGTATTGCTTTGTTTAACCAGATTTCTTTCCTGCTTAATATGCAGCTACATGCAGCTGGCTTCCTGAAGAATTAAGACACTGGGCCCAATTTTGTGTTCAGTTATACACTTACATAGATGCATCCCATCAATTGTATCCATGTACCACTGTTTTTCAATTGGTTGCAGAGCACAACTGAAAAATATATTTCCATTGTCTATGTTATTTCAAACATTACTGTTTTCTTAGTTAGTTTTCTTGATTAGGAATATTTGTTTTCCCTTGTGCATAAAATATTGCATGTTGTCTTTTTTGGCCCTGTAGAGGATGAATGAGACTGGTACAATTAACATTAGTGTCTCTCTTGCTTTGATGACTGGTTTCACTTTTGCCCTGTAATTGTGTATTAGTATTCATGTTTATTTCACTCGTGCTGTAGAATATGGATCATGTGTTTTTCCTTTTCTTCTGATTAGGCTAACAGTATCTGCTTAAATAAGACATTTTTAACTCCCAAACTGAGATGAATCTCTATTAACACAACTTAATACCTGCTATGATTATTTTAAAACCTCATGGATCTCTCTGCTTTCTTTTGTTGCTGGTACTGGAAGAAAGGAATTCATATAGGAACAGTATCAGGGAGTAGCCGTGTTAGTCTGTATCCACAAAAACAACAAGGAGTCCGGTGGCACCTTAAAGACTAACAGATTTATTTGGGCACACTGGTTCTCCACTTGTGAGGTAACTCCCTTCTCTTCACGTGTCATTATATAATGCCTGTATCTGTAATTTTCATTCCATGCATCTGAAGAAGTGAGGTTTTTTTACCCACAAAAGCTTATGCCCAAATAAATCTGTTAGTCTTTAAGGTGCCACTGGACTCCTTGTTGTTTTTAATATAGGAACAGGTGACTATTAACTTATTGGCAGAGTAATAAACATGAAAAATGGTAAAAATAGTTAAACTGAAAAGCTGACTAATACTTCTTGGTCTTGGAATTGTACTCAACTCAAAGACAATTCACTTTTCATCTGGAACGGTGCATACCAGACATAATATTTGCTTTACACACATTATACTTGTTCTGCACAAATAAGTTAACTCTCTCTACAGGGACTATAAAATATTCATATGAATCCCTAGTTTGGGCTACATGGCTTTGCTGCAGATTTTTCATTTATATTAGGCATTAGTTTTATGGCATTTATGTGTTTCTTAAAACGGGAAAAAAAACTTAATTCCATGAATCGAATAGTAGACTGGTATGGATCCCTAAAAATAATCTGTTGAGAATTTCTATCACTGATCAAATTGCTGTTATCTAGAAAATGCTTCTTTCTTGTTACTCTTACAAAATGCCATATGGCAATAGCTGAGTTTTCTTTTAAAACAGATCATTTAAAAACTTCAGTTAATTCTTATCAGTTACTTAACTGGTATGGTAAGAAACAACTATACACTAAATCCATCCTATGTTGCATTCCTTACTTAGGCATATGTCCCACTGGTTTCATGCTCTCTCTTATATGCAGTAGGAGCTGGATCTCTCTTATTTTACAGGAGTTAGACCTCAAGCAGTGTGCAAAATCAGGTCCTACACTGGGAAGAGTTTGCCTGCTGGCATCAGAGGATAACCTTTTTCTGACTAAAGAAAATGTTACCATTCAGAAACAGATTGACTGCAGTCAGAGTGGTACTAGAGATTAGATAACCCTCACCGCCCTGCCCCCACCCCCCTTCCCACCACACTTCAAGGAGCTTTAAGAACTGGTAGCATTGTTACGGGTTTCAATAATTAAGGTCATTCTTATTTTAATTCCACAATATTTATGAATGCTGGGATATTTCAAATGATGGAACCAAGAGGGCTGTGTTTAAAAGGGTGTTTTCTCATCAGAAATAAAATAGACAAACCAAAGAATAATAAATCACCTACGTAATCTCCACTAACTTTTTGTAAATATTAGCATGCATTAAAGTCTAAAATGGACTTACTGTTTTAAAATCTATATACCATGTAATGTATACCATATGCAAAATGTATGTTAAATCTCACTTTTTGGCTATAGCAGAGAACCTGATCCTGATTCCATTGAAGTCAGTGTCAAATTCCCACTGAATTGCATGCAGTGAATAATATCAGATGCTGCCTTTTTCTAGGGACTGACTCTCTGCCCTAAGGTTGAGAACTATGATTTAATAGGTCTTTTTCCATCTCTAACTCCTATGACCCTCATTTCTGTTTCCAGGGGGAGAAAACACCAAGCCAGTTAATTTCTAAATTGGCTATTTTCTACCTTTTCTCAGCACAATGTTTGGTGAGTGAAGGCAAAGGAGAGGGTATAGCTATGCTTGATTAATTTTCTTTTTTCTTTTTTGAAGTAGCCACAATACCTATATTTTAAATAGCAACAATTCCTTTTTCACTAATCTGAAGACACATGCAAGAAAAATATGACGTGTGCAGCATTTTTGTTTATGATAAGTTGCATCCTAGTTATAAGAGCATATGGCAAAAGTAACTTCTCTCCCCCACCCTTCACTGTCAGTCCTAAAGCAATTACATGAGGCACCAGGATAAAGAGGTGGAGCCTTTTCGTTCACCATAGCTTCCAGCTCCCTTCCCTTTTCTCTCGCTCTCTTTTCCCCTCCCCGTCTCTCTCTGAGCAGAATAAACAGTTTCTTTACAGACTGTAGACTGACCTACAGTTTGTGTTTCGGGTGCACACACAGAGGACGAAGAAGAAAATAAAGCAGTAGGTGCCATGGGCCAGCTCTGCTGCTTTCCTTTCTCAAGAAATGAGGAAAAAATCAGTAAGTGTGACTGTTTTATGCAATACGATATGCTTGTGACTGTTGTGTGCTGCTATTTTAGACTGAGTGTATAGCTAGGGAAAGCAGACAGAATTATCTCTTGATTTTTTTAATTAAAGGAACCACTTGCAGGGTCTGGGTAGGGGTAGATGGAGGCTAATTGATAAATATGTATTTACACTAAGTTGATTTTTTTTTTTGGTAACAAGTAAAAACCAGAAAAAACCCTTGTCTGATTTTCTCTCTCATCATTCTGGCAAGCTCATTTCTATTAGCAGATCCACTCAGGGTAAATATCATAAACAGTGCTTTATAACAACAGTTTAAAAACTTATCAGATGTACAGTAAGAGACGGGGAGCATTTTAATATTGAAAGCTAACACATTTAAGGTAACACTCATTAGCAATATGTACCAGGAAAGATTTTGTTGATAGAGTGGTTGAAAGAGGACATAGGAATCATCAGTTCTTTTGTCCAATATGATGTCATTCAGATATGGAATTTTAAGATGACCAAGTGATGGAATAGTTTCACTGCATCTCAGCAAGCAGAATCATCCTCAGTATGTTTAGAATGACAGTCAGGCATATTTCCATTTCTGTTTGTAGCCTGGTAAATATAAGCTGAATTAGAAATAAGTGTATTTGATTTTCTCATCCTCCTGTGCACTGAATCAAATTAGCTAATTTGTCTGGAACGCTGGGGTTTTAAAATTTGTGATGAATATGATGCTTTCCTTAAGCTTGGTTACACAATGAAATATTTACTTTTGACTTGCTACTCAGTGAAACATTTCCACCCCTTCTGTCAGAAAATCCAAATGTCTGTCACTTTGTTTCTGAATTCAGTTTTAGCTAGGCTCACGTAATTCATGAACTCTGGGCCAGGGAACCCTATTTTCTGCATCTGGTTTATATTTCCTGCTCCTTGTTCCTCAGGAAGCTGTCCAGGCACGGATAAAAACTAAAGCCTCCATCAGTTAGAAAACAAAACTCTACACCAATAATGCAATAGACTCAGATGTCATTCAAACTGGACTACTCAAGAATGCAAGGTGTCTGCTTTGAAATATTTTGTATTTTATATAGGAGGGAAAGGATGATATTATACATTCCATGTAAGAAAACCAGCAAGGCAGACTTTAAATCTGTTTCAAAACTTTTCCTGTATCCTCTACACTATTCCTTCATCTGGAAAAGCTGTAAGCTAACAACTTCCAACTCCAGTAATCAGCTCATCTCTAACTTACAAAATAGGCGGAGCCAGGCAACAACTAGAAGTTCTTAACTAAGACAGAAAAAAGCAATGGATTCTTCCAAGGCGCCCCCCACCCGCACCTGCATGCTCCTCTACCTCACTCCTGTCCCATCCCTCTTCTGGCTTTCTCCTCCAGGCACCATGCTTATTATATAGTGCTGTGAATAATGATGGAAATAGCATTTAGCAACATACTGCCTCAAACAGCTTGCAGTCTAAGAGACGTATACAACGTGACCGTTCAGGAGAGTTGATTGGCAAAGGACAGTGTAGGATGGCTTGAAGAGAAGAGGGGGGCGCTTGGCATGTGGTACTGAGAGGAACAAAGTAGCAGAGGGCAGCACAGAAATGAGGGCTTGAAATGGCAAGTTAGCACATGGCACCCTGCTATCTTGCCATATAGACAAGCCTTGGGAGTGGGAGGAGACGACATGGGGAGCAATTAGATAGAAGGAGGAGAAGAGTAAGGAATAAGAGGATAGTTTTGGAGGAGATTGAGAAGCAGCAACATAGATGGAGTCAGAGTTTTGCAGATCTTTGAAGGTCAAGGTGAGGGACTCAAAACATTTTAGAAAGAGAGGGGAAGTCAGTAAAAGCATTTGAAGGTGGAAGATTTGGTTGGAGCTGAAGGAGAGAACTCCATCTATAAGCTTTTACCTTAGGCCACCATCTCTCTGTCAAAGAGAGAGAAAGAAAAAGAAAGGACCTTCTTATGCTTCCTGCTATCTGCTGGCACTGATTCACGTGTCCCGTTACTTCACTGAGTCTACTCTACTGCATGCAGTTCTTCCTCCCACTGATTGACCAGAAGTGCTGTATATGGTAGCGCATTCAGTATAGCTATGCCACAATCAAACAGGATGTTTAAAGCTCAGCAGCGAAGTGACATAAGGAAAATGGCTTTCACATCCATTTTCATGCTTCTGGCATTCCATCATGGTGGTGGCCTCTTCAAAGAATTGTGTAGGCGAAATTAAACAGGGCTTTATATTGCCAGTAAACTACCCTGCACAGCAAACAATACTGAGGTGGAAATCATACCCATGTAATGTTCTATATAGAAACACAGAGCACTTTAGAGACAGGGATTTGTGGTAAATACTGAATTACAACTCCACACCAAATTGAGAATGAAAAAACCCCAAACAATTACCACTTGATTATAAGATTCCTTCAACTGAAGTTCCTTAACTTGAATATGGTAAATAAATGTGCCTCACTAATAGGAGGGTAGGTAGCTCACTGAAATATTTTTCACTCTAGAGATTTTGGTTTAAATCTAATTTAGGCCAGTTCTGAATGACTTTGGCATTAACCAAGGGCCTAATCCACATGATAAAGCCACTGCAAAATTTGGCACTCCTGGAAATCAGTGCTCAGGAGATTCCATGGACTGAAACAGCTCTGGGTGTTGGCTGGTCAAAGACAAGACACATTATTAAGGATTTGTGGGGAAATTTGCACAACCACCTGCTTACTTGTTCCATCCAGCTGCAGCTCTCGCCTGCATGAGTGCTAATGTTTCTCTCTGCAAACCCTCAGCAAAAAAAGATGTAAACCCAGGTTTGTTACACATTGGGCCAAATGCTATACTCAGTTACATCCCATCACAGTGGAGTGAGTGCTGTAGCACTGCTATAACAAAGCTTAATTTGCCTCACTGTGGGGTTCTGAGTCAACGAATTTCCTTGCCATACTTAAGGGCAAATTGTCCCCAGAACCTACCTTGTGCAACTGAGCTCAGTGCTTAGGAACTCTGCCGAGAGAAGCAAGGGAAAAAATGGTCTGCTTCTCCACTCTTTGCCACAGGCCATAGAACAGAGCCACTCAGTAAAGGCTATTGTAGTTTAAGGCTGCAGTGAACTCCGGGGCTGGAGTGACTCAGCTCTGCAGGGGAAGTACCAGAGAAGCTATGTAGTGGCAGATCATTCTGGCCCATGCCCCTCCTCCAGCTTTATGCAGGGAGCTCCTGTGAAGCTGGGGTCTGTACAGGGGTACACAAACTGTATGTGGCCTCCCAAAATCCTGCCCTTGTTTCTGTAGCAGACCCACTCTGATTCTATTACCAGAGAGCCTTCTACACCCACAGAGCAGGAAGCAGTGTTTCTCGCTTACAAGATATATGTCGTAAGACCATATGGTACCTGTTCTAGGCTTGCATTGGAGATGCCTAGAGCTCTGCTGAGGTTGAAAGAAAAGTTGTTTTGATGAGTGAGAATAATCATCTTACAGATTAACAATAGTTAAGAATAAAATTGTCAGACACATAGAAAAACAAACTGTTGAGCAATAGTCAACATGGTTTCTGTAAAGGGAAATCGTGTCTTACTAATCTATTAGAGTTCTTTGAAGGGGTCAACAAACATGTGGACAAGGGGGATCCGGTGGACATAGTGTACTTAGATTTCCAGAAAGCCTTTGACAAGGTCCCTCACCAAAGGCTCTTACGTAAATTAAGCTGTCATGGGATAAAAGGGAAGGTCCTTTCATGGACTGAGAACTGGTTAAAGGACAGGGAACAAAGGGTAGGAATTAATGGTAAATTCTCAGAATGGAGAGGGGTAACTAGTGGTGTTCCCCAAGGGTCAGTCCTAGGACCAATCCTATTCAATTTATTCATAAATGATCTGGAGAAAGGGGTAAACAGTGAGGTGGCAAAGTTTGCAGATGATACTAAACTACTCAAGATAGTTAAGACCAAAGCAGATTGTGAAGAACTTCAAAAAGATCTCACAAAACTAAGTGATTGGGCAACAAAATGGCAAATGAAATTTAATGTGGCTAAATGTAAAGTAATGCACATTGGAAAAAATAACCCCAACTATACATACAACATGATGGGGGCTAATTTAGCTACAATGAGTCAGGAAAAAGATCTTGGAGTCATCGTGGATAGTTCTCTGAAGATGTCCACGCAGTGTGCAGGGGCAGTCAAAAAAGCAAACAGGATGTTAGGAATCATTAAAAAGGGGATAGAGAATAAGACTGAGAATATATTATTGCCCTTATATAAATCCATGGTACGCTCACATCTCGAATACTGTGTACAGATGTGGTCTCCTCACCTCAAAAAAGATATTCTAGCACTAGAAAGGGTTCAGAAAAGGGCAACTAAAATGATTAGGGGTTTAGAGAGGGTCCCATACGAGGAAAGATTAAAGAGGCTAGGACTCTTCAGCTTGGAAAAGAGAAGACTAAGGGGGGATATGATAGAGGTATATAAAATCATGAGTGATGTTGAAAAAGTGGATAAGGAAAAGTTATTTACTTATTCCCATAATACAAGAACTAGGGGTCACCAAATGAAATTAATAGGCAGCAGGTTTAAAACAAATAAAAGGAAGTTCTTCTTCACGCAGCGCACAGTCAACTTGTGAAACTCCTTACGTGAGGAGGTTGTGAAGGCTAGGACTATAACAATGTTTAAAAGGGGACTGGATAAATTCATGGTAGCTAAGTCCATAAATGGCTATTAGCTAGGATGGGTAAGAATGGTGTCCCTAGCCTCTGTTCGTCAGAGGATGGAGATGGATGGTAGGAGAGAGATCACTTGATCATTGCCTGTTAGGTTCACTCCCTCTGGGGCACCTGGCATTGGCCACTGTCGGTAGACAGATACTGGGCTAGATGGCCCTTTGGTCTGACCCGGTACGGCCGTTCTTATGTTCTTAAATAAATTGAGAGTTATTATGAATTTTTTTTCCTAAATAAAGGTAATGGAATGGAAAGTGCTGGAAAATTTAAAAACAAAAAACAGTGAGTCAAATTCTTGATTACATCTGTTACAGCCCACTGAAGTCAGTGGGGTTGCAACAAGTGCAAAATTTGCCCTAGTACCGGTAAGTTTAAAGAGAGACTTATGAAAGGGGTAGTGTGTGTATATTATATATATATATCCCAAAAAAGCCTACACAAAGCACCTTACTATAGATGCAGCCTTTAACCTGTGTATTCTGAACAGAAATTATACTTTAGCTTTATAAAGCAGTACAATAGCCAAGCTATTGGACACTGTTTATTTTCTCAATTTGATAAAGAAGGCTTTCACAATGAGGTTTCTCTTAGCACTAGTAGGGTTGCTTTCATAATACACACCCCCATCTCAGGTTAAGAGGTTCCCTATATTTTTTCATAGGATCTAGACCTTGTCTAGATTTGCTCCTGTCAGTGTTGAACATGCTGTCCTATTTCCTTGTCCCATTATCTGTTCCAGCATTAGAATCAATCGCTGTGGACACCTGGGGCCAAAAGAATCGTTGGGGTAAACCAGCGCAACTCACTGTATCTAATGGACTTGTGTCCATTTATGCTAGGTACGAATTTGGCCTGGTGTGTGTGTGTGCGCTACATTTTTATGTATTTATTTATATTTTAGCCAAAGCATCTCAGAGCTGCTTACACTTATCTAAACACTTATCTCAGGGGCTTATTGTCTGGATTCAGGGAGCCAATAGCCCTCTTATCACACCCCTGAATTCCATATTAATTTGGCAAAGATGTAATTGTATGAAATGTGCTGCATTTATAAAATCCATCTCCTTTTTTACAGTTTATTCTGCCTCATAGTTATCGGGTGGCAGTAGGGCCACCCGACTCCAACTGTAAAACCAAGGGTGTGGGTATCTGTTGGGAAAGCATAGAATTGTGGAAGAGGACTGTAAATGGTGAATATATAAAAAGAATTACTGGGTCACACAGCTGCTGGTTTGAAACACAACAGGTCAAATCAAAGTAGAGTATGAAAAGTGCTTGAATGCTGTAAAAGGTGTAATTTCAGAGAGTGGCAGTGAACAGCAATTTTGATTTAACTGGATGAAACAGTTAATATGTTGCTCACTTGCTTTTTAAAGAACAACTATTACTTATGGGGAAGTTAGTGCTCATTGAATTTGATAAATGCAAATACTTGTGAAAGTAAGAGAATGAACATAGTGCCTGGGGGCAGGTATAATGTGGACAAGAGCCATACAAGCTTTCACATACAGTCATGCCAATTAATCTCAATCCCGACCAATTACACGTCTGCTCTTTCAGACCTGGGCAAAAATTGCCCAATTGTACCAAACTATGTGCTGATTTTGGGGAGTCAATACATATCTATTGGAGATGAGACTCAATCATTTGGGCCTTGAACCAGTTTCAAATCCAGGATCAAAATCCCCAAAGCTGCATGTAAAACCGGTGTAAATTAAGATGTTGAAATCACAATACACCCCATCTCCTGACACATTCGGCAGTTTCTTACTTCCCTGTCCTCCTCCCACACTCAGGGATGATGTGAGGCTGAATTCATAGATGCTTGTAAAGTGCTCTGGGATCAGTAGAAGGAAAGAAATATAGAAATTGAAATTATTTCTTCAAGGCCAAAACAAAATCCTCTTCCATGAATTTTCAGCAGCAGATCCAAGGTCCTTGTTTTTACTCCACAGCTCTACTTTGGCCTACATCTAATTTCCCAAATTTGCTCCTACATCCATTCTCGGGACTGACCATGGGCTGTAAAAGTGACCCGGGAATAATGGACCTGGATGAAAGCAAGGACGGTTGTTGTTGACAATGAAAGATTTGTGGGAAGAGTTGAGATTCGAGAGAGAAGATGAGCTCTGTTGGAGCCATATTAAGCTTGAGTTGATGGTGAGTCATCAAGAAGGAGAAGTTGAAGAGACAGGGTGGGATGGGCTGCATGGAGACAAATCTGTAGTGGATGCCTAGATTGGAGTTGTACGTGTAGTGAAGGTATTTGAAGCCATTAAAACAGATGAGCTCTCACAGAGAAGAGGTGAACAGAAGGTGTCTCAGGATAGTCCCTGAGAGAGAGACAGTTGCCAACTCTCACAATTTTGTTTTCAACACTGCAATATTTTATTTGGAATTTGAAGCCCAACTTCTGGACAGAGGTGATTACATGAGACTCTGAGCTTTCTTTTTTAAAAAAAGTAATTTTCTAGCACTCATGATTGTGGAGAAAAGCTGAAAAATATGAACCAAGTGCTGACTTAAAGTGACACATACCAGAAGGCAAATAAAAAAGAATCCAACATATATTATGTGTTTGGGGGTGGCAATGCTTCAGTGGGAATAGAGGAAGAATAGGAGTAACTGTCAAAAAGAGATACTGAAGGAATGGCCAAAGAGAGAGAACCACCACTAGAAGAGGGTAACGCCCAAGTTGGATAAGATGCAGAAGTGTGTGATTTACAATGTTGAAAACAAATGAGAGATCTTTCTGCGAAGAGGAAGCAGAAGCCCTGAGATTTGGCTAGGGTAAAATTGCTGGTGACTGATTTTTTTTTTAAATGAAGAGGGCAGAAGTCAGAATTATCAATACATCTTGGACAGTGTGTAACACTGAAATGTTGTTTGTTCCTAGATTTTGTATTTGTAACTAAATGGTTTTGTGAATAAAGACTTTGAAGCAAGTTATTGATTCAGACAGTTCTGTAACACTTTTAAAAATTAGGCTACATGATGCTATTGCGTGAATATTGGTTTTAAAGGCAAATAGGGTAGCAATGCAAAATAAGATCAGTTATACAACAGTTTACACTATGTTCCAGGCAGATTAATAGGATTGCAAATATTAGGCACCTCTCCACATCACTGGCAGGATGGTTTAGCTGTCTAACTACAACCTATGGAAATACTGGGTGAGTAGAGACATATTTGATTGTCTTACTGTCAGGTTATTTTACTGATGGCAAAAACAGCAGTGTTTATATTATATATTTATTTAAGGGCACTCCCAACTATTTATTCCAAAATGGACAAAGGAAAACTGGAAGTTCGTTGGTGTATAATAAAAAAAAAGCAGAGATTTTTGTTTGACCTAGGGTGACCAGATGATTTTATAGAGAGAGAGAAAGAGTGTCCTGATTTTGGGGTCTTTTTCTTATATAGGCTCCTATTACCCCTGACCCCCGTCCCGATTTTTCACACTTGCTATCTGGTCACCCTAGTTTGACCCCCTTGTGACTGATTTAAAGAGAGCAGCTGTAGATTAGTGAAAATTATAGTCTCAATAGCAAGTCAAAACTATATATAACCATTTGCTTTGGTGGTTGGGGTTTGCATTATACGTTTAACAAAACCTCCGCTCTGGATTCACAATTATAGCTATCCTTGTGAGAATGCTCTTTACAACAATCTAACAATAATTTGCATTTCTGTATTGCACCTTCCCTAGGGAAATCACAGAGTTTAATGATTATTCAATCTCAAACATTAGTAAAGGTGCCGAGCAGCCTCAACACCTGATGAGCCACATCCACACATGATTTACAGTGACTTCCACCAGCTAAAACCCTGCAGAGGGCTCCTAAGGTGGGAGTGGGAAAGTTTATGATGGCAAGTGGCCGCAGCCTTCTATGCGCTGAGGAGGGGTGGCAGTATCTCCCAAGGACTGGACAACACTGGCTTGGATGACTGAGTCAATGCATCCCCTCAGCAGTCTCTACTCATGTGGAGCATGGACTGTAAAGCTGTCCTCCTCTGTGGGAACATTAAGTGAGGGCAGCAATGGACATACTCTGTGCCCTCTGTTGGGGAAAATCCCCTTGCAATGAAAGAGTTCTTACCAGAGCTGAAAGAGGTAATTTCTACTTTTCTGCACCAGCTCCAGTGAATCTGGTCCGCTGATTCCTACGGGAGTTAAATGCACTCAGCACATCGGAGAGTCACAGTCTCTGTTCTAGGTACAATATACTTACTTAGTGGATTGAAATAGCTATTAATTATTCCTGTTACCACTCTATTTATTCTATAGCCAAATGATCAATACAGAGGGATAGCCGTGTTAGTCTGGATCTGTAAAAGCAGCAAAGAATCCTGTGGCACCTTATAGACTAACAGACGTTTTGCAGCATGAGCTTTCGTGGGTGAATACCCACTTCTTCAGATGCAAGATGCATCTGAAGAAGTGGGTATTCACCCACGAAAGCTCATGCTGCAAAACGTCTGTTAGTCTATAAGGTGCCACAGGATTCTTTGCTGCTTTTACATGATCAATACAGTTATTCTTATTGCTGCCCCATAAAACAAAGTGATAGAGTTTTCATTGTTGGCTATATTCCAAGATACCAAAACATTTATCATGCTTAAATATCATGAGCATTATCCTAGTATCTGTAAGTCTGCACATCTTCTTCTGCAGTAAAAGTAAAACAATTAGTGTGCATTTATGCCTCCCTTCTGCTGGGAAAGGCACTAAGTAGCCCGATTATAGGTTTCTATACTAAAATAAGTATAAATCCCTGTAACAGTTTGACAGAGCAGATTTTTCAGCATTCTAGTCATGGTGTTAAAGCTGCAGTGGATAACTTAATGATGTCCTTTTTCATCCAACAAAGGGAGAGAGCAGATTAAAAATGGTTTGATTTATAACTGAAGGCTATTTGATGGCCTATGAGAAGTGATTTGTTCCCAGTGGATTAATATCCACAGAAGTCACCACTGTTGGCATTGATGGGCACATTTGTCAAGTTTATCATTGAGGCCAGTGACTGAATGGGCAGATAGGAACTGTACTATTCGTTTAACCCTGTAATTTCACCTGGTCAGAGAGGAGGCACGCTAGGAGATGGTGGTCGAATACTGCCAGTGTTGGTATAATATTGGCAAATGGAAACAATAAAACAACCATATCCAAGGAGAAACAAGACCATCTTTATAGAGATGAAGCTAGTATTTCAATACAATAAAAAAAAGTTAAACTTTACGCAAGTTTGTGCCAGAAGGTGTACTGAATTCTCTCTCTCTCTCTCTCATTATTCTGCTTTGTATTCTCTATTTGAAACACTACCGGGTTACTTTTTAGCATACTGTTACAAGGCCAGTCAATCCATTTTGTACAATTGATGCATTAGAAACTAGGCTTCATGCAGGGGTTTCCAAGAGAGTTTTATTAGCTGAGGGTTTTGTTCATTGATTTTACTAGGTATTTCACTCAACGAGCCATTTCAGTGAAAGAGCAAATTCAGAAAGAAAAATAGCTCATTGTATAGATTTCTTCTTTGCTTCTCTTTGTTGGGTCTGCCTCTGTTCCTATTAAAGTCAGTGACAAAACTCTTCTTGGCTTCAATAAGAACAGGATGGTGCTTTGTTAAGTTATTTGTACATCAGTTATAAATTGTCCATCACAGATTGTTTCCTTATTCTAAATTACAGTAGATCCAAAATGGCACTGGGGAGTGCAGCCACAAGTAATACATGGGGCCTTTGGGATAGTCAAGGAAGAAGGAAAACTTGGGCAACTGCCTAATGATTGTTTCACAATTACATGGCTGCTTCCAAGAGCCATATACTACCTCAGAATAGGAGCACACCCTGTAACAACAAAGTTCAAGCAGCTCTGGGTGTTTCTGTAGGCCAGCAGTTACCGAGGTATAGTAGAGCTGAAGAGAGCACTTAATAAGCTGTGATTGATGATATTTAGAAAATAAAATGTTTAAAAAAGCATTTTAGCACAAACCACTGTATGGTGAATAATGCCTGACACAGGGCCAAGTCTTTCAGTCCTTCATTCTTGCCCTGGCAAAACTCCCAAAGTAGGTTAACTCTACTTCCAATTAGTCAGGTTTTGTAAACCTAAAACATATACAACAAATGTACAATAAAATACTTGAATTAAAAACTAAAATTGCTGTTTAGACACAATGTAGTGGATAGTAGCTTTTTTACTTCCTTAAGGGGAAAAAACTCCTTGTTAACTATAGATCTCTGTCAATTGGGAACATAATTTAAATATTGATTCCTTGCAGTGTCTATTAACAGTGTCATGATTTTTTACCCACACATTTATTTCCATTACTATAAAAATGGTACTTTTCTATTAGTGATACAATCTCAGAAATCTCCAACATGTTTTATAGGTGTACTGTGAAATTTAACAACAATGATACTGAACTTCATTTAGTGCTTGGAACAAGTAAGAAAAGCAGCTTCAGCTGGACTATTTCACCAAAGCAAGTTAGCCACATTTTAAAATTCTGACTAAACTCGCAAGTAAAACCCCGAAGCTGAGATGGAACATCTGTGGTGAGACTCAAACAATGGTGGAATTGTCAGGCCAGACCTTCAGCTGCTGTAAATTGGAATAGGTCTATTGAAGTCAATGGAACTGTGCTGATTTACACTAACAGAGTATCTGGTCAGTCAAGTGGCAGGGCTGCAGGGAGATGGATGAGAATATCAACTACCCTGTTTACTAGCACTACTTCTATAAATAACAGTGATATTGATTCAGATGGGAGGCCAATGTTTGTCAAGCTAGTCTGGCATCCTCTTTACAAATAAGATAGGATCTTCCAGGTAGGCATGGGGAGAGAAGGTTTGTTTGGAGTCAGACTGGCATTCTGCCACCTACTGCTCTAGCAAGAGCCTTCCAACATAGGTCTTTAAATCAAGAAGAGAGCATATCTGAGATGAGACAAAGATAGATATTTATACTGTTTTATCCAGTAATTGTTGATTTGTTGAGATCCCAAATCTTCTCAAGTCTGCCCCAATTGCTGGAAGGGGAGGGGAAAGAAAGACATTTATGAAGACTAAACTTGCTTAAATAGAACTAATTTTTGGCAACTCAAAACCAGAGAGTAACTTCAGTAACTGTTCTGTATTACTATTTAGAAAGGGGATAGTATTTTATTTAGATTTTAAAAAAATGGACTGAAACAAATGTACAAGCTAGACACTCAAGTATCAGAGGGGTAGCCGTGTTAGTCTGGATCTGTAAAAGCAGCAAAGAGTCTTGTGGCACCTTATAGACTAACAGATGTTTTGGAGCATGAGCTTTCGTGGGTGAATACCCACTTCATCGGATGCATGTAGTGGAAATTTCCAGGGGTAGGTATATATAAGTTATCTCTAGCCTGCTTCTTGCTTGCTTATATATACCTGCCACTGGAAATTTCTGTTAGTCTATAAGGTGCCACAAGACTCTTTGCTGCTTAAGCTAGACACTGTTGCTCATAATCAACATGATTTTATGCTCACACCAAATATACTGCATATAGACCTGCAACTTTTTCTCTTTAAAGCTACTAATTCAGTTATTAACATGATTCAAATACAACCTTAGTTATGTTAGTATTGTAACAAAAGCAAGACTAGGTGGGGGTGGCTACTATAATCTTAAAGAAATGCTGCTTACTGTACTCCAATACACTGCTGAATAAAGTAAAATTATAATATGACTTTGCTTATTCATTATCCCAAACTATAATCGGATAGTCTTGATTATCTCTGGTTAGAGTCCTGTTATATTCTCAGTGAATGCTCTAGACCAATATCTTCTGGTCCCTATCCATCTGATAACAGAAATCCCCAGTCCTAGAACTTTATTTTCACTCTGATATAACAGTAAGACGCCTCTTTCTCAGGCCATTGGGGCACTTCCCATGTAGCTTCCAGCATTGTGCTAGAATACATTTCCATTTTCTTTAGGTTGTGTAAACTTTCATTGTTCTTTAGCATATGTGAGATTTATATTAATAGCTTCTAGAACAGCTCTTTCCACTCAGAGATGACCCTTCACCTGATCACATTAAATAAAATTGTTACTTGCCAAATTCTTTGCCAATAAAAATCCCAGAATATTTTAAGAAATGCTAAGAAAATAAAATATGGATAAGTGAAAGAATGTCTAAAGTAAAAGACCAAAATAATTATTTGGATGTTGATCACATCTAGAATGTATAGAGTCCTAAAGAAACTTAACCTACTGTACTCCCACAGAGAGAGGAGGGTCCGAAACCACATCTGTGGAGTCATCTGCTAATCCCAGGTTTTTCACATGTTCGGAAGGACATCTGTTGCAGTCTAGTGATGTATGTGGTTACATAAACTACCACTAAGAGACAGGAATTCCAAGACTGACCAAAGGTCAGGCTTGCCTCCATTCAACATAGACTGGACCACGCTATTGGGGTATGAAACCAGAGAACCCTTGAATTGCCTGGAAGATCTCCAGAGAGGTATCAAGTTGAGGAGCAAACTACACCTGTAACCCTATAAGTCCCAGAAAATGCCAAAGAAAGTGTGATCCTCCCATGCCACCACAACATCAAGAAAGGCTGCAGTTCCTCCTTCGTCTAGGAAGGAGGAGACTAAAATTACCACAGGCTAATGTGCCAAGAGAAACCCTGCGGGCCAGTGTAAAGTACCAACCAGAGGTGGCAATACCTGCTCCCCTGAACTGTAGTCCCAAGTCTTATGCTTCAAAAACAAGCAAGCTAGAGAGTTAAGTTTTTTCTTTTTCATGCACCTTTTTCTTTTTGTAGTTTGGCAGGGATGCCCATCACCTGTATTCATGATTTTATCTCTAACTCTTTGTAATGAATGAGAGAGAGAGAGAAAATAGCATGTGTATCCAAATTCTAAACAAACCCTATTTTAAATCACTCCACGCTACCCTCAACTATAAAAGCTTCCATAAAACTACTCTGTCTCAAAAAGGGAGTTTGTGTTGTTAATCACTTTGAATCATCGTAGAGATAAATTAGTCAACAAGAGTCACTCGTAGACATCACCTCAAATGGCAACTTTGACGGAGTCTTAATACTGCTTTTCAGGGCTGAGAAATAAATTGTGCCTCCTTAGGCTTCTGGGGCTAGTATTATGTATTCTGAAAGTATACTCAGACAGGATTTCCATTGTCATTTGGTGCCATGCTCATGGAAGAGACACTTGGGGCCCAGATTCTCTGCTGGTACAATTCCACTGAAGCGTAAACAGTTGCATTCAATGTGCTCAGTGTAGATATTCTGTAAATATAACAAGGACTCCCATATAAAAGAGCTAGTGGATTTCAGGAAGCCCTTTTATAGTGTAAAAATGTAATAAAAACAAGAGAAAACCATAATTTCATTGTGATTTGGAACTTCCAGTAGCTGGAACTCAGACTAACAAATAGACTCTCAATTTTCATATTTTTCTGCCAATTTTCTATCCCCTCTCAGGTCAATTGTAACACTGCACAAAAACAAGAGGACAAAAATATAGATTTTATCTACAGAGTACAGAAGTTTCCCCAGTTGAAAAAATAACAGCTCAACTAGAAGCAGTAATGGGGGGAAAACACGATGGGATAAAAAGAACAAAAGTGAGATACAAGTTTACAGTGAGGTAGAACAATAAAAGGGCCAGTGTTATATTGCTATATATTCAAACCCTTTAATGTAGAGCAGGCAGGAGATATCTCCTTTAGATACAGCACTTACAAAATTCCACCTGGAATATTGTGTTCAGTTGTGGACAATATTACAAAATGATAATATGGAAGAAGTTCAGAGAAGGAAGTTACATTTCCAAAAGCAACCTAAGTTACTTCAGTAGCCTAAGTCTCATTGAAAGATACTGGGTTTTGAAAACATGGCTTAGGCTCTTTTGAAAATTTTACCCAAGAACTACAGAAGTGAGAAGGCAGCTGGAAGGATTGATTAAAAAGGAAAGATTAAAAGGGCTAACTAGATACATATTGTGCTTAAGCAATGGCTTAGATAACCATCTAAGTAGGCATACATTGAGAACAGAAAATAATTTAGGATGGTATAGCATAGAATAGTATAACTATGAGCTATGAGCAATGGGATGAGAGAAAAAGGGAATACTTAAGATGAATTTCAGGGAAAACTTCTTGTTAATGAGAGATATTGGATTATGGTGTAGTTTCCTAAGGGAAATGGTAGAATTCCCACCCCTTGTGACATTATGGTGTAGATTTTCAAAGAGGCCAAGAGGAGGAGGTAAGCACCCAAGTCTCATTGGGATTTAGATGCCTGACTTCCTTAATCACCTTCACAAATGCCAGCCTATATTATTTGATAAGTGCTATACAGGATGGAAGTTAAGACAGTTGTTATCCTGAGGGGCATCTTAACAAGACAAAGGTCAGATAAGGTCACACTGAGAGAGCCAGATTTATTAATTTACAAATGATTCATGCCTTTGACTCCCTCCCCCCATCTTTAAATTTGGTTAGTGTTGAGGTTCTACTGACATGACTAAGTTTGTAGATCTGGCGGAGGAAGCAGAGTTTCTTTAAAACAAGAAATGGAACATTTCAAATTAGACTGAACAAAGTAATAGAAAATATACTATGAGGAATTATTGACCGCAATGAGATCAACTAAATGTCCTAAAAGATATTTAGAATCCAGCTGACATCCCCTACTTGTTATAAACATTTAAAGATAGATTAGTATTTTGGACTTCAACTAGTTGATAATGTCCCTTTAAATGGTTCTCAAGTGCGTCACAGAATCCCAAGGATTTCAGTATAAGAAGTCCTCCTTTTGACTAACAATGTAGTTTTCCTCTCACTCTGTAGCAATGACATAACATCCCTGTTTTAGCATTTCCCCCTCCCTTGGCCTCTTCTGCAGAGATGCACACTCACCCCTCTATTACTTCCTGGTTTGAGCCAGGGAGAGGAGCTTGATGTTTAGGGTGCTGGCAGAGCTAGACCAGACTCATTCTAGACAACAGTCCTGATCTGGACCTGCGTCCCTGCCGTTTCAGAGTCTCCATCCCTCCTCAAATACATCTCCTCCTAATGACCACCCAAGTCCCTAGGATATTAGCTGTCCCATGTGAAATCCATCTAGCCACTAAATTAGTTTCCTAAGGGTTAACAGACTTAGACATGAGGCAAAGTATTTGTTCTCACTTGTGATTGTACATTTTTGCTAAAATTATTCCATGGTCTGTTACTTATTCTGTTTCACATCATGGCATTTTTTTAAAGATGACATTTTCTTCAATTTTCCACTTTAATAGAAAACACAAGCCTTGAACAAATACATATTACATGTCAGACAGATTTTCCACAGTATTGTACAAAGAGTGGCTGAAGAGAATCAGCAAATGAATAACAGCTTAATTGGAGAACGAAAGATATTACCATAAAATCTAGCTATAGCAATCAATATGAGTTTCTTCTCCATTTCACCCTTCCCCGTCTACTTTTTATACAGCATTCCAGCCAAATTGGTTTGGCCATTTCTTTCAGTATGAGATGAAAGTTGTATTTTTGTAATTCCAGTTCCTATTTAGTGACTTCATTTTAACAACTTCAAATGATTAAATCTATGCTTAATTTAAGGTAGTTTTCTTGTAACAATGAAAATTATTTTTTCCATTGTTACATATTTTCAGACAATATTAAGCTTCTTATCTAATGGACTCACTATCACCTTGTTGTGACCCAATCGGTGTGCTGTATTCACCTGTCTTCTGTTTTATAATTTGATTGTAAGAGTTTTGGGGTAGGGACCATCTTGGTTTGTAAGCACAAGCACAATAGGGCCCTCATCATTTGATGTGCTCAATGCAAATAAATAAGTAAAAGTATAGAATTTCAAAGTGATGCCTGTCATTTCATCCCCAAAATTCCCCATTTTAAAATGTCCCGTTACTTCAGTCCTTATACAGGCGCAACTCACATTTAAGACTGAGGAGAACAGATTACAGGATTAGACTTTATTTACCTAATGCAGGCATCTCAAAACAGGTGAGTGAGCATACTTGCCTTAAAGAGAGCACACCATAGGATCCCCATATCTGTCCTCTATTGAATGTTTTCATTTTTCTCCTCTCCTGGCCAAAGCAGAAGTAGGAGAATTTTTTCCACATGAAAAAAATTTGAAGGCAAAGGAAATTTGGGGATCAAATACATTGTCACTTAGAGTGGAGGAGAAAACAATCTACTAATGCTTTTAGGGTCTAATCTTGTTCCCATTGAAGTTAATGGTAAAACTCCCACTGGTTTCAGTGGGACAGGATTGCGGCACTATTCCCTAGCTCCTGACCTATAAAGTGGCTGAGAAAAATATACTCAAAAATCAGAGACCGAGTGAGAGAGATAAAAACCAAAATAGAACCCTCTTACCTGATGGAAATTAGGGGTCAGATGCTCAGTTGGTGCCAATCAGCATAGCTCCACCGATTGGGGCGGGGAGGTGCGCTACATCGATTTACATCAGCTGGTAATTTGGCTTTAGATTTGTAAATGTTGTTTCAAAACAAAGTTCGTTTGAATTTTATTTATATAGTGCTGCAAGTCTACACTGCTAACACAAAACTGCCAGGACACTAAAGAGGAAGGGACAGATTTTGGAGATACTGTCAACAAGGAAATGACAGGATTTAGTGCATTCATGGGTGCATGGAGAAGGAAAGAAAGGAGTCAAATGAGCAGGACCGAGAGTTGGGAGTGGTGGGCAGGGTAGAGATGGTCTAGTCATCAAGGTGTCAGAGAATGGATACAACTTTATAAGCTTGGTGAGACTTCATGCTACAAAAGAAGTGTAATTTATAGAGAAAAAAATCTTGATTATGTTTGGATGGAAAATGGTTTGAGAATTATTTGATTGAGCTAGGAATAATGTAAGTAGTAAGGACAACTGATTCAAACATAGGATCCTAATTTCTAAACATAAATCTATCCTCTCCTGCAGGCTGCTAATAATAATTTTATTTATTAAATACCTATTCATGAACTGATGGCGTGGGCACTGTTTCATGCTAAAAATAAATGAAAAACAAGAACAAATGTGTTGCCCTCGAGTTTCTTCTTCTTCCATTGTCCTGCTGCAAAGAACTAATTTTCTAAAATCAGTTTTAGAAAAGAGTGGTCACATTTTATTTTTCCTTTCCACAGATTTCATCAGGGCCGCCCAGAGGTGGGGGCAAGTGGGGCAATTTGCCCCAGGCCCCCACGAGAGTTTTTCGGGGCCCCTGGAGCAGGGTCCTTCGCTCGCTCCAGGGGCTCCGGAAAACTCTCACGGAGCCCAGGCCCCCGGAGCTTCTTCTGCTCCCGGTCTTCACCGGCGGGGGGTCCTTCCGCTCCGGGGCTGAAGGACCCCCCGCCGCCGAATTACCACCGAAGTGCAGTGGGTCTTCGGCGGTAATTCAGCGGTGGGGAGTCCTTCCGTTCCAGGACCCGCCGCCAAAGTGCCCCGAAGACCTGCGGTGCCCCGAATTCGGCGGTGGGGGCCCCCCACTGCCGAATTTCTATTCAGCTGCGGGTCCCGCTTTGGCGGTAATTCGGCAGCGGGGGGCCCCCGCTGCGGGTCTTCGGGGCACTTCGGCGGCGGGTCCCGGAGCGGAAGGACCCCCCCCGCATCCGAATTACTGCCGAAGCGGGGGCCCCCCGCCGCCGAAGACCCCAGGACCCTGGAATCCTCTGGGCGGCCCTGGATTTCATAAAATGCTCTGTTGAACTCAGTTATGAAGTTTATGTTCCATTAGGTGCAGAGGTTAATTTAGTTTAATCAAAATACACTAAAAATACTTTGCAGACTATGATTTTCTTGTTTTTATTTTTCATAGTTTGCCTTTTTGCAGTCTTTTGTGGGCATGCTCTTGGGTAGCAATTATATTTCTGTCTATAAACTGCTTTTGGAGAGGTACTGATTTTTACTTTCCCTTGAAAGTCCAAGTAGCCTATAGCTGTATTTCACAGTTCAGATCTTCTTTAATTGGAATAATTATATGAAAATGCCTGACAATTAAGATTTGGCTCTCTCCCCATAATTTACAAATATATTCAAAATTGCACACCCTGGGGAGAGAGAGTGAAAGCATACTTGATATAGATACATCTGGAGAAGTCAGATTCTGAGTTCGAGAAGCAATGATTCAGAACAATGAAGCTTTCACTCTCTTTCAGCCCTTAACATGGTAATTATTTCCTGAAGGTGGGATTTTTGTTGCATTTGCTTCCTTGTATTCAGCTCCACTTTAGGCAATGAGTGCCATTTCAAGCCACATTTAATGGAGAACTATCCTGGCTCATAGACAGATCTCATTTAACAGGAAATGAGACAGGACATTTAATAGAGACTCAGATATATCAAGAGAATCCCACAATTGTCCTCTTTTTAACAAGTCTAAGGACTAGGGCCTCATATACCCCTGCCCTCACTGGTGGAGTGGTTTAGCAGAACAGATTATGCTTGGCTATTTATAGGCACAGTGAAATTTGTACAGGACTGGGAATCTCCTATCTGAAGAGAATAACCTAATTTATACCGAACGCTTTTCGATTGAAATATCTTTAGGAGAGGGATCATGCTTTCCTTTCTTCCATTGCCTAGCACATTGTGAGCACAACCAGAAACTAAAACATAATTATCATAATAGTGTAATTCTGCTCCATCTTTCATAGCAAACTGCCACTGCTAAGCAACTAGTTTGGGTCAGTTCATTAAGTGACTGCTCAAGACAGGTTTTGCTCTACATCCCCCTAATTAACAAGGAAATGTTTAATGCAGAGCTGATTTGCTGATTACCAGGTGTGTGCATGCAAAATGTTATGTACACGTACGGTGCTCTTCATTATCACTTCCTCATCCCCACTATGTCATTCAGTCATGGGGAAGTCAGTCTATAGCAGGTCACAATTGTATTTGCAGGTCTATGGGCCTAATCTAACACTCACTGCCGGAACTGGGAAGACTCGCATAGACTTCAGTGGATGTTGGATCAGGTCCTATATTCTGTAGGCATATGAAGTCGAATGTAGCTGAAACTGCATTTTGGCTGCACTTTGGGGACAAAGTAATAGAACAGCTAGACAGTGGGATTCCACATTTACATGCACATTGTAGATATGACATCTGCAGCAGATAGGTCTCTACTGAGACTGTACTGGGAGACAGTAACTCACAAAGAGGACACCGCCATTGGGTCTGTGAACATAATGAATCTGTTTGGCTAGAACCTTGCCAAAATGGCCAACATTTGGCTTCTCTTGTCCCCCAGTATATCCAACAGTAGTTTGGAGGCAGCTGCTGGAAGGTGAGTTTCCTGCAATACTTATTGGGGCTTATGATTATTGGCCCCATACCCTGTTGTATACAAGCAATGCCTTTTTATGCTTTATTTGCTTTTTTCAGGATGGGGCCTATCTTGAGTCATTGTGATGTCTCAGAGCATACTGCAGATCACTGATTAAATCAGGCAGGAGAGAGAGAGAGGGGCTAGCACTAAAACAGACACCTTTATGTTTATGCATCAATAGCTGGGAAGTCAGTAACAAGGCAAAGACAAGCCGAAAAAATTAAATCAAGTGTTTCATAGGAATTTGATAAGAGTTTTAAAAGCTTGCCTAAGTGACTGTGGGGTTTTTAAATATACAATTTGTAAAACAGTATTAGGTAATTGATTAGCTAATGGTGAGACATGGCTATGTTTTAGCAGCACAGCACTCCCCTGGGTGTTCACTATAAAACTTCCCTGTCATAACACAGGCCTTCCAACTGATTTTTTATTTTCCTGGTTATAACCCCAGAAATCAGTTTCAATTTGCCCCAGGGTGGGCATTATTGGGCCATAATCAGAGATTCTCCTGTTGGTGAAAGCAAGGCCAGAAACAGCATACCTATATCATGAGAGTTTGGCACTTCAGTGGTCTTTCTGGAGCATTTTATTACTTATTTTACATTATATAATTAATAAAATATTGCTTATTTTAGATGTTGTAAGAAGTTGCAAAGCCTGCTTTTTATAGGATAGCTGTACTGGCAGTTCTGACCAAAAAACAATATCCCCAGCACGTACATATAAATGGATTGGTTATCTACACAGGAGTTGGATCCAAATCAAGACACCAGGTCTGAAATCTATTTCCCACTCGGTCTCTGGAACAGGAGACACCAAACCTCCAAATCTGAACAACTCCATACATGGCATTTCAAAATCCAGATTCAGATCTACTCTCTCTCTAATTTAAGGGAGTCCTGAATTAGCATTTAGATCTGGCCCATTACAGAGAGGTAGAAGATGTGAACTCTGATCCAAACTTGGAGCCTGCTTTGGGGATTTTGGTTTACATCCATAGCTAAGTAATACCAACACCCTGGGAGGAGAATAAATTTCATTTAAAAATGTTACGGGCATTTTAAAAGAGTTGTTCTGGCTCTTGCAAGCTGAAATTTCAAGCATTAGTAAGAGCTCTGCTCAGCATGAATAAACTGAGAAACTTGCACAACATATCAATTTGGTATGATCTTTTGGAAAATTGGACACTTCTGGGATGAGCAAAATGAGGCGTTTATTCATTTATTTATTATTGATTCTATTCGTTTCTCTCACAGTGTTCAGAAATTTTTTTCTCAAAATATATATTTTCTCAAAATACATGCCAGTGCAGCAACAGCACACTCCACCATAATAGGTCATGCAACAAGTTAGCATCGGCATGGCACAGCATAGGCAACAGGTATAAGCGTGTGACATGCTGTTACACAAGCTGACTTTCAGGTCACAAAAAGACAACCCTTTTTTTGCATTTCTACAAGCCCCATTTGGGGTCTACAACATCCTGCTGCTGCGCCTACCACGAGGACTTATTTATTTGTATTCTGGTAGTGTCCATGATGTACTAGGCACTATCCACTCAGAAAAGGTGACTGTCCTGCCCCCAGAGTGCTTACAAATGTAAGAATTAGACATGCAATGTCTATGGGATAGGAGAAAAGGGATGTAGTCAAAGCATCCGCATTCTATACTTAAATACATTAATACCGAACTGCCCTTCAATCCTTCCTCCATTTGGCCATTTCTTGCTGAGGTCATGGAAGAATGGGATCTGGAGTAGTGATTGCACTAGAGGAAGACATACCTGTACGACTAATTAACCTGTAACATCCTCCAGGCACTCACACTGGTGTAAGTCAGGGACAGTAGGGATGTAAAAATTCACAACACTGATGAATACAGCTCCAGGTGTTTGAGTTCTGTGTACCTAGAAACCCTTCCCCATACTCCAGTCCATAGCACTGGTTCGAGGCACATTTACACTGAATTCACTTGTGCTGTTCACATGCAGAGAGATCTACACAAACTTTGGTTTCACGAACATCTCCCCAGTGGCAAAACAGAACTTAGGAGATGGTGTTAGGATGTTGGTAAGTAGTGAACATGTCACAGCTAGAGAACAAGTAGAACTCTACTGTACATACGTGAACTACAGTAACTCCTCACTTAATGAAAAATGCAACTTTATGCGAAATGATGTTAAACGAATCCAATTTGCCCATAAGAATTAATGTAAATGAGGGGGTTAGGTTCCAGGGAATTTTTTTCTACCAGACTCTCTCTCTCTCTCTCTATATATATATATATACACACACACACACACACACACACACACACAGAGTGTAAATTTAAACAAACAATTTAATACTGGTACTAAGTGATGATTGTGAAGCTTGATTGAGGTGGAGGAGTCAGAGGGAGGGATATTTCCCAGGGAATGCCTTACTGTTAAATGATGAACTAGCAATTGGCTGAGCCCTCAAGGGTTAAGTCACACACTGTACAAGGGGAGACAGCATTGCAGAGACAGAGACACACACCGTGTGTGTGTGTGTGAGAGAGAGAGAGAGAGAGAGAGAGAGATGCGCACAGCAAGCAGGAGTCTCGGGGAGCAGCTCCAAGGCAGAAGACAGGAGCAGCACATGGCAGTGGGGGGAGGGACTGCTGCAATTGCTAGTCTGCTGGGCAGCTGCTGCACAGGGAACTTAGGGGAGTGGGGAGCTCTTAGGGGGGCTGCCGGTCCACCCTGGTTCCAAGCCCCCACCAGCTAGCTGCAACGGGCTGCTCTTCCTGCAAGCAGTGGACAAAGCAGCCAGCTGCCAAACTAGGTTAGAAGGGAGCATTGCACAACTTTAAACGAGCATGTTTCCTAATTGATCAGCAATGTAACAACGAAACAACATTAACTGGGACGACTAAGTGAGGAGTTACTGTATATGTAAAAAAACCAAACCCATAAGTGTAGTCTTATTTTTCTTTTTCATATTTGAAGAAACTTCTTAAAATATATTTGTGAAGTTATTTGTATACAGTAATACATGTGTTTTTATACATATACACATGAATTTATGAAATAATGCAGGGAATATTTTTACAAGGGAATTCTGTCTATTCGTATGAAATCATATGCTGTTGTACAAGCAAAAATGACATTTCTTAATAGGCTTAATGATTTCCTTCTAATGGCATCTAATGGCTTCCATTCCTAATCAATCATTTTCTGCATATTAACAGTGATGTAGGGCCACTTCCTCAGAACTGCGGAGCACCTACACTTACCACTGACTTCACTGAGAGTTGCAGGTTCTCAGCACTTGTTAGGATCAAAAACAGAGCTTTTGAATCCAGCAATAATGTTACCCAACAGCTATCATGGAAACTTCCTCTGAAAAGTGCAATTACCTGTTCTGTTTCCTTGCCCTCTGTGCATGCATTAAAATAATGATTTTAATGAAACTCAAACTGCATTTCTACTATCTGGTATTTTCATCAAGATTTTGCTACCACAGGGTAGAATACTATTATTTTATGTCTGTAGTCACTCAATATCTGCTGTCAGACTTACCGGTAAGTAAAAGCTTTTGAATAATAAAACAAAGTTTTTATGGTGAAAAGCCACAGTAATATCTAGCTCAGCAGGTGTGTGTCACTAACTAGCATCTACTTGCTACAGAATGTTAACTCCATAAAGGGTCATTAAAAAAATATAGCCCCTAAACATACATGCACAGCATCATATTTACTGAACAAAAACAAAATTTGCAAATTTGTGGGTGCAATTAAGTCGTCAGTGAAAGTCAGGCCCTAAAAGCCAAGCAGTGGATAAAGTCATACAGCAGTCACAATATGCCAGGTCTGTCTTCCTTGGCTGTATGCAGTGTTGTTGTAGCCATCGTTTTTTTGTTATTGTTTCTCTTGTCCTATGACTAGCTTCTTACCTTCATATGCAATGTTGTTGTAGCTGTGTCGCTCGCAGGATATTAGAGAGGCAGAGTGGGTGAGGTAATATCTTTAAGTGAACCAACTTCTATTGGCAAGAGCGACAAGCTTTCAAGCTTACACAAAGCACTTCTTCAGGTCTGGGAAATTTACTCAAGGCACGTCTACACTACAAAGTTATGTCGACATACAGCCACTGTAGTAATTAAAGCAGTGTTTCACATCCATACCATGCTCCTGTCAGTAGTGCAGGTCCTCATCAGGAGGGCTTCCATCGACTTAACTGTGTAGGACATTGTGGGGCACGGATAGCTGGAGCCCCGCCTGTCCTGCATGGGGCTCACCAACGGAGCCCCCACCCCGGGGGTCCAGCTGTAAGCCTCATACAGGGCTGACAGCCAACAGGCGATGTAAGTAATACAGGGTCTACTTGGACACTGCGTCGCCCTGACTACATCAACCCTAAATACTACGCCTCTCACGGAGGTGGACTTGTTAAGTCAATGTAGTGAGCCTACTTATGTCGGCAGGAGCACCATTATAGTGTAGACACAGACAGAGTTACTTGCCTTACGTCGACCTAAGTCTGGAGTATAGACCAGTCCTCAAAGTGTAACAGCTATATAAAAGGCGGAACAGATTGTTTAGCATAAGTAATTATATTTTAAGGGACCATTCAAGGTGAAGTGTCCTGTTAAAACCCCTCCAGTGATAGGGGCAAAAAGAAGGGGGGAGCAGCTGTGGGAGCGGAGTTGTTACAATAATCCATAAATCCAGTGTCTCTATTCAGTCCATGATATTTAGTGTATAGCAAAATTATGAATTTAAGTTCCAAGGCTCCTCTTTTGAAAGTGATGTGCAGGTGTCCTTTTGAGGATGAGCACTGATAAATCAGATGTCGAGTGATCACTATGTGATGGCTTATTATGACCATCTATAAACTGCTAACCACCCACCTCCAGCTGCACCTTGTCGCTCTTACTTTTATAGGCAGATATCCATGAACAAACTACTGAATTTACATTGGCAAGGATTAGAGATTGTCAGAAACCAGGGAAAAAAGTACAAAATATTTTTTCAATTTTTTGCATTTAAGTTAAAGTTTTCTTACTAGCTGTAATACTTTTTTTTGGGGGGGGGGGCAAGGGGGAGTGAGCCATAGGCCTCCTTTTTCCAATGAGGAACTCTTGGGATTAACTACAAACATCTGGGAGGCTATGCATTCTTAAAACAAAAGGATAACACGATTCCAGAGCATTCGTAAATTAACTGTGACTGGTACTGTTTTAAATATCTGAATTTAAAGTGTGTTTGCTAAGGAAAAAGATTTAAGCAGCTAATATCACTTCCAGCTTTCTGATTGAGATGCTTTATATTTATTAGTTTACAAAGTATTTTATAATTTTAGATGAGAAGTTGAATATTTGCAGTTTGGTAGATTTATACATGGCTTAACGCATCATATTTGGCCCAAGTCTTGTAAAGTGGGTAATTATTTCTACAAATTCAAGAACAAAACAAGTTAAAATCCAGCTGATAACCTAATATGTAGACTTATGTTTCAGACACTGTATCATGATACACTGTGTGTGCTATCTTTCCATGGCAATTAGTTACTTCTCTTGTCTGTTATGGTAGGTGAAAAGAATGGGGCAGAGCCAGATGATGCGGAATTGGTGAGCCTCAGCAAAAAGCTGGTGGAGAACGCAGTCCTCAAGGCTGTACAGCAGTATCTAGAAGAAACTCAAAACAAAAACAGACAGACAGATGGAAGCCCAGTGAAAACTGAGGAAGCAGCTAGTGGCAATAAGAATGAAAAATGATAGTGATAACAGAAAGTGAGCGCTGTGAGAATGCCAAGGAAGCACAAATCCACCAAGAATAACCATCAAAACATGTCCCAGCTGCCTGTTCAGATCTGCTAAATTATGCTGGCTGACTTGCATTATGCTTTGTGAACGTCTCTTACCAGAAATGTGTTCTGAATCGAGGGGCACTAACAAACACTTTCTTGAAAAGCGTTTGCATTGCCGAAAAACGACTGAATGCTGGGAAAGATGATTGGGGGAAAAAAAGACAAGATTTTGAAATAAAAAGATCGAACTTTCACAAGCTCTTAACTACAGAGAATCTCTTCATAGCTTTCGAAGAGGAACTGAACCCCTTGTGTATGCCTTTTGCACCGAAATGAATGGCCATGGAACAACGCCCTGCCATAAATGAAAACTATGCGAGCTACATTGTTTGGCAGAGCTGCATAACTGCTCAATTGATCTGCAGCAGAGAACTCCACATTCTGCTGCAAAGCTAAGGGCAGGCAATGCTAAACTAAAAAAGTTACTAGAGATGTTTATCACAGATACTATTACACAGTAGGTAATATCATGGGAGTTTCTCTTGAATGTGACACTATGAAGTGTTCTTCACTTTTCAGTAAAGTTTGTTCACAAATTATATTTTTTGACAAAACACTACCTTTTTATATATAATGAACATGGGTGAAATTCTAAGTACTTAAAGAAAACACATGCCTGTTTTGATACATTAATGCCATACTTTAATATTTAGAAATGACAGTTATATGCAAAATATATTGTATCATTCTTTTCCTCTAGGGAAGAGCCATGAATCAGACTTAATAAAGAAAGCCTTACACAGAGAATCGCTGGCCTTGTTCTCAAAACTGAATAAGATAAAGGAGCTCTTATCAAACCCTGAGACCCGGATGAAAATTAACAGGGAACTGTTTCAAGACAGACAAACAGCAGTCATTAAAAAGTCATGTTGACTCCAACTCTCCAGCTATGGTAAATAGCGATGGTGTAAAATCTCATATGGTTGTTTTATGATGAAAAATATTGTTTTTGCAAATTTTCCATCTGTTTTTTTTTTACTACAGCCAATATAAATGAAAGCCAATATAGTGTGTGGTATTGTGTTAAAATATATGCACAGAAAAGAACAGACTGTTTACTGATGAGTTACAGTAGCTCTCTAGATCAATTTTTGGATGGATGGATGGATGGATGGAAGGAAAAAGTTAAGGATGCAGGTCTCTGTCATGATTCTGCCACAGAAACACTAATTTCTGATCAAACACTGTGGCCATTCTAGAACACATACTCTCAAAGTGATTTTTAAAATGTATAGCTGAAGAAGGCATTTTTAATTATTAGTCTTTTCTGTATATGCTGGTGTTTTGGGTTGGCACTGATTCTTGTTTGTTTGTTAATCAGCACTTGAATACACATGCTGAAATGTTTTTTCTGCTATTGTTTACATGCAAGCAAGAATGTTTTAATCTCTCAAGGTAAAGTCCTGGCTCCACTGAGGTCATTGGCAAAATTTCCATCAACTTCAGTGGAGCCAGGATTTCACCCTCATTATTTATTGTTCAAATAATCATTGTTCAGAATATTTGCCTTGTCACTTCTATGGAAACAAGATGCTTCTTGTTTTTATTTCTGTTATTTCCTCCATCTCTTTGCCCTCTGCTATGTGAAAAGGGATCTGAACCTGTATTCCATGTGCACTCAACATATCTACTGAGTTCAGTGGAAGTATTGGGTGCACACACAAAAATGCAGAATTGGGCCCAATATTAGCACTTTTTAAGCATTTGTGGAAAAACTGCCTACAATTGTAAAATCATCTAGTTAATCATACATTCTGTGATCAACATCAGATTTGTGCTGGTAAAACTGCAGTATAAATATTAATATTAATATGAAATTATATTGGTATTTTATCTCATAGATCAGCTATTTTTTTCTCAAGTGATAGATGAGAGCATATTGAAAAATGCATCTTATGTATTTGAGTCCATCCTCCTAATAAAATCATTTTCTCTTTGCACGGTGTCATCTTCCCCCTCAAATGGGCTCAGATAAAATGAAGTACCACCTTTGAAGGTAGCTGTAGCAGAGGTAATTAAATGACTTGGGTGCAACTCCTCCCTCCCCCACCAACTCATACCTAATTATACGATTGTGACTATTATGCCCAGATGAGAATATTGAATCTGGATGCTGAAACCCTATAAATTAAGTCCTGAATCTTTCTGAATCGGTATATATTGGAAGAAAATACCTACCAGTACATTACATTTCTAACAGAATTATATGATGCCCCATGTCAAAATTTAAAGGACAAGACACCAAACAACACTGGAGATTAACCTTTTTGAAGTTTCCTTGCTACTTTGTATACTACATGGGTTAGAAAGTACAATTTACTATGTACCCAAATCCTAACCTCGTTGAAATCAAGTGTTGACAGAGGAAGTAGTTCAGGATTGGGTCCCATACATAGGTGCTGGAACTAAGGGTGCTGCCGCACCCCTTGGTTTGAAATGGTTTCCATCATATACAGGGTTTACAGGTTGGTTTAATGGCTCTCAGCACCCCTGGTCCCATACGTCCATCCACAATGCATTTGTGAAAGAAAGGAAAGAAGGAAATTTGCCATCAGTATTGAAAATAAAAATCCCAATTTTCTAAAGTAGCTGCATAAATTATACACACAGCAATACCCACTTTATGGGCCCAGAATGTGGCTGGTTATCCCTTAGGCTAGCTAAAGACAGAAGGGAAAAAATGGTGAGGTACTTATTAGCACATGTGCTGGTTTATCAATAGTATGTTAGTCACCACCGCATCAACAATTTATGTCTGTAGAGCAAGATATACAAGAATAATCAACCAGGCAATCAGATGCATAAACAAAGGAGCTATACTATGTCTGAGTTTAAGGGGGAAAAAAACCACAAAAAAAACCAAAAAAAACCACACACCCCTACCATTTTTATTAGCTGTTTTCCTAAAACAGTCTAATCCCAATATTTTTCAACTAATTGGTGATGGCGACTAGTGTTGTCATGTGACTTTATCAAAACCTTTTCTTTCCTGCCAAAACACTTAGAAAAGACTATTTCTATAATCCAAGTCATGTCTGGTGGTGCTAGCCTGCCACTTTAGAACCATGAGACTCTGCAGCCACACTGTTTTGGCCTTGTATACAGATTTCTTGTACAAGATTTGAATAAGGCATCGTGTGGCATGACATACTGTTGATATGATGGTTGCCCTGGAGAACATGGGCATAGAATCATAGAACTGGAAGGGACCTCGAGAGGTCATCTCGTCCAGCTCCCTGCACTCATGGTAGGTCTGAGACAAGTGTTTGTCTAACCTGCTCTTAAAAATCTCCAAATGATAGAAATTCCACAACCTTCCTCATAAGTTCATTCCAGTGCTTAACTACTCTGACACTTTAGGTTGGACATTAGGAAAAACTTCCAAACTGCCCTGGCTGCAACTTAAGCCCATTACTTCTTGTCCTAGCCTCAGCAGTTAAGGAGAACATTTTTTCCTCCCTCCTCCTTGCAGCTAACTTATGTACTTGAAAACTGTTATGCCCACGCTCAGTCTTCTCTTCTTCAGACCAAACAAACTACAGGACCCCACTTGATATGCCTTTTCAGTTTGACAGTGAACCACTCATAACTACTCTCTGGGAATGGTTTTCAACCAGGTATGCACCCACCTGATAGTAGCTCCATATCTAGGTTGTATTTCCCTCGTTTCCTTATTAGAAGGTTATGTGAAACCATATCAAAAGCCTTACTAAAGTCAAGATATACCACATTTACCACTTCCCCCTAGCCACAAGGCTTGTTACCCTGTCAAAGAAAGCTATTTGGTTGGTTTGACATGATTTGTTTTTGACAAATGTATATGTTGACTGTTACTTATCACCTTATCTTCTAGGTGTTTGTAAATTGACTGCTTAATTATTTGCTCTATTATCTTTCCAGGTACTGAAGATAAACTGACTGGTCTGCAATTCACCGGGTTGTCCTTATTTCCTTTTTATAGATTTGCACTGTATTTGCCCTTTTCCAGCCCTCTGGAATCTCTCCCTTCTTCCATAACTTTTCAAAGATAATTACTAATGGCTCAGATATCTCCTCAATCAGCTCCTTGAGAATTCTAGGATGTATTTCACAGATCCTGGTGACTTGAAGACATCTAACTTGTCTAAGTGATTTTTAATTTGTTCTTCCCCTATTTTAGCCTCTGATCCTACCTCATTTTCACTGGCATTCACTACGTTAGACCTCCAGTCACTAATAACCTTTTTGGTGATAACCGAAACAAAAAGTCATTAAGCACGCTGACATTTCCACATTTTCTGTTATTTCCCCCTGCCCCCACTGAGTACTTAAACAATAGACAGGTTTGTCCAATTTTAGCTTCTATGTCTAACCAACACATTCTAACTTTCTCACATTGAGTATGTCACTTCTGAGCACTTCCAGCTAGGACTTGTCCAGGTAACATGATGAGATGTGCCTCAAAAGGTGGTTTTAAGGATTGTTAAAATAACAGGGCGGTGGGGGAAGGGGAAATCAGATCAATTAATATTCATGCCATCTCTGAGGTATAAAAACAGCAACACTTCCATGGAGGAAATATGTATTTGAAAATTGCTGGTGTAACTGAGTACTTATGCATTGGAACCAGATGATACTAAGTGAGTCTGAACATGAAGAAAGTGTACTTACATTGGAACCTAGATAAAGGGCCAGATTTGTCCATCTATAGGGTTACACCAGAGGTTAATTGCATCAATGGAAGTTAACATCAAGAATGAATGTGTGTCAACCTCTAGGTAACAGGAAAACCAAATGGCTTTTTCTTTCTTGACTAAAGGATGATATAAATCCAATTGTTAATAGAGACTTGACTCTTAGGGCCATACCTTAACTCACAATAGTACTTTAAGTAAACAAATGGTCTCACTGAATTCAATAGGATTACTTTATCAAAATATTATTCACTGTTAGAGTTTCAGTCTGGCTCTTAGACCTCAAAAGTCTTTATCAACTATATTCACAGGGATCTCTGGTTACACATATATACACTCTCTAGGTCTTATTTTGTTATCAGAAGCTATGTGTGTCTCTGACATGGATCAAAGAGGAGGGTCAACTTACACTGGGGACAATTCAATACTGTTTGCGCCTATTGCCAGTCTAGCAATGCTTTATGTATTTTGTTAGAACTCTGATTTTATCATCAAGATCTATAGTGATACCCAAAACTTTCATAAAACAAGGTGTTGGTAAAAATGAAACAGGAAAGAAATTGCAAAGGCAACAGTATTCAGCACAGCTTGTAAAGTCATGTTTTTAGTCGAAATACATTTTTGTCTAATTCAGTTATATTAAACAGGATGGATCGATTCAAATAATTGATTTTAATGATGATTTAAGTCAGCAAGCAGAAAATCTTGATTTAAAATCATTTTTAATCTTGTTTTGTAATTGAACTTTTCAGCTATTTCCCTAAAGAAAGGTTGATTTCATAGGTTGGTAACCATTAAAACATGTTGACTTGCAAGTAAATATAGTCTTTGCTCTAAATTTGCTACTCCTTTTTGCTAACTGGATGATGCACTATACATCTTATGCATTTTTAAGCAATTATATAGCTTAATTTGCATTTCTCCAGATTCTTAATTTTTACATTTATGTTAGAAATGATGACCACCATATTTCTTATTTAGTAGATTTTTTTCTCTCATTTGTGTCAAGTTAAATTTGGATGGAAACTGAAATTCAGTTACAAATTAATGAAACCAGGATATTAAAATTGTTTTTATTAAATAAAAATTACCTTAAATGTGTTGGTTACTTAAATATATATGTTTCATTAAACTTTTTTCTTAAAACTCACTGGCAAAGGAAGTATATCCGTAGTTAGTGATTTGAAGTGATCGTTTCTGGTCACCGTGTCCCTCAAGATTTTAGAACTAGAATATCTTGTCCTCTCACACCTCAATTTTTATTCATAGATTGGAAGAGAAAAAATGGCTTTACTAGTTTGAATTAATTAGTAATTAATTAATTATTAGTAATTATTGCAAAATGAAATAAACATTCTCTGGGCACCTGCAGAAGAGGCTACTGCTTTCAAAGACTAGTTTAGCATTTCAGCAAACTCTGGTTCCAGGTGCTCAGCCACTGACTTCCACTAGTTCAGTGGTTTGACTCTCTTTAAAACTTCAGCTGCAAAGATGAATTGCTTAAATATTATTTAATTTTAAATTATTTTAATCATATGATTATAGTAAGTTTAGACCTTTTTGGGTGTCAATTAAAAAAAAAAAAAATTTAAAAATCTTTTTTTAAAATCAGTTTCTATTCTCTACCCCAATATGAAACACTGTATTAATGCAATTAAACATAAATCTAAAAGCTAACATTAAATCTGAAAACACTGGATGAGTCAATGAAATATGTTCTCTGTGGGCCTAACCCATTTCCCACTGAAAGTGTTCCAGTGACTGCAGTGAAGGCTGATGGGAGCCTGTGGACTGGTAAACAAAGGCAGTGAATTTATTGAACTTTGTTTTCTCCTATTTCTAAACTGGGCTTTTACTGTGTTCGTACCAACTTTTAAAAAACCTCTATTAACTGTCTCTTTTTGTACAATGTTAATGAACTAGCCTTTTGATTTAGCCCCAATGTGAGTATCTGAAACGTTACTCGGTGCAGTTCTCTAGTGAGCTCTTCTGATGGAGAAGGCAAGCAGTCACTGGCCTCTCAAAAAAGATCAGGGTAACTGGACAGAGAAGGCTCTGATCTTCCTCCCCAAGCAATGCCATAGGAGAGTTCATGGAAGGCAGGGGGGCTGTATGTACTCTCCTAGAGCCAACCAGATAGCCAGATAAATGATGTGATTAATTGGCAGCCAGTTAAGGTAAGGTAAGCTTTAGCTTTGTGAAAAATGCTCTAAATAAAGTTAATGGGCACGTATTTTAGTATTTGAATTGTATTATAAATGCCTCTCTAAAATTCCACGGACTGACAAAGCAGTTCTTTAGCTGGTAAAGGTTTTAATGTGCCTTAAAAATAACTGCCTACTCCCAGAATATGATGTTCAATAGAAATTGTCTGGATTGTTTGATTTGAGTAACTGTAATGTTTTATGCAAAGTTATTGACTGTGTGGGAAAAGCAACAGGAAGTCATATGGTTCTTGCAGGAAAAGGTGACACATCAAGCTCTGGAAGTGATTATGCATTAATGCATAAATGTAGTTTACTTCATCATTCCTTTGATCAATACAATTTCCGAACAGCAAAGTTCTTAGTGTGTACTCATCTCCTCATTTATATTCTCCTTATGTCTTTGATGAGAACATTTGTCTTGAATGAAAACCAGCCCTGAGAGCCTGCTGGGCTGAGAAATAAAAAATAATAATAAAAAAAACCCAAACACCCCCCCCCAAAAACAACACACATTTCATGTGCGAGAAACAATTAGAACAATTCATTGGAAAACAAAGAGAGTGATATACCTGCCATGCCATTCCCAAGTAATAGCTAATGGAGTACTGCAGCAATTAGCAAAAAAATGTTACAGTAAGAGGTGGATATTACACATCTTATTGGAGGACACAAGTTCCATTTTCTGGATGTGGATAACTATTCTTAAGTCAGTCCTTGTAAAGTTCAAACAAAATTGAAATCTGAAGTGAATATGCAGGGAAAGAGATTTATGCTGCCTGCCATCACCACAGTATGGATTAGCAATAGATATAAATTAAAAGCAATATACTAGCTCATAACCAGGCTCATATCTGCATAACAGTTACTTAGCTTCCTCCCTACAGAGCAGCAGAAAATGGATTTCAGAGAGTATCAAAGAGACAGGATAGATTTTAAACTGCGATTTAAAGAAAGGAAATGGAGACAGGAGGCAGGTGGAGTGGAATAAGTGAAGGCTAGCCGCGGTACCACGTGTGGATAATCATGGCAAGGAGACCATGCTGAATAAGTGGTTAGGGGAAGAGATACTGTATATATTAGATGTTGGACTGAGTGACTATTGATTGTTGGAAAACCAATAAGACAATTTCAAGAAATGGATAAGAAAAATCGGGAATGTGAGAGAAGAAAGGGAATATAGGCTTGATCTTGCAAGGAGCTGAGCACTCTGGTCCCCTATCCAGCAAAGGGTTTAAGCATATGCTTAAAGGTAAGCACAAGTTATCCTATTTGGTGGGAGGGGACCAGAGTACTCCACACCTTGCACAATCAGACCCTACAAGATTCCACTCTCAGAAGGAAAATAGTTTAATTATATTTTGCTCCCACTAACAGGTATTAAGGCTTAAGAAGATCATAAAATGGAGAACGGCAACAGTCAAAGGAATTAATGCACAAGGATTCCAGCAGAGGCACATTTAGAGTAAAAGCAAATTCTCCCTTCAGATATGGGAGGGAAAGACAGTTTGGGGATCAAGGAAGGCTCCATGATTTCTACCTTGGGAGCAAGATTCAGTTTGAATTAAGGATAGTAGAAGCATTGAAGAAAAAGGACTTTAAGCCAGGAGGAGAACTTTGGCATTGAAGCATACTCCACAAGATCATTATAGGTGTTAGAAGAACCTTCTGTAAATGCTCATGATCATGAACTGCCAGACATAACCAGAGGGAAACAAGAAAAACACAATGAGGAAAGGAGGCATGCGAGGAGCCATTAGTTAAATTGAAACACAGCAGCCAGTTTAAGCACAGCTTTAAAAAAAAGAGCTAAAATGTACAGTGGAACAGAGATAAGAAATACTGAAATGATGGGAGATAATAGCATGACCCACACCTAGGCAGTCAAATAGTGTGTTTGTGTCTCAGAAGCAGTAGTCAGCTTTTCTGCTAAAATGTATGACTAGCAAAGTGGTTGCATTGTTGTGAAACACCACTCTATCAAAAAATATTGTAGTGAAACAACGAAGAAAATACTGCAGGGGAAAAAAAAGGCTAAGGCAGGAGACAATGACCTACAATTGTATCTACAAGCTCCATCAGATGCTCTGTGGAGAAAGCAACGAAGCAAGGCTTAAAGCTTCTTACAAATACGACACAGAAGTTCAGTGGAAGTAAGCGTCTAGCAATTCAAGTGGGTAAGGTAGAAAAAAAAATCTTTGGCTGCACATAAGAAGCTATAGCAATTCAGTCTGAACAATTTCATGAGTTGTAGTGTATTACGCCAACAGTGGAGCAACACAAAACGTAATGCTGTGTGGGAGAGAAAACAAATCTCAGAGAAAGATCCTATCCCTAAACTGATAGTTATGTATAACTTAATTTAATCACAGTGACATTGAGTTGCTAGTTGCATTACTGCATTCCATAAAATAAAGGAAAATGTATAACTCAAAAAACGATGGCTCAGGGGTAATAAAATGCTCATTCTTTTTATAGCTAATGGAAGTGAGCAGCATATCAGTGTAAGCTACTAGGATAGGCCCACAACAAAGGCTGCCAGAATGGTCAGGCAAACCTGAAGATTTGAGAAATTAACAAACTTCCTCCATGGTTAGAACATACTTTAAAATAAAGTGTGCCGCAGCTCAGCACTAGAACCCAAACACTTTTCACAAAATGGTTATTAGTGAAGGAAAGTCAGAGCGCAGCCAAACCAGCATATGAATAAATGAAGGAGCTGAGGAAGTGGGGGGAAAAAGATCAAAATAAAGCCATGTCTACACTAGGAACACTTTGCCAGTATAGCTGTACTAGTATACTCTACTGGCAAAAGCACTGCTAGTATTGGTGCAGCTTATATAAGTAAAGAGATGCACTTTTGCCAGCACAGATTATTCCAGTTCTCCAGAGTGAAACAAGCTATACCATTAAAAGCAGTGTTTTGCAAGTATAACTAATAGGGCTGTCAATTAATCACCGTTAACTCACACAATTAACTCCAAACAATTAATCACAATTAACAAAATTCATCGTGATTAATAAATTTCAATTTGGTATTCTATTGTTGTACGTGCGATTAAATATTTCTGGATGTTTTTCTACATTTTCAATATTGATTTCAATTACAACACAGAATACAGTATGGGACATGAATCTTTAGCCCATCTGGCACATAAATATCTTGCAACGCCAGCTACAACAGTGCCATGCAAATGCCTGTTCTCACTTTCAGGTGACATTGTGAATAAGAAGTGGGCAGCATTATCTCCTGGAAATGTAACCAAACTTGTTTGTCTTAGCGATTGGCTGACCAAGAAGTAGGACTGAGTGGACTTGTAGGCTTTAAAGTTTTATGTTGTTTTATTTTTTAATGCAGATTTTTTGTACATAAAATTATACATTTGTAAGTTCAACTTTCATGATAAAGAGATTGTACTACAGTACTTGTATGAGGTGAACTGGAAAATATATTTTTTGTTTTTTTACAGTGCAAATATTTGTAATAAAAAATAAATATAAAGTGAGCACTGTACACTTTGTATTCTGGGTTGTAATTGAAATTAATATATTTGAAAATGTAAACATCCAAAAATATTTAAAATAAATGGTATTCTATTGTTGTTTAACAGTGCAATTAATCACATTTAAAAAAAAAAAAAACCTCATTTGACAGCCCTAATAACTGAGTCTTCATTGGGGCCTTCTGCCAGCATGGCTATGTTGGTCACAAAGCGCATCTTATCACACTGCTGACCGAGACAGTTATGCTGGCAAAAATCTGCCATACAGACTTGGCCCATTTTGAGAGTAGTCCAACTGGCATATGCCCTGCTCAATCATCCCTAGTGAAGATAAATCAGGACACCAACATTTATGGATACAAAAAAAGGAGCATCTAATTATCAACTCTTAGTGGTCCTTAAGAGGCAATGACAGAGTGAATAACTATAATGGCTCTAGCCCATTCTTGGGTAGCAACAAAACCAGTATGAACCAGACATGTTAGACTGGGAGAACTAGATTGAAGGTCTCAGACCCCAGGCTGCAGCCTGAGCCTGGAATCTACACATCAATGAAACAGCCCCACAGTCCGAGCCCCACAAGCCTGACTCAGCTGGCATGGGCCAGCCAGGGGTGTCTAGTTGCTGTGTAGACAGGCCCTGAGAGACCTAGAGGCAGGAGGATCTGGGTTGGCTAGGAAAAAATGTAGGCTGGTTCTGTTCCTGTAACTTCAAAGGAAAGTCTTTCTATCTTAGCTTGCAGTGAAGTGTAAGATTAGATATTTAATGCTTTGTTCCAACTGCTAAATAAAAACACTTTGTTTTAAGAAGTCTATTGGTCACAGGCTCCCCAGTGGTGAAAATGCAGGTGCCCAAAACTTAGCTGGACTTACAGGGTGATAAGCGATTGGTATGCCTGGAGCAGTGTACATGGCTTCTGGTCTAAGCACAGAAAGGCAACAGGCTCAAGACCTAAGGTAGATGCACTCAGAACACCAGAGAGATATAGTTTAGACCAGTACTGAGAAGAGAGCTTGTCAGTTACTATCAAGTATATATCACTTCACTTGTGTGTTGATGAATTAATGTTACCTAATAGTATTGGAGAGTCAGACAGGCCCTATCTAGAATGTGGAAAACAAGGTGTTTAGCAAACATGGTAGCTAATGTGTATTAACTAATATAGTTTTATAATATCAGTTAGCACCTAGCGTAGAAACAGACTAACATTTTCTCAGCATACCTCATTTTTCTATTCTAGACAAAGCCACAGAGATGGAGATGGAAATCTGTGACTTCCTATAGCAATGACTGATCACAAATTACATTCATGGAATATGTGACAAAACTAGAAAACACACAGGGGCTCACGTTTGATCACACTGTGTGATCTTCCTTCATCTCTTAAGTGCATGATTTTTCTTTCCCAGTTCCTACATTTTTAAAAGCAGATTTACTTGTATTTTATAGACATTGCCTTGCAGAGTCTGTTTTAGAATCAGCAACTGCAAGCCACATTGTACTATGTTATTATTTGTATCCATCTGTTTTTCTATTATTGACTTTCTGTATTCTTTGTTTTCACTTGTTTATGCAAGATTAGTTTCAAAATAAAAATACTAGCCAAGCCAACACAGCACAGTCTTGACTATGCACTCCAAGGCATTGCACCCTAGCATCCCCATAACATAGAAACTTCAAAATTGATCCAACTGATATTTGAAATGTTACTGACACTTTGGCCTGGTCTACACTACGCGTTTAAACCAATTTTAGCAGCATTAAACCGATTTAACGCTGCACCCGTCCACACAACGAGGCCCTTTATATCGATATAAAGGGCTCTTTACACCAGTTTCTGTACTCCTCCCCGACGAGAGGAGTAGCGCTGAAATCGGTATTACCATATCGGATTAGGGTTAGTGTGGCCGCAAATCGACGGTATTGGCCTCCGGGCGGTATCCCACAGTGCACCATTGTGACTGCTCTGGACAGCAATTTGAACTCGGATGCACTGGCTAGGTGGACAGGAAAAGCCCCGCGAACTTTTGAATTTCATTTCCTGTTTGCCCAGCGTGGAGCTCTGATCAGCACAGGTGGCGATGCAGTCCCAAATCCAAAAAGAGCTCCAGCGTGGACCGTACGGGAGATACTGGATCTGATCGCTGTATGGGGAGACAAATCTGTTGTATCAGAGCTCCGTTACAGAAGACGAAATGACAAAGCATTTGAAAAAATCTCCAGGCTACGATAGACAGAGGCCACAGCACAGTGCTGTGTGACAAGCGTAAAGGAAAGCCAAAGAATCCAATGGACGCTCATGGAGGGGGGGAGGGGGTACTGAGGACTCCAGCTATCCCACAGTCCCCGCAGTCTCTGAAAAGCATTTGCATTCTTGGCTGGGCTCCAAGTGCCTGAAGGGTCAAAAACATTTTCCCGGGTGTTTCAGGGTATATATGTCGTCAATTTACATCCTTCACCCCCCCCCCGAAAGAAAAGGGAAAAAAATCATTTCTCGCCTTTTTTCAATGTCACCCTATGTCTACTGCATGCTGCTGGTAGATGGGGTGCTGGAGAGCTAAACAGCAGCATTCTCTCCCCTCTCCCCCGTGGCAGACGGTACAGTACAGAAGGACTGGTATCCGTTCTCGTCATCAGCCCGTGAGTGCTCCGGGCTGGCCTCGGTGAGGTCGGCCGGGGGCGTCTGGGTAAAAATAGGAATGACTCCTGGTCATTCCCAGCAGATGGTACAGAACGGCTGGTAACCATCCTCATCATAGCAACTGGGGGCTGAGCTCCATCAGCCCCCCCTCTGTCATGTATAAAGAAAAGATTTTGTACTGCCTGGACTATCATAGCAGCTGGAGGCTTCTTCCCCCTCATTTTATCTCACTAAAAAGTCTCTGTTTCTTATTCCTGCATTCTTTATTACTTCATCACACAAATGGGGGGACACTGCCACGGTAGCCCAGGAGGGTTGGGGGAGGAGGGAAGCAACGGGTGGGGTTGTTGCAGGGGCACCCCCTAGAATGGCATGCAGCTCATCATTTCTGTGGGATCTCTGGGGCTCTGACACGGAGTGGCTGTGCTCTCTGGTTCTCTAGTACACTTGCCCCATATTCTAGGCAGGACTGACTATTTTTAGACAAAACATAGGAAGGGAATGACCCAGAGGGTCATTCCCATTTTTGCCTATGCGTCCCCGGCCAACCTCAGCGAGGCCGGCCAGGAGCACCCATGATAGCAGCAGACGGTACAGAACGACTGATAACCGTCATCTCATCGCCAATTTACAATGGCAGACGGTACAATATGACTGGTAACTATCTCTGCTATCTTGCAAAGGCAAATGAATGCTGCTATGTAGCAGTGCAGTACCGCGTCTGTCAGCAGCATCCAGTACACATACGGTGACAGTGACAAAAGGCAAAACGCTCCATGATTGCCATGCTATGGCGTCTGCCAGGGCAATCCAGGGAAAAAGGGCACGAAATGATTGTCTGCAGTTGCTTTCCCGGAGGAAGGATACCCAGTATCACCCGCGACACTGTTTTTGCATTGGGATCTCAACCCAGAATTCCAATGGGCAGGGGAGACTGCGGGAACTATGGGATAGCTACGGGATAGCTACCCACAGTGCAACGCTCCGGAAATCGACGCTAGCCTCGGTACATGGACGCACATCGCCGAATTAATGTGCTTAGTGTGGCCGCATGCACTCGACTTTAGACAATCTGTTTTGCTAAACCGGTTTATGTAAAATCGGAATAATCCCATAGTGTAGACATACCCTTTCAGGCTTTGTAAAGGAAAGACATTTCTCAAACCATAGGAAAAAATGATTATTCAGTGCACAAAATATTCCCTTTATTAAACGGTATCCTCAGACAGTTACTAAAGGGAGAAGGGGAAAGGGAGAGGAGGATAGTCTTTGGCTGGGCTAGCACTAAAGCAAATATTTTTATTTCATTATTATTCGTAACAGATTCATTGATTTTAAAGCCAGAAGGAACCATTATGATCATTTAGTCTGATCTGCATAACACAATGCCATAGAACCACACCTTCTGGTTGGCACCTAGAGACCACAGATGAGATTGGGGCCCCATTGTGCTAAGCATTATACAAAATATAGTTCTTCTCATTTGTAATATGTAACCATGAATGTCCAGCTTGTGCTTTGGGCACGTATCCCATAAATTGAAACCACTACCTAATACAAAAGGTCTTCCATAAATATACCTGTATTAGCCTTTCCCCTCCTCAACTGCTTTAATAAAGAGAAAAATAAAATTCTGGACTCTGGCAGATCAAGGGCATGGGAAACAAGTTCCAGTCAAAGGACCTCTCAGCGATCAGCCCTCTGTGCTCAGCTTCCTCCCGTTTAAGTAGTGAGAGAACAGAAATACGGGTAGAATCTTGAACGTAGTAGGAAAGCTATTCACTTGCTTTCTGTAAAAGATTTTATAGAATTATGGTTTACACTTAACCTGCATCAGGTTTCAATAAATATGAGGTAATCCTCTTTAGGCAGGGCTGCAAGCATCCTATGATATAAAACTAACCTGTTATATTAAATCAGGCTGCTTTAGGATCATTTCCCACAGTTTTAAAACTGAACATTTCATCACTGTTCCACTGAACTAAATTCACCTCTTGGGCAAAGTAAAACACATCAACGGTGGGGGTTTGAAAGCACTTAGTATTGGCTTAACTCTGCACCCATTGAAGCCAATGGGAGATAGAGTTAGGCCAATGATGAGCGCTTTTGAAAATCTCATCTCGAGTCTCAGGGGGTAAAGCAAATCAGATAATGAAAAGATAGGTTTGTGAATATATTAGCAAATAAATGACTTAAATTGTAGTTGCTGCTATTCATAGAGTCAAATCATCATTAATGAATATTCATCTGACTGTTGCTATTAAAAGTGTTCAAGTGTCTTGACATTTGATTAGCACTGGAAACTTATCTGAGGTTTAAATTTCACTATTTGCCTAATAAAAAAAAGTTTCAGTCATGCGGAGAGGGAAAAGACAATCCACCACCTGACCATCTGTACTACACGTAACAAACTGAAGGCTATTTGAATAAGCCAATTACCTGAAATTAAAACTTCCCCCATGCATTCCACTCTGATTACCAAAGCAAAAATAATAATTTCAAACATTACACAATATATTGAGGGAAGCAGAAGTCCTGCAAAATGCTTGTGGGATGATTTTGCCATCTGTATATATTTTTGTTTGGTACTAACTCAGCCCTGAAGAGCAGACCCAGAGATGCAAAGCTCAGTATAGGAGGATACACCGCGTATTAACAATCCTTCGCATTTGGTCACAACTTTTGCCCAAAGATCTCCAAGTGCTTTAACAAAGGTGGGTCAAGTATTGTGGTGCGCTGGGTAGTATTGTTTTATTGCTGGGTGGGATCAGAACAGTTCAGCTGTGTCACAGAAATGCTCCTGTAGCTCAAGTGGCCGAAGCCAGGATTTCTGGAGGAGGAAGATCTTAGTTTTTAGCCACTCAGCTACAGTGAAGTTCCAAGAGGCCATGATGAGCAGCATTGTGACAATCATGTGATTCTAAGTGGCCCTGGGTTTGTTCCACTATTCACAGATACGATGAGGCGTTGAGTGTAAGTGGTTCACTTGCCAGAGAGATTACCAGCAAATCAGTGGCAGCATCGGGAATAGAAACCAAGGGTGAAATTCTGGCTCCACTGAAATTAATGAAAGTTTTGCCAATTGACTTCATTAGAGCCAGATTTCACCCCAGCTCTCCCAACTCCCATTCCTCTGCTATAACCACTCAACAAATCTTTCTCCTCAATAAACTGTTAATAGCTTCACTGTTACACATTAGTCACTACTTGTACCACTGCACTGTGAAACAGGGCCGCCCAGAGGATTCAGGGGGCCTGGGGCAAAGGAATTTCAGGGGCCCCTTCCATAAAAAAAAAGTTGCAATACTATAGAATACTATATTCTCGTGGGGGCCCCTGATGGGCCAGGGGCAAATTGCCCCATTTGCCCTTTATTCCCCCCCCGGGCAGCCCTGCTTTGAAAACCCTGCAGCCCCATGGGGACACAGGCACTCAAGGGCAAACTGTAAAAGACATAAGGATGCTCTAAGTTGCACCCTGTGCCAAACCATTCCCTGGAACAGGCAGCAACAAAAATAGTAGAACATGGTCCTGGACAACTGGGATCTTAAGCCCCACCAGAAATGTAAGGATCGCATGAATAAAGAAACCCTGGGTTTGGCAGAGAAACTTGTTTGTCTACTTTTAATAAAAATAGACAATTTTAGTCATGGTGCAATACTACTTATTAATGTGATACTCAGCTGTGTTATTAATTAACTATAGCCCCCGACTAAAAAAAGAAAAAAAGTTGTCTACACCCTTGCATATAGTCACCTTCTCTCTCCCACCCTCCCATCCTTTCACGGGAAAGGCATTTCAGACAGGCTAGACGATCCAGCAGAGTGCATTGGGCAAAATATCTAGACTAAGACAGATTCATGGCAGCAAGAGATTAGGCTTCCTCTATTATCTCAGGAGAGACCTTTTTAAAGGAAAGGTTTTATTGTTCTATTACCTCAAAACAGACCTGGAGGTTCAATAGCAAAAATAAATTAAAGCCCAGAGAACTTTAATTTTTCATTCTAATTTTGTGGCAATGCTCACGCCATCCCAGACGGGGATATGACAACATATATATGGAAGAGATACACAGCTCTGATATTCCATTATGTGGAGAGAAAATAAACTGGTTTGTGTTCCTTTCAAATACATGGCTACACTATATTCAGCTTATCTATGTTAATACTTCAGAACTGAGGGAATGAGTAAAACTCACAATCTCCATTATTCAGGAACAGGATCTAAATTTTTGTTTTAAAAATACTCAACTGCTCAAGCTTTAAATTCAGCTGCTCTATGAAAGAAGATGATTATATTACATTTAGCCCATAGGCTTTGAAATGCTGCTGTTATAAATTTTATCATTTACTGGAAAAGCACTGACCCACCAAGCTGCAATCAGATTATCGGTATCAATCTAATTATGGAGTGCATAAATTCAGTACAACCTACTGGAGATAAGAAGCACAGCTCATTCTTTCATATCCTGGAGGGATTTTCATGCTCCAGCAAGGTCTCTCTCACCACTGGTAGAAGGAATTATCCCCCCTGCACCCATTGTTTGGCTTAGTTCAGAATTAAGAATTTGCACTTGATCTAAGAAAGAGGAAATTAATTTCTTATAGCACTAACCTGCTTGCTATTTCTTCCTCAAATTGGAAGTGTGCCTACAAATGTTCAGTAGATACAAAGGGCCTTATAGCAGGGGCAAGTGCCACTCCACTGAAGGGCTTCTTTCACTCTTTTTGGAATGGAAAAAAAAAAAAGAGTAAGGAGAAGACTCCAGGACCCTGATGTTCCCTGCTGCCTCTATCACACCTACTACCCCAAATGGCTTTTGTGCCCAACACCATCAAAGCTGTTTTCAGCTATCTTCAGGGACTAAGCATGTAGCTTCCATAGTGTTCCTACTCCCTGCTAACCTGGGGAGTTCAAGCTTGGATTCCTGGAATGGCCAGGAATTCCCATAACATTCTGGGCAGGCTCTGTTCTCCTGTTCTTTTTGTCCTCCTTGTGAGGTGCTGGTCTGTTTCCAGCCCCTGAGGGACTTTCTGCCACACCAGATCTTTCAGGCCTTTCTTCCAGGGCACATTCAAATAGAACTTGCAAAGAGTAACAAACTCACAATCAATGCAGGCTTCCAGAAGCCTTTCACTCTTCCCTTCACACCAGAGCTAGTCACAGGAGCCAATCTCCTACATTTCCTTCAACTGAGGCATCTCAGCCTTCTATAGGGAACATCTGATCCCTTCCAAGGTGGGTCTGATAAATTGAACAGGACTGGCTGGTTGCAAGTCCCCTGACCCTTACAAGGGGCAAGATTAAAGATTCCTGCTCTGTCCTTGTTTTCCTTTGATTATTCCTCACAATCTAGAGCACAGCTTTACAGAAGCACATGAACTGTGCAATAGTGGCTGTACTGTCAGCATAGAAAGATATATTCTATGGTAAAGTCCTACACTGATGGGGAGAGGACTGGGTCACCTAATAGGGTTTTTCCCTTCTCTAGTTTCTCCGTTTATGTATTTGAGGAGCATCATGGCATTTAATTCCATCAGCTGTTTGGAATATGTAGTGCTGCAAAATGCTTTTCTGATAGTATAGAACCTCAGAGTTATGAGCATCGGAGTTACAAACTGACCAGTAAACCACACCCCTCATTCGGAACCAGATGTATGCAGTCGGGCAGCAGCAGGACAAAAATAAGCAAATACAGTACTGTGTTAAACTAAATAAAAGGGAAAGTTTAAGAAAAAATTTGACAAGATAAGGAAAATTTCTGTGCTTGTTCATTTAAATTAAGATGGTTAAAAGCAGCATTTTTCTTCTGCATAGTAAAGTTTCAAAGCTATCTTAGGTCAATGTTCAGCTATAAATGTTTGAAAGAACCACCATAAGGTTTTTGTTCCAGAGTTATGAACATTTGAGAGTTCTGAACAACCTCTGTTCCCAAGGTTTCCTAACTGAGGTTCTATTGTACATCCATTCAACAGAATACAAACAACAATGCATACAGTGAAAAACCTCTCACACGGTGCTAAACCGCACCCAGTTTCCAAGCACAAGTGTGTTACAGTTACAGATCTGACCGATGCCATGCCATTAGGAGGACAAGCCTGGTGGAGTGATAGTTTTGCACAGAGAAGCAGACTCTGCTGGCCCCAGAAATGATTCTACTCTTTGAACATATTTGGATCGGAGTTGAAAAGCGATCTCTTCTAACAGCGTTTCCCAAACCTGAGGAATGAGGGGCCAGCTATGGGGCACAAACAGACCTCTTCAGGGTCTCTGCTTTCAATCGAAAAAGAAAGTCTCTAGCCATTACAACTCATGAAGATGATCTTCAAAATGAGACCTGAGTGTAACCAATGCAGCAGTGTCTAACTGGGTTTGCAGATAGCCAGACATAATAGCTCTGAAGCATGAATTTCCTCACTGATTTCAACAAGTGCTAGTTAAGAAGCCTGTGATATTGTTAATTTTGACATTTAAAGTACTTTGCTGCTCAGAGTAAGCAAAAAGGTAAGGAAGCATCACATTTCTCAACAAAGGGATAGCAGGGTGGGTACAAAAGAGGCCTACATTAACATGGGTAGGCCTCTAACACAGTCATTTTCAGACTTTTTTCATCTGTGGACCCCTAAAAATTTTGAATGGAGGTGTGGACACCTTTGGAATCTTAGACATAGTCTGTGGACCCCAAGGGATCCACTGACCATACATTGAAAACCACTGCTCTAACACATGGCTAAGTTACATGGACCTGGTTGATTTCTTTTTCCTGAATGAGGCTCAGCTTTCAGAAGTTTTGGAAACTCTAGCATACAACGCAAAACACCTTTGCAGTTCTCTGCTCCTTATCCTGAGTGGAATGGAATTAGATGATTTGAAATACATAAAGTTAAAAGGAGACTGGTTAAAAAACGCCAAGCTCATGAAGTTAATGAAGCAGAGTTGTCAGGTTTCACTTACTATGAAATGAAATGGTAGGAAGAGTGGAAGGTGTTAAGTTTAAGTTCTCATTGCCTTAGTCCTGCTTCATAGATTTCAGGCATGTCCCAAAACTAAGGCTCACCAGGAAGGTGTACTGCCAGTTTCATTCAATTGCTCACTCTCGTCAGCTCTAATAATAGCTCACCCAATGCGTGGAGGGCTGGACAAGTGGCAGTGCAAGTTATGGTGAAGGGATTTAAGTGCTGATCTAATGCCCACTGAAGTCAATGGGAGTCTTTCCACTGATTTCAGTAAATATTGGTTCTGACCTTTAAGGGTGAAACCACCAATTTAGCTCTCTTCTTTTTCCCTTTCATGCAGATTTTCTGCATGAAGATACTGTGATGAACATTACACGCTCCAGCGCAAGGCACTCACCTCCTGCTGTCATCAACGTAATCATCTTGACATGGAAAAAATTCCCATTTTGCATAGTAAATACAGTTTCTCATCTTACACTGCCAGTTTCCATGCTGCTCAGATGAGAAAGCAAACGGTTGGTGGGTTTTTCATAATTACTATGCAATTAAGAGGTACTGTACTTATCTCTCTGCCCAAAGAAAAGCTTCTGAACAGCTGTCAGAACACTTCTGAAACATCCAGTTCTCTGAAGGAACATCCTGTATGTTTCCATAATACCCAATTATCCCGATCAAATATGAGGTGGTATTTCCTCAATGGCAGGGGAAGCTGTAATGATTTAGTAATCAGTTCTTGCCTACAGTTCACTACCATGAAATCTTTGGAAGCAATTCATATTGAAGAATTGACAACGCTTTGAGAAAGGAGAAGTCAGTGAGAGAGACAGCAGATATTGTTATGATTCCATATGAATAACTGCAGGAACTGTGTGTAGTATAACAGTTTCATCTAGAGCCAGATACCACTCCCACTGAAGTTAAAGACTTATAATATCTATATCTAAGGGTATTATATTGCTGCCAAGCACCCTAGTATCTGAACAGCAATAGCAAAGTCCCTAGCAGACCTCCAGGATTCTTTGGCACTTTTCCATTTTGGGGGTCATACTAAGGATGGGGTTTTTGCTCCCCAGAGAAGTGGGATAGAACATTACATTGCCCATGGCGTGATGAGCGTGACTTCACAGAAGCTGAAGGACTTTTTGCTGTGTTTCTGTAAGAGGTTTCAGGGGTAAGCAATGCCACATTGTAGGATTGGTATCTCACCATACTTCAAGAGATGTTTCAACCAGATCCTCTCTCAAAATTATGTTTAAAGACAGTGATCCTGCAGAAGTAAATTTGCATCATGAGAAGTTACAGACACACAACCTCAGTTACTGTTAAGGTACATTTTGAATGTGTGGTATAGGGTGTTGTGTGTTCTGTACCATTTATTCTAAGTTGGGCCATAAATCTCTGCAAAAACCAACGAGAATGAGCTTCTCTGTTCCTTTGCATAATATATTATTGTGGGAGAGTGAAGTTCTCCCAAAGCTCTACATCAAAACCCTGGTAAAGCTCCCTTTGCTGGACACTCACCAGGCTGATGTGTTTGGGTCCCACTACACTAGACATCTATGCCTTAAGCTGAATAACTGTCCCTTTGCTTGGCCTCTCTGGTACACTTCCTGGACACTGGCTTACTTTCTGTCACCTCTTTCCAGAAATGGGACCTCCCTGTCCAGCTGCCCTTGGCTCCCAAGACCAGCACTGATCCCTACAGACTCCCCAGTAGCTTGAACAAGACACTTTCCCAGAGCTCCTCCCTTGCAGAGACTCTTGGTTACAGTTTACCCATCCAGGGACATGTGAGAGTTGAAGCACATAACACAAAGACTTTGCAAAAGGTTCCAAAGCCAATCACTCTTTACTCTAGACAGAGTAAGAAATATACAGATCTAGACAAAACAGCACACCTATACTGATCTCCCTGCCTCGGTTGCCTCACTCCTTTTGAGTATTTTTTGGTCCTACCCCAGAGTCTCTTACAGAATCCAGGATCCCCACTCCTGCATATGGCTTCTTCTCCAAATCATGGAGTCTCTCTCTAGCCACTGCCAGCTTCCTCCTTTGGCTGGTCCACAGTTAAAAATAATCCTTCTACTATGAAAGCATGCCCTTCTGTCACTCTCTCCTGCTCAAGCTTCCTTTGTCTGAATCCCTCCGAGTCTTTAAAGATGAGCACTATCACCTCTGTGTGTGTGTGTGTGTGTGTGTGTGTGTTCGTTCTCCACTCTTCAGCTACCAGCTGCCTTCAGACCACGTGGGTAGAACTGGTTTTCCCAGCTCAGTACCCTCCTTGGCATACCCATTGTTCAACCAGAGCCCAGTCATTAAGGTGAAGAACTTCCTTCATTTGCTCTGCAGCTTCTTCCAAACTGGAAAGGGTTAGTGGTAGGGAGGGAGAGGTGCAATACATATCAGGGATCCTGTTAACTCATGGTTGACTTGCCACATACTGAGGCATTCAATGATTTAACAATTTCATAAAACCAACTAGAATTTTTTTTAAGTATCAGAGGGGTGGCCCTGTTAGTCTGGATCTATAAAAAAGTGACAAAGAGTCGTGTGGCATCTTATAGATTAACAGACGTATTGGAGCACAAGCTTTCGTGGGCGAATACCCATGCGTCTGATGAAGTGGGTATTCAACCACAAAAGCTCATGCTCCAATATGTCTGTTAGTCTATAAGGTGCCACAGGACTCTTTGTCACTTTTTTATAGAATTTTTTAGTTGTACATAGACAGATCCCCCCAAGTTGTAAAGGGATTTTGATTTCAGAGGCTTTATCATTTTTGATATATACAGTTCGGAAAGGATGAGAAATAAAAGCTAAAAAGAAAGATGTAGGACTGAAGCAAAAGGAAAGAAATTCTATACATTTACAGAATTATTGTGCAAAGTTAGCATTCTGTTATATGGGATTTTTTGCTAGCTCTCAAAAAGAAAAGCTGCCTATTTTCTATCTGTGTAGATCATTTTGTGCCATCTGGATTCTATACCATTTTTCAGGCAACAAATATGTTCATTCCTGTTTAAGCTTGATGTGTTAGTTGCAAATATCTCAAACTTAATTATGGTATTACTGTAGTAGTGCTAATTCAGAAGAAACATTGAGCTTCATTAATATTAGATTCTCAAGAGAATCAGATTCCACATCTTCTGTCTGTACATTATTAATGCCTCACAAGGAATGATATATGGACTAATCATTCAGGATTTCTGTAAACTTTATATACAAGGGATGGAATTCATCCATAGGGGGTTGATCCTGCACCCATTATAGTCAATTGCAAAGCTCTCATTGATTTCAATGGTGCAGGATCAGACCCATAATGCAGAGAACCTTCATGGCACTGGGTCTTAATGGAAGCAAGAGCGGCAGGTCTACAGACCCATGCTAGCCTTTTATTTCAAAATTCAATGTCACAGCACTATGGGGCAGAACCTCAACTGTGTAAATTATCATAACTGCACTGACTTCAATATGTCAGTGCATCAACAGAACCCAACCTTACCACATGCTGCTATCATTTGGTTTTATGCACACAGAGCAATATTAAAAGAAGAAATGTAAAGTCTCCATGAGAGGGCATGCAGTGCATATCTCCTCCAACAGTCTGTGCTGAGTTCCAAGAACAAAAATGGCTGAAATCTCAACATAGGGATAATGCTTAAGATATAAAGGTATAGTACACAGAAAACAAGAAGCTCCATACTAGTTTCATAGATACAGACATCACAACTACCACGAACGAAGAGTAACCCGGGGCAGTTTGTATAAGATAAAGAACCAACAGCACAATTTTAAATTTGAAAAATATTTAAGTGTCAGAACCTCTTGGGCTTGCAAAACGAGGCTGGAACTCTGATGAGAGCAGCTTTAACATATGGGTTGGAAATACTATAAAACAGCCTCACACAGAAATCTCCACTTTCAGTCCCAACAGGATGTACAAAGGGCAGAAGAGGGCAAAAGTGAAAAACGATGGAAATAAAAATCAAGAGTTTCTCAAAACTCCTAGAATAGTGGCTTAACTTCAGTTAGTTTTGCTGAAAATCTGAGGCAGAGGATTTTTGTTCCTTTCAGACTTGTTCACCCCCTGACTTTTTTGTCAATTCTCTTTCAATAGTGCTGTACAAAAGACAAACAAAACAAATTAATTAAAAACAAAACCCCAAAAGCCTACACAGGTTTATCTGGTCAGGAAGCTTCATGTATTTTAAGAGCTCCTAACCTTTGTGAAACAAACCTGAGTTTTAAATCTGTATGCTTACTATCTCCTAACCCAGTGAATCTAATTTTAAATGTAAAAAATTAGCCTCTGGTATTACAAATGAGGCCAGAGTCTAACTGTTTAATAGTTTATTTCATTCTTTATTTCATTGATTTTTGCTTTTTCCTCCCCACTTTTCAAGAAAGGGGCATTTCTTTTTGACAGATTCTATTTTAAAAAATCCCTTAGTATGGCTGTGGGGCATGAGGGCTATTTTATATCAATTCTCCTGAGTGACATTCATTCAAAGAAAAAATGTTCTTGTTTAAAGTACTTTGTTTAACATAGGACTGAGAACCTGAAATGGAGTTCTACCTGGCACTGGAACTCCATTACTCTGAGCAAGTCATTTAGCCTCTCTGCCACAGTTTCACCATTCATTACATGGCATTAATGCCAATTTATCTCAGTGCAATATGCTCTAAAAAAAATCTGCCATATATGCTAACAAATGTAGCCACCTAAGACTTTATGGGGGTCACTCCACAGCATTCCTTAGCCTTTTAGACTTTCAGATGGACAGAAGTATGACCACCCTGCTCCAAAAGCAGACCCCTGTTAACTGAGCTAAACAAGATTCAGTTATCTGTTGGCAATACAAGACCTATGAGCTATAGCTGAGCTGTTCTAATTCCAGCCAGGAGAGATGGAACACAAGTTCATTAGGATACAGTATATAATGACAATTGGAATGTTTTTCAGTTGGCTTTAGTTTTTATAGTAAATTCGCAGTTCTAACCTTCAGAATACATTTAGTATAGTTCCCCTAATAGATGCATGCTCTGTATTTTTAGAGCTCTTGCCTGCTCCTTGGAGAAATCCCTTCCATCTCTGGCTTGAGCAAAAGAGCATATTGATTTGGAATGCACCCATGCAATGGCATGTTTGGTGGGGCCCTACTGTGCCTCCTCCTTTCCCGCAGTATGTTTTCTGGAGTTGGGAAGTGTCTTCGATTTATTGTGCACTCCTTTACAAATCTTTGGTCTGAAGAGAACGGTTTTTCTGCCTTCTAAGTCAGATTCCATTCAAAACAAATAGTGCTCTTACATAAGAACATAACATAAGAACGGCCATACCGGGTCAGACCAATGATCCATCTAGCCCAGTATCCTGTCTACTGACAGTGGCCAATGCCAGGTGCCCCAGAGGGAGTGAACTGAACAGGCAATGATCAAGTGATCTCTCTCCTGCTATCCATTTCCACCCTCTGGCAAACAGAGGCTAGGGACACCATTCCTTACCCAACTTGGCTAATAGCCATTTATAGACTTAACCACCATGAATTTATCAAGTTCTCTTTTAGTAGTTTAATAGAGAAACTGCTCTGGCTAATCTCCCTACAGAAACACACTTTTTTTTTTGCTCATTTGCAGTTATTACTCCACTCGTTCAGGGTAAAATAAATCACCCATGATCACAGTTTCCTTTCATCGATCTACTTTTATGTGCCCATCACAGTGAGTATTGGGTATTTGCTGCTGTTCTTTTCCATTTGACCCTGGAGACCAGTAGCTCTAAGTACACCCCTTTCCTACCTCCCCGCAAAACCTTTTACTTTGCCATCTGATGCGGTCATGCTGCAAATGTTAGTTCTTTCATTGAACCTCTCTCTCCATGGCCACAGCTTTACCTGTCCTGCTGACCATCTTTATCCATTTCATATCCTAGTGATTTAACAGGTTACTTAGTTTCCTGGCACCGCTAAGTCTTGGCTAATTAACTGACAGGTCCTGATCCTACAAAGACTTATGCACATGATTAACTTTATGCACTGCAAGTAGTCCCACTGATTTGGTTTGTAAGTCTTTGCAGGATTGGGACAATAATATGCTTATCTTAAATACAAGTCCAACTATCTTGTTTTCTATATATGAATATAGGAGCAGATCTGTTGCTAGAACCCTGAAAGCAGCATTAATCAAAGTTATGCCTACAGGGTCTTATGTTTCTCTTGTGTTTCCTGTGTAATATTAATATTCTTTCAAGAGATAGTAAAAATAAAAATCATGTGGTGTTAATTCTCTTCATACACAATTTTAGATAATTAAAACTGAAAATTTTGAAAATCTAATTTACTTCTCAACATTTATATTGTTTTTTTGTACATTTCACACAGCTTGGCCAATGAAACTATAAATCCACTAATGTTGAGAACAATGGTGTTTAGGAGTTCAGAGTACTACAGGGGAATGATTAAAATAAAACCTGTTTTCCTTTTGATTTTTTGTTAAAAATCGAGAAACTATTTATATTAGCTTTTTTAAAAACTCACTGTGTCAAAACCAAAATTTTGGGATTAAACTAAATTGACAAAAATTCCATTAGAAAGTTACTGCCACAGTTCCTAACTGTGGTCAAGGGACCACAGGTCATTTTTAAAGAGCTGTTCTCCTCAGTTCTGGCTGAGAGAAACAGAACTGATGGGAAAAAGAGAGAGGACGTGATTAACTTTCCCCCCCAAAGGAAAATTTACTTAACTGCACTGAAAACAGCTAAAAATACATAAATACTACTCTCCCAAGTGTAACAATTACAGCAGTGCATTACAAGGATGGTATGTGATTGCAAATGGGAGGGAAGCCATCTAAAAGACATTCTCGGTACTAAGGGGCGTCCCATACTATAAAACAAATTGGGAACCCTTGTAGCTATTTAGTGCAGTGCCCAGAACCATTTTGTAAAGGAGCTTGTAGAAATGCATTTTGTTATTCTATGGAAGAACATAGGGTTCATGACACACAAGGGAATACCTCAGATCCTGTAGTCACTAGGTGACCCTTAGTGGTTGTCTTAGGATGCCTTCCAATGAAAGTATCATACACACAAAATGTAACATGACAGACTTCAAGAATATTGAATGCATGTTCACATCATAACTGAAGATCTGTTAGTGTGTGCTTATTGAAATGGGGAAATATATGCACAGATTTAGTTGCCTGAAAAACCCAGTAATGGCTCTCACTTCATTGCATCTTTTCATTCAAAGACTCATTTTCAATCCAGTCACTTGCTATTTCTCCATTACTGCTGTCTGGCTCTAAAGCACTAGTTCCTTTTATGAGCGAATGTACATCTAAAGAAAAAGGTGTCACATTCACTGCATTTAGAAAAATTAACAGTTTAATTAAATACCACATAGCTCTTCACAAAGGAGATCAGCATCATTATGCTTATTTTACAGGTGACTTGCTCAAGCTCTCCCTGCAGGCCAGTGGTAGTCAGGTATAGAATCCAGACCTCCTGAGTTCCAGTCCAGGGCTCTATACACTGGGCCATAGTGTCTCCAAATAAGTATTAAATGATAAAGTCCCCACCACCCTCCCACCCGACTTCTAGTACAAGCTAATTGACCAACATGGCCACCATACTTTGAGCACGTAGCAAATTAAAAATTGGGTGACATCACAAGCATGGCCCCCTCAGAAGCATGGAAGACATCAACTAAAAAGAGAAGAAAACAGAAGAAAGAGCATACCAATTAGAAAACTTGAGGGAATGGCAGCAGAGATGTGCATAACAACTGTCACTATATTCCAACGTACCAAATACATTTAGATTCATTGACATATAGAGAACTGTACACAGAGAGAGCAATACGTAAGAGAGCAAATAGCTGGCATCTCACCATGTGGTAACAGTTAGCAGATAGCAACTTTGTAATGGCTGGCATCTCAATGACCTTCCAAGTATTTAAAATAAATATTTGGTCCTTTCTATCACTCACAGAGACCATGAAGTGACTTTAAATGCCTCTCAGATGCCAGATGACAGATTAGGATTTAAATTACATTTTAAACAATATTCCAAGAGTTGAGTGTGGAGGAAAGTTAAACCTGCTATTAAGGAGAGAGAGGGGATGAGTTGTCAAGTGCCTTTGCCTACTTTGCTGTAGGTTTGCCAGTATTTTGAAGCTCTGTTGATTTGGTTTTCATTGAGAGCTGAGAAGCAGGGAAGCAGGCAGCAGTGTTTATCCATGAGATGTTTGTTTTCTATTGATTTTTTCCCCCTACGTTGTTTGTATACGTGCAGTACAAGATACATGTTAGCAGTCAATACAGGAAGACACAGAATCAAAAACAATTCTTAAGTCTCTTCTTTTGCCAGCTCACAAACAAGCACAGGGGCCAATAAGCATATGTCCGGTGGAGCATTTTTAATTCAACAAAAAAAAAAAATCAGTTTCACATCACCACAGTTACAGTAGTCAGTCACTCAAGTTAGCGGCTACTGTCATCTGCCATGTAACATGGGTAGATATTTTTTGTAACCTTGACCCATGTCATGTGATAGTACCTCTGGCCCAAGTCATGTGGCTGAAGCCAGGAAACAGATCTCTCTTGATGTGTGTGTGTGTGTGTGTGCGCGCGTGCGCGTGACATCTTTGTCACAACCCCCTAATCCAGGTGGGGAAAGGAAGATTATTATGTTAGTATAATCAGGCCAGCCATACCATCTAGAGCTGAGATATAAATATTCCATCACTGAAAATCCCCAGTTTCTCAAGATGAATAATGCACTCTAGGAATTGTTATACAGAAAGAAAAAGATCCGGGCATGTGTTGCAACTCTGACAAAATCTACTCTGAAAGTGCAGTAAGAGCCACATTCATAGCCAACCCTGATGTAAATAAAGGATAAAAAGCTCATTCTTAAAGAACATTGGCAACTTATTTTAAAACATGCAGACAGGGCAAGAACCTTGTAGGACATTCAGTGTCCAACTGCTGGCTATATTGGTGAATCTCAAGGAAAAAGTAACTGTTTTCTTGACTGGTCAGTAGATGAGTCACACCTTCCCTTCCCTTGAACAGGCCACTGCCTCCCCAAGCAGGCAAGCCCTCTAATTTGAGAAACGTTGTTAGAGAACATCCTTACACTCTACACCGACCCTTGTGAATCTGTTGGTTGGCAATACAGTTCCTTTCTATTTAGTCCCAACCTGGTAGTAAATGTCTCTCACACCTTGGTTGGCCTTTACCTTCTGTGAAGTCCTATGATGACAGTAGTATAGGACAGAAAAAAAAAGCTACTTATTTAGGTCTCCATGCAGACAAAAGCAGTCAGTTCTGCTGTATCCCCTTAGCTGCTTTATCATTCTCCCCTGTGTTCCTGGCTCAATTCTGCCTTCAGTTACATGAGTACAACTCCCATTGTAGCGAAAGGGACCTTTTCAGGGGCCAGCAACAATTGCACTCTGGACTCTCTGCCATTAAGGGACTGTTCCATGCTCATGCTCCAGGAGGAACAAGCCACGCAGAACTGATGTGACAGAAACTATGGCCCCACTCTCCTGGCACTCACAGCAGGGGAGTGCAGAGTGTGCAAGGACACAATTCCTCCTGATGCTCCCACTGGAGCAGTGCAACTCCACCTCCATTTAGGGCTGTGCCTTAAATGGCCTAAATTTCCTATCTTCAGAAGAGTCTTAAAACGATCACATTGTTATTTCTGAGCAGCAGTCTCTTCTGCTTCTTTCCAGTTTTTAACATCCTCTAGCATTTGAAATATCTTGTATTATGCTTTAAATGTTACACATGCTACCTATTAAGATCTGCTGATTCCACCCCCACAGCAGCAACTATATACCCCACCTAACAGTGGAGAACCAGGACTATGGCTTGCCTTTGTCCCAGAATACTAGAGCTACAGCCTGGATTATTTATACTGAATTCTTATTTACACTAACAGAGTGATTCTCTCTCTGTCATGTTCCCAGGACCCACTTCACATGTGTCAGAAAGAAGAGGGTCAAGGAACTCAATGAATTGAGAAAACAGTGAACACTGCATCTTTTCAAGAGGTGATGTGTGCCACTCTGCCAGTGCCACTGCAAATAGCAAGAGGGAGAATGACAGCAGTGTCAGCAGAGCTCAGAGCCTTATCTCACAGGAGAAGCCACCAGACAGACATTTCATGGAAAAACTAGAGATGAAGGAGAGTGGACGATCACTGTTCTTGGGGCATAATGCTACATTCATTCTGCCAACAGCAACCAACATTTGTTATAGCTACTTGAGCAAGTCGAGTACTCATTTATGAAGCAAATAAAACTCTCTGCCGTGTGTTTGCCTGGATCAGTAGAGTTCATAATATTCAGAGTGAATACATTCATGATTCATTGTTCACCTCTGTGACCTTATGAGTTGGTAATTTCTCAGAAAGCAAAACTCATTATTTTAGATGCGTTATAGCAGCCCTCAAGTCCAGAAGGATGTATGTATGAATACCGATTCTAATACATACTTGAGCTTTCTCTAGCACCTTTCATCCATGGGTCTCAAAGCACTTGATAAATATTAAGTTTCAACACCCTAGCATGGTGTACAGGCACAGAGGGACAATTCTGGCCACATCGGTAATGCATATTACCTTTGGGGTTGAACACAGCAATTGATTAACAGTATACAGTTGGTTTAGGAAGTGAATACTGGATCTGTCTGAAACTGTAGGCAAGCAAGAGGCAGCACTAGAATTTGGCCATGTTACCTGGATTAACACAAGACCCTTACCAACATCCAGTAACATCCTAATGTAAGAAAACAATAAGAACAAAAGTCAAGGATGCACAACAGAGAGCACAGTATCAGTCTCTCTGAACAGGTGGACACAACACTGAACAAACTGGCTGCTGTCACTGCACATGGGCACGGGTTTTTTTTGTTTTTTAAATGTAAAGGTGCAGTAGACAGAAAAAGGCATCCCACTTCATAACTACAGCCACCTCAGTCAGGTGCTAAATTATGCATCTCACCCAAAAGCCATTCCTGTTAGTAGGCATTCTGCACAAAAATCAAGGGTAGAATGTGTCCTATAGCTTTTACTACTAATTTAGGCTGAGTTTTTCAAATGCACCTGTATGATTTAGAAGCACAAATCTCAGTGAAAGTTGCTTAGGCACTTTTATATTATATTAATTAGATTTTTCAACTGATCCAACTCTTTCCCAGAGCTCTACCCTGGCACCTCTAGGCTTGGCAGTTCCTAGTCCCAGAACCTCTGGGCTTGCCGCATCAGATATGAATATATAAAAAAAAATTGCTTGAGCACTGGCACCTCTCATTACAAATTAAGCACTGCTCTTTCCTCAGGAACAGAAAGAAGCGGGACTCTTTAAAACCCAATTACCCCTTTCAGGCTAGTTTGTTATGTTCTTGTTCTGGAGATGGAATGAACTGCCCAGCTGAGCACTTCTACTGTAACTGACTGAGCCAAATATGAGTGAGTTCCAATATAGTTCTCTGCTCTGACAGTAGTTGTGGTGTTCAGTGATCAAGTGTTATATGTTGTTAAGTGGATCAAGTGCTGAAGGAAGAGTATAGAACCATAGAAATGTAGGGCTGGAAGGGACCTTGAGACGTTATCAAGCCCAGTGCTGAAGCAAGATCAAGTAAACCTAGATCATCTCTGACAGGTGTTTGTCCAACCTGTTTTTAAAAACCTCCAATGGCAGGGATCCCTTGGAAGCCTATTCCAGAGCTTAACTACCCTTATGTAAGGCTGACAGACCCCTGTTGCTGGGATCAAACCGGGGACCACTGGAGTTTAGTGCATGAGCCTCTACCGCATGAGCTAAAAGCCAACTGAGTGTTAGCTAAGGCTGTAGAGCAGACTCATTTTCTCTCTCTCTCTCTCTCTAAGTGGTCTCAGTGCCTCTAGCTGGGACGGACCACCACACCCAGAAGATGTGTGGGTTACACTTACAGCAGAAAGTTTCTCCTAATATCTAACCTAAATCTCCCTTACAGCAGATTAAGTCCATTACTTCTTGTCATACCTTGCATGGATATGGAGAACCATTGATCATGGTCCTCTTAGAGCAGCCCTTAAGACAGTGGTCCACAGACTTGAGGGTCGCATGCCCAACTTGCCCCTGTCCATGCCCCCCCAGAGCTGGGGCCTGGAGCAGGGGGTGGACAGAGTAAGGGGGCTGAGGCTAGGGCCGTAGTTAGGGGTGGGTCTGGGGCCAGAGCTGCAGCCAGAGGCAGAGCCTGGGGGTGGGGGCAGAGCCACAGCTGGGCTGTGGTGGGTGCTGGCAGCCGGTCCTAAATTCGCTCCACCCTTGGCCCCGGTTTGGGAACGGAGCCACAGCACAGGCCAGCAGCTAATATCATTCTGGGGTTTATTTGTTTTTTTGCAACTGCATTGCATTGTTGGCTCATTCAATCTGTGATCCACTATACCCCACAGCTCCTTTTGAGCATTACATTGCCTAGCCAGTTATTCCCTATTTTGTAGTTGTGCATAAATTTTTCCTTCCTAAGTTAAATACTTTGCATTTGCCTTTACTGAATTTCTTCTTGCTGAATTCAGACCAATTCTTCAATTTGTCAATGTTGTTTTTAATTTTAATCCTGTCTTGCAGGGTGCGTGCAACCCCTCCCAGCTTGGCATCATCCACAATTTTTATAATCACTCTCTCCACTCCATTATCTAAGTCATTAAAGAAAATATTGACTAGTACCAGACCCAGGAGAGACTACTGTGGTACCTCATTAGATATGCCCTGCCAGTTTGACAGCAAACCATTGATAATTATGCTTTGAGTATGGTCTTTCAACCCCTTGTGGGTACCCACCATACAGTAATTTCATTTAGACCACATTTCCCTAGTTTGCTTCTGAGAATGTGGGACTGTTCGACTGTATCAGAAGCATTATAAAAATCAAGATATATCATGTCTACTGCTTCCCCCTCATCCACTAGGCCAGTAACCCTGTCAAAGAAGGAAATTAGGTTGGTTGTGCATGATTTGTTTGTGACAGATCCATGATAGCTATTCCATTAATCCTGCTATCTACTACATGCTTACACATTTATTGCATAATTTCCTCCAGTACCTTTCCAGGTATCCAAGTTAGGCTAATTAGTTCATAATTCCCCAACTCCTTTTTGTTCCCCCTTTTTAAAGACAGGTATCATACATGTTTGCCCTTTGCCAGTCCTCTGAGACGTTTCCCATTCTCCAAGAATTCTGTCTGTGGGTTGAGGGACAAACATGACAGGGTGAGAAGAGTGTTAGCACCTTCCTGCTGGCTCTCAGCTACAGAAAGGAATTTTCTTGGAAACATTTCTTACTTGTAGTAAACACTGTTGCGTGGGATGTATCTGTGTCTAATGATGTGGTAGTTGCCATGGAAAGTGCAGTGCATGTTTTGTGAACAGCAGAGAAGAAAAAAATCCCCATTAAAAGAAAGATTAAAATGGTACAGTAAGTCTGGCTGTGTGTTTGTAATATAGTCAGCGGTTCCTCGTCTCAGACCACAGAGGAGTAAGAGCTAGTTGTATCTACAGGAAGATGGGTTCACTGAACCCGTAGAGCAGGGGTGGCCTGCGGGCCGGATCCAGCCCATTGCTTATTTTCATCTGGCCTGCAGCAAGTTTTGGCACTTCTCCTCCTCCCCCCCCAGGGGCTGGAGCTGTGAGCACCAACTCGCCCCACTGCAGGGGGAAGTCCCAAGCCTACGTGCCCAGCTTGGCAGGTGAGTTGAACATTTTATATTTCTCTCTAGTTTTTTTTTTTAAACTAAATTAAGTTGCTTTTTTTAACTTGTGAGTGGCCCGTGATTGATTTTTTTCTGTGCATCAATGGCCCGTGACAGAAAAAAGGTTTCCCCACCACTGCAGTAGAGCAATGCTTATTTAGCCATGGTGGGTTTCACATTTCTTGAGTAAATGGATAGAAAACCCTATATAAAAAGAATGTGAATTCTTAGCCAAACAAATTAGAGCTCGCATATGAGATTTACACACAGCACTGTGTACGGGGGGTGGGGCATTCTGCCCTGGGGAACCACCTAAGGAGACTACTTCAGAAGGCATCTCCCCAGAGTTCTCCAGGGCAAACAGATGGTGAGCACTCTGTGCCATTCATTAGGATTGTACCAATGGCTCCTCTATGTGCTCCAGCCCCACTCTGAAGCATAGGGTTATGGGGTGAGGTAGGTCGAGTCATGGCTTCCTACCAATAATAGGAAAGAAACTGAACCATTAAAAACCTGTATTGCTCTATCTGCTTTTGGCATCCGAAGCTACCAAGTGTGTTCACTGGGTGGCAAATCGGGAAACGTCCACATGTGGATAGTTCTGAATGATGAATAAAGAGCCATGGACCTAAGAACGTGCATGGGTCTGGTAACCCCACCATAGAAAAAAAAACAAAAACAAAACACACACAAACACCATAAGCCATACTGGTATGCTGCAGGTTCAAACAAGAGATAAACTTCATGTGAAGAATATGACAGGCATTGGTCAAACCTATAAAGAAAGCCCATGTCCTGAAAATTCCCTTGCTCAAAGTCAGATCAATAATCATCAGATTTTGGAATGAGAGAACAATCTACAAAGCTATTAAAACTTCTTGAGTATAAAGAAATGGATACATGCCTTCTTGATGTCCTTGGAATCAGAGAATGCAGATGAACAAGTTCGAACAAACTGTACTTTAGAGAAACAAATCAGGCCATCATCTACTCCAGGAATGTGGATGGTAAACATGAATCTGGCAGAGCAATCCTAATGTCAAATGAAGCAGAACTGGCACTGACTGAGTGGGAATAAGTCAGTGAAAAAATTATTAGAATTTGCTTTCAAACTAGAGTCTTCAAACTAAGAGTCACACAATGCTATGCACAACCAATGAAAAGCCAAATGAGGAAAAATATGCTTTTTTATGATTTGTTACCAGATGTATTAACCAAGATCCCAAAACTGGATATGGTGACTGAGTACTTTAAACACAAAGGTAGGAAGTAAAACAATGATGGTTGGATAAAGTTATGGGCAAGTGAAGCAGGAGTTTGAACGTGAACCAAAATGGTGAATGATTAGTAGAAATTTGCTGTGTGAACAACATTTCCTCAAAGAAATCCATAAAGTGACAACGAACTCCCCAGATGTATTTAAATATATATATGTATACACACACACACACGAGATATTTTTGCATTTCAAGGAAGTTTTGCAGCTCATTGGCAGATGTACATGGGTACAGGGGAGCAGATGTCGGCAGGGACCATAATCTTTGTTATCACTAAACTGAAGATCAAGTTAAAGAGGATGAAGAAGATTAAAAGAAGACCATGCATGAACACCAAAAGCACTTTTCAGCTTGAACTGAAAAACAGATTTGGTGTTCTAACGGAGTTAACAGCAGTAAACCAGGACATGGATACTCTGTAGGAAAACATCAGTGAGAGTGCTATTAGAACTGTCTTTGCACTTTCTAGATAACAAAATCTAAAAAGGAAGAATAGAATAGCGATGCCACTTGGGCAGCAGTGGAAGTGAGAAGAGTAAAGCAAAAATTCATGAATGCTAAGACATGTGAAGAGATAAGCAAGTGGCAAGAATACAGAGCTCTAGGCAATGAGGAAAAAGGAGCAGTGCTAGGGGATATAAAAAGATATATTGATAGAAAATGTCAACAGGCTGAAGATGCTAACCAAAAAGGTGATCTTGCAATCCTGTATAAGATAATCAAATGGCTAAAAGGAAACTTTAGCACTACTGAAGGCTCTATTAAAAGATGAAAATGGAAAGATTTAGTACAGAAGAAAAAGAAAGGAAAGGACGGGCAGGACATTTTCAGGCTGTTTTAAATAGACCAAGCCCAAGTGAACTACTAGAAATACATGATGAAGACCTACCACTAGAATACAATTTAGGAGCTATTACAAAGGAAAAAATCCAACAGTAAACTAAAATATGGCCAAGCGGCTAGAGATAACATTACTGGCAAGATGCTTAAATCAAATGACAAAATAGCCCTCAAGACTTTCCTTGTGTTTTTTGACAGGATAAAGGAAAAGAAAAAATGACCCAGTGAAAAGAGTCCTTATAGTAGAATTGCCAAAAAAGGGTGAGCATATCAACTGTAATAACTGGAAAGGAATTGCATTGCTTTCAGTGCCTGGGAAAATCATATGTATCATCATCCTGGAATGTATCATGAAACAAACAGACTGTCAACTTTGAGAGACTAAGGCAAGTTTTAGATTATTGATTCCCATGCAGACCATACAGTTGTTCTCAGATATATTATAGAGTGGAATGGCAAGCACCTCTTGTGAGAGATTTTAGATTTCCAAAAGGCTTTTGGCAGTATACACAGAAAGAGTCTTTGGAGAATCATGATATATTATGGAAAACCAGCAAAAATAATTAGAATAATCAAGGGTCTAACTCTATACAATAAATTGCAACTGTGCAGTCAGAGATGGTGACATCAGCCAATGGTTTGCAGTGACAACTGGAGTAAGGCAAGGGTATATTATATTGTTGCACTGGTCATTGACTATGTCATGAGGAAAGTAACCACAGAAGGCAACCAAGGAATTTTATGGACAAATGATAAAGCACAATAGGATTATAGTGTTTTTGCAGAGAATAGTAACCTGCTTGGTTCAACACATTGCTTAGTGGGTGGAAGAAAAGACCCAGCTTTTCACAGATATAGCAAAAAAAGTTGGTTTGTTCATCAACAAGGGGAAGACAAAAATATATGGCTATCAGTGGGGGGAGGGATAGCTCAGTGGTTTGAGCATTGGCCTACTAAACCCAGGGTTATGAGCTCAATCCTTGAGGAGGCCACTTAGGGATCTGGGGCAAAAATTGGTCCTGCTAGTGAAGGCAGGGGGCTGGACTCAATGACCTTTTGAGGTCCCTTCCAGTTCTAGAAGATTGGTACATCTCCAATTATTACCTTTAACATAACTAACTATTACAGTGGACAAAGAAACAAGAACAGTAAGTCATTTTACCTATCTAGGGAGTGAGGCATATAATGATAGTGACAGACAACAAAGCAACAAATATCAAAAGCAGCTAAGTATTTTCATAACCATGAAAAGATTTGGAAAAGTAGCTTTACCTGGCACCAACTCACAAACATATGAATTTTTAACACCAGCATCATGTCTGTCCTCCTTTGTGGAGCAGAGTCATGGAAATCTACAATAGAAATTGATAAGATGATCAACTTATTCCAAAGTAAATGCCTGTAGAAGATCTTCAGAGTCCCTGGGAAAGTTTCTTGCACCATCAGAAATTCTACATAGAGCAAACCAATCTAAAGCATCAAAATATGGTACAAGACAATGATGGACATATTTTGGACAGGATTTAAAGATGCCACCAACACAACTTCCATAGGAAAAGAGGGTGACCTAGAAAAACGTTACACAGAGCATTAGAGAAAGAGGCCGCCAGATCCCTCAACATGACACTCAAACCTGAACAGATCAGCACAAGATTGAAATAAATGGTGGAAAACTGGTGGATGCCCTGTGTACCTGAGGGTGTGGGAAGATAAACAAGCAAGAAGTGTCCTATCTGAAGGAAGACAGGCCAAGTAGGATGAACTGGTTAAAAAAAATAATTGGTATACCTTTTATAATACCACATACTGCCTATAATCCAAAACAGTCAGTCAGTGTACTGCCTCAACTCTGGGACAGTCCCACTTCTGGATATCTGACTTCACTTCTTCTGTAGCTGGCATTCATTTTTGCAACAATAGTGCGGAAATACATTATGTGGCTGCAGAGACAAGGATTCTAAAAAAGCATCTACCTTTGTTTTATTTACCTCATTCAGGATATTTCCCTAACTCCATAATAGGATATTATATATATCTCCTTGAAATAGAGAGAAACTATGAACAACAATTCTGTAGGCTTTTAACAATTTCATCAATACATTTAATGAGAATACATAATACATGTAACATTCAGATCTCTGAAGACATAGCAACGGCATTGTATCCAACAATTGCTTCAAGGAACAGAAGGAAATACTACACCAGGGGTCGGCAACCTTTCGGAAGTGGTGTGCTGAGTCTTCATTTATTCACTCTGATTTAAAGTTTCACGTGCCAGTAATACATTTTAAAGTTTTTAGAAGGTCGCTTTCTATGTCTAGAATATATAACTAAACTAAACTATTGTTGTATGTAAAGTAAATAAGGTTTCTTAAATGTTTAAGAAGCTTAATTTAAAAATTAAATTAAAATGCAGAGCCCCCCCAGACCGGTGGCCAGGACCCAGCCAGTGTGAGTGCCAATGAAAATCAGCTTGTGTGCCACCTTCAGCACACGTGCCCTGTACTACAAGTATAATAGGTTTTCACAGCAGTGTGAAACATTTTCATAAAAAGTAATAAGGAGAATCTTCTGGATTTCTATAGCACCTTACAGAACTGGGAATTTCAACACTGCATGCCCAACATTTACATGATGGCATAAATCTAACAGCATTTGCAGCAATACAAAATAAAACAGTACATATGCATAAAGGAAGGGCATTTGTGGTTGTTATGGGCACCACACATTTTAAATTCCTGACTGCTGAATGGTTACATTTCCAACTGTAATCTTGAACATACAGTTTTGGTCAAACACATGGGAAAAAATGTGCAGTTAACTGGGACAATTCCACAAGGTACTTAACCCAACTCTCAGTGAAACCAGAAGAAGTAGAGGAGGCCAGAGGCACTCAGAACCTGACAGAAGAGGCCCCATTATTAGAATCAAGTCTCTGTGAGTGCCTAGTCTCCCTGGTAAGTAGTTTTATGCCTCAGAAAGCCATGCAGAGTACCAGAAACAGAAGACAGACATGCCATAGACAAATATATCCAGCAGGCAACACAATTCTATTTTCTTGGCAAGCAAAGAGGACTGCCAGGAGGAATCCAGCAACAGGAGCAAACAGTAGCATCCAAGGGATGCTGTTAGACAGTAGGAGTGTAGGCAAAGAGGATGTGGCTGCTATTTTTTCCCAGTTGACTTCAGAGGTTTCATTTGTCTAGCATCACAGCATGATTAGACCAATTGGGTCAGATCTGAAAAGTGTTCTGGGTGATCTAATTAGCCAAAAGAATGTTCAGATTATTTCTGCCTTGCTAACATCTTTACGATGTTACAAACAAATCAATTAAAACAGTTCACTGTGACAAGATCCTTGCTGTTGCCAATGCAAGAATCCAATTGAAAAGAAAACCTCACCCACAGTAGCTCAGAGTCATTTGTGGAAGAGGTGTTTTCCTTGGCTTTTCCTGGTCTGGAAGTATAATCTGTTCACGTGCAGCACCCACAGGCATCATTCTAACAGACTGCAGAACCTGCTTTTACAAGTGGCCCCTGGTTGGGAAGCAGAGAGTGCCTCTTGCAAGCAAGTGTAGCTGAATTTATTCTTGGTAGCATGCCCAGTCTGAGAGCTGGTCTTCCATGCAGTGTTAGCTCCAGTCACCTACACTGTTAACTTCTCTTAAATTAGCCTAGCTCAGGTGAAAGTGATCACATTTCAAAACAACCCTGGAGCTACACAGAGTGCTTGGATTAGCCATGCAAGATAGCTTTGCCCCCCTCTTCATTATTAGCATCTGCATCAGCAGCTTTCAAGCTTTAATACACACACACACACACACACGGGCAATGGGCCAGCTAGTTCAGAGACTGAAGCACCACTTAACTGAAGCTAGGGATTTGTGTGTGTGAACAACACTCTGGCTAGTGGCAACACTTGAGGTATACTGTAATGAAAACAAGCTCTGAAGCCCAGAGCCCTAACTTTTAGGCACATACTAAATCACAGGAATACCATTACGATCTGCAAAGCCGAGTTAGGCACCTTGGCTCTCAATAAAATGAATGCATCTACAAAGCCAGTACGCTGAGTAGGAAACCGTCTAATCTAGCCAATGAGAAGTTGTGTCCTAAGCCCCACCCTCTCATGGTGTTCAACACCCAAGTCTGGGCTGCAGGGAGACGCCTGGCTCTGCTAGAAATTCACAAACCAGGGGACGATAGGTGTTCAGCTGCCCAACTTGAGTGTGGGGCCCAATCTACTATGTGTGCTCAAAGGCTGCCTACCAGATCGGGCCCACAGACAAGTTCACATAAAACAGCGGGGGAGGGGAGGTCAGGAAGAGAAGGAGGAGCTCCCTTATAACCTTTAGCCTAGTGGTTAGTGTATTCACCTGGGATGTGGGGCACCCTCTGTTCAACTCCACTCTCCACCTGATGAGGAGAAGGGATTTGAACAGGGACCTGCTGATGCTCAGGCGAGTACCCTATCCCCTGGACTATACAGTCATTCTATCTATCACTGGCCTAATTAATATTTAGTTTTTAATTACTGAATTATTTAAAGTGGAACAACTTCCACAGGAGAAACTGAGGGAGCCCTACATCAGAATAACCCATAGCCCAGTGTTCATGGCACTAGGGTTGCCAGGCATCAGGTTTTCAACTGGAATGATCAGTCAAAAAGGGAACCTGGCAGCTCTGGTTGGCAACGCCGACCGGGTTAAAAGTCCAGTCAGCAATACAGCGGGGACCCAGGACTAAGGCAGGCTCCCAGCCTGCCCCAGCTCTGCAGGGCTCCCAGAAGCGGCTGTTACGTCCTTGTGGCCCCTAGACTAATGGGCGGTCAGGGAGGCACCGCACGCTGTCCGCACCCTGAGTGCTGGCTAAGCAGCTCCCATTGGCCAAGAACTGCGACCAATGGGAGCTGCGGGGGTGGCACTTGCAGATGTGAGGGCAGCATGTGGAACCACACTGACTGCCCATGCGTCTAGGGGCTGCAGGGACCCGGCAGCGGCTTTCTGGGAGCGGTGGTAAGCACCGCTGGGACTCTGCATCTCCCCCACAATCTAACCCTCTGGCACAGCCTGAAGCCCCCTCCTGCACCCCAACTCCCTCATCCACAGCCCTACCACCAGCTAGAGCCCTCACCCCCCTCATGCATCCCAACCCTGTGCCCCAGCCTGGAGTCCTGTCTCGCACTGCAACCCCCTGATGGAGCCTGTACTACTGGATCAGGCCCCACACGCAAATTAGGCAGCTGAGCATCCAACTTCCCCATTTGTGAACTGCTCTGGGTCTTAGGCAGGATACAGGCACCAGGATCCTTAGAGGGAAGTATCCTTGAACATGTTCAGAGGCTGAAACACAGAAGCTTAGGGAACTTTTACTGCAAAACCTTAGGGGCCCTTTTACAATGAACAGCTCCTGTCCCTCATTAGGGCTTGCTCTGAGGCCTTCTTCCCAGCCACTCTGGCTGTATGTTTCAAACAGCGCAAAGGCAGCAATATAGCAATTCTTGTAGGGCTATATTCTTCTACACCATGGAAGTGAATGGAGTTGCATGGGTGTCACTAAGGGCAGAATTTGGTTTTTAAACATCATATTTTTGAAGAAAAAAAAGCCACTGAACTGGAAAAACCACAACAATATTTACTGAAAGAAATCAGAGGCCCAGCATTTATTATCTATTATGTACTACTACTAGAGTGTGTGTGTGTGTGTGTGTGTGTGTGTGTGTGTGTGTGTGTGTTTATAGTGAACCATTTGTTGAACTCCTTACCAACTATTCAGGAATTGAAAATATATTCAAATCATTCAAATAGTAATTTCCCCTAGATTTGCAAGTAGCCAGATTTGAGCTATGATCTTGATGGTATGAAATATTAAAGATCTCCACGTAAGTAATGCACTCAGACATTTTGATAATTGACAAAGCTAAATATTTGGTAGAATTCTGATTTCTAAATATGTAACTTATTTGCACCAAAATATATACCTCCTCCTCTTAGGCAGTACCACTAGTTTTACATGAAGCCCAAAGCTAACAGTGGAGGGAATGGTTTTTCTCCCAGTGCCTGAAAAATGCATGAAAACTTCACTATGAAGAAACATTCATATTAAGTCACAACTGATTCATGAATGAAAATGCTTATGAAGTTCTAGCTGTACATGTTAGACTACTGCATTCTCTAAACTGACCTAGTTTGCACAAATGGCACTCACACACATCAAAGAATTCCAGATGACACTACCTACAGGTCATAGTTTCACCACAACAAACCATTCTTGGACAGTTTCTTCCACATTGCTTGCAATCATACTCGACCCCAATGCGCTGTTCACCATTTGTCTTTTTTGTTTTCATTCTGGCATTTTGCATGCAGTACACTATGTCAGAGCAACGATGGAGCATGAATCCAGGCTTACATCCCAAACACAAACCTGTCTGGTTTGTGTGTTTATGTCCCATCTTCTGGGTTCACTTCTGACCATGGGCTTTCAGCCTGGATGCACAATCCCTTTCTGACATTGCATCATTTTATCCCCCAGCATGGCATATAATCTCACTGGGGATCCCTAGTTCCAGTACTTGGTTTTGTTACTAGTATTAGATGCGACAAGCACTACTGGTATCTGTCTAACGTTAGTAGACTTCCAAGATCTAATGCAGGGGTCTCAAACATGCGGCCCGTGGGCCGCGGAGCTCCCCAGGGGAGCTCCGCAGGGGCCCCCAAGAGAAAAGCGGAGGCTCCCGCCTCCGCCCCTCTCCTGGAGCCGCGGCGCATAGAGCGCCGAGTCTCCGTCCGAGCGCCTGAGCTCCGCCCCGATCCGAGCCGCGTGGGGAGGGGGCGGGGCTGGGAGCTCTGGGCTGAGCGCTGCGCTCGGCGTGGAGCTCCCAGCCCCGCCCCCTCACCACGCGGCTCTGAGCGGGACCGCCGGAGACGCGCTCGGGTAAGGGGGGGCGGAAAGCGGGACCCGCCAGGGCCGGGCCGGGGAAGGGAAGCGGGACCCGCCGGGGCCGGGCTGGGGGGGGGGGGGAAGGGAAGCGCTCAGGGCTGGGGCAGAGGATTAGGGTGCGGGGGGATGAGGGGTTCATGATATGGGGGTGCTCAGGGCTGGGGCAGAGGATTAGGGTGTGGGGGGATGAGGGCTCTGGCTGGGGCTGAGGATTAGGGTGCAGGGTCCTAGTGCCTGCCCTCCGCCAGTACTGGCAAGGCAGGCTTCCCTTACCCTGAGCCTCTCCAACCCCAAACCCTCAGCCCCAGCCAGAGCCCTCATTCCCCCCGCACCCTAATCCTCAGCCCCAGCCCTGAGCACCCCCACATCATGAACCCCTCATCCCCCTGCACCCTAATCCTCAGCCCCAGCCAGAGCCCTCATCCCCCCACACCCTAATCCTCTGCCCCAGCCCTGAGCGCCCCCACATCATGAACCCCTCATCCCCCCGCACCCTAATCCTCTGCCCCAGCCCTGAGCGCCCCCACATCATGAACCCCTCATCCCCCCGCACCCTAATCCTCTGCCCCAGCCCTGAGCGCCCCCACATCATGAACCCCTCATCCACAGCCCTCACCCCACACTCCAAACCTCTTCCCTAGCCCTGAGCCCCCTCGCATCATGAACCCCTCATCCACAGCCCGCACCCCACAGCCCAACCCACGTCCCTAGCCCTGAGCCCCCTCGCATCATGAACCCCTCATCCACAGCCCTCACCCCACAGCCCAACCCTCTTCCCTAGCCCTGAGCCCCCTCGCATCATGAACCCCTCATCCACAGCCCTCACCCCACAGCCCAACCCTCTTCCCTAGCCCTGAGCCCCCTCCTGCATCATGTACCCCTCGCCCTCAGCCCCACAGCCCTCACCCCTGCACTCCCTCCTATCCCCAAACTCCGTCCCAAAGCCTGCACCCCCACCCCCTGCCGCAGCCTGCATCGAGCACAGAGCCTGCATCCAGACCCCCTCCCCCACCCAAACTCCCTCCCAGAGCCTTAGGCAGTAAATCTAAGTGCGTGTTTTGTCCTTTGAGTGAGGTGCATTACTGAGTGTATATATTTATTAAAACTGCGCGCGCTTAGGGGAGGAGGTGGAGAAGAGACAGGGCAGGGGCGGGGCCTCATGGAAGGGGTGGATTGGGGGTGGGGCCAGGGGCAGCAAGGGGGCGTGTCAGCGATGCGGCCCTCGGGCCAATGCACTAGTCCTCATGCGGCCCTCGGGGTCATTTGAGTTTGAGACCCCTGATCTAATGGATGTCATTAATAATCCAACTAGCATTAGAACCTCTACTACTATTGAACACTAGACGAACGATCAGCATTTGACACTAGAAGCACTTTGAGGAGAAGGGCAATTGTTGGAGGTGAGTTAAGAGTGAGTGACAAGGAAAGCAAAGGAGAAGGACATTGACAACAGGCTAGGTAGGATAGAAGAGAGTAAATCAAAATAGTGACAGAGACAAGAAGAAAGGTAATGTATCTTGTCAGTTCAGTTCTGTATCTCAGAGAGAATTCAGTCATTAGGATGTGTCAGGGGCAATAGATAATAGTGAATTACCTAATATAAAGTACAAAAATGTTTCGTGTATGACCCTTACTTCAAAATATTTGACCTCTGACCTTCCCCCCCTCGGGGGAGGAACTGCGCCCCTAGGACAGGTTTCAGACACAAACCCTGCCTCCTCAAAACTGTACCATCACAGAATATTTAAGTACCAGAAAAATCAACTTAAAAATATTTTCCTCATCTAACTATGCAAAGATCCTTGACTCACTTTTGAAGAAAGGGCAGACACATCAAAACTTGATCATATGGCAGTGACAACATGTTCACCTCCCAGATTTCTATATTTTGCTTATTTCTATTGTGATAATGGCCACAGGCCCCTATCTGGGTCAGGCCCCACAGCATTAACACAAAAGGACAAAAGGTATGAAGACAAGGGTTGGGGACACGAATGCAATCTAGTTACGTACAGTTTATTTGCTGATACAAAGCCCACAGAAAACAATGGGAATCTTTCCACTAATATCAGTAGTTCTTTGGATCAGGCCCACAGAGAATAAAACAAAGCAGAATTTTTTGTGAACAGATGATATTGGAATCATCCAGTAACTAAACAAAGGTTCAGCCCTAAAGCCACTACAAATCAGGAAGGAGGGAATGGGTTTGGCCTCTCCTGTAGAGCACAGATCTGTGAAAAACTGCACGTCTGCCTTAATGAGGTAGTCAATGCAATAAAAACGTAACCCTCAAAATTTCCAGAAGTTCAGAATGTACAGTAATCTTCCATTTTAATTAATCCTGGAGCATCTATTACTAAGCAGCACTGCAAGTTTTACTAACAATAATAGTGTTAAAAAAAACTAAGCGGACACAGGACAAGAGATTGAATTTTCATTTTAAATACATACTTGGAGATTAAAAACTCTTCACTATCAGGCTATGCTTTAGAAGAGGGGTGTCAAAGCCATCCCGTGGAGATGGCTGGAAAACATTTTTAGTTATGGGCTTTTGGATCAGAGCTAAAGAGCTAGTGTAACCCATGCCTGCTTGGTGTGGCACTCTGCCCCATCTAGTGGCAGCGCGACCAGCTGGAGATTGATGAGCACGCTACAGTCTTGGCTTTTACCTCATGCAGTAGAGAGGCTCTGGCATTAAGCTCCAGAGGTCCCAGATTTGATCCCAGCTGATGACCACTGGGGTCTGTTGGGGTTACACTAGGACAGGGGTCGGCAACCAGTGGCTCGCGGCTCGCCAGGGTAAGCACCCTGGCGAGCCGGCCCGGTTTGTTTATCTGCCGCGTCGGCAAGTTCGGCCGATCGCGGCTCCCACTGGCCGCGGTTCTTGGTCCCAGGCCAATCTCGCGCCGCTTCCTGCCTCCCGCATTGGCCTCACTAGGACCACGTACAATTCCATAATAGACTTCCCACTGTCATCAATGGTAGTTATGCAAAAAGGACTGGATCTGGTGCTCGCTGAAGTCAGTGGAAAGACAGTGGGTAGAATATAACTTTTACATAATAAAGAAGCAGGCAGTTAGTAAAGTTGCATTTACATTCAGCATCACTCCATGGGAAAAAGATGATGCAGGCACTTTAAAAGTCATGCACTAAGTTCTGACCACAGGTACATAATTCAAGCACAGAAGTGTCCTGGCAATGAACTGATGTACATAACAGGTACATGACAGAGGGATAGCTCAGTGGTTTGAGCACTGGCCTGCTAAACCCAGGGTTGAGAGTTTAATCCTTGAGGGGGCCATTTAGGGATCTGGGGCAAAAGTCTGTCTGGGGATTGGTCCTGCTTTGAGCAGGGGGTTGGACTAGATGACCTCCTGAGGTCCTTCCAACCCTGATTATTCTATGATTCTAACAGCTACTGAGGTAAATCAGAAAGTTCACACCTCTCAGAGCCCTTGTTTCAGGATGTCTAGCACAGTGCTATACTGCTTCACATCTGAAAGATTCTAGCCCTTATAGCTGTGAAGAAAAATACCTTTTAATAAAACAGGGGAAGGGGAAAAAAAGTTCTCATTCTGCAGAATTGGAGTAAATCATGAAAGCCAAACAACGTCACATGGGCATGGGAACTTTATACCCCTGCTTTACATGTTATTTTTGAACATTTTGCTCTTTAGATTGGTTGGGGTGGAAAGGAATTTAGAAAGACCAGGAAAAGTGATGGAAGACACCTTCAGTTGCATTTAGCAATACTGCCGCTGCCCTGTGTATTTTCCTGCAGGAAGCACACACATCACTTATAACCTTTTTTCAAGAGCACCTAAATTATGATTTGCACATAGTAGAGAAGCAGTCCAGCTCTGAAGATCACCTCTGTGCTGTGCGTGCAACATGATGCAGCGTGACCTTGCTATGTATCTGTTGAGGCCCATGAATGGAATTTAATCACTGTTAATTTATTGCACCATTAAATCAAATGGTGAGAACAAAAAAAACAAACACTGCGACTTCTTTTGCAAGTGCAAGAACACTGAATTAAACAAATCCATTCTCTGAGGCCTATCTTTAATTAAATTATTTCTTCTGTAGCTACTGTCTAGTGTCAGGTGGACGCATGTTCCAGATAAATGAAGCCAATGCGACACGTATTCTACCAGAAACTTATCTTTCCAGTCCTTTTCTCCCAGAGAGCCAGATGCTCGCAGTTTTCTTTAATATATGCTGGAATAAGAATGCAGCAATATTGTATTGTGCATTCTGATAAAGATTTACGCCTCAAGCAATAAACTTTCCTTGCCAAAACAAATGGTGTGATTAATTATTCAACTTTCTGATAGTTTGAGTCGTGAACATTTCAACGGAACCATTCTTAGCTGGTATCCAGCACGGAAAGTATCTCATTTCAATTTATGGTAGATAACTACATTTCAAAGTTCATTGCTATAGTGTTATTGACTTATCTTATACAACTTCTCTAGCTTCTGGACTAACATGGAATGTGGAATTTAAACAGCTCACTAGCTGATAACTGGTAGGACACAGGGCAAAAGGCTAACCAACTTCCTCATCTGTCACACTTGCTTTAATTTAAAATGAAATATTATAGATTCCACCGCACTCAGCAACGAAACAGTAACACACTGGAGAGGCCAATATCCATCTTTTTCTCCTCTCCTTTGGCCTTGTAGAAAAAAAATAAATCTCTCCTTTAAAATGACAGACATTTGGACTCATACCAGCAAAATCATCAGTTTCCCTATCATGCCAACCAAACTGTTTTAGGACTACCTGATAATCTTGCAATAATCTGTCAAGAAAAGTGCTTTAATGGCCATCAATTTAAAAAAAGTACTGCTGAGGCTTTGGAGGAAAAATGCTATACGAGTACAAATTATTCTTGTAACAGCCTATACAGCTGCAAAAAGCAATGAAAAGGTACAAGACACACATTGAATCTTGCTGAAGACTAGGTGACTTGTAAACAAGGGGCAGAAAAGGGAAATCAAGGGCCAGATCTCCAACTGGTGTGGCTCTACTGAAGTCAATTTAAAAAATCAGAGTGAATGTAATTTTAACACATATGCTTTTGACGGTTCAATTTAATTTAAGAATACTAATATTAAACACCGATTTACACCAGCTGAAGATCTCATCCTTAGAATGTAAGGGACAGCCCAATATCAGTACCAGGTGTATCTTTTGCAGGCCTTAAAGAATCTAGACAATAAAATGATTGCTAGGGATCATAGGCGTATCTACGCTTCTGTAAGGCATCAAGAGCTGATCAGGAATTTTCCATCAACATTTTTATCATGGAAAATGTGGTTCTGCAAAATAAACTTTCATGAAAATTTTTTGATTTCTCTGAATTTTTCTCAATTTTTCTGTTAATCAAACTGAACTGACATACTGTGTTTGGGGTGGGGAGGGGTTGTTCTAAATAGAAACATTTCGGTCAGTCGAATCAAAATGTTACAGGTCAGTCTGACGTTATTCTGCATCTGCGTGAGCTGTCATAGTGCCTCCTGGGGCAGAACTGTGGGAAGGCATTAGAGGACTGCTAGCACATAAGTGCTGGAACTAGGCGGGGCTGGGGTGTTACCACACCCCCTGGCTTGCAATGGTTTCCCTCATATGCAGGGTTTACAGGTTGGCTGGCTCTCAGCAACCCCACTGTAGAAATTGTTCCAGAACCCCTGTGCTAGCATGAGTGATTTAGTCTGCGACCTCACTGCAGTCTAGATGATTGACCAGACCAAGTGAAACAGGAACCCAGGCTCCAACTCAACCCCCTAGCCAGGCTCTGATGAGAGGTTTGGTTTCAAGGGCAACATCTGAGTCAGAGCCCAGGCCAACTCTGCTATGATGCCAGACCCTGATAGGCTAGGACAGTGATGAGCTGCCAAAATCATAACAACCGGTTCCCTCCTCACCCCAGGAGGAATCATGCCCCCCCCGCCGACTCCTGCCCCAACCAACCCCCCGCGTTCCTTGATGCCCAAACCAGGGACCCCTGCCCCATCCACCCCCCTTCCCTGTACCCTGAGTACCCTCCGCTGCCCCATCCAACCCCTCCTCTCATTCCTGATGGACCCCCAGGACCCCTGCCCCATCCAACCACCCCTTCTCTCTGTCCCCTGACTGCCCCTGGAACCCTTGCCCCTGACTGCCTCCCACCGCCCCATCCAACCCCTGATCCTTTCTGACTGCCCCCCCAGGACCCTGGCCCCCGTTCAATCCCCCTGTTCCCTGCCCTTTGACCCCCCCACCCCCAAACTCCCCTACCCTCTCTCCAACACCCCCTCCCTGCCCCCTTACCGCACTGCCTGGACGTGGCTGGGCCGGGACAGGAGTCGCGCGGCCGGAGCCGGAGGATGCGGCGGGAGCCTCACGGCCGGAGCCAGGTGGCTGGCCGGGTGGAGCCGGGGAGGGCTGCGGCCAGAGCTGGAGCCGGGCAGCCGGGGCCGCTGCCACGCCCAGACCCGCGCTGCCGGAGCCCGGCCCCCTGGCAAAAAAGCAGGGGCGGCTGGAGCCACGGGGCCAGGCCGGGCCGGAGGTGGGGGTCCGTGTCCAGAGCCGGGCATCCCGGTAGGTGGGGGCACGGCAGGGCCGGGGAGGGGTGCGGCTGGGGGGGGATTCGGGGGGGGGGGTCGCGGCCGGGGGGGGAGGACGCGGGGCCGTGCCGCGGCCGGTGAGGGTCGGGCGGGGACCTGGGGACCGGGGGGGGGGGGGGACGGGTGGCCGGGCAAGATCGCGGCCGGGAATGCGGGGCCGGGAACGCAGGGGGGGGATGCGGCCGGGCCGGGACCCGGGGACTGGGGTGGGGGGGCCGCGGCCGGGGACGGTCGGGGCCGGGCCGGGTCGTGGCCAGGAACGCGGGGGAGGGACGCGGCCGTGGCGGGTCGGGCGGGGACGCGGAGCCGGAGCCAGGCGGATGGGCCGCGGCACACGGCCCCCCCTAGTTTCCTACCTCAGCGTCGTCTTCCTGGGCTGGGGAAGCCTGCTTGCTTCTCAGCCCTCCCAGGCTTCCCGCGCGAACAGCTGATTCACAGGAAGCCGTGGGGGAGGAGAAGCAAGGAGGAGCGTTCATGGCAGGAGGTGGAGGCAGAGCTGAGGTGAGCTGGGGCCGGGCAGCAGGGAGGGAGCGCTTGTTAAATTTAAATGCCCTTTTAGAACCAATTTGTCCCACGGGGAACAACCGGTTCTAAAGGGGGCTTCTAAATTTAACAACCGGTTCACGCGATCCGGTGCGAACCCGCTGCAGCTCACCACTGGGGTAGGACAGTAGTTCTCAAACTTTTGTACTGGTGACCCCTTTCGCATAGCAAACCTCTGAGTGTGACCCCCCTTATAAATAAAAAAAACCAAAAACAAACAAACAAGAAAACCACACCACCCTCTTTTTTTATATATTTAACACCATTCTAAATGCTGGAGGCAAAGCAGGGTTTGGGGTGAAGACTAACAGCTCATGACCCCTCCATGTAATAGCCTCGTTTGAGAACCCCTGGGCTAGGAGCTTCCCCGTTTAGCTGGCCTTGTCTTGCAGCCCAACCTTTTCCTGAGTATTACATTTTAAATGTAGGACTCAGGCATGTATGTGTTATGTATATTCTCAGTTCCCTCAGACCCTCCTACACACACGGTGATTTTGATTCCAAGTGACTAATGTTGTGCATAAAACTGGGGGGAAAAATGCAACAACTGCTGGAGGCAGGCTGTGAAAGACATACGTGAACCTCATATTTTGGGGACTTTGGAGCTGCTCCTGCACAATCATTTCAGTGCTTATTTTCTATAATCAAAAACAATCTGGTGGCAATTTGTAGGTAATTGCAGACTACAAATTGTTGACTATTCCCCCCAAAATGCACATTGCTGGGAGACGAAATGATAAAAATAATCCTGGCACACATTAGAATTCAGGCTCCAGTGGGATGATGAAAGGGGCCTGAGATCAGGACTTTCAGAACTCAGTGCTGGAAAGAATACAGTGAACAAACAAGCAAGACCGTTTCCAGCATTCCAAACCATATTTTAACTCGATTATTCCACAGGCAATGACATTAAACATATTCCAGTCTACTTCTCTTTGCCCCATGACAAAGGAGTTTACTTTTAGATTCTATCATTCCAGCACTGCTAAGAGCAGGGAGTGGCACAGAGTCTCACCAGCTTGGAGGAGCTGTGCACAATCCCCAGAATTCCAAGGGGCACATGTGACAACATAATAGAGGATCACATCCTTTAGCAGGATGTTGGCTTTATTTCCTTTCAGTACATCTGGCCTGCTCTATGAACCAGTGAGGAGTGTTCTAGGATCCTAGCCCCACCTGCTCCCCAACGTTTCTTGGGATTTGGGCCCTTGAAGGAGGCATGGAAGGAAAAGTCTCTGCAGTGTCCCCTGAACACAGATACTGAAATGATTATCCTTGGTTCTTGACAGGGGCATGGAAGGGAAGGCTGCTTGAGCCTTCTCCCATCCCACATATCCATAAGGACCAAGGACAATCTTGCTCTTCAAGGGAAAAAACAGAGCCCTGAATTCTATGATGTTTGAGCATTGGCCTGCTAAACCCAGGGTTGTGAGTTCAATCCTTGAGGAGGCCACTTAGGGATCTGGGGCAAAAACTGGTCCTGCTAGTGAAGGCAGGGGGCTGGACTTGATGACCTTTCAAGGTCCCTTCCAGTTCTAGGAGATTGGTATATCTCCAATTATTACCTTTCCAAACATGAAAAACACAAATAAAAGATGCCACTGGCCGCACCAGATTAACATTGCCAACTAAACAGCTGTCCCAAGTGGGGCTGTAGAAACTGTGGTTAAATGAAATAGCAGATGAATATTACGCCAGTTTGAGCTTGACTTGGCAGATCTGCTGCTATCAGAGATTCATCTGTTACACACATTCTTTTAATGCATGTCCATCAGTTTCATTTCCAGAGACACATGCTCCTCTGGTTGCACAGAGCTTCAAGATTCCTCAAAAATCTAGTATACATGAGGCCCCGCTTCATTTGTAATGATGTGGATATTGCAGATCCCACAATATTAGGTTTCCACTGCAATTTTCCTTTTAATTAGCTTACTTTGCACAGTCTGCACTGTTGCATATATTTTGAGTATGCAATTAGTACTGCAATACCATCCAATGCCTGTGAAATGTAAAAGGTTATAGAGACTGGACTATTTCTACAGTAGTTGTGTTAAGACTTTTAGTCTTCTGCATTTTATATTGTACTGGTCACTTTTTTTAAATGAATGTAATATAGTTACAGCAAAATGTCTGGTTATCAAAAAATTAGCAGGCATTATATAATACTTGAGTGTTTATATTGTTCCAGCAATTTTTTCTTAAACAAATAGATCTACTCTGGCTTTTCCAAATTACCACTATTAATAAAGTTCCATTATTACTTTCCTGTGAAAAGAATAGGAGTACTTATGGCACCTTAGAGACTAAGAAATTTATTTCAGCATAAGCCTTCGTGGGCTACAGGTCACTTCTTCGGATGCATAGAATGGAACACACAGACAGAAGGTATTTATACATACAGAGAACATGAAAAGCTGGAAGTACCCATACCAACTGTAAGAGGCCAATCAATTGAGATGAGCTATCAGCAGCAGGAGAAAAAAAACCTTTGAAGTGATAATTGAGATGCTCTAAAGATAGGCCGTACTGAATATGCCTCCTTCCACCTCACTGCCCTAGTACACAGGGGTACTGGAACAATTTTTATAGTGGTGGTGCTGAAACCAAGTATTTGGGTTGTATTACTACTTTAAGCCAGGGGCTGCGGCAGCACCCCATCATCCCGGCTCCAGCACCTATGCTAGTACATAGTGTTATGCATACACTCCCAGATTTTACTCTAGTAGGATGGGACCTACACTGCATGTGTGTATATTTAGGGTAGTAACTGATCTGTAGTACTCCTGAGGTAGAATGCACTGTGGCTGGAATACTAGCGATGTCACCATTTCACACACTGAATTTCTTTTAATCTAAGCAACACTGAGATAGTGGCATTAGCTGATCTTTTGAGACTTCAGGATGAATTAAGCCGCCTGTCTTCTGTACTTGCGGTTAATTCTCTAATCACCACTGAATATTTTATCAGCCTCAATTCAACATCTTCCTTATAAGCTACCTTATCACCACACACCATTTTGAACTGTTATGACCTTCTTTGGGACAGAGATTGTGTATTTATGATTGTAAAGTGCTGTGTAAATTTACAGTGCTCCATAACAATAACACAGTATCAAAGGTCAGTTCGGCTGCTAGCCCCAGAGTATCAGTTGTATGTTTGATTGGCTGTATATGAAAAAATATTAATAGATGGACAGCAACAACCTCTAAGGCAAATACAATGATGTGTCACCAACATTTTAATTAAGGGCTCCCACAAAAGTTACTCACATCAGGATCTGTGATAAATACAATATTCCCTGAGTAAAATGGAGTAGCAAGAGGTGATTTATAGGGGCTAAGTGGTGCATCCCCCCAGTCCCCATACACACCTAGAGAAACTGGCGGGGAACTGAAGAAGGAAATTCCCCTTGCAGCTGTCATCATTGCAGCAGCAGTGGCTTGCTCAGGACACCTGAACATTTTATACAAGCAGAGCTGGCTGTAGAATTTTCAGATGGGGATGTGTGAGACAATTGTTTGCCACCTTCCATTGAAATGTAATTAACTTCTGCCCACAGTTATGCATCACTATGCACAGGAGTGTCACCCTTAGGATTCTGGAGGTGGCTAGTGAGAATTCTTTGGGATAGACTCCAAATATAATTCTACATCAAATGTATCTGTCAGAGAGATCTTTAGGACTCCTCAGCCTCCTTCTTTAGAAGTGGATCCCAGTTACATATTCCTTTCAGTCCTAGCAATCAGTTGCATCACTTTAGATTGATTAACAATTTAAAGGTATTTTCACAGAAAAAAAAGAGCTAGAGAGTCTTAAAAAAAAACACAAAAAACAAAAAACCAGATCCTCCTTTATGAGCTCCAAAAGCCATTCTGTTCCTGGGACTCATATGAGTCCCAGGAAGACCCCTCCAGCTCACACATGGAGATATGGAATTCAAAGTTAAATTTGGCAACATTCTTTCACAGAAGTTGGAGACACTAAAAAGACTGCATGGATTCAGCAACTAGTCTGACAAAGAACCACTGAATGATATCTCTGGAATCAAAAGACCTTGCAGGATCCACCTGGACAGTAATAAGTCCAGAGAGGAGGTAGATGAAGCTACTGACTCATATTGACTTATGAGGTTCTGTTTAGCATGGCAATGGATTGGTTCTAATGCAGCCGGTGACCTGCAGTGATCTGAGTGTGTGAAATTTGGATATATGGACTCCATCCATACTAAATGCATATTGTGCTTTGAGGAACTACAGAGGTCTCCAAACTGTATGCAAATTTACCATAAAACTGAAGCTCAACAGGACTCTATACTATATAGAATTATGGTGTCACGGTTAAATAGTACAGCAGGTTGGAATGGAATGGGGATGCACAGATAAAACATGATGAAAAGCCCTTTGGTGTGTGTTTAGTAGCTATATTTCTAAGCCAAGAGCAATTTGGACATGTTTGCTAAAACAGCCAGGCATACCGAGTGGGTTCTAAATGCAATCGACATTTTATTTTTTCTTATCTTGAGGTTGGACCATGCCATCGCCACTCCAACCCCTGACATCAAAGCTATTAAAACCAAACTGCTGAGGCCAACTTCGTCAATCATTACATTTCAAAATACAATTTTAATCTAATGTCAGAATATTAGCTTATTTAAAAAAAAATCAAGGTTATCAAGTTTTCACCAACTTAATCTTCGTTACATTGGCTTCTCTCAGGTGTCTCGGGAGTCCGAACCCTGGGCTTGCCAAGCCCAACATCCCCAAAAGACAATCCTCTCCATCACAGAGATGTTACAAGATGTAATGGGAACACACAGCTGCTGGCTCCAGCTACATGGAACTTTTGAACACTTTTCTGTTTTTCTGCTGCCTATCAGGGAGGAAATAATTGAGGGCTTGGCACCATTGGCAGTACCCTGCTGATCACAATGGCCTTGTGCCTAGTGTTGGATCACTTCCTTCCATGATAGGCAATGGTTTCTGAATTCACTGTGCAGAGAGTCTTTTCCAGATAGACATCTGCCTATGCCCTGAGTTCCTTGTTGCTGGAGTTGGCTGGCAGGTTATTGACAGATAAAATTCATAGCAAAACATTATTTGGGTAAATTATGCATCCCCTGCACATGCGCGCTATATGGGGAAATGTGTAAGGAGTCAGACTTCCAACCCAGTGTGCCAATGAAGGGATGGGCATAGTTTATCTCCCAGCAAGGGGGATGCAAGACCAGAGAAGATGGCGAGTTGGCAGGGCAGGGCAGACTAGCCCCAGATGTGGTACTTGTGGCCAGGGCAGTGCTCTCATCATTTTGGGGCACTGGTGCATACTGACACAGAGGAAATAGTGCTCTCTGAGGTGGAATCGCTGGGACTGATTTGAGAAGCAAGAGCAGCTGACCAACCAACAGCTGCACTAAGGGAGAGAAAAGACCAGTCTGGGAGGTCTCACAGCACCTTCAGCAATTACCAGTTCTTATTAAAGTGCTAATTATTGAATTCAGTGATGCCAGTTATTACTTGGCAGCTCTTTGCTTTGTGGGACAACGCAGAAGATAGAGACATTGGATATGGAGGGGAAAATATATGATCCCATCTGTGTTCAGACCCCCGATAATCTTTTATTGAAACTGATGGTGGCTGCCTTTGATTGCTAGTTTGCCAAGGGCTTGCCAGTCAAGATTTAAAAATTGCCTTTCCACAGCCACACTGAAAGACTGGAACTTGTCAAATAGTCATCTGTGTATGCTTTAAAACAAGGGAGAATGCAGCGGTGTATGCCAAATGCCATCTCACCTGCCATTTAAAGGGAGGAAATAGGGACAAATAAAGTTTTCTTACACTGGTGTAGCACTATTGATTTTGAGTTACTTTAGATTTACACCAATATAAGCTGAATCAGAGGCTGGCCTTTAGTCTTTTAATCATTTTCTTGTTCAACCACATTTTTCTGGTCACTAAAGTTTCTAATTCCTGGACCAGTAAAGACCTATTCCTCTTCTCCTCCCATCTTTCCAGGCAGCCCACATGCAGCGGTTGATGAGCAGTTTGCAATATATTGGCACAGCAGACCTGATTTTTCTGCACCCGTTGTGGGGAGTTTATTATTAAGTTATTCTTACTCCTGTTTAGAGAGGAAAAGTAAAACACTTTTTTAGTTTGAGCAATACTAATGAGCAAGGGAAGCTTGGTAAAATACTGTAGATATTCCAAAAGGTCATGAATTCCTATAACTGGTTGTGCAGAGCCAGCATATAATGAGTTTTTATGAAAGCAAAACCACCCTGGCTTGATTCATCTCTTTTGTGAGAAAGGACTTTGAAAGCCTTGGATACAAGGAGCTCGAGAAGTGCAAAGTACTATTATTATACCACAATCTTTTAAAAGGTGCAGTGCATGTTGTTTCATCTTCTCAATGCCTTTGACTCTTACATGGTCAGGCCTGCTGCCCAGCACTATGTAGCATACATCTTGTTAAATGGGATTAACACTTCAATAACAATTTCTGGGGAAAAAAGTTCTCTCTAGTGTGAACTCTTCTGCTGTAACTGGCCAGTATTAGCCCTCTTCCTTGTTTCCTCTGTGTTGTCTCATTGCCATTGCAGTTTTCCAGTAAAATGACAGATCACACAAAATACCATATGGAGAAGGAACATAGAAACAATGTTAGGTGGTATTATTGGAGGGAATAAGGTTCACATCCTTTGGTATGGAGAGAAGATGAGATCTATCTGATTGGTAACAGTGAATGTGAAGCTCAGCAGCTGTTGCTGAGAGCAGCTCTGTGATCAAAGTTGCTGAAATGAAATGGTCTAAAAGCTTAATTCATTGCAGACATTCAGGGTCTGATTTTTCTCTCACTCACACCATTACCAGTAAGGTATTCCCTTCATTGGCTTCAGAGAAGACTTGAAATATGATTAGAATCAGATCCTTGTGTGGTTCCCCACCCCCCACCAGTGTACCTGGGGATGGCATTCAATGTTTGCCTTTTTAAATGGTTCAGTATTTTCAGCTAGTGCTAAGTGATTGGTGAGATATGGTTCAGATATGAGGCCAAATATTTGGATATTTGTAGATCTTTTTTAATATCTTCCTTTCCTCCGCTTTTCCAGCCCCAAATCCTCCTTCAAAAGGCTATAAAAGGGGAATTTTAGGAGTAAAGGAAATTACAACAGATTCAGAATTATATATTGTAGATATAGAATATACATAGTATCAGAACAAATTTGTCTAGCCTGTTATTTTAAAGTTCCCAAGGTGTGCTTGGCCCTTCATACAAAGACAAGACACTTGCCATGAAGCTACTAATTCTCCTTCTACAAAGTGGAGTAACTTTCTGCGCACGTAAAGGGCTGTACACAAGAGGCATGCCTGTCAGAAATGCTGCCAGAAATGTACAGGCTTAGCAGAACAGAAGTAAACAAAGGCAGGGAGAAATCATTTTTTCTAATTCTCCAATCATGAAAATGCATAAGCAAATGGACAGCACTGTATGTGTAATGGAAGTGACAATTGCTAAATAGATGGCTATGCATACATGAGTCCTACTGGCATGATAGTTATGGGTCATAGTCTTCCCTTATGTAATTCCACAGAAGTCAATAGAAGAAAGTCTGGCCCAACTGAAATCAATGGAAAAACCTTCACTGACTCCATAGGGTCAGTGTTTCATCACATAAAGTTGCATCAGGAATAAATGTAACCTTGGGTGCAGAGATTGCCCAGGTATTCAGTCTCAAACTACATTGGGTACGCTCACTTGCACATACAAATTATGAACTATAGCTGGAACAAGTCATGGAGTTGCCTCAATCTTAGACTTCATGAGCTTGCAGTCTAGAGCTTGGAGAGAGAGCAAACTTCAAAAGGCCAAACATTGCCCTTAAATAACTGTGCACCACTCCCTTTGCAGTTAACATGCAGAGAACAGATTTTGGCTCAACTGGTATCTTTAACTTAACTATTTAGATAACTATTTTTTTCTAATCTGTATCAGAGACCTGGGACATGAGCAGTCATACCTAGTGGTTACAGCAGGAGTCAGCTGCCAGACACAAGGTCAGCTTACCTGGAGTAAATCAAGGCAGGGGCTATTGCAGCTGTGGGCAAATGCATTGAGCAGTCACCAAACTGCTGCTGGGTTTAAGAACAAGCCTGCTACCTTCCTCAGTCAATCAGGTGGGCAATCCAGCTGATGCAGCCCAGCTATGCTCATCAAGTTATCAGGAGACTGAACATGCACAGCTACAGGGCCTTATACCTATATTTTTAGAAGTGACCAGTGAGTTTGAACTTGAGCCACCTTAATGAGAGAATGGGTGCCCAGCACTTTCTCAAAAATCAGTTTCTGTTAATGTGTCAGGCTGAGTACACAAAAATGGAGGTGCCCAAAATCACTAGTCACTTCTGAAAAGTCTATACCTTTATTAAACTGAACTCTTCTTTTTCCAACTTTCTTTTTAAATGTTTTGATCCAAAATTACCAATGACATAGCCTGTAAAAGAATGTGGAGTCCCTTTCTTTTATAAACTGGTTGTCTAACTGGAAACCTAAGCTCTCCCTTATTAACAGATTGTGCATGTAAATTTGGCCACAAATATAAAAACAAAGCCAATATTTTATTAACTCATTTGCTCAGGCCCATAGCCAGAGCAATAAAACTCTGATGACAGACAGAATTTTTATTAAAATTAAATACTTCAACCACTTTATGCTGTTTTTCTTCTGGGGGGATATTTATAAAAATATTGGCACCCTCATATGCCTGATTGTGCCTGACTGTGAAATGCAGAGAATGGGTTTCTAAACTGAACAGACCTAACTCCACGGACCGAATTTCCAAAACAGCAGCAGGTTTCACCTTATTTTTAAAAAAAATGAGCAGGTTACTTGTTTAATCAAAACACTTGCAGGTTTAAATTAGTGCAACTGGTAGATTCTGTGTAACTTGAAGTCTTTAAACCATGATTTGAGACTTCAGTGACCCAGCTAGATGTTAGGTGTCTATTACAGGAGTGGGTGAGTGAGGTCCTGTGGCTTGCAATGTGCAGAGGTCAGTCTAGATTGCCACGATGGTCAGGGGCGGCTCTAGGATTTCCGCTGCCCCCAAGCAGGGCGGGACGCCGTGGTGGGGGCGCTCTGGCGGTCGCCGGTCCCGCGGCTCCGGTGGACCTCCCGCAGACGTGCCTGCGGAGGGTCCGCTGGTCCCGCGCCTCCGGTGGACCTCCCGCAGGCATGCCTGCGGATGCTCCACTGAAGCCGGGGGACCAGCGGACCTTCCGCAGGCATGCCTGTGGGAGGTCCACCGGAGCCGCCTGCCGCAGGACGCCGCCCCAAGCGCGCGCTTGGCGTGCTGGGGTCTGGAGCCGGCCCTGACGATGGTCCCTTCTGACCTTAAAGTCTATGAATCTGAACACAGAGAGGTGAACTTGTATAACTACATTAAAAACAGAAGTTAATTAAATACAAAGGCCTATGTTTAAAAAAAATCAATATAGTGATGGACTAAACTGCTAAAAGTAAGACAATTCAGAGGAAATACCACAGTATTAACTAGCTTTGTTCTGTCTATTACTGAAAAACACATATGTGATATTGGCACAGGCACTGTTAGACCTCTGCAACATCTTGGGGAATTAGAATACAGCTGAGAAAGGAGCATGCACTCAATTTCTTTTGTTCTCACCTTTCAATTCAGAGCAGAATTGCCAGGGTTTCCTGGAACTTTGGATATTGTTTTTGCAATTTTTTTTGGTTGGTATTTTATACTTTTGCCATCATGATTATAGTTCAGGCAGCTTTTATATCTACCCAGTTTTTGTTTGCTTTTGCTTTTTTAAATAGTTGCTACAGCCAACACTCACAAGCTTCAAAATGGTGACCCAATCAGGACCATACCTCAGGCTATACGTACTAGATGGGAAGGTGGGGTCACAGCTTTAGAAGGAAATGGAGGTTTGCTGGGATGAATTCAAAGTACTGGTAGTCAATGAAAATGCTCCACTGCCTACCAGTTACTGATGCTGAATAGAGCACTGAATTGTCTGCTACCTGAAGGTGGTTTTTCAGTGTCCTGATTCGGCAAATCGCTTCTGCAACATACAGCAATGCTGAGTGACATTACTAACGTTGTTTGTGTTTTCTTTGTCACAATCACACACGCACTCACGCCATATGACGGGGATCTCTGATGTGAAACTGAACCATGTGCCAGCCAACACTCAGCATGGGAGTCTGAGTAAGCAGAGCTCTGACCCCTGAAGAACTGAGGCTTCTCTATACTTGAAACACTAGTGTCCACACGCACTACAGTGACAGGCGGGGTTCGCCCATCAGCAGAGTTACTCCACCTCCCTGAGAGCAATAGCTCAGTCTACACTGGGGGTTAGTTTGTCTAAGCTATGTCACCAGAGGTGTGGATTTTTCACACCCCTGAGTGACGTACCTAGGTCAATTTAATTTTTGAGTATATAGTGTAGCCCAGTGGGCTAGCCTGCCTTTATTATTTTGCTGCTTTGCATTATATACTGGCACTAGAAAAGGTTCAGAAAAGGGCAACAAAAATGATTAGGGGTTTGGAGAGGGTCCCATATGAGGAAAGAGTAAAGAGGCTAGGACTCTTCAGCTTGGAAAAGAGGAGACTGGAGGGGATATGATAGAGGTATATAAAATCATGAGTGATGTGGAGAAAGTGGATAAGGAAAAGTTATTTACTTATTCCCATAATACAAGAACTAGGGGTTACCAAATGAAATTAATAGGCAGCAGGTTTAAAACAAATAAAAGGAAGTTCTTCTTCACGCAGTGCACAGTCAATTTGTGGAACTCCTTACCTGAGGAGGTAGTGAAGGCTAGGACTATAACAGCGTTTAAAAGGGAACTGGATAAATTCATGGTGGTTAAGTCCATAAATGGCTATTAGCCAGGATGGGTAAGGAATGGTGTCCCTAGCCTCTGTTTGTCAGAGGATGAAGATGGATGGCAGGAGAGAGAGATCACTTGATCATTGCCTGTTAGATTCACTCCCTCTGGGGCACCTGGCATTGGCCACTGTCGGTAGACAGATACTGGGCTAGATGGACCTTCGGTCTGACCCAGTACAGCCGTTCTTTTGTTCTTATTATACTGTATTGAGCAGTAATGCAAGAAACCTACAGGCCTGTATCCTGCAAGACATTAGCTTCAGCAAGTTAGCATAAGGCTTGAGGCCTATGCACTTTAAACAGATAAACGGCCCAACGGAAAACTCCAAGTATTTGTTGAGCTGAAAATAGAGTTTAAGGGAGAGTTCTGACCACAGGTATATAATTCAACCACAGAGATGTCCTGGCAATGAACTGACATACATAACAGGTACATGAGATACATTTAAGGCTAGCCTGCTTGCTTGCTACATATCTTTTCTATAAGTTTCTTATTTTCTTCTGGGTTTTATTATAATAGGTTTATATTAGAGTATATTTTGGCTGTAACACAAGGGACCTGCAGGCCACATCCTGTACGTTGAGCTAAGGCAAAGTTATCATACGTATGTTTGGGACCTTTCACCCAGATAGATGGTGATGAGCTAAAGCATAAGGTCGATATATGGCTGCAACATTTAACATAGAGAATGGGGCTTTCCTAAGTTCATCTACTTTTAAACTTAACGGGTACACCACAACTTGGAAAGAACCAAAATAACCAGTCAGGACAGAAATAACAAATGTGATACCTAATCACAAAAGGGCCATGGTAACTAATTGATGTATATGATAACAAGTTGAGATCACTGATATACTAACCTATAGGAAAAAGACATTCCAATATTAGTAAGGTGAGGAAATACAAATAAGGAAAAGGAGAAAAATTCCCTATTGAATATGTATCGAACATAGCGGCATCAGTGTACTGTATTATAAAAGTGCCATCCTAGCCTAGAGGCAGTGGGAGAGAGAGATGTAGTCCTTGGGAGGTGCCAGAATGACAGCCACTGATGATGACGGGGAAGGTGATGGTGGTGATGAGGAAGATGATGGCTAACATTTCAGGAGATGGTGAGAGTCTATGGGTATGCAGATGTACATTCTGTAGTATCTCTATCTTACTGAGTTGGGGTGTTTGTGACTGTGCTAAATGTAGTAATAAACTATATTTGTCAATATAGAAGAGTTCTTATAGTATGAGTGTTGCAACTGTGCACATCGGGGTTCTCAACTATATAATTATTTAAATAATACTGGGCCTGATCTTGGGACAAGAACCTGTCAACCCTCAAATGATAACTGGGGATTCTTAAGTAATCTATATAATTAATATACAATCTAAAGATTGGGCAACAATAGTATATGTTAACATTGTACTGTGTCATCCTCTAGAAGAGATCCCCATCAGTGAAGCATTAATATAGAAGTATGTTACACAATTGGCTGAATTCATCCCTGTAACTTCACTAATACTAACTCCTTCCAGAAAACACCATCCTAGCCACCATGGATGTAGAGGCTCTCTACACAAACATCCCACACACTGATGGAATACAAGCTGTCAGGAACAGTATCCCTGATGATGCCACAGCACAACTGGTTGCTGAGCTCTGTGCCTTTATCCTCACACACAACTATTTCAAATTTGATGACAATATATATCTCCAGATCAGTGGCACCGCTATGGGCACCCTCATGGCCACACAATATGCCAATATTTTTATGGCCGACCTGGAACAACGCTTCCTCAGCTCTCGTCCACTCATGCCCCTTCTCTACCTATGCTACATTGATGACATCTTCATCATCTGGACCCATGGGAAGGAGACTCTGGAAAAATTCCACCACGATTTCAACAGATTCCACCCCAACATCAACCTCAGCCTGGACCAATCTACACGGGAGGTCCACTCCCTAGACACCACAGTGCAAATAAGTGATGGTCACATTAACACCACCTTATACCGAAAACCTACCGACCGCTATGCCTATCTTCATGCCTCCAGCTTCCATCCCAGGCACACCACACGATCCATTGTCTACAGCCAAGCACTGAGGTACAACCGCATCTGCTCTAACCCCTCAGACAGAGACCAACACCTACAAAATCTCCACCAAGCATTCTCAAAACTACAGTACCCACACGAAGAAGTAAGAAAACAGATCAACAGAGCCAGACGTGTACCCAGAAGCCTCCTACTGCAAGACAAACCCAAGAAAGAAACCAACAGGACTCCACTGGCCAACACTTACAGTCCCCAGCTAAAATCCCTCCAACGCATCATCAGGGATCTACAACCCATCCTGGACAATGATCCCACACTTTCACAGGCCTTGGGTGGCAGGCCAGTCCTCGCCCACAGACAACCTGCCAACCTGAAGCATATTCTCACCAGTAACTGCACACCGCACCATAGTAACTCTAGCTCAGGAACCAATCCATGCAACAAACCTCGATGCTAACTCTGCCCACATATCTACACCAGCGACACCATCACAAGACCTAACCAGACCAGCCACACCATCACCGGTTCATTCACCTGCACGTCCACCAAAGTAATATACGCCATCATATACCAGCAATGCCCCTCTGCTATGTACATCGGCCAAACTGGACAGTCTCTAAGGAAAAGGATAAATGAACACAAATCAGATATTAGGAAAGGCAATATACAAAAACCTGTAGGAGAACACTTCAACCTCCCTGGCCACACAATAGCAGGTCTTAACGTGGCCATTCTGCAGCAAAAAAACTTCAGGACCAGACTTCAGAGAGAAACTGCTGAGCTCCAGTTCATCTGCAAATTTGACACCATCAGCTCAGGATTAAACAAAGACTGTGAATGGCTTGCCAACTACAAAACCAGTTTCTCCTCCCTTGGTTTTCACACCTCAACTGCTAGAAGAGGGCCTCATCCTCCCTGATTGAGCTAACCTCGTTATCTCTAGCTTGCTTCTTGCTTGCATATATACACCTGCCCCTGGAAATTTCCATTACTTGCATCCGACGAAGTGGGTATTCACCCACGAAAGCTCATGCTCTAAAACGTCTGTTAGTCTATAAGGTGCCACAGGATTCTTTGCTGCTTTTACTAATACTAACAGTTACTCCTGGAGCCTATTGTGCCTATTATATAGAAAGTGCTATTAAACAGAAGAGCCAGTATTCAGCCTACTTGTTTTTAAAAGAAACCCACATCAATTAATATATCCTATAGCCACCCAGAAAACAGGCAAAGAAAGGAATCATAGCTCAAGTATTAAACTAGTTAAAATGCAGTAGGACAACAAGAAAGAAAATGTTTTATACATTTTTTACATCTTGAAAGCAAGTCAGAGAAGCTGTCTCTTGTTGAACATTACCATATACACATCAAATCAGAAATGTTTAACTCAAACTGTATTTGAGTTGAGTGCAAAATAAATCTCTAAAAAGTCTTAAATGGTGAAGACACTTTTCACATGTACATACCTCAAAAAAAAAATAATGGAGATATTCCATCTCCTAGAACTGGAAGGGACCTTGAAAGGTCATTGAGTCCAGCCCCCTGCCTTCATTAGCAGGACCAAGTACTGATTTTGCACCTGTTCTGTAAGTGGCCCCCTCAAGGATTGAGCTCACAACTCTGGGTTTAGCAGGCCAATGCTCAAACCACTGAGCTACATCTCACCCCTTAATAAACTGAGCTATACCTCATCCCTTAATAAACAGCTACATAAATTGCTATTTATTATTTGAATTACTGTAGTATCAAGAGTCTCCAATAAGGATCCAGGTTCCGTTGTGCTAGGTAGAGACACACAATAAGGGAATTGTCCCTGCCTGGACTTGCTTACAATCTCAGGCCTCATACTTACAATCAGATCCACATGGGCTCATCTCTCATAGATTAACAGATTCTAAGGCCAGAAGGGTCCATTGTGATTATCTCATCTGACTTCCTGTATAACACTGGCCATAGAACTTCCCCAAAAGAATTCCTAGAGCATCTAATCTTGATTTAAAAATTGCCAATGATGGAGAATCCATCATGACCCTTGGTAAATTGGTGCAATGGTTAATTATCCTCACTGCTGAAAATTTACACCTTATTTCCAGTCTGAATTTGTCTAGCTTCAACTTCCAGCCATTGGACCATGTAATATCTTTCTCTGCTAGATTGAAGAGTCCATTATCAAATATTTGTTCCCTCTGCAGATACTTATAGACTAATCAAGTCACCCCTTCTCTTTGTTAAGCTAAACAGATTGAGTTCTTTGAGTCTATCACTACAGTATAAGGCATGTTTTCTAATCCTTTAGTTATTTTTAGCTAATCTCTGAACCTTCTCCAATTTATCAACAACCTTCTTGAATTGTGGATATCAGAATTTGATATTGTATTCCAGCAGTGAAGACCAATATGCGTGTTAGAAAAATGTTAAAGTACCCAATCAAAAACAGGCATTTAAAAATAATGGATGTTCAAAAGAGAGGAGTGGATGCATAAGAGTAAGACCCACAATGTCAACTAACCTCATAACTGGCAGATAATGAAACAAACAAAAATTACATCAGGAATTCAACAAAAGCCAGTTGTGTCACTGTACTGCAAACTTCCCATTAAGCTACAAATAGGTCTGAGTAGCTTACAATGAAAACTTGTTCCACAAACACAAGTCACAATTTTTTAAAGTGACAAGCTAGCAAATGCGATGGTAGAAATCTGAACCAATAGTTCCTATCTCTCTCTTCACTGGAATCAGAAAAGTTCTTCCTATTCCCTCTGAGCAAATCCTTTCCAAAAAACTATTGACAGTACTGCCAATTTGCTATTTACCTGTCATAGTAGTAATTCACATTCACTTAACCTAAAATATTAACACTAGACACTGTATTTAAATAAAGTCATTTTTCATTGAGAAAATATTCAGAATAATATTAAAATAAATATTTAAAATTTACATACAAGGAAATGAGCACAGTAGCTAATCATAGTGTGAAGTCTTTCTACGCCATCTCTTAAATCAGTGTCAGCCAGTCAAATCCCTATCTAACAAGCCAGCAAGGTGACTTTCTTGACTAAATAATGAAGCAACAGTGATGGTGTGTGACATGCTCAAAGTCCAAATAATTGCCCCACTTGGGGTCGGGAAGGAATTTTCCCCAAAGTCAGATTGGCAGAGACCTGGAGGTTTACCTTACTCTGCAGCCTGGGGTCACTTGCAGGTTTAAACTAGTGTAAATGGGGGAATATCTATAACTTGAAGTCTTTAAATCATGGTTTGAAAACTTCAGTAACTGAGCCAGAGGTTAGGTTCAGTAACTATTACAGGAGTGGGTGGGTGAGGTTCTGTGGCCTGCATTGTGCAGGAGGTCAGACTAGATGATCACAATGATCCCTTCTGACCTCGGAGTCTATGAGTGTTGTGTGGAATTACTCCATTTTGTCTAATTTGGCTACAACCAAAGGATCTCATCTACTCCTTCTAGATGATGCTTGTCTAGAATTCTATGTGAAAATGCAGTCTGTTAATGAGGAATACAAAGCTTCATGAGGCATGAACACATGAGGGTTAACCCAAACAAGTATCCTACCTTCAGCCCCCTTCTTTGAAACCTACTGCAAAGACCCAGAGGAGAAGTCAGATCTAAGCCACATAAAGCAGAGCAGGTGCTCTTCACTCTTTTCCAATGAAGTGGAAAGAAAAAAATTGGGTGCTGTCTTACCTTAAAAGTGCTCTCTGAAGGAATGAACCACCTCAGCTTTCTGGGTCCCCTTGGTGTCTAAAGATACAGAAGAACACACTCATGCCTCCTTACTGGTGGGAGATCTGCCATCTTGACTCACATGAATAAGCCCAGCAGTGATTCTAATTTATAGCTGCACACAGCCCCACATAGTGGCAGAAATTCAGTACTGCAGGACTCCCATTGAAAATAAGAGGAAATTGTACTCAGAGTGTTTGTTCTGTGGCTCGTCTCCAGTTCACTTTTTTCTGCTTTGTCTTGGTCCTGATCCTGCAAACACCAATGAATGTGCTTAACTTTATCCACGTGAGTAGTCCCATTGACTTCAATGCAATTACTCATGTGAATAAAGTTAGGCATGTGTGTAGCAGTCTGCAGGATCAGAGTTCTCTTCATGGGTGGATGATGTTGGTGTCCTTGGCCAGAGGAGGCTCAAGGGCATAGGCGACGTGTAGGGGAGCATGCGGGGTCAAGTGCCCCCTACAGATTTCTGCATGGCCTGGCAGGGCAGGGGTGATGGCAGGAGAGGGAGTCCCTTCTCCTGCTGCACCTGTCTCCCCCCCACATTTCCCCCAGCATGCTTGGCTCCTGTCCTTGGCAGCAGAATTACTTTTGAGACAAAGCACCATCCTGACTGGTCTCTATCCTTCCTTTTCACTCTCAATCTATTTAAGTTTATAGCCATGGTTGGCTGCAATGGATGTCAAGGAGCTGAGATTAGCTGGAGCACTGAGACTGTCTGGCCAGGTTCCCTCTGCCTTGGCAATGTTCCTGTAATTCCTAGGTGGATGAACTATCCCCATTCTAGCAGATTCAAGGAATGTAGGAGAACCCTGAATAGGGGTATAAATGACCTTAGTGCAAATGGATTAATGGGATTATTTAATGTTTTCCCAGTATTTGGGAAATCCACATGAAGTTTTTGTGTCTCCTAACAACATGATTCAATTATTTCCCTTATTAGACACTACATTTCCCAATCACAAGTTCCCTGGGAAAGAGAGGTGAGTTCAGTGTTAATAAATCTGAATTGGCCATCACAGTTATGGCTAGGTTGGCAGTCAATGAGACTCCAGTTATGAGAAGTAGCCCCTCATTAGAAACATTGATATGTATTGCTGGTTAAGGAAGCACTTGACAGCTGCAGTAATAAATACATTGTAGCTTGTTTGGTGGGAGAACAACTGCTCATTGAATAAAATAGCAATAGATCTAAGAATCTCGTGATTAAATCACTGCTGAGCCTAGGTGAATTAACACAATAATAGCACAACATCCCTTTCAGCACTCAGTTTGACTGCTGTGAGTGGAGTCTTTTGAGTACATCCAGCTCCCGACTCTTAGAAAAGAAATGAACTCTCTGTAGGTTATGTTTTAAAAGAGATGTCATATATAATACCAAAAGTGACTGTACCTGCAGTGTGAGCAGACACACAAAGCTTTTATTTATTTCTTCAGGTATGAGCAGCATGAGCGCCACTGTGCCAGCAGGTTCCTTGTTAACTGACATTGCTCATTATATTTTATTAATACCATGATGGTGGAAGCTTTAGTGCATTGTGAAATTTAAAGCAGCGGCAGCCTGAAGCCCCGCTGTGTCAGTGTCTCTCTTGCTGTAAGGCAGGTTTCCCTGGGGAGATTCTGACCCCATCCAGAGGAGGCTTGAGTAAAACCAAGGAAATGGAGGGACTGTGGCAGAAGAGGATAAAGTAGTGGTAAGTGCTGTACAGGGAGCTGGTATAAATTGTCATAACTCCATTGACTTCAGGGGAGTTACAACAATACAGCAGCTGAGGCCTTGACAAACGCAGCATACTGAATATTTTGCAGTGATTATTCTGTAGTGTAGATTCAGGCGCAGCCTTGCATAGGAGTAAGGCGCAGTGCCAAACTTCACTGCCCTTCTGGAAGTCCTGATTCCTCCAAAAGCTGCCTCAGGCAAAAGGATATTGGTGGGTGCAGAGGTGGGAAATGGATATAACTTCTCTTCCTTTACGAACAAGGACCGCTCCCTCCTGGATGCTCATGGTGGGAAATAGCCTTGTATGGGGTGCAAAAGGTTCAGGGAGGAAATTACAAAATTTCATTCCTTTGAAGTGCTGCAGCAGAACAGAAGAGCAGAGAGATTTCTGGTGCCCATTGTCCACAAGCTGTCTGCTCTGATACCCAATAACGTCAAAGACGCCAGACAATGTGGGCACAAATCTGAGGAGCAGATCTGCAAAACGCATTATGTGCATTTACTATCTCAATGTGCACAATACTGAAATGCAAAATGCATTTTTCAAAACATACCTTTAGATTTTTTTAAATAGTTTTTAGAAAAAGTTGCAGCCCCCTTTGCCCCACTCCTTTCAAAGTACAGTCCCATGACATCACAGTCAAGCACAGCGTGATGGCAGGTGCATGATCTAGAAGTTAGAGCAGAGGTCTGAGAGCCACCACTAGTAACAGTTCTTGGCTTCGATGTGGGACTTGATCATTCATTACCCCTTTCAGTGCCTCAGTTTACCCATCTGTAAAATGGGTATAGTAAAACTTACCTATCTCATAGAGATATTGTATGAACTAATAGAGGAATATACTGTATATAAAACACTTTGAAATCTCTGGATGAAAAGTGCCATAGAAGAGCCATTTATTGATATTATTCACCATGTGGGCAAATCCATTTTTTTGCAAGCATGACAGTCCTGTCTTGGGCATAAAGTCCAAGAAGAACCTCACTTGACAGAGCCTCATTTACTCTGCAGTGACTGATAAAGTGTCTTGGCAAACTCCACTGCATTTGCTATGTGAAATGCCACTGGATGTAGTGTTATTTTAGCATCTCTTTTCCTCCTATGATTTCAATTAGTTCTGGATACTTCAAGGTGATCAGCAATTACACAGACAAGGAACCAACTATTGCATCATGCCGCTCTATAGCTTGACATTTAACAAAACAAACTGATAAGCCAATAAAAACCCCTTCAGAAAGGTCAATAAGATGTCTTTAGACCAGTGGTGGGCAACCTGCAGTCCACAGGCCGCACATGGTCCATCAGGGTAATCTGTTGGTGGGCCGCGAGACAGTTTATTTACATCGGCACAGCTGCCTGCAGCTCCCATTGGCTGCGGTTCTCCTTTCCCGGCCAATGGGGGCTGCGGGAAGTGGCAGCCAGCACATACACTTTGTATTCTGTGTTGTAATTGAAATCAATGTATTTGAAAATGTAGAAAACATCCAAAATATTTAACTAAATATCATTAACAGTGTGATTAATCGCGATTAAGTTCTTTTAATCTTTTAATGTGTAACTTCCACATCAGAAGTACTCCTCAGACAGCTGACCTAATTATATTCTACTTGGCTGGTTTACAGAGCCTCCGGCTTCACTTTGGGTAGCAGTGAACTCATGCCTAGTGCCATACACATTTCCAGAGGCCTTGTATTGAGAACCAGAATTGTGTGTAATCTCTCCAACTTTTCCCATCCCTCTGGTAAAAGAGAAACATTATTATTATTTTGAAGCTTGGGGAGTTTGGATTGTGAACGTTAATTCAGTGCAGGGCTTGATTTGCAATGCACATTCTCATACTCCACATCAGAGACAACTGTCTCAATCTTTCCAACTGGGAATCTTACACATTCCATTAGTGCACGGACAGTACACAGGCTTGTGGCTGTCTATGTTCATGCCCACCTGTTAGGTTGGCATAGATATTATGGCTACTTCAGGGGAGACTAAAGACTAGAGGCACAGGTAGCTTTCTGATATCTGGAGAGGTTAGGGATCTAGGTCTGTGAAACAAAACCCTAGAGTAGCCCAGTTTTATCTGATTTGGGATTTTGTCACAGGCCTAAAATTGTATTGTATTTCTTGGTTCTTATATGGTACCTAATACCATCATACTTGAGAATCTCACATAATTATGGAATGTACACAAGACGTATGTATTTATTTCCCCCCCTCCAGTCAGCCAGGCACTAGAGTGTGGAAGACACCTAGGAGTGTTGTGGTTTTGTTCTTTGAAGGTTGGGTTCAAGTAAAATGTAGGTTTTGCATTTTATTTTGAAGATACTGAGTTTCATGGTCACCCTGTTTGCTTCCAGGAGAATTCCAAATCTGAGGGCCAGTTGCTCAGAAAGCTCCGCATCCCATGTACACAAGAAGTTTCACTGCTGAGGTTCCAGTGTCCTCCTCCTTTTGCTGGCAATGCAACTACAACCCACACCTCAACATCGTTTCCAAAGATCAAAGCAGGAGTACGCTTCATGCATCCCACAAAATATTTCCTGACCTCCCCAACAGCCAACATAGGCATTTAAACAACAAGGAGTCCGCTGGCACCTTAAAGACTAACAGACTTATTTGGGCATAACCTTTTGTGGGTAGAAAACCCACTTCTTCAGATGCATGGAGTGAAAATTACATATGCAGGCATTATTATACTGACATGTGAAGAGAAGGGAGTTACCTTACCAGTGTTAACAGGGCCAATTCAATCAGGGTGGATGTAATCCACTCCCAATAATTGATGAGGAGGTGTCAATGTCAGGAGAGGGAAAGTTGCTTTTGTAGTGGGACAGCCACCCCCAGTCCCTATTCAAGCCCAAATTAATGGTGTTAAAATTGCAAATGAATTTTAGTTCTACAGTTTCTCTTTGAAGTCTGTTTTTGACATTTTTTTGTTCAAGTATGGCTACTTTTAAATCTCTGATAGAATGTCCAGGGAGATTGAAGTGTTCTCCTACTGGCTTTTGTATGTTACCATTCCTGATGTCCAATTTATGTCCATTTATTCTTTTACGTAGAGACTGTCCAGTTTGGCCAATGTACATGGCAGAGGGGCATTGCTGGCACATGATGCCATATATCACATTAGTAGGTGTGCAGGTGAATGAGTCCCTGATGGTGTGGCTCATGTGGTTGGGTCCTGTGATGATGTCGCTAGAATAGATATGGAGACAGAGAAGGCAACGAGGTTTGTTACAGGGATTGGTTCTTGGGTTAGTTTTTCTATGATGTGGTGTGTAGTTGTTGGTGAGTATCTGCTTCAGGTTGGGGTGCTGTCTCTAAGCAGGTTCAGGGGCTGTCCTCGCTTTGCCATCTCTCTGGGGGAAAGAAAATAGGAATGAAACAAAATTAGGAAAAAAGTGACTTTTTCTTGTGTTCTATCAAACTAAAAAGCCTACAGGGTTGCAAATTTTCAGTGGCCATGATAATATGCCATGCAAAAAATCATAGAAGTAGATTTTTACAGTTTTAAAGGATTGTAATGGGAAAAAAATAAAAGATTTCTCATTTGAATTCTAAAGTCAAACTATATTAGAATAAATAAACTCACTAGATGGGAATCAAACTGACACCTTTTAATGGCAGAACATGGAAATAATTAAAAACCTCAACATTTGTTGCTTCATGTAGTGATTATGGTACTGCAAGATAGGTGGATGGATGGATAGATAGATGCTGGTGCCCAGGTCAGTGGATTTCTAAAAGCATCTGCTATATTCATTTGTGCATAGTGTTTGAAGGAATAGTTTTTAAAAGGAATAATATACCATTTCTCAATAGTTATCAGAGCACTCTTTCAGGTATTGCAGAATGGCTCTTCAGTGAATTGCACTGTACACTGGGATGAAGATGGGTTTATACGATGTAGATGTTGGAAAATAATCCTTTATTTTTCATTTCAATATTTCCATTGATTTGTTTTGATACAATATCTGAAGTTCTCATCTGACCCCATCAGAATCTCCAGCTTATCTAAAACATGCTGTATTCTGAGCTCTCAGAGGCCCTGTGCATTTCTGTCAATTGTCTCTCCACATCAGTGATAGGTACTGCAACTATATTAACTTCAGGGCCTTGTTGTTACCCAATGTATTGGCCAAAGATCAACCAAATGGCATTGAAAACCAATTCCTAAAATAGAAGGCACTCATGTGACACTTCATCCAGTCAATGGTTTCAACAGCAAGGAGCAAAAGTGCACCATAACTGGCAGTCTGTGGACCACACTTATGATAGTCTGGCACATACATTGTTTTGTTCATATTTCAGTCCTTTACATTACTCTTATGAGGCCTGGAAGATCCTTCTGCAAAAAAATCAATTTATAGCAAATGGATGTAGAGGCAGGTGTCTAAACAAGGATGTACTGAAAAGGAGAGAAATCACAGGAGAGCATGCAGAGTCTGGGGAAAGGAAGAGAATGAAATGCTTCATAAGGGAAAATGTTTTCCCTTATGGAAAAAATCAGATGGAATTTAATAGAAATGAAACCAGTAGGGCTCAAAGAACCACAATAGGTGTAATGGTATGCTATACTGTTCAGCCATGAGGTGGCACCATGTGTAACATATCTTAAACTCATAACAACCATTCCTGGTGGTACATTAAAGTTTCTTAAGGTGAACACATCCCTGATGGGAAGGAAGCATTGAAGCCAATCCATATCTGGTACAGACGCCTACTAGTAGTAGCCCTGCAACCTACCATATACAAGGTGTATATAATATGGTGTCAGAAGGAAACTAATGCCAGAGGAGGACAGAAACAGAAAGAAAGGAACAAAGGTTGCAAACTGAAAGAACAAAACAACAGATTGTAGGCTCAATCTCATCAACATGCCACTCTTCAATGATCCAGAGAACTTCAGTTTTGACAAACCTTCAGATTGGACAGCCTGGAAGCAGTATTTTGCAAGATTTTGCATTACACCCAAACTCCACAAGGAAACTGGACCTATCCAGTTATGCTCTTTAATTCATTCTATGGGGAAGCAGGCAGAGCATATGTCTTTAATCTTTTGTTGAAGACACTCACAAAGATGGCTACAAAGGGTCTGACTATGTTTGATGCATACTTTATATCTCAGAGAAGCATGGTTAATGACAGAGCGTGTTTTCACCAGAGAATTCAAGAACATGGGGAAAACGCTGGTTGTTTTGAAAAAGCTCTGTATTTACTGGCTGAAAATTGTGATTTGGGGATTGCAAAACATGAAAATATCAGAGACAGTCTGTTTATTGGGTTAACAGAACCTTTCACAGCACGTGCAATTAAAAAACAGACTTAATCCTACCAACAGCTATTCAGATGATAAAGCAGTCCACGCTAGTAAACCAGCAAAACCGAGAGCAACTGGCTAAACTTGGAAAAAGTGTGAAATGAGGTTAGAAGCTGTAAACAGACAAGAATGCTAAAAATCATTACCCTAATGAGGCTATGAGGAAATTCCAAGCCAGTACCAAAGCCTTTCAGCCTAAATGCACAAGATGTGGAAAAATTCATAGCCCAAGAGATGATGCATGTCCAGCGAAAGGCATGAGGTATAACAAATGCACAAAATATGGATTTTTGCAGCTGTTTTCTGTACCAAAGTAGTCAGGGAGTTGGCTAATATTACAGACAGACAATCAAGAGCCATTATTTCTGGGATCTATCACATTTGATTACACAGAGCCTGCCTGGAGAATGAAACTGAATATTCATGAAAAGGCTATTGACTTTAAAATTGACTCAGAAGCAGATGTCACAGTCATCTCAGAAGGGACTTACAATCACCTTTCACTCCTCCAAGAGCTGAAATCACCAGACATAGCTGACTAGCCCTGGAGGTATTCTGAGCGGCATGGTCCAATCTACCACAGAAACAACTTACAAAGACAAAAGCTTTGCATTCAGTGTGCTTGTGATCAAAGTATAAAAAAAAACAGTAACCATCTCAGCTGCCACATGGCACCCATGATGGGCCTATTGAGAAAGGCAGAAGAACTCAGTGAAATATTTGATATTAGATTTTTGAACAGGGATCCAGTACAAATAAACTTAAGAGACAATACTGAACCATATAGTGCATGAACAACCTCAGCAAGACAAATCTGGGAAGAGACTAGCTGTAGATTTATGCAAATTCAGAGGACATCATTACCTGATTATAGTGGACCCTTCCTCAGGGTTAAAGCTCAGACAAATCTCAATGCTCGATTTGTACAGCTTATTTTCTCCATGGGCCAGGAAAGAACATCCACATACATGAGTCTCTTAGCTGATCCAAGAGAGTTAAATGAGTGGGAGAGTTTTAAAAAAAATGTTGTCAACTTTCATGGCTTTTACAATTTTTAGTCACGGTGTCAGATTTGAAAAAATCGTCTTTTTCCTGGCCTTTTCCTATTCATAATAGAAACCATTGAAGCATCTTATGGTCCTGTCTAGAAAAACTGAATTAACTTCTTTCAGCTGAAGTAGATAATGCTTACAGTCCAAAAATAAACTGCTTTTATTCAGCAGGATTTAAATATCTCAGCTAGCATGAGGAATTATCTAGGCTATATACTGTAACTGCCACAAACTAAGAGGAAATTCTCTCAGAACTGCAGTGCAGATCACTAGAGGCCATTCTGAACTCCCTGTACCATGATTTTTCTTTTTTTCTTCTCCCCCTCTTACTTCCCGCTTTTCAACCAGTTTTTTCATGTTCTATTCTGTTTGAGAAGCACAAGAAAGAGAAGCCAAGGATGGCAGATACCCCAGAAGGCACAGTGCATACTGCTTGCCAGGCAACATTGCTTTTCACAGATAATTTTTTAGGAGAAATTCATTACTTGATGCCATTTAGGAGAAGATTATTGGTCTGGAATGCTTTTATATTAAATGCAGAAAAATAGAATTGATGCAACTTTGAAGTTTCCCAGTTAAAAGCTCAATGCTAGGAAATGCTAAAGTTGAAATCCTGGTCCTATTGAAATCAATGGGAGTATTCCCATCGACCTTTAATAGGGCCATGATTACACCCAAGCTTCCAATAGTAACATTAACTAAGCCATGGCACATTATGCACCTTATGGTATAAACAGTAATATATTAAGATATACATTAAACCACAAAAACAGCAAAACACACTAAAGGTTTGTCTACACTGGAATTAAAAACCTGCGGCTGGCTCGTGCCAGCTGACTCGGGCTCGCAGGGCTCAGATTAAGGGGCTGTTTAATAGCAGTGCAGCTGTTCAGGCTTGGGCTGGCGCCTGGGATCTAGGACCCTGCGAGGTGGGAGGGTCCCAGAGCTTGGGGTACAGCCTGAGCCCCAATGACTACACCACAGTTAAATAACCCCTTAGCCCGAGCCCTGCGAGTCCAGGTCAACTGGCACGGGCCAGCTGCAGGTATCTAACTGCAGTGTAGACAAACCCTAAGAGCTGATTGCTTCCTCCCACAGGTAAACCCACAGGAGGTAGTTCTGGAAGAGGAAACAACCACAAAGATCCCTTGCAGAGGTCCCCCTGCATTGTTCCACTAAGGAGTGGGTTTTCCCCCCACATCATGAGCCAGAGGACCCCTGCAGACCCCAGAAAATCCATGGGAAACCTAGATCATCCTCATGGAGCCCTTGTATCTTCACAGATGCTCTGGCCCGTTAGAGTCCCATCTCTAACTGTTGACAGAGTGGCTTCAATGGAGTGACACTAAAATAATGGAATCCACAATTTTATTTATGCACCCAATTTTTATTTCTGTTTCTGATGTTAAATGAAGAGTTTCTACTGTGTGTCTTTCAACATGATATTCACAATCCACCTCATACAAATTGACCCATTAGTAAGCCCATGCATGTGTATGCCCCTTGAACTGAACTTCACTGACTGTGCAGTGATGGTACAAAGGAATCAGAGGAATAGCAAAGGACAACCGAGCATGAGAGCCAGAAGTGATATTTCAATTGCTTTACAACTTTATTTTAAGTTGTGTTTTCTCCCCTAAACAAAAGGAATCAGACATCAGTGAGGGTTATTGAGGACCATGTCAATGGCAAGTTTAAAGTTTCAAGCTTCTGCAATATCCTTGTTCCAAAAAGTAGGATATATTTTGTTTTTCACATTCTCATAAGCTAAACAGCTCAGGCTTTCAAAAACATCATCTTTGGGTAAAGACCAAGTGTAGAAACTTGAGGGAGGGAGTTTTTACCAATACAGTTTTGCAAACATAACGAAAATGCTAAATATATAATAGATGTATGCTAATACACACACACACATATGGAGAAAAATCAATGTACATTAGATAATGTACACACAAACCTTCTAAGTCCTTGTTTGGTAGTAAATTTGTTTGTTTATCCATATGTCTTGAGTTCCAGAAGGCTTATATTATTTATGTACTATGGATTTGTCAAGATGATGTGTAATAATGGAATTTACAGACTCCAGTTAATCAGTCTATTTTAAGGATGGTATTTGCGGTATTACTCTCACAGTTGGGAAAAAAAGCAATAAGACAAAAATGATTTATATGGAATGAGTTTCCCCCTCCCACACTTGCCCAGGCTCCATTTTTGAGTTATTATTATTGTACATATTTGTATGCGTTAATGCTTAAAAGTTCAGCTACAAGATAGCTAAGGAGCAATCTTACATGGGCAGATGAAGTCACTGAGAAGCACAGGCACACCTTCTCCCCACCCACTACTTTGCAAATAGTTTACAAGTTGTTATAATGTGCCGGGAAGAGCTGTCTAAACTCTAATCCATCATACTGGACAGTAAGGATTTGTGGAGTCGATCAGAGTCATGACAGTGTCAGCACAGGCACTGTAACAGGGATAGATTGGGCTAGATTTCAACCTTACAGTCCAGCCTGGAAAAGGGGGGCAGGATGTAGAAGTCCTATTCCAGGAGCAGGGTAGGAACCAGACTCTGGCTTTCATAGTCACTAACTGGTCAATGCTTCTCCCCTTCCTTTAAGTGGAAAGCAAATGGTGCCAGTTCTGGCTCCAGTGCACTAGGGATCGGAGCCAAAACTCCACCCACTCTGCATCCACCTGCAAGGTGGGGGAAGTGGCAGCTCAGCAGTAGTTGGTCTCTTCACCTATCCTGCACAGAATCTGGCAATGGCGGTAACCAGCAGAGAGGACCAAGGCAGCACGACACATCTTGTGCACTCTTCGTGCAGCAGGGCTCACATCTGAGCCCACTGTGACCTAATAAGATGCCAATGGACATCTGTTTGTTTTAACTATTGTACATCGTTAACATGGAAAAAAAACCCAAAGGAAATGATGCAGAAAAACACTAATAATGGAAACTGTCAGACAGGAATGTTATGCTAATTACGGTCAATGGCAAATGTAACTCAGAATTCCCTTACATTTGCTATCAGTTTGCAAACACTTTAATGGTATAAAGTCATTGTAATTCATACTCAAATCACAGCCACAGGTACCCCTGGACTTTCACACACACATACTGATTTTATATGCAAACTGCATCAAGCAAAAATGTATATAAGGAACTCCAAATGCATATTCAAACTGTGACTGACTCATGGTTTATTGGTGTCTAACAGAAGTAAATGCATAGCATTCGGCTTAACATTTCATTAAAAAGGAATTACAGGCTCCTCTGCAATTTGCAACAATGTGATTTAAGATTCATGCTAAGTGGGTTTATTTCCACGGTGAATCTCATTGTTAAAAAAAATAGCACTTTTCTTCTCCCTCAGAAAGAAGATGGTGAAATGAATGATTATGTGTGATTTTTGCAAGTTAGGTCCTTTCAAAGCAGCCTGTGGATGATGAGGATTTCTTTGTAATTTTTGCTAATTATGTTTCTCTATCAGTTTTGGCTCCAGTTACAATTGCAGAGAAAACTTGGATGGTGATCAGCTTTACTTAATAGGATAATTTATACTGCATCATACTTTTCAATTTAAGCATTAACTAATTAAGTCCCCAAAGCCCCTTTGAGCCCTATTTTATATGCGAGTAAACTGAGGCGCAGAAAAGCAAAGAGATTTTCACAAAGTCACATGGTGATTCAATGGCAGAGTCAGCAAAAGAGCCCAGGAGTTGCTGGCTTCCATGCCCTTGCTGAAACAGGCTTCTTGAAGCAGATAAAGTGCTTTTTTGACCTTTTTACAGGACAGGACTAATATTTTCAAAGCAAGACATAGCCTCTTTCTGACTTTCTGGCTTACAGTGAAGGCATTCTCCTGCTCCCACTGAAGTCAATGACAAAACCCACCTTGATTTTAATGGGAGCATGAAAATGCCCTTTGCTCTTTTACAGTGTTCACAAGAACGTTTACCTAGGATTGCTGTTCTGAAGCGAGAACACTTGAGTTTCAAAGGGGTGAGTGTCTGTGGCCAAGCCTATGGTCAATTAATAACCCTTATATTTGCTTTAGCTTTTTTCAAGCTATCACTTGCATTGTAAAAGCACAGTTATAATATCCTGTGGAAGTGGGAGGGGGCAAGCCAGAAAAGAGAAGACAAACAGTGGAGTAGGGAGAGGGAACAAAAAGAAAGATGGAGGTTGGGGAAACAAGGATGGCAGATGCCAGAGAAAAGAAGGGCACGGTGAGAGAAAGAGCTAAAGGCAGGACGGTCTGAGAGGAATTAGTGTGAGATATTGAATCCTGTAGCACAAATGGGGTTTGGAGTTCATGTTGGCTCAGATAAACATCCAAACATTCAGATGTTTATACAAATCTTATCCAGACTTTGGAAACCTCCCATATACTGCACGATCCTCCCTACATCTCAGAGCTCTCCTTTCTCCTCTCCCCTAACCACGCCCTATAATAGGCCCTTCTCCTCACATGCCAGGCCAGACCATCCACCATATCTTATGTTGTCTTATCTGGAGTGAGGCCTCCTGAGCGTTTTCTCTCCATAGTTTCTTTAGGAGCACACAACCAGGCTGCCCTCCCCCTCCACACCCTTTGGGATTGGGAAAAACAACTGGTAGGCAGGACAGCTACCCATCAAATCTCTCATGAAGTATCTTCTGCCTGCCTTTTGCACTGACAGGACATGGAAACATACTGAGTTGTTGTGTGGCTGCTATTGCTGGCTCTAAACACTTTAAATTGTTGCGGGATTGGGGCATAGAGTGTATTTGGGTATTCTTAAATTCATGCCCTGTAGTTTACTGAGAATCCCTGAAGAACCAGGAGAAGCCTTCATGGAGAATACGGAGAAAAAAATGGCTATTTGATGAAAACTCATAAATATAATTTCACAATTTAAACAGCTCTATTGGGGGCAGTGTAGGTTTTGAGATTTCACTTTTTATGGCATATTTTTATTTACATTTATTTCATTTTGGACTGCTCTGCCGCTGGTGTATGGGAGATGCTCAAGTCCCTCAAGTAGATTCAGTGGCAACTGAAGACGGTCAACTCCTCACAGGAAGTACCACACTCAGCAGCTTTTAGCCTCATGAATTTAAAGCATACGACTAGGTTTAGAAAGTAATCCAAGGCTCTTCCTAGATTAGGGTTGAGAAGGGGCGTGTTAGCTAAGTGTAGACAAGGCACACTGTCTTCAATGTGCACTAAGCGGAGTTAAAGCCTCAGGTAGGCTGCAGCATGGCCAGGTTAGCAAATGTGAAAGGCAGTGTGCCTTGCCTACACTTCAATCCTAGTCCAGACAAGGCCCAAAGGACATAACTCAACACTGGCACATCTTATGTACAGTTATAGAAGAGATGTTAACAGCCCACTGTTAGGGGGTCTTGGGAGCAGAAGTGATCCCAGACCGTCTTAAAGTAAATGGATGTGATACATTCCTTTGCATCAGGGGCTGTGGAGCGCCATTTAAAGTGGTGGTGATGGTGGTGGGCCATAGCGCTACCCTTCCCGCCTGACCCTCCGCCACCTCTGAGGCACCCGTCTTCCCTCCACCAGCAGCCTGACCCCCCTGGCTCATGAGCTCCTACAGGCACCCCCTCTCAGGGGCCTCAGTCCTCGAAGGAGCCCCCTACTGTCCCCTCCCAGCAGCCCCTGCCTTCCTTGCCTTGCTCCTTACCTAACTCTTCGTTGCTGAAGAGACTCACCCTGGGGTCACGGGTCTGTCCCACTTCCTGGCTGTCCACTAGTGTTGAGAGGACTTGCTGCAGGTGCTGCACAGAGCAGGACCCTATTCCTGTGGCATGCCTCCAGCTGTGACATGTGCAGTCACTTCAGGTTTGGCCCAGCCACCCCCCTGTCATGATGGGGCCATATCTGAGAGAGTGGCATTGAGAGCTGGTGCACCTGGTCACAGCGCCCCTCAGGTTTGGCCTGGCCGCCTCTCTGTCATGACAGAGGGGTGGCCACTGCAAATTGGAATGAGTGGCCCCTGTTAAAAGTGGTCGGGCTATATGGCCTGGGTGGCTCCCCCAGCTCCACAGACTATACTTTGCATAATAAAAACAGTGGTAGACAAAGGAGGGTGCAGACATGTAGAGCCATCCAGCAAGACTATAAATCTCATAGAGAAGCATAGAGCTAATGGGGGTTTCCGAGGTTTCAGAGGCTGAGAGGGGTTTCCGAGGTTTCAGGTAGGCAGTCAGCAGAGAGAGTCTACATTTCTTTGTGGGGGTCCCTGGAGAGAAACAGACACAGAGAATTGTTTCTTGGGACAGGACAGGGGAACTGTGACCAAAGCTTCCGCTAAAAGAGAGCTGTCTGCATGTTGTTGTGTTCCTACCACTGTTCAAGGAAACAGGATGCATAAATTAATGAATTAACTAAGGAACTAACATATCTCTGTGTCACCATATCTCATACAAACAGAAGCCATCCTGCAAGGCCCCACGTTTCAGCTACCTCTCAGCTAAAGGAGCAACAATAGAATCTCCTGAACATTCAGCACATGGCATATGTTGGAAGTTATCTGAAATTCACCATTTGGCTGGACTCTTGAAAGGAAAGGAAAGGATTTCAGACATTTTAAATGTATTCTGTAGTGCTGCTGCTGCAGAGCTTGCTTCTCTAATGTTCATGATCTGCACTACCACACCAGGCACCCATATAAGCTAAAATAAAGGACCATCTACTATGCACATGACAGCTCCAGTATAGGGGCCTCTATTCACCAAGCTCTTATCTGAAAAGAAAATAGTTGGTGTCATTCAAAATACTAAGTTAAAATCACAGGCTTGACTTACTCACAGAAGTAAGGGTATTTCGAGTAAACCTGAGCTCCATGATTATCAAAAGCTGTGGTGCCTACTTATTATGGCACGTGTGTTGGTTGAGATCTTTTCTACCAAACAACACAAGCTAAGGGGAGGAAACAGTTGAATTCTGTGAAAATGTGATTTCTATGTAAAATGGTTGGGTTAAAACAAAACACAGGTGGGGAGGATTACTTGTCCACCTGCCTATGGCATGTAAAAACACACATAGAAACTCTGGATTCTGGGGGGGAGGTGTAAGGGACAGGGCCGGCTCTAGACCCCAGCGCGGCAAGCACGCGCGTGGGGCGGCCCTTTCCCGGGGGGGCGGCAGGCTGGGCCGGCGGACCTGCCGCAGTCATGCCTGCGGGAGGTCCACTGGAGCCCCGGGATGACCGGACCTGCCGCAGGCATGACTGCGGAGGGGGCGCTCGTCCCGCGGCTCCAGTGGACCTCCCGCAGGCATGACTGCGGATGGTTCGCTGGTCCCGCGGCTTGGCTGGACCTCCCGCAGGCATGACTGCGGCAGCTCCAGCGGAGCCGCCGGACCTGCGAACCGTCCGCAGCTGCGGGAGGTCCAGCCGAGCCGCGCGACCAGCGGACCCTCCGCAGTCAGGCCCGCGGGAGGTCCGCTGCTCCCGCAGCTCCGGGGCGCCTCCCGGGCATGACTGCTTGGGGCGGCCAAAAACATAGAGCCACCCCTGGTAAAGGAACAACTTTAATCCTAATTGTTGCTTGTTTAACTGGACTGAACCATTTAAATTGCCATCTCTTCTAACATAGCTATTTCTGTAGATACGTTTGGACATGGCTAAACTGTCATATTTCTATTTTTTTTAAAAACTAGCTGAAGAGTTTTGGATCAATAACATTTCATAGATTTTAAGGCCAGATTGGACTATTATGATCATCTAGTCTGACTTCCTGAATAACCAGCTGTTAAGTTCACTGCATACAAACAGAGAAGTTAGGTAAATGCTCTTGCAACGTAACATTACTTTATTTTTTAGCGTTCAGAATCATAACGCACAAGATCCCCAAAACAGAAAGAGACAAAGCAGATTGCTTCCTAAAACAGGGAGGCACAACTCACCCTACCTTCCTCTAGGCTGGCTGGCTGCAGACTGACTGCTTGTAGGCCAGGATCGCACATTTCCCTACAGAATCACTGACCTGCAAGCACGACCTGGGAAACCTCTTGAGAATTTAAAGTGATAGATCAAAATTGTAACAGTTTTCAATACACCACACAAGTCATAGTAGTTCCTTGAATTAACTCCTGTTTGAATAAGAACATATCTTTTAGAAAAAACATCCAACTTTGATTTAAAAGTTTCACTGACAAAGAATCCAGCACAACTCTTGGTAAATTGTTCCAATGGTTAATTACCCTCACTGTTTAAAAACTGTGCCTTGTTTCTAGTCTAAATATGTCTAGCTTCAACTTCCAGACATTGGATCTTGTTATATCTTTGTCTGTTAGACTGAAGATCCCTCTATTATCAAATTTCTATTCCCCATGTAGGTACTTAAACCTCTCAAACTCTCTTTGATAAGGTAAATAGATTGAGCTCCTTGAGTCTCTCACTATAAGGCATGTTTTCCAATTCTTTAATCATTCTTGTGGCTCTTCTCTGAACCCTCTCCAGTTTTTAAACATCCTTCTTGAAGTATGGACACCAGAACTGGATTCAGTATTGTGCAAGCGGTCACACTAGTGCCTAATATAGAGGTAATATAACCTCTCTACTCCTACTGGAGATTCTCCTATTTATACATCAACAGATCATATTAACTCTTTTGGCCACAGCATTGCACTGGGAACTCATATTCAGCTAATTATCCACCATAACCCTCAAGTCTTTTTCAGAGTCAATGCTTCCCAGGGTAGAGTCCCCCATCCTGTTGTGAAACTGTTTATCTTTGTTCCTAGGTGTATGATTTTACATTTGGCCATATTGAAATGCATGTTGTTTGTTTGTGTCTGTGTTACCAAGTGATCCAGATCGCTCTGTATCAGTGACCTGTTCTCTTCTTTATTTACCACTCCCCCAGTCTTTGTCATCTGCAAAATGTATCAGTAATGGTTTATGTTTTCTTTCAGGTCATTGTAACAAATGCTAAACAACATAGGGCCAAGAGTTCATTCCTGTAAGACCCCAGTAGAAATACACCCACTCAGGGATGAGTCTCTATTTATTACATTTTGAGACATATCAGCTACCCAGTTTTTAATCCATTAATGTGTGTTACATTGATTTTGTATCATTTTAATTTCTTAATCAAAAGCCTTACAGAAGTTTAAATATATTACATCAACATTATTACCTTTATCAACTAAATTTGTAATCTCATCAAAAAAAGATACCAAATAAGTTTACTATTTCCATAAATCCATATGGACTGGCATTAATTGCATTACCCTCCTTTAATTCTTTATTAATTAAGTTCTGTACCAGCCATTCCATTATTTTGCCCATGATTGATGTCAGGCTGACAGACCCATAATTATCCAGGTCATCCCATTTGTCTGATACTGTTTTAAAGAGTAGTAAGATATGATTGTGACATTCCCCTGAGTGGAATCTGGACTGTGGAACAACTGTGACCCCTTTAACTGTCCAGCCCAGGCTGTCTCCTACACTGTTATGCTAGTGAACAGCAAACCCTCCAGGCTCTGTTCACTCAGCCATCATCATGCAGAGGCATATCCAGCAAAGTACATGAATACTCTCCTCATCCACTTATGAACTGTACACAGGAAGACACCAGAAAATCTCCTCCAGCCTCAGCCTTGCACCAAGAAATGTGCATCTTACACTGCTCAAGACCTTCTTGATCAGTTCAAGCTCATTAATTAGTTCGCCACTCCATCAAAGGGCAATGAACATGTAGCATCCTTGATAACCTGAGTAAATTCCCCAAACACTTCAGCCAAAATCACATTGGCTTAGACTAAACATGAAACAGATTTATTGATTTTATAGAAAGATAGATTTTAAGTGATGTATAAGTAGTATTGGCATAGGAGCTTAGAATTAGTTACAAAAAGAAATTAAAGATAAAAGTCACAGTCTAATTCCTAAACTTTTTCAAGCTAAGTCAAATTTGATGTAGTAAAGTTTCTCTTATCCAAAACCTACAGTAGTCTGTGCTAACGGGAAAAGCGTTCCAGTTAGGACCACGCCTCACACTTGAAATGCTTCTTTCCAAACGATCTTGCTGCCATCAGTGTAGGTATGGGAGTAGAGATGAAGAGGTGATGTCACTGTCCCTTATTTTATACTCTCATCCAGGTGCTGGAAAGATCCTTGCTGTGTCATGAGAGTTAGGCAGCTTCTTGGTGAACGTGCTCCAGCAACTTTCTTTCATGTGAATTGCAAATTCTTGTTCACACCTTTTGTCTACGTGAGGCTTGGTATGTAAGGCTTCTGTGTTTGCAGTTTTTTTGTCATTTCTGAGGGGCTAGTCTGTGGATGTTTCCCAGACTCACAATATATTTTGGTAACAAACATATAGCAAAATCTCATAACTTCACATACAATGATGATACATACATTTCAACAGGACAGGAATGGTCAACAGACTCTGCCTTTTCCAATGATACCTCACAAGACCTACTTTGTACAAAATATATCATAACCATATATGAGTGGTGAATATGGAGGTTTGGGGATGCTATTTTGAGGTACAGTCCATCACATTAACACAGTTTTTTCATCAGTTCAATTATAGATTTATAAAATAAAGTTACGATATGACTAACTGAATTTGAACTCAGGACCTTGGAAACACAAAGCACATGCATAAGGTATGAGACTTCAGTATATGAAACTCTAAGTTCCTTCTCTAAATGGAGAGGTATTTTAGACCTCCATGGGGCTCCCTTGTTTTGCTACTAGTACAATAAAAACACATTGTGAATTAAAAAGTAATAATAATAAATAGACTAAATTAAACATATCAACATTCAAGCGCCATAAAGGCTTGTTCACAAAGGGATGAATGGGATACCTGGGATCTGGAGCTGAGATAGCAGTGAGGACTGTGCAGTGGAGGTTGATGGAGAGGATAGTAGAAAATTTAGAGTGCTGCCATGTGATTCCAAGGGCAGCTCTACTTTTGGCTTCCTCAGTGCCACTCAGAGGCAGGGCCGCCCAGAGGGGGGGGGAAGAGAAGGGGGCAAGTGGGGCAATTTGACCCAGGTCCCGGGCCCCACAGGGGCCCCAGGAGCCCTGGCCGAGAATCCCTTCCCTGGCTAGAGGAGCCTTTTTAATTTTTACTCATCCAGCAGCGGTCCTGGTCTTCGGCGACACTTCGGCGGCGGGTCCTTCAGTGCTGCCAAAGACACAGAGCGAGTGAAGGACCTGCCGCCGCCACCACTGAAGACTTGGAGCGCTGCCCGGTGACTACAAGCACCACAGCAGGTGGCGCCTTTTTTATGTCCACTCCCCCGCTTTGCCGCAGGCCCCCTGAATCCTCTGGGTGGCCCTGCTCAGAGGAGACACTGCATGTGGGCCACAGTAGTAAATCCAACATAGGAATCTTCCCCTGGCTCTTCTGCTGATTAGCACTTTTTTGCACATGGGAGAGTGCCAGCAGTTATTGTCTTTTAGATTAAGAGAATGAGGTCACAAACCAACACTCAAGCAGACAGCCAATTATTTTACGTAAAAAGCATAGAACCATAGAAGTGTAGGGCTGCGAGGGACCTTGAAAGGTCATGTTACTGGGCAGGTCTTCTCCCCCTACTCCAAAGCATGCACTGCCACACCCTTTCTTTCACAAGGAAGTTAGCAAACAAACAGGAAAACAGTCTTAACTCATTCCTTAGACTCAGGCTTAAGGGCCAGTCCTCCAGGGGTCTCTAGCATTCCTGCTCCTGGCAGTTTCTCAGTTCTAGTCAGCTCTGTTCCCTTCCTGCTGCTTTCCTGAGCCCTGGCCCCTTGTACCCACCATAGGAGCTGACTCCACTCCAGCATGGGCCTTCCCACCCCATGGCACAGCCAGTCTCAGTCCATCCCCAAATGCCCCTTTATAGGCTCACATGCAGCCCAGCCCTTTTTAATTGGCTGTATCGGGCTCACTTGCTCTGGTCCAGGGAAGCTGGGCTTAATCCATCCACAGGGAGCAGCTACTCTGTGACAGGTCATCTAGTCTATCTCCCCGCACTGAGGCAGGACCAGGTATACCTAGACCATCCTTGACAGGTGTTTGTCTAATCCAGGGGTTCCCAAACTGTGGGTCACACAAAGGTACCAGGCTGTGCGTCATGTGATACTGAAAACCTATGGAGAGGTCAGTGAGTGGGCCAAACCTGAGCATTGCTGCATGGTGCCCGCAGCTGTAGGTATGTCACATGCAGTTAGTTCCCTAAATATCCTAGGCTGAATTTCATCAGGCCCTGCCAACTTCAATGCATCGCACTTATCTAAATATTCTTCAACTTTTCTTTCCCAATTCTGGCTTGTGTTCTTCCCCCTTTGTTGTTACTATTAATTGAGTTATATCTGGTCACATTTAACCTTTTTAGTAAGAACTGAAGAAAAATAGGCATTAAACATCTTCACGATGTTCTCCATTATTAGCTCTCCTGCACTGCTAAATAGTGGTCCTACATTTTCCCTCATCTTTACTGACTTACCTTACACTTCATCACCCCCAAACCTCCATGATATGATTTTTTTCTGGTAAGGAGGGTTGGATGTGGCTCCCATTGGAGCCCATCAATGCCACTCCTTCCACTAGCCAGAAGGGGCTGCTACTGTCTCTATGGGTTGGGTATGCTGTTCTGTACAGTGCTGTCTCTTCCCTTGCCTGTTTAGGGCATTTGCAGTGCGTTTAGGATGAAGATTAGAATACCTTGAGTTGGAGAATGCTGGGCTTCCCAGAGACTCCTAAACTGCTTCCCTGACCCTCTTCTTATTTCTGGTACTCTGGTATTCTTATTTCTGGTATTCTGAGCTCTGGTTGGGAGGTAAAAATAATTTTAAAAACCCCAAATATTTTTTTTCTTTTCATTACATTAGCTTTCCATTAACATGCAGAAAGGGAAGAAATACACAGAGATAGAAGCTACAGCATGTTGTGTTTGTGATTCTGCTAGAAGCCTACATTTGCCTAAGAATACAAATGTTACTCAGCTTTCTTGCAACAACTTGCTGTACCTGACAGTGGCAGATGGTGGATGATGCATCTGACAAGTTTTGCTCAGGTCTGAGATGCTGCTTATACAGTTTCTCTGTCAGCTTCCTCAAAGGGGTAGGGGGGATTCAGCACAATTGCAATAAGATGCCATTTTTAGAGCCGTAAACCTGTATTCATTTTCATTTAAAAAAAGTGTAGGCAGATCCTCAGCTGGTGTAAGTCAGTGTAGCTGCATTGACCTCAGCAGAGCTAGACCAATTTACACCAGTTGAGGATCTGTCCCTAAGGCAAAAGACTATGTTGTGCATGAAATACATGAACATTTATTCTTCTGATTCATCCAAATATCCTGAGGCTGGGAAATATCCTTTATATAGAAACAATCAAGAGAAATAAAATAAGTAAATGTAGCCTTTCGCTCTCCACAGACAGCTAAGGGACCAGGTGGAAAAAGTAATCCATTCATTAAAACACTTCATTTAGCACCAGAACTGGATTTACTGTGCTTTTACAAATACAGTTACATCAGAGTCAAAGACGTAGGCCCAGGTTATTTCCCCTGAACAGCTGACTAAGTAATTGCAGCACCAACGTCATACTGGAAATCAGATGCATTTTTTAAAAAGTCAGCAATTTAAAAACCCATGTGAATAAATAACCCATGTGTTGCTTAAATGTTTTATGACACAAATCCCCAAAACCAATTTAAAAAGCTTTCACTGTCTGTTTTGATTAAAATCAAATCATAACAAAACTCTGTCAGAGAACTGCCTGGTTCTGGGGCTTTTCAATGGGCTATGTAGCTTTTTAGCGCTAGGCCACTGGTTCAACATGGATCAGGTTAGTAGGGACGAGGAGTTTTACCAGTGGGTGGCATATAAAATGAGTTGATGATTTTGGTCCATTTCCAGTTGGACAAGTATCTGCATCTTAATTTGTACTAACTGGCAGTCTGAGCACAGAGTGAAAGTGGAGACTGAACTCTGTTAACCGTGTGGAGACTGAAATTTCTTTATGCCAATGACCCACAGATTCACCTCATTTACACTCTTGACCTATGTTCCTCTATTCAATCCTTTATTTCAGGCTGCGTCTCTGACACATCCCTTCTGGATGTCTTGCTATTAACTTAAACTTAACATGGGCAAACCAAAACTCCTAGGTTTCTTTTAAAATGCTCCCCACTTCCTCCAGGGGGAGCCTAGGGTTTATCTCAACCAGTCAACATAGGTTAAAACTACAAGTGGTTTTTTTCCCACTAGGATTTTAACACAGGTTGGTTAACACGGATTAAAAATACATCTTCTTCCAAGTGCAGGTCCAGCTTCTCTGTAACTGCTACCCTACTCCAGCCATCACTCCAGCCAGCTGCCAGGGTTCCACCTTTGACCCCCTATTTCTCTTGTCCTACACTTCCAGGTTGTGTCCAAATGCTGCTTTTCCTTTCTCCAGAACATCCCTAAAAACCACTTATTTCTTTTGGTCTAGACAGCCAACACTCTCTTCCAGTCCCTCATCTTAATTATTGTCAACTCATCCTCTCCATTATTCCTGACAATTCATATAGCCCCTACCAATCCACAAAAACACAGCTATTAAGGTCATCTCCTTGCCTATCACACTGGCTATATCACCTCTCTCCAAATCCCACCACAGGCTCCATGTTTCACCACATCAAGTTGTCCAAGCTTCGTTTCATTACCTTCAAGCCCCTTGACAACCATGTCCCTCCCAACCTGTCTTGTCTGGCTCATTCTCCTCCCCACCCCCCAGTCCCTCTGTTCCATCAGCAATGCCACTGGCATTGGGTTGCCAGGTGTTCAGTTTTCAACCAAACACCTGGCTGAAAAGGGACCCTCCCCAGCCCAGTGAAAATGAGTGAGTGAGCAAGGGTGGGGGAAAGCAAGCGACAGAGGTGTGTAGAGTACATTCACTACACACACCTTAGCATGAGTATAAATAGCAGTGAAGATTGCTTACATGAGTAGAGTAAAGACATGCCTGAATCCTGTGAGTATGCACCCTACATGGCTCTCTACACTGCTATTTTTATCTGGGTAGTGTCCCACTGGAGGGAAACACTCAGGCAGTGGGGAAAGGCTCCAGCAGCTCTTCACTGCTGGAGCTTTCTCTCGTGCCTCTCCCCACATTCCACCTGAGCCTTTCACTGATGTGTGTAACCAGGGGCGGCTCTAGCAATTTTGCCGCCTCAAGCACGGTGGCACGCCGCGGGGGGCGCTCTGCCGGTCGCCGGTCCCGCTGCTCCGGTGGACCTCCTGCAGACGTGCCTGCGGAGGGTCCGCTGGTCCCGCGGCTCTGGTGGACCTCCCGCAGGCATGCCTGTGGATGCTCCACCGGAGCCCCGGGACCAGCGGACCCTCCGCAGGCATGCCTGCGGGAGATCCACCCGCAGGAGAGCCGCCTGCCGCCCTCCCGGTGACCGGCAGAGTGCCCCCCGCGGTATGCCACCCCAAGCACATGCTTGGCGTGCTGGGGCCTGGAGCCGCCCCTGTGCGTAGCTACACACTGTAGTATAGACACACCCTGATTTTCACTGCAAAGTGTAGCTACATGTACCCTACACACTGTCACCAGTGGTATCCAGTGTAGAGGTACCCAAAGTAACATTTCCTTCATCTCTCCTATCATTGGATTACTAGTTTTGCTATCACTGGCAGTAATTTATTGATGTGAATTGCAATAGAACTTTAAGGGGAAAAAAGACTCTTTGGATGGCGAGAGGAGCAAATATATATGATTGAAGAAAGTTTGATCAAATTCATCATCATCGAATGTTCTTATTTAGACACACACATAACCATGTGATCACGTACACTGTCTAATTGTTTAGCTTGTACCTCCTGTGCACAGATTTTTTGGACTCCCAGATCTTCATGTAGCAGAGCTTGGTAAAAATCATTAGCAGGATAGCGTGGTTCTAATAAGGTATCTAAGTGTGTGCTCACAGGCTTTGTTTTCCTCTTCCTCTCATGTTCTTATTGTCCAGCTGAGGGGAAGGAGAAACCCACAAGAGGAAGTTAAATCTGATGGATATGCAGAACAATCCATTGGTTACACTGTTGCAGCTATCAATATGCAACCAATTAGTATGAGGTGTGACAACCAATACAGATCACTGTCTGCTACACTAGCACTGAAAAAAAATGTATCATCTAGACTTCAGGGAGGGATGGGATTGCTAACTACAGGACAGATCCAACTCCCATTGAAGTCAATGGAAAGATTCTTGTTTACTTCAGGGGACATTGGACCAGACCATAAAAAAAGGCTGTAAAAAGTGGTGATTTATTTGGTTCAAAATTTGTGGTCACAATTTGTTAAAGTTGAGGTTTTGGTGAGGTCAGGTTAAGTACCATAAAAACCCATATTTGACCCTGTGCACCAGATGGCAATGCCACTCACACTAATTTGGCCCAGCTGCCCCTCTGTCACGACCGGGGGATGGATGGCCTAAATCTCATGACTGGCAGTGTGACCTGGCACACAGGATCACATCATTCAAACTTGCAGTAACTATAAAAAATGGCAGTGTGGGTTGAAAGATGCAACTTCCACAACAAAAATCATGGCATACAATTTTCTTACAAGCCTTGGCCATAAATGTCCAGCCTTGACATGATGTATTTTGCAAATGGCTCTGCAGAAATTATATTGTGCCATTAATGGGAATTAAGTATCTAAATATTTTTGAGGATTTGGGCTTCCCTCACTGGGATGGAAAGAAACTTCCTGGAGGTTTATTGATCACAGCGGGGTTTCTTGTACCTTCCCCTGAAGCATCGAGTACCCACCACTGTCACACAGGAAACTGGGCTTGGCAGAACACGGGTCTGATTCTGGAACAGACAAGTCCTATTTCCCTAGGTCTTAACCACTAATCTTACAGCTATGTGGTGGGATGGTCTGGTGATGTGTGGAGTTACCTTAGTGATAAATTAGGCAGAAGAGAAAGGGGATAATTGCCCTAATTTAATCCCAGTAGGCCAGGTGAGGCTGATTAAAGGAAGCAGAGTTTGAGGCCAACCAGCATATTCCAAACCCAAAGAAAAACAGCTCCTTGGCTTGAGTGAGGGAAGTTTTTAAACACTGGAAGCTTCAGGCTGCTCAACCTGAATGCTGGGGGATTTGAATGTGATGTTGGAGTTTGTTGATCTTTTTCTTTGGAATGTCTTGGTACATGTCCTTGTCCAACTTTGGGGAGGGCAAATAAAGCATGCGTCTCTCCGACAAGAGAAAAAAAATCCGTGATTTGTTTTTCTGTAAGCCAGACCCCTATGACAAAGTAAAGAGCTGGTTTTATGAGCATTTACAGTATCTCAGAACTATTTAAGGAAGCAAAAATAATGTGAGACTGGGTCTCTTGTATAATTTCAGTTCTTGGATGGTGGAAATCTCACAGACAAATCTGGTGTTATTTTAGTACCATAAATGATTCTAAGGCATTAGCAAAGCTAGTAAAACAAAACAACAACAATGGAGTTCAAATATGGAGCTACTTGATTTATTCTAGTTTATCCAAATGCTGCTATTTGGGTTTCTGAGGAACTTGGATATACAGCCCCAGTAAAGGCTCTTGCAGTCTGATAGGCATAAGTGGTTTGTTCCAGTACTGATTGGACTACAAATGTTTCCCAACCTGACCATTTAGTTCTTTGCATTTCAACAACAAAGGCATTGTAATAGCTAATGACTCCCTGCCACCAAGGAAAGAAAGAACAGACAGAGCCATCAAATCTGACTCAGGCACGAGGCTGAATTCAGCTTTGATCAGTGCTTTCTTGACATTTTGCTGCATGTCACTCTGCCTGACATCAATGCACATCACAACATTAATCCATAAATAACACCAGTGACGCATGAAGGTTCTAAAAGCCATAAACTTCTGGTAGCTTGGAGAGTGCGGATAAAAAAAAAGAAGGATTGATTTACCATACTTGGATTTTATTCTACAGAACTAAAACCAGGTCTGGGAAGCCTGGCTCCTGCTGCTCTCCCCACAGCTCCCTGTCAGCATGACTCACCTCCCCTTCAATCCATGGAGCCACCTCCCCATTGAAGGGAAGAAGCTCCATGCCATAAGGGAGCTACATTTAGGAGTTAATACAGCCTGAACAGGCAGAGATGGGCATCCCCCACACTACTGCCTCCCACCAACTTCCCACTCAGAGAGGCTGAAGACCAATGGAGTTCTGAGAAGGCAAGACCAATGACATGGGAGATGCTGCTTCATCCACCTCTCCATTTAGGCAGGGTGGATCAGTCCAAAGAAAGGAGATGATCCATAGGGTATTATCTGGTATCAGCTTACTTGTGCATGGGTTCCACTTTTCTAAAATTTCCACCTATTGCTCCAAGATTTCTTGGCACAATTTCTCTTCTCTTCAAACTGAAAATCTACAATTTTGTGATTTAAACCCACAAAATCAAGACTGATATAAGATTGGCTTGCTTTTAGTTCATCCCGTTCTTCATCCCATCTGGTCTTCTGTCTCTATTCCTCTTTCCCACCCTTATTTCTGACTCCTGAGCATGTTTTTTATACAATAGGGTCTTTGCCCGCAATTGTAATGGGACATACAGTTACTTATTTCATGAATGAGTTAACCAGGACAAAGGTATAAAAATATTTCAAACACTACCTGTAGTTAATTAACAGATAGCTTCACACAAGAGTAAGTTATCAGGAATTTATTCTGTCCTAGAATCATAGAATCATAGAATCATAGAATTCAAGATCAGAAGGGACCATTATGATCATCTAGTCTGACCTCCTGCAAGATGCAGGCCACATAAGCCGATCTACCCACTCCTTTAGCAAGCGACCCCTGCCCCATGCTTCGGAGGAAGGCGAAAAACCTCCAGGGCCACTGCCAATCTGCCCTGGAGGAAAATTCCTTCCCGACCCCAAATATGGCGGTCAGCTGAACCCCGAGCATGCGGGCAAGACTCTCCAGCCATACCCTCTGGAAAAAGGTTAAGAATATCATATCATTGACCCATTGTACTATTTACCAGTTTGGCACTTAATTGACCTGTTGACTAAGCCCGTTATCCTATTATACCATCTCCTCCATAAACTTATCTACCTTAATCTTAAAGTCATGGAGGTCCTTCGCCCCTACTGTTTCCCTCGGTAGGCTAATGCCTACCTAATGCCTTTGCAAGGGTATAGAGATAGAGGTGGCATAGGCAGTAAGGGGTACACAGGATATAGACTAAAGTAGGGATGGAGAGAAATAGAAAACCAGGAGAGATGAAAGAAAAAGGAAAAAAGTAGCGAAGCAATTTGATCTCTGAATGTCCTGACTTCTGTGGGTTTAAATCTGAACCTTTAACATTTCATTAAAGATGACCTGCCATGCAGATAAACAAAATGTCATCAGCTTTAGAAATATATGTTGAATAGTCCCATTAGAACCATCTGTACCATGACATTATCTTTTGAGATAGGAGATTTTTCAAATGAGACTTCAGAAGGGACACAAACAACGCAAAAATAATATTTCTGTCCTAAAAAACCTGCACCTATTATTGTTACAAGTGTTACTTAAAATTCCTATAACTGAAAGGTCAATTTTTTTCCCTTTCTTTTTATCCGTTTGTGCATTTGACAGAACATTCATTCTTTTGTTAATGACCAGTTGTACTGCCTGTCTACTATGATAATATCATTCGTGTTTTCCTCTGGGGGATGGCCTGTGCATGTTCTTGCCTAGTGTACCCAAAAGCTGTCTACCCATAATAGCAGCAGCAAAGCTGAAACTGGAGAGGCAGCAGGTGTGGAGAGGGAGGGAATGGAGCACAGGCATGCCCTCAAGCACACTCAGAAGTCTCTTATGAACATCAGAAGGAAACAGAACTATCCCCTCCATTTTTTTAAAAGAGTTTTTAGAAGTCTGACCCTGAGAATCAGAGAGCTGTAAAACTATCACTGCTTTCAATCCAGTATCCAACCCCCACCACCAAGAGGAGTTCTGGCACAGCAGAGAATGAAGTTCAGTATCTCTGCTTGGATGTTACCCTACCACCATGTCTCACCATGGATACAAAAGAAAATATTCCAGAGGAAAACAGAGGAAGAAGAAAGGCTCCCTGTTATTTCATGCATCATCTTTAATAAAAAGTACTTTCTAGTTCAGACATTAATTTCAGTGGAAGATTGCTCTAAAACTCATTGTCTGTATTGCATACAGAGGACATCAATTTGCTGCACCACGATATATCATTGAACACCCATGTAATGGGCATATTAGAAAGCTATTTAACAACTCTGGCACTGTATGAAGGAACCAAAAAGCCTGATACTTCTCAGCATAAGATTATTTAAAATGTTTTCTTACAGTCAAATAAAACAGTTCGCGGAGTTGCTCATTGTAATTCTTTGTTTCAGCCTCTTTGCTATCTCAGTACTGTCAATGACAAGCATTCAAAAATCATGAATCATGCCCCCAAAATTCATGAGAGTAAAAATCTCGGGATTTTAAACAAGGAATAAACTTTGTTTGCTTTTTACTTACTCTCTGGTTTTTGAGCCTTTAGGGATTCGCTTGGGTAACATTTTCAAGTTTTTCTGTGTAACTATGAGGGCTAGAAACTTACATTTAAAAAAAATGAAAGCTAAGATTGTCACATAAACACATAGTTCCAGGAGCTGGCACTTCAAAGAAAAATATGGTGAGAACTGGCAACACTCTGACATATTAACTTTTTATTTCCATTTTCCCTTCCTATCTGTTGGGCTTTGTGCTTTCAGAGATTTGGGTTATGAAATATCTTAACTGATGACTATGACCATTATTTTCTCTCTACTGGTACCAAATAATAGGCCTCCTTGCTGGTTTTTGCAGTACATCTCCTCCCTCTGCCCTGTCCCTCAAATTCTCCATTATACACTGATACATTTTTATACTATATTTCCACATTATACTGTATTTCCACTGATGGGTATGTTTATGCTGCAAATGAACCACTTTATTCTAGCTAGCATGGGTAACGATACCAGTGACGATGTGATGGCTTGTGGCTAGCCTGCACTAAAGTCCATGTCATCCCTTCTTCACCTCTATAGTTACCCATGCTTGCTAGAGTAAAGGTAGCATGAGTCTGTCTACCCTTGCCATAACCATGCCTTCATTTGCTGTATTGATGTGCCCTAATACAACTAAAACTCCCACTGACATCAAGCGGAATTTTGCCTATGTGAGGTATAGGACGACAGTTACCTCAATGTCTTCAGATTTTTTTCATTCATTGAGCTTGTTTAACAGGTTTTAATATACTATGAGATAACTAGACCTTACTGAGGGAATACTTATTTTGACTTCAATTGGATTTTTTCTTGTCTGAGGGCAGCAGGATTTAGCCTGATAGTAGGATCTATGGAAATGCTAAACAGCAGTCCTAGCTGTTCTGCTCCCTTTACAGCCATGTGTAGCACTTCTTACTCTTTGAAGAACAGGCAGCTTAACATAGTAAGACACCAGGCTAGATTCTGCAAGATGCACATTAGCCAGAGGGTATTTTGAGAAAGACTTCAAAAGAAGCTGTTTTCCTGCATCTCTGTGTCATTAGACACAGTTAAGAGAATATTTCTCCGCTGGCATATTTTGAAATAGAGCTCCTGCCTTCCTGTGGAACAGTCAGAGGTGGCCTCTTTGATCAGCCCCACCTCCTCATAGACTTCAAATTTATGAACTTATAATTATAATATATAAATTTTGTAACAAATTTATCTATAGAAGTCACAATGGATTGTTTCTAATGTTACAAATCCTTTTATTTCATTCATATATGAAATAAAAGGATTTGTAACGTTAGAAACATTCCATTGTGACTTCTATGTGAAATAGAATATGAAATATGAAATAAAAGGACTTCTATCCCTGCATGTGTTTTTAAGAAACATTCAGGATTAAGTATTGCCTAAGAAAATTGTCCTTCTCACCATTCTGTAAAATACCCTTTGTGGACTTATTCCCCAGAAGGAATCAAGTTCCATATTTATTTAGAAATATAGTGTATGACTCAGTTAGTCATTCTCTCTTATGGTCGTTCTTTTAATTCGCACATTTTTAAAGAACTCAAACAAATTCACTCCCTCCTGAGGAGCTAGGTGTTTGGGGCAGGGGCAGGCTGGGGGAGAGACAGAGGAAGGTATCCTCTATTGTTTTTCTAATGCATCCATCATAAAATGCATTAGAAAGAATAGATGAGGTACCATGACCAACCATGACAAGCTAACATGTGGTTAGGGTAACACACCTGTCTCCACTAGGTGCTAACATGTTTTTAAACAGCACTTAACTGAACAGCATAAGACAACTCTTTCCTAGTCTAAACAAGCCTTTGAGAGGAAACTTCACCTGATGAGACAGGAGGTTGAGGAATTAGGGCATTTGCTTTATGTTGCTAACAAGGACAAAAATGCACAGAAACAAGTTGTCAAGGCAACCAATTAATCTGCCTTGCTTCTTTGAGGCACCATATAAAAAGTAATCCTGAATTATAAGAATCTCAAAGAGTGGAACCTGTCAATCAAATTCTGGACTAGGTTCATACCTGCCAATATGCTCTGGCTGAAAACAAGGAAATTGCACGTTTGCAAAAATTGTCACATATCTGCATAAATTCAGGCACAAATTAACCACCCTTCCCATTTTACAGTTATGTTGTAACAAATTGCAATATGGTGAGACAGCTGCATGCATTTATGGGTAGCCTAGAATGTTTAAATAGGTGCTATGTACAGTATGTAACCCAATAAGTAAAAAGCTACTATGCCGTATTTCCAATATTGCTCAAAGTCTCTTATTGCAACTTTTCAAAAGATGATGTGGGAGGGATGTAGGCCCAGACCCTCAAAGGTATTTAGGCACCTAACTAAATGCTTAAATACCTTTGAGGAGCTAGGCCATGTATAAAATGCATTTCCAGCTTTTCTCCAAGCCCAAAAATGCTAATTAATTAATGCTGTCTCCCCAGTCCCATATCTGCCCATTGCTCAGCCCAACAATGAATTATACATCCCCCAACACTCACATTAACTTTGCCCCTCTAGCCCCAACATAAATTCAGCAGCCCATTCCCAGCCACACATCTGCCTCTTGCTCCCCAGTGCACCTCTACTCCTCCTGTAGCTGTGGGCTCTCTTCACCTCCTCTCTCCCAGGCCTGGAGGGGCAGCTGCAATGGCATTTTCTTCTCCCCCTTCCCAGGTCTGGTGTTTCATGGAGGAGGGGGAGGATGGAGCAGACTGCCCCATTGTTCACAGGAGGGGAGGAAGGAAGAGGGATCAGAGCTAACTTAAGCTGCTGGACTGTTTCTGCTTCCTCATCCCCTCCATACCCTAACTCTGTTAGAGCTCCTGAAGGGAGAGGGGAGAGCTGTGCCTGCCTCCTTCCGCGGTTCTGATTGGCTGCTCTTCCCCAAAGGTGGGGAATTGGAGAAGGCACCAAGCAGGGCAGGTTTTCCCTTGGGCAGTGCTGAAAAAAATGGAATGAAGCTTGGAAATTTTACTTTCATAGCAAGACTGGCTCCAGCAGGGGCTAAAATTGCCTTGAGAGGTGGTGGCACTGGGCACGCAAGACGGAATACAGGCTTCTGAGGGGAGGGGCTAATCCAGGTTTGCCCCAAAGTGGTAAGAGTCTAGGGCCGGGTCTATATTTAAAACTTAGGCCAACATAGCTACACCGCTCAAGGGAATGAAAAATCCACAGCCAAGTGCCATAGCTATGCTGACCTAACCCCCAGCTTTGACACAGCTAGGTTGATGGAAGACTGCTTCTGTAAATTTAGCTACCACTGCTCAGAGAGGTGGTTTTCCTAATGGAAAAATCCCTTCTGTTGCTATAGGCTGTGTCTACACTACAGGGTTATGCTGACTTAACTAAGCACCATAGTCCCCATAGTGTAGACAAGCCCTAGGACTCCCTGCACATGCTTCTAGCTCCCAGGATCCTTCCCTGACACCTCTGGTCCTGGTTCTCCAGGTCCAGCAGCATGGAAGGGGATAGATTTTCTGAGCTGGGGTTTTGACGCTGATGGTGTTGGGTGCAAACTATTGAGGATTTTCTGTGTGTGTCTAGAGGTGGGAGGGCAGTTCTGAGTCTAGGATTGTCAGGTGGGAGAGATTTCAGAGCTGAGGGGGGCAGAGATGAGGTAAGAAGAAGAGGGGTTTTCAGCTGTGTGTGTATGTGTAGGGAGGAGTGTTGTAGAAGAGGGTGTCCCTTTCCCCCCCCCCCCCCATTTACCCACTACCACCCCTTATACTCCTCCAAACTGCTTCCAAATGACAGTCCCTACTACTGAGGCCCAGTTTTTTACTTTGAAAATAACAACCAGGGGTGTGGAGGTGTGTGTGTGCGCGTACATACACAGGCAGAGAACAGCTTGCTAAGTGCAGCCCACCGCTTAGTTCGGACACCAGCTGCCACTGATGGGGAAACAGGGAGGAACTGTGACTCAGAAGTATGTATGATGCGCAGGGCTTTCCAGTTCCACTACCGGGATTGTTCAAATTATGAACCACCCATTGATGAGGGCTAATCCCAGAAGACACAATCTAGCCTATAGCAAATTTCAAACTTCGATAGGATAAATAGAGAAATATCAGAAATGTGAAAATTAAAAAGAAAGGAGAAAAATATTTATTTGTTTAGAAGTTTGGTCTTATGAGATAGCCTAGCCAACTAAATTTGGATCATCTAAATTAAAGGATGAGGCAAGGTAAAGGAAGATGATTTTGAAATATTTTAGTGCCAGGGCTATTGCTTAACACACACCGATCGCTCTCATTTCATATGGCATCAGCCTGTACCTAGCCTTGAACCCAGCATCAGAAAAATCAAATTGAGACTTGTTCAATACTTTACTTCCTACAGAAAGGGCCAAAACCCTGTACTCTACAGGGGAAAAAAATTTAAACTTGGCAAGTCTGAGCCCTGCAAAACAAGACAACAGGATAAAAACATCTTTTTTTAAAGAGCCTCTTATTTTTAAATAGAATTGTACATTTCTTCAACATGAAACTGATGCTTTTGAATCTGCATTGTAGGACATATGCTTTGGTTATGTACATAACTGATAAGCATGTTAACAAGCCCAAATTCAATAGGCAAATATTTCAAGGCTTAGATTTCTTTGACACTGAGGTCTTTTGTGCTGCAGATAATGAATACTGTCTGTTTTTTCCCTTGATCAGAAAAGAATTCCTTACCTATCACAAAGATCAGTCAGAGCTCTTAAAACCCCTGTTCAATTAAATTCAGCTGCTAAAATGCAGTAAAGCATCACTTCAAAAACAAGAGAAAGAAATCAAAAGTTGAAGTGATTTATTTAAGGGATACTTTGAAAACTAGCACTGCATTTTGTTTCTGATAAGATACAACCATTTTACCTGAAGTGAAGACAGTGAAGAATTATTATGATGACTATTTGTAGTGATAGTAGACTATAAGTTCTGCCTGATGATTCTCTTTGTACTGGGCATAGGCAAGCAGGTTTGGAAAAAGTGCTTACTGCCCCAGCTTCCCTCTGACCCATTATCCATTTACAGAAGTAAACCTGGACCAGCCCTTTCTATGATCCTGAAATCTTGTTAGTTCCATGGGAGTTAGTTTGTTTTATTTATTACATAAGCTATCCCCAACCACCGCCACATATCGGAGTTCTTAAATGCTCCTATCACTGTAGTATCTACGCATCTACTGTTAGTTCTTGACCCACACCTTGTCTGCAACCTAAACGACTTTAGTAACTCTTAAGTCCACCTTATCATACCTAAACTATGCCATCACCCAGAGACCCCATCCTGCCTCAACATAATGAGCCCAGTGTTTTACCGCTTCCCACTCTGACTGCCCGGATGAGAATTTTGTTCCTTCCTCTTCATAAGTCTTATCTTACCAATGTGAGGCATTTAAAAAAATACTTTCCTGATATAGCCAGGCCCGTTATGCATTTAAAATATGAAGCTCTCTGATCCTCACCAAGCTGCTAGCTGGATGAGCTGGCAGGTGCAGACTCTGCTTCTGCTATTTAGGAGGGGACCTGAATTACCTTCCTAAATGTTTTCCCATCACACGACCTAGACATACTGCCTACTGGCTGCTCCCCTAACACCCATTCCTGCCATACTGGCTGCTCCCCTAACAACCATCCTCACCAAGCAGCCTGCTTCCATAGCTGCAAGATCAGTTTCTGGGCTCACAGGTGAAGTCCGGACTCTCATCCTCCTCCATGTGCTGATTTATCACCTAGCTGTACCATCAATCACCCTCCTTCTTTTACCTCCCCTACAAGTCAGTTACCCAACTCCACAAAACAGCTTAGAGTTCAGAACAGCCAGCCCCACAGGCTGCCCCTAGTAGTACTCTGTGTGTTTGGATGCGTGTGTCCTGGCCACATATGTCCCAGAGGTCTGCCTTCCTGGGTAGGGGGCAGGAAAGGTCTCTGCATGTCTTCCCTTTCCCCTGGTGCTGCTGGCAGTTGCTGCAGCATTTCTCTTTCCTAGAGAAAACTGGGGCCTTCTTAAAGGCATACCCCTCTGAGAAATGCTGTGGGTGCCAGTCTGGGGGGAGGGGGGAGAGGGCAATGGGCAGATACATCTCCCCAAAGTCCTGGCTCCAAATGGTATTGGTGATAAGAGGACTTGGCTCTTGGTGCTGTTGACAGTTGCTTTAGTGAGAGATGTGCAGCTAAAACCTTGTAACATGCTTTGAAAATTTAGGCAGTAGTCTCTCTGTGCCTCGGAAATGGGTATAATAATACCTATCTATATCGCAGGGGTATGAGAGTGTGTGCTAAGGTTTTAAACCAGTTTAAGAGCCTCAGATGAAAGGTGTTATATTGAAGTAAATTATTATTAAATGGTATCCCTTTTAGCCCACTGTTTCCCCTGCTTTTCCTCCAGCTACTACTGGAACACAGTGACCCAGTGGAGGGAAGGTATGCGATATGCCTCTTTCAGAGGTCAAGTCACTCACTCTGTTATTTCTAATGCCATGCAATCACCTTGGAATTATCTATTTACAAGAGTTTACAGGATGTCACCTACAGTATAGGCTGGAGGTAACTATACTGTGTTATTACGTAAATCCAAGCTAGGCTATTACAGTGTAATTTGTGGCAGAAGACCAAATACCACATGTGTAAGAATATAAGTGTTCTACGGGTTTTGGCTGAGATTGCATAGGTCACAGAAGAGCTATGCCAGTGTAGCTGAAAAATCAAGAGGTGGGGGGAAGTGTTCTTTATCCTAGGATAGTGACTGTAAAACATGCCCACCCTAATGTTTTATGCATGTTCTTTTGCTGCTATGGACACCAATACATCTAAGTGTGTACTTCATGCTACAGAATACAGGATTTATTATACCATTATCTTTACTATAATGAAACCTATTGTTCCCTAATTATATTCTGTCCTGTAGCTTTATGAATCCAGTGCCCAGACTATGTTCCTAGATAATCATCTGACATGTATATGTTTTTTTCATCCAGCTGGATCCCAAAATGCTTTACGTAAGCAGTGAAGCTTGTATGTATTGCTTTCCTTACTACAAAAGTACAGCCACCTCTTATGCAGAACACAACCATTTAGCAGCCCTCATTCACGATGTAGGACAGAAAGGGAAGTGTACTATCCCCTGTACAATCAGTTGTGAGTCAGTGAACTACACATGGCTCAGTTAATTGTTCCCAGCTAGAGCTGGTCAAAATTTTTGCATTCAAGAGTATGACAAAAGTGTCCTTTTTTGAACAAGCAAAAAAAACTTGCAAAAAAACCCCCAAAAAACAAAAAACCACAAACTTATTTTTTTCAAAACTATCTTGTTTTTTGTCAAAACCAAACCCTTTCAAAATTTGAAATTCCAAATATTTGGTTTTGTGTCTCCCTCTCTAGCACATTCTGGGGGTACAATCCAGACTTGTGAGGGGCTGTGTCATCACCTGCCCTTCAACCTGGGGTGCCTCACAGAGGTTTGCTGCTGTAGCTCCCAACTTAGGCTGCTCACAAGCAGCATGCAGGTCACAGCCTGAGTGTCTGTGTATAGCTTCAGCCCTGATCCCAGCAGCCTGTCAGCAATACACCAGCCACACTCTGGCTTCCAACAGCCTTGGTAACTACTTGCAGGTTGACCCCTACACACTCCCAGTCCTGAATTTCCCCCAAAACATGTGTTCTGCATTGTCCAGCCCTCTCCTGGACAGTTCAGTTATTATAGGTTCATTGTCCCTTTAAGGGGTCAATATGCAACAGTTTGCTACTTTAACTGGAGTTACCAAACAGTTCAGTTTAAACACAGTAATGGATTAGTGTTGATTAAAGGATAAAACAAGTTTAAGAGAGAGATTTTGAGTACAAGTATAAGGTACTAAAGTAAAAAATGGTTATAAGAGAAATAAAGATAAAACACTTTCTAGTATCTAAAATTTAACAAACTAGACTTTGTTCAAGATAAAATCCTTACCACATGTTCCCAGCAATATTGCTAACCAAATTTTCATATCAGGATCCCTACTAAAGTCAAAAGACTTGTTCCTTTGTCCTCTTAGAGGGACAGGAGAGAAAGAAACATTGATAACCTGGGGTGGTGTTGCCCCATACTTTTATAGTCCAGTCACTCTTTGAAATGCATTTTCCTGAGGGTTACTCCTAGCAATGAAGGCGGCCAGGAACAAATCAATCACCAGTTAAGTGGCCAATCAACTTTGATGACACCTGGGTAGAGGCGTCAGCTCGTCCTCTGTCTTTGGGAAAAGAGTTTACCCCCTCTTGCTGTCCCAAGAGCCCTGTTTACTACTTATATGTAAATTGAGGTAAACACACCTTCCTTTGTTTAGGATAGATCTGTTTAACAACTTCTGCCTAGTCAGGGCTACTGGGTTTGAACATGTGCTAACAACAACACAGCATCCATAACTTTACATACAATGTTGCTACATACATTTCATCAGAATATTACTAACCAGTGAGTTGTTAGTTTTCAAATGATACCACACAAGGCATATTTTGTACCAAGATTATTACAATAATGTGTAGGGTGTGAATAATGGAATGCATTTGGTCACACCCTTGTGACACCCTGGCACCTCTTTATTCATCATTGTCATGTAATTAGAATATGTCATGTATGAAGTATGCCTTGTGAGGTATCACTCTAAAAATCTTGGTCTGCTAGACATTTATATCTCATTGGATTGTATATGCTATCGTTGTATGTGAAGTTAGGCTACGTATGTGATACTGAAACATGCTAGGACGTTGAAAACACCCACACTCAGCCTTTCAGGTACAACAGTAAAAATGCCAAACAATGTTAACGGCTTATTGAGGAAATGCACACAAGCACAAGGATTACCTCATGAACTGTGTATAACAGAAACCTCTCAGAGATAGCACTGCACAATGGGAATTGTTTGACCTAGGTCACAGCAAATGAGCTTTCCAGCAAGTGGGAAGAAGATATAAATGGAGGAAATGACATCAAGATGGTAGTTCACTCTCCCTACAACAATACACTTGGAAATACCTGAAGAACAAAGACAACTGGGGGAAGTGATGGTCCCAGGCTAAAGGGATTTCTAGCTTGTGTATGAAAACCTGGGAAACTCAGCTGCAAAGCAAAGGCAGCTTGTGTCTTAAGAATCTGCCAGCCTGTTTATCACTCAAGGTGCAAATTTGCTAATTCATATCCTACCTATCTAGTATATTAAGCTCAGTTTGCGTTTTTGTTTATTTACTAGGTAATCTGCTCTGATCTGTTTGCTATCACTTATAGTCACTTAAAATTTATCCTTTTGAAATTAATTAACTTATTTTATGTTTTAATCCAAACCAGTGTGCGTTTAACTAAGGGTCTGGGGAAAATCTCTGTTTGGTTACCACAAGTGTGCATGGTCCTCTTCACATTGAGGGAGAGGTGGACTGCATATTAAATCCATATACTGGCCAGATTCGACCAGGGCAGGATGGTACTGCTCTTGGCTCCTAGGCTGGTGGTTAGAGAGCCTGCGTGTGACTGCAGCTGGGTGTGTCCCAGTGAATGGTAGTGAAAGTGCAGGCTGGAGGGTTTTGCAGCTTGTCACAGCAGCACACTGTGAGAAGGCACCCTGGCTGATGAGTCAGAGGGCTCAGTGGTACGCCAGTTCCAGGTGGCACCCCAGGGGCAACCTGTCAACACCCTCACCACCCCTTCATCCCTCCACTTTGGAAAAAAGTCACCAGGTGACAGAGTTACAGTTTTATTTTTACTTTAGCCATTCTGTGACTTTCCCAAAGTTGGAGAAGTTTTGAAAAGTTAGAGTAGCAAAAAGAAAAATGTAAAATAAAAAAAAAAGTGAATTAAATCAAAACCCGTGATAATCATTCATTTTATTGCACTGAGAGCCCCCCCCCCCCCAAAAAAGCAGGGGGAGGAGGTTGGGTGGGGGGAAGAGAAATTAAAATTTTATTCAAAAAAAGTTTGAGAAAATTATTGAAAAAAAAATATTCTATTTCAACCCCTTGAAAAACAGAACTGCTTCTGCTTTTTCCACAACATTGTGTTTCCATCTTTGACCAGCTCTACTGCCAGCTGTTTGTTTGTTACTGGTGCAGGACTGTGGGAGGGTGTTCCCACAGCTGTATTTGAGTTCCTGCCCAGCCTTTACCTGGCAATGGTAGTCTTGGGCCCTGAACAAAGTCAGCAGTCCAATTGCAGGTTCTCTCTCAAACCCGGCCCTCCCAAGACCTCTTCCTCACTCCTTTCAGAAATCAGTTCTCTGCCTCTCTCTCTTTAGAGTAGATATATCTATAATAGAGCTCCGGCTCTATTATACAATGACTTTCAGGCTTGTTCTTTTCCAGAGCAGAGCAAAGTACAGCATGACCTGAAGCCAGAGTAAACATACATTGTCCTGGTGTCCTTCCTTCTTGAAAGTAAGGCAAACAACAAGGTATCAGGTATAGTTCACCTGCATACAGATACAGTGCCCTGGGAAGTGCTGCTTCAAAAGCAAAGTCTAAATCCCAGCAACAAACAGGCACAGACTTCTAGGTCTCTTAATTCTGTAAGCAAACTATAGCTTGTAGCTCAGCAGTAAACAGAACTAAATAAGCACTTCCCTCTGCTATTGTTAAAGGGTGTGCCTGCTCTGTAGAACTGAGGGATGGCCAAACATAACTCTGCTGGATCCTGCCTCAGTTTTCCCTTTTCTCCAAGCCCCTTACGAACTGCACACAGTCCAAAGGTATAAGATTAAATTCCCCTGCTGGAGTTCTGCTTTTTCCAACTAAACCTGTACTAAAGTCTCTTCTGCCCAGACTCAACATAAAACGGCTCTGGTCTGCAGTCTCTCCCCATCAGGTTCAGGGGTTGCACAGCTCTCCTTCCTTGGGGCCTGGGTTTCCAGGCTCACAGCAGCTCCCCCAGCTGCTTCCTTTGGAAACCCTTTCAGCAGCTCTCTACTCTCCCAAACCTCCCTGGGCTTTAAACAGCCGGTTGGATTTTTCCCCGAGTCTTAACTATCCTCCTTGGACCCTCTGCCTCTCTCCTAACACCTAGAGAAGGCAGAGGTAGGTCTTCAGCTGCTTTAAAAGTCCCAGGACTGAAAGGGACACACCACAAACTGGTGTTGACTGAACACTAGTCGTTACTACCCTTAAAGGAACAGCTAGGAGTAAACCTTTCTCTAGGCCAGCCACCCAAGACTCTACTACATCCAGCAGCCCCTAGCTGGTGGACTGGATTGCCTCTTACATACTCCTGGAAGGAGCTCCAGATGCCTCCTGACCCTGCAGATTGACCCTACCCTCTTTGGAAACACATGTGACCTGGAAATCCAACTTTTTCTGACTCCATCAAACTCTTGCCCCTTGGGGACTCAGGTAGATATAGACAGCATACCCAGTCAGAAGGACACAGACAAAAGGAGATACCTCTCGGGTGTATGGGACAGACTACTAATAGCCTGAAGCTTGGTCCTTGGTTAGGGCGGGGCAACAAACACAAAGTCAATGGGCTCAGGCCCTCAGGCAGGGCTGAGCAGCAATATGAGGTTTCGGCCTCTTCAGGCCAGGGAAAAGGGGGAGTCTGCCACCCAGGAGTTGGGTGGCAGAGGAGGACGCAGGCCCTCCCACTCTGCTGCGTCCCAGCCCGGGGCCCTAGCAGCGGCGGAGACCCGCTGCTGTCAGTGGGGATCCAGGCTGCAACACACTGACATTGGTTCTGGCAGTGCTGCAGCCAGAGTGGGATTGGCTATCCCTGGGCTACTTCCACTCTCCCCCTTATTGAGTACCTGTGTCGTCGTGGCGTCACCAGAGGTCTCGACCACCATCGGCTCCTCGGGGTAAGTGTTCGAGGGCAGGCTCAGCGGGTCCTCGGGGTAGCTGGCGAGGGGCAGGCTCGGTTCCTCCTTGGGGTAGCTGGAGCAGGGCGGTCCCGGCCAGTCCTCCTCGGGGTAGCTGGAGCAGGGCGGTCCTGGCCAGTCCTCCTCCGGGTAGCGAGCACAGGGCAGGCTCAGCTGGCCAGGCGGGAGCTCCGGCGCACTGCGGCCGCAAGCGTCTGGCCCCTCCGGTGGCTGGGGCCCTACTGAGTTCTGCAGGTTCGCTTTTATACTTCCGGGTCTGCGCCGTGACCTCTGAGGGGCAGGCGCAGGACCCGGTGACACCGCCCACCACGGGGTTGGGGGAGGTTTGTCCCTCAGCGGGGCTGTGGGGGACCCCACCGCCTCGCTATAAGCTGAAAGCACAGAGGCAATTTAGGTACACAGAAGTTAATTAACTAGGCTGGAATTTGCCCTGATATCAGGGTTAATATTCCAATGCTTAAAAAAAAAAAGACAAAACATCAGTGTTATAAGAAGTAGTAGGGCTGTGGTTTTAAGTCGTATCTGAAATAAAACACTGACAGCAGCAGTGTCCCCTAACCTCATTTGAAGGGTAGAGTGCCATCTACTGTATTACCCACACATGACTTCTTCTACCCGCTGTTTCTCTAGAAAGGCCACTCATTTAGATAATGATCTGGCCCAAGCATGCTTAGTAGATCAGATTATGCAAGAAGAGCACAGAACTAGGTGGTACAACTACAAGTTAAAATGGAGCTGTCTGTAAAGTGTTTTATCCCTGTTTTGGATTCTTTGGCTTGAGATCCTCCATGGTTTGACATGAGTCAGTTGTAAATGAAGCGAGAGCTAGCTTTTTCATTCGTTTATCCTTCACCATGGATTTGCACAACAAAAAAACTGATGACAATCTGAAGACTGCCCAGCAGACAACAGTCCTTTAAAGCAGTGAGTGGAATATTTTATTTCTCAAGCAACCTCATTCAAAGTTACTGAGCTTGATTCTGATCTCACGAACAGTATAAAACCAATGTAAATAAGATCAGAATCAGGCCCATTCTGCCATTACCAAGATGTGGTTATGCTTATTACTATTAGCAAATATTTGTATTAGGGTGGTGCCCAAAAGCCCCAATTGTAACGAACCCCCTTTGTTTTGAGAGCTATAGAAACACTAGAAAAGAGACAACCCTTGCCCCGAAGCACTTACAGTCCAAAATGCCATAACATTGAGTCAGTTATTCTATTTTAAATCCATATTTTGGAGGGTCTGTATAGAGCTGACTGCAAAAAATATATTCTGGGCCATGTTGTAGAAACTGAGCATTACCGTAGTTCTATATATGAAAATAATTAATGATTAAGGGGCTGATGGGACTGACAAGAGAATCTTAAAAGAATGAAATATATAAAGTGAAATCCAGGCCTCAATGAAGTCAATGGAAATTTTGCTGTTGATTTCAGTGGAGCCAAGATTTCACCCATATATTGTAGTTAATGACTGAAAGATATGAGAGAATCTCAGACTTCAAACCAAGGAGATGGAGGAATTGTTTAGGACAGGCCAAGAGGAAAGGACTTGGAACAATGGAATTAAATTGAGTGTGTGGGAGGAGGGAGTGAGGAGTGAATTAGGCTGATAGGGAACATTTTTTAGCAATGGTGCAAATCTCTCTTTCTAAAGAAAATTCTAATGGGAGAGGTGTCGGATAGCAGGGATCTATACTGAAAGTATTCCCCTGTTCTCCATATGGAGACAGGAGCTGTCCAGCAAGGATGGATGCTGGTCTTCTGGCCTCCCCTTCCCCGACATCAAAGTAGATATGCATTTGAGACTTGCATTGTCTTCTCAACCAAATTTATTCAGGGAATTCGAGGGCAGGAGAAAATGCCCTATTATTTCTGCCCCTGCCCATGTCTGTGTCCCCTGGAGTCAATGGAACTTAATCCACCTTATAGAGCTCCATCAGAGACGCGCACAGATGAGCTAAATATTGGGGGATAGTGCAACAAAGGTGCTATTCACTGCCTCAACCCCTTTTGTGTGAAAAATGGGAAAGCTACATGTGAAGGGGGTCCTTATAACAAGAACTGGAGTGGGACCAGTCTGGCTCATTTACTAGACTGTGGAATAGTCTCTCAAGTACAGTGTTGGAATCCCCATTTATGGAATATTAGGCAAAGCAATGGAGAATGTAGTTTAGGGACCATCTCATAACTTGCAGAGAGACATAATAAATGGTCTAATAGTAACATCTATGGCACTGGTATTTGCTTATCAGACAGAGGAATTGCCTTACTGGATCAGAGCAATGGTCTGTCTAGTCCAGTGTCCTGTCCTCAACGGTGGCCATTGCCAGCTGCTTCAGAGAAAGGCACAAGAAACCCCTGTAGCAGGCTCCTATGGAATAATCTGTTCACTCAGAAAGCGATTTTCTCACCCCATTAGTGACAAGTTGGCTTATGCCCTGAATCATGAGGGGTTATATCCTGTCCAAAGTCCTAGTGATATATTTTAGTCAGTATTATAACTCTGGATGTTCTTATTATCCATATAAATGTCCAATCCCTCTTTTGAGTCTGTAATAGCTATTAATTACCAGTGATAATAGATTGGCTATTAATTTATATACTAGTTAACCTTTTAGAATAGTTTATATATAAAACCAAACCCAGAAAAAAATATTAACTTACAAAGCTTATATTCAAATAGTACTATATATTGTGAACCTGCCAGGAAAGCAACCATTCAGGCTGACCTCCTTTCCTGTAGTCACAGAAATCTGCTCTTTTTTCTCCTCCCCTTCTCCATAAATACATGGTCTTAGACTGAAATGTCAGCCTCAGCTTTATATTTCTTAACATTTTTGGTTTAGGTCACTGCCTTAATGTTAATTGTAAGGTTTTTTTTTTTAATTTACTTGTTCAATTTACCTCAGATATGAAGCTACATTAATCAAGTTTCCACCTACACTGCAGTCTGTTATAAACCACACCACATAAAGCCTCCTTTGCAACACTTGTCTTGTCATAGCATGTGCACTGAAGCTCCTAAAAATAGACAGAGCGAGAGAGGAGAGACTGCAAAGAAAATGTGCTAGGTCAATTTATATGAGCTCAATTCTGTTCCTAGGGCACATGGCATATTCACATTGTCACTTCTCTTGAAAAATCTGCTACTATGCCTTATGAGGTCAGTGCCAAGTGCCTTTCCCCTGAGGATATACAAAGGAGTTGAATAGAAGGAAAAAATTCAGTGGGTGATCATTGTACATGACATGCACCTCTCTGAGCTCTTAGAACTCTTTCAGATCAGAAGAGAGTCAGTGGGAGCTCACTCTGCATTTTGTGGTGCCCTGCAATGTAATTGTTATTATTAACTTTTCACTAATTTAAAAAAAAACACATAACTCTCCCTTTAAAAGGATGTCAAGCTAGTCAATTCTCTTCCTACTCCAACCCCCATCCAACCCACTCTTCAGATTATGCTGGCTGCCCTTCTCATAACCATCTTTGTGCTTTCTTCCACACTGCCCTCAATGCATGGGATGCCCTTCCTGAGCTGGTACTCACAGCCACTTCCCTCTCTTCATTCAATTTCTTCTTGACGACCCACTTCTAGTCTCCAGCGAGCTCACAAAGGACAAGTAAACCAGTGTTGTGATGGTGAAAATAAGCAACCGCTGGTGAGCCAGAGATGTGGTTATTTTATAAAGACCACGGCTTGTATATTTTAATCTACATACCGTTACATTTTTGTACAATTTGAACCCGGAACTAAGTACTAAATACTAAATGTAGTGGGCAGTGCTGCTATTCCTACTGCTATGATTGCCATGGATAGTGTAAACACACAGATAGCAGCAGCTTCCAGGCTTGTATTCCCTTTTGAACTTAAAAATATTTGCTGCCATAAATGACTCCATGGCTTCTGATACCTTCACACTTCATCTGACTGAATACTAAAATCTAGCTATCAAATTCTTCATGTGAAAAAACCATTTTTGTTCTATTCTGTGGAAGCATTTTTGTTTGAAATCCGAGGATGTTGCAACAGCTGTTTGCAAGCGCCACAAATCCAAAATGAACCAGAGGAATCACATGAACTTCTGCTCTCTTGAACTATCATAAAAAGGTCAGACATGCATAAATGCATCTTCTTCAGATTTACAATGGAACTAGTAACAACTTCCAGACAGCTGATCAAGTCAGCAGTAGAGCTGGACAGGAACCAGATTTTTCCTTTTTGCATACCCTATTGTGTATTTGGAGAGGGAAAAAATTGTTCTGAAATAGAATGAAAGCAAAATAATTGGAAATTTCCACCAAAATGAAATTCTGAAAAAAAAATTCAGTTTGGGGATGATCAAAATGAAACATTTTGTTCCAAAATTGACATTTTAAAAAATATTATATAATAAAAAAGTAACAAAAAATTGTTTTGAAATGGAAATCAAAATGTTCCATTAAAAAAATGTTGAAATGCTTTGACAGTATCAAAATACTTTTTTCAGGTTTTCTTTCTAAACAAACTTTCATTGAAATTGAGAAGTTTACACAAAAATGTTTTGCTTTTGATGAATCACCGGCTTTTGACAGAAAAACATTTTGTCGGAAAATTCTGATCGGCTCTAGTCAGCAAGTGGTCTCTGTCTCCAGCTCCTCCTGTATGACACAAATCTTGACAACAGGCCACCACTCATAGAAACAAAAAAAACAGTCCTTCCTAATTCAGCCAGTCTGGTGACAGTAAGTGTGTGCTGATTATGGGGAAGAGGCAAGGACTTGAAGAAATAGCTCAGCAGCAGCAGTTACTCAAAGACCCTAGCTAGAAGAAGAGAGAATGGTTATTGCAAATGATGCCCCCGTGAGGGGGCAGGGTGCCAGAGCCCAGGCTCCTGCCTAAGCCCAAACATCTACACTTCAATTTGTAGCTCTGCAGCCTGAGTCGCACGAGCCTGAGTCAGCTGACCCATACCAACTGCCGCTGTGCTGTGGGCCTTTTATTCTAGAATAGATGCACCTTTCAGCTTTATCTCCCGGTGAGCGGGTGAGAAAATGGTGCTGAACTGCAAGGGGAACCTGCTTCAAGTCACAAGGCTTCTCAAAGGTAGTGAGATTTCCCCCCCCCCCCTTCCTTAAACTGGTTTGGACACCTGCGGTTCTTCCCTTTGGGAGTCTGTGTGCAATGAATGACCAGAGAGCCTTCTTAAACCAAGGTATTGTTTATTTTACTAGTGGGAACAAATCATTTAGTGAAGAAGAAATTTAAAACAAACAACCACATGTTGGCTTACCATCCCCTGCTGGTAACCTAGCCAGGCCTAACTTCTTCAGACACTGCCAGAAGGTCCTGTGTCGGCCTGGTTTCCCCAAGCAGCTCCTCACCAACCATTTCCCTCTTCGGAGAGTCCCTTTTATTCCAGCCAGAGTTCCTTTGTTCTTGTCAGTTCCCAGGCTTTGGCCCATCTTGTCCAAAACAGTCTCAGCTGGAGGTTGAGCCAGATTCCTCAGAGCCAGTAGTTCTGGCAGTAGCAGTAGCACTGCGATGCTGTGGCCAAAAGGGCTAATACAATCCTGGGATGTATAAACAGGGCAATCTCATGTAGGAATAGGGAGGTTCTATTGTCACACTGTCTGGAATGGCTCATGACAGCGAGTGCCAAAAAGCAGAGCAGAAACCCCAAACTAGGGGTATGTTCTATAATTTGACTTCATCACCCAGTAACCAGTGTGAACCCCTAACACCCTATAACAGTCTTCCCATGGAGTCACAGATAGTCCCTCTGGGCATTCCAGTCTATCTTGTCACCCAGGCAACCTGGACTTAATGATACACCAAAAATCACAATATTCAGATTACTCCCCATCCGAAAAGACCAGTCACTTACCCTAGGTCATTTTTACTCAGATCTCAAACCAAAGACAACACCTGTAGCTAATCTTGTAATAAACTAACTCAAGATTTATTAACTAGGGAAAGCAACAAGAGAGTTGTTTAGAAAGTTAAAACAGAAAACATATACCCAGAAATGAGTTATAGTCTCAAATGTAAAAAGGTAATATAAGCTTCTATAATAAGCAGCTCTATTAAATGTCCTTATGTGTCCTGACACATGCTAAGCCGCATGGAGATCTCTTGCTTATGTTTAGGCATCTTTGGCTCTCAGTGTCTGAACAGCATAAAGAGACCCAGTTTCTCCTTATCAGGGATTTTTTTTATCCCCATCACCCCAGAATCCAAGCTGATGGGATGAGTGTATGCACAGATTTTTCTTTTCTGGAGGGAGTTAGGAATGTGATTAATAAGGTCTCTGTCCTTTGATGCTACACAATGCCTCATTTACCTTCAGTGAGCCATCTTGAGCGTAGGATGAGCACTTTGCTTTAATTAATGCTTCTTTTCCTGTTTGGTGAGTTGCACAAGTAGAGGTTTACAATGCAAACACTGAGTATAACTTTATACTATGGGATACAGATAATATACCAGTAAGTAAAATTAATATATAAAGCATCCTACAAGAGATCCAAAAACATTAAACTCATTCTTGTAACATTAATATCTATTTTAACTATACTAACCCACAGGTAAGCCAGACTTTTTTCCAGCTGTGCATTTGTCAGTGTTCGTTAGACCCTCGGCCTTTGCAATGAGCTGGCAACTGATCTGACCACATCACATATATTACCTTTGTATTTGGCACTGGCACAACTGCTGTCCAGTTCTAGTGCCAACAATCCAAGAAGGATGTTGATAAGTTGGAGAGGATTCAGAGAAGAGCCATGAGAACAAATAAAGGATTAGAAAACATGTTGTATAGTGAGAGACTCAAAGAGCTCAATCTATTTAGCTTAACAAAAAGAAGGTTGAGTGACTTGATCACACTTTATAAGTATCATATTTTTTCCCCATCTAGGTAATGAGCTCTTCAACCTAGTAGACAAATATATAACAAGATCCAAAGTCTGGAAGTTAAAGCTAGACAAATTAAGACTGAAAATAAGGTGCAGGTCAGGGTAATTAACCACTGGAACAAATTACTAAGGGTTGTGGTAGATTCACCACCACTGGCAATTTTGATTTCAAGATTGGATGTTTTCCCCCCTAAAAGAGATGCTCTAATTGAAACTGGAATCAATGCAGGGAGCTCTATGGCCTGTGCTATACAGGAGGTCAGACTAAATGATCACAGTGATCCCTTCTGGGTTTACAATCTATAAATCTATTTGCCCCATAACAACCTTCAAGTGTTTGCTGAGGGGTGGCTTAGTCCCTTCCTGATTGTTTTTCCCTTCAGCCTACTTTAAAATGAAAGCAATATAGTCATACAGTAAACATCCCAGTAACCAGGTCAACACGCATATTCATAAATTATGACACAGCAGCTCTGTGTCCATCACACCACTCTTAGCTTCCACAGCAGCATAGGTCCTTGGCTGAGTTGCCAAGGGCTTCCCATCCAGCTGCTGCCTCTGCAGTCGTTCTCAGGAGTGGGACTGTAAAAAAGTTATTGGGATAGGCTCAGAATTAACCTATCTGCAAACAGCCTTATGCGTTAACGGAAAGGAGGGGGGGAGTTTCAAGGGCATGTGCTTGGCCCAAGGCACCACCTCAGCCTGCTCACCCCAGTAGACAGCTCAGTCCTCCCAAAGCCCCATGAACAGGCTTCTGCTGGGGGCAAGGGAAATGTCACTTTCTCCTTCTATGCCTCTCTTCCCTGAAGCTGGGATCCTCTGGATCTTTGCCTGCGCTGCTTGTGAGAGCAAAGGGATCATACGTCTGTAAGGTGTTAAACCCCAACTACAAAACAGGGATGTTATTTTAACAAAATGGGGCTCTCTGCACCCCCTGACTTTCACTCTGACCTATGGGGAAAGTGGCCACCTTTCAAATGACCCAGCCTGTAGTATCAAGTCTCCTGCAATATTTATGCTGGGCATTAGTCACAAGTCTTTTCGGTTTGGGCTCCCATTGAAATCAGCTGAATCACAGGTGATCAGTATCTCTCAAATTCAGGTCCTTATTTCCCTTAACTTCAATGCATCAGCCCTGTGTGGGTGACTTACTGACCCCTGAAGATACCTGCAAAAGCCCAAGTTCTGCAGTCTGTATCTTTCCTTCTTCACTCAATGAGATAAGCACTCCTTTCTCTGCCTTAGATTTCAGTTATGCAGGAGAAATGCAAAAAAAGAGGACCGTACTTCAGGTCCTGTCAGGTAAAAAAGCCTTTTGTTAACCTTGTTTGTAATCTTTTGTATTGAATCTGCATAGTGATATCACAGACTGTTGTTCCACTAGATAGTGTGTGGTGGAAGGAGATGGGTTGGCAGAGTCATTGCCCTGCATCTTCCCTGCCCCTCCTCACTACCTTTGTGTGCATTTATGCTCCGGGAGAGGCAGTGTTATGAGGGAGCAGTCTCTGTGCTCCTATGAGTAAAGGAGACTGCAATTGTGCCCATCTTCCACCAGTGGGTTTTAAGGGGGCAGAGGATCTCTTTGCCCTTCATGATTTGTGAAAGGGCCAGGTACAATTTGGTCTTTACTGGGCTTAGAAACACGTACAATAAACAGCAAATTTCTGTTTAACTAAGGGAAGATCCACCTGCTTAATATCCGCATTTAATGCCAACAAAATGAACGAGTTCACAAACACCCTTTGGCTACTAATTCAAAACTCCATAGGGAGGTGCTTTCCTATTTGCCCTTTCCTGTCTGAGGAGTCTGGTGGTTTATATGTGAATACAACGCTTGTGAGCACAGGGCCTGATTCTGCCACACTTAGGTTGACTAGTACTTTTTTCTGTAAGTCATTCCAATGAAATGAAAGTGACTTCTTGCAGAGTACAGTGCTACTCACTGTGAGCAAAGTGACAGGTTTAGTCCCCCAGCTATCTCAAATTTTTGAGCTAAAAATCTCTGCGGGTGTCAATGGGCTCCATTGACATCACAGGGGAGCTGTGCCGATTTACACCATTAGAAAAGCTGCCCTTTCAATCCACACAAGCATACTGTTAATAACTTGGGATCATAGAGTTTTTAAAAAATTGTTTCAATTTACCTTTTAGTCAGAAAACATCTGGTTTGTTTACACTTGAAAATGGACAGAATTTGCCAGTTCGTTTCATCTGACAGGTATAAGCCCCTGTAAAATAAAGCTGAAAACAGAAATGCTGGCAGGCACTGCTAAAATAAAAACCACCAGTTCTTCTGCAACAAATTAGAACATGATCTTCTAGAAATTATACGCAAAATGGTCTAGTAGGTAGGGTGCTGGCCTGGCACTCCTGAGAGCTGGGTTCTCTTTCCAGTTTGGCCACTGACCTGCTGTGTGTGACACTGGGCAAATCACTTTCCCTTTCTATGCCCCTAATTGTAAGCTTTTTGGGGAAGGGACCATCTCCTCATATGAGTCTGTGGTGTGCCTAGTACAAGGGAGTCCCAATCTCTATTGAGGTAACATTAAATAATAGAAAATTAAAATAAATGATAAGCATTTTGTTCTTTCAGATCCTTTTTGCATTAATATTAGTACTAACTTCTGTGCTCTTATGGACGTCCTGTGCATTGTATGAGTGCTGAATACTTGCTAAAATAACCAGACTCCGGATTTGAGGACAGAGTGCTGTTCCTCATTTATTATGGGAGCATTTTTAAGCATGACCTCAGAGGTGAAACGCTGTCCCTTCTGAGAGCTGCCATAGTTTTGACTTTGGTCCCTGTGTATATGTAACCCACACACTTCCTGGGTGTGGTGTTCTGTCCCATCTAGTGGCACAGAGAGAGAGAGAGATATTTTATGTACAGTAACTCCTTGCTTAATGTTGTAGTTATGTTCCTGAAAAATGCGACTTTAAGCGAAATGATGTTACGCGACTCCAATATCCCCATAAGAATTAATGTAAAAAGGAGGGGTTAGGTTCCAGGGAAATTTTTTTCACCAGACAAAAAGCTATATATTATATAGATATGCATACAGTATACATTTTAAATAATCAATTTAATACTGTTCACAGCTATGATGATTATGAAGCTTGGTTGAGGTGATGAAGTTAGAGGGTGGAAGAGGGAGGGATATTTCCCAGGGAATGCCTTGCTGCTAAATGATGAACTAGCAGTTGGCTGAGCCCTCAAGGGTTAACATATTGTTGTTAATGTAGCCTCTCATCAAGGCAGCATGAACAGGAGTGAGGGGAGACAGCATAGCAGACAGAGACAGACACACACCTTGTGTGTGGGAAAGAGAGATGGACACTGCCCCTTTAAGTACACTGATCCACTCTTAAGTGCATTGTCTTTTTAAGTGGATCAGGAAGTTGAGAGAGCAGCTGCTGCCTCAAGCTCTCTCTGTCCGTGTCCCCTCCCTGCTCTATATAGAGAAGGGGTAAGTGAGGTGCAGGAGCAGGGGGGACGGGGACATCCTGACATTAGCCCCCCCCCCGCACCTCTTTTCCCCCTGTAAAGCAAGCAGGAGTCTCTGGGATCAGCTCCAAGGCAGAGGGCAGGAGCAGCACATGGCAGTGGGGGGAGGGACAGCTGAACTGCTGATTGATAGCCTGCTGAGTGGAACTTAGGGGAGTGGGGAGCTGATAGGGGGAGCTGATACGGGGTTGCCGGTCCACCCTGGTTCCAAGGCCCCACCAGCTAGCTGCAACGGGCTGCTCTTCCTGCAAGCAGTGGACAAAGCAGGCGGCTGCCAAATGACATTAGAAGGGAGCATTGCACAACTTTAAATAAGCATGTTCCCTAATTGATCAGCAACCAAACAACATTAACCGGGGCGACTTAAAGTGAGGAGCAGGGCCGGTGCAAGCATGCTTTGCGCCCTAAGCAAAACTTCCACCTTGCGCCCTCCCCTGTCCCCGAGCCCTGCGGTGGCTCCCTGCCCCCCACCATGGCAGCTCCCCCCCCCCCAGGCCCGGGGAGCTGTGCTGCAGCTCACCCCTGCTCCGCCTCCTCTCTGAGCACGTTGTGGCTGCTTCACTTCTCCCACCTCCCAGGCTTGTGGCACCTACGCTGATTGGCGCCGCAAGCCTGGGAGGCATGAGAAGTGAAGCAGCGACGGCGTGCTCGGAGAGGAGGCAGAGGAGGGGTGAGCTGGGGCGGGGAGTTCCCCTGCGTGCTGCCCCCCCCCATTACTTGCTGCAGACAGCCCTCCCCGTGCTCCCCTGCCCCAGCTCCCTCCGTCTAAATGCCGGCAGTGACCGGGGCGGCCAAAGATCCGGTCGCCACCAAAGAAAATGCCGCCCCTCAAATTCTAGCGCTCTAGGCGACTGCCTAGGTCACCTAATAGGTTGCACCGGCCCTGGTGAGGAGTTACTGTATCTATATCTATATATGCTCTAGAGTCTTACCTAAGGGCCAGTTGGCTCTTGGCTCGTGCCCTAAGCTCCAAAAGCCCCAGGTTTCATCCCACCTGCCAACAACCGGGGTCTGTTGGCATTACATATGCACAAGCAAGGCAGACATGTCTTTGGCAATGCTGCCCTGCCACTGTTCTCAGACCTGATTACTGGGAACAGTTTAGTCAAGTGAGCAATTTGTCTATTGCATAAAGAAAATTATCACCTTCAAATTACAAGTCTTAAAAGGGAAGCAAATGCTGGCACTGTTTATGCCCCTTTGTGAAAATGGCAATTATTAGTCCAGATGTGCAGCCATACATATTAGAGCAGAACATACAGAGGGGTTTTAATTGATAGGTACAGTATGTTCAACAGCTTTAGAACGCTTCCTGATTGTGTCGTCATCTGTTTGCTTTTAAACCTTGTCTTAGCTGCAGCTGTTCTTTGTGATCACATTGTAGTGTCTTTTCTTTCTTTTTTTAAAAACATGTTAGAAAACCCCTATTGTGGGTAAGAAGCTCATGACAAACTTTTTTTTGTCAACAACCTGATGGCATAAAAGGTTGTAGAACCAACACACACACACTCTCTGAGGATATGTCAGAGGGTGGGAGTATATTCTAATGACCTTATTCACAGCAGTCCCATCTAGAGACCTCATGTAAGATGCAAATGAGGAGCAAGAGCTGCAGGTCCCCTGCTTGATTCCCTCATTATCTCAGGAATGAAGTTGACATGAATGTCAGTTTTTGGCTAAATATTGAACATGAATGTTGAATGTTTGATACAGTCTCCAGATGGAAATGTGAGAAAAATCCTGAGATAATGAGTAAATCCCACACCACACCCATATACCTGGCAGGTCACACCATTCTTAGAAATCTTAACAAACAAAACACACAACATTTAACAGTAAAAGCAGGAAGAACAACAACAGGCATGGCTTCTTCTGGGTTTAATTTCCTGTCTCCCTGTTCACAACACCTCACCCAGTGAAGCAAGGACCTGTCCAGTGTGACTAACATACTTTGACTACTAGAACTGCCACCCTGTTGTACCGATGAATAATTTTCTGTGGAATAAAGTAATGTCTGGAAACCTAGATAACTGCACATGAAACCTATACTGAGATGCGGGATTCCTTCCCGACCCCACATATGGGGGATCAGTTAAATGTTAAACATGTGAGCAAGAACTGGCCAGCTAAGCATCTGACAGAGAGAATGATCAGTGCCAGCTCAGAGCCCTGACCTACCCCATCCAGGGTCTCACCTCCAGCCATGGCCACCCCTGGTGCTTCAGAGGAAGGAGAGAAACAACAGAAAACAGAGTGCATTGAGGAAGAAAAGGCCCACAGCAGTGATTGTACTTCAGCTTTTACCCTTTAGGGGCATTCTTGTGAAAGTAATTTGTGGTACCTTGATGTATTTGATGGACCTAAAGGGTTAGGGTAGGAGTATCCGTCACAAATAGATATTTTTCAGAGTTGACAAGGAAAACGAGTAGCACCACTTCCAAACAAAATGACCTCAAGTGCGCTTGATGACATTGCAGCAAGTGCAGTTGACAGCAGATGCTTTTTTATTCCTGAAACAGTTAGAATGTTGTTGTGAGTGGACTGGATTGGAAATTAGTACTCGCTACAAAACTCTTGCTGTGGATATTGGTTGTTTGTGGATTACGCATTAAACACTGGCTCCTACCATAGGGCCTAATAATGCAAGGCATTGAGGGGCTCTGCACCCTCAAGTCCTATTTAAATCAATGAAAGTTGACAGGTGAGCCCCTCCCAGAAGAGATTCTTCACCTTGCAGAGCTTTTCACCTTGCTGATACCTCCAATAAAGCTGTCAACTGTTAAGATGTGGACTCACTGGCCATTAGGGAATGGACTGTGAACACCAGCTGATGCACATAAGCCATTAACAGCTATCTGAAAGACAGGAACGAATTTCACTCACTGATGAAAGTGCCAAGGCTGCATTTGAACTAGTGACTTAGAAGTAGTGACTTATGGATAAGGTTTCATATCTGAGCCAAACACTCCCCATCTATTGGTAATGCTAGCTATTTGTATGATGATTTTCCGCCACATGACAGTAATACACACAGTAGTTAACGTGACAGTTACTAAAACTGAGACACTATCTATCTGAACATATTTGCTAATTTCATTCTAGTGTCTGTTCTCTCAATCCAAACTTTAACTTGATTTCAGATGCTGAGCATGAACTAATATCTGACTAATAATTACAGTCTCTGCTACCATCTGGTGCATAGACCATGGGGAAATCCAATTTAAATAATTTATCACTGTTTCATGTAGGCTTCTGAGCAAATGCCAATTGAATGGGCTAGGCAATGAGCCAAGTTCCTAAAGGTAACATAAAACCTGTCTTTCTGACATCTTCTAATGGATGTCTAGTAATCAGCTCAAGCTCAACAGGGTTAAAACAGAGCTCATAATTTCAGCCCCCAAATCTTCCCTGCTACCCCCTTTCTCAGTCACTGTGGACAACACCGCCATCCTGCCGTCACTCAGGCCCATAACCTGGTGTCCTCTTAGCTTCTGAGGACCTAGAGAGAGGGCTAAGTCAATGTCTAAGTCTCACAGATTATCTCTGTGCATCTCTAATAAATAGCCTGCCTCATCAGCTAAAACTCTTATCAAGACATCATCTCGCATCTCAGTTACTGCACCATCCTTTCCTCTTGCCTTGACAAATGCAATCTTGCCCCACTCATATCCAGTCAGAATGCTGCTGCAAAGATAATTTTCCTACTCTATCCCTTTGACTCTGTCTCCCCTCTCTGTGCATCCCTCCACTGGCTCCCTCTTCTCTATTGTATCAAACATCAGTTACTTGTCTTCATTTTCAAGCCCTTTGCAGTCTATCCCCACCCAATCTATCATCTCTCATTCAGTATTAATAAGTTGACTTCCACCTCTGATTGGCCCATACCACCAGCCTCTATCAGCTACTTGTTAAATTTTCAAACAAGCACCTTTGTGCTTTCTCCCATGATGCTCCTCACACTTGGGAGAAGCTCCCTATAAACATCCACAGAACTAACTCATTATCCTCTTTCAAACTCTCCTTTCCTGAGAGGCTTACAAAAAACTTGACAATAGTTTAGCTGCTGGTGGGCTGAGATCACAACCTATCTTGCTGACCAGTGTTGTCTCACTGTTTTCTTGTACTCCCTTGTCTATCTGTATCCATCTAATCTAAGACAGGAGACATTTAGGGTAAAGACTCTTTTTGTTCTGTGTTTGTACAGCGCCTAGCACAATGGGGTCCTGGTCCATGACTGGGGCTCGTAGTTAAACCAGAAAGCTCACACCTTTTGGGTGGCATTCGGGTAGAGGACGTCTTTAAGCTATGGGGAAGTCTGAGGGAAGCCAGCGCTGGTTTTAGGGACTGGGCAGTGGGATAAGTTCTCATGGGGGGGGGGGGGTGTGCCTGATAGAAGATCTGCAGCCCAAAAGTGTGCCCAATGGCCCTAACACAACGACAGTGCCTGGATTCTGTTCAGAATCTGGAGGCCTAAAACACATGGGATCCCATGGCTGGGTCCCCTCATGGCAATCTAGTGAGGGGCTAAGAGGGGGCGCTCAACTGGACATATGACCCAGCTGACCAGGATTTTAATATGTCCTTCAGCACTTGCGTCGAGCTGTTCTTTGAATAATCCCTTTGCTCTTCCCTTGAGTGTTTTTATATCTTGTAAGTGACCTAGCTATCTATTTAATCTGAAAATAACATGGCAGAGGCTAGCACACTGGAAATAATGTATAACATTTCCACCTATTGACTCTCTCCTTTTGAGCCCTTCATAGTTCTTTTTGGTGAGCTTGCCCGATCCGATTAGTTTTAGTACAAATGCCAAGCTAGTTAGAGCTGCATTCCCCCTGCTGAGCTCTCCAGGGGTTTTTGAGGACACACCAGTCATTTTTTACAGCAGCACAGGTTAACACAAAGTACGTATCCGATTTCTACTGTTTGCTTATATAATACTGAGACCACATTCTGTCTCTGAGCTTCCTGCTGAGAAGCACAGGCTGATTTTCCTTCTCTGCTCCAGAATAACACCCGCGCCTCTTGGAAATGAGGCAATTTCACAGCTCTCCAGTCCACCGAGTACAAGTATAGAATATCATCAGGTGATAGACAAAATAGTACCACTGTTGGTGGAAAGAAACACATATGAGGAAGGTCTGCAGCCATACTACCTTGGATTTGTCTAGTCAGATACCCTAATGCAAAAAACACTGGGCCTGTAAATCTTTTGCATGGGAAATGACTCAGGAAAAATCTAGGGAGTAGTGGCACCTTTATGGTGATTTGAGGAGAAATTAGAGTGTGGAAAAATACACACTGAGAGCTAATATTGGACTAACAATTAAAAACAAGTAGGAGGAACAGTCAGACACTCAATCTGTCAGTCTACCATCGATCCTGAACAAAATAATGGCGCACTGATACGGTATTTGATTAATAATGAATTAAAGAAGGGTAATATAATTAATGCAAATCAACATCGGTTAATGGAAAATAGATCCTGTCAAAATAACTTGATATATTTTTATTTTATGAGATTACAAAGTTGGGTTGATAAAGGCACTATATAATAGACTTCTATAAGGCATTTGACTTGTTACCATATGGCATTTTGATTTAAAAAAACTAGAATGATACAAAATAAACATGGCACACATTAAATGGATTAAAAGATGGCTACATTATAGGTCTCAAAATGTAATTGTAAATGGGGAATCATCATTGAACACCTGAGTTTTTACTGTGGTCCCGCAGGGATTGGGCCTCTGCTATTTAACATTTGTATCAATGGCCTGGAAGAAAACAAAATAATCCCTGATAAAGTTGCAAATGACATAAAAATTAGGGGAATGGTAAATAATCAAGAGAATAGGCCTGTAATGGGGTGCGACTCACCACTCTGGTGCCTTCTCCGCCTGTCTTGGGAGTTGAGTGCACCCCCTTCAGGTGGTTTATTGCTGCCATGACTCCCGCTCTTGGACCCACGTCTCTCCGAGGACCGTGGCCTCCTCTTCAGTGACACAGCTTTCCGTCCAAGCCCCACACTGTGCTCCCCACCCACTCCTGGGGACATGCAATCTGCTGTTCAGCCACTTCCCGCCACTGGCAAACCGCCGTCCGTGGTCTAGCCACTTCCCGTGTGGCTCCAGCACCCTCTTTACCCTTGTATCAGGGTCTCAGTCTGCAACCCCCAGGCAGCCAGCCAGGAGCTGTCTCTGGCTCCCTTGGCCCCTGGTTGCAGCACTGCTCTGCCCAGGGTGCTGCATGTTCTCTTGGCCCTTCAGGGACACAGTCCTTTTCCCTGCCTTCCTCTGCCTGGCAGCCCCCTTTTTATATGGGCCTACTTGGCCCAGATTGGCTGCTCCCTTCAGCCTTCCTCTGATTGTCTGCCTCCGGTGCAGCCTAGGGCTGCTTTTTAATCCTTTTATTTTTCTTTTCTTCAGTGAGGGGCAGCCGTCCCATCACAAGGCCACTGATACAGGGAGGTCTGGATCGCTTGGTAAGCTGGGTGCAAGCAAACAACATGCGTTCTAATGTGGCTAAATCTAAATGTATACATCTAGGAACAAAGAATGTAGGCCATCCTTAGAGGAGAGGGGATTCTACTCTGGGAACCAGTGACAGAGAGATTTTGGGGTTGTGGTGGATAATCAGCTGAACCTGAGTCCCTAGTGCAGGGGTTCTCAAATTGGGCCAGGACGCCTCAGGGGGTCATGAGGTTATCACATGGGGCGGGGGGAGGTCACAAGCTGTCAGCCTCCACCCCAAATCCCGCTTTGCCTCCAGCATTTATAATGGTGTTAAATATATTAAAAAGAGTTTTTAATTTATAAGGGGGGGGGAGGGGGTCACACTCAGGGGCTTGCTGTGTGAAAGGGGTCACCAGTACAAAAGTGTGAGAACCACTGCCCTAGTGCAACGCTGTGGCTAAATGGCTCATGCAATTCTTGGATGCATAAACAAGGGAATCTGAAGAAGGAGTAGAGAGGTTATTTTATCTCTGTATCTGGTGCTGGCGCAACCATTGCTGGAATACTGTGTCCAATCCTGGGGCCACAACTGAAGAAGGGTGTTGATGAATTGGAGAGGGTTCAGAGAAGAGTCACAAGAAAAATTCAAGGATTAGAAAGCAAACCTTAAAGTGACAGATTCAGGGAGCTCACTGCATTTAGCTTAACAAAGGCAAGATTAAGGGGTGCCTTGGTTACAGTCCAAGAGTACTTAGAAAGGGAACAAATATATAATAATGGGCTCTTCAATGTAGCAGATAAAGGTTTCACATGATCCAATGGCTGAAATATGAAGATAGACAAATTCAGACTGGAAATTAGGTATATGTTTTTAACGGAGAGAGTAATTAACCATTATAATAATTTACCAAGTGTGGATTTGCCATCACTGGCAATTTTAAAATCAAAATTGGATGTTTTTTTCTAAAAGATCTGCTCTAGGAATTATTTTCGGGAAGTTCCCTGGCCTGTGTTAAACAGGAGGTCAGACTAGTTGATCACAATGGTCCCATCTGGCCTTGGAATCTATGAAAATATAAGCAGAATGCAAGAACAATCTGAGAGCTTTGTTAATCATTGCAATACCTAAGAATGAAAACTGAGTAGGTGACAGTCTCTGTCATCTGAGTCAGCACTGGAATCTGTTCCCCAGTATCTTATGAGGAGGTATTCTGCTGCTTGTTGGATGAGACCCACAGTCCTGACAACCTATTATAATATTACAAAACCCTGGTATTGATTGCTTGAAGCCACCCCTCCTTTCAGTACTATAAATGCTGGGGATGAAAATACCCGTTTTCCTCTCCTAAGAAACGGAGTGATGTTACTTATCTAGGGCTTAGAGAATTATTCCTAAATAATGGAAAAATATCCAAGGCAAACTGTTCAGGTCGGAGTTTGATTTGATTGTCAAGGGGCAAGAAGAAAATGGGGGACATAAGAGTACAGCGCACAAATTAGGAGGAGGAAGGAGTCCAATGGTCTGTGGAGGTTAGAGAGAAGACTTGAGATCAGGGAATGTTGTTAAAGAGACACTAGATTTAAATCCAAATTCAAGGACTTTTGGGGGTGGAGGAGCAGGGAGGAGTATTTTCCTTAACTTTCTATTGAAATAAATGATTCTATGACATTTAAATATTCTGTCCTTTGCGTGAGAGCCCTCCGTGGACCAGAGGGGAAGGTGACTGGAGACTGAATGAATGAGATTATAGGAAAAAAGTCAAAGAGGGAGCAAATGGGGGGGGGGGCGAGACTCTTCTCAGATGCCCCCATAAAAAGATGCAAAATCTGATAGCTTGCACTTTAGAGCTCTTGGCAAGCTGAAAAGTGGGATGTTCTAGGACTATCTTAGATTCCACGGTGATACCTGCTAAATAAAAACCTAAGTGCTGCCACCTTCCTGGCTGTTTGCAGCTGCAGTAACTGTGAGTGACTGCACCAGTTACCTCAGCACAAAAGACTCTCTGGAGTTTTATGAGGGCAGCAGTGCCTGCAGCTTCTAAAAGAAAACTGGAGACGTGAGGTCCCCAGGCCAGACTAGGCCTGCTCCCATGTCCAATTACCAGGCTTCACCAACCACATGGCAACACTTTCACTGAGCGACTGCTGTTCAAATAAATAAATTTTAGAGTTATTCCCTGGTTTAATGTAATTAGAATAATATAGATGTTCTGCATAAGATGTAACATTAATTAAAAGATGTCAAATGGAATTCTCAGATCTTACAGCTAAATATTTGTTACAAATTTGTCTACCCATTTGGGAGTGTCTCTCCTCAACCAGAAATTGCTCCCTGTTAGATCAGGGAGGAGAGTAAGTGGGAGTATGAGAATGCTGATCTCTCAGCAACTGGCATATGAACCAATTATAAAGCCAGGATGTAAATCTACCCTACCCTGGCCTGCTGCACACTAAGTTGTCCTGTTGACCCTGCTACTGCACACTCAAAGTTTCATAGTGTACATTGACATAAGTTCATGCTAGCAGGATTGACATGGCAAGTTAGGGAGACCTAATGCATTTCCCTCCCTCTGAGATCTTCTTTACAGGATGGGTCCAAAGTCCACTGAAGTTTATGGAAAGATTTCCATAGACTTCAGTGGGCTTTGGATCAGTCTTACAGTTGCTGAAGGCTAAGTAGTTTATCACAGTGAAGAATGTCTGAGCCTTTGAATGAGAAATTGTTTTAATAAAATCTTTACCAAATTAAGCTGTTGTGTGTATATACTGCATTTTACCTTGCATCTGACATCCACATGTTCAGTCGCCAGATCAATATAGTCCTATGACCCATCATAGATTCTTATAAAAATTATGGTAACATTTTATCATTATGTTTGATCAGAATTAAGGGAACAGACAAGATTTCTGTTTTGAGAACTGAAATGCAGAGACATTATGCTGCTAGGGCTCATGTTTATCAGGGGCCTGCAACATTTTCACTATAATCAGTTTGAACTACTTTCCTATTTTGAGGTTTAAGCCAGTTTTCTGTTTTCCATTTCTCTTTCTCTCTTTCTCATTGCTGCTGTTTCTGCAGGCCAAGACATTTCATATATATATATATATATGAATATGAAAAGGACCTAATGATAACGTGTTGGAAAATATCAATGACTGTAAAGGAGAAATATGCAATTAAATGATTAAAGGATTATTTAAAATATGTTCAAACCCCAATTATACACATTTCAAAGAATACAAATTATTGCCTTCTCTGTTCAGTTATATATTATGACGTTCTGTGGTTTCTTAATGTAGTACAATTTAGGGAACTTTCTTTCAATTTTATATAAAAAGAGCTTCTATCCCTGACACTGTCCTTGAACACTTTCTAAAAACACACACTATAAAGATGAGAACATCTCTTCTAGCAATTTATACGAAGTCACATAACAATTTTAAAAAGGAAAACTAAATATAAATTGTCTACTAACTATATACTACTGTGATGTGCAATATATTTTAAATTAACTTTTTAAAAAATTGAACAACTCTAGCCAATTAAATTGAAGCATGTAAAAAATAAATAGTGAATTGTTGATTTTGTATATTTTTCCTCCAATATTTACTGGTTTTTTGTAATTATTACTAGCCACATTTTCTGTTGGTTTTATGTGCAAAAATGTGCATTAAATGTTATGCTCAAGTGGATATGGTTAGACATCTAAATACCCATTTGTAAGTGTAGTTATGAACAAGTGGCCTTTATCTATGAAAAGATGGCTCTAAAAATATACAACATGACATTGGTTGCAGCCAACCACCAGTCTTTTGGAAAGTTCAGTTTTTCTCTTTGTAACTGGCTGAGTTCAGACATGAAAAACTGGTAGGACAATCTCAGGAGTGATTTGACACTGTGTTGAGTTGGGGCATCCCAGCAACAGCCTTGAATAAATCACATTTTTTAAAATGTATGATGGTGGGGGAATCCTAGCTTGGAAGCAATTGTGAGCCTTAGACTCACTTTCAGCCTTGTAACGGTGATTTTAGAGTAACTGGACGAATAATCTAAGAAGAGTTCTGGTTGACTTCTACCATTTTCACCTGAGATGACCTTTAAGATGGGCAGTGTCGGGTTGCAATGGTCAGTAATAAAGGAATATATTACATGTCAGCGAAGAACTGGATTCCTCAGCTGTTAATTTGTTTAGGTTTTAACTTTTGTAAAGAAAGTGTAATTTGGGGTATTAACTCCATTGACACACTTTCAAACCTAACTCATTTTCACCTATATTTTTTTTGTTCATTATAAATTAAATGTGTTTGCTTTCACTTGGATACATCTGCTTAAAAAACAAACAAAAAAACCCCACCCCACTGGAAAGGGAGCAATACATCTCAAATTCTAGCACTTATTACAATATTTATAATGCTGAAATACATGGCACTATACAAGATAGAAACTGTGCCAGAAGTAACAGGCCTTTTCACCAAGGAGATTATATTCCAAGTGCATGACCCAAATCCCACTTAAATGAATGGCAATCTTTCCTTTGACTTTAGTGGACTTTGGATTAAGCTCAAAAGGGACCAAGCAATGCTAACCAAATAGAGTGGGCCAGATAATTAGTTCATGTAGGTTGGTATAACACCACAGACTTTAATAGAGTTATGCCCATTTACACTAGCTGAGGATCTGGCCCAGTATGTAGAAAAGCAGAATATTACTACGAAAACAAAGCCAGTCATGTTACATAATTATAACTGGTAAAACTACTATAAACTTTTTTCGGTTGTCACTGTTTTTTAGTTGGCGATAGATGGTATCCAGACATGTAGATTAAAATCTATGATTCCTTTAAATTGTCTTGAATATAGATGTCATTTTAGCACCTTTGCAAGGTGCTGAGTGCATGAACTTCCATTTAAAAGAGTAAAGGCCTTGCAGGACTGGTACCTTCACGTTTGCTCACACTCATTGCACTGACATCTTTCTTTGGATACTGAACAAGTAAGCCATTTTCAATAACCCTGGACACAAGTGGATGATCTAAGTAAGATAAGAGACATACTTTATTTCATTTAAATATCTTTAATCGAGTTAGTCAAGAATTGCTACATTTTTAGATAGTTGTTTGTAGGTGTCTAACACACACAGCTACAGAATAGGAATTGGGGAATTATGCATTTTTTATTTAAAAGGGATCTTTCGACCCTATTTTAACAAATTTAGGCCTCTTGCCTTAGGGCCTGATCTACAGCCCATTGATGTCAATGCACTTTGGATCAGATCCTTTCTCAGTATAATTATGGCTCAAACATTCTCAAAATGGCCCTAAATCACAGTTCTCAAACTTCATTCCACCGTGACCCCCTTCTGACAACAAAAATTACTGCACTACCCCAGGAGTGGGAACCAAAGTCTGAGCCTGCCTGAGCCCACTGCCCTGGATTGGGGGGAAGGGGCAGGGCAAAGCCCAAGGGCTTCAGCCATAGGCAAGTTTAATATAAATATTGTACTTACATTTCAGGGTATAGTATATAGAGCCGTATAAACAAGTCATTGTCTGTATGAAATTTTAGTTTGGGCTGACTTCACTACTGCGTTTTATGTAGCCTGCTGTAAAAGCAGGCAAATATCTAGATGAGTTGATTTACCCTCGGAAGACCGGAACCACAGCTCTACTCTACCTCTTACTGGTCATTTGTTTGCAGGAGCCTATGTAAATATACATTACATTTAACAAGATTAATTAGCAGACTATAAATCTGTTCTGAATGTACAGTAGTTTCTGTGAAATATCCTCTCTAGCTGAAACTTTCTTTGATGTCTCTTATCCAGGGTCTTCTAAGTTATCATTTTCCAATGAACTAATCTGAATGCACAAAGCTTCATGCTCTTATCTGCTCTCATTCTAAATTAATAAACCTCCTGTAACTATTTTTGGACAAACTGAAACTTTCCAGCATGTGCTCTTGTGAACCTTTTAAAATTCATCATCTCTCCTCCTCATGAATGCATTTCTCAGCAGTTGCTAATAACACCACTTGCTACTGCTGCTATCACCTTTAGTTAATCAGCCCTGTGGGGAACCCATCACAAGCCTCACAGCAGTCATTACTGGTGACAGAGCAAAATGAAACTTCCCACAGTCTGCCATAGAATACAAACCACACAGTGATTGTTAAACAGTGAAAACATTTGGAACAAAAGTAGTTTAACGAAGTTCCATTCCATTGCAGTCACTAGCCTCTGCCAGATTCACATATGTTATTTTAATTGTGGTTTTTCCCCTGTGAATCACAAACACCTCTGCAGAGAAGAAAAGTTCAAAAGCTGAAAAGGAGTTGTGACACATGACCAGAAAGGGTTAAGCATCAACTCAAATTCAAATTCAACCCTTAAAAACATATGGGCAGATAATGTTTGTGGTTTTGTGTATTTACATATATATTGGTAGAGGTCAACAATGTAATCAAACAGTCCCTATCTATGCTGTAGTCTGTTAATTCAGAGATCAAAAGGACATCTTAACATTTAAATGAACTGTAAACATAGGATATCTCTATATTCATCTCTCTTTGAAATGTATACCAAATCCTCTGTGAATGGTGGAAAAAAAGGCAATTGCCTTATGTTAATCTGTGTGGGGAAAAAAAGGCAATTGCCTTATGTTAATCTGTGTGAATAATTACCAGTGATGCTTAGGAAATGGGTCACTTCAAAGTCCACATGAATACCTGTTGTTCACTGAAGGACTCCCTGCTCTCACAAGAAGGCCTGAAATTGTATAAAGATATTTGGGTCCCAGTCCTTATTATCTCAGATCTGCTTGAGGTTTCCTGCAGAGGAAGCCTAAGTCATAAGGACTGAGATCCCAGTTCTGACTGGGCCACCCTGAATATAAACATTGGACTATAACCTATAAACTATTTCTGAAAGAACTCTTTGCAACTATAAAGCTCATCATCTCTGCTATGAATCTGGACCTCAAGAATTGAACTCCTGTCTGTATGTATGAACTTTTAACCAATTTTTTCTCTATTCTTTTTAAAATAAATTTTAGTTTAGTTAATAAGAATTGGCTGTAAGTGTGTATTTGGGTAAGATCTGGAATATGCATTAACCTGGGAGATAAGTGTCAGAGCCTTTGGGATTGGTAGAACTTTTTTATATGATGAAGATGATTTTCAGTAATCCTCATCATTTTTGACTTGGGTGTCTAGGTGGAGGGCATCTGGGTAGGTGGGGTCACGGCTGCCGCCCTGCCCGGAGCCAGGCTGCGGCGGGGCCGGGCGGCCGGAGACGCGGGGCCGGGCCGGGCAGGGCTGTGGCCGGAGCCCGAGCCCGAGCCCGAGCCCGAGCCCGAGCCCGGCGGCCGGGGAAGGATGCGGGGCCGGGCAGGGCCGTGGCCGGAGCCCGAGCCCGGCGGCTGGGGAAGGACGCAGGGCCGGGCAGGGCCGCGGCCGGACCCCGAGCCCAAGCCCGAGCCTGGCGGCCAGGGAAGGATGTGGAGCCAGGCAGGGCTGCGGCCAGAGCCCGAGCCTGAGCCGGGCGGCCGGGGAAGGACGTGGGGCCGGGCAGGGCCGCCGTTGGAGCCCGAGCCCGGTGGCCCGGGAAGGACGCGGGCCCAGGCAGGGACGCAGCCAGAGCGGGGCAGGGCCGCGGCCGGGGAGAGACGCGGGGCTGGAGCCGGGCGGCCCGGAAGCGACACGGGGCCGGGGAGGGCCACGGCCGGAGCTGGTCAGGGCCACGGCCGGAGCTGGTCAGGGCCGCGGCCGGAGACCGGCCAGGGCGCACGGCCCTCCTCGTTCCCTCTACCCCTACCTGAGCTCCGTCTTCCTGGGCGTGAGCGGGAAGCCTGCTTGCTTCTCAGCCCTCCCAGGCTTCCCGCGCAAAGAGCTCATTCGCGGGAAGCAGGGGGCGGAGGAGAAGCAGGGCGGAGCATTCATGGGAGGAGGTGGAGGTGGAGCTGAGGTAAGCTGGGGCCGCAGCAGCGAGCGCTTGTTAAATTTAAATGCCCTTTTAGAACAAGTTGTCCCAGGCGGGACAACCGGTTCTAACAGGGCATCTAAATTTAACAACCGGTTTGTGCAAACCTGTGCGAACCGGCTGCAGCTCACCACTGGCAATATGGGTATTATTACAGTAAAGACAAATGCCACAAAGTTGGCTGTTGGTGTCTTGACTGCTGCTGAATGTAAACCAGACAATTCCCAGCTAATCAATTCATTGAGATAGCTGCTTGATGACATTATTTATACAGTGTATGCTTTGTTCTGGGATGAAAACAAGGCGATTTCCCACCCAGATTCTTTTAGGCTCCATTTGTGCCAATTATTTAGATTTCATGCTTCACTTTGCCAAAAGCTAAACACAGCACTCATTGAAAGGAGTTGCATCACAGAGAACAATATGCTGTAAAGTAACCTGCCTATCAAAGTTTAAAAACAAGTTAACCTTGGTTTGTTCAAGGGAAGGCACAGAAATGCCATGTAAAGAATAAGTTGATACTCTTTGAAAACAAACTTGTTTAAAGCAAATATTCAGTGTGCTCAGTTATGTGTATCTCTGCATATATTGATTCTTAAGGCTCTGGCTGAACCACAGGTATTTAACACCTTTGAACTTTGCCACTTCCTAAGAACTAAGAGGGATCTACTAGGAAGCACCTTGCTAAGATTTCTGGCTGGTAAATATCTGGCTGATTCAGGGTTAGAGATGTGAAGAAGTTTGGCTCAAAAAAGGTTGAGAGATGGTAAGCTGGGTTTTGCTTTGGCCTATTCCTGATGTGTGGCCCATCTGTGAAGTGTGGATTTGGAAGTTCAGGGGTATTTGTATCTGGGGTTTTAGTTTGAACCCATCTCTAGTCAGACTCATCTCAAGTCTGCCATCAGAGTCCCAGCTGGGGAATCCTTCTCTCCTCTTTGCTTACCTTCCTGCTGTAACTCACTCCCCATGCTGCCAGTTCACAGCTGCTCCCTTCAGTTATGAGCAAACATAGCAGAGATAACATGTAGGGAAGTCAAGTAAAGACTATAATGGAACTGGCACAAAGGTCAAAGTGCTTCTGTGCAGCCCCACAGTGTCCTGAGATTGCCACACTAGGAAGACTAGAATCTTCCATTACTCAGTGGAGGGGACTATGGGAAAACTAGAAAGTGGGAGAAGCTTCATTTGGAAGAAGGAAGGAGTAGGAGTTAGGGATAAAGATGGCAATTGGTTTTACAACTCCCGGCAGTTCAGATAAGGAAAGGACGTTGGGATAAGTATACATGTCCTGATGGTTCTGTGAGGGCCTGATTATCTTCTTACTGAGAGAAGATTTACATAGTGTAACTGATTTCAGTGGAGTAACAACTCATTTACACCAATGTGAGGGAAAATCTGTGGCAGTGGGGCTTCAGAATTATACTTAATATAAAAAACAAAACAACCCCAGGCAAATAAGCAATGCTTAAAATGATCTGTATTCTGGAATTAAATAATCTAGTATACAGATTTACATAGAATAAATTATCGGGTGAGGAAGTTGGTCATGTACCATTTCTTATACAGTTAAGGCTCTTCAGACATGTTTAAGAGAAGAAAAGTATAGAAAATAAACTTATAGTTCACCAGAGGGGTGATAACTATTGGTAGTTACAGATAATTAGTACTGTAATTGTATGTCAACATTTGTGTCAAGAGACAGATTAAAAAGGTCTTTTCTCTCTTTGTGGTTGAAGCTTTAAATCGGAGTAAAAGTCACATTCACAGTGAAGAATTTCATTGAATGTCCTGTCTACAGTGTGGTACAACAAGATTGCAAAACTTCCTCCCAGTGCCAGCATGCATCCCTTAGTTCAGGTGTGACCACTTTTAGGAGCGAGTACAGCTCAACTGCCATATCCACCCATACCTTGGCTTGTTTTACTGACACTGAAGGGGCCAATTGTGATGGTAGTTCTGCACTCAAGGCTCTGGACTTCACGCATTCCTGCTGGGCTTTCAGCAACAACCAGTCTAGGAGGAAGTTGAAGTGGTGACCTACAGCTGTATTGTGGTAGAGTGGTCCTGTGGTTTAGGACCACACCTCAGCAGCTGGAGACTTGGGTTCTAGTCTCACCAATACAACAAATTTCCTGTATGACCATGGTTGTCATGTAAACTTTCTGTGCCTTGGGTTACTCTGACTTTAAGGTCAGAAGGGACCATCATCTATAAAATATTTCCCTTCCTTCTGGGTGTCCTCAGGATTAGTTGTTCTGATGTGCTCATATACTAGAATAATGAGGGCTATAGATAAATAAAATTAAACAGCTAATCCCCTAAATCATCCAGTCATTCAAACATATAATGCACAAAGACTTCTTATCTGGTCACTCCAAACAGGATATGGATCCTGTTAAAATCATGTTTCCCTACCAGAATCATACAGTAGAAGCTTTGTATTCATTCCATTCTTGGGTGAAAAAAACCCTCTCTGTTTTTGCTATTCTGGCGCCTTCTTGTGACCTGTTACATTATCACAAGAACTTCAAAGTACAGCAGTTTCTGTATTTTTTCAAGAACCTTTTTTCCTTTTAGACTCACCCTCACAGCTTTACTATGTGAAAAATAAGACATAGTGTAATAAAAGCAAATTGGAGCGTTTGCTGGAAGGTGGAAATGTAAGAATGACATTGTATACAAAGTGGTAGCCACTTTAGTCTGTATCAGCAAAAACAACGAGGAGTCCTTGTGGCACCTTAGAAACTTATTTATGCCCAAATAAATTTGTTAGTCTCTAAGGTGCCACAGGACTCCTCGCTGTTTTTATTGTATACAAAGTGTATCAAATCAACAGATGTGAACAGCAGTAAAAAAAATAGCACTAAAGTCTTCTGCTCTGATAAATGTACACAGCTGATGCATTATGTATGGAATACTGCTAGGGGGACCTGAATGGGCAAAACAAATACATTATGTACTCCCTGCTTAGTGATGTAGTGCATTGTGTGTTATTTAATGATAGAAAAATGTCTAACTCTAAGGGTATGTCTACACTTACCTGCCGGTTCGACGCGGAGAGTTCGAATTTTTGGAGTTCGAACTATCGCGTCTGATCTAGACGCGATAGTTCGAACTCCGGAAGCGCTGCGGTCGACTCCGGTACTCCACCTCGGCAGAAGGAGTTGGCGGAGTCGACGGGGGAGCCGCGGAGTTCGACCCCGCCGCGTGTGGACGGGTGAGTTGTTCGAATTAGGGTACTTCGAATTCAGCTACGCTATTCACGTAGCTGAATTTGCGTACCCTAATTCGAACCCCCTTCTTAGTGTAGACCAGGCCTGAGGATATGAATGGGATTCCAAGGCCAGAAGGGACCACTGTGATCATTTCTAGCCTGCCCTCCTCTATAACACAGGCCACAGAACTGCCTCAAAATAATTCCTAGAGCAGATCTTTCAGAAAAACATCCAATCCTGATTTAAAAATTGCCAGTGATGGAGAAGCCACCACAATCCTTGGTAAATTTTTCCAATGATTAATTACCCTCACTGTTAAAAACTGATACCTTATTTTCAGTCTGAATTTGTCTAGCTTCAACTTTCAAGATGTTGATATTGTAATACTGGCCAGCCTTGAATTTCAGCAGGAACTGGGAAGTATTTTACCAGAAACTGATTGGTGCTGGGCATAACAGTCTGAGAGAGGGGAATGATGAGTAGACAACTCTGCATTTGCTACCACTTGTGTTTGAATTTAGCACATGCCTCCACTGTTCATAATGGGGTATTTTAGACCACACTTCATAAGTTGTGTTTAATTCACCTGAATCCTCACTTCTTGAGCCTCCCTGTTCATCTCCAAAAATCAGCCCCCCTCACATGGATCTATGGATTCAAGTTCTGGTGGGCCTAGACCCCTACCAGCCAGGACTCAGGGCTTGTCTACACAAACACTTGGCAGCAAGCTTGGATGTGAACATACTCCACACTAGCCTGCCACAGATTAACTGTCTGTGTGGACCCTGCTGATGTGCTTTAACAGTTTGTTAATTTGCTTCGATTTAGTCTCATCTCAGAGACTAAAGTTTACCTTAGTTTGCCACAAACTAAATAGTCATGTAGCTCTAAAATCAATGAGTTCTGTGGTTAATCTAACACTGCTTGAATGGCTCTTTAGGATCCCTCCAAATCCTGTGTTCTCCCAGGAGATTTCAACATAGCCATGCCAGACTGGTTCACAATTTTGGTTGGACATATTCCTGGAAGTTTAATTGCATAACATAATCTTTAATTCCTGGAGACTCCAGAAAAATCCTGGAGGGTTGGCAACCCTGCTACTAGCACTCAATGTATTTTTCTTTTCTAGCCTTCAGCTACTAGAGGCAAAGTGACAAAACATCTAGGTGGATCTGACTTTTCTTTGTGATGGGCTGGCTACTTGCAAAGATCTTTCTTCTGTTGTCTTTTTCAGGAGTTTTTAATAGAGATTTTTGCAGCCTCTTGACAGCACCAGTCCTTGGGTGAACAATAGGCTTTTGAAGTAACCTTCTATTTCCATGTAATTAGCTGCATGGATTAACATATGGCAATTACCTATCTTGCACCATTTTACAGACTTCAAAGAGAAATTAAGACAGTGATATCAGTACATTTAAATGTTAAGATCTTCTTTTGATCTCTGAATTCACAGAATACAGCATAGACAGGAACTGTTTAATTACACTGTCAACCTCTAACAATATACACCGCTACCTCGATATAACGCCACCCGATATAACATGAATTCGGATATAATGCAGTAAAAGCAGCTCCCAGGGGGGGCAGAGCTGCGCACTCCGGTGGATCAAAGCAAGTTCAATATAACCCAGTTTCACCTATAACGCGGTAAGATTTTTTTGGCTCCCAAGGACAGTGTTATGTTGAGGTAGATGTATATATGTAAACACACAAGACACAATAGTCTCTAAAGGTTGAATCAGGGTCAATTAGCCTACAAGTTGCTTAACTCTTTTTGGCCCTATGTCACACTTACCTTTTTATGTCATAATTAAAGCACTGGAGATCCTACCACCATACTGCAGTGCCAGAGTGGAGTGGTCCAGAAAAACAGAGAGGTTCTCACCTGAGCTTGTCCTTATCTGAAAAATAATGGGGCTGCCTAATAAATCCATATGGCTTGAACAACAAACCAGCTGAAGTAAGTTAAGGTTTGATGATCATAAGCCCTTGGAAAAAGAAGACATTATGTTTAGGATAAAAATGTATTTGCATTATCTTTTTGTCACAACCTTAACCGTAGTAAAATATAATTGATCCGAATTTCTTCATCTATGATTACCTTGATCTTCACAGACAAGGTCAGGTCCCAGACTGCTGCACTGGGCAACATAGTATGGGGAGGAGGTGAGCAGCCCTCAGTGGTGAAAGAACAGGTTAAGGACTATTTAGAAAAGCTGGACATGCACAAGTCATGGGTTCAGATCTAATGCATCTGAGGGTGCTGAGAGAGTTGGCTGATGTGATTGCAGAGCCATTAGCCGTTATCTATGAAAACTCGCGGTGATCGGGGAAGGTCCTGGATGATTGGAAAAAGGCAAATATAGTGCCCATATTTAAAAAAGGGAAGAAAGAGAACCCAGGGAACTACGGACCGGTCAGCCTCACTTCAGTCCCCAGCAAAATCATGGAGCAGGTCCTCAAGGAATCCATTTTGAAGCAGTTGAAGGAGAGGAAGGTGATCAGGAACAGTCAACATGGATTCACCAACGGCAAGTCATGCCTGATCAACCTGATTGCCTTCTATGATGACATAAATGGTTCTGTGGATATGGGTAAAGCGGTGGATTTGATATATCTTGACTTTAGCAAAGCTTTTGATATGGTCTCCCACAGTATACTTGCCAGCAAGTTAAAAAATTATGGATTGGATGAATGGATTATAAGGTGGATAGAAAGATGGCTAGATTGTCGGGCTCAATGGGTAGTGATCAACGGTGGTATCAAACGGAGTGCCCCAGGGGTCAGTCCTGGTGCCGGTTTTGTTCAACATTTTTATTAATGATCTGGATGACAGGATTAATTGCACCCTCAGCAAGTTCTCAGATGACACTAAGCTGGGGGGAGAGGTACATATGCTGGAGGATAGGGATAGGGTCCAGAGTGACATAGACAAATTGGAGGATTGGGCCAAAAGAAATCTGATGAGGTTCAACAAGGACAAGTGCAGAGTCCGGCACTTAGGAAGGAAGAATCCCATGCACCGCTACAGGATGGGGACTGACTGACTAAGCAGCAGTTTTTCAGAAAAGGACCTGGGGATTACAGTAGATGAGAAGCTGGATATGAGTCAGCCGTGTGCCCTTGTTGCCAGGAAGGCCAACAGCATATTGGGCTGTATTAGTAGGAGCATTGCCAGCAGACTGAGGGAAGTGATTATTCCCCTCTATTAGTCACTGGTGAGGCCACACCTGGAGTATTGCATCCAGTTTTGGTCCCCCCACTACAGAAGGGATGTGGAAAAATTGGAGAGAGTCCAGCGGAGGGCAATGACAATGATTGGGGACTGGGTCACATGACTTACGAGGCGAGGCTGAGAGAACGGGTTATTTTGTCCGCAGAAGAGAAGAGTGAGGGGGGATTTGATAGCAGCCTTCGACTACCTGAAGGGGGTTCCAAAGAGGATAGAGCTTGGCTGTTCTTAGTGGTGGCAGATAACAGAACAAGAAGCAATGGTCTCCAGTTGCAGTGGGGGAGGTCAAGGTTGGATATTAGGAAAAACTATTTCACTAGGAGGGTGGTGAAGCACTGGAATAGGTTACCTAGGGAGGTGGTGGAATCTCCATCCTTAGAGGTTTTTTAAGGCCGGGCTTGACAAAGCTCTGGTTGGGATCATTTAGTTGATGTTGGTCCTGCTTTGAGCAGGGGATTGGACTGGATAACCTCCTGATGTCTCTTCCATCCCTAATATTCTATAAGTCTCTTCCCTTTACTCTACCACCACCACATATTTTGTTCCATTGCTTTGTTAAAACCAAAGCAAAAGTTTGGTGTAGCACTGTCATATCAAAAGTTGTCATACCTAAAACACTGGGAAAGGTGAAGCTTTAAAAAGCCCATGTGTCAGATCCAGCCAGGAGACATCGTCTTTGGAATACACCCCCCCCCTCCCCACAAATAATGAATCACCATCGTCTGGTAAGAGAGTTTATATGAGATCAGGTGACTGGTGTTGCACCTGTAATACACACAAGATGAGTCACGTATTCTGAAACAGAAAAAACACGTAGATTTATTTGCTGTAAATGCTCTGACTTACATCAGACCAATGATTTTGAATGAGACAAAATCCAGCTCACTTGGAAGTTATTATTTAATAATAGTGCCTTGTAACAGCATTATAATTATGGTTGGGTGTGTATTTTCATTACATGTCCCAGTTTTTATAACTTCCTGGTGAGAGAAAAAAAGATCTTCTCAGTGGACATACATTTCTCAAGTTTCTTAGCCAAAAAATGAAAGACAGAGTCCAGCTTGGTCATTTTACAGTCATCTCAGCATAAATGTGAGCAAAACTCTAACACTGCAGCTTCATTGCACATTATCTCAGGGGAACTGCAAACTTTCAGAGGCACCAGGCTACTGTTTCTATTAAATTTCAGCACAGGCTGGGGCTTTAGAACAGCTACCGCCGCAGAGTGCTTACTGGCAAACAGTTTTGGAATAGTTGGGGACTAGCTATTTATCTTTGGCTAATTCAAGACCTACATAATGCCCCAGGGGCATGGGTGCATTAGGGGACCCACAGATCTAACAGGTTTCACACTAGATCCAGGGAGAAGCATGGAAGTGTCCTAGCCCCTGTGCTGTTCTGTTGCACAATAGATTGGCTCCTGTGATGGGATACCCAGAGTCCAACTTGAACTCAGGGTACCGCTGAGCCCTCTGTCCCTCTAACCTGAGCTCCCTTTCACCTTGTGATGTTGTGACAAGCTGAAAACCTCTGGCAGGTACTACATTCACACAGACCTCTATAGGCAGGGACACACTTGACTGAGTTACATAAATGCTTCTTCCAGCCACTCATGAAGTAACAATAGAGAAGCTCTAGCCAAATCCCCCTAGTTCTCCAGCCTTACACCCCAGAGCTGTAATGTCTTGCCCTGGTCAGAAGCCTGACCAGTGTACATTTACTACCCAGTCCACCCCTCCCTCAATGGAGAGAGAACATGCACAAGCTTTTTTACCTGAGCTGAGTTTTCCCAAGCACTTCAACCACAACATCCTGTTTTAAATAAAGTACAAAACAGATTTATTGACTATAGAAAGATAGATTTTAAGTGATTATAAGTGGTGGGAATAAAAAAATCAGAGACAGTTATCAAAGAAAATAAAAGAAACACACAATCTAAATCTTAAACCTTATTACATTAGGCAGTATTTAGATCAGCAATTTTCTCATCCCACTGCATGTTACAATTCTTGATACACAGGCTTCCCCTTAAGCCTGGACCAGAATCCTCAAATGACCTTTGTCTTCTCAGCATTCTAGTTGCTTCCAATGGGGGAGGAGAAAGGCCAAGACATGCTGCAACTGTTTCTTATTTTATACCCACAATCCATGTGCCTGGGAGACACTTGCCCAGACATGTCCTGGGGAGTTTTGCTGAGTCACAGTGATTGAGTAAACCCCCATTGTGCAGACTTGGGCAACTATCATTGAACTGTAAATCCCTTGATTACAACTCTCTTGCTGATTAATGGTAATGGAGCACCCTCCTGGGTGGGGGTCCTTTGTATGTCACTAGCAAACTTACAGCGTGTTTCAGTAACAACCATACAGCAAAATCTCATAACTATGCACATTAATGATATACATATTTAGATAGAACAACAGGTTTAAGCAGATCATGACCTTTCATGTGATATATTACATGGCATGCTTTCTATGAAATATCACAATTACATGACCGTGGTAAATGTGGGGTTTACAGGGTGCTATTTTGAGATACAATGTGTCACAGTCCCTGCACATCAAACTCTGAAGATTGGACTTGAGGTCAGGATGGGGGTCACTGCCCAGTCATGGACTGGTGGTGGTAATGTGGTCGCCTGCAATTAACTTGGCCATGCCAGATCAGTAATGATCCGGTGGTGCTCTTAGATACTTGGAATAAAACAGTATAGTGTGATCATGGACATTGGGTGTGATGGACCTTCACTGTCCAAGCGTATTGTTGTTGTAGTTACTCAAAAATGGATGAGCTTATTGGACTGGAATTTATTATTAGTTATTTATACTGGGGTAGTGCCCAGAGGCCCCCAGTGTGTTAGGCACTGTATGTACGTACATACAATAGAAAAGACAATCCCTGCTCCAAAGATCTTACAATTTTAGTAGATGATAGAGAGACAACAGGTAGATACAACAAATAAATGGGGTAATTGGCAGGACAAGGTCAAAATAAATCATATCTAAGATCATGTTTAGCATAATTGAAAGCAGTCACAGTGGAATGATCGCTTGTTTCATTTGAGCGTTTGAGGGAAAAGGGCAAAGCTTGGTGTAAATTTTCAATCTTACCACTGAACTTCCCCAGCTCCAAACCCAGAGTGTATTGCCTATCTTCCATTTCAGTCTCTAGGCTCTCTTTCCAAAGCATGCGAATATTTTCTTTCTTCACTGGGTGTTGCGATAGTCAGTTTCTCATTTGGAATTAATAGTTTGGTGAACACTCTGTTGTACTGAACTCATATTTTTTTTCTGAATTAAAATAATAGAAATAGAAACCATACTTTTGGGGGGCAGCAAGATAGAAGAAAACATTTCCAGTCAGTGGGGCAGAGATGATCATCCTCCAATAGAGTTTCTGATTGACAAACTCAGATCAATCTTTGTTAATGAACAGCTGTTCTGCTAACAAGTGACATGAGACTACAATTTGCAGAGAGTGGAGAAATTTGTAGTAAGAGTGCAAGCTTTCGCATGTGACAGGAGGAAAAGTTTTGCAGTCACTGCCCTTTTACCCATTCGAATGCAAGAAAATGAGATAAAAGAAGAATTATATTTGCCTAAATATCTCTAGATTAAAACCTACTTTAACTGACTAGTTAAGTACTATGGCTCCAATTGTGCAGAGTTGCACACACATGCTTAACTTTACATATCAACATGCAGTCCCTCATTGAAGTCAGAGACTACTTATAATGTATATAGTTAAGCACATTGCTGCAGCAGTCAGCCCTATCTTTATGAGACTACAGTAATTAGATTACACATACATACTTTCAGTTCACATATTGTGTAATTTTAAAAACCCAGATCTCATACTTCCTAGCAGAATGTTGCACGCATATGAGTCACTGTTCAGCAAGTTCAGGAAGGGGCATCTACCAGTTTTCAAAAGCTTAGTCTTCAGTGCTTAATTTGCCTTTATTTGCACTGAACACCAATTTTGCTACCTCCAAAGACACAATGGGATATTATTCTTACGGTCGTATGTGTGTCTGGATGGCTTCCTTGATTCAGCATCAGAATCCACCTGAGGGGCCAGAGTTCATATCTCTGCTAGGATGTAATTTGAAAACTTTCTCCCATTCTTTGTCTGTCTTGCCCATTTAGACTGCAAGCTCTTAGGAGCAGGAGCTGTCTCTTGCTCTTTGCATGTACCATGCCCACCACTATGCATCTCTGATCTGATCTGGGGCCTCTACAGCAGTAGTATTTGGCATGTGGCCCAAGCATATTTCAAATAACTCAAGAAGCTACAATAAATGCTTTGAAGCAGACTCTCTCCTCTTTTGCATTCTCTTTTTGGGCTGCTCAGGTGGCAAAGGGAGGTAAAAAGGTAAAACCACCTGCTTGGCTTGACATGGAAATACCATGGGGCAGACAGAGAAACAGGCTAGGGCAACAGCACTCCAGCTAACCCCAGCTTGTGTTTGGTCACTTGAGAAACGCTGAACTGTATGCAAGGTAGAGGTGCCCCCAGGTTGCTCTGTCATGTGCACCTTGTACATGGTAGGTTGCAGTGCTGCTATTAGCGGGTCAGGCTTTTGTATCAGATAGGGATTGATTGCAGAGCTTCCTTCTTAGAGAGAAGCACTGCAGATATGTACATTATAAGATCTTTTCATGTTCTGACAAGTATGGCTGAAGTTAGTTTAAATATAGTATGTTATGCACACTGCTACCTGGTGGCTGAAGAGTATAATACAGTTTAGCACTCCTTTACAGCTCTAATCTGTGGCAGAGAATAGTAACTAATTGTTGGGTGTCAGTTTCTCCTTTTCGCACTTTCCTAGACCGTCCTGGGCAGTTGTGAGGTGAGAGGGGATTCATTACCCTAGGCTCAGGCAGAGCCAGTCAGACTCTAAGTGTGCTCTCCCTGGGGCTCTTATCCCCTGGCTAGAAACGGGGCAAAGGAACAAACAGTGAACTATGTTGCCCAGACAATTTTGGGGTGCAATTCAGCCTTCAGCACAGAGCTATACCTTTAAGGCACAATGAAGCTCTGAGAATCTGCACTGCCATTCTCTAGCTTTGGGTGCTCTGGGTTAAATATGAAGGGCATCAGAGAAATGATATTCTACAGAAAAACAATTTTCACTTTCATGGACCCAAACTGCTCTGTACGTGCATGGTCTTCAGCTGTCTTCTGCAGTGAAGCATAAAAGAGAAATTCTACTTTTAAGCAGCTGCTGTATCCTATCTATTCTGATCAGCAGTGTGCAGACTCACTGCAGAAACACCTTGAAGAGTGAGAGTGCCTAGGCAGGTGGTTTAGCACCAAAAACTGGGACTCTAACTTCATAGTTATTACACAGACTACTCTGTATGTCACCTGCCAGCCTTAACCAACTAAAGAGCTGCCAGAGTCAGACAAATCTAATCACAGAAATTCTCAATCTGGAAATGGCCCAGAAAACCGATAGGAAGAATAATCACAGGTGTTTCCTATGCCCAACTTTACCAAATGTTAGAAGGAGCAGGCACTAAAGACTAAGCACTCTTACTTCTTGGTGGGGAGTGGATCTGCTACCCCAGCATAGTTGCTTCTGTATTATTAAATTAATTTAAGGCAGGGTAGTAGGAGCTACTGTTACTATTTGATACACTGCTGAAGAAAAACTGGCTGGCTGTATTTGTCAGCTGTATCTCATTCAGAAGCAGATGTCATTAATATACTGTGGCCAGTCAGGGGCTATTATTGTTGTCATATTCCTCCAATTCTTCTCTCCTGCACATTCTGCGTGTGGAACTCCTGTTGATACCAACATGAATTCTACTGATAGAAAAAAGGCATGACATAAAAGAGAGTATCTACATCATGGACCAAAGAGGGGAGTTTTACCTGAAGTAAATATTCCTTGCTATGACTCCTCCATCAACAAGGAAACTGGTCTGAAACATCATAAACAAGGCACCAAGAGAGGCAGCAACAGGTTTGGCATTGCTGACAAAACTATGAAGAACCCAAGTAATGTGGGCAGTAATATAAATTGTAAACTGTAAAGTACTTGCAGTAGGATATAAATTTATCATATCTAACCTTTGAGAGATAGACTTACCTGTTAGTGGGATAAAGGGAGACCTTGGACATATACAGTCTACTTAGGGGCGGGGAAGGGGGGGTTAACTATTAACTTTCATTTTATTTTTAAATAGGGTTGTGTGAAATATTGAACAAACGTAAAATGCACTTAACATTAACCTTGGTTCAAATTTAAAGGGTGTCCACTATGGTTGGTTAAAAAGTTTAGTTTGTTCTCCCCATCACTGACATTTCTATCAAAGCTTGAAACTAACCATTTCCCTCTGTCTGGATAGCTGTAACCATTTTGAAATTTCTCTTTGTGACATTTTGGGGTTTACGCCAGTAAGGGATTAAGTCACCATCTGCCTTGTAACCTTGGGTGTCTTGCAACTGTTCAGCTTTGGTCCAGACTATTGCCCCCAACTGCTTACCAGCAGCCCACAAGCCTCACTCTGGCTTTGCCCAACCTGGTTACTCCTTGTAGGCTGATCTTAGTACCCTTTCAGCCCTGAATTCACCCTCAAACCTTCCTACTGCGGGGATCAGTCCCTCTGACTGGACCCTCACAGAGAAAATGTTAGGCTCACTGTCTTTACAGAGAAAGTAAAACACTCCAACATGTCAGCTTTCTAGAAGCGCACACTTTACTGAACTTACACAGCACTGATGATTTACAGTAAAAGCAAAACAAGGTTATTAGCAAAAGAGTAGGGATTAAGTGATGCCATTAGAACGTCCAAACTGAGTCAGACCAAAGGTACATCTTCTGGCAAACAGAGGCTAGGGACACAATCCCTGCCCATCCTGGCTAATAGCCATTGATGGACCTATCCTCCATGAACTTATCTAGTTCTTTTTTAAACCCTATTATAGTCTTGGCTTTCAAACAGCCTCTGGCAAAGAGTTCCACAGGTTGACACTGCATTCTGTGAAGAAATACTTCCTTTTTTTTTAAACCAGCTGCCTATTAATTTCATTTGATGACCCCTAGTTCTTGTGTTGAGAAGGTGTAAATAACACTTCCTTATCTACTTTCTCCACATCAGTCATGATTTTATAGACCAAGTGAAAGGGTTGAAGGTAGTAATGGTTACAAGCAAGTAAAAGTGAAAACATGCATCTAAAAATCTAAAACTTAATCTCTCAAGATACAGCCTTTGTTCAAGATGGTTTCTCTCATCCACAGTCTCCTTTTGAGCTTGGCCAGGACACATCACAAAGATCAAATCACTTGGTTCCTTTGTCTCCTAAAGAGAAGGATAAAGATGGAGTCTCCCTCTGTTCCTTATATCACCAAACAGATGTCAGGAAGGCCTTCTAGGGATTCAGTTGCTTGTGTCTCTCTGGGGTGCAGGAGCCATGTTAATTTTCTGTCTCTTGAGTTCAGGATCAGAATAACCCCTGCCGATTTGGTTCAATGGCTTTGTTTACTGTTCATATGTAAACTGAGGTAAACCCACACTGCCTTGGTAGGACAAACGTTTATCACCTTTACTTACGCTAGGCTGTCTGGTCTTAAGCATGTTATATCATACAGAGGGAATTCATAACTTCACATATAATAACACATGCATTTTATGATATTAATAACCAGCATTTTATTTGCTTTCATATGATAGCCCACAAGGCATATTTTGTACAAATATTATTGCAGTAGTATGTAGAGTGTGAATACAGGGTTGCCTAGGTTCCCACTCTTCCATAATACACATAGAACCACAATTTTATTGATCCTGTGTGTATATTCTCGTGGTTCCAACCTGACACACTTAGGTCCATATTTCCAAAGTTATTTAGGCACCTAATTCCCATTGATTTCAGTAGGAGGAAAGTGCCTAAATGCCTTGGGAAATCTGGGCCTTTGTTTGATTTTTCAGAGCTGCTGAGCCCCCACAGTTCTCATCAGCTGATCCCTTGAAAGTCAAGTATGAGCTGTCTCAAGTTGGACACCCCAGAGTTCAAAGATTCAAAGACTTTTAGGCCAGAAGGGATCAGCCAGGTAGTCTTTGCCAGAAAAGGTTAATGAATGCCTAGCTAGAGGGGAAAATGAGACTGGAGGGTTGCAATATATATGCTTTCCATAACTGGGAAAAGTTGCGCTTTACCTACACTGAGTGAAATGCAACAGAAACTTCAGTGAGGGGTGATCTGTAAGTTACAATAACTATAGCAAGTCATCTACAAAGTGCTATACTGTAAAAACATTAGCTACTGTAATTACTTCCCTGGCCTGGCTTACTCACAGGTTTTGTATTTTTTTAATTGAAATAGTTATACCAGTACAAACCTCAATATGGATTCAGTTACACTGATACTAAGGCCTTGTGTACACTACAAGACTATTTCGAATCAACTCAGTTCGAATTTGTGGATTCGACCTTATGAAGTCGAATTTGTGTATCCATACTAAATACACTAATTCGAATTTCTGAGTCCACATTCACGGGGCCAGCGTCGACTTTGGAAGCGGTGCACTATGGGAAGCTATCCCACAGTTCCCGCACTCCCCGCTGCCCATTGGAATGCTGGGTAGAGCCCCCAATGCCTGCTGGGGGAAAAATTTGCCGAGGGTGGTTTTGGGTAACTGTCATTATTGAACCATCACTCCCGCCCTCTCTCCCTGAAAGCGCCGGCGGGAAATCTGTTCGCGCCCTTCTCTGGTCAGTGACAGCGCGGACGCCACAGCACTGCGAGCATGGAGCCCGCTGCGATCATCGCTGCACTTATGGCCGTTGTCAACTCCTCGCACCTTATCGTCCACCTCTTCCACAGTCAGCTGCTGAGAAATCGGGCGAGGAGGCTCCGGCAGCGCGGTGAGGACAGGAATGCACAGAGTGGTGCAGACCTCTCACAAAGCAGGGTACACCGCGCCGTGGAGATCATGGTGGCAATGGGTCAAGTTCATGGTGTGGAACAGCGATTCTGGGCCCGGGAAACCAGCCGGACTGGTGGGACCGCATAGTGCTGCAGGTCTGGGATGAATCACAGTGGCTGCGAAACTTCAGGATGCGTAAGGGCACTTTCCTTGAACTCTGTGACTTGCTGGCCCCTGCCCTGAAGCGCCAGGACACCCGGATGCGAGCAGCCCTGAGTGTGCAGAAGCGAGTGGCCATAGCCCTCTGGAAACTTGCAATGCCAGACAGCTACCGGTCAGTAGCGAACCACTTTGGCATGGGCAAATCTACCGTGGGGGTTGCTGTGATGCAAGTAGCCCACGCAATCGTTGATCAACTGCTCTCAAAGGTAGTGACTCTCGGAAACGTCCAGGACATCATACATGGCTTCGCCGCAATGGGATTCCCAAACTGCGGTGGGGCTATAGATGGGACTCACATCCCTATCCTGGCACCAGCCCACCAGGCCAGCGAGTACATTAACCGAAAGGGCTACTTTTCAATGGTGCTGCAAGCACTGGTGGACCATAGGGGACGTTTTACCAACATCTTCGTTGGGTGGGCGGGCAAGGTTCATGACGCGCGTGTGTTCAGGAACTCTGGTCTGTTTAGACGACTCCAGGCAGGAACTTTCTTCCCGGACCACAAAATAACGTTTGGGGATGTGCAGATGCCTACAGTGATCCTCGGGGACCCAGCCTACCCGCTAATGCCCTGGCTCATGAAGCCCTATACAGGCGCCTTGGACAGTGAGAAGGAACTCTTCAACTACCGGCTGAGCAAGTGCAGAATGGTGGTGGAGTGTGCTTTCGGACGTCTTAAGGGGAGGTGGCGGAGCTTACTGACTCGCTCGGACATCAGCGAAAAGAATATCCCCGTAGTTATTGCTGCTTGCTGTGTGCTCCACAATGTCTGTGAGAGCAAGGGCGAGACCTTTTTGGCCGGATGGGAGGTTGAGGCAAATCGCCTGGCTGCTGTTTACGCTCAGCCAGACACCCGTGCCGAAAAACTATCCCAGCGGGAAGCGCTGTGTATCCGGGAGGCTTTGAAAGCAAGTTTCCTCGGAGAGCAGGGTAACCTATGACTCTACACTTGATTTTAAGAGAAGCTGATCCTGGGCCTGTGTCTCTATGTGTTGAGTGAGATCTGCGGTTACATGCCCCGTTCTCCAAGTTTCCCCCACTTCCAAAACACGTTTTTAAAAAAATTAAATGGAACAGTTATTTTTAATAAATCTTTCCTTTACTTTGCATTTCTGTTCAGGGTTTGAAACATGGATGCATACTGTGCTGGGTACGGTGTGCATTGATGTACAGACCGCTTGCACAATACAGGACGGACAGCCTCCTGCTCCTACATAGGTCTCTGGGGTGGGGGACGGTTTCAAGTGGTTGTGCATGTAGGGGTGGGTTTGCAGGAAGGGGCGAGTGGTGCCGTCTTTGCATAGGGATTTGGATGCAGGCTCTGGGCTGTGGGTTTGGGCGTAGGAAGGGGTGAGGGGTGTGGGGGAAGGGTGAGTATCTGTCCGTGGATGAGGGCTCTTGTTGGGGCTCAGGGCAGCGGAGAGGATCGCGCCTACGGTGGAAGTGCATGGTAAGGGCAGCATGCCTTAACATTAGGGGGTGGCAGGCGCTAGGACCGTGGACAACCGTACACATCACAGAATGACCCGGGGCAGCATACACCACACAGTGGGACCCTGGTGACTACTGAATGCAGTCTGTGTGTGCCCTGCAGTTGATCCTGCCCCCGATAGTCTGTACCCTGCTAATGTAGGCTATCCCGTGCAATTATAAATCCCCTGCTCCCCCCCTACATACACAGTCTTCTGACACGAAAGACGTGACGGAAAGAGTGAACAACAACAAACAGCTTTTATTAATCTACTACATAGTGGGGTGATGAAAATTGGATTTGGGACTGGGTGATCCTGTAAGGGAAGCGCTTCTAAACAGTTATAGCGTCAGAGGTGTGTGGAACATTAGCGCTCAGCTGTGGTGCAGTGACAGTTCTCACGGCCCCTACCGCCCCTCCGTCTTGTAATTTTCGGTGAGGGGGGGACAGGACTTCTTGGCGTTGGAGGGTGGTTGCAGATACAGTGCAGGGGGGCTCTCTCCTCCTGCCTGCGGTCCTGCAGAACATCAACAAGGCGCCGGAGCGTGTCCGTTTGCTCCCTCATTAGCCCAAGCAGCGTTTGAGTCGCCTGATGGTCTTCCTGCCGCCACCTATCCTCCCGTTCGATGTGTGTGCGATGCTGTTGACATAGGTTCTCCCTCCACTGTCTCTGCTCTGCCGCCTCGGCTCTGGAGCAGGCCATCAGTTCCGCGAACATCTCTTCCCGAGTCTTTTTCTTTCGCCGCCTAATCTGAGCCAGCCTCTGCGAGGGGGATGCCGGGGCAGTCCGGGAAAGAGCAGAAGCTGTGTGATGGGAAACAGTAAATGATTTCCTTGAACAGATACATGTTTGCGAACAGTGAGCACAGTCTAGTCAGTTTCTCTGAACAAGACCATACAGGGCACCAAGTCTCACGAGATCTCAGGAACAGTTCGAGATTTCGGAATACGCTCTCATTGGCGGCGCCATTGCACAGGAGAGCGGACAAGCGGGGAGATACAGCATAATCTGTCTTGCAGACAGTCCTGGTAAGCCTTACAGTAGATCATGCTTATCAGTTAGTGGATAGCTGTGCTCTCCTGCTAAAGGCAATCTGGAAAGCAGAAAGGCTGAGCCTTTTCCAGCCCCTCCCGCCAGTGCACGGGAAAGATCAATGTCTGCTTGTTCTCTGTGGCCTCCAGCACATGGCTGTTAAGCGAGGGTCGTTGTTATGCAACCTAATTGTAAACCGTTAACAATAGTAACAATACACTAATTGCCCGACCTAGATGCAGCCTGTCCAGACCGACATCACCCTGAGGCGGGTCACTCGCAGTCAGAGAGAGCGGATGCTACTGGCAGCCCTGCACAGACCAGGACCATATGCAGCAATGCTGGTGGAGGCGATGATTCCTCTGTACATTAGGATCTCCTGGCGCGGAAGAGTGTGCTTCCATGGAGCACCGAATAAGGAACCTCTCCCCAGGAACCTCCTGCGGAGGCTTTTCGAGCTGCTCTCTGAGAGCTTTGTTGAACTGTCCCAAGAGGATTACTGTTCAATCCCTATATGTGTGGACCTACTATTTATATAGTTTGACATGTAAAATTTTGTACATAGTATTTCTATTTTTTCTATACCCGTTTTTAAAAAAATAAAAGTTTCCATGTTTATAGCACTTACCGCCTGATCCTTCCCCTGATTCTGAGTCCAGGTTAACGGGCGGGGAGGGTTGGTAGGGGATCTCTGTGAGGGTGATGAAGAGATCCTGGCTGTCAGGGCAAGCGGTATTGTGTTCGCTGTCGCCTGCGCCGTCCTCCACAAACCCTTCCTCATCTTCCCCATCGGCGAACATCGCCGAGGAACTGTCCAGGTACACTATGCCATCCTCAGAGTCCACGGTCACTGGTGGGGCAGTGGTGGCAGACCCACTGAGAATGGCATGCAGTGCCTCGTAGAAGCGGCATGTCTGGGGCTGTGCTCCGGAGCGTCCGTTTGCCGCTCTGACTTTTTGGTAACCTTGTCTCAGGTCCTTGACTTTCACGCGGCACTGCATCGCATCCCGGCTGTATCCTTTCTCTATCATTGCTTTAGAGACCTTCTCGAAGGTCTTTGCATTCCGCTTGTTGGAGCGCAGCTCCGAGAGCACAGACTCCTCGCCCCACACAGCAATCAGATCCAGGACTTCCCGGTCTGTCCATGCTGGGGACCTCTTTCTATTCTTGGATTGGCCGGACTCCTCTGCTGGAGAGCTCTGCATCGTTGCAGGTGCTGCGGAGCTCGCCCCGATGTCCAGCCAGGACGTCAGATTCAAAGTGCCCAGACAGGAAAAGGAATTCAAATTTTCCCGGGTCATTTCCTGTGTGGCTGGTCAGAGAATCCAAGCTCGGACTGCTGTCCAGAGCGTCAACAGAGTGGTGCACTGTGGGATAGCTCCCGGAGCTACTAAGTTCGATTAGCATCCACACCTACCCTAATTCGAGCTAGCCATGTTGAATTTAGCGCTACTCCACCTGTCGAGGTGGAGTACCAAATTCGAACTAAAGAGCCCTCTAATTCGAATTAAATGGCTTCTTAGTGTGGACGGTTGAGCGGTTAGTTCGAATTAACGCTGCTAAATTCGAATTAAAGTCCTAGTGTAGACCAGGGCTAAGTATAGTTCAAGTAGATAAGGGCTTAATTGGGTGTAGATAAGGGCTTAGTTTCACCAGGGTAAAGTACCTGCTGGTTGTATCAGATTGAAGGGTTGGCCAAATAATGGAGTTACTCCAGGGATTAATTTGGCCTCTAGTGTTGGGCCTTACAGAAGCCTACATACCCTTTTAGTACCTTATGTAAATTATGTTATGTCTGTTACATGAGACATTCCCCCCACAAAATGAAGACAGCCAAAGAAAAGAGAACAGGTCCTCCCAATGGAGTTCCTGCTGCTCCTCATTCTGAAGAAGATTCCCTGTCATCTCCTGACACTGTTGAAGGCAATAGGTGAGAAGTGAAGATGTGAGGGGCGGAGATGTAGGAGAGTACAAATGCTGATGAGAAGAGATGATAATCTTAGTGCCCAGGAGGAGGAACAAGACCTTTGGAGCAGCGGCTGTCACCTTAATGTCCTATTTCTCATTGCAGCACAGAGCCTGAATCCATGGTATGTGAAAAGGGTATAATGTTGCAAATGATGGCAGAACTGGTACTGAAATGAACAATATTAAGTTAATCAGTGATGGGGATTTTCAGGGACCCCCCCGTACCCCAGATTGAGTTTACCCTGAAACTGTGTCTTGTTTGCCCCAGGCTAGAGCTAGCTAAGCATAGGTAATAGGAGACTGATATAGGCCAAGGGTGTCAAAGCATAAGTAACAGTAGGCCATTAGGGAAATTTGTAATAAGTTTGTATGGCTCAATCAAAAGGTCAGTGTGGAGAAAGAGGAACCAACGCCTACTGGTAATTGGGCAATATGGCTTTAGCATAGTGATGGAAAATTATTGAAGCAGAAAATCTTGTACAAATGTAACCGCACGTAGGTGGGCACGTATACAGTTAGTTGCATTAAGCAATTTAATAAACTATAAGGTAACGCAAGAAGAGGGACAATGGCAAAAGCAGGAGCGTCTAGGGGCAATAACAGGAAAAGCCCTAGATGGTGAAAGGCTCTGATTGGCTTGATGATAAGAATTATACCAAATAAGGCTGATAATATTTGTAATGTATAATTACGCGTTGCGGTTTTTACCTTTATAAGCTTGGAACCATGTAACCACCCCAAGGCAACTGACCCTCTTGCATGGGGGCCACGTTGACCTTCCCTTTATGCATATTGGTAATCAATAAAGGTGCCTCAGTGTGTCTGACCCAAAATCAACGGTGTGGTCAATTTTTCCACGACAATTTGGGGGCTCGTCCGGGATCCACAGATGACATCTCTGGATCGGAGGACCGCGGGCAGTTCCCTTTCAAACCCCGGGCCCATCTGAGAGGTAAGAGACCTTTTGAAATCTCTGTAGGGGTTTGGGAGAGGACTGGTCCGTAGGCTCCGGCTGGGGTAAGTCACAAGCTGGATCCTACTTTGGGACAAAGTTGACACACTTGACGCCCTTATTCAGGCCTCAGTAGGTTTGTTTGTCTGTCTCAGGTTTGTGTTAGACTGGGTGGGTCCTGGTCTCAGGTTTATGCTGGGCTGGGTGGGTCCCAGTCCCAGGGCAGGGTGAGCCTGCAGTTAGGTTGGGTGGGTCCCAATCTCAGGAAGTGCCGGCAGCCCCAGGGCCTCAGACCGCGCTCTTTTGGTCCGGAGGAGACTGATCGCCTATTAAAGCTGGGCGTTCGGGGTCCCGGAGCCACTAGGTTGGGAGGGACCAGGGGCATCTGGTTTCGCCTTGGTGCCTGTGCCAAGAAACGTGCCTGTGTGTGTGTGTGGCCGTGCGGCCTGTGTGTGTGTATAAGGCCGAGCGGCCGGAGTGTGTTGGTCGTGGAAAGACGCCCCAGACCCCCTGCGAAGCAATAGCTCATGACCGGGGATGTTCTGAAAGCAAGCTCCATAACCATGCTTGTAGAAAAATTGAAAAGCTTCCCTGACTGGCAGGCCTTGGTAAGTGGCTAACCAGCCAGGGTGCTTGTGTGTTCCCCATCCTGTTATCCCTTACCTCTCCACTTCCCCATGGCCCTGTGACTGCTCTTTGAGCACTGCCTTGTGTAAGGCCGCGGGGTCCCTTTTTGTTCCCCCCGGAGCCATAAGCTCCCTTCCCTTCCTCGGAGAGGAGGGAAGCCCCAGGAAACCGTACCGTCGGCTCTGAGGCTTCTGCAGCACCATTGGCTTGAAGGCTGGTGCCCAGAGCTGAAGAGGGACGTGCGGGGACCACGGGTTGTCCAGACACGGGTTGTTTGGCCAGTCCGCCCCCCTTGCCCGCTTGCCCGCAGGTTCACCAGAGGACTGTTGCCTGGGAACCTGCTCCCTTGTGTTCCTGCCATGAAACAAGGGCAGGCCTGGTTGGGCCATTAGTGTAGAACTGTGGTGACCCCCGAGTTAGCATCCTGGTGTGACTGGCTTGAGTAAAAGTGAGCTGTGAAGAGAATGGGGGCCCAAGGATCAAAAATCCTGCCGGTCCCACCCAAAGGCACACCTGCTGCTTATATGTACGTACATTATGGGTCGTCGACATGTAAATATTTAGATAAATGGAACTGGTATACTAGAGATAATCCGAAACTGCAGTTTCCCCTGGAAGGTAGCTTTGATCTTGACAGGATGGTGCACCTTAGAGGAGCCCTCCTTGCCAACACAGTACCCCAGGTCAGTTTGATGCCTATTTTATGTGGTACGATGAGATGGGAAAAAGACGTCAGGAGTCAAAGGTTAGGGGACTCAAAGATTCCCAAGAAAAGCTCCAACAAAAACTTAAGGAAGCCCAAGAAAAGCTAGGGCTTACGGGTGGCCCCATGCGGCAGGAGAGCATGGGCCAACACCCCTCCCTTTTTCCTGTTCAAGGGGAGAAACAAACGAGGGCTACTCAACGCGCCCCGTCTGTCCCCTCCCCAGATTTAATAGACCTATTTGTAGAGTGCCGGCAGTGGCCTGCTAGGACCACGGAGGGCCCCCCTTCCTATTCCTCAGCACAATCTACTCCTCCTCCCGGAGAGTCGGGGGAGGAAGCAGGATCCTCTCGGGTCACCCAATCCCCCTCCGAGTCCGAGAAATCAAATTCCTCAGACAGGATAGAATTTGCACAGGTCTCCCCAGAAGCCCAACAACGACTTGCAAGCTTAACCCAGCAAGTCGAGGAATCACTTGCTCAGGCAGCAGGCGTATGTGGCACTGAAGACGATCCGGTCAGACGCCTGTCAGAAGCCTTTGCACAATTAAAATCCTTTGTACAATCACCAAACTCGCCTCCAGCTTATAACACCCGGTACCAGGCCCTGTTGGCTAGGGGACGAGAACAGCTGGGTGACCTGGGCAGAGAGTTGTTTGACCCTCAGACAGGGAGGTTGTTGCTGCCCTTGAGGGAATTGCCGGGAGGCATAGATGGGAGATTGGTAACAGTGCATGCTCCCTGGTCCCCGGGGGACTTGTACAACCTAATTGACAAGTTTCCTAAGATTCGAGAGGACCCAGTGAAATTTCAGGAGCAGCTACGAATGGTTGTGCAATGTTATAACCCATCCTGGGCTGACATGGATCAGCTCCTTAGGGCTATGTTGCCCAGGGAAACTTTAAACCGCCTCTATGACAAGGCACACTGGCCAGATGCACAAATGGCAGTAGGCCTTAATGACCGTGATTTGGTAACATTCAGAAATAACTTGGTTCGGGCGGTCTAAAAGGACTGACTGGACTAAAATAAATTCATGTAAGCAATTAAAAGGAGAGAATCCAGCCGATTACATGGAGCGCCTGAAACAGGCTTTCGAGCGACACTCTGGTATAGACAGGGCAGAGGAAACTGCTCGCCAGGCTGTAGTGGCAGCTTTTGTACAGGGACTCCTTCCTAAGATTAGTGAACCACTGAAACTGGGAATAGTGGATTGGGAGGGGAGGGATGTGGAAGGGATTTTGGTTGCTGCACAGCATTATTATCGGCAGTTAGAAAAGAAAAAGGATGATACTGAGACCCTACTGATGGCCTTACAGTTAAAATCTTTGCAGGGCCCAAGGGGGCAAAAGGCTAAGTCAGGGCCTTATACTCCAGCCAGTGAGATTCCCAAGTTCAGTGCAGCCCCCCGCCTTGGCCCGAATACTTGTTTTTCGTGTGGCCAAGTGGGTCATTGGCAAGCCCAATGCCCCAACCCTCAGTGCACTTATTGTAGGCAGCTGGGTCACATTAATAGGGAGTGCCCTACACGTCCCTGTCGACCCGGTTGGCCCCAGCCCCAACCGGCCCAGACCCGTCCCCCTCCCTTCCCCGACTCTCAACCCTTTCCTAATCCACCCCCCCATCTGATTAGTTATTAGGAAAGCCAGGAGACTTGCGACATCATCTGCCCGCTTCTCCCTGTTGACCAAGCGGGCCCAACTATTTCTTGCATAATAAATGGTACCCCCACTTCTTGCTTGGTAGATACTGGAGCTTCACGTTCAACTCTGAGGGCACAGGAATTCTCATCTGTGCCCCTCTCTTCAGAAATTGTCACGGCTGTTGGGGTGGGAAATGCTCCTATTCCCCACCCTGTTACTTCTCCCTTGTCAGTTTCTATCGGCCCCCTATCTGATCAACACGCGTTCCTCCTCAGTCCCTGTTCCCCTGCCAATTTATTGGGAAAGGATTTGCTGTGTAAACTGAATTGAACAATTTCTTGCTCCCCGGAGGGGGTGTTTCTGGAGGTGCCCGATCCTGCACAGAATGCTGTTTTAGCTCTGTTGCAGGAAGGGCAGACTTCAATGGGGGACACCCAATCCAGCCCTTCCTTGTTGCAACAGGAATTGCTGGCGAAGGTCTCACCCACGTTGTGGGCAGAGCATGCCAACCAGGTCGGGCGCATTGGTTCTGCCCAACCGGTTAAAATCCGTGTGAACCCAGCAAGGCCCCTCCCCAGGGTCCGACAGTACCCATTGTCTGGACAGGCTGAGGAGGGTATTCGCCCGGTAATTACTGCCCTGTTGGAGCAAGGGGTTATTATACCGACAGTCAGTGAATGTAACTCCCCCATCTTACCTGTGAGAAAGCCAGGAAAGCAGACTTGGCGGTTTGTACAAGATCTCAGGGCCATTAATGCTGCTGTTATTCCCAGCTTTCCGGTAGTCCCTAACCCAGCTACTATCCTTTCCTGTATCCCTGCTACAGCACAGTATTTTTCTGTAATTGATTTATGTTCTGCCTTCTTCTCTATCCCCATTCATCAAGACAGTCAGTATCTGTTTGCCTTTACTTATCAGGGATTTCAGTATACTTGGACAAGGTTGCCTCAGGGTTACACCGAGTCCCCCACAATCTTTTCCCAGATATTGAAAAGGGATTTGGACGATATTGTATTCCCTAAGGGTTCTGTTCTGATTCAATATGTAGATGATTTGCTGCTTGCTTCTGACACTTTGGAGGCTTCACAGGCAGATACACTTGTTTTACTTCAAGCATTAGCTCAGAAGGGCCATAAAGTTTCCAAAACAAAATTGCAGCTGTGTCTGCCTTCGGTCCATTACTTGGGACATGATATTTCGGCAGGCCAACGAAGTTTATCTCCTTCACGTGTGCAGGCAATTCTTAAAATACCTAAGCCTGTTACAAAGAAGCAGCTGCGCGGATTTCTTGGCATGACGGGCTACTGCCGTCAGTGGATTTTAGAGTATGCTTCACTTGCCCGCCCCTTGCAGGATCTGACACTGAACAAAGTTCCTGACCCTATCCCTTGGACAGAGGAAGCCATGCAGGCTTTCAGTCAGTTAAAAAGTGCTCTGGCAGAAGCTCCGGCATTAGGTCTGGCTGATTATAAAAAGCCATTCACCTTATTCTGTCATGAGAAGGAAGGATTTGCTCAGGGGGTACTCACCCAGTTACACGGGGATAGGCATCGGCCTATTGCGTATTTTAGTTCCTCATTAGATCCTGTGGCTGCTGGCTTGCCGCCATGCTTGCGGTCTGTGGCGGCTGCAGCCATTCTTGTCGAGGCTTCCGCCACCTTGGTATCGGGGCATCCTTTGACCGTTGCGGTGCCCCATGCAGTCACAGCCTTATTGACTAAATGCAAAACACAGCACCTTTCTAACTCACGGCTGACAAAATATGAGATGCTGCTTCTGAATGCAGCTAACGTAACTTTAACCAGATGTTCTGTTCTTAACCCCGCTTCTTTATTGCCCACTGTGGCTGACGGTGAGCCTCATGATTGTATCTCTGTTACTAATGAGCTTGTCGTTCCTCGACACGACTTGCAAGATATCCCCCTTCTGAATCCTGATTTGATACTCTTTGTAGATGGCTCTTGTTTCCGGAACTCTTCTGGTCAGCTTGTTGCAGGATATGCTGTTTGTGATTTGCATAAGACAGTAGAGGCTTTCTCCCTTCCGGCTGTAGGTTCTGCTCAAGTTGCAGAATTGATAGCTCTTACTAGGGCTTGTCACCTAGCCACCGGGCAGTCGGTCACTATCTATACAGACTCAAGATATGCTTTTGGAGTGGTGCATGACTATGGGCAGCTTTGGAAATACAGAGGTTTCCTTACTTCCAGTGGTTCGCCTATCAGCCACGGACCATATGTGGCGGCTCTCTTATCTGCACTCCAGCTTCCCCCATGTCAGCCATTAGGGAAATTTGTAATAAGTTTGTATGGCTCAATCAAAAGGTCAGTGTGGAGAAAGAGGAACCAACGCCTACTGGTAATTGGGCAATATGGCTTTAGCATAGTGATGGAAAATTATTGAAGCAGAAAATCTTGTACAAATGTAACCGCACGTAGGTGGGCACGTATACAGTTAGTTGCATTAAGCAATTTAATAAACTATAAGGTAACGCAAGAAGAGGGACAATGGCGAAAGCAGGAGCGTCTAGGGGCAATAATAGGAAAAGCCCTAGATGGTGAAAGGCTCTGATTGGCTTGATGATAAGAATTATACCAAATAAGGCTGATAATATTTGTAATGTATAATTACGCGTTGCGGTTTTTACCTTTATAAGCTTGGAACCATGTAACCACCCCAAGGCAACTGACCCTCTTGCATGGGGGCCACGTTGACCTTCCCTTTATGCATATTGGTAATCAATAAAGGTGCCTCAGTGTGTCTGACCCAAAATCAACGGTGTGGTCAATTTTTCCACGACAATCAGAAAGGATCCTATCAACAGGATCCAGGAAGAAGGATAAAGAAGTTTGAGGCACAACTTGTGTTCTTGTCCATCCTCCTTGTTGAAGGAAAAGGCCCAGGTAGGGACCGTCAAATTGTGGAGGTGAATGTGTGGTTACACAGGTGGTCTCGGGGAGAGGGCTTTGGATTCTTGAACCATGGGATGTTGTTCCGGGAAGGATTGCTAGGAAGAAAAGGGATTCACCTAACAAAGAGAGGGAAGAGCATCTTCGGAGGCAGGCTTGCTAACCTAGTGAGGTGGGCTTGAAATCAGGTTCACCAGTGACCTAAGCCCAGAGGTAAGTGGGGAAGTGGGATACCAGGAAGAAACACAAGGAGGAGGGTACAAGACAGGAAGCTTCCTGATTCATACTGAGAAAGTAGGGCAATCAGCTAGTTATCTAAGGTGCATGTACACGAATGCAAGAAGCCTGGGAAACAAGCAGGAAGCAGTGGAAGTCCTAGCACAATCAAGGAACTATGATGTGATTGGAATAACAGAAACTTGGTGGGGCAGTTCACATGACTGGAGCACTGTCATGGATGTGTATAAACTGTTTAGGAAGGACAGGTATGGGAGGAAAGGTGGAGGAGTTGCATTGTATGTGAGGGAGTGGTATGATTGCTCAGAACTCCAGTATGAAACTGGAGAAAAGTCTGTTGCAATCTTTGGGTTAAGTTTAGAGGAGAGAGCAACAAGGGTGATGTCATGGTGAGCGTGTGCTATAGTCCACCGGATCACAAGGATGAGATAGACGAGGTTTTCTTCGGACATCTAAATGAAGTTTCCAGATCAGTCCCTGGTTCTCATGGGGGACTTCAATCACCCTGACATCTGCTGGGAGAGCAATACACCAGTGCACAGACAATCCAGGAAGTTTCCGGAGAGTGTTGGGGACAACTTCCTGATACAAGTGCTGGAGGAACCAACTAGGGGCTGTGCTCCTCTTGACCTGCTGCTTACAAACAGGGAAGAATTGGTAGGGGAAGTAGAAGTGGGTGGCAACCTAGGCAGCAGTGACCATGAGATGGTTGAGTGCTGGATCCTGACAAAAGAAAGAAAGGAGAGTAGCAAAATACGGACCCTGGTCTTCAGAAAATCAGACTTAGACTCCTTTAGGGAACTGATGGGCAGGATACCCTGGGAGCAGGGCCGGCTCCAGACCCCAGCGCGGCAAGCACCCGCGTGGGGCGGCATTTGCCGGCAGGGGAAGCAGGCGGGTCCGGCGGACCTTCCACAGTCATGCCTGCGGGAGGTCCACCGGAGCCCCGGGAGCAGCGGACCTCCCGCAGGCATGACTGCGGAGGGGGTGCTCGTCCTGCGGCTCCAGTGGACCTCCCGCAGGCATGACTGCGGACGGTTCGCTGGTCGCGCGGCTCGGCGAGACCTCCCGCAGGCATGCCTGCGGACGCTCCACTGGAGCCGCCGGACCAGCGAACCCTCCGCAGCTGCGGGAGGTCCAGCCGAGCCGCGCGACCAGCGGACCCTCCGCAGTCATGCCTGCCGGAGGTCCGCTGCTCCCGGGGTTCTGGGGCACCTCCCGCGCATGACTGCTTGGGGCAGCCAAATTTGTAGAGCCGCCCCTGCCTGGGAGGCTAATATGAGGGGGAAAGGAGTCCAGGAAAGCTGGCTGTATTTTAAAGAAGCCTTATTGAGGGCATGGGAACAAACCATCCCGATGTGCAGAAAGAATAGCAAATATGGCAGCTTGGCTTAACAGTGAAATCTTCGGTAAGCTTAAACTCAAAAAGGAAGTTTAAAAGAAGTGGAAATTTGGACAGATGACTGGGGAAGAGTATAAAAATATTGCTAGAGCATACAGGGGTGTAATCAGGAAGGCCAAGGAACAATTGGAGTTGCAGCTAGCAAGGGATGTGAAGGGTAACAAGAAGAGTTTCTACAGGTATGTTAGCAACAAGAAAATGGTCAGGAAAAGTGTGGGATCTTTACTGAATGGAGGAGGCAACATAGTGACAGAAGATGTGGAAAAAGCTGAAGTACTCAATGCTTTTTTTCCTCTCAGTCTTCACAGACAAGGTCAGTTCCCAGACTGCTGCACTGGGTATCACAGTATGGGGAGGAGGTGAGCAGCCCTTAGTGGTGAAAGAACTGTTTAAGGACTATTTAGAAAAGCTGGACATGCACAAGTCTGTGGGTCCAGATCTAATGCATCCAAGGTTGCTGAGAGAGTTGGCTGATGTGATTGCAAAGCCATTGGCCATTATCTTTGAAAATTTGTGGTGATCAGGGGAGGTCCCAGATGATTGGGAAAAGGCAAATATAGTGCCCATATTTTAAAAAGAGAAGACAAGGAACCCGGGGAACTACAGACCGATTAGCCTCACTTCAGTCCCCAGCAAAATCATGGAGCAGGTCCTCAAGGAATCCATTCTGAAGCAGTTGGAGGAAAGGAAGGTGATCAGGAACAGTCAACATGGATTCACCAAGGGCAAGTCATGCCTGACCAACCTGATTGCCTTCTATGATGAGATAACTTGCTCTGTGGATACGGATAAAGTAATGGATGTGATATATCTTGACTTTAGCAAAGCTTTTGATATGGTCTCCCACAGTATTCTTGCCAGCAAGTTAAAGAAGTATGGATTGGATGAATGGATTATAAGGTGCATAGAAAGCTGGCTAGATTGTCAGGCTCAACAGGTAGTGAACAACAGCTTGATGTCTAGTTGGCAGTTGGAATCAAGCGGTGTGCCCCAGGGGTCAGTCTTGTGGCCAGTTTTGTTCAATATCTTTATTAATGATCTGGATGATGGGATTAATTGCACCCTCAGCAAGTTCTCAGATGACACTAAAATGGGAGGAGAGGTAGATACACTGGGGGGTAGGGATAGGGTCCAGAGTGACCTAGACAAATTGGAGGATTGGGCCAAAAGAAATCTGATGAGGTTCAACAAGGACAAGTGCAGAGTCCTGCACTTAGGAAGGAAGAATCCCATGCACCGCTACAGGATGGGGACTGACTGACTAAGCAGCAGTTTTTCAGAAAAGGACCTGGTGATTACAGTAGATGAGAAGCTGGATATGAGTCAGCCGTGTGCGCTTGTTGCCAGGAAGGCCAACGGCATATTGGGCTGTATTAGTAGGAGCATTGTCAGCAGATTGAGGGAAGTGATTATTCCCCTCTATTAGTCACTGGTGAGGCCACACCAGGAGTATTGCATCCAGTTTTGGTTCCCCCACTACAGAAGGGATGTGGACAAATTGGAGAGAGTCTAGTGGAGGGCAATGACAATGATGGTGGGCTGGGGCACATAACTTATGAGGCGAGGCTGAGGGAACTGAAGTTATTTTGTCTGCAGAAGAGAAGAGTGAGGGGGGATTCGATAGCTGTTTTCAACTACCTGAAGGGGGTTCCAAAGAGGATGGAGCTCGGCTGTTCTTAGTGGTGGAAGATGACAGAACAAGAAGAATTGGTCTCAAGTTGCAGTGGGGGAGGTCAAGGTTGGATATTAGGAAACAGTATTTCACTAGGAGGGGGTGAAACAGTGGAATGGGTTACACAGGGAGCTGATGGAATCTCCATCCTTAGAGGTTTTAAGTCCCAGCTTGACAAAGCCCTGGTTGGGATGATTTAGTTGGTGTTGGTCCTGCTTTAGGGTATTGGACTAGATGACCTCCTGAGGTCTCTTCCAACCCTAATATTCTATGATTCAAACAGATTGGTTTAGGATCTTCCTGTGATGGGTTAGATCAGAAACCCTACTGGGAGCGGACAACTGATGTGCCAAGACTACCTCTGCTCCTGTTTTCCCTGCCAGCTGAGGACTCCAGCACCCTGTCTTGCTGAGCCAGACACTCCCGTCTGCTCCAATACAGACCCAAGGTCTGAATTACTTGCCCCAAAGCTGCAGGTTTACCTGAAAACAGCTCACAGAAGTGTTCCTGTCTTTAACACTCAGATGCCCAACTCCCAATGGCGTCTAAACCCAAATAAATCCATTTTACCCTGTATAAAGCTTATGCAAGATAAACTCATAAATTGTTCGCCCTCTATAACACTGATAGAGAGATATGCAGAGTTGTTTGCTCCCCCAGGTATTAATACATACTCTGAGTTAATAAGTAAAAAGTGATTTTATTAAATACAGAAAGTAGGATTTAAGTGGTTCGAAGTAGTAGCAGACAGAACAAAGTAAGTCACCAAGCAAAATAAAATAAAATAAAACATGCAAATCTATGTCTAATCAAACTGAGTACAGATAATCTCACCCTTGGAGATGCTTCAGTAAGTTTTTTCCTCAGACTGGACACCTTCCAGGCCTGGGTACAATTCTTCTTGAATAGTGTAGCTGAAGTCGAAGTATCTTAGATCGATTTACCTCTTGTCCTCGCGGCGCGTGATCGACGTCCGCAGCTCCCCCTGTCGACTCTGCTACCGCCGTTTGTGCTGGTGGAGTTCCGGAATTGACGGGAGCACTTTCGGGGATCGATATATTGTGTCTAGATGAGACGCGATATATCAATCCCTGAGAAATCGATCGCTACCCGCCGATACGGCGGGTAGTCTAGATGTACCCTAAGTGACTTGCCTAAAATCACCTCAGTGAATTGAATCTGGGTCTCCCAAGTCCTGGGCTGGTGTCTTAACCACTGGACCACCCTTCCTCTCTATTTGTCAGGCTGAAGGCAGGAAGGGGATTTTTAATAAATACCCTCTTTACCAAATCTATAACATTTAATCCCTATAGTTTGTTATGCTGACATACTGGGCTGTCTTTCAGGTTATCTAAATGCAGACAGAGAGACAATCAACATCAGTGATCTTTGCAAAGCCCTTTATGTAAACTAACACCACCACTAAACATCTGTTTTGGATTTGTGTCACATCAGAGGAAATATGCCATTCACTAGATTCAGTTCATAATTTATTAGGTGAGTTGAAAATGTTTTTTAACACACACCTGTCAACTTGTCGCTTGCTCAAGTGAAATATAGTTTGCCAATGAAGCCTAGAAATTGGGTTTTTATGGAGTCACATCCATTTCACAAGACCCGTCTTTCCCTGACAGCATTGTTTCCTTGACATTTTAGGCAATCCTAGACTTGTTGCATATAAATCAAAATGTAGTCTCAATTTTTAATTCATAGAAGCAACTGCCCTATATTTACTTTTCTTTTCCTATCCTGTGACAAGCTGTCAAGTGAGCTGAACACCCCAGAATCATTTTCCTCACCCTTTCCTCTTTAAAAATATACAAACATGCACTGATTTATTTACAAGACAGCTACAAAATTTTAGACAGTGTCTCTATGTTTTGCTCCCTGCTTCATGTCAATGCATACCTCATGGCTGTTTGGTGGACAGTTGGCGCCATCATAGAAACCACCACAACTGGTACATGTTTTGGGAGTCTCAGACTGGCCGAAGATTAAGATCCTGACCAAAGCCAACTGAAGTCAGTGGAAAGACCTCCATTGGCTTCAATGACATTTGGAACTCATCTTGAATAAGCATGGAGTTTGAATAACCCTATACATTCTAGGCCCTATCTATGATAGAACAATTTGACCTACTTAGTAGGCTCATAGAATGAGTGCAGCACCAAGGATTGTCGCAGCATTTTAACACGTAGAGAAGAAGATTACCATATTAAAAATAGCTGTATCCTCCCTACACTGCAGCTTGGACATATTAAATATGGTTACACATTTTTCTAGTGTGGATAGCATCTAGATGAAGATGTATTGGATTCTATGGAGAAGCTTGCACTACTACTGCTCAGGCTCTGCTTGTACTCTACAGCATTACTGATCTTTTGTTGACACTGATTTCACACACCAAAAGAAAAAAAGAATTAAAAAGAAAAGTCATAGTGGATATTTTGAAGACAAAAGCAATGACGCAATCGGTATAGGAGACAGAGAGGTGAATGCACTGTCAACAGAGTTGACAAATTACTTTGTATACCTTGAGGTTGGACTGTTGCCAAGATTCATGTGACAGTGCATCTCACCCACAGTTATGGAAAGGAAAATTAAATAGAGGCAGTGCCTTGTGGGTTGAATATGCACTTGTCCTATGCACTTGTTTGGCCAGGAGTCTGGAAACGAGTGGAAAGTGCTGAACGAGAACTTATTCAAAAGGAGAAAAACTTTAAAAAAAACTGCACATATATTCACTGGACAGCTTTGATAATTTTTACTGCATTTTGGGGCCATTAAATGACCTTTTTAGCATCTCCTCAGAAAATACTTCAAAATAAAATGGATGCTGCTAATGAACAGCCTTGTAATTTTTCTTGATTATGGTGATTTCTTCTTTTCCCTTTTTAAAGGCAAGGACCAATATCTTAAAGAGATACCCATACTAAGACAGGGGAACCTGTTCTTGTGGTTCCCAGTTGGGTAGTTCATTAAATTCTGAAGTATCTTTGCCCCACTGTGGTTGGGAGGAGATCCCAGTAACCATCCACAAAGCTTCTCAATTATCCATCTTTAAATCTGTCCTTAAAACTCTGGCATGATGCCTACAAAAATCCTGACAATAGTTAGGCTGCTGATGGGCCGAGACCACTGCCTATCTTGTTGACAATACTGTCTCATTGTTTCCTTTTCCTCCCCTATGTGTTAACATCCTTCTTTTGTTTTATACTTAGATGGTAAACTATCTGGGCAGGGACCATCTTTTCATTCTGTATTTGTACAGCACCTAGTACAATGAGGTTCTGATTCATGACTGTGGCTCATAGGTGTTGTACATAAGGACATAAGAAAGGCCGTACCGGGTCAGACCAAAGGTCCATCTAGCCCAGTATCTGTCTACCGACAGTGGCCAATGCCAGGTGCCCCTGAGGGAGTGAACCTAACAGGCAATGATACTAGATCTCTCTCCTGCCATCCATCTCCATCCTCTGACGAACAGAGGCTAGGGACACCATTCTTACCCATCCTGGCTAATAGCCATTTATGGACTTAGCCACCATGAATTTATCCAGTCCCCTTTTAAACATTGTTATAGTCCTAGCCTTCACAACCTCCTCAGGTAAGGAGTTCCACAAGTTGACTGTGCGCTGCGTGAAGAAGAACTTCCTTTTATTTGTTTTAAACCTGCTGCCTATTAATTTCATTTGGTGACCCCTAGTTCTTGTATTATGGGAATAAGTAAATAACTTTTCCTTATCCACTTTCTCAACATCACTCATGATTTTATATACCTCTATCATGTCCCCCCTTAGTCTTCTCTTTTCCAAACTGAAGAGTCCTAGCCTCTTTAATCTTTCCTCATATGGGACCCTCTCTAACCCCCTAATCATTTTAGTTGCTCTTGTCTGAACCTTTTCTAGTGCTAGAATATCTTTTTTGAGGTGAGGAGACCACATCTGTACACAGTATTTGAGATGTGGCCGTACCATGGATTTATATAAGGGCAATAATATATTCTCAGTCTTATTCTCTATCCCCTTTTTAATGATTCCTAACATCCTGTTTGCTTTTTTGACCGCCTCTGCACACTGCGTGGACATCTTCAGAGAACTATCCACGATAACTCCAAGATCTTTTTCCTTGTACTAATATAAATAAATAATGATAATTGTAGGACTAATGAGTCTCCAAAGCTTCAAGTTCTGTTTTTGTAACTTTGAACCCACAGTGTTTTAGTAGGCTCAAAATTAACCAGAAGTTTACACATCCAGCATTAGAGATACTGTAATAGGTATACCCTAAGTCTAAGAGATATCTTTAACTCTAGAAAGCATATTTTTGGATAACAAAAAATAAAGGTAAGGATCCTTTACATTCACTAGTGTTCCTGGTATCAGAAAAACAGATAGAATACCCCAAAATAGCAGTAAGTACAGTATTCATTAGGATTTGCCCATACTCTTGCTCAAACTCTCTCCTCAAAAAGACCCATTAGGTTCTACTGAAAGTTCAAAAGCTGTCTTTTCTAGTTCACTTCTATACAGCTTTGACTCCACAGTATGAGAAATAATAATAAAAAAAAGTAATTGGAGATATACTAATCTCCTAGAACTGGAAGGGACCTTGAAAGGTCATTGAGTCCAGCCCCCTGCCTTCACTAGCAGGACCAAGTACTGATTTTGCCCCTGATCCCTAAGTAGTCCCCTCAAGGATGGAACTCACAACTCTGGGTATAGCAGGCCAATGCTCAAACTGCTGGGCTATCCCTCCCTCCTCCAAATTCTAACCACATCATGAAAGAGCTGATAGGGAATGTGAGATGGACTGGAAACGAGCAGGGACGATTTTGTTTTATTCAGATAATAAGATTAAAATGGTATCCTTCCCAGCAGATGCAATTTCCAGCACTGTAAAAAATGGTGACGCTGCAGAACAAAGATTTAATGCATTTCTATGGAAAAATAATCAGTAATAGAATAACTTCCATTGTTAAGTTCCATAAATTAGGTTCTATGAATCTATGAATGTGCACCACAGCCACTTGCAAGTCCAAGCCCATTTGGCTGCGAATCCTTCAGACATACACAAGCTGATAAAACCCAGTGCAAATATACTAATGACCCAATTTTCAAATGAGCTCCACACCCAACTGTAGTTATTAAAGTATGACTCTGAAAATATTGCATGACACATTGCATAACACATATACACTCTGTTTTATTCCAAGCCAACATCTCCCTCTCCTATGAAGGAACACTGGGCTCCCAAGGTCAACCATAAGAAGAGCCATATTGGATCAGACCAAAGGTCCATTTAGCCCAGTATCCTGTCCTCTGACAGTGGCCAATGCCAGGTGCCCGAGAGGGAATGAACAGAACAGGTAATCATCAAGTGATCCATCCCCTGTCGCCTATTCCCAGCTCCTGGCAAACAGAAGCTAGGGACACCATTCCTGCCCATCCTGGCTAATAGCCATTGATGGACCTATCTTCCATGAACTTATCTAGTTCTTTTTTGAACCCTATTATAGTCTTGGCCTTCACAACATGCTCTGGCAAAGAATTACACCACGCCCTCAGTTCCCACTCAGTCATGTTCTCTTGGTATCTTCTGATAAAAATTAAACATTGATTTTATACCTGCCACTGTATTTTCCTGTATTGATTCTGCCAGTGTGTGCCCTTAGAATGCAAGGACATCAGGGCAAGAATCCTATAGTTGCTCTGGCACAGCTCTCCAGTTGTATAATACCAGGTATACCAATAGTGCTAGATAAACAATCAATTGTGCCAAACGTCCTGTTCAACTAACATGTCATTTTTAAGTGTTTGTTCTTTCTCTCCTCCACAAACCAAGATATATACAGGAAGAAGGAAAGATTCCATGTGACAATGGTAAAGCGCCGAGGAGCAACTTCCTTATAACACTGAACAGGGAACTTTATTAAAACAAGGAAAACAGCATTATTCCTAAACCTACTCTGTCCCTCAATCTGTTTAACTGCAGAGCTTCTGCTTAGACCTTCACCAGACCTTCCCGTCTGGCTCCCTGCTTCAGATTTAGGGAATAGTAAGTACAGATATCCTCAAGGAAAGTTTCTCCTTGTATTTTTTGTGGAGTTTTTTTCTGCTTATTCCCTCTAGTATTAGTCCCTTCATCACACTTCTCCCAGTGACTAGAAATGGAAACCTGAAAACTGAGAGAAGCATGAAAATGTGCCTCCACTCCTTACTATCCCAATCAAGGTCCCTTGAAGTCACCTAACTAGTTCTGGTTTCCCCAGTAGGGTGGCAGACAGGAGAGCTGTTAAGAAGTCCGAAAAAAAGCAGCATAGGCAAAAGTAATTACCCTTTACCACTGTCGTCTACTATAAAGGATGTGTCTAATGTCCCCAAATGAGGCATACCAGGTTCGCTCTATTGTAACAGTAAACATTGGTTCAGGTGACTGTAATACATTTATCAGAGGGGTAGCCGTGTTAGTCTGGTTCTGTAAAAGCAGCAAAGAATCCTGTGGCACCTTATAGACTAACAGACGTTTTGCAGCATGAGCTTTCGTGGGTGAATACCCACTTCTTCGGATGCAAGAAGAAGAAGTGGGTATTCACCCACGAAAGCTCATGCTGCAAAACGTCTGTTAGTCTATAAGGTACCACAGGATTCTTTGCTGCTTGTAATACATTTGGCAACCATGACCTATCTCAGGTGACTAGGAAACAAAATCATCTTGCTGGTTCAAGATTCACTAGTGCAGTGGTTTTCAACCTTTTTTCATTTGTGAACCCCTAAAAAATTTCAAATGGAGATGCAGACCCCTTTGGAAATCTTAGACATACAGGTCGAAAACCACTGTTCTATGGTAAAGACAACCTTTCGTGGATCCGTTAGACATAGTCTGAGGACTCCCAGGGGTCTGTGGACAACAGGGTGAAAATCACTGCACTAGTGTAACAATTAGGTGACACACAGGAGGGCTTGCAAGTGACTGAACTTTATTTCCTGGCTCCACTCACTTGACGTAGATTAGATTGCAAAAGTTCATGCCCCATGTCATCTGCCAGGTTAATAATCCCCAGCTCCAAAAACCATAACCTTCTTTTGGCTGGAAAGGAGTGGAACAAAGTACATACTCCATGGGACTGTGTTATTTGGACAGCATCCACTCACCTATGGAGGTTCACAGTGATTTTTCCTCCCTGCCCTTGTAGGTAAAATAGTTCTGGCAATGACAGCTCTTAATTTACGCCCCCAATATGCAAGAAGCATTTACTATGAGTGCTTCCACTACATCCCAACAGACACATCTGAGCTGTTTTTATATGTATGTGGCCACACAAGTAGCTTGGTCTGAATTTTCAGGAGGAAGTGATGTGGAGAGGTGGCACTGGCAGGAATAACACAAGGGGAGAAAAACGTTCAGAACCTGTCCTCTTATCACAGGAACTGTGCCCATACTTAGCATCTTTGTGGGGCTAAGGGAGATTTTTAAAAAAATCAGATTTTGTCAAGAGAACTTTGTAGACGTGTATAGCTCTTATCTCTAGAAATCTTAGTGGTTGCTTGCCAAAATTTTCAGAAGTGGGTGGCTAGTGATTATGGATGCCTAACTTGACATGCCTTGATGAGTTCTGATTTTTAGAAAGTGCAGAGCACCAATGTGCTAAAAGAATCAGACTCTTTTCTGGTATCTTAGATTGGGGCCTCAAAAAATGGAGGCACCAAAAAATAACTAGTCACTTGAAAACCTTGGCTGTTGGTCAGAAGCCCGCCCTCAATTTGGGGTCCTGGCTTGCCCGACTCAGGAGTGTTTTAACACTTGTTGACAGCCACGTTAAGCTCCCAAAAGGAGTAAGTTTGTTTCTTTCAGATGTTATTCCTATCATCAAAATTGTATTTGGACTATATACTCTACACCCTGAACGGACTCAGATAGCTATTTTCAGAGATGGAGAGTTAGATTTCATAGTGGGCAGGCACACCTTTGCTATCTCCTGTGTGTGCATTGGAGTGCATATCTAGCACTGATGCACAGAAGTATCTTCAAGGGACTGCAGAGATGTGAACTATGACTATGCTCTGGTTTTGTCTGTTCCTTCCAGATAGTGCAGGTCCTGATTCTTCCTATTAGGTATATGAGGCACGGAATGGGTTCAGGAAACCTAAAAAGGCTTTTAAATAATAGTTACTGGGGAGGTGTTTATAAACCTGTCACTTAATGGAGACTTATCCATCCATCTACTACAACAGGATATATTAATACTCAGAAGGCTGTTGCATAAATATCACAAAACTTGGATTTTAAGGTTTCTTTTAAACCACAGAATTTAAAATTAAGAAGCTATAGCTATTGTATAACAGCAACAGGCTGCAGCAGGGTGTACTTTCCTGAAGGATAAAGGCCTTCTACTTCACAATATAGACAAGGCATGTCTTGCCCTGTCATGCACACCACAGCAGGGTGTGCTACTTAACACTTGCAAAAGAGTTAGAAGCTTGGCACTCATAAACCGCTGTGAATTTACAAGCTTGCCATAGTTATGTAAAATTAAACAATAATGAATACAAAATACACAGTTAATGGGGTTATTCTCTTGCATAGACTCAAGGACAGGAAAGTGGCAATTGCTGATGCTGTTCTTGTGCAATTGCTCTTTTCAGTGGGTGGAGAAAAAGAATGTCCCCCCTCCCACTTTCTCCCACAATGGTAAATAGCTTCCCTTCTGTTATAAATGGGAACCAGTGAGAGGGTTGAGAGCCTGCCTTCCAGAGGGAGGGACCTGTTCCATTTTGGTGAGATCCCAGAGGGGAAGGTGTGTGGCAGAATGAGTGTCAAACCGAAGACCTCAGCCGGAATCATCTGGGCTCCTTTTTCAAAAGGACAGGTAGAGTGTCTCCAATTTTTCTAAAAATGTGCTTAGAAACACTTGTTTAGGGGTTTTAGACTGGAAATTATGAAGCCACTACTGTCTGTGACCTTTGTTCCTTGTTTCTCTTGGTCTAATTCTCTTTATTAGAAAGGGGGGCATAAAGAATATCGAGTAAGCTACACGTTTAGCACAGGTTTCCACAGCTCTGGATGAGAAGGCACTTTCACCCATGTTAGTCCCAAAGGCAACACTTAGCTTTGTTTTGTTCTTAGTGCAAATGTTATATTTCAAAAATGTTCAGTTAAATTCTGTTTGGTTTGAGAAACTGAAGCACAAGAGAACTTTCTCTTTCCCCACACCAGCTTTGTAGATCTCAAACCTCCCTTATTAACCACACTTGTCATGAACAGAGCCTTCATTTATGGATGAAGGCTGGCCTTGTAAATATGAACAAAAAGTCTAACCATAATTACACTGTAATTGTTAGCAATTTACAGTCTTTATATATGTAATATTGGAGTTCTCCTAATCTTAATGACATCTTGCAGTGTGGAATTCCGCATGTAGACCTGCCCGAGCACATTGAAATCAGTGCAGTCATACTTATTTCAATAATTAGGCACGGCCTACACAATGCCTCTGATGTGATCATACTTGCTTCCAGATCACACCCTCCACTATCGTATATGTAATAATCTGCTTCCAAGAATTATGTTTACTCATTTAATTATGAAGATGGTAACTCTCCCCTCCCGCCACGATGTTCATGGCAGGACATAGGAAATAAATATTCAAGTAGAGAGAGAATACTGGTATGGAAATATTAGCTCAGTAACTTTTGTGAAGCAATACTATTCAAAAACAAATACAAAGAATAAAAAGCTGGTTGGAAAATGTTTTTCTGCAGGAAAAAATGTTTTCAGAAGAAAATTAAAAACTGAAATATTTCAGTTCTGAAGTTTTGCCACTGTGTCTCATGTGAGTTGTAATTCAGATGTATCTTGCTCCTGTTCTCCTCTACAAGCCAGGCTCTCTGGTCAGACTCCATCTCTCATAATGTATCACAGTCTCTCCTCAGTGGGGCTGTAGGGGTGGGAGGGTGAGGCAGCATGGGAATCATGTGGCCATGGTGCATCATGAAATATGAAGTCCAATGCAGTCCTGGCCCACAGATGAGAATAGCAGCACAAGGCACCAGAGCAGCATTTCACAAGTGAAATGTCTTGGTATTCAGTTTTCTGGGGGGAAAAAGCAGATAATTTTAACAAATAAATTGTTTAGTCTAAAATGCAATTTTCCATTGAAAATCAGGTTTGATGGAAATTTTCAATCAGCCCTAGTCTGTTTAGAAATTCCTACCTCAATCAGCTTTGGGGAGAGGGATAGCTCAGTGGTTTGAGCATTGGCCTGCTTAAACCCAGGGTTGTGAGCTCAATCCTTGAGGGGGCCACTTAGGGATCTGGAGCAAAAATTGGTCCTGCCTAGTGAAGGCAGGGGGCTGGACTCAATGACCTTTCAAGGTCCCTTCCAGTTCTAGGAGATTGGTATATCTCCAATTATTGGTCCAGTGGCAAAGCTGACCACTGTCTAGGTGGTCTTCCTATATAAACAGTGTTATATAGAAAACTAAATTTGTCACCTTATTTTCAGGGGTGCTGAGTACCTGCCCCTCCAGCTAAAAATCAATGGCAGTTTTAGGTGTTCAGCACTTTTAAAAATTAGGTCCTCTTTTGTAAGGCTTTCCTTCAGATAAACTTACTAAATCACTCCCAAGCTGAGCTTTTCCTTAGGAAAAACCCTGCCCTCTTCCAGGGGCGGCTCTAGGAATTGCGCCGCCCCAAGCACGGTGGCATGCCGCGGGGGGCGCTCTGGCAGTCGCCGGTCCCGCGGCTCCAGTGGACATCCTGCAGACATGCCTGAGGAGGGTCCGCTGGTCCCACGGCTCTGGTGGAGCATCCGCAGGCATGCCTGCGGGAGGTCCACCGGAGCCGCCTGCCACCCTCCTGCGGCACGGCGCCCCAAGCACGCGCTTGGCGCACTGGGGTCTGGAGCCAGCCCTGCCCTCTTCAGCCTGCTGTAAGGGCATGGTCTTCAGTCCCTTTTTATTCAGCTAGCAGCATTACCCTGTGCTGTAGCCCAGTTCAGCTGTGTCTCAGAAACAAAAGTACACACACTGGAAAAGAAACAGATTCTCTTTCCAGCTTGGCATGTGCTTGCTCCTGTTACCAGCCCACTCTCTTTCTACACACTCCATTTCCAAACTGTAAAGTGCACCTGAGGGTGAGGGCATTCCCCTCCTACATGCACTAATTCAGTGGTTCTCAAGCTATTATACTGGTGACCAGTAGCGTAGCTGGTGGGATTCAGCAGAAGCAGCTGCTTCCGCTCAGGTCGGCAGGCGCAGAAGCGGTGCCTGCCAGCCGCACAGCCGGAGGAGCCACGGGGCGGCAGCGGCAGCCCGGCGCAGAAGCAGCGCCTGCTGGCTGTGCTGCCCGCCGGATGGCCGGAGGAGCCGCAGGGCAGCAGGCCAGTTTGGAAGCGCAGGAGCGAAGGTGAGCGGGGGGGGGGGGGGGAATCTGGTCTGGGGGCGTGGCCAGAGGAGGGGAGCCAAGTGGGGGGTGCCTTTTTTATGTTTTTTGCTCCCCCTACCCTGAAAACCTGGCTACGCCACTGCTGGTGACCCCTTTCACATAGCAAGCTTCTGAGTGTGACACCCCCTCCCACCTTATACATTAAAAACACTTGTTTATATATTTAACACCAATATAAAGGTTGGAGGCAAAGCGGTGTTTGGGGTGGAGGCTAACAGCTCGCAACCCCCCATGTAATAACCTTGTGACCCCCTGAGGGGGTCCCAACTCCCCGTTTGAGAACATCTGCACTAATTAAAGTAACATGCCCATTTATTCTTTTTGAGAGTTACTCCATTTCTGCAATCCATTCCTTAGAAAAACTTACCCCAAGTATCACAAAAAATTATAATGTCTAGACTGATACAAACATGCAATTCATAACGTTTTGCTTTGGCTGAGCTGCTTGTACTCAGATGTGTTAGCTAGACTTGCTTTTCTTTCCCCTTTCTCTTAATTAGCCTACAATATTGTGATGTGTAAACAGTTGCAGCCTCTGGGGTCCCAAGTCCCAGAATGAATGTGTATAATGTAGGGCCAGATTTTCAAAAGAGCTCAGGCTCCAATGTTCCAAGTGCTTTTGAAGATCTGGCTCCAGCGGTGGGAGCTGATCACTTTCAGACATTATCATATCTCAAAAACACACAAAGAAAACCCCCAATAACAAGCAAGGAATTTAAAGTGTGTGTGGAGTGGAATCTGTTAAGCAACATTGAAAATGAAATTCCTAACATTTGCACATGTGAATATCTCAGTTATACACTCCAATGGCCCTGTGCGTGCTCCGTCCCTTTGAAAATCAGACAGGATTCAACATTTGTAAGTTATATACACCCTCTTGTTTCTGAGCATAAGTATAGCCGCTAACTGATGCAGTTAAAAAGAAACTTACTCTATGGGGGCAAGTTATTCCATATTTACCTATTTTAGGGTTTCTTCCACCTTCTAAGGAGAAAAATTACATTTCTCTTCTAGCCCAGTTAGGTGGTACCAGTCAATCATAGAATATCAGGGTTGGAAGGGACCTCAAGGAGGTCATCTAGTCCAACCCCCTACTCAAAGCAAGACCACTCCACAGACAGATTTTTGCCCCAGATCCCTAAAGGCCCCCTCAAGGATTGAGCACACAACCCTGGGTTTAGCAGGCCAATGCTCAAACTACTGAGTTATCCCTGGAGACAAGATATGGGTGTAGATAGAACACTGGTCTGATTCAGCATGGCTGTTTCTCTTATGACATACTGGTCTTAGAATATAGCTATTTCATTTTAAATGTATTTGTTTAAAAAACTCATTTTGGTGTTAGATAAAGTATCTCTTTCCACCGTGAAATAGTTTGTAGTAGAAAGATAATAAACTATGACAACTTTGTTTTGTATTTCTGGCACTGGACTGGTACTCAGGAGACCTAGGTTCAGGTCATGCTCTGCCACAGACTTCCTAAGTAACCTGGGCAAGTAATTTAATCTTTCTGAGCCTCAGTTCCTTATCTGTAACATGACAATACTTCTTTTCTCCCACTTTTTGTTCTATTTAGATTGTAAACTCTTCAGGGCAAAGACTAGGTCTTACTATATACAGGGTGTTGTGACAATAAGCACATTAAAGATTGTGAGGTGCTCAGATACTTCAGTAATGTGGACAATATAAGTAACTAATCTTAGCTGGGGCTTGTAGGTGCTACTGTAACTAAAATAATATATTTTATTAATGTTACCTGCACGTCTCCACTGAATCCAGCTGTCTCCAGGCAATAATTCATATCCTAGTTTGCATGTTCCATTCTCATTTTCCACTGCCAATAACTGAGTCCTGCAAGTCTTGCTCATACAAGTAATTCTCATGCACACACATGGTTTCATTGAAGTCAAGGGGATGGCTCTGATAAGTACAGCTCATAAACATGAGTGGAGCCTTGCATGATGATGTCCTGAATCTGGAGTGTCAAACTTCCGACTTATTTCTATAATAAAGGACTGAGAGGTGTTAGCCGTGAAGTGCTACAGAAAGGACATTGCTGAATCCAGGCACAGGGGAGCTATTTAAATCTGCCTGTTTTGTGCCTTTGAGGCCTCCGGCAGTCTCTCCTCCCTCATGCAGCTGTGCTGTGCACTGCAAAGACAGCTGGGCTGCTTTAAATGTAGCTTGTACTTAAAGCACTTCTTTGGGACCAGTCAGTCAGTTCCCATTTCAACTTTTTAATTAAAAGTCAAACTCTAAAGCAGCCCCCCACAGCTCTGTGCTGGAGCTTGGCTAGAAGAGAAATGTAATTCTCCCCTCTGAAGCTGGGTTACTTCAGAGGAACAAGGAGAGAAACTTCAAAGACTGCTGTGTCCCTCCTCCGGTCCAGCTGCCAAGTTTCCCAAGCAGTCGGCCTCTGACAAACCTTTATCTATAGATCTGAAAAGGAGCCAATTTACCTTTAAAACAACTCAAGTCCCATTAACGTCAGTGTGAGCTACACATGTATCAGGCAGATAGACCGCGCACAATGCAGCAGCTGCTCTCTATGGCACAATGAGTTCATTTCCAGTCTCAAAGCTGGCTAATAATTATTTTTAATGATAAAGAAAATGATCATCTCCTTTTCAATGTAATAGGCAATAGAAGAAACCATTACCCTTACAAAAGACATAAATGCTCTTGTGAACCTTGTAGTGAATGTTTGTTTCAGTATTGTTAACATTCCCTACACCCAGAACTGTTCTTTTTCTTGCATGTAACTAATGCCTTGTCTACACTACTGCTTAAGTCGAAGAAAGTTACGTCGCTCAGGGTGTAAACCCCTCCCGCACGAGCGACGTAACTTACATCGACTTAACGCGGTGTCTACACCGAGCTATGTTGGTGGGATACGTTCTCCCATTGACGTAACTTCTGCCTCTTGTTCAAGTGGATTAATTATGTCCATGGGAGAGCGCTCACCTATCGACTTATCGCATCCTCATCAGACCCACTAAATCGATGCTGCTGCATCAATCGCAGCAGCACCGATATAGCATGCTATGAAGACAAGCCCTTAGATAGAAGCTTTCAGTAATTTCATCTAGAACAAAACATATACAAGAGGACAATGATTTTTGCTTTCACTTGTTTGAAATGACCAGAGGTCATGCTTGTGAGTTCCTAGGCCAGGTTGGATGTGAAAAAGATAAATTTTGTTAGCTGATAGAACTGTTCAAACACAGAGAATGGCTGATGTTCCATTACCTGAAAAATTAGAATAAAGGGCGATTTTCTTTCTTCTTTCAAAATAGATTCTGCTTGATGCTTGTAAACTACTTTTCACGGGCCTGGGGTCCCTTAAGGTGCAGTTATGTGCACCCATGAATCTATTACAGCAATTTGTTTTCTGTGCCCTATTTCAACTACAGCCTCGATCCTGCACCTGGGTCTATGTGGGTGGACCCATGCAGAGCCTGATTCATTTCAGCATGGATCAGGTTGCAGGAGAGGGACCCAGATTTCTTTCCTGGAGAGATTTTTGCCTCCTGTACTTACATCAGAACAGAATAGGTGCTATACTTGTTTTTCTTCCAATCAAATTATTTTAGAGCAGCACATTTACACAGAATGTGTTGTTTAATGTAAATTCTGCTCCAAAACAGGTTTTTCTATAACATAATTGCTCAGGTACATGATCTGCCTGACTTCTTATATTTCTTATTAATAGGCACGGCCAGGAACGGAAGAAGGGCCGGAAGCGGTGAAGAAAGCTGGCCTGATTAAGAAACTAACAGATCAAGGTATTTTTCAAATGGAAAACACAAATTTAAATACAATTAACATTATCCATTATAAACACACCAACAAGTACCCAAGCAATGCTCTGGCATCTTTAATGAAAAAAAAAATGACGGAAACGTTTAAATAAAACCAAAACACTATGTTTGAAAATTTGCAGAAAATTGCAAAGTGCCTAAAAATCACAGAAGCTGTACAAGTTTTGTGCTCACAATTATTTGTCACCCGACAGGATTCCTTAAGTGTTTTGAGACACTTACCTTCTCCATGCAAATTGACCCAGAAGCCCCTATTCTACCCTGCCCCTCCCCTTGGCCAGGAAAAACATGTATTTATTTTAGATTTCTGGTGATGTCATCTTAGCAGATACTCACTTCGTAAGTCAAAAAGTAGATTCCCCTCCCCCCGCCACACAGTCGCTTACAGTATAACTTTATATTTTGTGAAGTCTAACCAAAGGAGGGCTAACTATATATCAAGCCTGGCCTTTCAAATGTGTGTGAATGAAAAAAACAGGCTTAGGCTGAAAATATGTTTCTCATCTCCACCCCTCCAAGGTCAAAACCACTGGAGAGATGTTTTTCAAACGTTTCTGGAGCGGAGGGAAGCTCCCTATGTCACAGCCCCAGTGGTGCTTGGGAGGCTTAGAACTCTGCAGAAGTAGCAGAACCCAACATTTGTTTAGCGTTGAATGAACTGCTGCCTCCCCATGTGACGGAGCGCTGCCTTGTACTTGTACACTGCTGCCTACCTGGTACTTATATAGCCCCCCTTGCCATAGTATCTGAGTGCTCTACAGTCTTCGATGTATTTATTCTCACAGCACCCAAGAGGTAGAGAAGTGCTATTAGCCCCATTTTTCAGCAGGGGAACTCAGGCGCTGACCAACAAAGTCACTTGCCTAAGGTTACACGGGCAGCCTGCAGCAGAGCAGGGAATTGAACCAGGGACTCTCAAAACTAGGACAACACCGTATCCAGGGCACCATTATTATTATTGGTATTCCTGCAGCACCTTGGAGTTCAGGACTCCATTGAGCTAGGTGCTCTACAACCACAGAACAAAACATCAATCCCTGCCCCCAAGAGCTCCCTTCCCTGTAAACTAGCGGCTAGCTCCTTCCTCACCTGCCCTTGTTGACCATCTCCTAGCTACTCAGGAGGGTGAAAGTTTGCTCTCCTTCACATAGGCCTCTGGAAGCCATGCTAGTAATAGCAGCGTAAGCTCCAGCCTCCGGATTTTCAGAATGGTAACCTAGGCAAATGGGTGAGTTGGGTTAGAAGCTGCTCAATAAGGAGCTAAAGAAGAAAAGCAGAGTTATAGATTAAGATGCAAACAAAAAAACACATCTAAGCATAAAATAGCTTTGCAAATTACCTGCTACACAATAATGTTCAATTGTTTTGAACAGGAAATTTTAAATGAAAACTGTACTTCCTTGTGACCTTTACCTTTTTCCTTCCACTGTGCTAATCACAGGGTGTGATGTTAAAGATTATGGAGCCTTGCACTTTGATGACATTAACGATGACAGACCATGTCATAATGCGAAAAATCCCAGAACTGTTGGGCGTGCAAACGAGAAGCTAGCCAGCGCTGTGGCAGAAGTGAAGAAGGATGGAAGAACCTGTGTGGTAGTTGGCGGGGATCACAGGTCATTTGTTATACTTGTCTGTATAAAAGCACGAGTGGCTTTCGGAGCTGCACAAACTACCCAAATGAAGAGCCAGTTCATTTTTAGCTAAGTCCTTTCAGTTCAGTTTCAAGACTAGCAGCTATCTGTTAAATCTGATCAAAAGCCTTTCCCCATGCCAACACCCCTTTAAAAAGGTTGGTAGAAAAAATAATGAGCCATTCAAACAAGCCAAGGCTGTTTCCTACACAGCAGTGTTTGCATTTTAAAAAATGTATGAGGAACCCTCATTTCTGCAGAAGTTAACCTTGGAGTTTTATGTAGATTTGGGTCCCTAATTTTATGCAGTGCAAATAGTTCCAGTAAGGGAGGGGTGGGTAGTTAATGTGGCTGTTCACCAAAGCGCTGATCCAGCAAAGCACTCAAGCATGAACGTAGCTTTAAAGAATGTAAATAGCGTTAGGATTCCCTTAGAGCTCTCGCTTCATTCAGCTTCCCAAGATCTCAGTTCGACTCTAGATTTTGTCACTCAGGTATCGTAATTTGGCATACAGCAATGCTACACTGAGTTGATCAGGGAACATCACAGCTCCAAAGTTATACAGAAACTATTTCTCTTTGTACACATTCACACATCTCATTACATTTACTAGACACTGTATCACTCACTTTAGGATCAGATTGGTTAATCTGTAGGAACCGATCCCAGTAACACATGCTCTAGCCACATGCTGTCCATTTTAGACTTCCTCTTTACCTCATTCTCTACACTCCTAATTTACTTTGTCCCTTGTTATCTAATTCATAGTAAATAGTTCCCTGGGTGTTCTCCCTCTTCCAAAGAATGAGGTCTCCACATGGGTGTTAATTACTTCAGGCCAGGTCTCAACAACAAATAGGCTCATTCATTTCATTGGGACTATTCAAACTGTGCATCTTTAAGCACTTGTGTACTCCCAGCAAAGTGAAGAGGACAACTCAGGTTCTACACATTCTTGAGTGCTTTGCTGGATCAGGGCCCAAATTACCATTCTGGACCAGGGCATGTGTGCAGTATGTGAACTCGCTAGCCATGCTCCTGCCAATGTTCCAGTGTTTTGCCCTGTGCTTCTGGGAGAGTGTTGACCCCGAGCTCAACTCCATAGTACACAGGAAGCCTCACCCTTTCCTTTTCCAGCCTTCCTCTTTCTGGCTTCTCCCCACATAGAAGAAATATAGCATTTCCAGTGCATGAGGAGCCTTCCTTGGCTGCATAGCAGGCTGCAGATTTTCATCCTCAGAGAAAGTTTTACAACAACAAATACTTCTACAAATAAGTTTAGCATGGTGCTGAGAAGGAAAATATATTATGTGCTGTGCCATGTAATGCCTGTGTTTACCCACAACTCTCTGTCTATTCAGCTTGGGAATTGGAAGCATATCTGGCCATGCAAAGATTCACCCTGATCTTGGTGTAATTTGGTTTGATGCCCACACTGATATTAACACTCCAGTGACATCATTATCTGGGAACATGCATGGGCAGCCTGTGGCTTTCCTGCTAAAGGAACTGAAGGACAAGGTAATACAATTGTCATCACCTCTTTACATTGCAAGTATCTTGGAAACTCGCCCTAAACAGATGTGGGTTCTTGCTCATTCTCTGCTGCCCCAATTACTCCCGTAATATTTAGAATTATTAATGGAACCCGCCCACCTATTGCTTCATATTGGGACCCCTTCTCCCCCGTGGATCACCCATGGCTCCTGTGGGCAAGAAGCCTGGCAGTCCCTGCCCTGAACCCTCGGGGTCAGCAAGGGGCTTCAAAGGTCTGCCTCTGGTCGGGAGCCATGGTAAAGGAGGACCCCCAAGGACCCAGTGTCCTATGGCTCTGATTTGGGGCAAGGTTTGATTTTCAGGCTGCTCTCAAGCCATCCACCCTTTCTACACTCACATTTTGGGCATTTAAAGAAGTCAAGCCTTATTCTCCCCATCCCACCCCACTTTGAGGATGAGGCTGTTTGTTGTGGGAGTAACATAGTAAAAATAAAACCTCTTTTGATCCTCTGAGATGCCTGATATTCCAGGATTCTCGTGGATAACCCCGTGCCTCTCTGCTGAAGACATTGTGTATATTGGACTAAGAGATGTGGACGATGCTGAACAGTGAGTCTAGTTCCTCTCTCAGTAGTGCTCAAATGCCACATTTCCCTTGCCTAAATGAATGTGTGGTGTTGCTGCAGACTGCAAAGTAGGTGCCTCCTTGACCAGTGTGAGGCTTCATGTGATGTGATTTGGAAACAACTGGCTAGGCAGTAGTACTGCAGAAAATAATCAGGGTGTGGGGCAGGGGAGGGGGCAGTGGGATATTGTGGATCACAAATTGAATATGAGCCAATAATGTGAAGCAGTTGTGGAAAAAGATTTAATATTCTGGGGTATATTAATGGAGTGTTTGTATGTAAGACACAGGAGGTAATTGTCTCACTCTACCTGGCCTTGGTGAACCCTCAGCTGGAGTACTGTGTCCAATTCTGGGCACCTCACTTTAAGAAAGATCTGGCTAAATCAGAGTGTGTCCAGAGGAGAGCTACAAAAATGAGAAAAGTGTTAGAAAACCTGGCTTCCAAGGAAATGTTAAAATTAAATTGGGGGGGAAATCTGATAACAGTCTCCAAATATGTTAATGGCTGTTATAAAGAGGACGGTGATCTACTGCTCTCCCTGTCCACTGAAGATAGAACAAGAAGTTATGGGCTTAATCTGCAACAAGGGAGATTTAGGTTAGATATTTGGAAAACTTTAACAATAAAGGATAGTTAAGGACTACAGTAGGCTTCCAAGGGAGGTTGTAGAGTCCCTGTCTTTGGAGGTTTTTAAGAACAGATTAGACAAACACCTACCAGAGATGCTCTAGGTTTACTTGGCCCTGCCTCAGCCCTAGATTTCTATGATTCTATGATAATAGAAAATAAAGCAGAAAATAGGCCCACCTTCCCCAAAGACAGACAGCCAATGGACTAAATCTGCAATATATAAATCAAGAACTGCAGGGAGCAGACACTATTTTTAAATATCATTTCACCTCAAAAGATCAAGCTACATTCACCAGAAGTGATTTCCCTCCCCTCCTTTTATATCTGATTCCTCCACTCACGTTCATGAGTGAAATGTTGGGGGGAAATCCAGTGACTATGAAGACTTCCTCCCAAACTGCTCAACCCCTTTTTGCTGACTGAATGAAGCCTGCACCCACAGCCATCAACATCTCTCCTCTACCTTTGGCTCTCTCCTCAAACCAGCTGCCTGCTGCTCTCCTGTGCTGAGGAGTCTCTCCAATTTCTCCAAAGAGAAAAGATGCAATCCAGCAAGGACTCTCAGCTTCCTGCCCATCCCCTACTCTGTACATTTCATCTTTGTTACCTCAGTCTATGTCTCACAGGTCTGTCTCCTTGTCCTCTAATGCCCAGTCCATCCTCTCTACATCATCTCTTTAGCTTTCCCTGCTTTTCTTTGCCTCCCCTCTTATCCTCACCTACCCAGCTGGTTCTTTCATCTTCAGTCATCTGCTTCTCCAATCAAAAACTATCTTCGATCAACTCCTGCCTGTCCAGCTATTGCTCCCATCCCTTCCTCTGTTTGCCTAAACCAGCACATGTATAAATACATACATTTTAAATCCAAATTTAAGAACTTAAATATTGATTTGTAGGCATCTAAATGGTGACTTAATGCATCCAAATTCCAAACTAAATACATATTTCAAATATAACCAATAAAGATTAGGTGCCTATATATGTGCTCAGGTACCCAAGTTCAAAAATTAAGCACTTCAGTATAAGCAGAATACTTTACCCTCCACTCTTGCCTTTATAATTCATTCATCTCATTGATAATTTGTAAACAGAATTAAAATGTAAAATGTACTTAATATTTGTACTTAGTTCTCTGATGGAAGATAACATTTCAGAGGTCAGTGCATTTACAAAATGCTGAAAAAACAATGTACTTTTAGTTGCATTCATAAGCAGTTAATGTGTCTGCCATGTATCTTTCAGCTGTATTCTGAAATCTCTGGGTATTAAATACTATTCCATGACTGAAATAGATCAACTTGGGATTGGGAAGGTGATGGAAGAAACACTTCATTATTTGCTGGCCAAGTAAGTAAAGAAACTATTTCATTTTTTTTAAATACAGGATAAAAATTACACTGCAACCCATGCTCAAAAATGATCAGGTAAATCACCCCAGAATTTTGAGATCCCGGTCAGTTACTGGAGCGCTGCAGGGATGCTGAATAGATACTTGCCAGCACAGTACAGCAAAATTGTTCTAGGACAGTGGGAGAAGGGGCCCTCTATATGTAATAGGACTATGTGATTGTGTTAAAGTTCAACAGATCAAAGGGGTAGAGCGGTGACTGGGGGGGCAAGGGGTCCCCCTGTGCTGCTGGAGGGTCCCATTGGAAAATGACAGGGTTTGAGGGGGAAGGGCAGGCTCAGAGTCAGTTTGCCCTGGCAGTGAGTGGGGGCACTAAGACCCTGAAGCAGCAGTTGCTGCAGGGAGGCAGCATGGAGCTGCAGGGAAGAGGCAGGGACACTCTGCTCCCTCTGGGGCTGGGGGGGGCACTCTGGGGAGGCACAGGGGCGTGGCAGGTGGGGCCGGGGGGGAGACCCAGTCCCAAACGTTGGTGGAGCTGGGCTCTGAATATTGCAGGTGCCCGGGCACCATGTGGGTATATAGCTCGCAGCCCAGGCCTGTATGACATACATTTAAAACACAGTGGTTCGTTTTAATGGTATTTAAATTGGTATCTAATTTTAAAAGTTTGAAGTGAATACTCAACTCACAGCTGTGTCTAAGTCTCTCTTTGGCACTGGATGAGTACAATGGAAGTCGTCAGGCACTGGTCTAGGCCCCTGGGTAACTTCAGAGGCCTCTAGTGTCTTCATGCCATGTACTTTATGGCAGGGACTCTTTCTGATGTTTGTACAATGCCTACCACGATGGGGTTCAGGTTCATGGCCGGGGCGCCTAGGTGCTATGGTAACACAAGTAATAAGTGCCTCCATACTGGCTCTAGGATCTTCTTCCCACCCACAGATCAAACAGAGCTAGGCTGCTAAGGGCTTCCCCCACCTGCTGCTACCGTTGGAACTCTCCGCTGCTCAAGCAGGGATTCCTCTCCATCCTTGGGGCCTACAGTCTCATTGAGGGTAGTAAAAGAGGGCAGTAGTAGCAGGAAGGAGTGATAGGATTACCGGTACATTTAAAAAACAGCACCACTTTAGGCAGAATTCAGGGAAAGCTTTGTCGCAGGGAGATTGTAAGACTAGAACAGTCTCACATCAGGAAATGGTGACAGCATCATCAATTTAGCTCAATTTAGTTCATTTTACTCTAGTGAATATATTCACAAAAATTCACAGCCCGTGACCTGTCCATGACTTTTACTATATACCCCTGACTAAAATGGGAGGGCGGCCCGGGGGGCAGGGAGGAGGTGTTGCGACCTGGGAGGGGCATTCCACAGTGCTCGGGGGGGGGTGTGTGGAGTCATGGCCCAGGGGGTGCCATGGGGGGCTTGGGCAGGCTCCCTATCTAGCTCCTGGGAAGCAATGACCCTAGCTCCACGTGCTGCCTCCGCTCTGCCCCAAGTTCTGGTTGTGCAGCTCCCATTGGCTGGGAATCGTGGACAATGGGAGCTGTCGGGGTGGTGCCTGCAGGCAGAGGCAGCACGTGGAACTAGGAAAGAGGGGAGTTGCTGTTGCCCTTCTGGGGAGCGCCTCCCCTCCCCCGATAAGCATCACACCGCACCCCAACCCCCAGCCCTGAGCCCCTAAACACCCAAACTCCTGCTGCTGGGGAACTGGGAGGCCCGAGACTGCTCCAGCACCAGCCACTGCAGAAGTCACAGAAGTCATGGAATCCATGACTTCTGTGACAAACATGGAGCCAATTTACAATCTGTTCCTTGCTTCACTGTGCTGCCATCCAAGGCAGTAGGTCATTCCTTAACTTCTTTATGTGGCACAAATGTTTTCTAAGTAGGATTCAAGAAGCCTCAATCAGGGGGCGTATTCTTCAATTGTTTGTGAAGAATATTTTCACAGGACCACTTTACAGTTTTTCTGAACATATGTGTTTAATTTTATTTTCTTGTTTTCCACCAATAAAGTAAGAAGAGACCAATTCACCTAAGTTTTGATGTTGATGGCTTGGATCCCTCTCTGACACCAGCTACAGGCACCCCAGTTCCTGGAGGAGTGACTTTGAGAGAGGGTATCTTTGTAGCAGAAGAACTTTATAGAACAGGTACAACAAACACCTGAAAATTCTGAATACAGGTTTATATTTAACATTTGCAATGTCTACCTACAGCATTTGAACTGTTATAGTGAGGGATTTTCTAACTTTGAGGTACATATTGGATTTTTGCACTGCTTTAATATATGAGGAATTCACAAATCAAATAAGAGAATGTGATATTCACTACTGCATAGTAGTGATGTAGGATGAAGGCTGATGAGCTCACAATTTAGCTGTGGATGTACAGAGTAAAGCCTGATTTAGTTCTTAGTCTATAGTTAAAACTAAGTGAGCATTGCCTAAGGCCTTGTCTACACTAAAGAGAAAAGTTGATCTAACCTACGCAATTTGAGTTACGTGAATAGATCCACACTATTTTTTGAGTTACATGATTTAGATCCACACTACACGATTTCGCGGGTCCGATTTAGCGGGTCTTCACTAGACCCACTAAATCAACCGCCAATGCATCGATCGCTGCAGCGTTGATCCTCTGGTAAGTGCAGACACGCTCTCAGACATACCTGTCATTAAAATTACAATAGCTTGTGGCTCTGACTAGGAGAAAGAAAAGGAAAAGAAAAAGAATCCTATTTGCCATGCTTTATTTGGAATCTATGGACTGGGTAGTGACACAGACTTGGCAGAGCTCCCATTGCTGAATACTCAGTAGACGCCTATGTTTGAAATTTAAGCACTGGATTGTGCATGCTATTAAGCCCACTGAGTCTGAGAAACAGACTCTCTTCCAGTTTGCAGACTCCCTGGCTGGTACCCCTTTTTGTAAGTGGGACCCCATCATTCAAATGCAGTAGGCTTCAAGACCAATGCTGAACTACCACCCCCAAGTCTCACCAATAACTTAAACATACCCTTCCCCCTGACACTTCACTCAGCAAGCATAAGAGACTTAAGATGTGTGCAAAAGTAACAAAGCCTTCACAAACATCTCTCACCCTCCTTTGTCCTCACCACGCAGAGCCCTTTGGGTTTTGGTCAGTTCTTTTAGAGTCCCAAGTCCTTCCTCTCTCTGGCTCACTCTTGTATTCTTGTCCTGGTCACTGAGAGACAGCTGCTAAGAACAGGCCATGTACGTTTAGACCTTTAAGCCCCCTCTGACACGTGAACCTCCTGGTCTCCCCGTCAGGTGATCAAGGCCCTCCCCTGGGTGATCTGTTTTTTTGGTTACCACTCACCAAAGTCCGGACTGGAAAAACTGGTTTCTTGCAGCTTGCCACCTTCTTTAGCGTACCCATTGTATTGCCAGAGAAAAGTCATTCAATGTTTACAGCCCTTGACTGCTTTGCAATGTACACTATCACCACCTCTTGGAATTCCAGTCCAAAATAAAGGCAAAAAGACAACAGGGAAGGCACAATGTTGTTGTAGCCACGTCGGTCCCAAGATATTAGAGGAACAAGGTGGGTGAGGTAATATTGTTTATCGGACCAACTTCAGTTGGAGAGAGAGACAAGCTTTCAAGCAACACAGAGCTCTTCTTCAGGTCAGGGAAAAGAACTAAGAGTGTCACAGCTAAACCCAAGATCAAAGAGATACATGTAGTTTAGCATAAGCATCTGTTCTAAGGGCCCATTCAAATCTAAACTTTCAGGAATACTTTGCCCACGGCATTCTAAATAGTGAATCCAGATGATCTCAAACCAGTGTGGCTACATCTGGTAATATCACCTCACCTTTTTGCCTACAGATTAAAACAGGATTAGGATTGATCAAAGCAGAGAAAGTGTCACCCTCTCTTAGTATAGGAAAAGAAAATGAAAGTATTGCTGAAGAGTGGAGCTCATGAAAATTAAAACTGGAGGGGACAGAGTAGTGAGTTAAATAGCAGGTTTTGAATACCTAGATGTTCTGGACCCAAAGGTTCAAATGTCCCCTAACATCTCATCCTTTCTTCAGAGAGATTAATAGTGCCATATAGCTTACTCTCTGCGCAGGGCTTTTGTGTAAGACCTTTAACTGAAGTCCTGTCTGCTCTCATATGACATTTTGCATGAACAGGGATTTAGTAATGTCCATAGGCTACATTTCCCATGCTGTCCCTACTGTGTAGCACTCTGGGCTCTGTGTAGCTGTTGCACTCCCACCACAGCTACCTGTGTTTTAGTGGCATTTAGTTTGCGAAGTGCTTTGTCAATTCATTGGAACGCAGGTGTTCGATAAAATGTAAAAACAGACACAAAGAAAGTTAGAAATCACCTGCAACTTTATAGTATGGGAGCCCCAACAGGCAGAGAGCTGATGTAGCTGGCTCCTATTACTTCTTCTTTACACCCCTTGGCTCAGACAACATATTGGGGGTGGGACTGAATGGGTCCTGGGCAGGGAGGGGGAAGAAGCCAGAGCATTCTGCACTTTGGCTGTGCCTCAGGTAGTGTATGAACCCTGGGGACAAAGCTAGCTGGTTCAAATTAGAGTAGCCTCCCCAACGATGCCTGAGGCTGAGGATTAGAGTCCTAACTAGCTCTGATACCAGCTCCTTGTTGTGGTGTCCAGCAGAAGATGAGCACAGTAGAATATCAAACTCTAAATAGCTGCATCCTACACTGGGAAAAAGCACATTACTAGTTGAGTCTTCTTATACTAGCCTTTGTTAATGTTGATAAAGAACAAAGGCAAAACCCAACAGGGGAAAAACACATCCTGCCTTGGAACCTCTGTGGTACTGAGTTTGGAATTTCTTGACCTGAAAAGAAAATTATGTATCAATTGAAAGTTTTCTCAGTATAACTATCATTTGTTATTGCAGGGTTGCTATCAGCAGTAGATATAATGGAGATCAATCCATGTCTTGGGAAGACACAAGAAGGAGTTGACTCAACGGTCAACACAGCTGTTTCAATTATCTTATCCTGTTTTGGTAAAGCACGTGAAGGTTCTCATAGTTCCAGCTACCGTATACCCAAGCCACAAAAATCCATCTGAACATATACTATTATGTTCCAAGAAGTTTTTCAGTCCTAAAGTACACCTCTACCCCAATATAAGGCGACGCAATATAACACGATTTTGGATATAATGCGGTAAAGCAGCGCTCGGGGGGGGGGCAGGGCTGCGCACTCTGGTGGATCAAAGCAAGTTTGATATAACGCAGTTTCACTTATAACGCGGTAAGATTTTTTGGCTCCCGAGGACAGCGTTATATCGAGATAGAGGTGTATAATATTTTGTTAATGACAGTTGCTTACTGAATGACTTTGGTAACCTCAAGCATGAAAATAAGCTTTTCATCGAAGCTCAGACACTAATGAGACAGTAATTCTCGCTCATGCTAATGGAGGCTGGTGAAGTTAAGTGTCAGATTTGCTCATGCTGTTTTCTACTTTATGACAAATTCTAAAAGTCAAGTCAAACCATTTATTACCACTATTGCAGTAAATTACATTATTACTTCTATTTACTGACCCTGTTTTCGTTGCTCTCTATAAAGTTCTTGGTTCGTTAAAAAGAAAGTGGACATTTTTCTTATGCACTAAACTAAGTTTTCTGGAAGAGATTGCAAACTGTTAGTACTAGATAATCCTTCAACAAATTTCTACATGCAAAAACAACCCCCTACGTAGTAAGTAACATTACTTTAGCTCATCTTCTGCATTACTAAAACTTGAGTCAACACATCTAACATGTTATCTTACAAATTAAAAAGAAATTGACATTTTAAAATACCAAGTAACTGCATTTGGGAAGTAGTTTTATAATGGGCATGTATGTTTCATTATAAATGAAATATTAATCAACATTATATTGAAATTTTGCAGACAGACGAATATACAGATGTGCTCTAGGCATTATTTTGGGGAAGTTCTATTGCCTGTGTTCTACAAGAGGTAGATCACAATGATCACAATGGTCTCTTCTGGCCTCGGAATCTATGGCTCTATGAAACCATGGAATGAGAATGTACCATGTGAACTCCCTCTGGTGGCTAATAACTAAACTGAACTTCTTCCAGAGTCTGATCTCAGTTGTCAGATAACTTTGGCATTACAGACAGTTATTCGAGTGTTACTAGATGAGTTTCCTCTGATCAAATACATTATATACAAAAATACCTAGGGTGACCATATTTCCCTAAGGGAAAACAGAACACTGTGTGAGGTAGCCCGAGTCCCTTCCCCACTGCCCCCCCACTGCTCACCTGAGCCCTGCCTCCCCCCCTGCGCATGGGGCTGGCATTGCTGTTCACCCCCTCCCTCCCCTGCATGTTCCTCTGTACCCCACCCCACTTTTTTGACAAAAGTGGGCATGTGTCCCATTTGCTCTTGAGAATTGATCAAGCTGGCAAAAGCAAACAGGACACATGCCCACTTTTGCCAAAAAAGTCAGGACAGCTGGGCCAGGGCTTAAAAAAGGGACTGTCCTGGCCAAAACAGGACATATGGTCACCCTAAAAATACCAGATCGTTAAAAACAGTCAGCTAAATGCATGCCTCTGCATTCTCCATGCTGCCTCCTACACAGAGAACAATCTCTCAATTCTTATGCATCAGGCCCTTCTTTCACCTCCTGCAAATCTGATTATTCATACCTGCTGTGTTTGTCACAAACATTAACCCATGCTGCCATTGCCTGGGCAGCTGAGGGTCTCACCTTCAGTTTTAAACTCTACGATCAGCCACCCAAATGTAGGACTGAAATTGTACACAAACTATGCTTTGCTGTGATAGTCATTTAAAGCATGAACAAAAAAGCACAACTTCTAACCTAGAGCATTAGTCCAAAGTAGGCAACATTAGGCAAACAATCATTTCTTTTTAGACCACTGGTGGTTAAGATAAGAGATTAAAGGACTCTCACATCAAACAATGCTGGTGTCTGTTTCTGTTGGTCAGGTACCTTATTCCAATGGTCTAGGGCAGCAGTTCTCAACCCATGGAAATAGCTCAGCTCAGCTGTCTGCTAAAGGCCCTCCTGCATGCTCAGGGTCTGCCGGGTTCCCAGCTGTCCGGTGTGAAGGGGTCCGAGCTGCCAAGTGTGGAGGAGTCCAGCCAGGCTGCCCCACTGCCCAGGGTGGCAGGGATGGGGTCGGGGCTCCTGGCCTGTCCTGCATGGTGGGAATCCAGAGTCGGGTCAGGGGCTCCAGCGGGGTCTGGGTCCAGGGCACTTACTCAGCCCCATGAGCTCTGGGGTCCAGGTCCAGGGCAGCCGGCCGGTCCCGATGGGTCTGGGGCTGCTGACTGGACTGGCAGGGTCCAGGGGTCTGGGCAGCCAGGCGGTCCTGCGAGCTCCAGGGCCTTATTGGAATTGCAGGAGGCAGGCGGGCAGAAGCCCGTCCACATCTAAAGGCCCTTCCCGTAGCCTTGCAGGAGGAGCCACTGGACCCGGGTTCCAACTGAATGTGGGGGACAACTAAAGAAGAATGGGGAAAGGAGTGGGGGTCATAGGTTCAAAACTAGGGATGCAGATGGGGACACCGAGCAGAAAACCACAGACAGCCCCACGGCTCCTCAAAGTTATCTAGGAAGCCAGCAGATGCGGTCCACAGGAACTCTGCCCGGATATGTGAGACAAGGGAGGAACCGATAGAGGCGCCACAGTCGCAGAGCACCTCCCCATCCAGCATCCTCCTCCTGGAATTGTATATATGGCCACTTTGGAGCTTGCCAGTTCGCTTTCAAACTGTGCCAAGGGAACAACTCTACACAGCCAGGAGGAGATTGACTAGGAGGTCTTGCAACTTCGTGGGGCCATGGACAGGGTGTGTATATGAAAAGGTATGGGGATAAGTGCAGCCAGAACCTCAACTGGAGGTTCTGGAGGAGCCAGGGGCTGCAGCCTGGTGCATTCTAGTTAGACACGCACCAGGGTCTCCCTCACACAGCAAAAGGGGCAGGCGTCAGGGTTGGGGATGAACCGTGCCAGGTACATGCCCATGCTCACGGCTCTATTGAGGAGCCACCAACCGACATCCTGGGCAGGCCATGGGACTAGGGTGGAATATAGGCTGGTCCACTGGGGTCCCTCCCCCTCTATGGGTAGTAAAAGGTCCTGCCACTTGGTATCGTGGTGGGACATGACGGTGAAGAAGGGAAATGTGTGGAGAATGAACTTGTAGAGCTGTTCCCTTGGTGTGGTTCAAAAGGTGTCTGGGGTGGGCAGCCGTTGTCCCCACAGGGCCCAGGACAGCTGCATGGCGAGGTCCAGGGTAGCCAGCCGGCCCCACAGGGTCCAGGGCAAGCAGTGGGGTGGCCTGCACAGTGAGGGACGGGGTTGGGGCTGCTGCTGCCCTGCCACCTGGCCCCTGTGGACCACAATGTGTAATAATCAGTTGAAAACTACTGGTCTAGGCCGACAACCTTGGAATCCTGCTAATGAGCTTTGCACACACATCAAAAGGAGACTATATCCCAACACGTTTATGTATTTAAAAAATACTTAAACCCATTGGACAGTGTTTCTACTACCTAGCTAAAGACAGACTGACTCAGGAGACTGTTAATGGGACAGAGAGCCTTTCAGCTTTAGGTCACAGGTTCAAACTCAGGCTGGTAGTGGCCAAACATTATCTTTTGATGGCCTCAGTCCAATTTCACATTTTGTCATCTCTGCATAGGCCAGGAACTGAAGGAGCTTAGACACTGAGCTACTGAACCCATTTAAGTACACAAGTAGACCCTAGATGGATGGAGAGGGCTAATTTACATTGTTGCAGCTTGCTTAGTGAAGAAACAAAAGATTTCAGGCTCCAATTTTAAAGGGTGAGAAAAACCTCATAGGTTTAAGGGTTACCAATAGCTCTAAACATTTGTTCCTAAAAGCAAGAGACCAAATTCTCTGTTACTCTCCATGCAAGACCAATGATGCTACAAAGAACTGCAGATGTAGATTCTAGTCCCAGGCTAACCCCAAGAATTATTTCTACATAGTATAGGACTATCCTGTAGTGTGTGGGCACAAAGTAGTTGCTATTGCTCGGTCAGAGGGCACACACGCACAAGTAATGAAGCTTGATACTTATACAGCATTTTTCATTCATACATCTTAACCCTGTTTAGAAAGGTGAGCAAATATCATCTCAGTTTTGCAGAGAAGTAAATTGAAATTCAGAGAGGAACGTCATTTGACCAAAGTGATAGAGCAGACCTGGGAACAGAACTCAGCCCTTCTGTGTCCCAACCCTATCAATTGACTCTTTGGCTCTGCCCCAGAATAACTTCTGGAGAGGCCTCTGGAGAAGCAGACTAAACTTCCAAGATGTGTACTGGATTTCTGGAGGGCACCTAGCTGCAGTGTGTTACCAAATCCAGTCTGGCAGGCACGAGAATCACTTAACTCAACTTTGGAATGGAGCAAGACAGCTTTTCAAGCAGCATGCAGAAGTAACACTGTTCGTCTCCTAAACTGTTGTGAAGTTGTATCCCCTATGCAAACTGTAAGATGAATATAGGTAAGGAAGTTCATTATTACTCACACTGGAGCATTTGTTAGAATCCCAGGGGGTATGTATGATTTAAAAGATAGCATCTCAACAATATAGTGCCTTCTAACAGTATGCTAGGTGTTGACTATGCAGACTGATATGAAGAATTCTTTCTACTGAATAAATACTATTTTTATAGCACCAGGGCTTTTAGCGGGAGGTGCTCATTAGGCCTAACCTTACTAAACTTGTGAGTTCTGTGGAAATCATCATCTGAGATGGTATTGTTGTAGAACTGAAGATTTAGGACACAGACTTAGATGTTCTAATTAACCCCTATTTTTAAACTGAAGAGCATGGCAAATAAATAATAAGGCATAAGATGGCAAACAGTATTAACATAAACTTCAAGGGTTTTCTTTAATTAAAAAAGTCTTTAAAGATGTCAAATCAAAATGAAGCAGCAGGCTGGAGATGGTTCTCTTCCCTTGTTACACAATGTCACCAAATTCAGATCAAAGAGAGTTTCATCCTGGTCAATAGAAAAGAGTCTTCACATAGTGTTATATCCTTGGGGCAGCCGGTGTAGGAAGCAATCACTTGAGGCCAGAGAGCAGACAGCTAACCAAAACCTCCATTTTATTTACAGACACAGAGAGCTCACTCAGCCGGTTGAAACCGGCTGAGCTATCCCTTAATAGTCTAACTCAGTTGCCATAGTAACAAAACCCATGACAACCAAATACACAACATATTCCTCCCCCCCTAATAAGAACATCCCCAAAATAAAACACACACTAAACTAGAGAAGGAGGGTAGACTGCCTCCATTCCCGGCTAAACCCTGGGGATTATTTTGCCCCATAACCGTGGGTTCTCCCTAACTAAAGATCCAGCCGATGAGGAGGCCTTCTGTCTCTAGGTGGATTACGGCGAACTTCTGGTGTTGTTGCACCCGAAAATACTAGGGGCTCAGGGTCCGCAGCACGAATAGGTGAGGAGGTGGTATCAGCTCGTGCTGGGCAAAGGGGTATCTCAGCTGCCGGCGGTAATGGAGGAGAACAGTCAGGAACAGGTGACTCATGATTCGGTGTCTCACCAGGAGGGGTGAAGTCAGACCCCTCAACTGCAGATGCGTCCTGAAGACTGGCATGACCTGGCAACAGCTGATCTACATGTCGCCACCAGGTAAGATTCTCTGCAGTCCGGACTGTATAGGAAACAGGTCCTGTTTGAGTGATGACTGTGGCCGGGACCCATTTAGCTCTGGAAGTATAATTCCGAGCCAAAACTGGCTGTCCTGGGCTAAAGGTTCGGTCTTTTGCTCTGGGTGCCCGTCTGATGACTTGATATTGCTGCTGATGTTGCACAGTTTGTCTGGGTTCAGAAGGTTTCAGCAGATCAAAGCAAGTGCGCAGCTGTCGTCCCATCATTAGAAAGGCTGGGGAAGCCTGGGTCGTAGCATGAGGTGTGTTTCTATAGGAAAGTAAGAAGGTATCCAGACGCTTTTGAATGGAGTGTTGTCCCTTTGCTGATTTCAAAGCGTTTTTCATTGTCTGCACAAATCTTTCAGCTAATCCGTTGGTGGACGGATGATATGGTGCTGACGTGATGTGGTGTATCCCATTTGCCTTCATAAAATTTTGAAACTCCTGAGAGACGAACTGCGGTCCGTTGTCGCTCACAAGTTGTTCTGGCAGACCAAAACGACTAAAGAGTCCTCGTAGTTTTTGAATAGTACTCTCTGCAGTAGTGGACTGCATTATAGAGACTTCTGGCCATTTAGAATGGGCATCTACTGCCACCAAGAACATGCTTCCTTCAAGGGGGCCAGCAAAGTCAACGTGAATACGTTGCCACGGGTTTTCAGGCCAGTCCCATGGGTGTAGGGGTGCCAACTGGGGTGCATGTCTTACACCCTGACATGACATACAAGCTTTTGCCTTCTCTTCAATAGCACTGTCCAATCTAGGCCACCAAAAATAGCTTCGTGCAATTTCCTTCATGCGCACTATTCCACAGTGACCGGAATGTAGCTGTTCTAACATCTGTGATCTCAGGGGTGGTGGAATAATGACACGCCTCCCCCACAACAAACAACCAGATTGGACCGATAACTCCGTCCGCCTGGACATGTAGGGAACAAGGTCGGGTGAGACTGGAGAGGTTTGTCGAGATTTTCCATGCATCACCAGGTCCATAACTTGGGATAATACTGGGTCAACGTGGGTTGCCTTCTTTATCTGAGTAGCAGTGATGGGTGTATTCTCTACCTGTTCAAAGTAGAAGATTTCCTTTTGGGCACTATCTTGATGTTTGACCGGTAAAGGCAACCTTGAGAGGCCATCTGCATTGCCGTGCAGAGTGGATTTCCGATATTTGATTTCATATGTGTGTGCAGAAAGTATCAATGCCCAACGTTGCATACGACTAGCAGCTAATGGGGGAATGCCTGTGTAGGGTCCAAAAATTGATGTCAGAGGTCGATGGTCTGTAAGAAGAGTAAACTTTCGCCCAAACAGGTACTGATGAAACTTCCTAATTCCAAAAACAATTCCTAATGCCTCACGTTCGATTTGGGCGTAGTTAGTTTCTGCTTTGCTTAGAGTGCGTGAAGCAAAAGCAATAGGTCTTTCTTCTCCTGAAGGCATAATGTGTGACACGACCGCTCCCACTCCATAAGGGGAAGCATCGCAGGCCAATTGCAGGGGTAAGGATGGATCAAAGTGCGTTAGAACTTCAGAATTTAACAATGCATCCTTAGCTTTGTTAAATGCAACATCACAGGCTTCAGTCCACTTCCAGGCCTTGTTCTGCCCAAGGAGCTCATGAAGTGGTTTTAGCAGTGTGGCTAACTGTGAGATGAACTTTCCATAATAGTTCAGTAGTCCTAGAAATGAGCGCAGCTGGCTTACATTTCGAGGTGGGGGAGCCTCCACAATAGCTTTAACTTTTGCAGGGGCCTTATGAAGACCTGCAGAATTGATGATGTGTCCCAAATATTCAACAGAGGGCTTGAAGAATTCACACTTGTCTTTGCGAACTCGTAGGCCATACTCTTCCAGTCTTTGTAGGGTAGCCTCTAAATTCTTTAAGTGATCCTCTTCATTTCTTCCAGTGACCAGGATATCATCCAGATAGCACTGAACTCCTGACAAGCCACACAAGATCTGGTCCATAGCCCTCTGGAACAGGGCGGGAGCCGATGTGATTCCGAAGGGTAGGCGACAGTATCGATAAAGCCCCTTATGAGTCACAATAGTCAACAGCTCTTGGGACTTTTCATCGACGTGCATCTGTAAATATGCTTGACTCAGATCAATCTTACTGAACTTTTGTCCCCCAGCCAGGCCTGCGAAGAGGTCATCGATGCGGGGAAGCGGGTATTGCTCTGCACACAACACTGGGTTGACAGTGACTTTAAAATCACCGCAAATCCGGAGAGAGCCATCTTTCTTCACTATTGGAACGATAGGAGTGGCCCATGAGCTATGGGTAACTGGTATTAGGACTCCATTGGTGACCAGGCGCTCCAGGTCTGCTTCAACTTTTGGCCTGATGGCATATGGCACAGTTCGGGCTTTCAGATATTTTGGTGGACTGCCAGGTTTAATGTTCAATGTCTCAGTGATTCCCTTCATACTTCCCAAATCATCTCCAAAAACAGCAGCATGTTTCCTTAGTATAGGGGTTAGACTGGTTTCTTCTTTAGTCATCCGGTGCACTTCTGCCCAGTTCAGCTGAATCTTCCCAAGCCAAGACCTACCCATTAAGGCTGGGTAGTTACCTCTCACCACAAACAGTGGCAATTTAGCCGCCTTTCCATTGAGCTCCACCTTAACATCAATAGTGCCCAGCATAGGCACAGCTTCACCTGTATACGTCTTCAGAACAGTTTTTGTTGCCTTAAGCAGAAGATGCTGTAGCTTTTCCTTATACACAGCCTCAGGAACCAGCGAGACAGCTGCACCGGTGTCTAGTTCCATGCGTATAGGTTTGCCCTCCAATAAGGGGGTTACCCAGTATTCATGTGAGCCCGCTGCCAAAGACAAAACATGCAGTGGCACTTCCTCTTGTGAGGCGGTGTCACCTTGATCATCCTGGGTCTGCTCTAGGGTATGCAAGGTTCCTCTTTTTGTTGGCCAGACCACAGGCCTCTTTTTCTTTTGTTTACAGGCACACTCAATATGTCCCTTTTTGCCACAGTGTCGACACACCAGGTCCTTACACCAGCATTCTGATGCCTGGTGACCCAGCTTACCACAGCGGTAACATTCTTGACTCTGCACAGTTTTGTGGGTCGGTTCTTGTGACACTTTTTGCACCCTAGGGGGTGCACCGATGTATTGTGCCTCCCTTGTAGCCAGTTCCATGGAGACAGCAATATCAACAGCCTTCTGTAATGTAAGCTGAGCCTCTGTCAGTAGGCGCTTCCGTATAGCTTCACTGCAGAGGCCACACACTAACCTGTCACGCAGGGCATCATTTAACATCTCTTTAAATTCACAGTGTTCTGCTAGCTTTTTTAAAATGGCTACAAATTGTACAACTGTTTCATCTTCCTTTTGGTCTCTTTTGTGGAACCTATATCTTTCAGCAATTACCAGTGGTTTTGGGGAGAAATGAGATCCCAGGATTTCCACAATGTCACTGTAAGATTTAGTCTCAGGCTTAACAGGGTATAGTAAGCTGCGTAGCAGAGAGTAGGTTTTAGCCCCTACAACAGTTAAGAATATTGGCACCTTCTTCGCTTCTGTAATGTCATTTGCAATACCAAAAAGCTCAAAACGCTCAGTATACACATGCCACTGCTCTGTATTCTCATCAAAAGGCTCCAGGGGCCTGGTCAGAGTAGCCATGATTTTTAGTTTCACTTTCACAGTCAGTGCAAACAAGCAGCTTTTTTTCTTTGTTTGGTCTTTACCTTGACTTCTACTTCCTTCTGTTACTGGAGCAGCACCAGGATCCCATCCTCATCGCCAGTGTTATATCCTTGGGGCAGCCGGTGTAGGAAGCAATCACTTGAGGCCAGAGAGCAGACAGCTAACCAAAACCTCCATTTTATTTACAGACACAGAGAGCTCACTCAGCCGGTTGAAACCGGCTGAGCTATCCCTTAATAGTCTAACTCAGTTGCCATAGTAACAAAACCCATGACAACCAAATACACAACACATAGACACCGGTGTGATGTCCTGTTCTATTGTGTTACTGGCTAAGCAACATTAACAGGCACTTGGCTAGGCTGTGGTGCTGGAGACCCGCTGTTGATGGATTGCTGAGGAATAGCAGCTGGTTCCATTTTGCTGATGTGTGTTATGAAACGTAGACGGAGTTTCAAAGATGGCCTTAAATTGCAAATAATTTTCTCTACCTATAAAAAACAAAACAAAAAAGACTCCTCAGGATACATCTACACTGTGGCTGGGAGTATGCTCCCCAGTGCAGGCAAATGGACATGCACAAGCTCTTCTCAAGCTAGTGCGCTAAACACAGCAATATAGCTGGGGGATAGCAAGGGCAGCGGCTTGGGCTAGCCACTCAAGTACATTCCCGGGGGGCTGGGCAGGTTTGTGCTCAGGCAACTCACTTGAGCAGCCACTTGTGCTACCCTGGCTACCCTGGTAGCGCATCCGTCTTCCCACACTGGGAAGTATGTTCCCAGCTGCCATTTAGACGTGCCCACAAAAGTATTATCAAAACACAAAGTAATTTGACACATTTTAATGCAAGAGAAGAATGATACCCTAGAACAATACGGCAAGACGGATTTATCCTAAACGCAACCGAAATGAATCCCTGAATCACGTCAGTTCTCATCCCAAAACCTCCTCGGTCTAGGACTCAACCAAAGCCGTGCAAAATGCATTCAGGAAACATAACACGTATCTGGACTTTGCCCTTTGTTACAAAATAGAAACCTGGATCAGGTTTCAGCAAAAGATTCAATCTGTTTTCATTCATAAAAAACAAACGAAAACAAAAAGTTTAACACATTTGCTGTCTGGATTTACATGCTATATTTTTAAGTTTACTCTTTTGTGAAGGAGAAATACATTTATTATGTGCATCTTCTACTTATCTGATCTTCCTGTTAAACGTTTACTTTCTTGTGAAAGAAGACTGACAACTCTAAGGTTATGTCTACAGTATGAACCAGCAATGTGATTCTCTGGCTCATGTAAATATGCTCACGCAGGCTCTCATTGAGCTAGCACGAATACAAAGAGCAGCGTGGCCATGGTAGCACAGACAGCAGCAGTAGAGGCACGGCTGTGCCGAATACATACCGACCCGTTTCAGGTGGGTTTGTACTAGGCCCGGCCTACGCTGCCCTACAGGTGGTACCACAGCCACACTGCTATTTGTACTTGTACTAGCTTGATGAGAGCCAGCACGAGTATGCGTGCGTGAGCAAGGGAAGCACCTCCTAGCTCATAGCATACGTGTAGCCTAACTAGCCCCACGGTGCCTCACTTTGGAAATTACAATAATTTAATAACCTTCCAAAAATCTGAATTATGGTCATTTTATTTATGTAGTTTGATACCCAATGCTTTTAATCAGCTTTTTACTAGGCTGAGTCAGCAAACTATTCCTCTTCAGCAAAGTACTAAGCACAAACTTAAATCTCATTGACTGAAACAGACTTTAAGCATGTGTTTATGGGATTTTCTGGACTCCTAGTGAGTGCTACACCAATACAGAATAAGATTTTAAAGTCTCCTATTAGTTGATGGACATAAACTAATGCTAATTAATGTACAGTGGTAGCTAAAGCTGGGCAAACTCTGGGTTGGTTGGTTTGTTTAATATATTCTTTTAACTGTTCATGAATTCTCCATGAACAGATCATGGTTTAAAAGAATGTTTGTTAGTATTTATTAAACAAATGTTTTGTGCAAACATGTTTCAGCCTAGGGGTATTTAACATTTGATCTCTACGATTAGTCACCTAAGTCAAAAGATATTTGTTCCCTATTTGAGAGGCAGAGGATAAAGTGAATACGTCATTGGGACTTTGATTCTCTCAGGAACAGAGTGAGAATTTTATGGAGAAGTAACGAGGTGGTCAGTGGACTAAAGCGACTAAGAAATTTGAAGTCTTTTCCCTTTACTTTTCTCGAAGAGCATTATATTCTTGCTCTGCATGTTGGATTACAGATATAAAAAAAAGGTCTATTTTCTTCCTGAGGGAAGAGAGAAAGAAGCCACTGGAGGCAATATTTAGTGGCTGTTTACAGTATACAGGACTCAGAAGTGTGCTAGGCGCTTTATAGAAATGTATAAAAAGATGTTCTTTTTTGCCCTGAATAGTGTATTTTTCCTCTTTTTATTCTTCAATCTTTTTGCCGTAAGGTTTAGCAAATTAATGCTGGCATATGATGGAATTTGTTGCAGTGTTGTCTTTCTATTGTGATATGTGTTGTTATTTAAAGAAATGTTAAGGGCTGCCTGAAACACAGAATATGCATTTTTTGTGGTTTTGTAAGTCTAAAGAAATAAAAATAAACCCAAGAGTCAGCCTAAGGTAATAGGTGACGGTGACAAAGAAACGGGAGAAATAAGGAGCAAGATTATAAATGTACAATAACAAGGTTACATGATTACTTAGCTATATTATACACATACCTATTCCATCATATGTTCACACATTACATCCAAAAACATCAAAAGAATATTAAACTTGCATAGTCAAGCACTCCTTAATGTCATGTCAAGATAGAAAATTTGCCCCTCTTGCGGGTATGCAGCCCTAATGATCTTTTACATAAGAAATTACATTAAAAAAAACCCCTCAGTCTTTTAAAAAAGACAAACTGAAAAAAAAAACCAGAAGTTGCCTTATGTGGAGTCATACTGATCCCCAACTTAGATCATCAGCAGGGTTTTGATCTTAAGATCCACAGCACAGACTTCTACCAGTCGAGATAACAGAGTAACTGGTAGCCACAGTCAGTTGCTAGCCTGTATGTAGACCAGCCACTAGAGGGAGATAAGATACACACTATTACCTGACAACAGAGGAATGTAAAGACTCAGGATTCCTGAGTTAAATTCCAAATTCTGGAGAGGAGTATTCTCTAGTAGTTAAAGACCTCTCTCTTCCTGTGTCCCCAGGCTGTTTGGCCCACTCTGTTCCTATTCATTCCCCTGTTTGTGTCTATATACTCTTCCCTCACTCTTTTCTCCTTCTTCCCCATTGCTGCTATTCACCCCACCAGCTCCTGTCACCAACCCCTGGCTCCTATCCCCTTCTGGTGTCCTCCCCATCCTCTGGGTCCTGCAATTCCCTCGCTCTCTCTTTCTCTCTGCCCTACCCCTCCTGCAATCCAGTCAGGGTAGATCTTCCTAATCCTCCATGCTGCTGGGGTACCACCAAGGGGAGCACTGAAAATCTTCGGAGAATTTAGCTGCTACACCAGGGGCCGGCAAACTTTTTGGCCTGAGGGCCGTATCAAGTTTTGGAAATTGTATGGCGGGCCAGTTAGGGAAGGGAGTCGTGGCCCAGCCCCCACCTCCTATCTGCCCCCTCGGGACTCCTGCCCTATCCATCCCTCTCCCCCCGCTCCCTGTCCCGTGACCACCCCTGGAACTCCCGCCCCTGACTGCCCCCTGCCACCCCATCCAACCTCTTCTCTCATTCCTGACGCCCCCTCCCAGAACCCCTGCACCACCCAACCACCCCTTCTCCCTGTCCCCTGACTGCCCCAGGAACCCCTGCCCCTGACTGCCCCATCCAACCCTCCCTCTCCTTCCTGACTGCCCCCCCGGGACCCCTGCCCCCATTCAACCCCGTTCCCTGCCCTCTGACCGCCCCGACCCCATCCACACCCCAGCCCCCTGACCACCACCCTGGACTCCCCTGCCCTCTATCCAACCCCTCCTGCTTCCTGCTCCCTTACCACTCTGCCTGGAGCACTGGTGGCTGGCGACACTACAGCCGTGCCGCCCGGCTGGAGCCAGGCCACGCTGCCGCCACTGCGCAGCACAGAGCACTGGGTCAAGCCAGGAACTGCAGCTGCACAGCCCCAGGCGCTCCCAGCCCCACCGCTCAGAGCATTGTACTGGTGGTGGGGTGCGTTGAGGCTGCAGGAAAAGGGAGAACAGCAGGGGAGGGGCTGGAGGTAGCCTCCCGGCCCAGGATCCAGACAGGAGGGTCCTGTGGGCCACTGTAGTTTGCCCACCTCTATGCTACCTGCTAATAAGTCTCTACTTAGCATGTCAAAACAGGGACTTTTCAGGGGCTTATAACTTGGCCAAATTTGGGAAAATTTCACATGGATGGCAAGATGCATCTATGACACTTAGGTGACTCCCCTGCCAAATTTCAAGCATTTACTCCAAAACATGAAAGTAATGAAACAATGGCAAGATTTATATATTTTTTAAAGAAGACATGGGTACAGTGGAACCATTTTAAGTAAAACTTGACAAAAATATTCAACCTGAGGCAGATACCCATCACCAAAAATTTTAACTTGAAAGGCTGAACACCTGAAAAAGGGTCTTATAATTAGGTCCCTACCATATTCATGGCCACGAAAAATGCAACACGGACCATGAAATCCAGTCTCCCCCTGGGAAATCTGGTCTTATGTGTGCTTTTAACCTCTACTATGCCAATTTCACAGGGGGTCCTAACCCAAAAGGGAGTTACAGGGGGGGTCACAAGGTTATTTTAGGTGGGTCATGGTATTGCCACCCTTACTTCTGCTCTGCCTTCAGAGCTGGGCGGCTATAGAGTGGCAGCTGTTTTCCGGACACCCAGCTCTGAAGGCAGCGCCCCACCGACACAGCGCAGAAGTAAGGGTGGCAATACTGTATCATGCTACCCTTACTTCTGCACTTCTGCCTTCAGAGCTGGGCCCCCGGAGAGTGGTGGCTGCTGACTGAGGACCCAGCTCTGCAGGCAGCAGCCTAGAAGTAAGGGAGGCAACACCATAACATGCCATCCTTCCTTCTGTGCTGCTGCTGGCAGTGACACTGCCTTCAGAGCTGGACTCCCAGCCAGCAGCACCACTCTCCAGGTACCCAGCTCTGAAGGCAGTGCCACCACCAGCAGCAGTGCAGAAGTTAAGGGTAGCAGTACCGCAACTCCCCCTACAATAACTCTGCGACCCCCCCCCCCCAACAACTCCTTTTTGGGCCAGGATCCCTACAATTACAACACTGTGAAATTTCAGATTTAAATGGCTGAAATCATGACATTTATGATTTTTAAAATCCTATGACCGTGAAATTGACCAAAATGGACCATGAATTTGGTAGGGCCTTACCAAAGGAGAGCATTGGGCAACCTTAACTAAAGGCTTAACTAGCGCAACCAGTCCTGTCTACAATTTATTATGCATAAACTCCAAGAGTGATAAAGTGTGTGTATATATTTGACCTGATGTTTAATTTCTTTAAATGCTAAGTTCATTGTATATTAAAAAGTAATAAATTTTCAATAAGCTGGTGGGTTTGCTCCCTTCAAGTAGCAAGCTCCATGAAAGCACAGGGTTCTGGTCTCACAGAGCTCATTGCAGGACTGAGGCTTTAATTTCAAAGATTTCCCCCTGCTTTTGAGTTTCAAAGACCAGACAGAATTAGACTATAAAAGCCAGGACTGCCTTGCCACTTCCACCCACTCCCAAGTTCCTCATGCGCTGCGGAATGGGCTGTTCTCTCTCTCTCACACTCACGCAGCCCAAAGGGGCCTCAAACTCCAGTAGCAAAATAAAATAAACAGGAACAACCAAATAAGGGAAGGGAGTCCTACAACTGATGGAAAATGAGAAGGAACCCTGAAAATAAATTATCGGGGGTCCCTTCATGGTCGCCAAACCTGTAAGGATTTTTAAGGGGCCTATCTGACCAGAAGACTTTGGGGAGCCTTACAGTATACCTCCCACTGGGTCCTCCCTTAAGCCCATCTATCAGAGCTGGAGAAAAAGAAACTACCACACAAATGTAAATTCACCACAACACTTTCTTTACTAAAGGAGAGGGAAGGAAAGGAGAGGGAATGGATTAAGACTCTGGAGATTTGGAATAGAAACACACACGTGCACACACACTCGATAAGGCAAAGGTGTTCTTCTACCTTTTTTAGGTGCTGATGATGAAGAGGCTGCAGAATCTGGATCAACGAGGTCAGCAATGGACACCAACAGTGGACCACAGATGTAGAAGACAGGTATATAACCCTACCTCAGACCCCCCCCCCATCCCTCGCTGCGTCATCTATGGTTGTAAGTCTGAACTAACTAATAGGACCGAGCAGGGGTGAGCTGCAGCGGGTTCGCACGGGTTCGCGGGAACCCGTTGTTAAATTTAGCAGCCATTTTAGAACCGCTTGTTAAGGGCTGCTAAATTTAACAAAAGTTCCCGCCCACTCCTCTCCTGCTCCGCCCCCTTCTCCTCCCCCTCCCCTGCTTCCCGCGAATCAGATGTTCGCGGGAAGCCTGAACAAGCAGCATGGAGGCAGCCAGCAGGTAAGCTGGGGCGCGGAGGGGGAGGGGAGGTGCGGCTGGCTCAGCAGCTCCCGGTCCCAGACCGCGGCTCCCTCCAGCCCAGCGCCGGCCCGGGGAGTCGGGCCCCGCGGCTGCCGCCGAGCGGCCCGGCCCCGGGAGTCGGGCCGAGCGGCCCGGCCCCGGGAGTCGGGCCGAGCGGCCCGGCCCCGGGAGTCGGGCCGAGCGGCCCGGCCCCGGGAGTCGGGCCGAGCGGCCCGGCCCCGGGAGTCGGGCCGAGCGGCGCCGGTCCCCAGGCAGTGTGGTAAGGGGGCAGGGAGGGGGTGGGTTGTGGGGGGGTGGATAGGGGTCAGTCAGAGGGCAGGGAACAGGGGGATTGAATGGGGCCAAGGGTCCCGGGGAGCAGTCAGGAAAGAGCAGGGTTGGATGAGGTGGTGGGGGCACTCAGGGACAGAGAGAAGGGGTAGTTGTATGGGGTAGGGGTTCTGGGGGGCCATTGAGAATGAGAGGAGGGGTTGGGTGGGGCGGCAAGGGGCAGTCAGGGGACAGGGAAGGGGGGGATGGGTCAGGGGTCTCGGAGTGTGTGTGTTAAGGAACATGAGGGGTTGGATGGGGCACGACCCCCCCGCACGGAGGCGGGGGGAGGAGGGAACCCGTTGTTAAAATTTTGGAGGGAGGAGGGAACCCGTTGTTAAAAAATTGGCAGCTCATCACTGGGACCGAGTCCGTGCACGCAGGTCTGCTTCCCAAAGGAAAATAACAAGCAATCCCTAAAATGACAGTTTCGTTTAATGAGTGGCACTGCAGGCCAGTAACCAGTGTGAAAGGTTACACACCACAGAGAGAGAGCCCCCAAAGACTCAAGAGCTCTTGGCCCCTCTCCTCATCTGCCTTAACAACAACAGATTCCTGCTCTTTCTACTTTCCTGCCTTTTGCCCAGCGTAAGGGAACAAGAACCTGTCACAACATGGAGGTCACCTTGCTCTTATCCCAGACCAAGATGGTCACATAATAAACAATACATTAAAACCCAACTTTGGTGTGTGTCTTTCTCAATAATTTGGCAGAGTCGAAGCTGTGACTAACACTCTGACCACACACCCCTAGTTGTCACCTATCACCCCACACTGGAACCCATCTGGGGTATCATCAAACAACTACAACTCATTCAATGGGGATCTCATCCTTAAAGAAATCTTTTCTGAACCAAGCTCCCCACAGACCAGGACACCTCGAAGTGGCAGCACACACTGCCAGAACAACAAAACCTGCTGACATATCTCCACTATGAATGAAAACCTTTTCCAATGTGAAAGAGTCATTTGTCATGTACATCAACCGGATAATTTTGCAAAGATCTGCAAACACTGCTTTATCTTTTTTTGGTAACAACCACTTCCCAAACATTTCATCCTAAAACACCTACCGTTTCAAAATCATGCACGATTTCTCATGTGACTTGAGCATAATGTAGAAGGAACAAGGGAAAAAAACTAACTATGAAGGGGACAACAAAGATCCCACTGAGATTATTTTCCCAGCTGTTCAAGCACTTAGTTTGAAACAATTATCTGCAGTGGCGCTGGAAAACAGCTTAGTGTGTGTGAAGCTCAGTTACGGGGAGTGAAATTCATGATAGTCTGCAATATGTCCTTGCACCAAGTTCCCTGAATTGAATCGGAGCCTGTGAAAAAGTCTAAATGGACACATAGCAACATTAATCAAACACAATGGATTGGTGAAATTGGATCTTCACATAAAACTGACATTTCCTCCCCAGGCTTCTACATTAATAGGACTCACATCTTGGAAAATGCAGACAGTTTACTTATTTATCTGTCTAAAATGTTTATATTACCCATCCTCCCTTTTTAACTTTTTCTTTTTCACACTCCGGTTTGATTCTGTAGAACCAACACACCCGTGGTGAGAATTGGCTGGATTTTATCCTGCTGAAGATGCACAAATAAGAAATTATAACAGTTTCAAGATTCCTATGTTGCAGCTGCAGAATCTTTATGGCTGTTGACAAATGAGCTAGAAATAACCCAGTTTTAAGATACTAGAGTCCTTTGGCCCAGCCATTGATGGATTTGCCAGAACCTGAACCCAAAACCCAACTGCTCATGAGACACCACGATGAGCGTGGTGGCCTCTCGTCGTCCATCCATTTGGAGGTGGAAGACGATCATGGCTCAGGGCAGTCACCGGCGGACAAAGTGAACGGAAAAGACGTCGCTCAGGTAAATTAACAATTTAGAAGTAACGTTAGAGGATTTGTGTGTGTGCAATGCGGTTAGGAACCGGGGTTGTGTAAATCTAAAAACAAGCAGTGGAAACTTACACTTGTTTCTTTTCTGAAAATCTCTCAACAGCTCGACGATAGCTTTCTAGAGGACCCGGAGGCCTGGACAGTGTTGCATCAAACAGCAAAGATGAACTGGGCCCACCTTCTTTTTGCTCAACGCCGATACAAATTGTTGAAGAGGACTCCGAGGATGATGCTATGAGGAGTTTAGGAGGAGGCTTGGCCTGGAGCTAACTGAGCCAGTGCTATGTAGTGAGTGTTAAAAAGGCATATGGACTATTGTATATATTGCTGTTTATGTTGTCCTTAATCACTGTCTTAGGGAAAAGCTTTTTGAAGATTGTGAGAGCTGTGTCATAGATGCGCCAGGCCAGTGGCACCATGACTGTGTGACTTGGACTTCAATTGATATAAACTGCAAGCTCCAGGGCCTGTGTGCTGAGGTGTGTTTGGAAAGCTTATTAAACACTGTTATTGCCATAGGTTATACTATGCAATGTCTGTGCCTAACCCAAGAACATTTAGCACAAGGGATGACCTTGACAAATGCTGTACAATTCAGTGGAGACCCTGACCGTGTTTTAAAGAAAATGACCAAACTGGAAGATGCCTGCTTTCAGCGTTATATTGATCAAGTAACAGAACCCTGCTTAACAAAAAGACTATTTGCAAGAAACCTAAAGGGATTAAGTGAGAGAATGGTGAGGGGACAAACAAGTGATATAAAATTTGGTAGCTGTAAATAAAAAAAAAAAACTATTGAAAAGGGCTTTGTGACTAACTGTGTTTCTGTTAAAAGGTCTTTGTGGCCCTTAAGTGAGCTAAAAGTTTTAATGGAGCTTCTGGTTTGTTTTCAAGGAGCTGTAGGTCTTTTAAATTAAAAAAAAAATAGTTTGCGAGAACCTAGCTCTTGTGTCTTTGTGTAAAAGAGACCCAGTTACAGCAAAAAGTTGAACTGTATGTTGTAGAATCTTCTGGGCGGGAGGGAATCCTAAAAATGTGCATTTCACCACCAGGCAAAGGTAAAAACCATTTTCAACTATAGTTGTGCTCAATACTGTTACATTAAAAAAAACAGAAAAACTTCAGGTATTACACAGGTTGCATAGGGATTTGGGGGTAATACTAACTAACATTTTTGCTTCTTCTTTAACCCAAAGGCCCAAATACACATTGGAGGGGAAACAGAGCAACCATGTGCCAGCAACCCTTTATTCTGTGGTAGAAGGTAACGTTCTGCCTTTGGCTTTATTTAAAAGTATTTTGTTGCAAACTGTTGGTTTTAAACTGCTGGGGTTTTATGGCTGCAAACTGATGGTAGGGAGTGTTTCAAACTAACAGGGGTTTCTGTGCAAAATGTGTTTTTAAAAGTTGTTTTTTATTCTGCAAAATTAGATGTGTTTTTAAAAATGTTTGTGGGTTGTTTTTTTTAGTAGTAGAAATAAACTCAAAATCTGTGTTTGTTGTACAGCCTGAAAGGAATTATTTTGTTTTAAAGCTGTGACTTTTTAAATAGAAAAACACCCTAACGAGTATTTTCTTTTTTTAGTTTACAAGACTTTCATTTGTTTTATAATAATAATGTGGTCTGCTCCATAGTACGGTCAAATCATGAGAGATCTTTAGACCAGAGTGTTACCAGATTTGCCCGTTACTTTGGGGTATGCTCATTTATTAAGGTTAATCTTTGGGGTGGGGTAGTTCTGTCATTCTATTAATGTACTGCTTGTGTCACTTGTGTTTTCATATGGAGCTCTACTCCTCCCTTCTGCAAGTCCCCTAACGATGGAGCTATCCTGCAGGACCTAGGTTCCTCAGGGCTGGGTTCCTCCAGCCCCAGAATCAGATGAGCGCGCACGCACAAACACATACACTAACAAAGCAAGTCTGATTGGACCGGGTCAATCAGCACTCTCAAGCTTATATGCCACAGGTACTGTACCAGAATAGAGTAAGCCTGAGCAGGCTGGGTCGAACAGCACTTCCAAGCTGGCATCTTCGTATGTCACAGGTTCAGCACGTCCCTATCCCCACTTTCACGTCACAATTGTTCTGGTAGTAACCCACTAGATGGGTCCCGTCTACTTCTTATGACCCTCACGGAGTTGCACTCTCTCCATATACACCTCTGCACTTCTCCAGCCACTCCCCATAATTTAGGTTCCATTTCAGCAAGTAGCTGTGGATATTCTGGGTCCTTTCCCAAAAAAGACACCCAGAGAAAAACAATACATACTTTTAACTTTCATGGATTTTGCCACCCGATGGCCGGAAGCACTTTAAGCAACACCAAGGCTAAAAGTGTGTGCCAGGCATTAGCAGACATTTTTGCCAGGGTAGGTTGGCCCTCCAACATCCTTACAGATTCAGGAACTAATTTCCTGGCAGGGACCATAAAAAACCTGTGGGAAGCTCATGGGTGAATCACTTGGTTGCCACCCCTTACCACCTTCAAACCAATGGCCTGATGGAGAGGTTTAATGGAACTTTGGGTGCCATAATACGTAAATTCGTAAATGAGCACTCCAATAATCGGGACCTAGTGTTGCAGCAGTTGCTTTTTGCCTACAGGGCTGTATCACATTCCAGTTTAGGGTTTTCACCATTTGAACTTCTATATGGCCGTGAGGTTAACGGGCCATTACAGCTGGTGAAGCAGCAATGGGAGGGATTTACGCCTTCTCCAGAAACTAACATTCTAGACTTTGTAAGCAACCTACAGAGCACCCTCCGAAACTCTTTAGCCCTTGCTAAAGAAAACCTAAAGGATGCTCAGGAAGAGCAAAAAATATGATAAACATTCCCGAGAGCGGTCCTTCAAGGTAGGAGACCAAGTCATGGTCTTAAAGGCGCTCCAGACCCATAAAATGGAAGCATTGTGGGAACGGCCATTCAAGGTCCAAGAGTGCCTGGGAGCTGTTAACTATCTCATAGCATCCCCCACCTCAAATATAAAGCCTAAGGTATACTATGTTAATTCTCTAAAACCCTTTTATTCCAGAAAATTAAAGGTTTTCCAGTTTACAGCCCAGGGAGCAGATGACACGGAGTGGCCTGAAGGTGTCTACTATGAAGGGAAAAGTGATGGTGGCGTGGAAGAGGTGAACCTCTCCACGACCCTTGGATGTATGCAACGACAGCAGATCAAGGAGCTGTGCACTAGCTTTGTGCCAATGTTCTCAGTCACCCCAGGATGGACCGAAAAGGCATACTACTCCATTGACACAGGTAATGCTCACCCAGTTAGAACCACACCATACTCGGTGTCTCCTCACACCAAAACTGCTATAGAACAGGAGATCCAGGACATACTACAGATGGGTGTAATCCACCCCTATAACAGTGCATGGGCATCTCCAGTGGTTCTAGTTCCAAAACCAGATGGGGAAATATGCTTTCGCGTGGACTACCGTAAGCTAAATGCTGTAACTCATCCCGACAACTATCCAATGCCACGCACAGATGAGCTATTGGAAAAACTGGGACATGCCCAATTCATCTCTACCTTAAATTTAATCAAGGGGTACTGGCAAGTACCACTAGATGAACCCGCCAAGGAAAGGTCAGCCTTTGTCACCCATGCAGGGGTGTATAAATTTAATGTGCTCCCTTTCAGGTTGCAAAATGCACCTGCCACCTTCCAAAGACTTGTAGATGGTCTCCTAGCAGAATTGGGAAAATCTGCAGTTGCCTACCTTGATGATGTGGCCATTTTTTCTGATTCATGGGTGGAACACCTGAAGCACCTGGAAAAAGTCTTCGAGAACATCAGGCAGGCAGGACTAACTGTTAAGGCTAAAAAGTGTCAAATAGGCATAAACAGAGTGACTTCTCTTGAACACCACGTGGGTCAAAAAACTATAAACTCCCTACAGGCCAAAGTGGATGCTATCCAAAAGTGGCCTGTCCCAAAGTCAAAAAACCAGGTCCAATCCTTCTTAGGCTTGGCAGGATATTACAGGCGATTTGTACCCCACTACAGCCAAATTGCCACCCCACTGACAGACCTAACCAAAAAAACCCAGCCAAAAACAGTTCAGTGGACTGATGAATGTCAAAAGGCCTTTAACCAGCTTAAGACAACACTCATGTCTGACCCTGTGCTAAGGGCACCAAACTTTAACAAACCATTGTTAGTAACCACAGATGCGTCCGAGCATGGTGTGGGAGCAGTTTTAATGCAGGAAGGACCGGATTAAGAATTCCAGCCTGTCATCTTTCTCAGCAAAAAACTGTCTGAGAGGAAAAGCCACTGGTTAATCAGCAAAAGGGAATGCTATTCCATTGTGTACACGCTGGAAAAGCTACGCCCATACGTTTGGGGTTGGTGTTTCCAACTACAAACCGACCATACTGCGCTAAAGTGGCTTCATACCACCAAGGGAAATAACAAAAAACTTCTTTGACGGAGTTTATCTCTCCAAAATTTTAATTTTAAAATACAGTTCAGAAGCTTCTAACTAAGTGGCTGATGCACTCTCCCGTGAAAATTTCCCAGAATCAACTGGTTAAAATCGTCCTTGCAAGGTAAAAAATATTGTTAATTTTTACATAATCAGTAGTATATGTAAAGGTGCATGTGTTTTATTAATCTGTTTTTTCCTAAAGTTCTAGGAAGAAATCACAGCCAGTGTGGTCCAGCACTGTCTATGATTTGGGGGGTGTGTCATAAACAGTTAAGGGTTAATTCCTCTTTTACCTCTAAAGGGTTAAGAAGCTCACATAACCTAGATGACACCTGATCAGAAGGACCAGTAAAAAGATAAGATACTTTCAAAGAGGGAGAAGGGAAAAAGTCTTTTGTCTGTTCTGTGTGCGCACTTTTGCGGGAGTCAAAGATCCAGAAAACAACCATCTAATCCTTGTTTAAATTAGTGAGTATTTAGATAAGAATGTGGTAGATTTGTTTATTTTTCTCTTTGGCCTGGTCTACACTACGTGTTTAAACCGGTTTTAGGAGCGTTAAACCGATTCAACGCCATACCCGTCCACACTAAGAGGCCCTTTATATCGATATAAAGGGCTCTTTAAACCGGTTTCTGTACTCCTTCCCAACGAGAGGAGTAGCGCTAATATCGGTATTGCCATATCCGATTAGGGTTAGTGTGGCCGCAAATCGACGGTATTGGCCTCTGGGCGGTATCCCACAGTGCACCACTGACCGCTCTGGACAGCAATCTGAACTCGGATGCACTGGCCAGGTAGACAGGAAAAGCCCCGCGAACTTTTGAATATCATTTCCTGTTTGCCCAGCGTGAAGCTCCGATCAGCACGGCTGGCGATGCAGTCCGAAAACAAAATCCAAAAAGAGCTCCAGCATGGACCGTACGGATGTGATCGCTGTATGGGTAGGCAAATCTGTTCTATCAGAGCTCCGTTACAGAAGACGAAAGTCCAAAGTATTTTTAAAAAATCTCCAGACAGATGCCATAGCAGAGACTCAGCACGCTGCTGCGTGACAAGCGTAACGGAAAGCCAAAGAATCAAATGGACGCTCATGGAGGGAGGGAGGGGGGACTGAGGACGCAAGCTATCCCACAGTTCCTGCAGTCTCCGAAAAGCATTTGCATTCTTGGCTGAGCTCCCAATACCTGTAGGATCAAACACATTGTCCGCGGTGGTTCAGGGCATAGCTCGTCAATGTACCCCCACCCTCCACCCCCAGAAGGAAAAGGGAAAAAAATTGTCTCTTGACTCTTTTAAATGTCACCCTATGTGTACTGAATGCTGCTGGTAGACGCGATGCTGCGGCACTGTACTGTAGCATTCTCGCCCCCCCCACCTTGGTGGCTGATGGTACAATATGGCTGATATCTGTCATCATCATCAGCCTTGTGGCAGATGGTGTAGTGCAATAGGACTGCTATCCGTCCTCGTTATCAGCCCATGAGTGCTCCTGACTGGCCTCCCGGTCATTCCCAGTAGATGGTACAGAACGGCTGGTAACTGTCTTCATCATAGCAACAGGGGGCTGAACTCCATCAGCCCCCGCCCTTCATGTGTAAAGAAAAGATTCTGTACTGCCTGGACTATCATAGCAGCAGGATGCTGGTCTCCTCTCCCCCACACTGCTTAATGTCCTGTCTGGACTATCATAGCAGCTGGAGGCTGCCTTCCCCTCATTTCATTTCACTAACAAGTCACTGTTTCTTATTCCTGGATTCCTTATTACTTCAGCACACAAATGGGGGGACACTGCAACGGTAGCCCAGGAAGGCTGGGGGCAGAGGGAAGCAGCAAGTGGGGTTGTTGCAGGAGCATCCCCTGTGAATGGCATACAGCTCATCATTCCTGCATGATCTGACACGGAGCGGCTGTGCTCTCTAGTTCTGTGATACACTGGATCTCTAGTACACTTGCCCCATATTCTAGGCAGGACTGATTCTATTTTTAGATACCATAAAGGAGGGATTGACTCGGGGAGTCATTCCCATTTTTGTCTTTTGCGCCCCCGGCTGATCTCAGCCAGGGGCACCTATGTCAGCAGCAGAAGGTATAGTGCAATAGGACTGGTAACCGTCATCTCATTGCCAATTTACAATGGCATGGTAGACGGTACAGAACGGCTGCTAACCATCTCTGCTGTCATGCAAAAGCAAATGAATGCTTCTGTGTAGCGCTGCTGAATCGCCTCTGTCCGCGGCATCTAGTATACATACGGTGACAGTGACAAAAGGCAAAACAGGCTCCATGGTTGCCACGCTATGGCGTCTGCCAGGGCAATCCAGGGAAAAAGGGCGAAATGATTGTCTGCCGTTGCTTTCCCGGAGGAAGGAATGACTGACGACATTTACCCAGAGCCACCCGCGACAATGATTTTTGCTCCATCAGGCACTGGGATCTCAACCCAGAATTCCAAGGGGCGGGGGAGACTGCGGGAACTATGGGACAGCTACGGAATAGCTACCCACAGTGCAACGCTCCAGAAATTGACGCTAGCCTCAGACCGTGGACGCACACCAACGAATTAATGTGCTTAGTGTGGCCACGTGCACTCGATTTTATACAATCTGTTTTACTAAACCAATTTATATAAATTCAGAATAATCCCGTAGTGTAGACGTACCCTTTGTCATTTTCCAAACATAGAGGGAAAATCAAATTGGGCTTTTGTGTAACTTTAAGGTTTTGCCCAGAGGAAAATCCTCTGTGTTTTGACTCTGTTGTCTGTGAGATCATCTTGCTTTCTAATCTCACAGAGGTATTCCTTTCACCCTTTTTCTTTAATTAAAAGTCTTCTTTTAAAAACCTGATCAATTTTTACTTCTTTTTAAGATCCAAGAATTTTGGATCTGGGCTCATCAGGAATTGGTGGGGGGGATTTTCTTAAGTCTACCCAGAAAAAAGGAGTATAGAGACTTTGGGGAGAGAAATTAGTCAAATACTGCCAGGAAAGCAGGGATAAGGACTGGGTAAAATTTGGGGAAGGCAGAGTTCCCAAATGGCTCTCCCTCAAACATTTTTTAAAAACATTTGGTGGTGGCAGCGACTGTTTTGCCTAAGCTGGTAAAAATAAGCTTAGTGGTTATTCATGCAGGTCCCCCTATCTGTACCCTAAAGTTCAGAGTGGGAAGGGACACCGTGACACCTCTTTAGCCTTTTAAAAAATTTTTACAGAGACCTTCACCTGGAACTTTTTGGCAGCTATATGTTTACCCCCCAAGTGCTGCCCCCTGTTCTTTACACCTGAGCAGATGTACCCTTGAGGGTGCCCCTTGTACCCAGGCTCCTTTCCACGAATAGTCATGCCTGCTCAGAGCCACCCTTTGGAAAAAATCGAAGTATTTTCAAAAAGTCACCCGCCAGAGCTTTTGCATTTTCGATGTAGTTTCCAGCTCTCTTTTCTTTTAGAACCCCTGAGGAACAGAGTCCATCAGTTTTCTGAATAAGGCATCATACTTTTTCCAAATACTAGAATATGGGGGAGCTGTCACGAGCTTATGGTGTTGGGAGAATGGTTTGTCAGTCCTTGGTTTTTTATTCACAACTTCTAGAGCACGTGCTCCGGGTTTGTGTATGTGGGCGTTTTTGCTCGCAGTTTTCTCAGGACTTGGTGTGGTGGTGGCCGCTGAGGAACTGGAGTTGTATTTGCCTGATTGGTTTTTACCAGAGTCTTTTGTTTTGTCCTTGGGTTTGACGAATATGAGGATTGGACTGTCTTGATACTTCATCTGCACTCTTGTGCTGTTTTGTGCTGGCGTTGTTAAAGGTCTCAATGCAGATGCCTGGTTCTTTGGCGGTTCTGGTGCAGGTGTCCCTGTAGCTCCGACTACAGCATTGTTAGGAGAGCTGCACTGGCCTGATTAGGGGGGAAAAAACATTTTCCAAAACTTAATTTTACCATCTTTCTCACCCACAGCTATGTATTTACTTTAAATACACCACCTCATAAAATAACCAAACCAATAAGCAAAATATATTTAGTGGGCTTCATCCATCCATCAGCCGTTGATGCTGGTGAGTTTTCCTTTGCAGCTGTCTCTTTCCTTTTTCTTTTGAGCTTGTTTACCCTTGGTCTAAGGATCTCTCATGTTTTGACTGCAGTGCCGGCTCCAGACCCCAGCGCGCCAAGCGCGCGCTGGGGCGGCATTTTGCCGGCAGGTGGCTCCGGCGGACCTTCCGCAGTCATGCCTGCGGGAGGTCCACTGGAGCCGCGAGACCAGCGGACCTCCCGCAGCCACGACTGCGGAGGGTTCGCTGGTCCCGCGGCTTGGGTGGACCTCCCTCAGGCACGACTGCGGAAGGTCCGCCGGAGCCGCCTGCCGCCCTCCCAGCGCACCCTCCGCAGGCGCATCTGCAAGAGGTCCCCCGGAGCCGCGGGACCGGCAGCGCGCCCCCTGCAGCATGCCGCCCTCCTTGGGGCGGCCAAATTCCTAGATCCGTCCCTGTTTGACTGTACTGTGGAGCAGACAACATTATTATTTAAAACAGACTAAACGATCTTGTAAACTTAAAAAATAAAATACTCATTAGGGTGTTTTTCTATTTAAAAAGTCACAGCTTTAAAACAAAATAATCCATTTCAGGCTGTACAACAAATACAGGTTTTGAGTTTATTTCTACCACTTTAAAAAAAACAACTCACAAACATTTTCAAAAACACATCTCATTTTGCAGAATAAAAACCAAACTGTTTTAAAACCAACTTTAAAAAAAACATTTTGCACAGAAACCCCTATTAGTTTGAAACATGCATACCATCAATTTGCAGCCAGCAGTTTACAACCAAGAGTTTGCAACAAAATACTTTTCAATAAAGCCAATTGCAGAAAGTTACATTATACCAGAGGATAAAGGGTTGCTGGCACATGGTTGTTCTGGCACTTCCCCCCCCAAACCTGTTTTTCCCGCTGGATGGGAATGTACTTTGACGAGCACTTCCCCCCACCTTAGGGCTTGGCTACACTTACAAGTTGCAGCGCTGGTGGAGGCTTTCCAGCGCTGCAACAACACCCCGTCCACACTTGCAGGGCACAACCAGCGCTGCAACTCCCTGGTTGCAGCGCTGGCTGAAAACCCATCCGGCAGGGGTATAAGGAGTGCAGCGCTGGTGATCCAGCGCTGCCCAGCAGGTGTGGACACTCACCAGCGCTTTACCTGTCCTCCAGGGAATAAGGAGGTATCCCAGAATTCCTGTTCAGCCACTCTGCACATCAGTTTGCACTCTACTGCTCTTGGCTCAGGTGACCCGCCCTGTAAATGCCCCGGGAAATTTAAAAATCTCCTTCCTGTTTGCTGCAGCCAGGTGTGGAGTGCAATCAGTTTTAATCAGTTACAGGTGACCATGCCTCCACGCGGCAAACGAGCCCCAGCATGGAGCACTGGTGAATTGCAGGACCTCATCAGTGTTTGGGGTGAGGCATCTGTTCAGGCACAGCTGCGCTCCGGCCGTAGGAATTACGATATCTTTGAGCAGATATCAAGGGCCATGCTGGATCGGGGCCATGATCGGGACGCAGTACAATGCAGGGTGAAAATTAAAGAGCTGCGGAGTGCCTATTACAAAGCCCGAGAGGGGAATCGACGATCCGGAGCTGCTCCCACGACCTGCCGTTTTTACAGGGAGATGGATGAGATACTTGGGGGTGACCCCACTGCCAATCCCAGGATAACGATGGACACTTCTGAGCAGGCTGGGGGACAGGAGGAGGAGGCGGAGGAGGCGGCGGAGGCGGAGGCGTGGGGGGGGGAGGAAACCGCGAGTGAAGCTCCTGGCATGGGGGAAGAAACCGCAGATTCCCTGGAGGCATGCAGCCAGGAGCTCTTCTCAAGCCAGGAGGAAAGCACCCAATCGCAGCAGCCAGCAGTTGCAGAAGGACAAGCAGAGGAGCGTGTTACCGGTAAGCGGCTTTTATTTTCTGGGTGAAATGTTTCTGGAGAGGAGGGGGGGTTATGGATGCATGCATGCCAGCCTCTAGATGTGGAATAGCCCGTTGATGTGGTCTATCACGTCGCGGTAATCTGCCTCAGTTATCTCAGCAAAAGCTTCATCCAGAGCGTGGGCAATATGCCTGCGCAGGTTTATAGGCAGAGCCACTGTGTCCCTTGTCCCAGTGACGGTGACGCGTCCGCGCCACTCTTCTGCCAGTGGTGGGGGGACCATTTCTGAACACAGGCAAGCCGCATAGGGTCCCGGGCGGAATCCACATTGCTCTAAAAGAGCCCCCGCTGTTCCCTAGTGACTCGCAGTAGGGAAACATCTTCCAGGATTAAGTCCTGTGAAAAATGTTGGGAGACTCTTTAGTGAAGAGATAGGGAGATAAGATCACCCCTGCATCTGCATTTCACTCAACCCCTCTAGCACTCCAGATTACCCGAAGCAACCAGCTCCCCTCTTACACCCAAGCCCCACTTCTCCCCATATAAGCACTGCTCACTCACCATGTCGTGGCTTCTGTAGTGTTATGCGTGTGGGTAAAAGAATGCTTAAATAAGAACTCACTCCCTCAGTGTAACAATTCATGTCTGGAGATAGTGGATACAATGCTGCCCGTGTTAAATGTTGTCATTTCTGTTTCTACAGTGACCTTGACTACTGGACTGCCCAGATGTTCAACATCACAGAGGCTTCAAAATTTGAGAAAAAATCCCCGAAAGAGCAAAGAAGACATGCTGAAAACTGTTCTTAATCAGTCTGCTCGAGAGAGTAAGGACTTGAAGGATTGGCGAGAGAAAGAAAGCAGGACACGCAAGAGAAATGCAGTGGCCAAGAGGAAAACCACGGAGCGGCTGCTAAGCATCCTGGAGCGCCAAGCGGAGTCTATAGAGTCACTCGTTGCCATGCAAGCAGAGCACTACCGTGCTACTCCCCCACCGCCCGTCCTTTGTGCCTTGTGCCCCAATGTCAGCTCAAACCACCTTTCCCCAGCATCCAGGTTCTTACCACCACCAGCTGCCTCCAACACCTGTATGTTCCCCAACCAGCCCTGATACCTACCACCACCCTTACCCTCTGCATTCAACCCCCATCACCATGCAGTATATGAACCCTGAAGTGCAGGATTCATTAAACAGCAATCCAGACAGGGCATATGCAAACTTGTGACTGTACAGTTCACCAACCCACACCCCTGCCCTCTTGTGTTCATGAAATGTTGTGTGTCTGTCTGTCTGTCAAGGAAGTTTTTTTCTTTTCAATAAAACAATTCTTGGCTTTGAAAACAGTCTTTATTATAGCAGATAGTGAAAGATACCTTAGCCCAGTAAAGAAAGAGGCACTACAAATCATATTATTATTATGGATAATAGAATAACAGTGTAAGCAGTGCAATTCACTCCCATGCAAGGCAGCAAACATTATTGTTGGCTTTCAGCCTCAAATTCTTCCCTCAAGGCATCCCTAATCCTTGTAGCCCTGTGCTGGGCCTCTCTATTAGCCCTGCTCTCTGGCTGTGCATATTCAGCCTCCAGGACTTGAACCTCGGTGGTCCATGCCTCACTGAATGTTTCACCCTTCCCTTCACAAATATTATGGAGGGTACAGCAAGCGCATATAACCGCGGGGATGCTGCTTTCCCCCAAGTCTAGCTTCCCATACAAGCAACGCCAGCGGGCTTTTAAACGCCCAAAAGCACACTCCACAGTCATTCTGCACCGGCTCAGCCTGTAGTTGAACCGGTCCTTGCTCCTGTCAAGCTTCCCTGTATAGGGTTTCATGAGCCAAGGCAGTAACGGGTACGCGGGGTCTCCAAGGATCACAGTGGGCATTTCGACATCCCCTACTGTGATCTTCCTGTCTGGGAAAAAAGTCCCTGCCTGCATCTTCCTGAACAGGCCACTGTTCCGAAAGATGCGTGCATCATGCACCTTTCCAGGCCAGCCTGTGTAAATGTCAATGAAACGCCCGCGGTGATCCACAAGCGCCTGGAGAACCATAGAGAAATACCCCTTCCGATTAACGTACTCTGATGCCAGGTGGGGGGGGGCCAGAATAGGAATATGCGTCCCATCTATCGCCCCTCCACAGTTAGGGAAACCCATGTGTGCAAAGCCATCCACAATGTCCTGCACGCTCCCCAGAGTCACGGTCTTTCTTAGCAGGATGCGATTAATTGCCTTGCAAACTTGCATCAAAACGATTCCCACGGTCGACTTTCCCACACCAAACTGGTTCCCGACCGACCGGTAGCTGTCTGGAGTTGCCAGCTTCCAGATTGCAATAGCCACTCGCTTTTCCACCGTCAGGGCAGCTCTCAATCTTGTGTCCTTGCGCCGCAGAGTGGGGGCGAGCTCAGCACACAGTCCCATGAAAGTGGCTTTTCTCATACGAAAGTTCTGCAGCCACTGCTCGTCATCCCAGACTTCCATGACGATGTGATCCCACCACTCAGTGCTTGTTTCCCGAGCCCAAAAGCGGCGTTCAACGGTGCTGAGCATTTCCGTAAATGCCGCAAGCACTTTAGTGTCACACGCGGCAGGCAAATCCATATTGATATCATCGTCGGAATCCTCACTGTCACTTTGGAGCTGAAGGAATAGCTGGACTGCCAAACGTGTTGTGCTGGTGACACTCATCAGCAGAGTCCTCAGCAGATCGGGCTCCATTTGCCACAGAAATCGCGATTCACACAGAGAGTAACAGAAAGACACTCACAATGGCGCCAAACGCTGCTGGAAAGAGTGAATGCTGGGATGTGAAGCGATGCACCACGGGGCGCTGGCAAACAGGAAGCGGAATGACCCGCACACTTCCTTCCCCTTCCCACAATACTCAGCGCCAAAACGGCGCCAAAACGGGACGAGGTGCTCTGTGGGATAGCTGCCCACAATGCACCTCTCAATACAGCGCTGGAAAGTGCTGCAAGTGTGGCCACACTGCAGCGCTGGTAGCTGTCAGTGTGGCCACACTCCAGCGCTGGCCCTTCCACAGCTGCATGACCAGCGCTGTAACTCCCAGCGCTGCAACTTGTAAGTGTAGCCAAGCCCTTAGGAATCCTGAGTGATACCTGATATCACAAAGGAAGGACACACCTCTAGGGATGAGTAAAAGCAAGTCCTTACTCACCTCTCCAGCACCCGAGTTCGTGCGGAGTTGGTATGGGGCTCACAAATCTGTCAGAGACCAGACAACACTTCGTTGATCAACGGGCTCACACTATCCTTAGCTTAAAAGCCTTCGGAGTAAGTGTGGCAAGTTTATTAGGGGTGAGCATCAATATTTATACACAGAAGTAAACAAAGTGATTAACAGATCATAATGGTCATGCATAATCAATCAAGATTCTACAGGATAAAACAGGTTAAAATGTAAATTAGAAAAGACAAAGGGGGAGATGGCTACTTAAGGGGAGGGGGGTGTCATGAGTAGTTCGCAGGTCAGAGCTTTGATTAAAAGTTTCAGATAGAGACATCAAGTCTGGGTTAAGTTTAAACTCATAAAAAGTTCAGACTCAACACTGGCACATGGTTGTTCTGTTTCCCCACCATGTGTGTTTGGTCCTTTGGGTAAAGAATAAGCAAACATTTTAGTTAGTATTATTCCCCATCTACATCAAACCCCTATAAACAAACAACCCATTTTAAAAACACATCACATTTTGCAGAGTAATAAACCCTGTTAGTTTGAAACAAAACAAACAAACATTTGGCAACCATGTGTTTTTTTGTTTAAAGTATATCTATGTTTTGCACAGACCCCTCTCTCTCACACACAAAAAGCAGCAGCTTTAAACAAACCCAATCAACAGTTTGCAACCGAATACTTTTAAAAAACCACACCTATGACTTGCACAGACCCCTATCTCTTTCTCACACACAAACAACAGCTTTAAACACATCCAACCAACAGTTTGCAAACATACTTTTAAAATGCCCACCCTTATCTCTAACGTAGGCCCCTGAATCATGAACAATTTAAACATTGAAGCCAACTCTTTTAAGACAAACAACCCTTTTTAAAAATATATATATATTTTGCAGAATAAAAACCAAACTGCTTTTAAAAACCAAGTTTTAAAAACACATTTTGAAACCCCTATTAGTTTGAAACATACCATACCATCAGTTTGAAGCCATAAAACCCCATCAGTTTAAAACCCGCAGTTTGGAACACAATACTTTTCAATAAACTCACATGTCTTTTAAAGCCAATTGCAGAAAGTTACCTTCTACCACAGGATAAAGGATTTCAGGCACATGGTTGTTCTGTTTTTGGGCCTTTGGGTTAAAGAAGTAGCAAAAATGTTATACCTGAAGTTGTTTTTTTAATTTTATTTTAACAGTATTAAGCACAACTATAGTTAAAAATGGTTTTTACCTTGGTCTGGTGGTGAAATGCAGCTTGTTCCATACTAAACAGATAACACTTCAATAAAGATAGGTGATATACCAATAAAATAAAAACCAGCAAGATCTTATTAAAGGGGATAAGGCAAAATGCCACGTTTATTGTGAATACAGAAAGAATCAGAGTAAACAATCAGCTATAGCTATAACATCTCATTCACTCACACACACACAAGTTCTGCAAAGTTGTTATAGTTACCAGCCTAGGAGTTGCTCCTGCCAAGTCACTGGCCAGGTGGCCTGGACAGGAGGGTGGAGCAGGGCCTTGTCAGATGCGCATCCGAGGCTCCTGGAGGTTGGTTTGCAGAATCAGACCCAAAGTCTTCAGTCTTTAGGGTCTGTTTTTATAGGATTTATCCTCATACAAGTTTATAGGGTCTGCTTCATCATGCTGTTCTAAGTAATAATCAATCACTGTTTTCACATTTGAGGTGATAATCAATCATGCAGATGGCACAGCAATAATGAACTGACAGTATGTTGTTATCTTGTTCCTCGGCTCTTCGCCCCCCCACCCTCCTTGGGACAAGTATGCCCTCAGGGTTATCGGGCTTTCTCCTCCACTGCTTTCTTAAGCCAGATGATCTTAGTTTAAGGCTGGCACCTCAACCTTTAGTCTTTCATTCCCCATTCAGCCATACATACATACAATCACACTCCAACGTGTATCCTTTCGCATCTGCATTTTAATCACCTACCCATCCTTTAACAGAACCATTCTAAAATCAGTGGGACATGGCAAACTTCAATAAGTCTATTCATCCCACTTGTTATATCTAAAAGGAAACAAACAAGATAAGAATGCAAGAGTGGGGGGGTTCACAAATCTTATTCTGGAGTTTAGGAAAACAAAGTTGTACCATCCATAAAGAACAACTGTTATTTTGTTACTTTTAGAACAATTTCTTTGTCTCTGGATGTGCTTCGACAATTAACACTGACCTTGTAAAACTGACAGGCAATTTCAATCAACACAGGCTTGGCAGAAACATAGTTCTTTCTAATGGTCAGGCCAAATTCTGGGGTCTTCTGTAAAATCACTCTTTCTTACATTTCCCATATCAGAAATATACCAGTTATCAATTTAGTCCATCTGAAGAAGTGGGGTTTTCACCCATGAAAGCTTACGCTCAACTAAATCTGTTAGTCTTTAAGGTGCCACCAGACTACTTGTTGTTTTTGTGGATACAGACTAACACAGCTACCCCCTGATACTAGTCCAACATAGGTACCATTATTTAGTAAGGACAGCATGGCCGAAGATTGACATTATAGAATATATATTTTCAGAGTTAAAAACAGGGAGCATACCTCCTCTTGCAGTCCAGCAGCAATTCAAGAGAGTTTCTGTTGAAAGAGGACAGTCTCCAAAAACTGAGGTTTTTATACCATCCTAACTCTTTGTTTCAAACAGACTTCAAAAGTCTGTAATTAGCAGGTTGACTCAATCACAACTCTGAATTAATAGGTACTTAAGGACTTTAGGCACTCTTCCCCTAACATTCCCTTTTGTGATGTGGGATGGGGAAAATTAAATTTGTTTGCACAACTGGGCTGCTTTTGGCTAATTTTTTTTCCTTTTAGTTAAAATACATTTTTCTGTAGGGCCTTCTTACAATATTAAATAGTAAATCACCAGTCCTTTGTTACTGTAACCATTCCTAAATGGGGGCCCTTTGCAGATATCAATGTCTTGGGGCTGGTTTGTTTGTTTTTTAAACATGTTTCTTTCACGCTTAAAATTTGGGGGCTGTTTTTGAAATAAAACGGGTGTATCACAATCATAGTGAGCAGCCTACGAATACCCATAGCTTTTAAATGTTTGATTGTCTTTAGAGCAAATGCTTGTTCTAAAGTTTGGTGGTGGTTTGTGAACAATTGAAACATTTCAGTTGTGGGTTAGACCCTGGTTTATTTGTTGTAAATATAGTATTTTAAACTTTTAATGACTTTGAGTTGCTAGAAAAAGAGTGCCCCATACTCCTGGGTTATATTTAAACTGTCCAATAGAGTTCTACCAACTTCAGAGGTTCTATTTAAACTGTTCAATAGCATCTGTGAATTTCTGAGGTTTTATTTCATTTCATATCAATCAAAACTCACCATCCTCACCCAACCACCTCCCTTACTGTGGGTGCACACCCATCAAATTTAATTACTGATCACTAATACATTAACCCTGATGGCACCCTGGACCCATCTAGAGAGCCTTCTGGGGAATTTTCTAAATCAGACTCTGCGTGAGAGTCACCACCACCCCACAGGTCGGATTCCGCCTCCCCATTTTCAGACGAGCTAGTTTGAGAACTTCCAAGAGGGGGTATCTTTTTGGCTTTTTAACTTTACAAGACTGTTTCTTGTGTTTTATAATAATAATGTGGTCTGCTCCATAGTACGGTCAAAACATGAGAGATCTTTAGACCAGAGTGTTACCAGATTTGCCCGTTACTTTGGGGTATGCTCATTTATTATCGTCACTCTTCGGGGGGGGAGGAGGGGAAGGTGTTCTGTCATTCTATTAATGTACTGCTTGTGTCACTTGTGTTTTCCTATGGAGCTCTACTCCTCCCTTCTGCAAGTCCCCTAACGATGGAGCTATCCTGCAGGACCTAGGTTCTCCAGGGCTGGGTTCCTCCAGCCCCAGAATCAGATGAGCGCGCGCGCACAAACACACACACTAACAAAGCAAGTCTGATTGAACTGGGTCAATCAGCACTCTAAGGCCTGGTCTACACTAGGACTTTAATTCGAATTTAGCAGCGTTAATTCGAATTAACCGTGCACCCGTCCACACCAGGTAGCCATTTAATTCGACATAGAGGGCTCTTTAGTTCGAATTCTGTACTCCTCCCCGACGAGGGGAGTAGCGCTAAATTCGACATGGCTATCTCGAATTAGGCTAGGTGTGGATGCAAATCGAACTTAGTAGCTCCGGGAGCTATCCCACAGTGCACCACTCTGTTGACGCTCTGGACAGCAGTCCGAGCTTGGATGTTCTGACCAGCCACACAGGAAAAGCCCCGGGAAAATTTGAATTCCTTTTCCTGTCTGGACAGTTTGAATCTCATTTCGTGGTTGGACATAGGGGCGAGCTCAGCAGCACCGGCAGCGATGCAGAGCTCTCCAGCAGAAGAGTTCAAGAGTTCTAATCTCTGAATAGAAAGAGGGCCCCAGCATAGACTGACTGGGAAGTCTTGGATCTGATCGGTGCGTGGGGCGATGAGTCTGTGCTTTCGGAGGTGCGCTCCAAAAAACGGAATGCAAAGACCTACGAGAAGGTCTCCAAAGCCATGAGAGACAGAGGATACAGGCGGGATGCAACGCAGCGCTGCGTGAAAATCAAGGACCCCAGACAAGGCTACCAAAAAATCAAAGCGGCAAACGGACGCTATGGAGCCTGCCACGACTGCCCCACCAGTGACCATGGACTCTGACGATGGGACAGTGTCGACGGCCAGTTCCTCGGCGATGTTCGCGCACGGGGAAGATGAGGAAGTGTTTGTGGAGGACGAGGCAGGCGACAGCGCTTACAATGCTGGTTTCCCTGACAGCCAGGATCTCTTCATCACCCTCACGGAGAGCCCCTACCAACCCTCCCCGGCCGTTAACCCGGACCCTGAATCAGGGGAAGGATCACTCGGTAAGTGCTTTAAACATGTAAACTTTTATTCTTAATATAACAGGAAGCTGAAGTATGTGAAAAGGAGGTCTCTCTATATATGGGGATAGAACAGAAATCCTCCTGGGAGATCTCCACGAAGCTCTCCTGGAGGTAATTGAAAAGCCTCCGCAGGAGGTTCCTGGGGAGAGCTGCCTTATTGGGTGCTCTGTGGTAGCACACTTTTCCGCGCCAGGCTTTCATGAGGTACTCAGGGAGCATTGCCTCCCCGAGCACGGCTGCATAGGCCCCTGGTTTGTGCTGGCTTTCACGCAGCATGCGCTCTCTATCTCCTTCAGTGACCCTCCTCAGGGCGATCTCGCTTGGCGACTCCTGCATCTAATTAGGAAAATTACCATAATGTTACGCCTGCTCCAAAGTATTTTAAAAAAATCTCCAGACAGACGGCGTAGCAGAGAGTCAGCACGCTGCTGCGTGACAAGCGTAACGGGAAGCCAAAGAATCAAATGGACGCTCATGGAGGGAAGGGGGGGGGCTGAGGACGCAAGCTATCCCACAGTTCCCGCTGTGTCCGAAAATCATTTGCATTCTTGGCTGAGCTCCAAATGCTTCTAGGGTCAAACACAGGGTCCGCGGTGGTTTAGGGCATAGCTCGTCAATGTACAGCCACCCCCCACCCCCAGAAGGAAAAGGGAAAGAAATCGTCTCTTGACTCTTGTAAATGTCACCCTATGTGTACTGAATGCTGCTGGTAGACGCGATGCTGCGGCACGCTACGGTAGCATCCTCGCCCCCTCTCCCCCACCTCATGGGTGACTGATGGTGCAAAACGACTGGTACCCGTCCTCATCATCAGCCTTGCGGTAGATGATGTAGTGCAATAGGACTGCTACCTGTCCTCATCATCAGCCCATAAGTAGACGGCCTGCTAACCGTCTTCATCATAGCAACAGGGGGCTGAGCTCCATCAGCCCCCGCCCTTCATGTGTAAAGAAAAGATTCTGTAATGTCTGGACTATCATAGCAGCTGGAGGCTGCCTTACCCTCATTTCATTTCCCTAACAAGTCACTGTTTCTTATTCCTGCATTCCTTATTACTTCAGCATACAAATGGGGGGACACTACAACGGTAGCCCAGGAAGGCTGGAGGAGGAGGGAAGCCACAGGTAGGGTTGTTGCAGGGGCACCCCCTGTGAATGGCACGCAGCTCGTCATTCCTGTGGGATCTGACACAGAGCAGCTGTGCTCTGTAGTTCTCTGATACACTAAAACCCTAGTACAGTTGCCCCATATTCTAGGCGGGACTGTTTCTATTTTTAGATACCATAAAGGAGGGATTGACTCGGGGAGTCATTCCCAGTTTTGTCTTTTGCGCCCCCGGCCGATCTCGGCCAGGGGCACCTATGACAGCAGCAGAAGGTGTAGTGCAATAGGACAGCTACCCGTCATCACCTTGCCAATTTACACTGGCATGGTTGATGGTGCAATATGGCTGATAACCATCTCTGCTGTCATGCAAAAGCAAATGAATGCTGCTGTGTAGCGCTGCTGAATCGCCTCTGTCCGTGGCATCTAGTACACATACGGTGACAGTGACAAAAGGCAAAACAGGCTCCATGGTTGCCACGCTATGGCGTATGCCAGGGCAATCCAGGGAAAACGGGCTCGAAATGATTGTCTGGCATTGCTTTCCCGGAGGAAGGAATGACTGACTACATTTACCCAGAACCACCCGCAACAATGAAATTTGCACCATCACGCACTGGGATCTCAACCCAGAAGTGCAAGGGTCGGGGGACACTGCGATGGGGTAGAACAGGGGCAGAGTTTATGCTTTCCGGATTGCCTGCTGCAGGAGTGCGGACGAGATAGGTGCTGTGCATGGTGTTGTTCACAGACACAGACTAGACTGTGTTCATTGTTCGCAGAAATGTATCTTTGCAAGGAATTCACTCCCTCTTTCCCATCACACAGCTTCGACTGTCTCCAGACCTGCCACAGCATCCCCCTCACAGAGGCTGGCAAAGATTAGGTGGCGAAAGAGAAAGACACGGGACGAGATGATCGCTGAAGTTATGGGGTGCTCCCGAGCCGAGGCGGACCAGCAGAGCCAGTGGAGGGAGACCCTCTCTCAGCAGCAGCGCTCACACAGCGAACGGGAGGAGAGGTGGCGTAAGGAAGACAAGCAGGCGACTCAAACGCTGCTTGGACTAATGAGGGAGCAAACGGACACACTCCGGCGCCTTGTGGATGTTCTGCAGGACCACAGCCAGGAGGACAGAGCCCCCCCGCAGTGTATCTGCAACCGCCCTCCCCCGCCACAAAGTCCCATACCTCCCGTCACCCAAAGTAACCAGAAGGAGTGGCGCCAGGGGCCGTGAAAACTGTCACTGCACCCCAGCAGAGTGCTCAAGTACCCAAAAGCTCTCATACCGTAATTTTTGAGAATTCCTTCCCTTCCTGACTCACCCTAGCCCCAATCCCAGTTTCATCCCCTGACTGTCTGGTTAATTATTAAAAATACTTTGCTGTTAATTACTGTTTCTGTCATGCTTTTTTACACAACGCTGCGTTTGAAGGGGTGGGTGGGGAAGGGGTAGGGTATTGCATAGGACAGTCACCTTTAGCAGGGTACAGAGACGGGGGCAGGATCAGCAGCAGGTCACACACACAGTGCAGTCAGTAGGCACCCTGGTCAGTATGGGAGGTGGTTTGCAGGTTCTGTGTGGGTGGGGGGGTACGTGACTTTGTAGCGGGGGAGGGGGGTTACAGATCTCATGCAACGGTCCCTGTCCTGGACCACAGAGCCACGCAGCAGAGGAATCTGTATCCGTCCTCCCCCGCCACAAGGCCACATAGCCCCCGCACACAGAGTCCCAAAAAGGAGGGATGGCAGGCTCCGTTGAAACAACCAGTCCGGCACTGCAGACCGCTCTGGGAGCAGGAGCCTGTCATTCCTCGAGTTTACAGGCGGTCTTTACATCACCGCACACCCTACCCAGCACAGTCTGCGTCCCAGTTTCAACCCTTTAATGCAAAGTCATCAATAAAGAAACCTTTGTAAAGTTACAGTGGAACATGTATTTTATTTTTAAACGTGTGTTGGAAGTGGGGGCAGCGGGGTGGACGGGGTATGTAACTGCAGATGCTGGTCAACAGTAACTCAGTAAAGAAACAGGGGCAGGTTCAGCTTCTCTGTAAAGAAACTGAACAGTCACAGGTCACGCTGCTCGCTGGTACTTGAAGAGTTCCTTGTCGCTGTGCAAGGTGCCTGCATAGGGCTTCACGAGGCAGGGCATTAGCGGGTAGGCTGGGTCCCCGAGGATCACTATAGGCATCTGCACATCCCCAAGAGTTATTTTGTGGTCCGGGAAGAAACTACCTTCCTGCAGGCGTCTAAACAGAGCAGAGTTCCTGAAAACACGCGCATCATGAACTTTGCCTGGCCACCCGACGTTGATGTTGGTAAAACGTCCCCCATGGTCCACCAGTGCTCGCAGCACCATTGAAAAGTAGCCCGATTTCTCAGCAGCTGACTGTGGAAGAGGTGGACGATAAGGTGCGAGGAGTTGACAACGGCCATAAGTGCAGCGATGATCGCAGCGGGCTCCATGCTCGCAGTGCTGTGGCGTCCGCGCTGTCACTGACCAGAAAAGTGCGCTAACAGATTTCCCGCCGGCGCTTTCAGGGAGGGAGGGCGTGATTGACGGTTCAATGATGACAGTTACCCAAAACCACCCTCGACACATTTTTTACCCCAGCAGGCATTGGGGGGAAATCCCAGAATTCCAATGGGCAGCGGGGAGTGCGGGAACTGTGGGATAGCTTCCCACAGTGCACCGCTTCCAAATTCGACGCTGGCCCCGTTACTGTGGACTCACACAGTCGAATTAGTGTTTTTAGTGTGGATACACAATTCGACTTCGTAAGGTCGATTCCACAAATTCGACTTAAGTTGATTCGAAATAGTCTTGTAGTGTAGACATACTCTTAAGCTTATATGCTACAGGTACTGTACCAGAATAGAGTAAGCCTGAGCAGGCAGGGTCGAACAGCACTTCCAAGCTGGCACCCTCATATGTCACAGGTTCAGCATGTCCCTATCCCCACTTTCACGTCACAATTGTTCTGGTAGTAACACTCTAGATGGGTCCCGTCTACTTCTGATGACCCTCACGGAGTCTCACTCTCTCCATATACACCCCTGCATTTTCAAGGTCACTTGGGGGTTCCTCTATGGGACCATCAGCGGCATCTTCTACATCAGATGCTATTTGAGAGTCAGACTCTGAGGGGCTTCCGTGAGAGTCATCAGGAGTCACCCTGGACTCATCTAGAGAGCCTTCTGGGGAATTTTCTAAATCAGACTCTGCGTGAGAGTCACCACCACCCACAGGTCGGATTCCACCTCCCCATTTTCAGATGAGCCAGTTTGAGAGCCTCCAGTAGGGGGCATCTTTTTGTTTTGTTTTTTCCTCATTACCTCTTCAGTCTTTTAAAAAAAATTTACAGCGACCCTGGCCTGGAACTTTTTGGCAGCCATCTGTTTATCCCCCAAGCACTGTCCCTCCTTTTCTTTACACCTGAGCGGATGTACCCTTGAGGGTGCCCCTTGTACCCAGGCCCATTTCCACGAATAGTCATGCCTGCTCAGAGCCACCCTTTGGAAAAATTGAAGTATTTTCAAAAAGTCACCCGCCAGAGCTTTTGCATTTTTGATGTAGTTTCCAGCCCTCTTTTCTTTTAGAACCCCTGAGGAACAGAGTCCATCAGTTTTCTGAATGAGGCATCATACTTTTCCCAAATACTAGAATATGGGGGAGCTGTCATGAGCTTATGGTGTTGGGAGAATGGTTTGTCAGTCCTTTTTATTCACAACCCCTAGAGCACGTGCTCCGGGTTTGTGAATGTGGGCGTTTTCGCTCACAGTTTTCTCAGGACTTGGTGTGGTGGTGGCCGCTGAGGAACAGGAGCTGTGTTTGCCTGGTTGGTTTTTACCAGAGTCTTTTGTTTTGTCCTTGGGTTTGACAAAAATGAGGATTGAACTGTCCTGATACTTCATCTGCACTCTTGTGCTGTTTTGTGCTGGCGTTGCTAAAGGTCTCAAAGCAGATTCCTGGTTCTTTGGCGGTTCTGGTGCAGGTGTCCCTGTAGCTCCGACTACAGCATCATTAGGAGAGCTGCACTTGCCTGATTAGGGGGAAAAAAACATTTTCCAAAACTTAATTTTACCATCTTTCTCACCCACACCTATGTATTTACTTAAAATACACAACCTCATAAAATAACCAAACCAATAAGCAAAATATATTTAGTGGGCTTCATCCATCCATCAGTCATTGATGCTGGTGAGTTTTCCTTTGCCGCTGTCTCTTTCCTTTTTCTTTTGAGCTTGTGGAGCAGACAAGATTATTATTATAAAACACATGAAACGGTCTTGTAAACTTAAAAAATAAAATACTCATTAGAGTGTTTTTCTATTTAAAAAGGCACAGCTTTAAAACAAAATAATCGATTTCAGGCTGTACAACGAACAGCTTTTGAGTTTATTTCTACCACTTAAAAAAAACAACAACCCACAAACATTTTTAAAAACACATCTCATTTTGCAGAATAAAAACCAAACTGTTGTAAAACCAACTTTTAAAAAAACATTTTGCATAGAAACCCGTAAGTTTTAAACATGCATACCAAGAGTTTGCAGCCATAAAACCCCAGCAGTTTACAACCAAGAGTTTGCAACAAAATACTTTTCAATAAAGCCAATTGCAGAAAGTTACATTCTACCGGAGGACAAAGGATTGCTGGCACATGGTTGTTCTGTTTCCCCCCATGTGTGTTTGGGCCTTTAGGTAAAGAATAAGCAAAAATTTTAGTTAGTATTATTCCCCGTCTACATCAAACCCCTATAAACAAACAACCCATTTTAAAAACACATCACATTTTGCAGATTAAAAAACCCTGTTGGCTTGTTTTGTTTCAAACTAACACTTGGCAACCATGTAGGTTTTTTTTTAAACGTATATCTATGTTTTGCACAGACCCCTATCTCACACACACAAAAAGCAGCAGCTTTTAACAAACCCAATCAACAGTTTGCAACCAAATACTTTAAAAAAAACACACCTATGTCTTGCACAGACCCCTATCTCTCTATCTCTCACACACACACATGCTCAAACAGTAGCTTTAAACACACCCAACCAACAGTTTGCAACTTTTAAAAAACCCACCCTTATCTCAAGCTTAGGCCCCTGCATCACTAACAATTTGAACATTAAAGCCAACTAGGGTGACCAGACAGCAAATATAAAAAATTGGGACGGGGGTGGGGGGTAATAGGAGCCTATATAAGAAAAAACCAAACTACTTTTAAAAACCAACTTTTAAAAACACATTTTGCACAGAAACCCCTATTCGTTTGAAACACTCCATACCATCAGTTTGCAGCCATAAAACCCCAGCAGTTTAAAACCAACAGTTTGCAACAAAATACTTTTCAATAAACTCACATGCCTTTAAAAGCCAAGTGCAGAAAGTTACCTTCTACCAGAGGATAAAGGGTTGCTGGCACATGGTTGTTCTGTTTCCCCCCATGTGTGTTTGAGCCTTTAGGTTAAAGAAGGAGCAAAAATGTTAGTTAGTATTACCCCCAAATCCCTATGCAACCTGTGTAATATCTGAAGTTTTGGGTTTTTTAAATTTAACAGTATTAAGCACACAATAGTTAAAAATGGTTTTTATCTGGGCCTGGTGGTGAAATGCAGCTTAAAGTTACTGGTTCCATGCTAAACAGATCACACTGCAATAAACATAGGTACCATTGTTTAGTAAAGGACAGCATGGCCAAAGATTGACATTATATAATATATATTTTCAGAGTTAAAAACAGGGAGCATACCTCCTCTCGCAGTCCAGCAGCAATTCAAGAGAGTTTTGTGACGTTGTTCAGTCAATATGGTTTTATAAAAATGTAATAATAAGTTAATATAATGTAACTGAGATATGCTTCATGCAAAAGGTCTCTTGGTAAGGTATCATTACAAAGCTTATAATCTACTGAGTGTAATCATCCTATTTGTATAAATGTACCACTCTTGTATCTGAAACTAGAATATGAAATATAACTCTGAGGGCCTATTGTAATTATGTAAAGTGTGGGCCATTAATGGTGGTTTGGAATCTTGATGACTCCCATTAACAAGGACCATTGTCTGGAAATGGTCGTGTTTTACCTGTAAGTCTTCCTATATACCTGTGATGGTGAAGGAGTTCATGTTTCCTCTTAGCCTTTCCACGATTTCTTAAACATGCGTTCTTGGTAAGAGATGGCCTCTTCTGCCTGGCGCTGGGACTTATGGGGCGATAGTGCTGCACTCTGATGGCAGAGATCAGTGGGAGGAGTTGTTAGAGGGGTCACACGACCCAGTTTCGGATGGGTCACCTTGCCCTGGAGCTCCCCTGATAGGTCAAATCTCTCGGGGCAGTCCCATGGGTGCAAAACACCTCCTGATTGGTAGAAGGCAGTGGGAAGAGTTCTTAGAGGGGTCAAATGACACAGCTTGCTTCCGGTCAAGTGTCTGGCTTGACCCCGGAAGTAATATCCCCAGTGATGGGACTTTTGGTGACAGCTGGGCGGGGCTTAAGGGGTCAAGGGGCGAGGTTGACATTTGATTGATGGTGGGGCCCTTATACTATGCTGTCCAGGGCATCTGGGTCCTATAGAAAGGCATTGTTGAGCTATTGAGAGATTTTCAGAAAAGAAACAAGTATAAGTTCCCATTGCTTGTTTTTAGCTTTACACAACCCCGGTTCCTAACCCCATTACACACACACAAATCCTCTAACGTTACTTCTAAATTGGTAATTTACCTGAGCGACGTCTTTTCCGTTCACCTTTTCTGCTGGTGACTCCCCCGAGCTGCGAGATATTCTCAAATCTATCAATATGCACCACAGGCACTTGCAAGCGCAAGCCCATTTGTCTGTGTATCCTTCAGATGTGCACAAGCTGATAAAAACCCATGCAAATACCGTAATGATCTGATTTTGAAAAAAGCTCAACACCCGGCAGTAGTTATTTAAGTATTACTCTAAAAAATACTATCAGCGTTGCATGTCACACATACACCCTATTTTATTCCAAGCCAACATCTTCCCTATGAAGGAATACTGGACTCCCAAGGCCAATCATAAGAACGGCCATACTGCATCAGACCAAAGGTCCGACTAGCCCAGTATCCTGTCCTCTGACAGTGGCCAATGCCAGGTGCCCCAGAGGGAATGAACAGAACAGGTAAATCAAGTTGTCCATCCCCTGTTGCCCATTCCCAGCTTCTCCCCCCCCCCCCGCCCCAAAACCAAGATATACACAGGAGGAAGGAAAGTGCCGAGGAGCAACTTTCTTGTAACACTGAACGGGGAATTTATTAAAACAAGGAAAACAGCATTATTCCTACTCTGTCCCTCAGTCTGTTTAACTGCAGAGCTTCTGCTTAGACCTTCCCGTCTGGCTCCCTGCTTCAGATTTAAAGGAACAGTAAGTACAGATATCCTCAAGGAAAAGTTTCTCCTTGTATGTTTTGCATTTTTTCTGCTTATTCCCTCTAGTTTTAGTCCCTTCATCACATCTTGGTTTTCCTGATGGGCGGATGAGCAGGGTGTTTCCTCCCATTTGGCCTGTCCACTGCCCCCAGGATGTTTACAAAGTGTATGTCGGTGGTGGCGGCCTACCTCAGGCATGGTGGGGTCCAGATCTTCTCCTATCTGGACGACTGGCTGGTCAAGGGCAGCTCTCGGTCGCAGGTGCGGGATCATGTGGCGCTCCTTCTGTCCACGTGTGCCACTCTGGGCCTGTCGGTAAATGACACCAAGTCCACGTTAGTCCTGGTGCAATGCATAGAGTTTATCAGGGCGCTCCTGGACACCACGTTGGCCAGAGCCTCCCTCCCACCGGACAGGTTTGAGACCCTAAAAGGGCTCATCGACATGATCACAAGGTTTCCAGTGACAACAGCCAAAGTGTGTCTCCAGCTCTTGGGTCACATGTCAGCGTGCACATATGTGGTCCATCATGCAAGACTCAGGATGAGGCCCCTCCAGCTATGGTGGGCCTTGGCGTTCTCCCAGGCCAGAGACAGGGTGGATACACTGGTGGTCCTCCCCAGGGAACATGCTCCAAGGAGTCCTATTCAGAGGCAGGCCCCTGTGGACCTGGGCTGGGGAGCCCATGTGGGGAATGTTCAGACCCAAGGTCTGTGGTCTTTACAAGACCTGGCCCTCCACATAAACTTCAAGGAGCTCAGGGTAGTCCGGCTGGTGTGCATGGCATTCCACTCGCACCTGGAGGGCTGGGTGTCAGGGTTCTCCTGGACAACACGGCCTCGATGTTTTACATAAACAGGAAAGGCAGGGTCTGATCCTCTGCCCTCTGCCAGGAAGCCCTCAGGCTGTGGGACTTCTTTATAGCCCATGACATTTGCTTACAGGCTACCACCTACCACCTGGAACTTGCGGGTGGCTTGCTTGAGTAGGGACTTCTCTCAGCACGAGTGGTCTCTTTACCCAGAGGTGGTGCACAGACCTTTCCGAGAGTGGGAAATTCCCCAGGTGGACCTGTTTGCGACTTGTCAGAACTGTTGCTGTCCTCGGGGGGGGCTGGAACGGGGCGCTATCTCCAATGCCTTCCTCCTGTCCTGGTCGGGCCAGTTCCTCTATGCCTTCCCCCCATTCCCACTGATAGGCAAGTCCTGGAAAAGATAAAGACAGACAGGGCCTGGGTCCTCCTGGTTGCCCCGGCGTGGCCCAGGCAGCATTGGTATGGGACCCTCACGAGCCTGGTGGTCGCCCTGCTGTGGCCGTTGCCGTCCCGCCCGGACCTGCTCTCCCAGGATCAGGGCCACCTCTTCAACCCCAACCTAGCGGCACTCCACTTCACAGCGTAGCTGCTCAATGGTTAGGCCGGGAGGAAAGGGCATGCTCGGAAGGAGTTCAACGCATCCTCTTGGAAAGCAGGCGACCCTCCATGCACCGAGCCTACTTGGCAAAGTGGTCTCGGTTTTCCTGAGGGGCAGATGAGCAGGGCATTTCCCTCGTAGCTTCCCTGATCCAGCTAATTTTGGACTATCTCCTTCACCTTAGAGCCCAGGGCCTGGCGCCCTCGTCCATCAAGGTGCACTTGGCAGCCATATTGGCCTTCTACTCGCCAGTGCAGGGCCCCACGGTGTTTTCCCATGCCATGACTGGCCGATTCTTTAAGGAATTGGATCGTCCCTTCCCGTACATTCAGACCTTAGTCCGCCAGCGGGACCTGAACGTAGTGCTTGCTCGCCTTGCGGCCCCCCCATTTGAGCCGCTAGCTACATGCTCCTGGTCGCACCTCTCATGGAAGGTAGCCTTCATGGTGGTGATCACGTCGGCTAGGCATGTCTCGGAATTTGGGGCCTTCACCTCCGAGCCCCCATACACGGTATTCCATAAGGATAAGGTCCAGCTCCGTCCACATCCTTCGTTCCACCTGAAGGTGGTTTCTGCCTACCACATGGGTCAGGACATTTTCCTGCTGGTCCTCTGCCCCAAGCCCTATGCGTCCAGTGAGGAGAGCCGTCTCCACATGCTGGATGTGAGACAGACTTTGGCTTTTTACTTGGAGTGGACTAAGCCATTCAGGAAGTCCTTGCAGCTGTTCATCGCCTTGGCCAAGTGCATGAAAGATCAGCTGATCTCCACTCAGCGGCTCTCCAATTGGATCACCTCGTGCATCCATACCTGCTATGACCTGGCGGGAATCGCCACACCATCAATTGTGAGGGCACAACTTGACTAGGGCTCAGGCCTCGTCGGCTTCCTTTTTGGCCCATGTCCTTATTCAGGACATTTGTAGGGCTGCCACGTGGTCTTCAGTTCACACTTTCACCTCGCATTATGCGATCATCTCCCAAACCAGGGAGGACACTGGGTTTGGCAGGGCTGTGCTCCATTCCAGAAATTTGTGAACTCCTACCCACCTCCAACAGATATAGCTTGGAATCACCTATTGTGGAATACACATGAGCAATCACTTGAAGAAGAAAAGACAGTTACCTTTTCCATAACTGGTGTTCTTTGAGATGTGTTGCTCATGTCCAGTCTACATCCCGCCCACCTTCCACTCTGTTGGAGTTGTCTGGCAAGAAAGAACTGAGGGTGGGGGCAGCGCGCAGCACCCCTTATTCTACGCCATGGAGGCGTCACTCCAGGGGTCGCTAGGGGTGCTTCCATATGGGTACTGCTAGGGGAAAACTTCCGACACCGGTGCACATGGCGAGCATGCACACCTATTGTGGAATAGACATGAGCAACACATCTCAAAGAACACCAGTTATGGAAAAGGTAACTGTCTTTTCTGTTTTTGCCAGTAGGTTGGCAGCCAGAGAGCTGTTTAGAAGTCTGAAAAAAAGCAGCATAAGTGAAAGTAATTAAATTTTACCACTGTTGACTACTATAAAGGATGTGTTTAATGTCCCTATATGAGGCATACTAGGTTGGCTCTATTGTAACAGTAAACATTGGATTCAGGTGACTGTAATAAATTTGGCAACCATGACCTATCTCAGGTGACTAGGAAACAAAATCATCTTGCTGGTTCAAGATTCACTAGTGCAGTGGTTTTCAACCTTTTTTCATTTGCGGACCCCTACAAAATTTCAAATGGAGATGCAGACCCCTTTGGAAATCTAGGACATACAGGTCGAAAACCACTGTTCTATGGTAAAGACAACTTTTTGTGGATCCCTTAGACATAGTCTGAGGACCCCCAGGGGTCCATGGACAACTGGTTGAATATCACTGCACTAGTGTAACAATTTGGTGACACACAAGAGGGCTTGCAAGTGACTGAACTTTATTTCCTGGCTCCACTCACTTGACTTAGGTCAGATTGCAAAATTCATGCCCCTGTCATCTGACAGGTTAATAACCCCCAGCTCCAAAAACCATAACCTTCTTTTGGCTGGAAAGGAGTGGAACAAAGTATATACTTCATGGGATTGTGTTATTTGGACAGCATCCACTCACCTATGGACGTTCTCGGTGATTTTTCCCCCCTGGCCCTTGTAGGTAAAATGGCTCTGACAATGACAGCTCTTAATGTACTCCCCCAATATGCAGGAAGCTTTCACTATGAGTGCTTCCACAGCAGCCCGGCAGATACATCTGAGCTGTTTTTATGTGTATGCTGCCAGACAGGGCCGGCTTTAGGAAGTGCGGGGCACAATTCAAACAGTTTTGACGGGGCCCCGGCAGGGAAGACAAAAAAAAAACATGTAAAAAAACACGTGAGGCTTGTACTCACCGGACGGTGCTCCGATTCTTTGGTGGCACTTCGGCGGTGGCTCCTTCACTTGCTCCAGGTCTTTGGCGGCACTGAAGGACCCGCTGCCGAAGACCCAGAGCAAGCGAAAGACCCACCGCCGAAGTGCTGCCGAAGACCCGGCGTGCCGCCAGGTGAGTAAAAATTAAAAAGGCACCTCTAGCCGAGGAAGAGATTCTCACTGGGCGCGGGGCCTTCTTAGGCGTGGGGCCCAATTCGGGGGAATTGGTCTAAAGCCGGTCCTGCTGCCAGACAAGTAACTTGGTCTGAATTTTCAGGGGAAGTGATGTGGAAAGGGGGCAGGGATAATACAAGGGGAGAAAAAAGTTCAGGAGAACCTGGCCTCTTATCCTTACAGGGACTGTGCCCATACTTAGCATCTTTGTGGGGCTAAGATAGATTTGAAAAAAAATGAAATTTCGTCAAGAGAACTTTGTAGACATGAATAGCTCTTATCTCTAGAAATCTTAGTAGTTGCTTGCCACGATTTTCAGAAGTGGGTGGCTAGTGATTATGGATGCCTAACCTGACACGTCTTGATGAGTTCTGATTTTTAGAAAGTGCCGAGCACCAGGGATTTCCCTACACCCTCCCTGAATTCCCCCCCCCCGCCCAGTTTTGTGAACTAGTTGCATGCAGTGTTGCCAATTTAGTGATTGTTTGGAAATTTGAATTGAAACATTTAATACACACTTTAAAAGCATATAAAGTGTATGATAAAATACACTGAAAAAGTATAATAGATTTGAAAAGTATGAACATAGACTAGCTTCCTTATACAGCTGTTGTTTTTTATGACTATGTCGGTGTGTTCATTTCGGTGATGTTGGCCAACCTATTAATTTCAAATGATGATTTGTAAGCAAAGTCTCAATGAGCTCTCTCTGACAGCTAGTGATGAGCTGGGGGGGGAAAGGTTTCAGGCCCAGATTGTATTTACATTCACACCTAATCTACTTAGGTATCCAGCAAACAGAGCTGTGTTGCCCGAGTGATAGATTTTGGCTGGGGTTGGGTTACAAATCACTTGAATGCGGGGGGAGGAGGGAGAAGCGGGTAATGAAATGTTGTTCTTATAGTATGAGTAAAGGGCAGTAGAACTGTACTGAGCTTGTGCTGATTGAGGGCATCAAGAGAGAGGGTGGGGACAGGTGTTTAGTGTGATGGTCTGCCTGAGTCACAAGTACTATTTGACCTGCCCCTCTCCACTGTTTAAAGACAGAGCTAATTAGGTTCAGAGATGACTATTGCCATTCTCTCTCTTGTAAGTCTACTGTTGAAACCACTTGGGTCATTAAACAATGCCATCCAGGCATCTGCTACAATAGTAGATCTTTGTCCAGCAATAGAAGCTACATTTGGATCAATTAAAGAGCTATCCATTGAAAAAGTACTGGAAGAAGCAAAGACTTCAGTCCAGAAGTTGACTAATGAAGGAATTTATATTGAATCCTTAAGTGAAGAGGACAAGTGTTTGTTAAGACAACTGAAAAAGTACAGAGACTTGATTCTTAAAAATCTACAACAGCGACTTCTAGATTCTACTCAACCTCGACATAGCTTTTACAGATCCCTGTCCTATAAAACACCGACAGTTGAATGAAGTGAGGCACTACCAGCAATGGGGCTGCCATCATGTGCTCAGGACAGAATAGAGAATTTGAACACAGAGTGGAGTATCATATGACGAATGAATGAAGATTTGACTTCAACTTCTTTTTTATCATCACTAGTGGCTCGACCTCATCTTTATGCTATGTCTCCTGGGATGAAAGAAGTAGGATTTCATCTCTTGCTATTCCCAGTCACAACCGCTACAGTTGAGCGTTCTTTTTCATCACTGAATAGAATTTTGTGTCCTGAAAGAAGTCACTTTCTGCCTGATCATGTGAATGAACTAATGAGCATATCAATTGAAGGAATGGAAGTACTGGACACACGAGAAGCCCCCAAAGGTGAACGCATTGCATTCAAGAAGTACATTAACAGAGTTGTGCAAAATTATAACAAGAAACCAAGAAGGATGTAGAAGTAGTGCTTCATAGAATGCTTGAGTAGCCAACTTTAATTTGTGTGATGATTTAAAAACATGAATTAAATCTAATAAAATGGTCATGAAACATTTTTCAGTTTTTACTGTGGTGCCATACAGCCCACCTTCACCCTCATGGTCTCACCCCTCATCGGCCCGAACTGCTCCCCTTCCCCCAATTTCAATTCTGGGGAAAACACTGCTGAGCACCAATGCGCTAAACGAATCAGATTCTTTCCAGGTATCTCAGATTGGGTCCTCAGAAAATGGAGGCACCAAAAAATAACTACTCACTTGAAAACCTTGGCTGTTGCCTGACTCAGCAGTGTTTTAACACTTCCTAGACTTGTTAACAGCCACATAAAGCTGTTAAGCTCCCAAAAAGAGTAAGTTTGTTTCTTTCAGATTTTATCCCCTATCATCAAAATTGTATTTGGACTATACACTCTACACCCCGAATGGACTCAGATAGCTATTTTCAGAGACGGGGAGTTAGATTTCATAGTGGGCAGGCACACCCTTGCTATCTCCTGTGTGCGCACTGGAGTGCATATCTAGCACTGATGCACAAAAGTATCTTCAAGGGACTGCAGAGATGTGAACTATGACTATGTTCTGGTTTTGTCTGTCCCTTCCAGATAGGAAGGCTCAGGACCTGCACTATTACAGGGCAGATCATACTGATTGGGTAATATGAGACAGGGAATGGGTTCAGGAAACCTAAAAAGGCTTTTTAATAATAGTTATTGGAGCACAGGGGAGGTGTTTATAAACCTGTCACTTAACGAAGTCTTATCCATCCATCTATTACAAAAGGATATATTAATACTGAGAAGGCTGTTGGATTTTAAGGTTTCTTTTAAACCACAGAATTTAAAATTAAGAAGCTATAGCTATTGTATAACAGCAACAGGCTGCAGCAGGTGTACTTTCCTGAAGGATAAAGGCCTTCTACTTCACAATATACCCAAGAAACGTATTGCCCTGTAATGCACACCACAATAAGGTGTGCTACTTAACACTTGCAAAAGAGTTAGAAGCTTGGCACTCAAACTGCTGTGAATTTATAAGCTTGCCATAATTATGTAAAATTAAACAATAACGAATACAAAATATACAGTTAATGGGGTTATTCTCCTGCATAGACTCAAGGACAGGAAAGTGGCAATTGCTGATGCTGTTCTTATGCAATTGCTCTTTTCAGTGGGTGGAGAAAAAGAATGCCCCGCCTCTCCCTTCCACCCATAGCTTCCCTTCGGTTATAAATGGGAGAAATCTAACCTCTGCCAGTGAGAGGGTTGAGAGCCTGCCTTCCACTGGAAGGGACCTGTTCCATCTTGGTGAGATCCCAGAGGGGAAGGTGTGTGGCAGAATGAGTGACGAACCAAAGCCCTTTGTCGGAATCATCTGGGCTCCCTTTTCAAAAGGACAGGTAGAGTGTCTCCAATTTTTCTAAAATGTGCTTATAAATGCTTGTGTTTAGGGGGTTTTAGACTGGAAATTATGAAGCCACTACTGTCTGTGACCTTTGTTCCTTGTTTCTCTTGGTCTCATTCTCTTTATTAGAAAGGGGGGCATAAAGAATATCGAGTAAGCTACACGTCTAGCACAGGTTTCCACAGCTCTGGATGAGAAGGCACTTTCACCCATGTCAGTCCCAAAGGCAACACTTAGCTTTGTTTTGTTCTTAGTGCAAATGTTATATTTCAAAAATGTTCAGTTAAATTCTGTTTGGTTTGAGAAACTGAAGCACAAGAGAACTTTCTCTCTCCCCACACCAGCTTTGTAGATCTCAAACCTCCCTTATTAATATTGCACACTTGTCATGAACAGAGCCTTCATTCATGGATGAAGGCTGGCCTTGTAAATATGAGCAAAAAGTCTAACCATAATTACACTGTAATTGTTAGCAATTTACAGTCTTTATATATGTAATATGGGAGTTCTCCTAATCTTAATGACATCTTGCAGGGGGGAGTTCCGGATATACACCTGCCCGAGCACACACTGAAATCAGTGCAATCAAGCTTATTTCAATAATTAGGCATGAGGTTCATGGCAGCGACATAGGAAATAAATACACAAGTAAAGAGAGCATACTGGTATGGAAATATTAGCTCAGTAACTTTTGTGATGCAATAATATTCAAAAAACAAATACAAAGAATAAAAAGCTGGTTGGAAAATGTTTTTCTGCAGGAAAAAATGTTTTCAGAAGAAAATTAAAAACTGAAATATTTCAGTTCTGAAGTTTTGCCACTGTGTCTCATGTGAGTTGTAATTCAGGTGTATCTTGCTCCTGTTCTCCTCTACAAGCCAGGCTCCCTGGTCAGATTCCATCTCTCATAATGTATCACAGTCTCTCCTCAGTGGGGCTGTAGGGGTGGGAGGGTGAGGCAGCATGGGAATCATGTGGCCATGGTGCATCATGAAAGATGAAGTCCAGCTGGGGGCCTGGCCCACAGATGAGAATAGCAGCACAAGGCACCAGAGCAGCACTTCACAAGTGAAATGTCTTGGTAGTCAGTTTTCTGGGGGGAAAAAGCAGATAATTTTAACAAATAAATTGTTTAGTCTAAAATGCAATTTTCCATTGAAAATCAGGTTTGATGGAAATTTTCAATCAGCCCTAGTCTGTTTAGAAATTCCTACCTCAATCAGCTTTAAGTATTGGTCCAGTGGCAAAGCTGACCACTGTCTAGGTGGTCTTCCTATATAAACAGTATGACTATATGACTAAACAGTGTTATATAGAAAACTAAATTTAAGTCACCTTATTTTCAGGGGTGCTGAGTACCTGCCCCTACAGCTAAAAATCAATGGCAGTTTTAGGTGTTCAGCACTTTTAAAAATTAGGTCCTCTTTTGCAAGGCTTTCCTTCAGATAAACTTACTACATCACTCCCAAGCTGAGCTTTTCCTTAGGAAAAACCCTGCCCTCTTCAGTCTGCTGTAAGGGCATGGTCTTCAGTCCCTTTTTATTCAGCTAGTAGCATTACCCTGTGCTGTAGCCCAGTTCAGCTTTGTCTCAGAAACAAAATTACACACACTGGAAAAGAAACAGATTCTCTTTCCAGCCTGGCATGTGCTTGCTCCTGTTACCAGCCCACTCTCTTTCTACACACTCCATTTCCAAACTGTAAAGTGCACCAGAGGGTGAGAGCATGACTTGTAGTTAGCTACATACACTAATTAAAGTAACATGCCCATTTATTCTTTTTGAGAGTTATTCCATTTCTGCAATCCATTCCTTAGAAAAAACTCACCCCAAGTATCACAAAAAATTATAATGTCTAGACTGATACAAACATGCAATACGTAACGTTCTGCTTTGGCTGGGCTGCTTGTACTCAGAGGTGTTAGCTGGACTTGCTTTTCTTTCACCCTCTCTCTTAATTAGCCTACAATATTGTGATGTGTAAACAGTTGCAGCCTCTGGGGTCCCAGGTCCTGGAATGAATGTGTATAATGTAGGGCCAGATTTTGAAAAAAGCTCAGCCTCCAATGTTCCAAGTGCTTTTGAAGATCTGGCTCCATCGGTGGGAGCTGATCACTTTCAGATGTGATCATATCTCAACCTCCCCTCCCCCCCCCCCCCCCAATAACAAGCAAGGAATTTAAAGTATGTGTGGAGTGGAATCTGTTAAGGAACATTGAGAATGAAATTCCTAACATTTGCACATGTGAATATCAAAGTTATACACTGCAACTGGGCCTGTGCGTGCTCCGCCCCTTTGAAAATCAGATGGGATTCAACATTTGTAAGTTATATACACCCTCTTGTTTCTGAGCATAAGTGAAGCCACTAACTGATGTGGTTAAAAAGAAACTTACTCTATGGGGGCAAGTTATTTCATATTTGCCTATTTTAGGGTTTCTTCCACCTTGAAAGGGGAAAAATTACATTTCTCTTCTAGCCCAGTTAGGTGGTACCAGTCATTGATGGAGAAAAGATATGAGAGTAGATAGAACACTAGTCTGATTCAGCATGGCTGTTACTCTTATGACATAATTTATTGGTATTAGAATATAGATATTTCATTTTAAATGTGTTTGTTTCAAAAACTCATTTTGGTGTTAGATAAAGCATCTCTTTCCATCGCGAAATAGTTTGTAGTAGAAAGATAAGAACAGACAGGAATAAACGATGAAGATGTTGTTTTGTATTTCTGGCGCTGGACTGGTAACTCAGGAGAATTGGATTCAGGTCATGCTCTGCACAGACTTCCTAAGTAACCTTAGGCAAGTCATTTAATTTTTCTGAGCCTCAGTTCCCTATCTGTAACATGGAAGTACTTTTTTTCTCCCACTTTTTGTTCTACTTAGATTGTAAACTCTTCAGGGCAAAGACTGTCTCTTACTATATATATGTACATATAATAGAAGGATGCAACAGTGTTATTAGGGCATTAACCTAGGATTTGGGAATCCTGGGTTCAAGCCCCTGCTCCACCATATACACCATAACTGTGTGACCTTGGGGAAATCACATGGATTCTCAGATTCCTCCTCTGTGAAATGGAGAAAATAGCACTTCTCCTCACAGGGTGTTGTGATAAGAACATTAAAGATTGTGAGGTGCTCACATACTGCATTAATGTGGACAATATAAGTAACTAATTTTAGCTGGGGCTTGTAGGTGCTACTGTAACTAAAATAATATATTTTATTAAGGTTACCTGGACTGATGTTCCATCACCTGAAAAATTAGAATAACGGGCTTGATGCTTGTAAACTACATTTCAAGGGCCTGGGGTCCTGGAATGTTCCGTTCTCATTTTCCACTGCCAATAACTGAGTCCTGCAAGTCTTGCTCATACAAGTAATTCTCATGTGCACACATGGTTTCATTGAAGTCAAGGGGATGGCTCTGATAAGTAGAGGTCATAAACATGAGTGGAGCCTTGCATGATGGTGTCCTGAATCTGGAGTGTCAAACTTCCGACTTATTTCTATAATAAAGGACTGAGAGGTGTTAGCCGGGAAATACTACAGAAAGGACATTGCTGAATCCAGGCACAGGGGAGCTATTTAAATCTGCCTGTTTTGTGCCTTTGAGGCCTCCGGCAGTCTCTCCTCCCTCATGCAGCTGTGCTGTGCACTTCAAAGACAGCTGTGCTGCTTTAAAATGTAGCTTGTACTTAAAGCACTTCTTTGGGACCAGTCAGTCAGTTCCCATTTCAACTTTTTAATTAAAAGTCAAAGGGTATGGCTACACTTACAAATCTGCAGCGCTGGTAGTTGCAGCGCTGGTCGTCCAGCTGTGCAGGGCCAGCGCTGGTGTGTGGCCACACTCACAGCTACCAGCGCTGGTGTGTGGCCACATTTGCAGTATTTGCAGCGCTGTTGGGAGTGATGCATTATGGGCAGCTATCCCAGCATTCAAGTGGCAGCAACGGTGCTTTTCAAAAGAGGGGGGTGAGGTGGGGCGTAGTGTGACAGGAAGCCGGGGGAGAGAGAGAGAGTGGATTTTTGGAGCCAACACTGTGTGTTAGCTTCCTGACTTGAAAAATCAGAACATGTTCCCGATCCCTTACCCTTAACTCTTAACTGCAAACAGCCTGCAGCCAACACGACTCCCTTTCTCCCCTCTGCCCCCGCTGTTTCAGTCAAGCAAACACTCACTCCCTGCCTGCCTCATTATCTCATTTGATTGTTCACAGATTGATCACAGCAAACAGGAGCTGTGTTTGTAGATAAACAGCTCCGGGATCAACGGAGCTCGGAGTTCACAACAAAACAAAGAGAGGCTGCATAACAAAACAAAGAGAGTAATTTATAAAAGCAGCAAAGAATCCTGTGGCACCTTATAGACTAACAGACGTTTTGCAGCATGAGCTTTCGTGGGTGAATACCCACTTCTTCGGATGCTTGCACCCACGAAAGCTCATGCTGCAAAACGTCTGTTAGTCTATAAGGTGCCACAGGATTCTTTGCTGCTTCTACAGAACCAGACTAACACGGCTACCCCTCTGATAATTTATAAAAGCATTCTGGGATACATCCTTATACCCTGGAGGCCAATCACAGCGCTGGTGTGTGGCCACACTTGATGACCAGCACTGCAGCACCAGCGCTGGAATCCTTATTCTCCATGCTGAGTGAGATGTACGGCCAGCGCTGCAGCCAGGGAGTTGCAGCGCTGGAAGTGCCCTGCAGGTGTGGCCACTTACTAATTGCAGCGCTTTCCAGCGCTGCAACTCGCCAGTGTAGCCATACCCAAACTCTAAAGCAGCCCAGCCACAGCTCTGCGCTGGAGCTTGGCTAGAAGAGAAATGTAATTCTCCACTCTGAAGCTGGGTTACTTCAGCGGAACAAGGAGAGAAACTGCAAAGGCTGCTGTGTCCCTCCTCCGGTCCAGCTGCCAAGTTTCTCAAGCAGTCGGCATCTGACAAACCTTTATCTATAGATCTGAAAAGGAGCCAATTTACCTTTAAAACAACTCAAGTCCCATTAACGTCAGTGTGAGCTACACATGTATCAGGCAGATAGACTGGGCACAATACAGCAGCTGCTCTCTATGGCAAAATGAGTTCATTTCCAGTCTCAGAGCTGGCGAATAATTATTTTTAATGATAAAGAAAATGATCATCTCCTTTTCAATGTAATAGGCAATAGAAGAAACTGTTACCCTTACAAAAGATATAACTGCTCTTGTGAACCTTGTAGTGAATGTTTGTTTCAGTATTGTAAACATTCCCTACATCCAGAACTGTTCTTTTTCTTGCATGTAACTAATGCCTTGTCTACACTACTGCTTAAGTCGATGAAAGTTACGTCGCTCAGGGTGTAAACCCCTCCCGCACGAGCAACGTAACTTACATCGACTTAACGCGGTGTCTACACCGAGCTATGTTGGTGGGATACGTTCTCCCATTGACGTAACTTCTGCCTCATGTTCAAGTGGATTAATTATGTCCATGGGAGAGCGCTCACCTATCGACTTATCGCATCCTCATCAGACCCACTAAATCGACGCTGCTGCATCAATCGCAGCAGCACCGATATAGCATGCTATGAAGACAAGCCCTTAGATAGAAGCTTTCAGTAATTTCATCTAGAACAAAACATATACAAGAGGACAATGATTTTTGCTTTCACTTGTTTGAAATGACCAGAGGTCATGCTTGAGAGTTCCTAGGCCAGGTTGGATGTGAAAAAGATCAATTTTGTTAGCTGATAGAACTGTTCAAACACAGAGAATGGCTGATGTTCCATTACCTGAAAAATTAGAATAAAGGGCGATTTTTTTTCTTCTTTCAAAATAGATTCTGCTTGATGCTTGTTAACTACTTTTCACGGGCCTGGGGTCCCTTAAGGTGCAGTTATGTGCACCCATGAATCTATTACAGCAATTTGTTTTCTGTGCCCTATTTCAACTACAGCCTCGATCCTGCACCTGGGTCTATGTGGGTGGACCCATGCAGAGCCTGATTCATTTCAGCACGGATCAGTTTGCAGGAGAGGGACCCAGATTTCTTTCCTGGAGAGATTTTTGCCTCCTGTACTTACATCAGAACAGAATAGGTGCTATACTTGTTTTTCTTCCAATCAAATTATTTTAGAGCAGCACATTTGCACAGAATGTGTTGTTTAATGTAAATTCTGCTCCAAAACAGGTTTTTCTATAACATAATTGCTCAGGTACATGATCTGCCTGACTTCTTATATTTCTTATTAATAGGCAAAGCCAGGAACGGAAGAAGGGCCGGAAGCGGTGAAGAAAGCTGGCCTGGTTGAGAAACTAAGAGATCAAGGTATTTTTCAAATGGAAAACACAAATTTAAATACAATTAACATTATCCATTATAAACACACCAACAAGTACCCAAGCAATGCTCTGGCATCTTTAATGAAAAAAAATGACGGAAACGTTTAAATAAAACCAAAACACTATGTTTGAAAATTTGCAGAAAATTGCAAAGTGCCTAAAAATCACAGAAGCTGTACAAGTTTTGTGCTCACAATTATTTGTCACCCGACAGGATTCCTTAAGTGTTTTGAGACATTTACCTTCTCCATGCAAATTGACCCAGAAGCCCCTATTCTACCCTGCCCCTCCCCTTGGCCAGGAAAAACATGTATTTATTTTAGATTTCTGGTGATGTCATCTTAGCAGATACTCACTTCCTAAGTCAAAAAGTAGATTCCCCTCCCCCCGCCACACAGTCGCTTACAGTATAACTTTATATTTTGTGAAGTCTAACCAAAGGAGGGCTAACTATATATCAAGCCTGGCCTTTCAAATGTGTGTGAATGAAAAAAACAGGCTTAGGCTGAAAATATGTTTCCCATCTCCACCCCTCCAAGCTCAAAACCACTGGAGAGATGTTCTTCAAACGCTTCTGGAGCGGAGGGAAGCTCCCTATGTCACAGCCCCAGTGGTGCTTGGGAGGCTTAGAACTCTGCAGAAGTAGCAGAACCCAACACTTGTTTAGCGTTGAATGAACTGCTGCCTCCCCATGTGACGGAGCGCTGCCTTGTACTTGTACACTGCTGCCTACCTGGTACTTATATAGCCCCCCTTGCCGTAGTATCTGAGTGCTCTACAGTCTTCGATGTATTTATTCTCACAGCACCCGGGAGGTAGAGAAGTGCTACTAGCCCCATTTTTCAGCAGGGGAACTTGGGCACAGACCAACAAAGTCACTTGCCTAAGGTTACACGGGCAGCCTGCAGCAGAGCAGGGAATTGAACCAGGGACTCTCAAAACTAGGACAACACCGTAACCAGGGCACCATTATTATTATTATTGGTATTCCTGCAGCACCTTGGAGTCCAGGACTCCATTGAGCTAGGTGCTCTACAACCACAGAACAAAACACCAATCCCTGCCCCCAAGAGCTCCCTTCCCTGTAAGCTAGCAGCTAGCTCCTTCCTCACCTGCCCTTGTTCACCATCTCCTAGCTACTCAGGAGGGTGAAAGTTTGCTCTCCTTCACATAGGCCTCTGGAAGCCATGCTAGTAATAGCAGCGTAAGCTCCAGCCTCCGGATTTTCAGAATGGTAACCTAGGCAAATGGGTGAGTTGGGTTAGAAGCTGCTCAATAAGGAGCTAAAGAAGAAAAGCAGAGTTATAGATTAAGATGCAAACAAAAAACACGTAAGCATAAAATAGCTTTGTAAATTACATGTGATTTTCTCCATATTACCTGCTACACAATAATGTTCAATTGTTTTGAACAGGAAATTTTAAATGAAAAATGTACTTCCTTGTGACCTTTACCTTTTTCCTTCCACTGTGCTAATGACAGGGTGTGATGTTAAAGATTATGGAGACTTGCACTTTGATGACATTCCCCATGACCACCCATATAAAAATGCGAAAAATCCCAGAACTGTTGGGTGTGCAAACAAGAAGCTAGCCAGCGCTGTGGAAGAAGTGAAGGAGGATGGAAGAACCTGTGTGGTAGTTGGCGGGGATCACAGGTCCTTTGTTATACTTGTCTGTATAAAAGCATGAGTGGCTTTCGGAGCTGCACAAACTACCCAAATGAAGAGCCAGTTCATTTTTAGCTAAGTCCTTTCAGTTCAGTTTCAAGACTAGCAGCTGTCTGTTAAATCTGATCAAAAGCCTTTCCCCATGCCAACACCCCTTTAAAAAGGTTGGTAGAAAAAATAATGAGCCATTGAAACAAGCCAAGGCTGTTTCCTATACAGCAGTGTTTGCATTTAAAAAAAATATATGAGGAACCCTCATTCCCGCAGAGGTTAACCTTGGAGTTTTATGTAGATTTGGGTCCTGATCCTGTAAACACTTATGCACATGCATAATTTTACGCAGTGCAAATAGTTCCAGTAAGGGAGGGGTGGGTAGTTAATGTGGTTGTTCACCAAAGTGACGATCCAGCAAAGCACTCAAGCATGAGCATCGCTTTAAAGAATGTAAATAGTGTTGGGATTCCCTCAGAGATCTCTCTTCATTCAGCTTCCCAAGAACTCCAAATTTTGTCACTCAGGTATTGTAATTTGGCATACAGCAATGCTGCGCTGAGTTGATCAGGGAATATCACAGCTCCAAAGTTATTCAGAAACTATTTCTCTTTGTACACATTCACACATCTCATTACATTTACTAGACACTGCATCACACACTTTAGGATCAGATTGGTTAATCTGTAGGAACCGATCCCAGTAACACATGCTCTAGCCACATGCTGTCCATTTTAGACTTCCTCTTTACCTCACTCTCTACACTCCTAATTTACTTTGTCCCTTGTTATCTAGTTCATAGTAAATAGTTCCCTGGGTGTTCTCCCTCTCATTTTAGCTAGCTCACTCATTGTCTTTTTAGCCTACTGACCTATCTCCTTATTTTATTTAGCACAAATGTCCTGTTTTCAGCCTGATGATTCATTTAAGTCCCTAATCCTATCTTCCAAAGAATGAGGCCTCCACACGGGTGTTAATTACTTCAGGCCAGGTCTCAACAACAAATAGGCTCATTTATTTCATTGGGACTATTCAAACTGTGCATCTTTAAGCACTTGTGTACTCCCAGCAAAGTGAAGAGGACAACTCACGTTCTACACATGCTTGAGTGCTTTGCTGGATCAGGGCCCAAATTACCATTCTGGACCAGGGCATGTGTGCAGTATGTGAACTCACTAGCCATGCTCCTGCCAATGTTCCAGTGTTTTGCCCTGTGCTTCTGGGAGATTGTTGATCCCGAGCTCAACTCCATAGTACGCAGGAAGCCAGCCACACCCTTTCCTTTTCTAGCCTTCCTGACTTCTCCCCACACAAAAGAAATATAGCATTTCCAGTGCACGAGGAGCCTTCTTGGCTGCATAGCAGGCTGCAGATTTTCATCCTCAGAGAATGTTTTGCAACAAATGCTTTTAGAAATAAGTTTAGCATGGTGCTGTGAGAAGGAAAATATGTTGTGTGATGTCCCATGTAATGCCTATGTTTACGCATAACTCTGTCTATTCAGCTTGGGAATTGGAAGCATATCTGGCCACGCAAAGACTGAACCTGATCTTGGTGTAATTTGGTTTGATGCCCACGCTGATATTAACACTCCAGTGACATCATTATCTGGGAACATGCATGGGCAGCCTGTGGCTTTCCTGCTAAAGGAACTGAAGGACGAGGTAATACAATTGCCATCACCTCTTTACATTGCAAGTATCTTGGAAACTCGTCCTAAACAGATGTGGGTTCTTGCTCATCCTCTGCTCCCCCTGATTACTACTGTAACATTTAGAATTAGTAAGGGAACCTGCCCATCTATTTCCTCATATTGGGACCCCTTCTCCCTCATGGATCACCCATGGCTCCTGTGGGCAAGAAGCCTGGCAGTCCCTGCCCTGAACCCTTAGGATCAGCAAAGGGCTTCAAAGCTCTGCCCCTGGTTGAGAGTCATGGTAAAGGAGGACCCCCAAGGACCCAGTGTCCTATGGCTCTGATTTGGGTGCAAGGTTTGATTTTCAGCCTGCTCTCAGTCCATCCAACCTTTCTACACTCACATTTTGGGCTTTTTAAGAAGTCAAACCTTATTCTCCCCATCCCACTCCACTTTGAAGAGGCGGCTGGTTGTTATGGGGGTAACGTAGTAAAAATAAAACCTCTTTTGATCCTCTGAGGTGTCTGGTGTTCCAGGATTCAAGTGGTTAAAGCCATGCCTCTCTGCTGAAGACATTGTGTATATTGGACTAAGAGATGTGGACGATGCTGAACAGTGAGTCTAGTTCCTCTCTCAACAGTGCTCAAATGCCACATTTCCCTTGCCTAAATGGATGTGTGGTGTTGCTGCAGACTGCAAAGTAGGTGCCTCCCTGACCAGTGTGAGGCTTAATGTGATGTGATTTGGAAACAACTTGCTAGGCAGTAGTACTGCAGAAAATAATCGGGGTGTGGGGCAGGGGAGGGGGCAGCGGGATATAGTGGATCACAAATTGAATATGAGCCAATAATGTGATGCAGTTGTGGAAAAAGTCTAATATTCTGGGATATATTAACAGAGTGTTGTATGTAAGACACAGGAGGTAATTGTCTCACTCTACCTGGTCCTGGTGAACCCTCAGCTGGAGTACTGTGTCCAATTCTGGGCACCTCACTTTAGGAAAGATGTGGCTAAATCAGAGTGTGTCCAGAGGAGAGCAACAAAAATGAGAAAAGTGTTAGAAAACCTGGCTTCCAAGGAAATGTTAAAATTAAATTGGGGGGGAATCTGATAACAGTCTCCAAATATGTTAATGGCTGTTATAAAGAGGACGGTGATCTACTGCTCTCCCTGTCCACTGAAGATAGAACAAGAAGTTATGGGCTTAATCTGCAACAAGGGAGATTTAGGTTAGATATTTGGAAAACTTTAACTATAAAGGATAGTTAAGGACTACAACAGGCTTCCAAGGGAGGTTGTAGAGTCCCTGTCTTTGGAGCTTTTTAAGAACAGATTAGACAAACACCTACCAGGGATGGTCTAGGTTTACTTGGTCCTGCCTCAGCCCTAGATTCTATGATTCTATGATAAGAGAAAATAAAGCAGAAAATAGGCCCACCTTCCCCAAGACAGACAGCCAATGGACAAAATCTGCAATATATAAATCAAGAACTGCAGGGAGCAGACACTATTTTTAAATATCATTTCACCTCAAAAGATCAAGCTACATTCACCAGAAGTGATTTCCCTCCCCTCCTTTTATATCTGATTCCTCCACTCACGTTCATGAGTGAAATGTTGGGGGGAAATCCAGTGACTACGAAGACTTCCTCCCAAACTGCTCAACCCCTTTTTTCTGACTGAATGAAGCCTGCACCCACAGCCATCAACATCTCTCCTCTACCTTTGGCTCTCTCCTCAAACCAGCTGCCTGCTCCTCTTCTGTGCTGAGGAGTCTCTCCAATTTCTTCAAAGAGAAAAGATGCAATCCAGCAAGAACTCTCAGCTTCCTGTCCATCCCCTACTCTGTACATTTCATCTTTTTCACCCCAGTCGGTGTCTCACAGGTCTGTCTCCTTCTTGTCCTCTAATGCCCAATCCATCCTCTCTACATCATCTCCTTAGCTTTCCCTGCTTTTCTTTGCCTCCCCTCTTATCCTCACCCACCCAACTGGTTCTTTCATCTTCAGTCATGTTGCTTCTCCAATCAAAAACTATCTTCCATCAACTCCTGCTTGTCCAGCTATTGCTCCCATCCCTTCCTCTGTTTGCCTAAACCAGCACATGTATAAATACATATATTTTAAATCCAAATTTAAGAACTTAAATATTGATTTGTAGGCATCTAAATGGTGACTTAATGCATCCAAATTCCAAACTAAATACATATTTCAAATATAACCATTAAAGATTAGGTGCCTATAGATGTGCTCAGGTACCCAAGTTCAAAAATTAAGCACTTCAATATAAGCAGAATACTTTACCCCCCACTCTTGCCTTTATAATTCATTCACCTAGTTGATAATTTGTAAGCAGAATTAAAATGTAAAAGGTACTTAATATTTGTACTTAGTTCTCTGATAATATTTCAGAGGTCAGTGCATTTACAAAATGCTGAAAAAACAATGTACTTTTAGTTGCATTCATAAGCAGTTAATGTGTCTGCAATGTCTCTTTCAGCTGTTTTCTGAAATCTCTGGGTATTAAATACTATTCCATGACTGAAATAGATCAACTTGGGATTGGGAAGGTGATGGAAGAAACACTTCATTATTTGCTGGCCAAGTAAGTAAAGAAACTATTTCATTTTTTTAAATACAGGATAAAAATTACACTGCAACCCATGCTCAAAAATGATCAGGTAAATCACCCCAGAATTTTGAGATCCCGGGTCAGTCACTGGAGCACTCCAGGGATGCTGAATAGATACCTGCCAGCACAGTACAGCAAAATTGTTTTAGGATAGTGGGAGAAGAGGCCTTCTATATGTAATAGGACTATGTGATTGAGTTAAAGTTCAACAGATCTAACAGAACACGGCACATTTTGCCAAATACTCATGCATGTAAATCAAGCCCAATTTATGTACTGACAATCTGAACACAAAGATCAGAGAAACAAAATTTCTCCCTTGAGAGTTTTACAGCTCTACTGTACATACTAGATGCTTTATAAATAGGTTTTAGTCACGGGTATTTTTAGTAAAAGTCACGGACAGGTCACAGGCAGTAAACAAAAATTCACAGCCCGTGACCTGTCCATGACTTTTACTATATACCTCTGACTAAAACTGGGAGGGGTGGGGGGGGGAAGAGGGGGCACTCAGGAGGGCGCCACAAGTGCTTGCAGGGTGAGTGGGGGTTTGTGGCCTGTGGGGTTCCACAGGTGTTCAGGGTGGGGGGAGTCTCGGCCCGGGGGATGCTGCGGCTGGGGCAGGCTCCCTAACTAGTTCCCTGGGAAGTGGTGACCCCAGCTCCTAGCTTCACATGCTGCCTCTGCTCTGCGCCAAGCCACGGTTCTGCAGCTCCCATTGGCTGGGAACCATGGACAATGGGAGCTGTGGGGGTGGTGCCTGCAGGCGGAGGCAGCACATGGGGCTAGGAGCTGAGGGAGTGGAACTGCTGTCACCCTTCTGGGGAGCACCCCCCCCAGGTAAGCATTGCCTCGCACCCCAAACCCTAGCCCTGAGCCCCCCCCCCGACCCCCCTAAACTCCTGCTTTTGGAGGACTGGGGGTCCAAGACTGCTCCAGCACCGGCCACTGCAGAAGTCAGAAGTCACGGAATCCGTGACTTTCGTGACAAACAGGGAGCCAATTTAGAATCTGTTCCTTGCTTCATGCCGTCCATGGTAGTATGCCATTCCATAACTTCTTTATGTGGCACAAATATTTTCTAAGTAGGACACAAGAAGTCTGAATCAGGGGGCTTAAGTTTTTCCATTGTTTCTGAAGAACATTTTCACAGGACCACTTTACAGCTTCTCTGAACGTGTTTAATTGTATTCTCTTGCTTTCCACCAATAAAGAAAGAAGAGACCAATTCACCTAAGTTTTGATGTGGATGGCTTGGATCCCTCTCTGACACCAGCTACAGGCACCCCAGTTCCTGGAGGACTGACTTTGAGGGAGGGTATCTATGTAGCAGAACAACTTTATAAAACAGGTACAATAAACAAAGTATTGCTGAAGAGTGGAGCTCATGAAAATTAAAACTGGAAGGGACAGAGTAGTGAGTTAAATAGCAGGTTTTGCATACCTAGATGTTCTGGAACCAAAGGTTCAAATCTCCTCAACATCTCCACATCCTTCCTTCAGAGAGAGATACTACCATATAGCTTACTCTCTGCGCAGGGCTTTTGAGAATGGCCTTTAACTGAGGTCCTATCTGCTCTCATAGCACATTTTGCATAAATAGGGATTTACTAATGTCCAGAGGCTACATTTCCCATGCTGTCCCTACTGTGTAGCACTCTGGGCTCGGCATAGCTGTTGCACTCCCACCACAGCTACCTGTGTTTTAGTGGCATTTAGTTTGTGAAGTGCTTTGTCAATTCATTGGAACGCAGGTGTTCGATAAAATGTAAAAACAGACACAAAGAAAGTTAGAAATCACCTGCAACTTTATAGTATGGGAGCCCCAACAGGCAGAGAGCTGATGTAGCTGGCTCCTACACCCCTTGGTCTAGACGACATATTGGGGGTGGGACTGAATGGGTCCTGGGCAGGGAGGGGGAAGTAGCCAGAGCATTCTGCACTTTGGCTGTGCCTCAGGTAGTGTATGAACCCTGGGGACAAAGCTAGCTGGTTCAAATTAGAGTAGCCCCCCAACGATGCCTGAGGCTGAGGATTAGAGTCCTAACTAGCTCTCTGATACCAGCTCCTTGTTGTGGTGTCCAGCAGAAGATGAGCACAGTAGAATATCTGACTCTATCTTCATCCTACACTGGGAAAAGGCACACTACTGGTTGAGTCTTCTTATACTAGCCTTTGTTAATGTTGATAAACAACAAAGGCAAAACCCAACAGGGGGAAAATACATCCTGCCTTGGAACCTCTGTGGTACTGAGTTTGGAATTTCTTGACCTGAAAAGAAAATTATGTATCAATTGAAAGTTTTCTCAGTATAACTATCATTTGTTATTGCAGGGTTGCTATCAGCAGTAGATATAGTGGAGATCAATCCGCGTCTTGGGGAGACACAAGAAGGAGTTGACTCAACGGTCAACACAGCTGTTTCAATTATCTTGTCCTGTTTTGGTAAAGCACGTGAAGGTTCGCATAGTTCCAGTTGCTCAATACCCCAGCCACGAAAATCCATTTGAACATATACAATTATGTTCCAAGTAGTTTTTTAATCCTAAAGTATAACAACATTTTGTTAATGCCAATTGCTTACTGAATGACTTTGGTAACCTCAAGCACAAAAATACGTTTTTCATCAAAGCTCAGAAACTAATGAGACAGTAATTGTCACTTGTGTTAATGGAGGCTGCTGAAGTATTACCATAATTTTATTATCACCATTGCATTAAATCACATTATTACTACTATTTACTGATCTTGTTTTCATTGCATTCTATAAAGTTCTTGGAAAAAGAAAGTGGACATTTTTCTTATGCACTTAACTAAGTTTTCTGGAAGAAAATGCAAACTGTTAGTACTAGATAATCCTTAAACAAATTTCTACATGCAAAAACAACCCCCTATGTAGTAAGTAACTTTACTTTAGCTCATCTTCTGCATTACTGAAACTTGAGTCAACACATCTAACATCTTACAAATTAAAAAGAAATTGACATTTTAAAATACCAAGTAACTGCATCTGGGAAGTAGTTTTATAATGGGCATGTATGTTTCATTATAAATGAAATATCAATTAACATTATATTGAAATTTTGCAGACAGACTAATATGCAGATGTGCTCTAGGCATTATTTTGGGGAAGTTCTATTGCCTGTGTTCTACAAGAGGTCAGGATAGATGCTCACAATGGTCTTTTCTGGTCTCGGAATCTATAGCTCTATGAAACCATGGAATGAGAATGCACCATGTAAGTTCCCTTTAGTGGCTAATAACTAAACTGAACCTTTTCCAAAGACTGATCTCAGTTAAGTCAGATAACTTTGGCATTACAGACAGTTGTTCAAGTCTTACTAGAGGAGTTTCCTCTGATCAAATACATTATATACAAAAATACCTAGGGTGACCATATTTGCACACACATCAAAAGGAGACTATATCCCAACACGTTTATGTATTTAAAAAATATGTAAACCCATTGGATAGTAATTCTACCACCTAGCTAAAGACAGAATGACTTAGCAGACTGTTAATGGGACAGAGAGCCTTTCAGCTTTACGTGACAGGTTCAAACCCAGGCTGGTAGTGGCCAAACATTATCTTTTGATGGCCTAAGTCCAATTTCACATTTTATCATATCTGCATAGGCCAGGAACTGAAGGAGCTTAGACACTGAGATACTGAACCCATTTATGTACACAGGTAGACCCTAGATGGATGGAGAGGGCTGATTTACATTGTTGCAGCTTGCTTAGTGAAGAAACAAAAGTTTCAGGCTCCAATTTTAAAGGGTGAGAAAAACCTCACAGGTTTTAGGGTTACCAATAGCTCTAAACATTTGCTCCTAAAAGCAAGAGACCAAATTCTCTGTTACTCTCCATGCAAGACCAATGATGCTACAAAGAACTGCAGATGTAGATTCTAGTCCCAGGCCAACCCCAAGAATTATTTCTACATAGTATAGGACTATCCTGTAGTGTGTGGGCACAAAGTAGTTGCTATTGCTCGGTCAGAGGGCACACACGCACAAGTAATGAAGCTTGATACTTGTACAGCATTTTTCATTCATACATCTTAGTCCTGTTTAGAAAGGTGAGCAAATATCATCTCAGTTTTGCAGAGAAGTAAATTGAAATTCAGAGAGGAAAGTCATTTGACCAAAGTGATAGAGCAGACCTGGGAACAGAACTCAGCCCTTCTGTGTCCCAACCCTATCAATTGACTCTTTGGCTCTGCCCCAGAATAACTTCTGGAGAGGCCTCTGGAGAAGCAAACTAAACTTCCAAGATGTGTACTGGATTTCTGGAGGGCACCTAGCTGCAGTGTGTTACCAAATCCAGTCTGGCAGGCACGAGAATCACTTAACTCAACTTTGGAATGGAGCAAGACAGCTTTTCAAGCAGCATGCAGAAGTAACACTGTTCGTCTCCTAAACTGTTGTGAAGTTGTATCCATTATGCAAACTGTAAGATGAATATAGGTAATATAATTACTCACACTGGACCACTTGTTAGAATCTTGAGGGGTATGAATGATTTAAAAGATAGCATCTTGACATATAGTGCCTTCTAACACTATTCATAGATTCACAGATTCTAGGACTGGAAGGGACCTCGAGAGGTCATCCAGTCCAGTCCAAATACTGTCTAGACCATCCCTGATAGTCATTTATCTAACCTACTCTTAAATATCTCCAGAGATGGAGATTCCACAACCTCCCTAGGCAATTTATTCCAGTGTTTAACCACTCTGACAGTTAGGAACTTTTTCCTAATGTCCAACCTAAACCTCCCTTGCTACAGTTTAAGTCCATTGCTTCTTGTTCTATCCTTAGAGGCTAAGGTGAACAAGTTTTCTCCCTCCTCCTGATGACAACCTTTTAGACACCTGAAAACTGCTATCATGTCCCCTCTCAGTCTTCTCTTTTCTAAACTAAACAAACCCAATTCTTTCAGCCTTCCTTCATAGGTCATGTTCTCAAGACCTTTAATCATTCTTGTTGCTCTTCTCTGTACCCTCTCCAATTTCTTCACTTCTTTCTTGAAATGCGGTGCCCAGAACTGGACACAATACTTCAGTTGAGGCCTAACCAGCGCAGAGTAGAGCGGAAGAATGACTTCTTGTTTCTTGCTCACAACATACCTGTTAATGCATCTCAGAATCATGTTTGCTTTTTTCGCAACAGCATCACATTGTTGACTCATATTTAGCTTCTGGTCCACTATAACCCCTAGATCCCTTTCTACCGTACTCCTTCCTAGACAGTCTCTTCCCATTTTGTATGTGTGAAACTGATTTTTCCTTCCTAAGTTGAGCACTTTGCATTTGGCTGTGTTAAACTTCATCCTGTTTGCCCTCAGATGATTTCTCCAATTTGTCCAGATCATTTTGAATTATGACCCTGTCCTCCAAAGCAGTTGCAATCCCTCCCAGTTTGGTATCATCTGCAAACTTAATAAGTGGACTTTCTATGCCAATATTTAAGTCGTTGATGAAGATATTAAACAGAGCCGGTCCCAAAACAGACCCCTGCGGAACCCCACTTGTTATACCTTTCCAGCAGGATTGGGAACCATTAATAACTACTCTTTGAGTACGGTTATCCAACCAGTTATGCACCCACCTTATAGTAGCCCCATCTAAGTTGTATTTGCCTAGTTTATTGATAAGAATATCATGCGAGACCGTATCAAATGCCTTACTAAAGACTAGGTATACCACATCCACCGCTTCTCCATCATCCACAAGACTCGTTATCCTATCAAAGAAAGCTATCTGATTGGTTTGACACAATTTGCTCTTTACAAATCCATACTGGCTATTCCCTATCACCTTACCACCTTCCAAGTGTTTGCAGATGATTTCCTTAATTACTTGCTCCATTATCTATGCTAGGTGTTGACTATGCAGACTGATATGAAGAATTCTTTCTACAGAATAAATACTATTTTTATAGCACCAGGGCTTTTAGCAGGAGGTGCTCATGAGGCCTAACCTTACTAAACTTGTGAGTTCTGTGGAAATCATCATCTGAGATGGTATTGTTGTAGAACTGAAGATTTAGGACACAGATTTAGATGTTATAATTAACCCCTATTTTTAAACTGAAAAGCATGGCAAATAAATAATAAGGCATAAGATAGCAAACAGTATTACCATAAACTTCAAGGGTTTTTTTTAATTAAAAAATTCTTTAAAGATGTCAAATATGATCAATATTTCACAAATCGTAATTGAGACTATTTTCGCTTTTGTTATCCACTCATACTTGGTAAACAACTGACAGTACACATACACAAATAATGTTTGAAGAATTAAAGTAGTGGATTACACAAACCTAAAATAAAGCTTAGATATGATAAAAATCCAACCGTGACTGACCATTTCCCAACTAAGGAAGATAAATATCAACCAGCAAATCTTAATTGAATCCACAGATTTTAAACACAGTTCCATTTTAGATGGTCTTTGGCTAATAATCTAGCAGTCTGTTAGTTGGTGCCAAATCAAAGCCACTGCTCATCTGTTTACTTTAATGAAGACATCAGTAAATTCCCTACTTTACAAGAGTCATCCACAGTCTCTAAAGAGACTAAGGCCAGGTCTACATTACAAACCTACATTGGTGTAACTACATTGCTCAAGGGTGTGAAAAATCCACCCCCCCTGAGTAATGTAGTCATACCAACCTAACCCCCAGCATATACAGTGCTGTCAACGGGGGGTGGCTTCTCCTGTCGACATAACTACCACCTCTCATGGAGGTGGATTAGCTAAGCCGACACAAGATGCTCTCCTGTCGGTGTAGCAGTGTCTTCACTAAAGTACTGCAGCTATGCTGCTGCAGTGCTGTATGTGCAGACAAGCCCTAACTCCCCAACTGAAGAAAGCATTTAAATACATCCTTAACTTTAATCAGATATGCAAGTCCCATTGACTTACATCATTGGAACTTAAGCATGTAGTTAAGCACTCTCCCTGTGGGACTAAACTTGTTCATATAATCAAAAATCAAGAACATTAATTCTCCCCTCTCAATCTCTTCATGAGCAGGAGGTCAAGTAAAAGGGATCTGTGCACGCAAGATCTGACTGTGCTGCCTCTACTCATGTTGGATGGTACCTTATTACATGGGTAGCCCCACTGACTTCAAAAAGGCAGTACTCAAGATGAGTGAGGTTATCAATATCTGTGCCCTAGTGATTAAGTAGGCAGTACTGGTGAATTACAATTGAAGTGACCATCTTTATGTTTAGTCCATGGATTAATATTCGATCCCAGGGTTTGAAGAGAGAATCTGGCTGACATTTAGGATTAACGTTTTCATTTAAAAGAAAACTAGGTTTTTACATACCACCATGCTAGGCACCTCTGAAAAAAGATAATATAGACAGATAGAAAGAAGGAAAACTACGATGGCTTGAAGAGGGATACGGAGCTGCTTTACAAAACAGTCATCTTCTCATACATCCACAAATGCCACTGCTTGCAGCATACCTTTGACCAGTTCAACACATACCTTATCTAGTCTCTGATATAAATAGACAGGAAGAGTGGCGTGCAGGTGATGCAAAAACTGATTCACCACACAAATCAAAATGAAGCAGCAGGCTGGAGATGGTTCTCTTCCCTTGTTACACAATGTCACCAAATTCAGATCAAAGAGAGTTTCATCCTGGTCAATAGAAAAGAGTCTTCACATAGACACCGGTGTGATGTCCTATTGTGTTACTGGCTAAGCAACATTAACAGGCACTTGGCTAGGCTGTGGTGCTGGAGACCCGCTGTTGATGGATTGCTGAGGAATAGCAGCTGGTTCCATTTTGCTGATGTGTGTTATGAAACGTAGACGGAGTTTCAAAGACGGCCTTAAATTGCAAATAATTTTCTCTACCTATAAAAAACAAAACAAAAAAGACTCCTCAGGATACATCTACACTGTGGCTGGGAGTATGCTCCCCAGTGCAGGCAAATGGACATGCACAAGCTCTTCTCAAGCTAATGCGCTAAACACAGCAATATAGCTGGGGGATAGCAAGGGCAGCGGCTTGGGCTAGCCACTCAAGTACATTCCCGGGGGGCTGGGCAGGTTTGTGCTCAGGCAACTCACTTGAGCAGCCACTTGTGCTACCCTGGCTACCCTGGTAGCCCATCCATCTTCCCACACTGGGAAGTATGTTCCCAGCTGCCATTTAGACGTGCCCACAAAAGTATTATCAAAACACAAAGTAATTTGACACATTTTAATGCAAGAGAAGAATGATACCCTAGAACAATACGGCAAGACGGATTTATCCTAAACGCAACCTAAATGAATCCCTGAATCACGTCAGTTCTCATCCCAAAACCGCCTTGGTCTAGGACTCAACCAAAGCCGTGCAAAATGCATTCAGGAAACATAACACGTATTTGGACTTTGCACTTTGTTTCAAAATAGAAACTTGGATCAGGTTTCAGCAAAAGATTCAATGAAGTTCAAGAACCCTTTTGGTGAACTTGGGATGATTTATGCTTTTGCAACAAAACCAGATGAAATTTAGTTATTTAATTTGAACCCAAAGCTCAAAGTTAAACTCAGAATGTGTGGATTGGAAATAGCACAAAAATCTAAACATAAATGCTTATGACATTTATATAGCAGCACTCCTGTTGCCATCTCATAAAGAAAATCAAACTCCAGTCACAATTTCTCTGTGGTCTGAAATTTGTCTCCAAATCTGGCATACAGCTTTTAACTATAAAAACTGTGCCAGTAATTGTTCGGGAACGTACATATACTGATCAGCTCTGAAGGGTTTTGTGATCCTTTTACATTTAAGATCATACACAAAAAGAGATCATGGTACAAATTGTTATAGTAAATGTAACCTTGCTTTTAGCTTCAAGGTATATTGTTCGCTTACTTGATCTTTCACACTGTCCCCAGTAAACATGTACTTCATATGATACAAGAAATCACATATGGGATCCATGTAGTTCAGATGTGTACTGCATTGGTCCACATCCAGAAGCATTTCATAAAACGCCACCCCAATCTGTTTTCATACATAAAAAACAAACGAAAACAAAAAGTTTAACACATTTGCTGTCTGGATTTACATGCTATATTTTTAAGTTTACTCTTTTGTGAAGGAGAAATACATTTATTATGTGCACCTTCTACTTATCTGATCTTCCTGTTAAACGTTTACTTTCTTGTGAAAGAAGGCTGACAACTCTAAGGTTATGTCTACAGTATGAACCAGCAATGTGATTCTCCTGCTCATGTAAATATGCTCACGCAGGCTCTCATTGAGCTAGCACGAGTACAAAGAGCAGCGTGGCCATGGTAGCACAGACAGCAGCGGTAGAGGCACGGCTGTGACAAATACATATCGACCCGTTTCAGGTGGGTTTGTACTAGGCCCGGCCTATGCTGCCCTACCTGTGGTACCACAGCCGCACTGCTATTTGTACTCGTACTAGCTCGATGAGAGCCAGCACGAGTATGTGTACATGAGCAAGGGAATCACCTCCTAGCTCATAGCATACGTGTCGCCTAACTAGCCCCACGGTGCCTCACTTTGAAAATTACAATAATTTAATAACCTTTCAAAAATCTGAATTATGGTCGTTTTATTTATGTAGTTTGCTACCCAATGCTTTTAATCAGCTTTTTACTAGGTTGAGTCAGCAAACTATTCCTCTTCAGCAAAGTATTAAGCACAAACTTAAATCTCATTGACTGAAACAGACTTTAAACATGTGTTTATGGGATTTGCTGGACTCCTAGTGAGTGCTACACCAATACAGAATAAGATTTTAAAGTCTCCTGTTAGTTGATGGGCATAAACTAATGCTAATTAATGTACAGTGGTACCTAAAGCTGGGCAAACTCTGGGTTGGTTTGTTTGTTTAATATATTCTTTTAACTGTTCATGAATTCTCCATGAACAGATCATGATTTGAAAGAATGTTTGTTTGTATTTATTAAACAAATGTTTTGTGCAAACATGTTTCAGCCTAGGGGTATTTAACATTTGATCTCTACGATTAGTCACCTAAGTCAAAAGGTATTTGTTCCCTATTTGAGAGGCAGAGGATAAAGTGAATATGTCTCTCAGGAACAGAGGGCTTGGCTACACTTACAAATTTGCAGCGCTGCAGCAGGGTGTGAAAACACACCCTCTGCAGCGCTGCAAATTGCGGCGCTACAAAGTGCCAGTGTAGTCAAAGCCCCAGCGCTGGGAGCCGCGCTCCCAGTGCTGTCCTTTATTCCCCACAGGGAGGTGGAGTACGGACAGCGCTGGGAGAGCTTTCTCCCAGCGCTGGTGCTTTGACTACACTTAGCGCTTCAAAGCGCTGCCGCGGCAGCGCTTTGAAGTATAAGTGTAGCCAAAGCCAGAGTGAGAATTTTATGGAGAAGTAACGAGGTGGTCAGTGGACTAAAGCGACTAAGAAATTTGAAGTCTTTTCCCTTTACTTTTCTCGAAGAGCATTATATTCTTGCTCTGCACGTGGAATACAAATATAAAAAAAGTCTATTTTCTTCCTGAGGGAAGAGAGAAAGAAGCCACTGGAGGCAATATTTAGTGGTTGTTTACAGTATATAGCACTCAGAAGTGTGCTAGGCGCTTTATAGAAATGTATAAAAAGATGCTCTTTTCTGCCCTGAATAGTTTATTTTTCTTCTTTTTTATTCTTCAATCTTTTTGCTGTAAGGTTTAGCAAATTAGTGCTGGCATATTATGGAATTTGTTGCAGTGTTGTCTTTCTATTGTGATATGTGTTATTATTTAAAGAAACATTAAGGGCTGCATGAAACACAGAATATGCATTTTTTGTGGTTTTGTAAGTCTAAAGAAATAAAATTAAACCCAAGAGTCAGCATAAGGTAATAGGTGACGGTGATAAAGATCTTAAGATCCACAGCACAGACCTCTACCAGTTGAGATAACAGAGTAACTGGTAGCCACAGTCAGTTGCTAGCCTGTATGTAGACCAGCCACTAGAGGGAGATAAGAGACGCACTATTACCTGACAACAGAGGAATGTAAAGACTCAGGATTCCTGAGTTAAACTCCAAATTCTGGAGAGGAGTATTCTCTAGTAGTTAAAGACCTTTCTCCTCCTGTGTCTCCAGGCTGTTTGGCCCACTCTGTTCCTATTCATTCCCCTGTTTGTGTCTATATACTCCGCCCTCACTCTTTTCTCCTTCTTCCCCATTGCTGCTATTCACCCCACCAGCTCCTGTCACCAACCCCTGGCTCCTATCCCCTTCTGCTGTCCTCCCCATCCTCTGGGTCCTGCAATTCCCTCACTCTCTCTTTCTCTCTGCCCTACCCCTCCTGCAATCCAGTCAGGGTAGATCTTCCTAATCCTCCATGCTGCTGGGGTACCACCAAGGGGAGCACTGAGAATCTTCGGAGAATTTAGCTGCTACACCAGGGGCGGGCAAAATTTTTGGCCTGAGGGCCGCATCAGGTTTCGGAAATTGTATGGAGGGCCAGTTAGGGAAGGGACTAACTCCTCCTCCTCTCATTCCTGATGCCCCCTCCCCGAGGACTTTTCAGGGGCTTATAACTTGGCCAAATTTGGGAAAATTTCACATGGATGGCAAGATGCATCCATGACACTTAGGTGACTCCCCTGCCAAATTTCAAGCATTTACTCCAAAACATGAAAGTAATGAAACAATGGCAAGATTTATACATTTTTAAAAAAAGACATGGGTATAGTGGAACCATTTTAAGTAAAACTTCACAAAAATATTCAACCTGAGGCAGATACCCATCATCAAAAATTTTAACTTGAAAGGCTGAAGTTTGGCAAAGTTGTACACACCTGAAAAAGGGTCTTATAATTAGGTCCCTACCATATTCATGGCCACGAAAAATGCAACACGGACCATGAAATCCAGTCTCCCCCTGGGAAATCTGGTCTTATGTGTGCTTTTAACCTCTACTATGCCAATTTCACAGGGGGTCCTAACCCAAAAGGGAATTACAGGGGGGTCACAAGGTTATTTTACGGGGGTCATGGTATTGCCACCCTTACTTCTGCTCTGCCTTCAGAGCTGGGCGGCTCAGCGCCCCACCGACACAGCGCAGAAGTAAGGGTGGCAATACTGTATCATGCTACCCTTACTTCTGCACTTCTGCCTTCAGAGCTGGGCCCCCAGAGAGTGGTGGCTGCTGACTGAGGACCCAGCTCTGCAGGAAGCAGCCTAGAAGTAAGGGAGGCAACACCGTAACATGCCATCCTTCCTTCTGTGCTGCTGCTGGCAGTGACACTGCCTTCAGAGCTGGGCTTCCAGCCAGCAGCCACCATTCTCCAGGTACCCAGCTCTGAAGGCAGTGCCACCACCAGCGGCAGTGCAGAAGTTAAGGGTAGCAGTACCGCAACTCCCCCTACAATAACTCTGCGACCCTCCCCCCACCTCCCAACAACTCCTTTTTGGGCCAGGATCCCTACAATTACAACACTGTGAAATTTCAGATTTAAATAGCTGAAATCATGAAATTTATGATTTTTAAAATCCTATGACTGTGAAATTGACCAAAATGGACCATGAATTTGGTAGGGCCTTACCAAAGGAGAGCATTGGGCAACCTTAACTAAAGGCTTAACTAGCGCAACCAGTCCTGTCTACAATTTATTATGCATACACTGCAAGAGTGATAAAGTGTGTGTATATATTTGACCTGATGTTTAATTACTTTAAATGCTAAGTTCATTGTATATTAAAAAGTAATAAATTTTCAATAAGCTGGTGGGTTCGATCCCTTCAAGTAGCAAGCTCCATGAAAGCACTGGGTTCTGGTCTCACAGAGCTCATTGCAGGACTGAGGCTTTAATTTCAAAGATTCCCCCTGCTTTTGAGTTTCAAAGACCAGACAGAATAGACTATAAAAAATCATGGAGCAGGTCCTCAAGGAATCAATTCTGAAACACTTAGAGGAGAGGAAAGTGATCAGGAACAGTCAGCATGGATTCACCAAGGGCAAGTCATGCCTGACTAACCTAATTGCCTTCTATGAGGAGATAACTGGCTCTGTGGACGAGGGGAAAGCAGTGGATGTGTTATTCCTTGACTTTAGCAAAGCTTTTGACACGGTCTCCCACAGTATTCTTGCCAGCAAGTTAAAGAAGTATGGGCTGGATGACTGGACTATAAGGTGGATAGAAAGCTGGCTAGATCGTCGGGCTCATCGGGTAGTGATCAACAGCTCCATGTCTAGTTGGCAGCCGGTTTTAAGTGGAGTGCCCCAAGGGTCGGTCCTGGGGCCAGTTTTGTTCAATATCTTCATTAATGATCTGGAGGATGGCGTGGACTGCACTCTTGCAAGTTTGCAGATGACACTAAACTTGGAGGAGTAGTAGATACGCTGGAGGGTAGGGATAGGATACAGAGGGACCTAGACAAATTAAGAGGACTGGGCCAAAAGAAACCTGATGAGGTTCAACAAGGACAAGTGCAGAGTCCTGCACTTAGGAAGGAAGAATCCCATGCACTGTTACAGACTAGGGACTGAATGGCTAGGAAGCAGTTCTGCAGAAAAGGACCTAGGGGTTACAGTGGATGAGAAGCTTGATATGAGCCAACAGTGTGCCCTTGTTGCCAAGAAGGCTAATGGCATTTTGGGCTGTATAAGTAGGGGCATTGCCAGCAGATCGAGGGATGTGATCATTCCCCTCTATTCAACATTGGTGAGGCCTCATCTGGAGTACTGTGTCCAGTTTTGGGCCCCACACTACAAGAAGGATGTGGAAAAATTGGAAAGAGTCCAGCGGAAGGCAACAAAAATGATTAGGGGGCTGGAGCACATGACTTATGAGGAGAGGCTGAGGGAACTGGGATTGTTTAGTCTGCAGAAGAGAAGGATGAGGGGGGATTTGATGGCTGCTTTCAACTACCTGAAAGGGGGTTCCAAAGAGGATGGATCTAGACTGTTCTCAGTGGTACCCGATGACAGAACAAGGAGTAATGGTCTCAAGTTGCAGTGGGAGAGCTTTAGGTTGGATATTAGGAAAAACTTTTTCACTCAGAGAGTGGTGAAGCACTGGAATGGGTTACCTAGGGCAGTGGTGGAGTCGCCTTCCTTAGAGGTTTTTAAGGTCAGGCTTGACAAAGCCCTGGCTGGGATGATTTAGTTGGGAATTGGTCCTGCTTTGAGCAGGGGGTTGGACTAGATGACCTCCTGAGGTCCCTTCCAACCCTGATATTCTATGATTCTATAAAAGCCAGGACAAGAGCTATATTTTACCTCTATCATACATCGTGTCCTCTCTTGCTGAAACCGCTGTAGAAAAGGACCAACAAGGTGGTAAACATAAAGTAACTGGAATTCTGTCTTCACTATGGGTATCAAGACTTCAGTGAGGAATCTGCAGTATTTCAAACAGGACACATCACTATTTAGTACATTTATCTTATGTTAAAGTAGTCATGCCACCAAAATCAACACCATTTTTCAACATTCAATATGATCGTCACTCATTGGGCTCAGACATTCATGACTGCATTTGGGGTTTTCTTGCTCTACCTCACATGGGTTGGGAGTGACAGCATTTTGCTATGGTGGAAATACCGTCAAAGTGTTTCATCCTCCCCTAAAGCCCAAACTTGAGTCCTCATGTTAAAAATGACTGAACACTTGCTGAATAACACTCACAGAACTGTACTCAGTATGTCAGCAAAACTAGCTGTAGGGATCATGACTTAGCTATGAATGGTTCACACGGTCCCAAGGACTAGAAGCTGCCTAGGCTCACCCAAGATCAGCCTGCAGAATGAAAGGGAGAGGCAAATGCAGGCCTCCTGGGTAGTGACATGGCACTAAGTCACTGAATAGGGTCACCTGATTGTCACTAGTACTTCATGCCATCCCCCACTTATGTAGACAACGATAAATCCAGGACAGAATATTAAAAGGTGAACTGAAAAGCTAAAATGGAAGCTGAGTTAACCCCCACACCCAGGCTCTGAATGCTCCCATTAATAGGGCAGTATGGAAATACATTTTAACTAGATTTTTAATGAACCGCAAGGTATGAAATGCTACAACTTCCTGGCTTTCTAAGGACATCTCCAAGTGTATCACTGCAATGTCTGCTTTAAAGCACTTGCCCCACTGGCAACAAAGGAGTTTTTCACCCCAGATGGGGCTTGAACCCACAATCTCTGGCTTAGGAAGCCAATGCCTTATCCATTAGGCCACTAGGGCCCTACAAAGATTAAAGACAAAATTACACAGAGATAATCATAATGGATGGCATTAAGCAAGTGTACGGCCACTACCTGTAAAAGCTGCAGCCAAACTGTAATGAGTAAGAAAAAACCAAAACACAAGCTAAATGAGATAAAATTTGCTTTACATCATACCCTGAAGGCTACCACAGACTGGTGGAGAGCCCAAAGATATAGATAAAAGAGACAAGAACCAGCTTAAAAACCAAAAAACCCTACCATCACCCATGTTTTAGAGGATTTTTTTAGTACTTATTCTGATTTGCTTTCTCTCTCCGCCACACACTTCCTTGTGTACATATTGGACATATTGTGTTGCTGTACACAATACAGACGGGGTGTCAAAAGTATACTTTAAATGATCAGTTACCCATTATACATACTTTGGAATGAGGGAAAGTTGGCCAATGCTAGAATGATGCCAAACGGCATGTGCCAATGCCAAAGTGTAGCTACAGCTCATCTCAGAGTAGGACTGATGGCAAGCTGTGAAGTCAAAGAGCTGGAATGGATAACCAACCCACTCTGTCTCTGATGTCAAGCTAGGACTGTTGATAACACTGACAATCCGATCATGGAGGACAATCCAGTATGGCTCCTGGCAAAACAAAAAAACCCAAATGATTGTTATTCTTTTAATTTTTAGAAGAAAAGGTAACACTTTCTCCCCCACCTTCCTCAGATTACTGTAAATTATTAAAAAATATTTATATAAAGAATTCTTAATTTACACAAATATTTTACCTACTCATTTCCTGACAAAGATCTTAATACCTAAATAAGACAAGATACCACCAATCAGGAGAGAAGAAGCCTGGGGATTGTTAATGAAAAGAAGGGTGGAGGGACTGTTTGAAAATATGGAATTTAAAGAGTGATCTGAAGCAGAAAAGAGTGGCAGTTGGTGGAAGAGGATGGGGGAACTGTTCCAGGCATAGGAACAATAGAATGCACAAGCTAAGAACATAAGAACGGCCATACTGGATCAGACCAATGGTCCATCTTGCCCAGTATCCCGTCTTCCAACAGTGGCCAATGCCAGGTGCTTCAGAAGGAACAAACAGAACAGGTAATCCTCAAGTGATACATCCCTTGTCGTCCACTCCCGGCTTCTGGCAAACAGAGGCTGGGGACAAGGATGGGAAAAGGAGACAAAGGGAGGTGTTAAGGCAGGAGACTGTAGGGAGCAAAGAAAGCAGAGATGCAGGAACTTGTAGATGAAGATGAGACGCTTACATTTTTTACAATGAGAAATAGGAAGAAAATGGAGGGCTTCAAAGGGATGCATGATGTAACTGGGGAAGGTGTGGAAATAACTTTGGTAGATCAAGTGGAAAGGGGATCAGAGCAGAAAAGGGGTGAAAAAGGGAAATTAAATCAAAAATATTCATCAGTGTTGAAGCCGAGTCATCAAACACTAAAACTCAGCATCTTCAAAAGATGAAAGTTTCTACTATAACAATTTAAACTCAATTATGCGTATTTCCTGTTCTTGTTTTCCTTGTTAAATTTTACACTTCCTTTCTATGATTTATCCCTATTCCATTATGCTCAATAAAGTTATATGGAATGTGCAGAGTTAATGTTACATCAGACTTCTTATCTTAGAGAATTTTCTGATTTCATTCTCAAACTTAAACACTGCACAAGAAATTTTGTGTAGTTAATGTATAGCAAAACTTTATTTTCCCACAAGGTACCGAGGAAACAAGATTGTGAAAAATCCAGTTTTCATGCTTCCTCTCCCCGCAATCCCAAAGTGGGTTTGGTCAGACAATGAAGGACAAAGCACAGGTTTTTCATAAGCTTCCCAGTGGCTTTTGGAACTACTCCAGGTACATCAGAAAGAAACTAGTCGCATTAATCCCTCACAGAGATTACCAGCTATATCAGCTTTTATGGAAGAATGAATTCTCTTCTCTGTTCAGAAAATTTTAAAATACATACAGACTCACTGGTAAGGCTGTGATAATCAATCCAATAGCATTCATCCAAGCTGTGATATTCTCTCTTGGCACCAGAGGCTGACTACAAATAGGGAGGGGAAAAAAAAGTCTGAAGTTAGATAAGATTTCTCATGACTTTTGATGTATTTATGATGAATGAAGTATATTCCTAGAGAAATTATAGAATTTTGTCTTAAGAAAAAGCTCTATATACAAACACGTGACTATGTGGTTTATTTAACTGGTTAGTTGAGTACCACATTGACACTGCATGGAAAACTTTTAAAACAATTTTGTTCCTGTAACATGTTTTCTTTTAAGATATTTTCATTAGAGGCATTTGTACGAATAAAGTCTTCACAGTGATATTGGTTCCTTTGATGACTCATTTCCCCATGGTCCCAAAGCCTGCATCAGGGCAACCTTCCTTGGCTGAGTAAGGTGGGAAAGGAATCCTTTCTTTCAACCTATCATTACCACTTAGAGATGGCCATGTGAGTCACTGATTAAATGCAAGGTGCTTCGTCCCTTTACAACTCTTTCAGTACCTGCTGGCCCAAAAAGCAAGTCAGTGAGCTTAGGAATCAAGTCCAAATATCTCATGTGGCAATACGGAATGAGATCTGTAAAATGCAGTTCCAATATCAGATGGCAACAGTGAAAATTATGATAACAGATATTAAATGCGTATAAAAATTTAAACTATGATGCATTTTTGGACCTCAGGCATCCTACCAATTTTTCTGCTTTCCTCCCTTCAGTCAAAGATCTTTTGTTGCAGCAACTGATGGCCCTCCCCCTCTGGATGTGGAGTGCTATACATGACTCCTTTCCCCTCCTGTTAACGCCTATGAACACACTGGACAAGTTGCTGACAAATGTACGGTACTTCCTCCATCTCTCCCACATGAAGCTGAATCTCAGTCAACACCAGCACTGGGATCTAAGGTACTGTATAGGTATTCACCACACACATTTTTTGTTCTTGGCTCTTAGAATGGCATCCAACAGCATACTACTGCTCACCTCCCAAGGATATCAATATATAAAACAATGTTTAAGAAAAGGAAGTTTCAGAACCAGTTAGCAATTTGTAACCACTGTACTGCTTTTTGTAGAGAGCAATGTACCTCTTTAACACAACATTTAAAAGTGCGTTGCCCACATCCTTTCCTGGAACAGCCAAAGCCATGAGTTCAACACAGGTAACATGAAGAGCATGGGCAGCTGGGTTAGGAAACTCATTGAATCTCCAGTCGCAGTTTGGAAATGGACCAGGTGACTTGCCAGCCATAGGTAACAATGATTAAGGAAAACAACAAATTCCCACATGGGGACTGGTAAGAAGCAAACAATGTAGTTCTGCATGTACAAAATGTATTTATAACAAAATATATCTAATACACAAACAAAACAATAAAGTCCCACAAATTCCTGATGTGTGTATTTTTCACACACACACACACTAAAGGCCACAGTCAATCAAAGGCACATATTTAAGACAATAAGTCAGTTATTGGAAAGCATTATTTAAATAAATATCTAGAGAAATATCTGTATATATAGAAACCCATACATACACACAATACAACAGATACTTTTCTAACAGGAAGATTTATTGAGTTTGGGCCATGTCAGAGTCCATTTACACTAAACCTAAGATATTTTGTTTATTAGAAAAATGGTGAAAAATTTCTACACTATTAATAATCTGTTTTGAAGTATATTGTTAAATGTAAACATACTACTCGTATTAGCATTTTTCAGGTGGCAACACTGAAAAACATTAAACTCTTGAATAGACAAAGAACAAATAACAATGACTATCTGATTGCCACTGAAAATTAGAGGCGTTCCAGATCAACAACACAAAGTGCTTTTTTCTACTTACAGGACAGTGGAATCACTGGCATCATTAGACGCTTAAAACTTATGTAAACTAGGGGTTTATATGCTTTTAGTTTCCCTCAATCAGAGAGACAAGTCCAGCTCCGCTGAAGTTGGACATCTCAGCAAAGTAGAGGAAATGGTGGAGCTGCGGGAGGAGGATTAGAAAGGTGCACAGAGAACTAGCCAACTTCTCAGCAGGTTGGCATTAGAGAAAAGGGGAAGAGGATGGCCAGGGAGAGTCAGGGCAGATCTATGCTACGGGGCTAAATCGACCTAAGTTATGCAACGCCAGCTACGTGAATAACCTGAGGTCGACTTATTGCGGTGTCTACACCACGCTGGGTCCCGTTGACTTACCTTATGATTCTCGTTCTGGTGGAGTGCCGGAGTCAATGGGAGAGCGATTGGTGATCGATTTAGCGAGACTTCACTAGACCTGCTAAATTGACCGCCGTGGATCAACTGTTGAGTGTCGATCCCCTGGTAAGTGGAGACAAGCCCTCAGTCCTACAGTGTTTCAATTGTATGGAACATAACCAAACTCTGGTGAACTGAAACTACAATACTGATAATTTTCTTTAAGCACAAATCATTATAGAAAGGATATTGTCTACTAGTCTTCCAATCAGTTTGCAATAATAAGTGTCATCGGGGATCCATGGATTATCTTCTCGTACATTCATAGCAGATTTGAGATAAGTGTCACTTAGACACCAGCCTTGTGGTCGATTATCTTTGAGAGAACCAATGATGGCATGGACAAGCTTCCGCTTGAGGTTTGTGCGCTCTCTGAGATGCCTCTCGTAATAATGAAGAGTATTGTATAGGTATGTCACTGGACGGTCTGCCAACAAACCCCCCCATAAACACTGTAGTATCACACTTAATTTTATATTGTTAATAGTAAGCTTATGCAAAATTAAGGGTGATGTAAAAACAGATATACGAAGTAGAAATGCTTCATGTTTTTATCGTTGCTGTACCACTATGTTAAATGAAACTGGACAAAAAGTGTATCTGAAACGAGGTCAGAACCAATATTTCTATGTTTGTGATATTGCTTAAAATATTATTTACAAATAAGTAAACTCCTCCTATAAGGCCTCTCTATATACACAGCATTAGAGAGCATCTCATGGGGAGACCTTGACAAGAAACAAGGAGTAAAAAGAACAAGACTGACACTGTTGTGCCATTATTACAACATGGTTTGCGTCATACTCAACATGATTACAACCAAGTTAAAAAACTGTGTTTGAACCCTGCTGAGAAGGAAGAGGATGGATAGAGTGGGTAGCATTAAACAAGGTTCTTGCTAACAAAGTTTACTATATCAAAGCCCATACCACACTGAAACAGCTAGATCAGCGTTCAAAAAGAGTCAGCCATTATGGTTCTGCTAGTAAACCAAGTTGCTCTTCAAAACACAGTTAGCTAATAAGGTTTGGTTTCCCATTGTGGACAGGACTTTACTGATATGAACCATGATGAAGAATCTGTAGTGATTGTATCACAAGTATAAAGAGCTAATGGGCTTGAAGAGCTTACCATGGAATTTGTATAAGCCTCCTAGATGATCCAATAGAGTCTCCAGGGACTTGGACACTGGAAGCAATTCCAGAAATCTGTGGATTACAATATCAAATACTGGCAGGAAACGGAGGCACACATTTCCAAAGTAGATGGGTAGGTACTGGGGTTGGATCTGAACAGGAGGGTTGACCTGTTCTGCCAACCCTTCAAAATACAGCTTTTCAGGATATTTCTGTAGAAATCAAAAATAGATTTTTTTTAAAAAGTATACTGAAAACATTACTGAGTACTTGCAATACTTTAAAAATGTACTGAAGCTACTTTGTATTCTAATCTGTAGACACTCCGTAACAATTTAGAATTATATGTATACATGTACATGCAAAGAGAAGGTATGAACACAGTAACTAAATATAATTGGACAAAATATAATAAACTCATTTTTTCTTGAAAAAGTATTTAAAAAAAAGAGAGTTTCAGAGTCACTAAAACTGGTGCAGGGAGGTATAAAGTACTAAAAGAAAATTAATCCTGATATCAGGTAGCCAGTGACACCATCACTTATCCAACCTTCTTGTCAAAGACTCCAAGGAAGATCAAGAGAGAAATCAACTCTATTTAACATTATATGCTTCCCCTGGAGCCTAAGAACACTGGTCTGTCATGTGTTGAATCAATACATTAAAAACAATTTGTATGAGATTTCTCCCCGGGGAAAGGAATGAAGAAGGAACCACACATGACATATAAAGCATAGCTGGATGGTGCTTACATACCATGTGATGGGGCACAGTTTAAGATTTATATAATATTCCAGCTGTCATGCTCTGCCTCAGCCAGCAGTTACCACTTTTTTGGCAACACTAAAATCCAGACTGTCTCCCTCTCTGTGAGTGTTACATTCTATTTTCAATACTGTGGAAGCTTGCAGAAGCCTAGTTAAATCTGCCCCTTAATGATTACTAATGGTTAACCCTATATTAATGAAAAAACAAATAATCTATATTTTCCCCAATTCACAAACAGAAAGGAGAAACTGGGTCCTTGTTCTTTCTGACTGGCTTCCAGAAAAATCAAGGATTAAATGTGGGATTCAGATGAGCAGAGACTCCTAATTCTTCAGTCACGTCTATCTTTTAGTATTACATGCACATTTTCTTTTTACACTAATCTGTAAACATAAAATAATTTTACATTAACCTAAATATTCAAAAGTTACTAACGTTAAATGTACCTTTAAAAGTTACCGTTGTGGTGTTAAATGACACACTGAATAGCAGAACAAGGAGTATAACCAAAATGCAAATAATACACAAAACAAAGGACTACTTCAGTATCCCAACTGCACAGCACACATTGCACAATCCTCTGGTGTAATCTATAGTACCTTATGATAACTCATGTGTTTAGTATGCCAATCATTCTGCAGCCAGTGCTCTGGAGAGTTCTCCTTTACAAAATCACTCACTCGGTTTCTAAAATCATTAGGCTTGAGTAAGAGTAACTGAATTATGAAGTAGCAGACCTGGGCTTCATTTCCTTCATGACTGCGCATAGCCTTTAAACAAACAACAAAAGTATTAGATTGCAGAACAATGTAAAATTATAGCTAATGCTGTCTGCTTTCATTCATAGATTCCAATGCCAGAAGGGACCATTGTCATCATCTAGTCAGATCTCCTGTATAACAATGGCCTTGGAACAGGGGTGGCCAATCTGTTGCTCTGGAGCCACATGCGGCTCTTCAGAAGTTAATATGCGGATCCTTGAATAGGCACCGACTCCGGGGCTGGAGCTACAGGAGCCAACTTCCTAATGTGCCAGGGGGTGCTCACTGCTCAAACCCTGGCTCTGCCATAGGCCCTGCTCCCACTCCACCCCTTCCCATCCCCTCCCCTGAGCTTGCCGTGCACTTGCTCTTCCCCCTCCCTCCCAGAGCCTCCTGCATGCCACAAAACAGCTGATCGGGAAGTGCGGGAAGGGATGGGGAGGCGCTGATTGGCAGGGCTGCCGGTGGCCGGGAGGAGGGGATCTGATGGAGGGGCGGCTGATGTATTACTGTGGCTCTTTGGCAATGTACATTGGCAAATCTGGCTCCTTCTCAGGCTCAGGTTGGCCACCCCTGCCATAGAACTTTCCCAAAATAATTCCTAGAGCACATCTTTTAGAAAAAACATCCGATCTTGATTTAACAATTGCCAGTGATGGAGAATCCACCACAACTCTTGGTAAATGGTTAAGTATCTACATTGTTAATTACTTTAGGGTGATTAAACATCCTAATTTTAATATAATTGGCCAGCCAACTCACCCACTCACTATATTCTGTGTGTGTAGGCACAGAATGGAAGCAAGGGTCTGAAGTCTGGACACCATCCCCTCCCAGAAATAAGTGCTCATCAAGTCACTCTTTTCCCAGGGAAGAAATTCTCTCATGTTCCTCAGTGAGAGGCATCCCCAATCATAGCTTTATCCCAGCTGCCAAATCGATTTTACGAACATCCCTCCAACACTGATAGTATCAAGAAAGGTATGCCAGTTTCAAAATTCTAGTCATTCCGGGGTTAGGTCTTTGTGGAACTGCAAACACTGCATTCAGTTTTTGACGTATCATCTTGGACATTTCTTTTGGTAGCACTAAGAGATTTTAAACTCTGGTGAAAGGATAGTACCTACTGAAGTAATACTTTAGCTAGTTTTTTGAGAATTCCTAACCAATGAAAAGAGCAAGGGAACTTAAAGAAGACTCAGTCTTCTTTAAGACTGAGCATACAATCCCTCGTACCCACCCTTTTGAGACAGCTGGCAGATCTTTAACCTCCCTGAAACAAAGATAGCTTTGTCCAAAGGCCACATGAGGTTTTCCATTTATTTGCCAATATGGCATCTGTGATGCACCTTGTTCCCTTTCAAAATATGAACTGTCATTGCAAAGCTAAGAGGGAAGAGAACCAGCCCCATACAATGGTGTTAACAATTCCAATTCGTTCAATGCCGTTATATGATCAATAAAGCAAGACAGAGTTCTCCTCACCAGAGAATGAGACATTTGTGATACTCCTAGTTTTCACTCACTCACTCACTCAGGGTGTGTGTGTGTGTGTGTGTGGGGGGGGGAAATCTGTAGTTCTATAGTACTACTGGATTATTGAACTAGTAATTAGTCACTATTCAATTCAATATATTTGCACAAGAATGAACATAGTTTTTTGGGGGGGAACAGTAGGGTGTTGCCCCCCAAACTGCAAGCCTCAGGCAAGCATGGAATTTGCCCCCAATGTGATGCCCGGACTGAAGCTGCTTCCCCAAAAACTGAAGTCACACTACACCTACGCAAGTGACTGCTATAGAAGTGGATCAGAAAACATTAGCCAAATTTTGGATAAAGAAACATCTTGCAACTAACCCACTAAGGTCATACTTACCAAGCACAGTATCAGCCTGTCCAGTGTTACAATGTTATATTTCCACACCATGTCATTAAGAATCTCAATACATTTGTTGAGTTGCTGGCCTCCCGCTGACGTGGAGAACTCATAGACCAAGAAATCTGCAAATGTCCTAACGTGAGCAACCAGAGCTCGAGCCCCAATTCTCTCCAAAACTCTAGCAAGCAGAGGGAAAGAAATGATCTCGTTACTGTAACATGCACATAGCAGAAGCAGACTGCATAATGTATAGATGTCTTGATACATTTTTATCTGGCCAATTTTGCAGGACTGTGTTTCAAGTTTTTATACAAAATATGCATTCAAATACAAACATCAAAACATGCTAATAAGCGTAACCCAACTCCCAGAAGTGATGGCATTCCAGATCAGGATACCACAGGCTGCTAGTTAGCAGTAAAAATAAATCATTTTTGGCTTCATGGATAGATACTGGGCATAAGTCTCTATAAATATACATGCATGTCTTGTAGAACTGAATTCTTCAGTTCTACATGAGATATGACATGCTGCTAAAAACGAGTTAATTTTTTCTGTAATTCGTTTTTTACACGCACAGTACCAATGGCATCACATTTCCTAACTGTAGGGAAGCCTATCAAGCATTTTATCAGATATTTAGTACGGTAATTGCTCTGACAGGCCTAGTGAGGGAGGAAAGAGGATAACTGATTTTTTGTTGGCACAGCACATTTTAAGCTTTCTAAAACTGGAAATGAGAGTTTGACAGCAATGAAAATTATTAACTTCTTCAATTCAGAAATAAGCCTTCTGAGCAGTCAAACCCAATAAAACTTTTGGTATTTGGCCTTCGACTAAAGTTATTAAAATATTTCAAATAAATAGTAAATGATGAACAGAAAGACTGTCTAGATCAGTGCTTCAACGTAAGTAAAACTCTGACTTTGTAGACCACTTATCTCTCCCCACCACCCAAAAAACTCCAACTCAACAGCTGAATCCTTCACCTGCATCTGTCACTTTTATCAGGAGATAAGTACATCATAGAAATTTATACATAAAAAAAGCACCAACCAGCAGTAAGCACTACTGTTAGACATTATGCAATCCTTAAAGTATGTTGAACCTTCTAATTGTACATCAAAACCCATCATCGAGCAACGTACTAAAGCTGATAACCCTGGTGTAGAAGAACTGTGCCCACTGTACTGAAGAAAGCTTACCATCCCCTTAAGTTATAACTGGTACAGAATGCAGCTACATTTTTAAAAGCTCACCTGTAGCCAATCTGATTAATGTGATCAGTCTCTAACAGCATCTTCCATAGGAGGCAAAGGAATAGGGGAGGGGAGCCCTGCATGGAAAAGTGGGTGATTATATCATTCTCATTGGTCATAGACTTCCACTTTCGGTATTCCTCTTCCACATTCTTCTTTAGGTTAAAACGGCTTTCTTGGGGAACATTATTCTGTTTGAAAAATGCCTGAAATAAAGTTTGTTTGTTATTAACTGACAAGTCTGAAACATTTAAGCAGTGTTGTTGTAGCTATGTCAGTCCCAGAATATTAAAGAGACAAGGTAATATCTTTTACTGGACCAACCTCTGTTGGAGAGAGACAAGCTTTCGAGCTTTCACAACGTTCTTCTTCAGGTCTGGGAAATGTACTCAGTGTCACAGCCACCCAAACACCCTGAGAAAAGCTGCTTCAATACAGAAATAAAACCTCCTCTGAATACACACCCCTAGTGGTCACCTATCACCCCACACTGGAACCCATCCGGGATATCATCAAACAACTACAACTCATTCAGTGGGGATCCCATCCTTACAGAAATCTTTTCTGAACCCCCTTTTCTGGCCTTCAAACAGCACCCTCCCCCCCCAACCTCATCATCAAAAGCAAGCTCCCCACCGACCAGGAAACCTCAAAGTGGCAGGACACCCTGCCTGAACAACAGATGCAAAACCTGCTGACATATCTCCACTATGAATGAAAACCTTTTCCAATGTGAAAGAAGTCATCTGTCATGTAATTTTGCAAAGATCTGCAAACACTGCTTTATCTTTTTTGGTAACAACCACTGCCCAAACATTTCATCCTAAAACACCTACCATTTCAAAATCATGCACGATTTCTCATGTGACTTGGGCATAATGTAGAAGGGAAGAAAACTAACTATGAAGGGGACAACAAAGATCCCACTGAGATAATTATTTTCCCAGCTGTTCAAGCACTTAGTTTGAAACAATTACCTGCAGTGGAGCTGGAAAACAGCTTAGTGTGTGTGAGGCCCAATTATGGGGAGTGAAACTCATGATAGTCTGCAATATGTCCTTGCACCAAGTTCCCTGAATTGAATCGGAGCCTGTGAAAAAGTCTAAATGGACACATATGCAACATTAATCAAACACAATGGATTGGTGAAATTGGATCTTCACATAAAACTGACATTTCCTCCCCAGGCTTTTATATTAGTAGGACTCAAATCTTGGAAAAAACAGACAGGTTTACGTATTTGTCTGTCTAAAATATTTATATTGCCCATCCTCCCTTTTTTCGTTCTTCTTTTTCACACTCCTGATTGATTCTGTAGAACCAACACACCCGTGGGGAGAATGGGCTGGATTTTATCCTGCTGAAGATGCACAAATAAGAAGTTATAACAGTTTCAGAATTACTGTGTGGCAGTTGCAGAATCTTTATGGCTGTTGACAAATGAGCTAGAAATAACCCAGTTTCGTTTTAAGATACTAGACTTAGCTTGCTGGACTGGCAACTGCAAGACACACCTTGTTTGTAAACTGAGTAGGTATGATATGGAAATCATTGAGAGACAATCAACAAGACATCATTTTTAAAGAATCAACTTTTCTGAACAGAAATGCATGTGAAGCCTATGAAACATTCTAACTTAGTCAATGTAAAAAGCTAATGTTAATGCAATGTTAAGGTTGCAAAAATTGAACAAAAAAGTCAGAAAATGCCCAAAATCTCTTCCCCGTTCAAACTTTCACTCTCTTGGATTTTCTGATATTATAATTGTACTAATTCTCCAGTCAGTCTCCAGACTATCTGAATTTCCAAAGTAAAAAAAAAATAAAAAAAATAAATAAAAAGCTTTTAACTCTCTCCTATCTAAAACACTCATCCAAACCTTTCAGGCCTTTAAAAATCATAAAAAGGACATAAAAGCCAAGTTTTCTTTTGCTTTGCAGATCACCTTTAAGAAGGCTTCTTCCACAACATTAACTTTAGCCCTGTTCTACATTCCATATATTTTTATGGTGTGCATTAGTACACAAGCATTTAAATGTAATAAGGAAAACTAAAATGGAAAATACATTTGTGCAGGTTAACTGACTTTACGTTGTAGAATAAATATTCTAATATTCAATTCTTGATTTCAGAATGTTAGCATTGCATTAATGCTAGCTGTTGGCCCCTGAGTGGCATCTCTGTATTTGGAGGAAGATGATTTAATCCACTTTCATGTAGATTATCCCTTATTTGACAAATTCACTCTTACCTGTCACATGTGTTGCTCTTGCTAGAGTCAAAATCAGAGCCCTGTTGAGTTCTTCTGACTCTGCTGAAAGAACTGTTTTAGGGTCACTAAGGAAACGTGTAAATTGTGGTTGGACCTCAGAGCTGCCCAACGCTGTGATTAGCCTTAGAGCAGTGCTCTCAACACTAAAGAAGACAAGGAAAAAAGTTAGGCTGGTTAGGGGAAAGATAAATACACTGCTACTATAAAACTGAAAAACTTTAGTACTCCTTGTCATTTGTTACCTTTTTGCTTCACATAATACGTATATAATTGTTTTCAAAACAGTTTTAGTATGGAAAGAACAATGTACTTGTGCTTTTTGGTGGCTACGGCCAAGAATTTTAGATGATCAGTGATTTTGGATGCCTCCATCTTTGGGTTTTAAGAAAGTGCTGAGCACATACCTTCTGAAAAGGGGCAAGAACTCTCCTGAGGGGCACCCAAAAATCATTTTTTTTTTTTACATTTGAGAATCTCAGTCCAAAGATGTGAAGTCATTATTTAAAGAGACAAATGTGGTATAGGAAGTTGCAAAGCCAACGTCTTCATTTACAGTGCCAGATAGTAATTATACCGTTTGAATTAAAATCTCAGGGGGAGGGATGGAGAAAGGAAATAAAATATTTCTTTTCATTTGAGGTGCATTATTTTAAATTCTTCATTGGTCCAACAACAGCTAGTTTTCTCATTTGCTAGTTAGAAGCAATTTAAGAGATATTGACATTGTATCATCTAAATTTATTGAAACACCTACAATGCAGAGTCCAATTGTTTCATTTCTAGTTGTGTACTTCTAGTTCTGTGTTGACAGGTCTCTGCCATGATCTTATCTTTCAAGAGACATGCAAAAGTTCATAACCATAATCACAATCAATGACAACATAGACTCCTCCACTTTCCTGTCCCTCTCACTTTTTCCCCTGCTCTCTCAGCGGAGATGGGTAACTACTAAGCAGCTTACAGTTGTACGTGAGCTAATAGATCAGAATGTAGGCAGAAGGACTTCCTTGGTATCAACTGAGAAAACTGATCTGGACAAAGGAGCTTGATACTCAACAGCTCATACCCTTCCTAGGGTTTTGCTTTATTAACAAGGACCTTTCAACAATTAAGTTCAACTCAAGCTGTTTCCCCACACTCAGGGGCGGCTCCAGATCCCAGCATGCCAAGCGCGTGCTTGGGGCGGCATGCCGCGGGGGGCGCTCTGCCGGTCCCCGGGAGGGCGGCAGGCGGCTCCGGCGACTGGCAGAGCGCCCCGCCGCGGTGTGCCGCCGTGCTTGGGGCGGCGAAAGCGCTAGAGCCGCCCCTGCCCACACTTGACTGCACCTTGAGCTTCTACCACAGGACTCTCAGTGGAGCTGGTCGGGAATTTTTTGATGAAAGCCCTAATCACTGGGTTATTGAGTATTCTGCAGGGAATGTCCCCCAATCTCTCCAATTGGTGTGGTTCCACTTTGTATTAATTTGTCAGGCACTAGCTCTATAATCCTGCAATTAGGGCACTCAGTTGCGATGTGGGAGAGCCAAGTTCAAGTCGCTGCTGCAAATCAGGCAGAGCAAGGACTTGAATCTGGGTCTTCTACATCCCAGTGAGATTGCCCTAACTCCCAGGCTATTTCCTACTCTGTGGTGGGACAGTCTCTCTCTTTGGCTTTTCGTGGAACACTTTGAAAGGTCTTGGTTTCATAATGATGCAGAAAAAACCAAACGCTGAAACCTTGACATTTGTTGTGAAATGGAATTCTTGTCTTCTGGTCAGCCCTACTGCTCAGTCCATACCCTGATAGTATCTTGTTCCATTATATTCAGGGAAGCCACCTGCTTCTGATTCAGCAGAACTCATTTAACACTTTCCTAGCAGAATCAACAGCTGCTAGCAGGATGGGTGTATCAGGCAAATACTGACAACCTATTATGTAAGGGTCATAAGAACATAAGAAAATAAGAATGGCCATACCAGGTCAGACCAAAGGTCCATCTAGCCCAGTATCTGTCTACCGACAGTGGCCAATGCCAGGTGCCCCAGAGGGAGTGAACCTAACAGGCAATGATCAAGTGATCTCTCTCCTGCCATCCATCTCCATCCTCTGACGAACAGAGGCTAGGGACACCATTCTTACCCATCCTGGCTAATAGCCATTTATGGACTTAGCCACCATGAATTTATCCAGTTCCCTTTTAAACATTGTTATAGTCCTAGCCTTCACAACCTCCTCAGGTAAGGAGTTCCACAAGTTGACTGTGCGCTGCGTGAAGAAGAACTTCCTTTTATTTGTTTTAAACCTGCTGCCTATTAATTTCATTTGGTGACCCCTAGTTCTTGTATTATGGAAATAAGTAAGTAACTTTTCCTTAACCACTTTCTCAACATCACTCATGATTTTATATACCTCTATCATATCCCCCCTTAGTCTTCTCTTTTCCAAGCTGAAGAGTCCCAGCCTCTTTAATCTTTCCTCGTATGGGACCCTCTCCAAACCCCTAATTATTTTAGTTGCCCTTTTCTGAACCTTTTCTAGTGCTAGAATATCTTTTTTGAGGTGAGGAGACCATATCTGTACACAGTATTCGAGATGTGGGCGTACCATGGATTTATATAAGGACAATACTATATTCTCAGTCTTATTCTCCATCCCCTTTTTAATGATTCCTAACATTCTGTTTGCTTTTTTGACCGCCTCTGCACACTGCGTGGACATCTTCAGAGAACTATCCACGATGACTCCAAGATCTTTTTCCTGACTCGTTGTAGCTAAATTAGCCCCCATCATATTGTATGTATAGTTGGGGTTATTTTTTCCAATATGCATTACTTCACATTTATCCACATTAAATTTCATTTGCCATTTTGTTGCCCAATCACTTAGTTTTGTGAGATCTTTTTGAAGTTCTTCACAATCTGCTTTGGTCTTAACTATCTTGAGCAGTTTAGTATCATCTGCAAACTTTGCCACCTCACTGTTTACCCCTTTCTCCAGATCATTTATGAATAAATTGAATAGGATTGGTCCTAGGACTGAACCTTGGGGAACACCACTAGTTACCCCTCTCCATTCTGAGAATTTACCATTAATTCCTACCCTTTGTTCCCTGTCTTTTAACCAGTTTTCAATCCATGAAAGGACCTTCCCTTTTATCCCATGACAGCTTAATTTACGTAAGAGCCTTTGGTGAGGGACCTTGTCAAAGGCTTTCTGGAAATCTAAGTACACTATGTCCACTGGATCCCCCTTGTCCACATGTTTGTTGACCCCTTCAAAGAACTCTAATAGATTAGTGAGACACGATTTCCCTTTACAGAAACCATGTTGACTATTGCTCAACAGTTTATGTTTTTCTGTGTGTCTGACAATTTTATTCTTAACTATTGTTTCAACTAATTTGTCCGGTACCGACGTTAGACTTACTGGTCTGTAATTGCCGGGATCATCTCTAGAGTCCTTTTTAAATATTGGCGTTACATTAGCTAACTTCCAGTCATTGGGTACCGAAGCCGATTTAAAGGACAGGTTACAAACCTTAGTTAATAGTTCCGCAACTTCACATTTGAGTTCTTTCAGAACTCTTGGGTGAATGCCATCTGGTCCCGGTGGCTTGTTAATGCTGAGTTTATCAATTAATTCCAAAACCTCCTCTAGTGACACTTCAATCTGTGACAGTTCCTCAGATTTGTCACCTACAAAAGCCAGCTCAGGTTTGGGAATCTCCCTAACATCCTCAGCCGTGAAGACTGAAGCAAAGAATCCATTTAGTTTCTCTGCAATGACTTTATCGTCTTTAAGCGCTCCTTTTGTATTTTGATCGTCAAGGGGCCCCACTGGTTGTTTAGCTGGCTTCCTGCTTCTGATGTACTTAAAAAACATTTTGTTATTACCTTTGGAGTTTTTGGCTAGCCGTTCTTCAAACTCCTCTTTGGCTTTTCTTATTACACTCTTGCACTTAAGTTGGCAGTGTTTGTGCTCCTTTCTATTTGCCTCACTAGGATTTGACTTCCACTTTTTAAAGGAAGTCTTTTTATCTCTCACTGCTTCTTTTACATGGTTGTTAAGCCACGGTGGCTCTTTTTTAGTTCGTTTACTGTGTCCTGCAGGATTTTCAATAAATTACTAAGGGGATAAAAGTTTAGTGATGGTTACCCTTACTCACCAGAGATGAAGCTGATTCTGATTGGTCTGTGGCACAGCAGCCAAAGAATGAAGATGGCTCAGCAGCTGGACTCTGTAGTGAGGCTGGATATGATGCATACGGTAGCTGAACATCTCCAGCAGTGTATGCAAAATTCCCCAAGCATGAGATTTAAACACTGTTGGCAACAGCTGACCTAATAAGAGACACGAGAATTTTTCAAGTATTTTCCAGTGAGATCATTTGGAAAACGCTATTTTACTCATATGTGCAAATATACACCCACTTATAAAATATGTACCAAGTAGCTAGATGCCTCTCCCGTTTAAACCACATGATCAGGCAAATCTTTAGGGATATTTTATCTAGTTACAGGCACTTTAAGTCTATCCTAAGAAAAACATACTGCCACATCACCAACTCCTCTTAACATCTGACATGAAAATGAAATCTATACCTGATGCAAAAGCACAGTTATATTAAATTGCAAGCCATAAACTACTAACAGAATGAATCAGCTCTAACACTACACATGCAAGTATCATCTCTAATAAGTTTTATTCCTCTTCAGATGTGCAGATGTACAAATAAGTAAAGTGAAAATGTAATTGCATGTTGAGCTCGACCAATTAAGTATACTTAAGCTTAAGAGTACCTGTAGATGATGATAACATACTTGTGCACAACAGTCAGAGTACTTAGGCCCTGATCCTACAATAGATGGCACACAGGCACAGTGGTGTTCTCCTGTAGAATCTATTGCAGAACTCTTTGGGGCAGCAACTCTTTGTTTCTTCCTAAGTATTTGTACAGCCCCTTGAACAGTGGGGCTCCGACCTTGATTATAGCTTCTGGGTACTAATGAAATATGAAGTGTTAATAAATAAATACAAAATTCTTACTGATAAAGCCTTTGATCCCCAAGGACTCTATTTCCATATAAACCAATAAGCGACTGTATGTCTCCACAAGTGCTGGTGCCAGGGCCAGACTAGACTTTGCATGGGCCAGTTTAATAACCCTGGTAGCTATGCTGTGAATAAGACTGAAAATAAAAAATAAAAAGTATGTATTTGAAATTAATAAGAAATTAATTGTATAAGCAGACAGAAGTTCTATATAAAACATTTTGAAGCAAACAAAACAATGAACTTTCCTCTTTATATAGTTACACTTACATTAAGGCCCACAGGTAAAAGTAAATTGATTACATTTTAAAACCATATTGTACCTCATTTTGGCATGAACTGTAAGCGAATCCAAGAGGTTCATTGGTAATGGAGTGATAGATCCGGAAGCCATGCAATTTGTTCCTGGAAGAGGTATCCTCATGTTGCCATTACCATAAATAGTTTCTACTAGAACACCCATAGGCAATGTGAAACACTCTGAATTGGTTGAATATGCATTACATAATAAGGCGATCTTGTAGTCATTCATCTGTAAACTTTTATTCCTTAGACTCTGTTGTAGGAACCTTCATAATCAAGACAGGTTAAATGTTAAGTGAAAGAAAAGAAAAAGAGAAAGAAAAACAAGACATATCTGCACTGCAGATATGAGGCCAAATTAATCCCTCATGTAACTCCATTGTAAAGTTTTTGTTTTTTCATTATCATTCAACTATCATGGTAAATAGGTGACTAGGATTTTGTACCCAGGCAGGTAAATATTATGATAGCTTCATAAGTCTTGTGTCAATGGATAATTGTTGGAGTTGTGTGTCAGGGTAAAAGTTATTTAAATAATCCTATTTTTCTTATTAATATTTTAGATTATTAAATGTAATTTATTATTCACCATTTATTAACTGTTTACTTTTTTGCATTTCACACACTTTGAACAGGAAAATAGTCTATTTCATTTTCTGCTACTCAATAACTAGCACAAGTGTAATGGTAGAGTTGTAAGGAAGTCAAAAGAGGAATTATTTTTCTTAAAAATGCCATGAAAATATTTAACATTAATTTATGTGAAACTCATTTGGGTTTGAGCTACCTAACAACAGTCCTTTAAAACATGATCAAAATAATTCACCTTTAACTTTTTTAAGAGTAACTGAAAAAACTGACACTGCATCATATCACACAAAACAAATTCTAAACATGGATTTGGAACTTTCTTTTTTCTTCTTTGGTCCTGACTAGGAATAAGCAGTAATATGGAAGTAAAAAAAACAACAACAAAAAAACCAAAAAAACCACCAACCAACCAAACACCGAAACAAACCAAACTTACTCATGATGAAGCTTAAGAGAATGAGGAATGGGAATTTGTAATTTGGAGTTGTCACTGTGAGCCTTTCGGTTCAGGTGTATCCAGATACAGGTCATTGCAAAGGCGTGAGTTGACTGTGGTTTGTTAATATCAGGTACAGGAATACACTAAAGAACGAACACACAAATTACATATTGTATGTATAACCTTTTGTAACACAACTAACATTCACCAATCAAGTGTCTTTTTCTGATATGCAGAAGAGTGAACAACACACTTATCTAACAAATTTTGGTCTCACGTGTGCATACAACTTCAGCTGAAGACAAAAAGAACCAAGGACTGAATCTGGCTATTAGTTTTTACCCAGAGAACCTAATAAATCATTCAAAAACTTCAGCGGATAAATGCTTACATTTACAATATGTAGGAGTCAAGGGAATTAAATACATATTTTTGTCACAAACCAAATGCTTTCAGACTCAGACTCAGTTTTGCATAGGACAAATTTCAAAGATTGGTTATGGGATATAAAGCTCAAAAATGGAAATGGAGAGATAAAATACAGAAAGACAGAGAATAGCAGTAGTCTGACAGTCAATATAAAACTTCCATTAACAGCCCATCAGGAAAAAGGATGCCTTTGCATCTGACAGTCAAATATCCCACAAGAAAAAGATGTAATCTGCCCAATTTTCTTAAATTGCGTTTAAAACTGGTTTGTAGAACGAGACAAAATCCAGTTGGTTTTATACACTGATACTCCTCTGTCCTTGTCTTGTGTGTATCAAAAAGTTAGTGTTCTAATGTAGTTCTTGCTCCTACAAAAATGCACAAAGAGCCTGTCCATAAATCCAAAGAGACAGGAGCTACTGCAAGCAGGGTGCAATGTGCAGGATGTGTGACTGCAAGTCTGAGTGCTCCTCTCACAGCTGGCAATGGGAACTATGCACACAAACATTACAGAAAATATTTGTGTGTGCGAGCATGTATCCCCATGCCCAACTTCAGCAACTAATCAGGACAGTGTGCATTTCAGGATGGGAAAGCAGTGTCGTAGATCACTGCCAGTCAGAATATAAAATTAGTATCACTTTTGTGGTACGTGTCCTTGTATGGGGGCTCTTTCTCCAAGAAGATATTTTCTTATTTACTCTATGTATGGCATGAAAAGATTTTAAAAACTCCATCCACTCTCTCACTTGAGAAAACAGTCATTTTTCCTTAAGGAGAAAAGTAGAACTGCTGAAATGAAAGTTGTGTTAAGCATAGCTGGGTGCTGAAGATCCCACTACTAGGCCAGGGGAGGCATTCAGCATGAAATAGGTGTAAAACTAAGACTGTGAAGACAGCCAAATTATATATTTAAGGCCAGTTTGTGGTCCTGTGTGTGCAGTAGTATAAAGGAGAATAATGTGCCCCATTTACTCCATTGCACTGGGTTTGTGACTCAGAGGTAGTAGTGGTTGGGGATAGGTAAAGGGAAGGAAGAAGGGAAAGGAGGAATAGTGCTTTCTGAAGGGCAGCTACATCTCCCTCTGCAAAAGGGGACACGACAGACTTCGGCTCCAACCTCCACCACAACACATTGCCTAGCAAAGGACCTGCCTAGCACCAGGTATATGAGGCCTCACACAGGGCATTTCCCCCATCAAGCAGGGTTAAACTAGGAGGCAGATTGTGACTTGACCACAATCTGCTTCCTGGGACGCTCCTGAGGTACTACTGCGTTGCCTCTTGCTTGGGGTTCCTGTCAAAGCCACAAATAAGCTCTTAATTATCATCTATGGGCCAGGTCTGAAACATTAAGACCATATACTACCTTTGATCCACAGACCGTCTCCTCCTGATAACAGTTAGACGATCGTACAAGGATCAAGGGTAAAGTATGTACCTCATTTAATATCAATGCACCTGATTTTCGGAAACGCTGAGCATCTAGAGCTCTTGTTGCCTGCAAGTGGAGCTGTTGATACCCAGCACCTCTGCAAATCAGATCCTAAACTTAAAGCAGACACTGTTACAGTCAACGTTATCTCTCAAAGAGAGGTGCTGTCAGATACCCCTACAGTAACTTCACAGTGTGGGTTTGCAATTGCATACCAACATCATTTCAAATCATGTTAGCTAACCTTTTAAAAGTACAAACAATACCGCTAAAATGCCTTGTTCACTAAAAATATGAGAATGCATCATTTTGCTTTAACCCAGATACCCAAAGACTCATTGAAATCCTTCATAACAGAAATGCCATCAAACAGTGATAGGGAAGAAAAAGAAGTCCTTGAGACTTTCACAGAATAGAAAAAATTCTTAAAAGATTAGTTACAACTTATTTTGGTGCCAAATGCTTCCTCCTCCACCCAAATTTAATTATTAGAGAAATTCAGCACATAAATTTTGAGCTTAACAGTAGTTTTCACTTTATTTTTGTAAATTCCCCTGTTGAATTATGTGGCACAGTATTAAGGAACACGTTAAGAGCTAGGTATTATTATTATTATTCCTGAAGGCTCATTTTAATTAACAGGTTCAATTATGACTCTGGCTTTTAATTTTGTATGGAAAACTCACTTCTTTTTCAGGGTAAAGGAGATCAAAAAGCTTCATAACTGGGAGGAAGTCAGCCAGTGCATTTTTTTGAATGCTGCCAGAGATGAACTGCAATAGTACCCACATCAGATGGTCTCTGCCTTTAATAAGACCTCGTCCAGCCAACTGTTTAAAAAAAAAAAACCACACACACACACACACAACAAAACCTTATTTAGGAACAGATACACTGCAGGCAGAGGAAAAATTACCTCTAACAACCAGTTCTTGCACATTACGTTTTAAGATTCATTCACACATACATATTTAGCAGTAAGTTAAAACAGTTAAGCTTTCCACAAGTTGTTGGGGAACATTAAAAAAAAAAATCTTAGAAACACTGGATTTGCATTTCCATAACCGGGGACAACATGGGCACAATGGTCTCAAAAACTGAAAGGGTCATGGGACTGAAAATCAGCTGCTTTTTATAAAGGCTAGGTCTACAATATTTGGTCTGAGTACAAGTTATAACAGTATAATCTGAAAGAAAACAAGGCCACCTTCAAATTTCAGCTGCAAATTTATTTTACAATGTAATAAGTACAGAATGGTATCCTGTAATCTAATGCAATGAAGAGAAAGACCTAACCAGTTAACACCAGGATAGGGAGCAGGGGATAAATCAGTGTTCACGTTGCACTCCCCATCAGTACTCGGCCCAAGTCAGGGAAGCTAATGATCCAACCAGCAGACCAAATTTGGTGAGGAGTCCTGGTCACGTGAGACCTGAGGCACATTGTGCACATGCTAAGAAGAACACAATGATTTACGTTGTATGAATACTTCATCTCAACTCTGCTAGTGTGATTACAAACTTCAGTCTCACAGAGACAGATTCTTTTCCCATCCTACCAAAAGAGAATGCCGCAGAAAAGGTACCTTTTGATGGAGTGACAGGACCATGTGAGGAAAGCTTGCAAACTGAAAGAGCACGAAGAAAATGAGCTGGCTGGAAAGGTGCTGCCACAACAACTGGCTGGTTCCACCATCGTCAAACTTCTCCTCAGTCTCCGAACGTTCCATGGCATACACGACGAGATCCACCAACTGGTCCTCCAGCACAGGACAGCGCTGTTTGTGCTGCAAGGCAGAGACCAGATACAGTATTCCAAAAGCTTTGCAATTAACTTCAACACAATGCTAACAATTTCAGTACAGTATTTCGACAGAAGGCTGGGAAGCATGAAATGAAGTCTGAACTTAAGAAGTTTAAGGATAAGCCAGTGTATTAAAGCTGCATTGTGTTACAGGTCACAAATAATTTTACATTCTACCATATATTAATTCCCTGCCCCTCCACACATAAATAATTCTCAGTTGATACTTGGTGTAAAAGTTTTCATCAGTACAAAATGTTATTTTTCTGCCATAATATTTATGAATTTAATCGGCACCTGCAAAGCCCAAGTGTTCTAAATGAGAGTCTATGTGTATATGAAGAGAAAACACTAATTGTACCACTAAAAACAGAGGATGTATTCCAAAGATAGCGTATCTGAATATTTATGTTATCTTAAAGAGATGTATGATCTCTCTCACTTCCGGTTCAATTCTGTTCCAATTAAAGTCAACAGCAGAAATCTTAAAGATTTCAATGGCAGCAAGAAACAGCCTTTGGTTAGGATCCTAAAGGTGAATGGTACACTGACAATTTTTATTTTATAAATTATGGTCTCCTACACTTGGAGATGGGGTGTGATCCCTAATTTGAGGGCTAGAGTGCTAAAAATAGTAGTGTAGCTGCAGTAGCAAGGGCAGTGGAGAGCAGCGACACAGGTTAGCCACCCTGAGTACATACCCCTAAGGTCTGGGAGTTCTGTACTCAGGGCAGTTAGTCCATACTGTGCCTCACCACTGTCTACGCTACTGCAGCTATGCTACTATTTTTAGCACACTAGCTCCATTAGAGCTACTGGGAGTAGGTCAAGCTGGGAATCATACTCCTAGCTCCAAGTTGTAGACATAGCCTTAGACATGATTAATGTCCCAAGTAATGGTGACGCACTAGTTTATATACCACTGTGATGAGAACCATAAAAATTATTTAGGTTGCAGCTTCTCCACAGTGTGATAGGCAATTTCCAGGCCCCTAAACACACAAATAAATAAATCACCCCTTAAAATATCTCTCTTCCTTGATGTCTTTCAACAATGACCAAATATAGAATACATTCATTATGTGTGGGTACATATTTGTGTGTATATATATATAAAAAGAAAATAGCTGCAGTACTTGAAGTTTGCACCTCCAACTTTTTGGTACAAGTTTAGACTATTTTCTGTGCATAATTTATATTGTAAACACTTTTGTAAGGAACTGTGTATTACTTTGTTTGTACATCTTCAAACAGAATGATGAGCCTAAATGCTACTGAGGGGGTGGAAAGCTGAGTGTAATTTGACTCACTCCATACAGTGCTAGGGCTTGAAGATCTATTGTGTCATTCTACAGACTAGGTTTAAAAATAGTTACATTTAGATTTTTACACCTAATTCCTGTAACATAATGCAGCCTTAATTAAAGAAAAAAGTATTACTTTAATGATGAGAGAAAAGAAGGAACAGAGCTGCTCAAATACTAGTCATGAAAATACAGTGTCCCTTTCTAGAGGCAAAAAAGGCTTTTTAAAAAAATTATTATTTAAAAAAAAAGAAGTTTATTTATTTATTTATTTTACCAAAATACATGTCAGGGTTTCCTTAACAAATGAGTTCTTTGACTCGCCAGCCAGGCAGTCTAAAAACCTTTTTAATAAAAAAGGAAAGAAAATGGCTGAAAGGAGATGCTCATTCTAATTTTAACCAATATTAGTCTTTTGCCATGAAAAAGGGATTTTTTTCCTTCAAATTAAGAATAAAATGCAAGAATGAGAAAACTTGACAAATATAATGAACATCATCCCCTCTTTTACATGCTCTTTGCCAGCTCAAAACTGCAGAAAGCTACAAGTTTAGCTGCGCTTTCTTGAAGCATGCTTAACACAAACTTCTAACTAAAAAGGGAAGCATCAATTTCTGTTTCACCGTCTCTTCCAAATACGCAATGCCATTGTCACATATCAATCACATTACAGGTTTACAAAGAGCAATATTACCACCACCAGTTGAGAATACTTTTTTCCAAATGCAACTACTTATGAAGCAGAGCAGGGTGCAACAGACAACACTATGGACTATTTCATAATCCAGCATGCAAAACTACTGTGTACAGGGCTTGAAATTCACTAGCTTGATAGGCAGTGGGTTAATGTCCAACAGCCCACCAACCTTAGCCTATATTAAAAAATAAAAGTTATTCAAAATATACAATAGACAGGAAAACACGACTGTGAAAAAGAAAGCCAGAATTTCCAGTAGGAATTTTCCACTAGTAATGTACATTTTATTCCATAGTTTATAATAAAATTGACAAAATGGTAGTCAGATCCCCAGCACATTTAATTAAGGAACAAATCTTAATAAATATTTATTTTAACATTTAAATAATATCAAGCCTGCGCAAACTTTGGAGCCAGGAAATTCAAATATATAGCTGATCACTTTATCCTCTACTCATATTGCTTTAAAATAACTTTCAAGGGATTGGGAAGAAGCTTAACAATGCTTTTTGAGTACAGTCTTTCAGCATTAATTCAATATCTGGCATTTTACTATTTTCCGTACATAAAGGTTTGAAGCAACTTATATGTAAACCTCATACTTTGGACTACTCATATGAGTAAAATTATGCACATATGAAAAAGTTTGCAGTATTGGGGCTTTAATTTATTAAGAACAGGCATAACCCAGGGACTAGTCTACAGCATGAATACCTATAGCCTCATGGTTTAACTCCTTAAAATATCAGAACTAGCAGTTACTAATTTGCCTTTTTTTTGGTTAAAGGAATATTTTTGGAATTATATATGAATTTAAAAAAGTATCTGAAACAATCAAGACTTTCCTCTAAGACCCACTTACTACAATACATTTTTTAAAATTTGGTTAAACAAAATGATTCCCAGGCTAGTAACTGGAGTTTCATCCTGAAACAAGTTTTTAAATGCTTGAAAAATGGGGATTTATATTTGAAACTGCAATTACACCATAAACAAATATGAAAAAAATCAGAATAGTGCTACCACAGCCATTTCTGACTGTCTGAAAAAGTTTATAAGACCAATCCCTGAAGAACTAGGGATGCCATAGTGAACTGATCAAAACACCAACTGCCTTCTAATAAAAAATATTTAGAGAAAACACATTTTTAAAAGATTTTAATAATTCAATAAATAATGTAACTGTCCTCATAGTTCTCAAATATTTAATAAAATATGGATGGTTGAGCTATCTGAGGAACAATTAATAAATGATTTAGACACTATGGATAATACTGGTACAAATTGCCCCCTTTTTCAAATATGGTGGTTACCCAGGCTCACTATTAGCTTGTTAAAATTGCAACCAGTCGTTTGTACTGAGTCTGATCCTACTTCTACCAGTTTAATGAACATTTTGCCATTTTCTTCAATAGGAGCTGAATCAATTCCAGTAAGTAGAAGTATGTGCCATTTCTGACATATGAATGGAAAGAATATCAAAGGATTACTTTACACCTTAACACCAGTGGATCCATAATGTTTGCCATATTAATACTGTGAAATACCAGGAAATCCAAATTCCTAATACCAAACAGACAATGTGGTAAAAAGAAAAGGGAAAGGAAAGTCAACTGAATAATACTGTATTAAGTCATTCCTTTCACTTCATGCTTCAATTCCATTTCCGGATGCATAGACAGAGGTAAAATCAACAGCTTCCTTCTCAAACAACCTGGCACAAATGGATTTAGGAAGGGATGAAACTACAACCTGGCTTGGGAGAAGGCATAGAAGAGGATATTCTACTTTAACCTTTATACCATCTCTGCTGGCTGAAAAGGTGAACAGCAAAGATTTTAAGGACATGTGAACAGCCATACTGGTCAGACCAACAGTTCATCTAGCCCAGTACTCTGTCTTCAGTGACCAGAGCCAAATGCTCCAGAGGGAGTAACAAAACAGAGCAATTTATCGAGTGATTCCTCCCTTTGCCCAGCTCCTGCTTCTAGCAGTCAGAGGCTAGGGACACCTTGAGTGTGGTCCCTGACCATTCTGGCTAATAGCTACTGATGGGCCTATCCTCTGTGAACTTATCAAATTCTTTTTGAACCATTATATTGTTGGTCTTCACAACATCCTAACAATGAGTTCCGCATTGTGCAAAGAAGTACTTCCTTTTGTTTGTTTTAAACCTGCTGCCTATTAATTTCATCAGGTGACCCCTGGTTCATGTTACATGAACACATCCTCATTCATAATTTTACAGACCTCTAACATATTGCTCCTAGTTGTCTCTTTTCCAAGATGAGCAGTCCCAATCTCTTTAATCTCTCCTCATATAGAAGCTGTTTCATACCCCTAATTATTTTTGCTGCCCTTCTTCATACTTTTTCCATTTTTAATATATCTTTTAGAGAGAGGGCAACCAGAATGGCACACACTATTCAAGGTGTGGGCATACCACTGATTTATAGAGAGGCGTTATAATATTGTCTGTCTTATTTTCTAACCTTTTCCTAATGGTTTCTAACATTGTTAGCTTTTTGGACTGCTGCTGCGCACTGAGCACATTTTCAGAGAACTATCCATACTGACTCAAAGACCTTTTTCTTCCATGGTAACAGCTAATTTAGACCCCATCATTTTGTATGTATAGTTGGGATTATGTTTTCTAATGTGCATTATTTTGCATTTATCAACATTGTATTTCATCTGATATTTTCTCACCCAGTCACCCAGTTTTGTGAGATTCCCTTGCAACTCCTCAGAGTCTGCTTTCAATTTAGCCATCTTGAGTAATTCTGTATTGTCTGCAAACTTTGCCACCTCACTGCTTACCTCCTTTTCCAGGCCATTTATGAATATGTTGACCAGCAGAGTTCCCAGTGCAGATCCTTAAGGGACCCCCACTATTTACCTCTCCATTCTGAAAACTAACCATTTATTCTTACCCTTTGTTTCCTATCTTTTAACCAGTTACTGACCCATGAGGTGGCCTTCCATCTTATCCCATGACTGCTTAGTTTGCTTAAGAGTCTTTGATGAGGGACCCCTTGTCAACATGCGTGTTGAACCCATACAAGAATTCTAAGTGATTGGTGAGGCATGATTTCCAATTACAAAAGCCATGTTGACTTTTCCCCAACATATCATGGGTCTGATAATTTTGTTCTTTACTATAGTTTTAACCAATTTGCCTGGTGCTGAAGTTAGGCTGTAATTACTTGGTTCACCACTGGAGCCTTTTTTAAAGATCGGCATCACATTAGCTATCAGCCAGTCAGCTGGTATGGAGGTTAATTTAAGCAATAGGTTACACACCACAGTGAGTAGTTCTTCAATTTCATATTGAGTTCCTTCAGAGCTCTTGGGTAAATACAATCTGGTCCTGGTGACTTATTACTGTTTACTTTATCAGTCTGTTCCAAAGCCTCCTCTACTGTCACTTCAGTCTGGGACACTTCCTCAGATTTGTCACCTAAAAAGAATGGCTTAGGTTTGGGAAACTCCCTAACATCCTCTGCAGAGAAGACTGATGCAAAGAATTTATTTAGCTTCTCCACAATGGCCTTGTCTTCCTTGAGAGCTTCTTTAGCACCTCAATTGTTCAGTGGCCCTACTGATTGTTTGCAGGCTTCCTGCTTGTCATGTACTTTAAAAAAAAAAAAAGTTTGCTGTTAAGTTTGTGTGTCTTTTGCTTCAAATTCTTTTTTGGCCCACCTAATTATACTTTTACACTTGACTAGCCAGAATTTATGTTCCTTTCTATTTTAATATGAGTAAAACTGTTTTAAGGTCCAAAATTATTAACAGCAGGCAATAATTACAGGTACAGAAACAAAATGTTTGAAGATATCTTTCATGCATACTTGCCAAGCGATAGAAATCACACGTTAAAGAAAGCTTGGAGCACTCCACTGTTTGAGTGGTCAGAGATACCATCACGGAACCCAAACTGCAGGCAACTAAGCTAAAGAGGCAGTGGTTTTCAATGTATATTTATTTGTCACAGAGAAAATAAAATCATACTCCAGAAGGGATGCCAGCCTGAAACATGATAAAGGGGTGATTGTTCAGCACTTTCTGAAAAGGAGGCCCCTTGAAGAGGTGGCAATTTGACTTCCCGAAATTTACAGCATCCAAAATAACTAATCATATTTAAAATATTTGCTATAACAAACATTCTATTAAACTGTGCAAAGTTAAACAAATATTGGGAAAAAATTAGTAATATACTGACGGAGATGAAATACAAATTGGATCAAACTGTACATCCTAAAGGATGATTTGATTTTTAACACTTATGCAAGAGATGGTGCACTACACTTTCGCATGCCAAATTGTGCATTACTAGAAAATGAAAACCCCCAGAACCCACACACTAAAAGAATATTTTGAAGTTATAATTTTTCATCAAGAGCCATATGACAGAAATAGCCATAAAAGACTAAACAAAAACTGAAAATCCTGAAATCAGTGTGTAAATTGTGTATCTTTCTCTGCCTTGATGTTTGTCTCTACACGGTTAATATGAAAAACAGTTACATTTGTACTTTTCATGTACCTCAAAGACTTTTTCAAAGTAAATATTTCTAATATAAATCTATACATTGTTAAAAAAAATAATACTAACAGCTTTGCTGTTCCCCTTTAAGAATATTTGATAATTAGGTCAAGGTCTTGTTTACCGGTATCACATTTATCGTGAACACTTTTCTACTGTAATGAGCTAACAGGTACACAGGAAGGCTCCCATCCTGCAACTGGATCTGTGTGAATAGATAAGCGAGGGTCTGCAAGGCATGGCTAAGTAAAAGGGGCAGATCTGATTGTAGGATCATGGTCCTATATTTATTTGTTTCTGCATTTATTTCTAAAATTGGCAAGGCACAAAACTAGTTTTTAAAACAAAGTTTACACTATTGATGATTTTCTTTACATTTTCAATAGTTTCTGTTATACTGATAACCATTTGGCCTTTAATAGATTAACTCATATCTAATACTATTATTATTATTAGATCTAGAAGGATTATCATCACAAAAATAGTTAAGAATTTTACCGCAGGTAGCAACAGAAATCGCATGCTCTTCAGGAAGTGCTATACAACATTTTACTGAAGTTACTGGAAATATCAATGCAGTCATAATAAATTAACCTACACCCAAATGTGAGTAAACTTTCATATTCTACTTAAAACTGTAAAAAATAGGATTTTTAAGGTGTACTGATTAATATTTTCTCTTCTCTCCTGATACACCTCCTATTTCATGCTTAAACTTTTACTGTCAAATACAATGGTCTGAAAGTCCACATACTGGTATTATGGTAGCACAGCTACAGTTCATGTTCTGTCAGCATTTCCATTATAAGCCATGTTTTTCAAGGGTTTGTTTCTTTGCCATAAAAATTCACTCTAGGTTGAAACACTGTGTAGAAATTACCATCTAGAACTCAAAAAACTAAAAATAAATAAAGTATTTCAGTTATCTTTTAATTAGAGAATAGCAAACTTAAGAGTTAAAATTAACATTTTAACTTTGATCTTCTAGCCTGAAAGGGCAGACCACCGCTAATAAACTAAATACAATACATTCAGTACACATTTTAGCTTATGTCTTGTGCTATTTAGCAACTAAACCATAAAAAGCTGCAAAAAGTGACAACTTGATGTATTGTCTAAATAGAAATTTAGACACAATAAAAAATCCTATTAATTTAAATATTAATCTAGCAGCTAGTTTTCATATTTTAACATTTCAGCTGCCTTAGATGATTTTGGTTTTAAAATATCTCGGATAATTACATGCAATGGAGTATTATTTGTCAAATACTTTGATAAGATAAAGAAGTTTGAGCATTCAAAAGAGTGACCAAATCAAGTAATGTGATCTGTTTTTCATTTACAGTGGAAGATATTATACACGAGGTTTCAGAGTCATGCAAATTTTACAGTCAAGTTACAAATCCCTGAAAGAAGTTTTATAAATGGAAACACTGACACAACCTTCACCATAGTATTGCAAACAGCAACGCTATTTTACATATCTTAGAAATTACTTTTTTTTTTAAAACAGATGTTGAGCTGGTTACTATTCTAAGAAGGATTCAAAATTTAAAGAATAAAAAGGCTGTAATAACCAATATTTAAAATTTCAAGCATAAGTCCATACAGTAGATTCGGACAAGAAATAAAACAGAAGGTTTATAAAATTTGGCTTTAAAAGAAACAAACATTTTTTCTAGCACTTTGTATTGTCTTAGTTCACCCTACTTGGAGGACGCTGGAAGGTTAATGTAGGAAAGGGAATTTGTCAGAGGCTGCCTGATAATGTGACCTCACCATCAAGCTCCACTTTAGCAGTTTTTGCCTCTCCAGATTTACATTCCAAAAATGAATTCAAGGAATATTTTTCTATCCACATAAGGAACAAAAGGACTGAACTAATGATCTCTCTTCATCCGAAAATTCCAGCAAACCAAGAAAAAGCCTCTAGATCAGGTGGGGGAAGTGGTGGTGGTCCAACCCAACCAAAATTTTAGGATCAGAGGACCATTGGTGCTGTACATTTTCATATTAAATAAATCTCTCATATCCTAAGAGATTTTAATGAGAATTTGCCCTTGTCGTAGCATCTAATGGTCCTGCCAATTTCAAGCCCTGACCGTACATGTATTCTCTAACTGGAATCAGTGGCTACAAAGCGGCCAGCGTATCGTTAGTCACAATACAACAGTAAGGTTGTGAACATACCTGAGCAATGTTCAAGGTCTAGAGCATTGGAGGATGGGCAGGACAAGACAGGACAGAACAAAAATAAAGGAAGAAAAAAAGAAAAGACAAAACAGTGACTATGAGGCCAGCCTCAAGGAATCCCAAGTCAGACAAAACCCTCCCACTTAAAAGGTATAAAAAATAAAATCAGCTCTCCACTGATAGAATGCTGTAACATGCCAAAGTAACAACGTACAACAAAGTTCTGGGAACTAATTACATGAACATTAGCAAGAACTTTAAAAAACAAACAAACTAATAACTTTGGTAAGTTATAGTCTGTCAAAGGTATATTTGAGGCTGGCCTTATAGGAAAAAAAAGCAATGCAAAAAAAAAATCAATATTTTAAATCTCTATTTTTCAATTTAAACACCCTTAAAGCAATATAAAAATGAAAGGTACAATATAGTATCCAATTTACCTAATATGATAATATTAAAAAAAAAAATCACTGTCTGGACCTCAACTGTTTTGCTCAGTTAGCTATAGCAAAGAAAAGAGAAAAGAATAGTGCAGATTCTATGCAGAATTAAATAGTGCATCACAGTATAGTACAGTACCTGCTTATTCAGACCTAGCATATTGCAGACCATATCCCTGGAATAAGGTTGTTCCAGCACATATCTCAACAAAGCAGTCTGTGGCTCAAACAGATCCTTAAAAACAAACAAACAAACATACGCGAACATTGCCTCAAGATTAAATTAAATGTTGTGATTAAATGTAACAAAATTAAAAATGAATTATTTTTAATATGTTTATATTTATAAGTATGTACCACTGGTGGTGAACTATTTTGTTCTCAAATACCCAAGAGGGAGATAAGTATCAGCAGAGAGTGTCCTCCCCTTGGTTTTACACTCCCAGTTGTGGGGGACCTTCTTCGACAATAAGAAGATGGGATACTTTTTGGAAAACATTGGCAGAGAAGCTTCAGGAGACCAACGAGATCCCTCTCAATAAGGGATGAGCACACTGCCTCCACAGTGCTCCTGGGGTGTGAGACCAATTAAAAGAGTGGAATCAAGTGTCTTGCCCTGTTGTGCAAGGCACGAACTACACAGTTCTCTCTCACACACAGACACAGAATAGGTGCATGCAACACCTACCACTTCTCAGAATTCAGGGAATCAGTGTGCCGCGCAGTAAAAATATCACATACCACCTGGTGTGTGTATGGTTTGCCATTACTGTACCATATATTTGGAGGATTTTAATCTGTTAGTAAACTAAGTTAATTAATTTTGAAGTTCTAACTGAAAATGGAACAGCCCGAGTTTTCAAAATAATTGCCCTCTTCTTTTCTCTAATCTACACATAAACAGTAATTTCATAGGTTAAACACACAAAACTTTCATAACTACGAGGCTTACACATGCATACCTTATCATATGGCAAGAGTCCTTTCAAAGGGAAACGAAGGGTTGTAGGATCCAGCTTCCATGAGTTACACATGGCGCCAGAGTTATTTACCACAGGAAGAAGACTGCAACGTCCTGCACATATTACACAGAATGAGAAAGAATAAATGCTAAGGAAGTTGAGTGGCTATGGAACTTAATCATTAGAGGTGAAGAACCCACCTCAGAAACTACTAACAATATTCCTTTCCGCTATATTTATTTAAATCTGTTATCTCCCACCAGGAATTGCTAGCATTCCTTTTGCATTAGAAATCTCAATTCATTTGCTAAAGGGCAAACTCAACTATTATGTTTTGCTATAAACTGTTCAGTTTGGACATCTCCAGATATATCAAAATACTTGTAAATATGACACTAAAATATACTATTTATCCTCAGGAGCAGTCTCCTATTCACATCATATGCCCAGACCATAAAAACTTTTTTTGGTCCAATAAATGTTTATAACTAAAGCAGGAGTTGTATTTCAGCCATAATGGGCCATTATGGACCTTTTACTGTAAATGGGTCAAGCCTCTTCTCTGGATGGTCATAGTTCTTTTACTGCCATTAAATCCAAAAGCACAGGAGAAGTAATGTAATAATATTCAGTTTGGCTACACTGAGCCTTCAACTTCTCTTAAGCAAAATGAAATTAAAGGATAACTGCTTTCCCCCTTCCACCATATTAAAGTACAGTAACTCCTCATTTAACGCTGTAGTTATGTTCCTGAAAAGATGCTACTTTAAGCAAAATGTTAAGCAAATCCAATTTCCCCATAAGAATTAATGTAAATGGGGGGGGGGGGGGTGAGAGGGAATTAGGTTCCAGGGAAACTTTTTTCCACCAGACAAAAGACCCTCTCTCTCTCTGTACGTGTGTGTGTGTGTGAGACACACACACACACATACACATACATATATACACAGTATAAGTTTTAAACAAACAATTTAATACTGTACACAGCAATGATGATTGTGAAGGTTGGTTGAGGTGGTGGAGTCAGAGGGTGGGATATTTCCTGGGGAATGCCTTACTGCTAAATGGTGAACTAGCATTCGGTTGAGCCCTCAGGGGTTAACACATTGTTGTTAATGTAGCCTCACACTCTACAAGGCAGCACGAATGGAGGGAAGGGAGACAGTGTGGCAGAGAGAGACAGAGACACACATCGTGTGTGTGAGAGAGAGAGACATGCATTGCCCCTTTAAGTATGCTGACCCAATTCTAAGTACATTGTCTTTTTAAGTAGATAAGCAAGTTGAGACAGCAGCTGCTGCCAGCGAGCTCCCTCCATCCTGAGCCCTCTGGTGTCCCCCACCTGCTCTGTGGAGATGAGGGCAGGAGCAGGGGAAGGGAGACACCCTGATATGAGCGCTCCCCCCCGCCAGCAAGCAGGAGGCTTTCAGGAGCAACTCCAAGGCAGAGGGCAGGAGCAGCACACGGCAGTGGGAGGGAGGGACAGTTGAACTGCCCGGCAATTGATAGACCGCTGGGCGGCTGTCACACAGGGAACTTAGGAGAGCTGATGGGGGGCTGCCAGTCCACCCTAGTTCCAAGCCCCGACCAGCTAGCTCCAACAGGTTGCTCTTTCTGCAAGCAGTGGACAAAGCAGGTAGCTGCCAAACAATGTTAGAAGGGAACACTGCGCAACTTTAAACGAGCATGTTCTCTAATTGAACAGCAACGTAACAACGAAACGTTAACCAGGACAACGTTAAGTGAGGAGTTACTGTAGATGGTTAGTCCACCCACTCTGGTTTCCTGCCTTTAGCAGTAATTATACTACTATACTGTAGTAGTAGTGGGTGTGGGCAGGACTACTATACACAGCAAGCACCTTTAATACTATTTCTACCTTAAACTGTGTATAGTCTGTTTGTGGAGTCAGAGAATTTTAAAGTCAACAATACACCTGGTCATTTATGCAAATACTTCAGCAAATTAGGAAATTTCTTCCAGGACTGAGTGTCACATGAATAAATCCTTTCCACGCATTTGGAAAAATATACTTAAGAGTATTAGATACTCTTGCAAAAACAAAGAAATAACAAAAAATATTTATTTATTTATTTATTTATTTAAAGAAATAAATAAATCAAGAAACTCAGTGGTTTACAGCTGACATTACATCCTTAATCCCACTACATTGCTTTTGTGTATTAAAGGAATCATCTGGAGATTAATGGAAGTGCTCAATTTTAGGTCCTTTATAGAAATGAATGAAACAACAGCAGTATATACAGGAGTTACTTTTCTTAAAATGTACGGAAAAAAAAAGCATCCTTCTTCTTCTAAAAGAGCAAAAATAGCATAAAACAGGATCGAAATGCCCTAATCAAACTTTTGCAGATTTCTTGAGAGAAGTAAAACTGAATGAAAAAGCCTTTTTTTATGGAGACTAAAGGCTTACATAAATTAGGGAATTCAGCAGAGCTGCAAATCCCTAGTCTAGATGTTGATTCAGAAAATGTTCATTAAGTCTGACACATAGCATAGCTACACCAGTACAAAAGTAATTAAATGTAGACACACCCTTGAATTCATAGGCCAGGTTAAGACCACAGAAGGGACAATATCACTTTTTGCAGAGGGGGCAAGTGAAAAGAAGCAATTTTCCATTTTCTACCTGTGCTCAAAGCAGTACTTTTAATCTGGTAAATCCAAAAAAGTTTTCAAACTTTTAAACTGAGGCAGGATAAAAAAAAAAAAAATAGGTAATTGATAGGTATTACATAAATGCTACACACTCAAGCATTTTGCACGAATTAACATATAAGCCTAACCCCAAATTAGGTAGGCCTACTGGCTAAAAATTCAATTCAATCTAAATTCACTTCACTCATGTTTTCTTACCGCAAATGGAATTTATTCTTGCGGTGGGTCTGAAGGTATCCACAAAGTCTGATACTAAGTTACCTAGCAACTGAAAGAAGATTATTAATACTAAATTGTTTACATTAACACAATATTCAATTTAAAACAAGACATTAAATCAGGTAAGTTACTTGAAGGATATATGCTCTTTTTGGCAGAAATCAGAGCAAATCAAAATAGCTACTTTTCATGTGTACAATATTCTTGCAATGTAAATTATTTATTGCCTTTCATGTGAGGTTTAAAATTCTATTTAGCAATGGAACACCATTTTCTTCATCTGAGCAATTCCTCAAAGGCACTTAACTTACCACTTCTTGGATGAAATCCTGGGCCCGGTGAAATCAATGGGAGTTTCACCCCTTATCTCCTCTAATCAAAGAAACATGCCCCTTTCTGTGCAAGCAAAACCAGGGGTCTGGTTTTTCAAACGTACCAAAAGGACAAGGGGAACTTGTACTGAATGAGTATCACAATCTTTAGGAAGCGAAGGCTGATTTGATTATACGAGAATGCCAAATAATTCTGTAATGGTGAATATCAGGCCACAAAACTGGCCATACTGGAAAATTAAAGCTGCTTGTTTATCTTCCTAGTCATATGGAGAGTGTGTAAGGCTCGTAGGCACACGAAGAATTTCAACCCAGTCTCAAATGCTAAAATTCAAGAACATAACATTCAGATGCACATCTAAAGCAACATGATGGCCAACGTTTGTGTGTAGTTTTTGTTGTTTTTAAACAGATGCCTAATTTAGTGCATATTTAGGCACTTAAATAAGTTACCTAGTTTTCCAAATTTTAAATCAGTAAGACCTGCTGAGCCCTCAATTTTGAAAGTTAGGCCACTTGCATGGAGTCAATGGCATGATCTGCACGTAAGCACGGGGATCTGCCAGCGAATCAGCTGCAGGATAGGGGCCTCATTTAGTGCTTAAGTAGAGACTAAGTGTATATTTTCAAGTGCTACACAGGCACAGCTGCAGCTATGCCGCTGTAGCACAGACAAATACTACAGCGATAGCAGGGGCTTTTCTGTTACTCCAGTAAATTCACACCCTGAGAGATGACAGCTAGGTCAATGGAAGAATTCTTCTGTTGACCTTGCTACATCTACAGTTGGGGTTAGGTTGACCAAACTACATTGCACAGGACATGAAATTTTCACAGCTCTGAGCGATGTAGTTAGGCCAACCTAAGTTTTAGGTATAGACAAGGCATTAGGCATCCATTTTTTAAAAAATTGCACCCAATGTTTTGTATGGCGAGAATGAGGCGCATATCACTTTATAAAATATTATGAAAAAACCTTACCCAATGAGGAAGCTTTCCCTCAGGGTACAGTTTTCTTATCTCTGTAACTGCAAAGTAGGCAGGTAATAAACAGGCATTTCTTTCCAAAATATAGGCTACAACCTAGAAATAAGTAAAATTTAAAAATGTAAGGCAATTTGGACAGTTACCATAAACATAAATTATTTCATAATATAAACTACAATGAGCTCTAGAAACTAGACACGTAAGATTTGAAGGTAAATTAAGTTATTTTTAAACTGTGATGTGTTATTAGTATCACATTAGATTATAATGCAATTGTCATTAAATTGTATTTTGTTTTTCACCATTTATGCTGTTTCTTTTTACATTTTACTCAGTTTGGACAATGAAAGAAGAATGGTGAGATTCAATTTCTGGTTCTAATGCTTTAGCACAACACTGCAATAACTGGTGCAACAATGGAAAATATTTAAATCCGAACTGTTTTTCTTTTTTTTTTTTTGGTTTAATGAAAATATTAATACTGGATTTCATAAAGCTTATTTAGCATCCCATTAAGGCTGAGATTCTAAACTGACTTTATTATGCCCAGGTGGGTGAGGTAAACCACCTTGTGTCTCTAATATCCTAGGACCAACACAGCTACATCACTGCATTCTACTATGCCTAGGCATATCAGGGGCTCAGATAGTCTGGTAATGGAAATGTTGTAGGTTGTTTTCAACCTTTTTTCATTTGTGAACCCCTAAAAAAATTTCAAATGGAGGTGCGGACCCCTTTGGAAATCTTCGACATAGTCTGTAGACCCCCACGGGTCATGGACCACAGGTAGAAAACCACTGTTGTAGATAATATGAGAAGGGTCACCATTAGATGATCCTGAAATACACTGGCACAAGAGCCAGTAGAAGACACGTCATCAGCTTTAGCTATTCATTTATATCAGATCTAAAAGGCTCCAAAGAGATCTATTTTAGAATACTGTGAAGATCAATGACAAAAGATTGAGACCAACTTTTTCATTGTGACACCATATAACATTTCAGAGTTACCTCTCTTGCTGCTAAGAGTTGCTGTACAACAGCTGAGCTCACTGTGTTAGGAATAGTTAGGATTTTCTCCAGGATCACCTTCAACAGATCTCGCACACCCTGAGAGAAATCATATAGAAATTAATGTTCACAAAAACTCTCAATTTCTAGGAGCCAAAGTGCATCGGAAGACCGTTCAGAAAATACTAAGGACAAGGTTAGGTGCTTTGCTTCTAAGAGTCACAGTAAGAACCCACTGCCCGGGCTCCAGCTTGAGCCTAGAAGTCAACACAGCAATAAAACTGCCCAGCAGCGCAAGCCTCGAGAGTCTGAATCAGCTGGCACGGGCCAGCTATGGGTTTTTCTTTGCTGTGAAGACATACCCCAAGAGGCAGATTTATGAATGTCTTCCTCAGTGCCTGCACAGGCAAAATCTTTCCACACCAGATACAGTGCTTCTGTTAGGTGCCTTTTACATTGCTCAGTCTGATCCTTTCCATAGTACAGAGATGGAGGTGAGGATATTACCCTAAATGCTTTTATAATAAGCATTTTCCAGGCAAACAATTGCTGAAATTGTATTAGGAATATTATTTATTTATTTTGTGATTGAAAATGGAAGGTAAGGTGACTCTGTGACCATGACTGAGAAGTCAGGTGTACAACAGAAAATATTAATTAAGATGTGGTCTACACAAGGAAAAAGTTGAGAATATCTTGTTTAATTGATGACAAAATACTCAACTGACAGAGACAGGTTCAACACAGTCTCTGGAATACCAGAAAGAAGCACTGTAAACTTATAAAAACCACCACAGTTTCCAAAATTTCTTAGGAAAATACCTTGTAGTCTACACCTCCAATTATTTTCCGGACGAGTTTAAATGTTAATGCCCACAGCTGTGTCCTTTCCCATTCAAGAGTGTCCGAGTTTATTAGAGATTCACAAACCATTCTAGTAAAAAAGAATACAACAGTGAGTGATGCACGAGAATAAGTAGATGATTTCCAATGAACAGTAATTTTAAGGAATTTTTTGTAACTAATCTACAATACTACAATTTATGCCTATTGCATTTCTTGCTTCACCCACACTAAACATACCTGGGTGGCAACAGACCAGTCTCGACTGCCATTGCTAAACAGTCATATAAGAAAGAAATTCTTTTAGGACTGTGCTGGCTGTGGATGAATCTTACAATCCACTGGACACATTGTTCATGAGATTCCTGGAAAAAAGTGGAGATTTAAAATAAATTACTTACTATGGCAACGTAAGTAACAACTTCTTAAAACCACAAATTGCTACACTATGAGTAAAAGGAACAAATGAGAGATAATGACTTCTGGGTATTTAATCTGTCAAAGATTGCTCCTTTAATATCCACTTTTATCTTATTTCAAGAAATTTCCCCAATCTGTGACATACAAAATTATATCCTGATAGCCTATATGAAGAGAAACAAAGAAAGTATATTGCTGGGCTGACTACAGAGTTGAAATGAAGACATCATATATCCAGTATGCAATTAAATTAAAACATTCATTTGCTGATATTAACATTTTATAATAGGAGGATATACCAAAGTAAGGAATGATACTTGTGAACAGGAACAAATAATCAGATTACTTTGAAATAGAGTGGAATGGGCTGCTGAACACAGGATGCATCAACAGAGATTTGAGTGAATTTCTGCAGTGCATAAAGTAAACAGAGAAGTTTAATGACTGCTTTAGAAAACCCTGTGTATAATGCATTTCTTTCAACCTATATCAAAGACCCATGCTTTGCAAGAATGGTTGCGTCATGGGATAGTAATATTTTATGCATAAATGTTTCTCATGAAATATATCCCTTCTTTCATTCAAGCCCCTCCTTCAGAACCTCTTCTACCACAACAGCTGTAAGAAATTACCCCATTTACCCCAGAAATGGCCATTTACTTTTGATATTTATATTTATAAAAGGAGTTATTCTTTACTACTACACCATGTTGTGCACCAGCCTTTGCCAAGTAATCATGTAATTTCATTGATGTCAGCACTATCCTTCCCATCTAAGCTCACCATAGTGTTTTGTTATTTCCCTACTACTTTTCTTTCCCCAATCTGAAATTAGGTTGTGAGCTGTTTGGGACAGGAATCATTAGCTATGTATCTAGTACACTATCGGGTGCTGTAAAATATAACTACATTAGCAATAAATGAAATGCTTACCTGGGAAAGACTGCTCCAGAACTGTCTAAAAGCTCCCAGGCAGCTGATCAATTTGGTTCTCTCATCTTCAGGGGTGTCCATAAACATGCTATTGCAAATAAGAACACTAGTGATCTGCAATGTGTTCTTGAAAGGTAGCACAATTAAAACAGCAGATATAGAAGATAGTCACAATGAATCTCATGCACAAATAAATTGTCATTGCACTCACCCAGGAAAAGCCTCCTCTATAACTTCTGTTTTCTGTAAGAGAAACGGGTTCAACTCTTGGTGATTAATGGCAAATTGATCGAAAGCTCTGCTACAGATACACATAGCAGTAATAAAAATAGAATTATCAAGATGAGGCATGTTCAGTAAAAAGTAACACAGGATCACACCAATGGTTTTTCTAGCCTGATATACTGTCTCTTGAAAGTGACCTGCACCAGATGCTTCAGCAGGTACAATGTCCCTCTCTGCCCTCTCATGCATGCCCTTTGACAAAAATACAAGAACATTTCTTGAGGAGTTTGATGGAGGGAGTTTCTCTCTAACCCATAGTGATTGATTTATGTACTCAAGTAGGAGGATTTACATTTTTATTCACTTTTTATTCTATCTTGTGTAACTGTGGATCTTCTTATAAATATAAAGATCTAATCATCTGAATCCTACTGAGTTCTTTCCCTCAATTATATTATGCAGCAGTGAGTTCCACAAATTAATTATGCTGTGCGCATAAAAGCATTTCCTTTTATTTAATTTACATCTGTTGATTTTTAATTTTACTAGATGATTCTATGGTCTTGAATTACAAGGATATATAGAAATACTCAATTTACCTTCCTTATACCATTAATTATTTTATATATCCTCTTACTTTTCTCCTTTCTGAACAGTCTTTTTTAGTATATCACGTGAGATTATTTCCATCCCTCTAATAATTTTTGTTGCCCTTCTATGGACCTTTCACATTTCTTTTATATTTAGATAGGGTGTCTAGTGCTGAACACAATATTCAAGACGATGACACCACATCAATGTATATATAATAACATTAAATATTTTAAATATTAATCTCTAGTGGTAATAGGATGTGAAGGAATTGAGCAGGGGTCTCAAACTCAAATGACCACAAGGGCCACATGAAGACTAGTACATTGGCCTGAGGGCTGCATTACTGACACCTCCCCACCGCCGCCCTCGACCCCGCCCCCACCTCACCTCTTCCATGAGGCCTTGCCTCTGCCCTGCCTCTTCCCACCCCTTCCCTGCCCCCATTCCAACCCCTTCCCCCAAATCCCCACCCCAACTCTGCTCCCTCCCTGCCCCCAGGGGGTGTGTGGGGTGTGGCAGGGGTTCAGAGCAAGGAGTTGGGATGTGGGGTGCAGGAGGGGTGTGGCAGGGGTCAGGGTGGAGGAAGGGTGCGAGGTGTGGCAGGAGGCTCAAGGCAGGGGGTCAGGGTGTGGCAGGGGCTCAGGTTGAGCAGGGGGCTCAGGGAAGGGGGTCAGGGTGCAGGAGGGTTGGGGGTGCAGCAGGGGGCTCAGGGCAGAGGGTCAGGGTGCAGGAGGGGTCCGGGATACAGCAGGGGGTCAGGGTGCAGGAGGGATGCGGCAGTGGGTCAGTGTGCAGGGTGCAGCAGGGGGCTCCGGGCAGTGGGTTGGGGTGCAAGAGGATTGGAGTGCAGGAGGATTGGAGGTGCAACAGAGGGCTCAGGGCAGGGGATCAGGGTGCAGGAGGGGTACAGGGTGCAGCAGGCTTCTTATTTACAATATCACCTGAAAGTGAGAACAGGCGTTCGCATGGCACTTTTGTAGCCGGCATTGCAAGGTATTTACATGCCAGATATGCTAACCATTTGTATGTCCCTTCATGCTTCGGCTGCAATTCCAGAGGACATGCTTCCATGCTAATTAGACTCGTTAAAAATATAATGCGTTAATTAAATTTGTAACTGAACTCCTCGGAAAACTGTATGTCTCCTGCTCTGTTTTACCCGCATTCTGCCATATATTTCATGTTATAGCAGTCTCGGATGATGACCCAGCACGTTATTCGTTTTAAAAACACTTTCACTACAGATTTCACAAAACACAAAGAAGGTACCAATGCGAGATTTCTAAAGAGAGCTACAGCACTCGATCGAAGGTTTCAAAATCTAAGTGCCTTCCAAAATCTGAGAGGGATGAGGTGAGCAGAATGCTTTCAGAAATCTTAAGAGCAAACCTCTAATGTGGAAACTACAGAACCTGAACCACCAAAAAAGAAAATCAACCTTCTGCTGGTCGCATCTCACTCAGATGATGAAAATGAACGTGTCAGTCCACATTGCTTTGGATTGTTATTGAGCAGAACCCATCATCAGCATGGATGCATACCCTCTGGAATGGTGGTCGAAGCATGAAGGGACATATGTATCCTTAGTGCACCTGGCACGTAAATATCTTGCAACACGGACTACAAAAGTGCCATGTGAACATGTGTTCTCATTTTCAGGTGACACTGTAAACATGCTGGCAGCAAACATGCTGGCAGCATTATCTCCTGCAAATGTAAACAAACTTCTGTGTCTGAGCGATTGGCTGAACAAGAAGTAGGACAGAGTGGACTTGTAGGCTCTGGAGTTTTACATTGTTTTATTTTTTAATGTATTATTTTTTGTACATAATTCTACATTTGTAAGCTCAACTTTCATAATAAAGAGATTGCATCACAGTATTTGTATTAGGTGAACTGAACAATACTATTTCTTTTGTTTTTTACAGTGCAAATATTTGTAATAAAAAATAAAGTGAGAACTGTATACTTTGAATTCAGTGTTGTAATTGAAATCAATATATTTGAAAATGTAGAAAATATCCAAAAATATTTAAATAAATGGTACTCCATTATTACTTAACTGTGCGATTAATAGCAATTATTTTTTTAATCATGAGATTAATCGTGATTAATTTTTTTAACCGCTTGACAGCCCTAATTTAAATACATTTTCCTTTTAAAAAACAAACAACAGTCTCCTTCCTGAGCCATAATGGGGGTGGGGGAGAGGGCAGGAGCAGCAGCCCAGCCCCTCCCTACTGCTCCTGGATGCACCACCTTGGCATTGGTTGCTGAGGCCACCAGCAGTAGTTGGGGCTGTGTGGCTTCTGGAGACATACAATGCTAGAAGATCAAGGTGAGTTCCCCCCTCATCTTCTGGGTTTCGGGCTTCAGCCCGGGGTGGCGGGCTGCCAGGATTTTGGGCTCTGACTCCAGAGCTTCAGGCTCTGGCCTCCAGTTCCAGCCATGGGGCTTTGGACACCGGTCTCTGGCTCGTCCGCTGGGCTTCATGGCTCAACCTCCCTCCCATGTCTCCCCTGCAACTCCCATCTATGCCCCCATCCTCCCGGCCTCCGCTGCCTCCCCCCTATCCAGGGAGTAATTTGTCCCAGGACTTGTTGTGAAAAGTGATATTAACAAACAACTATCGTTTTGCACAGAAGCAGTCTTACCAGTTAGCAAGTCTTTAAAAAAAAACAAACGCATCCAAAAGAGCAAAAGGAACAACAACAATAAAAGACAAGAAGATGGAAAGCACTTTATTTGGGTTTCTATTCTGTTTAGGTCCAGTAAAGAATAGAGAAAATTGTATACCGGTATTATTTTTATTACTGAATCTGAAAAAAACCCTACAATTAATAAGTTACAATGATTTGGCTATGTATAGGTACGTATTTATACATTTTTATACGTATAGGTACGTTTTGATTGAAATTATGTATTTTAGGAAAATATGTCAGACTGGCCACCAGCAAGAGTTTGTTGTGAGAACCACTACTTTAAGACCTACATATCCAGGCCTTATCCAAGTTTTGTTGCTTCTACTTAAGATTCAGCCTTTTTTGTCTGACTGCCAGATCTTCTGTTGAGACCCTTGTCATCCCGGGCATTGACTACTGTAATCCAACCTCGCTGACTTTGGGCTAGTCTACACTTACCAGCCGGGTCGACGCGGTGAGTTCGACTTCTCGGAGTTCGAACTATCGCGTCTAATCTGGACGCGATAGTTCGAACTCCGGAAGCGCCGCGGTCGACTCCGGTACTCCACCACTGCAAACGGCGGTGGCGGAGTCGACCTTGGAGCCGCGGACTTCGATTCCGCGGCGTCTGGACGGGTGAGTAGTTCGAACTAGGGTACTTTGAATTCAGCTACGCTATTCACGTAGCTGAATTTGCGTACCCTAGTTCGACCCCGCTTCTTAGTGTGGACCAGCCCTTTGATACCTACCACACCACATTCCTTAAGTCTACTAAAAATACTGGGATCCTCTTCCTGGCTCCAACCACATCTACCTACTCTTTGTATTCCTTCACTGGCTCCCCTCTCCTCCTCTGGCTCCTCTCTCCTCCACCGTATCAAACACAAACTCCTTGGTTTTGCTTTTCAGGTGTTATCATCATTTAGCCCTGTGCTACTCAGCTTGACAACTGAATGACCCATCAAACCAGTCTCTGTTCTGCCAATGATGCCTGCCTTGATCACCCCCTTCGCTCTCCAGTATTTCCATGATTTCTCCCAAGTCATCCCCCTATTCCTGAAAAAACAAACAAAAACCCCCTCCTATCAGAATTTTCAAAGCCACCATCTGTCCTCTTTTTAAATCCTTCCTTAAAACCAACTTCTGCCGCATCTACCACAAATCGCACAAAACGTATCTACAAATCGCCACGACCTCGCTTTGGCTAGGCAAGTAGAGCGCTGAGACTCACGTCCTGCCACCAAACTGCTTTACTGTTGCCTCGTTCTTTCTACCCGTTATTAGCGGGACACACCAGCTCTTCCATATTGTAACAACATCCCACTGGGGCCCGTCCTGCCCCCCCCCCCGCCTCCCCCATGATGCTGGGACAAAATCAGCAGGGGCCACAAAGCAACCGTGGATCGCTCCCCAATTTGTAACTAAGTCTTGTGCCAACCCCCCGCCAGCTCCTCACATCCCAAAGGCCCCGCAGCACCCCAGAGCCCCCCGAGGCCGGGGCCCGGCTCTGTGACTCACCACCACCTCCTCGAAGATGCTCTGCAGCTGGGTCTCCATCGGCACCATCGGGATCGCCATGGCCCCGCCCGCGGCTCGGCCCCAGGCTCCCTGCGGCGGCGGCGGTGGCGGCGGCACCGAACCGGGACCAGCTCCCGCGCCGAGGAGCCGAGCGGCGGCGGCTCTGGGTCCGGCGGCGACCCCGGCGGAAGGTGCGTCCCTGAACCCGTCCCCGCCGGGAAGCAGCTCTCCGGGCCGAGCAGTTCCGCGCTGGGGCCGCCCGCAGCCTCCGGCGCTCGCACCTCCCTGGCCGGGCCCCGTGTGCGCCGCGGGTGGGGAACAGACCCGCGCCCCGGGCCTGGCGGGGACCAGGCCAGCTACGCCCCGGGTGTCGCCTCGCTCAGGCCTGGCCCTGCCCTGGGCTGGACTCCGGCAGCGGAGTCCCCCGCGGCTCGCAGGGCTTGGCCGGCAAGTCCCGCTGGTGGGGCTGCACCTCACGGGCCTGTGCGCAGCGGGGCAGGCAGCGGCCTGGCCGCCCTGTTCGCCCCAGGCCCTGTTGAATCACAAGGGAAAACGTATCGCAAAGCGCCGGCAAGTGTGAGGGGCACAGGCCGGGGCGTTGTAGGCTAAGCGCCGCCAAGCCCGGGTGCGGCCACTGGGCGAACTGTCTGTCTGGGCTCCCCCGCTCCAGGGCACTGGGCATCAGGCCCCGCCCCCCCAGGGCCGCCCAGAGGATTCAGGGGGCCTGGGGCAAAGTAATTTCGGGGGCCCCTTCCATAAAAAAAAGTTGCAATACTACAGAATACTATAGTCTCGTGGGGGGCCCTGCAGGGACCAGGGCCTGGGGCAAATTGCCCCACTTGCCCCCCTCTCTGGGCAGCTTTGCCCCCCCACTCACTACATTTCCCCCACTCCCTTTCCCTATGCTGGGGTTCAGGGTATGGGCGGGGTCTCTAGGCTGGGGGTGCAGGCTCTGTGGTAGGGCTGGGGATGAGGTGTTTGGGGTGCAGGAGGGGGTTCGGGGTTGGGGCACGGGCTTGCCTTGGTTGGCTCCTGGTCAGCGGTGCTGCGGAGCCAAGGCAGGCTGCCTGCCTGTCCTGGGGCACCGCACTGCGCCCCGGAAGCGGCCAGCAGGTCCGGCTTCTAGGCAGGAGGGGAAGGGGGCAGGAAGCTCCATGGTGCGCGCTACTCTCACTTGCAGCCACTGCCCCCCCAGCTCCTATTCGCCGGTGCCGGTACTCTGGGCAGGGGCAGCCTTGTAGTCTCTCCGCCTTGGAGCCTGACCTGCTGCCCCAGGACAGGTAGGGACTATTGACACCAGTGGGCACTACTACCCCTGAAATGGATCTCTACTGGCTCCCAGTGGAGCAGATTACTGTCATACCAGTGAGAAAGGTCCACAGTAATTATGTTACCGAAATATCGGGTCTGCCTAGCTGAGAGCCAATAACAGCCTGACAGGGATAAGGAAAAATGCGTTATTCTGCAGAAGAAAGGAGAGCTCTGTAATAGATACAGAAGACTTTACTGCACACAAGTTTTACAAGCTTTTTATACACTTTTAGACAAAGACCATGCCGTGTTAACACTTCATTGGTGGTTACCGAACCCCTTAAAACCGTTATTTGGTCAGGAAAAACTGGCTTGAAGCAGGATTTTTTCTGCTTTGTGGCAGCAAAAGAAAGATTAATTGTAAAGTTTAAGGTATTGTGTATGTGAGGCCTTTTGGAGGCTTCTGCCTCCACCTACTGGCCGTTTGCAAAACTATTAATAAGGGGCGGGGGGCTTCCAAATAGCTTTCACAATTATCTTCAATGCACAGTAGTTTATTGAGAAGGAATTATATAAGCAGTAAAGGATTATATTAAGCACATAACTCCTATGTTAGACATAGGACATCGCTTCCCGCAGCTCCCATTGGCCGGGAATGGCAAACCCGCGCCGCTGGGAGCTGCGAGCGGCCGTACCTGTGGACGCTCAGGTAAACAAAGTGTCTCACGTCCTGCCAAGGGCTTACCCTGAACAAGCTGTGAACCAAGTTTGGAAACCCCTATTCTAAACTATGTAACTCACCTAACGAGAAAAGACTTTGCCTAGTGCAAAATGCTTAATGCCATAGACTGCAACTCATTTGTGTATATATGCTTGTCTGCTTTAACCTGTAAATAACTCTCATTTCTTTTTCCTAATTAATAAATCCTTAATTCATTTACTATAGGATTGGCTACAAGTATTTTCTCTGGTATGAGATCGGAGGTACAAATTGACCTGGGGTAAGTGACCAGTCTCTTAGGACTGGAAGCAACCTGACTCTTTTGTGATCTTTAGCGTGTAACAACTAACTGTCATTAAGTCCAGCTTGTCTGGTTGGCAAGATAGACTGGAATGCCCAAGGGGACTGTCTGTGACTCCATGGTAAGACTGTTATAGTGCTTCAGGAGTTCACATTTGTTATTGGGTTGGAGAAATCTAGTTACTGAACATACACCCCGTTTGGAGTCTCTGCCTTGCCTTTTGACAGTCTCTCCTGAAGTTGGCTCTCACAGTCGTAAACCACTCCAGACAGTGTGACACGTTATGCTAGTCTAAAGCCACATACAGGCACCAAACTTAACCCCAGCCCATGTTCACAGTCTAGGTCCATATCTAACCAGACCCCAGATAAGCAACCTTAAACAACCCTAACTCTTCCCCAGGCCCACAGACTGGTCACAGCACTTGCCCAGTCCGGGCATTCGAATGGACCTATCCCTTATCATAACTGCAACATACAAAATGGCATCAACCCTTACCCTAGACCAGGGGTCTCAAACATGCGGCGGCCCGCGGAGCTCTTCCCTGCGGCCCGCGGAGCTCCCCCACCAGGGCCAGCTCTAGAGTGGGGAGCCCAGAGCCTTTTAACTCCCAGCCGCGGCTGGGAATCAGAAGGCTCCGAGCTGCCCGCCGCGGCAGGGAGCCCAGAGCCTTTTAAATCCCAGCCGCGGCCGGGAATCAGAGGGGGCTCCGAGCTGCCCGCCGGGCCAGGGAGCCCAGAGCCTTTTAACTCCCAGCCGCGGCTGGGAATCAGAAGGCTCCGAGCTGCCCGCCGTGGCAGGGAACCCAGAGCCTTTTAACTCCCAGCTGCGGCTGGGAATCAGAAGGCTCCGAGCTGCCCGCCGTGGCAGGGAGCCCAGAGCCTTTTAACTCCCAGCCGCGGCTGGGAATCAGAGGGCTCCGAGCTGCCCGCCGCGGCGGGGAGCCCAGAGCCTTTTAACTCCCAGCCGCGGCTGGGAATCAGAGGGGGCTCCGGGCTCCCAGCCGCGGCGGGGAGCCCAGAGCCTTTTAACTCCCAGCCGCGGCTGGGAATCAGAAGGCTCCGAGCTGCCCGCCGCGGCAGGGAGCCCAGAGCCTTTTAACTCCCAGCCGCGGCTGGGAATCAGAGGGGGCTCCGGGCTCCCAGCCGCGGTGGGGAGCCCAGAGCCTTTTAACTCCCAGCCGCGGCTGGGAATCAGAAGGCTCCGAGCTGCCCGCCGCGGCAGGGAGCCCAGAGCCTTTTAACTCCCAGCCGCGGCCGGGAATCAGAGGGGGCTCCGAGCTGCCCGCCGGGGCAGGGAGCCCAGAGCCTTTTAACTCCCAGCCGCGGCTAGGATTTGCTGGGGCGGGGGGCGGCGCTCTGGCGGTTGCGGGTCGGCGGCTCCGGTGGACCTCCCGCAGGCATGTCTGAGGGAGGTCCACCGGGGCCATCTGCCGCCCTCCCCAGGATGCCGCCCCAAGCGGGTGCTTGGCCCGCTGGTGCCTAGAGCCCGCCCTGTCCCCCACTTACTGCCTGTCGCCGCCAAACTCCCCTCACCCCGCCCCCCTCCCCGAGTTATTTTCTGTGCCTAAGCTCCCCGCGCGCTGCTCCCCAATGTTTGGGGCCGGGTCTCTCCCCTGGCCCCACCTGCTGCCCCCACGCGCCTCCCCCCAGTGTCTCCCGGCCCCCACTTGCTGCCCCCTCACCGCCGGGGAGCCTGCCCGGGAGCTCAGGCTGACTCCACTCCTCCGCTATGCCGGCTTCCGGCATCACCTGCTGCCGCAGGGTCCTAGCGCCCCCCTGCACTAGGGCCAGGGCAGGCTGCCCTTCCCCTGCCCTTCTGCCCTAGTCCTGAGACTCTCCAATGCCCCGAGCCTCTCCAGTGCCTCAAACCCCTCACCCTCAGCCCCACAGCCCTCACCCCTGCACCCCCTCCTATCCCCAAACTCCGTCCCAAAGCCTGCACCCCCACCCCCTGCCGCAGCCTGGAGCCTGCACCGAGCACAGAGCCTGCACTCCAGACCCCCTCCCCCACCCCCACCCAAACTCCCTCCCAGAGCCTTAGGCAGTAAATCTAAGTGCGTGTTTTGTCCTTTGAGTGAGGTGCATTACTGAGTGTATATATTTATTAAAACTGTAGATTCTACATTAAAGTGTCAACCAACACTGTCACAATGACATAACCAAAATTAGTACAAAATTTGACAAAACGTCAAAATTAGCACTGACGTTTCACATTACAGTTAAATAAGTTAATAAAAAAGTTAATAAATTGACTTTTAATAGCATACTATATTTTAATACTATACTACTATATTACTCTTCTTTTTTTTTCTGCCTACCTCCAGGCGCTTCCTGCCGCCAAGCCGCCAAACAGCTGTTGGTGGCGCTTAGCACTTTCCAGGAGGGAGGGGGGAGGAGCGGGGAGCCGCGCACTTAGGGGAGGAGGTGGAGAAGAGACAGGGCAGGGGCGGGGCCTCATGGAAGGGGTGGATTGGGGGTGGGGCCAGGGGCAGCAAGGGGGCGTGTCAGTGATGCGGCCCTCGGGCCAATGCACTAGTCCTCATGCGGCCCTCGGGGTCATTTGAGTTTGAGACCCCTGCCCTAGACCATGGTCACAACCCAGTCCCAACAAAATGGAGCCAATACTAACACTAGCGCCATCATATAATCTGGACACAGTATTATGCTTAAACTAGATCCTTTATCTGCGTCACAATTAGAGCTGGTTGGAGAACGGTAACTCCATTTTGCAGAAGATTTTGACATTTTGAAATTCTGTTTCATTCCAGTTCAAAAGGGGAGGAGGGATAGCTCAGTGGTTTGAGCATTGGCCTGCTAAACCCAGGGTTGTGAGTTCAACCCTTGAGGGGGCCACCTAGGGATCTGGGGCAAAAATTGGTCCTGCTAGTGAAGGCAGGGGGCTGGACTCAATGACATTTCAAGGTCCCTTCCAGTTCTAGGAGATTGGTATATCTCCAATTATTACCTTTAGAACAAACCCTGCAAATTTAGAATTTTTTCACAGAGCAGAGTGGGAGCCCCACTCTGGGGCAATCTGCCTGGTGAGCTCATAGCCACATGGACTTTAAGGTCAGAAGGGATCATCATGATCATCTAGTCTAACCTGCACATTGCAGGCCACAGAACTTAGCCCACCCACTCCTGTAATAGACCCATAACTTCTGACTGAGTTACTGAAATCCTCAAATCATGATTTAAAGACTTCAAGTTATAGATAATCTACCATTTACACTAATCTAAACCTGCCAGTGACCCATGCCCCATGCTGCAGAGGAAGGTGAAAAAACCCCTATGATCTCAACTACAAGACACCTTGTCTAGCAGGCTGCCCAAGACCAGGGGACCCTGATAACCCTGGCTCCAAGAGCTAAGCTGTAGAGCCTAGGCCACTAAGGAACTACAGTTTCTATATTCTTGGCTTCCTGTCATCCCACCAGGTGAGCTACAGAGCAGCCAGGTGGGCAAGCTAGCAGGAAAGCAGGCAAGTTTCCTATGGAAGTTGGAACCCTGCCTGGCAGAGGATTCTGTTGGAAATCTTCCTGGGTTCCCTTGGAATTTCATTGAAATTGACACATCTCTGCAAAACATTGAGACAAATGAGCAAACCTTATCACAGCCTTATTAAGCAGTATGCCAGCTCCACCGTAGTTAAGGGTGAGAACTGCTTTCTGTTTAAAGGTTGATTCTTCTAAGTGCTCTAAAATCCACATGGTTACTCAGATTGTCTTGAAATTTGTCGTGCCTCATGAAAGTGTGGAGTAGGGTTAGTGAACCAAATTTGGAATCATTTGCTCAAGAAGTTCCCAAGATACAGCCCTCCTCCCCACAAACCTCAGCTTTTCTTAAAGTTGCAAATCCTGTCATCATGATTGTTTGTTTTTGCGCAAACCTAGGGATCAAACCATGGTGATATTCTCAGTTGAGTGAGAACACATCACGGAGAGGTAGCTTGAAGGATAGCTCTGAGCAGTGCGAACTCCTCCATTTATCACAGTGAGTGTTCCCATCCCCCCACTCTAGGGCCAGTGTTGAGATCTTGTGGTATACATTGTGCATGCGCATTCTCAGCTATACACCCCAGCCACAACACTGTGTGCTTGGTTGAGGCTCCTAGCATGCCTGTTCTCAGATCTCCGCCCAGAGGGAGAGGTCAAGCAAATCAGACCCAAACCTAACCAGAGTCTGGGTCTGTAAACTGGCCACAACACTAAGCCTAAATTGGGTCCTCAACCTGGCCCACATGTTAATCCCATTTTGAACCCACAAATGGGCATTAACTGTAGCTCTAACCCAGGCTCATTACCTAGGCCATAATTCAGTTTACCAAATTTAAGATATTCCTAAACTTCGCCTTGGCAAACAATGTGGTCACTGCATTATAGCCTGTGTACAGCAAGCCTGACCTTAATAGTTTTTATGGATGCCAGCTTCAAAGTATGGGGGAACCTTCACATGCTACCTTTTGCCACAGAGAAGCTGGACATCAAAGAGAAACAACACCACACTGATCTCGAGAACAAAGAGGTTGACTCTTACATCTCTCCACCAGGCAAAGTAAAGAACTCTCAAATTCTGATTTTCAGTCAACATGGTCACAGTCTCACACCTAACCAAACAAGGAAGAACAAAAGAAAAACCTCTGCATCAGGAAGAAACATACCCGCTGAGATGGGTGGGGAAAAAAACACACTGTCCAAAAAATATCACTGTAGAAAGGGTCAGCAGATATAAAAGCACACTGACTGGCTGAGCTGAACAATCTCCCATTCAAGAGGAGAGTCTTTTAACTTCAACATTCTTGTGGCTAACATTTACCTTCCGTCAGCTGATGGTAGAAACATTCACTGCAAGAAAGAACAACAAACAACTAAGGTTTATTTTAGGGAAGTAGAGGTATCACATAGTTGTGATAAAAAGAGTGGTGAGAGACTTGGCTTTATTTCCTGGCTCCAATTACCTGACATAAGTCAGAGTTGCAAAACGTTAGTTATAGAGACGGTCAAAAAATGTATTGAAAAATATTTTCAATGAAGAATGGATTTTTGTATAAATGAAATTTTCACAGAAAATGCGCATTCCCCTGGATTTGTTTTGGTTTTGTTGAAAAAAAACAAAGCCCTGAAAACTAAATAGCTTATGTTTTTGCAGGTTCCAGTTTTGCACTGAAAAATTTAGATAAAAGTTGTTGTTTTTTTAAAGAAAAGTTTCAACTATCTCTAGATAATGGTGACCGCATCAGATGACAGGGTCAGTACTCAGTGACTCCACTGGCTACTCTTAGTACTCCTTTTACACACAGCCTATTCTTTTGTATATGTCTGTGTGTGTGAAAATGTCAGGAATCAGTCTGCAGCAGAACTAGTCTCCAAGCAACCTCATCAGTACAACTAAAGCAAACTGCCTGGTTGGCCAGGCCATCTGATTGGCTGCAGGGCCAACAGGCCAACTCTTAAACCAGCAGCAGCTTGCTGGAAGATCAATGCTTACATCCACCACTGTGATTGCTCCTGTGTTACCTTGTTCATACTGCTCCTGCCTTGCTCCCAGCCTTGGACCTTCCCCTGTTATGAACCACTCCTGGCTCTCTCCCCTGCTCACTCCAGTTCCTGACACCTGGCTTGACCTGTGGCTCTGGCTTCTCATTCCAGATGCCTGCTCTGAACCCTAGGCATGACACCTGCTCTCACCAGTAGGCTAGACTACTTTCATCCTGGTCAGGAAGCCAGTGTCTTCTTGGGTTTTGTTCAGTAGTCTTCTGTTCCTTCTGTAGGACTGACCCCCTGGGGATCGGGTGAGGTTATTACCTTGTTACTTTGCCACTTTCTATGTGGAATTATGGTCCACCCTTTCTCTTAATATAAGTTCAAGGGGATGGTCAATAAAACGGAAAGGTGGCAAATTGAAAACCAATAAAAGGAAATACATTTTCTACTCAGTGAGTACTTAGACTGTGGAATGTGTTGCTATGATGAAGTGGGGCTGTTCTTAATGTTTCCTCTCAATACTGTGTGGGTGCCTCAGTTTCTGGCCACACTCTGTCTCCGTGGCAATAATGGCCGGGCCCTTCCCCCCGCAAGGGGACGCTAAAGGTGTGGGAGAACAAAGAAATCAGGTGACCTCTTGGCCCTGGAAAGAGACAAAGGCCAGAAAGGAGGGGCTGGAGGGGGTTTCAGTTTGGGGCTGGCTGGGGACGAGGAGTGAGTGCAGACAGGGTGGTCTGCCTCATTGGGCCCCAGAATGGACCTGGCTGAGGGGTCCTGTTCTCTGTACCTACAAGCTCTGTTTTAGACCGTGTTCCTGTCATCGAATAAACCTCTGTTTTACTGGCTGGCTAAGAGTCATGTCTGACTGCGAAATGGGAGTGCAGGACCCTGTGGCTTCCCCAGGACCCCGCGTGGGCAAACTCACCGTGGGAAGCGCACAGAGGGACATATGCTGAATGCTCCAAGGAGAGACCCAGGAGGTGAAGCCGTGTGAGCTTCTTGCCCTGAAGACAGTCTGTTCCAAGGGAGAGGAGGCTCCTCAAAGTCCTGACTGGCTTTGTGGGGAGCAGTTCCAGAGCATCGCCTGGGGACTCTGTGATAGTTGCCGTAGTATGGCATTGAGGCCTAGAATTTAGCAGGATTCAAGGAGGGATTGAACATTATGTAGATTACGTGGACATCCAGTTATAACTGTAAACACACATACACAAAAAATTTTGGAAGGAAAATAAAGCCTGATGCTTCAGGGCCGAGGTTAACCGAGTTTATTCCTAAGCACCTTGTTGGCCATAAGCACCTACATCAAGTTAAAGAATTTGTTTGTTTTGTGGGCAGTGTTAGCTTGATGATTTCTTTGCCTAGTAATTTCCTTATTTTAAGTGCTTAAGTTTTATAAATTAAGGCTTGTCTACAAGACAATTTATTTAAAAGAAAGCTGGAGTGTGAATCTACCCAGCACTGGCCTGCAGCACATTTGCTGCTTGAGCAGACCCTGCTGATGTGCATTAACAGTTAGTGCGCTTTGATTTAGTTCAGTTTCAGTTCAGACTAGTTCAAAGCGCATTAATGATATTGCCACCCTGACTTCTGTGCTACTGCTGGCAGTGGCACTGCTTTCGGAGCTGGGTGCCCAGCTAGCAGCCGCCACTCTCTGGCTGCCCAGCTCTGAAGGCAGTGCTAGGGCCAGCAACAGCACAGAAGTAAGGGTGGCATGGTATTGCCACCCTTACTTCTGTGCTGCTGCTGCTGGTGGCGATGCCTTCAGAGCTGGGAACCCAGCCACTGCTTTCCACTCTGCCTTCAGAGCTGTGTAGTCAGAGACCAGATTTCATGAAAGCGACCAGATTTCACGGTCCATGACGTGATTTTCACAGCCACGAACTTGGTAGACTCCTAGTAATAGCCAACATGGATGTCAAGAACAAATCATGCACAACCAACCTAATTTCATACTTTGACAAGTTGACTGGCCTAATTAATGGGGAGTGGAGGAAGCAGTTGTGATATATCTTGATTTTAGTAAGGCTTTTGACACAATCTCACATGACAGTCTCATAAGCAAACTAGGGAAATATGGTCTAAATTAAATTACTATAAGGTGGCTGCATAACTGGTTGAAAGACTATACTTAAAAAGTAATTCTATTAGTGGTTTACCGTCAAATGGGGGAGGATATATCTAGTGGAGTCCCACAGAGGTCTGTCCTGTCCTGGTACCATTTATCATTTTCGTTAATGACATGGATAATGGAGTGGAGAATATGCTTATAAAATTTTTGGCTGACACCTAGCTGGAAGAGATTGCAGGCACTTTGGAGGAGAGGAAGATAATTCCAAATGGCCTTGAGAAATTGGAGAATTGATCAAGAATCAACAAGATGAAATTCAGTAATAACAAGTGTAACCCTTCTGCCAGGTGGAGCCAGCAGAAACAAGTGCCTGGTTCAGTATCTAAGGGTTTCTTTTCAACAATACAACCAAAACCGGCTCGAGCCCCTACCCAGTAATCTGGGACAATTACACACCACCCCATGGGTGCCTCTAAGAGGCAATACTTTCCCTCTCGCAAGCACAGAGTCTGAGCGTAGCAAAAACTTTTACTAAAAGGAGGAAGTTAACTCAGCATTAATTTGGAAAAACACCACAACTAGGGTTCATAAACACAAACCATGACCAAAAGACCCACCCCCAAGTAAGTTAGGCAATGTCCTTTTCCCCTCAGGGTCTTAAGTCCAGCAATACACTCACAGTTGCTGTCCTTAGCCAGTGCAGCCCCAGAATTCAGAGGTTCATCTGCAGAGTTCACCTTCCACCCTGTGTGGAAGGCAGGGAGGGTAAGGAGGCACCTTACACGCTGCATTGCTCGGCCACTTGCGCGTCACCCCAATAGTCGATTGCCACACTTCTGCATGGCTCTGCTCTGGCCGTTTGCCACGCCTCTCCACCAGCCTCTCTGCTGCTTGCGCATCTCTGCCAGCCGCCCTGCTGGCTGCTTGCCATGCCTTTCCACCATCTGCCCAGCTGGCCGCTTGCTGCACCTCTCCGCTAGCCACTGATTGGTCACTTGCTGCACCTCTCCACCAGCTGCCCACTCACCAAGATGTCTTCCCCCCCCACTTAACACAGCTCTCAGTGATTTCAGCTATTAGTGGGGGAGCCTCACTGCTGGTGCACACTGGGCAGTTTCTTGAAATAGAGATACTGTCCCAAAGTAGGTCTAATACTTAGACATAGGATCAGTGATTTCAGTTCTGCAGCATGTAACATATAATTGAGTCCAAATTAGCTCTTTTATTATATCATGGAGAGGAGAAGGGTCAAATGGTGTCTAAGACTTTTAAACAGAGCCTTCAACACCAGATACAAGCACCGACCCCCCCCCCGCCTTTAGAAACAATATGCCCTGCCTCATGGGTGCTATTCAGTTGAGGGTGAGTCCCAGGGGGAATATGCCAGGTACAGTTCTGCTGCCCTTAGTTCACACAACAAGGATAACAACACTTTATTACTCCTGCCCCAATAACAAGGAGACTGGGAAGCCAATACCAGCCACAAGTGATCATATGGGCAAGCAATCCCATCATGCTGAGCACCTAAGCAGGGTGGGTGTGTCCATGCAAACAAGATCAGCTTCTGAAGTCTTTTTCCACAGTTCACCCACTAGATGTCAGGGGAGAGCTCATTCGGACTCTGCTTACACAAGTGCAAAGTACTACACTACTATACTTACTAAGGGCAAATCAAATGCACTAATACAAAAAGGATTTTAACTTCCTATGGAGTAGTATTGCTCAAATGGATCTGGGGGTTATAGTGGATCACAAATTGAATATGAGCCAACAATGTGATGCAAATGTGAAAAAGGCTAATATCATTCTGGGGTGTAACAGGATGTTGTACGTGAGGTAATTGTCCCATTCTACTTAGCATTGGAGAGGCCTCAGCTGGAGTATTGTTTGCTGTTTTGGGTGCCACACATTAAGGAAAATCTGGACGAATTGGAGAGAGTCTCAAGGAAAGCTAAAAAAATGATAAAAGATCTGAGGAAAAGTTAAAAAAATGGGTATGCTTATTCTTGAGAAAAGAAGACTGAGGGGTGGACCTGATGAGTGACTTCAAATATTGCAAGGGCTGTTCTAAAGATGATGGTGAGCAATTGTTCTCCCTATGTACTGAAAGTAGGACAAGAAGTAATGAGTTTATTCCATGGCAACAGAATTATAAGTTGGATATTAGGAAAAACTTTCTAACCATAGGGATAGCTAAGTCCTGGAAGGGAGGTTGTGGAATCCCCATCTCTGGAGATTTTAAAGAACAGTTTAGAGAAACATCTGTCAGAGATGGTCTAGATTTACTTGATCCTGCCTTAGAATAGGGGGTTGGACTAGATGGCCTCACAACGTCCCTTCTAGCCTTACATTTCTATGATTCTGTTATTTCTATAACATTGCAGATGATGCAGAAGCATGTGAAGGCTTTTGCAAATTCTGAGTTTTGTGGGATTCTCCTGCTTCAGGTATCCTCAAGTAAGTTAATGAAGCAAGGAGCAAACATATTTGATTTTCAGTATATATAGTGGGCTCAGTCTTTCAGTCCTTTCTCAGGCCATCTCCCATAGTAGCTAATGGGAATTTTCCCCTAACGTTATTTCTCATACTGCAACATACTTTGTATGCTTACATATATACATATTTGCCTGTTGTGGTGGGTTAAAATAAATGTGAAAAAATATTTTTATTTGTTGTACTCCATACTGTTTTATGGAAATATGCTTATGAATGTGTATATAAGGTAACTCAAATATGCTTTATGCAAAAGGTCTCTTGTAAGGTATCATTACGAAGCTTATACTCTACCTTCCTGTGTTCATGACCTGGGTGATGAAGAAGGTCTCACAGAACATGTGACCAGGTCACATGACACTGGAATCCATCTTAAATCTGGTACTTTTCCATTTAGAAAGAGGGGTGGGGACCCAGAGAGACAAAAGATTCTTGCTTTGTGCTAAAGCTATAAAATGGGGTGGAACAGAATAAAGGGGGTCACAGTCATGAAAACACCCCTGCTTTCCACCTAAGATGTCTGCTGGAACTAACAAGGATTGTACCAGGAGAAAGGATTGGGCCCAGACTAGGAAGAAGTCTAGTCTGTGAAAGAAGTTTAGTGAAACATCTCTGAGGGTGAGATTTACCTGTAAATAGTTTCTTAATGTATTAGGCTTAGACTTGCATGTTTTATTTTATTTTGCTTGGTAACTTACTTTGTTCTGTCTGTTATTACTTGAAACCACTTAAATCCTAATTTTTATACCTAATAATATCACTTTTGTTTATTAGTAAAACCAGAGTAAGTGATTAATACCTGGATAAGTTTTATGTAGAGTAAAACGGATTTATTTGGGGTTTGGATCCCATTGGGAGTTGAGTGTCTGGGTGCTGGAGATAGATGACCTGCTGAGCAGTTTTTGGTTAAAGTCTGCAGCTTTGGGGGCATGGACCAAACCTTGGGTCTGTGTTGCAGGAGGCTAGCATGTCTGGCTCAACAAGGCAGGGTTCTGGAGTCTCAAGCTGGCAGGGAAAACGGGCTCAGAGGTCATTCCAGCATGTCAGGTGACAGTACCAAGGGGGTCTCTGTGACCAAACCTGTCACAAAGTGAATATGTATTTTATAAAGAAAAATATTCTAATAGCTGTTAGGTGATTCATACTCTGCTCTGACAAATGTGAGCACCACAGACTCAGATGCTGCTATGGTGCTTGCCTTACCATGCACCAGCATCATTCTGTATCCATCATAATAGACCATCTTTTGAGCTTTACTGTTTTGTGTTGCTCCTAAAATGCTTGCAGGTAGTCCAGTAAGATAACTTCTGCACCCTGAGAACTACAGTACACTCCTCTTTGTACAGGCCAAGGGGATATCTGAAACTTTCGGCTAACTGGACATAGGGATTAACAGAGGTGCTATGGAATTTAGTGCTAGAAGCCAGAAGCAGGAGGAGGAGGAGGGGTCCAGGCCAAACTGCACTTTGCCCCTGCATGCTGAAGTGATACCAGATGCTTGAGGAGCTGCATGACAGGGCCCAGAAGGGGACACAGAGGAAGGTGTAGGAGAGAAAAGGTGAAGGAAAGAGGGAGGAGAGAACAGTGTTTGAATTACAGGGGACTTGTGGGGGAGGGGGCAGGTCACCTTACTACTTTTAGGGGCTACCTGCTCTCTTTTTCAAATGCACCGGTGGGGTTTCTCCCTGAAAGATTACACCATGCCATTCTTGGCCCCCTTAGGGCTGGATGCCCCAGCACTGAATCAGCGGAGCTGGGGCCAGAGGGCATGGGAAGGATACTGTAGTTGAAAGTGAGGAGCTACCTCACTGCAGCCTTGCAGCGCCCCTAGCACCAGGGCTTGGCCTCATGATTTTTAAGTCAGTTTAATTATTTTTGTTGTCTTGCTTATCGTTTGGGAATGGGTTAGAGTGGGCAATACTGGTGTGTTTTTTTTAAACTAAAATATCTATTCCATTATTGATGAATTTTAACTGGAAGGCTTCATGGAAAAATTGAATTTTAAGGCAGGATTGATACAGAAGAAAGAGAAAGGACTTCAAAACACAATGGAAGCATGGAAAAAGATATGGTATAGAATCCAAGACAAAAATCCACTTATGACAATGGATTTGGCTGAATACTTTTTATGCAACTTTGAGGATAATGAATGGCATGCTGAAGTGAAGAGAGGCTTTTAATCAAGTATTTGAATTTCACTTATTTTTTTTATTTGATTGCTTTACTGTTTGCTCACAAATTAATCCTAAACTCTGATTTTCAAGTGCTCTTCTTATCTTAAATGACAAACACAAAAAACCCTACATGTACTGACCACAACCAAAACTGTGACCTTGATCATGCTTCTCACACTTTGACCCTGCTCAGTGTGTCTCCCTGTTATTGTGACTTACTGCAGCCCTATGACTCAGGGACTCTGATCTCATTAAAATCCTGAAACCACAGTGCCAGGTGTTCAGTTCATGCCAAGATGAAATGTTGGCTGTAGCTGAGCTGAAAAAGGAGATAAAGGACTATAGCAATATCAGAAGATACTACTCACAGCAAAATGCTCTCTGACAAAGAAACAAATGTACATCAAAGCAGCCAGATGGAGTTAATGGGTTTACAAACAGAGGAAATTGTTAAGAAAAAAACACTTCTGAAATATAAGATACTCTGTGGCGTAAGTAGTGACTGTTCTGTTTCTTTCAGAATTCTGAATGTTGTTGTTATTGCATTATGAACTTGATATTTGTTAGCGAGAAGTTTCACCATGTTTAATTTAACTATATAAACTTGTCCAGTCTATACCTAATGGGATTGGAATTCTACAGGACAGATGTATGAACTTCTCTGGCAGGACTCTATGAATTTTACAGTATTGGTCAGGCAGCCTCAACAATGTCAGAGCTATTATGTTATCACTATAAATCTGCACTTTATGCTTTACTGAAGTACACTAACAGTTCTTTTTTTACATGGCAAAAACAAAACCTAAGTCTTCAATGAACTGCAACACAAAATAAATAAGCCTGTGCATTCACCGCCTCACCTTTATTGCAACATTATTATGTTTGTTGTATTAGCCTAAGAGCCTATTAAAATGTATTTAGCACTTTATATGTTATGTATTTGTTTAAAATGAGAAAAGGTAGCTTCTTGCTTTCATGGCTAAGGGAGCTGTTATTTTTATTTTATTTTATTTTTGGTCTGTGTGTGTTCAGATATTTCATTTGTAAATCAGAAAACACAGACAAGTAACTGGTGAATAATACCCTTGCACCAAAGTACAAAGAGTAGAGATGCAGATAATATCGCCAACCCAAAATATTAAGGTATTAGGGGGTCAATTCCCCCTTCTCCCTAATGAGATTGGCTTGTAAATATAAATTTGGGGATCTTATTGGAACCTTGTGGTATGCTCAGTGCACTTTTTCAAGCTTTTCTCTGTAACCAAAAAAGTCAAGAAACTCACTTCTAAAGGTGGGCGGGAAGGAATCTATGACACTGGAAACTTAAGTAATAATGAAAACATAGCCATGCAGAAAAGTCTGAATGGCATTAGGTACTGCCACAGAGAGCAATTCAACACCACTTAGAATCATTCTAACAAACAGAACCAGTTTAAATAGGCCAAACCAAACCCTATTTAACCATGTAATCTGTGAGAACTGTATAAACTCAATCCAAAACTGACATTTCCCATTCACTTTATTAAAGGAGATAGTAAAATATTAAAAACCTAGAAGACAAATAGAACTAAGGTCCCCCAAAGCCTTTTTATTTTCTTTTTGAACATAAATCTGTGTTTTAGACTGTTCTGTGAACAAAATAAAAAGATTATAAGGGAGACTAATTGGGAGTGGAGGATTAACTGGAAAAGATGAGATGCATGAGGGACTTGGAGTAGTAGAGTGAGATTGTATAGTTAGGTATCTAGTTGGTCTGTCAATTAATCACAGTTAACTCAAGCGATTAACTCAAAACAAATTAATTAAATTAAAAAAATGAATCACAGTTTACATCACATTGTTAAACAATAATAGAATACCAATTTACTTTGCAATGCTGGCTATAACAGTGCCATGCAAATGCCTGTTCTCATTGTCAGATGACATTGTAAATAAGAACCAGGCAGCTTTATCTCGCATAAATATAAACAATCTTGTTAATCTTAGTGATTGGCTGAACAAGAAGTAGGACTGAGTGGACTTGTAGACGCTAAAGTTTTATATTGTTTTATTTTTGAGTGCAGTTATATAAAAAAAGTTCTACATTTTTAAGTTGTACTTTCACAATAAATTTCAGATTTCAGAGTTGCAGCCGTGTTAGTCTGTATTCGCAAAAAGAACAGGAGTACTTGTGGCACCTTAGAGACTAACAAATTAATTTCAGCATAAGCTTTCATGGGCTACAGCCCCTTCATCGGATGCATGCAGTGGAAAATACAGTAGGAAGAGATTTATATATATATACACACTGTGACAAAGTTCCTCCTCTACCTTGGTGGGTACTGCGCTTATTGGTGGATTTGCTCGCTTCACTGATTCACCATGTGGGTTGGGAAACAGCCCAGAGACCTTCTCCTCTGGTAGAAGCCACAGTCCATGTCAATTCCTCCTGTGTCTGTTCAGGAGTTGGGAGGTTTTGGGGGGAACTCAGGCCCGCCCTGTACATTGGTCAAACCGGGTACAGTCTCTACATAAAAGAATAAATGGACACAAATCAGACGTCAAGAATTATAACATTCAAAAACCAGTTGGAGAACACTTCAGTCTCCCTGACCACTCGATTACAGACCTAAAAGTCGCAATATTACAACAAAAAAACTTCAAAAACCGACTCCAACGAGAGACTGCTGAATTGGAATTAATTTGCAAATTTGACACCATTAAATTAGGCTTGAATAAAGACTGGGAATGGATGGGCCAATACACAAAGTAAAACTATTTCTCCATGCATTCCCTCCCTCCCTATAGTTCCTCACATCTTCCTGTCAATTGCTGGAAATGGGCCATTTTCGTTACCACTACAAACAGTTCTTTTTCTCTCCTGCTGATAATAGCTCACCTTAACTGATCACTCTCCTTATAGTGTGTATGGTAACACCCATTGTTTCATGTTCTCTGTGTATATACATATATATATATATATATATCTTCCTACTGTATTTTTCACCGCATGCATCCGATGAAGTGAGCTGTAGCCCACGAAAGCTTATGCTCAAATAAATTAGTTAGTTTCTAAGGTGCCACAAGTATTCCTGTTCTTTTCACGATAAAGAGATTGCACTACAGTACTTGTATGGGGTGAATTGAAATTTCTTTTATCTTTTTCTCAATGCAAATATTTGTAATAAAAAAGTGAGCACTGTACACTTTGTATCCGTGTTGTAATTTAAATCAATATATTTGAAAATTTAGAAAACATCCATAAATATTTAAAGAAATGGCATTCTATTATTGTTTAACAGTGCGATTAAAACTGCAATTAATTGCAAATATTTTTTAATCTCATGATTAATCATGCTTAATTGTTTGACAGCCCTAGTATCTAGTAATTCTGATCATTCCACATGATTACAATGCTCTTCAAATTACTGTCTATTTAAAAAAAAATCCTGGTACAGGAGAATTCAATCATACCTATACTTCATTCATCAACGTTTTTGGATAGTTCTGATACATTAATAAGCGCTATTGTTCAGTGTTATGGCTGCTCCAAAGATATTTCTTTGGCTTCTTATTCCTACCAGACCACCCTGAGACTTGTGTGTATTGTGTCATTATGAGCTGGAGGGACCACAGTGTTTGTATATTTTAAGGCTGAATGTTCAGAAATCTAGGGCTTTTATGTAAACATTTTTATGTTGATGAATATGCATTACCTCAGTTGCATATATTGTATTTTTAATTTTTATTTATTTTTCCAAATATAACAAATATACCAAAAATACCAGATTCATCATAATACACAAAGTAAATAAAGAAGGTTAGGATAAAGGGAGGGGAAGGGAAGCAACACATACATATCTCCATAGTTGTTAATCATAGACCTCTAACAATTCAGCCCAAATTGCTTGGAATTTTTTGGGCATTCTCTTTCTGTGGAATGCCAGTTGTTCCTTAGATGCAAGGTCAGTCACATCACTGAGCCAGGCATCAATATTTGGTGGGGATTGACTTTTCCATTTTTGCAAGATTAATTTTTTAGTAACCAAAGCTGCTTATTGGAACCATGCTGCCTTGTTAACAGATAATGGCCACCTATTAGGAATGTATCTAAGAATAAAACTTAAGGGGGGAGAGCTGTAATTTAGCATTCAATATCAGATTGACCCTTTGACCCACTTCATATCAGAAATTCTTGATACAAGGGCACTCCCACAACATATGAAATAATGTAGTATACCTCTACCTCAATATAACGTGACCCGATATAACACAAACTCAGATATAATGCAGTAAAGCAGCGCTCTGGGCAGGTGGGGCTGCACACTCTGGTGGATCGAAGCAAGTTCGATATAACACGGTTTCACCTATAACGCAGCAAGATTTTTTGGCTCCCAAGGGTAGCTTTATATCGAGGTAGACGTGTACCAAGGAGCCACATTTCCAACAGCATCTGAAGAAGTGGTTTTTCACCCAGGAAAGCTTATGCCTAAATAAATCTGTTAGTCTTTAAGGTGCCACTGGACTCCTCATTATTTCCAACAGCGGTCAGCATTTATGAGGCCCATTACCATTAGCAGGGCTGTCCCTACCCATACACAAAGTATGCAGCTGCGTAGGCCACCAGGAAATTTGAGGCACCTCTACCGCCACTTCCCACCTCTGCTCTGCCCCAGCCCCACCCCACTCCACCTCTTCCCCAAAGCCCCGACCCTGGTCCACCCCTACCCAGTGATGAGCTGCCAAAATATTAACAACCGGTTCCCTCCTCCCTCCCCAGGGGGGGGTCATGCCTGTCCCCCCCAGGGGGGGTCGTGCCCCATCCAACCCCTCATGTTCCTTGACACACACCCCCGGGACCCCTGACCCATCCCCCCCTTCCCTGTCCCCTGACTGCCCCTTGCCGCCCCACCCAACCCCTCCTCTCATTCTCGATGGCCCCCCAGGACCCCTACCCCATCCAACCACCCCTTCTCTCTGTCCCTGAGTGCCCCCACCACTTCATCCAACCCTGCTCTTTCCTGACTGCTCCCCGGGACCCTTGCCCCCATTCATTCACCCTGTTCCCTGCCCTCTGACCGTCCTGACCCCTATCCAACCCCCCACAACCCACCCCCTCCCTGCCCCCTTACCACACTGCCTGGAGCCGGGACCGGGTCCACTCCGCCAGGACCATGACCGGCGCCGTGGGGCCCAACTCCCCGAGCCCGGCCGGACTACAGCAGGCACCGCTTGGCCGGAACTGCGGGGCCCGACTCCCCGGGCCGGGCCGGGCTGCGCTGGAGCTGCTCGGCCGGCATCGGGGCCAGAGCCGCGGGGCCTGACTCCCCGGGCCGGGCCGGGCTGGGCCAGAGCTGTGGGGCCCGACTCCCCGGGCCGGGCCGGAGCTGCGGGTCCCGAGCTGGGCCGGAGCTGCAACCACGGGGGCCAGGACCAGCACCGGCGCCGCGGGGCCTGAGCTGCAACCGTGGGGGCCGGGACCAGCACTGGCTCCGCGGGGCCGGGCTGGAGCTGTGGAGCCGAAGCGGGGGGCGCTCGGCGGGGGCCGGGACCAGGCTGGAGGGAGCCGTGCTCTGGGACCGGGAGCTGCTGAGCCAGCCGCACCTCCCCTCCCCCCCGGGCCCCAGCTTACCTGCCTGCCTGCTGCTTGTTCAGGCTTCCCGCGAACATCTGATTCGCGGGAAGCAGGGGAGGGGGAGGAGAAGGGGGGCAGAGCAGGAGAGGAGGGGGAAGTGAGCTTGGGCTGGAGCTTTTGTTAAATAAAGCCCTAATAGAACTGGTTGTCCTGGAACAACCGGTTCTAAAAGGGCTGCTAAATTTAACAACCGGATCGTGCGAACTGGTGCGAACCGGCTCAAGCTCACCACTGCCCTTACCCCACCTCTGCTCCGCCCCAGCCCTGCCCCCACTTCTCTGAAGTCTGCAGCAGGGCTGTGCCTGCACTCATCAGCAGCGGGAAATGCAGCAACCTGGTCCTAGTCGTGCTGCCGGTGAGTGCTGGGGGGCACTGTCCCCCAAGCCATCCCCACTTTCCTGGGAAGGCCATGAGGGGCAGGGTTGCGTAGGGCCCCAGCATAGCTAGGGATGGCTCTGCCTATTAGTCTTTGTGGAGATCAGCATATTTGAAAAAGTGTCTTTTGGTGAATAAGTCATAGTCTCAGGGCTGTAGTTGCTTTTTAACATTAGGAACAATTGTATTTCAATGGGTTGGAGATAGTTGTGTATTCAAATCTCTATTCCAAGCAACTCTCAAATTATCAATCTTTGGCAGAGTTTTTTGGGCCAGAAAATCATCAAAGTATCCCACCGGCCAAATGACTCCAAGAAGTTTCCTCCAAAATAATAAAAGTTCTGGAGGTTATGGAGCTCCCGATACATCCAGTCCAAATACATTTATAAATAAATGCTTTAACTGGAGATATTTCCAGATGGCATGAACATACAGCTAAGGGTAGCATAAAATCCCTCCTTTACCTGTAAAGTGTTAAGAAGCTCAAATAACCTGGTTGGCACTTGACCAAAAGGACCAATAAGGGGAGAAGATACTTTCAGATCTGTGGGGGAAAGTTTTTTGTTTTGTCTCTCTTTGTGTTCTCTCTGGGTCAGTGAGGAATCAGGGCAGGGAAAATACATCTCCCAAAGCCATACCTGAACTAAGGGCTGGTCTACACTGTGGGGGAGGATTCAAATGAAGATATGCAACTTCAGCTATGCTATTTGCGTAGCTGAAGTTGAAGTATATTAGTTTGACTTATCTGGCTGTCCTCACAGCGGCGAGTCGACTGCCGTGGTGCCCCCATTGACTGCGCTTACTCCTCCTGCTGAGGTGGAGTACGGGCATCAATTAGCGGATTGATTTATTGCATCCAGACGAGACGCAATAAATCAATCCCCCATACATCGAACACTATCCGCCGATCCGGTGGGTAGTATAGACGTACCCTAAGCATCTAAGATTACAAATTGTAAGCAATAGGAAGGAAATGCATTAGATTATCTTTTGTTTTAGCTTGTGAATTGTCCCTGTTCTAAGAGAGAGGTTTATTCCTGTTTTTTTGTAACTTTAAAGTTTTGCCTAGAGGGGAATCCTCTGTGTTTTGAATCTTATTACCCTGTAAAATTACTTTCCATCCTGATTTTACAGAGGTGCTTCTTTTACTTTTTTCTTTATAATAAAGTTCTGTTTTTTAATAATCTAATTGGGTTTTTAGGTCTGGTCTGTGCTCACCTTGGTTACCTATTCAGTTGGTATATTATTCTCAAGCCTCCCCAGGAAAAGGAGTAAAGGGGCTTGGGGAATATTTTAGGGAAACAGGAACTCCAACTGGTCCTTTTCTTGAATCTTTGTCTAACTCACTTGGTGGTGGCAGCATACCATCCAAGGGCAAGGAAGAATTTGTGCCTTGGGGAAGTTTTAAACCTAAGCTGGTGAAATATTAACTTGGGGGTCTTTCATGCATGTCCCCACATCTGTACCCCAGAGTTCAGAGTAGGGAGGGAACCCTGACAGCAGGTCAAGCCAAATTGTTGCTGAAGATCTAGAAATGGTTTAATTTATCATTGTCAATTAGCTGTGACACAGTCATAATTCCTCTGTCCACCCAATCCCTCCACATCAAGGTTTTGCCACACATTTTAATGATAGGATTGGTTCATAGGACTGCCTCTACATGGAAGAATGGATGCAAGCAGAATTTTCCAGCTATGTTTTACCAAGCTTGCCTCACAGCCATTATTGTGGGATTTCTGGAGCTATCAAATCTATAATAATTTGCCCCTACTATGCCTGAAAGGAGGAGAAGATATACCAGTTCTCATTCAATATGAACCAAAAGTGGAGTCTGTGTGGTCATATTTAATAACCACAAAGATGCCTGGCTCAATAAAGGGAGATAAGATAATTTTCCAAGCTGAGAAGACAAAATCCTCACAGAGAAAGGGGAAGCTGTAATTTGTTCAGAGCCAGTCTAGGTTTCTTATCTGTGCCCTAAAGTAAGGTTCTGAAAATATTATTGAATTTCTTAAAGTAAGTTTGAGGAATAGAAATAGGGAGACCTCTCAGGACATACAAAATTCTAGGAAGGACATTCATCATCAGTATATTAATTTTACCCCACAAATGGAGGGTTAATGAACTCCATCTCCCCAAATTGTTAGCCACTTGCGCAATAATTGGTTCTATATTTATGTTAGGTATGTCCTGAATATTACTGGGAATCAGTATTCCTAAATATTTCATATAAGACGATTGCCATTGGAAATCCCAATTTGAGAAAAGGCCTTTGTGGGCATATTTGTTAATGACTGAGATTTCTGATTTACCTCAATTAATTTTCTATCCTGAGAGGAGTACAAATGTATTAATAGTGGTTCGAAGATTAGGAACGGTAACCTTGAGCTGAGATACATCTACAAGAGCGTCATCTGCATAGAGCATCTGTTTGACTACCTTGATGCCATGAATGTGTTGAATTGCTTGGGTGGCAATGGCTATGGGTTCTAAAGTTAAATTGATCAGAGGAGGAGAAAGGGGGCAGCCCTGCTGTTTACCTCTCTATAATGGAAATGGGGCAGAAATAGTACCTTTGGTAACTACCCTGAAAACTGTGATAGAGCATAAAAGCTTAATCCAAGCTATATATGTTTATCAAAACTAAATTTTGCTAACACATGAAAAAGATAGTCCCAGGCTATGTGGTCAAAGGCCTTTTCGGCAGCGAAAGAAATGACAGCTAAGGGTTCTTTAGAATCTCTCAGAATACTGATAATTGACAGTTGATGCCAATTATCTGAGCTATGTCTATTATGAAGGAAGCCTACCTGATTTATCTGTATAAAGTGTGAGAGGACTTTGTCCAGTTGCATATCAAGAGCTTTAATGAAAATCTTAGTGCCACAATTGTTTAAAGAAATTGGCCTGTAATTACTACTTAGTCCAAAGTCTTTCCCAGGTTTAGGAATAACTGAAATTATAGCTTCTCTTAGAGTAGGTGGGAGAATTTGCTCATTCTTGGCCTCATTGAACATATTCAATAATCTAAGTGTTAAAGTTTCACAGAACTTTTTGTAAAATTCAGTTGGGAACCTGTCAGGAGGCATTCCGACCTTAATTTCTTTTATAGCCACAATTTCTAGAGGGGCATCTAAAAGTTTCTTCTGAGAGTCAGAGATCTATGGCAGAGACAATCCACTATAAAAGTGATCTAGTGAATCTTTACAGATTCCCTCTTCAGCTAAATATAGTTTTGTATAAAACTGTTGACATTGTTTATTAATATCTAACTGTGTTGTAGATAATTTATTGCTACTATCGTGAATAGCAGCAATCTTATTTCTGTTAGCCTTTTGCTTAAGTCTATATGCAAACAGCTTGCCAGCTCTTTTGCCAGATTTCCAGTAGTTTTGCTTTAAACAGAATAAAGCAAATTCAACCTTTTGGGACAAAAGTTTGTTGATTTTGTAGCTTAGATTGATGAGGGTTCTGAGCTTCTCTGGGGAGGGGGCAGAAGCATAATCTACATCCAAGGCCTTAATTTCATTCAAATGGATATCAATTCTTTGTTTTCTCCATTTCTTTTTAAAGGTGGCAGCTTCTTATTCTTGTCACAAACTAGATGATTTTCCAGAACTGTGTACAAGTGATGGTCTTTTCCGTTGCTGCAGCAAGGTCCTCCTTCCTATAGGTCTCCACAAAGAGTCAGCAAACCAGCAGGTGCTCCATGGTCTGCACTTCACTGCACTCATATATTCATGTCATTAGAGTCGCCCCATTTGCAGGGCCGGCTCCAGGGTTTTTGCTGCCCATATCAAGCGGCGGGAAAAAAAAAAAGCCGCGATCACGATTGACGGCAGCTCCACCGCACCACTTTCTTCTTCAGTGGCAATTCGGTGGCAGGTCCTTTCCTCCGAGAGGGACCGAGGGACCCGCCGCCGAATTGCTGCTGAAGAGCCCGACGTGCTGCCCCTTCCCCTTGGCTGGCCCAAGCACCTGCTTGCTGAGCTGGTGCCTGAGGCCGGCCCTGCCCACTTGATCATATTAGTCTTTGATCTACCGATTTGCTTGCGCAGGTGGTTCAGGCATCACCACGTTGACCAGTCTGTGTCGGCCCTTCCGGGAAGGTCCTCCTGGGGTTCCAGATCTATTTTAGTGCATCCGACTGCTCATAGTCTTTCATTCCATAACCTCAGTCATGCTTTGCCAGCTGTTGTATCCACAGGCACAACTCTTTTGCAATTTAAGGTGTTTGATTACTCCTGTGTGGCATAAGAGATGATGAAGCCTCTGATGAAGGCTTTAAATTCCCCTTTGGGAAATTATTTTCCACCCACTTCTCTCTTTCCACCCTTCTTTCTTCAATCCCTCCTTTGGACATTTTTCCTCCGGGGGTGCTAGAGAAGCACTTACTTCCCTTAACCCAGCAGTGGTCCCCAGCATCTTGAAACAAGGGAAGGTAGAGAAAGAAGGAACTGCTACCATTAGCTCAGGCGAGCTTGCAAAGGCAGGAGCATGGAGCTGGAGAGTGGAGGGAGAGACTCAGCAGCTACCCCTTTGAACCTGATTACATGGAGCTTGGTAGCAGTTGAGGCTGGAAAGGAGCCTCCTAGATGAACCCTGCTGTGGGATGTTAGGGCAGATGCAGGTGGGGAAAGGGCCACAGCTGGGAGGGGGAGGAACAGAAGCCAGAGAGGGCTCATTTGTTTGTGTCATATCAGGTATGAGCATCCTCCTTAGTTTCTTCATCTGGCTCCTAGTCTCTATGGTCATTTTCAGCTAAATTGCTGCAGTCTATTACTGGGGGAAGGGTGTAAAGTGAGATGCTCTAACCACAATTTCCTATTGAGTCTCCTTGTTACTTTGAGAGATGAAGCTTCCAGCTCAGGAGCCTGGGAAGAAGACCTGAAATAGTCTCCTGGAGAAAATGGGAGACTTCACAGGTCTGCATTATGGCCCTTCTTCAGGTGGGTAAGGAGACTGTGTGTCCTGATTGCAGATTAGGCTGAGGGAAGTGAGCTGTAACTTCTCACTTGTGGCTGTCAACCAGCATGTATCTTTAGCTGCCCCGAGTCTGCTCCTCTTGCCTACCATACACCCACAGGCCTCTCTAGCCCCTAAATCACATGCTGATGCCTACGATTGGGCCTCCCTAGTTTGCCCTCTCAGCCCTTGTTCTTAAATCCACTCCTCCACTCAGCATGATAGATCCATCTCCTCTGACCTGGCCGATGTAGCTTGCCTCCTGTCTAACAGACACTGGTATAAGGATAAGAACTTGCTGACTGAGGATGCACCCATATAAGATGATGGGGATGATAATTGAGGAAATGGTGGAAATTGTATTGGCATCCTGAGCATACCTACCATTTGTTACACAGACTAACAACCTAGAGATCTTGTTAGAGCCAGAGCAGCTGCTGGGTATTCTGGTAGCAGAAGTTGCCAAGAGTGCTTTCCATCCTATGTACTTGGCAAGAAGTTTCTGGTGGCCTTTTCTTGGGGTTGCAGAGCAGACCTCACCAGGGTTATCCATGCATTCGGTGATCTGGGGAATGGATTACTACAGTATGCTCTGTGTAGGGCTACATCAGGAAATTGCTTCTGGGAGAGAAAGTAGTTGCCTGCTTATTAATTGGGATTTCCCATATGGGGCATGTAGAGAACATCTCTGTTTCATTATAAGTACTCGTTATCAAATGGTTGCCAGTTGAAATGTACATGTTTGTACAACGCTTAGCACAAAGGGGTCTTGGTCTATGACTGGGGCTCTTAGGCACTATGATAATACAAATAATAATAATTAATAATCATCTAGAAATCTTTAAGAGGTTTTGTCCCTACTCCTGTCTACTTTTCAGACTGTTTCTTTATTTTTTTTTCTATAATTGCAATTAGTTTGAGTTGTTAGTCCCTTGGTTTTATTAGGGGATTGGTGGCAGGGCATTCTAAGTGAGGTCTCCTAGACTCTGGAGTTTATTTCCATCCTTGGTTCCCCTGAGCCTTGTGTTGATGACCCACTGGGAAAGCTTTCAGGTGTATCTTTTCCCCCCAGCTATTTCAAGGAAGGGAGGGGAGAACTTGGGTTCTAGAGATGATGGCTGAGAGAATAGTATTTTGGTATTGAGGAAGATAGTGATTTTTTTACATTTGATCATGGTCTAAAATCTTTTACCTATGCTAAGAGACATGATTAAAGTACAACTTTTTCAAATTACGCAAGGTGAATGGCGTGCTACATTATCAATATATGCTGTACTTCTTCAGATCAAAGTGTAATCACTTCAAGGACAATGTGCTTAACATAAGTATTTTATCAAGTGCTGCCTCCCTCCTTGGTTATGAGGAAGCTTTTTTGTTTTAAGGGAAAGCAAATCAATAGATTCACCAGTCCCTCTCTCCTCTGCAAGCAAATACATCCTTGTTTACCACATAGGATTACTCACTGGTTCAAAGGGAGCCATTTTTGTGGCAGCTTCTTGCTAAAATATAAGCAGCACGTCACAAATTTTACTTTTATGCCTATAACTACAGACTGTCTCTCACACCTCTCAGCTCAGGATCCCCCCAATTTTTTCATTTGTTAGCATTCATACATACTACTGATGGACAGCATATGTGATAAAGTTCAAAGATTCCAAGGCCAGAAGGGATCATTGTGATCACCTAGTCTGTATAACCCAGGCCATAGAACTGCCTCAAAATAATTCCTGGAGCATATCTATTAGAAGAACATACAGTCGTGCTTTAAAACATGTCAGTGATGGTGAATCCACCATTACCCTTGATAATTTGTTTCAATGGTTAATTGCTGCCACTGTTAAAAATGTACTCTTAATTTCCTGTATGAATTTCTCTAGTTTTAACTTCCAGCCATCAGAGCCGGTTATACCTTTTTCTACTAGATTGAAGCCCATTATTAAATATTTGTGTCCCATGTAGGTATTTATAGACTGTAATCAAATCACCCTTTACCCTTCTTTTTGTTAAGCTAAATCATAGGACTGGAAGGGACTTCGAGAGGTCATCTAGTCTGGTCCCCTGCACTCAAGGCAGGACCAATTATTATCTAGACCATTCCTAACCTGCTCTTAAAAATCTCCAATGACAGAAATTCCACAACCTCCCTAGGCAATTTATTTCAGTGCTTAACCACCCTGACAGTTAGGAAGTTTTTTCTAATGTCCAACCTAAACCTCTCTTGCTGCAATTTAAGACCATTGCTTCTTGTCCTATCCTCAGAGGTTAAGAAGAACAATTCTTCTCCCTCCTCCTAGTAACAACCTTTTACGTACTTGAAAACTGTTATGTCCCCTCTCAGTCTTCTCTTTCCCAGACTAAACAAACCCGATTTTTTCAATCTTCCCTTATAGGTCATGTTTTCTAGACCTGTAATCATTTTTGTTGCTCTTCTCTGGACTTTCTCCAGTTTGTCCACATCTTTCCTGAAACGTGGCACCCAGAACTGGACACAATACTCCAGTTGAGGCCTAATCAGTGTGCAGTAAAGCAGAAGAGTTACTTCTCGTATCTTGCTTACAACACTCCTGCTAATGCATCCCAGAATGATGTTCACTTTTTTTGCAACAGTGTTACACGGTTGACTCATATTTAGCTTGTGGTCCGCTCTGATCCCCAGATCCCTTTCCACAGTACTGCTTCCTAGGCAGTCATTTCCCATTTAGTATGTGTGTAACTGAGTGTTCTTTCCTAAATGGAGTATTTCCCATTTGTCCTTATTGAATTTCATCTATTTATTTCAGATCATTTATCCAGTTTGTCCAGATCATTTTGAATTTTAATCCTATCCTCCAAAGCACTTGCAACCTCCTCCCAGCTTGGTATTGTCCTCCAACTTTATGAGTGTACTCTGTATGCCATTATCTAAATCATTGATGAAGATATTGAACAGAACCGATTCCTGTGGGACCCAACTCGTTATGCCCTCCCAGCATGACTGTGAACCACTGATAACTACTCTCTGGGAATGATTTTCCAACCAGTTTTGCATCTATCTTATAGTAGCTCCATCTAGGTTGCATTTCCCTAGTTTGTTTATGAGAAGGTCATGCAAGACAGTATCAAAAGCTTTACTAAAGTCAGGATATAACACATCTACCACTTCCCCCCTATCCACAAAGCTTATTACCCTGGTCAAAGAAAGCTAACAGGTTGGTTTGACATGATTTGTTCTTGACAAATCCATACTGACTGTTACTTATTACATTATTATCTTCTAAGATCTTTGCAAATTGATTGCTTAATTGGCTCCATTATCTTTCCAGGTATAGAAGTTAAGCTGACAGGTCTGTAATTCCCCGGGTTGTCCTTATTTCCCTTTTTATAGATCAGCAAATATAGTGCCATTTTCCAGTCTTATGGAATCTCTCCCATCTTCCATGACTTTTCAAATAGATTGAGCTCTTTGAATCTATCACTATAAGGCATGTTTTCTAATCCTTTAATCATTCATGTGGCTCTTCTCTGAACCCTCTCCAGTTTATTATATTTTATTGTATAAGTACCAGGGTGTGGGCGGTCATGCCTAATGGTTAGAGTTGGAAGCCAGGAACCAGTGCTGGGGGCAGAGCTGGATACAGAATCATGTGTCAAGACAAAGGTCAGAGCTGGAGTCTGAGTCAGGGGTAGGGTGTAGGAGCAAGGTCCTGGAGTGAGGTGGGAAAGCAGGAACTGGAAGCAGACAGGGATCTGAGAAAAGGAGGGTTGGAAGAGGTGGGATGCAGGAACTGGCTGGAAGGCAGGGCTCAGAAATCAGGTGAGTAGGTAGGGTCCACAATAGCAGCCAGCCAAAAATTCACATAGCTACTCAGACACCTTCCTGTGCTTCATTTTGGCTTAAGTAGTGCGTTTGAGGCAATCAGTGGGGCTGGACATCTCCCCCAGTCAGGAGTTTTGTGAGTGAAGCTCTCAATGAGCTAAAGCTCCACCAGCCCCTCTCTCCACAGGTTCCAGGTGGTAGCCATGGTTTGAGCACTGCCTGGGGAGCTGTGGGACTGGCTGTGAGACCCCCAATCCCTCACCACATCCTTCTTGAATTGTGGGCACCAGAACTGGACACAATATTCCAATACCGGGCCCACAGCGCCAAATACAGAAGTATAGTAACCTCTCTATGCCTACTTGAGAGTTTCCTGTTTATGGAACCCAAGATTGCATTAGCTCCTTTGGCCACAGCATTGCACCGGGAGGTCATGTTCAGCTGATTATCCACCACACCCCCTAATCTTTTCAGAGTCACTGCTTCCCAGCATAAAGTTCCCCATTCTGTAAGTACGTTCTTTGTCCCTACTTACTTAAGCCAATACCTTACACAGGATACAGGCCTGTAGGTTCCTTGTGTCACTGTTGAGTAAAATAAAAAGCTAAGCTAGCTCTATGGGCTATAACACTTACATTTTGCCATATTAAAATGCATATTGTTTGCTTGTGCCCAGTTTACCAAGCGATCCAGATCGCTCTGAATCAGTGACCTGTCCTCTTCATTATTTACCACTCCTCCAATTTTTGTGTCAGCTGCAAATGAAATACCTCACAGTATATGACTTTTTTGTGACAGGTTCTTTTAGTCTCTTTGGTGGTTATATCACTTGGACTAGGCTTGGGACTAGGACTAAAACATGAAGACCAAGTACAAGGTACGTTTACAATATTTTCAGTACAATATTAATTTATGCTTCCATCCAGCAAAGCATTTAAACAGAGGATGACCTGTAATTTCACGAAAAATAAACCGTGGCTGCTCAACACTTGTGAAAATTAGGTCCTAGATTTCTCAGGGTGGGCAACATAAAAAGGAGCCGCCCTCCAAAATTGGTGGACAGCTTTAAAAATGTGGCCTTAATGGCTGTGCCTCAGTTCCCCATCTGTAAAATGGGGGTGATAATACTTGCCTCATAAGGATGGGGAGGGTTAATTAAATAATGTTTGTAAAATAAGTTGAGATAGAAGGTACTAGAGAATTGCAAATTATTACTGCAAAGTGACATACTTCGTACATAATAGCACTGGATGCTTTTCGTGCCCCACTTATTAAGTATATTTGACACCTTTGAAGTGCTTAATATTAGAACTGGTTGGGAATTTTTTGCCAAAATGCAAATTCTGCAAAATTGTGGGTAAATGTTGATTTTTTTTTATTTTTAAAAAATTTTTGTTAGGAAAGTCAAAACAAAATATTTTGTTTCAGGCTGGGCAATCTCAAATAGAAACAATTCAATAAGTTGAACCAAGTTGAAACACTTCATTTTTTGTCAGTTTGACATTAATCTGTATTCATGTGAACGACTGCAGTGCTTCACAGGAGATGTAGTTCGGATGCCTCATGCCCCTGCTATCCTCCAGTCATAGGCGCCAACCTTTCCCGGCACCGGTGGGTGCTCGTGCCCCCCTGCTCCTGGCCCCGCCTCAACTCTACCCCTGCCCCGTCCCCATTCCAACCCCTTCCCCAAAGTCCCTGCCCCAACTTTGCCCCCTCCCTGCCCCTATTGAACCCCTTCCACAAATCCCGGCCCTGGCCCTGCCTCTTCCCCAAGCGCACCACGTTTCCCCTCCTCCCCCCTCCCTCCCAGTGCTTGCTGCTGCGAAACAGCTGTTTTGTGGCAGGAAGTGCTGGGAGTTAGGGGGGAAAAGAGGCGCATAGTGCGCTCAGGGGAGGAGGCGGGGCGGAGGCAGAGGTGAGCTGGGGTGGAGTGTTGCCAGTGGGTGCAGAGCACCCACCAATTTTCCCCCATGGGTGCTCCAGAGCACCCATGGAGTCGGTGCCTAGGCCTCCAGTTGCCAGGCTCCCTGGCTAGACCAAAGGTCCCACAATGGACCACACTCTCCCCTCTAGCTGATGATACTGTGCAGTATGTGAGTCACATGATCATGCTGCATTAAGAGAGAGAGTCTCGGTTAAGAGCTGAGGGTGATGGGCCAGCTAAGTATACAGCAGCTCCCAACTGACATTTGTCTGAACTTTCCATTCCATGAGAAAATTTGCTATTTAGCATTTCATCCTGATTCAATACAAAAACATACTGAAATATCTGAATTTTCCATATGATGGAAATTCTGATTTTTGATCAGCTCTAATTAATAATGAGAACTAGTCTAGTTAGAATGCAATGTAGCGCAGTCTGGAGGACAACAATTCTATTTCATGGCAATTCTTGAGGTTTCAAAATTTGTTTTAATTCTGCACTGGAAGAAAATCAAAACTTTCTGAATGCTTTTGCAAAATGGAAATGCATTAAAACATCTGTTTTCAGATCGAAAGCCTGAGCTTTTCAATTAGGTCTCTCTCTTGTCAGAAGAGACCAGAGAATTCTTGACCCAAAAAAGGCCCTTTCAAACAAAAACTTTGCTGAAACCGATATGCCTCCATAAAACATTTTGGCTTTGACAAAACAACTTACTTTGATGAAATTTTATTTTGTCAAAAATGTCTCAACCAGCTCAGTGCAATGTCAACAATTGGATAGCTTTGTTTAAAACAATTCTATCTGTGCAGCCACAAAATGATGATGAAATGGTTTTTTCCTCATTCTTTCGGTACCTATGTTAATGTGTTAAACTTGTTTCTCTACTCTTCCCCACTTATTATTTTTCTTGCTTGTTTCCTTCTTCTGGCATCTTGTGATATTCTTTGTAATTATGATGATGAACTCTTCAGTGACTCTTAACCAAATAGTATGATGTATTGTCAACTTGCCATGTAACATTTATTGATGTGTAGAGCCTGATTCTCCATTGCTTTCCACCCTGTGGAATCAATTATGCCTGTACAAAATTGATGTAAAGTGGTGTAAAATGTTAGCAGATCAGAATACAATCTTTTATAACCACTTTGCCCTGGTGTATTTGACTGCAAGCTGCAGGGCAATTGTGAATCAAGCCCTTTTACTCTTACTACTTTCATTATGACTGGCCTAGCTTATGAAATAGTAACATAATAGCGAGCAGTTGCAGTACAAAATCAGAGATATTAAATCTTGTGATAAAGGCTTTGATCCTATTGGATAAACTTAAGTATTAAAAGTAAATTTCATGATAGCGCCCATAATAATTCTGCAATATCTCAAGTTTTTGAAAAATATAATTAGACCGCTGCACCTGAATATTCTATTTTTCTATTATATATTCTATAAAGAAATAATAAGAAGGAATTTAATATTCTTAGGAGTATGAAAGCTTGCATTTCAAATAGAAAGAAAGGATTACACTGCTCCTGAGTTAGGCTATATCTACACTGCACAGGTAACCTGGGTGACTGGCATTCAGGTTAGTCTAGCCTGGGTGTGAGCACCACCACAGCAAAGCCATATTTGCATTACTATGTCCTAACTGTTTCTGCACTTGTCCGTGTGTGTCTGGGGGCATATGTCATGGTTCTTTGTAGTGAGAAACTCTAGGAGTCTTTCTCAGTCAATTGTGGGAGAGCTTGTTTGTCCTTCAGAGAGAATTGTGGGAAGGGCAGTGGAGGACTGTTAACACTTAGGTGATTTTGCCGGCATCTCATTGCACACTGGGCAGGTGCCATCCCAAGTTAGAATAGAACCCAACCTGGGCTCTAACCGACACCCATCAGCTGGGTAAACAAGCTGGGCTTAAAGCATCTCCAAACCTGGGTCAGAGATTTTTCTATGTGGATGGTAGGGGGGTTCAGCTAAAACCAGAAAAACCCAGATTAACTGTGCAGTGTAGACATACCCTGAGACTCAGCATGTTAAATGCAAAATAACTTAAATTCAGTTAGGTCCATTCCACCCTTCTTCACGACTTAGGATGGTTGAAAGTCCCAAAGACAAGGTCAGACATTCAATGGATTATTCGTGTAGGAAAACAAGGTAGGATTACCTTTTCATGTTGGGTGCATGTCAATACATTAATTAAAATCAGCAGCAACCCAAACCCTCTTGTAACAGACTAGAACTCAGCTAGAAAACACTTGACAAATTGTCAGTGATAGAGAACAGAGAAGTGTACATATGCAAAATGTGCACCTGCATTTTTGCAAATGTGGTGGAATTGTAAATCTGGCTAGTTGCAGGTCTACCTAGTAAATTTCTGGTGCAAATACGATAGTTTGAAGTACAAGTGCTCTGATATGTATCTACAATACATTTGCAGGCACATGCTTTTTATTGGCTACCTTTTCGGTTCCAGATGAAGTTGGGTTTGACTTATAAAGCCCTAAATGGGTTGGGGCTTCACAGTGTGAGAGAACTCTCTCCCTGTGTGTTATTGCCATAGCTTTGGTGACTGGAGGCACTCAAACCTCCAAACTTAACTTTAGAACTGGATAGAATCTGAGAAAGGAGAAGATCAAACTAATTTAAAAGAAAGCGTCCCCTTTAAGAATCCAAACAGATTCTGCCAGTAGAGTTCCTAATTCTCTTATTGTTCTAGGTGACAGTCAAGCTTTTCCCCTTTCCCTTAGGCATCAGGTCAGGGGAGGGGCAGTTTAAGGAAGTTCACAAGGCCCGTGCCTCAGAGCAAACAAACTCAGAGTCAGGAAACAAAATCTCTAGTGCCCAGGTCAGGCTAGCATCCAGGTGCCTGCGGGGCGGGGCAGAGGTGTGTGGGTGGGGAAACGGGGCCTGCAATTTATAGCTGCCAGCATAGTTTCTGGTTCCCCTCATCTGCTGAACTTGCTTTTCCTGTTTATTTAGCCCAGCTCCAAGAGCCGGGCAGCAGGGCCGGTGCAAGGAATTTTTGAGCCCTAGGCAAAACTTCCACCTTGCGCCCCCCCCCAAGCTAGCCCTACCCCCCCGCGGCAGCTAAGCCAGCCCCCCACCTGGGGAGCCCGCCCCTGCAGCAGCTACCCCCCTCCATGGCAGCTAACCCCGCCCGAGGAGCCCACCTCCATGGCAGCTAACCCCGCCTGGGAAGCCAACCTGTGGCAGCTAACCCCGTCTGGGGAAACTCTCCCCCCCTGCGTAAGCTAACCCCACCCGGGGACCCCCCCTGCAGCAGCTAACCCCACCTGGGGAGATCCCCACTGCGGCAGCTAACCCTGCCTGGGGAGACTCACCGCCCCACAGAAGCTTACCCCGCCAGGGGAGCCCACCCCTCTGTGGCAGCTAACCCCTCCTGGGGAGACCCCACCACGGCAGCTAACCCCGCCTAGGGAGCCCCCCCGCTCTGTGGCAGCTAACCCCGCCCCAGCTCACCTCAGCTCCACCTCCTCCGCTGAGCACGCCAGTGCCGCTCTAATTCTCCTCCCCTCCCAGGCTTGCGGCACCGATTGGAGGATACTTAGAGTGGGGGCTGTGTGCTCAGCGGAGGAGGCGGAGTGGAGGTGATCTGGGGCGGGGAGCGTTTCCCCCGTTACTGCGGGCGGCCCTCCCCACGCCCCAGCTCACCGCCTAGTTTGCCTAAATGGTTGCACCGGCCCTGCTGGGCAGGGTGCTCCTTGATTGTGCCCAGGATGTCTTTCCTGTAAGCTCCAGATTGTATTTTTAAAGGGTAGTATACCTTGCCACAGGAACCCTCTCTTCCTTTGGACCAAAATGCCTGAATTCGTTGCACTTAAAGGCATGTTGCAAGGATTACCTATTTACCCAGCCTTTGGGAAAAATGCATAATGTTAAGCACATTCAGAGGATTGAAGCCAAAACCCTCAGGGACCTTTAAAAGGGAGGATTCAAGACAGCTGTTTAGGCACAAAGTTCTTTATGAACATATATGACTGTATCTCTTTATATAACTTTAAAATTAATAGTTTAAATATTTTTTTATTTTCAATTTTGTTTACAAGGCCTCTTTACCTGTTCTGAATTTCACATCTTTTCCCCAGGTCATTATTCATCATAATATTATTTTTATTTTTATAATTATCGTAATTTTATACACACACACACACACACACAGAGTTTTGTGTGGACATCACCCAACTTTGATGGAAATAAGCTCATATTATTAATTTTACTAAATGTGTTGACAAGTGATTCGGGAAATAGTTTTTGGCAATTATTCAGAACATTCTGACTCTAGGCTCCTGGCCATGTTCCATTTAATTGTTGTATTCTTAAGGATTGGAATAACTTTAGTGCTAAAACCATCTTTTGTTTTCTTTACAGTCAGCTGCAGAAACAGATGTAATGAACCATTTAATAAAAAGGGGCAGGGCTGCCAGTGTGATGGTGGCTGTAAAGAGCGTCAAAACTGCTGCTGGGATTATGAGGGTACCTGCCTGGAACCAAGTACGTTCCCATAAATGTGAGATTTGTTAGCCTAGTCTTTTTATTTAATTTTTCTGGAGGGAGGGGAAATGAGAAATGTGCTAGGTTTACTTATTCTGCCACAAGTACAGGTGCAAAAAAGGCTCCCAGCCATCTTTTGTATTTGAGAGTCTTGTTATGGCACGTGGTGAATTCTGGGGCTGTCGTATGTATGTTGAATGCATGTTGCTCCCTCCCTCTCAGAACTGAGGGGATTAATGGATGCCCCCAGTACCCTGGGTTCTGAATAGTATGCAGCACACGATGGTATGTTGGCAGGATGAATTGGATCCGTGGGCTACAAAGTTGTCTAGCAGACTTTTCTGCTTCTGTATCACATCTAATGTCTTTTCCCTGCATGTTCCTTTCTCTGTCCATTCACTCTAACTGTTCCCTTGACGGCTTCTTGGAATACATCTCTCCTGTTTTGCTCTCTCTCTTTCAGTCCTGTTCTGTAACATGTACAAGTTCCTTCATTCTTCGGTCTGTTTGCCATCTGCTGGGAATCATGCAACATTTCTTCCCTGCTGTTCTTTCTCTTCCCTCAGAGACTATTGATTCAAATCTGCTCCCAATAGTGTCAATGGACTTGTCAGTCCTGCTGATTTCACCACAGATGTATACATTCAGTGCTCTGAACTGAATTGTGTTTTTTTCTTCATACGAAAACACAACTGTGACATACCAGGGTACAATCCAGGCTAACGGATAGCTATGTCACCCCTACCCTGTAACCTGGAGTGCCCTTTACAATACCTTGCTGGTTCAGCCTCCAGCCTGGTCTGCTCACAGACAGCACTTCCAGCTATGTCTGTGTGTGTGCTGCAGCCAGCCAGCCACATCTTGGCTATTACCAGCCTTGGTTATATTGCAGGGTGATCCCAACACACCTCCAGCCCTAGATCTTCCCTCAGAAATGCATGTTGTATACTGCCCAGCCCTGTCCTGGACAGTACAAATATGCTAATTCCATTATTCCTTAAAGGGAATAATACGCACACAACTTGTTGCCCCAAATAGAATTGCCCAGCCACTTCAGCTTGAATACACTGGGTTAGATAAAACAGTAAAACAAGTTTATTAACTACAAAGAGAGAGATTTTAAATGAGTATAAGTAATGAGGCATAAAAGTCAGAAATGGCTACAAGAAAATAAAAATAAAACCCTTCTGGTGCCTAACTTAATAAACAATATTAGATTCAATCACAGTTTCGCACCATATACTTTCAACAGTCTTACACACCAAACTCTTTAGGTAAGAACCCCTCGTACAGAGTCCAGCGACCGCTTCCTTTGTCTCTTCAGGTGCAGTGAATGCAATGGGGTGGGAGAGAGAGAGAGAGCGAGGAGAGTCTTGGGCTGTTTGTCCCTCCTTTTTTATAGTTTCAGTCCCCCTCTTGAAAAACATTTACATCTGAGAACCAGGGGACAAAATGTCTATATGGAAGGATGTTCCCTGCTGATTTTTTCACCTGTTTCAACTTCCTTTGTCTTCCCTTCCTGGTTGATGACTCTCTTTACTGCTTAAATGCAAATTAAGCAGAGCACACATTCCTTGTGTAGGCCAGACCTGTTTGCCAACTTCTGTTTGGGCAGGGCTGTGGGGTTTGGAACATGTGTTAAGAACACCATACAGGGGAATCTTATAACTTCACCTACAGTGTTGCCACACATACTTTACCAGGACAATACTGACCAGCAAATTATGAGTTTTCAAATGATACCTTACAAGGTATACTTTGTACAAAGATTATTACAGTAGTGTGTAGGGCATGAACACAGAGGTGAATTCTATCACAACAATCAATTAATAATTTTTCAGCTCAGATATGGACATGCACTAAACTCCGTTGTGGTGAGACACGGATAACTGGAAGCCACTGTTCTTGTTCTGAAGACTGCTTGGAGAAGAAAGACTGCTGTGTAGACTACAAAAGTATTTGCAAAGGTAAACCAAAAATTAATATTTAAAAGTGTTATTTGCTATATTATTGGGATATTTACAGGAAGCTACCCAAGTGAATATACATGAAATACATACAAAATAAAAATATGGGGCTTCATAATTGTTAGCAACTCTGATAAAACCCTTCTGGTGCCTAACTGAAGATACCTACAGCTTTTATTTGAACAAGTTTAGGTTTCTTGTAGCTGTAAATGTGTTGTGAGTGCCTGAGATACTTGGGGAGTGGCTGCTTTCTGGTGAAACACCTGATATTTAGGTTTGTGAGAAGGAAAGTGATTGCTGGAGAGGAATGTAGTATGTGTAAAATTAAATCCTAAGAAACACGAAAGATATTATTGCAGTAGCACCCAAAACGTGCTTTCCCAAAATGAAAGAAGGCACAGTCCGTGCTCTGAACTGTGTGAAATCTAAAAAACATGTCACTACCATCCCTAATGTAACTTTTTCATAACATTTCATTATAAGCACATTTTAAAATTAATTTTAACGTTGTTTAAGACAGTAGACCATATAATATCGAGCACTGTTTCTTTAGGGAGTATAAGATGAGTCCACGAGCTGAAGATAGCAGATAGAATTACTGAGTAAATCACATATGCACCTGAGAAGTGGGGCTACAACCCTTAGTCCTTTATTTCTGAAAACATGGGTGCCGGAAACTCCTTAGGAGTGTGTGTGTGTGGCGGGGGGGCAGCGGTGCCCGAACCAGGGCCCTGTCCCCTGCTTTGCCCATTTCCCCTGAGGCCCCGCCCTTGCTCCGTCTCTTCCCCCAGGCCCCGCCCAGACTCATTCCCCTCTGCCCTCTCCCCCTGACATCAGGGCCACCCAGAGGATTCAGGGGGTCTGGGGTCTTCGGTGGCGGGGGGCCCCCGCTTCGGCAGTAATTCAGCGGCAGGGGGTCCTTCCACTCTGGGACCTGCTGCCTAAGTGCCCCGAAGACCTGCAGCAGGGACCCCCCGTCACCAAAGACCCGGAGCGGAAGAAGCTCCGGGGGCCTGAGCCCTCGAGAGTTTTCCAGGGCCCCTGGAGCGAATGAAGGACCCCGCTCCAGGGGCCCCGAAAAACTCTCGTGGGGGCCCCTGCGGGGCCTGGGGCAAATTGCCCCACTTGGCCCTCCCCTGGGCTGCCCTGCCTGACATTCACCCTTAACGTAGGTAAAAAGTGGGAGGGCTATGCCTTTTAAAAATGATGGCCCCTGCATTCTTGCCCCCCCATTCCGGTGCCCCTACTCTGCCACTTATCCTAAAGAAGATCTTCCTTAACAGACTATAGTACTAGTTCTCCTTACTTTGTGGGTCAGCCACTAGCGGGTGATATCATGCTCTCATTCCCACACACAAAGACAGCATTTACAGTGGACTTTTAGAGCAGTGTCATGAACTCCATTGCATTCTGGGCACCTTGCAGTGCAGAAATACACAGTGACACTGCGTTAGTATTTCAATTGAAAGCACCTCCCTCCCTTAAATCTTCAGCAGTCCAAAATACACATATGGAAAAAGAAATTTAACTTAAATATAGAATCTGATTTTAATTGTGTAAAATTGATTAAACTCTTAGATTAGAGAGGAATCCAAGCCACAGATTTAGGATCCTGATTTAAAAGCTCCCCCCACACCCAACCTAAAATTCATGGCTGTTGGGTTTGAAATTTTCATAAGGATGTTCAGATCTGGGATTTTCATTTGACTCATATATATTGGGTTCAGCCATTAAATGTGGACCCAGATTCAGGTTTGGATTCCCAAAACCAATGATGTTTACAGGAATTTGGATTTGAGAGTTTAATGATAGTCCATCACTGTTTCAAACGATGCACAAAATAGGTGCCTGGAGTTACGTGGTGCTTTAATGAGAACATTGTGGCATGTTGTTATAGATACGTTAGCATTTCTATAGGAACAATTCAATATAGACTCCAACCCAAAGAACCTGTCTCCGACCTTCTTTGTGTGTTCTGTATGCAAATTTGTTAATGGATATAGCAAAAATGCCATTGGCAATACAAACCATATTTCATGACTATCATGTCAGAGGGTATAAAGCCGGGATGGGCAAACTTTTTGGCCCGAGGGCCACATCGGGGTTGCGAAATGGTATGGAGGGTCGGGTAGGGAAGGCTGTGCCTCCCCAAAAAGCTTGCCCGCCACCCCACTTCCTGACCCCTGTTTGCGCTCCTCAGAGACCCTGACCCATGTCCCCTGATTGCCCCCTCCTGGGACCCCCCACCCTTGACCGCCCCCGGAACTCCCTCCATCCAACCCCCTCCATTCCTGTCCCCTGACTGTCCCTACCCCATCCAACCCCCGCCCCCGACTGCCCCCCCGAACCTCCACCCATTCAACTGCTCCCTGTCCCCTGACCGCCCCTCGGGACCCCCCTCCCCTAACCGCCCCCTGCTCCCTGTCCTCTGACTGCCCCCCAGGACCCTCTGCCTCTTATCCCAACCCCAGCCCCGCTCCCCGCCCCCTTACCATGCCGCTCAAAGTGGCAGGACAGGCTTATTAGAAAGCCTGGGAGATGGGTGGGCACAAGCTGTGCTGCCAGCAGGAACGGCAGGCCAGAGCGCTCCCCATGCAGCGGCGGTGCTGCAGGGGAGGGGCTGAGGACGAGCCTCCCCAGCTGGGAGCTCAGGCACCGGGCAGGACAGTCCTGCGGGCCAGATGTGGCCCGCGAGCCATAGTTTGCCCACCCCTGGTATAAAGGATCTATAGATTCTATATCACTCTGCATCTATAAATGGACTTAGAAATTTTGAGGTGGGAATCAATCAAAAAAACTATTTCAATGTTGTTATCATAATATCAGAACCTGTTCTCACCCCTTCTTGTGGCTGTATTTAATTTTCACTTTTTATTTAGATGTATAATTGCTGGCTTTAGTAAGTCACAATGAACGTCACTGTGAAAATGGTTATTGTTTCTGCCTGCCTTGGGATCCTTAGTGGGAGGGCTTTTCTGTGGGAGGGAGAACACTTATTTAAAAAAAATCCACTGCTTTTTCTGCCTCATCAGTTCTCTCTGTTATTCCTTTCCTCTTTGGTTTGTCCTTCTTGCCTCTCTCATGACTCCTTTTGTTCTTCTAAAGAGACCCTAGTGGATCATTAACATATGATAAATGTTTAGGAGCATTAAGCAGAGTTTCAGAAAATCACAGGGAGGTGGAAAGGAAACTGCTTTGTGTTGTATATTTACTTTTCTACAGTGCTGCAGTGACACCTGTTGTGCTTTTCAGGTGAAACGCCTTGGGTGAAAGAAGCATGCCCGTCACTTAACACTTCTCAGTGCCCAGAAGGGTAGGATGATTTGTTCACTTATCAGTCTGCAAATGGAATTTTTTTGCATTTTTATTTTAAACATTGTAACTGAATCTTTTCTGATGGAGAAAAATGTTATAACAATCAGAAATAACAAAGTGCACAAATTTTGGGAAGCCTGTAATAAGAAATAATTCTTATTTATACAGTGCCTGAAATTGCATTAGTTGTTTTATAGCAGTTGAAAAAGATTGCTTCCTGTCCTGGAGAGTTCACAGTGTAAACTTTAGACAACATGCGAGTGACATCAATAGGCAATTGGAAGAGCACAGAGCAAGGGATACAGCAGTGTTATCACTTAATAGCATTTATTATATGTGGGCATCTTGGTGGTTCTGATATTGTGGGAGGGGTGTACACACACACACACACACACACACACACACACACAAAATGTCAGAACTGCTAAGATGCCCACATATAACAAAAGCTAATAAGTGACCACACTATTGTGTATATATATAAAATACACACAAACTGACAATGAATATGTGGAAGTGATATCCAGAGTATGGGGTGGCCACAACAATCACAAGTGATGAAATCAGGAGTTATCCACAGGTTATCCCAAACTCATGCTGATAATACATCTTCATCCAAGCTATCAGCATATATTATGCACAGCACAATCTTCTTTCTCTTTTTTAGTAATTTCAGCTTTTAGCAGGTTTCAGAGGACATTCTTAGCAGTAGTCCCCTTTTTCTTTTCTCCCCTGCTGTCTCACTTATATACTTATATACTTATATTTAATTATTAATAATAAATTAACATGGAAAGCTCTTAGTCTAGAAGGAAGTGGCTGATAGAAAAGGGATGGAATATTAGTATATTTTCTCTATACAATGAGAAAAGTATAGAAAGGTATATACACTGATGCTGACCAGTTCCTCATTGTTCCCTTGTGTTCCCCTTGTCTATGGGATCCATCTCCTTTTCTGTTATCTTTTATGTAGATTGTCTGCTTTCCAGGGCAGGGAGAGTTTTTGTTATGTATTTGTACAGTGTCTAGCAGAGCACAGTCCTTGTCCATGACTGGAGTCCCTAAATGCTACTGTAACACCAATCCTACTAAATAATATAATGTAGTACTCCCCTGGGAGGGATAGTCTATCTGTCTCATACCAGTGCTACATTACATTGATTCTTCTGGAAGGCCTTGAATCCTGTTTCCTAGAATTCAGCTGATGACGCAGGCAGAGAGTATAATACTTTGGACTTGGCCAGCTTTTCTGCTCAACCAGCATACACTTTTTTTTTTAAATTAAAGGGTTATATTTAGGAACATCATGCCAATCTGTCCCAACACACTTTAGAAATAGAATACATGAGATCAACTCCACATAAAACTTCAGCTAATGATATGTACATCTCAGAAAAAAAACCTAGTATTTTTTTCTTAGCTGAATCGTTCATAGTCCATCACATATCATTGTTATCTCTCTCTGTGCTGCTTTAAAGCAATTACTTGGAGCTCATTTCTTTCTGTCAGCAGCTCTGCAGAAAGCAACGGTTATTCTGATTTCTGAATGTCATTTCTTACTATAGTCAGGAATTTTTACTTGAGGTAGCTTTGGGGAGAAAGGTCAGTTGAGAGGAGTTGGCAAAGGGAGAGGGAGAAAGAAAGGGATGGAAACATATAAACACCTTAAAAATCATGAAGAATTATGAAGCAGGTATGTAGCTATTTCGCTCTCTCTCTATATATGCAATATTGCTGATGCATATTGAGATGCATGCTAGCAAATAGGCATATAGGCCATTCCCAATAGTGAAAACAGTTAATCGCTCTCAGCATTAAACAGAGTAACGGTGTTAAAACCCTGCTAGAAATAACTGTACATAACAGCATTGTGGTTAGTACAGTTCTGACTCAATGTGGAGAGGGCCTATATATGGAGCACAACGTTCCTTCATAAAGATTTTTAATTCAATTTTTTGTTAGGTCGCATATGTACAGATCCCTAATTTAGCCAAAACTGCATTCTCTATATCATTCCCAGGTATAAATGTTTCTAAGGAAACTAAAATATATAATGATATTTAGCAAATGTGGCTGACTTACAGGACTGAAAGCACTGGGTACTACCTTTGGCCTGGTCTACACTGTGGGGGGAATCGATCTAAGTTATGCAACTTCAGTTACGTGAATAATGTAGCTGAAGTCGATGTACTTAGACCTACTCACTGCGGTGTCTTTGCTGCTGCTCCCCCATCGACTCCACCTGTGCCTCTCATGGAGGTAGAGTACAGGAGTCGACAGGAGAGTGCTCGGGGGTAGTGTAAATATACCTTTTGTCAATCCTGTATTATTAAAAACAGAGTTTCATAATGTTTATTACTTAACACTTACTAATGTGTTTTTTCCTGTGGGATTGTATGTGGTGGAAAAATGGTCAATTCCTAGCCAGTGACAGAGATTTATTGCCACAGCTGTTTCCTCCTGGCAAGAGTTTACCATAACAACAATTTAATTTTTTTTCTACCTGGCAGTTTAAATTTGTGTATCTTACCATCACACCTACTATATTTGATTAAGTCACTCAGAGCTAAGGATTTTAGCCTTGATTCTTTATATTAGATGTTACAGAATAGATGTTATTAAAGGCTAACCTCTCCTGGTAATACTGATACTTGGATATTGAGAGTGTGCTCCAGCTCAGAGGAAGTGGTGGAAGGGTTTGGTGTGGGAAGAACCTGGACTGCTTATTAACCTTCTCAGAAAGGAAATCATGAGCACAAACCCTCCTGCCCTCACAAGAAAATTTCATTCCCCAAGGTGCAGGCCGGATAGGCAAAGTTTCCTAAGGGTAGGGTGATAAGATGTCCCAATTTTATAGGCACAGTCCTGATATTTGGGGCTTTTTTTTAATATAGGCGCCTATTACCCTCCACCCCCATCCCGATTTTTCATGCTTTTTATCTGATCACCCTATGGGTGATTGTTAGAATATTCAAACCATCTGTGTGAACACGCTGGAAGAGGATTTCAGGATACATTGAGACACAGACAAAATTCAGACCCTGGCATAAGCAGTATCTTCCAGCTAATTTGGCCCATCATCTATGTTTATATTTATCGTTTGTTTAAAAATAAAAACCAATACGTTACTTTCCTAAATTCTAAGTATACTTAGTGTTCCTATCTTGAACCCCTGCAGCTGCTTGATAGCTCACTTTTGAAAGCTAATGTAAATAACCTTCCTTTTATTCCCTTGCCTTTTGAATAATTATTTATTGTTATAAAGGATTATAAACTTGTAAAAAAACGGTATTTGGAACTTCTGCTCCTGGCTTCTGGGTTGACACTATTGACATCACTATGCATTCTCCAGAATGTGGCTAAAACTCCTTTCTGATGACAAACTCCCACTTACTTGCAGGTTTGATTTGCCACCACTTATCCTTTTTTCGATGGATGGTTTTAGAGCAGAATATTTACAAACATGGAGTTCTTTACTGCCGAATATCGAAAAACTCAGTAAGTTACCAAGAAAGCAGTGACAATTAAAAACAGAACCTGTTGGCAATTTCTTCAGTTCCTTCTTCCATCACTTTATACATGTGACTCCCTGGTAAACTAGACAAATATCTTATAGTAGTTCTCTCATCAGTGGTTTGCTCGGGATTAACCTGAGAGTTAGAGTTCATTGTAGTGACCTATTGACCAGTGGCCACCAATATTGGCTTGCAGCCTCACATTTTATTTTAATAAATATTGTGAAACATTCATTCAAATAAAGTTTGAAGCTGAAAAATTCCAGTGAAAGTTTTAATACATTTTCTATCCTCCATTTTATTAAATTACTGTAAATTGTAATAAAATTTCCAAAAGATCATCACTTATTGTCATATTAAATTATATCCTAATACTAAAGAGCAATGAATTGTGTAACAGTGAAATGTCACTCAAAGAGACAGTCTTTTTGAGTCTGGAATTTTGTTCTATTCGTAGACAGCTACGTATTTAAATGTATATAAAATATTATGAATTACTGCACTCAGATTTATTAAATGTAAACTTTAATACGCTGATTCACTTAAGTAGTACAGCCACAATCCTGAAAGATGCACAGTGCTCTGAAGTTAGTGGGAATAGAGGGTCATCAGCATGTTGCTGTAGTGGGCCCTCAAAACTTGCACATAAGTTGAGTTTGGTTTTCATGGGAATACTTTAGAACCAAAGCCTCATTGCTCCTAGTGTCCCTATGGTTCAATTCATTTATCTTCTTCACTCCCCCACAACAGACTCTGAACGGGACAGAATGATAATGTATTTACTTTTCATATTATATATTTAAAAACTTGACATGGTTGCTGGAAGCCACTAAGTGTAATTGGATAAACAAAAGTATCTGTTTTGTGGCTAACCTATTAAATATAACAAGGACTGGAAGAGAGTCATAACTTTGACTAATGAGCAAACTGACCTGACCCTTGCATGAGTGTTTTATGCTTTGCTGCCGCTGAACCAGTGGAAGAAATGCAGTCAGCTAATAAGTCATTTCATGAAAAGTTCACGTTTATGTCAAGCTCTGTTTGAAACAGATTTAAGGGAAGTGTATCTTTCCTACCGGAATGAAAGAAATGTTAATTTCAAGCTTCCAGGAGGATATTTTGAACTTTGGTTTACACTCACCAGTTATACACATCTGTTTTCAATTTTAACAGTGGTTTGTGCATTCACACACTTTGTTTCTCGCATTAGCAGCTGGAAGGGGGAGACCCCTTTATTTATATGTGAGAGAAGTGGTGTGCTAACTTTCATATCATGAACCAGTTCTTCTTAAAGACCATTTCCTTTCCCCAGTTGGTCCCACACATTCTCTGCAGCAACTATAGAGCTTGGTTACATAAGAAAGTACATTTAGGAAAGGAAAACATGAACATAAATTCATTTTGTGTTTGAAGACTTATCAGTGATTAGCATGGTGACACCAGCAACTCTGCAGACCACACAGAAGGTCTTTGTGGACCATTGGTGCTCAGTAGATGATAATATAAGAACTTAAAAAAACATTTGTTGCCACCACTCATGCTGTTATCACAAACCTGAGAGGTTGTGGTGATCTATCCTTGTATCTTTACTAACTCCATAGATTGTTTTTAATAGTTTGGCCCAGAAAACCTAGGTATTATCTTCAATAGAGTTAGTCAGACTATTAATTACAGGTAATGCTCATTATGAATTTAGCCCTTTTCACTGTCTATGAATTATTTGCAAACTGAGCCTGATGAATCCACTGTGTTTGTATGTTATTCGTAAGCATTGGCCAAATAGTTTGGATGAATAGTTTTCAGCCTATGGGTTGTTTAATCTTACTATTCTCTTTTTATGTAATGTGGTGGATCACTGAACCCCAAATTCTTTTTGATCTCTAATTGAGTGACAGAAACATTTTAAACAGAAGAATGACGTTGGATTTCAGGAAATGGTCGCACAGCAAGAGAAGTGACTATTGAAAGGAGACAGGAAGGATGGTGCAGTGGTTAGGTCACCAGTCTAGGCCTTGGGAGAGCCGGCTTAATTCCCTGCTCTGCCAGGCTGCCTGTGACACCTTGGACAAGTCACTTAGCCATTGTGTTCTTGCCTCAATTCCAAATCTGTAAAATGGGGCTATTAGCATTTCCTTACCTCACAGGAGTGTTGTGCCATTAAAAATTGTGAGGTGCTACAGTAATGGGGGCTGTACAAGTACCTTAGAGAGATTGTCCGAACATTTGCATATGAGGAATATGAATCACAGAAACTGAACCTGGTGGAAAATGTCATCTAAAAAGATTTAGTGACCAGCTCTAATTTTCAATATTACAATTTCTTGGGAAGTAATCTTATAATCACTCAGCATGATTTGTTGTAGAAACATGTGGAACGCATTCAAAGTACATGAGAGCTGCTTACCCCACCAAAACCTTCCCAAACCACTACACTATTGCCACGGTGAGTGAGAACTTATTATTTTTATTCTTCATTATTTGTACAGTCTGCAAAATGTTAAGTTCTTATCCCAAAGAGCTAAGAATCTCATTTTAGATGTGACACTACAGTGCGAGTAACAATAAGGGACGGATCGGATAAGGAACCAGGGAGGGGCATGGCAGAGAGCAGCAGAGGAGGAAGAGGCCAGAGTTCACATGTTTACATAAATATGCTGCCTTCCTTAGCAGAGGTGTCTATGTCCAGCCCTGTGGACAGATTATTTATTCCTGCTCTTTGTTAGAATAGATTGTATAGGGATGCTGGTCTCAGTCACATATTAAAATTGTTTCTGCTGCTTATATGTAACCAGTTGGGATCTATCATACCTGTTTGCAGACACATCAGGCTTCATGTGTCATAGTAGTTTCACCAATTAAATGAAAATGGGATGAAAATAGGGAAGTAGAACAGATTGTCAGATAAAAGGATGTGGCCTAATAAGTCTTTTCTATCTCTAATTTCTATGTTCAGTTGTAATGAAACACAGTATATATTTCATTTTACTTTAAAAATGAGAGAAATATTTCACCTTTCTTAATTTATTTTCATTCTTAGGGTTTGTATCCAGAATCTCATGGTATCATTGACAACAACATGTATGATGTAAACTTGAGCCAGAGTTTCTCACTTTCTGGGCAGGCAAAATTCAACCCTATCTGGTGGAAAGGACAGCCAGTATGTGTCATTCTTTCTATCGTGCTTGTCATAGCCTCTAGATTAGCTCATGTCAAAGCATAAAATACCAAGTTGTGTGATATCAAGGTTCATCAATTTGTTCCACAGTCCATATCCTGCAGTGTATATTGCTGATTTTTAATGGATAATTTGCCTTGGACACAGGAAGAAAAGCTGTTTAAACTTTAACATCTGAATTATTTTCTGTCTCTAAAAACTTATGGTGATACATTGCATGCAGATTTAAAATATGTTGGCCCACATTCAGACCTGAAGTAAAATGCTGGCACCACTTAAGTGAGTGAGAGTTTTACTAGATTTTGCACTTTGAACTTAGCTGTGCAAACTGCAGCAGTAATCCCTTACACCAGGTCTGAAAGTCTAAAAAAAAATAAAAATTTTTGTTTAAAAACAAACAAAAAAACAGTTTAAGGTTATTAAGTATCTAGTGTCCTTACCTGTCACATCATTTACAAAGCAAAGGAGTGGGAAGTTAAGGACATCATAGGTATCTCACTGCCCATGTTATAAACAAAATATATTATTAAGTATAAAATCTTGCATATTTCATCACAAATCGATAACTTTAGCTCTGACCTAAAACTGATAATATTCTTTCACCAGTAATCTCAAAATATAAACACAACACCAAACATTTTGAAAAAACACTTAAATTGCATGGGTTCAAATATATAATTTTTGTTGTTGTTTCACGAGGAATCCAATCAGCCTGGTAACGGGACTGTGGTTGCAACCCTAAATATGGCAAGTTTATCCCCCTCTGTGTAATAAAACAACACATACCTGCTGCTGAGCTCAGATTGGGCCTAAGTCCTTCACAACCAAAACCACAGGAACAAAAGGAAGATCATTGTTAGCTGTCAGCTATAGAAATACCCTGACATTCATGCTAAGCTGTGAACAGCCAGTAGAGGGCAGCATCCTGTTTTCAATCCTGTGAAATATCAAATCACAAAACATTGCAATAGTTGGGTAACAGTAGGGCAGGTGAAAGAAACAACTGAAAAATGTGAGCCTAGCAAAGGAGCTTCACTTGCATTTTTCTGAATCTGTACTTTGGCTTGTCCCTACTGTCTTGTATCTGGTTATCCAGTAGTGTGAATGGCTTGAAATACTATATTTGTGTCCTCTACCTAGATCTGGCTGACAGCAATGTATCAGAATTTGAAGGCTGGCACGTTCTTTTGGCCTGGATCAGATGTACCTATTAATGGAACATACCCCAATCTGTACAGGTTGTACAACAAGTAAGTTTCAGAATAGTCAAAAGATTTATGACACAAGTCTTATAAGTTGGTTCAAAGCTGCAAGTTGGCAATAGTTTTTTTTTTAAATAAAGATGAAGTATTAGAGCTCTTACCAAAGTTCTGGGAAACAGACACAATATTAGTGTCAAATTATCCCACTTTTACCATGAAACTAACATTTATGGCTGAGATTTTCAAAACCACTTAAGGGACTTAGATGCCCAGTTACCATGGATAAGTGATGGGCATCTCTATTCCCTAGATGGCTTTGATAGTTTCAAACTATAGTAAAATAACAGTTTCCTACTAGAAAACAGTCCTGCAATTTTGATAAAAACAGAAAAATATTCCAGGCAAATCTGCAAAATATATTGAAGTTTCTCTGATTTTTTTTCACAATGAGAATCCTCACATAGTATCTTCATAACAAGCCAATGTTTTTCTAGTGTATTGTTTTATAGGAAATGTATATATTGTAGATAGGCCTGACTTGATGTGAGGAACTGAACATGGGGGAGGCCTCATTTCTCAGAAAATGATTAAGGAGGTAAATAGATTAGCAGCCTGAAAACAGAATGTTTGTGCTAACTAAGTAAATGGATGGATGACTCAGGGTATGGCTACACTTGCAGCTGTACACGCTGTGAGTTAAACCTGTCTTCGCACAGCTGAGTAGGGAAAGCGCTGCAGTCCGTCCACACTGCCAGCTGCCAGCTCACTGTCATGGCCACATTTGCAGCATTTACAGTGGCATTGGGAGTGGTGCATTATGGGCAGCTATCCCACCGTTCAAGTGGCTGCAACGTGCTTTTCAAAAGGGGGGGTGGGGTGGAGTGTGACGGAGCATGGGGGAGAGAGAGAGTGGGTTTTTGGAGTGAGAACACTGTGTCAGCACCCTGCCTTGCAAGTTCTGACCCCCCTCCCTCCTCCACCCCCCTCTCACTCACTGAAAGCAAACAGCAGCTGTTTGGTTTTTTTCTCACAGACCAGATAAGCAGCTGCTCAATGAAATGGACCCCCACCTCCTTCCCCCATGCCACCTCTCTCTTCAAGCAAACATTAGCTGTGGGCGTTCCAAAGGGAGCCCCCCTGCCTGCCTCTATTCATTCACAGCAAACAGTAGCTGTGTTTGTTTTTTTGATAAGCAGCTCCGGGAGCCAGGAGTTCACAACAAAACAAAGAGAGGCATCACAACAAAACAAGTAGAGGAACCTTCACTTAAAAGGATTATGGGGAGTTTCCGGAGGTCAATCACTGTGTAATAAGGTACTCCCCGTTGACACTGAAGCACCAGGGTCTCAGCCACTCTGCAGCATCTGTTATTCCTCTCGGGGAGGTGGAGTACCTGCAGCGCTATAACCACGGAGATACAGCGCTGTATGTGCCTTGCCAGTGTGGACAGGGAGTGACTTACAGCGCTGTGGGCGGCTTTATTGCGCTGTAACTCTCAAGTGTAGCCAAGGCCTAAGATAAAATATGGAGTGTCTGAGCTAGCAAAGATAAGAGAGGCGACACCCAGGGAACCATTTACTACACACAAGATAAGTCAGGAATGTAAAGATGAGGTAAAGAGTAGGTTGAGTACGGATAGTGCATGAACAGAGCATGCTGTACAAAGATTGGTTCCTGCAGAGTAACTAAGCCAATCCAAGAATGTGTGCAGCAGTCTATAGTAAATGCAATTAAATGTGCTAATGTATATAAAAGGGTGAGGATTTCTGGGTGAATTTGGATCTGTGATGTACTCTGGTCCATCCCTTGCATTGCTATATGCAAAATAAAGATACCTGAGTGACAAACTCTGGAGTCAAACTGAGTTCTTGGGAAGCCAAGTAGAAAGAGATTGTGGAGTGGTATCATGGCTTGAATGTCCAAGCTTGTTACACAGCATGCTTACTGGACCACAGTGGTAGAAAAGGGAATTTATAATATTAGGGGCAAGTTACAATGCTAGAAGGACCTGGACCTTGAGCACCATGTAAAATTAATAATTCAATTGTGCCAATTATGATTGCTATTCCTAGATGGACATGGAAACCTAAAGAATCGGTATATGTCACCAGTATGGGTACACTAGAGAATGGGACCTATAAACTGCATTGTCCTAGTGCGAAGATGAAAGCACCAGAAGGACATGAAATAAACACAGTCTTCTGTAACTGAATTAAGCACAGATGATTTTGTGAGTGCTTGGCACAAATGAACCTGACCACAAGCGAGGGAGGTTGGGCCCGACTAGTCATTAAAGAGAGAGTGAAGGAGGTGGTATGGCATGGGGACACAGTATGTGCTATAGGATACCATAACTTTTCAGTGAGGACAATACAATGCCAAAGGAGCCTGGATGGATTTTGTTTGAACCATACCTCTCTGACTCAGACAAGGGCCATGACAGACAACCCTGAATGGGAGTCATTGGTGACAAATCTCTTTGTACCCATACCTCCCTTGTCCATTAATACCATGGATTTAGTACAAAGGAAAATTGAGCAATTGCCCAGCAACAGGAAATGGGGGACAATATTGTATAGGCAGTGAAGACAGCCTAGAGAGCTGTACCAGAGGAAGTGAGCTTGCAACCCTAGTTCATACCTTCAACCTAACATTAAGAGGGGTCCAAATGATTACAGCCACTGTGGTCTTAGGCATGTGTTGCTGGGTAAACTTGTAAAAGAGAGCACAGAAAGACAGGAATATCATAGAATCATAGAATATCAGGGTTGGAAGGGACCTCAGGAGGTCATCTAGTCCAACCCCCTGCTCAAAGCAGGACCAATTCCCAACTAAATCATCCCAGCCAGGGCTTTGTCAAGCCTGACCTTAAAAACCTCTAAGGAAGGAGATTCCACCACCTCCCTAGGTAACTCATTCCAGTGCTATATGATGCAAATGAAATGAATGCTAATATAAACAAAAAAAATAGAAGCAGTGGAGTGTAGATAGGCCTGGCCTGACATGAATAATTGAACATGGGGAAGGCCTCATTTCTTGGGAGGATTAGGGAGGTAAATGGATCATTTGTGTTAAGATAAGAAAATGGGTCAGTTAGCTTAGAGACAGAATGTCTGTCTGAGCTAGCAAAGCCCAGGGAACCATTTACTAAGAACAAGATAAAAATGGACAAGATAAGTCAGGAATATAAAGATGAAGTAAAGAGTAGGTCGAGCATGGACAGTGCATAATAATAAAATATTATTATTATTATTATTATTATTACAGAGAAACCGAGCCAATCTAAAAATGTGTGATGTAATGTCTAGTAAATGCAATGAGATGTGTAAATGTATATAAAAGGGAGAGAGTTTCTGTGTAAATATGGATCTATGATGTATCCTGCGTCCATGCCCTGCATTTGAGTCTGATCAACCCAGCATATCATTGCTGTATCCAAATAAAGATACCTGAGTGACAAAGGCTGGAGTCGAACTGAGCTCTTGGAAACCAAGTAGAAAGAGATCTCGAAGGGAATCCCAACATATATGGCTTTTAAAATTCATAGAAATTCTGCTCCCATCAAAGTCAATTGGAGTTCTGTTATTGACTTTAACAGGGGCGGCTCTATGGTTTTCGCCACCCCAAGCACAGCAGTCAGGTGGCTTTCGGCGGCTTGCCTGCGGGCCGTCCGCTGGTCATGCAGCTTTGTCGGCATGCCTGTGGGAAGTCCGCTGGTGCTGCATGTTCAGCGTCCCCGCCACTGAATTACCACTGAAGATGCGGAACTGGCAGACCTCTCGCAGGCATATCGCCGAAGGCTGCCTGCCTGCCGCCCTCAGAGCAACCAGCAGGCTGCCCCCCATGGCTTGTCGCCCCAGGCACGCGCTTGCTGTGCTGGTGCCTGGAGCCTCCCCTGGACATTAATGGGGTCAGGATTTCACTTAGTTTTTAAGGACAGAATGAGCCATTAAGATCATCTAGTTTAATCTGCATAATAGCAGACATAGAATCAGGGCTTCCCTAGGGAGATGTGGTGCCTGGGACAACCCCTCCCTTTCTGGCCCAGGCGCCGCCCCCACTCCACCCCTTCCCTCAAGCCCCTGCCCCACCTCTTCCCACCACTTCTCTGCCCCCTCCCTGCCCCAATTCCACCCCGTCCCCCAAGCCCCCGCCCCCCTCTTTCCAGCTTCCACCCTCTCCCCCGAGTGATGCCGGGAGTCAGCGGAGCGGGGCGGGGTGGGCTGGGGCCAGGTTGCTTACTGCTGCTGGCGCCAAGCCCCCTGTTAGCCCCCCAGGCTGCACTGGCCCCGCATCCCAAAGCGCAGGACCCCCCAAAGCGCGGGTCCTGGGGTGGTTGCCCTGGTCTGTCCTATGGATGGGACGGCTCTGCGTAGAATTTCACTCAGTAGTACAATAACTTGTGGTTGAATGTCAGCATATCTTTTAGGCAGATATGAAGGGCCAGATTCTCATTTACATTAATGCTCCTTTATGCTGTCAGAGTGATAGAGAAAATACTTCATCTCTTGATAAGATACTCCCATGATGAATTAACCTCACAGTTAAAATTTTGTTCCTTACAGCTGCCTTTAATATTAGTATCCTAAACTTTTCCTATTAATTTCTCAGTCATCTCCCAAACCTTTTATATGATTCCTGTAACCTCATTAGAATAACGTGCTACAGGCTTACTTTATAACTCTATACAAAGAAGGATGACTTTGTGGTTAGGGAACAGGACTGGGAGTCAGATGACCTGGTTACTATTCTCAGCTCTGCCACAGACTCTGGTGTGTGATTTTGGGAAAGTGAATCTCTTTGTGGATCAGTTTCTTCATCCGCAAAATGGGGATAATAATACTAAACTACCTAACAAGGGTATTATGAAGATACTTAATGTTTGTAATGTATATCAAAGTCCTTGAATTGTATGTGCTATATAAAGGAAACAATTCTTCTTACCTGTTCATACATGTGTCTGTTTTAGAAACTTAGGCCTTGAACCTATAAACTCTTATGTACCTATTTAACTTTGTACATGTGCAAAGTGAAGCATATTTTCAAGTGTTTGCAGATCAGGACCTTACTAAATGTCATTAGAACTGTTTATATTTCATTAAAATATTAGGGAAATTAAACAATGTAAGTATCTCATTTATTTATTAACATTCAAAACCATATACCTATTATCTTTCTGACTCCAACTCTTAGGCTTTAAATGAATTACTGGGAAATTTTGCATTACTGGGTGTTAGAAAATGTATATTTTTGTATTGGGAAATGCTTGATGACAAAACCTAATTATTAATTATTATTTTATTTTAGCTCAATTATATATCAACAGAGAATTTCAGAAATACTCACATGGCTTGATGGTTCCAAATCTGAGAGGTAAAGCTTGATAATATACAACTCAGTGTTAAAAAAAAAAACATGCTAGAAGGATTTTCACTCGTATAGTTTTCACATTATTTTCATATGCTTGTAAAACAAGCTCAGTTATTATTTCCTGGGATATAAAGGGCTGCTGTAATTATGGTTGTGCCTATTATTTTCCTGAATCAAAAGTTAGAGATGAAAGAGGTAAACTAAGTCCATGACAGTATGAGTGTGGGGTGTACATATCTGAATGGGACTGTAGAGGCTGGGGTTTGTTCTGTCTTTTGCTGGCTTACAATTTCTTTTTTCTTTGGTGTTACCTGGATGAATTCTGAGACATCCAGGTAAACCTGGATGAGAGTGAGCGGAAGAAAGTCTGCTTAACAAAGCCTGTGTATCTATGTGTATCAAAGAATTAAGAGTCTTCTCTGGGAAGAATAAATATTGTACATTACACACAGTAATGCAGACTACAGCTCAGTTGTCTAAAAGTTATCTTACTGTGGTCTTGTGGGAATTTACTCTGTTCCTATGTGCAATAGGTTGGCACACAAGAATTAATGTTAATTCCTTGTAATATAAGTGCCCTGCAATAGGTGTATGTCAGGAGCTTTTATACCTAAGAAGAGTTTGTGAGCCCAGGCTCTAGGAAATGTAGGTTAGCAGTTGGATGGCCATTTTGTTCCTGTTCTGTTTGTGATTGGCTAAGTTAAATAATATTATTTTAAGAATTATTTTTGTATAGTCAAGTGGGGCAATGAATTACCAGGTGAATTTGTGTTACATGTGAATAAATTAAAAGAAAGCTTTTCATTCTTTCATGTCAGGGATTGTGAATACCTCATATAAATTGGGGGTTAGATGAGGTTCTCTGGAATCTCACCCAGTAAAGCAGGAAGAAGTATGGCAGTAGGCTCAGATTTTTCAGACATGGCCAGCAGTGCAAGTAGAGCAGTCCAGTCTGGCCCGACAAGATATTTATAGCTGTTACGGTGTACGGGAAAGACATAGGAGGAGCAGAACGTGGGACCGCTGGGCCTTCCATGGAGCTGCGTCTCCTCCGGCTCCATCTGTACAGCAGCAGCCCCGCCGGAGGACAGGGTTGGGGGTGGTAAAGCCGCCAGAGGAGCTGCCGGCCTTCTGTTCCTTTCCCCGCTGTGGTTCCCGGGAGAGCCCTGTGGTTTGGGGAATCGCGCCCCCAGCCCTGTCCTCTGGTGGGGCTGCTGCTGTACAGGTGGAGGAGCTGCGGCCGTGGGGCGCTCAGTAGCCCAACTTTCTGCTCCTTTCCCTGCTGTGGTTCTGAAATCTCCAGCGCAGCAGGAGGAGGACAGAGCTTCCCCCCAGGTAAGGGGGTGGATCATGGAGAGAGGATGGGGAGAGTGGGAAAGCCCCAGGCTGGGAGTGGGGAGGAGTCACATGGAAGGTCACATGCCCCCCATTAGCTGCTGCCCTCTCTGCCTCCCATACCAGTCAGAAATAGATTCCACTTGCATCACTGGCCATGGCCTCTAATTTTGGGTGCCTCAATTTCTGGATGCTCAACTAAAGATACTGAAGGCCACTTCTGGAAATGTGGGCCTAAGTGTTTATGCTCACAAGGCAATTGAGAGGAAACTGCTTCAACTGTGCTAAGTTTTTTTGTGTGCTTGGAATTTTAATTAGTGTTTCCTTTTTTAAAATAAAGTTTTTACAGAAACTTTTCCAAATTCTCACAGTGCTCTTTTCTTTGGTTTAACTCTAGGCCAGATTTCTATACTTTGTATATTGAAGAACCTGACAGTTCTGGACACTCATATGGACCAGTTAGTGGTGGAGTAAGTTGTATTTTTTTTAATCTTAAGATAAGTTGCTCCAGAAATAATGGTATACAGTAATTATATAGTTCAGAAGAGTCCTGATTACTTGCTTTACGCTCTAGTTAATGACACACAGTAACTATTATTCAATACTGGAATTCAGCAAACAGTGCTAACCATCAATATCCCTAGTTTCATTTTGTTTAGCATCTTGGGAGTAGTCAGGGCCACCCTGCCATGGTTCCAGCACTGCGACAAGTACAAAAGCAGAGCTGTAGTCTAACCAGAGCTGCAGAAAATTTGTTCAGCCCTGCACAGATCTAGGAAGGATATTAAGATTCAAGCATGGACATATTTAGAACAAACTTTCATTTGGCTGATAGGTGATCCTTGAAGGCCATGTGACAAATTCTTAGAGCTGGCTAAATACTTTTATGAGTATGAAAAACAATACAAATACCAGTTAATATGTATTTTATTTAGTCCACATCATTCATCACATTTTCTGTTATTCCGAACTCAAAGCATATTTCACTTTCACTTACATGCACACAGAATACTTCTTCCTGGGAAACATAGACATTGTCATACCAGATCAGACCAATAGTTTATCTAATTTAGGCCTGGTCTACACTTGGGGGGGTGGGGGAGGGAAATCGATCTAAGATACGCAGCTTTGATGTACTTAGATCTACTCACCACGGTATCTTCACTGAGGTGAGTCGACTGCTGCCGCTCCCCCGTCGACTCCGCCTGCATCTCTTGCGCCGATGGAGTACAGGAATCGATGGAAGAGCGGTCGGGGGTCGATTTATTGCTTCTAGACTAGACAGGATAAATTAACCACTGCTGGATCGATTGCTTCCTACCGATCCGGTGGGTAGTATAGACATACCAGTCCTCAGTGTTCTGTCTCTGAAACTGGCCTTCAGAGGATGGTATGGTCCCTCTAGTGAACAAGTATGGAACAACCAGCCTACAGGGGAAATGTCTTCCTCACCCACATAATCCATGTTGATTGGTGGTTGGTTTATGTCTAGAAGCAGGAGAGTTTACATTCCTTTTTCATATTAAGGTTAAGGTTAAGGCTGCTCAACACTTCCCATTATAAGACCCTGTTTTCAATTGCTTATGATTTTGAACCTTAACCATTTGGGCTGAAATTTTCCATGCCAGGGGTATGTCACAGTCTAACTTTAAAAAAAAACCAGCCAAAATGGTTCAGCTCTTTCTAAAAATGAGGCTAGGGAAAAACATGTTCTTTTGCAACGTTAAAAAAATTCTGGCAAATTTTTCTTTGGAAAGCTCTAGTGCTCCCATAGTTAGGGGCAAGAACTTGACATTTGGCAGAGGAGTTGATCTTTGTGTTCACCCAAACTTGGACAAGTTATAAGCCTTTGAAAAAGCTGCTGTTTTCACATGCTCGGTAGATTTCTTAGAGTTTAAGCAGCTAAAATCTCCAAAGATTCTGTTCTCACTGATCATTCTCCAGCGCCTCATGAATCCTAATGCTGACCAGCCTAATGATGACTAGCCACAGAGTGACTATACATACTCCATCCCTTGACAGCTTCTGCATGTGACTGGACTGCTCATGCTTCCCCACAGAACTGCTGAGCCAGTATAGGGGGCAAATAAAGGCAGGGCATAAAGATGACTGAAGGCCAGGAGAAGGGGAAAGATATCAGATGAAGAGCCAAGAGGGGGGAAATGGGATGAGCAAGGAAAGGAGACTGGGATGGGGAGACTAGGACCAGCTGGACAAGGAGACTGGAACTTGGATGAGGAGTGGAGAAGGGGACTGGGTATGCAAGGAGAATGGGGCTGGGACAAGCATCCCAGTGTAGGGGAAGAGACAAGACTGGGACATGGACAGGATGTTGGAGGGGACAGGGCAGAAGGGACCACATTTGGGAAAAACAGATTATGCTCCTCTCCAGAACATGGAATGAAACCCAAGATTTCTGAGTCTCATCATTCCTCTGCTCTTAGCAAGTATATGTGAAACCCACCAACAAAGGATGTCTCATCCCCCTTTAGTATTGGTCTACGTAGGAAATGGCAACTTTCTACTGCTATCAGTTACTCCATTTGCTCAAGTGGCAAAGGTCTACGTGGTGGACCATATGGTTGCAACCCTGCTGATGACCTATGTGGGTGTCAATCTGATGCCACGTGATGGAATTTGGGGGGCAGAGATTTTTTGGTTTGCTTTTTTAAAAACAGAAAATATCACACACACAACTCTAAGTTAAAGGAACATTATTAAGGTTACAAAGTCAAGCGTTCAAAAATAGGAAATAAATCATGCATAGCAAAGACTTGCACCTGCTTCTTCCACATCCCAGGTGAGTGCTCTATCCACTGGGCATGTGGCTATTCTAAGGTCTCTTTATCTCTCCCTGCCACCACCTCTAAATTCCATCCTGGATCTGAGAGGCCTTCCCAATGAAAATTTAGTCAAAGCCAATACACTCTTATGAAAAGTTTTGGTTTTGATGAATCAACATTTTCCAATGAAAAAACATTTTGTTGAAAGATTCTTGACGAGTTCCATCTGTAGGACCCTTGTCTTATTAGTTGCAGAAGCTGGAAGGTGTGTAGTGAATGAGGCAGATTACAGGAAGAGAAAAGAGGTTCTCGTGGTAAAGACAGTTGAATGCTACCTTGTAGAATCTGATTCCATCCCTGCCTCTGCCATGGGGTTCCTGTGTGATGCTTGGTAAGTCATTAAACCAAACTTTTCACAAGAGGTCACTACCTATGTATTATGGGTGCCCTACTTCAGATGCTGGGGTCTAATTTTCAGAAGTGCTGAAAACTGACAGCTGAAACTGAAATGAATGGGAGCAGTGCTTTCAATGTAGAAAGTGCTCGATCATGCTAAATAGTCTGAAAAAAATAAAGTCCTAGGTGTCTCAAATTGGGCACTATCACAGGGTGGCATCCTGAAGTATCCCCCCTCTGCTATCTCAGGATGGCCCTGCAAGCATCCCACCACAGTTTATCCTCTTCAATATTCCTTAAATAACTCAGCGCAGCCAAACAGTGTGAGACACAAGTCCCCTCCTCAGGTCTACTTTATTTGAGCCCAAATAAACTCAGAAATAAAGTTTCTTCTTTCTCTTGGCTCTAGCCTCTGGCTATCACTCAAGCACCTCACTCTCCTCAAGTCTGGAGTCCTCAGCCTTCCTTCTCGGGGCTGGGTTCAGTTGAGTCTCCACCACTATTCCTTGCAGCACTTACCTGTACCCACTTTCTCCAGGCAGCTGCAGGTCCCCAGGCCTCTGTACTGCTGCTGCTGCCGCCACCATCTCTGGGAGCTACTCTGTGTTAGGGGAGCTCCTTTTTCTAGGAGCACGCCTTCCAGGCTTCTTGCTCTGGTGAGCTCTCCTGGGAGCCACTTTTCTCAGGAGTTTCCTATCTCTAGGATCCTCCCACCCCAACGGAGCCCTGAAAAACATTTATGTGGCTCATTAGCATATTAGCTGCCAACCAGCCGCTTAGGGATTTAATTACTTTCAAATGGGTCTGGGTTGGCTCATTCTCCCTTAGAGGAGCCTGTCAAAGCTAGGCTGGTCCCTGACTCCCCTTTAAGGACCAGTTGGTCCCTTGACAGGCACCGAAAATTAGTGGATACTTTTGTCTTTCCTCTCTTTGTGCCTCAGTTCTTGACCTATAAAAAGTGGATAATAGTGGTTCCTCATCTCACAGAGGTGGTCTAAAGATAAATTAATGTTTGTGGAGCACTCATATGCTACTATAGTGATGAGTGTCAAAGAAGTCCATGTGGAAATTAATAATTCTGTCTTCAGAACAGAGTTTGAATAGTGTGTTGTAAATAAGACCTACGGTCACACATTAAACAATGAGGATAAAACCAAATATTAACCCGCAGCTTATTAATTGAGAACCATCCATCATGCACACTGAGTTCTTTGAAAAAAACACAGGAGGTCTTTGGAAAAGAACAGCATGTGATTATGTAGTTAAAGACTGTATCAAAATGCATACACACTTGTAAAATGAATTAAGATTGCACAGGCAATCTTAATTCTGGCCTTTCTTAACTTTTGAGTGCTTGATTTTGCAAACTTAATTGTATTTTAATATAAATTGTTGTGTATAACATGTATATATATTATGCATGCAGTAATTTTCAGGTTCATATGGTTTATGTATAAATTCAATCTAATGTAACTGTCAGTATTCTTATAATCCATATAGACTTTTAATTCTCTTTTGAATTCTGATAAACTCTTGGCCTTAGTGACTTTGAACTGGAAATGAGTTCTCCAGATTAATCATATTTCATTTTCATTTCAGTTCAGTTTCATTCAATGTTCCTTGGTCCTGAATCATAAGAAAAGCAAAATAGAATAACTTTCTCTATAAGGTTTAAAAATCTCACTTAGGTTTAAAATGTTTGATAGTTGAGACTAGACAAATCATTCTGGCTTAAACTTCAAGCAATATGAGCATTGTAACTTGTAATAGTTTGAATGGAATCCAACAATTAACAGATTGGGTTTGCTACTGACGACAGTTCCAGTTGCAGGAAAGGTTCTCTATGGAGGGCTAAGGAGGGATCTGGAATATTTTAGAGATACCATGTAATTCAGACTTGATCTTCACTAGGATTACCTACCTATCTGACATGCAGCATCATTGTTATAATTATTCAGATTGCTATAGCATCAGGACTAGGACCCCAGTGTACTAATGCAAACACATAAAAAACATAGGCCTTGTCTACACTACTGCTTAAGTCGATGTAACTTATGTTACCCAGGGGTGTGAAAAAACCACCCCCTTGTGTGATGTAAGTTATATGCACTTAAAGTGGTGTCTACACCGTGCTATGTCGCGTCTGCCTCTTGTTGAGGTGGAGTAATTACACTGATGGAAGAGTCTCCTGTAGACATAATGCGTCTTCACCAGACATGCTAAATCAGCACCGCTGCATCAGTGACAGCGGTGCCGATTTAGCACAGTAGTGAAGACAAGCCAATAGTCTCTTCCCCGAAGAGCATACAATTTAAGGATATGTCAGAGTAGACACTAGCTATGCCAACAGGAGGGATTCTTCTGTCAGTGAAATCAATCCACTTCCCGGAGAGGTGGTAGGTAGGTTGACGGAAGAATGCTTCCATTGATCTAGCACTGGCTATGCTGGAGGTTAGGTCGGTATCGGTATGTCTCTCAGGGATATGGATTTTTTTCACTCCCGAGAAACGTAGCTATGCTGATGTAAGTTCCTAGTGTAGACCAGGCCTAAGAAGTACATAAAGCTACAATGTAATATAAGATTTCTGGTGGTATCATATCAGAAATCATAAGAATCTGAAAGTTTCTGTATGTTTCTTCATAATTAGAGCTGAGTGAATAATTGATTTTTTGGTTTTGTGGCTGAAACAAATTTTTTTAAAAAAATGTCATTTCGGGTCAACTCGAAACAAAAATATGTTATTTTTTTCTCAATGCAATAAAAATATTTAAAAATTAATTTTGGGTCAAATGAAAAGGTTTAGTTTGATCCAAAACAAATTTTCCTGGTTCATTTTCTTTTTCACTGTTTGTTTTTTAAATAAATCTAGTGAAATTTCAAAATGAAACATAGTTTAGAAATGAAAAGACAATTTGTTTAATTTAGAACATATCAAAATGAAACAGCGTGACTTTTTCAAAAATTATTTTTTCATTTTTGGGGGTCAAGGCTAGTCAGCTGAATTTGACCCAAATTTGCAATAGTTGTGGTTAACCTGAAACTGCATTTTTCAGTGAATAAGCTATTTGTCCAAAAAAAAAAAAAAAAGGGGCCTATTTTTATTCTCTCAGTCTATGCTGTGATGAATACTCCATTCTGTCTTGGTGTTCTTCCAACTATTCAAGAAAAGTGGTCATTCTTTTTTTAAAAAAATAGAAAGAGAGAGAAATAAAGCCTGTGATTTAACTTATTTATCCCCTTTTAGTTACACATGCAATGCTATAAACAGGAAGCAGAATCAGACCAAACAGGGCTTTGGAGCTGTGCTCTGGCTCCACTACAGCTCCAGGCAAAAACCTGCAGCTTCACTGCTCCACTCCAAAGCCCTGAGACCAAATACATATATTTATGTTTTTTAAATGATTTAAGTGTATGTCTTCTTTCTGTTAGGAGGGTGGAAGAGGTATGCCTTGCAGCAGAAAAAATCAAGGCAATCTCTTCTTCTGTACCACATGAGCTGGCAAGCATGAGAAGGGAGTTGGGATACCAAAGGGGAATTGCTCTTTGTTTTGGGTGTACTTGCCATCTGAAGTTTAGAAGGAGGGCTTTAGTTTCCCAAATTGGAAAGGGAGTTTCCCTTTGTAGGGGTAAGAGCTCAATGGAATTACAACTTTATTACTGTATGAACAGTTGGCACAGTATATATATGCATTCTTGTAATGGTGCTTATTGATAATAAATGGATGCTCTCATATTTAAAATAATACATGCAAGAAAAATAATTTCCTTATCGCTGTTTCTAGGTTGCTGATTTTGTAAAAGAATATTTTTTTTAAAAATCCTACATTTGAGGCCACATTTGACCTGACTCTGGCACTTTGTTAAATACAAGATTTAGCATCTATTATACAAAAGCTATTTCTAATGTAGTATAGCAAAACTTAGTATGGTAGTTTGGGGTTTTATTTGCTTTGTGGAACTGGTGGGCATTTGCATTAATAAAATGCAGTGATGTTGACAGAATTATTTTTTAGCTCAAAAACAAAGAAAAAATTAAGTGTAGAAAGATGATAGAGAAACTTGTAAAAGCAGCAAAGAGTCCTCTGGCACCTTATAGACTAACAGACGTTTTGGAGCATGAGCTTTCGTGGGTGAATACCCACTTCGTCGGATGCATCTGACGAAGTGGGTCTTCACCCATGAAAACTCATGCTCCAAAACGTCTGTTAGTCTATGAGGTGCCACAGGACTCTTTGCTGCTTTTACAGATCCAGACTAACACGGCTACCCCTCTGATACTAGAGAAATTTGCTTATTTTTCCCTACTCTGATTATACAGTCTGATAGATTGACTAGGGGCATTGAAATCAATAGCAAGGAGAAATTCTAATGAAACTCTATTTATTCTTTAGGTCATTAAAGCCTTGCAGTTAGCAGACGAGGCATTGGGAATGTTAATGGAGGGACTAAAACAGAGGAACCTGCACAACTGTGTAAATCTCATTGTTTTGGCTGATCATGGTACTGTATCTAGTTTTGTACTTAACTTTTCAGTATCTGTTCTACTTACTATATGTCCTTGTTTATTCTCTTCCTTGTTTCTGGTGTTCATGATCACTATTTTAATAAGCTATTATAAATAGTCTTGTCAATATTGCAATTTCTAATATAACAAAATAAATATTTATGTATTCTCGTTTTAGGAATGGATAAGACCTACTGCAACCAATTAGAATACATGACGGATTATTTTAATCAAATTAATTTCTACATGTATGATGGGCCTGCAGCTCGCATTCGGGCTTACAATGTTCCAGAAGACTACTTTACTTGTAAGTGTGAGCCCATGCTGTTAGTGCACCACCAGCACAGCAGAAAGGAAAGAAATAAGGAAAGTGGATAGTCAATAGTTTTGAACCTTGGTGATGTCTATAGTGAACACTTTTCTGTGCCAACTGATCATGTCTTTGGCTCATGGAAACAATGTTGCAAGAGTGATCTTTGACTGTAACTCCAGATGATGCTAAAAGATAAAAACTCTTGTGACAGATTGCAATTTGAGTTTTCATCTCATGTGGAAAAAGAAAGGATAGACTTGTGTTCAGTTCCCCCCTGGGCCACAGATATCTTGCCCACCAGCAAATGGCTTAATCTCTGTGTGTCAGTTTCCTGTCTGTAAAATGAGAATAATAATGTTGCCTTTCTCCCAGTCAGAGTTTGTCTTCTCCATTTAGATTGTAATTTCTTCCAGGGCAGGGACTGTCTCTTAATACGTGTGTGTACGGCACCTAGCACAGTGGGGCCTTGATCTTGGTTGAGACCTCTAGGAGATATAATACAAATTAATAATAATGGAAACCATTTAAATGTGCCTGTGGCGTATGATGCTATCAACTTGACTTAAGTTCTCCCTCTCAGTCAGGGAACAGAACATGGGAAAGTCAGGGGCGGCGCCAGGCACCAGCACTCCAAGCGCGTGCCTGGGGCGGCAAGCCACCGGGGGCGCTCTGCTGATCGCTGCGAGGGCGGCAGGCAGGTTGCCTTTGGCGGCATGCCTGCGGAGGGTCCGCTGGTCCCGTGGCTTCGGCGGACCTCCCGCAGGCTGCCGCTGAATCTGCGGGACCGGGGACCTCCCGCAGGCAAGTCGCCGAAGGCAGCCTGCCTGCCGTGCTTGGGGCGGCAAAATACCTAGAGCCGCCCCTGGGAAAAGTACAGGCCCAGGGTCACTCGTTTCAATGAGCATACAGAATTCCTATGGTAAAAGTGATGCTTGTTTTAGGGCCTTAGGAGCCAGCAAGCTATTGTGCTTATTTATTATTATTTCACATTTTTAATGTACAGCTAATGTGCTTGGCAGTAGAATAGATCCCACACAAACTAAAGACAGTCCTTGCCTTGAGCAGCTTGCACTCTAAACAAGACAGAAACAGAATAGACAAGCTAGGATAAGAAGCCCTGAGGAGGGAATGAATAAGATTTAGTGTTTTTTAAACTATTAATGTAATTAGTCTCTCATTTCTTGTGGGCATCTTATTATCCCTAAAAAGCATTAGCCTTCCCTAAAGCAGCAGGGTTCCGTAAAAATAAAAACAAACTCAAAATTAAATGTTAACAACAAAGGATTAAATCTCTCTCTCTCTCTCAAAGTGTGGATGATGAATTATGGCAGCAGATTTACCTTTCTCTGAAGCATTAGTTATGGCCACTGCCAAAGCCAGGAAACAAGACTTGAAGGACCAGTGATCCAGATCTTGTCCAGCACTACAAATCTGATATTCCAAACTGGGGGTGAGGTAGAGGTGGAGAGTCTGTCTCCAGTGATTTGTCAGCTTTGTCTTTGGTTAGATACTGCCATGCAGCTTTCTGCAGTCCACCTTTTTGGGTTCCTACCTAATGATTCTGGAGCTGATAAGTAGATGGCTGGGTAATCTGCACAGGCTGACAAAACACTCGGTGCTCACTTTTACAAATAGTATACAAGTGGATGCAAAAATAGTGCAAATTCTTGCACAGTGCTTTGAATTTTCAATAGCTTGAATGCAACTTATTCTATTGTCTGTTTTCTTAAACAGTTGATTCGGAAGGAATTGTTAAAAACCTTACCGTGAGTAAACTCTTGTACATCTATTTCCTCTTAATGATATTTTGATTAAAAGGCATATTTTTGTGGCTATATTGCGTGTGCACTTCTCAAACCCTAACTTTTGCACCAGTTCCATAATGTTTTTAGTGGGGTATTGAGTCAAGTTGACTCTTTGAGTACAATTGGACGCAAATCCTAGATGCTCCAGTTTGTCCATGGGCTTGGCCCAGTAGGTCCCTATGGGCAGGGCTGGGTCCAGGCACCAGCTGAGCAAGTAGGTTCTTGGAGCGGCCAAGGAGAAGGGGCGGCACATTGGGCTCTTCCGCGGCAATTCGGTGGCGGGTCCCTCGGTCCATCTCGGAGGGAAGGATCAGCCGCCGAATTGCTGCCGAAGAAGAAAGTGGTGTGGTGAAGCAGCCGCCGAGCGCGATCGCTTTTTTAATTTTAATTTTAATATTTTTTTTTTGCCGCTTGGGGATGAGGGATGGGGAAGGTGGCCAAATTAATGTTATTGTGGGAAGCTTCATTTTTGCATTTCTTTGTCTTTATAATTTAGATTGATTTGATCATTTAAACTTTTAATCATAGAATCATAGAAATGTAGAGCTGGAAGGGACCTCGAGAAGTCATATAGGCCAGTCCACTGCCCTGTGGCAGGACTAAGTAAATGTAGAACATCCCTGGCAGGTGTTTGTCCAACTTGTTTTTAAAAGCTTGCAATGATGGGGACTCCACAACTTCCCTTGGAAGCACAGGTGCCAGCTTCCTCTGGTCCCCGGGGGTGCTCAACCCCTCGCTCTACCCCAGGCCCTGCCCCCACCTGCCTCTTCTCCCAAACCCCCATCGCTGCCCCAACTCTTCCTGCCCCCTTCTCCTAAGCCCCTGGCCCTGCCCCCCCACCCCTTCTCCTAAGCCCCTGCCCCGCCTCTTCCTGTCCCTGCTCCTCCCCACCCCCCAGCACCTCTTGCACAACGCAGAACAGCTGATCGCTGCGGGCAGGAGGCACTGGCAGGGAGGGGGAGGAGTTGATCGGTGGGGCCGCTGGCGGACGGGAGGCGCTGGGGGGAAGAATGGAGCAGGATAGCTACCTTATGTGTCTAACATATAGCACTCCTGTTCATGCCCTCCAGACTCATATTAGTCTTTTTTTGCAGCTGCATCACACTGATGACTTATATTCCATTTGTGGTCCACTATAACCCCCAGATCCTTGTCAGCAGTGCTGTCCCTTAGACAGTTATTCCCCATTTTGTAGTTGTGCATTTGATTTTTTTTCCTTCCCAAAAGAAGTACTTTGCACTTGTCTTTATTGAATTTCATCTTGTTGAATTCTGACCAATTATCCAGTTCGTCAAGGTCATTTTGAATTTTAAACCCATCCTCCAAAGTGTTTGCAACTCCTTCCAGCTTGGTGTCATCTGCAAATTTTATAAACATACTCTCCATTCCATTATCTAAGTCATGAATGAAAATATTGAACAGTACCAGACCCCGGATTGACCCCTGCAGGACCCCACTAAATATGCCCTCCCAATTTGACAGCAAACCATTGATAACTACTCTTTGAGTATAGCCTTTCAACCAGTTGAGCACCCACCTTATAGTAATTTCATTGAGATCAAATTTTCCTAGTTTGCTTATGAGAAAGTCATGTGAGATTGTGTCAAAAGCCTTACTAAAATCAAGTTATATCACATTTACTGCTCCCCCCCATCCACAGCAAAAGAAAGAAATTAAGTTGGTTTTGCATGATTTGTTCTTGACAAATCCATGCTGACTATTCCTTATAACCATATTATCCTCCAGGTGCTTACGAATTGACTGTTTAATAATTTGTTCCAATATCTTTCCAGGTATTGAAGTTAGGCTGACTAGTCTATAATTCCACAGATCCTCCTGGTTCCCCTTTTTGTAGATAGTTACTATATTTGCCCTTCTCTGGTCTTCTGGGACATCTCCTGTCCTTCAGGAGTTCTCAAAGATAATTGCTAACAGTTCCAAGATTGCTTCAGCTAGTTCCTTAAGTACCCTAGGATAAATTTAATCAGGCACTGCTGATTTGAATATTCTTTAACCTGTTCTTTTCCTATTTTGGCTTGCATTTATTTCCCCAGGTTGTTAATATTAATTGTGTTGAGTATCTGGTCATAATTAGCCTTTTTAGTGAAGACTGAAGCAAAATAGGCATTAAACCTTCCTTGATGTCATCAGTTATTAGCTCTCCATCCCTGTTAAGTAATTAACTGTTAACTAAATAATCCAAATAGCCATTCTGAGTATATGAAAAGAGATGTGAAATGTCTGTCCTATGCCTATAGCCCAGAATTTTGGGAATTCCCTCTTTTCTTTCTATCATTGGTCACTAGTATGTAGTGCAGCCCAGAGTTCCTAGCCTCTTTCAGTCTGATTTTCTTGCACCAACTACCAGTGTATTCTATTATATCATTTGATGGTTTCCTCTATCTTTTCCCTAGATGAGGATCCCATATAGAGTTTAAGGAGTGACCTTGTCTCATGGCATATATAATAGGTGTCATGTAGCCATCTCAGTGAATCCTATTCTAAAAAATAAAAATTATCAAACTCAGTTGCTTATTTGATTATCCAGGCTCACTTCTCATTTCACAGGTTTAATACGAACAGAGTATACAGCTCTAGCAGCTGAACACCTCAGACCAGATTCTTACATCCACTCTGGCCCCTTGTGCTTCTCTGATGGTACAAAGAGACCAATTACCTGGCTTAACTAACTGCCTAAAGATTCTGCCTGTGTAGGGGAACTCCTGGGTGGCACAGAACTAGCAGTAGTGGTTCTAGAGCGCCCCACAGCTGGCTTCCAGGGTAGGGGGCATAACCAGGGAAAATAGTACATGCTTGGAGCATTGCTTTACTCTGGTGCTCTCTAGCTGCTGGAAAGGCCCCTGAGGGCCATAGGCAGCTGGACACAATTAAGTACAGCCCTGAAAGTGGTTTGTTTACCTGCCACGTGCACAAGTCCGGCTGATCGCGGCTCCCACTGACCGTGGTTCGCTGCTCCAGGCCAATGGGGGCTGCTGGAAGCGGTGTGGGCCAAGGGACTGGACCACGATCGGCCGGACTTGTGGACACGGCAGGTAAACAAACTGGCCCAGCCCGCTAGGGGTTTTCCCTACACAAGCGGTGTCCCAAATTTGGGAAACACTGCCTTAAACAAAGTATCTCCCAATCAGAATTATTGGGACCTTCTGGATTTTTACAATTGCACCACTATTTTTAAAAAATTCCCATTACTTATTTCAAACAAGAAATATATATTGTTTTTAAGGAATTTCAGAAAGCCTAATCAACGTGTTAGGGGTGGTCAGTTATAAAGTGAGGTCACCAGGTCTAGTGAATAGGTTGGTTTTGTTTGTTCAGATTTGTACTTGCTGTGGCACTTAATACATACTTATGATCCTTTATTCTTCTACTTTTGGCAACTTCTGAGTTTTGAGATCCTACAGATTCTTAACCAGAAAGAAAAACTAACTGTAGCTACACTAGCTGATGTTAGAAAAACTTTTGTTCTAATAAAACTCATTAGAATCTATTCAACTTGTTTCCAAGTTACATTTTGGCAACTCAGCAAATTTTCTCTTTTAGTAATGATACATTTATAAACAACAGTGCCAAAAATTCGATATTGAATTTTTCCAAGAAAGAGATTTGCATGCTTATAATTTTTAATGATTTCAAAAAGATCACCTTATAGACATGTGAAAGGATTTATTCCTCTTCTCTATTTATTGCATGGTAAACTGGTAAAAGATTGCAGAAAAGCATTAACTTTCAGGGACCTTTAATTACTAGCTTATAGAATGTGAACTGATATACTAACTGCATGGTATGGATGCCAATAACATTAGCTATAGCATATACCAATATCGTTACCATTACAAGTTTTTTGTTCTTATCTATAACTTTACAACTGTCTCCTATTAAGGACTGACACACTTACAATATATCTTGTCAAAGGTCTATGTAACATATCCAAGTAAGAAATTTTACTATCCATTATCAACTGGGACAAAAATGTGGTGGAATAAGTCAGTGAAGAAGATATTGTTCTAGCTATCAATCAATATATACAGTATATTTAGTGTGCCAATCTCCACAGTATCTATGGGCATTGCTGATTGATGTGTTTGTGTTTGTCGTAGTGCAAATCTTAACACGATTGGTCCTTTTTATGTTTTTCAGTGCCGAAAAGCCAACCAACATTTCAAACCCTACTTGACACCCAACTTACCAAAGCGATTCCATTATGCTAACAACATTCGCATTGACAAAGTTCATCTTATGGTGGACCGGCAATGGTTGGCTGTTAGGTAAATTGTGGCTGTAAACTGATTCTTACCCTTATCATTTAAGATGCCTCATTTCCTTCACAGATGTGTCATTTGCTTTCTATTTAAAACTGTCTCTCTTGCCTTGAAGACAATAGTTGGTCCTTAGAATGCTGGCTTTTCCAGACCGTTAGATGAATGTTTAGGAGGCTATATAAAAGGAAATGATTGTGTGTGTCTGTGTAAGCCAGGTATCCACTGCTTTACATGGTGTGTATAGAGTTTTCTCTTCAAATCAGCATGGTAAATGAGGGGAATTGAAGTCTTGTTCATTGTTCACCTTCACTAAATGTCTCATCACATCATTTAACCATGTAGGGCTGACAGAATTGGCTTCTTATATGCTCAATTAATGAGAATCCATCATGCAAAAAGTTCTGCAGTTTTTCAAAGCTCATAACTCAGTCAATTCAAAGCCAGTTTTCATTGAAATATTCAAAACACTTTTTAATTAGGACTCTTACCTTGTCAAGTTTTAGCTTTCTATCAGGGGCGGCTCCAGGCACCAGCACGCCAAGCGTGTGCCTGGGGCAGCAAGCCACGGGGGGCGCTCTGCTGGTCGCCGCAAGCGTGGCAGGCAGGTTGCCTTCGGCAGCTTGCCTGCGGAGGGTCTGCTGGTTCCGCGGCTTCGGCGGACCTCCCGCAGGTGTGCTGCTGAATCCGTGGGACCGGGGACCTCCCGCAGGCAAGCCGCTGAAGGCAGCCTGCCTGCTGGGCTTGGGGCGGCAAAATACCTAGAGCCGCCCCTGCTTTCTATTTCCTGCCATACCAGTGGCAGAGCAGTTCAAAAAAATCTTGCAGGACCCTTTTTGTAAAGGCGGAAGTCTATTTCCTGCCATATTTTCCGTATTTTACTCAAACTTGAAAAAATAAATCACCTTTGGGAAGAGACTAAGCCTGAAACATTTACCAAAAAGTGAATGATTTGGAAAGATATGATTAACTGAAAAAGGGATGGTTAGAATGGAAATAGTTATGTGATCTTAGCTGTACTAGTTGCTTATAATAATGTATGTACACAAACTGTATATATTGTAGGTATATGTAACCCACACACTGCCTGGGTGTGGTGTTCTGTCCCATCTAGTGGCACTGAGACCACTTAGAGAGCTAGATTAATGAGTGTGCTCCACAGTCTTAGCTAAGAGTTGTATGGCTTTTAGCTCATGCAGTAGAGGCTCATGCATTTAGCTCCAGAGGTCCCACATTCGCTCCTGCCAACCGACAAGTGGGGTCTGTCCCTGTTACACATACACATACTGTAAATACATGGGAGTAGATTTTTAAAAATGTATATTGTGTGTACACTCAGAGGTGCAGTGGTAATAAATTATAAGCATAGTGTCAGGGTACCAATTTTCATGTGGAAAAATGAAGGTGAAAAATCTTAGAAAGTCAGAAATTGTGAGCTCCTTTCATCCCATTTGCACTTTCAGTTGGTGCAAATTCTGCTTGCACTTATTATTGGCTCAACTGGCCCAAACCTTTTGGGAATATATTTTGTACAATATTTTACATATAGATACATATTCCTAAATGATCTCCAGATGGTTAAATCTTTTCCTGCTTCTTGGATGGTTTTTAAGATACTCTCTTTCTCTTTTCTCTTAAATATGGTCTGTCTCTTTCTGAGCAGAGGACTTATTTTTCCTGTAATCTTATTTAATTTTTTTTTAAAACTTAAGTTTTATTGAGAGAAGGGTAAAATGCCTGTTTAGTATTTGACTTCATATTTTGTTTTGAGTAGTGTCCAATATTTGCCCTAGATATTTAGGAGAAATATTTATTTTGGGTTGTGTTCATATTTGTCTTCTCCTTTCAAGTACTACTCATTGCAAGTCAAATAGTATGACATTTCTATTATATTTAATATACAAAATCAAAACTAAGGCTACAATTTGTAGAAAAAATGCAAACATTTTTAGAATGATGTATTTAAACTTAAATTCTCCCTCGTAAGGCAATGCCATCTGTAGTCTTGATTGAAATTGTTCCAAGAGGACTAACATAGTTGGGTTTTCCAGGCAGAGGTCTTGTTTTAAGATGTGAATAGTAAGGAAAGCTATTATAAAACTAGCCCCAAGCAGATGATGCATTTTTTGGAATTTCCCAATTTGGAGGTCAGCCTTTTGCTCTGATTATTTCAGAGGCATAAATGCACTGTACAGTAGCTAGAATCTTGGGGCAAATTCCTGGTTAAAGTAATCTTAGTAACCTAAGAGAAGCAGAGGTCTCTGCAAAAGTCAACACTGTGTTATAAGAACAATCAGTACCAAAATATTATGCAAAATTCTTCTCTCAGGGGGTGACCCAAAGTGAAGATTTTTGGGGGTAACCGGTACTTTTGTTGTATTTGTACCATTTTTACTTACAATATGAAATGGTTTCTTCTCAGGAATAAAGATTATACATTTTGTGGTGGAGGTAATCATGGCTATGACAATGAGTTTAAAAGTATGGAGGTAAGGTGTTTTCTTGTCTAATCACATATCCCACTGTATAGCCAATTACATATTTGCTGTAAATAAGCCACACAGTGTAGTATATGAAAATTTTTGCAATCTGAGTTTTCTTACATGGGCATTCAGACATCTAACCCTGGAAATCTACTCTCTATGGAGACAGTTTGTACCCAGGATCAAATGTTCAGACTGGCCTCAATTGTGCTTGCAAAGTCCTATGATTGTGCATCATCTTTAGGAGTCTAATACTTAGCCATGTCTTAGTGCATCTCAAAATATGAGTCATATAAACTACAGTACCTAAACACAACATATCATGGTGAGAAACAGAACTCTGCAGAGTTCATACAGCCATATTAAAAGAACATGAGAACATAGTCATCAGAAATTTACTATTTTTTCCAAAGTATTTACATTTCAGATGGAATGTGTTCATAGAGAACATTAATCATATTTATTCTGCTGATACAGTATGTGTAAGGACAAATTAGTGCTTTATAATGTGGTGATATACCCCCATAATATTTTCCTTTGACAGCATCCTGTTTGTGTTCTTCAGAAGTGCTAGTCAGAAAGCATTGAGTTCTTCTATATTAGTTAGTTCAAAATCCCTTTCCTCTTAAAAGAACAAAGGAAATGCCATACCAGAATAGACCATTGGTCCATCTAGTCATGTCTTCTGTGTCTTGCAGTGATCAAGTTAAGGATGCTTGAGAGACGCATAAACATTCCCATAGTGCACTTACTTGTTCAAGACTATATACTTTCAGGCACAATTTCCAGACCATAGCTAATTGTCAGCCCTTAAAGTATTTAATCCTAGTTAGTTTAAATGCAAATAATATTATTATTCATGTAAAAATTTAAATAATTTATGGAACTTATTCACTTATTTGCCTCAATGATATTCTGCTGCAGTAAGTTCCACAGTTTAATGGCTATGTATACTAAGTATAAAAAGTATTTCTATTTATCCCTTTTAAATTTGGTTCCTTTAATTTCATTTGATGTCCTCCTGCTTTTGTTTTATGGAAAAAAATAAACAGAAGTATGTGTTTGGCCTTCTCTGTTCTTTGTTGGTAATAAGCTTCAGACCCATTCCATGTAACAGATATGTTTTAGGATTCAGTCCTTGTTCATCTATTCATCTACTCTGTGCTCAGTTTATGAATGAGTGCTTGAATAGTATGTCCAAAACCTATATTTGGATGCTCACATTAACTCTTAGGCACATAAATTCTTAAGTGATGATTTGAGCATCCCGAAGGGGTATTTGGATTAAACCTCTGAGAATATTTGAGTCTATGTCTATACCACAGAGACTATGCCAGCATAGATACACCCTGCATCATCAGAAGGGTTTTTTCTTTGGTCTAGGAACACCACCTCCCTGAATGAAGTTAGCTATGTCAACAGAAGCTTTCTTCCATTGGCATAGGTGTGTCTTCACTGGGGGTTATGTTGGCATACCTGTGTTGCTCAGGGGTGTGTTTTTTCACACCCTTGATTGACGTAGCTGTGATGGAATAACTTCTCAGTGTAGACCCAGGGCTCAGGTGGAATCCTAAATTCAGCTGTGGTTTGGGATTCTAATAAACTAGTGAACAGCAGCGCAGATCATGGACCTTAGCTGCTGTAGCCATGCAGAGAAAAATGTTCACAAAGGTATGTCTACACAGCATTTTGGAGTGAGCCTCCTAGCCCGGATTGATAGACTTGGGTTTGCAGTGCTTGTGCTAGTGCTCTGAAAAATAGCTGTGTAGACAATGCTTTGAAGTTGCGGCTTGGGCTGGAGCTCAGGCTCGGAAGCCTAGGGAGAAGGGGTGAGGTTTGGAGCCCAAGCTCCTGCCTGAGCTGCAACTTCAAAGCGGTGTCTGTGCAACTATTTTAGAGCACTAGCATGAGCCCAAGTCTGTTTAGCTAGGTTAGGAGATGTGCTCCAAAATGCTGTGTAGACATACCCTAAGTGACTAAGGAGCCTAAGGCCCATTACCAATAGTCACTTTAGTGTTTAGGATTGTAAATCCAATCAACTTTTGGTGAGATTTAATCTCCTAAGTGCCTAAATCAATTTTGAAAATGGGACATGGGAGCCTAAGACACTTAGGGCTAGATTCACTTAGGCATTGTAAATTTTAGGCCTTAGAAAAACACAGGAACAACACAGCAATTCCCAAAGCCTGAGTTCGGTGCATAGGCTCCCTATAGAATGCATGCAGAGAGATAGGCACCTTAGTCTGAAATTCATAAAAGCCAGCACATTAGGTGGGGAGCCATCTAGGATGCCAATGAGAGATACTGATGACACGGGTATGTACCCAGCCCTGACCCTGTCACGGAGATATGTGCCTGAGTATAGACTGCAGACAGTGGTGCTGGAACGGGGTGGGCATAGCCCCCTCACTTTTAACCATCTGTAAGGACAAGTGATGGGGGGAGGGGGCAGGGTCTTGGAGGGGAAGAGGTGTGCGGGAGCAGGGCCTTGGGGGGAAGGGATGGTGCGAGGGGTGGGGCCACGGTTCAGGTGCCAGTGGCCTCCCCTCTGTTAGGAAGCTTCCGCTGCCCCTGGCTGCAGGGAGGCACCTACCTGCTTGTGACCCACAGCTGGTAACCTACTTTTGTAGTAGGTGCCTAAGGCATTTTTTGCAAGACTAAATTCTGCTCTCTTACATCAGAATAATCCCACTGATTTTAACTGTTGTGACAGAATGCAATCTACCCCAACACTCTTAGTTCTCCTAAAATCTAACTCATGTTGTTTTCTAGTTTGAATTCTTTTAGATAACAACTTTTATTATTACAATCCAGGCTATCTTCATGGCACATGGCCCAAGCTTTAAAGAAAAAACTGAAGTGGAACCTTTTGAAAACATAGAAATTTATAATCTAATGTGTGGTGAGTATAGACAACCAGTACTGCAGCTGGTAATACACAAACAGGTTTTCAGATGCTAATATGTTTTGAGCTAAGACAAAGATTACAGAAACATTAGTGAATGCATCCAGAAGCTAACACTGTACCAATTGCCTCACCCCATCCACAGAAGTCACGTTAGATTTCAAGTTTATGTATATTGGCTCACACTTATCAAGAAATTAGCTGCAAAGTAGGGAAAATTTCCTGATTGGAGGGTTGGATAAAGAATTATGAAGAGGAAAGGTGCTCCTAACAAATATAGGTGTTGCAAATATGCTTGAGTTCATATAGGGGCTCCCTGTGGTCACCTTGGGACAGAAATCTTGCAGATAGTTGCAGTTCTTGGTCAGAATTTTAGATAGGCCACTGTATCCCAAAGTTTGAAGTTGTAATTTTCTGTAATTTTTTTAAAGATCACATAAAATGAAGTGCTCCTCATAATATAATGTAATGCTCTCAAATAATGACACCTGTAACATAGTTAAAATAAAAATAATCAGATCTCATGCCTACAACACCACTTGAAAGTGTAAAAACTACCCAGAAATGACCAGACTTCAACACCTTAATGCTTAACTTTACATAAAATGTAGCAGATACGTTATACTGTGGAAATTATTAGACCCTCCATATTTAACAAATTGCAAACTCAACTGCCAGACTTTAAGGAATTGGTTAATTAGCCAGTTTGTTAATTGTTTGTTGCAGTGCTGCATTATATTTTAAATATTTATTTCAGTTTTGTTTTTGTTGAATCCCGATAAACTCAACCTTTTATTATTCAGCATCTCAATTATCCATATGCATTTGTGGTTGCCCACGTGGTTCAGGTAGTTGAAATTCTACTGTCATATTTAGAAGAAATTCATAAAGGAGTAGCTGTCAGGCAAATGAAACTTTTGGTATTTTCTTCTGTAGGGCATCAGGATGTTTTTGCAAAAATTTCAAATGTTTTGTAACCTCTTTAATCAGATCTGCTGCATATTAAACCTGCACCAAACAATGGAACTCACGGCAGTTTAAATCATCTTTTGAAGACGGCTTTCTATAATCCATCACATTCAAAAGAAGAATCACTTCCATCTTCATGCCCCTTTACCACATCAACTCCTCTGGATGAGTTAGGATGCACATGTGCCCAACTAGTAAGTAATGGGTACAGTGTTTTGTTTTTAATCAATCAGAACATGAATTCTTCCTGAACAATCTGTTAATATTATATTTTACAGGCATTACCAGGCATATTGGAAGCAATAAATCAAAGACTAAATCTCACCACAGAAGAAAGTAAGTTGTTGGTGATTTAAAATCTATGCCCTTGTGTTTTTTAAATTTTATATTATTGCTTTCTGTGGGACTATTTGCAGAGTAAAGTGTAACTGAAGGTAAGTAAGGATGACCAAATCTTGCCCATAATTAGTAATTTGCCTCTTTTTCTTTCCTGCCTATGGAGAAGAGGTTAGCTGAGAATCCTTTACAGCAACAATTCTCCTTAGGGTCCTGATCCAAATCCCATTAAAGTCAAGGGAAAGACACCCATTGACTTCCATGGGCTTTGGATCAGGCCCAAAGTGCTTTAGGAAAACAGGAGATAAAACTACTGTTCCCAGCCTTTCAGCCATCTCTTGCCCTTCATCTGTTCACACAATTCTAGGGGGCATAACTGGGTTCTTTTGGTGGATGTTCTTGGCACTTGGTTTATATAACACTTCATAGGGCCCGATTCTTACTTCACTGACACACTGACGTCCACAGAGTTGTATCAGTGTAAACTTAATATAAGTTAGAGGAAAATCAAGCCCTGGATTTTTGTGATACTGTTATACTTGATTCAGAGTAGCAGCCGTGTTAGTCTGTATCCACAAAAAGAACAGGAGTACTTGTGGCACCTTAGAGACTAACAAATTTATTTGAGCATAAGCTTTCGTGGGCTACAGCCTACTTCATCAGATGCATGTTGTGGAAAATACAGTAGGAAGAGATATATATACACAGAGAACATGAAACAATGGGTGTTACCATACACACTATAGACAAGGAGATGTAAGGAACTGTGGAGGGAGGGGCGGGGGGGGGAAATAAGCATGGGCAAATAGTTTTACTTTGTGTAATGGCCCATTCACTCCTAGTCTTTGGTCAAGCCTAGTTTGATGGTGTCCAATTTGCAAATTAATTCCAATTCAGCAGTCTCTCATTGGAGTCTGTTTTTGAAGTTTTTTTGTTGTAATATTGTGACTTTTAGGTCTGTAATCGAGTGGCCAGGGAGACTGAAGTGTTTGTTCTCCAACTGGTTTTTGAATGTTATAATTCTTGATGTCTGATTTGAGTCCATTTATTCTTTTACATAGAGACGTCCGGTTTGGCCAATGTACATGGCAGAGGGGCATTGCTGACACATTGGTAGATGTGCAGGTGAATGAGCCCCTGATGGTGTGGCTGATGTGATTAGGTCCTATGATGTTATCCCCTGAATAGTTACGTGGACAGAGTTGGCAACGGGCTTTGTTGCAAGGATAGGTTCCTGGGTTAGTGTTTTTGTTGTGTGGTTGCTAGTGAGTATTTTCTTCAGGTTTGGGGGTTGTCTGTAAGCAAGGACTATCCTGTCTTCCAAGAGCTGTGAGAGTGAGGGATCGTCCTTCAGGATAGATTGTAGATCCTTGATGATGCACTAGAGAGGTTTTTGTTGGGGGCTGAAGGTAACAGCTAGTGGCATTCTGTTACTTTCTTTGTTGGGCCTGTCTTGTAGTAGGTGACTTCTGGGTGCTCTTCTGGCTCTGCCAGTCTATTTCTTCACTTCAGCAGGTGGGTATTGATAGAGATCTTGTAGGTGTTTGTCTCTGTGTGGGGGTTGGAGCAAATGCGATTGTTTCATGTTTCATTGTTTCATGTTCTCTGTGTACATATATATATATATCTTCCTACTGTATTTTCCACTACATGCATCCGATGAAGTGGGCTGTAGCCCACGAAAGTGTATGCTCTAATAAATTTGTTAGTCTCTAAGGTGCCACAGATACTCCTGTTCTTTTTGTCATACTTGAGAAACTTGTGTATTTTTAACACACAGTGAAAAATATTGTTCCACAATCAGGGGTGAAAGTAACTTAAAAGACTTACTGGTACTGCCGGAGTCCTAAGCAGGGGCATGGCCTCAACCGGAAAAGATGGTGCCTTTCAAGATTTAAAGGCCCTGGGGCTCCGGCTGTGGCTGGGAGCCCCAGGGCCTTTAAATCATCCCAGAGCTACCAGCTGCAGAGGCGGCTGGGAGCCTTGGGGCTCAGGGGCAAATTAAAGGGCCCAGGGCTCCGGCCGCCGTGGAGCTCCAGGCCCTTTAAATCACTGTGGGAGCCTGGCTGCTGGAGCACCGGCCCGGGGCTCCCTGCAGTGGCCGGTGCTCCGAGCCCTTTAAATCCCCGCCCGATCCCGGCTGCCAGAGCTCCGGCAGCACTTTAAAGGGCCCGGGGCTCCCCGCAGTGGCCAGTGCTCCGGGCTCTTTAAATCCCTGCCCGAGCCCAGCTGCTGGAGCTCTGGCGGTGATTTAAAGGGCCCAGGGCTCCCTGCAGTGGCCGGAGCACCGGGCCCTTTAAATCCCAGCCCGAGCCCGGCTGCCGGATCTCCGGCATCACTTTAAAGGGCCCGGGGCTCCCCGCAGTGGCTGGAGCACTGGGCCCTTTAAATCACCACCGTGGAAGCCGGTCCAGTCTGGCACAGTGTACTGGCTCTTGCCGGTACGCTGTACCGTACCATACCGGCTTACTTTCACCTCTGTCCACAATTTCAAATATCCAGAAGTACAGATCCTTAATAAACATTTTTATACTTAATTAGATTGTACATATTTAGTCCATTAAAATGTCATTGTGTTTCGTGTATATTTTTCCTCATCCCATATAAATTTCTGTCAAGACATTTTTTTTCACAAGTACAAAATTCAGTAGCTATTATTTACATTCTAGTAAAGAAGGCAGAGACCTATAATTTGCCCTATGGGAGACCTAGAGTTCTACAGAAGCAAAACACCTACTGCCTTCTTCACCATCATCAGTATGTGAGTGGATACAGTCACAACATCTGGATGCCACTGTGGAGTGCATACACTGTCAACAAAACTGTAGGTTATCAAATATATTTACCATTCATAATGGAATGACCCACTGTTCTGAAAATGTAAAGCATTCATTAGGAAAAGGGGGGAGGGATAGCTCAGTGGTTTAGCCCTGCGAAACCCAGCATTGTGAGTTCAATCCTTGAGGGGGCCACTTCGGAATCTGGGGCAAAATCAGTACTTGGTCCTGCTAGTGACCCTTTTAGGGTCCCTTCCAGTTCTATGAGATAGGTATATCTCCATATATTTAAAATTAGTTATGAACCAGGGGACATTATGACTCTTCCAGACAATTTCTTCCTCGCAATGTAATATTTTTTCTTATGAGAACAAAACAGGTTGAGTTTACTTGGAGTCTGGTAATGGAAAGATGGAATTTTATTTAGCTGCCCCAAAGCATTATAATTCCAGTTTAGTGTTTGGTTTCAAATGGTGGCAGGGGGTTTAAGCAACATATTTGTAATGCTTTTTAGACACCCCTGAATTGTCTAAATCTAGCATGTCTTGAAAAACAACCTGTAAAATAATCAAAACTAATTGTACCTTGAATACCCTAAAAATTATTTTAAAATGTGGAAATGGCCACTTGATAGGAGCGCAAAAGATGCAAAGATCAAAGCACAAGAGTTAAGTTGGTTCAACTAAACCTGTTTTTGTAAAATAGATAAATAGTCAGGATAGGAAAGCAAAGACGCAGAATTTGCCTTATAGTCTGTGAGGGCATTTACAGACCCAACACAGAGACTAATTGTCCGTCTGTACTGTAATTAATGTCAGCCCATGCCAGCTGACTCGAGCTAAGGTGCTCTTTAATTGCAGTGTAGACATTCGGGCTCAGGCTTCAACCCAAACTCTGGGACGCTCTCATCTCACAGTGTCCTAGAGTCCTGGCTGCAGCCCAAGCCTAAATGTCTACACTGCAATTAAAAAGCCTCTTAGCCCGAGCCCTGTGAGCTAGAGTCAGCTGACATGAGCTAGTCATGGGTGTCAAAATTGCAGGGAATGAAGAAGCAGTACTGGGCAAAGTGGGCCCTTCCCTGCCCCTCAGCAGCTGTGAAGCATACTCCAAATGTAGGATCTGCTCAAAGGTGGACTCACTCTGTCAGTCTGGAATTGGGCGGGGGGAAAGAAAATGAAGGAGAAGTAGTTGGCTTGCAGTGTTTGGAGGCAAAGCGACCCACAAGCAGGGGCGGCTCTAGGAATCTGGCCGCCCCAAGCAGGGCAGTATGCCGCAGGGGGCGCGCTGCCGGTCGCCGGTCCTGCAGCTCCAGGGGACCTCTTGCAGACGTGCCTGCGGAGGGTCCGCTGGTCCCACGGCTCCGGTGGACCTCCCGCAGGCATGACTGCAGAAGGTCCGCCGGAGCCGCCTGCCGCCCTGCTGGCAAAATGCTGCCCCAAGCGCGCGCTTGGCGCGCTGGGGTCTGGAGCTGGCCCTGCCCACAAGAAGGGGTCTGGACTGTGGCCAAGACCCAATAGGGGATGGGTGAACCTTGTAGAGTTCATGCTTCCATGAATCTCTTGAACCAATTGTTTGGAGGTTCACAAGTTGGCAAAACTAGTGTGAGTTTACACACTTTTCCCTCTATAATTTAACATGCTTTTTTCCCCACAGGAAATAATTTTAAAATAGATTTTTCCAGCTAAAGGGAAGTCTATGCTTTGTTTATATAGCGTGATATATGTATGCATCTCCTCCTTGTACCAGTGCCAATTTTGGAGGAAGTTCTTTTCCAAAAAACCCCAAACATTTTCAAAGAAAGCATTTTAAAGATGTGTTATTGAAAACCCCATTTTCTGTGGTAAAAGCAGTTTTGATGGAAAATTTTTTGACCAGCCTTAACTCTAAGGTAATGCAGCTCTGGGTGTTTCTCATAGAAGTTCAGGCTGCATCATAGATGAGCACTGAATAAAAAGGCACTGAGGTGTCTGGAATGGACTATACCAACCAAAAATCAGTAGTACAGATTCTGCCTTCCTCCTTTAATTATATTAAAGACAATAACATGGAGAAAAGTTACAAATGTAAGGGTCAGATTGCATACTGGCTTATTTTCTAAACCTACATGGTTAATTGCAATTGTGTTTTGCTAACTAAATATAATATAACTTTTCCAAAGAAATAGGAGTTTCTAAGATGAGAAAGCAGGCCAAAAGCCTCGTTATTTCTACCAATAGATGAGTGCTAGGTGGCTACAATAACTATCTCTGCTTGTATGCTTTGGGCACAATACCATGGAGATGCCAAGGCCCCTGGAGATGGTTTTCCTCTAACCAAGCAGTACATCCTGCGGTTACCTATAAGCTGGAGAAACAATGCTGAGTGATTAGCAGTGCCTCTAGGTTGGTGTGTTTCTGACTGCTAGACAGATACAGAGAGACTCAAGCAGGACAACAAAATGAAGCAGGCTGAGGCTTTGCTGACTGTCTCCTAGGGATTCCCTCAGGTGGCTGGTTAATCAGGATCAGTGCAAAAGGGCAAGTGCAGGGCCAAAAATCTGGCTCAAAAAGTTCTTATATGTAATTTTCTTTGTGTCTGATTAGCAGTGTTATGAATGAACAATTCTTTCTGAGTGGATATTAATAAGCTGTCACAAATATTTATATTATTATAATTACAGACAGTATATCAGTAACAGCAGCTGGCTTTTCTGTTACCTGTGACTCTGATTCAGAGGAAAATCTAAGATTTAAACTATTGGTCCTTGGAATGCATTTCTGAGGTAACATACTCATCTCCTCCAGAGGAAGGAATTGGTTGCATCAATCCACCCACCTCTCCTACCCAATCAGCATGTAACAGCTGGAATGCTAATTCTGTTGTGGGGTAGAATTCAAAGCTACCACACCCTTTATAATATTTTGTTGGTTGTGAGATGAATTTGCACACTGGAACACTATAATTTTATTTGCCTTTCTGAGTTTGCTGTAGTTCCTCTGGGTATGATTCTAGACTATATTTGTAGCTAAAGAAAGTAACGTGCAAGGATTTTTTGTTTAGTATAAAAATATTGTAAATTACATTAGCTTTTGAATCTTATCCTTAAAGAGTCTAATCTTTACTGCACTGGAATGCAAACAGATTTGAGACTTGTTTGGTATTTTATGATTTATGAAAAAAAAGGCCTCAGTGCTTTGGGTTTATGGGATCTTTGTCTTTTGTGGTTTAAGTATTTTTTCTGCTGGTATTACCCCAAAAAACCCTCCTGGAAGTGGCTGAAAATGGACATGACAGACCACAACAGCTGCGGAATACTATATTTAGTTTGTCATGTAATGAAAATAAATTATGCATCTGGAAACATTAATTACTGGGTTGTTTAAAAGAATCTTATTCTTGTAACATAAACTGGAGAATGGATTGCGTAATTTTATCTATGGAGTAGTTTTCTAAAGTCATTGTAACTGTTTTTTTCTTCACGGGTCACCATGGTTCACCATGTGACCTGAGATAGAGGAAATGAGAGAGGATACAGCTGTAGATCTAGTGATGCAAGTCTTCTTCTGAGTCTAACCTGTTGTAACAGATTGTCTGTCTGTGTAGCTTATGAAGAAAGAGATTTCTTAAAGAGGCTACCATGAGAGGATTGCTTAAGGGACCACTTCTTGATACGTACATTCTGCCTAAATATTGACCAATAGCAAATCTCCCATTTTTTTGGGACGGGGAAGCCATTGAGTAGGTTGTGGCTGAGCAACTGTGATGGTTTCTGAAGTCTTCCAATTTCTTTGACCATAGTCAGTTGGGTATGGGACAGACACTGCATTGATTGGATTAGCTGGGACTCTCCTTCTAGCAAAGGGTGAAAGTATCACTGATTATTATAGACTTGTCAACAGCTTTTGATACTGCTGATCATGAAGTTTTGTTGATTTGGTTGTGGAGCCTAGCAAGACTGTTACAGAGCTGAGTGGTTCCTCTCTTATCTTTCTGAGAGAACACAGAGGTTATTTGTGGGTACTTATTTCTCCAACTTGAGAGTTCTCTCCTGCAAGGTACAATGGGAATCAATATTATAACCTTTCCCGCTCAACATGTAGATGAGGTGACTGGGAGAGTTAGTGAAGATATATGGTCTGTGATATATTCAATATGCAGATGACAGCTTGCTCTACATCTCTATTCTTTTGATTTGGCTGGAGCAGTAGAATAAATAATCCACTATCTATATAAATTTGAGGCTTGGATGAGAATTACTGTGTATCTGGAGAGGAGTGAAATAATGTTGGTGGCTTAGGACAAGCTGCCAGAACAGTTGGTGGGATTTATATTGGTTCCTCTGATTGGGAGAGTTTGAATGCCACTTGTAGCCCAGATGCATGACTTAGGTGTGGTATTAGATCTTGGCCTGTTCCTGGATGCTCAGGGAGCAGCCATAGTTATGAGCACACGCTCATCTGTGCTTGGTGAAAAAAATGACACTTTGTCTCCAAGATGGTCCGTGCCACATTTATTCATGTGTCTGTCAACTTGTGATTAGATTCCTGTAATAAGCTCCACACAGAGCTATGCTTAGAGATCAGTCAGAAACTGAAGCTATTAATAATGTTGATATTAATCAATTGATATTGATAATATTTATATTGATCAATACTGATAAATGCAAAGTGATGCACATTGGAAAACTTAATCCCAACCATGCATATAAAATGATGGGGCCTAAATTAGAGATCTAGGAGTCATTGTGGATAGTTCTCTGAAAACATCCACTCAATGTGTAGCGGCAGTCAAAAAGGCTAACAGAATGTTGGGAATTATTAGGAAAGTGATAGATAATAAGACAGAAAATATCATATTGCCTCTATTTAAATCCATTGTACACTCACATTTTGAATACTGCATGCAGGATCTGGTTGCCTCATCTCAAAAAAGATATATTGGAATTGGAAAAGGTACAGAAAAGGGCAACAAAATGATTAGGGGTATGGAACGATTTCCATTTGAGGAGAGATTAATAAGACTGGGACTTTTCACCTTGGAAAAGAGATGATGAAGGGGGAATAAGATAGAGGTCTATAAAATCATGGCTGGTGTGGAGAAAGTGAATAAGGAAATGTTATTTACTCCTTCTCATAACACAAGAACTAGGGGTCACCAAATGAAAATAATAGGCAGCAGGTTTAAAACAAACAAAAGGAAGTGTTTCTTCACAGTCAACCTGTGGAACTCTTTGCCAGAGGATGTTATGAAGACCAAGACTATAACAGGGTTCAAAAAAGAATTAGATAAGTTCATGGATAATAGGTCCATCAATGGCTATTAGCCAGGATGGGCAGGGATGGGTGTCCCTAGCCTCTGTTTGCCAGAAGCTGGGAATGTGTGACAGGGAATGGATCACTTGATGATTGCCTGTTCTGTTCATTCCCTCTGGGGCACCTGGCATTGGCCACCTTCAGAAGACAGGATACTGGGCTAGATGGACCATTGGTCTGACCCAGTATTGCCATTCTGATGTTCTTATAAATGTTTCCACCACCTTTGCACCAGGCACTGCGCTTCTCTAGTAAGTTTCCAGATGAAATTGGAAGGTATTGATGTTAACCTACCAAGCCTTAAATAGTTTTGGGCCTGATTTCCTGAGAGATCATTTCTCTCCTCATGATGTACTGTCCCAGTTAGTGGGCATGCTTCAGTTGGAGTTCCTTGCAATATGCAGGAGAGCACTGCTGAGGTGGGTGGGGAGGAAAGGTGTTCTCTGTAGATGTTCTTAACTTTGGATCACAGTTTCCCCTTGAGTCTGCCAGAGCCTGGATCTGTTAACTTTCTATATGTGCTGCAAACTCCATATCTCCCCCCAGGTTTTTGGAGAAGGTGCAGGTAGAGGGCTATAGTGATTTAGGTTAGAATCCTCATTGTGTCCCTTATCTGGCAATCGAATCTATTAACATGCAGGTTTGCACCCATGTGGATCCCTGTTGCTTCAGCAGGACACCCCCTGGGGCTAGGTGTTCAAATTAATGGATCTCAGTGCAGGATTGTGGCTTATATTTGCTGATGGATAATTTTTTATCCTTTACATTATATTGCTTCAATGTAATGCGCACCTAGAACATAAGATGGACACATACAGAGACTTTCACACGTCTAAACAAAGTGCAAAAAAGAGGCACAAGCATGATTTCCCCGACTGCAGTTCACCTTTAACAGATCAAAAGTGATGTTGCACTGCATTTGTCATCTTCATATCTAATAAAGGTTTATAAAGCTTAGGCTGCTTCCTAGATTATTAAAACAAAAACAAAAACCACATAAAAAACCTCAACATGTAGTGTTAAAAGTAAAACAGGCGAAATCTCATTGGCTATGAAAGATGGATATAATTAATTATATCTTCATATCAAATAAAATCCTTTTCTTAACAAAACTGAGAAGAAATGAAATGGAACTAAGAGCTGCTGCTGAAAAATAAAATACAGTTGTGCAGATAAAGTGCAATTCTTGTCTTGTTGTGGGTGCAATCTTTCCAGTTGTAAATACCGAAATTAGAGTTGAAATGTTGTGGGTCAGCTCTTCAGCTGGTGTGAATTAACATCGCTTCATTGAAGTGGAAGGAGTTTACTGATTTATAGCTGCTGAGAATCTAACCCATAAAGTTTCTTGGTGTCAATGCTTATCCCATCTGGATACGGCTAAAATAACATCAGCCAGTATGTGATTCTCACATGTTAACTGCCCTGCAGTAGGAAGTGAAATTATTTTTAGAGAGCTGAATGGGCCAAAAATGTCACCTTTTTGGGCTAAGATACTACCTTAGGCTTGCTACTACAATTTTACACCATGCTAAGGGCTTTCCCTAATTGGATTACCGAAAAACAGAAGGACCAAGGAAAAACACTCTATAGAAAACATAATTTTCCATTACTTGCATTGAGCTGATTCATTATGAAAATAGGAAAAGATTAAATGAAAACCATTCTAGGAAGTCACAAACCATACAGGGCATAAGGTTAGCCACAACTGTGGGTGTAACACTATTTCCCCACTTTTTCCTTTTAGCAGGCAGACGCATCTTCGCTTCCTTCCACTGTTCCAGACTGTCTGCGGGCTGATGTTAGAATCCCGGCTACTCAAAGCCAAAACTGCTCCGACTACCAGCTAGACCTGAACATCACCCACGGGTTCCTGTATCCTCCCAGTCAGTAGGATTCTTTTTATAGCTAGTGTTTAGAAAGTCTTAATCAGCTGGATGTGGGTTTGTGTTTAAAGGATATCTACAACACCAAAGCAACCTGCTTGGTAACGTGTGCTGTGCAAAAAAAAATAGTAATAATAAAAATAAATAAATAGAGGTTTCCAGTGGCTGTGCATTGACCAGAAACAGCAGAATTACTAGTATAAAGTCAATACATTTTGCAGCAGCCACCCACAGAGCCACTCTAATCCTACCCAAATATTTTCAGTTCAGAAGATTTAGATTTACTTTAAAAATGGAAGACATGCTGGCTGTGATGAAAACTGACCAGAGTGACATAACGACCAGAGTGGAGTCAAGAATCTGGCCCATGTGGTGTCACTCCATGTAAATTTTGGTTTTTTTTATGTTAGTTTTGATGTATTGGAAGGGTTAGTTTCGCAACAGTCGAACAGTTGTTGTTAGCCCATAGTCTTTTTTTACCCATCACAAAGGTACCACGCAGTTTGGTACATCTGAACAGTCTTTTTCTGGGGGACCTGCTTCTCAGTGGAAAAAATGTATATTCTAGAATAGTTCATTGAAATATAAATAGATCAAGTCAATGCATCTATTTTTTAAAATATATAGGTTGCTAAAATCTGAATAGGCAATAAACTAAATCCTGGGGAATGGATGTGGCACACTTCATGCTAATGGTTCCTCCCTGCCATTCCTCAGAGATTACAGTTTTCTCCAAAATTTACAGGAGGGAGACCTTTTATTGGGGTGTAAGGGATATTTTTGTTGTCTATCCCAGGGTAATATTTTCCAGTATTACAGAACAAGCCCCCAATCCTGTTCAAACATCTGTGTTTGTATATATAATTATGTATTATTATGTATGTATATTTATATAGTTCACATATTCATGTGAGATTTTCATTATCTGCAATAATTTGCCTTCTGTCTACAGGGATACATAAACTGCACATTGAGAAACATCTTCCTATATCAGATGAAAGAGAAAGGAAGAGAAACATCTTCCTGTATCAGATCAGTCATTAATGCATGTTTCATTCTTTTTTTATAGATTTCAATGCAACTGGTCCAGAACAATATGATGCCTTACTTACCAGCAATATTGTCCCCATGTATGAAGAATTCAAAAGTAGGTTATCAAAAGGTTCTACTGAACATTTTCCTGCAGTTTATTAAATGATAATTAACTAAAGAAAATTAAGAAAAATTAAGATTTTAAAAATTCTTTTCTTAAATGATCATATTCAGTATATCCAGATCTAGTACAATTGCACTAAAAAGTATTGTTGTTTTTTTAAAATCACCATAGAAGATTTTAAAACACATCCACTGTATTCATTTCCTTTACTCTTTTCTCTGGACAATCCTACTTAAAACTGCCTCTTGCTAATTGGAATATATTACTGTTTGAATTCCTTACTGCTAGACTTTGGGGAGATTCGTTGCCCCTCACTTTCTTTGCAGGGGCGGCTTGCCGCGGGGGGCACTCTGCCGGTCGGGAGGGCAGCAGGCCTCCACCGAAGCCGCGGGACCAGGCGTCCCTGCGGAGGGTCCGCTGGTCCCACGGCTTCGGTGGAACATCCGCAGGCATGTCTGCGGGAGGTCCACTGGCAAAGCGCCCTCCGCGGCGTGCCGCCGTGCTTGGGGCGGCGAAATGGCTAGAGCCACCCCTGTCTCTTTGAACCACTCAGGTGGTGCTGAGGAAGTAGAGACTGCCTGCAAAGCCATTGCTGGGGATTCTGCTGGTGTGGGGAAATCTCCAGTAGGTGTACAGATGGAGTAGCTGGCTCCTCTTTTATCTTCTCTTAACCCCATGCAGGAGAAGTAGAGAGGCTGGAATTAGTAACCAGCTCTGTGACACTGCCCCTGCTTCACCACACAGTATCTCAGTGAACCAGAAAATCTGGACCTTTATTTGGAAAATGCATATCAGGCAGATGTGCTTGTGTACAACTATAATGAACCCTGCTATTCCCATCCATCTATCCTTGCTTCCAGTTATTAGTAACCATGAGCTATGACTTGTCTACAGACATATGTTTTGTCTAACAGTCCAGTGCTGGTTTTCTAAGACAAAGGAGAAATATAGAAAATGCTACAGCAAGTAATAGAAAAAAGAAAGAAAATAAAAATGACCGGACTGCTTTTCACAGTTCATTCATATCCCATTCGATCATACCACATAAAACAAAGAAACCCAGAACAGCAAAGTGACCTGAATCCCGAAGGGAAAATAAATAACTAGAGACAGAACACCCTGTCACAAGAAATATAAAACTCACTGGCCAGTTACTACAAACTATAGACTATATCAGTAAGAGGTAAACAGAAAAGAGTGTATTTTTAGCCACACTGTCTATAGCTGTGCACCTATTATCACTAGTTTACATTGTAAAGATAAATGTTTAATTAAATTACATAAGTAAAATAAGTTAAATGGCCCACTGGTATTTGAAATGTGTTCAGTTGACTCAGACTAGTTCCTGTGAACAAATATTCACATCCCCAAAATCACCATCTCAGCTGACACCAGTTGGCACCTTTGTCAGTAATCTCAGCAGAGATGCCAAGAACTGATAGGCATTGAAAATGAACTGTCCTCTCTGTTCAAGAGTTGTTCTTTACAAATTCAAGTTGAGCCATATCGCTAGACTGTGTGGAGAAGCTTGCAATGGCATAGCCTTTATCACATCTCTTTCATAGGTGAACAGAGTACATTGGTTGTGTCAGTACAACAGTTTCCCTCTAAATTTGCTTAAAAAGTGAAATATTTTAAAAATTATAAAATATAGAAGAAGTTGTGGCAGTTTAGCCTGGAAAAATGTGTTATATTTTCATTCTTTGCCTATGGCAATAAGTGAAAAAACATTCACAAGCTCATTAATGTATTAGAGGTAGAGCATTTTGGAACTGGTATTAATTATGTTCAACTATCATTTTAATGACAGAGATATGGAACTATTTCCATGATGTGCTGCTTCTAAAGTATGCTGCAGAGAGGAATGGACTGAATGTGATCAGTGGACCAGTGTTTGATTACAATTATGATGGCCATTTTGATGCTCTTCATGAAATTACACAGTAAGTACAAAAAGGTAACTGAGAGAAGGGTCAAACTCTGGCTTATTTCACATATATTTGCTGTTATGTTTTCCATATTCCAACCATATTTCATTCCATTCAAGCCATATTCTTTCAGTCTGAATGACTTCTGTTATAGGTTAAGAGAAACAAGAAAGATCAAAAGTAAAGTATCCATGAGAGGAGCACAGAGTGTATCCTCTCCATATAATGCTTACTCACAAAATGGCAGAATCCTTGGGAACTTAAAATTGCAATACAGAGAAAATAGGCATAACAATTACATACCTACAGACAAACACTACACATTCATATCAGATAAACAGTGTACTAACCACATGCTGTGTACTAACCACCATAGAAACGCAGGGGGAGCCCACTTTTTAGGGGAGGCCTCTGCAACATTGGAACATAAAAATGGCCATACTGAGTCAAACCAACCATCCATCAAGCTCAGTATCTCTGACAATGCCCAATGTGAGATGTTTCAGAGAGAATGAACAGAACAGGGAAATTCTGAGTGATTCATCCCTATCATCCAGTCCCAGCTTCCAGCAGTTCGATGTTTAGGACATCCAGAGCATGAGGTTGCATCCCTGACCTTCTTGGCTAATAGCTTGTGGAAGTGATGTCATTGGAGATGCTTTCCAAGGCTAGACTTGGAGATGCTCTGCAAGGCTAGCCTCTCCAAGGCTAGACTTAATACCACATCTATCAAGGATGTTTTGGGAATAGTGAAATCAGTTCTGCCGTGATGCAGGAGGGTGGACTAGATGACAGGCTGGGGATTCCTTCTAACTAATATGCTGTAATGCCCAGACAACCACATAACACTGTCTACAATTTTTCACAAACACGTTTCATTCTGCACATTTAGTCATACTATGTATAAAGTGTCTGTCAATGGGAAGTGAGGGTGTACAGCACATCCAGGAATCACTCAGCACTTCAAAGGCTTAGGCCCTACGTAGGGATGACTTTCATCTTGGAGTGGGGAAACTTTAATTTGTGAATCCTAAATTGATTTAGCTTTCTACAGCAGGTTACCAGGTGTCATTTTCTTCATGGCACTTTAGGTTAGGCACTGTCAACCCTCCCTGCCACACTAATTTTCTCTTTAATTTTTGCAAATTAAACTTAATTATATTTTAAATTGTTAACAGAATGAAATGCAAATATGGGGCTCGATCCTGCAAGGTGCAGTGCATTTTGATCTTGAGCCAGTGAAGCACTTAAGCACATGCTTAACTTTAAGCATGTGAGTAGTCCGTTTGATGTCAGTGGGACAACCACAAGCTTAAAATGCTTTTAGAGCTATTTACCATGCTTAGAGTAGTGCTTTATACAGATATTCAGTCAAACTAGAGATATATTTATATAAAAGGCTGTTTTCAATTTATTTTTAAAAAGGTGAAATTCTGCATTGATGTGTATATATACAAATACAATCCCACTGACTTCAGTGCTTGTACAGTATATTATCTTTTATGCCGGGGTGGACAAACTACAGCCCAGGGGCTGAATCCAGCCCTTCAGACATTTTAATCCAGCCCTCGAGCACCCGCCAGGGAGCGAGGCCCAGGGCTTGCTCCGCTCTGGTGCTCCATACAGGGAGTGGGGTTGGGGACTTATCCCGCTCCATGCGTGACATGGCTCCGCGTGGCTTCCCTCTGGCTCCTACACATAGGGGCAGCCAGGGGGCTCTGAATGCTGCCCCAGACCCAAGCGTCACCCCCGCAGCTCCTATTGGCCAGGAACTGCGGCCAATGGGAGCCGCAGGGGTGACGTCTGCGGCTGGGGCAGCGCGCAGAGCCTCCTGGCCACGCTGCAGCATAGGAGCCAGAGAAGGGACATGCTGCTGCTGCTGCTTCCGGGAGCTGCTTGAGGTAAGAGCCGCCAGGAGCCTGCACCCCAACCCCCTCCCGCACCCCAACCCCTCATCCCCAACCCCACCCTAGAGCCCTCACCCCTAGTCGAGCCTTCACCCCCATGCACCACAACCCCCTACCCCAGCCCAGAGCCCCTTCCCACACCCTGAACTCCTCATTTCTGGCCCCACTCCACAGCCAGAACCCCCAGCTGGAGGCCTCACCTCCTCCCACACCTCAATCCCCAATTTCATTAGCATTCCTGGCCCACTATATGATTTCCATTCCCAGATGTGGCCTTTGGGCCAAAAAGTTTGCCCACTCCTGTTTTATGCCCTTGATGATCAAACTTACCCCTTAATTAACGTTCTTTTATAGACACATAAACAACACACAAATCCCTGTCCCAACCCACTACTTTGTGGTGCTGACCAGCTGTAAGAACCAGTCCAATACACCACTGAACTGTGTGGGCTCCTTGGACGTTTTGTCTTTTATCATTCCTCATCGACCTGACAACAGTGAAAGCTGTGCTGTAAGTATGGTTTCATGCATGTCTCTGCACCCGGTGTGTGCATGACCTGTGATTCCTACAGAATTGTTTCTGGGGGAAGTCTTTAGATTCTGGTGTATTTAACTCAGTCATTCTTGATTTAAACAAAAAACAGTCAGGAGTGAAGGCTGGAACTAGTGGCAGCTTGTGAGGGGCTTGTTCGTGTTGTCAGATGAGTGGTAGCAGCTGTAAAGATTATTGGACAGGTGAGAAGCTGGGGCAGCAGGGTGTGGATCAGGTGATGCAGACTGAAGAGAGTGAGACAGCTAAGTAGAGAAGCAGCTAGTCAGCCATGCAGGAAGAAAGGAAGGATCTTGTGGGCCTGATGGACTCAGAGCAGTTATCATTCAGCGGTTGGCAGTCGGGAGTATGTAGCAGGGCTGGGAAGAGCTGCAGATTAGAGGTGACATAGATCAGCTCTCGCTCTGTGTGCAGGGTGGGATCACTGCAGCTTTTTGAAGAATAAAACTTGTTTGTAGACCATTTTAATGGTGTAACAGCGTTAGCAGGGTTACTCCCTTCAGCATAGCTATGGAAAATATTGCTCCTTATTTGTCTTGGGCTGACATCAGACAGTGTACTTTTACATCAATGCTTCTTCTGAGATTGAAATTAATAACCAATAGCCTTGATGTTTAGTGATACACTTACAGTACATAGTAAATAGGAAATGATAATGGAAAAATAAGTTACCATCCTTTTATGAAAAAAACCTCTAGAGTAATAGTACAAACATCCTAGTGTTTTGGACCATTGCTCTTTATATTTTAGTTTTCTTTTATTTGGGGGGGGCACTACTTAATGTAGACAGTAGATAAGACTTTACTGATTTGTAAGTGCAAGTGGAAATGTGATTCCATTATATTTTGTAGTTAAAGGGCCATTGAAACGTCAAGAAACCATTTATCAGCAGCATTTACTTCTTTGTCACTTCTGTTTGCTTACAAGTCTCTCCCAAAAGATGGATCTAGTACTGGAGTTATAGTATACATTCGTTTCCCTATTCAGCCAAAATAATCAATTAAGTGGAGTGTAACTAATTGGAAACAGCAATATCTGTTCAGTAGAGTAAATTGATATCAGGAAGGAGAGAAAACATCCACTTGATCCAATTCAAACCAGGCACCCAAATGCAAGACTACAGAGATGTCCAGGAAGAGAATGGAAAGAGCTTTTTCAAGTGAAGGCCCTTACGCCATACAAGGCTATTCTGTTGTTTGGTAACATGTGAAGGAATAACCAGTGGTTTGAACTGTGCTCGTTTTGCTTTGGCAGGATGGGCAACCAGAGTCCCAGTGGGTTGAAGAAAGAGTTCAGGCTCATGCAGCACGTGTTCGAGATGTGGAACTTGTAACTGGGCTTGACTTTTACCAGGACAGAGATCAGCCTCTCTCTGAAATTTTACAGCTAAAGACGTTTTTGCCGACATTTGAGACTATCATTAACTGAGCATGTGTCAGTAACTTGGACAAATAAATACAAAGTAAATCAATGTTTCCTGCAAAGAAAAACCTACTACAGCTCTTCAATTGATCAAGAAAACAAACTTGTAATACAAGAAACATAATTTTATTTGCTTTTTCTCAAATTTTCAGTCTTTTGTCATTTATTCAGTATGGGATTGAAAGGGGTAGTTTTAAATTGTTGACTGCCAGGTAATTTTATTTTAAAAATTACTAAAAATATTTAGTCTACAGAAACAAGAGCTGGTAGGCCAGCTCCTACTAGTGGTTTTTTTACTGCCAACTCAGGGATGTGGTTCTTTTACATACCTTACAGGACACCGTGATCAAGACCAAGCAAAATAATCATAGTTATTAACCAGGGCTATGGTTTTTTATTAAAGAAAGGAAAAGAAAACATTAAACAACACAAATAATCAACTGTTTACCTCCATTACAATTTCTTTTGTATGTCTCTCTGGGGAGAGCTTTTAATGGAGATTACACCCCCGAGCATGAATCATCTCCAGGGGGCACTTTTCTCTTTGGTCTTAACTTACCATTTCATCAAATTATTATGAATTAATTTTAGTGTCTTACTAGATACTTAAAACTGGTCATGTATTGGCAAAAGAATTTAAGGGAAGTGAAGCTTGTCTAGTATTTATTAATAATAATCTAAACTACTTACTTTGCCTAACTATAAATTCTTTTAACTAGGTCCTATGAAACTGAAGGTAGTTAAATTAGTTACTTAGAAGAAGCCATTTAGGGAGCTGTCTGAAAACAGGCCAATTACAGAAACTTAAATCCACATACATCCCACTATTTCTCTGTTTAGCCCCTGTCTCCTCTTCAGGAATACCTGGTCTAACCACCTGATGATTAACTGGAGAAGCTGATAGCTTTTTAAGGCTATGTTGACACTGTGCACGTTACAATGGCACGGCAGTGCCGCTACGGTTGTAAAGTAAGCAGTGTAGCTGCTCTTTGTTGCTGGGAGGGCTCTCTATCCCAGTGTCAAAATAAAACCAGCCCCAAACGAGTGGCAGTAACTTCGTCAACGGGACAGCGTCTCCTGCTGATGAAGCGCTGTCCACAACAGCACTTTTCGTCATTAAAACTGTTGTCATTTTTTTTCACACCCCTAAGCAATGAAAGTTTTCATGACGGAAGTGCCGTGTAGACATGGCCTAAGTTACAACAGCATTTCAATATTCCAACAAAATCATTAGAAGAGTTTTAAACCTAATTCCTTGGCATATTTTAGTGAACTTCCTCTCACCAATTGATTTTTCAAGCCTTTGCGGGAGGTATTCCTTGAGTAGGTTTCTTCTTAAGTCTTCTTTGTTTTTCTTCTCTCTCTGTGGTGGCTGGCTTGTGGAGTGCTGTTTGAGCAAGGTAGGGGTGGGGGTTGTATCCTTCAGTGTTTCTATACCCTTCTCCTTCCTATGTTAATGAATTATGGGGGAGAAGGGGGGCGGGAAACACCTCTTTCGGGTTTGTTTACATTCAGAGTTGGTTGTTGTCATCCTTTCATTGGTTTCATGCCTTCAGTGTTGGCTTAGGGCTTGTCTAAACTGGAAATGTTACAGCTGCAGCCCTGAGGGCTTCTCCTGTAGGTGGAGGTAATTCACCTCCCCAAGCGGCAGTAGCTAGGTTGACGGAAGAATTCTTCCCTTGACCTAGACTTGTCTATACCTGGGGTTAGGTTGGTTTAACTACGTCAAATCCAGGGATGTGGATTTTTCACACTCCTGAGTAACATAGCTGGGTCAACCTCACTTTTTAGTGCAGGCCAGGCATTAGGTGACACTTCCAGGTCCTGTATATGCAGTCTGTTTTAATGCATATGCAACCTTTCTTTACTTGCCTTTGTGCTTTTTGTGACATGAAAGCATCAGATAACTTTCAAAGCTAGCTTTAACTCTTATTTTTTATTCAATTCATTCTCTGAGATATTGTTGCAATTTTACTAAAATTTGACAGGAAATGAAATTCTGTTTTCAAAAAGGCCAAACACTCCTGATCTTTATAAGAATTTTTAAGACTGTTTTGAGAACTAAAATTAAATAACTTTTAGAAAGTTGTTGATTTTAGCTTAGCTTAAGCTGTTGATGCTAATTTTTGGGATGATGCTTTTCTTGTCTTCCTGAATTAGGTGCGGACTTCCTTGTGCACTGTCAATAACTAATTAATTCCCCATTAATATAAAGATTCTATACTTAAATGGCTTCTTTCACAGCTTAGTTTAGCTAGGTCATTAGATTCCATGGTGGAACACAAAAACATTTTTACTGTTTACACAGCAAAGACATTAGGGACTTTTCATTTAGCTACATATTTACAAGTATGGATTTCACAGTTTTGTCATGATAACATTTAAGAAATAAACAAACGTTTTTCTCCAGTATAATAGTAGGTTTTCTTGCAAGAGGGTGGGTGTTGGTGGAACCCACTTTGCCTAGATTTGTTGCACTGATCACACACCCTACATTCCTTTCATACTCATGTTTCTTTCTAAATCATGAATGTTTACATGCTTGATTTACTTGTTCATAGAAGATAGAAATGGAAACCTTCTAAATTTCTTTGATTCGCTTAACATTTTGTAACTACTAGTTAAACATAAATATTGTTATATCTCCAATCATCCTGGCTATGGCATTCGTGTAGCTAATCTTTATATTCAGTAAAAGTGCAAATAACTTTAGATCAACTTAATTTTTTATTGTTATAATAAATTTATTCATTTGCATCAATATTGAGGCCTCTCCCCCACATTAGGTTTGATTTGGTTTGTGCAAACTGGATAAGAACAATTCAAGATAAGTCAAATCCGCATTTCTGAGCCAGCCTTTTAATATACACCAAATTTTATATTCCTGAGTCTCTTAAACTGTAAATGATCTGTGTTGTAGGTTTACAACATAAAATGGTTGTGCTATAGAGACCTTGGCATTGCCAATCATATGAAAGAATATTTCTGTAATGAAGATCAAGGGAAAACCAGTTTGATAGACTGTTTTTCCACTTGTATATGTCAGTAGAATCTGTAGTTTTCTAACACCATTCTGGGATGCTCTGTTATCTTTACTTTCTTCTTCTATGAATTCAATTGACTTGAATATCTTTTTAATATGTAGCAGCTGCTATTTTGTCAGATGATTAAATGCCTCACTTCAGCACTTCAAGGAAAAAATATCCACTCCAAAATTCAAATAAATGGTCTTTATTACATACCCAAAGAGCTGGTTATACCAGGGTAAGTCTGCACTGTGATTAAAAAAAATACCCCAAAAAACAGGGCCTCGGTCAGCTGGCTCAGGTTTGTGGGGCTATACAATTGCAGTATAGATATGTGGGCTCAGGTTGGAGCCCTGGCTCTGAGGCCCACTCCCACTGCTGGATCTCAGAGCCTTGACCTCAGTCTGAACCCAAACATCTACACTGCAGTTTTATAGCCCAGCAACCCGAATCCTGCAAGACTGAGTCAGCTGACCCAGGCCAGCTGCAGCCATGCCGTGGGTCTTGTATCATGGTGTAGATGTACCCTTTGTGACCATTTTATGCTGGAAGAGGTGAGCACCCTTGGAAAAGCCACAGGTATTGTGTGTGGACACTTTGAGTATTCACAGCTCCCTCCAAATGCTTGGCAATACCTAAAATACTTTTGTGCTATTCTCAAATAATTAAGCATGAGTCGGGAGCACAAAACAGGCAGTAACGTGGAAAAACAGGTAATATCTCTTACACTTATATAGTGATTTCATCATGAAGGAGCCCAAGGGTCAAAATGCATACTGCATATATGGTGCCTTGGAAATGCAGCCAGCTACAGTACAGTAGTGGAAATGACCAAGGCTCCCAATCTCTGCTATTACAAATGTTCTGTGTGATAATTACATGGGGAACAGGGAGTGGGGTTGAGATCCCAGCTGCAAGTACAGGTAATTGTCGGTATAAATAATGGCAGGTAGATGACCAGCTGTCTGATTTGTAGGCACAATCCTGCAGTCAGTCATGATTATCAATACTGGAGCCTGTAACTGAGTCTCCAAGTTGCAATGTCTATTTTAAAGCCGACTTTCAAGTACACACAGAACAGATAGGACCTTGTTTTAAGGCCTCTTCTGAGAGGCCCATACTTACACATAAACAAGCTCAGTGGTATTTAATTTCTCCTTTTCCACAAGGATGAAGGTCTGAGTCAAACCTGCTGGGATTTGAATGTGTGGTCAGACCACAAAGCTATCTTCTTTAACATATAATTATATTTCGCTCTGCGACATTTGGGCACCCACATCTTCTTCTGTATCCACGCAAGAGAATAAAAACACCACGCCACTCTTGGTGGCAGAACCATCTTTTTGAGCGTGCAACTTCATGTTCAACATAGGGTAACTCTCACTCCTAACTTAGTCAATGGACATTCATATTCTATTAAAATGATGTAGGCATGCAAATTACTCATGCCAAATCAAAATTAATTTCAAAAGTGAGAATAAATCTATTTTTAGGTACAATTATGCACAAAGCATAGGCACTTTAAAAATCTGTATCTATATGTTCATAACTGGTCAAACTATGTTTTTCAAAGGTTGCTCAGACTTTGACACATATTTGTAGTATCTGTTATTCCTGAAAATCTCAGACTTTTAAAAAAAGAATTATCTAACACGTGAATGTCTTTTAAAACACACAGATCTGCACAGCAGATACTTAGTTTTTGAACAGATAATGCTTTTGCGATTTATCCTCAGCATGAGAATTGCCAGCTGATGGCTGTTTGGTGGTATGTGTGAAAGAAGCCAGTGACCTTAGCCCAATTCCGGGTTGTAAGGTATCCATATCACAGCTGGCACCTTTGATGGCAGTTCCAGCAGAGGCCGATTATTTGAACTTCCATCTCATGCCTAGAAATGTCCTCTTCAGAGGCTTCTGCATCACTGCGGGGGCATTCATCTGCTCAGCATTTCAGGCCCCAATTTCAAGACTGAAAGAGAGAGAGAGAGAGAGAGAGAATATCAGTGTGGATAAACTTTTTCTGCTGTACATATTTCATTTGTCAAGGAATCTAGGTCTAGGAATGGGAATGTGACACCTGTCATAAGTGCTATGATTCAGGAAAGGAAAACTTCTGTAACTAACCAGCAGCACATGAATGTTGAGTATTACAATCAAACATGCAGGTCTGAACTCATACTGCATTTTTTGAGCATTTGAGTTTAAAAATAACTTTTCACATGAGTGTGTGCTAAGAGAGCCTGACTGCTCATATGGTCTCAGAAAGCAAACATGAAAGGGTCCTGAGCACATGCAAGCTGAATCTTCTAGTCCAGGGGCTAGGACATTGGCCTAGGACTTAGACCCAGGTTCCATTTCCTGCTGTGCCATAGACTTCTTGTGTGACCTTGGGAAAGTCACGTAGGCACTCCGTGCCTCAGTTCCCTGTCTCTAAAAATGGGGATAACACCACTTCCCTACCGTATGCAGGTGATGGGAGGATAAATATATTAAATATTGTGAATCACTTGGAGATTTACTGATGAAAAGCATTGTATGAGAGTTAAGGATTATTCTGAATGAATAGGTGTGGAATTCCATTCCCTCCCCCGCCCTCATTATTCATTCTACACTAGTTAAACCCCTACAAAAAGGCTTTTATACAGCACAGTGGAGTCACTAGGGTTGAAGTCAATGGGGTTGCACAGAAATAACGGACTGTGCATAAATTTGACCTATTATGAGTAAAGAGCTGGAGTCTCATCCCTGCTCTGCTCCACTGGCAGTGCAAACCTCCTGCCAATCCCTTGCTGTAGGAGAGTCCTCAGCTAGCATGGAGCCAATTCCCACAGCTCCAACCCACAGCCCCTGGTACACCCAGTGCACAGAAACTATGTTGACAGTTGTCCTAACAGTATTTTTTTTTCCAAGATTTTTGTAGTCAACCTTTTAGTTCTCTGTGTGGTCCATAGACCTTCTGAAAATGAACATTCCTTGCTGTTTACAGAGACAGTTATGGGGAAGATTTTCCTCACTACTAAATTCAATAAGTGAGTCTAGTCATGTATAACTCAAGACATGTCTGGAGCTTGGACTGATTTGGTGGAAAGTCTGTGGAATGGTTTTTCCTTCTTTCCCTTCCTTCCTTCCTACCCGAAGCCAGTGCCTTCATCCTTGGGATCTGGAAACCGGTACTGTAGTTCAACAACTTTAGTGGGCTGCATAGCTGGACAAATCTTGCAGTTTAGTTCAGTGAAACTTTTTATTTTAACAGGGCTGCCAAGAGCGGGTTCGGGCCCCGGTGAAATTTTTTTTTCCGGCCCCCCCAGCAAGGGTGGACCAGCTAAACAGGGCCGACGAAGCCAGGGAAGCTGGGCCCCAGGCCCCCTTCCAGACCACCAGGCCCTGGTAATTTGTACTGGCTTCTCCCCCCTCTTCTCAGCCCTGAATTTTAATGGTAGTTTTATTTACCCCCGGGTCTAGGATCCATAGGTAGAGTGTGTGAATATATAAACGATGCAATAATGCCAGAATATTCCAACCTGGATGGTTGAAATTAGCCTTTAAAATCCATTTAGTAGGTTTGAAATTCTTGGCTAAAAAGCTGATAAATTATACAGAACTAGCAGTAAGCTTTGTTTATAGATTTGCATTATTTTTTTCCTATATGCAGCAGGGGTGCTGGAACAATTTGTATAGTGGGGGTATTGAGAGCCATTGAATTAAACTTTAAACCCTGTATATGATGGAACCCACTTCAAGCCAGGGGGTGTAGGAGCACCCCGAGTTCTAGCACCCGTGATATGCAGCAATGATTACTTTGTAATGAAAAATCGGATACTATACCTTCGGGACCGATTGACATAGGCCCCGATCCAAAGCTCACTGAACTCAATGGAAAGACTCCCCTTGACATCAGTGGGCATTGGATCAAGTCCACAGCACAGTCCTAATGGCCAAATTCTGTCCTCAGTTACACCCTAGTAAGTTAACCCCATTGAGCACAGTAGGATTGGACAGGTGAAAAAACAAGGGAGGAATTGCCCCAGCCATTCCCTAACCCTGGAATATAGTATATATGAGTGAAATTCACCACAGTTCAAGCCTCTGAGAGTTTCAATGGGATTTTTAACTGGTGCACAGGCCTTGTGCTTCCCCTCTGTGCACGGGTGAATTTTACTAGGGCTGTCAAGCGATTAAAAAATTAATTGCAATTAATCACGCTGTTAAACAATAATAGAATACAATTTATTATATAATTTGATGTTTTCAACATTTTCAAATATATTGATTTCAATTACAACACAATACAAACTGTACAGTGCTTTTTTATTACAAGCATTTGCACTGTAAAAAACAAAAGAAATAGCATTTTTCAGTTCACCTAATACAAGTACTGTAGTGCAATCTCTTTATCATGAAAGTTGAACTTACAAATGTAGAAATATGTGCAAAAAAACTGCATTCAAAAATAAAACAATGGAAAACTTTACAGCTTACAAGTCCATTCAGTCATACTTCAGCCAATCGCTCAGACAAATAAGTTTGGTTACAATTTGTAGGAGATAATGCTGCCTGCTTCTTGTTTACAATGTCCCCTGAAAGTTCTCATGGCACTGTTGTAGCCGGTATCGCAAAATATTTGTGTGTCAGATCTGCTAAAGATTCATATCTCCCTTCATGCTTCAACCACCATTCCAGGGGACATGTGTCCATGCTAATAAGGACTTCTGCTCAATAACAATCCAAAGCAGAGTGGACTAACACATATTTATTTTCATCATCTGAGTCAGATACCACCAGCAGAAGGTTGATTTTCTTTTTTGGTGGTTCAGGTTCTGTAGTTTCCACATCTGAATGTTGCTTTTTTAAGACTTGAAACCATGCTCTACACTTCATCCCTCTTAGATTTTGGACAGCACTTCAGATTCTTAAACCTTGGGTTGAGTGCTGTAGCTATTTTTAGAAATCTCACATTGGTACCTTCTTTGCGTTTTGTCAAATCCGCTGTGAAAGTGTTCTTAAAATGAACTTGTGCTGAGTCATCATCTGAGACTGCTATAACATGAAATATATGGCAGAATGCAGGTAAAACAGAACAGGAGACATACAATTCTCCCCTACGGAGTTCAGTCACAAATTTAATTAACACATTATTTTTTTTAATGAGCATCATCAACATGGAAGCATGTCCTCTGGAATGGTAGCCAAAGCATGAAGGGCATACAAATATTTAGCATGTCTAGCATGTAATGCCTTGCAATGCTGGCTAAAAAAGTGTCACCCGAACGCCTGTTCTCACTTTCAGGTGACATAAATAAGAAGCAGGCAGCAGTATCTCCCATCAATGTAAACAAACTTTTTTGTCTTAGCAATTGACTGAACAAAAAGTAGGACTGAGTGGACTTGTAGGCACTAAAGTTTTACATTGTTTTGTTTTTGAGTGCAGTTATGAAACAAAAAAAATCTACATTTGTAAGTTACACTTTCATGATAAAGAGTGAACTACAGTACTTGTATGAGGTAAATTAAAAATACTATTTCTTTTATAATTTTTACAGTGCAAATATTTGTAATCAAAAGTAATAATATAAAGTGAGCACTGTATACTTTGTATTCTGTGTTGTAATAGAAATAAATATATTTGAAAATGTATAAAAACATCCACAAATATTTAATAAATTTCAATTGGTATTCTATTTTTTAATAGTGCAATTAATCATGAATAATTTTTAAAATCACGATTAATATTTTTCAGTTAATCATGTGAGTTAACTGTGATTAATCAATAGCCCTAAATTTTACCATACAGGAGTAAAGGTAAAATCTTATCTGGTGCTGATAATGTTTTAAGAATATCCTGTGCTACATTATAAGTAAACATCCAGTGCTGATAGCAATATCCTGGAGTTACTGCAATTCCTAAAGGTGTTTTCACAGCTAGCTGTATTTGAAAATGGGACACTGTTTTTGAGTTTATACAGTGTAGAAAACAATTAGCTGTTTCAGACAAAGATTCTACTCTTTTACACCCATAAAACACAGTACTCACATTTTTAGCTGCATGACCTGTAAAAAAAACCTTATTTGTTAAAATGCTATTTAAATGCATACCTTTGATTCTCTGTTAGCTACTTAAACCAAAAGAGCTTAGTTGTGTACTTACTGCACAACTCCAGAATGTATTAATAGGGCAAAGGGTGTTTATTCTAAGGTTACATGTACCTTATATAGTGAAAATCAGAAAGCACAGGAAAATTAAAAAGTTTTGGAATACTGGAAAGTGGAAGAGAAAGGATACATGATCCCTTAAAGTCTTAAAAAGGTAAAACTATATGTGACACTATGCCCACTCTGCTCAGGGTATTAAACCTACCACAGGAAAGTGGCAAGACAAAATAATGTCCTAGAGGAGGAGCAGATAAAAGTGAGGAAGTTTATTATCCAGAAAAAAATAAAGAGTGAAGCATGCAAAGATTTATAGCAATAAAATGAAGACCGATTCCCAGTACCATTTAATAACTAGTTACACAAGCAAGTAGAATTGCAATTTTAAGGAAAAGATTCTCATTCTCTGCTCTATCCTCGAAATTGGGAAGAGGTTTTCCTTCTTAATGCTGTCAAATTCTTCCTGTTTAACAGTATACATGAGCCATCAACTAAAGATTCATTCTTTGAAAATGGCAATTGCTTTGGTGCTATATTTCTCAGCCTGCCTCAAGAGATCTCTGTATCAAAAAGAGGCAAAATGGAAGTCAGCTTATTTTTCATTTGTAAAAATGGACACTATTAGGTGCCAGCAATTAGCCTCCCACCCAGGGCTGGCTCCAGGGGTTTTGCCGCCCCAAGCAGCCAACCCCCCCCCCCCCCAAACAAACAAACAAAAAAACCCGTGATCGTGATCTGCGGCAATTCAGCGAGAGGTCCTTCGCTCCGCCGAATTGCTGTCGAATAGCTGGACGTGCCGCACCTCTCCGGAGTGGCTGCCCCAAGCACCTGCTTGCTAAGCAGGTGCCTGGAGCCAGCCCTGCTCCCACCACTGCTCTGTTCTGAGTGTTGGGATTTCCTCTGAGACCTCTTTCCACTGAGCTTCCCAAGAACTCAGTTCAATTCCAAACTATGTCCCTGAGGTATCTGTATTTGGCATATAGCAATGCTACGCTGAGTTGATCAGACTCAAATGCAGGGGGTGGCTGCAGGGTACATCACAGATCCAAAGTAACACAGAAATCCTCTCCTTTTATACATATTCACATATCTCATTGCATCATACATTTTTGGAATGGCTTGGTTGCGGTGTAGGACCCAGTCCTTGTACAGCATGCTCTGCTCATGCACTGTTCACTCTCAGCCTACTCTGAACCTCATCTCTACATTCCTGTCTTTACTTGTCCATTGTTATCTTGGTTGTAGTAAAACAGTTCCTTGGGTGTTCTCCTCTTTATTTTTAGCTGCTCAGACATTCTGTCTTTTTAGCCCACTGACCTATTTACTTAACTTCATCAGACCAAAGTCCTGTTTGCAGCGTGGTGATTCATTTACCTTCCTAATCCTATCTTCCAAAGAATGCGGCCTCCCGCCACACCCACGTGTTTAATTGCTCATGTCAGGCCAGGCCTACCTACACTTAAATGTGATATTTTCAACAGGGGATAAGGGATTTAGCCACAAACCTACTATTGAAAATAATGGAAGTTGGGAGGCCTGGATCTTCTAGAGTTGTTGAATATTAGGACCACACCTGAAAATGATTACAGGGAGGATTGCTAAGGCACTGCGTACAACTAGATAAATAAAGGAGCTTGCCTTGTCTCTGTCACAGGGAGGGGAGTGACCCTCCAGACCACCTTGCTCCCAGAGATTCAATTTTGTGATCCTAAAAGCAGAACCAGGAAAATCAAGGTGGGTTTGTTAATAAGGGCGACTGTGTTTCCCTGGGACCACTTCCTTGTCGTCAGTGACAACCACCGCTTTTTTGTTAAAGCAAAAAACACTTTCTACTTTATATTTAATAGATGATTGCTGCTGTTGCCAGCAGCTCATTGAAGGTCAGTTCCAATGTAATTAAACTGTAGATATTTTTAAAAGGCTCATTATATTTTACCAGCTCCCTGTTCAGGTTTTTTTTTTTCCTCTAAAAAGAGCAATACAAAGGGGTGCTTGATCAAATTGCCTCCTACTCCACATCTGCCATATTTGAGTACATGCCAGTTTGTACACAATAATTTGGGCTTTTTGCATGTGCAAAGTGGGTAACTACACATGCAAATACTGATTTTCCTCCCTGTCAATTTTTATTCAGTGGAGGGTGGTTAAGTGGAAACTGTTCCAATCTCAAATTGTGGGACTGTTTTAATGAAAAATGGCTGAAAATTTGGCCCTGAAACTTCAACACAATGGCATATTTGACTTCTCTAATGAAATAGTGAATGTGAGACTTGTGATGATTAATGTATGTCAGCTTGCATCTGTATCAATCTACAACCACCATTTTGTTTTTGTAAGCACTATTTTGATTGTAAAACTGTTCTGTGCCTTCACTGTCATCTTTTTGCCTCCATCATGCACTGTGATTCCAAGAGATGATCTCAGAGGATGTACAATGCAGAGCAATCAGGAACTGTTAACTTGGATGGTCTTCCATTCAAATGGAAGCACCTAGGACAATGAGTTGACTTCTGCATGAGGAAACAGCTCAGCTCAGATAGGCTTGTAACCAAGCAATGGATCACCTAATGAAGACAGTGAGGACATGTCTACACTAGAAACACCTCAGTGGCACAGTTGCAGCTGCAGCAGCTGTGCCACTGTAGTGTAGACACTACAGTGATGGATGGGGTGCTTCCATCAGTGTAGTAAATCCACCCATCTGAGAGGTGGTAGCTAGGTCAATGGAATAATTCTTCCATTGTCCTGGGGCCCTCTAAACTGGGGCTTAGGTTGGTTTAACTATATCTCTCATGGATGTGACTTTTTCACACCCCTGAGGTATAGCTAGGTTGACCTAAGTTTTAGGTGTAGACCAGCCCTGAGCACGGTCACCTGATGGTGGGGAGAAAGGCTGGAATCTTATTAAAAAAAGACCTTCTCATCAGCCATTATAGAGACAGACCAGATCCAGAAGACAAGGCTGTACAGGAGAAGAGGGTCCTAGGACCCTGAAAAGGCTGACCAAACCCCAGTGGACTCTGAGTTAGGGTGTGCACACCACATAGGGCCTGAATGAATTAATAAGGTCCTCCGTGGCCAGTTATGTTATCTGGCTGCACCTGGAAAACAGGGCAGGCGTAATTAGAGATGAAGCCCAACTGGGGAGGAACCGTGTAGTGATTACAAAGGCAGGAAGCTGAGAGCAGAAGGGGGCTGCAGGGAGAGAGGTTGCAATCACGCTCTGTAGGAATGCAGCAATTCTCCCCAAAAAGGCCATATTTTTGGAGTTTAATATTCCCACGCCATGCACACCCACATCATATATCATTTAAAAACTTGTTATGTACTTTAAGATACAGTACTTGTTATGTACTTTTAAGATAGGTATGATGTAGAGCTCTCAGGCACGGGTGAAAGTAAGCCAGTAAAAAGTGGCTGCCAGTACCGCCCCGTAGGCAGCTGAACTTAAAGCGCTGCCGTGGCAGCGCTTTAACATCGTTGCCCCTTTTGTACCCCCAGGCCACCAACAGCGGGAGCGGGAGGGAGGAATAGCTGCCTGGGCCCTTTAAATCACTGCTGGAGCCCAGGAGGTGCAGGCCAGGCCGTGCGGATGGGCTGGCTCAGGGATGCTGACCCCCAGCCCTGTCCCTTCTGCCCGAGGCCCCGTCCCTTCCGGGGGCCAGAGTTGGTCCCCGTACTGGTAAGTGTTGAATGTTACGTTCACCCCTGTGCTCAGGTGGTGCAGTAAGCCTGTAGTTAGGGCCATCCCTAGGGGGGTGGTGGCCTAGGGCAGAGGTGACGTCACTTCCAGGACCGACCATGCTGGGGGTGGATAGGGGCGGCTGGGGGAGGCGGTGTCTCCCCAAAAAGCCAGATGTGGCCCCGCCCACACTCAGGGCCGGCTCTAGTTTTTTTGCCACCCCAAACAAACAAACAAACAAAACCTCCGGGAGCAACTGCCGAAGCAAAAAATGCCGCCCCTGGAATGCTGCCATGCCGCCTCTGGAGTTGTGCTACTCTGAGTGCGTGCTTGGTTTGCTGGTGCCTAGAGCTGACCCTGCCCACACTCCACCCTGCCCCCCCCAGAGCCCCACTTCGGTGGCCCTGCTGGGCTCCAGGGGGCTGAGGCCATGTCACCTGCCTTCCTGGGGCTGAGGAGGCTGTGGCGGCACCATACGCTCTCCCTCCCGGTGCTCCCCCAGCCAGAGTTCACCTGCAGCCTATGTGGCGCTCGCCAGTCACGCCGGTTCACAGGGCCCCTAGAGCGCAGGGCCCAGAGTGGTCGCCCCGATTCATCGTCCCCCAAGGATGGCTCTGCCTGTAGGTGAGGTGAAACAATGGTACCCAAAATGCAAAAGTGTCATTTTTTTGCACAGTTCCATAAACACTGCAACGTGACTATGACTACAGTTTTTACTGTTCATGTTAAAATTAACACCTTAATGTGTTTATTATTGGCCAAAGCTACTAAACAACAATTTATTGAAAGATTTGTATTGGTTGTGACTGGGTAAGGATTTATTTTCAAAATTGATGAAGCTGTTTAACATGTGGCAAAAATGGCAAATATCAACATCGTGTAATATACTAACATGAAATGTTTTCATACTGCATATTTTTCATTATCAAAGTATCTCACAAGTGTTTATAATAATTTGCTGTATTTTTGGCTGAAGTTTGCTGACTAGATCAATCACATACTGAAGGTTGTGCACTAGTAGCAGTAGATGGAGTCACCAAAGTTTGTACTGCACAATGGGTAGATATGAATGCACTTGAATTCTTAATGTAATGCTTTTCAATTTGTAAGCATCTATACATACCGTGTAGCATCTAGTCTGAGAGGTAGAAGACTTTAATTTGTAATTGCCTATGAATGCAGTAATAGCCTTTGAAATAGAAACTAGCTTTTTAATTCAGAGTGGTAGCTGTGTTAGTCTGTATCAGCAAAAAGAAAGGAGTACTTGTGGCACCTTTAGAGACTAACAAATTTATTTGGGTATAAGCTTTCATGGGCTAAAACCCACTTCATCGGACGCATGCAGTGGAAAATACAGTAGGAAGATTGTGTGCGCGCGCACACACACACACACACACACACAGATAACATGAAAAAATGGGTGTTGCCATACCAACTGTAACTAGAGTGATTAATTAAGGTGAGCTATTAGGTGAGCTATTATCAGCAGGAGAAAAAAAAACTTTTGTAGTGATAATCAGGATGACCCATTTCCAACAGTTGACAAGAAGATGTGAGTAACAGTAGGGGAGAAAAAATTAGCATGGGGAAACAGTTTTTACTTCGTATAATGACCCATCCACTCCCAGTCTTTATTCAAGACTAATTTAACGGTGTCTAGTTTGCAAATTAATTCCAATATGATATACCCATTTGACCCTGAATCACATCCAGAGGTGCTTATCAGCATATCTATTGGACTGCATGTAACGATGTACAAGAATCTTTATGAAAATAGCAGATGTTTGTGAAGAACAAATGGAGAGGTTAATGAGAAGTCCACTTAAGTCCACATAGCTTCTTTAGCCCAGTTAAGAAATCTGGCATCAGAACTTTTGCTGACATGGTGAAGAAGACCAAATTTAAGCCTGGCATTGAGAGACAAACATAGCAGCTATTAGTCCAGAATCTGTTTTCACAGAGCTCTGCCCTTAACATGATGCAGAGATGATGGTTTAGAGTGCTTCTTGCCAGAGGCTTTTCCAATGGTGACATAGCAAAGTCCATCACCTATAGAGATGTTGAAGAAGCCCAAATACTTGGACACTACTCAAGAGGAATTGGGCAGAAGGATAATTCTGCATGCTGTATGAGCCAATATGACTTTTGGGTCTCTTGCTGTCAAAGGAAACATAGTAATTATGTTACCCGATACAGACATTTTGGTCTTACACAGAGAACTTGGTTGTTGAAGTCATGCAGTTCGGATGAACCAGGCTCTTTCTACATGGACTGCAGTTTTCATAAACAAAGGCCTGTGTCCATGGATAAGAGCTCCTCCAGCTCTTATCCATGGACATGCATCCGACGAAGTGAGTATTCATCCACGAAAGCCCATGCTCCAAAACGTCTGTTAGTCTATAAGGTGCCACAGGACTCTTTGCTGCTTTTACAGATCCAGACTAACACAGCTACCCCTCTGATACCCTCCAGCTTCGTTAGCTGTAAAGTAAAACAGCATTGAACTCGTTCATCTCTCTCTATATAAATCCCATTGTTTTCAGTCATAACTGGAACTAAATTTGACTTCTATATCCTTTAATTTTATGTTACCAGAGGGAAAAACATGTCGTTTGTATCTCTTGGACTTGAGGGTAACTACAAATCTTTGGGAGTGGGAAGAAGCTGGCAGGAGAACAGCGGAGAGGAAATATTTCATAAGAGACGTTCCTGTGGTCTTACAGAATCCTATCACACAAGCCAACACAATGAAATGTCCATCACCCCAGCTGCTAGGGCTTGTTACAATTACAAAAGAAATGGGAAAGCTGTTTTCAGAAAAAGAGTTGGCAGATTTGTGCCTTATTATGAAAACTGCATCTGCAAAAAGAGTTTCCATAACTTAGGAAACATCAGCCTTTCCATTTAACTAAATGCTTCACAAGAATACACAGTATACTTGAAAAATAACAGTTGTTTTAAACTTCTCCTTGCTCAGCATCAGAAAGGTAGGATGGCTCTTTTGTGTCTGGAGTCAGTGCTATTACACAATAGCAACAGAAGCTAGGAGGGATAGCTCAGTGGTTTGAGTGTTGGACTGCTAAATCTAGGGTTGTGAGTTCAATCCTTGAGGGGACCCTCTGGGGCAAAAATCAGTATTTGGTCCTGCTAGTGAAGACAGGGGGCTGGACTTGATGACCTTTCAAGGTCCCTTCCAGTTCTAGGAGATAGGTATATCTCCAATTTTTTTTTAATAAGCCAAAGAGCATACAACACTCTTTCCCTAATTAAAAAGTTTCACCCACATCCTCCCAATCCCAGGGTATCTGTTCCTGGTCGGGTTTAGGAGTCATTTAGGTGTCTTTGGTAGATGCTTGGGTGCCTTACAAAGTTCTCCCCAGCAAAATTATCCAGAACCCCATTCTGGAGTTTGGTGGTGGCCTCCCTTGTCAAAATTCAGTCCAGCTCCTCAAGGCAGAGGCAGTTGGTGGAAGCATTACTGGAGGTCCAGTTGTTGTCCCTTGTGTTATTCTAGCCCTGCCAGAGCTCCTTTGCAATGAGGTGGTGCTGGTCCTTCTCCTGTATTTACTCTACTAACTGCTTGCAGATTTTGGCATTCTGGTGACTTCTGTTCAGATGGGCCTGGACATGCTCCTCTCCCCAGATGTCCAGGAAGTCCAGGACCTCCCCGAAATGCAGGGCATACCTGCTATAACGGGTATGTGATTTGGGTGTGTGAACTCGCTACAAAAGGGCACACCAGGCTGTGTGCCAGCATTTGAATGGGGAGGTGACATCCACACAAGATTACCCTGTAGCAGTAGATGGCATACACGTAAACTGATCCAGATGAGAAGAAATGCAGGGTGGGATAGCTATGGAAGGATAGCCAAAAGTGGCATAGTTAATTCAAAATACAACAGCTGCTGCATATGTCCACACAAACCTTGTCCCCAAAATAACTAATTTCAGTCAGAGTTATTTCACTTCCAAAGCAAATAAATGAATATGGGATAACATGCCAGATAATTGGAAAAAGGGACTTTTTTGGGTGGATGCCAGGCAGTTTATCTCCAAAAAGGAAAAATTATTCTGAAAAAACTACCCCTTGTAGACAAGTCCTAATAGGGTGTCCTGTTAGGAGAAGAAAGATTATCTCAATATTTCCTTTTAGGAAATAGTGAGAAAGCTAAGCAGTAAGAATGTTGGTAATCAAAGGTGCTTGTGTTTATGGTATGTTAAATGAAATACATCTACCCTGGAAAAGGCAAGGTCACAGGGTGGGCTGGTCCTTTAAGGGTTTGGGGCTCAGCCCCTCCCCAGTCCCCCATGCCTTATCAGCTCATCCCAGGAGATGGGTTTGTGCTTGGGACTGATGGTTGGGTCAAGTGACCAGGAATCATGTGAAGGTAGCCCAAGCATGGTCCTTCACAGAAGAGAGAACTTGCTCCCTCAAAGAGGAAGAGGCAGGTAAGGGCTAGGAAAGGCGTCTCTAGAGGGTCCCAGAATCAGCCTCACAGAGCTCTATGGTTTAGAAAGATTGGAGGCATTGAGAGCTGGGGCCCTCACACATGAGTAACTGAGGAGAGATCCCTACAGGGGATCCAGAAGGAAACCAGAGTCAGAGAGGAGTGGGGAAGAAGACTTCCATGCCAGCCACAAGGAAAGGCCCAGTTGAAGCTACCTGCAGTGAGGAGCAGGTGCAAAAATACTTACAAGGGCACTAGGAGCCTGTGAGGGGCATGATGGATTGCTGAGCCTGGAGAAGAAGGCTGTTGAGTTCTGGCTTTGAGTTAAACTGATTTTTATGTTTAGAAACCTTCTCCCAGAAAGGAAAGAACTAGTTGCAATAGTTTGTTTCCCTGAGGAGGGAGGGAAACCTCAGGTGGCAGGGAAGACTTTGTTATTGGCAGTAATAAAGGGGTTCTGAGTCCAGAAAAAGGGACATGGATATAGATTTAAATAGTGAAAAAGGCTTGGCTGACTACTGGTTACAGAAAGATTGCTCGGCAGTGCATACCAGGATCCTATCATCATTGGACTAAGAAGTTTATACATTGTTATATTATAAACCCCTAAATGTGTTGAAAGCAGTGTGACAAAGTTCCTCCTCTACCTTGGTGGGTCCTGCACTTATTGGCAGATTTGCTCACCTCAGTGATCTTCCCTACAGTCTGGATCAACTTCTCTTGTGTCTGATCAGGAGTTCGGAGGTTTGGGGGGAACCCGGGCCCGCCCTCTACTCCAGGTTCCAGCCCAGGGCCCTGTGGATTGCAGCTGTCTATAGTGCCTCCTGTAACAGCTGCATGACAGCTACAACTCCCTGGGCTACTTCCCCATGGCCTCCTCCAAACACCTTCTTTATCCTCACCACAGGACCTTCCTCCTGGTGTCTGATAACACATGTACTCCTTAGTTCTCCAGCAGCACACCCGCTCACTCTCAGCTCCTTTTGCTCCCAGCTCCTCCTCCTCCTCCTCCTCCTCCCTCCCTCTCTCTCTCTCTCTCTCTCTCTCTCTCTCTCTCACTCTTCCTCTCCTCTGGTTCCTCCTCACCTGACTGGAGTGAGCTCCTTTTTAAACCCAGGTGCCTTGATTGGCTGCAGGTGATCTAATCAGCCTGTCTGCCTTAATTGGTTCTAGCAGGTTCCTGATTACTCTAGTGCAGCCCCTGCTCTGGTCACTCAGGGAACAGAAAACTACTCATCCAGTGACCAGTATATTTGCCCTCTACCAGACTCCTGTACCCCACTGGCCTGGGTCTGTCACAGCAGATACTTACAAAGAAATGGCAAGAGAATTAGCTGTTTGTGAAAGAGGTACCTGAAAAGTACTGATTATGAAACTGCAACTTAGAAGTTAAACTAGTATAGGCAAGGACAACACCCCAGTGTTGAATTACACCCTGGACAGAACAATGAAAGATATCTTGTGAAGACAAGATGTTCGACAGCTGAAGTGCGTGATCTAAGACAAGCTGGCTCGTCCAGAAAATTTTTGCAAACTACATGGCCCAAGATATCTTGCACAGCCAGCTCACAGAATTTTCCAGGAACAAAAGCAGCAGTAAACAGCTTGTTTTCTTTTTGGATAAGATCCATGGACTAAAACTAGGATTCTGGTTGAGTCTCTTCAAATTTTTGTAAGAAATATGATGTTTTGCTTTGATTGACGTCATTAGTTTTTTTTAAATAGGAACAGTCCAATGGACTGCCCCTTGAGAATTGGATATGAAAGCCAGTTTTGTTCCTTTGAAAGCCAAAGAAACCTGGATGGGAGACGTATGAAGTTTTTAAGCTGGCCACCTGAGGAGAGCTCTTGCAGATACCGATCTGTTTTCTTTTCAACTTGTTAGGGTGCCTCCCAGCACAACTGAAAAAAGACTGTAGTTGTATCAATCACATGCTTCATACATCTTTGTACTACTAGCTCCTGCAGTGAGCTGAACTGGGAGTTAAATACAAGTCTGACGAATAATTGACTTTCTCCTCAAGTTAATTACTTTCTGGAAGTGGGTACTGAACTGATAATGAAGTCCATGTGCATATGTCAGTGTCATAGACGTTGGGTGAAATCCTGGCCCCACTGATGCCAATGATGTCTTTGATTTAGCTAGGGCCAGGATTTCACCCTTTGTATCTAGATTTCTCTAACAAGTTCCAGTTTAGATATTGAAAGGTAACTTTAAACTAACAAAGTAACCCCCTTGTTGAGCACTGTACACTTATTTACCACAATTAACTTGTAAAGGAATATGAAAACCCTTTATGGGTGCATACTTAGATAAAGTGAAAATAAGGGCCTAATTCTCTTATACTAAGGCCCTTTACACTGCTCTGACATTTATGTTAAGGCCCTTCTCTGCTGCTGAAGTGGTGTAAAGCAACTTTAGTGTAAGTGAGAATGGGGATCTAGCAGCTTAAGAGAATTCCTGAGAGTTGCACTTAGTCTTTAGGCTTCATCGTAAGGGTTTGGAGTTGGCGCTAAATAGTTGAGTATTTTTTAAGTCCTTGGGAGAGTATAACGTTTATGTGAAACTCTCAAATGTTAAAAAGGGTCATTACTATAAGTCTATAATAGGAAAGGCGACCTCAGTGAATTGGCTTGTGAGTAATTAATCAAAATTGTTTGAACATTTAGCCTGTGAATTAACGTTCACTCTTTGCTATGTTAAAGTCACCATTCCAGAATGGTAGTGAAATAGGAAAGTGGGTGTTTACAGTCTTCATATTATGTTGATCCTTGATAACAGTCCAGATATCATTTGGACCCATGTGTCAAGTTTGTACTCACACTAGCGACAATCCAGTGCTGTGTTATTTTCACATACGTCATTAGTTGCTGCTGTTAGGGGTAACCAATGAAGCTTTGTAAAACCACTGTTGCTCTTGAGTATTTTTCTTTTGCTAAGCAACTGAGATCCAAAGAATCCAAAAAAGATGGTATGGGAAACTAATCAATATTAGAGTATAAAATAAACATTGGCTATCTTTTACAGTGTTTGTGTTCATGCAATGGTGTTGTAATAGTGATGGTTTTAGGATATTAGAGAGATGAGGTGGATGAGGTAATATCTTGTATTGGACCAACTTCAGTTGGTGGGAGAAACAAGCTTTCGAGCTTGCATAGAGCTCTTCTTCAGGTCACCTTGTCTCTCTCACCAACAAAAGTTGGTGAAATAAAAGATATTGCCTCATCCACCTTGTCTCTCTAAGTGTTTGTCGTTATCAGTTTAGAACAGGCTGACAGTATAGTTGAAATAGGGGAAATAGAAAACCAAATTAAATGGAAGATACAGTCTAACATGGTAAGAACTCTCCTATTTAATATTCTTCCTCTGCCAAAAGGGATTCTAATTATAGTATTTGTGATTTGGGTTTTTATGTAACCCTGAAATCCTTGTGTGATCAAAATATGTATTGTACTGTACATAGGCCTGTTTTCAACCAGTTTTGGCATTTAAAGTATTTTAATAGAACACAATCAGATTGCAAAAGCATATGTCCAGATAAAGACTAATGTTTGGGGTTCCAAAGGCACAGGACCAATTGGTTTGTTACTCAGGTGTGCTGTAAACCCAGAACCAATGGAATTATTCAGCATTTACATTGTTATAGCAGGAGGGAGAATTTGATCTATGACCTCTAAAAGTGTATGTGTTTTGTGCCAGTATAACCTATGAGATATTTTCAAATGCTCTCTGTTCTATCTGATGGAATTGTTTCTTTAACAATGTACGTTTATGTAATGTACATCTAGCAAAGTGTAGCTTCTTATTTAAGAAGAATTGACATAAATGGTGAGAAGTTATATTGTGCTCTTCTGGAATAGTCATTTCTTCCTCTGCATACTTTCTGTAGCTCAGAGTTTCCCCATCCTTATTCCTTACACTCTACCTCCCAATCCAAGATACCCTTCTCTGTTGCAGCGACCTTTTCTTCTGGCCAAATAGGAACAAATGGGGCTCCATTCAGCACCCATACAAAGGTCAAAACTTTTGATGGGTTGTAGTGATTTCTAGTGAGAAATAAGATCCTGCCTATTACTACCTGTGAGAAATTAGTATATATATTTTTATCAAACTACAAACTCTATTTTGTTCTGCAAGTGCCTGTGAGAGAATACACCCCTGTATTCACACCATACACACTATTTTAATAATCTTTGTAAAAAGTATGCCTTGTAAACTATCCTTTGAAAACTCATAATTTGCTGGTCATTATTGTCCTGGTACAATATGTATGGGAGCATTGTATGTGAAGTTATAAGATTCCCCTGTATGATGTAATTAACACATGTTCCAAACCCCACAGCCCTGCTCTAATAGAAGTTGGCAAAGAAGATCTGTTCTAAACAAAGGAATGTGTTCTCTGCTTACTTTGCATTTAAGTAGTACAGTCATCAAGCAGAAAGGGAAGACAAAGTTCAAACAAATGAGAAAAACAGCAGGGAAGATCCTTCCACATAGACACTCTGACTCCTGGTTCTCAGCTGGAAATGTTTTTCAAGAGGGGGACAGAAACTATAAAAGGAAGGACAAATACCCTAAGGCACCCCTCTCTCCCTCCTTGTCCCATGCATTCACTGCATTAGAAGAGACAAAGGAAGCAGCCATTGAACTCTGGGGAAGGATCCTGACCTGAGCATTTGGTCAGCAATCTGCTGGAGCATGTGGTGAGAAACTTTGCTTGAATCTAATATACTTTAAGTTAGGCATTAGCAAACATCTTATCTTTATTTTTCTTGTAACCATTTCTGATTTTTATGCCTCATTACTTGTACTCACTTAAAAATCTCTCTTTTTGTAGTTAATAAACTTGTTTTACTGTTTAAATCTAATCCAGTGTGTTGAAGCTGAAGTTTCTTGGTAACCCCATTTGGGGTAACAAATGATGTGCATATTATTCACTTAAAGGAATAATAGGCTCAATATATTTGCTCTGCCCAGGAAGGGGCTGGGTAGTACAGGACATACATCTCTAGGGGAAAATATGAGACTGGGAGTATGTTGGGATCACTCTGTGGTAAACTTTAAGGCTGATAAGAGTCAAGGTGTGGCTGTCTGGCTGCAGCACACACAGATGGAGCTGTAAGTGATTTATATGCTGGATGTTTGTGAGCAGTAAGGCATTGTAAAGGGCACCCCAGGTTACAGGACAGGAGTGACATAGCTACTCATTAGTCTGAGTTGTACCCTGATAAGTCACAGCACCATTTGGATTGTAAGTCTATGCATATCTCCAGTTTTGCTTTTTACCCTCCATATTGTGCTGAAAGCTCCATAGAGGTGTCAGAAGATTTTTTTGCATCAAGCAGAAGGCTGAAAATGCAGAGCAATGAAAGGCATTAACCTGGAAGGTCTCCCATTTAAATGCAAGTACCATAAGACAATGAGCTAGCTTTCACCCAAGGAATCAGTGTATCTAGGTGACAGTGTAACCAAACAACAGCTCACCTGATGAGGAACTTGAAGTCACTGAGGAGAATCACCAGATGAGAATGGAGGGTTTGGAACTTTATAAATGTGAGGTTGTTTTAGCAGCCCTTGGAGAGAGGGGAGCAGATCAGGACCAGCAGTAGACAAGGCTGAACTTGAGGAGAAGAGGAATCTTCGATCCTTGAAAAGACACTGACCAAATGCCAAAGGGCTCTTCATGTGGTGAGGAAATTATGGCAGTGATCTGCATGCAAGTTTTGTTGTTGTTCCATTGATCTGTTATCTCTTGTACTGTCTAAGAGTGAAGTGGGGTGTGTTCAGAAATTCCTTTTGCAAAGTCTGTGTAACCTCTGTTCCCTGTGATCTAGTCCCGGAACAGGGAAACAGAAAACCAGAGGATGCAACAGCTACAGGGGAGGCTTAGGAAAGCTGGCACCAGTTTTGGGGCCTAGGCAATTGGACTATGGCATCCCCATTGCCAAAAGGGAGTGTCAGTCATGGGGTCTGAACCTGGCCAGTGGGTTGAGAGACCCAGAGCTAGAGAGATGGTGCTTCAACTCTGCCCAGAAAGTCGAGAGCAGAAGGAACCCAAAGTTCAGGTCTAGTACAGCAGCCTAATGAGTGTCCACCAGAAGGAGCTCCCCAGGGTTAGAAGAGCAGCCCCTTTTCAGGGGTTTAGTGTGTTGCCCCCATAGCAGTTTTTGGTCCGTGTGATCTCTGGGAGACATATATTATGTCCTGAAAATCCAACCCTTGTTTCTTGGATGATAGTTCAGAGAGCTATTAGGTCTGCTAGCCCTGAAATCCTTACTCTGTAGTTTTAGAAAGCACGTATTTGTTCATGAAATTTATTTGCTGATATATTATCTTGTCCATGTGAAATAGGGTTTGTTATAGCACTGAAATGCAAACTTGGCACTCCAGGCTCTAGCTTTCAATAAGAAGGCTAAGAAAGCCATCATCTGTCATTTCTGGAGAACTCTACATGTAATATTTGAAATATGATACTACTATGCAGAACACAGTGATTTTTTTTTAAACTTACATTGAACTTCATTATTGGTCATACCCTGTCCCAGACCCTTTCAATCCAAGATTGTTCTTTATTACAGCATACAGTTTTGTTCAGTCTTGTACTACCTTATATAATTCTGATCTGCTGATAAAATACCTGCAAAACTTCAGTAACAAAGTACAAGACGTATGAAGAAACTGAGTATATCATCTGCCCCAGAATTTCTCCAAAGGGTGTGTCTAGTTACTGAATTTTGAAATACTTTAGACCCTCAGTCATTCAATTCTTATGGCAAAGAATTTTGTAAGTGCACAATGGTGTAGTTAAGCAATAATCCAAGTGTACTCCATGGGGAAAATACCAGACATGTGCTTCATGCTGAATTAAGAGTTCATCTTGTAACAGTCAAACAAGACCAGAAAAGAGAACTCCTAACACTGATGAAATCCTTGTCAATTGGAGACTCTACCTTTCCTTCATATAATTTGTAACTAAAGGGCATTTTGATGTGTGTTAGACACATATATTTTTGTCCTTTGGCTGCAATGTTTGTCATAGAAGAGTCTTTGGCTGTCTGAATACAAGTTTGTAATAAAGAAATGTGGCATTTCAAAAGCACCCAAGTGACTTAAACTGACTTTCAAAGCGATTTGTGTTTCTATTTTGTGTTCCTAAGTAACATAGGCCCAAATTTGAAAGATATCTAGGCATTGCTGCACTTAACATCACAACAGCCAACTGATTTAGGATCTTAAAAGATTTAAATCCTAAATCAGCTAGCCTTTGCGATACTGAGCCCAGCAATTCCTAGAAAGCTTTTAAAATCTGGTCCTTAGGCACTCTTGAAAATCCACTCAAAATATTTCTTCTCAGATTGATTGATTTGCAGTACACTTTGTCTCTTCTTCCAGCATATACCTTTTTAACTTTTCCTATGTGTTTTACTTTATCCTGAAGAGTTTATACTCTAAGGGCCTATTTTTTGCCACCCTTACCCATGTTGTCATACCTAACTTGAATTGTCAAACCAATGGGAGTAAGGGAGGATTCAACAGGAGTAAGGATGATAAAATCTGGCCCCAAGAAGACAAGCAACATATCATGGTTGGAAGAGAGTTATAGTCAATGTCAGGGCCGGTGCAACCCATTAGGCGACCTAGGCAGTCGCCTAGGGTGCTAGCATTTAGGGGGTGGCATTTTGGGTCCTTTGGCGGCGACTGCGGTGGCCGGATCTTCAGCCGCCCCGGTCGTCATTGGCATTTAGGCAGAGGGACCTGGGGCAGGTCTAATTCATTTTCCTTTTTCTACACAGACCGACTTTCTTATGTGCACAGTATCTGGGGAACAATGGATTTCTTCAGACTTTATTTAATGATGCATTAGAACATGGATTTTTTTTCTCATTATCTCATAATTGGATTTAGAGAGTAGACCTTTGCTTGCTAAAGGAGATTAAAATACAAATGATAAATTTGACTTTTGACACTAGCATATTTTGTTTCAGTAAAAGTTGCCCTGGGTAATATTAAAGACTCTCGGATGTTTCCCATGTTTGTCTTCTCATGTCATGACTGGTATCTGCTATAACAGCGGCCAACACAATGCTGTTACTGCAGTGTTTCAGCCGTAACTGTTCAAAGGCACCTAAGTGTGTTTCAGGATTAATTGAGAGGCCAACAATATTTCTGTATACTTTAGGAAAATGAAAACTTGCAAACCCAATGTTCCGTGTTGATAAAATATAGGTCAGTGCTATTGCCTGACTGTGCCCTTTGCAGCAGTTTGCCATTATCAATACAAATAAACAGTAGCAATAGCCAAAGAGCTTTTATTGACTTGCACCTGCCCAGTCCAGTGGAAAGGCTGAAATCAGTCCAGACTTTGCTAGTTTCCAATTATAGCCAAAGGCTATGACAGAGATTATATGATCAGGCAAGTTACTGTTAGACCCAGGTTCTCCTTGAGGATCAGTAAAACACTTGAAAACAAGAGATGGGCTTTGCAAATTTTATTTTTTTTGTGTGGTGTTCTAAAAATAATCTGTTGTAGAGCATAAGACTAAGGACCTGTTAAACAACCAGAGAGACACTATGGAAAATCAATGGGTTGTTACCAGATCTTGATGTCTCAAATTTCTTAGCTTGGTGGGAGTTCGTGACAGTTCTAGAATCTAAGTTCTTTAATGTGCGGCTTGGAATTCATCCCACTATCTGAGGCTTGGATCTTTGCCCTACTACATTCTTTCTGGTATACTGAAAATGGTAATGCTTGGCTTATTGAACATACCTGAGAATAGCTTTAACTGGCATACTTCAAGCCATGGTATGCAAAGGGACAATGAATGTCAGAGATAAAACATTCCTTTCTGATATAGATCCACGAAAAAAGTGACAAATCCAAACTGAGCCTTTTCTATTACCTTCTAATTTCATTCTGAATCCTCTTCTCCCAGTTTTTTTTAATCTAGCTGTGGGAAAACTAAGAAGAATCCACAATCCCAGTGCACTCTGACAGTGTTCATTCAACAGCAGGTGGTATATTTCAGGGCTACATTGTTGTGGTGGCACTAATAGTCATCCAAATTTGTGTGTGCTTGATTTTTGTTTTTTTGTGGGCAAGGAAATGCTCAATCTTGGGAAGACATACTGTGGTGTTGTTAGTTTGGGGCTATACAAGGTTCTGTGTACAGGCAGGGATCTTCCGGAAGGGAGCTGTGTGAGCAGCAGAAGAGTTTGCTCTCTGCCTTTTTCTCTGATTAGAGTCAATTCATGAGGCAGAGTTGCTCTCTGGGAGCTGGGCTTTAGTGTTCAGCTGGGATTCCTGAAAGAAGGGACTGCCTTGTATACTGGAACAGACCACCTCTGTTCAATGACTGGTATATGTGTAAAATAAAACAACTTACACTTAAAATATATTTGGAGTCATCACTGATTTCTCCTCCACTGAAAACTGACCTGCAAGGCCCTAGACATCTGCTACCTCTCAGCAGAGGAGCAATGCTGGCATTGGAATAAGGGCAAACAATTTGGTCTTAGCGCAAAGTACCTGGACCCATCTGACAAACACACTAATCTCAATGTTCAGTTCCTGCCCTCCTGAATGAATGCAGATTATTGTGACAGTCTGTACCCCCCATGTTCATCCTTTTTATAAGACCATGATAAATTTTGTACAAAGTATGCATCGTGGTATTGTTTGAAAACTCATAATCTCCTGAACATTATTGTCTTGGCAAACTGTCTGTCAACAGTGTGAGTAAAATTATAAGATTCTACTGTATGACATTGCTAAAACATGTTCCAAGTTTAGAAAAGCAGGCACAAACCGGTTCCTGAGAGACAAAAGATAAACTGATGCCTCAGCCAGATGTCAACATAATCAAATAGACTATTTGATTAAGTGCCCATTCTTGGGCAGGAAGAAGGGTGTGATCAAGAAATGTATATATTGGCAAAGAAACAGCTGGGGGTTCCCATCCCCCAGACCTCCTGTCTCCTAAATCACAACTGGAGATGATTTTAAAAGGGAAAAGAGAACGCTCAGAAATGAGAAGAGAAGCCCCAAAACACTCCTCCCTTTCTCTGCTTGTGGTATCAATGATACCTGAAGGAACACTGAACTGGGGGAGAGAGTTCAGCCAATAAAGATTAACAAAAGCAGGTGATGAGAGAAACTTTTGCCTTAAATTAAATTAGTTTGCTAAATTAGATGTTAATTGTGCTTTACCTTTTTAAAATTTGTAACCAATTCTGACTCTTATGCCTCATTACTTGTAATCACATAATCTTTCTGTCTATAGTTGATAAACTTGTTTTATTGTTTTATCTAAATTAGTGCGTTTGGATTAAGTGTTTAGAAACCTCCATTTGATGTAACAGGGTTTGTGCATACTATTTTCTATTATTGAAATGACAGACTTTCTATGAGCTTGTATTGTCCAGAAGAAAAGAGCTGCATAGTACAAGATGCACATTTCAGGGGGAAAGTCTCGGACTGCAAGTTTGCTGGTGTTGCCCTATAATTCTTGAGTGACTGGCTATAGCACTCATACAACACAGAGAGAATTGTAGCGAGTCAGTTTGGCTCCCCTCCTGCCCAGCAGAGGGAGCGCCTAGCCAGAAGCCTGAGGGGGCGGGGCCAAGGAGCATTGAGCCCGCCCCTCCAAGGGTCAGCCGGCGACCCGGAAGTATAAAGGCCGTCCGGCAGAGCTCAGTAAGGCGCCAGCCGCTGCAGGGAGCTCGAGACTTGGAAACCTCCAGGATCCAGGGCAGCCGCCCAGACTGGCCGGAGCTTCCCCGCGCCCGTTACCTGGAGGAACCCCCGGAGCTTCCCCGTGCCTGCTACCCGGAAGAACCCCCGGAGGTTCCCCGCACCCACTACCCGGGGGAGCCCCCGGAGATTCCCTGTGCCTTCTATCCGGAGGAGCTGCTGGAGCCTTCCCGGACCTGCTGCTACCCGGAGGAGCCGCCCGAGCATGTCTGGCCAGACTTCCCTGAGGAACTGCCGGACCTGCCACCAAGTCCTGGCTGAGAGGAGCCCATGCTGGTGGACTGGCCGGGGACCGATGCCACGGACCAGGTAGGCCCTGAGGGGGAGACCGGAAGTAGCCCGGGGGTAGCCGACCCCAGTCAGGCTGCAGACACACCCGAACCTATGTCAGTGTGTTGCGGTTAGGATCCCCACTGATCGTCAGCGGTGATAGCCGCTGCTAGGGCCCTGGGCTGGGACGCAGTGGAGTGGGTGGGCCTGCGTCCCCCCCTGCCACCCCACTCGCGGGTGGCAGACTCCCCCTCACCCAACGTTCAGGCGTAAGAGCCTGAGCTTAGGTACAGGATTCTTTGCTCAGCCCTGAGCCAAAAGGGTCTGAGCCTTGTGACTCTGGGTGTGGTGCCCCGCCCAAACCTAGGGCTGGGCCCCTTCAGACTGTGTTGTGGCTCAGCCCTGAAGCAGAGGGCTTGAGCCCCCCTTTGACTCTGTATTGTGGCTCAGCCCTGAAGCAGAGGGCCTGGGCCCCTTTGACTCCGTGGTTGCTTGGCCCTGCCGAAGGGGCCTGAGCTCCTTAGACTCTACCTTGTTGCCCAGGTCCGGGCCAGAGTGCCCGCGCCTTGGGACTTCTGTGTTTGTCGCCCAGGATCGCCGGGGGACCAGACGGCGTGTAGCGAGCCGGTGTGGCTCCCCTCCGCCCCTTGGAGAGGGTTGAGCCCCGGTCGCACACCATTACAGGGCTGTTTGTGAACAGACCAGGAGTGGTTGTTCTCACAGCAAAGCAATGAAAGAGGCATCCCATGTTGGAGAGTTGAGGGGACATGGCTATTAAACAGTCCAGATTGTACCCTGGGTAATGTCCTAACAACTGAATTAACTTTATCTGAAGTGTATTTATATTTGTGCAGGAAGACCAGTATGAAAACCCTTATGTTCCTGGGGGCCATATAAGTGCCTATAGATAGAGTCTCAAAGATTGTTCCATGATGGATTATGGTCAACATTTTGTTTCCTATTCCCTACTGCTTTCCTTTGGACTCCTCTCTCTCTCTCTCTCTCTCTCACTCAAGATATGCTTGCTCTCAGAGGATACAGTGGAAATGCTACGTGACCTCTGGCCTATGGGTAACAATATTTTAGAAAACATTTTCTTCCCTGCATGGCAGTGAAGTGAAAATGTAAAGACTCTGTGGGATGCAGCTCAGGCTGTACCATGCCAAAAGTTGGTTGTGGCATGGTGGAGGTTCAAGTTGGATAGGCACAAATTTCCCATCACTATGTTTCCTTCTTTCTTCTTGGAGCAGGTCATAATTAATCCTTAGTATTAATGATTATTATTTACTTGTACAGAACTACAGCTGTGCACGATTATTTCCATGTATACAACATCATAAAGTTCTCAATGTATTTTCTCCTACAAGCTATTATAGGAAAAAGTGAGTAATGTTTGGGGTTCTATTTTGTTTTCAAACATGGGGAGTAGATTAATAGTTCCCAGTGCAATTTATTAACTTGAGGAGCTAGCGAACAGGAACAGCAAACAGTGGAGTTTTGCAAGGGAGATCTCCAGGTGAAGGAGGAGCAACTATGTGACCCTGGAGGTGAGTTTGTTGTGTGCTTTCCACTTGCCATGTGCCTGCTTGATTGACATTTATAATGTAGTCTGTTTGGGGTGGCTGTGTGCTGAGCTTAGTGTTATATCCTTGGGGCAGCCGGTGTAGGAAGCAATCACTTGAGGCCAGAGAGCAGACAGCTAACCAAAACCTCCATTTTATTTACAGATACAGAGAGCTCACTCAGCCGGTTGAAACCGGCTGAGCTATCCCTTAATAGTCTAACTGAGTTGCCATAGTAACAAAACCCATGACAACCAAATACACAACTTATTCCTCCCCCCCTAATAAGAACATCCCCTAAATAAAACACACACTAAACTAGAGAAGGAGGGTAGACTGCCTCCATTCCCGGCTAAACCCTGGGGATTATTTTGCCCCATAACCGTGGGTTCGCCCTAACTAAAGATCCAGCCGATGAGGAGGCCTTCTGTCTCTAGGTGGATTACGGTGAACTTCTGGTGTTGTTGCACCCGAAAGTACTAGGGGCTCAGGGTCCGCAGCACGAATAGGTGAGGAGGTGGTATCAGCTCGTGCTGGGCAAAGGGGTATCTCAGCTGCCGGCAGTAATGAAGGAGAACAGTCAGGAACAGGTGACTCATGATTCGGTGTCTCACCAGGAGGGGTGAAGTCAGACCCCTCAACTGCAGATGGGTCCTGAAGACTGGCATGACCTGGCAACAGCTGATCTACATGTCGCCGCCAGGTAAGATTCTCTGCAGTCCGGACTGTATAGGAAACGGGTCCTGTTTGAGTGATGACTGTGGCCGAGACCCATTTAGCTCTGGAAGTATAATTCCGAGCCAAAACTGGCTGTCCTGGGCTAAAGGTTCGGTCTTTTGCTCTGGGTGCCCGTCTGATGACTTGATATTGCTGCTGATGTTGCACAGTTTGTCTGGGTTCAGAAGGTTTCAGCAGATCAAAGCAAGTGCGCAGCTGTCGTCCCATCATTAGAAAGGCTGGGGATGCCTGGGTCGTAGCATGAGGTGTGTTTCTATAGGAAAGTAAGAAGGTATCCAGACGCTTTTGAATGGAGTGTTGTCCCTTTGCTGATTTCAAAGCGTTTTTCATTGTCTGCACAAATCTTTCCGCTAATCCGTTGGTGGACGGATGATATGGTGCTGACGTGATGTGGTGTATCCCATTTGCCTTCATAAAATTTTGAAACTCCTGAGAGACGAACTGCGGTCCGTTGTCGCAGACCAAAACGACTAAAGAGTCCTCGTAGTTTTTGGATAGTACTCTCTGCAGTAGTGGACTGCATTATAGAGACTTCTGGCCATTTAGAATGGGCATCTACTGCCACCAAGAACATGCTTCCTTCAAGGGGGCCAGCAAAGTCAACGTGAATACATTGCCACGGGTTTTCAGGCCAGTCCCATGGGTGTAGGGGTGCCCACTGGGGTGCATTTCTTACACCCTGACATGACATACAAGCTTTTGCTTTCTCTTCAATAGCACCGTCCAATCTAGGCCACCAAAAATAGCTTCGTGCAATTTCCTTCATGCGCACTATTCCACAGTGACCGGAATGTAGCTGTTCTAACATCTGTGATCTCAGGGGTGGTGGAATAATGACACGCCTCCCCCACAACAAACAACCAGATTGGACCGATAACTCCGTCCGCCTGGATATGTAGGGAACAAGGTCGGGTGAGACCGGAGAGGTTTGTCGAGATTTTCCATGCATCACCAGGTCCATAACTTGGGATAATACTGGGTCAACGCGGGTTGCCTTCTTTATCTGAGTAGCAGTGATGGGTGTATTCTCTACCTGTTCAAAGTAGAAGATTTCCTTTTGGGCACTATCTTGATGTTTGACCGGTAAAGGCAACCTTGAGAGGCCATCTGCATTGCCGTGCAGAGTGGATTTCCGATATTTGATTTCATATGTGTGTGCAGAAAGTATCAATGCCCAACGTGCATACGACTAGCAGCTAATGGGGGAATGCCTGTGTAGGGTCCAAAAATTGATGTCAGAGGTCGATGGTCTGTAAGAAGAGTAAACTTTCGCCCAAACAGGTACTGATGAAACTTCCTAATTCCAAAAACAATTCCTAATGCCTCACGTTCGATTTGGGCGTAGTTAGTTTCTGCTTTGCTTAGAGTGCGTGAAGCAAAAGCAATAGGTCTTTCTTCTCCCGAAGGCATAATGTGTGACACGACTGCTCCCACTCCATAAGGGGAAGCATCGCAGGCCAATTGCAGGGGTAAGGATGGATCAAAGTGCGTTAGAACTTCAGAATTTAACAATGCATCCTTAGCTTTGTTAAATGCAACATCACAGGCTTCAGTCCACTTCCAGGCCTTGTTCTGCCCAAGGAGCTCATGAAGTGGTTTTAGCAGTGTGGCTAACTGTGAGATGAACTTTCCATAATAGTTCAGTAGTCCTAGAAATGAGCGCAGCTGGCTTACATTTCGAGGTGGGGGAGCCTCCACAATAGCTTTAACTTTTGCAGGGGCCTTATGAAGACCTGCAGAATCAATGATGTGTCCCAAATATTCAACAGAGGGCTTGAAGAATTCACACTTGTCTTTGCGAACTCGTAGGCCATACTCTTCCAGTCTTTGTAGGGTAGCCTCTAAATTCTTTAAGTGATCCTCTTCATTTCTTCCAGTGACCAGGATATCATCCAGATAGCACTGAACTCCTGACAAGCCACACAAGATCTGGTCCATAGCCCTCTGGAACAGGGCGGGAGCCGATGTGATTCCGAAGGGTAGGCGACAGTATCGATAAAGCCCCTTATGAGTCACAATAGTCAACAGCTCTTGGGACTTTTCATCGACGTGCATCTGTAAATATGCTTGACTCAGATCAATCTTACTGAACTTTTGTCCCCCAGCCAGGCCTGCGAAGAGGTCATCGATGCGGGGAAGCGGGTATTGCTCTGCACACAACACTGGGTTGACAGTGACTTTAAAATCACCGCAAATCCGGAGAGAGCCATCTTTCTTCACTATTGGAACGATAGGAGTGGCCCATGAGCTATGGGTAACTGGTATTAGGACTCCATTGGTGACCAGGCGCTCCAGGTCTGCTTCAACCTTTGGCCTGATGGCATATGGCACAGTTCGGGCTTTCAGATATTTTGGTGGACTGCCAGGTTTAATGTTCAATGTCACAGTGATTCCCTTCATACTTCCCAAATCATCTCCAAAAACAGCAGCATGTTTCCTTAGTATAGGGGTTAGACTGGTTTCTTCTTTAGTCATCCGGTGCACTTCTGCCCAGTTCAGCTGAATCTTCCCAAGCCAAGACCTACCCATTAAGGCTGGGTAGTTACCTCTCACCACAAACAGTGGCAATTTAGCCGCCTGTCCATTGAGCTCCACCTTAACATCAATAGTGCCCAACATGGGCACAGCTTCACCTGTATACGTCTTCAGAACAGTTTTTGTTGCCTTAAGCGGAAGTTGCTGTAGCTTTTCCTTATACACAGTCTCAGGAACCAGCGAGACAGCTGCACCGGTGTCGAGTTCCATGCGTATAGGTTTGCCCTCCAATAAGGGGGTTACCCAGTATTCATGTGAGCCCGCTGCCAAAGACAAAACATGCAGTGGCACTTCCTCTTGTGAGGAGGTGTCACCTTGATCATCCTGGGTCTGCTCTAGGGTATGCAAGGTTCCTCTTTTTGTCGGCCAGACCACAAGCCTCTTTTTCTTTTGTTTACAGGCATACTCAATGTGTCCCTTTTTGCCACAGTGTCGACACACCAGGTCCTTACACCAGCATTCTGATGCCTGGTGTCCCGGCTTACCACAGCGGTAACATTCTTGACTCTGCACAGTTTTGTGGGTCGGTTCTTGTGACACTTTTTGCACCCTAGGGGGTGCACCGATGTATTGTGCCTCCCTTGTAGCCAGTTCCATGGAGACAGCAATATCAACAGCCTTCTGTAAGGTAAGCTGAGCCTCTGTCAGTAGGCGCTTCCGTATAGCTTCACTGTACAGGCCACACACTAACCTGTCACGCAGGGCATCATTTAACATTTCTTTAAATTCACAGTGTTCTGCTAGCTTTTTTAGAATGGCTACAAATTGTACAACTGTTTCATCTTCCTTTTGGTCTCTTTTGTGGAACCTATATCTTTCAGCAATTACCAGTGGTTTTGGGGAAAAATGGGACCCCAGGATTTCCACAATGTCACTGTAAGATTTAGTTGCTGGCTTAATAGGGTGTAGTAAGCTGTGTAGCAGGGAGTAGGTTTTAGCCCCTACAACACTTAAGAATATTGGCACCTTCTTCGCTTCTGTAATGTCATTTGCAATAAAAAAAAGCTCAAAACGCTCAGTATACACATGCCACTGCTCTATATTCTCATCAAAAGGTTCCAGTGGCCTGGTCAGAGTAGCCATGATTTTAGTTTCACTTTCACAGACAGTGCAAACAAGCAGCTTTTTTTTGTTTGTTTGTTCTTTACCTTAACTTCTACTTCCTTCTGTTACTGGAGCAGCACTGGAGTCTCACCCTCGTCGCTCCTTGTTATATCCTTGGGGCAGCCGGTGTAGGAAGCAATCACTTGAGGCCAGAGAGCAGACAGCTAACCAAAACCTCCATTTTATTTACAGATACAGAGAGCTCACTCAGCCGGTTGAAACTGGCTGAGCTATCCCTTAATAGTCTAACTCAGTTGCCATAGTAACAAAACCCATGACAACCAAATACACAACACTTAGCAGCCTGCTAAGTGAGGTTGAGAACTTCTTCATGAGGCTCTAGCTTACCATCCTTTGATCCCCAATCCCTTTAGGATCCCTGAACAAGGGAACAGAGCTACTCAGGGGAACAGGGGTTTAAAATGCCAGCTCCTAAACATCCAGAGAAGCTAACAAACAGGGGAGTTATGTGAGGGAGCTTAGGTATATCTAGCTTTCATGCTCCCTCTCTAACAGTCTCTAAACTTAAGCCAATAAATACCTGCTCCAAAACGAAAAACAGCAGCAAGAGCAAAAATAATGCCAGCAGAAGTCCAGCAGCAGTGTGTGGGCTATCCAGTTTATTGCACTGAATGCAGCATGTACGATTACCTGCCTGATGGGCAGGTGGCTTATCTGTGCATTTGGTGCAAGCAGCTCATGGCCCTCGGAGACTGAATACAGGCTCCAGAGTGACTGAATTGGTGGAGCTAAGGGAGACAGAGAGAGATACTGAGGAGACCTTCCGGGACAGTGTCTGACAGCCTCTGTGCTGTTGAGGAGAATGAAAATCTCAAGGAAAGAGAACATTAAATGGGAGTAGAGGGAAATGATCCCATAGTTGGGACTTTCCTTCCATATGATGTCATAGTATCCTCTCATACTGAGGATACCCCTCTGGAGGAGGGGACCCATTTTTAGGAAGAGACAGGTAATGGTAATGGAGGATTTGATTTTAAGAAATATAGATAGTTGGGTTTGTGATGACCAGGAAAATCGCATGGTGAATTGCCTCCTTGGTGCAAATGTTGTGGATCTTTTGAGACATCTAGTCAGACTTATGAACAGTGTTGAGGAGGAGCCATGTAGGTATCAATGACATAAGGAAATGTAGGAGAGAGGTCCTGGAGGCCAAATTGAGGCTGCTATGTAAGAGATTAAAGTTCAGGACCTCCATGGTAGCATTGTCTGAAATGCTTCCAGTTTCACGTGCAGGATAAGTTAGACAGGCAGAACAGCAGGGTCTCAATGCATGAATGAAATGATAGTGTGGGGAGGAGGGTTTTATTAGGAACATGATTCCTTTTGGGAAAGGAAGGAAGGATGGGGGGCCACCTAAACCAAAAAAGAACCAGACTGCTCTCATTCACTTCCCTTGGACATGCAGGCAAGTGACTGGCTCTGCACACAAATAGTGATTCTACTTTCAGTGGAGTCAATGGCAAACCTCCTATTCACTGAAATAGGCACAGGATTGAGCCTATGGTGAGTAAGGTGGGCCTGGAAAGGGGTAAGACCTTGCTAAACTAATTCAGCATATCTTCCAAAAAAACTTTGCTGTACAATAAAGCTGCATAGTGGACAGTGGAATACAGCAAGGACATGGAACAGGCAAAACAACTTCTCGCTATAGAACCTTCCATAGATATTCAACAGTAGCATAGGGCAGCTTTACCATAAATCAGGAGGAGGGATAGCTCAGTGGTTTGAGCATTGCCCCCGCCCCCCCCCCTTAAACCCAGGGTTGTGAGTTCAATCCTTGAGGGGGCCACTTAGGGATCTGGGGCAAAAATTGGTTCTGCTAGTGAAGGCAGGGGGCTGGACTCAATGACCTTTCAAGGTCCCTTCCAGTTCTAGGAGATTGGTATATCTCCAATTATTACCTTTATTACAAGTGAGAGACCTCCTTTCTATTGATTCATAGTAGAATCATTAGCCTAGGGCCTTGAATCTTTCTATAAGTGGGAACTGTGTATAATGTGGAAAAATGGAGGGGAAAGGGATACAGGCAGAGATGGTGCTGGGAACGGAGTGAGTGAGAATAGGAATTTTAGATAGTACAGTGAAAGTGTCATTTAAGTTATCTTAGTCTTGCTGAGGTCAGAATTAAGATCGTTCAGTACAGTGTGACTATGGAGAGTTGGATGTGTGTAACATTACTGGGCTTTAAAGGGAGTTTGAGCAAATGTAGAGCATATGTGAGCACATCTGGATGTCATGGTGTTTACTTGATAGTAAGTGGATTGTGATGGGTTGGATCCTAAACCCTAACTGGTGATTGCTATGCTTTTATAAATCACATTTATGAAATGCCCTTGAGTAACCTTAGTATGCATTAACCATTTTAGGTAGAGTGAATGTGTCTGTCTAGCCAAACAACAAAATTGCAATTAAATACTAAATTCAAGGGCTCCCTGATTTATGGTAAAGCTGCCCTATGCTATTGTTGAATATCTTCCAGGTTTTAAACACTTAATTAGAAAACCCACCCAGCATTGCCAAGAAATGGAAAAGAAATTAATCAGACAGTGGAAAACACATGCACTAAAGTAGCAGTTTGCAAACTTCTTCAGCTGAGCCCTCCTCCCCTCTTTGAGTTACAATTTTTGGTTATGTACGTGCCCCCCAATAAATATAGACACATACTAAGTATGCTTGATAGACCACTCATAAACCTAACAGAGACTTTAACACAATTTAATTACCTACAGCTGTAAGTATCATATACACAGATACTCACAAATGGCACGCCTGAAGTTTGCAGTGCTGTGCTTCTATGTTGAATACCTGTCCCTCCTCCCTTGAGCTCTCAGGGTGGAGGAAGAGGCATGTGAAGATCGCTGGGGGCAGAGCCAGTACTGGGCATGGAGACGGTGGGGAGGGGAAATTAGCATGGCCATGGCAGATGTTGACACTGACCCAGTGGCATTGGAACAGTTTGTATGGTGGGGATGCTGAAAGCCACTGAACAAAACGGTAAACCCTGTACATGATAGGAACCACTTCAAGCTGGGGGTGCTATGCTGCTGCACCCCTAGTTCTAGCTCTAGGTTGCCTACTGAGGTGAGTCAGGGGTGGAAGTGTCACTCCCTCCCTGCCCCCCCCGCCCCCAGGGGCTAGCACAGGCCCTGCCATGCGGGGCTGGCTTGAGCTGCTGGGCTTTGCTGCTCCCCTCACCCCCCAATGTTACTCCCCTAGGGCTGTACACTCTGCAGCTTGAAAACCTCTGCACTACAGCAGTAGCTCGAGCTATTACGCTCCCTTTCCTGGCACTGTAGCGAACTGTTAGCAGAAAATATTCCAATAGAGGAGCTCCCCGGGGAGCGTGGTGCTGCACCTGAGAGCAAAGCAAGGCCAGCTGCAAACACAGCCAACGAGACAAGACTGGCCCTGAAAACCTTCCTCTCCTCCTGCTGGGACTGAAACCAAGGAGTAAAGAGTTAACACCGTAACAGGGGGCCCTTTACCGGGAAAGGCAGGAGGAGCAGTTCCCATCGTCTTCAGCTTGACTGAAGCGCTCCCCCGGCTCTGCTTCATTGTGTCCAGAGCTGGGGGGGCAGGGGCTGCGGGGGAAGCCTGGGCACAAAGAGGGAAAAGCTTTTCCAGCCGCAAAGGAAAGCAGCGTGGCTCGCCCTGGTAACCCCCCCCCCCCCCCGCGTCTCATTCCCGCAGGCGCGACGCGCCCGGCCATGCGGGGCAGGGGGGCCCGGAGTGGGGCGCCGCCTCCCCCTGGGAGAGAGGCGAGCAGAGAAGGGGGCAGCGTGAAGAAGCGCGGAGGGAAACGCCGCCTAATCCCAACACCCCCAGTGCGAGACCGCGGCGGGCCAGGAAGCCGCCCGGGCGGGAGAGGGAGAGCGGGGGCAGCCGCCGGGCGCGCTCCTGGCCTGGCCAGCGGGGAGGCGGGGCCGGCCCGGGGCTGCTCTGTCACCCTATTAATAGCGGCGGCCGGAGACAGCGCCGCTGGCCAGAGCTGCGGGGACCATGGAGGGAGACGGGAACGCCGCGGGGAGCCTGCCCGGGAAGCGCAGCCTCAGCCACGGGGCGGAGCAGCAGGCGGCGACTGTGCCCATGCTGCCAGCCATGGAGCTCGCCCAGGAGCCGGAGAAAGCAGCGCCTAGAGGCAAAAGCAAGAACCCCAACACCTATACAGTGCTCTCCCTGGTAAGAGGCGAGCGAGGGGCTCAGGGACGGGTGCCCCCAGAGGGCCGGGTCCTGCTGCTCTGCAGAGGGAGCCGTGAATAGCCACAGGTAGGACCTTAGTCCCCTGCTCTCCTGCTGCAGCTTCCTGGTGCTCCCCTGCTACCTGGCCATCAGGAGCAGGGCAGCCCCGTTTCTTGGTTACAAAGGCCCCCCCCCCCCCCCCCCCCCCCCGCGAGTGCTGAAATTCTGCAGAGGAGTAAAGAAGCCTGGTGCTGAGCAGCCTCCGCTCCTCTGTCTTTGATTCGGCAGGTTTCAGAGTAGCAGCCGTGTTGGTCTGTATCCCCAAAAAGAACAGGAGTACTTGTGGCACCTTGGAGACTAACACATTTATTTGAGCATAAGCGTCCAATGAAGTGGGCTGTAGCCCACAAAAGCTTATGCTCGGATAAATGTGTTGGTCTCTAAGGTCCCACAAGTACTCCTGGTCTTTGATTCAGCACTATTTTTTCCCTCAAGAGGGCGTATGGGGAACTAGCAATTAAACCATAACATTAAATAAAACATGTGGAGGTGGTGCTTTAATGTGCCTGGCTGATGTAGCCAGTGTGGGTAAGTTAGATGCACTCAGGCAGAGATGCGAAGTGCCTCACTTTATCTTGCATTCATTTAACTCTGGATTTAAAAGTATCTTGTGCGAAGGACTTTGCCATGTGCTTCAACAGGGTATTTAAAAAAACCTTCTGTCACAAGCTGAGAGCCTTGTAGTCAGAGAACAGGAGGCTGAGCCATGAACTGGGGGTCTAATCGTTACTCTGCGCATTGCCTGGCTTTAGGCCAGCTAGTCAGAGCTCTCCAGGTCCAACTGGGAAATTGACCCATTGTTGACAATGGTTGTCTGCGGTGGGTCAGCCTGTTCTGTAAACGGTTTAACTAGTAGGGAGGCACAGAACAGGTTTCAGCACTACCAACTCTTCAAGAACACTCCGAGTGGTAGTGCTGAAAACAGTTTCATCCTGCCTGGATTAGCAGTTCAGAGAGAGTGTTACACAGTTCTGTCAGAAATTATTTTATCTTCTATTTTCATAAGTAATATCCTATCTGAAAGAGATAGGGGGAGGGAATCCCCCCACTCATCTATTTTCCTCATTGCATTTAATAGCACTCATTTTCACTGCTTCCTCTCTTTGAAATTAGTTGGTTGGTTTTTCCCTGTTGTGGGTGTTTGGCAATGCAACCTGGGAGAGGAAAATAGACAAAACGGTGACTGAAAAATTTGTAGTGGACCAGAAGGACAGGAGCAGTACCAGAAACTACTTTACATTAATTTTTGAAGTTATGTCAATTAGAAGTTTATGGTGTCCCTTGAAACCATTTTCAGTCTTGTTTTAGGGAGACCCATTGCTGACAGTGGTTGTTAGTAATGGGCCAGTTTCCTATTACAGCTACATCTCCACTGTTCTCATTTTTGCCATCTGTATAATAAAGATAATAATAACGTTCATACCTCACAGGGATGTTATGAGGCTAAAATGATTAATGTATATAAAGAGTTTTGGCATCCTTGGGAGGAAGGCACTATAGAAATACAAAATATTGCTTTTGCTTGTGTGTGCATAAGCAGTAATTTTTAAGTACAGTATGCTAAGGCCTACAGCTTTGAGGTTCCTTTTAAAAATATATATATAAAACTTGCAACCTGTTCGATAATTAGTGCTAAAATACAAACACTGCTGGCACTTTAAAATGAACTGTGCACCACCTCGCAATTGCCTTTAAAAATCTGTATCTGTTAGCTGTATATTGATCATATGCATGCCTGTCTGATGTGTGAACTGTGCATAATCACTTGTGAGTTTTTTTAAGTCTTGTCGTAGGTAGTGTAATTATATTATATGCTAAATTCACCCCAGAGTTTTGGGCAGATTTTTCTGCTGTAGAACTTACTGGCAACCCCACTGGTGAAAAACCGTGTCTGTGTGTGTGATGGAGGTGGGAAGGAGATGTGGCATTGGAAGGTGGTTACAGCCATGCTCTGGGGTTAACTATAGAAGGTCAGCACAGCCCCAAAATTGCTTGGTGCTTTCTGGAAAGGGCTGATGGTGAAAACTTGGCTCACTTTTTCAAGGCACCTGATTCAAAGCAGGGACTTGAACCTAGCTCTCCCACATCCCATGTGCATATCCTAACCATCAGCCTGTCGCGTATGTTGGGGTGAGTGGGTGTCCTCTCACTCTGTCCTGACTCCTGTTCAATCTATTCCACTTTGCATTAATAATTAAATATTAATTGGTCCAGAGAACAAGTCGCTGACTGTGTTCTCCAGTGGTTATGGCATTCACCTAGAACAGAGGTTCTCAAACTGTGGTCCGTGGACCACCAGTGGTCTGTGAGCTCCATTCACATGGTCCATGGATAGTTCCATTCAGGGGCGGCTCTACAAATTTGGCCGCCCCAAGCAGTCATGCCCGGGAGGCGCCCCCGAGCCGCGGGAGCAGCGGACCTCCCACGGGCATGACTGCGGAGGGTCCGCTGGTCGCGCGGCTCGGCTGGACCTCCCGCAGCTGCGGGCGGTTCGCTGGTCCGGCGGCTCCGGTTGAGCTGCCGCAGGCGTGCCTGCGGGAGGTCCAGCCGAGCCGCTGGACCAGCGAACCGTCCGCAGTCATGCCAGCGGGAGGTCCACAGGAGCCCCCGGCCAAGCGTCCCCTCCGCAGTCATGCCTGCGGCAGGTCCGCTGCTCCCGGGGCTCTGGTGGACCTCCCGCAGGCATGACCTCGGCAGGTCCGCCGGCCCAGCCTGCCGCCCCCCGGGAAAGGGCCGCCCCAGGCGGGTGCTTGCCCCGCTGGGCTCTGGAGCCGGCCCTGGTTCCATTTAAGTTGCATGCCTGGGTGGCTGCACACAAGAGAATGAAGGGCCACCCACATAGATTAGTAGAGCTGCGCAGTCGTGGCTCCACTAATTAGGAGCCTGGACCTTGGAGAAGATACACATGTAAGGTGAGGTGGTGGCCTGGGGGAAATAGGGGATAAGTGGGAGGGGGGAGTGGGGTGAGAAGAAGGGGTGGGGGGAATTTGGGACATGCAGGGCTGCGGCGGCCAGAGAAAGAGGCGACCTTTCCTAGCTCCAGGACTGCAGCTGCCAGGGACAGACAGCCTTCCTTCCCAGCCTCAGCTCAGGGGCTGCTGTGGCAGGGGAGAGAGGGTACATCCATCGAATTAGAAAGGTAAGACTACTGATAATAAAATATGAGTTGTGTGCTTTTATTTGTAGTACAAAATAATGTAGATTATTATTAAGCGTTTTTTTATATAGTGCTTTTATCCAAAACGCTTTACAATAGTTAGCTAATGGTACAAACAACATTTGGAAAGATCATTAAGTGGTCCCAGATGAAGACCCTGCTCTCAATCAGGTGTCTAACTTGTGTGATACTGGCTATTGCATTATCTATTTTTGTTTTTGTCATAGAAACATTTCATGACATTTCTGTTCTGTCCTAATGCCGAATGGGAACATTATTTTATATCTCAAAATTTTTCATGGAACGGGAAAACTTTCCCACCCATTTCTGTGCTTACGAGCTTTGCTGAACAAAGATGGACCTAAACATGCTTGAAGGTAATGTGTGCTTCAGTGCTCTGCTAAATCAGAGCCCTATTTGCTCAACCAGTGTTTTCCCTCAGACTTGTCACAGTATTCATCCCTCACTGAGGATTACATACATAGAGAGTCTGAAATTTTAAATTAAGCATTTTTGAGTAATCCAAGCACAACAATTTTTTTTAATCTCTTTAAAAATATGACTTGCCCTTCACATTTTCTGCTGTTGCTGACACTCCAATAACTCAGAATGGTCACACAGAATTTACAAAATTTTCTAAAAAACTGGGGGTGATGTTAGACTGAGAAAAAGCATGAGTATTTGCAGGCAAAAGGTCCTGAAAATGGTGTTAGAAATGAAAGTCCCTTAAACATGGCTATAATGAAGAGATTGTGTCTCTTCAGTGCTTTTAGGGAGAATATTTCTAGTTGTAGATGTAACAATATGTGCAATGATTTCATACCCAGCTGTGCTAGGATTTTTATAAATACTGAATAATGCATTTGATTCAGGACTGATGATCAGAGAGCACTTGCATTAAGGTTTTTGCTTCTTCAGAAAGCAACAGGGCTCATTTACATTCTCCTCTCTCTAGCTACAGGTTACTCCCACAGATGTCAATGGGAGTTGTGCATACATAGGGCATCATGTGGCTTGCCCCAGTCACAAGGGTGCAAGGCCCAAATTACAGAAGAACTGCATAGCTTCTGTGTGGAGGGGAACAGGCTACGGGGACTGTACCTGTGAGGCTGGGGTGGTGGTTTCACAAGCTCTTATAAGCTGCAGAGCAGTACTTAGCAAAGGCGCTCCATACAGGAACATACAGTGGCTGATGAAGGTTTGTGGACAGAACAAAAAGTGTTGTGGATTTACACCTCTGTGCACTAGGACTGTATTTGGTTCATTGAATATAAATGTGGGGAGTTCTGTGCTTTGGATGAAAAATATCTCACATGGACCATCCATATGAACCTGAGTCAGAAATGGTCTTTAGCATAAATAGAGGGTCAGATCCTTGGCTGGTGTGAATTGATGTATTCTATTGACTTCTATGGATGTATGTCAGTTTTCTCTAGTTGAAGATCTGGCCCAAATAGTGAAAAAGTTGTTGACTAGTGGCCAGATCATTCTCTCCACTAATGGACTCAGAGGACTCGGATCAGGGTGGAAGGGGAAAAATGGGGACAGACACACTTCTGTGGCGTTGTTCCCCTTCCCACCCATTGGTGAAAATCAAGTCTCCATGCTTTGTATTGATCTGTCACTGCCTTTGATACCATTGATTATGAGTTGTTGTTGACTTGCCTGCACACCCTGATCGGGCTGCTCTTCAGTGGCTTCATTGTTTTCTTTCAGAGAGATCTCCGTGGGTAGTTGTGGGCAATTGTTCCTCTTCCCAAAAAGCTCTCAAGTGTGGTGTGCCACAGGGTGCCATTCTGTCGCCTTCCTCCTGAGTCCTGTACAACATGTATATGGGCCATTAATAAGGTTAATAAGAAGACATGAGGTTTGTGTCTTCAGTTTGCTGATGACACCCAACTGTATGTCTCAGTCTCCACCAACTCAGACGATGTGCCTCAATCAGTGTCTACCAGAGATCGGTGCCTGGATGAGCGTGAGCTGGCTGAGGCTCAATCCTGACAAGAATTAAGTGATAATGGTGCTTTGACGGAAACACATTGAAGAGATGGCAGAAATGATAGCCTCTTTGAGGGAGCTCATCTACCATTAATGAGCAGGGCTGGAAACTTAGTCGACTCTAGACCACTAGCTACTATTCGATGATCATACTGCAGCAGTAATCCAGTCTGCTTTTTGCCAACCTAAGTCTGGGTAGGTGGCTGCAGCCTTTCTTTTAGGATGCAAACCTTGCCATTGTTACCTCAAAATTAAACTATTGCAATGTGCTCTACATGGGGCTGCAGCTTAAAAACATTTGGTGATTGAAGTTAGTACAGACTGTGGTGGCTTGCTTACTAAGGGCGTCTTGCTGGGAGCACATGACATCAACTCTGAGACCTTTGCTAGCTGCCTGTTGGTCTCTGGGTTTAGGGAGTTGGTTATGACCTATAAAGGTCTCAGTGGCCTAAAACTGGCCAGCCTAAAGGATTACCTCTCTTCCCATACCATAGTGACACAGCTCAGATCAGCATAGATCAAGTTGGATCTCTCTCATTAAAACAGAATATGTGGCAGCATGCTCTCTGTGAAGGATCTGGCATTCAGGAACTTGCCTCCTCCCGCCATGGTCCAGAGTAGCTCAGATCTGGTGACCTTCTGGGCATGCTGCAAAACACACCTGTTTGCTGGGGAATTTGGAGAGGGCCAAGGGTGTGCTTCCTGGGACGACGAAGGGTGGAAAGGAGGGGTGGGGTGTATGTGTGTTGCTGTTGGGGTTTTGTTGGAATACTAAATGTGTAGGTTGCTTAGAATCTTGTATAGGCATCTTTTTAATTATTATTTAAATCAAATTAAATAAATATCACACAGAAGACCTTCCATGAGAGCCCTGTGGGGAAGGGAAGGAGCTGGGGATTGCTAGGTCTTCCCCTTGAAATCCATGAAAAAACATATGTAACCTATTGTTAAGATTATGCTGTCAGGTTGATTATTTTCTTCCCTCCACTGCAATTGGGGATGCACTGTGCAATTGTGCACCTCACAACCAATGGAGGTGTACATGAGAGGTTACTGTGACTGGGTGAGCCAGGAAGCAGCGCAGAGGCATAGGGGCCCCAAAGAAATGTCCTTGGCCTCTCACAGAGCACCTGAGATTGGGTAGATCTTTGGACTGAGTTCTCTTCTAATTCTGTGGGGAAGCCTCTCCAAGGAGGATGATCACACAGAAACCAAAGTCCAAACTATGGATTTTTCCAGTCCTGCACCTAAAACTGACCCACACAATGCGTCCTGGTACTTAATAATTTAGAAGTAAGAAAAAACACGATTGTGAGGAGTCACACTGGGTTTGAGTCAAAAGGCCACTGAAATCATTGGGAATTCTCCTCTCTCTCTAGCTACTGCCATTGATTTCAGTGGGCTTTGAATTATGCCCTTGTGGTACAATTGTCAGTTCTGCTCCAGTAGCTCTGATTAGAAGATTCAACAAAAGCAACCCAGAGGCAGTATGATATAATGTTTAAGGGACAGGGTTGGGACTCAGGAGACCTGGATTCTATTCTTGGCTCTGCCACTGACCTCCTGTGTGGTCCAAGGAATGGAAAACCTACCTTATGGGAGGGAGGAGACTCAAAGAGCTTGGCTTGTTCAGCCTAACCAAAAGAAGGCTGGGGGGAGATACAATTGCTCTTTATAAATACATCAGAGGGATAAATACCGGGGAGGGAGAGGAATTATTGAAGTTAAACCCCAATATGGACACAAGAACAAATGGATAACAACTGGCCATCAAGTTTAGGCTCGAAATTAGATGGAGGTTTCTAGCCATCAGAGGAGTGAAGTTCTGGAACAGCCTTCCAAGGGGAGCAGTGGGGCAAAAAACCTAACTGGCTTTAAGACTGAGCGTGCTAAGTTTATGGAAGTAATTGTATGATGGGACTGCCTACGATGGCATGTGGCCAATCAGCGACTGCCTGGAGCCAAAATCCCCAACTGCTGGAGATGGGACACTAGATGGGGAGAGCTCTGAGTTACTACAGAGAATTCTTTCCTAGATATCTGCCTGATGGGTCTTGCTCACATGCTCAGCGTCTAACTGATCGCCATATTTGGGGTCGAGAAGGAATTTCCCCCCCCAGGTCAGATTGGCTGAGAGCCTGGGTTTTTTTTGCCTTCCTCTACAGCAAGAGTCATGGGTCACTTGCAGATTTAAACTACTGTAAATAGTGAATTCCAACTTGACATGTTTAAACCATGATTTGAAGACTTCAGTAACTCAGCCAGAGGTTAAGGGTCTATTACAGGAGTGGGTGAAGTTCTGTGGCCTGCAGTGTACAGGAGGTCGGACTAGATGATCACAATGATCCCTTCTGACTTTAAAGTCTATGAGTGAGTCTATGAATCTTGGGCAAGTCACTTCTCTTCTGAGAATCTGTTTCCACTCCTCTCCTTTGTCTGTCTTGTCTTTTTTTTTTTACTGTAAATTCTTTGGGGCAAGGACACTCATACTATGGGTTTGTACAGTGCCCTTGCTTTCCGGTGCGGCTTTCAGGGGCTACTTCAATACAATATATAATAATAATAGTAATGTGGTTGATATCCACAAAATTTCTAAAGGATGCTCCTGAAAAGTAAACAGTAGTCAAAATAAGGTCTGAGTAACTAATGCTGGGATACCAAATGGAGTTTAAAATCACTATTTCAGACTACCCATTCAACCTCCATGATATGCTGAATTTTGAAATTCTATGTGCTCTTATTGGGGGGGTCTCAGTTTAAAAATATTGCTGGTCTTCCTGAAGTATTCTTTTATTTTGCAAGGAAGGTGAATAGCAATATGTGGGAACAAGGACATTATGTAATTTTTTTTGCCTTTGTTTTGCAACATTACAACTTTCCTGCTTTGACAATAATTTTATGTTGAGTTTTAAAGGTGTTCATTTTTTATTGTAAAAACATAAATAAAAAGTACTAGTTTCAAATTGAATGGGTCCGCCGATTCCTTTTTAAAATTATATCCCCCAACATATCTACATACCCTGTTACCCACTCTATTTAATTAAAATGAGAAAATCTTAACTTTTAGGAGTTTTAAGAACACAGTCACATTTTTTATTTTGTTTTTCTGGTAATCTCATTTTCCAGAGGTGGCTTTGAATATAATACAGCCTATAGAATTTGTTTTAGCTCCTCATTAAGCTTATAGAAATCATGTGTGTGGTGTACAATTTCTATACTTTTGGATAAGAAGTTGTGTGTGTGTAGTGGGTATTGGAGTTGGGTATTAGAGACACAAGAAGTTAAGAAGGAGAAAGTAATCTTTCTCCTTCAGAGCAGGGAAAATCTAGGAAAGCTAATTGTTCCTCTAAGTTATGACCCTTTTTTAGCTCTATATTTATTTTTCAGTTTTTACTTGCTCAAATGAAATAGCTATCCCACATATCTGATGGTAGAGGGCAAGTACTGATGCAAAATTGAAACATTATTTGAAGGAATTCTCTTGGAGCTGAGGCTTTGTTTGTATTCAGAAAGTTGACTGGTTCATTGGATAGAGTATTAGTCTGGTTTCAGTTTCCTGCTCATGTATGACTGGGAAAATTAGTCACTTAGTCTCTCTGGGTATGTCTACACTGCAATAAAAGATTCATGGCACAGCGATGGCTGACCCAGGCTCAGAGGGCTTTAAAATTGCAGCGTAGACATTCAGGCTTGGGCTGGAGCCCGGGCTCTGACACCCTGTGAGGTGGGAGGGTCTCAGAGGCCAGGCTCCAGCACAAGCCTGAATGTTTACACTGCTATTTTTGACCCTGCAGCTGGAGCCCTGTGAGCCCGTGTTAGCTGACCAGCTGACCTGGGCTCTGAGACTTGGTCCTGCTGGTTTTTTTTTTTTGTCTCAATATAGACATCCACTGTGTCTCAGTTCCTTATCTATAAAATGAGGGCAATACACATTTTCTATCTCAAAGGGGTGTTGTGAGGCTCTCAGATACCAGAGTAATGGGGTCCTTATAAATATTTTGGTTTTCTATACCTGCATTAGGGGTTATAATTAGATACATTGCTGCAACTTTTCTAATATATATAAGGTCTGAAATAGATAAAAATCTAGTTCATGCAAGGCTTACTTCTGATTTATTGCTGAATCAAATTCTTCCTTGGAGTAACACTACCGACATCAGTGGAAACACAAAAGGGGTGAATTGTTCCAGTTTGTTTTGCCATGGAAGCTGGATATCTGCTGACTTAGGTAAAAATTACAGAGAATGACAATATAGTTGAGGGAGCAGGCTCAAAATTCTTCCAGGTTTTTCAGAACTTTACTGTTGACTTTTCACTAGCCATCAGTACGTGCTCCAGATAAACAATATGGGTGAATTAAATGGGAGTATTAGCATTAACTTCAAGGGGCTAGGACTTCTCTCCATATTTTTACAGAGGCTTTCCTAGCTAGATATCATGAATTAGGATATCAGGCCAGTTCCAAGTTAGTGTGTTTAACATTTTGAACATATAAAGCACTATATAAGTAGTAGTATTATGGTTACAAATAGGTTGGGTAAACCTTACAAAGTAACTTTTGTGAACGTTAGTTCAAATGAAGAATGCAAAATTCAATGGCATTTCCAATCTCTCTGTGAATATTCAGATGAGCTGCCAGACAAAATGTCACAAATATTAATGCAAATACATATTTACAGTAACTCCTCACTTAACATTGTAGTTACGTTCCTGAAAAATGCTACTTTAAGCGAAACGATGTTAAGCAAATCAAATTTCCCCATAAGAATTAACATAAATAGGGGGGGTTAGGTTTCAGGGAAATTTTTTTCATCAGACAAAAGACTATATTTTATATATACATATACACACACATTATATACAATGTAAGTTTTAAACAAACAATTTAATACTGTACACAGCAATGATGATTGTGAAGCTTGGTTGAGGTGGTGGAGCCAGAGGTTGGGATATTTCCCAGGGAATGCCTTACTGCTAAATGATGAATTAGCACTCGGCTGATCTGTCAAGGGTTAACACGTTGTTAATATAGTCTCACACTCTACAAGGCAGCACAAATGGAGGGAGGGAAGACAGCACGGCAGAGAGAGAAAGACACAGCCTGTGTGAGAGAGACACACACATTTCCCCTTTCAGCATGCTGACCCTACTCTAAGTACACTGCCTTTTTAATTAGATCATAAAGTTGAGATAGCAGCTGCTGCAAGCAAACTCCCACCGTCCTGAGCCCTGTCCTGCCCCTCCTCCTCTCCCCCCTGGGTCTGTGGAGTTCGGGTAAAGGAGCTGGCCGGGAGGGAGAGGGACACTCTGACATTAGCACCCTTCTTCTCCCCCCCCACATAAAGCAAGCTGGAGGCTCCCAGGAGCAGCTCCAAGGCAGAGGGCAGGAGCACCAAATGACAGTGGGGGGAGGGATACCTGAACTGCTGGCAATTGATAGCCTGCCTCACAGGGAACTTAGGGGAGCTGATGGGGGGCTGCTGGCCCACCCTGGTTCCAAGCCCCCACCAGCTAGCTCCAAGGGGCTGCTCTTCCTGCAAGCAGTGGATAAAGCAGGCAGCTGCCAAACAGCATTATAAAGGAGCATTGCACAACTTTAAACGAGCGTGTTCTCTAACTGAACAGCAACATAACAACGTTAACCAGGGAGACATTAAGTGAGGAGTTACTGTACATAATTTTATGCTGGAAATTCATGTAGCAATCTTAGAAACTGATGGTGGATTCGTGTCATCCATTTAGGAAGCAGAAGCAATAGTTTTAGATGACTGGTCACACAGCATGAAAAGCTAACTATGTGTAGCGAATACTTGAAATAATAGTCACAGTTAACTGTTGTTGAACAATCCAGATGTGGAAGTGTGTTCTCATACACCATTTGTCTAGATGACAGTGATAAAACCTCCTGTGTTTTGTCCATATTAAAACACCTATAATTTTTACTGTCAGTGGAGCTGCACTAGTGTTAGAAATGGTGGGAAATTTTAGGAAAACATGGTTAATGTAGAGAAGACTGTTTTGCCATAGAGCACTATTTTACCATCTGAGTCATTGGCCTAACTGTATAAACTCTTTGAGAGAGGCAAAATAGGTGAGGTAATATCTTTCTTGGACCAGCTTCTGTCTGTGGAAAGTTCAAGCTTTCGAGATACACAGAGCTCTTGTTCAGGTCTAGGGAAGGAAATTGAGTGTCTGAGCTAAAAACAAGTTGGGACAGATTCAGGGTGGATTTGATTTAAATCATGATTTAAATCACTAGTCAAGAAAATTCGATTTAATCATGGATTTCTACATAAAAGTGCATTCATGTCGGTTGTTATAACCTTAATATATATTCTTCACAATTCAGAGATAGATATAGGTTTCATTTTTAGAAAGTACACACTATACATTTTTAAAGTGATTTATTTTGAAAACTTTTCAGATTAGTTTTACAGCTATATTAGAAAACCAATGATTGTTTGGTTATTTCATTTACCAAAGGTAATTGAAGCAGATAGTTCACCTCCCAGTGACTTCATAAATATCTCCAATTCAACAGGTTAATCATTAATATTTGGAGGATTTTCTTGCTATGCTGTATTAGGAGGAGAACATCATCAGACAGACATTTAAATTGTTTTATTTAACTAAAACAACAACGTTATGTATTCTGGATTTTTTTCTTCAACAGCAAACATAATATTTTAACAAAACAGGCATATGAATTTTTGAATTTAGTTAAACCTGATTTTAAAAAACTTGAATGTTTTTGTTTTTGTTGTGTTTAACTAAAATGGTTAAATGGAATATTTTTTTAAAAAACAAAACAAAAATTAAATCGACTGTCAGCCAGGTCAACATGAGAAACTTAAAATATTGGCTTCTGCAGCTAACTCAGTCATCTTCACCTTCATTTTCCTGTTTGTTCATAATCTGGAAAAGAAAAACAAGCTTTCCTGGTTTTTCATGTGCCAAACATTTTCTCAATTTGGAATGAATTAGTCCAAAGGAAGAAAAATTCTTTCTACACCGGCAGAAGACGCTCCTGCTGTTAAGTGATATTATCACTTCAACAGTCTCTCAGTCCAACTGCTTAAGTGACTTCCACCGGTTCACTGGTGTGACTTTCTTTAAAAATCATCAGCAAACATATATTTTTTTGAATGGCTCACCCTTAGCTCTGAAGTTTATTATGGTTGGCATTGTGGAGGAATGATTGCTGGACGTCCATGTCATAGCTAACTCCTCTTCTTCAGCAGTGAAGGTTTGACCTTGGTACCAAGTATTGTGAATATTTGCAAGAAAACGAGCTGGAGATAGTGCTTGTCCCATTCATTTTTTTAATGCTTGTAATTTAACTCTGTCATTGCATATTACTCTTTTAAAGATCTCACTCAGTTCCTTTCAAATTTCAACAGCGTCAGCAATAAAACAGCTATTTCTCTGCCTTTTGTTCAAGGCTACAGAAATAGGCTTCAGGGTACTCAGCATGTGTTCAACATTTCTCTTAAGCCCAATGTTGAGAACTTTGGCTGTGACAGTGCCATCTACTTTTTCATTATATTGTTCACAAACTGTCATCAGATTAGGCCAGTTCTTGATATAGTGCTCAAAACAGTCCACTATTGGGTTCTATCACACGTCTTGTGGGAGAGTTAGCTTGGTTTCTCATATTTTTTTCAGAGCAGCTTCTGCAAAGTGGTTGTTACGGAAGTATTTTGCAATTTCAGCAACATTAGCCTTTATTTCTGGAACACTGAAGTCTTTGGTTAGGAGATGCATCAACTAAGCACTGCAACCGTGAGACTCTCTTCTAAATAATTTCTTCTCATCTTGGATACATTTGCAGCATTGTCTGTGACTAAGCTGCGTACTAGACATTTGATATTTTTTTCCACAGTTTGTTATAGCTTTTACTGCTACTTCTTGTAAGTATTCTGCTGTGTGTGCATTTCCTGATGTATCAATTGTTTCTGTAAGGAAGACATTCCCTTCTTCTGTTGTCACACAGGCACATACAACAAGATCATTGTGGACATTGCTCCACCCATCAAGACTCAGGTTAATAATAGACCTTTTGCACACTGCGGAATTTCTCTTTCATACACTTTATCCAGCAATTTGCCTGCGACATCTGCTCCATTGGGTAGACTGTATCCTGGTCTTAATAACTGAACCATGTTAATGAAGTGTGGGTTCTCAATCATACAGAAAGGAGAGTTTGTTGCATAAACAAACGGGGCAATTTTTTCATCAATTACCTCTTTTTGTAATCTGCTGGTTCTTATCACAAACTTATCTAAGGTTGTTTCTGGATGATGGAGTTTTTTTTTTCTTTTTGCTACAGGTGATATACTGTGGCTATGTGACATACATGATGTGACTGAAACACTATCATTGGCAGATAACTCTGAAACTATAGAAAATAATGGTGATCTTGAAGGTGAAGAGTCTTCAGAATCCTGTATGTTGAGGATGGATTCTCCTAAACAAAATAAGTCAGTGCAGTTATTTAATTATTATTGTAACCCTTCTGCCAGGCCGAAACGACAGCAGCAAGGCCTGGGTTCAATACATAGGGGTCCCTTCCCCACAACATAATGCAAAACCAGCTCGAGCCCCCACCCAGTGACCTGGGAAAATCTTATACACACCCCTAGGCGCCTCGAAGAGGCAATACTTCCCCTCTCGCAAGCACAGAGTCTTGGTGTAGCAGAAAAGGTTTAATTACATGACAAACAACAAGCATTAAATTGGGAAAATACCTCAGCTAGAGTTCATAGGTCAAACCGTGAGCAAAGACCCACTCCAGCAAATTGGGCCATGTCCTTCTCTCGGGGCCCTTGAGTCCAGCAACCCCCAAATCACCCACCGTCCCAAAAGTCCCACAATCCAAAAGTCTCTGTCCCGGGTCAGTGCAGCCCCAGAGCTCAAGAGTCTCTATGCAGAGGTCCCCCTCCCCAGCCTGGGTAGAAAGGGGCACCTTACGTGGTTTCGGGGCCAACTGCCCTGCCTCTTCATGGGGTTCTGCTTCCAATAGTCATCTCCGCAAACAGCTCAGCTCCGCTGGCTCTGTGGGCTGCTCCGCTCTGCCAGCTGCTCTGGTCCACCAGCTGTCCTGTGAGCCACTCCAGCCGTCCTCGCGAGCTGCAAGACTCCACTCACCCAGTGGCTGCACAAACTGCTCCACTCCGCTCTGCCAGCTGCTCTGCTCCACAGTATGGCTTCAGGCTCCCCCACTCATTAGCACAGTACTCAGTGCTCTCAGCTCAGCAAGTCCAGCTCTTCAGTGATTTCAGCTCTTAGTGATTCCAGCTCATAGTAGGGGAGCCCAGTGCCCATGAGTTCAGCTCAGTAACTGGTATCTTGATTCTTAAGGGAATCAAAAAATTAACTCTGACATTCCACAGTGGAGAGAGGCACAGGTGGAACTGGTGCTTCTGGCTCACACAAGGAGCCTGCACCACCAAGTACAGACATCTGTCCCCAGCCTCTCTCTTTTCAATGGGTTTTGGAACCCATGTGCCCCATCTAGCAAGCGCTATCCAGCTGACAATGAAACCCCCCATCACAAGACAATTTTGTAGTTCCCCATTTACCCAATCAGGGTGACAACATTTCATTCCTCCTGCCCCAATAACAAAGAAATTGGGGATCCCACAGCGGTGAAAATAGCCATCCCAGGCTGCTGTGCTCTATGCTAATGAGAGTGGGAGTGCCAATGCAAATAATTGAAATACCAATGCGAATACATGGAACTTCTTTCTGCACTCCCCATAATTTACCACCAGATGTCAGGGTAGAGCTCATCCTGACTCTGCTTACATTATTACCACACTGCTCATTTAGTATTACTCATTGCATTCACTGGCACTCAGAACTACTTTAAAGGTGAAATTGTAAAAGGAAGATCTGCCTATTTTAGCTATTTATTTTTTATCACAACTGCATCTAAAACGATAGTACCATAGAGTAACAACTATATTTTTTGCTCAAACATGAGGATTCAAGAATAACGAGAAGGATGACAGGCAGTCCTTAAGAAAGAAGTATGAAATAAAAAAGTTTACCAACCTGAAGATCCTGCTTGGCACGCTGGGGTCTGGAGCCGGCCCTGCTAGTCCCTACCTGTCCTGGCTCCGTGCTGCACCCTGGAAGTGGCCAGCAGGTCCGGCTTCTAGGTGGGAGGGCCACGGGGCTCTGCGTGCTGCCCTCGCCCTGAGCACTGGCTCTGCATTCCCATTGGCTGGGAATCACTGCCAATGGGATCTGCGGGGGTGGTGCCTGCGGGCAAGAGCAGCACACAGAACTTCCTGCATGCATCCTCCTAGGAGCCGGACCTGCCGGCCGTCCGGCAGCCTGCATTAGCCCCCACCGCTGCGCTGCTGACTGGGAACTGATGGAAGTAAGCCTGTGCCCCTGCCCCAGCCCAGAGCCCCCTCCCATACCCTGAACCCCTCTGCCCCACCCCCCCAGCCTGCAGGTCCCTCCTGCACCCCAAGCCCCCTATTGCCAGCCCCACCCCAGAGCCCGCACCCCCAGATGGAGCCCTCACCCTCCATGGATCCCAACTCCCTGCCTCAACCTGCAGCCCACTCCCACACCCTGAACCCTTAAATCAGTTTGTCATCTCTCTGGCTGCCAAGGCAGTCTCTGACGTCTGTGTTTAAGTATTTAGAAAGCTGTGTATGTCAGAGTCTCCCACAGGTAAATGTAAAGAAATGCCCCATCATATGAAAAGTTATCACTCCTTGGTAAACTCCCTAAAGGCTGTTTATAATGACTGACAATGACTTCAGCTACTTTTAAGGGTTCTTCCCCCTTGAATGACCTTAGGTGGAAATAGCGTGCAATAATAGTCTTGGAATGTTCAGTTTAGATGCTAATAATAGTTTTGGGAGTGTTAAGTTTAGATGCCAAGACTAGTCCTTCGCCATGTTTCTTTGTGAAACAAAACTAACAACTATGTACATCTGTTAAATTAACCTTCCCTTTTCAGTTCAAAGGAGGTTGTAGACATGCGAACTTCAGCTTGCGCCTGATGTTTTTGCTTATTGCTGTAAGGATAATCCTTTAGGGCAGTGTTCTTAACCTGCAGCCTGCACCCCTTTGGTTCTCAAAATATGTTCTTGCACCCCTTAAACCTAGATATATTTTTGTTTGTATATTACAGTAATTGTTAAAAATGTATAATGTTAAATACATAGGTTTGATGAAACAAAAGTAGTACTTACGTGCCTGTGCTTAATTTGTGTTTTCGATCATTTACCTTCTAAAAAAATCTGGCATGTCTTGCACCCCCAGAAAGGGCATCTCGCACCCCCAGGAGGTGTGTGCACCCCAGGTTAAGAACCACTACTTTAGAGTAACCAGGATTGCCAAATGTGTAGCTCCCACACCTCTGATTTGCAAGCGCTCTCTTGTGATCAGACAGAATCAGTGTGTTAACTTTAACATCTGACCTCCAACCTCACACTCTTTCCGTTCACAAGGTGATAGATTACAAGTAGACATTTAATATGGGCCAATAGTGTGAAGTCAGAGAATATGTCTGAAGATGCATAAGAAAAATACTTAGAAACCTGAAATAAATATAAAATATTACATTTACATCTGTTTGATACATTAATCCAGGGTTTCTCAAATTCAATTGCACTGCGACCTACTTCTGACAACAAAAATTATTACAGGACCCCAGGAAAGGGGACCGAAGCCTGAGTGCCCCCCTCCCCCGCACCGAGTGCCTTGGGAAGTGCTGAAGCATGAGGGCTTCAGCCCTGGGCAGTGGGGCTTGGTCTTTGGCTTCAGCTCCAGGCCCCAGCAAGTTTAATGACAGCCCTGGCAACCCCATTAAAATGGGGTCATGACCCATGTTGGGGTCCCGATCCACAGTTTATCTAAAGAGTGGGTGTTCAGTGAACTACCCAGCTCTGACACAATATGGGACTGCCCCTCCCTACACATCTCTATGCCGCTATGCCTTTTCACCTACCTTCAGTTCAGTAAATTTGATTGGTATGATGCAGATGTTGCCAAAGAGCTATCAAGTGTCTTCCTGTTTGGGATATAAAACTGTTAAGCCATCCATCCATTCAGTTTCCTTTTGGAAATTACAGTGAAGACAGATAGACTTTGCTCTGTGCTAAACAGGTAACTCCCCGGCTTCCTCTACACAACGTGTTCATTAAAGGCTACCTCTCTTCTATGGCAGGTTGCAGAACAGGTTTTCCTCTTTGACATGACTTCTTATTCTTATTCATAATTTCTATTGTGCTATGTTTGTATTTATATTTGACTGACAAATAAAAGACATGCTACCTTCCCCAAAGACATTACAATATTAAGTTCCACCTGATGTGTGCTATACTGATAGCACAAAGCAGTGAAAACCTAGTGGATCTTCCCTCCTCAGGATTTCACAAGTGTTGGGGAATTCTCTGGGTGGTGTTGAGCTGGCATAGGAGAAAGGGTGAGACCCTCAGGATTAGCCCATATATAGAGATGGCATGACATCCGGAAAACAAGGATTAAATAAATGAGGCTGCTTTGTTAATTACGCATGTGTCTTGGTTGGCATTTTTTTTCAAAATGTATTTAAGAAGGCTAGGGGTTGAACTGGGGAGAGGTTGAGTTTTACTGGGGACAAAAACACTGAGAAAGAGGAAAGACTTCAGGGTAGAGAGTGAGAGGATCATTAGGTGCATGGTAGGTACAGGAAGTAAGGAAGGACAATAGAGGGAGAGTGGGGAGTTGGAAGGGGAGGGAAGGAGACATTTATTTCAAAATTATTATAGTTAACTATGATTTTAGCTGATTTCTTGGGATTGGAATCAAGATGGGGAAAGCTAGAGAGCTGTCAGTGCAAAAGAAGGGGTAGAAGAGAAAAGTGGAGAGAGAGAGGAGGAAAGATGGAGGGGTAGAGTTAGGACAGGGCAAAAGAGAGGGAGATTCTGAATGAACAGGGAAGCAAAGGAAGTGTGGCAGGGGGCAAGCAATAGTGAGACACTTCTCTGTAAATCACCCAGTAGGACACTGTCTGGAATCAGGACTTGCAGCTGAACCTGAGACCAGCTAGCTGACCTACAGCCAAACACCCTGATCAACCAGACTCCCTGAGAGGCATCACCAGGTCTGCTCTTAAGCCCAGCACCTGCCCAGGCTGGTGGCTGCTCAACATTTATTCCTGTAGCTGTGATCACTTCTGTGCCTGCCTTGTTACTAGCCATACTCCTGCCCTGCCCCAGTCCACTCCAGCCCTGCTTGTTTCCTGACTCTGGCTCTGACACTCAGCTCTGACTCCTGGTTCCTGACTCTGGCTTTCATCATTAGGCATGACCACCCCTGGCTTGGCCCATGATAGTGGTGCTCTGGTTCAGTATGGCTAAGCTCCTTGGAATTCCAGGGTGTCATATCTGCAATATTCACATTATCCCTATCTTAGTCTTTGTTCCTGCTTCGTTGGAGTCAATGGTGAAACTCTCATTGACTTCAGTTCCACAGACTCAGGTCCTTAGTGAGTGACATATGCGAAACTGCTCCCTAATCGTGGTGTCACTATGCCATCTGTCAAACTCAAAATAAGGATCTTTCCAAATTTGCATCTATCCAATCATCTGTTGACAACACCCATCATGTTTATAGGCTAAGGCTTTTCCTGTGTCCTCCCACATAGAGGAAGCAGTGAGATTGGACAGAGATTCATCCTTAGAGGAAATACTGTTTTGTTTTGTTCCAAAACAAACACACACAAATGCCTTTAAAAAAACCAGCATATTTTTCTTACTGTCTCCTTTTGTTTTGTTTTGAAAACTTTCTCAAATACTGTTTATCATAGCAACCCTCTCTGGCATTTCAGCTAAATTATATCTGGAAATTACAGGACATGACAAGGTCAAGGGGCGCTTCCACTGATGCCAAGCTCTGGTTTTTTTAAATTTATTTTCCTTCTGCTTTTGACTAGATTCATATGATGCTTCTCCCCAACAACCAAACCCTTTTAAAAAAATTCTTTATATTTTTGGCATCTTTAGTTCTCATGAAAGGTGCTAATTTGACAACTCTGTACACTGTTTATCCAGAGACCAGGCACAGGGAGCCGTAGTGTCCTGGCAGTGAGCCTCAACCCTTGTCTGGAGGCAGCATCTTGATGAGTAAGAGAGCTGTTCAGGGGCATTGCCTATTCGGTCCTTGGCCTCTCTGCTGAGATTGCCCTAATGATGGTAGTTTTGTGGGTGTTATGAGAACTTTTTCCTTTGGCAATGCTGTGGGGACTAAAACTTGACCATATACTGAGGTAGCAATTGTAAATGTTGTGGAAATGGGGCATGATCCAAAGCCCACTGAAGCCAGTGGAAAGGCTCCTATTGTCTTCAGTAGGTGCTGTGTCAGACCCTTAATTCAGATCCACGTAAGTTACTAAATATTAGGTGGTAACAATTTTCTTTTGCTGTGTTGGAGTTGGCTGGCAGTTTGTGGGTGAAATGTCCCATTACCAAGCTACTGAGACATCCAGCCCTCTTCAGGAAGTCTTACGTTTAAGCTATGGGAAGAAAATACAATAGCCTTAGGATTTTGTAATAGAAATGATTGCTATACAACATCCCAGGCATGGAAAAGTGCTTTTTTTATGATGGTGTAACTTAAAAAGATAGAGACTAATTAATAAAAAGCCCAGTAAATGAATATCCAAGGTAATGGGTGAATGCAAGTTTGCAGATCCTCAGTTGGTATAAATTAGTGTAGTTCACCAGCTGAGGATCTGGCCCAAGTTTTTTTCCATGCTGTGTATTTACTGTGAATTTCTGGCTTGTCTTAAACAGAAGACTATTTTTGTAATGTGTTTGTGGTTTGAGGTGCTGTGAAGCTGCCCAGAATTGGCATGCATGAGGACCCCAGGACATGAATCAGTGCGACTCAACAGTAACATTACTATTTGAGTTAGACTTCCTGACCACAGTGAAGGACTCATTTACTCTGGTGACCAGGATCATATTGTGGGTACTGCTTGTTAAGATGAGTTCTAGTCATATTATTTGGAGGTACAAGATGAGGCAGTTAGCTGCCAAAATAACACCAATGATTTGTGGATGGTGTTGTGGTATTTATGCCTCGTCTAGGTTTTATCTAAACATCTTCAGGTTGTTTTTTTTACAAATTGTAATATTACCACTTTAGAGCTGGTGGTACTGCACTTACATTTGTTTTGTTGTATCGCTTTGATGCCACAATTAAATCGATTGATTGTTTCTAAATGTTTCTTTTAATTGAATATGAACTTGTATTGTCTGTTAAGTGTCATTAGTCAGGGGTTGTGTAATTCTGACATGTATTGTAGTGCATCTACGTTATCTTTTTTAATGTTGTTTCTTAATAGATTGGACATCATAAATCCAGAGTGACCTCTGAATTTTTGTAAAGGGAAATCATGCCTCACCAATAACCTAGAATTCTTTGAGGGGGGTCAACAAGCATGTGGACAAGGGAGATCCAGTGGATATAGTGTACTTAGATTTTCAGAAATCCTTTGCAAGTTCCCTCACCAAAGGCTCTTAAGCAAAGTAAGCTGTCAGGGGATAAAAAGGAAAGTCCTCTCAAGGATCAGTAATTGGTTAAAAAATAGGAAACAAAGGGTAGCAATATATGATCAGTTTTCAGAATGGAGAGCGGTAAATAGTGGTGTCCCCCAGGGGTCTGTACTGGAATCAGTACTGTTCAATATATTCATAAATGCTCTGGAAAAAGGGGTAAAGAGTGAGGTGGCAAATTTTGCAGATGATACAAAACTACTTAAGATAGTTAAGTCCAAAGCAGACTGCATAGAGCTACAAAGGCATCTCAGAAAACTGGGTGACTGGTCAACAAAATGGCAGATGAAATTCAAGGTTCATAAATGCAAAGTAATGCACATTGGAAAACACAATCCCAACTATACATATAAAATGATGGGGTCTAAATTAGCTGTTACCACTCAAGGAAGATCTTGGAGTCATTGTGGATAGTTCTCTTAAAACATCCACTCAATGTTCAGCGGCAGTCAAAAAAGCTAACAGAATGTTGGGAATCATTAGGAAAGGGATAGCTAATATGACAGAAAATATCATATTGCCTCTGTTTAAATCCAGGGTACGCCCACATCTTGAATACTACATGCAGATGTGGTCACCCCATCTCAAAAAAGATATATTGGATTTGGAAAAGGTTCAGAAAAGGGCAACAAAAATGAATAGGGGTATGGAATGGCTTCTGTATAAGGAAAAAGTAATAAGACTGGGACTTTTCAGCTTGGAAAAGAGACAACTAAGAGAGCATATGATAGCGGTCTATAAAATCATGACTGGTGTGGAGAAAGTAAAGAAGGAAGTGTTATTTACTCCACAAGAACTAAGGAACTAACCAACTGAAATTAATAGGCAGTGTGTTTAAAACAAACAAAAGGAAGTATTTCTTCACACAATGCACCGTCAACCTGTGGAACTTTTTGCCAGAGGATGTTGTGAAGGTGCAGACTATAACAGGGTTCAAAAAAGAACTAGATAAGTTCATGGAGGATAGATCTATCAATGACTATTAGCCAGGATGGGCAGCGATAGTGTCCCTAGCCACTGTTTGCCAGAAGCTGGGAATGGGCAACAGGATGGACCACTTGATTACTTGTTCTGTTCATTCCCTCTGAAGCCTGGCATCGGAAGACAGGATAATGGGCTAGATCAGGGGTCGGCAACCTTTCGGAAGTGGTGTGCTGAGTCTTCATTTATTCACTCTGATTTAAGGTTTCGTGTGCCAGTAATACATTTTAACGTTTTTAGAAGGTCTCTTTCTATAAGTCTATAATATATAACTAAGCCATTGTTTGTAAAGTAAATAAGGTTTCAAAATGTTTCAGAAGCTTCATTTAAAATTAAATTAAAATGCAGAGCCCCCCCCGGACCAGTGGCCAGGACCTGGGCAGTGTGAGTGCCACTGAAAATCAGCTCGCGTGCGCCTTCGGCACCCGTGCCATAGGTTGCCTACCCCTGGGATAGATGGACCTTTGGTCTGAAACAGTATGGCCGTTCTTATGCTACAAATTCAAGGGGTTGCGTTCCTACTGACTGTGTTTCCTGTTACTCAGGTATCTATAGCTAACTATAAAAATGTTTTTCTTTTAGTTAAAGAGCTCATAGTTAACTGAGCCATGAGTTTGTAAAGTATTGAAAAGATTTTCACCACAGCATAATACATAAATAATCCATAACGTTAGCGTTCAAAGGACTACTTCTGCAACTTGTTTCCTTGACAACTCCTCCCCTCTGCAAAACAAAGTTTCATCAAGTAGATAAAGGCTACTCTTTCCAGGAAATATTTACCTGAAATTTGAGACTTTTGTTTCCTAAAACTTTTTCCCCTTCTGTTTTCCACCTGCTCTTGCCACCCCAAAGCATTTTCTGAAGTAAAGATCTTTTTATTGGCACACTGTTGCCTTAAACTGTTTTCCTTTCCAGTGTTCAATGTGCAGCACATTATTACGCTATTTACTAGTGCACTTATGGGGTTGATGGGTTCCCTCTAATTAGTAAAGAGTTGATAGGTGGTAATATATGCACTTTTCTTAAAGATTTTATGGACCTGATCCAGTGCTTAGTGAAGTCAGTGGGACTCTCTGGACTCAAATGGATATTGCACCTGGCTCTAAATATTTGCGCATCCACCACATAACTCTTGAGTGATAAAGAAGAATTGTAATTTATTGAGGGTCCAAAATCAAAATGTATGAGATGGGCTGTGGTCAGTCAGGTCTGACACCTCACAGTAGGTTACACTAGTAATAGTAACTAGGAAGTGGAAAGGCTTTTTATGCCTAAAAATAATAAATAAATGGAATACTTAGTCTTTGTTAAGGGGCATGCTGCTTTTGAGGTTTATGGCCAATGGGATAGCTTAGCTGCCAATGTTTTAACACCCTAATGGGGAGGAGCAGGTGGAATGAAGGGAACCTAAAATGATGGATTTTGTAAAACTGGAAATTAAGAAGCTGTTATGGCAAACCAGCTAACCTGTGTATAACCCATAGCAATTTAACAAGAGACATTGCAGTTGTAATCAGGACAATTGACTTGTGTGTGGCTATCAAATGTTAATTAGGCTAGCAACCTCTAACCCAGGGGTCGGCAACCTTTGGCGCCCGGCCCATTAGGGTAAAGCCGCTGGTGGCCTGGGCCAGTTTGTTTGTCTGGAGCGTCTGCAGGCATGGAGCCCTGCAGCTCCCACTGACCACCGTTCGCTGTTCCTGGACAATGGGAGCTATGGGAAGCGGCACGGGCTGAGGGATGTACTAGCCACTGCTTCCCACAGCTCCCATTGGCTGGGAACAGTGAACCATGGCCAGTGAGAGTTGCGGGGCTCCGGGCCTGTGGACACTCCAGATAAACAAACCGCCCGGCCTGCCAGCAGCTTTGCCCTGATGGGCTGGGTATCAAAGGTTGATGACCTCTGCTTTAACCAATTTACTTGTATTGATAAGAATCAAAGAGTAGATACTAAGTGTATTTGTCTGAGGTTACCTACTTCCTGTTAGAAGAAACTAAATTAGCCTATAGATGTTAAGTCCCTTTCATGTCGTAATTGCCTTCATATTATTCAGATGACTGTGTTCAGTTAACCTGAAGATCAAAGATGTGAGACACTATAGGAAACTCATAATATTACCTATAGCAGGGGTCAGCAACCTTTCAGAAGTGGTGTGCCTAGTCTTCATTTATTCACTCTAATGTAAGGTTTCATGTTTTTAGAAGGTCTCTTTCTATAAATCTATAATGTATAACTAAACTATTGTTGTATGTAAAGTAAATAAGGTTTTTTAAATGTTTAAGAAGTTTCATTTAAAATTAAATTAAAATGCACAGTCCTCCAGACTGGTGGCCAGGACCCGGGTAGTGTGAGTGCCACTGAAAATCAGCTTGTGTGCCACCTTCGGCACACGTGCCATAGGTTACCTACCCCTGACCTATAGTGTCTTCAGCTTATCTGTCCCTGTTATAATGAATGACAGGCAGTTCCCATATATAAATCAGTGTAACTAGATTACCCGTGTATGCGTAGGAAATGGAATGTTAACTTCAAAGGATGAGTCAGTGTGTGCTCAACGAAAAAGGAGCTACAGTCACATGCTGTGCTCAAAACACTTGACAGCCTGTTTCAGCTACAAAAGAGAAACCTCTGGCCTGATTCTGCATCTCTAGTATGTTGACCTCTCAGTGGTTTGAGCTTTGGCCTGCTAAATCCAGGGTTGTGAGTTCAATCCTTTAGGGGGCCACTTAGGGATCTGGGGCAAAATCAGTACTTGTTCCTGCTAGTGAAGGTAGGAGACTGGACTCAATGATCTTTCAGGATCCCTTCCCATTCTATGAGATAGGTATATCTCCATATATTATATTATTTTAAGACGTGGGACTAAGATCTTCCAAGATGTTACTCGGAATACCCTGGAAAATGCATGGAAAGACTCTAACAGACTCTACATATAAACTGCCTTTGGATTCTGACCTGCTGAAATGATTCGAGAGAGACTTTTGTGCAAACCAGAAAACTCACCATCAATGCTACAATTCTGATCTGAGAACTTGACAATCTCTTATAATGTATATGATTCTTACCATTGTATTACCATTCAATGTATTACCATTCAATAATTCTTTTTTTATTTTAATAATACATCTTTAGTTAGTTACTAAGGGTTGGCTGACAGTCGGGGTGAAAGAAAAATTGAACTCTTACCATTACGGGGGCCAGCTCTGTCCCCTCTGGAACGGGTGTGGCCTTGGGCAAAAGGGGCAGGGTGGGGTTCAGCGTCCCCCAGCCAGCCCATCCGAGCTGCCTGGCCCATGCCACCTGGGGCTCCAGCAGTGATTTAAAGGGCTCGGGGCTCTGGCTGCTGCCATGGTAGCAGCAGCGGCAGCCGGAGCCCCTGGTCCTTTTAAATTGCTGGCCCTGGGGCAGCTGCTCCTTTTGCCCCCCCCCATGTTTAAAGCCTTCTGGGGGAAAGGGGCATAAAAGGGGCAATGATATTGAAGTGCTGCCATGGTAGCACTTTAAAGTCAGCTGTATGGGCCAGTACCGGCGACCACTTTTTATCAGGATGCTGTACCAGCCCGTACCGCCTTACTTTCACCCCTGGCTGACAGCATAATATTTGGGTAAGATTTGAAATACATATTGACCTGAGAGTAAGTGTCTGATCCTTTGAGAATGGTAGAACCTTTTTTTTTTTAAATAATGGAGATATACCCATCTCCTAGAGCTGGAAGGGACCCTGAAGGGTCAATTGAGTCCAGCCCTCTGCCTTCACTAGCAGGGCCGAGTACTGATTTTGCCCTAGATTCTATAAGTAGCCTCCTCAAGAATTGAACTCACAACTCTGGGTTTAGCAGGCCAATGCTCAAACCACTGAGCTATCCCTCCCCCAACCTCATGTATGGTGAATTGGGTTTTCAGTAACCTCTTATCATATAAGACCAGTTTGTCTGGATGGGAATGAAGGGCTGGAATGCCTAAAGGGGACTGCGTTTTAGCAGAACCTCTTTTGTTACTGGCTTGGTGAATCTAATTATAGAATAAATCACCAATTTTTGGTGTGTATCTGCCCTGTTTCTTGCAGTCTGCCCTGAGTGTGGCATTCTCAGCGTCTTCCATTCGAGGCACCAGTCACAGAAGCATTTAAAAGTCAACTTTTTCATTTTGGGGAAGGAAAAGCATTGTAAGCAATTGACATAGGACAGTATCTGGTCCTAATATTTTTATAAGGAAGATGAAAGAAGTAAAGGCCTGTCCTGTAATCTTGACTTATATGAATGGTCTCTTTGAAATCAACAGGATTACTTGCACAAGTAAAGACAACTTGTCTGAGTAATGGCAATGGGATTGGTCTTCTAATCTGTAAATTTATCAGCTTCTGCAGGCTTGCATGACTTCATATAGATGATAACTAAATTTTCATTACCTAAAAGAGGGGTTTCAAAATGATCTTATAGTGACATTTAACTCCGTTTTTATTTTCTTTCCTATATTACAGGTACTGTCTGCCTGTGTGCTAACCATAATCCTAGGATGTATATTTGGACTGAAGCCAAGCTGTTCAAGAGATGGTAATTAATGTGATTCTCCAATATGAATAGTCTGAGCAATTCCTTTTTAAAATTCATCATGAGGTTATCAGAGTATCATCCTTATGTTGCAGGGAAAGGCAGTTGTGTGCCTTACCTGAAGTAGTTTCAATTGCCAGCCACTTAGTCCAAGTACTTGCCTGTGTGTCTCTTCTAATTCATTGGTGTCTTGCCCTCCACCCCCATTATAAGGTTTGCTCAGACAGGAGACTAGGAGGTTGTATTCTAGGAACCGGAACAAATGAGGAAACAATTTGACTAGTGAAATGAGTAAATCCTCCATCAGAGAAATCCAATAGGGAGTGGATTGTGACAGATTCTGACCAGACTCAGAACACAGAAATGCCATTGAGTTGAGTGTAAGGTCTTTTCAAGCTCAGCCAATAATCCTGTGATGGTATTTACCCTGATACTCCAATTACTATTAAATCCCCACTGGAATCTGTTTGGTATTGTTCTACCATTTTACTCAGGCTTTGCAGAGAGAACCAGGAATTTTTTTGTGACCGATTAACTGATCAGCAGAAGGAGCTGAGGTGGACACTTGATTCAGCAGTTGACTTCCATCCTCTATTTGTCTTTCTCTTCTAGTAACTGTGAAATCCTTATGTCAGACCTTGTAGATGGGGGATAGCATATGTGATTTTATTTATCAGGAAATAAAGCAGCTACCTACATATAGCTACCTATATATAATCACCATGATATCTAACTTACGCAACCGCAGGATATTAGAAAACTAGAAAAAACACATCTATCTAAATAGTGGTACAATAAAGCTCTGTCATTCCCTACAATGATCTTATTGATGTTCTAGGCATATTGACCAATTCAGGATTAATGTTTAGCCATTGACATCTACATTCCCACCTCGTATTGCCTACCAGCATCCTAATAGCCACACATTGCTTGTTTGAAAGAAATGATAGAAAAGACATGAAGGAATGTTAATCATAATACTTTTTAGTCCTTAATCATACCCCTAGCTGGAATAATTATAATGGTACAAAGTCTGTGTCTAGAGCAGGTGCTAGATTTCTGTCCTTTGCAAATATTTAGATCTTGTTACCATTGTTGTTTGAGTTCTGCCCTTCTTTTTGCTAATAGCTGCTAAGTTCCTAATACTGAGATTACTGAAAGTAATGACACTGTCCAATATTTCAGTCAAAACTTGCAAAGGTCGTTGCTTTGAGAGGACATTTGGAAGCTGCCGCTGTGATAAAGATTGCGCCGAACTTGGAAATTGCTGCTTAGATTTCCAGGAAGCATGTATACAGCCAGGTAAGAGTGAAAACATCAGGGAGACAAAGGGAAGCAGTTACATCATCTTTCTTATAAATTACTGCCACTGGTGGGAGTGCTAGTGAAGACAGGTCATCATCAGCTCCTGGCTGTTTAAACACCATGTTGCTTAGACTTGCTATAAGAACATTGTGGTTAAAATTCCATTGATTTGTCTATGCTAGTGATTCCACAATTACTTTAATTGATGAAGCTGCAGTGGTTACTATTATTTTAATTTTATCATTATTATGGCAGCAAAGTCCTGTATCTGGCACAGGCGGCACTGGCTGACATGAGGGGGAAACACGGGAGGGCTCCTTCCATTCTCTGCTCCTTTATGCCCACTCCCCACCCAAATGAAAAAGGAAGTGCATAGAGCTCTGGGGAGGCTGCTCTCCCTCCCTGCTAGAGCTGAGCAGTAATGGGACTTTCCATTCATTGAAACATTCTGAGATTTTGAAGTATTTTTGTTCTATAGCAAAACATCTCTGTTTTTTATGTGCAGTAGCTGCCTGGCCCAGCAGCCGCCCAGTGGCCCTAGAGAGCGACATGTGCCTGATTCAGGAAAACACCTGAAAAAAACCTGACACAAACTATGAGCTTGATCTGGCTTTCATTCCAATAATCAGGAGTTTCACCACGGACAGTAGTGAGAATAGGATTAGGCACTGTGGCCTCGATTCAGGAAAGCACTTTAACATGTGCTCCATCACTACTCAGGACAGATCTTGAACTGAACCTTTACGGGAAGGCTAGATTAAGCCTGCTTGCTTTAAAATATATAAATTGCTACACTTTGGGAAATCCATACAAGGCTGCCTTTTATTGTCCTTGATCTGTGGCAATATAACTATATAATGTCATCTGTTATCACTTATGAGTGGCTGTTCTTGCTTTCTGAAAGGTCAGATTGTGCTCTGTTATGCATGTGTGGAATCCTTAAAACTCATCTTTGCATGTGGATCAGGAAGCAGAATTTAACCCTTAACTTTTACGTTACTCTTGCATGTACACCTTACCATAGAGCTTAGTCCATCCTGTGCTTTGTTGCACATTGGGTTACCCACATTTGCCATCCTTGCCTGTCAACTGTCCTTCTCTCCAAATCTTCCCATTTCATGTTGAGGTGCTTGATGTCATTCAGAACTGTTCATTTCCATGTTATTCGCGGTCTTCCTCTCTTTCTTCTTGTGTTTTCTGGCTTTCATTCAAGAGCGGTATTTGGTAAGCGTTCTTTTTCCATTCTCAGCATATGTCCCAGCCAATGATGTCTTCTTTTGTAGATTATTTGTGAGAGGGTACCTTGTCCAGTAATTTTTATGACTTCTTCATTCGTCTTCCTATCTCTGTTATTCCCAATATTCTTCTCAGACATTTGTGATGAAATGCATCCAGCTTTTGCATATCTTTCTTGGTAAGTTGCCATGTCTCACTGCTTTATGTTGTGATGGCGATAATAAATGCTTTGTACACATTCAGTTTTGTCTTGAGGGAGATGTTTTTGAGTTGCCAGATGTTTTTGAGTCTTCCAAATGCAGCATTTGCCTTCCCAATTCTTCTACTTATTTCCTCCAAACTAGTACCATCTTGTCCACCTTCTGCAGTTTCTCTTCTTCAGTTTTGATTTCTGTCCCTATAGTCTCCATTAACATGACTTTACATTTCTTTGCATTGTATCTCAAACCTATCTTCTCCATTACTTCTTTTACTTGGCTTGTGCATTTCACTGATCAGAGCGATGTCATCAGCAAAGTCTAGATCAAATAGCCTTGAATTCCATTGTTCCATTTTAGGCCATATGTAGCACTATCATATTGTTTTAATCCATAGTTGATGACTAGCATAAAAAAAAAGGAGACAGGATGCACCCCTGCCTTCACCTGTCTTGATGCTGAATGGATTACTCAATCCATTTTCCATTTTAATGCAGAATTTTGAGTTGGCGTAGAATGCCTTCATAATGTTAATTAATTTTGTTGGAATTCCTTATTGTTCCACAATTTTCCACATTGTTTCTCTGTTTATACTACTGAATGAAATTGATGGCAAGACTACCTTGGAATTCACTTGTGTTCTCAGTAATCCATCTCAGGGTGAAAATAGCATCTGTGCCCAATCTCCCTTGTCTAAATCCACATTGTTGTTCATGTAGGATGGTGCCAGTGCTGATCCCAAGCCCGGATCAGAAAGGAGGAGGGTTGTTCAATGGGGCGGCTTCCCGTCACCGTTTAAAAAAAAAATCTAGCTACAGAAACTACTCACATAAACCTGCATGTAGACAAGAACTAAAAATTGTACTTTTTGCATTTGATTTCTGATTGTAGCTCATATATGGACCTGCAATAAGTTCCGGTGTGGAGAGAAGAGGCGGCCAGAGAATCGTTGCTCGTGTTCAGATGATTGTGTGGAAAACAAAGATTGTTGTGTCAATTATTATATAGTTTGCCAAGGTAAATTCCCATCTTACCTTCCCAACCACACCCTTCTTGTTTGAAAGGAACAAAAGAAAAGTTACAAAGCAATGTTAATTGTAACACTTTTAGTCCTTAATCATACCATTAACAAGAATAATGATAACAGTACAAAACTTGTATCTAGAGCATGCCCTAGTTTTCTCATTTTTTTCAAATCTTTAGATTTTGTTACCATTGTTGCTTGATTTCTGGCCAACTTTTTGCTAATGGCTGCTAAGTTCTTACTACTAAGATTACTACAAGTAATGATGATGCCACCTGAGAACTCCTGGCCTTTCATCCTAATGGTGTGAAAACTGAAAGAAACGTCCCCCCCCCTTTTTTTTTTGAGAAATTGTGATGGACATTTAGCAGATCAGTTTTATTTAATTTAATATGAGAACTGTACAATATTTCTTAATGTGACTGTACCTATTTTAGGAGCGAAAAGTTGGTTTGAAGAAAAATGTGAGGACATTAATGAACCCCAGTGCCCACCAGGGTAAGGATAGTCTCCCTTTATTTGGAAGTTTGCATTTAAAACAATATTTTTAAGGGTAATGTTATCTCAGTTTACAATCAAACAAACCACTCCTCACCTCAGCAGTCTCTGAATAGTAATTATACTCCATTATTATTTATAGTGTACTGGTAACTTTACAAATTTAGGTGTTTTTATCCTGGTAAAAGGTTCAATATACAAGCACCATTTTATAACAATCTCCCATAAATGTCCAATCCTGCAAGGTGCTGGGTGCTCACTTCTTCCATCTCAGAATCATGCCGCATTGGGCCTTTTAAGGTAACAAATTTCTTGCTGTCATATAAATGGTAGATATTCCAGGCTTTTGAACTGAAAACAATTGTGCTCTGTGCAACCAGCTAGAGAGGCGTGGGAGTCAACAGAAGTATTATTCAGGGCTGTTAAGTGTCATGCATCTTGCATGCCCTGTCATCCCTGCCTGCAGCTCAGCCTGAATCTTACCTCTGGCTGACCTGTAAACTGCAGCAGGAGTGGGCCCTTTTGGTTGCTAGAAGCCACTGTGAAGCATGGAGATGGGCAGTCGGGTGGCCCATAGGACTTTCCAGTGGCTGCTTCCCCAGCGGGAGTTGAGCATGGAAAGGTCAAGCAGCAATGAGAGGAAATTAAGGGGTGGCAGCAGCATCTAGTCTCCCCATTGGCAGGGCCAGAAGGTAATGGGGCTCAATACTGACTCCTCCCAGACAGCACAACCAAAGCACCCATTCAACTCCTACTACACACCTACCCCAGTGCCCCCTAAGTGGTACTCAGACCACTAGCCAACTTCCCAACTACCCTATACATGCTCCAGCACCCACCAACCCTAGCACCCTAGAATCCATCCACCTAATCCAGCAACCCCAGATGATGTCCCGATAGGCATTAGGTTTTGGGCAGTTCCATGTCCTACATAGCACCACTGCTAGGTGGAAGGTGTATTGACCATACATGGAATTTCATGATCATATGCAAATTATCTACAGTATGCAAATTAGTTCCTTAAAAATGGGCATAAAATGTCACATATGGAGCTGCCAAGATTTGTGTAGCTTCTATAGTTATTATACTTTATAGATTAAATCAGTTCAAACTCTCAGAATTGTTTGTTTTGGTTTTGGTTTTTACCTTGGAGGACCAAGCCACATCTGGCAATTTAGTAAAACTGGCTTTCAAACATAAGGATAATTACACTAGCCAACAGCAAATTATTTACTTGAGGTTTCGGGAATTTTGCTGTTCAAGTCTTGTTTGAGATTCAGTCTGGGCTGTGAGCACCAGCTTCTGAAACTAAAATAGCTGCGTTATATTTACTATGGATATGCCACATGCATGGGTGTTTGGGACCACTGTGCAGATGTCTTCACAGTCCCTATTTACTCCAAATGGAATAATTTTTAAAATATTTTTTGCCCATCTCTTCCTAATTTGTTCCCATTATGTGGATCAGTTGGGTTATTACGTATGAAATACTTAAATATATAAGGAAAATGCAGCATGAATCATTTTGTAAAAGTTTTAATTAGAGCAGTTCATATTTCACATTGAGGAATCTGTGCTAGCAACATAGCTCAGTATATCTGTGAGGCAGCAGGTGTGCCCTGTGGTCCAGCTTCCACATCAGGCCTACTTCTGCAGTCTTTACCTAAGCTACGTTTCCATTGTATAAGGAGTGAGGGATCAAGTCTATGATATCAACAATGAGCATGAGTACAAGTTACAGCTGCCAATGGGTAGTAAGAAAAAAGACCTGCATTTCATGCACATATTTTGACCTATGAGATGATCAAAAAATGAGCCTTAAAACTGAAGTCAGTTGCAGACTCTTGTGGGATGATTTGATTTTACATTTAGATAATGTCAAAAGGTTTCATTTTAACTATTGCTTTGTTTAATTTTGCTTTCACATTAAATATAATATGTATTATAAAATAATTAGATTATAATAATTTTATGTTTAGATGTTATTGGAAAAAATGTTTTCCCCCATTGAAACATTTCAGCAACGAAATGATTCTACCATATATGAAAAAATGTGATGTTTACAAAAATAAATATTTGGGAATTTCCTTTCCACAAAATACTTTTAAATTTTGACTTTCTATTCCGGTTTGGAACATAAACAATTTTTGAAATGTCAGCATTTCCCACAGAAAGAAATTCCAGTTTTGATCCAGCTCTAATTCCCTTTTGGCCCCACCTTCGTGAGTGGAGAGGCATTGCTGAGCCTGCCAACTGTCTGGGGTTTTGAGAGTTAATTCTCATCCAGGGTTCAGAGGCAACTCAAGGGAGTTGCTATCAGCTGCAAGCTAACTTGGTACTGCTGAGTTCTACACCTTAAAAGAAGGGGTTGTCATCCTCAGAAGACAGACAAACAAGGAAGAGGGTTGTGCTGATCAGCAGCCAGAGCAGTGGCATAAAACATAGGAACTACCATTTATGGTTTGTGCTTTTTGCTCTAGCAGTTTTGAGTTTACTGCATGGACGGAATGCTCAGCTAGAGACTTTTAGCAAACTAGTGTCTATTGGTGTTCAGCCAGAAACTCTTCCATAAAACCCAGTCCAGAAAGGGTGATGTGTGGTCTAGTTTGAGACAGACAGACAGAGCCCCCCACCAATGATAACAAATGAAAACTGCATGTTCCATTCCTAGAGTGGGGATAAACAAGAATGCAAGTGAATCTTGCTCAGCGCTTACTTTGAGCTAAAAGAATTGCTCTTGGGTCTCTACAACAACTGGACTTTTTTGTATTTTGAGTGTTTCCTAATGTACTGTTACTTAATTGGTGTTTCCTTGTCATATTTGCAAATTTTGTCCTTTTAAATCACTCTTAATTCTTAGTTTTAGGTTGCATTGGGTGGGTTCTGATGGTTCAGAGTAGAACAAGGCTCTGATCCTACAAACACTTAAGCGTGTGCTTAACGTTACTCACCTGAGTAATCCCACAGACTTCAACGGGATTGATCACATGCTTAGAGTTAAGCATGTATTGAAGTCTCTGCAGGATCTGGGCCTACATGATTTATGCAAAGGGATAAATTATTTTCTTTTGAAAAGAAAAATCCTTGTCTTTTCCTGTGGTGGAGAAAGAATGTGTTAGATATCCTTAAGTTTCAGATTAGGCTAGCTCAAGGGAGCAAGATATGTAAATACCAATCTTTTCTCTGGCTGATTCAGAGAAGGGATTTGAATCCACATCTCTTATCTCCAAGGTGAGTTCCTTAATCGCCAGGCTATAGATTATTCTTGCTATTTGGCACAATTGACTTTTAAGCATTTATACAAAGTTGACCAGCTCCAACAGGCAGGAGAGCGATTAATTAACTGTAGAATGACCTATAGCCTGGTTGTTAGAGTACTGGCTTGGAAGAGGGAAGATCTGAGTTCAAGGCTCTTCCCCAGAGTGGGCTTTAAACCCTCATTTCTCATGGCCCAGGCAAGTATGTTAACCATTGGGCTAAACCTTATAAAAGAGCTGAAAGACAAACTTTGCTGACCTTGAAAAACTTTTCTCCAGCAGAAACTCTCAGGTCAAATTTATGAATAGTTTCTGGTCAACTGGAACTCCATTTTTCAGCAAACAAACTTTGAAAAATTTCTGCCCAGCTGTAATTGTGAACATTGAGTATCTGTTTAGCTCTTTACACTGAAAAAGTAGTGTAAAGATATTAAATTCCATGTTTTTCTTTTAACTCTCTTATTTCTAATTGTTCAGGTTTGTAAAACCCCCAGTTTTGTTGTTTTCTTTGGATGGCTTCAGAGCAGAGTATTTGCACACCTGGGGTGGACTTCTTCCTGTTATTAGCAAATTACGTGAGTAGATTATCTGTCTAAGCAATAACATGACACTTTATTAGAAAAATCTAAGTTGTCCATTGTTTTAAGAATACAAGGAGAACTCTTTTAAACACTTCACCAGGAGCTGGCCAAGTATTCTTTGGGCTCTCAGTGGTTGAGCAGTGATAATTTTGCAAAATAAAAAAGCAGTTAGATGTGATATTTTGACTGCATACCATTTCTAAAGTATGATTCAGCCTGCAGAGTGACTTGTATTTAGATGGGGAGGTGACAAAATAATGGAAAGAGGGGTAGAAAGTATTTCAATATTTTGAGCAGGAAAGTGTGGTGGAGAAAATATGAGAAATGACTAATAAAATGCAAGAGCTGATGAATAGAGTAGGAAAATGATGACATTTGGGGGAGGAGTTTCATTTTGTTAAATGAATGAGTGACTAGAAACGGACATAGTCTTAGTGCTTTCTTCAATAGGTGGTGTGGTGTTTTACAGAACTTTTAGTTGTTGTTTTTTTTTTAAAGCCCAAAGTTTTTATCCCTTATAACTTTAAGGATAATTAAAACATAAGGCATACAACCAAACTCTTGACCACTTGTAAAAATTCCATGGTACTTCTTCCCTGAGTAGCAATGTCAGGCTTGCTGTGCTGTCCAAATTGCAATCTGAAGTGACTACACTCTGTTTATCTAAAAATAACAATGAAAACATTCTCTCCTTTATATATTAAAAATGTATACACTTGGACTGAGATTGAGATGGAAATAGGAGATAGACTTGTTGAAAGTCTCTGGGTAAGGATAAAAGGGGTAAAAACAAGAGATGTCATTGTAGGGGTCTATTACAGACCACCTAACCAGGAAAAAGAGGTGAATGGATGATTTTGTTAGCTGATTAAAAAAAGCCTTAAAGTGTGGTGGTGATGGGGGACTTCAGCTACCCAGACATCTGTTGGGAAAACAACACAGCAGGGCACAGATTATCCAAAAAGTTATTGGAATGTATTGAAGACAATTTTTTATTTCAGAAGGTGGAGACAGCTACCAGGGGAGAGGCTGTTCTAGATTTGATTTTGACAAATAGGGAGGAACTGGTTGAGAATTTGAAAGTGGAAGGCAGCATGGGTGAAAGTGATCATGAAATGATAGAGTTCATGATTCTAAGGAATGGTAGGAGGGAGAACAGCACAATAAAGACAATGGATTTCAAGAAGGAGACTTTAGCAAACTCAGGGAGTTGGTAGGTAAGATCCCGTGGGAACCAAGTCTAAGGGGAAAAACAATAAGACAGTTGGCAGGTTTTCAAAGAGACATTATTAAGGGCACAAGAGCAAACTATCCCACTGCGTAGGAAAGATAGGAAGTGTGGCAAGAGACCACCCTGTCTTAACCAGGAGATCTTCAATGATCTAAAAATCAAATAAGAGTCCTACAAAAAGTGGAAACTAGGTCAAGTTACAAGGGATGAATGTAAACAAATAACACAAGTACGTAGGGACAAAATTAGAAAAGCCAAGGCACAAAACGAGATCAAACTAGCTAGAGACATAAAGGGTAACAAGAAAACATTCTACAAATACATTAGAAGCAAGAGGAAGACCAAGGACAGGGTAGGCCCGTTACTCAATAAGTGGGAAAAAATAACAGAAATGTGGAAGGTCCTTAATGAATTCTTTGTTTCGGTTTTTACCAAGAAGATTGGTGGCGATTGGACGTCTAATGTAGTGAATGCCGGTGAAAATGAGGTAGGATCAGAAGAGGCTAAAATAGGGAAAGAACAAGTTAAAAATTGGACAAATTAGACGTCTTCAAGTCACCAGGGCCTGATGAAATGCATTCTAGAATACTCAAGGAGCTGACTGAGGAGATATCTGAGCCATAGCGATTATCTTTGAGAAGTCCTGGAAGACAGGAGAGATTCCAGAAGACTGGAAAGGGTAAATATAGTGCCCATCTATAAAAAAGGAAATAAGGACAACCCAGGGAATTACAGAACAATCAGCTTAACTTCTGTACCCAGAAAGATAATGGAGCAAGTAATTAAGCAATCAGTTTGCAAACATCTAGAAGATAATAATGTGATAAGTAACCGTCAGCATGGATTTGTCAAAAATATGTCAAACCAACCTGATAGCTTTCTTTGACAGGGTAACAAGCCTTGTGGATGCATGTGTGTGGGGGGTGGGGGAAAAGTGGTAGGTGTGGTATAAACTAGGGAAATTGAACCTAGATGGAACTAGTATAGTATAGTATAAGGAGGGTGCAAAGCTGGTTGGAAAACCATTCCCAGAGCATAGTTATCAGTGGTTCACAGTCATGCTGGAAGGGTATAACGAGTAGGGTCCCACAGGGATCAGTTCTGGGTCCAGTTCTGTTCAATAGCTTCATCAATGATTTAGATAATGGCATAGAGAGTACACTTATAACATTTGCGGATGATACCAAGCTGGGAGGGGTTGCAAATGCTTTGGAGGATAGGATTAAAATTCAAAATGATCTGGACAAACTGGAGAAATGGTCTGAACTAAATAGGATGAAATTCAGTAAGGACAAATGCAAAGTACTCCATTTAGGAAGGAACAATCAGTTGCACACACAAAAAATGGGAAATGACTGCCTAGGAAGGAGTACTGTGGAAAGGGATCTGGGGGTCATAGTGGATCACAAGCTAAATATGAGTCAACAGTGTAACACTGTTTCAAAAAAAGCAAACATCATTCTGGGATGTATTAGTAGGAGTGTTGTAAGCAAGACACGAGAAGTAATTCTTCTGCTCTACTCTGCACTGATTAGGCCTCAGCTGGAGTATTGTGTCCATTTCTGGGCACCACATTTCAGGAAGGATGTGGGCAAATTGGAGAGAGTCTAGAGAAGAGCAACAAAAATGATTAAAGGTTTAGAAAACATGACCTATGAGGGGAGAGTGAAATAAATTGAGTTTGGTTAGTATGGAGAAGAGAGGACTGAAAGGGGACATAACAGTTTTCAAGTATGTAAAAGGTTGTTACAAGGAGGAGGAAGAATTTTTTTTTTCTTTAACTTCTGATGTAGGACAAGAAGCAATGAGCTTAAATTGCAGCAAGGGCAGTTTAGATTGGACATTAAGAAACACTTCCTAACTGTCAGGATGGTTAAGCACTGGAATACATTGCCTAGAGAAGTTGTGGAATCTCCATCATTGGAGATTTTTAAGAGCATGTTAGATAAAAAACCTGTCAGGAATGGTCTAGATAATTAGCCCTGCCACGAGTGCAGGGGACTGGACTAGATAACCTATCAAGGTCCCTTCCAGTTCTATGATATTCATCACAACTAGAGCTGACTGTAGGATGACAATTCCATAGCAGAGCAACTTCAAAGTTTTGAAAATTTGTTTTAATTTTGTACTGAACCAAATCAAAATCTTTCAAACACTTCAATGAAATAGAATTATGTCAAAAAGTCCATTTTTGATTAAAAACTGAGCTTTTTTTTAAGGTTCATGGCACTCCTGATGAGAGAGACTAACTTTCACATTCTCTAATCTGGTGACATGGGCACTGGCCTGAGATATGGGTGATCCAGGTTTGAGTCTGCTCTGCCTGACTCAGAGCAGTGCTTTTCATCCCAGATCACTCTGAATCAGACAGAGCAGGCTTGAAGTTGGGTCTCCCACATCCCAGGCCAGTGCCATGCCACCAAGCTAGTGAGGGCAAGAGTTAGTCTGTCTCTGGTCACTTTGGACCAGAGAGCCTTGGACCTAAAAAACTTTACCAATGAAAACTTTAAAACTGATAATATTTTGGCTTTGATGAAATTTCATTTAGTTGGAAATGTTGTGACCAGCTGAAGTCACATCCTGTTATGTAAAATAGTGGGGATATTGTTCAGCGATAGACACCTTTTACCTTATTGGTGCCTGCATTTAATTTGCAGGTTAAATGATTTATGGTATGTACATGCTGGTATGTGGAAATATAGCCCAATTTTGGCTGTCAGTGCATGGGGGCACAAGGAGGATAGGATATGATGCAAGGAGCCTTAGCCTCTCATAGACTTTAAGGTCAGAAGGGACCATTATGATCATCTAGTCTGCCACAGTATGGAAAGAGAGTGCAAGCCCTGCACTAGCCTGGAGCCAACAGTAGCACTATCTAACCGAAAGGGGGATGAATCTGGGGCAAACAGGCCTCACCTCCACACTGACGAGCAGAGCTGGCTGGGCCAGCACGAGAGAGGAAATACATGATGGACCTTTTCAAAGTTTGAAGCTCCTGATGTAATGTGCACAACCGTGGGCCCTTGGAGGAATTCTGGCAGAGTGTCTTCATCTACTGCTGTTATAGCACGACTCCTCATCCTCCCTATGATTTAGTCAAAGGACTGAAGCCTGATGAAAGCCATTGATGTCAATGGCAAGAATCCCATTGATTTAAGTGGTCTTTGATTTTGGCCTATAATTTGTAATGAAACGTTCTGGAATGGTAGGTGCTATATGTAAATTGTCATTTAATATTGTAAATCAATGTGTTGCTAACTTATTTTCTTAGCACACTTAATAAATTAATAGCATCACATAGCCTTTGACCTGGCAAATAGTAGCACACAGGAGTAACTATGCAGGTCAGTAGTACTATTGGAACTACTCATGCATATGTATTTGCAGGACTGGGACCCATGAATATAAAATTCCTGTTCATTCCACTTAAGAGTTAGGATTTAAATAGCCAAATTGGGGTAATTAGAAGCCCCCATAGAACAATGTCTCTGTAGCATTCATTATTAGACATGGGAAAAAATATCAGTTTTTTCCACTTTATTTTTTAACTAAGATTTTATTAAAATATGTATAATTACAAACATAAAACACAGTTTTTGTTCATAAAAATAAGCGGGTGCAATTCTACTCCATTTCTTGAACCAATATCAGTCTTACACTGGAACATAAATAACAATTCATCAACACTAGCCATTCTAGGGTTCTGATCCAGAGAACCCTTATGCATGTGCCTAACTTTACAGTGTATTGTGCTGCCGAAGTCAGTGGGACTACTGATGTCATAAAGTGAAGCATGTGGATAAGTGTTTGCAAGATGAGGGCCTAAATTCCCTGCTGGACAACCAGCAACTTATGATATATTAGAGGAAGAAACGGTGAAAAATATCTGTTTCTGGTAGAATATTAAAAAACAATGAATAAATTGCTTCACAATTGATGGGAAATTGTCAGATGCACTTCATTTGCAGAACACATTCATTTATAATACTGGTTAAATGATGGGGGAAAATCACAATAAAAAAACCACCAAAATTCATCAAACAAATTAACTAAGCAAAACAATAACTATAGTTTCTTTCCATAATACATACCCCCTGGTAGAGGACTGCCATCATCCTGACCCTCCACCTTTAAGGTGTGAGGGGTAACGGGCTGGCATTCAGAGGTCTTCCAGAAGTGTGTATTGCTACAATCTGGCCCAGTCTCTCTGGATGGTCACCAGTCTGTTGTGTGTGGACACAAATGTTAGGTCCATGTATTACTAAGTCAACTGGGTCTTGGTTGAGTCTAGTCATTGTTCCTAGCTCTGGTCTCTAGGGCATACACCCAGGCTCTAACCTTTTTTTCTGAGCCCTTCCTTAGGACATGGGACTCCACATTCCAGCCACCCCAGATCCTGGGACTACTGCCTCAGACCTCCCAGGCCTCCTAGTTGCTTGCACACATTCCCTCAGAATTCCACCTAGCTATGGGCACTGTGGCTTCTAGTTTAGCCATCACAGGACAACATGGCAGGAAAGCAAAGAACACAGGCTTAGCAAAGAAATTTCTTAACCACAGTCACTTTACTCTTTAACAGCACTAAAGTGACAGATCTTTGCAAATTCATAAGTCTGAGATACACTCTCCCCTAGATTGATCTCACCCCTTCTATGAGTCTGAGGTCTTGTCTGCATTTCAGGCTAGCCAGATTTCCTCTTCCTCCAGCAGTCTTCTTGCATGTGGTGATAGATGGCCCTACTCACAGAGAAGCCCTCTTTTATAAAGTCTTGCTTCCTTTTTGGCCGTGTGCTCCATTGGTATGCTTATCCCTTAACCCCTCTGAGCTTTTGTGTAGAGAGTCCATTGTTCCTTGGCAATGGGCTGGTAATTGAAAGACCCTCAATGGCTCTAGATTGTTGTCTTGATGGATTCTTAGAGATCACATTTTTCCTGGGCAGGGTAGCTTACTAGAATACATTGCAATAAGCTTTCTTTGAGCAAGGTTAGACACAAGCTCATCGTATAACAAAAAATGGATGTCCTAATCCAAATGGAGGTGACAAATTGGAGTTCACAGTTTGACCTAGATATATCCCACTGTCACATGTACATTTTGGTTTGGGAAAAGGGGATTGCAGATTTCTTTTGACTCTTCAATACATCAATTTTCAAACAAATCCTCTTTTTGTCTTCACCTTTATCTGGCTTTGAAATATGGGAAGTGAGCCAAGTAGAATAGAAGACAAAGTAAAGTCCCTGCCAAAATCCCCATGGATTTTGGTTAACAAATCCTCAAGATTTATATTTTCAGGCTTTAGAAAAATAGCATCTGGGGAGACAGCTAGGACAACAAGTTTGGAAATGCTTGAAGGGGTCGCTATGTCTGAGAGCACCAGAAAGACTTGGTAGGGAGGATGCCTTTTATTATACTCTAAAAAGGGAATATTATGAATTTTAGGAGAGGGTTTGGCCTGTTCTTATTTTATCTAAATTTGTTTTTCTCCAGTTGGTGCCTAGTCCAAAGCCTATTGAAAGCAACACAAGACTTTTTCAAGTGGATTCAATGTGTCTTAGATCAGGTTCAGCTGATGTAGCAAAATAACATGTTGAATATAAAGATTTCTTAAACTCTGCCAACATCTATACTATACTGAACATATGGGAGAGAATGATCCAAAGTGCATGCATAGATTACAGAGCAGAAAATCAATCTAATGAATCATTAACTTTACGCTTATCTTTATCCTTTGCACGAGGGGTAGGCAACCTATGGCACGGCATGCGAGCTGATTTTCAGTGGCACTCACACTGCCTGGGTCCTGGCCACTGGTCTGGGGGGGGCTCTGCATTTTAATTAAATTTTAAACAAAACTTCTTAAACATTTTAAAAACTTTATTTACTTTACATACAACAATAGTTTAGTTATATATTATAGACTTATAGAAAGAGACCTAAAAACATTAAAATGTATGACTGGCACGCAAAACCTTAAATTAGAGTGAATAAATGAAGCTCTCGGCACACCACTTCTGAAAGGATGCCGACCCCTGCTTTACACAAAACGTTTGGTCTTTGTGTGGTATTTTTTTATACTTTAGTGAGGGTTATTGTCCTAATTTTCAGAAGAAGAGAACGCCTATTTAGGTGCTTGAGTATGGATTTAGGCAACTTGCTTAAAGAATCCAAATTTTACCATTTTGGCCAAACATGAATGATTTTTCATTCTAATATATATTGTCAGTGATTTTTTTTTTTTAGAGAGACCTGCAATTCTTTGGCAAGAACATAAGTTTGAGGTTATGCCTAGAGAACATGATAAACACTCCCTTTTATGGGATGTGTATATAAACTGAAAGCAAAGTAAATAGCAATTTGTCACATACCCTTAAGAAAACTGGGGCAAGACAGTATTTATAGCCCTCAGTCAAAAGCTACTTTGCTTCTGGGACCTCCCAGACTGAAATGATTACTAGTGTTCACACTGCACAGCACTCTCACCAGCTGCCAGATCGGTGTTCTAATTGGAACAGCATAACTTCTTTGGTCATTCCTGTATACATCTGCACCAGGTATTGTTCAAAAGGCCTGATTCTATGACCATTGACTTCAGTGGTCAAAGATCAGCTCCATAAGGAGTATCTAGAATGCATTTCTACCACTAGCTGTTAAATCAAATGTGACTTGTTCATTTCTGACATAAGTACAGTAACTCCTCATTTAAAGCCTTCCCGGTTAACGTTGTTTCGTTGTTATGTTGCTGATCAGTTAGGGAACGTGCTTGTTTAAAGTTTTGCAGTGCTCCCTTATAACGTTGTTTGGCAGTTGGCTGCTTTGCCCACTGCTTGCAGGAAGAGCAGCCCGTTGCAGCTAGCTGGTGGGGGCTTGGAACCAGGGTGGACCGGCAGCGCCCCTATCAGCTCCCCCTATCAGCTCCCCACTCCCCTAAGTTCCCTGTGCAGCCGCTGCCCAGCAGTTCAGGTGTCCCTCCCACCACTGCCATGTGCTGCTCCTGCCCTCTGCCTTGGAGCTGCTCCCAGGAGCCTCCTGCTTGCTGTGCAGGGGACGGGGGAAGAGGAAGGCTTATGTCAGGGTGTCCCATCCCCCCTACTCCTGCCCCCCCTCACTTACCCCTTCTCCATATACAGCAGAGTGGGGACAGGACAGGGCTCAGGATGGAGGGAGCTTGCTGGCCACAGCTGCTGTCTCAACTTCCTGATCTTTTTAAAGGCAATGTACTTAGAGTGGTGTCAGCGTACTTAAAGAGGCAATGTGCATCTCTCTTTCTCTCCCACACACAGGGTGTGTTTCTCTCTCTGTCTCTGTCTGCCATGCTGTCTCCCCTCCTTCCATTTGTGCTGCCTTGTAGAGTATGAGACTACATTAACAACAGCGTGTTAACCCTTGAGGGCTCAGCCGAATGCTATTCCATCATTTAGCAGTAAGGCATTCTCTGGGAAATATTGCACCCTCTTCCACCCTCTAACTTCACCCCCTCCACCAAGCTTCACAATCATCATTGCTGTGTACAATATTAAATTGTTTGTTTAAAACTTATAGTGTGTGTATATATATAATAATAGTTTTTGGTCTGGTGGAAAAAAAAATTCCCTGGGATCTAACCCCCCCCACATTTACATTAATTCTTATGGGGAAATCGAATTTGCTTAACATCATTTTACTTAAAGTCGCACTTTTCAAGAAAACATAACTACAATGTTAAGCGAGGAGTTTACTGTATGAATTCTAGAATGTTGCAGAATGCAAACTCTACAGGGGTGTGATTTTTAAAACTGAATGTATACATAGTTGAGTCTTGTGAATTTTTTTCACTTTTGTAACTTTACATTTTTTCCCCTAGAAAAATGTGGAACATACACTTCCAACATGAGACCAGTGTATCCAACAAAAACGTTCCCCAATCACTACACCATTGTCACAGTAAGAACTTTTGTGTTTTTCTCTCTAGAAGATACATTGTTCTGAATTCAATCAATTCCGGGGGAAACAGGATTTGTGGATTATTAAACCCAACAAGAACAATACTTAAGATTTCCCACAGAACTATAAAAATGTAGATTCCACACTTTTCTTCTTTTCTCTTCATGATAAGATCTGGCATAATGTGTGACAATCACTATATAAAGACTACTTATGCCAGGTTAGGTTAACTTGATCCTGATAATTAATAAAAACTATCCAATACCAGGTCTAAGAATTCCTGTGGCATTATAAATTGGTATGCTTCTTCACTTTGTGCATTGGTATGAATCTGGCATAATCCGCTGAATCACAGTTTTGGCCAGTGGAGTGGAAGCAAGCTAGGTTCTTTTCTCGTTCCTTTTCTTTGGGAAGATATGTGCCTTATGCCCCACCCATGGAACAGAAATTGTGACATTAAGTAGACATAGATGGGGTCTGAAATGGAACCAGCAATCTGAATAGCTCATGAGTTTTGAAGGTGTGAGGAGATTTAAGGCTGTCTGGGATTCAAATCTGGTTCAGAAGCAGCCCAAGGGTGGAAGGTGTCACAAACAGCTGATCTCTAAGGTTTCTCCCATCTTGAATATATACAGGAGAAAATAAACCAATTAAAAAAAAAAGCTTCCAAAACTGGATTGTGTCTTACTGCCTTCTATGGTATATCAGCAGACTCCCTTGAGCTTCATGGTCAAAGAGTTTAGAACTCAAATTAAGACTGATGGAATCACAGCCTCACTACCTTCTGCTCCTGACTCATCAGTGCTGTTGCCTCTTTGGGTAGCGTGGCAGTGGATGCTGTTATGTGCACAGTCTCTGGATCTCTACTTATTTTTTTAAAATTTGTTTAATGGCCCCTTCCCCCCCAAGACACACACTCCCAAATTTGAGGAGGTGACCGGGTAGAAAGAGTTTTGCTCTGCCACCATGTAATGGGGTCTCCCCTAACCTGGCATCAGACCATCCTCTGTCTCAGTTCTCCCACTCTTATGAAAGCTGGGGAACTAACTCTCCAGATAGTGTGTAAATAAAACTCCCCGCTATCACTGTTCCATTTCTTTTTCTGAGGCATGTATTTATTCAATCACAAACATAGTTCAACATCAATCAAAACAGGTAAACCAGGCACACAGCAGGTATCCCCAGCCTGGTCTTTCACCTAGCTGGAGTGGTAAGCTCCCTTCCGGCTCCTTTCCCTGTCGCAGGGTCTCCTCAGACGCCTCCCTACTCCTTGAAGCTCCCCACGCCCCACCATTGAGCTACTTGTTGGTCTGTTATCTTATGGAGGCATCTAGTCACAGGTGGGGATCTGCACAACTGCTTCATGAAGGCCATCCTATTCTGTGGCAAATCAGCTGTGCTACTATTAAGATGTCAGGCTAAGGTTATGCCATCCATTTAGGCTCCGTTTTGCCTAAATGCCTCTAAAAGAGCATAAGAGAAAACTAGAGCAAGTAGGCTGTAAATTCAGCCAGAAGAGGTCAAGCCAAATTCAGACTTAGTGTAAGTCAATAGACTTGCATCCACCTACACAAAGTCTGAAAAATGCTGCATTACCTTTCAGAAGTGTCAATCTGTATTTGATCTTTGTAGCAGTGAAATGTGACCCTGTTAGAACATTCTGTGACTTATGGCATTTATAGTGACGTGTACATAAGGATTTCTATAAAAAGGATTTTCTTTTTTATACAATGACACAATCTTAATTGTAGGGGCTGTATCCAGAATCCCATGGTATAATTGATAACAAGATCTACGACCCCCATAGAAATGTTTCCTTCACACTTAAAAATGCAGAGAAGTTTAATCCGCAGTGGTACCAAGGACAGCCTGTAAGTATTAATAACTAATATACTGCTATGAGACACAAGAGATAGTGGTTATGTTGTTTAGTTATTTCTTAGGAAAATGATGATACTGAGAAACAATGTTACAGAGAAAACAATGAGGAGTCCTTGTGGCACCTTAGAGACTAACAAATTTATTTGAGCATAAGCTTTCGTGGGCTAGAACCCAGACTGGGAGTGGTTGGGTCTTTACAAAACCTAAACTTAATTTCCCCAATACTAATTTCTCCCTATTGTTACTCACACCTTCTTGTCAACTGTCTGTAATGGGCCACTCTCTTACCACTTCAAAAGTTATTTTTCCTCCCTTGGAATCCTGCTGTTAATTGATTTATCTCATTAGACTGACCTCACACTTGGTAAAGCAACCCCCATCCTTTCATGTATTTATACCTGCTCCTGTATTTTTCACTTCATGCATCTGATGAAGTGGGTTCTAGCCCATGAAAGTGTATGCCCAAATAAATTTGTTAGTCTCTAAGGTGCCACAAGAACTTCTCGTTGTTTTTGCTGATACAGACTAACATGGCTACCACTCTGAAAAAAGTGACAGAGAGCATTTCCAAGGCAGCCAAGAAGCTGTCACTCAGCATAACTACATGATTACATTGTTGCAGCTGTAAAATGGATTTGAAATAGCTTACATGTAAACTGAAATAATGAAAAAAATAGGTGGCAGGATTTTTGTTAATGATCTTATTTATATGATTTTTATGGCAATTACCCCCATTTAGAACATTTTCATTATTCATTTTCAGCCTCCTCTCTAGCACCCCTCCAAAAAGTATAATTCTTAGAATGGTTCCAGTCCAAGGTCCCTGTGGATCCTAATTGGGAAAGGCATCTTGGTACAGTCCCAACTCCTCAAATACCCAGAGCTTGAAAAGTCATCTTGCATTTTCACATACTCCAGCTGCAGTGACCCAAAGGTTCCCACCCTTCCTCCTCCTCCTCTTTTCTGCCTGGGAAATAATTAATTAGAAAGAACTAAAACTAACAGTTTGTGTGTGGTCTTGCCTTTCTTTTTTCCATTTCTCTGGCTTTTGTGTCTATCACTCTTCTCTTTCCATCCTCTACCTCTTGCCATTTCTTCCTCCCCTCCAGCCTATGCTACTCATCACTAGGTCTCCCATTTATCATCCTCTCCCAACTTAGTTTCAGCTTCCTCTTTTCACCCAACTTTCCATATTATTGCCAACCTAAACTTTCAAAAATCATGAGTTAGGCCTCAAAAAATCATGATCTTGGCTTAAAAATCATGAGGTTTTTCAAAAAATTACATTTTTGGTTCTTATTTGCCTTTTGGGTTTTGAACCTTTTAGGTTATTCTCAGGTCACCTTTTCAAGCTTTTCTCCACAACAATAAATGCTGGAACTTGTTTGTTTGTTTGTTTTTAAGTGAAAGTGGAAATTCTCATGAAATAACAGAACTCCAGGAGCTGGGGCTTTATGACAAACACTAAACAATTATACTTGTCCTCATCCCACAGATCTGGCTGACAGCTATGTATCAAGGTCTAAAAGCTGGTACATTCTTCTGGCCTGGATCAGATGTGAGAATTAATGGAACTTTTCCAGACTTGTATAGAAAGTACAATGGGTATGTAAAACATCATGTGTTTTGTGTGTGTGTTCCTTTGGTAGAGCAATAAATTAGAGGAGAGGTAATCAATTATTTTATGTCAAGGTACAAATGTCTTGGTCATGGTCCAGACTCCAGAGAAAATAATACAAAAATAATAACAATAATGATAATAATAAATAAAAAGATTTCAAAGTCGGTTCAAAAGCATCTGGTGGTCCGGAGTTGGCTCATGGTCTGCCCATTGACTACCCTTGAATTAGGGTATATGTGTGTGAGAGAAATAAAATATGTAGGGTTGGTTCTGCTTCCTTTCCTGGTTTGGATCAGCTTTCACAAAATGATAGATGACAGACAGAGGATAAATATCTTCCTGCTTACTAATATAGTTCTGCACATTGTGAAAAAGCAGAATCCCACTAACCAGAGCCTGCATTTTCCATGATGTATGTTGTGTAACTGGCTGAAGAACCTATTATGCTATAACATGGTATGGAAAAGTATGTTTATAGGAGAGGTATGCAAAAGATTTGCCATTTGAATCTGGTAATGCTTTGATGTCTTCTATTTACACTTGGTGCAAATATTTCACAAATACCTAGATTCTAACGTTGATCACTCAATCTGAGCTCTTCTCTTACCTGAAGTGGGAAAATCTTTACATGATATTGTCTATGTACTTGAAAAACTATATGTAATGAGGTAGTTATGGGAGACATTTCGCTGTCAAATTGACCTTATTGCAAGTTTTCAAGGTATTTCACAGTAAGGCAGTAGCCTTCATGGTCAATTGTTAATCCTACCTATGAATAAACATTTCTCTGCAGTGGAGAAATTATGTGCATTTGAGAATCATCATTAATAATATCAAAATCTTCCCTGAGGTCCTCAATCTCCTCCTTCTCAGGTCCTATTTTTCATGTCATGTAGATTCTGACTGTTAGTTGCTTGTGGGACATTCTACACGTTTCTCCAGCTAGTTGAACAGGATCACTTGGAAATGCATTGTGTTGTTCAAGCTACAACTGTCATCAGCAACAAGTGGTGCTGCCTCAGTAACATATAGGCTGCTTCAGAGTTTTGATTCCAGATTATACCTATGTATAGTCATTATAAACTTGGCATCTGGGCTCACATTATAAACACCAGGATGGTTTTAAAAAGACAGTATATGGGACAAATCCTTCTCCCCTTATGTGAGCATGCCTGGTGAAATCAGTAGGACTTCTTGTATGAGGAAGGCAGGCAAGAGTTAGGGCCTTATCCAAACTCATGGAAGTTGGAGACTCCTGTTGACTTCAGTGGTCTTTAGATCAGACCCTTAGCCTTGTATTTGTAAAATTTGCCATCATTGTAGTACTCCAAATAATTGATCTAGATATATTTAATGAATATCCAACTTTAATGTTGCCAAGTGATTTCAATGATGTTTGTTGAAATGAAGACGTTTCGTAATTCATGTGAACATAATTTTCAGTTCTTTGAAATACAGTTGCTATTGTATTGTTCTGATACAGTTCAATCCCATTTGAAGAAAGGGTGATAGCTATTCTTCATTGGCTGCAGTTACCTAAAGATGAAAGGTAAGTATTAAATTTCAAATGTAAAGCTTCTGTTTCCAGTGTTAGAATAATGAAATAATAATTATTAACACATACAATGCAATGTAAATGTTGTTTATATTTAATATAATACCCTGTGTGCATTATTTCAATAACTTCACAAAGACATAAGAACGGCCATACTGGGTCAGACCAATGGTCCATCTATCTCTGTATCCTGTCTTCTGACAATGGCAATGCCAGATGCTTCTGAGGGAATTAACAGAACAGGGCAATTATCAAGTGATCCATCCCCTGTCATCCAGTCCCAGAATCTGGAAGTCCAAGGTTTATGGGATTGCATCCCTGACTATCTTGGCTAATAGCCATTGATGGACCTATCTAATTCTAATTATCTAATTCTTTTTTGAACCCAGTTATACTTTTTGTCTTCGCAACATCCCTGACAATGATTTCCATAGGTTTACTGTGCATTGTGTGAATAAATAGTTCCTTTTTGTTTGCTTTAAACCCGCTGCTTATTAATTTCATTGTGTTATGTGAAGGGGTAAATAACACTTCCTTATTCACTTTCTCCACAACAGTCATGATTTTATAGACCTCTGTCATATCCCCCCTTAGTCATCTCTTTTCCAAGCTGAAAAGTCCAAGGCTTTTTAACCTCTCCTCATATGGAAGCTGATCCATACCCCTAGTCATTTTTGTTGCCCTTCTTCGTACTTTTTCCATTTCTAATATATCCTTTTTGAAAGCGGGTGACCAGAACTGCACAAAGTATTCAAGGTGTGGGCATACCATAAATTTATGTAGTGGCATTGTGATATTTTCTGTCTTATTATTTATCCCTTGCCTAATGGTTCCTAACATTTTGTTAACTTTTTGGACTGCCGTTGCACATTGCGGATGTTTTCAGAGATCTGTCTATGATGACTCCAAGATCTCTTTCTTGTGTGGTACCAGCTAATTTAGATCCCATCATTTTTGTATGGATAGTTGGGATTATGTTCTCCCATGTGCATTACTTTGTATTTATCAACATTGAATTTCATCTGCCATTTTGCTGCCCAGTCACCCAGTTTTATGAGATCCCTTTGTAACTCTCGCAGTCTGCTTTGGATTTAACTATCTCGAGTAATTTTGTATTGTTTGCAAATTTTACCACCTTTTCCCAGATCATTTACGATCAACAAATTAGTTGTTTCAAGCCTGTTTCTAAGCAAATTGTCCATTTCTTTCCCTTCTTTTAAAATGTTTCCTCACTAAATGATGCACAGTTGTTTCTATTACTTAATATCCATTGTTGAATTATAATTTTTTCTGGACTATTTTTCAATGTGTATGTAAAATATTACATTTTTGGTGCTGTTTGATATAGACCACACTTTTACACTCTGTATTTAGAAGAACCAGATTTCTCCGGCCATAAGTTTGGACCAGTCAGCAGTGGAGTAAGTAGACAGTTTTGTTTTGTTTTGTTTTGTTTTAAAGCTCTGTATTGAGTTAGTGATGAGGCTTTGTATAGCATGTTAAATTAACACCCATAAACTGGCGCACTCATCTGCAGTGTATTTACTAGAACAAGGACTTTGTGGGAGGGTGAACATGACCTAACATACATAGTAAAAGGGCATTTAATAGATGTGCTGTTTTCAATGCTAACAAATTAGGTACTATCTTTTATTTATAATTTAAAATTGCAAATGCGGATGAGGTTGTAAATGGTGAATCTTTTGTTTCCCTCTCCCCTTCCCCCACTCATCATATGCTAGTTCTCCCTTTTGACAAAAAATATTAGAAAGTTTTGGAAAGGGGAAAAAAAAGTTTTTCCTGAACATTATCAGTTTAGGGAAAAAGAAAACACTTTTCATTTTTGAAAAAAGTGGGTAGGGAGAGGTGGGGTGAATGAAACATTTAAACCAGCTCTAATCTTAGTCTACTTCTGTGGATGGCTATTCAGGTTGTAACTGGCATGGTTGCTGGCTGTCTCAGATTACAGTTAGGTGGATATGAATGATATCTCTCTCCATGTCAGACTTTGGCCATTTTGGCATAGGGCGAGGGTTCTCGACCTTTTTCTTTCTGAGGCCTCACCCCCAACATGCTATAAAAACTCCATAGCTCCACCTGTGCCACAACAACTGTTCTTCTGCATATAAAAGCCAGGGCCGGCACTAAGGGGTACCAAGCAGGGCAATTGCCCATGGCCCCATGCCACAGGGTCCACCACAAAGCTACATTGCTCAGGCTTTTGCTTCCACCCTGGGTGGCAGAGCTCAGGGCCCCGGGCTTCAGCTCCATGCGGTGGGGCTTTGACTTTCTCCCCTGGGCCCTAGCAAGTCCAATGCTGGCCCTGCTTGGCGGTCCTCCTGAAACATGCTCCTGGCCCGTGGGCCCTGGACCCCTGATTGAGAACCACTGGCATAGGGGAAGCAGATATTACCACTGTTTGTGCTGTACCCATTCAGTAAATAAAGAGAAGCCTTCATTTTCCGGGATGGGTCAATATTACATCCTTCAGTAAATGCACTTGCAAAAACAAGAAGAGGTGGAAGGGGGAAAAAACTATTCAGTGATTTGGGAACATTAGAGAATGGCAAAACTTGAACTCAGGAAAAGTTTTGGCATCTATAACTGACTTTTCCAGATTTCACTGGAGCTATTAAGAGCAAGAGGCTTTCAGTTTCTCTTGTGGGGGGCTTTCACTGAACACTGTTTCTGCGATAATACTGAAAGATCAGTGTAGTTCTTTAGCTGATTACTGCCAACGAGAGCTCGACAGTGGTGTCTCTGTCGCCCCTCTCCCCTTCCCTGCTTCTTAGGTAATATAAAACTCAGTTATAATTATCTTTGGTGAATAAATAAAACATATGTAACCTATGTCAAAAACACTTTGAAGAATAAAAACCACTGTAAGGACATCTGAGTAGCGCTGTAAGAACCTGATTCTGCAACCCTCACTCACACTGAGTAGAATTACTTATGCAAGTAGTCCCATCAAATAATGTAACCAGCTGATTATAAATATTAATTGCTCATATTGATTACTTATGCATCTAAATTATTCTTGCAAGTAGTCCCACAGAGTCCACTGTCACTAAGTACTAAACGTGAAAAAGAGTGAAGAATTGAGCTATAGGATGCCATTTCTTTTGGTTTAAAATTAAATTTTCAACCAATGATTAAGACCCCAAGTCACTAGTCCATCCTTATGTTCCCAGTTAAAATGACCCAAATGACAGAAGTATATAATGTATGTGAAGATGAAACTGATTGGACTAGCTTTTTATAAGAAATTCTAAATTTAAACAAATAGCTCATACTTAACCTGAAGCGAAAACTTGGGTCTGACCAATCCTTATTCCCATGTATAGTTCAGCTGAAACCTACGGGAATACTTATGTGAATAGAGTTTGCAGATAGAGGTCTTTTATTTGCATATGGGCCATACTGTCTTACATTTTACATTCACCAAATACAGATATATGAATTCGTTTCTAAATGCTTAACATCTGTTTTACATCACCACATTTCTATTCTGCAGGTCATTCTTGCACTACAGAGAGTGGACAACATAGTTGGGATGCTGATGGATGGTCTCAAGGAAATGAATTTGCACAAATGCCTAAACATTATTCTTCTATCTGATCATGGTAAATTGATGTGTACACAGTGGCAAAATGAGGACAGACACCTGCATGGAATTAAGTGCCAGGCTGCAACTTTTATTAACCTTTAGAACAGGGAAGGGGCACTACCTGCCCATCACCCACACTCTTCTATACAAGATATTTAATTGATTCCAGTGTGGGGGTTACCGGGCTCATTACCAATATAACCCTTAACTTGGGGTAAGCTCTCCTCACCTCTACCCTCCCAGCTGGCCAATGGCTGCAAGAGACTAATGTGAGGAAAAGTTACTTTTGTTGTCCCTCAGCAAGTGTTTCCCTCTCTCACTGCTGGGACTGTTCATTTTCACCACTGGCCTCATCAAGTTCTCTCGCCCATTGAAGCAGGTGGTGTCATTTTGTTTTCATAGTAGACATGCTTAAAGTCAGATGTCAGCTTTGCTACAGAAGAATATTCTGGACCTGATTCTTATTTACACCCCAGCTCCTTTATAGCTCTCTGGTAATGTAAATGGTCCTTAATGTAAATTACATTTTACAGTGCCAGAGCAGTATAAAGGGTCTTCGTTGTACCTGAGAATCAGGCCTTTTATTGTTAATTTGTGGAGCTGGTGGGAGGAATGATATAATTCACTTTCTTTTCACATGCTGCACCCAACCCTCTCTTTCCCCATTCCAGCTTAAGTGACTTCAAAGCAATAGATTCCATTTTAAGAATATAACTAGTTTTTATTTATTATAACATCCTGGTTTTGTTTTTCTTAAGTAGTCACTGTGTACACACTGCACAAATGAAGCCGAAAGCCACAGCCATGGCCTATTATTTCCACTAGCTGCCTCTGACCTGTCTTTTACTGCAGGGCTATGTGTATAAAACTTAGATTTCTGACTACAGCCCAGAAATGAAAAGTTATCCACTCTACTGGTCCCGCCCCCACAGTATCCTTTATTTTTCTCCTTCAGTAGGGAAATCTATTGCAGTTTTCTTGTGAGAACTGTCATGAGGGAGTGTTACTGGGCTGCTGAAAGGGTAGATGTTTATGTACCGTAAGAGTTCACGTTTCCATTCTGCTGTTCAGATGTCTTGTGCTTGGTGATAATTTAACCAGGAAAGCTACATTTCCCCTTTGTACAAAACAGCTACATGTTCTGTTATCAGGTATATTGCAGATTTGTACCTACCTCTTTTAAAAATAACACTTTTCCCTTTTGCAGGCATGGAAACAGCTAGCTGTAGTAAAACAGCATATCTGAGCACATACATGGAGAATGTTCAAGATATCACAATAATTCCTGGCCCTGCAGCTCGCTTAAGACCCCAAAATGTTCCAGATGAGTATTTCTCTTGTATGTAGTTGCTAAACTAATTTGTGTTACTTGATTATCTATTTCTAAACTTTTTAAAATTAAGTGAGTATTAATTTGTGTAGAATATACTGATATTCCTCCGATTCAGTACAAGTTTACTGAGAAATTGAACCATAAGGGTTGGGGAAACTGTTATGATCTAGAAGCAAAAATCTTCTGCTCTTAAAGGCATTTAAAGACATAGTTCACTTACATGTGTAGCTGGGGCCCTTAATCTCTATATGGTTTAGCCAAACACAAGTTATTGGATTCAATACAAGGGTAACTAGGAGAAATGTAATGGCTTGTGATATACAGGAGGTCAAACTAAATGACTTAATGGTCCCTTCTGCCTTTAAACTCTAAGAATCTTTCCTAGCCTGAACCCTATCCTTTTCCAAGGAAGGTTGTTGGATTAAATTTATTTTTTTTCTTTTGGTGGGATTTTTCCTTGGAAGTTTATTAGAAACATGTTTATAAACACTTTACCAAAGTTAAGTTATATCAAGAAAACTCCAAGCTATTAGACTAGCACAACAATTACTGCTTCTTATGTACACATTGCAATAAATTTTGGAATGTCAAATTCTAGTTGGCAACATCCTTTTCTGTCAACACCATTTAAACGATAAATATCTGAACATTACAAGTAAATAGCCAAATTGATTGGAGAGAAGAGAATGTGAAGGAAACCTCCCCTAAAAAGACAGCTAGTTAAAAAGTATAGCTTGAAGGTTTTCTTACTGATTTTGTTTTTACTATTGGTTGCTTGGTTTTCAAACAGGAAAAATAAGTTGCTTACATTTAGAAATGATTTTTAACCTAGATGACTGCGTTATGTGGTATTGAATCAGTATTCCATATTTGGAAGCCTTTTATTTTGCATCTTTTTTTTTTAAATTTAGGTGACTAATTTTTACATCTGACTCTTCTAGTTGATTACCAGCGTGTTACCAGACAACTTACAGTAAGTGTTGTCTTTAGTGTCAGCTCATGCTTGTTAATTCATATTGACATTTATTATTATTTTTACAGCAGCAGTATGCTAGGCTCCTTACATAACATATGAAAAGAGAGGGTCACTGCCCCAAACAGGTTACTACCCAATTCTAGATATGACACAATGACAGGAGGAGAAACAATAGGGAGAAAAGTGGACAAGAGTAATAAGAAATAGCCAGCAGGATTTGTCAAGAACAAATCATGCCAAACCTACCTAATCTCCTTCTTTGACAGGGTTACTGGTCTAGTGGGAATGAGGAAAACAGTAGCCACGATGTGTCTTGATTTCAGTAAGGCTTTTGACACAGTCCCACCTGACATTCTAATAAGCAAACTAGGGAAATGTGGTCTAGATTAAATTACAATAAGGCTTGTGCACAACTGGTTGAAAAACTGTACTCAAAGAAAATTACCAGTGGTTTGCTATGAAAGCGGGAGGGCATATCTAGTGGGGTGCCACAGAGGTCAGTCCTAGGTCCAGTACTACTCAATAGTCAATATTTTCACTAATGACTTGGAAAATGGAGTGGAGAGTATTCTTATAAAATTAGTGGATGACACCAAGCTGGGAAGGGTCACAAGCAAATTGGAGGATAAGATTAGACTTCAGAATGACCTTGACAGATTAGAGAACTGAAATCAACAAGATTAAATTAATTAAAAAGACAAGTGTGAAGTATTACGCTTAAGAAGGAAAAATCAAATGCACAGCTACAAAATAGGGAATAGCTGGATAGGTGGTAGTACTGCTGGAACGGATTTGGGGGTTATAATAGTCAACACTGTAATGCAGTTGAGGAAAAAGGCAAATATGATTCTGAGCTATATTAATGGTAATGGTGTATGTAAGACATGGGAGGTAATGAATCCTGCTCTACTCAGCAATGGCGAGGCCTCAGCTGGAGTACTGTGTCTAATTCTTGGTGCCACACTTTAGGAAAGATGTGGACAAACTGGAGAGATTCCAGAGGAGAGAAACAAAAATGATAAAAAGGTTTAGAAAACCTGACCTGTGAAGAAGGTTAAAAAAACTGGCATGTTTAGTCTTGAGAAAAGAAAACCGAAGGGGAACCTGGTAACAGTCTTCAAATATGTTATGGGCCCTTCTAAAGAGGATGCTGATCCATTGTTCTCCATGGCCACTGAAAGTAGGACAAGAAGTAATGGGCTAAATCTGCAGCAAAGGTGGCTTTGGGTAGATCTTAGGAAAAAGTTTGTAAATATAAGGATAGTTAAGGACTGGAATAAGCTTCCAAGGGAGGTTGTGAAACCCTAGAGGCTTTTAAGAACAGGTGGGACAAACATCTGTCAGGGATGATCTAGGTTTACTTGGGTCTGCCTCAGTGGAGGGGGCCGAAGTTGATGACCCTTTGAGTTCCCTTCCAGCTCTACATTTCTATGATTGTGACCTCAGTGACTCACTTTTGGCTGATACATGACTTAAGTTTTGTTTGTCATTCATTAGACTTTCCTATTTTTAACGCCCCTCTCAGCTGACATTGCATCGTACTCACTGTCCAGAACACCCCATGCAGAAACCTCCTTATTGGCCTCATCAGGATTTTCTAGTCCCTTCTGTCCCCACCTCTGACTCCAAGCATGGTGGGAAATGGTGTCAGAGGGCTCTGGTAGCTATTATTGTTGTAGTTTGTAGGGTAGGACCCCCTAAGTGGTTCAGTCTGGTATTCCAGGAGCTGGCAAACTCCAAGTGGGGATTACATAAAGGAAAAGGGAATGTTGGTGGGGGAGAATATTAAATATCCACGGGTGACCAATATATTAAAACCTTTGCATGTGTATGATTTTCCATAATAGAGTGTTGCAGCATTCTCAGACTGGACAATTAAACACCACTAGACTTCAACATCCTGTCCATGTGATGCCTCTTACATGAGAGACCTCAATGAATAAAGGTCTTAATACCAGCCAGTGTTATACAGTCCAGTGTGGTCAAAACCTCATCAGAAAAAGGAGCAAAAAATTAGATAATTAAAAAAAAATTAGTTGACAGCATCCCTTAAATATAACTGTTAAAATGCATATTGACCGATTCTCAAATGTAAGTAACTGATATTTATGCACCATCCAATAGGTCTTTGAGTGTGATGGAAAGACTCCTATTGACTTTAACAGGAGTTGGACAAGACCCTTTGTCGTTTAAAGCACTGCTAAGCACTTAGTTTCTGATGTTCATAAGAATTTATGCATGATGGTCATGACTAGTTTTTTCACACATTATTAAATGTATATCTTTATTTAAAAATTTCAGTGCATAGACCCAGATCAGCATTTCAAAGCATTTATGAAAGAGCTCTTACCTAAGCGTTTTCACTATGGCAACAACGACCGAATTGAACGAGTACATTTTTACTTAGACCCCCAGTGGCAACTCGCTCGGTAAGTTACCATTCATCGGTACTTGGTTATACAGTAAAGAGTTTCTTGACTTGTTCTTTTGCTTTGGAGGAGAAAAATTAAAACAAATGAATGGTTCTAGATTGACAGCCATTGGAGGCTGAGTTCTCTGTTTATCCACAGAACACGTGTAACACAACATAAGCTTTTTCCTACAATGCCCTTGTCCCTGACTTGGTGGGATCACCTTAGTCTATATGAATTTCTCCTTGCTAAATATGCCTAAGGTGTTGGTGGGTTTTGTGATGTGGATACTTGTCAATTAAGACCTCCATTTCTGGAAAGCACTTAAGTACCTGCTTAATTCCCAAAGCATGTGCTTAAAGTTAAGCATGCATATGAGTGCTTTGCTGAATCAGTGTCTGTCTGTGAACTGCAGTGAATCAACTCACTTCTCCCAAGCTATTGAACAATTCTATACTTCTAGCTACTAGCAACCCAGGTGGAAACTTTGCTGGGGACCTAGAGGTGAAATTTCCTTATCCATCCCCCATTATGTCTTGTTCTCTTATTTCACTGTCAGAAATTGCATTGTTTCTTCTGACCTATATATTTACCATTGCCAGAATAGTAGTGTATATTGTGTAGTGGTAATAAGGGTTTTATTTAAGAGTGAGTCAGTGGTCCATATATACCACGTTGACATTTGAAGAAAGAACCTATCTGGTGTATGTCTTACGACTTTTAAAATAAATAAGCATATGTAAAGCTAACTAATTTTACTAAATTCCCCAAAACACTAAACAGTAAAATAATTGAACTGAGGTTACAATGGAGATCACAGGAATTAATCAAGGAATTAACAATAGTATACACTAGAATCAATACGTCAACAAGAATACAGATTGAGATAAACTACTGATCAAATTATTGCATGAACACAATCATAATCAAATCATGAAACCAATATAACACTTACCCTGGACACTTACTTCTCTGTTGCTGCTGGCGGCAAAAACTGCCTTCAGAGCTGGGCATCTGGCCAGCAGCAGTTGCCACTTTCTGGCCACCCAGCTCTGAAGGCAGTGCTGCCACCAGCAGCAGTGCAGAAATAAGCCCGGGCAGGGTGCTAGGATGCCCCAGAGCAGCCCTGGCATGTGTCCTCGCCCACCAGCGACCTGGAGTGACCCTCTACAGCCAGGCTCCTAGGCACGCCCCCACACACAGTCACTGCTCCCCAAGGACTCTGCCAGCCCCAGAGGCAGGTCCCCCAACGTAGGCTGTGAGCAGTCGAAGGGTGGTGGGGAGCTGAGGAGCAGCCACAGCCCCAGGGTCCTGAGCAGCAGCAGCAGGAATAGAGGAGGGAGATCCGTGGCTTCCCGCATCATGGCACCAGCCAGTGCAACAGCCACCCCATGCTGCCCAACTCTGGCTTCCAGCCTGGCCAGGGGTCAGGGCCTCGGGGGAAGAGGCAGGGCTGGTACTTAATTGAGGAGGAGCAGGGGGCAAGACTATGGGGAGAGCGCAGCCACCCCCCATTTTCAGTGTAGCCCACCACCTCAGCCAATCACTGGGAAGAGGCTGGCGCGGCCCATGACTTGCAGAGATTATATCTGCAGATGACAGCCTCTATTCTTCAACATTTCAAGGTTTACTCCTGCAGAGCTTACAGACTCTGTAGGCCTCTGGGGTATAGACTTCACTTTAGTTAATGTCCCCTTCTATATGCAGACAAACAAAGGTACTGAATATATTTTTACATAAATACATTTTGTAAAGTAGGTATTATTGGTTACATACCCTGTGACTTCTTTTAAATAGGAAACCATCTGAAATCAAATATTGCAGTGGTGGATTCCATGGCTCAGACAATCGCTTCATGAGTATGCAGGTAAGATTCAGAAGATGGTAAGGCTTATGATAGCTTCATTCACCTTATTCACAGGTTGCAAAGGATGATTTTCTTGCATATATTTGTTTAATCCAGGACACACCCTGTGACGGGGTGTACCAGGCCTTTGTGGCCACCTGCTGCAGGCCAGGCTGTTCTGCCATACCCTGCCCCAGGAAGCAGTGAGGTGGGAGAAAAAGAGAAGCAAAGATGGGTTCACCTTGCTTGCTTAGAGAGGCCTCAATGGAGCAGCCATCTTGGAAGCCACAGCCAATCTGAGCCCAGCAGGCTGAGATAAAAGGATCTGTAGGGGCTTAGCGGGTCAGTTCCTGGCTGGGATGAGAGGAGTGAAGAAGGGGGATGGAGCTAGAGAAGAACCTGTGGATGCTGGCCCTGAGATAAGTATGGAGATAAAAGGCCTGGTAGGAAGAGGCCCACAGAAGTAGCAGCTATGGATTAGAGTAAATAGTACAGTATGTGGTTGCAGTTTATAGGGTCCCTGGGTTGGAACCCAGAGTTCCCCTACTAACCATAGGTAAAGTGTTATAAACCCCAAGAAGGGGACAGGTCTTATTTGGGAGCCCGAATAAAGGGCCTAGAGCTAGGACTGATGACCCTAGCAAGGGCAAATATGCTATATAGTTATTGGACTCTTTGAACCCCATCTGGGGTATTATTTGGACTTTGTGTCTTGACTGGAGGGCCAAGTTGCTGAAGACCATCAAGGTCAGCTGGCAGCCTAGAGTGGTCAGGAAGCCATTAAACTTATAAGAAAAGGGGAGGGTAAAAAGACGGAAGATATGAACACTCAGCACAAAATCAAGATGCTGAGAATAAAATTAATCAAGGATAAAGTTTGCAAATGATGCAAAAATTGGGGGAATGGTAAATAATGAAGAGGACAGGTCACTGATAAAGAGCAATCTGGATTACTTGGTGCAAACTTGGCACAAGCAAACAATATACATTTTAATACAGCTAGGTACAAAGAATGTAGACCATTCTCACATGATAGGGGCTCTAGTCTGGCAAGCAGTGACTCTGAAAAAGATTTGGGGATTGTAGCGGATAATCAGTTGAACATGAACTCCCAATGTGATGTTGTGGCCAAAAGAGCTAATGCAATTCTTGAATGTATAAACAGGGACTCTTGAATAGAAGTAGAGAGGTTATTTTACATCAATATTTGGCACTGGTGCTACTACTGCTGGAGTACTATGTCCCGTGCTGGTGCCTACAGTTCAAGAAGGATGCTGATGATAAATGGGAGAGGGTTCAGAGAACAATTAGAGGATTAGAAAACATGTCCTATAGTGAAGAGAAGAGAAGGTTAGTGGGTGACTTCATTAATTTATAAGTATGGGAAAGAAATATTTAATAACTGAAATATTTATTTGTAACTTAAAGTTAGACAAATTCAGATGGAAAACAAAGTGTAAATATTTAATGGTGAAAGTAATTAACCACTGGAATATTGTGCCAGGATTTGTGGTTAATTCTCCATCACAGACAATTTTTAAATCAAGATTGGCTATTTTCCTAAAAAGCTATGCTCTAGGAATTACTTAAGGAAATTCTATGGCCAGTGTTATACAGGAGGTCAGACTAGATGATCACAATTGTCCCTTCTGCCTTGGAATGTATGAATGTTTCTGTTCATTTCTGTGCACCTTCTATAGAGCTGGAGTTAGTAAATACAATGGAAATTTGACTCTTACTACAGAAACCTGTACACGCCTTCAACAATTATGTATTGTTGCGATCAAACTGTCTTAAAAGTCATAGTTAAACACATGTAATTGACTTTACTCCATATTTGTATTATTCACCTAACCTGGCCAACTAGCCTTTCCAATCCTCTCCCTCACAAGAGAAAGGATTGTTTTATGGTTAATTCAAAGGGACTGAAAGCTACACCTGGGTTCTTTTCTCAGCTCTGCCACAGAGCTTGTGTGACCTTGAGAAAGTGACTGAATCTGAGATTGTGATCATTGTTTGCAAAGAGCTTTTAGATCTTGCCGAGGAAGGTGATATAGAAGGGAAGCAGTATTATATCACTTCTGCGATAATGGGTGTGATCTACTGGGTGTGCAATTTTCATGCAGAAAGAGAAAACAATGAGTGCCTCAGACTAAAGGCTTGCAAATAAACTGTTCAGATGATGTATGCCAGTCATGCTGGGCCAACTGTTACACTAAGTTCCTTTAAGTGATTTTATTTAAGTAAACATATGGAAGCGGAATTAATTTGCTCAAAAGAAGGGGACTTTCATACATCACAAGGTTTACATTTGCTGAAGATAACTTTTAAAGCCAGCTGTGAATCAAACTCAGATTTGCTCAGACATGTCCACCTCCCCCATCTTCTGCAAATGCTTCTTCTACCTCATAAAATTTCTTCCATGATTAGCCCTATGTTGTCATGTGAAATATATATCTTCTTTTTAAAAAAAGAAATCTGCACCTAGTTCAGTCCATGGCACACTGTATATGTTTATCATCAAAGATGCGGTGATTAAAATGTAAATGGGTAAAAGTGATTTCAGTGTATGTAATAATATGGACACTTTTTTACTGTAATATTCCTTAAAGACAAAAGTAAATAGGAGTTTTGTTTAAACTGTAGGCTATCTTTATTGGCTTTGGACCTGGATTCAAGTTCAAGACTCAAGTTGACCCATTTGAAAATATTGAACTCTATAATTTAATATGTGGTAAGAATAAGCAATAATTTTTTTTTCCTCATAAGCCTGTGAAAACCTCTTGGGCATAAAAATAAAAATCTTAATAAACACATGTTTAAATCTCTGATGAAGCTTCTCCCTTAGAGCCTCATTCATTTCATAAATTTGAAGCCATGTGTATTCCTCAGAAAGATCAGACCCCTAGAGTAAAAAAGCAGATTAATATGAACTCTCTTTCTGATTGGAACAATTTGACTTTTGACATAAAAGAATTAAAACAATCTGTCCTGCCCCTGCCAAAATGTAGCCTTTTAAGGAAACACTTAATAGATGTTTCCCGCTTTCCTTGCGTGCCTGTGTTTTTTTCATGGTTTTGGCATGTCTGCTCTAAAACCTCTCCTGAAATGCTTTCTTCTCTTTTTTTTCTCTCTAGAATTCTATTACCAATGGCCTTGATCCAGAAAAACACTTAAGCCAGTGAATAGGCTCACTGAAGTCAGTGGGAAAGCTCTGGTGCCTAAATGTTTTAGTGGATCAGGGCCATCGTCAGGAAGTATTGTCCCCTTTTCTCTTACTTGCACTTCCGTTGTTGCTTCCTTTTGGGACTGTTGCTACTATCATTGATGAAGGATATAGTAGACCAGTCACCAGTTAAACTCCACTGCAGCTGTGCAAGCTTCTCCCTTGAGCTATCACCTCTTATGGGGAGAGGCAAGAGTGCAAGTCTGTACTGGCAACTCAGAGGAGCCAGTTCAGCTGTAGGCCCTAGTGCCTTCAACAGGTACCCACGCTAGCATCTCAACTTTCAGAAGATAACAATTGATTAGGAATCCCCCAAAACCTGGGTGCTCAACAGCCACCAACTTCATGCACCAATTATTAGCCACTATTTCAGATTTGGAGGCTACAAGTTCAACTCCCACAAGGTGCAAGTGGGTTTTTTTTCTTTCTACATAGGGGAGCATTGTCCCTTCCCTCTCCGCTATCAGGAGGCAGGTGAATGAGAAATGGTGTCTTCCTCCTTCACTACAAGTGACCATCACAAGTGGTAGCTGGCTGTGAAAGCAGCTACATTAATCTGCCACCTGACTTAGTTTGACTGCATGGAGTACTAAGACAGAAACAGGCAACGCTGCAGTCATGGCACCCACATGAGTATAATCACAGCCAAACTGTAATACTGCCATGTATTTTTTAGTCAAATAAATTTGTTAGTTTCTAAGGGGCCACAAGTACTCCTGTTATTTTTATATATATTGTTTGGTTCTCCCTTAATATTCAGTTTGAATTGTTTGTAGATTTGCTTGGTATAACACCAGCCTACAATAATGGAACTCATGGAAGCCTAAACCATCTTTTAAAGAATCCTGTTTACATTCCAAGACATCCAGAGGAAGAAAGTCATCCTTCTGTATATCCGCTCATGAAAACCACCTCTTCACTGGACATTGGTTGCTCATGTGATTTGGCAGTAAGTAATTCAGATGGATAAAACTGCTGAGCCAAAATAATGTGTTTGTAATTGTGTCTGAAACTGTATACTCCTGAGTGTGATCACTACATTCATAATTTTGCCATCTATAGGCCTGATAGAATGCCCATTGACATTAATGGAAATATTTCTATTGATTTTAATGAGCAATAGGTATAGAGGGCCTGATCTACCTTTTCACATAGGACCGAATGCTGCCATTGGAAGGCAAGGTTTGACAGAGAAATACTGAACACTTTCTTTCTTGACTTTATCATATGGGAATTTTCCTCCTGTGGAGGATAGTTGTATATAAAATTTTCTTAATTTAAACCTTGATTATTCATGCTGTCAATGGGCAGTCCTCCAGTTGACTTCACTTGGAGTGCCTGTGTGGAAGGCTTGTAGAACAAAGGGCTTGAATTTGTTAACAAAGGGTTTTGTATATATTTATTGTTGAGAACTGTTGTCAGGGAATCATGCTCTATACAACAAATAGTAGCATCTGTGTTTATTTTATAGGGCTTGCCCATAAGGGATTTTCAGCAACAGTTAAATCACACTGCATCAGAAGGTAAGCATTTTATTTTATAGGAGAAAATGGTGTCTGTTTTTTTTTTAAGTAAAAACATTTTTATTTTGTTTAAAAGTTTGACCAATGCCTAGATTTATCCTGAGTCCTACTCAAGTACACGGGCTGAACAAAGAATCTCATCTTTTACTGGTATTTACCTGAACTATTCATCTTTACAAATAGATCCCTCTGTCTTGTAAACTGCTGTTCTTTAAAACTGTATTACTATGCAGTATATTTTTACAGAAATGTAGTCTGTATAGCAGCCATTACTACATGGTTGCTCTGTGAAATACAGAACTGATATGGCATATAGGGCAATCTACTTCTTGATTATCTAGATATACTTGAATTCTCCTATGGTAGGTTTTGAATTTTACAACATGGGTTACATAAGAATTTCATGAGGAAAAATTAGCTAGGAAAACTCCGGAAATGTTAATGCCTTGATGCTGCATATATGATGAAACATAGAAGATCTTTACTTTAGACAATCTAGAGTATTAGTCATAAGAATAAAATAGGTTTATTTACATGGTCAACAGTACATCTGCATTACTATGATTTGTAATAGAATATATTCTGTTATGACCATACTGAAGCTGTTTTTTCCCTTTTAAATGAGCCTTTGCCCAATAGCCAGTGACTAAGTCATCAGAACTAAAACCTAACTAATGGTCATGTGGAATGCATCTGCTGGCATTAATAATAACAAAAATGGATTCAGGTTGATTAGAATGTCAGAAAGATCAATAAGTTTATATGGACCTTGTTCTGTGTTTGTATTCAAAACAGAGGTGACATCACCACCTCCCATGAAAATAAATTCTATACCCATGAGTAACTCCCGTTAATAGCTATAGGGTTATGTCCCCACTGAAGGCAGGATTAGACATTTTTTGTCCATTCATGAATAACTGGATGCTTTTGCAGATATGTGTAGACTGCTGTGATGTAGGCTGTGGGATAAGAGTTTTCATGAGTCTACTCAACAATAACAGCAGATACTTTAAAAACATACCCCAGAACCTCTTAAAATTCTTGCTTTCAGTATTTTGTAGCACTCATGAAGATGATCAACAAAATGAGATCCATTTAGTAACTTTTTAGGCCTGATCCTGGGAATTTTGCTTGAGTTCCCAATTCAGCAAGATATTCAGTGGGTAGTCCCATTGAAGTTAGTGGGACTACTGACTTGCTTAAAGTTAAGCATATCCTTAAGTACCTTGCTGAATCAGGGCCTGAGTAAAGACTGCAGGATCAGGCCCATAATTCCAATGGATTCACTTTTGTAAAATGTAAGTCTAAGGACCTGATCCTGCGCCCACTGACATTAATGTCAATGTCTTCAATGGAAGCAGGACTGTTCTGCACATTTAACAGTTTAGATAACAATACTCCAGTAATTCAGATCTTGATATTAAAAGCTATAGTGACTACACTTACCAAATACAGTAGAACCTCAGAGTTACGAACACCAGAATTACACATTGACAGGTCAACCACACATCTCATTTGGAACCAGAAATACACAAAGCAGAGACAAAAAAAATGTAAGAAAGGCAAATAAAGTATAGTATAGTGTTAAATGTAAACTACTAAAAAAATTAAGGGAAAGTTTAAAAAAAAACAACAACAAGGTAAGGAAACCTTTTCTGTGCTTGTTTCATTTAAATTAAGATTGTTAAAAGCAGCATTTTTCTTCTGCATAGTAAAGTTTCAAGGCTGTATTAAGTCAGTGTTCAGTTATAAACTTTTGAAAGAACAACCATAATGTTTGTTCCGAGTTACAAACATTTCAGAATTACAAATAACCCCCAATCCCGAGGTGTTCGTAACTCTGGGATTCTACTGTACAAGTGAAAGGAGTCACTACAGATTAAAAAAAACCACAGTGACTATTGTGCAGAAAGCAAACAGATAAATCCCTTCTGGATTGTAAAGAAAAGAATAGTTCATAGCCACACAGGGAAAGGAGCCACACACAATTACAGTGGTGCAAAAACATTAAAATGTTCGCTGTCCTGAATTATTCTGCACTGTATGGAAAAATCAGGCATGCTTTTTATTAGAGTGACTGTAATTACACTGTACTGTAGTTGCATTGCAATTACGGTGTAAATATATTGTAATGGCATTTTTTTTCCTGCTTTCTCAGGCCAGTTGGTAGAAAAAGGGTGTAAGGAACAGTCTCTGGCTATGACAGTAATTCATTGTGGAACTAAGTGAACATCCTGATGAAGAACTAACCAACATTTCACTAAGTCATTGATTAATGAAAGGACTTCAAAGAGATACATCGAAATCAAAGTCAATTAAATGACTTACTATTTAGTTGCACGGCTTCAGTAAAACTGAAGTCCATCCCTATCTTTTCAACATATTCCAAACCTATCAACTAGTCATTGTCTCTCCCTAAACACTAAGAGTGGTGGGTTCCAGAAGAAACACTTGAACTGAAACACCCACCCAGATTTTGGGGAAATTTAGGACCATCTCTAATTTTAAATGGCAAAATGCATTATTTCCTCTTTGAGTTTAATTCTACTATATATTTAAATATCAGATATTGGTTAGTTGCATGATCATGGAAGTGCTCTGCAGGCTAGTAGTACCTTTCTCTTCCTCTTGTCTTAATCATGATTTTTCTGTGTGGTAGTTGGAAATTGTGGCAAGAACTTGCCATCACAAGAAATATGAAGGTGCACTGCAGAAAATCTCAACAAATATGCAAAGTGTATAGCACTTGTAATAAACCCTGTTTCTGCTCTAGTAAAGAAGATCGAGAAATACAGTTTGCCTTATGGGAGGCCCAGGGTTCTACAGAAGAGAAGCACATATTACCTCCTTTACCATCACCAGTATGTGAGTGGATACAGCCAGGATCTCAATATGACTTTGTGGAGTGCTTACACTGTTAGCAAATACGTAAGTATTTGCTGGCTTCTATAATGCTTTGTTCTTCCTCCTGTTACCCTTTTTCATCAGAAGTTGTTTTTTTTATTGTTTTTTGTAAACTGGAATTTCAGGGCTGGAAGCAGCTCTGCTTTTGAATGTTTGTTGCCCCAAGATTCACATAATAGTTGCCCATTGCATATGTCCCATGAAAACACCCACAGGAATGGGAATGTAGGGAGGAAAACATACGGTGGATGGACTGTGGCTCCTCTCCCTTCCCTGAAGTGAGCTGCAGTTCTGTCTCTAGAAACCAGCAGATCCCCAGACACTGTGGCAATCTCCAATAGCCAAAGCCATTGGTGGAGAGGCCCTGTGAATCCACTCTGGCTTTGGGTCTCTGGATGGGCCAACTCCTTGGCAGAGTGGGTCCATAGCCTCCATGATAGTGGCTGCATCTGGAATCCCCATGTTAAGAATGCAAAAAGAACAGGAGTACTTGTGGCACCTTAGAGACTAACAAATTTATTTGAGCATAAGCTTTCATGGGCTACAGCCCACTTCTTCGGATGCATAGAATGGAACATATATTGAGGATATATATATATACACACACACACATATATATATGTGTGTATATCTATCTATCTATCTATCTCTCTCTCTATATATATATATATAGAAAAATATATATATATAGATATACACACACACACACACACACACACACAGAGGGCATGAAAAGGTGGGAGTTGTCTAACTAACTCTGAGAGGCCAATTAAGTAAGAAAAAAACTTTTGAAGTGATAATCAAGATAGCCCAGTACAGACAGTTTGATAAGAAGTGTGAGAATACTTACAAGGGGAGATAGATTCAATGTTTGTAATGGCTCAGCCATTCCCAGTCCCTATTCAAACCTAAGTTGATTGTATCTAGTTTGCATATCAATTCCAGCTCAGCAGTTTCTCATTGGAGTCTGTTTTTGAAGCTTTTCTGTTGCAAAATTGCCACCCGCAGGTCTGTCATTGAATGACCAGACAGGTTAAGAATGGTTTCATGTACCAGGGGCCTTTTCTAAAGGACATCCTATGTAGTTTCTGTGTGACTAGTGTATGATGAGAAACCAGGCAGGTCCTTGACCTGTTCCTTCCCTTTCCCAAAGCAGGAAGCCCATCTATGACTAAAAGGCTAGATGGGACAATTAGATCACCTAGTCTAACCTCCACAATAAAACAGGCCATTAAATTTCACCAAGATATCTCAGCATTAAGCCCTTTAACCTATGTTTTTGTCTTGAGATACTGACAGTAACTGATGACAAGAACCAAATCCAATTCTTAAATATTGGATGAGGCTAACAATAACATGTTGCCAAATACACTGATTCCTGATGTCACTTTCTAAATACTCACCACTAAAATTACAATAAATATTCACATGAATCCATGGCAAGCATCTTTAAAGTAAAATAGACCGAAACACACATGATGGTATAGAAAATTACTTTATTTCGTAGAAATATTTTTCTTAGAGTGGTCTTAGATTAAAAACAATGTAGGATCAGCAGAGAATGTTATTCAGTCTGATTACTTGGGGAAATTGCAGGATTTTCAATAAATATGTGTTATTTAAAATACTACATATCATACAAAAATAGACTTAAGAATAAGCTACAGGCAAACAAGTACTTCACAAAAAATAAAATCCAGGACTGCTAAAACACTTCACCGCCACAACACCTCCTGAAGGCTCTCAGGCACTTCTATCATGCACATCTAGGTTTTCTTTTGATAAGGGAATTCCTTCCCATAGCACGTGGAATGCCTCGGTTCTGTCATCTTATTTATAAGATACTCCTATGAAGCAATTTTTGCCTCATCAAAATAAGGATGCAAAATAACATTTAATCCTTCTGAAACTTAGTCTCCTCACACAATTAAGGACAATTGCAGACAATTTTTTAGGGTTTTGTAAACACAAATATGGAAGTGAACCATGATAGTGACTCAGCTATTTGTACAGCAAATTATTATTCTGTTTCTGTTCAATAGGATAACCGGACTGCCTCTGTGGAAAACTTGTCCAACTGTTTACATGTGGACATTCGTATCCCTTCTAGTTCTAGCAAGACTTGTTCATTTTACAAAAATCACCATCAACTGAGCTACGGATTCCTTTTCCCTCCAAGTAAATTCACCGTCGTCTTCACACAACTTGTCTGAGTTCTGTCATCCCTATGTTTTGTTCATGCAATAGTGAAGGGGCACCCTTTGTAATAAAAAAATCCAGGGAATTAACTGAAGGCATGAGGTTCCTACTGCTAAGCCATTTGCAGAATAGTCCATTTCAATCTACCATTTATGCTAACATGGAAAGAATAGGAATCTCCAAACTTTACTTTGGCAGTTGGCAGGATGCTCATGATGTTCTTACTTCCACTGTCACCAAAGACAATTCAGGGTGTCTTGAATAAAGCAAAGGAGGAAAATTACTTGCAAAACATTTACAGCTAGACCAATACTGGGTGAAATCCTGGCTCCACTGAAATTGATGGAAATTTTGCCATTGACATTAGTGAGGCCAGGATTTTACCAGCTGTGAAAAGTGTAACTGGCTAGGCCTGCCCTCTTAGTTACAGTGTATTGATTCACTAGATGAAAACCTTTGCGTCAGAACATTCTTCATCCCTTTAAGCAACAGCATGGAATTATTTCCACCGTCCTTCTGGAGGTTTGCGAGGTAGCCAAGTTTCTAACATGACACCTCACACAGAAATGGGGGAAGAGTTTATGAACTCTGAATCAAGTCTTATGAATTGGGAAAATACAAATAGTGCAAGTTTCAAACTTTCTTCCTAAGTGGCTGTTACTATTTTAAAAAAACCCACATTTTGTGTACAGGAATGCTCATGTCAAATACTAGGGTGTAGCATTCAGTGGGAAACTTCCTTTAATCAACTAGAATGGACCTCATTTTATATCTGAACTACAGTATTGTCCCACATCAGGTCTTCCGTAAAATAATTAATTGTTTGCGCTTAAATATTTTGGGCCTGATTCTCTAACACTTTGTGTAACTATTTATACCTGTGCAAAGTGAATGTGAAACACTGCTCTTCTGCTCCTGTAGCATTTTGTCCCTACTTTGCACAGATGTAAACAGCTACACAAGGTGCTGGGCAGGTATTATCTGGCATTATTTCTTTTTGATTATTTGAGCATTTAACACTAAGTTTTGGGTGCTAGGGCAGAATCTTCTAGGTTTAGATAGAGCTGAGCCCTTCTACTTTTTTGCATCTATTCTGCAGGCAGAATGAATTGGTAGTAGTCCCTAAAACTCATGCTGAGATCCAGAGGTGACCAGTGAAATCTAAAAGTGTGCACTGATTTTTACATTTTCAGGAATGTGTCCACTTTATATTTGACAACTGCACTTACTGGAGCTGCTGCCGAGATTGCTTCATTCTCTATCCACGTGGTCCAACATCCATTTAAGAGAATGAATAGACCCCCGCATTGACTTCAGTGAGAGCAGAATCAGGCCCCAAATGCATTTTCTCTTTTGAAATAGGTCAGACCCACAGTAACATTGTTAAGTTGATCTATTTAACCTCCATGTAGCTGGTATCTCATGGCTTTCCAAGTGACCCTACAAAGTAATGAATAGTTGTTTATCATTCATTTCTTTTAGATCTAAGAAAAGACACAAGGAAGAGTTCCTATGAAGTTCTACTTAACAGCAACATTGTGCCAATGTATCATGAGTTTAAAGGTAATTATGTATATTTATTTACATGCAAAAGCATCGCTGATTTTGCTTGTTTCCAAGTCATTGCAAAAGATTCCAGGCTCAGCTGCCTCTGTAAATTAAGTCACAGCCAAGAAAATTGGTAACAATTGGGCCAGACTGTGAACTCCTTGCTTACATGGACAAGGAGTTACTCATTTGAATAGTTCCACTAAAGTCAGTGGAATTGCTCATGTGAATAACTGCTCGCCACAATGAGTTTGGGGTTCCTAGTCTCTGGTCCCATGTAAACAAAGGCCCAGAACTCATTTCTTAATTTAACATTTTACAATGTTTTGTTGCTTATTTTTCCTCCTGTCTGAATTTCACCTGCGTGTATTTTGGGCAGAGTGTCCTTAGTGGACATGTATAAAGTTAAATAATTGACACCAGTTCCTAGTTTAGGAATGCTTTCTAGGCTCAAAGATGGTCTTGTACCTGAGTTTCCTATCTGAAATCTGGTCTGCTGTAGTAATAAGGGCAACAATCTCACATCTAGCAGAGAAGGGATGTGCAAACTAGACATGTATTAGTGAGATGGAGCATGTAGGGCACAGGGGGATTGAGTTGGTATCTAAGAAACTAGATACAGAACTACTCCCCCAGCTAAGCAGGTCTGCATCAGCCTAGTACAGTTATATTTCACATGGGGAACATAAGGTGGCTCACTCTTAACTGGGACATCACTCTCTCAGAGGCATGGGGAGAACTTTGGAGACTAACAATAAACACCTCTTTTCTTCTATCTTCATTGTAGCTGTTTGTATACTGATAAATACCCAGTGCAATTATTTTCAAAACTTCTCCCCCTGACATAACATTTTCCACTACCATATTGTATTCCAGTGATATGGAACTATTTCAATGATGTTCTGCTGCCAAAATACACTCTGGCAAGAAATGGTGTCAATGTAGTCAGTGGCCCTGTGTTCGATTATGACTCCAATGGGCTGTACGATACTCCAGAAAAAGTGAAGAGGTGGGAATTTTCTCCTTTCTAATACTGATTTTTTTTCTTTCCTTTTTTTTATCATTTCATAATAATTATGACACTACTTGCCAAAAAAATTATCTCGCAAGAGGAGCTCCTGGCAGAATACATCAGCTAATGTGTAGCTAGTCACATAGCTCCAAACACATCACTTTAAAGCTAATAGCCCAACAAAAGAGAAGGTAAAAAAAAAAACACCCCAGAAGTATGGAATCACAAACCCTGTATGTTAGGTACAGCTGCCACAGCTCCCAGGTGGAAGAATGGGTTTTACCTAGAACTCCATGAGACTGCCTCCAGTACTGGAGGAAACAGGAGCAATGGAAGGAGCCCATTGTCCTTGGTAGTCTGATTCCTTCCTGATTCAAAGTAACTGGCTAAATTCTATTGATAGACTTCTCTGTAAAGATTTGCTATTTTCTTATAGTTGGCAAGATTGGTTCAAAATGACAGATGAGCTGGGCGTTCCTTTAACTGAGCCAGAGCTCTGAACTCTGCCAATAATCTACTTTAGATCCTCACCTATTTTTATGACAAATCATGGTTTACTCTTTTTGAGACCATCACTAGACCTACTCTTCAGACCATCAAGCCAGCCAAACTTGGCTTGTGTGACAGCAATCTAGAATGCCCTTCAAAGCTCAGAGTATTCTACTGGCATATTCTAGTGCTAAGCTTCTGAAGGTTTCCCTTGGGCCAAGGAGGTTAATAAAAATTGTTTTGCTAAAGTACACCAGGTGTCATTGTGCCTTTGCGCTGCATTAATTTTATAGTTTTAGAGGAAGTAGATCTAAAACACCACCTCTTTGCATTTCAGATTAACTCGTGACCCAGAAGTTCTGGTTCCAACTCACTATTTCATTGTGCTGACGAGTTGTAAAAATATTTCCCAGACTCCACTGCAGTGTGAAGGGGCTCTAGATGCCTTATCTTTCATTGTACCTCACAGGCCAGACAACAGTGAAAGCTGTGCAGTAAGTAGCCTTTGTTTAGCTCCATGTATATATCTGAAGCCAGGCCTGGCTCACACTGCAGACAGAGCAGTGATGAATTAGTTAATGGCTATAAAGTCCTTTGAGGTATTTTATAATGGTGTCTTAGAGTGAGATTAAACAATTTCATTTACAAAGGTAGGTTTATAGAAGCGTGGTATATCCATTTACATGTGAAAGTAGCTATGTTGTGTGCTTTGCTCTTTTGAACTGTAAAGAGTGGCTGGGTTAGAGCTGGTGGGTTTGAAACACAATAGAGTGAGAGAATCTTATTATGACACTTCAACAGCAACATCTATAGTATCAGCACCAAATCACAGTAATTGACACACAGATCCATTACTGTTGACATGATTACCTCCCCTGCCACTGGATTCCACATTTTTATAACTCAGTAGGTTAAAATCAGTTGCGTTTTGAGTTTACAAGATCACGTTGCTAAATTAATATTGCCTTTTATACAAGACAGCCAATTGTTATTTTTAATATTTGATAATGGGCTCTTCAGTCTGGCAGAGAAAGATGTAAAGATCCAATGGCTGGAAGTTGAAGCTAGACAAATACAGACTGGAAATAAGGCATACATTTTTAACTGAGAGTAAATAACCATTGGAATAATGTACCAAGGATTATGGTGGATTCTCCATCATTGACAACTTTTAAATCAAGATTGGATGTTTTTCTAAAAGGTCTGCTCTAGGAATTATTTTGGGGAAGTTCTATGGTCTTTGTTATGCAGGAGGTCAGATTAGATTATCACAATGGTCCATTCTGGCCTTGGAATCTATGAAACTGTGAAAACAAGACCAAGTGCTATATTTGTTTAGCTATATTTGTAAATGCTTGATAGCCACTGATCTTTTCAACTTCTTGATTAGGTTTTGTGAAAATTTGTTGCCTTAACTTCTAAAAACAGTCTTCCACTAGCATATTATATGTGTAATCCTTGAAACAGAATTCTGCAGAATATCCCTAATTTTTCTCTTGTTTCTCTATCCCAGCAGAGACACAAACATGACTCTTTGTGGGTTGAAGAGCGAATGAGGTTTCATACAGCCCGGGTCAGAGATGTAGAACTTCTCACTGGACTCAGCTTCTACCAAGACAGAAAACAGCCAGTGTCTGATATTTTACAGTTAAAAACATATTTACCAACTTTTCCCATGGAGTGAAATTTGTCTAGTTCACAATTAATTTTGTAAATACACTATTTTATCTACAGGAAAAAAGTCTTTTAATGAGCTGGAACACTTACTGAGAGCCGTTGACCATATTGAGAATTGGAAAGAATCTGTGCCACATTCGTATCTCAGGGATATTTGATGGGCTAAGTATAACACAGTGTCATAGGTCTCACCCCACTTGGAGCTGTTGGGTTCACAAGATGGGGACCTGCATGGATCCCCTAAACTAAAATCCTAGTTTAGAACTGGTAAAAGCTGCCACCACCCAATAATATACATGTATTGGGACACAGTCCTTCCCCGAAATCCTTGGGGATCCCAAGAGCCCCAAATCCATGGAGTTCTTACACCTAGGAGAAATAAACCATTCCCCCCTGCTTCCTCCCCCCTCCCTTTTCCTAGGAGAGATGCCGGGATCCAACTACAGAGGGATGCCTCCCTCCTCCCCTTTCCCTGAGAATCCACCCAAGGAAAAATCAACCAAGTCCTTAACAGAAAAGATTTATTAAAGAATAAAAAGAAAGTAACTGTCTCTGTAACCAAGATGGAACAATACACAGGGTCTAAACTTATCAATCTCTGGAGAGAATCCCCCCTCCTTTCTTTCTCAGTAACAGCAATAACAGTACAGAATTAAAGAAATTCTTTCAGCAAACACACAATTGCAAATGTAGAAATCAAATTATAAGACTAATTCGCCTTTCTAATTAATACTTACTATTGGATAGTAGGAACTACTCCAGGAGAACTTGGAGACATGTCTGGCCTCTCTTAGATCCAAAAAGAGAACAGAGCCAACAAGGAACACAGACAAAGGCTTCCCTCCACAGAGATTTGAAATTATCCTGTCCCTTGATTGGTCCTCTGGTCAGGTGTTTCTCAGGTTACTGAGCTTGTTATCCCTTTCCAGGTAAAAGAGACCTTAACCCTGATCTGTTTATTTATGACACACAGGAAGACCGCTCCTGTTGGTCTTACTCCCACTTGAATGCGGTAGAATTGTGACTGTTATTAAAGCTGATCTGCCAGCATTTGAACTTTACATACAGAAACACTGAGGAGAAAATTATAATGGCACCTTCTAAATCTTTTTAATTACATTGGAGTTGAAGAAGTTTATAAGGGAGGGATAATTATCAATATTTTGATCAAAAATAGAGACAATTGGCAAGTATGTTAAAGTCCTGGTTCCTTTTCATTATGGCTTCTAAGTGGGGGGGGGGGGGTAGAACGTCTAGTGAATTAGACATTGAGCAGTGTTCTATTAAATTATCATTCAATATACTGCATAAAGCTATATTGCATGTGTTATGGCATCCACCCCCAAATGGGTCATCAGTTGAGGAAGAGCATACGACTTTCAGCACCATGGCACAGGCCTCTAGCTAAAGTAATATCTTTTTTAATTGGTAGCAGTAGTAGGTTATTATCCTGTAGTAGACCAGGAACTAAAGAGTAATGTGCATGTTACACACGCATTCCGTAACTATGCAGGGCTGTGGTGCTTCAGAGTACGTGTATAATAAGAAACGAATCAAATAGAATCTTAGGACAGTTTTGGAGAATTATCTCACTCCAGATGAACCTAGATTTGATTAATACATTTTGTTTCTTAAAGGTTCAAGGTGGTTTTTAGATTTAGAGGAATACATTTGTCATTTTGAGGAAAACTGAAATTTTGGGGGAAAATTGCCATTGCCCAGAGGAAAATTGCTTTCATTTTCGTTAATAGTGAAAGATGATCTCTCCCCCACCCCCCCACTAACCTTCAAGGCTGATTTTTTTCCTGAACCCCTTTTCAGCACAATATGTCCCTAGAGAGGCACCAAATGACTAGATCCCATCGGCATTTCCAGCTGTGCCCTTATTCCCCAATACACCTAAATTGCTGTTCACTTACCTTGCATGCAGATACAAAGCCAGATGCAACGCCACCAAGGGCAGGCAACCAGCTGTCTTGGAAGCTGTAGTACTGCACAACCAGCTACTGGTGATGCAATATGCCATCACTGCCATAATATTCCCACTTTGTCTCCTTTGGTCTATAAAGACCAGACTCTCTACATAGGATTTCTTTTATAATCAATGATACATTTCTACTTTTTTAAAACCACAAACTACATTAAAAGAATGTAGAGTCTGTGGCAGAGCACTAGAGAGAGAGAGATTTATGCTCTTGTTTAGTCTAGAAATGTAAGACCTTGATCCAAACCCCATTGAAGTCAATGGAAGCTTTTCCAGTGACTTCAGTAGAACTGGATCAGGCCCCTAGACTGTTTCTCCTTTCACTGTGTGTATTTTCTTGATCTCTTCTGCCACAAGCATAACATTCTCCTAAAGTAGTTTCACTGTGTGAAGTGCAAGTGTGTTGCAGCAACATCGCATTATGACTGTGATACCATTATTTAGTGTAACGGCTTTGTAACATCAACTTCGACAAATAAAAAGCATAAGCTGTTGCATTTTGTTTCCTTTTTTATGCCAGATACCTTGGTCAGCCAAATACAAACACCAATATATGGATCTCCTTCTTAACAGGGTCAGATTACAGCAGAGTCTAAGAGTCCATTTTAAAAAAGGTTTCTAGCCTTTACGGGGCATATCCACACTAGGATAAAATTTACCTTTTATACTAGTATAGACACTTTTATAATCAAGAATTTCTCCATAAACACATAACCAAAGTATAAACAAAACTGTTTCTCTTCAGCTCCTACCTGTAGTTTGTCAACTTCTATCCTCTCCTCTTTACTAGAACATACCAAATCTCTATTAATAGATCTTCCCCTAAGGGATGTCTCTGAACTGTGGGCTTCTCCACACCTGTCAGCTTTCCTGCAGCTCTCAGGGAGGAGATGAGAGAGGAGGCTGGATTGGGAATCTGAAGAGGGAGAGGAGACTGGAATTGGTTGGGCAAGGAGACTGTGAACCAGAGTGGAGAGGTGTGAGACTGGGAGAAATGTGGTGGGGGGACCAGAAGTCAGTTGTCTGGGGAGAAACACTGAGATCGGACAAGGAGCTGTGGAGTGGGAGAGATTGGGACTAGGTGTAGGAGGGGAAAGGAACTGAGAGTGGGTCGGGGAGATTGGGATTCATCGAGCCTCTGGGGGCAGTCTAGAACTGACTGGGGAAAGAGACAGGGACTAGGCTGAGAAGCCGAAGAATAGAAACTGGGACTGGGCATGTAGCGAGGCTGGGGAAGAGACAGGACTGGGACAGGTTGAAGTGGCAAGTGGGGGGTCAAGTTTGGGAGTGGGGAATGGACTAAAGAATCTGTCCACTAGAGCAGGGGTTCTCAACCTCTGAGGCTCCCCCAAACATGCAATAATAACTCCACGGCTCACCTGTGCCACAACTGTTTTTCTGCATATAAAAGCCGGGGCCGGCACTAGGGGGTACCAAGCAGGGCAATTGCTTGGGCCCTACACCACAGGGGGCACTGTGAAGCTAAGTTGCTCAGGCTTTGGCATCAGCCCTGGGTGGTGGGGCTCGGAGCCCCAGGATGCAGTCCTGCACAGTGGGGCTTTGGCTTTCTGCCCTGGGCCCTAGAGACTAGAATGCTTGGTGACCCTCCTGAAACCTGCTCATGGCCCCACAAGGGGCCCCAGACTCCTGGTTGAGAACCACTGCACTACAGGACACACTCCTTTAGAGACTGAAATGGAACCAGGGCCGGCTCCAGGGTTTTTGCTGCCCCAAGCAGGAAAAAAAAAAAGCCACAGTCACGATCTGCAGCTCTACCGCCCCCCCTTCAGTCTTCAGCGGCAAGTCCTTCGCTCTGAGAGGGAGTGAGGGACCTGCCGCCAAATTGCCGCTGAAGAGCCGGACGTGCCGCCCCTCTCTGTTGGCCGCCCCAAGCACCTGCTTGCTGGGCTGGTGCCTGGAGCTGGCTCTGAATGGAACCCAGGATTTCTGAATCTCACCATGCCTCTGAAATCAGCAAATATCTGTGAAACCTTCAGGTGAATTGTGTGTCATCCCTCTCCTGTACAGGTCCACACCGAGCAGTGGTGGGCAACCTGCGGGCCGCAAGCAAGCCCATCAGGGCAAGTCTCTGGCAAGCTGCCAGGCCATTTACATTTGCACAGCTGTCCGCAGTTCCCAGTGGCCGTGGTTCGCTGTTCCTGGTCAATGGGAGCTGTGGGAAATTCATCTAAATAAACACATGGGGTGAGATTTTCAAAGAAAATGCCTCGTGGATTTGGACACCCGGCTTCAATAGATTTGTAATAAGAATGGTCAACCCAGCCCCTCTAGGTGGCTTTGAAACTTCCACCTTTAAAACAGAGCAGACATTAGCAAGAGGTTGCTTCCTACCCAAGGCCTGTTTAGCACTCAGACCTCTCAACTTCATACAGGAGCTTTCTTTTAAAAAAGAGTTTCAAGTCCTTATGATTGTGAAGAGAACTTCCCAATGTGATCTGGATGTAAATAACACAGCAATATTGTCCAAAGTCTGCAAATAGCCAGAAACGTTAGCCGTAAGTCTTAATTGTACTCTTTTATCTTAGTGGGGCATTAACCCTGAAACCTAACGATGACAGTTTAAAATGCCATTGACTTTTTCACTGGTGATCATTTTAGCAGAAACTAGCATAACTGGCTTCTTGAGGATTCTTCTGACCTAAGGGGGAATCCCTAGGTACTTCAACAGATTGCTTAAAATAATGCATTACATTTCCCGTCATGCTTCAATACCTGGGTCAAAGTTCAAGGATCGCAGAGTCCTTCTCCAGATATATAAAGCTCAGTTTGCTTCTGTTTTTCCTTCCATGTAGGATGCTCTAGGGGTAAAGATAAGGTGAGTAAAATGGTTCCTAGATTTACCTTGTGATGTAAAATATAAATAGTTTAAAATTAACAGAATAAGAAAACTGCCTTCTTGAAACAGAGGGTATTCATGGTTTGTTTACACAGTACTGGTAACAACAAGATTTTTTTGAATCTCCTTTCTGAATCTACATATCTATGTACTCATCCACTATCATCAAACAGTATGTTATTTCAGGGCTTAAACTCTATCTTAAATGCATGCAGACAAATGTGGTCCACTCCACTAAGTGCTTGTAGTGGAGCTTCACTTATCATGTAACTAGAACTCTCTACCCTGAGATTAATTCACCAGTAGCCTCTTGGAATCTTAACCTAGTTCTCCGCGGTCTCATTAAACCTCCTTTCGAGCCCCTGGCTACCTCATCCCTGCTCCACATGTCTATGAAAGTGGCTTTCTTGATTGCCTCAATGAGAAGGGTTGGTGAAATAAGTGCCCTGATGGCCTACCCTCCCTACACCATTTCTCCAAAGACAAGGTTACTATGCGACCTCACCCCAAATTCCTCCCCTTAGTGGTGTCTACCTTCCACCTTAACCAGCCAATACACTTACCTGTATTCTATCCCAAGCCTCACATGACTCCACAGGAAGTGGTATTACATACATGGGCTCTTGCATTCTATCTTGACAGAACTAAACCATTTCGTAAATCCCCTAGGCTATTTGTTTCTACTACCAAGAGATCAAAGGGTGACACTATCTCTAAGCAAAGACTCTCTAAGTGGATCTCGGACTGCATCAGATCCTGCTACCAGACCCAGAATGTTCAACCACCAGAGAGTGTCAGAACTCATTCTACTAGAGCAATGTCAACATCCGTTGCCTTCCTCTACAACGTACCTATTACAGACATAAGCAAGGCGGCCACACGGACATCTGACCACACGTTTGCCAAACATTATGCTATCACATGGGATACCATGGCAGATGCCATAGTCAGCCATACGGTACTGTCTACCGTCATTACTGCCACAACTCCAAAATCCCACCAACCATAGTGGATACTGCTTCATATTCACCTGGAGTGGAGCACCCACAGGGACAGCACTACAAGAAGAAAAGTTACTCACTTTGCAGTAACCGAGGTTCTTCGAGATGTGTGTCCCTGTGGGTGCTCCACTCCCCGCCCTTCTCCCCTCTATTTTGGAGTACTATTCTGACTTCTCCATGGGAGAGAAGGAACTGAGGGGGGTGTGGGACACGTGCTCTCAGGCAGACCCTAACGACGCTATGAGACAGCAGCTGAGTGCATGCCTCCCGATCAGGCACTACTACTGAAGATCTCCGATCAGCAGCGCCAGGACGCGCCATCACCTGGAATGGAGCATCCACAAGGACACACATCTTGAAGAACCTCAGTTACTGCAAGGTGAGTAACTTTCTCTTTGACTAGAAACAATGCCAAATGCTGAGGGATCAGACCCATGAAGGGCACACTGTCCAAATGTGCATCTTCTCCCTTGCAGAAAGTTGGGGGAAGAACTGTTTGCAGAGATGTTGAAGGTACTATTTAAAGCTTTTAATTGAAAGATCTTTCTTAGTCTTAAGGTTGCCAATTTCAGTTGGACAAATGCCTGGAGATTTCATCACATTACATAATCTTTAATTAAAGATTAATCTTTAATTCCTGGAGACTCCAGGACAATCTTGGAGGCTTAGCTACCCTAAAGTCTGATAAGCTAGACTCTCGTAAAACTTGCAGACTCAGCCAGCTGCCTCTCTTTAAATTCTCTTTATTCTGATTGTCTCTTTATTTTCTTTGGTAAATAAGCACTACTTTATTTAAGATGAGTTTTATGGATATTCACTGGGGAAAATTGCTGTGAGCTGTTGCCAATGAAGAAAAGGCATGGGTGGGGGTAGGGGTGTGTGCATTCAAAGATATGGGACATAGGGGAGGGCCTAAGAGGTGCAGCTGCTGCTATTCACGCTGTAGTGAGCTTGGAACACCAGAGAAGTCTAGACCAGTGGTTCTCAAAGCTGGTCTGCCGCTTGTTCAGGGGAAGCCCCGGTGGGCCAGGCCAGTTTCGTTTACCTGCTGCATCCTCTGGTTCGGCCGATTGTGGCTCCCACTGGCTGTGGTTCGCCACTCCAGGCCAATGGGGGCTGCGGGAAGTGTGTCCAGAACATCCCTTGGCCCTCGCAGCTTCCCGCAGACCCCGTTGGCCTGGAGCAGTGAACCGCGGCCAGTGGGAGCCACGATTGGCCGACCCTGCGGACGCGGCAGGTAAACAAACCGGCTCGGTCTGCCAGGGGCTTTCCCTGAAGAAGCGGCAGACCGGCTTTGAGAACCACTGGTCTAGAAAATAGGGGACCGGATGTAGCAACCTCTATTAATGACTGGCAATTGGTTTCTGAAGATTCCTAAAGTGGACAGTTTTTTGAAATCTGCAGGATCTGTATTTTCTGCAGCTCTAAAGGAGAGACAGCAGCGAAATATAAAGTACATATCACAAAACAAAGCATGCTGTTTTATCATAACCAATGCAGCTAGCACTCATAACAAATAGTATGTGATAACTCCATTAGAAAATACTTTCTAAAAACTATACATTTAATTTATGCCATTAGTGTAATTCTCAGATATATTTTAGTCCACAATTTTCCACCAGTGGTTGTAGCTTGAAGAATAAGCAACATATTATACTTCTTAGATGTCTTTTAAAAAAGAAAGAAAGAAAGAAAGAAACAGCAATTGAGCTATTGTGTTCCAAAACACATTTCTAAAGTGTAACTTTTTTTGCTTCTTGATAACCAGTGTGGGGGATCAGAAACACAGTTTGTGACTGGTTGGGATGTTTAACTTCAGTGTTCCCACCAGCTTGGGAGTAACTGCTCTCCCCTTTTGCAGCCTGCCCTGACCTTGGCATTTCCAGTGAGGGCTGCCCCGGGCATCCCCAGTCACAGGGCAGAAGTCAGTTCTGAGAGTGTCAGATCCTGTTCAAGTATCAGGGAGTAGCCGTGTTAGTCTGTATCCACAAAAACAACAAGGAGTCCTGTGGCACCTTAAAGACTAACAGATTTATTTGGGCATAAACTTTTGTTGGTAAAAAAACCCCTTACATCTGCATCTGAAGAAGTGAGGTGTTTTATCCACAAAAGCTTATGCCCAAATAAATGTTAGTCTTTAAGATCCTGTTCAAGTCTGTCCCCACCCAACACTGAGATCCTAGGAGCATCCTCAAGGAGCTGCTGAGTCTCAGATGGCCATGCAGGCTCTGTGTGTCGCAGAGCAAATCACAGCAAAGTGAAGGCAACAGAAACAGCCTTGAGCTGTTCATCTACCTTAGTGCATCTACCTTAGTGCAACCATTGCACTAAACATGGTTCAGCCCTTTTTCAAATATGCCGTAGTGACCACAAGGTGTCAGTGTAATCTAAGAAGACAAGCTACTGTTCTAGTATTTGTAAAACTGCTGAACTGTAACTTCTTGAATCATAGGAAGATATTGAATGAGAGGTCACTGACAAGAGATATATAGCAAGTGATAGGTACATAGTATGTGTTAGTTTAAGGATTTAAGGAGTTATTGCTTTGATCTTGAATCAAGGTGCTAATATGAAAAATAAGTAAAAACTAGGTTAGAATATAGTGTATTTCTACTACACAGGCTATAGAACAACATTGTATATCAGAAGTGCTCAAATATTCCCCCACCAAGGGCTGCAGTAACCTACCTAAATTCTCACATAAAATAACACAGAGCAGATTGCATTTGCCCTCATCTTTAACAGGGAATGGCAGCCAAGTGAGACTACAGGTTCCTTCATTCTCCTGGGAGGAGCTGGATCCTCTTGTAGAAATGTGCAGTTGTGTTAGCCCCACAAGTCAGACTTTGGCTGCCTCTGGTGTCAATATATGAACAAAACACAAATTCCAGAGTCTGTATAATGGGTTCGGATGAATATAAGATATATTTAGAAAAACTTTTTAGAGAACAAACAGTGAGTACCGTTGAGAATTTGGAACGAATGTCTCTTATCTCTCAGAACCTTCTCCAAATGAAACATTAGACAGAGGTCTCATCAGCAGGCTTTGTTGTGGTTACTCATTTGGACTGGGTTACTGTGGCATAGCTGCCATGTCTGTCTGCATCCAGTCACTTGCTAATAAATGTGCAATTCATTGCTTCTAAATTGCTTTGGGACTTTTCATAAACTGTCTCTAATTTTGTCTTGAAACAAAAGGTACCTAAAAGCAAAATAAAAGAACTTTCATTTGTGTTCTGCTTATTAAAAACCCATCTACAATAGCTGCACCTAAAATGTTTCTATTAGCTTCTACCAGTTTGATGGAATTTCTTATACACCCAAGGAGAATACTGTTAGAATGTACTACATTTTATCTTATTAAGTAATAATTATTGATATACAAACAAATATTAAGTTTTATAAAGAACTTCTATTCTCTAGCTTTATCTGCCTATATTACTACACATTATTTATACAGGAAACATAAGGTTATTGTCCTAAGAGGTGTACAGTCAAAGAGTTTGTTTGCACAGAAAGTATTGCCACTTGAATTGTGCCAGTTTAGGTAAAGCAGTGAGCCTCCCATAGTGTGGGTGTAGTTATACTGGTATAAAAGTGCTTATCCACATAGTTTATTCTTGGCCATGTCTATGCTACAGAGCCTTGGCCAATATAACTATGCCAGCAGAGCCCCCTAGTGGAGAAGCAGTATAAGCAGGCAGAAGGAGTTCTGCCAGCATAGCTACACCACCTTCCTACGGACGTTAGCTCAGCCAGCAGAAACACTGTTCTGTTGGCATAGTTGTGTACAGCAGTATTTTTGCTGGGATAGATATTTTGGATAGGGGGTGTGATTTCCCCCACACACACTCCTAGATGACACAGATGTGCCAGCAAAACGTCATAGTGTAGACCAGGCCCCTGTTCGGGAAGTGAAATAAGCTATATATTGTAAGGTACCTTTATGCCATTATAACTGCATCATGTGTCCGCACTAGGATTCATACCAGCATAACTGCTGGATTTTTTTTAAAAATCACACTCCTGGCAGACAGCAATATCAGTGTCTTTGTAGTATAGACTGCTCTAAGAGTCTGCCCCTGTATCCCTTACTCATATGAACAACCTTGTTGTCTCTACCCCAACTCATTTTCCAATACTTTGTAATATTACTAATGAAATGTCTGCATTTTCTCTTCATGCCTTCTTCATGTCTCCCTTTCCACCCTAAAGTTGTCCCTTTTGTTGTTCTCTTTATCTAATTTGAGTTCCAGTCCTGAAGTCCCATTGAGACGATGCAGTAGTAATAATGCCTGTATTTGATCTATACTAGTGGTTTGACTAGTGCAAGTGCTGGTGCATTTCCACCACTGCTAGATCTCTAGTGGGAGAGTAACTGAAAATCTTCAGTGGAGATGAAGCCATACAGTGAAGACTTTAGGAGTTGCTTGAGAGTCTAGAGGATGTTCTGCTCAAAGACGGTATTGAAATAGTGACTGCAATGAAAGAACTTTTTGCTCATCGGCTGGATCTTGGTATGGGTATGTGGTAGGCTCAGAGGAGGAAAGGAGAGATTTCCATTCAGTGACACCGTGCTGAGAACGTAGTAAAGCAACACTGATAAAAGCATGTAAGCCTTGTCTATGGTGCAGCTTACACCATTGCTACCACCAGATTATGAATTACACTTACAAATTTACTAGTCTAGACAAAACCCAAGATGAAACTGATGGAAAAATCCAGTTCAATTCATTCAGAGGCATCCACAAAGATAAGACAAGCTAGCTTGCTTCATTAACTCTTCAAGAGATAAGGTGAGTGAGGTAATATCTTTTATTGGAACAAATTCAGTTGGTGAGAGAGACAAGCTTTTGAGCTACACAGAGCATTTCAGGTCCTTTTAAGCTTGAAAGCTTGTCTCTCACCAACTGAAGTTGGTCCAGCAAAAGATATTACTTCACCAACCTTGTCTCTATAATATCCTTTGACCAGCACAGCTGCAACACTGCCTCCATTAACTCTTGGCATATCAGATGTCACAAATAGATAATTTAATCCAATAGGTGCAGATAGCTATTTCACCCTGGCACAAGTCTAGTCTTAGAAGAATGTGTGCAAATGGACAAAGGGCAGATGCTATTTCCCCCCCCCCCCTGTAAATGGCTCACATTTCCATTGCGCTGTGTCTTCTCACATATATGGTACCCGGGAGAATATACATTTGGGAGAGAAGTCAAAACAATGGTACTTTGCCACTGAAAATAAGGAACTCTGCTGAAATAGCTTTAGGGGACAATTCAAGCATAGAATTTTTAGTAAGATGAAAATAAAGTAACAAAGGCCTTGGTTGTGCTGCGTATGTGCAGAGCATCATAAAGGGAGGCATGGAACTGCATTGTGCCAGAGGGAGCCTTAGCTGTACCCTATTCTGGGGTACAGCTCCTACCTCCACTCTATGAGGATGCCTGTCAGATGGGTAGACCTATGGGCCTGCCTCTTCCCCTGTCCTATCTTACCCTCATTGGGATGCTGTGGAGACCTAGGAGAGTAGATACAGAGCAGTCCACGTGTTCCCTCAAAAAAGGGGGCTGCATTCTATCTGACTTTTACATGGTGGGTTGGGGGAGACTGTTCATGATCTTGTTTGCTCTCCTTTCTTTCCTCCTCTCCCCTGCAGGTAAGGCTATGCACAATCTGTTCACAAGTTCTCAGGGTGTTTAATGCTGGCTTAAAATGCTTATGGCTCTTCAGTAAAAAACTACACCACTCCACTCAGCAGTACCTGGTAACACATTTGGAAGAAAAGCCAAGAGATGACTTGTCATGTAGATTGAACTACCCTCTCACTCCTAACCTCTCTAGCTCAGCAAGGCACCCAGCTTGCTCCATGCATGGCTGTGACTTACCTGTTCTCTGTTGATAATCAAAGGACTTCCATCTCTGTGGTGGTCAGTCTTCACCAACACTAAACTCACTAATAAATCATTGAGCATAGAGTCTAAAAAAGGATTGGCCATTTATATAGATATCAGAAACAGCCGCAGTTATAATATAAGGGATTTAAACAGAAAAACCCAAAACAAACTGTAAGAGTTCTGAATGGCATCTGCACTACTTGTGCTTCAAGGCATGAACCAAAGTTATAACTTATTCCATAACTACAACCCTGTGTCTTTGTCTGAAACAGCTGGCACTGGCCACTGTCAGAGACAGGATTTTGGACTAGATGGACCACTGGGCTGGTCTAGAGTGGCAATTCCTATGTTCCTAAATTAAAAGTAAATACAGGGTTTGGTTTGGGGAGAACAAACGATTTTATCCTACTTCATCTTCTGGTACATTATATTGGGCCTAATCCTGAAGTCCTTACTCAGTTAAAAGTGAAGCCATTGGGTGCCTTGTCTGATTAAGGATTGAGTAAAGACTTCAGGATTTTTCACACTGTAATTTGAGAAATAAAGGGATATTTAGCACTGTAACATATTACAGTATCATTCTTTAATAATATGTCTAACATCTTTCTGGATATCATATATCTCTAGGGTTAAAGCTTGAGTAGAATATTAATATTTCAAAGGCTTATTTTCTGAATTCTATACAACTACCTTTTGCTTATCAGCTGCAACAACTTCTCAGTTGCCTAGTAGGTTATAATTTTAGCCATTCACAATGTGTTTTCCTATTAATTCAGCTAACTTTCCAAATTCTTGTGTTCATCTCAATAACTTTTTACCCTGCTTGTCCACTAGATGCCAGTCTCTGTCTTTTCCCGGTATGGAAGTACAGCATTAGATGATGCGGAGAAGAATGTCTCTGAGACTAACAAATTTATTTGGGCATAATCTTTCGTGGGCTAAAACCCACTTCATCAGATGCATGGAGTGGAAAATACAGTAGGCATGTATATATACACAGTACATGAAAAGATGAGAGTTGCCTTACCAAGTGGGGAGTCAGTGCTAATGAGATAATTCAATTAAAGTGGAAGTGGGCTATTCTCAACAGTAGAATACTAAGGGAGGAAAAATCACTTTTGTAGTGGTAATGAGGCCAATGTAATCAGGGTGGCCCATTTCAAACAGTTGACAAGAAGGTGTGAGTAACAGTAGCGGAAAATTAGTATGGAGAAATTAGTTTTTGTAGTGACCCATCCACTCCCAGTCTTTATTCAGGCCTAATTTGATGGTGTCCAGTTTGCAAATTAATTCCAGTTTCTCGTTGGAGTCTGTTTTTGTTTTTTTGTTGAAGAAATGCCACTTTCAGGTCTGTTATTGAGTGACCAGGGAGATTGAAGTGCTCTCCTACTGGTTTTTGAATGTTATAATTCTTGATGTCTGATTTGTGTCCATTTATTCTTTTGCGTAGAGACTGTCCGGTTTGACCAATGTATATGGCAGAGGGGCATTGCTGGCACATGATGGCATATATCACATTGGTAGATGTGGAGGTGAACAAGCCTCTGATGGTGTGGCTGATGTGGTTAGGTCCTATGATGGTGTCAAGGGACAGCAATGCCCCTCTGCCATGTACATTGGCCAAACCGGACACTCTTTATGCAAAAGAATTATGGTAGTCTAAGCCAGCTGAGGATCTGGCCCCTGTTGTATAAATCAGTTACACACTCTTTTTTTCTGAAAAGGAAAAAGTTTGTGTTAGCTGCTGAAAACTAGTAAAAAATCTTTCTATACCTTTCATAGGATTAACTAAAAAAGACAAGCAAATGTTTGGAGTGCATTTCTCTTTCTGACCCAGCCAGTTTTGCCTGAGTGATAAATGCGGGCACATCAAATCTAAAATCTTCTTTACACCAGTGCTATGAAATGCACAGTGCTATGAACCTTTTGGTTCTTCTAGTGTGATTATAAAATGCTTTGTATCCCTACACACAAGTGTTCCCAGTGGCATATATACCATACTAGATTGGACTTGCTCTTGGCAAATCTAAATTCCGTTTCAGTGCTAATGGAGATAGCTTGCTGGTGTAACAGCACAAACAGTTAAATATTCCTCTTCTTTCTGTCTTGCAGTGCACCTGAAGCTTTTCAAAATCTTCCAGAATTCACTGCTTCTGGCATATATTCTGGGAGCTATGGGGGAAGTACCCAGAGTGCACTGTGACTGAAATGGTTTAGAACACACCGGTGTTGATGGGGGACAAAACTGAAACAATGCAGAACACAAGTCAGCATGAGGAGTGTGAGCATACTACATCTAAGTTTCATTTGGGAATGGTTCAACTTCCTAGAGTAGTCATGGCTTAAGTGTAATTAGCAGCTCAAGGGCCAGATCCTATAATCTCTCTCCTAAATTCCTACAATCTGCTTCTGCTCACCTAATGGTCAATCCGCAATACAATTACAGCTGTATCAAAATCCAGTTGCCAAGAGTTATCTTCTGACACAGGAACAATACAGTTTCATTCTTCTAGTGCAGATGTGACATTAATCATGTTCCTGAATTCTGTTAAAGCTTTGAATGTGTCAAGAGCTTTAGCACACTTTGGGGAAAGGTTCCCTGAAGAAATTTCTGGTATTTCCTGGTTCCAGTCAGACTGAAAATACCGTAAGAATGTGGTGGGTTTTGGTACTTCCATTTATGGGCATAAGTGAATTAGAAGGCGGGGAAAAAGTGGAACCAAAAAAAGTTAACTGAGATACTTTTCTCAGATTCTCCTTGTTTTGGGGGCAAAGTCTTGCATTGGTATTTCATCCTAACTGGCTGGACAATTTTTTCTTTTTGGTAACTACTTCCATATGGAGGCATATAAAGTATAGTACCTTATGAATGAGTTAAAGCCACATTTTAGCTTTGTTTCTAAAGAAGCTGAGGATTCAGGGATAAGCTACAAAGTCAGGAAGGTGGGATCAAGTTACATGTTGGGATGGAATATTCCTGTTCTTTTACTTGTTTTGTGACCTTAATTTTTAGCATAACAGCTAGATTGCTTTCTTACAGCACAGTGTTTGGTAAAGACGTTATGCTACAAGAAGGAATGCAAATGACCTAACTGCTGTTTGCTATTTCTAGTCGTGTGTCCAAAAGCCAATTTTCTCAATTGACTCCCTTTCTTTGTGATTCAAACAACTGGATTCTGTTCAAAAAGCTTATTTGTTCCTATGTGGTTACAGATCATTAAAAGTGGCTCATTCTTGAAGAGGTTCTTTATGGGTGTCTTCTGGATGTTTGTTAGTTGAGGAATCTGACAAAATTCCATCTGGAGAACAATGCCTGCCTCATATAATGGGGATGTAATCCATGTCTGTAGTTCACATCTGTATTGTGTTAGAATGCTGAGCTGCAAACCATGTAAATGCATCGTGGGTGCCCATGGAACAAAATACTGAAATGGGGAAAGTAGCTCATGTTTTTTGAAAAGTCAGTTGACACTCTGGTCTGCAGCCATGTCGATTGCTTCTTCGAATGGCTAACTGAGTAATGTTCATTAAATCAGTGTCAAATAATCAGTGTCAAATAAGTGGTGGCATTCTAATTACTTAAATGCAGTAAACAAAAGTTTTTTAAAAATGCTGTCACATCAAATCCATGTGGTAGAGCTTTCTGTACAAGCAAACTAGATGGAAACTGATTTTTTTTAAAATGATGTTATTTCCTTTTTACTGCCCCATTCCTAGAACGTGATTCTTGTTATGGTGTGCTTTTACTGATCTCTAAATCATAAGCATGAGGGCAGAAAGCAGGGAACAAGATTAAGGTTGAGGGCCTACATTTTAACCTATTTTTACTCTTAGGATTCCATATAATTTAAACATGCACTTCTTGATTCCAGAAAATGTATGTGTCTTCGGAAGGAAGTGCTACAACAATACGATGCATAATTACATTCCCATGAGGCCCTGCAACAACGTATTCAGGATACTGGGTTTCTCTACTAACGTGGCTACAAAATGGCAGTCATGATCTTGGGGCGAGAGAAATGCAAATCTTAGTGTATTACAGTTACACATGACATTGTTGACTTTTTACATAATACTTAAGAGGAGAGCCACAATTTGTCAAGTAACTTATAATAAGCATCACTTTTGCCAGTTATGACCTCTAGTGACAATATTGTGTTCATTAGAAATATAACAAGGAATTTTCATCCATTTACAGAATTTTATATCAATTTTTACTAAATTTGAACTTTTTTTTTTATTAGGAACACTAACAGTGTCAACCACCAAACCTCTAGGGTCACTACTCCCATCACCTGCCTATTAGACAGTGATTATCTTTTCAACTTTAGAGCATTTACAGTGATAACTGTGGGTGAAGTCAAGGTATGTTTTTGTCTTTCAGGTAGAAATGACAGGTCTGCTATTATTGGGGGAGGTGGGATGGAGCTGAGGTAGTGGTTGCCTAAACAGTCCTTCTACTTAGATGAATGTAGAGTTTTTCCAGAGTGAAAAGAGAGCTGCTACAGCATATTCATAACCTGCAAGGAAAATACTGGAGAGTCAGAGGATACCCAGAATATTTCAGATGGGCACAGAAAACCACTTCCTCATGCCAGTTGCATTCCTCACATTTTTGAGAGGAAGGGGAAATGCTTCTGGGGCCCTATCCAGTGTCTACTGATCTCACTGGAAAGTCTCATTGACGTCAACAGGCTTTAGGGAACCCCCGTTAGTCTGTCCGTAATGCAGACTTGATGTAGTGTTCAATTAACCCAAGTTCCAATTGAAATCAGTGGCCATTTGAGGGTGCTCAGCATGGTGCAGACTCAAACTTTTTTTCAAGCTGACACTGTTGTCTAACTGTCCCAGGAAAATGCTGGACTAAACTTGGCTTCCTGAAAGTGATTCTTGTTGGAGAGTACCTGGATATCTGAAACAAGAAAATGCTTCAAATGCTGAAGTTGGTTTTAAAGTTCCTACTTTTAATAGACGAGAGTATAAAAATGTATGTTAATCTGATGAAGGAATTAATACAGGGTTGACGTTCATGGCTAGTATTTGGGGTACAAATAGCTCATCTCTTGACTTACTATTTTGTTTACCTAAGATGGGTTTTAAGATCCCATCCAGTACCTTTTAATAATATCTAGCTCCCTTCATCAGTTGATCTCAGAGTGCTTTACCAAGGAGGTCAGTATCACCATTTTACCAATGGAGAAAATGGAGGCACAACAGTGAAGTAACTTGCCCAAGGCCACCCAGCCAGACCAGAGGTAGGACCAGGAATAGAATCAAGGTCTCCTGAATCTCAGTGCAGGGCTCAGCCATTCACACAAACAGAAATCCTACTGGCTCTTCAATGGAAGTTTTACCAAAGTAAAGACTTCTCGATTTGACCCCAAAATGAGATACTGTTTCAATTTAATGATGCTTTTAAAAATATTGCCTATAATTTAGCTCAGAAGGAATCTAGGTGCTTAACTATTAAAAGTGTCCAGTAACACTGAACAGCTTACATAGATGTTGCATAGCATAGTGCTGAGATACCATCATGACAAGCATGGCATAAAAACCTAGATAGCACTAAGTGGCTTTAGACTTCAGCTATAATATACATGCCCTAGTTACTGATGAACCAGCTGTGCCTTAACAGTGTTGGGTTCAACCCTCCAGGACCCCTCTTTAAAGTTTGAAAGACTTTAAAGGCCCCCCCATCTTTCATTGACCTACCAGTGATTATGAGCTGGCAAGTTTATTGTGTTGGAATAGATATGAAGTTTAATTCTCAGTGTATTGATTTCTGGGGAACAAAAAACAAACAAAAAACCCCCACCAACAAAACATTGATTTTTATATATCACAAAATAAGCCCTTGTATCGATGAATATATAGGAAGGGAGGGGGAAAGTGTCGGGCAAATGAAATTCCAAATCATTTATATAAAAAATATAATACTTTATTTTCAACTAGAAAGGTGCAAACATGTAACTTTTGGTCACACTTCTCAACAAATAACAAACTATGCAAAGAACAGCCACGGTCAAAGAAAGAAACAAATGCTCCCAGGTGGAAAAACTGATCAGCTACAAGAGAGCCATTCATTTTACTTAAAGCCATTTGTTCACTAAAGCTGAGGCAACCATATTTTTACCATATAAATGGATGTTTCCCAAGGATGCAAGCACCTCATCTTTAGCAAACAATCTGTCTTGATTTTGATTCACTGGTCACCCTAACTGAACAATTTCCATTAGAAGATCTATTTCATGCTTTGAATGCATTGTCAGACAAGCTTTACATCCTACCTATTTCTTTCAAAACAAACAAAAGCTAACATTAAAGTATCAAAGCATTAACAAAGGCACAAAACTTTAAATTAATTTAGATAACTGTACATATATATACAGTATTTACAATATTAATAAAAATCTAGCTTGTTACAGGCAAATTAACTGCCACAAGCTGTCCAGTCAAATAGACATGATTCTGATTCTTCTTGAACAAGTCATTTGAATCAGTGTCAAAGCTGAAACATTACAGTCCTGACCAACAGAACACATTTTACTTAGCACCTTGCTGGGTAATGATTTACATTACAGCCATTGCTGTCACTCAACCAGTGTCAGCACACATGCTAAGGGTCTCTTCTTCAATTGCACTACTAGGTGGAACACACGTTACCATACTAAGGAAACCATTGATCTTCCTGCATATGCCCCCCAGTACTCCCTAAACACCACTCCATGAACAGTGTCCTCTGAAGCTGTGCTTTGCTGTGGTCCCATGAGCCATTTTACTTTCTTCTTCAAACCAATGTTTGGGGTCAGAAGACAATTTGTCTTAGTCACATGGAACAGTCTGAACTTTTTGGAAACAGATTTAAATACTTTGTGCTATCGTATCATGTTTACAAAATGAGATGCCAATCAGGTCAAGTTGAGAGCCTAGTGTCTCCTGCTTTATGCCATGTCTCCATACATCTTTCTGTAGTACAGAGACTCAAAGATGTCATTGTCTCCAGGGCAGTTGTAGTGGCATGCACAGGTCTTGATGAACATCATTCTCCTCTTCATGACCTCACCGTCAGGGCATTTGAACTCCACAGGAAGAGTGGCTGTTCTGTGGGGGGTGCAGCAACGTCCATCAGTGCAGACCCCACAGAATTTAGCTCGATAGGTCTTCACACTGGTACAGCCAGAGAGCTCAAACTTGATGGGCTTGGAGATTTTGGGGGTGCGAATACACTTTTTGCCTTTCTGTGGGGCAACAAATGAAAAAAGTTTAGAAGTCTTTTTTAAAAGATTGTACAATTCCCATTCATATTTCTATCCATTAATTTCATCCTGTCATTATATGCAAAAAGGTTAATACTCTGATCCTCATGAAGGTTTTACATGCAAACAAGACAGTTTAAATAGTGTTCAAATTGTATTTACTTATCTAATGGCTAAAATAGGTGCATTTATTTATAACTTAATTCTTAAATATTCACTATTGGGATGAGACCTTATATAATATTTACTTGGTTCTGAAAGTGGATAAGTTAGAGCTATACATCTTCTGTAAAACTGGGTCTATGCTGAAACATCCTTAGAAGTGTATATTAGATGGCATATTTACCTTAATGTTTTCCTCCAAGTCTGCCTCGCAAGGTCTGACCATGCAGAGTCTGCTTTGCTTCTCCAGTCTGCAGAAGGCATTGTCATTGGTGACTCTGGTGGAGATGCCCATTCCACAGGTCTTTGAGCAAGCACTCCATTCTGTGGTCTGGACAAGGCAGTTGGCGCGCATCATCATTGCCTGGTCAGGTCCATAAGTGTCTTCTGGTCTGTAAGCTGTGGAGCACAGGTCAACAGGATGAGATTGTGGCAGAGAGAAATAGTGCAGATGCTATCCTCTCAGTGTATTAATGCTGCATAAACGTAGGGTTATATTTATCTGTGGTGTGATTCCAAGGAAGGCACTGGAGTCACATCAGGGCTGAATCTGATCCATTAGGATAATCATCACTGCATTGTGTATGGTCAGTCTATTGCACTGGCAGGCCAACAACGTTCACTAAGATCTCAACTCACCAGCTAGAGCAGGTCCAACCGCCGTCTGTTCTCGGAGCTCATCGCACACCCATTCCTCGCAGCACTTCCCAGGGAGCTTAACTCTTCGCGGGGAAGGGCAGTCTGGGCTGGGCAGCCGGACATCCATGCTGCACAGGGGCACGCACCCCACTGCCCCGTCGAGGCAAGTGCACTGGTATTTGCAGCTGCTCTGGAAGGACTCCCCGCTCCTGTACACCATCCCTCCGAACACACAAGGGGCGCCGTCCCGAGCTGCAGACAGTGACAGAGGGACAGCCGGACATGAGCACTCCGGGAAAGGCAGCAGCCCGGCCACTCGCGCTGCCACTGTGGGGAGGGCGCAGCAGGAGCTGGGGGAGCAGGTGGTCTCTATGGCTCCTGCTGGGGGGGAGCAGAGGGGGATGACGAGATCACCGCTGTGCAATGGAGCTGTGCCCTGGAGGGAGGACCCACTCTACTAGGGAAGGCAGCCAGAGGGGGGTTGGGCATGAATTGGACGGGCTCGCTTTTAAAGGCTCTAGCGCCCCCGGTATCGGACCTCCCCGCTCACTGCCGCCCCTTACCGGTGCACACGCCGATCCTGCGGTTGGCCGGCGAGCCGAAGTCGCAGAAGAGCCCCTTGTGGTGGTCGCAGGGGTCCCGCTCGGTGCACAGCTCGCCCAGCTGCTTGGCGCACACCCTGCAGCAGCCGCAGCCGTCCTGCACCAGGCTCACCCCAGCCGGGCACGTGGGGGGCGGCCCCGCCCCGCACTGGCACTGCCCGCTGCAGTCCTGGCCGGACACCTCCTGCGGAGAGAAGGAGACGGGAGGGGATCAGGGGAGCCCGCCTCGCTGCGCTTCGGATCCCCGCGTCCCCAGCGACCCCCCCCCTGCAGCTGGGGAAGCGGGCGGGGTGGGGGGGCACTTACCCAGCAGAGGAGCGCGACAAGCAGCGCCACGGCGAAGCGGCTGGGTCCCGGTCGTGCGGCCATGCTCGGCAGCGGCTCTCGGCAATAGACGGTGCAAAGGCTCCTCGGCTTGTGCGTCCTGCGGGCGGAGGGAGTGTGAGCCGGGGGGCCGCGGTGTGGAGCTGGGTCTGTCCGAGCGCCTGGTCTCGCCAAGGTCCCGTCTCTCTGGCAGGAGACTTGTTCTCTGGCTCTGAAGCAGGGCGCCTGGCCGCTTTTATACACTCCGGGCGCCCCGGGCTCGCCAATCGGCTGAATGGAGTCCTACACAAACAGCGACATTCCTCACATTCCTCCCCACCTTCCTGCCTCATCAACTCGCACCGGATTGATCCTGACCCCTTGACACTCAGCATTCCTCCTGTCTGCAAAAGCTGGCACACTTCAGCACACAAAAAAGGCGCTGTATTTCCCTCACCCAATGGCATTTTCCCCCTTCCAGCCTCATACGCCTGATTTTATATGATGTAAAATGCTTTTTAAAATTATTTTTAGATGACAAACCTCTGTATCAAACTGCTTTTGCGTTGCCCACCCTACTTCCAAATTACATAAATCGTATTAACAGGCACTTCACTACAAGATACAAACTCCTGGGAATTCTGAACCAGCTGAGACGTCTTAAATATATATGGGGACAGGATACATATGAACCACCACTACCAGCCCTGGTAACAAGAAAGGAGCTGTTTTAAACCCCACAGGAGTTCAAAAGAAACTGCATGCAAAATCTGTTATAAACTCAGCATTCTTCATTACGGAAGGAGAAACTTTTTCATGCTAACTGTTGCTGCTGCTTATAGTATTGTCCGAGAAGGTGTAATTTAGAGGAAAAGTAATTCATGGATACTGTTAATCAAGTTTATTGGCTTATAATAGCGGAGACTAATTTGCTATCATTAAAAATTAACCTTTTACTGGGAGGGGAGGTTCCATTATTCTGTCTTTCAAGGAAGCACATTCTTTGATATTAAATTATTCCAGAGAAAAATACACATCAATAGTAGATAAGAATCTGTTGTTTGATTCAACACAAGCGATTAATGCTGTGACAGGCAGCTAGTTCAAGTGGGGCGGGGGGGGGGGGGAGCAGGGAGAAAGGTTGTGGGGATGGTTGCTAGGAACAACCATGGGAATTCTTATTCTTTTCTTCTTTTTTTTTCTTGGCTAGAAAATACAAGACACTACTAATTTTAAAAGGTGGATTGCTCTCTACTGACTTATTTAGAGAGTGGGTGACTAGCCTTCCCTAGATACACACTTTTTCAACTTTGGCAACCAGGTTTGGAGCACTGAACACTCTGGGCATTTTGTTACTACCAAAAAAAGTCATAATTATATCTGAGGGCTGGTTATAAATTGAGTCTGTGTGCTACTGAATCATACTGAATATTTGAAATGTGTTCCTTTCCCAATAGATGTTCTCTATGAATAGAGAGAGTGCCTATTTACCCTGAAATACTTGGCACAATGAAGTGAGGCTGAAGCGTGGAAGAAGTGTCTCTTATTTCCCACTGCCTGCTTGCAGCTGTCATTTGTGAGTAACACATTCCTAGGGCATCTTTGCGTCCCTCTTGCTGATTATGCCTCGTAAGATCAAAAATCAGTTTGGCTTGCCACCAAAACCTGTAGCTCCTAAGTATCTTGGTCCTTATTAAATAATCATGGCGCACGTTGTTCTTATTTATTTCAGCAGGAAGGATGGCTTCCCAATCCTGCATCATTTGTCTGTGCAGTGATGTCATGTTGATTGACCCCAGGTTTAACACAATGAATGCCAGTATGTTGACTTTTGACCTGTTTAAGTATGCTTGTGTTTATTGAGACAGACAGAGTTAATGCACTTTGTTAGGCAAATTGAAGTCTAGATGATGGATATTTTTAAAAAGACGTTTGCATACAACCACACCCTCCTCCCACACTTTCACACTTGTGACATAGCAACATGGATTTACAGTTTTACTTAATTCAGAAAGTGATCTCATCTCTTCTATTGAATTTTAACAAACTGAATCAGTCCAATTCCATTATAAATAACATCACTTGCAAATGGTTATTTATGTTATCATCAATTCACACTCTGGGCCTAATTTTCAAATATAGTGGCCTTCATGAGAAACCTTAATCCTACTTTTGGATGCTCAGATTGATACTTGGGCTAAATTCAGTCCTCAGATACATACATCACTGGCTTGTTGCTTTTCTGAGGGCAACATTTGACCTTTAGGCATGTTAATGGCCATTCTATAGACTCTATCCAGCTTTTATGGAAACTAATGGTAATCTTTTATTTAACTTTAATGGGAGTTAGTCTGGGCTGTAGTACTGAGGTGCTGATCTGAATGCCCAAATGCAAGATTTGATTGTCCTGTTTAGACACTTGCATATGAAATTTGGGTCAGTTATATGGTAGCTGATCTATGAAGAGTGGTGAAATGATAAACAGAATCTCTCGTGTGTGTGTGTGTGTGTGTGTGTGTGTGTAACTTCCATTAATGTCACTGGGGAGGCTGGGTATGTGTGGAGGGGAGAATGTACCTCAAAATCTCTCTAATTTAAAAATCCAATATTCTATATTGTACTGCAAAAGTGTATTTACCTTCTTGGCACTCCTCTTTGCCTTCAAATTAAGGTTCTTGGCACTCCTCTTTGCCTTCAAGTTAAGGTTATGCCTTTGCTTCTGCTAAAAATCCCACTTTTTCATAAAGAAAGTATATCTTTGCTATTTAAAAAAATCCAGAGGAATAGTTATGGTAAATAATACATTTCCAAACTTCTGAAGCTTCCCAAAATCCATATTTATCTAAAGACTGTGATGACCCCAGTACTGGGTAAATAATATGCATACCAAACTATGTATAACATGCATACCAAAATGCAAATGTAACCAGGTAAACAGACTGCCTTTTAAAAATGCCTAAATATGGTAGGAGATCATCAGAGAGAGGCTGTAGACATGTTTCATAGTTTTCTGTGTAAGAATTTTTTTCAGATAAATAATTTTTTTATTAAACAAAAACCTAAGAAGTTAATTTACAGAAAAAGTATGTTTTAAAGTAACAAACCACCAGAAAGCCAGGAAATCCAAAGTGATGGGCCAAGTCTGTCCTTAACTCAAATCGCATAATGGGACAAATACAGCAGTCCTCATCCATCTGTTGTTGATTGTCTTCAGTAAGAGTCGGGCTGCAGGACTAATTCTGTGCTTACTGTATAAACTGGGAGTAACCTCACTGGAATCTAAGGTGTTTCACCAGTGTAAATATGCCCAGAATCCAACCCTGCAGAATTTGGCTTCATGTTGTTTTATTTCTTTATAAATGTTCATAAATGACTCATCAAATATATGTATGTGTGTGTGTGTGTGCGTGTGTGTATACATGTACAGGGGAGGAAGTAAAGTGGAAATAGGGGCTTCTTATAACATTACGCTTCTCTAGCCTGACCTTATTGAAGAACAGTATGTCATGGTTTGAAGAACTACATCTTGGAGTTGATTCATAAAAGATTAAAATGCACTAATATTATGTTATATACAGGTGTTTATACAGCAAATGCTTTTTAGCCAGTATATTTTTTCTGGTGAAATTAAGAATTCACTATGTTGGCAGCACAGCCCTATTGACACAGCTATACCCGGTATGTGTGTGCCTGCATCAGCTTCAGTTGGTACAGTTCCTTTGGTTAAGTCTTGTAAAATGTACAGGTGTGGATATGCTACATTCCTTCCCTTATGTTTTTCCTTTTTTTTTCCTTCCCCCCAAAAAGTTCACTTGATCAAGTATCAGACATACTGAAAACCTGGCAGGACTACAGGAAAGTGGCTAGACTTGGAGTGTTTGTGTACTTAAAGAAGGAATCTTGCACATTTTCAACTTTCAGTCTCAGATATTTTCTTATAAGAGCAATTGGAAGTCTGAGCCAGCCCTCAAAGCGGAAATCAATAGCTCCCAGAGAAACATACCCAAGGAATGTGAATCTGATCCAGGAACCATACGCAATGCACATATAGTACTGTCTTCCTTATAGGAAGTCTGGCCGTATATGGACATGTGTACCCTGAGCTATTTTTCATCATGATGGTCTTGTAGTTGGCTATAGACATTTCTAGTTTGCCTCAGGTTTAACAATGTACATTAAATTCCCTCCCCAAAAGCTCTCCAGAATATTTCTTAAATTGTAATAAATATTATCCTAAAATCCTAAGGGATCCAGTTAAACTTGCATCAACATGTATTTGTTTAAAATAAAGACTCCAAGCAAGATTTGCTGTGCTACTGCAAAAGTGGAAATGAAATAAAAATAAAAAGCTATACTCTGTCTTGAATTTGCTGTCCTTCTGTTTGTCTTTCTTAGAATTCATGTGATGACTCATTCTGTAGATCCACAGGTATAGAAAGTGCTCAGGTACAATAACTGCTACAGATTCACTAACTTTTTCAGGTGTGGGGTTCATGAGCTAGTGAATTTGTGAAGGCAGAGAACAATGGAGAGAAAACATTTCTTTTTCCTAAGAACTGTCAAGCAGCTTTTCCATGTTTTCCACCTAATTTATTCCATCTGTATAACTATAATACTGTAGGCTAGATCCTCAGCTGGTGTACATTTTCTTAAATGAAACTTCACCAATTTACACCTGCTAATCCTGCCAATGAGATTTTACTTGTCAATGGCATTAACTCTTCTTAGACGCATACAGGCAAAGAGAGACTGGATGGTGTGGGGGATGGCTTCTGACCTACAAAGCTGTTTATTACTAACTTACTGGTTCAAATCCAATACTAAAGACACAGAGTTAGATTCTGTGTTGATGGAGCTTCTTTTTGAAATCAAAATCACCAGCAGAGAATTTGGCCTCAAATTGTTACCCCGGAGACCAGTTGTGGAATTAAGTACTATTCAGCAGCATGAGTAAGGCTATGCCATAATGTGTAACTCCCTATTCATAGACCTGAGTTCATTCTTTATTCCTCAGTCATAGATATTGTCTCTTAAATATGTGATATTTTATTACTTGAGTGTCACTAGAAGCATTGCTTTAAACTTCTGGCTTAATTTTCTGAAAAGTCACCACTGTTTTTCATGGACATGTGTGGTCTTAAAGTGGTAAAGTGATTACTGGAAATAAAATAATCTTAATCATGAGAGTATTCCAAACATATATAAAACTGTCTATATTAAGTCAAGATTACCTTTAAAATGAACTGAAAGGCATTTTATCTGCCAAGACCCAAGTCCAGAGCATCTGGATTTCCCCTGAAACATCTGATGGCACCATTAACAGTGCAGGGAGCTGCATTCATTGCACTAATGTAGATGTCAGAAATGTCATTAGTATTTGACAGGAAAAACAGAGCCCTAAACATAGGTCATGGCGTGTAAGTGAGGAGGGAATTGACTCTCAATTATCAGGCTCTATTTATTCCCAGGTTTTGCTAGAGGGTATAAGATTTCCAGCAGTTGTAAGCCCAACTAGTGTGGGATTGCTATGACTCAAAACAATCCCTTCTCACCCTGCTTTGACAACGGCTTGAACAGTCCAAAAAAATGAGTGGAGCTGGCTGGAGATGGACATGCTATACCCGGTATGTGTGTGCCTGCATCAGCTTCAGTTGATACAGTTGCTTTGGTTAAGCCTATGGATTCAGTTCATTCCCCTAGGCAACCTTTGATGCCCTCTCCTGGAGGAACCCCTTGGGAGAGTGGTGATGGAAACACTGTCTTCCCTCTCCGGAAGGGTAATGCCCTTGGTGGCACAGCAGGAGGGTGCCCCCCTTCCTGATCTCCTACATCAGCAAATCAATCCCATTTTGTTTTAAAATGCATTTGCTCACATTTTCTAAAGTTTGCACATAAATTCTATTGGGGCCAAATCAAGGGTAGTTTGCTGAGTTAGGAGTGTAGGATGGGCCCCTGGTTGACGTAACATCTTAGGAGTTCTTATTTCATGTACACTATTATTTTTAGTTCATTTTTAAACTTTAAGGTCTTTCATTTGCAATATAAAGGATGTCGTGGTACACATGAGTTTCTCCTGCCGCTGTACTTGTATGCTTCTTCTTGGTCCTGAATCACCCATTCTGGTATTACTGGAAGTCCTAGCATGTTGTAATAAAAAATAGTGAGACTTGGTCACATCCCAAGAGAGGTCTGAAATCCATTGTGATCATTTTACTGCTCTGCATACCAATGCCATTATGAATTTCTCTCTCTGACCCTTGCTGCAGGAGTGCGATTAGGGCAATCCCATACATATTTGAGCAATATGCTCATCTGACAGAATGTTGAAAATAAAGGCCAAAATGTTTGAATGTGTGTCTTTACCTAGGCACCTCGGTCTCTACTTAGACACTTAGGGGAAAATGGCTAAGTTTCCAGAAAATTTTGGCCTATCGATAAACTTTTTGATTGAGCCACAGAATGACAGAAAGTCTTTGGGTCACCCACCATGTCTCTGTCATTGAAAAAGAACAAGAAAAAGAAGAAAAAATGTTGCAAGAACTGATGGTTTGACAGTTTGATGCACAATGACAGTTCTGTTGCATCAATGAGACAGGAACGTCCGTTTTCAGGAGCTCTATCTGTGAGTATCAAATTAACATACAGCACTAACTTCTGTTGTAACTATAGAATTTATGTGCATATGTAAAGGTGGAAAAGTTTTATATGGACAATATGCTTATTTCTAGTGTTTGAACAATTTTGTTGATTAAAAACGATTGTCCCACACCCTCATCACTCTGGATCCTTTTTTTCTTTCTCTGTCTTAATAAAAGTATATGGTGTCCCTTTAGGTCAAGTGATAGAGGCCCGTCCTTTGGAGGTAGGGCACTTGAACTCCATCCATAGAGTCATAGATTCCAAGGCCAGCCCAGAAGGGACCATTATGATGATCTATTTTGGAATTATGTGTAACTAGACTTGAAAGGATTAGGATATTTGTATTGGTAAATATCAGTAAACATCAATTTCACTATACACACACAAACCCATGGAAATATATGTCCATCACTAATTGTAGAAATTTACAGATAGGCAAAGTAAGAAAAATGCTTCTTGAGAACTTCTTAGAATTTGATTTAAGGATATTTACTTTTTATATTTTTTAACATGTGATGTTGACAGTTTATATTAGTAGATCCTTGCAGACTGCTGCAGTTTTAATCCTGGTTATAAAGCTTTTAACTTTTTGAAAACAAAGTCTACTGTCATTAAAAAAATATTGTTTGCTGTGTTGTTGTAGCCATAATGGTCCCAGGATATTAGAGAGATGACATGGGTGAGGTGATATCTTTTATTGGACCAAATGGTGATAGAGACAAGCTTTTGAGCATACACAGAACAACAACTCTATGTAAGCTTGAAAGCTGGTCTCTTTTTACCAACAGAAGTTGGTCCAATAAAAAATATTACGTCACCTACCTTGTCTCTCTTGTTAAATAATTTGTTGACCTGCCCTGGTGTGTCTGATCCTCCTCCCCCCCCCCCCCCATAATTTCCTGTAACTGTGAAATTTAAATTGGTAAAAACTGAAGATAATGCTTAAAAATAAACATCTATATTTTCCATCAAAATTATAAAAAAAATAAAAATTGAATTCTGCCAAGCCTATTTATAACACAGGCCAAAGAACTCCCCCAGAATAATTCCTGTTGAGACTAGAGCATATTTTTTAGAAAAATATCCAGTCTTGATTTAAACATTGTCAGTGATGGAGAGTCCGCCACAACCTTTAGTAAATTGTTCCAATAGTTAATTACCCTCACTGTTACAAAAGTATGCCTTATATCCAGCCTGAATTTATCTAGCTTCAACTTCCAGACCTATTTGCGCTATGCAGTTCAGAGTGGCCAGAAGAGTAACAAGCAATAAGATTGTTGAGTCACAGATTGGAGTCACAGATTGTTTACTCTGTCTCCATTAGCTATTACTAGCATACACACTGACTCTGTGGGTGCTCCGGGCCTGAGGCACCCACAGAAAAAAAAATAGTGGGTGCTCAGCACCCACCAGCCACCTGCCAATCAGCTTTTCGGTGGCCCCTGCTGATCAGCTCTTCTGCAGCAGGCAGGAGGTGCTGGGAGGAGGGGGAAGTATGTGTGTGGAGGAGAGATGGAGTGAGGTGGGGCACTGGGGGAGGGGGTGGAGCAGGGCGGAAAGAGGCGGAGTGAGGGTGGTGCACACTCGGGGAGGAGCAGAGCGAGGGGGAGGGAAGAGGCAGAGAAAGGGCAGGGCAGGCTTGGGGGATGGAGCAGGGGAAGGAAGAGGCGGAGCGAGGTTGGGGCATGGGGAGAATGGACAGAGTGGGGCTGGGAAGAGGCGGAGTGAGGGTGGGGCCTTGGGGGAGGAGGCGGAGTGGGGGCGGGGCCTCAGGGCAGATTGTGAGTGGAGCACCCATCCAGAAAAAGGAAAGTCGGAGCCTGTGATTAGTAGGGTAGGGTTTATGACTCACAGCTGAATAGTCCTGATTTCGTCTAGCAGAGGGGCAGTAGTGCATCCACACTATTACCAAATTTTGTAATCTTGCAGCCAAGGCTAGATTACTGCAATGTGCTCTACTTGGGGTATGTCTGAGACACTCTCAGAAATAGAGGCTTCAGCTAGAGAAAAATACAGCAGCTTGCCACTTTTGGAAATGACCAGCTCTGCTCTTGTGTGTTGGTGTATTGTTTGCTTCTGAGTGCAGTTTAAAGTATTGTTACCTATTAAGAACTGATGTTGTGCTCAGGGCTGTATAAGACACAACATTTCCTGCCCTGAAGATCTTAAAGAAAATGCAGATTGGCTGGGATTGCATTCAGACAGGCCTAAAATGTTCTGGTACCAAGTATTCAGATGCTCTACCTTTTTTGTTCCTGACTCTTCCTGGTAACTACAGTATGAATCCCTCTTACTGTTTGATTACTTAAACTGAGCTATCTGAAACTGGCTTGGTCTCTTCACTGGAGGGACCACAGTTTTGCAGTCTGTTCCCTCTGTGATCCACAGAGACCAAATCTGAGAGCTTCAGGGTATACGTAGGGCCTGGCCAGATTATTTTTCAATTAACAAATGGGATTAAAACTGCAGCAGTCTATGAGGATACTAATTTATGTTGTTGTGAAGTGGGGAGATGCCAAGGAAAATGGCAATGTCTATGATCTGTGTGTGTAATATATATTACACGTGTATGAGTATATCTTCTTAAAATTTGTTGTTCATTTGGTTTTAAACAAACAACTGCTTATGGTGATCCTTATGATGCCAGCTCTGTTAGTACTCAGTATATTATGGCATCCAAATTGGTTGTCCATCATCACATAGAACCTTAAAATCATTGACACCATGTTATTTTCAATGCTTTTATAGTGTGCCTCAGCAATAATGTAGATTAATTGTTTTCATGAATCTTTTATAACTAGGAATGTCTTGGTTGGGAAAGCCCTCTGTGGTCTGGGTCCTGGTTTTCTTTGAGATTGCTTCTCTCCTTGTGCTCTTCCCTAACAGCTGAGGTGATTGAGCTGGCATTTCCCTGATTTATACATTTGGGGTCTGGGTGTCTTCAGTGATGGGTCCTTGTCTCAGGAATTCACTTCCCTCCTTGGTCTGATACAGCCTGAGCAAGTTGACCTTGGAGTAACATGATAAGGCTGGTGTGTTTACTCAGGCTTTACTGAGGTGTCGGTGGAGTTGGATTATTGTACATGCCTTTAAATTGTATTTGCATTTAGAGACATTGATAGGAAAACTATATAAATTAACAAAAGCACATAGTGACTGCAACACACTAGCTTCTTATTAAGATTGTTTAATTTTCAGGAGAATGATTCCAGATGATTTAGCTGCCAGCATGGTTGGATAGTTTTGCAGCTAGTGATCAGTGGTATGCACACTATGTAAATAGATCTCTGCAAGTGACGCAGATGGGGAACCTAGGATGTAGCCTAGGACATCCAAGGTTATGTTGATGGGGCTTCCTTGTTGACCTGCGGATGTATGGGAAATTTAACAACTAAGGGATCAGGTCTCAAAACCATCTTATAACCATAATCTCACCAGTGTCTGTGGGGAATTCATTCTCAGACAGTTTGTCACATACAGACGAGGAAAGTAGAGTGTGGGAGAAATATGCAGGGGGAGGAGGGGAAACATGAGGTACATTTCTAAGAGATCTTGATTTCCTACTGGAACTCAACCAGAAAAAAGAGTTGTCTTCGATACCCATTGGGTTTCCCCTCCAATTGTATTTTACAGTAATGGTGCAGAAGACTACAGTTTACACTAGTATTACTACAGACACCATGGTGATGAGTGCCCTTTAATTAATAAACATGGCATATTTAGAAATAATGTAACAATAACATCAAAGTGTTTTTGACCAGCATTGCTACTTTTTTAAAAAAAATTGTATAAGAAATATAAATATAAATGGGCCTGAACTTCACAGGTTGGAATCTAAACTTTCACAATATTTGGAGTTTCTATCTGGCATTTTGGTTTGACCTGTATGGAAAATGGATTCAGTTGTGAAGTTCAAGTTTGCTTGGGCTTTTGTCTGAGGTCCATTTCTAGCAAAGAGGAGCCCTCTGATGGAAGAACATGTTGAATACAGTACAGAAAAAAATATGTTAATTCAATGGTGCGGTTAATATTTATGATTATTTTGGATTAAATTGTGGTTGCTCTGGGATGTTCATTTATTGCCTTCTATTGTTTTATTACCGCGCACTTACATAATTCTTGAATTCTTCAGATCAAGACAGACACTAATTAATTCTCACAATATTCCTCTGAACTAGGGACACAATGATACAAACTGGTTTTACAAATGTCAGGTGAGTTTCAATATCCTCTGTAAACTAGCTGCGTCTGTGTGAAGATCATTCTTAAGGAAAAGGTGTCGTGTCATGTAGGTGTGGAATTCTTGGAAACAGCTATTTTCTCATTTCTCTGCCCCATAGTTTCTGAGACTCTATACAGACATTTGTCTAATTCTTTCCTTGTAAATAGTGATGGTGCTGTACGTGACTCACTAAGTGTGCCTTGGATTTCTTTTCTTTCTTTCTTTTTTTTTTGCCATCAAACTGCCACAGGGGGGAGTATAAGTTTGGAAAGGGCCATGCTAGTCTGTTCCAATCTGATATTTCACCAACTGTAATGCATTCCACTTTAATATTATGCACCAGAGAATGGGTTATATTAAGGAAATTAGATATAACTCTGACATTAATGCAGGATGATTGGTCTAACATGAGAAATGATGAACAATGCCTGCTACAAGCACCAATACAGAATATTGTGTCCAAATTGCTGAAGATGCCTTTCAAGAATACAAAGAAAATTATGGTAAGGAAGTCCTTGCCCTTAACTTGGACACGGAAAATAAAGTGGGAAAAATGAGTAAAGTCTTCCGATACAATCTGTCTAGACTTGTGGTGGAGGCATATGCAGCATGCTATTCAAATGTTGTTGAGGAAGTAGCAACACATTCATAAAGCACATTGAGAAATTTGAAAACTCTGTCACAGCCACCATCAACCTAATGGTTGACTTTAAAAAAGAATTGAGGGTTTGGATTCCAAAGACACTTGAAAGACTTTTCAGAAGATAGTGTTTCCATGTTTGAATTTAGCCAGGGTAAGTATATTGAAATTCTCATGAAGAGCAAGGATATCGTTGATCAAATCATAGCAAACATTTTACACAAGAAGGAAATCTATAGAGGCAGCAAATTTACAAAAAAACTGAAGGCATTTTTATAGGGACTTGACACTTTTTCAGAGTCTCACTGGAAGTCTGGCTTGAGCTAATTCAAGTTAAAACTAGAAGCACAAAGACAAAATAAAAAAATTCAGAGCAGCTATGTAACCTTTCCACTAGCCAACCCAACTGATACCAGATACAAAGATCTTAGCGTGAACTCAGAACTGAAAGAGAATGAAATGCATCTAATGGAATATTGTCCTCTGTTCGTCCCTTTTCTCATAGAATTTCAAATTGAAGATCCATATTTCTTCCCTAAATCTTTATTTGTAAAGGAGATTGTGTCACAATCTGTTGCACCCATGTGATAGAAAACAACAGAAATAAAAACTTGAAAGACAAGACAGTTTAATTCAGAATTTTGTCAGTTTTCAAAATTTTTGTGCTCCTGTCCAGCTAGCTCATTATCATGCATGTACTTTTTAAAAACATATACAATTTAGTTTATCCAAAAGGTCACAATCGGCAATCAATTGGTAACAAAGAAGTAACATCTTTTATTGGACCAAGTTCTGTAGGTGAAAGAGACAAGCTTTCAAGCCCCACAGAGCTCTTCTTCAGGTCTGTGGAGCTCGAAAGCTTGTCTCTTTCACCAACAGAAGTTGTCCTACCTCACCCATCTTGTCTCTCTCATATCCTGGGACCAACATGGCTACAACAACGCTGTATGTAAGGGCAGATATTAAAGAGCGATGGATCTAACTAGTTAGAAGCCTAGAGACCTGATTATTGTGTTGTCATGTCTTACAAAATTGCAAGGTTTTTTTTCCATTCTGGACAATGTGTGCCTTTTGAATGTTTGAGGAATAAATATACATACAAAGTGAACAAATTCTGTGTTTTGGATTTCATTTCATAAACTTTATATGAGTATTTCAGGTTTCATCACTTTATTTTTTTCAGAAAAAAAGGTGTTGGTTGTTGGGCGGTTAGTTGGTTGTTTGATGGAGAAAATCACAGTAATCCTAGTTCTGGGTTTTGCTTCTGATAAAGTATTATATAGTAGTTAGAGCACAAGAATGGGAATCAGGATTTCTGGTTCTTTCACTGACTTACTGCTTGACCTTGAGCAAATCATTTAGCCTTCTGTATCTCAGTTTTCTCCATCTGTAAAATGGGGATAAATAAGGCCTATGTAACATTCTGGCTAAATGTGTTTATGCCCCCATTGGCGCTTGTTCACATAGAAGATAAGAGTCTACTACTGCTATAATGTAATAGTTACTCTTTTAGCTCAAGTGGTGGAGATATGTGCTTCTGGTTCTGAAGTCACAGGCTCAATTTCTTCAGAGAGTCTATTGTACACCACTTTTATGGAGGCGAGTCATAATTTTGGTAACATATTAAAATGTGTTATTCATTTTATTATGATAAATTCCAGTAATAAAAATATATGCACTGTATTTGGAGTCTGAACTAGTTGATGAATGGATGAGGTGTCTGATTTTATTCCTGTCGATACAAATCCTGTCAAAGCTGTGTTTTTTGTTCAAAATTCATTTGGGAACCCAGCTTTTCTCTAGGAACAACATGTAGTATTAAATTCTCACTATTTAATTATTAAAAATATTTTAATATGCACAAATAAAAAGCCAAGTTAACAAAAAGGTCTGTCAGATACAGGCATGGTATTGCCAAGAGCCCAAGTTACAACAAGGTTAGCCCTTTAAATAGCCAAGTTAAACAAGGCTCACAGCATACCCAACACTCCTAGAAGTAATGAACTCATGCTTGGGAGCTGTGGGGGGAACCAGGGTGGGAATAGCAAGGAAGAAGAAGAGGCAAATTAATTCTGAAAAGTTAGACTAGTATTACTCCTTGCTATATTTGCACAGTATGGTGCTGAATCGGCACCACTGAAGCTAATGGGGTGTTTTCCATTTGACTTACATGAGAGAAGGGCCAGGCACAATGAAGCATTCAAATAATGATTTCTCCTCCTTGTAAGAAAGATTTTTAATGAGAAAAGGAAAGGTGTACATAGTGGAATCAATTTTGTGTCACGATTATTCAACTTATGATGCTGCCACTTACTTTTTTTTTTTTAAAGTCTCATTGTCGGCCATAATTTCATAATTTCAAGAAAATTGGTTTAGTATTTCTTGGTTCTGGACTGTAACAAAGGATCCTAAACAGGGATGATAACAAAACTTCTCTAAGAAAGAGAAAAAAAAAATTCTGTCGATGTATGACAATGGCAACTTTAAACAGTCTATTTTTTGCTATTTTAGCTAGTTGGCTATTTTTGAGTTGTGAGTATAAACTTTGCAGTAAAAACATTTGGTAAAGAGTGTTTTTTTTATCACCTTTGCAGAAATAAATTGATATATTTTGCTTAAAGATTCTAAACAAATTCAATTTTGAGCTGAGACTAAGCACAGAGATACTTTAGCCCTAAGAAAATGTTTTTATGGAAGTGAGGAGCACTTGAAGAAAGTGGGTGTAGGCGTTTATACAATTAGATATACACAAACTAAATCCAGATATAACTAATCAATCAGACTGAACCAAAAAAAAACAAGCTACAGGACAATAAATTCCCCTTTGCCTTTTCTTGCCACCTTTTCTTGCCACTATTGCAATGGCACAGGACAGATTCAGAGGCAGTCTCTGAGCCAGTGGTGTGCTGCCAAAATTTCAATTAATCAGTGATCCATGCAACATTTTTGGACAGAATATTCTTCCTCTCACCTCTGCCAAAACATTCAGTTTGCTCCATATGATTTCTATCCCACCCCCATTAATTTTACAAACTCTTCTCTCTTCTGACTATTAATTTTTCTATCCCTGCCACTACAACCAGCTTCTGGGCCAGTATCTCTCCACACACTGTGCTTCCCCCTCCCCAGTACCTTACTGAGGTTCCTCTAAGCTTCTCCTCTTCCTGGCAGCAGTTCCTCATGGTTGTGGCAGATGCATCTGCATTTAAAGAAAGAAAGAAAAGAGTTGCACCTTTCACACCAAGCAGAAAGGTAAAAATAACAGATGTTCCCCAGGGTTTGGTCATCCTGTTTTCTGATGAACCTCCTTTTTTTGTCTCCAGAGCAGCATCCCTTTCTTTTAAGGTATTAAACCTAAAGAGGTGCTCCCCTGGTCTGCCTCTGATCCATGGTTGACAATTAACTCCTGAAATTCCAGGCCATTTTTTGGCCCTGTGCAGCTACTTCCAAAGGATGTCACTGGGGCAGGGTGCAGCAGGGCTCTGGGTTCACCTCCTTGAAAGCACTACAGACCTGTTCATCCTGTCACAGGAAGGTACAGTAACTGAGACAACTGTGCTTGCCAAGCAAGAGAAGTCACTATTCTTTTTTTTTGTTGTTTAAATTATCTTTGGAGACTTTTTATGGTCTGTCCGTTGGACAAAGTAGTGATATCTTAAAACAGAAGTGAAAATTATGAGGGGATATTTTCAAAGGCACAAAGGGCAATTCCCACTGGCAGCCAATGGGAGTTGGGTGCCTACATGCCCTTTGTGTCTCTGAATATCTCCTACTAACAATAATCTTTTAAATAAATTGAATTTAGGGATCATATAAACATGATTTTTCTCACTGACAGAAACAGACCTATAGAAGCCATTATGGTCTGTCAAGTAAATATTTCTTTTACATGTTATACCGCTAGATTAATTATTTGTTCTGAGCCAGTAAAGGCTGTTATGTAAAAACATACTTGGCAAAACATTTGTATTGCTTTCCATTACTGTGGGTGTTTGCAGCCCTAAGCCTATTATTATGAATGATTTACTCTGTGAAGCGTGGCTGGGTTAAGTAGTGTAAAGACCCAGTTCCTGGATATAAGGACTGGGAATCCAGAAATCTGGGCTTTTATTCATAGAATCATAGGACTGGAAGGGACCTTGAGAGGTCATCTAGTCTAGTTCTCGGCACTCATGGCAGGGCTAAGTATTATCTAGATTATCTAGTATTATCCATTACTGACTCTGCCACTAAAGTGTTTGGAGACTTTGAGCAAATGACTGAGTGGCCAATACTGTGAGGTACTACCTACCTTCAGCTCCCATTGACTGTTACCTCAACTTCAACCCAGACTCCACCTACAGGATTCCATTGTTCTTCATTATCAACTGGAGGAGAGTGACATTTGAAAGTGTAGTGGTTTTTTTAAATTTTTTTGCTGAAGCTTCCTCATCCCTAGATAATATTTTGCATTATATGTAGGACTTTTTCTTCCCAAGGTTTACAGATGAGTTTACTGACGTAAAGAGAGTCTAGGACCCAGTCCTACAGGATTTCACAATGAGAGGCTGAGAATGATCTGTGTTTCTCAGGGGGGGCTTTACATCTTCTAGGGTTGGCATTAACCTGCCTGGGCCTGATTCACCACCTCCAAAATATCTGTAAAGCTGACCTAAGTGGCCCTGTGGAACTTACCCATCATAGGAAGCACCCCCAGTAGTCTGAGCTGACTCTATGCCATGCCTCCTCAGTATCCCCAAGCAAGGGGACATAGCAGTAGCATTTCCAGGGAAGTGGGAGTGTGGCTAAAGGTTCCAACATGTCATCTCCTCACAGCTACCAGTATGGCCCATAAAGGCAGTTGATAGCCAGGTGCAAGATAGGGCAGCTCACAGGTGAGCCATTCTTGTTCACTCCTTGCCCCGTGTCAGACTCTGCTTGGGAGTAGGGATGAATATGATCCTCTGTGCCTCGGTGATCCCATCTGTGAAATGGGGATATTAATGCTTACGCAGCCTTTGAAATCATTTTGAAATCTTTGGATGGAAAAGTGCTCTGTGTAATGCAAAATATTATCTTGAGATAAGAGAGCTGCTATCAAACACATCCACTTCCCATGCTTTTCCTCCTATTGAGAACAAAGGGCAATAGAATCCCACAAGGGAAGGCCTGTGAAGCATGGATGGGATAAAAGTTCAGACCTGCTGCTGTTTCAGAATCACCATGACAGATTCCCACCAAGAAAAGTTGAAGTGGGAGCAACCCATGGCACCTGATCTGCTTAGAACCTTCCTAGTAGTGCATAAATTATTGATTCCTCCCCTCCCCCATACACACACCTCTTCCTTTTATGTTTTTAAATGAAGCTTTTGCTATTTGTACTTGTCTTAAATCCCATCTTTGTAAAAAAGATCTTATCTGCAAGCCACAGAAAATACACAGGGTGCTGTCTGACAGCAGGACCTGGTTTGGATTTAGTGTTCCTTTTAAAGTGAAACAATAAAAAAAAATCATGGGAATATGTTTCAGCTTTCCATTTTTTAATTCTTTTTTTTATCCCAGTTTTCACTTTCAAAACCATTTGGATCTGAAAAGACATTTCTTTTTTATCTGTTGTTGGAACGCTGTCTTCTCACCCTATTTGGATGTTAAGAATCTCTCCCATTTTCCATTTCTGGAACAGCCATACAGAGATCAGTGTTTCTTGTTCAAACCTTTGTGATTTAGGGTTTGTTTATTGGTCTCTCACCAGCTGGTTGTTTTTTGTTTTGTTTCCGAGATACTTTCCAGACACTAATATGTAGATGTTGTTTGCAGACAAATTCTGTGTGTGTGTGGCGGGGGGGAGGGGGAGGGGGGTAAGTGGAGGAGTTAGTGACAATGTTAAATCTTCCCAATATATCTAAATAGTTAAGCAATTAAAATAAGGTATTTTACACCATTTACTGAGCAGGGTAGGATTGTGATCCTAGGTCATACTTTCAGGGTGTGTGTGATTTATATATATTAGGCTAGTGCCCAGAAGCTCTGATCAGGATTGGGGCCCAGTTGTGTACGTTGCTGCAAAAAGCGCATAGTGAGATACTGTCCCTGAACTGAAGAGCTCACAGTCACAGGCTTTGATCCTGCAGGTTGCTCTGTACAGATGAAGGGATCTAAGACGCAGATTGGCAGGAGAAGGAGGGCAGGGTGAACAAGAAGATGCCATGGTTACTAGGTATATAGTCATATCCTGAAACAAGAGGTTCCTCATTATCCACCTTCAAATCCCTCTTCAACACTCTCCTTTGCCTCGATTCCTACAAAAAACTTGACAACGATTGGGCTGCTGGTGTGCTGTGACCTCTGCCTATCGTCAATGTTGTCTCATTGTTTCTATGTACTCCCATGTCTGTCTGTATCTAGCTGTTGTTTCTTGTCATATTCTTACAGTGTAAACTGTTTGGGATAGGGATGGTCTTTTTGTTCTCTGTTTGTACAACACCTAGTACAGTGTGGTCTTGGTCTGTGACTAGGGCTCCTAGGGAGTGTGGTACTTCAAGAATAAGAATTTTAACATCACAGGTCGGTTACTTTTGAGTTTACGGGAGAAACTGAAGTTGAAATGGAGCAGGAGAAAGGGTGGGTGGGAGACTGTAGGAGGAAGCGAACGGTAAATGGAGGTGGAGGAAAGAATTATTGGAGGGGTGGCTGCAAGGGAGAAAAGGAGAACATGGGTGAAGAAGGTTGGTGTAGTAAATAATTTCCCTAATAAATTTACTAAGGTTTACCATGACTTAATTTCCACACAAGCATTCCTTTATTAGTTCAAAGGCCACTTGGTACTGATTACATCCAAAATATCAGTGTATGCACATACATCCTCATGTTTTCTATCCTAGTAACAATATAGTTATAAGCATTGGCCAACATACTTACAAGAGGTTCAGGCCTGAGATACACCTTCCCTTCATGGTGTATCTCTAGAGGGGTAAGGAAAAGCTCTGACAACGAACCCTTAGAAGACCTTGCTTTTTATATACCATAAAAAACAAGTGGTGTTACTGGACTTTAGCCAAAGACACGCACACATACACACATACACATACACACACACACACAGAGTCTTAGGGCTAAACACTGCACCAGGTACCCAATTAACCATGTTTTCTTTATTTCTATTACTTCAGCCCAGACCTTCAATAAGATAACACTGGTATTTCCAGGATCACTACAAATTTAACACAAACATCTTTTCTTTCTCATGAACCCATTCTTTTTAGTCACATACTTTTGGCCTATCACATATACTAACATCCAAACGTAATGTAAAATTATAGTTCACCCATGTGGGCCTGTATTTCTACAGTTGGGGAACTAAGGAGTAGTGGTGGTAGTAGAGAGGGGAGTGCTGAGGAGAGGACCAACCACAATGGTGGAACATAAGGCCAGATTTTCAAATGAACTCTATACCCAACAGCTCCTGTTGTGACACTTGTGACTTAGTGTGCTGAGCAAGTAGCTGGACACTTATTTTGGTGCCTAAATGTAAGCTTTTGTAAAGTCTGGCCAATAGGGTCCAAGTTCTAAAGGTCAGTGATTGTAATAATGTCACGAAGGCTATGGGAAAGAGAGCATGCATGGCCCTGGTGGAGCTGCTGCTGTCTGTGAGTGGGAGAGCTCCCAGGCCAGGGCTTGTTTGTTTCCATTCCATGGGGTTCTGTACATCTAGGTAACTCTGGCTTTTGTACTAGAGCCCATCACCACAGTTATCTGAGTGTCTCCCAGGTTAGTTATATTTGCACAGTGAGATCCCCAGTGGATTTCATGGTCTTCAGTTCTTTTTTCTACAGGTCTGGTGGTTGAAATGTGGGAGGAGACTGTAGAAACAGAGAGAAAGGAGGTGGGAGAGGATGTGTGTATTTGAAGCAGATTTTTAGCTCAGTGTGAACAGTGAAGCAGTGCAGATAGAAACCAGTATTGTGATCCTAGGAAGTACCTTGGAGTGGTGCAGTAAAATAAAATATGTGTTTGTAGTTAAGATATACTGGCACTTTAAGCCTATAGGGGGGCAGAAGACCCTGTTCCAGAAATATTGGAATGAACAAAGGTGCAGCAAATGGTGGAATCTGGAAAAGAGAAAGTGATCCGGAGAATTAGTAGTTGGATGGGAAAAACCCAGGACCCTGTCTTTTCAAGGGTCCTTTAGCATAGAGAGGACACGGGTCCCCTCTCTCCCAGCCAATCAGGATGAGCTCTCTGAAGTGGGGCAGTATATATGCTGCCTTCTACTTCAGAACAGGAGAGATGCCAAAAGGAGAAGGAAGCCTGAGCCAGAAAGTTGAGCTCCAGATAGTTGAAGAGCAGACTGGGACAGAAGAAAAGCTCCATGTCTGGCAGAAGAGCCAGAACTGAGTCTGAATCTTCATGTTGTGATGATGGGTTTTATTTGTGGGACTTTGAGCATTATTTTTGAACTGTTTCATGATTTCCAGCTGAATTTTGCAGGCTTGATTGTTATGGATAGTTCAAATGAGCACACAACATTTGGATGTTTATCTGAATTGATTTCAAACCTCTTGAGGTTGCTCATCACTGATGACCACTGTAAAACAACAACAACAAAATGACTAAAACTAATATAAATTCTATTGGTTTTTTTGCAGACTATTATTTTGTAAATGGCCAAATTGGCTTTCAGTTCCAAATTGAAAGTGTGCATTCCATATTTCAGCCCTAACTTAATACCGGTACATCTAGCCAAAAGATATTCTTCTGAAAAAATGGATTTATAATGAAAATGCTGACAAACTCTGGACTCTGCTAGTGCTAGTGGGAGCCCAATAACTATCATAATGGTTTTCTTTAATACTCTTCCATCAAATGGTCCAAGAAGTAGTTCCTCTTTGGTGCAAACATCAAAAACATGGCAATTTTACTTTTTTAAGCTTAGACAACATCTGTGTTTCCATAATTTCTGTGGGAATGCAGTTATTAAAAACCACCTTCTTGGCTACAGTGCAGGCCATTACAGGCAGTTTCATTAAGTACCATATATCTAGTTTAGGGAACTGGGAGTCCGCATATTTCATTTCTCAAATGTTACTGTAAGTGAGGAGCATACTTCAGAACTGTGTTTTTGCTTTGATAATGCCTTCAAGTTGATTCCCTTTTCAACCTAGAAATCCTAAGTGTTTTCAGATAATTAATTTACTGTCCAATGATAATGTTTTACTGGTATCTATACTGTTTATTGTCCCCATACAGAGCTGATTTAGAACTGATTCAGTTGGTCTTGAAAACCATTGTGACATCTGGAAAAGCTTACGTTGACTACTGGCTGCAATTTAGTTCTTTACCTATTGGGACATGCATCCTGAATTTGTACTGAGGTGGCAATGTCCCAAATAAACTTTGCACTTTATTTGGAATATGTGTGTGTGGAAAACAAGGATATATTAAAAACATTATTGTTTCTATTGTTAGCACAATTCATAAAACATAAGTTGGAGCTAAGGGTCCAATATAATATCAATGTAAAAGCCTGAGAAGGCTTGACTATGTAAGGTAACTGTTCCATATTAAAACATATTTCCATATTCTATTGGAAAGTAATTTGTGCATAAAGCAATCCCCCTTAGAGGAACACAGAGGAAAGACTTGGATTGACTCATGGAATCTAATACACAGATGGAAGCTAAGGACTTAGTTTTCCAAAAGAGGGAACTAGATTTCCCCTGAGTAAAAAGAGTGTAAATGCTATTTACACCCCTCTTAGTTCAGCTTTATAGTTTGCAAAAAGGACAGACCAATGTACTTAAGATCCTGTCTTCACAAATGAGAGCAGGCAGGCAGAAGGAGCAGCCTTATTTACATGGAAACTCCTGTTTTACGCAATGGAAGGAGGCTGGTCCAAGGAAGGGGCGGTATTTTTATTTACAGCTAGTTCTTTCCTTACTGTTAGGAGGATGTTTGAAACGTGTGGTCTCATTTGCCTGATGCCTAGACTGGCACTTGCACAGCTGACTCCAATGCTTGCCTGCAACTGTAATTTTTTTACCCCTGATAACATTAGAAGGAACGGCTGTGAGCAGAATAAAACCGAATCTATGAAAAATGGTATTGTTGATGTCTGGCTCCATTTTTTACATTGTGTACATTCCTGCTGGTATACACTTGAAAAGAGACAGACAAATTCCTTGTATTTGTGTGTGTGGGGGGAGGTTTTATATGTGTGTGTTTTCTGCCAAGACAAACAGAGTGTTTTGTGTGCTGCTCAGTCTGAGGCAGTTAGAGCTGTTTCTGGGGTAATACAAGATTTTTTTAGTTCCAATTTTTTTAAAGTGAATTTACAGCCTGTGAAAGGTGCTGGATTGACAGCTCTGGCTGAAGGCCTCTCTTTATTCACTGTTTCCTGCACCTTGTAAAGTCACTCACACCAGTGCAAAGTGGGTGTAAAACATGACCTTTCTATCTCGATAGCAACATTTTTACACTCACTGCTTGAACTAGAGTAAGTGATTCCATAAGCTGCAGAGCAATGACAAATTGGGCCCAGAACAGGTACAGTGCAGGTTGCCCAACCCCATCAACCCTCCCTGCAATCTATCATATTCTTGACCTTACAGGCCACCTCTAAGGGTTAGAGAGTAATCCAGTTTCCTGGCCCCTTCCATCACTGGTCTCTGCCAACTCTGTAAACCAGGTTACAAACCACAGTTCTGATGGTTCAGGGATGTCATTAGGACAGAAGGTACCAGGCCAAGGTCACCCAAACTGTGATCAAATGGTAAAAGCTTTAGTCACTACTGACTGGGGATGAATTTGAAGCAGCAAACTTAAGGTATGTCTACACTGCAATTAGACACCTGTGCCTGGCCTGTGCCAGCTGACTCGGGCTCACAGGGCTCGGGCTAAGGGGCTGTCTAATTGCAATGTAGACATTCAGGTTTGGGCTGGAGCCCAGGCTCTAGGACCCTTCCACCTTGCAGAGTCTAGAGCCATGACTCCAGCCTGAGCCTGAATGTCTGCGCCACAATTAAGCAGCCCCTTAGCCTCAGGCTTGTGAGCCTGAATCAGCTGGCGTGGGCCAGCCATGGGTGTCCAACTGAAGTGTAGACATACTCTTAGAAAGTCTTATGAAAGGCTCCCTATTCCAATTAGTTCTGTCACCTAGTTCCCCATCACTCCTGACCCTGCCCTAGTCTCTCTTTTATTGGCCACTGTTAATTTGATGCCACCCTGGCATTTCCCAAGCAACGAAAGAGGTGAAGGAGACCTATCCTAGCTCTTGGAAATTGTGCAGTGCTAGCTCTTTGTTTTAAACAGAGGATGGAAATACCTGAGTCTCTAAAGCAGGTTGATGGTTGGTCCAAATGCTTGTAAATAAAGATCACCACAATCTCCAGAGAGAACAGAGCTAGTTCTACTCTGGCCACCAGTGGCAGATAAAGGTAAAATCCTTTTTAGCATGAGGATCTGGGCTCTGAGTATAAAGGTAGACTCTATATTTGGGACCGTTGAGCACTGAGGTCCATGGAGTTGCCATCAGCAGTGAAGAAGCAGCTGCTCAGACCATGGACTTGATTCTTTGTTATACTCTTCCTCTCCTCAGCATAAGGACAAGAGGATTAGGAGAGAATTATAGAATCATAGGCCTGGTCTACACTAGGACTTTAATTCGAATTTAGCAGCGTTAATTCGAATTAACCGTGCACCCGTCCACACCAGGAAGCCATTTAATTCGACATAGAGGGCTCTTTAGTTCGAATTCTGTACTCCTCCCCGACGAGGGGAGTAGTGCTAAATTCGACATGGCTATGTCGAATTAGGCTAGGTGTGGATGCAAATCGAACTTAGTAGCTCCAGGAGCTATCCCACAGTGCACCACTCTGTTGATGCTCTGGACAGCAGTCCGAGCTTGGATGTTCTGACCAGCCACACAGGAAAAGCCCCGGGAAAATTTGAATTCCTTTTCCTGTCCGGACAGTTTGAATCTCATTTCGTGGTTGGACATCGTGGCGAGCTCAGCAGCACCGGCAGCAATGCAGAGCTCTCCAGCAGAGGAGTTCATGTAATCTCTGAATAGAAAGAGGGACCCAGCATAGACTGACCGGGAAGTCTTGGATCTGATCGGTGTGTGGGGCGAGGAGTCTGTGCTTTCGGAGCTGTGCTCCAAAAAACGGAATGCAAAGACCTACGAGAAGGTCTCCAAAGCCATGAGAGACAGAGGATACAGGTGGGATGCAACGCAGTGCCGTGTGAAAATCAAGGACCCCAGACAAGGCTACCAAAAAATCAAAGCGGCAAACGGATGCTACGGAGCCTGCCACCACTGCCCCACCAGTGACCGTGGACTCTGATGATGGGACAGTGTCAACGGCCAGTTCCTCGGCGATGTTCGCGGACGGGGAAGATGAGGAAGGGTTTGTGGAGGACAAGGCAGGCGACAGCGCTTACAACGCTGGTTTCCCCGACAGCCAGAATCTCTTCATCACCCTCACGGAGATCCCCTACCAACCCTCCCCGGCCGTTAACCCGGACCCTGAATCAGGGGAAGGAGCAGTCGGTAAGTGCTTTAAACATGTAAACTTTTATTCTTAATATTACAGGAATCTGAAGTATGTGAAAAGGAGGTCTCTATATATATGGGGATAGAACAGAAATCCTCCTGGGAGATCTCCACGAAGCTCTCCAGGAGGTAATCGAAAAGCCTCCACAGGAGGTTCCTGGGGAGAGCTGCCTTATTGGGTGCTCCGTGGTAGCACACTTTTCCACGCCAGGCTTTCATGAGGTACTCATGGAGCATTGCCTCCCCGAGCACGGCTGCATAGGCCCCTGGTTTGTGCTGGCTTTCACACAGCATGCGCTCTCTATCTCCTTCAGTGACCGTCCTCAGGGTGATCTCGCTCGGACACTCCTGCATCTAATTAGGGGAATTACTGTAATGTTACGACTGGTCCAAAGTATTTTTAAAAAATCTCCAGACAGACGGCGTAGCAGAGACTCAGCTCGCTGCTGCATGACAAGCGTAACGGAAAGCCAAAGAATCAAATGGACGCTCATGGAGGGAGGGGGGACTGAGGACGCAAGGTATCCCACAGTTCCTGCTGTCTCCGAAAAGCATTTGCATTCTTGGCTGAGCTCCAAATGCTTCTAGGGTCAAACACAGTGTCCGCGGTGAGTCAGGGCATAGCTAGGCAATTTACGCAGCCCCCCACCCACCCCCAGAAGTGAAAGGGAAAACAATCCTCTCTTGACTCTTTTACATGTCACCCTATCTTTACTGAATGCTGCAGATAGATGCGATGCTGCAGCACTCAACACCAATATCCTTGCTCCCCCGCCCCCACCATGGGTGGCTGACAGTACAATATGACTGATATCCATCGTCATCATCAGCCTATTGGCACATGGGGCAGTGCAAAAGGACTGGTAACCATGCCGACTAGCATCAGTGAGGTCGATCAAGGGCGCCTGCTCCTAATTTTTCCGGGTAGATACTGCAGTATGGCTGGTAACCGTCCTCATCATAGCAACAGGGGGCTGAGCTCCATCAGCCCCCACCCTTCATGTGTAAAGAAAAGATTCAATTGCCCCTGGACTAGCAGAGGGATGTTGGGCTCCTCTCCTCCACACTCCTTACTGTCCTGTCTGGACTATCATAGCAGCTGGAGGCTGCCTTCCACTCATTTCTCACTAACAAGTCACTGTGTCTTATTCCTGCATTCTTTATTACTTCATCACACAAGTGGGGGGACAATGCTATGGTAGCCCAGGAAGGCTGGGGGAAGAATGGAATGAACAGGTGGGGTTGTTGCAGGAGCACCCCCTGTGAATAGCATACAGCTCATAATTTATGCAGGATCTGACACAGAGCAGCTGTGCTCTCTGGTTCTCTGATACAGTGGTTCTCTAGTACACTTGCCCATATTCTAGGCAGGACTGATTCTATTTTTAGATACCAAAAAGGAGGAATTGACTCAGGGAGTCATTCCCAATTTTGGCTTTTGCACCCCTGGCTGATCTCAGCCAGGGGCACTTATGACAGCAGCAAATGGTGCAGTGCAAAAGGACTGGTAACCATGATCATCTTATTACCAATTTATGGTATGGTAGATGGTACAGTATGGCTGGTAACCATCTCTGCTGTCATGCAAAAGCAAAAGCATGCTGCTGTGTAGCGCTGCTGGACCGCCTCTGTCAGCGGCATCTAGTACACATACGGTGACAGGCACAAAAGGCAAAACAGGCTCCATGGTTGCCACGCTGTGGCGTCTGCCAGGGCAATCCAGGGAAAACGGGCTTGAAATGATTGTCTGCCATTGCTTTCCCGGAGGAAGGGATGACTGACGACATTTACCCAGAACCACCTGCGAAAATGGTTTTTGCCCCATCAGGCACTGGGATCTCAACCCAGAATTCACAGAGACAGACTAGACTGTGTTCATTGTTCAAAAATGTATCTTTTCAAGGAATTCACTCCCTTTTTCCCATCACACAGCTTCGACTGTCTCCAGACCTGCCACAGCATCCCCCTCACAGAGGCTGGCAAAGATTAGGCAGTGAAAGAAAAAGACATGGGACGAGATGTTCGCTGAACTTATGGGGTGCTCCCGAGCCGAGGCGGACCAGCAGAGCCAGTGGAGGGAGACCCTCTCTCTGTACCAGCGCTCACACAGCGAACGGGAGGAGAGGTGGCGTGAGGAAGACAAGCAGGTGACTCAAACGCTGCTTGGACTAATGAGGGAGCAAACGGACACGCTCTGGCGCCTTGTGCATGCTCTGCAGGAACGCAGGCAGGAGGACAGAGCCCCCCTGCAGTGTATCTGCAACCGCCCTCCCCCGCCACAAAGTCCCATACCCCCCTCACCCAAAATAACCAGAAGGAGGGGCACCAGGGGCCGTGAAAACTGTCACTGCACCCCAGCAGAGTGCTCAAGTACCCAAAAGCTCTCATACCCTAAATTTTGAGAAGTCCTTTCCTTCCCGCCTCACCCAAGCCCCCGTCCCAGTTTCATCCCCTAACTGTCTAGTTGATAATAAAAATACTTTTCTGTTAATTACTGTTTCCGTCATGTTCTTTTAGAGGAGAGTGTGTTTGAAGGGGCGGGAGGGGGTTGGTAATTGGACAGGACAATCACCTTTACCAGGGTACAGACACGGGGGCAGGATCAGCAGCAGGTCACACACACAGTGCAGTCAGTAGGCACCCTGGTCAGTATGGGAGGTGGTTTGCAGGTTCTCTGTGGGTGGGGGGGTACGTGACTTTGTAGCGGGGGAGGGGGGTTACAGATCTCATGCAACGGTCCCTGTCCTGGACCACAGAGCCACGCAGCAGAGGAATCTGTATCCGTCTTCCCCCGCCAAAAGGCCACATAGCCCCCGCACACAGAGTCCCAAAAAGGAGGGATGGCAGGCTCCGTTGAAACAACCAGTCCAGCACTGCAGAGCGCTCTGGGAGCAGGAGCCTGTCATTCCTCGAGTTTAGAGACGGTCTTTACATCACCGCACACCCTACCCAGCACAGTCCACGTCCCAGTTTCAACCCTTTAACGCAAAGTCATCAATAAAGAAACCTTTGTAAAGTTACAGTGGAACATGTATTTTATTTTTAAACGTGTGTTGGAAGTGGGGGAAGCGGGGTGGACGGGGTATGTAACTGCAGATGCTAGTCAACAGTAACTTGGTAAAGAAACAGGGGCAGGTTCAGCTTCTCTGTAAAGAAACTGAACAGTCACAGGTCACGCTGTTCGCTGGTACTTGAAGAGTTCCTTGTCGCTGTGCAAGGCGCCTGCATAGGGCTTCACGAGCCAGGGCATTAGCGGGTAGGCTGGGTCCCCGACGATCACTATAGGCATCTGCACAGCCCCAAGAGTTATTTTGTGGTCCGGGAAGAAACTAACTTCCTGCAGGCGTCTAAACAGAGCAGAGTTCCTGAATACACGCGCGTCATGAACTTTGCCTGGCCACCCGACGATGTTGGTAAAACGTCCCCCATGGTCCACCAGTGCTCGCAGCACCATTGAAAAGTAGCCCTATTTTTCAGCAGCTGACTGTGGAAGAGGTGGACGATAAGGTGCGAGGAGTTGACAACGGCCATAACTGCAGCGGGCTCCGTGCTCGCAGTGCTGTGGCGCCCGCGCTGTCACTGAGCAGAAAAGTGCACGAACAGATTGCCCGCAGGCGCTTTCGGGGAGGGAGGGAGGGAGGGCGTGATTGACGGTTCAATGATGACAGTTACCCAAAACCACTCTCGACACATTTTTTCCCCCAGCATGCATTGGGGGGAAATCCCAGAATTCCAATGGGCAGCGGGGAGTGCGGGAACTGTGGGATAGCTTCCCACAGTGCACCGCTTCAAAAGTCGACGCTGGCCCCGTTACTGTGGACTCACACAGTCGAATTAGTGTATTTAGTGTGGATACACAACTTCGACTTCATAAGGTCGATTCCACAAATTCGAATTAAGTTGATTCAAAATAGTCTTGTAGTGTAGACATACCCATAGAAATGTAGGTCTGGAAGGAACCTTGAGAAGTTATCAAGTCCAGCCCCCTACGCTGAGGACTAGGTAGACCTAGACCGTTCCTGACAGATGTTCCTCTAATCTGTTCTTAAAAACCTCCAATAATGGGGATTCCACAGCCTCCCATGGAAACCTATTCCTTTGTAGTTAGAAAGATTTTCTTAACATCTAACCTTGTTGCAGATTCAGCCCATTATTTCCTGCCCTACCTTCAACTGACATGGAGAACAATTGATCACTGTCCTCTTTAGAGGACCCCTTAACATATTTGAAGACTGTTAGAATCATAGAATATCAGGGTGGGAAGAAACCTCAAGAGGTCATCTAGTCCAACCCCCTGCTCAAAGAGGGAACCAATCCCCACACAGAGTTTTGCCCCAGATCCCTAAATGGCCCCCTCAAGGATTGAACTCACAACCCTGGATTTAGCAGGGCAATGCTCAAACCCGAGCTATCCCTCTCCCACACAGGTGCCTGCTCAGTCCTCTTTTCTTAAGACTAAACATTCCTGATATTTTTTAAACATCCCCATAGGTAGGAAGGAGACAGAACAGAGAGGAAAAAGGACTAGGAAAAGGAGAGGGAGATTCACCAGGACATAGTGGGCCTTTTCAGGCAGCAAATACAAATGCTGCAAAAAATGCTGCTTGACCTACAGGTCCAAAAATCTTAGCATCCCCATCCTTTGCAGTCCTTAGAGAATTCCATGCCAGCAGCTCCCTACACCCCTTCACAGGCCACATCCATACCCTCCCCACTCCATGCCAGGGGACAGTAAGGAAAACCACAGCTTCACACACACAGACCTGTGAGAATCACAACTGGTGTATGTGCAACCACCACAGGCTGTTTGTGCACTGAAATGGACAGAAATGGTTGCTGCCTCTCCCATTTCAAAGTCTCATTCTATTAATTTATATGTATAGATTGCATCACATTGTCTGGGTTTTTTTGCACTGTTTTTGTCACTTCATACATTTTTTTTTTTTAATAAAATGACCTTTATTAATTCACAACACATATTGCAGAAGGCCTAATGGTACTCAGCATCCAGTGTAGAACATCACAGAATGTATAGGTTCAAGAAAACACCTGGTCATATTTATGAATGTATAGTAAACACGGCATAATTCCTAGCTTCAGTAAAATACTCAGTCCCAGTTATACATGTAGAGCAAGCACTACACAATTCCCACCAGCACCCAAAGCTCCAGGCCCAGAACACTACACTGATGGCCTGTTAAAGTGCTCTTCCCAAGTCTCCCTCAACCACGTAGCTCCACACTGGGCTCTTGTAATGGCCCTTCAAACTCATCAAACAGCCACTCCACCTCCACCCTGGTGGCAGCTTTCCCCCTTCTGCCTCACAGATATGATGCAGGAGTCAGGACCCAGCAGGCAGCGATAACCACTGGGACAGTTTTCTCACTGAGATCTAGTCTAGTGACTAAATACCAGTGCCCCTTCTTTCTACCAAAAGCAGATTTAATTGTCATTCTGCACCTGCTGAGCTGGTAGTTGAATCTTTCCTTGGTGCTGTCAAGAGGACCAGTGTATGACTGGCAGAGAAGCAAGGGGTAGGCTGGGTCCCCCAGAATCACTCCTGGCATTGCCATATCACCAGTGGTAATCTGCCTGTCAGGAACAAATGTCCCTGCTTGCAGCTTTCTAAATAGTCCTGTGTACTTAGAGATGTGAGTGTCATGCACCTTCCCTCACCAGCCTACACTCGTGTGGATGAAGCATTCCTGGTGATCAACCAGTGCTTGTATAACCATAGAAAAGTACCCTTTCTGTTGATGTACCAATGGCAAGGTGGGCTGGTGCCCAAATAGGAACGTGTGTGCAATCTATCACCCCACCACAGTTCAGGATCTCCATTGTTGCAAATCCATCCACTACATCCTGGATATTACCAAGTCATAGCAGGAGATGCTTAATGGCCCTACACATTTGCGTGACAATGCCCCGCACTGTGGCTTTTCCAACTCCAAAGTGATTTCCCAGTGACCGATAGCAATCTGGTGTTGCCATCTTCCAGAGGACAATCAATACACACTTCTCCACTGCCAGTGCAGCTCTCATTTTGGTGCCCCTATGCAGGAGGGCTGGGCTGAGCTGGGCACACAGATCCAGGAGTGTGGCCTTTTGCATCCAGTCTGCAACTGCTCCATGAATGCCACCACCCAAAACCTTGAATTGTTTTTTGCTATATCCTTCTGTCTGTCATCAAATAAATTATCATGTTCCATCATTGTTGCGGTTCCTCCTGCAGGTCTACAAGTACGGGAATATTTTACATCTTTTATTTGCAAAGTTCATGAGAATAGTGCAGAACTCTGCAGGTTCCATGCGTCTGTCAGAGATGGTACACACCAAAAAGTGCCATGTGGGTTTGTGGTATTTAAAAGCATAAGTGGGAAAATTATGGGCTATGGATGGCATTACGGGATGGAGACAATCGCATGTTGGGAACTTGACACCCTAGCTCACAGAGATCCCTGAGGGACTCAATTCTACCCCCCGAGCACATAGTGAAAGTTTCCCAAAAGGCATTGCACCAGATGGTGCCATGTGGCACATGGGGATACATACCCGTAGTGCACCACATTTTGCGTTGACACAAGCATTCCTGGTGAGTATATGCAGCGCAGATGCAAGCAGCCAAGTATTCATATGCACAAATGGTGGCTGTATGATGGCATGACTTGCATTAACGAAAGTTTATAGTATAGATGTGGCCTGAGTGAATTAGCCAGTACATAACACTTTCTGCATGAAAGCTTGTGGAAGGAGTTGGAACTAATTACTGAGATCAACACATAGACCTGGTGGAATTATGAGCTGTTATGGCTCCTCCTTCCCATGTAAAATTGCAGGAAGGTGCTATAGAGCACAAGCAGGGGAGAATAAGTTGCCAGGGTCTTCCCCACACACTTCCAGAAAGGAGGTTGTGCTGGGGATAAGAAAGCCCCAGTCAGGCCTTGGGCTAAAGGAAAGTAGCATTCTAGTCTTCTCCCCGCCACTCTGAGACAAGGAATATGAGGAGCTGGGAGGAAAAGCTGGGAGGAAGGGGGAAGATATTTGGAGGAACACTGAAGTTCTGGTGGATCAAGGCTCCTCCTCTAGCCTTAATTCTAGCAGGATTTTCAAAATCACCATAGGAACCTCTCTGCATCTTTAGGTACTTAAATGCCTTTAAAAATTTGGCCTTGAGCTCCTATCTCCACATGCACATAGACGTGATGGAACTAGAATCCTAACAATAACACAGCACACTCTCTCTCCCCTCTTTAAACCACAAGTTGAGGACTTCAACAGCTCAGATTTAGGTCAGGGGTTTGTTACAGGAGTGGGTGGGTGAGATTCTGTGGCCTGCATTGTGCAGCAGGTCAGACTAACAGATCATAATGGTCCCTTCTGACTTTAAAGTCTATGAGTCTCTGAGTCACTGGAGGAAAGCTAATAAAACATTTCCTTTCTTTCTCCATCCTCCTAACCAGCATGTTGCACTGTGCCTTTGTAACTCTCTTCCTTAGCTGAGGTATACAATAATAATTGCAGGCCATTTCACTACAGTGGGAAAGATGCCTGGGATCATGTCTCTGAAATCTTGTTATTGGCCAACTGCTGCCTGTACTATGGGATTGCCAGCATCATGAGACACATTCATCAGGTAAGGGTTTTTCTTTTAAGCAAACCACACTTTTAAAGTTACATATTCAGATTGCAAACCAATTTGAGGTCAGATCCTTCAGCTAGTGTGAACTGTGTGACAGTGGAAGTCAATGATGTTATGCCCATGTACCCAAAGGTGCCAAAGTCCCATTTTAAAAAATAACTTAGGGGCTGACTGGTACTTAGGCGCCTCAAACATTTAGGTGCTTTAGAAAATGTTACCACTGCTCCCTGATCTTAGTTTCCTTCTTAAACAGTCTTCCTCGGGTCTGCCCCCTACCCTCTTTCCCTGAGCTCTTTTGCTGTGGCTGGACCCGGGTGGGCAGGTGAAGGTGCCTACCCTAATGGTAGCTCCCTTACTGACTTCAAACAGCAATTCAACATGTTCTTTAACACATCTGACTCCCTCAGCCCAGCTAGCACAGGCATAAATAGCAGTTTAGATGGTGAGCAGGGGTGGCTCTAGGTATTTTGCCACCCCAAGCACGGCAGGCAGGCTGCCTTCCGCGGCTTGCCTGCGGGAGGTCCCTGGTCCCGCGGATTCGGCGGCAGCCTGCTGGAGGTCCACTGAAGCCGCGGGACCAACGGACCCTCCGCAGGCATGCCGCCAAAGGCAGCCTGCCTGCCGCCCTAGCGGCGACCCATGGCAGAGCGCCCCCCGTGGCTTGCCGCCCCAAGCACGCGCATGGTGTGCTGGTGCCTGGAGCTGCCCCTGGTGGTGAGGCATGGCTTAGGAGTGTAGAGTAGCGTGCCCTGCACACCTGAACCCCTAGAGTATGTGGCCTACACGGATCTCTGCATGCCCAAGGAGTGCCTCCCATGTCCACATTGCTGCTTTTAGCAGTGTAGTGTCATGCTGCCGGAGCCTTTGCCTGCTGCCTCCTCCTTCCAGAGCTACATAAAATCTATATTTCTGTAGTTAATAAATCTGTTTTTTATATATATATGTAGCTACACACGGCAGTGACAGGCATGGATGCAGCCTGCCTTTCACTGTGGAGTGTAGCTACACATATCCTGAATGCCACTGCAAGTGTAGACGAGGCTTTTGTCTGGCTAGCTGTAAAATAGTCACCTTCCCCACAGATGAAATATGCTACAGGGGCATGATTTTAAAAAATAGAATCCTGAAGTGAGGCTCCTAAATCCACATGTAGTCACCTAAATAGGTGGCCTGACTTTTGCAAAGCACTGAACGCCCAAGTGCTAACTCCTAATGAGGTCAGTGAGAGCCGTTGGGTTTTCAACATTTTTGAAAATGAGGTCCTAGAAGTGCAAAGCAAACTTCTGCACATGCACGGAGTCCCGCTGAATGGTGCTCACTCTGCAAGGCAGCATGCAGGTATAACGGTTCATCCCTGAACCCCGTACAGTGCAAGATCAGGGCCCAAGTGTGTTATCTGATGGCCTGTTGGATTAATCAGCATATGTCGCAGAGCTAGTTAGCTGTAACTACAGATAGCACTGAAACCACATCACAACCAAAAGGAATTTATTTGAAAAAGGTGAAAATAGTAGGATGTTGAAATGGAAACTACATTTAAGTCTTAATTATATTAAAAAGCTTTGGTTTCGGGGGGAACTGAAGGAAAGGGAACATTGGTTAAGTTTGATTTTGAAAATTAATTCATAAACATAACTAATTGTTTTCACTGGAGATTTAGTTTTTCTGCAGAATATTTAATATTCAAATATTTAAAGAGGAAAATTAATTTTCTCATGGGATTCTCAAGCTTTGAATATGACAGCTAAAATGGAGTGTTCTTAAGTGCACAGAAAATCCATAGAACTAAAAAAGTTGACATGCTCCCTAAGGAGGACCCATGACAAGCAGACAATTAACCAAATCCCCAAGGTCATTAGCTTAAAGATCCACATAATGGCTTAATTGCTTTGAGTTGCTGAGAGTGTGGCACTGCAGCCAGATTCTTGCTGTGAAGTGTGTGATTCCCAGAGACATCCATCAGGCTTCCATGAATTGACTTTCCATGCTAATTGACCTAGATGTGCTTGATTTTTAGCTCACTATCTCCACTTCATTCAATCACCAATGTGAAGGAAGGAATGGGGAACAGGACTGTTTATCTCTCAACCTATATTAAAAAGGAAGCTTTCCCTAAAACATTATTTTGTGGTGCTGTGTGAACTGCTCAACTTGAACTGCAATAGCAATTATTCTGCCTTGGTTTGTTCGTTACCATCCATTGATCTGTATCAGACTCATTCTTCCTGTAAGCAGAACATTATATCTTCTCTGGTGCTCCCACCCTCTGCTCAGCCAATCAGGGAATAGGTCAGATGATGTTGTTTCTATCTCACCAATCAGAACTAAGAAACACAGCTGGAAGTTCCAATGTTCCAATGTTTTACTCTACAGAGTGTGTGTGACGTACTTCCCCCAGGTGCAACCTGGAACTGCGGTACCGCTGAGCCCTCTGTCTTACCAACCTGGGCTCCCTCTCCTATTGTGATGCTGTGACAAGCTGCAGACCTCTCCAGGTCCTGCGCTTACACAGCCATTTACAGGCAGGGACACACCCAGCTGAGTTACATAAATGTTTTTGCCAGCCATTCATGAACCAACAATAGAGGGGCTCAAGCCAATTCCCCACAGCTCCCCAGCCTACGACCCCAGAGCTGTACCATCTTGCCCTCATCAGAAGCCTGACCAATATAAGTTTATTACCCAGTCTGCCCCTCCCTCGATGTGAAGATGACAATGCACCAGCCCTTATTCCTGAGCAGATTTCCCTTTGCACTTCAAACAACACACCATTTTAGGTAAAAAAAAATATGTATATATAAAACAGATTTATTAACTACAGAAATATAGATTTTATGTGATTATAAGTAATAGGTGTATAAATCAAAACAGATTACCTAAGAAATAAAACAAAATCTCAATCTAAATTCTATAAACTAGACAGGATTTGGATCAAGCAGTGTCTCACCCTGACAGAACAAACAGTTCACCAATCTTCCATATACAGGCTGGGATTCCTCCTTTCCCACCTGGGATCACGTCCCCAGTTCAGACTTTGTTCCTAAGGTGTTTCCAGATGTTGAGCTGTGAGGGGAGTGAGGCCAAGTGATGATGTCACTTCCTCCTTTTATAGCTTCTTTTATGTCAAGGGAACGTCATTGTTCCAAGCAAAGTCCCCAGCACAGTTTATGGAAACGTACCGGCACAAGATGGAGTCCAGGATCACATGATCTAGTCACATGCCCTTGCATGCTTTGATGAGCCATAGCAGCCATTCTCTATACTGGCTGAATCGTTCTTAGGAAAACCCATCAGGTGGAGATAAGCTTCTTCTATGGCCTATAGTGTTTCTTAATGGGCCATCACCTTGAATGGTTCATCCACAATGGGTTGGCTAGATTGGATGTAAACTACCTTGTGGGTGTCACCCCAGGAGCCATTTGAAATACTGGTACATAGGCAATATTCAGAACTTCAGGTACAATGACAGCACATACTATCCAAGAGGATATTAATGTTCAACAGATCAAGACTTTTAGAACGATACCTTACAAGGCATACTTTGTAAAAAACATATCATAATTATGTCATCATGGTAAATATAGGCGTGTTGCTTTAGGGTACAGAGTGTCAGAGCGTGATAGAGAAAAGAATCTAATAAATTTGAACAATTAATAAATCGAAGGGAATCATGATATGGTAACTGAATAGTAACAAATAGAAAAAAGGATTACATTGCTGAATAAATGTTTAGAGGAGTGTGAAAGTCCATTACAGCGTTAACTACACATTGTGTATGTGTAAAAATACAATATTTTGGTTTTTTTTACTATTCACATCTATAAATTCATTGTCAAATTACATATTTTTCTTTTTCAAACATAAGGGACTAAATTCTGCTACATTCCTGCAATCCCACTGGAGTCCTTCTTTTATTATTTCTCCCTGGCTGTGTGGAGAATTCCAAAACCTACCATAAAGAGCACTTTATCATTCCAGAAAAAAAAACAGGCAGAAAAGCCTGTATATATGTACATTAAAGTCACACTGGAACAAATTCTGCTCTCATTGAAGAAAATGGACTTAGTTTGGATTTACACTGTTGTCACTGAGAATAGAAATGTTGCCAGTTAGCTGTATTGTGTAGTGACCAGCTGAATAATGTCATGTTCAGTGGAGTACACTGACTTCATTAAAGATTGTATTCCATATATGGTCAGGTTTCATTGTTTTATATAAGGGATCCCTTCCAAATTGCTGATTCATGCTGCTGAAATATGTCTGGTGATTTCTCTGAACTGGAATGACTGTCGAGATCCATGGAGATCAAATTGTGGAGCCACACATGGACCCAGCAATTTGGCAACCGCAGACTAAAACTTTGGCAATATCACATTCACAACCCAGATGTTGGATGGTTCAACCACAGCATGCAGCATATTAGAGTAGAGTTGAAGACTGGCTAAATGTTATAATTTACTCTTCTGAATTTAGATACTAAAGGCTGGTAATGTCTTCGATGATTTTATCCAATCATTAAGGGCCAGATTATTTGCTATACATACAACCCTGTACTCTACCCAAAGAGGAGATCTGAAAAGAGAAATCCCTCCTTGAACAGCCCACTAGACACATGTGCCACTTTTAGAATACATGCTCCTTTTGCCCTTCCACTTTCCCCATCACATACATACATAAGGTCCAGTCCCAATTTGGCCCTAAATCAGTGTTCTGAAAGGGACTTACATGTACAGATGTGTATAATATTAACAAAAGTGATACCAGGGTCCCTCCTGCTGAGTTCCACCACTGAGCAGTAGAACTTTGTGGAGTCCAATAAACTAGAGATGGAAAGGTCAGTGGTGCCTGGTCTTAAATTTAATTAGTTCATCCTTATATTAAGGTCCTCTTTATAAAGGTTCATTAATTCTTACTAGATGCTTTTAATAAATAGGTAATCAGTTATTACTGAGGCCCTGCTTAACTTGAGCTATTGTGGAAATTGAAGATTCTGCAATATTAGGCTTCCACCTCAATTTTGACAGAAGGAGCCCGCTGTGTGTGGGGCTGAAAGTGGGCACCGCAGCTGCTCCAGGGCTAAGAGCAGAAGTGCCTACTGTCAGTCCCAGGCAGCAACTGTCAGTCCCGAGTTGCTTTCAGCTCCAGGCAGCTGACAGAGGGAGCCCCCACTCTCAGCCCCAGGCCCATGGCCTGATCCAGGCTGCCCCCACTATCAGCCCTGGGTGGACGACAGTGGAAAAGTGCAGAAAAGCAATGGACTTTATTACCGCAAATAATAAGGTCCATTATTACTTTTCCACAATTTTCCATGGCTTGTCCACAACTCAGCCGCAATTTTTTTTAGAATCATCCTGCAATTCAGGTAAGGCCTTGATTATTATGGATTGTTATAGAGTCCAGTAGATCAACAGGTTGCTTATAACAATGGCTTATACCCATCTAGAACACCTGGTACTGATGTGCTTATAAGCAAATGTAACACAAATCACTCATGTCTGTAACATACTTATTGCCTCTATTAATCCTTTATTAACCATTTATAAATAGAAACATGGCCCTTAATTCTCTTGCTTTTTTCCTTTCTTCTCAAAGGTCAGGTTGTTGGGTGCCAGATCACTTCTGCTGATGTATCAGATTAACTCATCTAGGGCCAATTTTTCCTCTCAGTTACTCAATGTAGCCCAGTGAAGCCAGTGGGACTAGCCTCCTCTCCATGATAAATTTTGGGGAATTGTCCCACCATTGCATTAGTATATCTCCACTGTTCTAGCAATGATGGGAGCAATAGTGTAAACCAGCCCCTGGTACTTTTGCCACCATGTTGTCTAAGTCTGCTCAAAGCCGATCTATACAATATGGTGTTACACATAGTGGTACAAGTGCAACAATGAGATGTTTCTCAAAAACTGGCAGGGTAAGCACAGTCTTTGAGAGCAAAATTCTGCCTCTTGTGAATACCGTTGGTGCCAGGGCTGGTGCAAGGATGTTTCGCGCCCTAGGCGAAACTTCCCCCTTGCGCCCCACCCCCCCGCACCACCACCCGGAGGCGTCCCCCTGCGCAGCAGCTGCCCCCCTCCGCCCTGAGGTGCCCCCTGCCCCGCAGCAGCTCCTCACCCCCACCCTCTGCCCTGAGGCACCCCCCGCCCCAGCTCACCCCTGCTCCGTGCACAAGCACGAGCACCCCGAGCACACCGTGACTGCTTCACTTCTCCCGCCTCCCAGGCTTGCGGAGCCAATCAACTTAGGCGCCACGAGCCTGGAAGGCAGGAGAAGAGAAGCAGCCATGGCGTGCTTGGGGAGGAGGTGGGGCAGGGGGGAGCTGGTGGGGGAGTTCCCCTGCGTGCCGTCCCCCTCCCTTCCTTGCTGCAGGCAGCCCTCCCCGCACTCCCCTGCCCCAGCTCCCTCCGCCTAAATGCCGGCGGTGATCAGGGTGGCCGAAGATTCGGCCGCAGCGGTCAATACCGAAGAAAATGGCACCCCCCAAATCCCAGCGCCCTAGGCAACCGCCTAGGTCGCCTAAATGGTTGCACCGGCCCTGGTTGGTGCTTAGGTGATTAGTACCTTAGAAATACTTAGAATAGATAGAGACAACTTCTCTAGATTCTAGATTCTCATCTTCATTACCATGCCTCAGAATAGCCAAGTCCTCAAGTCTGATCAGTTATGCATCCACTGCATCCACAATAGACTGCATCCACTACATATTAAATGACATCCCTTTTGTTCTGTATTCAGAAAATGTTTTGCACAAATAGTATAACTTCATACACATGGTACAGAATAAGAGGTAATAGTCTTGAGAGTTCAATTCATGTATCAACACTTCTTCATGACTATATTACTTAATTAGTCTTCGCAGGTTATTTGCTTATGTCTACAAAAAATACAATGACCATTTTTGTTTGGAGAATGATAGAATGAGCAACACAGTAGTAAACTAGTAATTGAATTAATCTAATTTATTTAATCTAAGTTCCAAAATGGAAACCTGGACAGAAAAAAAAAAAAAGCAGAATGCACACATAAAAAACATTTGCTAAGTGCCAAGGAGACAAGCTTTCAAACTGCACAGAGCTCTTCTTTAGTGCCAAGGAGTTCATTTTGAGAATTTGAACTTTGTGGGTTCATCATTTCTGACAGAACTGCTTATTTTTCTGTTCACATTATGTTTAAGGACTATCCCTTTAAACCTATCCGAGGGAAGAGAATTTATGGGATAGTCTTCTTCTCTGCCAATCAATCCGACTGAGCAGTTGTGTGTGAAAAGGAGGAGGGGAAGAGGCAAATCTGAACAAAAATTACATTAGGAGCTTTTATGTGGCAAGCTCATTGTCAGGTAGCAAGAAAGGAGCCTGGAAGAGGAATGGGGCTTGGCTAAGACAGAAAGAAGGGACTATAGAAGAAGAAGTTGCCTTCTAAAGATCCCAGCCTAGAAACAAAAAAGGTTCTGTAGCACTGGAGCTGTTAGAGTGGTTGAAGGCAGGAGGAGGAGTGCAGCAAAAGAAGCCTGGAAGTGCCAAGGGAGGATGGAGTCTCTTTGTGTGGCCGACTGTGTGAGTCTCTGGTTGTGATATGGTTGAGTTCTTAGTAGGGACAGACTAGACTAACCTCTGGAAACAGAACAAGATGACTGGTAGAGGGAAAAACCACAGACAAAGAACTTCACAAAGGAATTCAAATCTGGCAAATTGAATTATCCAAGGAATCTATAAATATAACTATCTGTTGTTGTTGTTTTTTTCAAGTCACAGATGTGCAGAATGAAATATGATTAACACTGTTCAAGATAATTTCCATTTTTCCAATGAAATGAACAATTTAAACATTTAAAAATGGGTTGAAAAACACATAAGAGAGTCGAATAGAGCTTTCATGACTGTTTCAAAAGCATTGGACATTAGATCTATATGGGCCAGCTCTTCAGCTGGTGTAAAAGGGTGTAGCTCCATTGACTTCAGTGGAACAATGCCAGTTTACACTACTTGAGGATCTGGATCACAAACTGGTGGAGATTCTATGAGCCTTAGTTCTAATATGGAGTGTTGATATCTTGCAAACACATCAAATAAAAGAGTTACTTTTTATGTATCAGTCATGTATGTTATTTATTAATATTACTTTATTTCTGTTATAACAGTGCCCCCAGGCCCAACAAAGATTAGGGCTCCATTATACTAGATGCTCTGAAGGCAGACCCTGCTCTGAAGAGCTTCTTGGCCACGTGTCACTTAATCTCTCTGTGCCTCAGTCTTCCCATCTCTGAAACAGAGACAGCAAGATGTTCCTACCTGACACGAGTGTTGTGACTCCACTTCATCAGCATGCATAAAGCCTTGCATGCTGAACTGAGGTGCCCTATTTGCATCCTGATAAGATCCCTCTTTTGTGTCACAATAGGAAGAAGGGAGTGGATGGGCATGGGGACAAAGCAGTAAGTGGAGTCCCTTCTGCAATGTAGACATAAGAATTAAAATATTTAATGTTATTTTTATGAAAATTTCACACACCCTCAAGTTATAATTTTATTAGCCAGAAACCTCCCAAATTTTAATAGTGTAGTTAGCAATATTGCCAATCCCAAGCATTCAAAAATCCTGACTCAGGTCCCCAAAAAGTCATGAGATTTTTAAACCAAAAATACATTTTAGGTTCTCTTTAGCTTTCTGAGCTGTTAAGGCTCACTCAGCCCATGTTCTTAAGCTTTTCTCCTCAGTCATGAGTGCAAGAAACTTACATTATTTACAAAAAATGAAAGCTGAGAGTCTCATGTAATCTCATGACTCCAGGCACTGGGCCTTTAACAAAAAATGAATTTAGACTTGGCAACATTGAGTTAGGGTTAAAGCTTACTTCAACAACACTTCATGGGGGCTAGATGACTTGGAGGTTTGATAAAGCACTATCGGATCTTTCATCTCTGGGTTGCTGGTTCAAACGCAGCCTACATCAATAGTGAATGGAAATTGTTACCATCTAATGGTTGTTAGGAAACTGGTGGTACCTATTTACCAAGGGATAGATGTCAACATCTCAAGCCAACTCCCACTCAGGTGACACTAACTCGTACCCTATTGGCCATCTGAGCCGAGAAACCAAGGCTGGAATGGTCATGGAGACTAAAGGATCCTCTCACACCTAGTGTTAGGTCAGTTGGGTTAAGTCAGAGGAAGCTTGCACTGTGGCTGACAGTAATAGCTTTTCTGTAGCTAAAGAGAGAGGCCTTTTGTTTACAAGGCCCAGATTATGCCCAGACTTGATGGGGTTGCACAGGGTGCAAGTGAGGGCAGAATTTAGTGCCAAGGTTTTCACAAGATCAGAACCTGAACATTAAAAAATATATTTTAAAAAACATTTAGATTCTGCTACTAACTGTTAATTATTGTTTATTTATATTACAGTAATGCCCATTCTCCCATTTAGTGCTGTGACCTCGTTGTACTGGATATGGTACAAACACAGTGAGAGGCAACCTCACTCTAGGACTGACAATCTAAATTAAGAGAATATCTTGGGCTCTCAGGCATTATTTTTCAAATGTCTGTTTACATTTCACCTTTAAGTCTCAATTCATTAGTAGCTGCTTTACAGGCATGTGAATTCTGGGGCTTTCTTGCCATGCAGAGGACATATACTGCATGTTGTACTAAGTTGTTTATAAAGACTGTGAGTTTTAAGGTGTTAGTGCAAATTAATCCAGCAGAAAGGGAAATAGCATCAACACCTTCTTTATATCTAGAGGCTGTCAATGAGGGACCTGTTGTGTCATAGTAACCAGATCAGAAGAGGGCATGCCTGAATTGCAATGGCTCATTAGCTCATTTGGGCCTCACTGTTTTCTCTGCATACAGTATGCTCACAGCAGCTCAAATAAAAAGCAGATGTGTTCCTTGCCATGGTCCAGAGTCTGCGCAAAAGAGAGTCCTTGCATAAGACCGGTGCTACAGGACACCAAACACTTATACCAGCTTCTGTTTGACGCTACAGGGCTGCCGGAAAATCCAGCCATGAGGCACCATAGGTAGCAGTTTAATCTTTGTCAGTGAAATTGACCCGGTGTAGGAGCATACTGTTGCAAGGTCATGAGTGAGCCTACATACTGTAATATAAGAAAGGATTCTGTACAATCTCATTGCCAGCAAAAGGGTTTTTCAGGCAGCTAGAATGATAGACACTGCAAGAGCCTTTCTCCAGCAGAGAGACTTGTAAGTGGGGATGTTCAATAGACCATGGAGAAATTAAAAGGAAGGATTAGACAGCTGGTAGGGTCAACTGCACTTTAATAGTCACAAGTGGATAGGGTAGTTCTGTAATTAAAAATACTCCTTTACTCAGTCTCCTGGGCTCAGCATCAGAACCATGCCTGGCACAGCTCCATGGCATTCTTCAGTTGGGCAAGGCATAAGAAAGCTTTAAAAATACTCCTACAAATAGTTAAATTTAAAGGAGCTGACCACTGAGGGAAAAAGCCTTAATTAGGAGGCCATTTTGAATAAATATACACTATGAACAGCTAATACCTAGGGCTGGTTGGAAAAAAAATTGCAAATGATTTCAAAATTGTTTCCATTGTGCAGTGTTAGAAATGACCTCACTTTCTTTAATGTGTTTTTAGTTGACATTTTAGTCTAGAATGTTATCAAAACCATGTTTTCAATAATGTTTCCAATCATTCTGATAGAAAATGTAAATAATGTGAATAATTTTAAAAAATGAGTTTTTTTGTGATTCTTTATTTTTCGGTGGAACTTTTTAAAAATATTGACTGTCTCTAGTATAGTTATGGGCAACCTGCTGCCTGCAGGCTGCACGTGGCCCATCAGGGTAATGCGCTGGCGAGCCGCCAGACAGTTTGTTTACATTTGCACGGCTGCCCACAGCTTCCAGTGGCTGCAGTTCACCATTCCTGGCCAATGGGAGCTGTGGGAAGCAGCAGCCAGCACGTCCCTGCGGACCACTTCCCACCACTCCCATTGGCCAGGAACGGTGAACCGCGGCCACTGGAAGCTGCGGGCAGCTGCACAAATGTAAACAAACTGGCTGGCGGCTTGCCAGAGGATTACCCTGACGGGCCTCATGTGTCCCGTGGGCTGCAGGTTACCCACCACTGTTGTATAGGGATCCAGACAATGGTAGCTGGTCATGAGAGGATAGACAGCAGAGTGACTGATGTTCTTCTAGGAAGTACTTGGCTTGGGAAGGAGGGTAGTTCCCAACTCCATGATGGAACCTTGTGGCATTTACTGTTCTCACCTGGCCCACTCCTGTGGATTTTTTCCATACTAGGGCAAGATCTAGCCCTTTAATTTAAGTGCTCTCTTTTTCAATAGAATGAAGGTGCAAGAAGGAAGAGTGCAAGTCCGCCCTCCCCACCGCCCATTCGCTTTGCTCTACACAGACCACAACCTCATGGATTGCAATCAGATTGCTCATTCTGCAGGACTGGACAAAAGAACTAGCCTGGGAAACAAAACGCTGGGCCAGATCCTCAGATTACATGTAAACTGCTGTAGCTCCAACGTTAGTGGAGTTGTGCCCATTTACACCATCTGAGATTCTGGGCTCCATTCACAATGGAGCAGAGAGTTGTCTATCAAACTGTTAGAGATGAGCAATTAATCTAGCTCTTGTGAGTAATTTAATACATATTTTGTGCCTACCATATAATCTAATGCGCAGGGTTGAAATAGCTAGACTCCTTTGAAACCCAAATTTAATGTTTAGTTAGGTGGATTCAGCTCTCCATCCCTCTGAGGTTAATAAGTGGAGTTCCAGGCAATTTTATGTGTGAGGCTCTCTCAGACGAACTAAAAACCTAAGTCCTGTCTCTATATGGACATTAAACATTTGACCCTATTTTTGTAAGAATAGGGGCCATAGCCAAAACTTCCCTTCCCCCTACTACTGTGCAGAGTGCTGTGCTCTGGTTGGTTGCCACACTCCACCCCAGAGGGGGCTGCATTTCACTGGCACAATGTGTGGATAGAGTGGGGTAAAAAAAGTGTCCTATGTAAAATAATATTATATAATAATTAGTAAGGGGCCATGTTTCTGCCATGTTTTTTCATGAGTCCACAATGTGGTGGTGGTGGTGGGGGAAATCTAATTGGTTTTTTTTCCCATTTATGCTCTTTCATTTTCTGCTTGTTTTTCACTCAGTCTGGACAATGACTCTGCACAAAAGGTAAACAAACAGCATAGACAGGGAAGAGCAAGTTAGATTTCTCAGACTCTTTAATCTTAAAAATCTAAATGGTTACTAATAACACACTTAAAAACATATGATTTTTATCTTTCCAGTATCCCATTAACATAGTTCCTATGACGATTAGTTATGAGAATGCAAATCCATTCTGTGTAAATGGGACATGAGAAACTGAAATTATGACAGGTATCAAAACAAGGATAGGTATTGTAGTGTGAATAGGGGGTAGAAAGGTAGATCTCAAGCTAGAGAGTCTTTGTGAAGGATGATTGTACTTTATTTGCTATCTTAGGGGTTTTTTGTCTCAGCAGGTTTCCTGTTTATTCTATGAAACATTCTGTTACTTTCAATATGACAGACATGTTTTGCACGTACACTATCTTCACTCATGACATTTGACCAGAGACTCCAGCCCCGTTGATGTGAGTGGAAAAATATGTTACACATAAAGGCATCTTGTGGCTGCTGAATGGATTGTCACAAGAGGGGAAAAGCTTGGGTCAGAGTTGTGGACACTGGAATCTGTCCATAATAAATTAGTGTCCCTGGGAGAAAGACATTTGAATAAAAAGAAGCACTCCAAATTGTTTTTGGACCTAGAAATAAAAAAAAATCCTTTTACTCACACACAAACTCTCTCTCTCTCTCTAACCTGTGCATACTTCAGCAAGAGAGAGCTTTTTATCTAGTGGCCCAAAATATTATAGGAAAATAAACTGTTTACAACCCATGCAAAGCCTGAGGAGCTGCCTTCCACCTGGTACTTCTCTGCAGAGCTGGCCAGGATCTCACTGAGGAATCCAGCTCAGGGATCACACTTAGGTGAAGGTTGGTTGGGGGTGAGGGCAACCACAGCAGCCAACAGAGATAGTCAGGTGTGGAGCTGGGTGTGCGCTAAAGTCAGGGTTGGCTTCAGCTTTTTGCCGCCCCAAGCGGTGAAGAAAAAAAGAAAAAGAAAAACCCAATTGGGCTGTCCCCGAAGAGGAAGCAAGGGAGTCAAGGACCTGCCGCCGAATTGCTGCCGAAGACTGAAGCAAGGGGAATTGAGCTGCCGCCGAAGTGCCACCGAAGAGGAAGCAAGGGACTGAAGGATTCGCCACCAAATTGCTGCCGGAGACCTGAACGTGCCACCCCAATACCGGATGGAGTGCCGCCCCTTTCTATTGGCCGCCCCAGGCACCTGCTTCCTTTGCTGATGCCTGGAGCCGTCCCTGGCTAAACCCTTCGCAGAGGTGATAAAGCTACTGCTCTATTATATGCACCCTGAGAGCCTCAGAAGGCGCTGAGCTCAAATTCTGGAGGCTCTAGTTTGGCACCCTCGAGAACACAGGGCGGAATCTTCCCCTTACAAGTTAGTCAGTGGGAGTCTTTACATGGAGTCACATAGAGTTAAACAATGAAGCAAAGGTTAAAATGACTGAACAGCTTGTAATTACCAAGCAGGTTTTATGCCATGGTTACTTCTCAGCCTGATGTATTCAATCATTAGTAACTGCAAGGATCCTAAAATGGCATGAGAGGCCTCTTAAATACTAGGCTGCCCTGTGTGCTTGGCACCAAATTCAGACAACTTTGAGAAGCAGTTCAGATCTTCTGGGTATTTTTATTTGCTTACTTTGTATTTCTTTCCATAAGAAAACAGGTCTATTTTTAGGATTTGGCTGAGTTGACCCCAGTGGTTTTATTTTCACTCTTGTTCTTTTTCGTCCCTTGAATAAAAGCAGGGGTCCTGGCTGATTCAACTGTATTAAAGTTTAAGTTCTTTTAATGTTCTGTTCAGAGGGGTTGTGTGCGTGTGTATATGTGTGCATGGGTAAAGCTTCTTTACATTTCATGGAATAAAAAAGATCCTTGCTTTCATTAAATCTCTGGGTTGTGCTTGTAAATTACTCCATTAAGATTGAATTTAAAGGGACATTGTTAAGGGAATAAAATCTGGGTGAAAATCCCAGGAGAATAGGCTTTCTGGTATTTCCTGGGTCACAAATACCTCAGATACCTTCTGGTTTTGGTCATGGGTGAAAGCAGCAAGTTCAGAGATGTGTGAACATGAAAACAAAACATTCAGTTCTTCTGATTCTCTTATTGTTTTCCTCACGCACAAACTGTTAACCAAACTTTTTCTGAATCTCAAAAAATCTGTGTCTCAGGATTGGCTTGCATTTAGACTGAAAAACATTCATGTCAGTTCTTGCTTTGTTGACACTAATTAAAACAACACAGGGTTTTTCTATTAAAGAAAATTGGAGGAATTATAGTTGTGGTATTCATGAATGTACTTTTCAAAGGAGAAGTGTTAGCAGGGGCGGCTCCAGGCACCAGCGCAGCAAGTGTGTGCCTGGGGTGGCAAGCCGTGGGAGGCGCCCTGTTGGTCGCCATGAGGGCAGCAGTCAGGCTGCCTTTGGCGGCGTGCCTGCAGGAGGTCCGCCGGTCCTGCAGCTTCGGTGGCAAATCGGCGGCGGGTACGATGAAGGCACGGGACCAGCGGACCTCCCAAGGCAAGCCGCCGAATCCGCATTACCGGCGGACCTCCCGCAGGCGCGCTGCCGAAAGCTGCCTGGCTGCCATGCTTGGGGCGGCAAAATACATAGAGCTGCCCCTGAGTGTTAGACCCAATGTCATAGCCAAATTCCAGTAAAAGTAATTACATTCTGTCTGCCTACATTCCCCTGACATTTTGATTGGAAATGGTATTCTTCTTCACTTTCTGCTCCAAACTGTTCTGTAGCATTGCTGTCTACTCTTAAATATCCGCTGTCCTCTATCCCATGTGTCTGCCTTCTGCTGATAATTAATGTGGCCCCTTTTAATGGACTTTTATAACACTTTGGTGTTTGAGAATGGCACTATATAACCAATGAGTAAAAAATAAATAGTAAAATATTTATCACAATATTTGTTGTTAAAAAATTATCGATTAGTCTGAAACTCACAAAATAAGAACTGTTTAATTCTGTGCCCAGCTACTGCAATAACTGGCCCATATAAGTAGGTAACAGAGAGAGATAATGTGTTTTCAAATGAAGACTATTTGAAGAGGAGACTGACACAATTCGTACTGTGATTTATTTGTATCAGTATATTTAAAGTTTGATTGCCCTGTTGTAATAAGCATGTGAGGCTTAGATACCATGGTGATGGCTTAATCAGAAATGTGCTAACAATATATCATTAGATAAAATATTCAGAAGCCTCTAACCTGGCTGTTCTATATTTGTATGTGTTGGTCACATGCATTTGTAAGCCTGAAAGCAACATATTTTTAAAAACAAGTTTTCAATTCAATGTTTTGTAGATAAATGAATGAAACTAATAATTATAAAGATTTTACCACTTTTTGATGCTTTTTGGTGCTCCTGAAATTTAAAAATGATGTGATTTTTAGGGGAAAATAGTTTAGAAGAACATTTGGTCATAATATAGATTGACATCTTTAGGTACCAACCAGCAAATAGTTAACTTGGAAAAGTGGCTTTTCTCCATAGATGCAGGAATGCATTTTTTCAGTATTCTCTTGAAACCATGAGCTATAGAAAGATATGTTAGTATGCAGAATTATTTTACAAATGTGGCTTTACTTTGTTGCACAAGTTTTCCTTCCATAGTACCATCACCAGCATCCAATATCCACACGTCTGTATTCAATTATAAATTAGAAACAAAACAAAATGCTAAATAAAAACAATAACAACAAAATCCCTGTGCCTGTTACTTACCAGCTGGGGAGGAAGAGAAAGGTATTGTTATTGGCTGCACTTTTGGTAAGCACATTGAGGGTTAAATCCTGGTCCTACCAAAGTCCATGGCAAAATTCTCACTGACTTCAGTGAGTGCCAGATCTCACACAGATACTGTGGTGGTGGATGGCAGTATGGGAACCTGGGGACAGAGGGAGATCTCTCTTCTGTTTTAAGTGAATCTGCATAATGAGAGGGCCCCAAGAATTGTCTTCTGTGTAGCTTGCCAGTACAGGACTTATGTCTCTATTCTCTTCATTGGCAGTTTCATAGCTGTGGAACCTACAGCTGTGGTATTGCCAAAAGTGCTGAGACTTTGATGGCAGCCTGAGAAATCTCTGTGACGTTGCAGTCTATATAATTTTATAAAAATATACTAATGCTGAATATAATGTAACTGGAATATGCTTCATGCAAAAGGTCTCTTGTAAGGTATCATTACAAAGCTTATTGTCTACTGAGTGTGATCATCCTATTTGTATAAAGATATCACTCTTGTATCTGAAACTAGAAATATGAAATATAACTCTGAGGGCCTATTGTAATTATGCAAAGTGTGGGCCATTAATGGTGGTTTGGAATCTTAATGGCTCCCATCAACCAGGACAATTGACTGGATGGCTCTGTTTGCAAGCAAGCCTTCCTGTGAGTCAGGCTGGGAGGAATGAAGGCTTGGGGTCTTACAGTGACATGTGATCATGTCACATGAACTGTAATCCATCTTTAACCTGGTGCTTTTCCAATGAGGGAGGGTGGAAGCCCAGAGGAACAAAGGATTCCCGCCTTATGCAAAAGATATATAAATGGGTTGAAGAGAACAAAAAAGAGGAGCCATCATGAAGAATCCCCTAGCTACCACCTGAGCTGGAACAAGAGCTGTACCAGGGGAAAGAATTGTGCCCAGGCCTGGAAGGTGTCCAGTCTGAGGAAAAAACTTACTAGAACATAAGAACGTCCGTACCGGGTTAGACCAAAGGTCCATCTAGCCCAGTATCTGTCTACCAACAGTGGCCAATGCCAGGTGCCCCAGAGGGAGTGAACCTAACAGGCAATGATCAAGTGATCTCTCTCCTGCCATCCATAAGCTTTATACAGGGTAAAACGGATTTATTTGGGTTTAGACTCCATTGGGAGTTGGGCATCTGAGTATTAAAGACAAGCACACTTCTGTTAGCTGCTTTCAGGTAAACCTGCAGCTTTGGGGTAAGTAATTCAGACCCTGGGTCTTTGTTGGAGCAGACAGGAGTGTCTGGCTCAGCAAGACAGGGTGTTGGAGTCCTGAGCTGGCTGGGAAAGCAGGGGTAGAAGTAGTCTTGGCACATCAGGTGGCAGCTCCCAAGAGGGTTTCTGTGATCCAACCTGTCACAATCTCCCTAGAGCCTAGGTTTGAGAGGCATGTATGTAACCCTTCTGCCAGGTGGAGCCGGTAGCAACCAGGGCTGGGTTCAATATATAGGGATTCCTTTTCAACAATACAACACAGAACCAGCTCATGCTCCCACCCAGTAATCTGGGAAAATTACACACCACTCCTGGGTGCTTCTGAGAGGCAATACTTCCCCCACTCGCAAGCACAGAGTCTGAGTGTAGAAAAGAAACTTTTAATGAAAGGAGAGAAGTCACCTGACACTAATTAGGGAAATGTCACAAGAAGAATTCACAATCATAAAACAGGACACCCACCCCAGAGTGCGTGAGGCAGTGCCTTCCATCTCATGTTCTTGAGTTCTACAACCAACATTTCCTTTTCTGTGCCCATCTCCGCTCCCTCACCATACCCCACTCACAGTGCTTGTCCTAGGTCAGTGAGGACCCAGGATTCAGAGGTGCATCTGTGTGAGTCCACCTTCCACCCAGGGAAGAAGACACCTGACTTGCTCCACCATCTGAGCACTTGCTCTGGCTGGCTTCCCCACCACCCGCCATTCCTCTCTGGTGGCCGCCCAGTCAGCTGCTCGTTGCACTGCTCACCACCTCACCAGCCGCTGTTCCACTTGCTGGTCACCTTCTGCTATCTGCCTCTCTGCTGTGACCTCTGCAGGTCAGTCTCTTGAGGTTCCACCTGGGTCTTAGTGATTTTTCAACTCTGAGACTGGGCAGAGACACTGTCCCACCGCAAGTGATTGTCAGCTCTTTTAAGCACTTAAAATAACAAAAGACTCCTAATGGAGCCCATTTAGCTCTATCTTTGAACAGTGGGAGGAACTGGTTAAACCAGATGGGGGACCCTTATGGAGAGTCCCCACCTCCTGGCTGGGCCACCTGTCCCCACCCCTCTCTGTTTTCACAGGGGGCTGGCATTCAAGCCCCTGGCTTACGGAGGTCCATTCAGCTGAGGGTGATGCCCTCATTTGGCACAGCACAGTTCTGCTCCCCCTTTACTCAGACAATAAAGACAACAACATTGATAACAGCATTTCACTACCCTGCATTCAATTTTAAAATTTTTATTAAAGCTAATGTTAAAAAAATGATAAAATACAGAGGTTAAGGAAAGAGTGTCTGTACATCTGGGTATAGTGCTTAGATTATCCACAAATACAAAGTTTGTTTTAAAAGTGATAAGATACTTATAGTGAATAATCAGCAATAACCCAAACTCTATATTTCACTGAAAGAGAATCAAGGCCCTATGATCTGGATAATATTTTATAAAGGGTTAATGTTGGGTTATCATAATGTACAATGAGTCAGTAGGACGTAGAAACAAGCCTTCTGGAAGGAATCTGAACTGGACATGTAGCAGAAAAGACTAATCATCCAAAACAAAAGGACTGTAATTGTTTACCAAGCCAGACAAATTTCCTTTTGTGGAGAGTGTGAGGAGTTTTTGTTTTAGCTAAACATGAAGCTTTCCAGGAGATTGTTAAATAAATAAATCTGGCTCTGGGATTGAAGTCATGGAGAAGCTGCTGATTATGTAGAGAATTTACAACCTAGACGCAAGGGATTCAGCTAAACACACCCTGACACAGATGCTGGAAAACTACAATGATAAAGCATTTGACCTTATTTTGTGTGTTTCCTGCAATGAAAATTGCTTTGGCAACACTGAAACAGTGGGATTATTCTTTCAGTAGGGAAACAATGGCATAAATGGCCAGTAGCAGAACCATCAAAAAGCCCAGTAGTAGAATGATAACCTTGATCTTTTCCCATTAGCCACCAGATATGATTAATATCTGACACTTTTGGAACACCGGTGTCATAATGTGCATAGGTTTGGGAGGATATAAACTCATCAAGGAGAGCCAGTTTTTCACAGATTTATGTTTTGCTACTCTATGTGACTGTTATTACATGACAGTAAAGAAACAGTGACACCCATTGGACCGTGTGCTAGACTATGAAGCAGTCAAGGAGGTGAAAGGGAGCCTCTGGGGATGATAGAGCAAGAGTCCCTGGTTCTGTATGTCCATTTAAAAGGGAAATGGAATTTCAGTGGTTTTGATTTACAAAACCTCCAAAGAAAACCCACCTGCTGCCAATTCAACTGCCAGACTGTGGATGCTTACAGATCCTCCAGTCCTTCTGTTTGTTTTCACTTCTTTTCCTTCTGCTTCCTGGAGGAGATGCCAGAGCTCCTTGGCCTTCTCAGTGTGAGCACTTAGCACTTCATAATCCATTTTGTTGATCAGTTTCTTAAACATAGGACTACAGCAAAAAACAAAAAAGATGTTTCTTAACTATTGCTCCCTTTAAGAATTCTTGTGGATTATTATTATTTTTTTTGGTTAAATGTGTTTTTTCTGCAGTCCCTTCTCCCTGTTTTGTTGTATATGTCTTTCTGTCCAACCTACTTTAGAATGAAATCCAGGCTCTCAAAACATTTTTTTGTGGTTGGGTAATGCAGGAAAACAAGAAGTCATGTCAGACATGGATTCTGAGGATCTGAGCTCAAGGGCCTCTTTTGTAATGTGCACGATAACTTTTACATAATCCATATTTTGAGCCCAAGAAGCTGCTAAACTTGATCTATCACAAATACTCAGTTGCTCAGTATTTCACAAAAGCTGTCTCCACTAATGGATTTCACACCTGCGTTGCTTCATGACATTAGACTCCCAAATCTCCCAAATCCCCTTTTCAGGTTTTCCAAACTGAGATCTTTATGGGTTACAGAGATGTCTCATAAATACATCTTTCTCCAGCATGGCAAACAAAACCTGGAAAGCAATATGATTAATTTTTTTTGTGGTTTTAATTTAGAAGGAAAGGAATATCATGCTTTTTCCTGATTGCTTTTTATGCTGCTGATAATGGATTTACTGGAGCGTAGAATTCACTGCGTTTGGGATCAAACAGTGAAGTACTGTTTTAACCCTTAAAATGTTGATGTTTTCTGAATGGCCAGAAATATGAGTGTTCATTGGAAGATGAGTATGTAGATACACACTATACTCTCTTGAGGGAATTGAATCCTGACTCAGAAGCAGGAATATGTCCAACACACTCTTATCTGAAGAGCCCTGGTAGCCCTCTTTACACTTTTTAGCAGTTTGTGCTTGACTGATATTTTAAGCCTGGTGCTGCGGTTCTGATATGACAGTGTTATGGATGCCTTAAAGGCACACATTGCAATATCAGAAGGGTTATGGTATTTAGCATTCTAAGGAGGCAAGTCTTTTGCTGTTCAAATACTTGTATGTTAGAAGCTTCATGTAGTATGGAGAAGATTATCTCATAAAGTGGGACAGAAATCACCTGGTTATATCCAAGCTTTGCTTTTGCTAGACTGAATGTATGTTAGAACAGCAAGTATCCAACTTTGCCCTCACTGGCATGGATGGACCTCCCACTGAATCATCCATGTACATGAGGGTGGAACTGGGTCCTAATAATCTGCCTCATTTGGGTGGCGCTCAGTGTGTGAGCAAATATGGGGCCTGATCTTGTTCCCACTGAAGTCAGGAGCATGGCCACTAAATTCATTAGGAAGGGACCTCTAATATCTAAAGCCCCCTTCCATCCTCACATGCCTTTGAGAAATTGCATATTCTACCCAAATGCCACTAAACTTAGATGTACCTTTTCATTCCATCACTGCTGCTTGCCAAGATGTCTCTATATAAAAAATAGGAGTGAACACAGGAATTGTCAGACTGGATCAGAACTGTGGTCCATCTTGTCTGTTATCCTGTTTCAAACAGTGGCTAATGTTTCATAGGAAAGTGGAAGAAAACCCAAAGTGATATATTTTAACCTCACAATGAAGGGAATATTAACACAATCAATTGCTATGCTGGTGAATCAAACAGGGCAGAAAAGTTTGGGTAACACTTTCAAACAAACACTTTCAAAGTCCCACAGAAAGTCAGTGAGCCTTAGGTGCCTACATCACAAAGGCACTTTTGAAAATTTTACCCTGTCTGTAAAATGCATGTAACAAAGGTTGCATCCAGAGTTTCCCAATGATGCACCAGGAAAATACATTTATTTGAAGAAATAATTTAGGAATAGTACAATAGGAATCAAGAACCATATTTTGCTAGGATAACCACAGAAGTAAACTTTGCTAGGCCCAGTGATATATATAACAGGGTAAATACATGAGTAATACAGTAGTAAAATAAACAATAAAATAAAAGTATGATGTGAAGTGAATTTGTTAACATTCTGCAAATTGTTAAGATCCAGTATGCAGCGGTGTTGTAGCTGTGTCAGTCTCGAGAGCTTGTCTCTCTCACCAACAGAAGTTGGTCCAATAAAAGATATTACCTCACCTACCTTGTCTCTATGAGATTCAGTACTTTCAAGTGGACTGAGGGATCACAAACACAATTGTTGTGTTTAGCATGAAAAAAATTGTTCCCTCAATGTACCAAGAGAAAAGGACAGGCCCTTTTGATGTCCAAAGGTATAAAAATAATTTGACAGTGAGTTGACCTCGTGCCACTGAAGTGGCACAAACTGCTGGATTAGTGCTTGGCATTCAGAGGGCTCTGGGAAAGTCTCCAGTTGTGTTATAGTTTAAAGCACTATGGTGCCAATCCTGGGAATTAATGGGGAGAAGTCATGTCTATATAAAGACGTTGGGGATGGGAGGAGGAGACACTAAGGAAAAAAGGGTAAGATCCAAAGAACACTGGTCAATCCTCCCAAAGTAAAAGCTTGTTTTGTTATTTGCTCTGTCTAGGCCAGTTTTTCTATTTTTAGGTGAAGTCAAACACAAATTTAATTACCTTATAAGCTAAAAATTCAAAACCACTTATCTGGGACTGTGGGGAGGGGGAAAGTATATTTAAAAGAGACATTCGTGAATGTTTTTTCTACCAGTGTAACATTTCCCCTTTTGAAAGGGAAAACACATCCGATCTATTAGATTCTGGAGCCAGCAAAAGGTTCCCAATCAGGTTTGGGAGGCTTTTTCACTCTGCAAGTCCTCTTTGCTTAACCTCTGGTCTCCCCACAAACATCCAGGAGACTCAGTGCATGGCCCAGCCAGCCAATTTTTCCTCTCCTGATTGATTGCCTTCTCAGCTCTTGCTTGGTGTGTGGCTGCTGCTTCTTATACCTGCCGAAGTGCTCTGTGTGTTTTGTTTGGCAGGAAGAGGTTTACATGCTCTGAGCCCCAAGTTGTTCATGACGCCTGTCAAGGGCTTTGAAATCTGGAAACAGGAGTTGGATTGGTGAGCTTCTCTTTTTTGGGCCAACTCCATGTTATTTTCAAGGGGTTAGACTGCTGCGCAGAGCACTGACTTGCTAGACAAAATGTAACAGTCACTGATTTGAGGCTGTCTGAACTTTTAATGTGTAGAGGAAAGCAATTGGCTGAGTCTGAGATGTTTGAAAACAACATTTTAATCTAATAAATAAAAGGAGATGCGGGGAAGAAGAAGGGAGAAAAGTCCACACATGAAGTTGGAGGATATTTTTTTCTCTACTAGCTTTCAGAGGAGATCCTTGCTGAGCTCCAAAAATATAAAAGCTATGGTGGGTCTCTAGGATTTCCCATTTTCCTCACCATTAGCCAATGCTTCAACTCTTTGAATGAGTCTGGGACACACAGTGCATCAATCCAGTATTTGTATCACACAAATAACTTGACTGGTCTTGACACATCCCTGGGATTTAAAAAGGTGTGGCTCTGGGAATACTGTATTGTGTGGTATTTAAAGCATTAATCAACTGGCCTCTCGCATATGAATGTTTAAGAGGATATAGATAGATAGGCTGATCTCTCTCTCTATATAGAGTGAGAGATGAGTGTGTGTGCTCAGATACTGACCTGTAGCTGAGCTGGGCTTCTCCAATCCTGAGGCCACTCATGCATTGGCCTGGTTCCTTCAGGCTGCTCTAATGTAATTCATCTGCCAACAGCCCCCCAGGGGCCATTCTGGCAGCCGTGCTCCTTGTGATGGGCGCTAGGAGGATGGATGGCACAGGGGCTATAGTGGTGACTCTGTGCCACCCACAGATTTCCCCTAGGGAGGAAGAATCTTTCACTGGCCTGTCCAGAAGGCTTCAGGGCAACTTTACACCAATAGAGTAGCATAAAACCTGCCATGTTTGTATGAGAGGATCAGGACCACACTTCATGGATCTGTGCTTTGCTTCACTCTAGGGTTTATGATCCATACAAAACATGGGTGGCCTTTTCCTCTTCCTCGCAACAAGACGTAATCGCACGTGCCATAGACAGGTTTTATATTCCTAAGAGTTCTTTCTCTTTCTAAAATATGCTACATGACAGATTTTAATATAAATCAGAGTTTTATCATGAATAATAAAACCAAACCGTAATTGACAAAATAAATGAGCCTCGTATATTTTGTAAAAGCAGCAAAGAATCCTGTGGCACCTTATAGACTAACAGACGTTTTGCAGCATGAGCTTTCGTGGGTGAATGCCCACTTCGTCAGATGCAAGAGTGGAAATTTCCCTTTTATCCTATGTACTGTATCCACATATTCATTAATTAGCAACATTCTATAATTTACAATGGATCTCCCAGGCATTAGTAGGTTTTAGCAAGATACTACTGTATACACAGTTATAGGCTGCGGGGGAGGTTTTCAAGGCTACAAAAGAAGAGAGATGGCCAAATCCCAATGATATTCAACGAGAGTGGAGTGTGTAGCTACCCTTTTTGCTTTAAAATCTCCACCTGTATTTCTGTCTGTATAGGAATGCAACACAATGTGGATTGACCAGTGTCTTGCAATTACAATTACTGGGCTGCAGTACTCATGGAATTACACAAATGGTTAAAGCAAACACCAGTTGTAATAGAAAAGCCACAATGGAAATGTGTAAAAATTCAGTTTACAAAAGGGGAAAAAAATAATTAAAATTAGAACTTATTCCACCACTCACAACAGCCTCATTTACAGGAAAGGCACAACAAATCCCTTGTTTTTCTGGCACAAGGCCTGTGTACTGGTAAATATTTTGAGAATTTTGCCTGTAGTGTTTGCCTAGCAAGACCATAAAGAATGCCTCTGAACTGGGTGAGCTAGTGACGCTCCACATACTGCTCTTGTTTCTATTGCGCCTAAGGCCAGTATGAGAGACCACTGGAGTCATGCTCTTCCTGTGAAATTGGCCAGTACATTTATTCTGAGTACAGACTCAGTGGTCTTCCATTTTGCAATGACAGAAACAAGAAGATCCTGTCAAGCTCTCCGTCAGCCCTCTTCCCCTACCACTTGGTATGGCTGTAGAGGATATAAATGGAACAGGAAATTTGACCACGTCCAGGATCAAAGTCATTAAAGACATGTCTTGGTTTAAAAATCTAATTTTACATAACCTGTTCTGTTGCATAATATGCTTTTGTTTGTCGTCTTGATTTTCATCGACGCAGTGTACATTCCCCTGGACCTTTTCATGAAAGAATGTTTATACCTGTGGGCAACTGCTGATGGCAGTGAAAGGCTTGCATTCATGGGAACAGCGTTTAGCAATTCATGGTTGCCAAGGTAAGCAGCAAAGGCATGCCCTCTGCCACTCCACTGCCTCTAAAAGAAACAGTCTCTAAGGTAACAGGCTAGCACCCCTTGAGGCCAAAAATCTCTAGCTTTTTAGTCTGAAAAACACATTAAATAATACCAAGAAAAGCATTTTTTTTTTGGTCCAGGCATTTTTTCCCAAGAAAAAACGGGTCTCAAAGTGTTCTATTTTTGGTTCCACGCTGGAATTTAATTCAGATTTTGCCCAGTGCATTGTGAGCTAAACTCCCCTTTCACAGTTTAGTTTCAGGGGCACATGGGACTAATGAGCCAAGGCATGACTGCAGTTGGAGGCTGGAGTCTCCCAGGCCTGCGATTGTTGTTCAAGTGAATAGGCAGTTTCTCTGATTAGGCTGGAATTTGCAGCATTATCTGGACAGTTGTTTGCAGCAAGCACTTTTTCAAGGATTGCAATCAATGTGGGAAACTGAGCCACCTGAGAAAAATCTCTGCAGACGCTGATTACTGTCTGTTGTGAAGGACAGGCGAATGTACTTCTTTTTTTTTACTTCATCTAACTCTGAAGCTGTGTGCCATGCTGCCGTACCTAAATGCAGCGAATCATCCCGGCCACAAACACAGGATTTCACTGGACAAACAAACAGCACATCTTTCTATTACATTTTTCAAGGTGGCAAAGAATAGAAAGGCTTAATACTTACTAATAGCTATGGGCCAGATTGCCTCTGTGATAATCCAAGTGTCGTGGGGACCTTCTGCATGGAGAACTCCCCTTATCAGTGTGAAAGGGGGTCAGGTGCATCTGCAGAACTTTCCATAGCATTAAAGCCTTTCATGCTGTTCAGAGAGCAGTGCAGTAAATTGGGTCTGGGGACAAATTAAATGTAGGATTTACCTTGTTATTGCATTTCTCCTAAATGACCAAATCAATTATGTATTTTAATAGCTCATGTACAGTAGCAGAATAACAAAAGAAAAGCTCACTGGAATGTGTCTTTTAGCACAGTGTAACCCTTCTGCCAGGTGGAGTTGGCAGAAACAAGGGCTGGGTTCAACATCTAGGGATTCCTCTGAACAATACAGAACAGAACTGGCTCAAGCACCCACCCAGTAATCTGGGAAAACTTGACTTCACCCCTGGGCACCTTTCTCAGAGGCAATATTTCCCCTCTCGGAAGCACTGAGTCTGTGTACAACAAAAGAGAACTTTTATTAAAAGGGGACCCAACATTAATTTTGGAAAACACCACAACCACAATTTCAAAGCATGTGACTGCAGGCAAACACCCACCACACAGTGTGTTGGGCAGTGTCCTTTGCTTTAGTTTCCCACCCTGAAGTGTGAAAGTCCCATGAACAAACGTTCCTTTAACATGCCACTCCCCTTTCCCTCTGCTGCACACAACTCACAGTTAGCTGTCCTTGGTTAGCAAAGACCCCATGTTCAGAGATTCATTGTCTCTGTTGCCGCTGCCACCACTGCAACTGGCTCACAAGAGTTGCTATTTTTCTCTGCTGCCATTGGCTATTGCTTTTCTCTGCCACCACCTGCCACTCACAGCTACTTCTGCAATGTCACATTCTGAGGTTCCACCAGCTAGACTAGTTCTTAGTGATTTCAACAGGGAGTGGGGAATTCCATTGTTAGTGCAGTAGTTGCATTGTCTTTCTTTCACTAGCTCTCGTGTCCTCCAAACTGCCTGAGTGCCATCACAAGGGATCACTGACAGCCCAGGAAGGCCAGGCTCCTTGCTCTCAGTTCCAGTGGCTGACCCAATCCCAGAAGTAGCAGTGGCGGAGAAAGTCCAGCTTTGCCCCTGAATCCCTGAGCTGGAGCATGCTTAGTTGCTCTGTGGGGATAGCACATGTACAGTCTGGCCAATCCTATGATCTGTGAGGGGATGCAGCATGCCAGGCCTGCTCTACTTTTAACATTTTTGCCCGAAAATCTATGGTGGTTAGGCGTATGAACCCCCCTACCCACAACCATCATAGCTATGCTGGCAAAAGTCCTAGTGTATATACAATAATATGGACAAAAACAATTCTTTTGATGGTATAGTTTATTTTGTTCAAGGAACTAGTATAAGATATATGGCAAAAGAACTCTTCTGCTGGTATAAGATGGATCTCCTCTAGTATCTGCTATACTTCCTTTCTAGTGTAGACAAGGCCTTGGTGAGGGTGAAATCTTTGAAGAATTTAATAGAGAAACTCTGAAGTTCCCTACTGAGCATGTGTTAACTGAGATTTTTCAAAGGCTTGTAACTTGGCTAAAGTTGGGTGTGTTTTTCCACAGAAACAAGAAAAGGCTCATTTCTGACACAAAGGCCACCTCCCTGCCAAATTTCAAGTCCCTGCTTCAAGACATGGGCATACTAGAACTTCTAAAAGAAAAGGCCCCCAGAATTTTTTTATTATGCCTGACACATTTTTCACTCGTTCTCAGGAACATGAACACCTGGTCTATTTTGGCTGAAACTTTCCAAAACAATTCAACCTGTGGCTGATGTCTGACCTATAAATTTTCAGCCCAAATGGTAAAGTCTGGCAAAGTTATAATCAACTGCAAACAGGGTGTTAGAATGGGAAGGGTTGGGCAACATTAATAACAGGCAGCGCTACCAGCCCTGCCCATAATAATGCAAGTAATAAGAATTATGGGCCAGATTTTCAAAATTACTCAGCATTGGCTTACCTCAACTCCATTGAAGTTAATTGTAATGGGTCCATTCCCATTGACTTCACTGGGGGCAAAGTTAGGACAACACTGAGCTCTTTTGAAAATCCCACTCCATGGGCTTGTCTACACAGGGAGTTATTGTGGAATCACTAGACCTGATTGATTAATGACTCCTGATTAATTCCATGTGCAGATGTTATTATTCCAATATAAGAGTACTTTATTCCAAATTATTTTAATCGACTGTGGATTATACCAGAATAAGTGCAGTATAAACTGATACCAGAATAAGAGCATCCACACATGGAGTTAATCAGGATTATTAATCAATCAGGATTAGTTATTCCAAAATAATTTCCCATGTAGATAAACCCATAGAATGGTATTTTCAAATGTGCTTAGCCTTGGCCTAGTGAAGCAATCTGGCGACTGTGCAGTCTGAGATACTTTATAATAGTTTTATAATTTGAAGATATAGGGTTTATCCACACATGAAAATTAATCGGGAATAAAGTAGCAGGTGAATTTAAAGTGCAGGGGCGGCTCTACAAATTTGGCTGCCCCAAGCAGTCATGCCCGGGAGGCGCCCCCGAGCCGCGGGAGCAGCGGACCTCCCGCGGTCATGACTGCAGAGGGTCCGCTGGTCGCGCGGCTCGGCTGGACCTCCCGCAGCTGTGGGCGGTTCGCTGGTCCGGCGGCTCCGGTTGAGCTGCCGCAGTCATGCCTGCGGGAGGTCCAGCCGAGCCGCGGGACCAGCGTCCCCTCCGCAGTCATGCCTGCGGCAGGTCCGCTGCTCCCGGGGCTCCGGTGGACCTCCCGCAGGCATGACTGCGGCAGGTCCGCCGGCCCAGCCTGCCGCCCCCCCGGGAAAGGGCCGCCCCAGGCGGGTGCTTGCCCCGCTGGGCTCTGGAGCCGGCCCTGTTAAAGTGGATTAACTATTCCTGATTAACTCCATATCTAGACTTTTTGGCCTGCCTTTGGTGCATTTGACATTCAGTTTAGTGACAGATAACCTAAAAGGATTTGGCTTTAGGGTTCAGACAGGAATCAGCAAATTCAAACTCTTATCCAAACCTTACCTGAATGAGCCAAACCTCCTAATGCTGCAAAGTTAGGCTGGAAAACACATGAAAATGAGACTTGCTTGCCAGATTTCCAGTATTTCTTCTTCTGGTCCCATCTGGAACTACCACAAGAAGAGCTTTTCTAATGATATTTTGATAGATCTGTTTCCAGTTCTATCTGATACACAGAAATACAAAGGCAAGCAGAATTTTTTTTAAAACCTCTCCTAACATTTTAGAAATTAAGGCCAGGTTTGGCTTGCTTTTAATAATGGGTGAAGGGATTTTATTTCACTTGAAATAAAGTTTGTCCATCTTTAATGAAGTATTTGCCATGAAATACACCAGGAATCTGAAGACATTAAAACACAAACCTCCTAAGTGAATAAACTGTCATGCTTAATGAGGTAGCAGCTATAGGAAAACAACTGTGGAATCCAGAAGTGAATCAAGACGTGATTTACTATCCACAGTTGCTAGATAACTATAGAATCACATAAAAAGGGAGAAGGTGCTTGTTTTAGATTTAGTTATTTATTGATATAATAAGGTATGCTTCTCTTCTGAAAAGTGGTTCTGTAAAATTGCACCACAGAGTTTCATGTCTATTGTCTCTCACTGACTTAAAGATCAAATTTGCTCACATGAAAGTAAAAATATATTTTTTCTAACTGCAAACCCAGCAAAAATCTATCTGAAATCTGAAAAACAAGCTGTGTAATCTTTTTCTTGTGCATGACCAGTAAGCTTGGCCAAAAAGTATGTGCTGTTGGTATACAACTTGCACATTGGGAAAGATTTTTCAGAAGCACAAAGGGCAGTTAGTCCCCTAAACCTACTTGGATTTCATAGTCCTTATTTTGTTTTCACCAGAAGTTAGGTGAGTCACTGCCCATTGTGCCTTTGAAAATCTCCCTCTTTATCTCCAATGATATCCCAATCCCCTTGGGTCAGGTTTAGTGAAGATGACGCATGAGCAAGAAAGAACACAGCTTGCCTTTCATATCCAAGGAGGAGTTTACTGGGCTGACAGCTAGAAAAACAAACATATTTTTATTTTACTTGTAAACTGAACAAATTTTATATGAAAGAATTGAAAGACAATTAAAACATGAGTCAGAGTCATTTTTGAGAGTCCAACCAGATTTTAAATTGTGACGACAACAAACCTGAGTCTGTTCCTATGAAGGTCACTGGTCCTTTGGAAGGATCAGGCCTAGTCTGTGCAAATACAATGTAAATTGTAAAGTTACCTTAAGTTGTAAATAAAATATTAAAAAACCTGAGTCCCCTGGGATCACATGGGAGAAAGGAATAGGAATAAACAAATTCATCTGCTTCCCATTTATACATAGGTTAAGTTTTCCAGGTTGATAAACAATGAAGTCATTGATATACACATATCTACAGATATATATAAACATGTACAGCTTTGCGAAAAATAATATGTTTAGTAAGCCTCATTTCCCAAAATAGTATTTACTGGAAGGATTCAAAGGTTTAGCAGAAAGGGCTGTGGTTACTTGGTTTTACAGTTTACATTATTATTCCCCGCTCCCCTATTTTACAAAGACACTCAGCAAACTAAGAGGGGAACATACCCCGAACCTCACATGGAATGAGGCTGGTGCAAGACATGTCTTTGTTAAAGGTCGCTCCTAGAGTTCTTCCATCTAAATACAGCACTGCTGGGGTTTTGCAATGCTAATGAGCAAGCCAGCATGAGTATCTGCAAAGCATGAAAAAACTCTCACTGAAAATAGCAAGGGCTTCCATGGAAACACAGAAGTAGTGCAACTGTTGATCCTTGATTGGAACTTGAAATTAGCTCTGTTTGCAATGTGAGATGCTCTGAAAGTGCAGATTGCTTTAATTAGCTTCCTTTGGCAATATAAAGATATTGGGGAAAATGCCCGTAAAATAAAATAGTTAAAGGATTTTTTTTTTAAAGAAAGACATTGGAAATAATACAAATAGAAATTAACAATACAAGTAAAACCCTATCATGAAGTCAAGTTTTACTTTAAAAAAGTAAATGATCGTATTTCAGGTTCAAAACAGTTGTAGAACAAACTATAGTAAGATTTTTAAAAAAGAGAATAAAATGATAACATTAAAATCAGAATAAGAGAATGATAATAATAATAATAATAATTTTGAATCAGGGCTGGTCAGACAGTGCCTGCTAAGATTCTGGTTGAGCTAGAATCTGGATTCCCCATTTTTTAATATTATAACACCACCTGTACTCCTTAGTCTTTGACACCCTGAGCTGCCAAAAAATTGCTGATCCTTTAGGCCAGGAGTTCCCAAACTGTGGTTTGTGACCCCCAAATGTGGTTGTACCATCAGCAGAGGGGTCGCAAGTCCAGGGGTGGATCTAGGGATTGTGCTGCCCCAAGCACGGCAGGCAGGCTGCCTCTGGCGGTTTGCCTGCGGAGGGTCCGCTGGTCCCATGGCTTTGCGCGGCTTGCCGCCCCAAGCACGCGTTTGGCATGCTGGGGCCTGGAGCCGCCCCTGCGCAGGTCTAACAGGCCAGATTTAGCCCTGAACATGTCTGGACCTGCTCCACAAACTCTGCACCAGGACACAGCTGTTTTGTTTTACAAAATGGCAGCCTCCGCACAGCATGACCTCACATATATGGTGAATATGTGTGGGGAAACTGAGGCAAACAAGCTTAAAGCTATACCACTCCCAATACAAGGAAGGGAAGGATTGAGGTGCTAGTGACAGATAAGGAAAACACACTTGTGGAGCCTCTGTAAAACACGGGTGTTTTTGTTCGTCCAGTTGGTGTGAGCACTGAGGATTGTGATGCACGTTTCTTGGCTTTTGTGAAATACACATGGGAGGGCACAGTTCTTAAAGATATTCTGTTCTGTCTCCCTCTTCCCGGCCATGAGACGGCATAAGGAATATTCCATATGCTACACCTATGGCAGGCCACAAAGCAGGTCTGTGTGCCTTGGGTTGTTCCATCTACTGGGTGGACTCTCTGCATGATTCACAGAGAAAAACTGGCACCTAAAACTCTGAGTCCAGAGGTAGGTTAAATTTTACTGCAGACCTCTTCTGTTCTGAACTACATCAAGATTCAGCCTCTTCGCACATCTGTTTGCAAAACTGTGTTAAGAAATGGGATCCAATCATGACATGACATTGTCCATACCGATGTTTGTTGGCTTTCAAGAGGAAAAATACTGGGACAATTTATTGAACCGAGAGACAAGCATTCTTATGCAATGGACTGCAAAAAGAGTGAGTTAATTGATTTTCTATGTGACCAAGGAATACATGCCACCTTGTCTATGTCACAGACATATTTGGGAAACTGAATGAATTGAATGCAGGTCTACAAGGAAATAACACCCAGATCATTCAGACGAGTGAAGTACAGGATTAATGAAGTGAATTGTTTCCTGGAAGAACAATCTATTGAAGACAAACTATGACTCCTTCCCACAGCAGCCTTGCAAATTCCTGGCTGACTATGAAATTATTCAGCGTCCCACCCAGGTGATGGCTGAGAATCTCAGCCAGCTGAAGGAACAGTTTGCATCCTGTTTCCCTGACTTGGACATGATGAAGTAAGATTGGGTGCGAAATCCCTTTCAGTGCAAGCCTGATGCCATGGATTTGCCAGCAGCAGAAATCGAACAGCTCATTGAAATGTCCTGTTATGGATTCTTGTGAGGAATACATGCTCAACTTTCGCTCCTGGGATTCTGGTTCACTGTCAAGAATGAATATCTTGCACTGTCAACATGCGCCTTGAAACTTATGATGCCATTCGTGAGCATGTATTTGTGTGAAGTTGGATTCAGCACACTTGTGTCCATCAAGTCTCAGTATTGATCTGCTGTTGATGTCACATCGGAGAGTAGATTGCAACTTCTACCATGCCTCTGGACTTTGAGAAGCATAATGCTTCCAGGGCTTGTGCTGAAGTGGTGCATCTTACATATCACCCCTTCCTAAGGCTGTGCCTAAAGGTTCAGTCTAGCTCATAGACCTTTGTTAAAGATAAGCCATAAAATACATCATACTCCAAGTACACGCTCACCCCAGCAAGCTCACATTTGTATACATATATGTTGTACACACACTCATCCACAACAAGAATCCATCTATAAAAACTAGCATGGCTACAACAACACTGCATACGACAATGGATCTATAAAAAGGTGCATACATAACTACACATAGTAACAAGTTAGCTCTCCGTAGAGCAGGAAGGATGCAAAATATGAGCAGTATTGTTGTGGCAAAGGGGGTAGAAAAAGGAAATCAATAACTTTACTGGAATAAAAAGTATTTGACCTGGGATCTGAAGAGGCTTAATTTCAACAACCACATCTAACTCAGGTTCCTTAAATGTTACTTAGTCATTCATTGCCCCACAGAAATCCACAATCTCTGAGGCAGTGGTTCTTTTGGTATGTGGTATGTAGGAGTTAATAATCACTTTGGTCAAAAAATTCCAGGTGAGGCATTTCTAGCTCAACATGGGTTCTGACTGGGTGGAAATGGTTGTCAGTAACACAGGCCCTTCGAGAGGCAGGACAAGCACAATAAGGCCTTCAAATGAGTTTGGGGCAAGATTCAGACACACAGCCAGGGGTGCTGGAACAATTTGTATAGTGGGGGTGTGGAGAGCCATAGAACCAAACTGTAAACCCTGGATATGATGGAAACCACTTCAAGCTAGGGGATGTGGTAGCACCCTCCATACCCCTAGTTCCAGCACCTATACACACAGCTCTTCCCTACACTGTGGGTTTAATTAGAGTTGGTTGAAAATTGCCCATGTCTCATTTTTGATTTTTCAAAAAAAAAAAAATAATGTGACCACTCTACAAACAGGCAGAAAAAGAGCAAACAATCTTTGCAAAAAATGTCAGAAAAGTTTTGCAAAAATTTCAAAAATCTTCAACCAGTTCCATGTTGAATCTGATACATACACTTTCCATTGACTTCAATGAACACTGGCCCACTCTCTATAACTTTAACTGATTTTGAAAGCACTGCAACCTAACAATGGCTTTGTTCATGGACAAGCTTGGTGAATTGTGGAAGCTAGCCTCGTGTTAGTGTAGGCTTTGTGAAGTAGCATATCCCAGAGTACACGGTCCCATATGCTGCTGTCACCATTCCCAGCTCTCTGTGCAATGGGACATTGCAGAATACGTTTCCAGGGTATTTTGGTGCTGCTCTGTGTTCAAACCTGGGCAATCTGTCCCCTGCTAAGGTAGAATAGGACAACTGCCTAGACTTCACTAGAATTTATTGATTCAAATATGATTTGGCAGAATGCTGGGTGTGGATGACAGAGGGTCATGTGAAAAAAACTGTTGGGTGGGCACAGCTCTTACAAAATGGCCAGAGGGAGGGCCACTTCCCTCATAACTTATAGACCAGTGGTTAGGGTACTCACCTGCAAGGGGGTGACCTCTGGTTCAAGTCCCCGATCCCTCCAAGGGGGAGAAGGAATTTGAAGTGGGCTCTGATACATCTTATGTGCAGGCTGTGGGATAGTCTGATGTGGGGCTTCCTCAGTCTCTCCTGTTGAAGCTGTTCTGCTGTGGATAGATAATTTAAACAAGTCATTGGAGCAGCAGACTTGTTCCCAGGTCTTCCAGCTCCCAATCATCAGGCTACAGAATCATTCCCATGCTTGTTGGCGCTCTCTGGCCAATGATTCCTTTATTACTTATTCACAGTGGACCAGTTTCAACAGAAGAGACTGGGGGAGTCCCACATCAGAATGCCCCACAGCTATCATTGACCTATACTATCCTGATCTATATGCATTGTACAAAGTTCTGTCCTCTTTTATTCTGGTACAATGTCATTGACTGTAGTGAAGACACACTGTGATAAAGAAGAATGGAATTTGTCCCAGATAATTTTGTTTGCCACCTAATTGGTTGGTACCTGGAAGGAGTGGGTAAGAAATACTTATATTAGTCATAGTTTATACTATTTTATGATCTAGAGATTAGTTAAGAATTGGTTGGTGATGGAGCCAACCTTTTATAGGAGCTGAGCTAAAAGCATATGCTTCTATGCTAATGCCAAACACAGAAATAAAAATCACAATGACAAGTTTCCTAAAGGGTTTGAGGTTTCCAGGCCGGGAAGCTCACAAACTGCATGCCAGGCTTTTCAAGCCCTATTTATAAATCTTTATCAGTGAGGTTTCCAAAATCAGCAATGCCAAACTCCTTTGGCCTGACACTGTTCTAACAATTGACACCAGATTTTAGTATTCTGGGTCTTCTATCAGCATGTTACATACTTTGAACAAGCTTTAAGACTTTGCCTCTTTAGTGGGTGACACTAAGGTCAGGATTCCTAAAGGTGTTCAGTGTTGGCCTCACTCTGTTTTCATTGCAGACAGTGGGAGTTTTGCCGTGGGAGCAGAATTAGGCAAACACTGAGCACTTTTGGAAATCCTGTCCTTCCAATCCAATCCTGCAAGCAATCTATGCACATAAATCCCACAGACTTCAATGGGAATTCTGCAGTTGGCCCTGATCATGCACCATTAAAGTCAATGGGAGCTTTGCCATTAACTTCAATGAGTGTAGGACCAAGCCCTTGAAGCATTTGGAAGCATCAGGCCCCAAATTAAAATGAACAATATAGCACAGCCACACAGGGCAGGAGGCCTAGATTGCAGTATCATTTCTGGTTTCTCACGCTTCCTAGGGTAACATTGGTAGGGGAGTTATCCAGAACCTATTCATCATCCTGTTTGCTTAATAAACACAAAGGATGGGATGAACCAGATGGGATAAAGTACGAATCAATCCAAAACTTTTTCATCCCAAATTTAAATGGACCCTTTTTGAGGTTTGAAAAAGTTGAGTTAGTTTGTGTGTGTGTGTGTGTGTGTGTGTGTGTGTGTTTTCATGCTTCTGCATTCTGGCAAGGGTCAGGAGCAAAAGAAATGGAACCAGGTAGTTTCTGAAGTGGGCATGCAAAACTGACTCACAATGATGTGGTTGTGCCATTTTACAACCATAATACATTTGATTTGAAACAATAAATACAATGAGGCCTAGCTAAGGAACATCCACTGTGCAAAATTGCTAAACTAATGCAAGCAAGGCTGACAAACAGCAGAAGTTAAATATTACAGATCTCAAGAAAATATCTGTCCTTGAATTTCCAGTTGAATTTTGCAGATCTAGGAGGATTGGACAGATTGGATAAGACCTGAATAAACACCTGACCTTTGGGTGATTATCTGAACCATACTGAAGCCCTCAAATATTAGAAGTTTGCTCATCATGACCACCACCATTCCTGGCCAATTTGGAAGCAGCATTGAGGGTATGTCTACACTACGGGATTATTCCGATTTTACATAAACCGGTTTTGTAAAACAGATTGTATAAAGTCGAGTGCAGGCGGCCACACTAAGCACATTAATTCGGCGGTGTGCGTCCATGTACCGAGGCTAGCGTCGATTTCCGGAGCGTTGCACTGTGGGTAGCTATCCCATAGCTATCCCATAGTTCCTGCAGTCTCTCCCACCCATTGGAATTCTGGGTTGAGATCCCAATGCAAAAACAGTGTCGCGGGTGATACTGGGTAAATGTCGTCACTCAATCCTTCCTCCGGGAAAGTAACAGCAGATAATCATTTTGCGCCCTTTTTCCCTGGATTGCCCTGGCAGATGCCATAGCATGGCAATTATGGAGCCTGTTTTGCCTTTTGTCACTGTCACCATATGTGTACTGGATGCTGCTGACAGACGCGGTGCTGCACTGTTACACAGCAGCATTCATTTGCCTTTGCAAGATAGCAGAGACGGTTACCAGTCATATTGCACCGTCTGCCATTGTAAATTGGTGATGAGATGACGGTTATCAGTCGTTCTGTACCGTCTGCTGCTATCATGGGTGCTCCTGGCTGGCCTCGCTGAGGTCGGCCGGTGGCGCATAGGCAAAAATGGGAATGACTCCCTGGGTCATTCCCTTCCTATGTTTTGTCTAAAAATAGAGTCAGTCCAGCCTAGAATATGGGGCAAGTGTACTAGAGAACCAGAGAGCACAGCCGCTCCGTGTCAGAGCCCCAGAGATCCCGCAGAAATGATGAGCTGCATGCTATTCTAGGGGGTGCCCCTGCAACAACCCCGCCCATTGCTTCCCTCCTCCCCCAACCCTCCTGGACTACCGTGGCAGTGTCCCCCCATTTGTGTGATGAAGTAATAAAGAATGCAGGAATAAGAAACACAGACTTTTTAGTGAGATAAAATGAGGGGGAGGAAGCCTCCAGCTGCTATGATAGTCCAGGCAGGACATTAAAGGGTAGGGGGGTGAGAGGAGACCAGCCTTCTGCTGCTATGATAGTCCAGGCAGCACAGAATCTTTTCTTTAGACATGACGGGGGGGGGGGGGCTGATAGAGCTCAGCCCCCAGTTGCTATGATGAGGACGGTTACCAGCCGTTCTGTACCATCTGCTGGGAATGACCAGGAGTCATTCCTATTTTTACCCAGGTGCCCCCAGCCGACCTCACCGAGGCCAGCCAGGAGCACTCACGGGCTGATGATGAGGACGGATACCAGTCCTTCTGCACTGTACCGTCTGCCACCAGGGAGGGGAGAGGAGAGGATGCTGCTGTTTAGCGCTCCAGCACCCCGTCTACCAGCAGCATGCCATTGGGTGACATTGAAAAAAGGCGAGAAACAATTTTTTTCCCTTTTCTTTCGGGGGGGGGAAGGGTGTAAATTGATGCCATACACCCTGAAACACCCGAGAAAATGTTTTTGACCCTTCAGGCATTTGGAGCCCAACCAAGAATGCAAATGCTTTTCGGAGACTGCGGGGACTGTGAGATAGCTGGAGTCCTCAGTCCCCCCTCCCTCCCTCCCTCCATCCCTCCCTCCCTCCATGAGTGTCCATTTGATTCTTTGGCTTTCCGTTACATTTCTCACACAGCACTGTGTTGAGTCCCTGCTGTGGCCTCTGTCTATCATAGCCTGGAGATTTTTTCAAATGCTTTGTCATTTCGTCTTCTGTAACGGAGCTCTGATACAAGCTCTGATTTGTCTCCCCATACAGCGATCAGATACAGTATCTCCCGTACGGTCCACGCTGGAGCTCTTTTTGGATTTGGGACTGCATCGCCACCTGTGCTGATCAGAGCTCCATTCTGGGCAAACAGGAAATGAAATTCAAAAGTTCGCGTGGCTTTTCCTGTCTCCCTGGCCAGTGCATCTGAGTTCAGATGGCTTTCCAGAGCGGTCACAATGGTGCACTGTGGGATAGCTCCCGGAGGCCAATACCGTCGATTTGCATCCACACTAACCCTAATCCGACATGGCAATACCGATTTCACCGCTACTCCTCTTGTTGGGGAGGAGTACAGAAACCGGTTTAAAGAGCCCTTTATATCGATATAAAGGGCCTCATTGTATGGACGGGTGCAGGGTTAAATCGGTATAACGCTGCTAAATTCGGTTTAAACGTGTAGTGTAGACCAGGCCTGAGAAACAGAAGAAAGTTCTGTCCAATCTTCCATGGTTGGAAAGATGGTGACTTGGGGTTGAAGTAGAGTGAAATAAAGAATGCTATGCATTTATATTGGGGTGTAGTGGACAGATGCAAAAGCAGGGAAAATGGGAGTGTCCTCAGGGGTCTGACAAGAAAGAAGGGGACCATGGAAGAAAAGAGTTAATATCCCATTCCAATAATATGAGCTCAGTGTATATGTTTGAAAAGCCCAGTAATGGGATAAGAAGCTCATTCTACTACTGTCAGTACTTTGTTGCCATGTTCCTCAGCCAGACCCCAAATAGTGACCTGCTCTACCATCATTCCTGCGTTCAGTTACCAGTGCAATACTTTTATTGCCATGGTTAACTTTCAGCCTTTGAAATAGTGCCTGATGCAACTAGCTTTAATTTAGAGTTAGTAAGAAAAAGTCATAATTTAACTTTGTTTTGCAAGTATCCTGACAGATTGAAGAGGCCTATTTATTTTAGTGTCCAGAAGTGGGGTGAGTCCCTTGCAGAATTCTTGGCATCTAATTAAGAAGAGTTCAACGTTTCATCTTTTCTCCGTGTGTGGATTGGTATGTATAGAAACCTCAGCCCTGCCTCCTCATGTCTGAATTCCACAGAAGCAGAAGAGGCAAAGCTGCCTTCTTAACCAGCGATATGCTTTAAATAAGAGAGACCGCAGCGGCTGCTGAAAAGAAGGTTTTAATATCCTGGCACAAAACCAATACATTTTCTGTTCATGAATCCTTTTTTCTTTTTAATTGGCAGATGAAAATCCCTGAACTCTGGAGCTTCCATGGTTGGTGTGTTCCAATAATATATGTACTGTCCCCTCACAAAGCCATTTTGCCACTGTATGGAGTATGCCAAAAACACCACAGGAAGCAATGATTTGCAGGCCCAAGGTAAAGTGGAAAGAATGCTGTGAATGTGGCAGTTATTAGCCCAGAATTTTAGCTTGCAGACAGCTGTGAGAATTTTGTATCAGCGCCAGTTAATGTATGCTAGCACACAGCTGGGAATATTGGCAGAAAGATAGGCAAGAGGATGGTCAGCCTTTTCAGTCACATGTTGGACTTTTTACCTGTTCAGGTGAAGCTTACCATGCCACATAGAAATGAACGGCAGGTCAGTTTGAATGCCTCATCCACATGCAGATGTCACAAAGTCTAAAGGACCCTCTGCATTTATGGGCCTGTGGAGGTGTTGAGCATCTTCTGAGAGGTGCTGAATGCCAACAACTACTCCCATGGGAGGTAAGGGTGCTCTGAACCTTGAATAACTGGGTCCCATGTATGCCGTTTGTAAGAGTTCTGTCTTTAAAGAGGATAGTCCTAAATTTAAAATCCTCTATATATACCCTTTCCTCCATAGATATGCTGGCCACCTTTAACAACTTGTCTTAGATAGCTAAGTAACTTGACATCTGTTTGCAGTGTTCAAAGTATTCTCACTAGTAGGTATAGGAAAACTAAGGCACTATTGCAAATACTGAGATAACCATACCTATTTATCTTAGGCAAAACTTTACACTTCTGCCTGCTTACATAAGCACTTGGAGATATTCAGAAGAAAAGCACTACATACATGCTAAGGAGCATTTTTAGGGATAGTGCAAGTTGCACCCAGGTGTTTGATAGCAACAAGAAACAGCAGCCCTCTTGGTTCAGTTTTGGTGTATTCCCCCATCTAAGTAAGCTGAATTTTTTTACTATTGTATAATGTGGAATGTATTGATATTGGGGAAAAAATATCTTTTCAACCACTTCAAAGTAGTCTTGAAAATTCAAGCTCTAAGCTGGATAGAATACAAAAAGCTTCAGTTTCTTATGCTCTCATGGACACGTGTGCACCCTGAACCATCCTTCCATCTCCAAAACAATCAAAATCAGCATTTTATCACTGTCAGTCCCCTAGTTCTGAAGAATGAATCATGCAAAGGACTAAAGGGTTGATATCACAGGAATTCAGTCAGGTTTTATAGGTGGAAATCTCACCCAGCTGTAGAGTTATATTTTTTGAGTGTGACAATCTTCATTTTGGAAGCTTTTCCCAATCCTGGAAGCCATTTATCAGATAGATATGTACGTTTAAACAGCTTGTACATGAGGTCTGGCAAAACATCCTTTTCAATATTATTGGTACAGCACATTAATCCATCAAAATGATCAGAAAGGCGGTGGCATACAAAACTATGAAAAGCAAAACTAGATGGTCATTTAAATATATAGGAGATTGTGATGGGGCAGAGCGGCCCCACACTGGTACCGCAGGGGAAGCCACGCCCTTCAGGCTCTGCTGGGCATGCTCCAACTGGAGAACAGGTATAAAAGCCTGCAGAGCTGCTCAGTCTGGGCTGACCGCTGGAGGGGAAGGAGGCATGCTGCCAGCTCCCAAGGAGGGACAGCCTGCGCACCAGGATCCAGAGGCCAGTCAAGCCAGGATGCACCCTGAGGCCCAGACAGAGTACGTCACAGGAGGACCTAGCGTTTATGGTAGGAAGTGACTCAGGGGAACTTTAGAGGCAAATGGCGTTAGAGCTGCACAGATGCTCGGCGTGTTGTGGGCGGATTCCTGCTGAGCTGGTGGCAATGGGAACTGGCCATTAGCAGGGCCCTGGGTCGGGATCTGGTGGAGAGGGCAGGCCCAGGTCCCCCAAACAGCACACCATGGGGATTGTATGGCCACTGGCCATTAGGCTGCACTGCTCCAATGCAGGGAGCAATTTATATGGATGCTGGCCATTGGGCCACACTGCCCTGACACTTGGGGTGAGTTCAATGCAGGGAGCAATTTATATGGACCCTGGCCATTGGGCCACACTGCCCTGACACTTGGGGTGAGTTACCTGGACTCTGGCTGCTAGGCCACACTACTCTGCTTACAAGGGGGATTGAATGGACTCTGGCCATTAGGCTGCACTGCTTCAACATGGGAGGTGATTTATACGGACCTTGGCCATTGGGCCATCCTCTAGCCACTAGGCCCATTACCCCAACTAAAGGGTGATTGTGTGGAAGGAGGCCATTAGGGCGCAACCAGCTGGCCACAGAAAGACGGGTGCATGAACTTGAGAGTGTCAAGGTTCCGACATCCCATCCCACCCTGTCACAAAGGGGTGGTGCGGTGCCAGACCTACCACAGAGAGCTCCACAAACAGATCAGTAAGTGCCTGGGAATACAAATGAATCTTTCCCATCTTTGGGCTCTTGCTCAAGTGTTTTTGTTTGTTGGTTGGTTTGTTTAAGGTTCGTGTTTCTATCACTACAAATATTTCCTTGCTCAGCACGACAGCTTGGTATCTAGATCAGTGAAAATAAACAGAGTTCAAATGTACATGTGCTCACTCATCTAATCGTTGTCCCCTGCCACTGCTTTTTTCATGCCCTCTGCCTCACCCTTCTTGAACCTATGTGATTGAACATCCTGAAAGAAAAATCTCTTTTCACCAGTCCCTTGATATTGATACCAAGGCAGTCTCACCTCCACCCAGATTCTTCCCTTGCCTCAGTAACCATGAAAACACAACATCCATCTTCCCCTCTCTTTCTCTGTGTCTTTGGACTCTTAGCCAGGTAGGAGCATGAGCTATAAATTGAGGTGAAAATCTACAGCTGGGTAAATAAAATGAGAGGAAAGGAAAACAAAAAGGGAAATGTGTTTCCTATCCCAGAGTTTAAAAAACAGACTTGGCATGAGAGGGGAAAAAAACAAAACAGGAAACAAGGTTCTACGTATAAATTAAACTTTTTTACGCTGAACCTTTTTAGATAGCCCAGAAGTAATAAAAATGTGTGTTTCTTGGACTGGCTAAGCAAGCATTCCAACACTATATGGCTTCCTGTTCAACACGTTCAAAGCTAGAGACTGTTTTTTGGGGTTGGTTAGAAATATGTGTGAAGTATGCACTTTTATTTCTGGCCAATTCAAATGTTTTTAATTCTCTCTCTCCCCGCCCCCAAGAGGGAGTGAAATGTAACCAAACTGTTTTCTCCTTCAGCAAGGAAGTTCACTGATTAGCCCTGAGTTAATCTGTAAACATTCATGTTTCCTATGAAAGACACTTAGAAAGAAACTGGTCAATGTCATTCTGTACTGGCATTTGAAGATGTTAGGATGCAATGAGCAGGAAGATGAGATGCGTGCAAGAGCTCAAGAATTTAGCCAACATGAAGAGAGGGGAACAGCAGATATTTGAAGGTGTGAATTGGACTATAACATCCTCTCCTTCCCCTGCCCAGTGGTCATAAACCTATAATCCACAGGTTGTTCATCCATTTTTTCTTCCACCTCATTGGCCTCAAATATTATTTTTGTACTCCATGTTCTTCATGGAACTTTTTTTTAAATTTTTTTTTTTGCAAAGTCTGATTACATTGGTCAAAGTGAAAATAACATTCATGGGAGAAAAGTACGTAGCATGATGTCCTGCAGATGTACCAAGGGAAGGAGGTTTCAAGATCCTCACCACAGGGTACTTCTTGCAAAGCTTTTCACAAAAAAACATTTTTTGTAATGACCACTGGGCAAGAGAGTTACATCTGCGGAAATTTGGCCTGTTCAGTCTAATTAGAGGAGCCTCTTCAATTACTGCTTCTAGTAACCTTTTATTTTTTTTACCACCAACTCCAAACAAACAGAGGACAGAAATGATACACATAAGGTGTCAGCCAACTTTTTTCTCTCCATATTTTTTTTTCATTCCAATGTTTCTGGGTAAAACCTGGAATTTAAATGCTGTCTTGTTTCAATATTTGAAGAATACTACATACTTCATTCAATACAAGAATGTAAATTGCTGAGACATCGGTCTTGTCTGTTGATGTTATGCCACCTTAACTGAACTAGGCTGCATATTTTACATTGGTACCTTTTGCCTAATTTTACAAACACTAGTAACAATTATTTAAGAAGTAATGTTTTTATCTGAAAAAAAGTAATAAATAGGGCCAAACCCTCAGATAATTTAAATGAGAGTAGCTCCGTTGACTTTAAGTAAGTCAATGCAGCTATGCTGATATACAACACAGGAGGTTTAGGCTCATGACTTCAAGACTTTTATTTGAAAATGTGCTGCCAAAGGCAGAGATGACTATAGAGATCATGTGCGCTCTTTGCACAAATACACATAGTGCCATTACCAGCTCTTTCACCACATCTGATTGGCTCCCCCACCTCTCTATGTCATCACACCCCAGTTCCTTCTGTCTGTGTATCACTGCTGACGGCACATGTTAACACATCAACATTTGCCCCTAGCTAGCATACAGTAACAACAGTCATTTATTATTATTATTATTAATAATAATATTTATTGATGTAGTAGGACCTCAAGCACCATTGTGTGGTAACTGTTGGAAAATGCTGACTCTGGCAACTGCTATAGTTACAGATGGCTATGGAGACACACCTCACTTTATCTACTTCCATGTTTCCCCATCTATCAAGCATCACGTGCTCTGCAACCATGCCTTTGGAATAAGAGGCCCAGGAGACTAACTGATAACTGTTGATGTTACTGCAGACAAGATATGGGGTGAGGGAGCAGGGAAATGAAAACTTACAGATCATAGGAACAAATGACAATAGAAAATAATGTTGTAAGAAGGATACTAGAAATAATTTAATATTTACAAAATGCATTAAATGTGAAAAGTCATAAATATGATGTATTATTGTTATGCAACATTAACTCTGCTCCTGTCTGCTGCAGTTAACTTCGCTTTGTCTCTTTGATGTTCCTGCCTGCTCTATACGCCCCAATTGCCTTCGCCTTCATGTCTGTCATCACAACCAGAGGACAGGATGCAAAGTGCACAGGTTCACTGGTCAGTATGCCAAAAGCACAGGCTACCAAGCCAGAGCAAGTAGGAATTCAGTCTCTAATGCTGTTGCCGCTGCTCCACCAGGTTCTTCTCTCCGCTCCTTGATACCAACTACAGCAATTTCCTTGAGGTAAATCTTGATCCATCTCTATACTTACCCTTACCACAACCCATTCAAACCTCCCTTCCTCACCTATTATCTATCCTTTGGATGAAAACAGCTCTCTGTCTCACCCCCTTGGCCTGGACCCAATGACTTCCTTTCTTTATTCTTCATCATTATTCTTTTAAGCTCCCATTTCAACCCTCTCAGATCCAATATTCTTAACCACCTTAACCCCTCCCACATCCAACCTTTCCCCAACAAACACCCCTGTTTGGTTGCTATTCTTGATGGGAGAGGACTCATCAACTGGTGTGGTATTTAGAGCCAAGCCCTGACCAGATGTCTTTTTCAAACCTCATTTTCCAGGTTTTCCATGGTTCAGAATCATCTCAGATTACATTGCCCCACAGCCCTCACAGTGCAGGGAGGCTCCAAAGGTCAAAAACTCTTGAAAAACAGCTGGCCCAGCAGAGAGTGTCAGACCTTCTGAGAATCAACTATAGATTTAAAAAGATATTTGCAAATATAGTGGTGCTCGGTAATAAGAAGTATTAAATTGAGGTTTGTTGGGGCTTTCATTTGGTTTGGTGTGAAGGCTGAACTTCAGGACAGTTCATATTTTTTTCAAATCCCTTCCTAAATCCCTTTGGTAGGATTCTTCTCTTACGTTATGATTCAGGTGCTATGTCCAAACTATCATACCTGGCAAGGTAAATATTATGTGGTAGTAAGATATCCACTTTACATTGCAATAGATGTCCCTAAGTATTAAAAATTGTTTCTAGATTGGTCCATTCCTCACTCACTATGCCATGGTTAATATTCATGATTATTATTTATTAAAATACATACTTTTTAATATTTACTGACTGTTCTAATATAAAAGTGACATAGGATTAAAGCTATATTCATGATTTACAAGTTAGCTTTTTTCATTGAACACAAACAGGACAAAACTCAGGAAATAAAGTAGAACAGTCAGCTAATCAATATTTTGCAGATAAGTGTGTGCAAATTGTGTGTGCAAATATTACTTTTATAGCAAGTCTGCTATGCAGAGTGTAGTGCAACAAGTGTAGGTTGGATACGACAGCATCTCTCTGAATTGATGGTAGTCATCAGGGCCTGTAATTTATGTTGTAAAGTAAGAATAGTAACAACCCATTTACTTGCACACATGTAGAGTCTAACAGCAAGCCATGAGAAAAGAACATAATTGTTTAGTGGGTAGATGACAATTATTTTCCCTGGAGCCTTACTTCATTTCCAAGGTATAGTGAACTTTCACAAATAAGTATTAATGTCTCCCATCTGAACCAAAGTGTCAGATTCCAAACCTGCTTATGTATTTCTAGAGAAATGTGGTGTGGGAGATGGAGTTATCGAAATTACCAAATTTGGTGCCTAGAACCCAGACTAGGTGACCTGTGTGACTTGCCATAATATGCCATTGTAAAACTTGCTTTAGAAACAGGTCTTTTCAGTTTTCTAGTGAAAGTGGAAAGTAAGGGTTTGATACTACAGTTTTAACATAAAAATTAAAACTATTACAAAAGAATATCTTTAAATAATATTTATAAGAAAATATCAGTTATTTCTCACTTTTTGAAAGAAAGAAAGAAAGAAAGAAAGAAAGAAAGAAAGAAAGAAAGAACGATGAACATGATACATGCTGAGGGCACTAGGCAATCTGGTACAATGCTGAAAACAGAAAATCCAACTAAATATAGAAAAGAGAACCCAGGCAAAAGGACGATTTATAGTAGCTGAAATCCCCATTTCTTTTGCCAGGTAGAGAAATCCTAATCCTGTTACATGATCCTAAAATAGCTCAAACTGCTTCAGTGAATCATTGCCATTACCAATATGGGCAGAAATTTACTATATCAGCTTCCCAGACACTGAACAATATGCTGGCAAAATTGATAACATATTAACTCAATGAGTCAGGTAGGGCGTTCTTTTTTTTTTTTTATCTCCAAGATATACAGCAGCAGTTCCAGACATATTGCCTTTGGCCCAACTGCAGAAGACTTGGATAGCTTGTATGGTAACAGTCTGACTGCTGACAAATGGTATAGTAAGACTTACATGGTAAATATGAGAACTCTGGGTGAGTAATTAGGCATTTATTAACAGCCTTGAGTGCTTGACCTCAGTTTTGTTGTTGATGTGAAATCAAGCTGTATGACATGTGACATGCCTGGGCACAATCCAGACTAGTGTGGGTCTGTGTCACCCCTGCCCTGCAACCTTGGGTGCCTTACAATGCCTTGCTGGGCTGCTTGAAAACAGCCTTCCAGCATGCAAGCCACACCCTGAATGTCTGTGTGTAACTGCAGCCTGCCAGCCACACCCTGGCTCTCACCAGCCTTGCCTAAGTGTAGGGTGAGCCCAACACACTCAGATTTTCCTCCAGAAATGTATGTCCTGTACTGCCCAGTCCTCTCTGGGATAGGTCAAATATATTGTCTGTTATTCCTTTAAGGAAATAATATGCCATTTTGTTGGCTGAAATAGAATTACCCAGACTCTTCAGCTTGAATAGCTAAAACAATAAAAAGAGTTTATTAACTACAAAGAGAGAGATTTTAAGTAAATAGCAGTAATGAGGCATAAAAGTCAGAAATGGTTACAAGAAAAATAAAGATAAAATGCTTCTTACTATGTACTTAAGAAACTATCTTAGCTACAAAGCACTCATTCCATGCTCCAGCAGATTACTGACCAAACTTTCAGGTCAGGTCCCTTGCCCCAGGGTCCAAAGCTGTTGTGTGTGTGTGTGTGTTTTTTTTTGTCTTCTCAGGTGCAGAGAATGAGGTGGGCAGGGAAAGAGAAGGGGGGTGTTTGTTCCTCCTTTGTATAGTTTTAGTTCCCCTCTTGAAATACATTTCTGGATGAGAACAATGAAACAAAGAGTCCACATGGAAGGATATTCCCTGCTAGTTGTGTCATTTGTTTGAACTTCCTTTGTCTTCCCTTCCTGCTTGATGACTCTGCTTACTGCTTAAATGAAAATTAAGGCAAGCACACATTCCTTCCTTTGTTTAGGACAGACCTGACTTCTGCCTGGGCAAGGCTGTAGGATTTTCAATGTTTTAATAACTTCATACAGGGGAATCTTATAACTTCATATACAGTGTTGCCATACATATTTTACCAGGACAATACTAATCAGCAAATTATGAGTTTTCAAATGATAGTTTACAAGGCATACTTTGTACAATGATTATTATAACAATGTGCAAGGTATAGTCCATCACACAGATAAAACCCAAGTAATAGGGCTTTGACATAGCCATACAATATAGTTACAACTAATACAGTTCAGTATGTCCACACAGTAATATGTTTTTCTCAATACAGCCATGGCCATCTTGGCCTGCCACTCCTCTGATGCTGCAAACTAGGTTTGCATCAGTGCACTGCAGGAAAATTTTGGCAGCTCTTCTGTATTGCCTTAGTAACTGATGCTGGGACAAAGGACTGAGATTGTTTTCCACATGGCACAACATAACCTGGGATGGCCTTCTTCACAAAGATCTAGGAAGAAGGAAAACTGGCTAATCCAGTTACACAGACGCAATTAAGACAGTCCTGTCTGTTCAGCGAAAGAACTATATTTGTGCCAGGTAATAGCCTGACAACCATGTTGCATCCATGGTCTTTGTCTTGTAACATAGTATATCCAAAAGAATAGGAACAATGTATTAACCTTAATCGTGTTGTTCATGGACAAAAAACACACGTGAGTCGACCAGGATACAATCTGGTTACATATTTGATATAACATTATAGATGGGCCTTTAGGTGAGCTCATAAAGCAGTTAGAATTATAAAAGGTAATAAGGTAATAATTGGAGATATACCCATCTCCTAGAACTGGAAGGGACCTTGAAAGGTCATCAAGTCCAGCCCCCTGCCTTCACTAGCAGGACCAATTTTTGCCCCAGATCCCTAAGTAGCCTCCTCAAGGATTGAACTCACAACCCTGGGTTTAGCAGGCCAATGCTCAAACCACTGAGCTATCCCTCCCCCCCATATCTTATTTGGATGCAATTTGTGATACAAAGCACTTTGTGACCTTCTCTCTTCTGGAGGAATCTTGGTGTTTTTAATGATGCTGTGTAAAGAAACCTCTGTATTTTTCTCTTCTAAAGTCCTTTTTCTTTCTATACAGTAGAAAGCAGAGGTGGTAATGGAAAAATCAGAACAAATAGGTGCTTAAACTGGGGAAAACAAACCCACCCAAATGAAATCTGAAACAAGTCTGGGAAGATGAGATAGACTCTGAATGGTTGTCAAATGGAAGCTTAAAATATGCAAGGAGCTATTTCCAGCTCAGAGACGCTCAGCACAGTGAAAGTCAACCTCCCTTTCACTCCAGTAGATCTGCTGCCTACCAATCATGAAAGGCCCACATCAAGTCTCTTCTAGAATACCGTATAGCCAATGAATGGGAGTACTCATTAATTGAACAAATCTGTGCTAGTATGTGGACAGCAGTAGATTAACGACAGCTATGTTGGAAAAAATTCTGGGAATTTCTTTCTTAGCCTGCACAGAGTACTTTGTTATTTCAGGGCCTGTAGAAGTCACTAAGGTAATAATTCCATAGTGAAATGAGATTTGCATGTTCAATAGTTGCTTGTGATTTAAGCAATTGTGGATTGGATCAAATTTGATGGGCAGGCCCACCCTAAGCAGATTAGTTGAGGAAATGGCTGCATTTATGATTGATGAATTGCCATCTTTTTCTGGAATCATCCTAATTTTGATCAGGTGGCCCTGTATATATAATAGCCAACAAGCTAAAAAGACCAAAAAATAACTTCTGAAGTTCTCCTACCCCTCCCCCGAAAATCTTCATGTCATGATGTTTTTTGGTGGCCTGTGATATACAGGTTCAGACTAGATGATCTGGTGGTCCCTTCTGGCCTTAAACTCTATGGTTCTCGTTGTGTTACAGTGTGCCAAAGCAGTGTCATCCCATCATGACAAAAACACCAGCAAGTTATGACAAATGTATTTTCTCCACTGGCAAACTATTCAACTCTGGCAATTCATGAACCAGAAATAAGAAATTTGAACCAACCAATAACCAAGAAACTGGCAAATTACTTAATCAGCATAGTGCCAACAAACAGATATTGAGGATTTGCAACCTGAACTAACCCACCCTCCCTGCCCAAAAAATGGGTGGTGAACCATGAGACTGCTGCTATGAAGCATTCAGTATCTCTGCCAAAGGACATAGAGGAGTGAAAAGAAATATAAAAAGAAGGTAGGAAAAAAAGAAAAGAAACAGTCTCCTTAATTGTGTCATGAACTATTTCTCCCTATGGGACTATAGAAAGCAACTGGCACATTGTGTATCCTGCAAACAGTTCACTAGGGACACAGACAGCTGGGCATATCGGTAGACAGGTGTGTGAGACCATATTTGACAGGTGGTTATTCGTACTCAGATTTCTTAGATGACTACGATGGTTTCAAAGGAGAGAGAAGGTGGAAAGTAAGAGGGAGGCTAGTTCTTTGCCATAGGCTTGGAGTATATGCCATTACTTTCCTTTCCATCTTATCCCACACATTGATTCTAAGTCGCTATCAGACACTCTGCTTTCCTCAGCTAGACAGGAGACTGATGTGGAACTAGGGAGGCACACGTAATGTATGTCTCTATGTTCTGTGAATAACATCTGCTGCTTTAGTTCTTGCTTTTTTTGTTGAAAAATACAATGCTCCAAAATTGAAACATTTTTGTGGTTGAAAACCAACATATTTCATTAGGAGAGTTATATTTCAGGTGCCTCATTTCCCCATTCTCCTCTATGGGCAGGGCAGACCTCCCCAGCCAGATTTCATCTCACATGATGCAGTGGAGGCATAGGACCCCCAGGATGAACCAGCTCCTGTCACCAAACAGGGAGATCATGGGGCATCTTGGGAGATGCAGTCTGATCAGGGATCATGACATTTAGAGAAGAAGGGGAGCGTGAGGCATTTGAACTACAACTTCATGAGGCACCAATTCATTTCTGAATTGATCTATTTCAGTTTTCAGCCAAAATATTCTGATTTTCAATTTGTCACCAAAAAATCAGTATTTTCTGTGGATTTTCCCCCAACTAGCTCTAACTCTCTGTCCTTTCTCAGTTTGTTTAATAGGAAGGAGAAAGAGTCAAAGAAAAAACATATTAAAGAAGGATCATGGAGAACTCCCACAGGGAGTGGACACCTGTCACAACCATGGATGTATGTCTAGGATGGGGCAAGATCCACCACTGAGACTATGAGAGTTCATTGGTTAATGTGTAGGGCCAGAGTGGCACAATATTTCCAAAGGAAGAACAGTGCAAGGAATTAGATCGGGGATCTCAAACTCAAATGACCATGAGGACCACATGAGGTCTAGTACATTGGCCTGAGGGCTGCACTACTGACACCTCCCACCCGCTGCCCTCGGACCCACCCCTACCCCACCCCTTCCATGAGGCCCTGCCTCTGCCCCACCTCTTCCCACCCCTTCCCTGCCCCCATTCCAACCCCTTCCCTGAAATCCCCACCCCAACTCTGCCCCCTCTCTGCCCCCAGGGGGTGTGTGGGGTGTGGCAGGGGCTCAGAGCAGGGAATTGGGGTATGGGGTGCAGGAGGGGTTCAGGGTGTGGCAGGGGGTCAGGGTTCAGGGTGTGGCAGGGGGCTCAGGGCAGGGGGTTGGGCTGCAAGAGGGGTGCGGGGTGTGGCAGGAGGCTCAGGGCAGGGAGTCGGGTGCAGCAGGGGGCTCAGGGCAGTGGGTTGCCGTGCAGGATTCAGGGCAGGGGGTCAGGGTGCAGGATGTGGCGGGGGCTCAGGGTGGGGTGTCAAGTTGCAGGAGAGGTGCAGGGTGCAACAGGGGGGCTCAGGGAAGGGTGTTGGGATGCAGGAGGGGTGTTGCAGGGGTCGGGGTGCAGGGTACGGCAGGGATTGGGGTGCAGGAGGGGTGTGGGGTATGGTGGGGGTTGGGGTGCAGGAAGGATGCGGGGTGCAGCAGGGGGTTGGGGTGCAGGACAGGTTTGGGGGGTGGGAATGGGGAACTGTGGCCAATGGGAGCTGCTGGGGGTGGTGTCTGAAGCAGGAGTAACACATAGACCCCTGTGCCTCTCCTCTCCCAGGTTCCGGCCACTTCCCGGAGCAGCGCGGGGTCAGGGCAGGCAGGCAGGGAGGGAGCCACAAAGCCACCATGGAGCCACCATGATGTGCTGGACATGGCTGTAACACCTGAGACACAAAGCCATTTCAGATGACAATCTGAAATACATGAAATACATGAAAAAATCCTCACCAAATGACATCACTGGAAACATAAGAGTAAATATTTCAGCAGGCAATTAATCTGTTTTAATAGTCAGAGGATGAAGCAAAAGCATCATTGATATCATCCATTTCCTTTTCATAATTGAACTACTGGAAAGAGCTATGGAACACAAGCTTGTGACTCTCAATTGTTTCCCAAAACTGTAAGCTTCCAGGTTTCCAACAGCTGTTAAGATTAATTGTTACCCTTGGCTGTAAATACCACTGTTAGTATGGGCCCAATCCAACTCCCACTGAAGTCAATGGCAGTCTTTTGAGTGATCTCAACTGGAGCTGCATCAGGCCACATCTGATTAAAACAGATGAATTTAAATAATTTTTTCCATGGCATGCAAAGCTGCTTCTAGACCTTCTGGGGGCATGCAGGGAACCCTCAGTGCACATTTACTTCACTGCCATAAATAGTATTCCTGTTACTGGACCCTTGTCGAAAAAAGATACAGCAAAAAACCTGTTTAATAAACATGCATCTGAAAAAGTGGGTATTCACCCACGAAAGCTTATGCTCCAATATGTCTGTTAGTCTATAACATGCCACAGGACTCTTTGTCTTTGTTTAATAAAAAGAATCAGATATTTTTCTGTTACTTTGGTGAGCGGACTCAAAGTGCTGTGGGCTTTGGTGGACTTTCTAATACAAATGAGCCTATCCCATAACCACAGATTTAGACATCCTAAACCTGTGGGGAGTTTGAAATCTAGATCCAGATCTGAACTTTGAGGTGTGGGGCCCATCTGTACTGTCTAGCACCTTCATGCTGGGGTAGAGTAAATATTTGTCTTATATGTATCCTCTAAGGTGCTGTGCTCTCTGGGCTAGATTCTTAAAGATGTTTGGGCACCTAAAGATGCAGATAGGTAAAGGGCCTAGGTACCTTATCCCTATTAGTCCTGCTCCAGCAGAGCATGTGAATTATCCCATAGACTTTAGGGGGATGACTCACATACTTAAAATTAAGCATGTGCTAAAGTGATTTGCTGGGTAAGATCATATGGCTTGGCACTGAGGACTCTGAAGTGGAGCTCAGCTAGGGAGAAAAGGGATGGGGTCCATCAGGCTGAAGATTTTGACTGTCAAAGCTGTAAAGAAGAAGAAAAGAGGAGTGGAGACCTTCTCTTAAATAATAGGACCCTTCCCCAAAACTGATTCCCTCCCCTGCCTTTTCCCAGTTACTGAGGGTGGGAGGTTTGCCAACCCCTCCACAACTCAAACTAGAGTACTTGTTATTACTAAAATGTAGGCTTGGGTCCCTCTTCTCTTCTGTCAGTGCAAAGGCCTTTCTTCAGTGTCCCCAGCAGACAAAGAGAGGATCCAACCAGACCAGGGAATTGGGGTGGGCTGAGGTGTGCGGGACCAGATTCAGGTAACTTAGGGCCCTAAGCACACCACGACATGGGAAGCCACCATAATTCTACCTCCACTGACTGGGTTTGGGGCCTCCTCCCCTCCCAGAGAGGCAGCAGTGGTGGAATGGGGGACCCTTCTTACCTCTAGAGCTATTTCTACACTGATGAGCATTCTCGGTTACTCGGCAGTGGACATTCTCATGCATGTTCCCTATTCCTGTGCCAAGTGTCCAAATATGATGTGCTGGACATGGCTGTAATACTTTGTACACATATATACCCACATTTGCACTGCTGCTCCTATGTGACATTAGTGTAACCATTTTATGGGTGGTATCCCAGGGTTCTGCATAAACTGGGAGACGCTCCAGGAAACACTTTTCTGTGTATTGTTAGTACTGTCCCCTGCCTTCACACATTTGCTAATTGTAGTTCCTGATCACGTCTCCCTATATTGTTGTTCCCTGCCAAACTGGATGGAAGACATGGAGTAATTGGATGATGATGTGGTTCTGCTCCTGTGCCGTATTGTGGGACAAATGGTTATGCAGTGGAGCAAAAGAGGTTGTTATCCTCTTGTTCTGCAAGGCTTAGTGGATCAGAGGCAGATTCATGAAGCATAAGAAACACCAGGAAGGCTGATGACTCCAAGATGCTGAAGAGATCAGTATAGTACTTGTAGGGGGAAAAGTATTTCTCAGATACAATATTGTTCTGTATGGTGTGGCTGTGCCAACTGTTATTTTGGAGGACCCCAAATATCCATTCTTAACTCAGCTCATGAAACTGAATCCCAAATCGCATGTCCATGGGAAAAGGAAATTCACTTATAAACTTAGTAGGTGTGGAATGGTTATGGAGTGATCATTTGGTAGACTGAACTCTCATTGGTCCTGCCCATACACTTGTCTAGATGCCAAAGTGAAAAATGCAGTTTGTATAACTGTCACCTACTGCACACTCCATAACACTTGTGAGGGTAAAGGGAAGTGCTTCCATTACAACTGGGCTCAGGACAAGTCTGGTTTACAAACTTTGTACAGGCAGCTGGGTTCCACCCACATGCACACTGGTCCTGGTTCCCAGTGGGCAAGGGAAATCAGAAATGACATATGTCCACACATCTTTGAACAGCAGGAAGGCAGAGGATGACACAGTTGTGCTGAGGGACATCTTGACACTCTCTAGAGCTGCCGGAAATGCACATGAGGGAGCATTGGCACAAGCTTGTGGGGCTACATTCCTTTGTGAGGATTTTGTTTCCCTGCAGCAAAAAAAATTAACCATTCATTTCTGTGACAATGGGGTTATCACCTTAGGGCTGACTTTGTGCTGTGAAGAGTGGTGGCAGAGTTGTAATGCGGTCACCATGCAATGCTTTCATCTTCATGATTCACTGTTTACAGACCTCTGTTATTGGGAGCACTCAATCTCTCAGTGACTTTAGCAACATTTGCTTTGTGTGCACCCATTTTTTTTTAACTGCTCAGTGTCAGTGCTACCAACTGCACTTAGCGACAGTTAGGAAGCTAAGGGTTTAGTTGTGGTTTCCTCGACTTGTGTCCCCTCCTTCCTCCTTGTGTCTCGCTCCTTCCTTCGTATAATTAATATAGGATGTTTTCAAGTTCAGGAATGGAACCCACAATTCCCAGCACATGAACTGATAGTAGCAGATGCTTGTATTGTTACTTGAACTGTGTGTGGATTTTCTGCATGTGAACTATTAAGGTTTAATACCTTAGGGGTCCATTGTATTACAAAGGCAATTGTTTATGTGTTATTGTGTGCAAGAGATTGTAAGTATTTCCATGGGAAGGGTGAATACGGCTCCTCCAGGAACTAAGAACAATGAAGAGTGATTAATCAAAGTCACTCAGGTTGTAACACCTCCACAGAAGCACTGCCCACTCCCTCATAGGGGTTTGCTTAAACTAATTCAGACTGGATTCTCCAGGGACCAACAGACAAAGAAGGGATTTTTGAATAAATAGCCTACTGGTAAATCAGGGCTTTCTTTCTGATCCAGCAAATGCACAGGACCCCTGGTCCACAGAGGGCCCCAATCCTTAGGGAAGGGTTTGAAGGACTTTGCCCTACACTGGTCCCATAAGACTGTGTTCTTGTTCTGAGCAAAGGATGTTATAAACTGGAAAGCACAGGAAAACCCCTGGGTGAGGTTTGAAGGACTGGTCCCCTTCCACAACCCATGTTGGAGTTGGGGTGATCTCTGGGAAGCCTATTAGCATGTGTGTAAGGTCTTCTATTGTTTTTTAAATGTTTTTTCTCTTGCTTTTACCTTAAGGATTAAATGTGCTTTCATAGATAGAGCAGTGTGGTAACTTAACTGTGGTAATTACACTGTTAACGGTCTCTGAAGAGAAGGTGAAAGAAGCCTGGAAATACCCCAGTCAGAAGGGAGAGAGATGCATGTGTCCATGCAAGAGAGGCGATTTCTGGGGAGTTGGAAGCTTACAGTGGGTGCCCTTGCTGGACCATTGAGGGAGAATACAGGTGCAGTTGCCTTGAACAGTGACAGGGAGTATTACATTTTTTTTCCTTGGAAGATGCTGAGAAATCCCCCCCATAGCACAACTTTGCTGTGGAAGGCCACAATTTTGATAGTTTTCAGCATTTCAGGAATGCAACTGTCTGACAGTCCTTATTTCTCAGACAATTTTTGCAGTCCATGAGGAAGGAGCAGAGGTTACTAATGGTAAGATAAATGTACTGATGTTTTAAAAAAATTCAAATGTTAAGTGAGTCTCAAGGTGCAGGTTGGCAGTTCCTTCCAGAGACTACATTACCAGTTAGCAGTTTCTTCTTTAAAACCTGGCCAACATTTAGATAACATAGCAGTTTTCAAGGTACCAGAATGGAAAAGAGATTTGGCTTTCCCGTCCGGTGGAGGTGTTCCAGCAATCTATGCCAGAGAGATGTTTCAGCTAATGGTTATCCCTTCACGTATTGCTGAATGGAGGGGTTAGGTCAGCTATGAAGAGTGGACTGAGCAGATTTGCAGTGATCTTGAACCCCAAGACCCAGCTGGAGTTTGTACTACTCAAGAAATGTGCTGAAATATGCTTACAGGACTGGGAGGATTGCCTCTATTCTCAGCTAGCATATGGAGTTTCTGTGCAAAGGGAGATGTTCTCCACCCCGCCCACCCCCACCATCACCAGAAAATCCAGCCCCTGTGCTTGCCTAACCACAGTAAAAGGGACAAGGAAAGAAAGAAAAACACCACAACTTTATTTGGCTCCCTGAACTTTCAGATCAGCGTCACAAGCCCCTTGCATCTCCACTGCAAAGAGACACTGCACTGTGTTTGTCCAGCTGCCAGACCTGCTCCTTTCTCCACCTCCATTTCCCCTGGTATGCACAGCATGGCTGAGTGTGGGGAGAGGCCAGACACTAAGTATGTTCAAAATTTTGTAATCTTCCAAAGAAGAAAAGATTGCTGTGACAAACTGTTCCTCAGACAACCAAAGTGTTCCCTTTGCTGGACCTAACCCCTGCTTCATCACCCCCCAATTCTGCTTGGCTCCTGTTTATAAGGGGATGGTAAGATCAGGGCAGAGGTGATAGATGCCCTGAAACTATGTAATCTTCCAAGGGACAAAAGAGAGCTGTTACTAACTATAGGTAAACAACTAAAAGTTTTCTACAATTGTCCCATTCCCAACCGGTACCTTTCTAACCTGCATCTTCCCTTCACTGGTCCACGCGGTCCTGGGACCACTGTAGCCTTACTACTGGCTGAGAAATACATAGACACGGGGTACAAAGATTTTTCATCAATAATCTGTTTTTAAGACATAGCTTCAGCTAAATGCATAAAAGTGATTAATCAGAAATCAATAAAATCATATAGAATTATAGCCATGACTTGCTTGGGGATCATTTTGAGGTGGAGCAGAGCAGGGCCTGGGCTTAAAATCAGCAATGGAGCACCAGAGCAAGAGGGAATAAGGGTGTGTGTGTGGGGGGGTCCACTGTAACTTATCAGCCTGCTCTGGGTTGAGACCCTTGAGTTTGTTAAGGGCAACTGGCTACTCTGGATAGAGGTGCAAAATCACATGCTCCTTGTCCTCTGGGTGTCCTGGGACATCCTCCACAGTCCCTACTTCCTTCTTGCTCTGGTGGGGTTGAGAAGGGAGTCGTGAGTCACTTCAGGCTCTGTACTGGGAGCTCTTGACAGCAGCCGGGCATCCTTGTCACAGATGGGGCAGGTATGATGAGCCCTCCTAGAGTGACTCTTTGAGTCTTATGCCCTCCTGTACAGGAGCCTCAAGGGCTTGATGCATTCTAGGCACTGAGTCAGAGTCCGCTCAATGCCCACCTGCTCCAGCCTCCATGAAATGTCCCGGTAAAGGTGTATGTTCTTGCCGTTCAGGGAGAAGTCATGGAGAATGGTACACCGTGACCACACACTGATCAGCACCTGGGGGTGGCTGGTGGGAGTGGTCCATGGACCAGGTGGCTGCTCTCAGAACATCCACATTCACCTGTATTCATCAGCTTTCCACTGCACTCTTGTTCTGATCTGGTCAGCACAGCTTGCCACTACAGGGGGAACAGGATAAGGATCAGGAAGAAAAAGGTTCAGTGCTCTGTGAGAATGGGAGTGGAGGACTATTGAAACTCAAGACCTGACACACCCTCGCCCCTCATCCACACTGCACATTAGCATAGGTACATGCTCATGAGGCGCATACCTACTCACACCCCTAAGGCATACTAACTTCCTTCCACTCTACTCACCTTCAGATGAGTGCTTCTGGGGTTTAGGTGTGGCCAGCAAGGGGATTATAGCACAACCACGCACATGGACACATATGGTCACTAGTGTTGATGTACTCCAGGAATGGCAGTGGGGACCCTACCTTCTGCCGTCTGACTAGTGGCTCTTAGAATTAACACACCATCAAGATGCCCCTCTCAGAGTTATTGTTTCAGGCTGTCTGCAGACTCAGGCAGATATTGAAACATCGAGTCACATGTTCAAGCTTTTTTTCATCATCCCAAAAGCAAAAAATTTACCCTTAGAAAAAAGAAAGCTAAGATTCTAATGCAATCACATACTCAGGCACTTAGACCCTTGCCACAAGCCTAGACCTTAGACCTTAATCTGGCCCTGTGTCCTTTCCCTTTACTGGTCACTTGAAGGGTAATGTGGCTACAGTGCCTAGTTTTGACTAATTTGTTAATGGGACACTGATGCAGAACGAACAGCTCTGCACAGCATCCCCTCACTTCAAATCATTCTTCATTCATACTGGTTATTCTAAATTGGGCATTAGGTTAAATACAGACAGCATGCCATTAAGTGCTTATTAATATAGGGCTAGATTCCACCTCCTTTGCTCCAGCTGAGAAGTACTTACTCAGACCTGCTGGTCCGATTGAAATTGATGGGCTGCTAGCCATGAGTAAGTACTACTCAGCATGAGTAAAGGCTGTAGAATCTGGCCCACAATTAGGAACATGCCATGTTCTGTCGCTCCACACTGGTAAGATGACAATAGCACTTTATGGAAACAATGTTAAGCTCTTTGAGAAATGAATAGCTGAGACCATAATTATCATTCTTTCCATGAGCTTCTTATAGTGGTGATAGGTTGTGCCTTACTAGTGAGAGGGGTGCCAGCATTTCCACTATCGCACCCTTTTCAGGGGGTTCTGGCTCAGCTGCAAATATTTTCTCTGGGATGGAACTTGGCACCAAAAAGTGGTTTTGTTTGTTTTTTCTTTGAAGAGTGACAGTGGGTTTGAATTATGAGTTAAAAACATAATTGGTGACCTTTGTCAGCTGCTTCTGTGCATGTCACTCAAACATGTATTTGTTCTGAAAAACTACACTGGGCAAGTGAGTAGCTAAATCCTCATAGGCACAGGAGACTGGATGGGACAAGGGATTGGTAATGATACTTACGTTTGTAAACACTTTAAGAAGATCTCGTTCTAAAGGTGAAGTTCATCATGTCGGTGCTAAGTATGGGTTTGACATTGTGATGTACTGCACACCCTCCATTTCAATTGACGTCGGTGGAAACTACAGGCTCTCAGCCCCCTCCAGGCACAAAAGGCCAGATTCACAAATGAATTCAGGTGTTGTGATGCTGAGCATCACCATGCCTAACTTTTAGGCACTTAGAAAATCACTGGGATTCACAAAGCCTGAGTTAGGCAGCTAGGCTCTCTGTACAATGAATGAGGAGAGCGAGGGGACTTCTCACTTAATCTAGCCAATGGGAGATGCCAAGGCAAGGGGTATGTGCTAAGTCCCACTTGTCTCAGGGAATCTGGAATCTCCTGCTACTTTGATTCTGATGTGGAGCTTCCTCAGTCTCTCATGTTGAAGCTGTTCTACTGTGAATCAAAAATCTAAAAAGTAAGTGGAGCAGGGGGACTGGATCCTTGGTCTCTCATATGCGTGCTCCAACCAGCAGGCTACAGAGTCATTTGTATGCTTGTGCTCTCTCTCTGGCCCATGACTCTTTCATTATTCACAAACTATCCCATAGCCCAGTGATTAGAGCACTCACGTGAGAGGTGGCAAATCCCTTCTCCCACCTTAGGTGGAGAGCAGACCTGAATCATAGGTCTCCCACCTCAGTATCCTAACCACAGACTGTAGGGATGTGTCTACACTGCAGTTCAGAGTGTGCCTTCCAGCCCGGGTAGACAGACACAGCAGACAAGCCTGCCTGACTCCATGGGTCTGTACTTGGGTGGCTAGCCTGAGCCATTGCCAGTGCTGCAATGTGCACATGGCTATTTTTAGCACGCTAGCTTGAGCAGCGCTAGTGTGTGTCTGCCTACCAGCTCTGAGAGGCACGGTGCCAGCTGCAGGGTAGCTATATCCTCGGAGACCTTCTGCACCCTTCCACCCAGCCTGAGGAAGTGCTGTTAGGGTCCTCTCTCCTCCAACTGACTGTTTCTTAAGCACACCTCAGAGACATCAACCGCCACCTATCCTGGAGGGCTCTGTGGAAAAGAGGACTTAGTCTCTGTACTGATTGTGGGCACTGGGTCTGGCAAGCTGACATCCATTTCTGTGAGGAGGCCTGAGTTGAATGTGTCTGAATTGCTTGGTCGAAAAGAACCAGAGAAGAGGAGCAGCAGGCAAGCAGCTTTCTACACAGCAGGTACATTGACCCCTGCTTCCTGTACTGCTTTCTGCTAAGAGTATCCACAACTGCACTGGGGGGTGGGGCTGGGGGTGGGAAATGCGCTGCAAAAAATGTGTAAAAGGAGCCTACTGTTGCTCCTTGGCAGCATGAGGGCTGCTGGTGGCTCTTGTCATCTATCTCCTTGAAGCCATCACTGCCAACATTGCTTTCCTCCAGGCATGGCACTCTGCGTGAGCCTAGACCCAATCTCCAAGTTCATATGACTGAACAATGCACTTAAGCAGAGGCTGGGACAGTGTGTGTGGGTCCCATGAGGCTATTATCAGGGCAGTGTAGAGAAGCTTGCACTGCTGATGTCCTAATGACTTTGCTCCTTTTACAAAAAGAGGACTTGTCCCCCAGGCTGTCAGTGCAACATTTTTCATTAGCACTAAAACATAGTCAATAGTCAAATAAAAGATGTATATCAGGAGAATTAAATGAAGAAATTTGGTAGCCTGCATAACAGTCATTGTCAATGGCTTACATTGACTTTTAAAATTGCAAACATAAAACACGTTTACAGTGTTTTTAGCCATGTCAGTCCTAGGATATGAGAGAGACAAGGTGGATGAGGTAATATATTTTACTGGACCAACAGAAGCTGATCCAAACATAAAACATACATCCAGAGGTTCATAGCAAAGAGTGCAGTTTTGTCCCAAAGAAAGAAACAATGCCAGTCCTATACTGACATATAAACCACAGTTTATAGTTCATAAGGCCAGAAGAGACCAGGATGATCACTGAGGCTGACCTTATGTACCATCATCATTTACCAAACTTTCCCACCCATATAACAAAACTGAAGAGAAACATTCCATAGGGGTTTCATCAGACAAAAAGAAACAAATAGGGACTAAAATCATTATGAAACGTGGCATGAGAAAAGACACTAGGCAGACGGTCAAAACTACAGATAAATACACGAAAGGACAGAACTCATGTTGCCAACAACTACAGCACTATTGCATGTCACCTTGTTTCAATTATACTAACAATGGTTACCATGATCTCACTTATACTAAGAACACAGAAGTGTAACTCTATTGACCTTAATAGAGATATTTCTGGTTTACACTGCTGTCAGAGGAGAATCATCCCCAATGTGTGTCCATTGCATTTGTTCTGTTTCAGAAATCATGTGGGAAGTGCTACTTTTAAATCCAATCAAAACATGAGCCCTGAGTCTCTTCGCACTTACCCAGAGGTAGATCAGGAGTCACTCCCTTGAAGCTAATGGAGTTACATTAATGACAAACTGATGAAAGATCAGAATCTGGCCCATTGTTTCTGGCAGAAAAACCCTATTTAAAATCCAGGCTCTCTAAGGCTGACCACAAGCAGCAAACATGTTATCAAAGGTGTTTAAAACTGTCAACCTTCAATGTTAACACACTATAAAACACCACTTAATTAAAATGTGTTGGCTAGGAGGTTTGAAAAACACACGGGGTGGGAGTCACCAAGGAGACTTAGGTGTGCCTAACTGCCCCGTTAGGCCCCTACAACCAATATTTAGGTGCCACTGGCATTCACAAAACCCCTGATCAGCTGTTGCCTAATGCTGTAGGTGCTTCTGGAACCTAGCCACCTAGTTTCCACCATTAAAGACCCTGAGGCACCTAAATTTCATTGTCTTGGCATGAACACAGTCGCCTTAGTCCTGGCACTGTCCAGCACCTAACTCACAACAGCTCGCCCCTCCCCCCACAATCTTGCCTTCAGAGACTGATCTGATGGGTGTGCTCAGAGCACACCTAAACCAGCACAAAAAACACCAAAGGAGGAGGTGATGGTAAGGGGGGGTGTGTGCCCACCCACCTAACCTTTAGCCTGAGGAGGAAGAGGTGGGGACAATGGGGATGCCTGCTCTCCCCTTCTAACCTTTAGTCCAGTGGTTAGAGCACTCCCCAGGAGTTGAGACACCGCTATAATCCTTGCCCTGCCTGCTGTGAAACTTGGGTCTCCCACATGAGTGCTCTAACCCCTTGCTAAAGATTCCAAGGGTGGAGCATAGGTACCACCACAACCACTTACTTCCTTCTCCTCCTCACTTCTCATGAAAACACTAACATGGCATAGGTGCCTACCTCCAGGAGGTAATTCATGGCTGTGAATCCAGGGCAGAGGCAGGCACCTTCCTCTGGCCCAGAATTAGGCACCTAACTCCCTTTGAGGGCTGGAGCTTAGGCTATAGCCCTTTGCCCAGAATTTCTTATTGGCTAGTTTAGGCAGCTCCCTTTTTTAGGTACCTAACTCTCCCCATGCATTGTATGGGGAGCCTGGATGCCTAACTCAGAGTTATGAATTCAACTCAACAGGACGATGCCTAAGAGTTAGGCATTGCAACCCTCAGTCTAAGGCCCCTTTTATTTTAGTCCAAGCAAGGCCTTAGAATAAAAGCTCCTTGGTCAAGGATTGTGGCTACATCTACACCTAAAACTTAGTACAGCTACAGGAGGGTTCTCCCTTTGGTGTAGGTACTCCAGCTCTCTGAGATGCAGAATAAGTCTTCTGTCAACCTAGCACTGTCTATACTGGGGATTAGGCTGGTTTAACTCCATCTCTCAGAGGTGTGGATTTTTCACACATAGCTATGCCAATGTCACTTTTCACTGTAAGCCAGGCCTGTAGCTTCCTATATTTTTTCTACAATGCTGAGTGCAGTCTCAGTGCTCAATGAATAATGCAATTATACAATACAGTATAATATATGACTTGGAGAAAGGCAAATGAAGATTTGTATAACTCTAATTTTAATAACCACATTCTGCATCAAGAATGATCTCTCTCTCTGTAGAAAGTATTGAGTTCCCAGAAGGCCCTAAGATTCAGATGTCAGAACTAACACCAAGCCAATTTGTTTTGCTGGTGTCTTTTTGGAACTAGAATTCTATCAATTGCTGTGCAAGTATATGAATGTTAACAGGACTTGCTGGGTGAAATGGAAGAGATATGTAAAGGAACAATGTCAGGAGTCCAGGGCTATTGTTTTTCTTCTTATTGAGCTCTAGAAAGGGATTTTCCATACGTGTTTGGCAAAACACGACTAAGCTACCAGATGGAATTCCAAACGAATAGTGTTGAGTCACATTAAAAAACCCTGCCTACTCTTAAGGTCATTCCAGAACATTTGCCCTCTTCTGTTATGTACCCAGACAGGAAATGTTTTTCTCCTTTTAAAATGAGCAATACAAGGATATTGTGAAGAATGCATGTAGTGCAATATGCTATCAGCACCCTCCAGTTGTTTACCATGGACATTTTCAGTCTGAACTGGGACATCAAATGATTTCAAATTTTCATTATGCTGGCAAACTCGTCTATGTATCACAAAATAAACACTTCCTGCACAGCTTCAGAGGAGTACTTTTCCCTGCCTTATCTTGCAGTTTCATACAACTGACGAAAAGAAACACAGTTTGACAGCAGCCTTGCTTCCACAGTGCTCATTTTTCACTGATTACCTTACAGTTTTTATTCTTCCCATATAGTTTGTTTCATGTCTAGAGAGATAAGAAAGAGCATGCTCTTCTTTTTGCTTTGTGAATGGATGTGGCCTATGTCCAAGGTCACTGGACAACAATTAACAGTCAATTGCTATCATTCTTAAGGTCCTAGGCTATAAAAAAAAAATGCATTATGTTGCTGCAGGCAATGGGTAGGGTAAAGATTACAGCATGCCAGAGATGCTGAGGAATGTAAGAGGGTTTGAAAAAGATACTTTCCAATCTCACTGGGCTCCCATACTGAAATACTGTGTTATGAAAGTAATATAGATTTCTCATGTACAAAGTTATCTGTCTTGAAAGATCAACCTCCTTAGTCACACAATGCCTATTTATTATTAATTATTGTTATATATAAAGCAATTTTGTTTTCTGTGAAGGTTGTCAGACTGACAGCACTGGAAATGGTAGTCCTCCGCTTCAATGAAAAGAAGGGTAAGAACTGGCAGCGGCAGTGCAAGATTCCTCATGCTGCCCTGCAAACATGGCTTAACCTTTATCTGAAGAAGGCTCCCTTTGGGGTAGGCCGTGACTGTGTGGTGTTGGTTCCTACATTCTCCACAGCTATGTTCTTCTCTGTATTGGGTCTCAACAAGAAATTCTATTATTTTCTTTAGCTGCAACCCCAGCAGAACTCACTGTTGAACTGAAGCCTGCAGCTTGAGATCTCAGGGTGTTACTGCCCTCCAAAATGCAGAATCACCATTTGGCTACCTCCCGCATCCTTTCCAAAGTATACATTCAGGCCTCGGTCACTCTACTCAAAATGGTAACACTATGCTGAGGGTGCAATTAGAGAAAAGGGGGATGGATTGCCTAATGGTTAGGGTATTAGCCTTGGCCTTGAAAGACCCACTCTGCCACAGGCTTCCTGTATGACCTTGTACAAGATACTTAGCTATGATGTGCTTCTCTCCCCAACCTGTGAAATGGGGGCAATAATATATCTCTACCTCATAAGGGTGTTCTGAGGATAAATACATTAAAGAGTACAGTAACGGGGGACATGTAAGAACCTAAAAGAGACAGATAAGACTGCTGAAATAGGCCAATTAAAATTGTTGGCAACTCCACTGGATTTTGTTTATTTAATTATTTTTGGTGTGAGGAAGGCTTGTTTTGTGCATAAGAAAAACGTGCCACAGGAACTTTCAGAAAATGACTCCTTTGTGATTATTCCCATCCACTTTTTGTGCTGATCCTTTGAGTGGTGTTGTGGGGGAGCGAATGGCTCAATGAATCTGATTTATAGAAAAGGAAGTGTTAACGAATGGATGGGTTGCTAATTTATGCTGGAAAAATAAGGCTGTTTGTGTAATGATCCAAGTGCAGAGTATGTCTGTCAGGCATCAGAGGGCTGCAACCACACAGAAGGAAAACAGTAAACAGCATGGGTGGATATAGTGATCATTGGTATTTGATTTTGGTAATGCCACCATGGCTTAAGCAATAGTCATGCACAAAGGAAGGAACAGTTCCTACCCAAAGGAATTTACATCTAATGTTTTTTTTCCAATAGCTTCCAGGGAGAGGAAGAATCTATTCTCTGGTAATGTTTATTTGAGTCAAATAGTTGGTTAAGAAACACAGTTAAGGTCATTAAAAGATTCTTCTGGTTTGTTTCCATTGTTCCTGTTAAACTGGAAGCATCAGTTAAGTGCCCTTACCAAATATTTTAGCAGATTGGAAGAAGTAGAGGAGCCCTGTGTCTATGTTCAGGTTTACAGGTCTGAAAAGCTACATTTTCCCCAAGGCTGGAGTAAGGAGAATGCAATTCAGAAATGTTTACACATTGTGATTGCTGACATTTTCCAAGTGAACCAGCATAATAGCCAGTTCTACAGAATAAACATTGTGCACTGAAGCCACCGTACAAAGAATTTGAAGGTGCATGGCCAAATGGCCATCAGGGCAGTAACTAGCTTTGACTTGGAGCAGGTCTACACTACGGGGCCAAGTCAACTTAAGTTACGCAACTCCAGCTACATGAATAATGTAGCTGGGTCAATGTACTTTAGGTTGACTTATTGCAGTGTCTACACCGCGCTGGGTTGATGGGATAAACTCTTCCATTGACTTACCTTATGCTTCTTGTTCCGGTGGAGTACCGGAGTCGACAGGAGAGCGATCGACGGTCGATTTAGACCCGCTAAAATGACCCTCAGTGGATTGATTGCCATGCGTTGATCCCCCGGTAAGTGGAGACAAGCCCTTGGGTTCTGAAACCCTGTCTCACACTGAATAGCACTTCCCAAACCCCTAATATTTCAACCGGAAAAGTTATTCTTCAATTCCTTCCCCTAAAAATCTGACATGCAGTGTTGCTGGTGCAGAATGACTCCCATATTCTACTGCAGAGGTAACTATATTTCAGGGCAGTAAGTGATCCCTATATGTGGTACACAGTACCATCTGCCAAACTCTTTGTGAGCGTGGGATGTTTGGTTGGTGAAATCTAAGTACAGAACTCACAACGCATTTGGGGTTTGTACTCTGCTTCTTAACAGTCTGCCCTGAGGCTGGTATTCTCACTCGTGAGCCACTCCAGACAGCGTGACAATGCTCAAATGGCTTTTTCTCTCTGCTTATATCCTCAAGGTTTTTTCTTTGGGCAGGTCTACACTAAGGGCGGGGGTCGAACTAGGGTTCGCAAGTTCAGCTACGCGAATAGCGTAGCTGAACTCGAAGTACCCTAGTTCGAACTACTTACCCATCCAGACACCGCGGGATCGAAGTCCGCGGCTCCAAGGTCGACTCCGCCACCGCCGTTTACAGTGGTGGAGTACCGGAGTCGACCGGAGCGCGCGGGGAGTTCGAACTATCGCGTCCAGATTAGACGCGATAGTTCGAACTCCGAGAAGTTGAACTCACCGCGTCGACCCGGCAGGTAAGTGTAGACTAGCCCTTTGTTATCAGAGTCAGCAAGCCTCCTGGGGTCTCAGCATGCTGTGAGCTGACACATGTTCATTTTTGCAGTCTCCTTCCCATGTCGAAATAGGTAAGTGGCTCTCTCTCCCACGTGGTAGCTTGATGACTTCATCTTATATGTAAATGTAAATTGTCTCTCTTTGCTCAATTTACATTGTAGACACATTACAGCAGGCAGAACCACCTTACTTTGTCTAGGGTCAGATGACTTAAGCCCTATCTGCCAAACACATTTTAAGAACATATTGCCAGCACATATTTATAATTTTTCATACATCACTCATACTTCCACCACACAATAATATGATGACTAACATGTTACCAGTTTGCATATGATACTTTACATGACACCTGTTAGATTCAGATTATGACAACAGTGAGTTGGGGTACACTCAGCTGATCAGGCAAATTAAGCTTCCTGTTAGATAATAGGGATCCACTTACCCTCTGGCTTTGGGGTGGTTTTAGGGTCACAGAGCTATCATGATGAAGGAACTTATTAATATAAAGTATGCTGTGGATAAAGTTCTTCTCAAACCCTTATTTTAAAAACTTTTATGAATCATTAGTGTGTTGGTTTTTTAACAGGAGATATCACTGATGCCGTTTAATAAAGGCAAACACGGGGAAAAACACATTTGAGGCATCTAAAAAAAAGAGAGGCTATTAATCTAACATGACATACTTAATTACACCAATCAGGGTTTTCCTCAGTGTGGAGTAAGAAAAATAAGATTATGTACTTACTCCTATAGTTCTATGTGGAAATGTTGGTGCCCTTAGCTAAAAAATTATTTCAATGACATTTTGAAATAAATGTCTCCAATATGCATTTAATTTAGATTTAAAAGGACCATTATTCTTAGCTAATTGAATGCCATTTGATTATTAAAAACAGGTCTTCTAGGTTTAAAAATATGTATCCCTTACGTAAGTATTAATATTCAATAAACATGCTTTCAATATTCAGCTGGCATGTTTTAAACATACCGCAGCTATCCCATTAAAGTTAATGAAAATGCATATTTGTACAGCACTTACTTTAAAGAGTTGCCGTTATTTTCAGAGATAGCCAAAGAGAATGATTATTGCATCGGCATAAGTCACAAATGTAATTTGGCTCTCACCAGCCTCAGTTTTGTTCAGCTCTTGCAACAATTAATTTAGAATATGCCACTCAGATTTTAAAATCACATTGTTTCTTCAAAGTATCCAATAGGCTCTATTCCACTTAGGGATGCAGGAAATGATTGAAACAACAGCTCAGATGAAGCTCTTCCTTAACCCTGTTAATAGGTCTGAATTTTGAGCTCAACAGCAACTTGTTTTATTGTTATAGCTCACTTTCCCAAGGTATGCAGTAACATATCTGGGGATTTGATCCTGCACCTGTTGAAATCAACTAGAATTTTGCCATTGACTTCAGTGACAGTAGTATGAGATCCTAAGGCTTAGAGTTAAACAGAATGTTCACTACAAAAATTGAAGCCAAGGAAGATTTACCTAGTCTCATGTTACATGTCAAACTTGATACGTAATCCAGGTTCATCAAAAGGTTCACTGGTCTACATTTAAAAGTTAGGTCAACATAGCTAGGGAATTCAAGGGTGTGAAAAATCCAGCCCCCTGGGAGCTGCAGCTATGGTGACCTAACCCTCTGTGTAATCATGGCTAGGTCAATGGAGGAGCATTGTTTAGAGAAGTGGTTTCCTACAGTGATGGAAAAACCCCTTCCAACACTGTAGGCAGCATCTACACTATGGCACAACAGTGGCACAGCTGCAGCTCTGTAGCTGTGCCACTGTAGCACCCACAGTGTAGACATGGCCTAAGGTTCTGCAGCCTGCCAGAGACGGGTGTAGAATTACGAAAAATTATAAATATTTGCTGGAAATATATTCTTCAAATGCCCTAGCTGAAGGAATGTGGCCGTGGTGGCGGTGTTGTTGTTGGTCCTGTTCCTATTTGGAGTGAGGCTTCTGTTTAAGGGTTCTGCATACTGCTTGACTCTTCCCTGCCAGCGTTTAAAGCCAGAGCTGATTAGAATCAGTCTCATCTCAGTGACTACTAGAGCTGAAATTGATGATAATGTGGTTGAGGGGGCTGAGCCTTAGGTGTGGTGCTGAGGACAGTTTTCTGATGAAAGACTATGTTGAGGAGGCTGTGGCAGTGAGGTTGCCCTCTATATCAATAACTCACTAAGAGCTGAAATCACTAAGAACTGGGCTAGATGGTGGATCCTCAGAACATGGCATCGCAACTAAAGTGGTAAGAAAAGTATCAGCAGCACCATCAAAGGTGCCTCCTACCCAGCAAAGCCTTGAACTGTGATTACTATACTAATAGCTGAGCTAGGTGGTTGAGGCACTGTAGAACTGGACCAGACCAAGAACACAGCAGAGATGACAGCGGCTGGCAACAGAGGCGACAATGGCGAGTGGCAGCAGAGGTGGCAGCAACTGCAGTGGGCAGTGGCAGCATACCAGCAGCAGTGGAGGTATCACTCACCCTCCTGTCGCCCCTGCCCCTCCCCCACTCCGAGGCTGAAGATGAACTCTTCTGAATACAACCCTGGACTCTGGGAGGTTGCTGATCTCAGACAACAAACTGAGAGTGGGGTGTAGCAGAGGGAAATTGGGAGAGACATATCAGAGGGACATTTGTTCATTGGTCTTTCACATCACAAGATGGGAAACTGAAGCAAAAGACATTGCTTCAAGATAGGGTAAGGTAGGTATTTTACTTATTGTTTGATGACTTTGAGACATTGTTCATAGAATCATAGACTATCAGGGTTGGAAGGGACCTCAGGAGGTCATCTAGTCGAACTCCCTGCTCAAAGCAGGACCCATCCCCAGAAAGATTTTTGCCCCAGATCCCAAAATGGCCCCCTCAAGGATTGAACTCATAACCCTGGGTTTAGCAGGCCAATTGTTGCTGTGTTTTCCCACATTAATGCTGTTTTCCCTCACCCTTTAACAAAACTTTTTGTCATACACAGACTCTGTGCTTGTGAGTGGGGAAATATTGCTTATTAGAGGTGTCCAGGGAGGTAGTTAGTTTCCCAGGTTTCAAGGTTTGGATTCAAGCTACTTTTGTTTTGTAATGTTAAGAGGAACCCCTGCATATTGAACCTGGCCCTTGCTGCTGGTGACACCACCTGACAGAAGGGATATCTTCTGTATGGTGTGCAAACACTTCCCCTTCATAATGGAATGAGCTGGAAAAACTTTGTGAAGGAAACTTTGCAGTATTATCCTTCTCCTTGGATCCTTCCTGTGGATTGTTTTTTTTTTACAAGAAGGACCACCTGGCCCCATATAAAGAATAGGAAACAAAGGGGTCTAGCAACTGACGTTACAGTATTTATACACAGATGGACCTGTGCTTTATTGAAAAATATGTCATGCCTAGCCAGCAGTAAGCTCTCTCTCTCTCTCTCTCTCGCACACACACCTCAGAGTGAAGAAAATAGTTCAGTCTTGCTAGCTTTCAGACTGCCTGTCACTTTTCAGGCCATTTTCATAACCAGGATCCCTGAGTAAATCAGTGGTTTGGTTGTATGCACTGCAGACCTGAGTGAAGGCCCAGAGGTGAAATGCTAATTCTCTGGCTACTGACTCATTTTACCCATCTGGCAAAAGTATGTTTCTTAGTAGGCTGGTCCTGCTGCAGACAAGAATTGGTTCCCTGATTTTAATGTGTGCACAGCTGTTTGTAGGAAGTCAGGAAACAGTTCTTCCTCATTTGAATGTTTGCCTTACTACACTCACCTCCCAGGGTTGGCTTTCTTTTTTGGTGGAACCTGAGGAGGTGGGAAGGCTATTTCTAAACCACCAACACATTTCATCTCATAAATGCAGAAATCCAGATATGAACAAGGGGTCATTTGATGAAACTGATGACTGGTAAATTTAGACTCAATACAAAGACTTAGCAGTTCACAGAGCACATAGTCTATTCCATAGGGGGTCATCAAGTTAAATATGGTGTCTGGCTTTCAGAAAACACTGAATAATTTTATGAACATTAATAGCTTCTGAAGTTGTATGTACTGAGCTAGGGGTAACAAAATCTCATGCTTCAGGGCACAAGCTGATCACCACAGGAATCAGGAAGGCATTTTTCCCACACGAGACCATTGCACAATTGTCTAGGTGCATTGTAGGGGTTTCTCACCTTCCTCTGAACACAATTAGTGGCCACTGCTGGAGTCAGGATGCTGGATTTGATAGACCAATGGTCTGAGCCAGTGTAGCAAATCATATGTTTGTGTGTCTCCAAATAGCTGTTTGGGAAGTTAAGGATTTTGAATCCTATATAAATGAATACATTAAGATGGGGCAGTTCCAACATTATCCCTTCAAAGTGAGATCTTGGGCCAACTTTTGCTCTCTGTTAGATAGATGCAATGCCCATTGATTTCAAAGGGAGTTGCACGCATATAACTGACAACAGTATTCGGCACATTGTTTTTATTGAGTAAAGATGATTAACATCCTGAGTCTATTTTTCATAAAGCAGCGATCCTTGAATGGCGCACACAAATGGTATCTTTTACCATCCTGGGTGGTATATTAGAAAGTGTAGGCAAAGCAGGGTAGGGTTTATTTCCCTGGGGTTCTGCTCCCCAGCTTCCCCTGTCACACAGTGATCTTCTTCCATGCCAACTGCCTCCTCTGGATGGCTCTCTAAGAAAAATTGCACCCTCTTTCTGCTACCTTTCTTCCCTTTCCACTTTTGTTACTTTTTTCTTTTCTCTCCCTTTCTTTTTTTTTCTGCTCAGTTGTCTGGTTGCTGTTTCCAAAAGTTGCATTCTTTGACCTGGTATTGAAAGAGTTTAATCCATAACAGCTGCCACATTATCATTGGAATTGTTCTTTGACACGGGGATGTTTCTATACATTTCTTGATTTTAACAGAAGTACAGTAATAGGCAAGGACAAATGGCTACAGATAATGAGGTTTTGCCATTAACTTGGGATGAGAGTCTTCAGCCTTCTACATCTCCCCTGCAGGTCCCCCTCTCCCAACATCTAGCAGAGGAAAAAGTATTTACCAGGACAAGTTCACAAGTGAGACATGGATAATAACCGAGCATAAAAAAAAGCTAGTCCACTAAGCTGATGAGGGTGCGGGTGAGAGGAGCAAAAGCAATACCCCTTTCCACTTTTACTACTTATTTTGAAAACAAAATTCTCTGAACCATGTGTCATAAGCAGACAGCAAAGGATTAAGAGGTTCACCTAGTTGACACCTGACCAGAGGAACCAATGGGGGGGACAAAATGTTTTACCTAGGAAGGAGAGAAGAGTCCTTTGTTCAGTCAGTTTATTAAGTTCTGTGCTGGAGTGAAAAAGATCAAGGAATCACCCAGGGTAGTGAGTATTAGAAAAGAAATGAATTAGCTCGTGTTTATTTCCTTTTGTGACTTTGTATTTTTGCATTAGAGGGATAATCAAAGTGGGTTTTCTTATGTGTAACTAACGTTTTGCCCAGGGGAACATCCTCTGTGTTTTGAATCTGTTGTCTGTGAGAATAGCTTGTATGGTAATCTCTCAGAGGTATTTGTTTTACACCTTTTCCTTAATTAAAAATCTTTAGGAACCCGATTGATTTTTTCCTTGTTTTAAGATCCAAGGGGTTTGGATTGGTGTTCACCAGGAAATTGGTGGAGAATCTCTCAAGGTTACCCAGGGAAGCGTTACAGTACTTGGGAGGGAGAGATTTTGGAGGTGAAGACAGAGTTTCTCAAATGACTCAAACAGCTGTTTAAAATGATTTGGGTGGTGGCAGCAACCAGATCTAAGCTGGTAATTAAGCTTAGGGGTTTTCATGCAGGCCCCCACATCTGTACCCTAAAGTTCAGAGTGGAGGTGAAACCTAGGACACCCTGTGAGAGAATTCAGAGAAATGAAAGTAGTAGGTATGAAATATATTGCACCCTATTCACATACATGGATTGTAGCCCATGCACACTATGAAGATTGGAGGGCAAAGCCAAACACAGGCAAAGTATTTTTCTCTCTTTTGAGATGCCATATGACCAACAGTTGAATAATGCCACTCAATTAGCAACAAGCACCAAAGCCAGAGGAAAGCCTATTCTTATTGCTATTATCCATTCTTTGCACATACAGAGCCCAAATCCCATGCTAGGTGCAGTCTGCACATATAAGAGTGCACAGGCCCTGCTCTGGAGACTTTATAGTTTAAGAAGGAAAGCAGCAGGTAAAAGGTGAGGGAGCGGGACATACAGGAACTGATCCTCATTTATATGAAGGCCCCTTTAGATCCCAGTGGCAGTGTAAAGAGGCCTTAAAATGGATGGGAGTGTTTTACACTCCAATATGTGTGGACAGCACCTAGCATGTTGTGGGTTCTACCATACTGCAAATAATGATGAATAATCTCCACATGAATATGAATGAGTGATGTAATTCACACCCTTTAAGTGTGAGGGGTGTAAAGGGTCTCTGGGATAAATGAGAATCAGGTTCAGAAAGATTTTTGTTTCAGGTTTTTAAGAATAAATTATCCCCTTGTTCTTCCACCTAACCTCTTGTAGGTATCTTGGTAAATGTGCCTTTTAAGGAGGGATTTGAAGGAGGACATAAGAACATAAGAATGGTCTGACTCAGTATGGCCAAAGGTCCATCTAGCCAAGTATCCTATTTTCCAACAGTGGCCAATACCAGGTTCCCCAGAGGGAATGAACAGAACAGGTAATCATCAAATGATCCTTCCCCTGTCACCCATTCCCAGCTTCTGGCAAACAGAGGCTGGGGACACCATCCCAGCCCATCTTAGCTAATAGCCATTGATGGAACTATCCTCTATGAATTTATCTAGTTCTTTCTGAATCCTGTTATAGTCTTGGCCTTCACAACATCTTCTGGCAAAGAGTTCCACAGGTTGGCTGTGCATTATGTGAAGAAATACTTCTTTTGTTTGTTTTAAATCTGCTGCCTATTAATTTCATTTGGTGACCCCTAGTTCTTGTCTTATGAGAAGGAGTCAATAAAACTTCCCTGTTTACTTTCTCCACACAAGTCATGATTTTATAGACCTCTATCATGTCCCCCCTTAGTTGTCTCTTTTCCAAGATGAAAATCCCAATCTTATTAATCTCTCCTTATACAGAAGCCATTCCGTACCCCTAATCATTTTTGTTGCCCTTTTCCGAACCTTTTCCAATTCCAATATATCTTTTTTGAGATCGGGTGACCACATCTACGTGCAGTATTCAAGATATGGGCGTACTATGGATTTATATGGAGGCAATATGATATCTATCCCTTTCTTAATGATGCCAGCATTCTGTTCGCTTTTTTGACTGCTGCTGCACATTGAATGGATGTTTTGAGCAAACCATCCACAATGACTCCAAGATCTTTCTTGATTGGTACCAGCTAATTTAGACCCCATCATTTTATATAGTTGGGATTATGTTTTCCAATGTGCATTACTTTGCATTTATCAACCTTGAATTTCATCTGCCATTTTGTTGCCCAGTCACCTAGTTTTGAGAGATCCTTTTGTAGCTCTTTGCAGTCTGCCTGGGATTTAACTACCTTGAATAGTTTTGAAGGAGGAGAGGGTAGTCGCCTTCAGACCAGTTAGGGACAGCTTTCCTTGCTTAAAAGGCTGGATAGAAAAAAAGCATGGAAATGACTATGGGTAAACAGGGTTGAGGTTGGAACAGCTGGTGGTGTCAAATGGGTATTAGGTTACATGATAAAAATAAGTAAGTTGAAGCAGAGTTTTAAAAGGCCTTGAGTGCAAGCTTGAATCTGATGCAGCCAAAGAAGGAAAGCCAGTGGAGAGATTTAGAGAGAGGTGTGACATGCTCAAAGCACTGGGCAAGGAAGATGATCTTAGCATGTGTATCTTTGTCTGGGTGAAAGGGGCACAATGTGAGTATGAGGAGGTATACTAGGCTGGAGAAATGGAGGTTACACTAGGCAAGAAGGACAGTGGTGATGGCAGAGGAGAGTCATAGTGAGAGTTAAAGGGGAGCAGAGACAGTCCAAGATTGGTCAGTTAACAAGGTGGCAAATCTGTTAGGCAGAGAAAAAGGAAACATATTTACAGATTTATCACTGGGATCAAAGGTAAAAAAGACAAGGCAGTAAAATGCTTTTGTAGTAAGTATGGCAGTAAGGCAGGGAACTGATTTACAATTCATTTTACTAAGGATCAGCTAAAAGGAGACTCTACCCAGCAGTGAGAGATTAAAGAGTCAGATTCCATTACATTATCACTTACAAATCATAAACCCAATCCCCAATTACTTTAACTTTAAATAAAAAGAAAGACCTTCTTGCCTTGAAGTTCTTGTAACGTGCCCAGAATGTGCTGTTCTCTTTCCAAAAGCTGCTTCATCTTAAAGTGCACTTTTTCCCCCCAATTGGTCTGATCCAGATACCTACAAAGCAGCGTGGCAAAGGAACAACAATGCATGCCACTAACTGTTGACAAGTTATGGGAGAATATATTGTTTAGCTTTAAAAAAGTTTGTGCTTTCAAGTTAATGAAGGCAAGTGATTTTAGGAGCCTGTCTAGCACGGTTTGGGGTGTCTGTGTTCTGACTCGGTTTTTGGTTTGCAGTGTGATCAAGACTGTATGAGTGATATGGAAGTTTAAAATACAAAATGATTGTCTCTTTGTGTCCATCAGCCAGTTGTGAAAGGGCAGCAGCTTTCTGAGTCTATTGCTTCTTGATCGCAGTGATGGAGCTCTCAGACAGCCTGTGGAGGCCCAACAGGTTCTATGGCATTTGAGGAGAAGGATAGTTGGGGAGTACATCTGGGAAGTAGTCTCTACCAGGTGTTAGAGAGAAGGAGAATCCTGTCAATATTCCCCTGCTCGATAGAGGAGGCTTTTCAGGCCTGAAGTCTGATGCATCTTATTAGTGCTCACATTTTAAAGCCATGTATAAAGTTTTTAGAACATTGACACCACTGACCGTGCCAACCAGCCATACACTGGCATAGTTGAAATTATATTGCAGATGGGTCCAGTGATCTGGCTCCATCAAACACAAGAGATTTTTTTCTTGTCCGTTGAATGAATAAGTATCATTTGTATGTGTGACTCATTTACTGAGGAATTTTCCAAAATCTTACAGGGATAATTACTGAGGGGACGGATTTACAGAAGTGCACATGGTAAATCGCTCACACATTTTGGAAGGCTTAGTTGTAATCTAGTTCTATATGGGAATGTCATAATTTAGTCACATTTTCTTAACTACGCAGATGTAACATGCATCAAGGTAAATTATATACAAGCTAGAAAATAACTTGCGCTTCTAAGGATCAGTTGTGGCTTGTTTCCAGCACCTTTGCTTGTTTTTGTTGTCTTCTGAGTACCAATTCTCTCTTTGGTCTCAGAGTAACCAGGACATTGCTGTAGTCTGTCTTTGTTGTTTCAAAGGATTCTTGGTCTTTAGGTAGTTCACAGTCCTTAGGCACATGAGTATGTTATCACCTCCTGGTGCGTGAGGAATCTTGTGAAGGCATCTTAAGAATCAGGTGAATGGTGACAGTAGTCCTTCTGAAATTTGCATTCTAAGTGGAAGAGGGGAGCTATAGGGTGAAAAAGAATAGCCAACATAGATTTGTCAAGAACAAATCATGAAAAACCAACCTAATTTCCTTCTTTGACAGGGTTACTGGCCTAATGGATGGGGCAGGGGAGGGAGATCTAGGTATGATATATCTTGATTTTAGTATGGCTTTTGACATAGTCACATGTTACATTGTCATTAAGAAAACTAGAGAAATATGATTGAGATAAAACTACTATAAGATGCATGTACAACTGTTGAAAAATGGTACCCAGAGAGAAATTATCAATGATTTGCTGTCAAACTGGAAGGGCCTATCTAGTGGGGTTTGTCCTAGGTTTGGTACAATTCTATATTTTCATTAATGACATAGAGAACCAAGTGGGAGAGTGTGCATATATATTTGTGGATGACTCAAAGTTAGGAAGGGTTGCAAGCACTTTGAAGGAGAGGATTAGAATTCAAAATGACCTTGATAAATTGGAGAATTGGTCTGAAAACAAGGTTAAATTCAATAAAGACAAGTGCAAAGTACTACACTTAAGAAGGAAAAATCAAATGCATAAATACAAAATGGGAAATAGGTTAGACAGTAGTACTGCTGAAAAGGAACTGAGGGATATAGTGGATCTTAAATTGACTATGAGCCAATAATGTGATACAGTTGCAAAAAAGACCAATATCATTCTGGAGTATATTAACGGGAATGTTGTATTTAAGACATAGAAGTTATTTGTCCCACTCTACTCTGCCCTGGTGAGGGCTCAGCTGGAGTACTGTGTTCTGTTTTGGGTGCCACACTTTAAAAAAGATGTGGACAAATTGGAGAGAGTCCAGAGAAGAGCAATAAAAATAATAAATGGCACAGGCATCGACTTTCTGATTTCTCAAGGGGTGCTCAACCCCGGCTCTGTCCCAGTCCCTGCCCCCACTCCACCCCTTTCCCCAAGGCCCCACCCCACTTCTTGCCTCTCCAGCTCTGCCCACTATTTTTTTTTCCTGTGGGTGCTCCAGCCCCAAAGCACCTTCGGAGTCAGCACTTATGATAAAAAGGTTTTGAAAACCTGAACTATGAGAAAGATTTAAAAAAACCTTGAGAAAAAAAGGACTGAGGAGGGACCTGAGAACAGTCTTCAAATATGTTAAGGGCTGTTCTAAAAAGGATGGTGATCTATTGGTCTCCACATCCACTGAAGGTAGGACAAGAAATAATGGGCTTCATCTCCAGCAAGGGAGATTTAGGTTAGATATTAGGAAAAAAAATTCTAACTATAAGAATAGTTATGTACTAAACTAGATTACCAAGGGACGCTGTGGCGTCCCCTGTCATTGGAGGTTTTTAAGAACAGTTTAGACAAACACTTGTCAGGGATGGTCCGGGTATACTTGTTCCTGCCCAGTGCATCCTTCTGAGGTCCCTTCCAGCCCTACATTTTTATGATTCTGTACTACATAGTATACATTCGCTCTGGAATCTCACATGGTTTTCAGCAAGCCACTGCTCAGGTTCCTCCACAAGTTACCACCACACTGTTTCCCTTCGTCTCTTCACTGCTCCTGCATCTCTGAACTCACAGTATGAGAGCTATAGATTGGTAGAGGTCGGTGACACTTAGGAAAAAAACAGAACCGAGGTAATGGGCTAGAGAAAGTCATGTGAGAGGCTAGTTTGACCATTTGAATCAAGCACACGGTGCTAAGCCAGGGAAGTTAATAGGCGAACCGTGGGCCAAATCCAAACCGCCAGACTCTTTTGAATGGACCATGATATCATTTTATTTACTTATTATCCTGATTGGTATTATTTTTGTATTATTTTGCGTGGAGTCTGGGCCTTGATTGTATATGTTGACCAAATATTCTTTGTCAAGGTCCAAATTTCTTGATTACTCCTGTCCAGTTTCTGAAGCTACTGCAAGTTGACCCCTTTGGTTGGTTACCTGTAGGATTGAACAAATAATCTGGAAAGAGTCATTTATCAGATTAATTTAGCTTCTGTTTCTGCTTGCATTTGCTTGTTGAATTGTTTTCAAACACTTTGGATTGTTTGCAGCTAGGAGGGTTCAGCTGGCAAAAAATAAAAAATAAGCAAATTGAGCAGTGGGCAGCATGGCGGGGAAGGTCATGTCTCACTCTGGCATAATCCATCCCCAAACTTCCCCTGGAGTCCACACAGCCTCAAGGGTGGGCTAGTGCCTTACAGACACAATCTGGCACTAAGACATGATCCTGGTAAGGGATTTTTAAGAAGCTTAATAAAAAACATTATAAAAACTAAGGTAACAAACAGGAAACAGTAGGGAATTTAGATGGGTTTCTGTATGATTAAGCCTAAAGTCCAGTTACATTCCCAAGAGAAAGACAGTGATCAACAAAGGCAGGAGCAGCTGGATAAGCTGGTGAAATGAAATATTGCCTATGTCTCAATTGTTATATGTGTTGCACAACTATTTAGGCCTTTACAAGGGTTTATGCTATCTTTGTCTTCCACTCTTTTAGGTCTCCACATGGTTATTTGTGTAACAGTCACTAGGGCTGTGCACAGAGGTGGGTATAAATACTCATGGCTGGATTGTTTGTTTGTGTTCATGAATACAAGTTAAATGTTTCTTTTGTGAAATTTCCTTTTCATTAGCTCTCTTCGCCTAGCCTGAAAAGCTGAGGCCAGGGATTCATAGGTTTGTCCTCTCAAAACACTTGTGATGAATAAGTAGACAGTCATAGAGGCAACTTCGTCACTACCATTCTCCTAACACCTACCCTACACTTACATCAGCAGCTCTTCCTTGTGTCTTCACACTCTGGTGTAGTATTGTGACTGTTCTGGGAACAAACCTCTCAGCACACTCACATCTAGATTTTATTAGCATCAGGCATGAATACAAATTGGGCCCAATATTCTCTTTCTGAACATTCAAGGGAGGCTCATCATTTCATTTCCATTTAGACGCATTTATGAAACACACCCTTCAGAGACATGTATATAGCTGCCAAGTCGTCTGTAAAGATTTTTGTTCTGAGTCATATTACACTTGTTAAATGTGTCCCAGAGCACAATGAAAAAGCATGTAATTTTTTTTTAAAATATTCTCAGGGGTCTAGAGCTTTGTGGATGGAATGCACTTTCTTAGGGGTCTATCAGACCCAATCACATAACCAGGTGAACCTGGAAATATTTTAGTATTCAAAGATGAGGTCTGGGTTCAGAGCCACAGAGTCTGAGGTACTAGTATATGAGCAAGGCAACCATACTGTTGATATCTCCCTGTATTTGGAAATATCATCATTTGTTGATAGCAAATACTACCCCTGGGAAATCTTATTTGGAGCAATCTGGGGGAATACGCAAGAGATGTGGTAAAATTCCTTAGCATTTGCAGGGTTTGGTGAGAGTTGCCAGAAAGCTAAGCAGATGTAAAGGATAGGGCCACACACGCACACACACAAAGAAAAACTGGCTACAGTTCACAATAGGAAAGAAAGGCACAAATAAAAAAGAAGTCAACTGTTCATTCTCAGGGGAAAGGATGAAAATAGTTGTGTTTTTTTTAAAAACCTAGCTACTTGGGAAAACAAGAAAGTAAATCATGCAAGAAAGGGAAGGAGAAACAGCTGAAGTCTCCTGGGGACAAGGTGGCTGAGTGTTTGGTAATAGGATACAAGTGATACAAGCCCGTAAACTCCTTGGTTGCTAGGCTGGCTCCAGCCAAGATCAGTAAAGATTGGAAGTTGTTACCCTCAGATGGTCAGAACATAAAAAGCAAGCTAGACCATGGCATTTCCACCACTGCCATGAATTGGGGCTGGAGTAGGGGTGCCACCAGAGAGACTGTGCTTCTGGGAAGTACAATGCTTCCTATGGCCCTTCCTCCTTTTCAGCGTTCTGCACTCTGAGGGGAGCAGCGGGGAGCAGCACTTCCCGGAGTGGAGGGAGAACAGGGACTGCTTCTGTGAACCCCTATTATATAGCCACAAAAAGAGTGAGAAGGTTCTTGTGCACCACTCAAGCCTTGTGGGTCAGGCAAGGGCTGCTGACAAACTGGCCCAGAATATTTCAGAAGGGTTTGTTCTACTGCAATCTAAGGGCCAGGCTCTGACATCTTTATTCACATTGAACAGCACTGTACTCTACAAATAGTCCCATTGAAATCAATGGGTCCACTGAGAATAAGATGATCCCAGCTTGTTGCAAGAGTCTGAGAATCTGGCTCTAAATATTAAACAATAATATTTTTGACACTGGGACTCAAACTGCATCTGTTTTGCTGTGTGTGTCCTTCTCCATGGAAAATGGCTATGTTTAATCTTGATTCTCTTCCAGAATGTTATCTAGGCATGAACTGTACTGCAATTAATCCAATCTATTTGAGCCCACAAGAATAACTGGATGCAATTTATCTGAGAGGAATGATGTGTATGACCCTGATGCAAGCCGGGAGAGACTAACTTCCTTGCTAAAGAAGAGAAGCCTAGAATAAGCATCAAAGACTATATGAAGTACAGTGTATTACTGAACACCTAGTTATTTTACTTGAATTATATTCATTCCAATACTATCTGTCATTGAGGTAAAAACATTGTTGTGCTATCTACACATTGGGTAAATAGGGCAGAACACAGTTAGTACTGCTCAGACTGACCAGTGTGAAATTTGATTTGAATGGATCCAGTGTTATCCTGATGCATTCATTTTGTGTTTCACCTTGCTGTTGCCATTAGCTATGTAAAAGCAGTCTCAGCATATACTCTTAGATTTCCAGATGAATACTCATTCGTTTATTTTCATTTTGCTGACTTTTTTTAAACAAAAATTAAGCTGTAGAAATGAAACTCCGTTAATCTTCAGGGTCATGCTGGAGGACACAGGCCTGTTATTTCCACAACACAATTATGCCAGAAAAAAAAATAGATGGCTCAGCACCCCAACCACAGAACACTCCTGAACAGCAATGAAGTTCAGATCCAGACTGGGATCTGAATCTAATAATCATGGTCATACACATCATTCTTCACAGAAAAAATGCATATAGTTATTCTTGTGGGCTCATATAGTTTATACCTAGTGCTGATGGGCTTAACTGATGAAGGACACAAGAGAAGTCAGAGCAAAGATTTCTGAATGAAGTGAATGCTGCAGAACACAGTCATCTGAAGTTTTAGATACTTGTTGCAGAACAACATGTTTTGAGGTCAAATTATGAGGTATAAGGGAGGCTTGAACTGGCACTCATTCCTCAGCAGAGTGAACTCATTCCGATGTGGAAGGGAAAGCCAGGATACCAGAGTTCACTGGGGAGACTAAGGCCATATCTACACTACGGGCTTTATGGCAGCACAGCAAAGGAGCTGTAGCTATGCCATGGCAATGCTTCCATTGATGGAAGGGGTTTGAAGGTTGCTGTAGGAACTCCACCTTCTTGAGCAATGATAGCTAGGTTGGTGGAAGCATTTTTCCATCAAACTAGCTGGATCTGCTCTGGGGGTTAGGTTGGGCTAGCTACCAAATTCATGGGGATTAGGGTTGCCAACTCTCCAGGATTGTTCTGGAGTCTTCAGGAATTAAAGATGAATATTCAATTAAATATTATGTCAGGTGATGAAACCTCCAGGAGTACATCCAACCAGAATTGACAACCCTACCAGGGGGTGGATTTTTCACACCCCTGAATGCCATAGCTAGGCCATCCTAACTTTTCAGTGTAGACCTGATTCTCATTTACACTAAGCCCCATTAGCTTACACCACTCTGGCAGTGTAAAGGACCCTGTGTTCTAAATTACAGTTGCACTCAATTTAAGGCCCCTTTGTAGTGCCAGAGTAGTGTAAGCTAAAGGAGTTTTGTGTAAATGAGAATCCTTAGTGTTACCCACAAGGCCCCTGGACCACTTTTACTCCCAGTACTTTCTAAAAATTCTCTCATAAAATGATAAATATTCTGGGTTTCAAAAGAAATGAAAAGAGGTAAAATCAGCAAAAGAACATATAAGAGATAGTGAGCATGTCTGAAAGGAATCCAAGAGTTAAAATCTGTGCTTGCCTAATCACTACCAAAAATACAAATGCATACCCCAGGAGCAAAGAAAATATAACAACAACATGAGATATAGTCTTTCTTCTAATATTATTTTAAAATACCTTTGAGGTGATACTTAACAGGTCCAGGAGTATGGCTATGGTGCTACAGAGGTAGCGAACAACCTGCGACCATGTGGCCAGGGACAGATGTGTGTGTGCCCACAGCTAAGATAGATGATCTGGCAGGTTCTGATTGGTTACTATTACAAAGTACAAACTGACTGGTAACTATGTGCACTGGTTGTGTGTTCTCTGCAGGGTCTGGGCATACAGGGTTTGATCTTGGAAGGTGCTCAGCACTTTGGACTCAGAGAAGGCAATGGCAGATGGGGTGGGGACTCTGCACCTCACAGGAATAGGTCTCTAATAGGTAGAGATATGCCTCAGTACTGCTTTGCACTTAATGGCAAGCTTCAAAAGATTCACAAGTTTATGTCAGATAGCCAAAGCTAGGTCTGCAAAACTGGGCTGGAATTCCTGCAAGCAAAGGTTTTGTTACATTTCCACTGTGCACCCAACCAACAGCTACAGTAGACACTCCCTAGCTGTGGACTTTTTCCTCTCAACATCTGCACTTGACTAATCCTCAAAAAGTGTTGAGGTTACACTGAAATAAAGCAGCAGTAAGGGGCACTCTGCAGGTGCTATTCTTAGACAAGATTGCTTTACCCAACTTTTTCCTTCAGTATCTACTTTCTTTTCCCAGGGCAAAGTAAGCAGACAACCAAGGAACACCTCTTTCCTTGGGCTGGTTCCACCCCCTTTTTTTGGCCTGCACTCTCCCCAGGTGCAGGGGAGGATGAGAACTTGCTGACATCAGTTTTGAGAAGTTTAAAATGTGAAGAAAGGGAAATTAGACCTGACTGTGGTTTACTCTGAAATAGAGATCAAAGCCCATAGCTTTCAAGTATAAAGGGTGTGTATACATTTTGGGAACAGCATGTAGTACTTTGATGTAAGATAGTCTGCTCATATAAATGTACTGTATCCTACCCCTGGATTCCTGTCTGCAGTTACATTTATTTGAATAGAAAGGTCACTATTTGTTTTAAGAAAAGATTTTTTTTTGGTACTTGCATGTTGTGGGACAATTATTAGCAAAATATGACAATAGCTCTGCTTAGGAAAGGTCTGATAACTCCTGCACCCACATACAGTTATAGTAATGTTCTTTACCATGACTTACACTGGTACTTGTGAGTGGCCTCCATTTTTATACTTATTAACTTTGGGGAGGCCTTATGCTAAAGGATCATAGAATCAAAGAATATCAGGGTTGGAAGGGACCTCAGGAGGTCATCTAGTCCAAACCTCTGCTCAAAGCAGGACCAACCCCCAACTAAATCGCCCCAGCCAGGGCTTTGTCAAGCCTAACCTTAAAAACCTCTAAGGAAGGAGATTCCACCACCTTCCTAGGTAACCCATTCCAGTGTTTCATCACCCTCCTAGTGAAAAAAGCTTTTCTTAATATCCAACCTAAACCTCCACCACTGCAACTTGAGACCATTACTCCTTGTTCTGTCATCCTCTACCACTGAGAACAGTCTAGATCCATCCTCTTTGGAACCCCCTTTCACATAATTGAAAGTAGCTATCAATTCCCCCGTCATTCTTCTCTTCTGCAAACTAAACAATCCCAGTTCCCTCAGCCTCTCCTCATAAGTCATGTGCTCCAGCCCCCTAATCATTTTTGTTGCCCTCCGCAGGACTCTTTCCAATTTTTCCACATCCTTTTTGTAGTGTGGGGCCCAAAACTGGACAAAGTACTCCAGATGAGGCCTCACCAATGCCAAATAGAGGGGAATGATCACATCCCTCGATTTGTTGGCAATACTCCTACTTATATAGCCTATAATGCTGCTTATACAGCCCATAAAGGAATTAGGTCTGATCCTATGTAATGCTGAGCACCTTCTCTGAGGTGCTGCATTCCCTCATATCACAATGAAATCAATAAATTCCAAGGACAGTAGGGACCACTGTGATCATCTAGTCTGACCTCCTGTATAACACAGCCCATAGAACTGCCCCAAAATAATTCCTAGAGCAGATCTTTTAGAAACACTTCCAATCTTGATTTTAAAATTGTCAGTGATGGAGGATCCACCATGACCCTTGGTAAATTGTATCAATGGCTAATCAATCACTCACTGTTACAAATGTACACCTTATTTCCAGTCTGAAGTTGTCTAGCTTCAGATTCCAGCCATTGCATTGTGTTATACGTTTCTCTGCAAGATTGAAGAGCCTGGTGCTAAATATTTGTTCCTCATGTAGATACTTATAGACTGTGATCAAGTCACCCTGTGAACTTCTCTTTGTTAAGATAACTAGATTAAGCTCCTAGAATTTATCGCTACAAGGCATGTTTTGTAATCCTTTAATCTTTCTTGTGTCTCTCCTCTGAACCCTCTCCAATTAACCAACCTCCTTATTGAGCTGTGAACACCAGAACAGGAAAGCATATTCCAGCAGTGGTCATACCAGTGCCAAATATAGAGGCAAAATAACTTCTCTGCTTCTACCTGAGATTCCCTTAATACATTCCAGGATCCCATTAACCCTTTTGGCCACAGAGTCACACCTGGAGTTCACATTCAACTGATTATCCACCACCACCTCCAAATCTTTTTCAGAGTCACCGCTTCCAAGGATAGAGTCTCCCATCATATGGCCTACATTCTGTGTTCTTAGAGGTAAACATTTACATTTAGCCATGTTAAAACCCATATTGTACAATGAGAGTTGAGGGCCGTCGGCAACACCTTACCCAATTGGGCATTTACATTAATCTCCATTGCTAGGGCAAAGATAACTTCAGTCTAGGGGGTGTCGGAACGGAGGGGCCTAGGGTCCATGGCCCTCCACTTTTGAAAGTGGATGGACCTGTCCCATTCACTTTTTGCCACTAGCCCAGCCCCCTGCCCCATTTCTTCCCCCCAGACCCCACCACCTGGCTAGGCTGGAAGCTGGAGCCTGGCCTGGGGAAGAGCAGCCTGGTGAGCCCAGGCTGCTGTGGGGAGCTGCAGACCCTCCACCTGCCTGGGGTTGGGAGGCCTGAGAGCAGCCCCCATCCTGTGTCCTTGCCCTGCGGGTCTCCTGTGTGGGGCAAGTGGAGGGTCCGTGGCTCCCCACAGCGGCCCGGGTGGCTTTTACCATGTTCTGGCTGCAGCTCTTCAGCCCCCAAGGCCCTGCCCCCAGGCCAGGCTGGAAGCCAGAGCCAGGTTGGGATAAGAGCCACGCGGGAAGATGTGGGGAGCCACAGACCCTCTACCTGCTCTGGGCAGGGAGCCCAGGGGGTGGAGACACAGGCCAGGGGCTGCTCTTGCACCCTCCCAATCCCATGCAAGTGGAGGGTCCATGGCTCCCCACAGGTGCCTGGGCTCCCCATGCTGCTCTTACCTAGGACAGGCTCCAGCTTCCAGCCAGGACAGGGGAAAGAGGAGGTACAGAGGTGGAGTCATGGAGGTAGCAAGGCCTTGTGCCCCCCCACCCCCACTTTTAGGAAAAATCCAACACCTCTGCTTCAGTCTCCTCCCATTGTAGGTAAGAGGGAATCCTCAACTCCTCGAAGAGGTCTATGGGGAAGAAAGATTCTTTTAGATTTCTTCTAACCTGTTTTGAATGGGGAATTACTTCGGTTCTAGGGACCCTCTTACTTGGCATCCCTTTCCACTAAAACCATGTTAGTCTGAAAGCAGAGTCCCTCTTTGTAGTCATTGTGGAGTTCTGGAAGGATTTCCAGCACACTATTGAATTCCAAACGGAAAAGGACCTTTTCCTATATTACTTGTTTGAGCTGTCCCGGGGATTAAGGATGGTTTTAGCAAGAGTCCTAGGAGACTTCAAAAACTACAAAACACCCTAGAAGACAGCCTCCCAAAGGGGAGTTAAACAAAACCATAAGGATTAGCAAATAGTATTTTTGTCCTGGATATTCCACTCATTGTAGGGAACTTCATGATTCAAATGAGCTTTCTTCTGGCATTTCTCAAGAAAATATCTCCCAAACTCCCGTAAAGGCAGGGATTGACTGGGTATTCTCAAACTGCAAGACTGAAATACTTTGAGATTTATCCTGCCAAAACAAGCTGAAAAATCTAATTTTAAAATAGCTCTGTCTTCTGGGTCTGTACATATCTTACATATGACATAGTTAAAGTTTGAAATAATGTAGGTAAATATATTTTCTCCTACAGAATCAGGTATTCACTTTTGGCTTATCCATATCCTATATAGTCTAAAAGCTCTGACCAAAGTTTTTCCTATAAAGCCAAGGTTTTATTTTTTAAATTTGGTTTTGCTGAAGATATGGGTTCTGGAGTGATTCAGCTTCTAGAAATGGAGCTACTATACCTTCTACCTGACTAGGAGCATTTCAAACATGCTGGAGGAATGTATAGTGTGACAGGAGAAATTTGAGGGTGGAACTGGATGATACATTTGCAGTGGGGAAAAAAAGAAAGAAAAAGTGAAATCCAGAGGAAGCATTCAAAATGATTCACATCCCTGACTCTCAGACGTGAGAGACTACTGGGCATCCCGCCTCTTTTGGCTGCATTTGGACTGACAAGAGAGATCTGATGCCTGGCTATATCACTAGTACTCGCAGAAATATTAGGTGTCTCCTAACCCACTGGTAGAATGAGTTTTTATTATTTTTTAATCAATTTATTTATTTTCAGGATGTTCTATGGTTCTGTGGTGGGCCTGTCACCGCAGCGCTCCCTTGTGGCAGGAGTAGGATGGGGTGTCTGCGCCTCACCACTCTCCCATCCTTGTGGCTGCCCCTCTGCGGGCGGCCTGTTACGGCCTCTTGGCCTTCTTCTCTACTGTCCCCCTGTCTGGAGCAGTAGCATGGCCTAGTGGCCAGAGTCCATGTAAACCCCCTTTCGAGTGGGGTAGCGCAGCCTAAGTCCATGCAAACCCCGTTTCGAGCAGGGTAGCATGGCCTAGTGGCCAGAGTCCATGTAAACCCACACAGTTTGGGGGTGAAGGGCTAGGGGGCTCAGGCCCGCCCTCTCCACCAAGCCCCAACCCAGGGCCCTGGTAGCAGCAAGCTTTCCTTGCCACTCGATCAGCGGGGATCTGCCCGCAACACACCGAGCAGCAATACAGCTTTAACACCATTTATCTCTATAGTTCCCCTGGGTCACTTCCTACCAGGAACAACAGTACCTCTGTGGTGAGGGGTCCTCCGGTCGGTTTCTCCCCTGGTCTATCCTCCGCAGGGCCGTCCTTAGGATTTCTGGTGCCCTAGGCGAGATTATTAAACTGGTGCCCCTGTGCCTGATCTGCTCTTAGCAACACAAATATAAGCATACAGTACTGGAAAACTTGCCACATTCATGTTATTAAAACCAGTTTAACTTAATGAAGCACACTGTAATGCTGATGCACTAGCACTAAAGAAGTAGCACTATAGAAAAAAATTCTGATTTGACAGAATGATGCAAATAATATAATTTTTTTAATTTGTCAAAAATTTATTGGAAATTTATATGAAGAGGTATTGAAACAAAGATTTGTTTTTAATTAAAAGCAATATTTCTGGCTTTTTTGGCTGCAAAATCAGTTTAACAAGCTGGGTTTCCAAACAGTGGGAAAATATAACCCTAGTTTTACTGCTAGGTAAAGCACAAAGTGACCAAAATGAAGTCAGCACAGAATCATCTCATCTAGATTAAGGTAGCACAGAAATGTTACAGAAGTCCTATTGTACCTTATTTTTGTTTGGAAAGACATTAGCAATAGCAGTACATTCACATGATAAAATACATGATAAACCACTGCCTCTAAAGTTCCATCAACTGACATTTTCCCAGCTCCAGCATGATTTGCTGTACAGATTCTTCACAAGGAAGTGTCCCTGGCCTTTTTAACTCATATTAACTATGTATTTACTTTATGAAAGTTGGAGAAAACATTGTGAAAACATAAAACATTGGCTGCCCAACTTCTGGGCTGGCAAAAGCTATACTGACTCACAGGAAAAAAAAATGCAGGAGAATCTTAGTACAACATATGGTCAGTCTATATCAGGGGTCGGCAACCTTTCAGAAGTGGTGTGCCAAGTTCACTGTAATTTAAGGTTTCTCTTGCCAGTAATACATTTTAACGTTTGTAGAAGGTATCTCTCTATGTCTATATTATATAAATAAACTATTGTTATTATCTGAGGTCCTGGCCACCGGTCCTGCTCAGGCCACTGCCAGCTGAGTAAATGAAACCCCAGACCGGCAGCGGGCTGAGCGGGACTGGTGGCTGGAACCCTAGACAAGGATCCCAGGCCCTGCTCAGCCCGCTGCTGGTCTGGGGTTCTGACCACCAACTCCTGCCAGCCAGGATCCCGGCCGCCAACCCCCCTCAGCCCGCTACCAGCCTGGGATTCTGCTCACCCAGGCTGGCAGGAGGCAGAGTGGGGCCGGTGGCTGGGCTCCTGACTGGCAAGGGGCTGGCAGCCGGAACCCCGGAGTAGCAGTAGGCTGAGTGCTGCCGGCACCCCAGACTGGCAGCAGACTGAGCCACTCAACCCCCCACCAGCCCTGCTCAGCCCGCTGCCGGCTGAGTGAATGGAACCCCAGGCTGACAGCAGGTTGAGTGGTTCAGCCGGCCTGCTCAGCCCGCTGCCAGCCTGGGGTTCCTTGGGGGTCCCCAGGTCAGCAGCAGGTGCTGAGTGGGGCCGATGGCCGGTATCCCAGCTGGCAATAGGGCAGCAGCCGGAACCCCAGAGCAGTGATGGGCTGAGCCGCTCAACCTGCCGCTGCGTACCATCAAAAATCAGCTCACCTGCCACCTTTGGCGTGTGTGCCATAGGTTGCCGACCCCTGCTTTATACACTAGTAAGGAGATGAGCATATTACAGTTGTTGGAGGGCTCTTATCAGGAGTAACAGGCTATAGGAAAGTCAGTCAACATTTTTTGTTTCTCTGATGAAAACTGGCCCACTCCCTGCCTCAAACCAAACCTGTCACTAATAACTGTCAACAACTTAATTTTCTGTTTTTGGCTAAGATATTGATTTAAAAAAAATATTGAAATTGGATTCAGGATTGTTAGCAAGAATTTTTGGCAAACAAAGTTGTTAAATGACAATCTAAATGGCAACACAGTACTGCTTTCATGCTTGGCTCACCCCCCCAGCCTGCTGGTCCAACAGCTGCAGTAGACCCCAAAATCCACCTCTTGGGGTGCAGAATGGCAACAGCAGCAGCAAACCCTCAGGTTCAATCACACGCCAATGGGCACCACCACCAGCCTTACGGACCATGGTGAAGTTAGCACAGCATCTGATCTCAGGGACAGGTCACCCATGGAGCCACAGCAGCTCATCCTGCCCTGTGTAGCTCCCCCCGGATGAGGTGGATCGCTGGCAGCTGCCAGCCCGGGGGAGAGGCGCTCCCCAGCTAGGGTGCCCAGATCCAGATGTCCTGATTTTATAGGGCCAGTCCCGATATTTGGGGCTTTGTCTTATATAGGCACCAATTACCCCCACCTAGAGTGACCAGACAGCAAGTGTGAAAAATCAGGACGGAGTGGGGGTAAAAGGAGCCTATATAAGAAACATTGGGACTGGCCCTATAAAATAGGGATATCTGCTCACCCTACCCCAACCCCCTGTCCTGATTTTTCACACATCTGGCTAACCCCAGCCCAGCCCTGTGTGACATTCCAATCCTGGCCGAGGAAGTGAGTTACTTTCACTTTCATTCCTCAGCAGGCAGGCAGCCTCCTCCCCCCACCTACCGCCCAGCACCTCACCCAACCCAGCCCTGACGGAGGGGAGGGAGGGGAGAGAGAGGGATGATCCTGGGGAGGAGGGAGAAAGGAGGGGGTGCTCCATGGGGAAAGGGGGGGAGAAGAATGCATGTTATGTGCGACAACAAAGGATACTGGTTCCAGAGCCGCAGAGCCTGCCTCACCTCACCTCAGCCGGGGGGTGAATGGGGGGGGAGAGTCACACTCACAGGTGAGCTCCTTCCCCAACCCCTACCACCTCCCCTTCCCAGAGACCCCAGCAGCCAATCCCCTCCCTCAGACTGTGCTGCATTCGGCTCTCTCTAGGACCCAGCAGCCTGCTCTTACATACTCCACTGCTTCCCATCTGTCCAGGCTCCCAGCAGAGCGGTGCCCCCAGACCTAGTGGTGCCCTAGGCGGCTGCCTATTCTGCCTATGCCTAAGGACGGCCCTGATCCTCCGTCAGGGTCTCAGGCAATGCCTTGGCTTCGCTGACTCCCAGATCCTGGCTTGCAGGCCCTCCTTCTGCAGGAGCTAGCAGTATGTGTCCTTCCCCTCCGGCAGTCAGCCCAAACTGAGCTGATCTGCAGCCTTTTATATCTGATCTCCAGTTGGAGCATGCCCAGCAGAGCTTCCGGGGTGTGGCTTCCTCTGCTAGGAAGGAAGGATTAACTCCTGCTGTACCAGTGCGGGGCTGCTCTGCCCCGTCACAGGTTCTCATTGTCATAATATCAAACCATGAACTTATCCTAGTGATACCCCTGTGAGGAATTACTATACCTGCATTACAGGTGGTGAACTGTCGTGTGGAGAAATTAATTGATTCGTCAAAGTCACACAAGTTTGTGTAGAGCTGGGGAAAAAAAATCTAGGGCTCCTGGGTCCCAGTACCATACTTTCTGCTGCCTTGTTTTAATACCCGCACCTTTCCCAATGTTCTCTATGATTTCTGGAACGCTGATTCACAGATTTTCCTAGATTCTACTCTCTGATGTAAAAATTAAACTAGCAAATTATTTCTGTAGATGAGTTATTGAGATAATTTGTTGATTAATGTTTTCTGCACCATGTATGCTGAGTGGATTTGTTCCATTGGCTTTGAAGGTGCCCTTTGGGTTGGTCCTTATATGAACTTGGCACATTGTGAGAGAATGCAGCATGACTACACAGTTTTGGTCAGCTAGGAGAGTTCCTTTAAAGGCTGATGAAAGGGAAAAGGCCTCATTTCAGCAGTGACATCATCTCCTTGTAATATTTTTATATATAAAGCATCACATCATTCACAAGGTCAAGAAACTCTGAGTCTAACAGATAAGTATTTTTTTATTTAAATTCCAATACAATTGAGGCAGCTTTCCTCTGTGTTTCATTCTTTGGCTGGTTTACATTCTTTCCCAGTGAGTGAGAGTGTGATAAGCACCACTGCCTATTTATAACTATCAGTGAGATGCAGTACTTGGTTAAAAAAAATCCCAATGCTCGGCCTGGATTGTTGTGTGTCTTGCTCCTCGCTATTGGTGTCCTTGCTCTTTTTCTGAGCACAATGCTTGATACTTGGCTTGTGAGAGAGCAAACTAAAGCAATGTGCTCAGAGCAGCACAAAGTGAGTCACAGTGAAACTGTTTGGTAAAACAAAATGTGCAATTTCTGTCAACGGGTGGTGTGTTTTGTGTGTTGTTTTTGTTTCATTGTGAGTGACTACAGATTTTATTAGGATTACTACTTATTTTACGGTAGGATGGTGAAGGCCCAGCCAAGATGGGCCTTTTGTGTTAGGCACTGAACAAACACGGAAGGTAAATCTAAACGGCAGCAAGGTGTGAATGGCAGCATGTGTAGACATACCCACTCTAGCTGTACCCTAGCTAGCTTGCTAAAAAGAGAAGCAAGGATGCCACACTGTGGGCTTCAGAGCCAGCTGCACAAGCAACTACGTACACAGGAGGTCAGGTGTGTTTGCACAGCCCATGCTGATACCTGCACCAGGGCATCCTCACTCATAGTTTTAGTGAGGTTGCTAGAGTACAGCTAGTGCAGGTACACCTACATGGACAGCCATTCACACCCCCACCTGCAATGCTGACGTAGCTAGTGAAAGACACTCTCTCCTCCAAAGACCTTATAATCTCAATAAAAGAGACCGATAAGAGGGGAAGCAATATTCCCAAAG